>NW_025814827.1:29010833-31722500 GCF_022079265.1 Lynx rufus | reverse complement strand
AAATAGTCAATACATATTTTGTATGTTAAATGTATCATACACTGTATTCTCACAAAAAGTAAGCTAGCAAAAAGAAAATGTTAAGAAAATCATAAATGAGAAACTACATTAACAGTACTATACTGTACAAACTCCACGTGTAAGTGGACTCATGCTATTTGAACATGTTGAAGGGCCAAGTATACTTACTATTTAAGTCACTTAATATCCTGAATATTTCTCATATACTTTCCAAAAATACTCATTTTTTAAAAGTAACTAATTTTAATATAATTTTTTGTCAAATTGGCTAACAAACAGTGTGTAAAGTGGGCTCTTGGTTTTTGGGATAGATTCCCATGGTTCATCGCTTACAGACAACACCCAGTACTCATCCTAACAAGTGCCCTGCTCAATGCCCATCACCCATTTCCCCTCTCCCCCACCCCAACCCACCCTCAGTTTGTTCTCTGTATTTAAGAGTCTCTTATTGTTTGCCTCCCTTCCCCCATGGTCTTCTACTAAGTTTCTTAACATCCACATATGCAAAAATACTCATTTTTTTCAACAAACACATTACTCAGTGCTTAACCATGTGCCCCTCATTTTCACCCTTTTTCATCTGTACTCCATTCTTGTTCTTAGGAGTTCAGGCAAGGACTTCAGAGCTTCTACAAATATCCAACGTACAATAGCAAAGATTGGTCTACTTCCCAAAATAAGCATAAATATTAAGTACTTACTTAAATGTGGCCACTTTGTTTATGACATTCTCTAAGCCAGTTTCATTATTTTCCTGTTGAAACAATATTATTGTCATTTTTACCTTCATGCAATGACTTTTCCTTCTCTTACTGTGAACTGCAATACATTTCAAGAGCATTCCTGAAGTACTTTGTAAACAATAAAAAAAGATCAACTTCCAGTATAAAAAAATTGGGTCTGAAACCAATTGTTTTGAGGAGCCAATTTCTTAACAGAAATAAGATCTATAAATAAACTACTTAAGGAAGAAATTTTATCTAAATTTGCCCTCATATACATTTATGTATATAAACACACAAACACACACCCAGTAGTTCAAAGAAAAAGAGCTCAGGGTGCCTGGCTGGCTCAGTCAGTGAAGCATGTGACTCTTGATCTAGGGGTTGTGAATTCGAGCCCCAGGCTAGGTGTGGACATTACTTAAAAAAAAAAAAAAAAAAAAAAGAAAAAGAGTTTTCCTTATTTAATATGTTCATCACCGACATCATTTAAGGACATGTCCATGCTGTACCAATACCTAAAACCAAGGTTATAAAATAAATGGAATCTACAGCCAAACACATGTAGATGTCCAAATGTAGTCTGGCTTCTGCATTATAATAATTTTCTGATTGGCCAGAACTTTTCCTTGATCGGGGAATTTTTTTTTTTTTAATAAAGTCATTGAAAATCAGGATTAAGAACATAGTTGAGATACAAAAGTAAGCATATAATAGTTTCGCAAAAATTGAGGCATTTAACCTCCTTTTAAAATAATGCACATTGGGGCGCCTGGGTGGCGCAGTCGGTTAAGCATCCGACTTCAGCCAGGTCACGATCTCACGGTCCGTGAGTTCGAGCCCCGCGTCGGGCTCTGGGCTGATGGCTCAGAGCCTGGAGCCTGTTTCCAATGCTGTGTCTCCCTCTCTCTCTGCCCCTCCCCCGTTCATGCTCTGTATCTCTCTGTCCTAAAAATAAATAAACGTTGAAAAAAAAAAAAAATTTAAAATAATGCACATAGCAGGGGGACTAGGTGGCTCCGTCACTTAAGCATCTGACTCTTGATTCTGGCTCAGGTCATGATCCGATTTGTGAGTTGGGGCCCCGCATCTGGCTCTGTGCTGACACTGCAGAGCCTGCTTGGGATTCTTTCTCTCTCTGCCCCTCCTCCTGCTTGTGCTCCCTCTTTCTCTCTCTCAAAATAAATAAAATAAAATAAAATAATACACTTGGGATAAGCAATGAAGTTAGGGTATGCCTTAAAGCATTCTGCTTGCAAAGTATGATATATATATATCACTAGTGGTGTATGAAATTATTTTATGTTATACAGTTATATATTTTTAAAATTGTGAATAGTCACTTATTTTAATACATATTAGAAAAAAAATCCAGAAACTAAACCTATTTCACTGATAGTATTGCTTAGAAAGATGCCAAGAAAAATGTAAATGAATCTTAAAATGTATTAATAATTATAAAATGGGTAGATGGATATGTAGAAATTATGAAGGTGATATGCCAAATAAGTCTGAGAATCAATTAACAATAAAACTGGAAAAAGGGGGTACCTAAGTGGCTCAGTCAGTTAAACATCCACTTTAGCTCAGGTGATGATCTCGCAGTTTGTGAGTTCGAGCCCCACATCAGGCTCGACAGCTCAGAGCTTCGAACCTGCTTCAGATTCTGTGTCTCCCTCTCTCTCTCTGCCCCTCCCTTGCTTGTACTCTCTTAAAAATAAACATTAAAAAAATTTAAAAACAAACAATAAAACTGGAAAAAGATACAATATTTTTTTAGGAAAAATGACCAACAGTCAAAATTTATCTCTATTCTATTTCTCTGGAAAACCTTGATAGATAAGTCCAATTCTCTTTTAAGAATCATTGTTCTAATTCATAATTAAATCTCAGAAGAAAAAATATGAGACCCATAATCTTTTTTTTTTATTATCATTATTTTTTTAACATTTATTTTTGAGACAGAGAGAGACAGAGCATGAATGGGGGAGGGTCAGAGAGAGGGAGACACAGAATCTGAAACAGGCTCCAGGCTCTGAGCTGTCAGCACAAAGCCCGACGCAGGGCTTGAACTCACGGACCACGAGATCATGACCTGAGCCGAAATCGGACGCCCAACCGACTGAGCCACCCAGGCGCCCAGAGACCCATAATCTTTAGGACTATTTACTTCAATTGTCAGCAAATACAAAAACTTAAATATCACCTGTGGCCATGAGACTGCACTCTGCAGACCTCCAGTTAGAGGCAACAGAGATACTAATGCAGGCTCACTGTGGGATAGAGGGGAAGACATCAAGCCTGGATGGGATTACCCAGCAGTCTAGAATGCTTCTATCTAACCTTCCTTTCTTCTTATTTTCACCTGGAATCAATTTTGCCTCACAGTCTGATGGCTCCCAAGCTTTTCCAAGCTTCCTCACCATTTTCTCTCATACGTACTGTTCCTAATAAATTCTTTTTTTTTTTTTTTTTATTTATTTTTTTTTTAATTTTTTTTAAAAATTTTTTTTTTCAACGTTTATTTATTTTTGGGACAGAGAGAGACAGAGCATGAACGGGGGAGGGGCAGAGAGAGAGGGAGACACAGAATCGGAAACAGGCTCCAGGCTCTGAGCCATCAGCCCAGAGCCTGACGCGGGGCTCGAACTCACGGACCGCGAGATCGTGACCTGGCTGAAGTCGGACGCTTAACCGACTGCGCCACCCAGGCGCCCCCCTAATAAATTCTTAAATGTTTTGTCTTAGACATCTGCTTCTCAGAAGATCCAGACTAATATACTACTCAAATAGTCTCAGTATTTCAAGGAGGCCCCTTTTCTCTGGAGAATTTTTATTTTGATGTAAGCAAAAGCCAAGAAGTTTCTTGCTCTAAGATGTTTTCCAAATAGCCATAATATTTCAAAAATGTTTCTTAATGCCCGGAAGTCCAGAATTATTAAAGTTTATACCACTAAAGAATGAATAGTTGTAGATCTGCAAAATTCATTAAATAAATTTTCCTAAAACTTCAAAGTAGTTTTGTTTCCAATTCCAAAAAAAGAAAAACAACAACAACAACAATGCTGGACTTACGTTCTCAGGTAAATTTTTGGCAATGGCGCTATGTGGCATGGGTTCAATACAAAGCAAGTGAATAATTTCTCTCATTGTGACCTCTTCTTTGGTTACATTTCCCACGCCAGGTACATAACGCTCACCTAATACAAACAATGAAAAGAAAAAGTAAAACAATCAATTGTTTTCTATTTAAATCTCTTCTACCAGGAACACTTAATACACAGAATACTGCATTAAGTCTATGAGAGAGGGACCAGAATTTGGACATATTCCTAAATCTGAACAAAAGTCTATTTGCTAAAAGACAGAGGAAGAAAAATGAAGAGATCCAAAGAACACAGGCCTTCTCTTAACCTACACACACACACACACACACACACACACACACACACACACACAGAAGTATACGTACACATACTCACACATTATAAACAAGGCCCCTCAATTAAATTAGCATGTGTTTCTAATACTAGAAAAAAGGCTGATGGCATTGAAAGACCACTGGCCATCAGTGAACAATAGCTTTTCTTTCAAGATCTTCCTTGATTTTGTCTATACTTGTTATTTAAGACAGAATAAGGTGAAAACCCACAAACAAGATACTTAAATATGTTGTTATGGATTAAATGACAAGACAGTAATACGTATCAGGAATGACTGGTGTTGCTAAAATGCCCACATGACCATGTTTCCATTTTTCATCTCAATAAACTGCCAAACAGAGAGAGAAAATAGCTAAGTCAACTACGGGAACTGGTGTTGAAAGCATCTAATTCCCATTGCCTTAAGAAGGCCTATGGTATCTGGCCTTATGTCACCACTGATTTGCAATATACAAACTCTTATGATATCTATAACAAAGTCATTACAAAGGCAGGAAACTTCTGCCTAAGAGATTTGATAAATTCTATAAATTAGCCAAAGAATGACTCTTGTGAAATGAATTCATTTCAAATAGATGATCCCTCTTAACATTTGTAAAGCACTTTATAACTTTCAATTTTTCCCCCTAAAACAGTATTCTCTAGAAATTTAGTGCTATAAGAAAGCTCAGAGATCACATAGATTACCTTCAAATTTTACAAATCATGAATCTAAGACCCCAAAAATGTAAATGGCATGCTTCTGATAGTTAATATATTATAGATAATTCCTAAAAATCAATAATACAATATGTATTATAGACTATTATATAGTTAATATATAGTATTACATAGTTAACACTATATATTAACACATATATATTAATGATAATATATATTAAATATATATAATGATAGTATATATAAATAATATAATATATTATATTAATGATTATACATATTAAATGATATATATAAATGATAATATATATCTAATTAATATATATTGATAATGAAAGTAATGAAGTTACTGTACTCAGGAATATAGCAGGTATTAACAAAAAATCAAATCACATAGGAGGAAAAACCCAATAAATTTAGATAAACACAGTAATAGCAATAATAAAACAGTAAAAATATAAAATAGCAAAAATATAGTACTAGAAATTCTTCACACACTATTCTAAGAACAAACATAAAAATTCTCAAGTTCTTATAATTTAATAAAGTATATCATCAATTTAAAAATCTTTTACACATTTACAACTCACTTTGCAATGGCAATGAAGTTCACCACACTTTCTGCTGAGACAAGCAGCCAGTCAGTAACTAACTCTCTGAAAACAAGTAAAATGAACCCATGTTTTCAGATTTAGCCAGGGGTAGAATCCTCACTAAGAACTAACAATAAAAAGCATGTTTGCTGCCATAAAGTAAGAAACAATAGCCAGAATGAGAAGTCAAGAACTTTTACTTAGCTCATAAAATCAACAAAGTCTATAATACAGAACATTAAAAAAAAAAAAAAAAACAACCAAAAAAGTATGGCCAATATTTACCCAAAGTAAAAAGAATGACACAATGAAAAAAAATTTTTTTTTTTTACTAAGACCTATATTACTTTGAAATTTCACATATAAATACAATTTTTAGCACTCAATGTATAGGTATTTTTCATCTACATTTCTAACTAGGATAATTGTATTCCAGTAAAACAAGACCAAATAATTATAAATCAGGTATTGAAAAACAAAGATGTAACAGAACTGTGCTTTTTAAAAGCTAGGTTTCTAAACACATCAATCATATTAGTCACATTAATCTCTAATATTCTATGCTGTATTTGCGAGAAGAGTAAAATGATAAATTATAGTTTTTATTAATGCTCTCTCTGAAAACAACTCATAAGATTAATGTTTTAATCTTACCCACAATATAGATGAGGACTTGAAGCATTTCTTCTATTAATGTATTATATTGTTTAATCAAATCCTATTAAATCAAAAAAGAATAAATTAGTTACAAAAGAACCAAAAGCCTTTATAAAACATACATTTCTGGATCAGACTCATGGTTCATGCAGTCCAGTATTTTCCTTCAGACTGCAGCAGAAAATCAGGTGAATAATTCCCTTTACTGACATCAAATTCCATAAGGTTCACAATACCTGGCATATAATAAGAACTCAATACAAATATTATTTTCATTATCATTACCATATAGCCTTAAGTCAACAAACTAATTCTTATGACTTCCTTCTTACCTGGGTTGGTGGGACAGTGGCTTCAAATAACAGATACCAGTTCGTGAGAATACTCTTCCTTAACACCCCTCTTACTTAAGCAATGTATAGCAAAATGAGATACTCATTTTTCACCAAGTATAAAACATGACTAAAAATTAGCTTTGTATTTTGTATCCTATTCTTTGGTCCTTTGCAAGTAACTTCTAATTTGAAAGAATAAAATAACATGATTCATAAATTTAAAGTACATAAGGACTACTTTATAAGTTCGTATCAAATATGAAAGCAATGAAGATGTGACAAAACTACAAAGTACAACAAATTATAAGCTATAAAAAATGTAACAAATACAACAAGTGAAAAATATCCTTATTAAATAAGGAACTTTAACAGAAACTGAAAAAGGGTAAAGGGTTGGAAAGATAATTTACTATCAGAAAGGGGGAAAAAAGGCCAATAATCATGAAAACATGGTCAACCTCAATGCTCATTAAAGAACTACACCTACAAATAAAAGACCGCCTTTCACCTACCACATCAACAAAGAGTAAAGATACTAGTGCCACTACAGAGGTACACACTGCTAAGGAGTGTAAATCTGAGTACCTCTTCTGAGAGCAATGTGACAATACGTATTAAGAGTCTTAAGAAAATGCATACTGTTTTCTCCAGGTAATCCTCTTCTAAAAATTTATCTTAACAAAATAATTAGGCAAGTGTTTAAAACCTGAGGTACAGAGATGTTTATAAGACCAAAAAACTAGAAAACCTCTTCAGCAATTAGGGGATCAAAGTATAATGCAATTGTACAGCGCAATACTATATAGCCTTTAAAAATTATGATATAAAAAAAAGTGGTGGTATATTTATTTAAAACTATCACAACATCTCATTAAGCACAGAAAGCAAATAACCAAATAGCACATACAAAATGATCCAATTTTTGTTTTAAAAACAAACGAGACACCAAAACTTAGAAGGTGATCATTTCTAGGAGGCAGTCTTTCATGTGATTTTTCTTCTCCTTTTATTAATCTAAACATTCTAACTTTTCGTAGAGTAAAAAGAGTACATATGTGCATATGTAGATATATGTGCATGTTATGTGTATATGTGTGATTTTTGGAAATACACATAAAGAAATAAAAATCCTAAATATGATTAAAATTGTTAACAAAAATACTTCCTTTGGAATTGATACACATGTCAGTTTCTGTTGCTTACCTGGTCTTTTGTGGATATAGTCTTGTTAAAAGCATCAGCAAGTTCATACCTCTGAAGTACCAGTAACAAGAACCTGTTGGGATCCATTAAAGATGCACCAATCTGTGGAAGAAACACAGCATGACAGTTCCATGTATATTAAATGAACAAACATTTGTCTCCAGCAGGACTGTCAGAAAGAGTATAAAGTAAGTCTGCAAAAGATAATGTAGTAATCCCTTCCATTTTTTATGATACCCTATTAAGTTTTAACGTGAGAAAAATTTAAGTAAATAAAGTTAAAAATAATTACTGTATCTTTTCTCTCCCTCTACAAGGGATCAAAGAAGGTTAAGACACAAGTATCCAAAGTAATTTCAATAGGTACCTGAAGCATAATGATATCTTTATCATACATTTCTTCTCTGCACTTAACATCTTGGTAGTAAAACACCTGTAAAATAAAAGATAGAAGTGGCATGAATTGTTTTATTTCAAACAGAATTCTTAACAAACACTATTCCTAAAACTTTCTCTAAACCAGAAACTCCAAGAACTCCTTAGTGGCAAAAAAAAAAAAAAAAAAAAAAGCAAAAAGCTGTAAATCTATGAATCACTAAGGGATTCGTGAGATTTTAAAGTAAGGAAATATGGCATGAAAATACTTCCAAGTTTAAAATGCTCTATATTATTACTCTCTCAACATGTGCAACAAAAGAATTTATGTCCTCTGATTTAAAAATCCCCACTTCTATAAAAGTAAACTCATTTCTACAATCAATCATAACACGATTTTTCTCCCAAGTGGTATCTTTACAAGTCCAGTTTCCCCATCTTTTAGGAAAAGCACTTCTCTTTATTTGCTCTAGAACAGAGGGAAAAATTGTTAAAGTGGCCTTCTATTAAGAAAGGTGATGGGAAGACTATAGGTCTCCAGGTAAGGAAATCCTCATAATGTTAATGGGCACATTTCTACTGGCTATCACCTAATCTATCTACTCAATAGGAGAAATATCTACATGGTTACTAGAACTTTCATTTCTGAGTTCATATAAGAAAACAGAAAGCAAATAGCAAAATCCAGAGACATAAGGCTAAATTATATAAGATAAAAAACCATCAGAAAATTAACACACTCACATTCACATGAATGTGAATAGGCCTTGCCATACCTGGCTAATGAGAGAGAGTCCATTTCTTCGCCACATTTCAGCAACAACCTGGGCAACCAACACCAGACAACGCAAAGGATATTCCACTAGTACCTCTACTTGAAAGTCCTCCTGAAAGAGATGAACAATTTCATTATTTTTCAGAGGGCTTGGATGTGTCTCAAAGTCATGGCACTAGACATTCTTCAGTTTTCTCATCTGTAAAACAGATGGGCCTGAATGAGTTAACTCCAAGTTTTGGTGATTTAGATTTCAATGTACTTTATATAGAAACCTAAAATTACTAAATGGGAATTATCCAGGTAGGTTTCAAAATTTTTCTTCCCTCCTATCAACCAAGAGGTGTTTAGAAATAGGGTATAAGTAAATCAGTCCTTAATAGAGTCACTTACAAAAGGCACAAATTCATGTAGTCTTGAAACAGCACCCAGCCTGCTTAAACGCACATGAAGACCTAAAGGTTAAAAAAAAAAAAAAAAAAAGAGAGAGAGAGAGAGAGAAATGAAAAAGCAATAAACCCAGTTAATTTATCCTTCATTAACTCAAGTTCAGAAACTTATGAGGTTTAAATATATATTTACTGAGTTTAGAAATGCAAACTTTTGACTTATAAAACACAGTATTATTAATGTATTTAAGATCCTACATAGTGCAAGGTGTGTTTACACATTATATAAAAATACTATGCTGCCTCTCAAGACATCCTTATTCTGCTCTTAACTAATCAAAAGAAATGAAAACTAATTTAAGTATTTCTTTTTGTAAAAATAGAAGTGACGTAAAATCACATCAATTATACCATGTGCAAAAACTAAAAATGAATCAAAAACCTAAACACAGGAGCTAAAACTGTAAAACTCTTAGAAGAAAACAGGGAATAGACTTCATGACATTGGATTTGGCAATAATTTCAAAGGATACTATCAACAGAGTGAAAAGGCAATCCAAAGAACGGGAGAAAATATTTGCAGATCATATGTTTCATACATAGCTAATATCCAGAACATACAGAAAGCTCCAACAACTCAACAACAAAATATCTGATTAAAAAATACACAAAGGACTTGAATAGACATTTCTCCAAAGAAGATATAAACATGACCGGCAAGCACAGGAAAAGATGCTCAATAATCACTAATCATTGGAGAAATGCAAATCAAAACCACAATGAACTGGGGTGCCTGGGTGGCTCAGGTGGTTAAGCAACCTGACTCTTAGCTTTGGCTCAGGTCATGATCTCATGGTTCATGGGTTCAAGCCCCACATCAGGTTCTGTGCTAACAGTGTGGAGCCTGCTTGGGATTCTCTCTCTCATTGTCCGTCCCTCCCAGGATTATGCTGTCTCTCTCAAAATAAATAAATGAACTTAAAACAACAACAACAACAAAAACAATGAACTACCACTTCACTCATTAGGATGGCTATTAAAAAAAACATACAGGAAAGAAGATGTGTTGGTGAGGATGCAGAAAAAAATGGAACCCTTGTACACTGCTGGTGGGAATGTAAAACGGTGCAGTTGCTATGAAAAAGAGTTTGGTGGTTCCTCAAAAAGTTAAAAAGTAGAATTACTTTATGAGCCAGCAATTACACTTACGGTACATACATCAAAGAACTAAGAACAAGGACTCAAACAGATACCTGTACACTCATACTCACAGCAACATTATTCACAACAGCCAAAAGGTAGAAGGAACCCAAGCATCCATTCATAGGCAAATGGATAAGCAAAAGGTGGTATATACAAACTATGGAATATTATTCAGTCTTAACTAGGAGGGAAATTCTGACACATGCTACAATATGGGTAAACTAAGGATATTGCACTAAGTGAAACAAGCCAGTTATAAAGGATATGTATATGATTTCAGTTAAGTGAGGTACTTATAGGGGTCAAGCATAGCAGTGGAAAGTAGAATGGTGACTTCCAAAGACCACAGGGAGTGGGGGATTGAGGAGTTATGCTGAACAGGTACAGAATTTCAGTTTGGGAAGATGAAACATATTCTGGAGATGGATGGAGGTTGATGACTGCAGAGCATGAATGTACTTAATGCCAGTGAACTATACATTTTAAAATGGTTCAAATGATAAATTTTATGTTACTATGTATATTTACCACAATTAAAAATATAAACGTAGAGGCATCTGGCTAGCTCAGTCAGTAGAGCATGCAACTCTTGATCTCAGGGTTGTGAGTTCAAGGAAGCATGGAGCTTCATTACTTTCTAACTAAATAGAAAGATGCTATCAGCATTCTTCAAAAATAAATAAATACATACATACACTTACATACATAAAGTTATTAAAAAAAAACCTGACAGGACCAATTTACATGGAAATGCAAATCAAAGAATGATTAAAGAGAATCTTATTTCTTTCTTTTAGTGGTGAAAGGAATAACAACAAAGATAACACACTGGTGTAATCTCACAGAGAAGAGGGTTAAAAACCAGTAACAATGTGTGTTAACTATACTTCAATGAAAAAAACCCAGCAACAAGATTTTACCATATTTAAATTGGGGTGGGAGATGAGTTACCAAGTTAATCCTTCAGTGTATATTACAAGGATTCATTAGTTGACCCAAATAACAAAAGGCCCAGGTAAACAAGCATCCCGAGATCAATGTTCTGGTGACAACTCTTTGAAGGACAGTGACAGTTCTTAACTGCAGTGTGATATGAATATGTTTGTACATAATGAGTACAGAACAAAAACAGAAATAGTTCTACTACTCTGAATATCTAAAAAACAAAGCTAATAGAAAGATGCAAAAAACAAACACTCACCAGCAAGAGTCCTGGAGAGTGGCAGATGTATGCTTACAAGATCTTCAGATACCTTGTATGACTTAGTTTCCAGAGTATGACCCCACAATTGTACTACTGTCTTGCTACTAGATATAAAACTTGTACTGCACCGCATCACAGCTTTGTGACACTCTTTATAAGCCACCAGTAAGAGTTCTTCCTAAAAGGAAATTAAAAATGTACACAGATTAACAAGTTATCTACTTTACCACACCATTCAATATTTAGTAAATATAAGCACAAAATTGTTCCATGTATAGCACAGTTACTTCCACAGGATCTGCAAAGTAGTTGGAAATGTAAGACAGAGAGACATACACACACACACACACACACACACACACACACACACACACACACAGTAAAACATTTTAAGTACTATGTAAATTGTACAAACGAATTACTCTAAGAGGGAGGAAAAAGAATTACAAACAAATGGAGAGACATTATTTGTGAAAGCAGTTTTGAGTGGGGTCTAAAAGAATATGCAGAATTTATGGGGAAAAATGAGGTGACAGTGGTATAATAAGCAGAGATATTAAGAGTAAACAGAGAAAAAAGGGGAAGTACAACTCTTGTGTAGGCAGTGTAAAGGAATAAACACTAGGTAAATGAAAGGCTTTATGGATGAAATTAATGAGCAGTGTAGCTGGAAATATGCCTTGCCATCAGTATGGGAATATACTGATGGTGTCTGAAGTGTAACAATGTCAACATGCTGCTTCAAGAAGAATTAATGGGTGTCAATGAAGATGACAGATTGGAAAGAGTGATGTTAGGAAACAAGGGAACCAACAGGAAGATTACTATGAAGTCTAAGGTGATAAGGGTCTTAACTAGGATGGGGGCAGTCAGGGAAAAAGAGAATGAGCTCACAGGAAATAAGTTAGAATTGTAAAATAAACTTAGGCTAAGGAAAACTCACATCAGGGAGAGAGGAGTCAAACTCACTTTTCAAGACAGTGTTTTTCACACTGATTTTATCCTGAGAAACAAATGCTATGGTCCAATAAATTTTGGGAATATTCCACTTAGAAATTAGCACACTGAATAATTTAAAGGGCTTGAGGGGCGCCTGGGTGGCTCAGTCAGTTAGGCATCCGACTTCAGTTCAGGTCATGATCTCGTAGTTCACAAGTCCAAGCCCCATGTCGGGCTCTGTGCTGACAGCTCAGAGCCTGGAGCCTGCTTCGGATTCTGTGTCTCCCCTTGTCTCTACTCCTCCCCTGCTGGCACTCTGTCTCTCTCCTCTCTCAAAAATAAATAAAAACATTAAAAAAAATCTGTTTAACCATAAAGGGTTGGAAAAGTTCAGTGGCATTAGAAAGAAAAATCGTACTTGATTTTGTTCAACCTAACATTTCTCAACCTTATGTGAACATAGAACTTTTTCCCCCTGAAAACTCTGCTAACATCTAACACAGAGAATGCAGTAGCTCTGAGATTTTCTGTGTGGATGAATGTATGAATCATAGCGTCATTGTCTTGATATGGCATGAATCACAGCCATACGACTCTGAACGCACCCAATCTCATCTGAATCAGTGTCATTAATTGAAAAATGGAAGTCAAGAAGGGAAAATGTTAAGTTGAAGTAGAAAGAAATGATGACAAACCAATTTAATATATTCTGAATTTGAAATGTAAGTGTAAGATCTAAGCAGGAATGTCTAGCACACAAATAGAATACTATAGCTCCACAGTTTTAAATGAGGTGGTAGAAATGAAAGACCTGTAAGAAAGAGAATATTCAGAATGTATCATTTAGTAGTCAGAAGGAATTGGGGAAAAAAAAGCCAATCAATGATTGAAATGTTGAATCAGTAACAGAAGTATTATAATAATGTAGACTTGTAAAAATCAAAGGGAAAGAAAATTTCAAAAAGATTAGGTATTCAAGAGAAAACAATGCTACAGACATTTGCAGGAAAATAGGGACTTAGAGAAGACCCTCTGAATTTGGTTACTATAAAAATCCTCTGAATTTTTTTCAAAAAGCAGTTCCAATCAATTTGTAAGGGCAGCAGCCAGACCCTAAAGAAGTTTCAGAAGCTAGAGAGATGACAGCAAATATAGATGGCTGCAGAGGGTTTGGCAAATGTCAAGATGAGCAACACATACTCTGACCTCATCTCCAACAACTATGCATGCCTTCCATAAAGGTGATGGTTGCCAAAAAATATGTGCTCTGGCTAGTTGCTGGACAATATTTCCTGTCCTTATTGTTCCACAAAGCTACAGTGCTAGATTAAATTCTATCATGTCTGTATGACTGCCACTCTGAACCTGTGACCAACTGCTGGTGGGGAAGCAGAAGAGAGGAGGAAATAAGAGAGCTCACAGTTCACAGAGGTAGCAGAGACAAGTAAGGGGCTTTTACTCTTGTTGATGTTAAGGACAGGTGTGTCCTGTGTGTGTAGGCCAGTGAATCAAAGAATGGGAAATACCAGAGGAGACAACTGAGGAAGCCAACTCCAGGAAGAAGTAATGTAGCTCAGGACCAAGAGCCTAGGTAGAGACCTTAGTTTTAGAAAGACAGGAATGAAAAGAAAGAGACCAATTGTGAAGACATAGAGAAACGTAGTGAATAGATTATGTCATGTAAGCAGCACAGAAAAACTAGGGAAAATGAAAGAATCTGACTCAGATAATGGTGATTTTCTCAAAACAGAAATAAATGAGGTCATCCTTCCCAAAAAGGGAATCCGGGGTAGGACTGTGTGTTTCAAGAGGATTATGGTCTCAAATTATTGTGTAAGGAGATACATTAGCTCTGTATTTGGAAATTAATATTCTTAATGGTTTAACATGTATAACAGAGCTCATGATTGCATAAATATCCACTATTCTCTACTACCAAAGTATTTTAAAGTCCATGTAGTCCTAATTTTCATATTATTAGTATTCATGTCCAAGGAAATAAATGAATACATAAATAAATAAATGTATTTTGTTGTATTGTTTTTAAACATTTTATTTATTTTTGAGAGAGAGAGTACCGGTTGGGGAGAGGCAGATAGAGGGGAATAGACACAGGATCCAAGGCAGGCTCTGCGTTGACAGCAGTGAGCCCAACGCGGGGCTCGAACTCACGAACTATGAGATCATGACCTGAGTCGAAGTTGGATGCTCAACCAAATGAGCCACCCAGGCACCTCTGTTGTATTTTTCAAACCCCACTATTCCCAGAGATAAATCAAACTACCATGGAGCACATTTTTAAATCAAACATAAAAAACTGGATTTTCTTCGTAAATTCAGTAAGACAAGTTCAAATACACAACTATTTAAATAATAAAATCTTATAGCAGGGAAGTCGCTACATAAAACCTTATTACCGATAATCATTAGAGCACCTAAAACCCACTGATCCTGAGGCACGTGGATGGCTTAGTCAATTGAGAGTCCAAGTCTTGATTTTGACTCAGGTCATGATCCCAGGGTCATGGGATCAAGCCCCATGTTGGGCTCCAAGATTTTCTCTCTCTCTCCCCTTTTCCCCCAGCTCACACGCTCTCTCTTTCTAAAAAAAAAAAAAAAAAAAAAAGCACTGATCTTACTAACAAATTTTACTTACATCACAAGCACACCACTCTTGGAACATGAGTAAAATATTCTTCAATTGCATCTGTATAGCAATGGCAGCCTCCCAGTCAGGATCCACTTCTATGTGTTGCCCAACCTGTCTTCTGATTTCTTCCATTCCCTATAAGAAAAGAGTGATTACACACACACACACACACACACACACACACACACACACACACACACAAACTCTCTCTCTCTCTCTCTCTCTATATATATATATGCATATTACACACATAGGCCCTTTTTCTTCGCTCTTCTACTGTCAAAATATGAAACTGTCAGAATTTATAATCATATATGCATAGCTTTTTAACATAGCTATTATACAAGGTCAGAATGCATGGGTTCAAATCCCAGCTCTGTCACTTTCTAGCTGCGTGACCCTGGTCAAATTATTTCTAGACCTCAATTCCCTTATATGTAAAATGAAGATAATAACAGTTGCTACCTCATAAGATTGCTATGATGCTCAGGAGAGATAATGCATGTAAAGTGCTTACTACGATATCACAATCAATAAACATTACTGGTAATAGCAGTAGTTAACTGAAGTATATAGAATTATACCTATTAAATATCTATTAAAGCGGGATCAGTAAAGCAGTGTTTAAATTTTATTTCTACTTTGCTAGAAATAGTCTTCCTTACATAACAACCACAATTTGCTTAAAAAAAACAAAAACTGGGGCTAAATTTTTAATATTTATCTTACTGATGAACAGAAATATCATACCTGCATACAGGTAAGAATCTTCAAAAAAGACCGAAAACCTTCAAGGAACTGCATTCTTAATCTTTCTGTCCATACTGTAGGTTTGCTGATCAGGATATACCTATCATTTCAAAAGACAAAGAAATATTTCACTTCCCCATTTTGTGATAATTTTAAGATTTTCAGGGCTAAAGACAATGTTGATTCATCAAAACTATGGATTCTGATTTCTTAAAGTAACAAGAAGCTCTGGGCAGAGCTAGAATTATACAACAAAAATGAAGGCTCTAGAGAGGCATATGTCAAAGCTAAGCCTGACTCCTCAGAAGTTAGTCTACTTAAGTGAACTTAGAAGCAACGTAGCCTGTCACACCTGGACAGCCACAGTACAGATTTTCCAGGAGCTCAGAATGTGTTATTTTCCCCTTCTCCTTGTCATTATAGATTTCTTGACTTAAGGATGTTAAGAAGTTGTAATAAGCATCAGACGACTGGAAAACTTTAAAGTAAACTTTCAAACCAGCGACCCTAAAGTTTTAACATACAGCTAAGTAGCTAGAGGTGTGTTAACTCTCAATTATTTATCGTAGAGAATAACTAGAGTCAGAAATCCATAAAACAAAATAAAATGTGATAAAACAATGAAGTGATTATGCAC
The DNA here is from genome assembly GCF_022079265.1 of Lynx rufus. NCBI lineage: Eukaryota > Metazoa > Chordata > Mammalia > Carnivora > Felidae > Lynx > Lynx rufus. The sequence continues at coordinate 31,705,944 of NW_025814827.1, read as the reverse complement.
AACTTCCCTGGATAAAAAACGTAAGTCAGCTACAAGAATATTTCACAGTAATGAGAGCAACAGTATAGAGACTTCACCTGTACAAAGAAGGAATAATGAACACTCTGATTTAACACTGATAATTTTAAGTACTGCCATTTGGAATTTTTGTGTATTTTTTGCTTGTTTGTTTTGCATACATGTAATTTATGCATAATTTGTGAAGCACACTGGTAAGTGATGATTCACTACTGAATTCATCTACCATCTCTGTACTGAAGTTGTAATGACATAACAATTTGCTGAACTTTAGAGAAAGATGTATAATCATATTTAAAAACTGAGGAATCTGAAAAAATCTGGAAACTTCTTCCTTAATAATATCAAGGATCCAATGCATAATTCTAGAAATCTGTCAAGTGTATTTTTAAGCAGACTATTTCTAGGTTGTTTGGAAGTATGTTTCCAACTCTCAATGCACTAAATGGTCACTAAAAGTAGACAAAATTAGGGGTGCCTGGGTGGCTCAGTTGGTTAAGCCCCTGACTCTTGATCTCGGCTTAAGTCATAATCTCACAATTCTTGAGATCAAGCCCCACATAGGGCTCTGCACTGACAGCGCAGAACCTGCTTGGGATTCTCTCTCTCCCTCCCCCACTTGCATTCTCTTTCAAAATAATTAAATAAACTTAAAAAAATTTTTTTAAAAAGCAGAGAAATTTAGAATGATTTTTTCCCCTTGGAGATTAGAAACAATTAATCACATATATCCCTTGGAGCACTTTATTTTAAACAATAAACTAAATGAAATGCTTTTGTTTTAATATATTCTTAAAATAAAAGATTTTAATATTTTTCTCAAAGTTTATTTATTTTGAGAGAGAGAGACACAGAGAGAGAGAGAGAGAGAGAGAGAGAGCGCGCACAAGCACGAACTTGAGCTGGGAAGGAAGAGAGAGGGAGAGAATCCCAGGCAGTCTCCTTTGTCAGCACAGAGTCCAATGTGGGGCTCAATCTCACCAATTGTGAGATCATGACCTGAGCTGAAATCAAGAGTTGAACCCTTAACCAACTGAACTTCCCAAGCACCCCAAGAAAAGAATTTTTTGAAGCTTATGATTTACTGAATACTTGAAATATCACAACTCTTATAATATTCACCAATTCTAAAATAAATGGAAACTTACTTCTTTTTTTTTTAGTATTTATTTATTTTTGAGAGACAGACTGAGACTGCGCAAGCAGGGAAGAGGCAGAGAGAGGAGACACAGAATCCAAAGCAGGCTCCAGGCTCTGAGCAAGGTGTCAGCACAGAGGCCAACACGGAGCTCTAACCCACAAAGCGTAAGATCATGACCTGAGCTGAAGTCGGATGCTTAACCAACTGAGCCACCCAGACACCCTGAAACTTATTTCCTTTTAAGTCCAATGATCCCAAATGTGATGTTATGTGATTTCAACTTTAGTTTAAAAGGCAACTCTAGCCTCTTCAGCCAAAAAAAAAAAAAAAACAACAAAAAGTATCAATAACTTATTTGTATGTATGAAAGGATTAAAAAGAAACTCACATCAACAAGATTATCTGAACACTATGCACAAAGAGACTACAGAAGAGGGACAGAACCAAAGTGCATGAATGAAAGTGAGTGAAAGACATGGTAATTACAATGGAGATACATTCAGTGACCCTGAGAGACCCTACGTTCCTGTAACAGGTCCCTCCTTAATACCTTCCTTATTAACGTGGTTTTAACTCTATAAAAAGCGTTCACTTAAAACAATTATTAACATGACACATTAAAAGTTCTTTGTACTTGCCATAATTATAAGGAGAATTCTAGATAACCAAAAGGATCAGTAGTTTATTTATAAAACGGAATACAAAAGCACACTGTGATTAACAGGTAACTTTTGACTTGAACAACTTACTTTAGATCACATATTACTGCATATACTCTTCCCAATTTGTCCTGGCTATAACCCTGGAAGTTGAATTTATTGTTCCTGTCCAAGTATTCAGGCAAAACTTCTAGCAGAGTTTCAGTAATGACAGAGATAACATTCTGTTCTTCAATAAGATGTCGAGCCTGCAAATATTTCAAGAATATTGTCTTTATAATTAACTCATGATAGTATGGACTTAATTTACTCACGCATTTGGTTGGTCAGTGAGTCATTTTAACTAAATGTTTACTGAGTATCAAACATAACACTTAGTCTCACAGAAGAGCTATTTCTGAGAAGTTATTTTCTAAAGGTAAAAATTCCTTACTCCCCACTAACTAGAAAACACCTGTTGGACACTCCAAGCCCATCACACAGATTGTCAACATAAATGTTTACCATCAATAATCACATGATGAGCAAAGCAGAACAAACATAGATATACGTCATGACTTCTATCACATTACTATCTACTCCCGCATCTCCCAGTCACTCCTAATCCACTGCCTCCTCTCTACCTTCTTCTCTAGCCTTTGAAATGAGAAGGTAAGAATAGTTAACCAAACCATCCAGAAGAAACAGGAAAAGAAGTAGTACCAAAAAAAAAAACAAAAAAAAACAGAATTTTCCACTTTCCTCCCAAGCCTAAGCAGCACCATATCAGCACCTATCTCATGCAAATGCTTCACAGTCATACTTTCCCCTCCAGCTTTGTTTTATCTTCATCTATCTGCCCCTCCCCACCAAACAATAACTAAAGAACAAAAGAATAGCCAAAAAAAAAAACAAAAACAACTCAAAAACAGTTTGGGTATTGAAAAGGCACTCCTCTTAAGTTAGCCTGGTTTCTGAGAAACCAGCTCTTGTCTCCTCTCACGGGGATCAGGACTTTTGGACAGCAGTCATGCTGTCACTCCCACTCCACAAACTACCTTGTCCTCAGGTCCCACTAAAGTATGCAGGTATCAATGAAGTATCATTCAATCTTCCGAATGAAATTAGCCCAAAATAGAGATTTTGACATCGTTTTAATTTGATTTGATACTAAACAGAGTTCTTAAAAAGCATAACAGGTTTTACTTGGGAAGACTGCAAAGAAATGATCAATACATACCAGAGTAGGAACAGTAAACATCTGAACTGAGAGTGCAGTTACTGAGATACTTCTGTCATGATCATCACTAATATACTCTTTCTGCAGCTGTTTATAATACTGAAAGATATAATAAATGGAGAATCAATTCTAAATTACTGAAAACTTTTAAATTTTTTTTTTTCAACGTTTATTTATTTTTGGGACAGAGAGAGACAGAGCATGAACGGGGGAGGGGCAGAGAGAGAGGGAGACACAGAATCGGAAACAGGCTCCAGGCTCTGAGCCATCAGCCCAGAGCCTGACGCGGGGCTCGAACTCCCGGACCACGAGATCGTGACCTGGCTGAAGTCGGACGCTCAACCGACTGCGCCACCCAGGCGCCCCCTGAAAACTTTTAAAATCCCAATTTTAATACATGCTATAGATGTTTCTATGTATATGTGTACTATAATTCCTATTTCTTTTTTTTTTAAGATTTTTTTTAAAAAAGTTATCTCTACACCCAACATGGGGCTTGAACTTATAACCCCGAGATCAAGAGCTGCATACACTACTAAGCCAGACACTCCTATAATTGCTATTTCTTAGAAAAAGACAATACAGTGAAAGAAATATAATAATTTTTTTTACATTTATTTTTGAGAGACAGAGAGACAGAGCATGAGCGGGGGAGGGGCAGAGAGAGAGGGAGACACAGAATTCAAAGCAGGCTCCAGGCTCTGAGCTGTCAGCACAGAGCCCAACATGGGGCTCGAACTCACAAACCACAAGATCACAACCTGAGCCGAAGTCAGACGCTCAACCGACTGAGCCACCCAGGCGCCCTGAATGAAATATATTAGAAAAATAACAAACAGGGGTGCCTGGGTGGCTCAGTTCGGTTAAGCATGTGTCTTCTGCTCAGGTCATGATCTCATGGTTCATGAGTCTGAACCCCACATCAGGCTCTGTACTGACAGCTTGGAGCCTGGGGCCTGCTTTGGATTCTCTGTCTCCCTCTCTCTGCCCCTCCCCTGCTTACGCTCTGTCTCTCCCCCATCTCTCTCAAAAACAAGTAACATTGAGGTGCCTGCGTGGCTCAGTTGGTTGGGTATCTGACTTTGGCTCAGGTCATGATCTCACGGTTTGTAGGTTCAAGCCCCACATCAGGCTGTGTGCTGGCAGCTCAGAGCCTGGAGCCTGCTTCGGATTCTGTGTCTCCTTCTTTCTCTGCCCCTCCCCAACTCATGCCTTCTCCCTGTCTCTCTCAAAAATAAATAAACATTAAAAAAATAGTTTAGGGGCGCCTGGGTGGCGCAGTCAGTTAAGCGTCCGACTTCAGCCAGGTCACGATCTCGTGGTCCGGGAGTTCAAGCCCCGCGTCAGGCTCTGGGCTGATGGCTCAGAGCCTGGAGCCTGTTTCCGATTCTGTGCCTCCCTCTCTCTCTGCCCCTCCCCCGTTCATGCTCTGTCTCTCTCTGTCCCAAAAATAAAAATAAACGTTGAAAAAAAAAATTTAAAAAAAAATAGTTTAAAAAATAAACATTAAAAACAATCTTTTAATATTAAAAAAAAAAGAATAATAACAAACAAAAGACCAAACATGAATTCAGTTACCCAATCTCGCAGAGCTGGAAGCGTTAAGTATAAAATGTATAAAAAGCCAAAAACCAACACACACACACACACACACACACACACACACACGTTAACAAAAAATCACAGAGAAGTGCAGTGGTACAGTATATCCTTTCTCTAAACAGAGCCTGGGACAACCTTTAACAGGTTCTATCCCCATGGTATAGGGCAGAGGCAATAAGGCAATATTCAAATTATTTAAAAACTGATATGACCTAGTAAACCCATCAGATTCATTCCAGCCTTAAGCAAAATGAATGCCAGCTGCAGATAACTTCTCAACTATACTAGCTGAAAATCAAACCTAATATACTGGGAGAACAAAAATAATACATCCAGTCATGTATCAAGCATCATGTTAGATCCTTGAACCACATATTTAATTTTATCCACTAGAATTTCTACAAAGAAGTAACCGTGGTCAAAAAAACAAAATTTAAATAGGAGAACTGTTTTCATATAAGAAAAAAAACTCATTTCAGATCACATATATGGTCCAATATTCTATCTCTTGAAGAGTTTTAGAAGAATAGAGTTAATAGCTTGAGTTGTTATCATCTTTCAGGAAATGGAATGTCTCAGTTACTTTTAACAATCTACTCCTAAAATCCAGAGAGTGCAGGTCTCTTGTCCCACAGTATCATTTGCTTTCAACTGTCATTATTTCACTCTCTGCTTCTAGTTCCATCCTGGATCCAGCCTTTTAAGTTTTATAGAACTGCCTGCAACCCAAAATCAGAAGAAACCAACAAGTATTCACTGGATACTTTCTAAAAACTATTTTATTAATTGTTATCATTTTTTAAAGTAGGTTTCACACCCAACATGGGACTTGAATTCACAACCCTAAGATCAAGAGTCACATGCTCTACTAACTGAGCCAGCCAGGCGCCCCTTGGATATACCTTTGTATGAGGCAAAGTGGAAGATTCAAAAAGTCTGTTATGTATTATCTTGCAATGCAACTTGAAAGATAGACCCCTCTGCCCAAAAATACATAAATAAAACAATGTAAGGGATATATAATAGATTAATAAAACAAAAAGCTGTAAGTTTTATCTTTATGTTTTAGCCTCATTAAGTATAACTCTTGCCTGTTTAATTCCCTTCAGCATGCATATCTGTTTCTTTTCCATGCTGTGCCTTTCAGCTAGTCACTTCTTGTTATAATTTTATTTGTTATAAGACAGACAAATGATCAGGAAGAATGAATGCATGTGTAAATGTGGTAACCTCCGAATGCTCTGTCCAGGCAAATAATAGATCTTTTTCCACCTATCTCCTCTTCTAGACTACTGCTTCCATACTATCAAATGTGAAAAAAAAAAAATGAGCCTTTGACAAATCACAAAATTAAATTCTAAATTCAAAATTATCCCCTTTGTTTCTACAACTCTCTTTACAAAATGTTTTTCTTTTTCTATTACTGATAGTATTTTAAAGACCAATTACCTTCACAAATTCCATAGCAAAGAATTTTTTGTATTCCATCTCCATAAAAAAACTGCTGAAGATCAATTCATGAAGTATCTTACGGGCACCTGCAGATAATTTTGGGGGGAAGTGTAAGAGAATCACCAAGGCAAAAAAAAAAAAAAATGCCAGCTATACGAGGTGGCAGAATATTACAAAAAAATTAACATACTAATAGACCTAAAGGAATCAAATATGAGTAGTATTTATTACATTAACATTTAGTTATATTAATACTTAATACTTAAAATACTTACATATGTGCGTTTTCCCTCTCATTCTGCCCCTCCACTTTACCTTACTTCATTCTACCTCATCCAAACTTTCTCTATTCCTTTTTATTCGATTTCACTCAAAATTGCTCTTACTCTGTGTCTTCCCTTCTCTATCCCCTTTAGCCTTCTTTCTCACCTTTCACTTTTTGTTCTACATTTGTATTGTAAAAACAAAAAATGAACATAGCGTTAATAATGGCACCACTACATGAATATATACTCTTAAGTCTTCTTTATTGGCCCTGACTAAACAAAATGGCACTATAATTAAAAGGCAACATCCCCAGGTTTTAACACAGAAGAATACATACTGATTGGTTAACTTTCCTTTAAAATATAATATCTTATCAATCAAGATCACTGATTTAATAAACAAAAAAGATTATAGCTCTACTTTAAGGTCATGCTTCATGGCAAGCAGCATAAGCAAAGACCTACCTACCTTTATAAAGCTTTGCATCCCAAAGCATTAACCTGCTTATGAGACAGGGATTCTCAGAGCCAGGTTCTTCTCTAAGGCATGCTTGGCAAAAGATCTGTCTAAAGTCACCTACAAACGAAAGAAGTCAGGTAACTTTTAGTCTCACAATATTTCTCCCACAAGTACATTTCCTACAATAACATGAAAAAAATTAACATTACTTTTCCCACAGTCTGATATCAAGAATTCTATCAATATAAAAGAATCGAAAGCTTTACAAAGTATTAGCTATGGCACTTGAAAAGCAATTCTGGGGGCGCCTGGGTGGCTCAGTTGGTTGAGCATCCGACTTCGGCTCAGGTCATGATCTCACAGTTCGTGAGTTCGAGCCCCGCGTTGGGCTCTGTGCTGACAGCTCAGAGCCTGGAGCCTGCTTCCTATTCTGTGCCTCCCCTCTCTCTGCCCCTCCCCTGCTCATGCTCTGTCTCTCTGTCTCAAAAATAAAACATTTAAAAAAATTAAAAAAAAAAGAAAAGAAAAGCAATTCTGAAAATTAATCAAAATGTACAAGCCAAAAAATTTTTTTTATTTTATACTCAATGACATTTTTTTAAGATTATTTATTTATTTTGAGAGAGAGAAAGTGGGAGAGGGGAAGTAGTAGAGAGGGATAGAGGATCCAAATCCATCAGGCTCTGTGCCAACAGCAAAGAGCACGATGCAGGGCTCAAACCCACAAATTGCAAGATGATGACCAGAGCCGAAGTCAGACGCCTAACTGACTGAGCCACCCAGGTGACCCGGTATACTCAAAGACATTTTAAACTTTGTGGCTATTTCAAAAACCAGTAGTTTATGAGAAATAAGAAAAACAGGTAATATGCTTACTTGAATAGCTCATAATTTTGTTCATCCAGGAGCCAAGACGCAAAGCAAATTTCTGGTGAGCCATAACCTCAGAGTGTAATACTTCTACGTGAAGTGGATGTTGAGAGACATTTTCTGAATGACTCTACAAATGAAAAAAGTATTTAAAACAAAACAAAAAACTAGTTTTAGAATTTTTATCTTGTTTTAACGATGTAATCTATTTTTCAAAAAAAACATGACACTTATAGCTTCAAATCTCTGGGACTAAATGGCCCAATCCTATCTTTACTTAGGATGCCAAACCACTTCAACATTGTAATTGTTCTACTTTGGCTCTTGTAATGTGAATTCCTCTTAAAATTCTCCTTCATCCTAATTCAGAAAATTACCTTTATATCTTCCTTTGCTTCCTGACAAGCAGCAAAAGCACCTGCTTTGACAGCCCGACGACCCTAATTATAAACAAACATGAGAATTCAGTAGTAGAATGATAATCCCAATCAATAAGTAATGTATAGCCCAAAGGCCTAATGAGCTCTGAATTATTAATTATGTGCCAACTGCCTAAAAGTCGTAAGATGGACAATACTTGGATGATAAACCTAAATGTTTAACACATTTATGAAGCTTCAGAACTTTTGATACTGCTCATAGAGAATATACTTTAGGATGCTGGATTTTCTCCTTGGCAATAGTATCAGTTCTTTACTTATTATAGTGTATTCCATTCCTATCCAAGAATAACTTAGGTTTTTACTGAATTCCTGCTATGTATTTTAAATACTTTTCATGAATGAACTTACAAGTTCCTTAACATGTGTTCCATAACACACTTGTGATCCACTAGTGGGTTACAGGTGTGACCAGGATATTGATTCCTCAAGCCCTAGATCACTACACTTACTAATGCCACACTGCTTCTTCCACTATATTACACTCCTCTCATGGACAGGGATTAGGTTAATAATACTTTTTTACTTGGAAAGACATTTTACTTTGGAAAGATATTTTTAAAAAGCAGAACCACAGAATCAGTATTACGCTATAAATAGTTGTAATAACATTAAAAAATGTCAAAATTCATACATTCATGCACTCCATAAATTATGGAATGCTATTTCAATAAATTATAGAAACAGACTAAAGCTGACAGTCTTAACTACTTTTTGCCAGAATATTCAATAACTTTCTAATTATTTAGAATGAAAGAGGAAAGGTAATAGTTATCTACAATTATGATACACAGAAAAATCAAGTTTTAACCAATTTACCTAGGACCTAAGAAATAAAGAAAGGGGATGACTGTTCCCAACACAATACTAAAGAGCACTCAGCAAGAGTTCAGTCAACACCTGATTCTCAGGAAGCTGACTTAAGAGAGCACAATTCAAATGAAGCTCACGAACCTCTTTGTCTATGGCAGTGGTGTGCAACTGGGCCTCTGCAAGCTCACAGTCAAGAGCCCTTTGTAGACTGTATATGACATGGTCATATGAATGGTGTTCATCATTGAAAAGGACACAATAGTATCTTTCATTTTTCTCCCTGTTAAAAAAAAAAAAGAAGATATATTCAAAAAAAAATTTTTTTTTACATTTTATTTATTTTTGATAGAGAGAGACAGAGCAGAAGTGGGGGAAGGGCAGAGAGAGAGGGAGACATAGAATCCGAAGCAGGCTCCAGGCTCTGAGCTGTCAGCACAGAGCACAGAGCCCGATACAGGGCTTGAACTCACAAACCGCGCTATCATGACCTGAGCCGAAGTCGGACGCTCAACCGACTGAGCCACCCAGGCACCCCCAAAAAAGATATGTTCAGATACTGAAACAAATAAAGGAAAACGTGAAAAATAGGCTAAGGTAATATACAACATCTGTAACAAAGCACCACCATGTAGTTTCTTATGTATGAGAAAGTACCACTGTAATAACTGATACAGGAGATTATTTCAAGTGGTACAGTGCCATGAAATTTTTAAAACCCTGATAAAAGCACTACTGTCTCCATTTTAAAAAATTATTTCCAGGTGTGAATGATTACTTTCAGTTTAGTGGGACTATGTCTTTAATACTACTTACTCTTAACTCTTGCTAATCTCCTACTGTGGCAAAGGGAGACAGCCCTGGTCTCAGGACCTTCAAGCAGGCAATGATAAATAGTAAATAACTAATACTTAGTTTTTATTGAATTTATTCTTACTTTTACCTTATATTTAATTAATAAATTAATTCATTTTTTAAAGTTTATTTTTATTTGGCGGGGGGGGGGTGCACAAAGTGAGGGAGAGAGAGAAGCCCAAGCAGGCTCCCAGCTGTCAGCATGCTGACAAGACCTGAGCTGAAACCAAGAGTCGGATGCTTAACTGACTGAGCCACCCAGGCGTCCCACCTTCTATTTAAGTGATACTGGTTTTATAGAACGTTTAACAAAAATGTGAACAAAAAAAAAGGTGTAGGGGCGCCTGGGTGGCGCAGTCGGTTAAGCGTCCGACTTCAGCCAGGTCACGATCTCGCGGTCCGTGAGTTCGAGCCCCGCGTCGGGCTCTGGGCTGATGGCTCAGAGCCTGGAGCCTGTTTCCGATTCTGTGTCTCCCTCTCTCTCTGCCCCTCCCCCGTTCATGCTCTGTCTCTCTCTGTCCCAAAAATAAATAAACGTTGAAAAAAAAAAAATTAAAAAAAAAAAAAGGTGTATAGATTTAAAGTGCTAGCACTACCATTTGACTGAGGAACCTTAGGTTGCTTAAGCTTTTAATCTTGCTGAGATGACAAAGCCTCTTCTATCTTTAAAAGAATATTAACAGGGCAGCCTGGGTGGCTCAATCAGTTAAGTGTCACACTCTTGGTTTTGGCTCAGGTCATGATCTCACAGTTTCAGGAGTTCACGCCCCAAGTTTGGCTCTCCACTGGCAGTGTGGGGCCTGCTTGGAATTCTCTCTCCCTCTCTCTCTGCCCCTCCCCTGCTCATGCTGTCTCTGTCTCTCTCAAAATAAATAAATAAAATTTAAGAAAAAAATTTAAAAAGAGTATAATAACCCATTTACAACAACATGGAAGGAACTAGAATGTATTATGCTAAGCGAAATAAGTCAGAGAAAGACAAATATATGATTTCACTCATGAAATTTAGGAAACAAAACAGATGAAAATAGGGGAAGGGAAGGAAAAATAAGATAAAAACAGAGAGGCAAACCATAAGAAACTCTTAAATAGAACTGAGGGTTGCTGGAGGGGTGTGGGATAGGCTAAATGGGTGATGGGCATTAAGGAGGGCACTTGTTAGGATGACCACTGGGTGTAAGGGATGAATCTCTAAATTCTACTCCTGAAACCATTATTACACTGTATGTTAACTAACTTGGATTTAAATTTAAAAAATAAATTAATTTTAAAAAGACACACATTGCTACTCAAAAAAAAGAAAAATCAGCAACAACAAAAATAAAAATAAAAAGAGCATAATATCTACATTCAAGAATGGTGTAAGGATCTTATAAAAATGTGAAAACACAAATGTCAAATGTTATTATCAGTTTTAAACAGTTTATAATACGCTTTTACCATACACTCAATAGATTCCATAACCCTAAGAGGAAAATTTTCTCAGGCCTCTTAGAGCTCAGGAAACAAGTTCAAAAAGACTTCTCCAGGGGTGCCTGGCTGGATCAGTCAATAGACTCTTGTCTCAGGGTCATGAGTTCAAGCCCTGAGTGTAGAGCTTACTTTAAAAATAAATAAATAAAAGACTTCTCTATGGTCACAATGTCAATAAAACCATGAGAAGGCCTCAAACTCAGGTCTATGAATCTAAAGTCTGGTGCTACACCATATACATACTAAAAGCTCATGCAACCCTCCCTTTTCAGGCAGGCAGAACACTAGCATTGTTTACCAACACAAAGTTTCTTAAAAGGTTTCACCGACATTATCACCTATCTGAAATTAAAGCCTTTGTGAATGCAATCTCTGATGACCTTTATTTCCCCAAGCATTTTATGGCCCAGCAAGAGTCAAAACAATATATGTAATGTCTTTACAAATTAGAATTTTTAGTTCTCTCTCCTCCTAAAATAAAACAAACAAACCCCAATAAACTCAAAGAACAATGGTATTTAAATTTATAATGCAATTTTGTGAAATCCCAGTATTACACAGATAGAAAAATTCCCACAAGGCCCAAACCATATTTTCAATATCAGGTCTGGAATTCTCTTGTGGATTTGTAAGGTAAGAGCAAATATTACTGAGACTGAAAGACTCACCGCTGTTAGAAAGTGCTGGGTTTTAGTTTAAAAATGTTAAATCCTTCTAACTGAAATAATCCTAGGTATCAAAGCACATGGCAAAGAGCTATCTCCTCATTCCTACCACAAACCTCTAGGGAAATCTGGAGGTTGGTCTAGGGCAGGATCAAACTGGGCAATTTACTTCTCAGTTTAACTGGGATGAGAAGCTGCCAGATCATTTAGAATAAGACCCCCAAAATGCTTTTCCTTCTTTTGGTTTAACTTCTGTTTAGTGCTAAAACAGAACATCTCATATAAATGGAAATTTTGGAAGTATTCCCCATAAGATAATTTTCCACAAAATTTTCATAATGCTGATAAGCAGTAAACAGCAACAAAAACATTTTTCTAACATTTATTTTGCAGTATCAATAATCATTGCTAAAACTTCTCCCTTTTGAAAAATGTCCCTACCTTCTCTGGAGTTCAGGAGGCAGTTCTTTCTCCTCTTCCCATATAGTCATTTCTACAATGTATTTTATCACTGAAGGGAATATTTTCCGGGCTTGGGCAATTACCTCTTCATTCAATGGGCAACGTAAACTCTGTAAGAAAGTATAAAAAAAAAAAACACACAAAAAAAACAGAATTACCAACACTGAGAAAATATTATTAATTTAGAAATATTTTAATGATTTCATTACACCATCCTTCAGGAATGAATTCAAGTTGAGCTCAAGCGGGTTGCTATTCACATCAGATTCACTTAATTCCTTGTGGCCAACTTAGTGCTACAGATAGAAAAGGAGGGGGGTGGGATCTTAAAAAAAGAAAAAGAAAAGGAGACAGAACCACAGAGTCCCCTTCTGAGGGATGCTCTCCCTTATGAATGTTCTCTGCCTTTCTGAGTAGCCTAATTATGGTAATATCAAAGAACATTTGGTTATCTCTTAAAGCTCACAAAAAACTTATTTATTTCAACTGAACCTCATAGCCACTCTGTAAGACAGGCAGAGATAGGCACTGAAAGGATAAGGTGGGGCAGGGGGCGCCTGGGTGGCCCAGTCGCTTAAGCATCCGATTTCAGCGTAGGTCATGATCTCGTGGTTCGTAGGTTCGAGCCCCACACTGGGCTCTGTGCTGAGCTCTCAGAGCTTGGAGGCTGCTTCATGTGTGTCTCTCTCTCTGCCCCTTCCCCACTCATGCTCTGTCTCTCTGTCTCTCTCTCAAAAATAAATAAACATTAAAAAAAATGTTTAATAAAGGGTAAGGAACCCTTCTAAGGTAAAAGAGGCTATAAATAGCAGAAGACTAAAACCTGAGTCTTTGACTTCTAAAAAAAACAATGTTCTTTTTATTACAGACCACCACCTCCTTAACAAAACGCTCGTTGAAACGAATCAGCTAAAAAATGTATTCAGATGCTCTGTATCACAAGCCATGACAGAAATACAAATCAAAACCACAATGAAGGGTGCCTGGGTGGATCAGTTGGTTAAGCACAGACTCCTGATTTAGGCTCAGGTCATGAGGTCATGGTTCGTGAGACTGAGCCCACATCAGGCTCTGGGCTGACAGTGCGGTGCCTGCTTGGGATTCTCTTCTCTCTGTCTCTGTCTCTCTCTCTCAAAATAACTAAATAAACATGAAAAAAAACCCACAATGAGATACTTCTTCACACTGCTACAGTGACAATAATAAAAAAGACAAACAAGCGCTGGCTAGGATATAGAGGAATTTGAACCCTTACACACTACTGGAGGGAATGTGAAATGGTACAGCCAATTTGGAAAACAGTCTGACAGATGCTCAAAATATTTAGCATAGTTATACGACCCAGCAATTACATTCTACATATCTATCCAAGATAAACAAAAATATCCCTAGAATAAAAACGTATACACAAATATTCATAGCATCTTTATTCATAATAGCCAAAAAGTGGAAACAACCCCAATGTCCACCAATCGTTGAATGGATAAATAAAATGTGAATATTTATACAACATAATATAATTTGGCCATGAGAAGGAATGAAGTAAATGGTACAACATGGATGAACCTTGAAAACATTATGCTGGTGAAAAAAGCCAATCACAAAAGAACATATGGTGTATGATCACATTTATATAAAATGTCTAGAATAGGCAAATCTATAGAGACAGAAAGTACAACAGTGGTTGCCTAAAGCTGATGAGTCTGGAAGAAATAGAGAGTGACTGCTGATGGGTACAGGGTTTCTTTTGGGGGTGATGAAAAGCTTCTATAATTGAGGTGATGGTTGAACAACTCTGTAAATATACCAAAAAGCGCTGAATTGTACACTTTATTTTTATTTGTTGACTTGTACACTTTAAATGGGTGAATCTTTAAATATGGCATGCAATTTTTAAATATGGCAACTCAACAGGCTGTTTAAACAAAAGAGTAAACAGGAAAAAATACAGGAGCTCTTTAAGACTAAAAAAAAATCCCGTAGAAATTCAGGATAAGATTTTAATATTAAATTTTAACCTATCTGCTGCTGACTGTTCTAATGAACTGTATTTTACTCTGTGTTCAGAATAAAATCTTAACCTATGCATTTTTACTCTTTTACACCAATTTTTTCTCACTCCCCAATGCTTTATAATTTCAATTTTTACCTTCTTTTCAATATGTCACCTTCTCTTAGGAGATTTTGCTCAGAATCATTTACCAGAGAGAGAAATAAAGAGAGTCAAAGTACTAAGACCAATATTGGTCCACTACATTCCTCTTTCTTATATTTTTTTTAGCTCAATATATCCTTTTGAATTCTTAAAAAAAAAAAAAAAAAAACCTAGTCTGAGGTGAACAGTTAAAAGAATCAACTCATGGGGTTCCTTGGTGGCTCGGTCAGTTAAGCGTCCTAGTCTTGATTTTGGCCCAGGTCATGATCTCACAGTTTGCGGATTTGGGCTCCATCTCTGTCAGGCTCTGCACTGATACCACGGAGCCTACCTGGGATTCTCTTGCTCTCCCTCTCTCTAACCCTTCCCTGCTTGCACATGTGCTCTCTCGCTCTCTCTCTCTTTCAAAATAAACAAATAAATAATATATATTATATAATATATAATAATATGATAATATATTATTTATTATAATATATTAATATTTTATATGTGTATATATTTATATTATATATATGTTTACATATATATGTATAAACAACTCATTATTTCTAAACCATATCATTCAGAGTTCTTTAGAAGAGGTCTGGTAAATATATAAGAAACTTTCAATCAAAGCATCTAAAGCTTAGAAAATAAGAAGGTCGGGGGGTGCCTGGGTGGCTCAGTCGGTTGAGCATCCAACTTCGGCTCAGGTCATGAACTCACAGTCTGTGAGTTCAAGCCCTGAGTCAGGCTCTGTGCTGACAACTCAGAGCATGGAGCCTGCTTCAGATTCTCTGTCTCCCTCTCTCTCTGCCCCTCCCTCACTCATGCTCTGTCTCTCTCTCTCTGCCAAAAATAAATAAACATTTTTTTTAATTTAAAAAAAAGAAAGAAAATAAGAAGGTCAATGAGAGGAAACAAAAGAGCTGTAATGTAAACAGAAAGAAAAAAAACCAAACCAACCTTAAGTGCAGGACTTGAGAGAAACTGCTTTCACATATACCAGAAAGCAGCTTCTCTTCAAAAGACATTGCCAAATGCTGGATGACTGACTGATTAGTATCAGCCAGATCTGATTACACTTGGTAAATCCCCACTATGGCTAGCACAATGCAACACACCTGGTAGAGTACGGATTCCGTTCACCAAAGCAGAGATGAAACAAAATGCTATGTACACAGGGCTGTTTGTGTTGAGTGAATTGATTAGTTATGTGCTAGTCATAGGTACCTTTCTCTCACCTCCAGATAATGACTTAGTTCCAAAATAACCAAATTTACCTTTAGGATAAGCGTAAATGACCAATCACCTTTTCAATCAAATTCTAAATCCAGAGAAATCCAAGATCAGTTTAGTTCATAACTAAATTCAGTATTCTGAGGCAATATGATTCAAGAAAACCCCAACAGACTGGAAATCCATGAGGCAGAGGAAGGGAAGCTAGTTTTGTAAACTCAGTGAGTCAACTTAACTCCCAAGGATTCTTTGGTATTTAAAAAGCAAAGACAGGAGTGCCTGGGTGGCTCAGTCAGTTAAGCATCCAACTTCAGTTCAGGTCATGATCTGGCAGTTCGTGAGTTCGAGCCTCACATTGGGCTCTGTGCTGACAGCTCAGAGCCTGGAGTCTGCTTCAGATTCTGTGTCTCCTTCTCTCTGCACCTCCCCCACTCATGCTCTGTCTCTCTCTCTCAAAAATAAATAAAAACGTTAAAACAAAACAAAACTTAAGGGGCACCTCAGTGGCTCAGTAAGTTAAGCATCTGACTTGAGCTCAGGTCATGATCTTGCAGTTTGTGAATTCAAGCCCTGCGTCGGGCTCTGTGCTGACAGCTCAGAGCCTAAACCTGCTTCAGATTCTGTGTCTTCCTCTCTCTCTGTCCCTCCTCCACTCACACTTTGTCTCTCAAAAATAAACATTAAAAAAATTTTTTTAATTTAAAATGCAAAGACAGTTTTTCCAGAATAAAATTACTTTCTGACTTTATTTCAAGACATTTCAGTATTCTTTCAAAAATATTAGAAGAGGAAAGTGAAATAATCAGAATTAAGAATATCTGTTAAAACAAAAATGAGAATAAATTTGAAAGAGTTAAATGGTATTTCAGGTAATAGACATTTGATAATATTTAATCAAGTAACAGGTACTTGATAAATATTTGTTAAATGAAGGAATGGCCATCTGAGATCAGGGCAAGTAAATGAGTAAGAGAGAAGAGGCAATCTCAACATCAAGTGCTGAATAATAAAGTAAATGGGGGAAAGTGGTAACAATTGGTGAATGGATATGAATATCCTTTGTACTCTTTTTATTTTTATAGCTTTTCATAAATTTGAAATTAAATTCAAGGTTTTAAAAACCGTGCTGGATCCCAGAATCTAAAGATCTGAATTTTATGTCCAACTTTGCCACTGGCCAGATCTGCAAACCTGAGCAAGCCACTTAACTTTACTGAGGGTGTGTTTCTCCTTCCATAAAATGGAGCTACTATATAAGTACCTCATAAAGTAGTAATGGAAGATAAAATGATAATAATGCCTGTGAAAGATCTCTGTTAAATCTAAAATATACAAATGTGAGGTATTATTAGTATCAGAAGTAAGAACAGGTAATGGGAAAAGTAGTCGGAGCTGTAATAACACTAATGATGATGATAGCTAACATTTACTGGGCCCTTACAATATGCCAGGCATATTCTAAGGCTAAGCACTTTACCTGTATTATCTCATTTAATTCTCATAGCCCTGTGAGGCAGATGGTATTATCTCCCAGTTAGAGATAAACTGAAAGGTAGAAAGGTTGAATAACTCTGCCAAAGTCACAGAGCTAATTAGTCAGGTTACAAAGCAAACCAAGGATACCTGTTCTAGAGCCCTTCACGTTGTGCTCTAATGCTTCTACTCAAGAGAAGAGAACACATTTTATTTCTCAAGATATAATTCCATTTCTTTACATTTTGGGTTTCGTAAAATACGGTATACTACACACGTGATTGGTCAGATAGCACAAATATACAGAATACCAGGGGTTTCTTACTGATAGATCATTATACTTTATGACATATTGCAGTGTTTTTTCCAGTATATCATTATTTCCTCCTAACAAGTTTATAATTTCTTTTCTAAAAAATATTTTAGGGGTGCCTGGGTGTCTCAGCTGGTTAAGCATCTGACTCTTGATTTCAGCTCAGGTCATGATCTCCCGAATTGTGAGATCAAGTCCCACGTCAGGCTCTGCACTGGCAGCGCAGGGCCTGCTTGGGATTCTCTCTCCCTCCTGCTCTCTCTGCCCCTCCCCCATGCACTTTCATGTGCTCTCTCTCTCCAAAATGAATTGACTTGAAAAAATAAAAATAAAAAACAAAAAAGCTTTTAAAAATCCTTGATAGTTTGTAATTTATCTGATCAAGTTTTATCTATTTTTTTCCTCAAATGGGTCGTCAGTTACATAGCACCACCAACCAGAAATTCTGTCTACACTACCAATTTGGGTTTATATACTCTTTTCTATTCCATTATCTGCTGTCTGTTCCTATAGCAAGAGTCACATTGTTTGGATTACTAGAGCTCTTTAACACATTTTAAATCTATTAGACCTATTCACACTCCTAACTCTTCATTTCAGCTTTTCCTGACAAATTTCACAAACTATTTTTCCAGAAGAACTTTTGACTACTTTGTCAAGTTCCAAAAGAGTATTTGGCTGGGGATATATTGACTTTGTGGATTAATTCTAGAAAAAGCTTTATCTTTGTAATATTGAATCTTCCAATCTAAGAATGAAGCTTGTCTTCTGATTTTTTTTTTCTTTCATGCCTATCAGAGTACAGTTTTCAAGTTTTTTAAAAATACAGCTGGTAGAGGGGTACCTGAGTGGCTCAGTCAGTTGGATGTCTGACTTCAGTTCAGGTCATGACCTCACAGTTAATGGGCTCAAGCCCTGCATGGAGTTCTGTGCTGACAGCTCAGAGCCTGGAGCCTAATTCAGATTCTCTACCTCCATCTGTCCCTCCCCCGCTCACACTCTGTCTCTCAAAAATAAATAGACGTTAAAAAAAATACAGCTGGCAGATTTCTTACTTTTTTCCAAGGTATTTTATCTTTTCTCATGCTACAGTGAATGAGATCTTTTCTTCCATTACATTTTTTTAAAAGTGATCTCTATATCCAACGTGGGGCTTGAACTCACAACCCTGAGATGGAGAGTCAGATGCTCTACTGAATGAGCCAACCAGGCACTCCTTTTCACTACATTTTCCAAAAGCTATTGCTTGTAAGGGCATTTAAGTAATATTTGTTAAATACATTAAATAGAAAAACTAATGGTTTTTTTTTAAACTTTTTTTTTTTAACGTTTATTCACCCTTGAGGCAGAGAGAGACAGAGCATGAATGGGAGAGGGTCAGAGAGAGAGGGAGACAGAGAATCCGAAACAGGCTCCAGGCTCTGAGTGGTCAGCACAGAGCCCGACGCAGGGCGCGAACCCACGGACCGCGAGATCATGACCCGAGCTGAAGTCGGACGCTCAACCGACTGAGCCACCCAGGCACCCCTGAAACTAATGGTTTTTAATATGAGTTCTGTAACCAATAACTTGATCAAGCTCTACTCTAGTTTCCATTTCTTTTCTAGTTAATATTCTTGGGTTTTCCAGGTATACACTCATGAGTATTTTGCCTCCTCTCCAATACTGATATATTTTAGTTCATCCTGTGAGTCTATTTGATTAACTTCCAGGAGGTGTTAAATAACAGTGGCAATAGATTTCCTTCTCTTGTCTCTATAATGGGAATACACTAATGTTTCATCATCAAACATGATTAATGACTTTTGATTTCAGGTCAATAATCCTGGAAGAAACTGAGAATGTTATCAAAGAGCTAACTTTCCCAGAAAATGCCAGGATTAATGGTTTCACAGGTGAATTCCAAGAAGAGTTCATTCCAGGAACATAAGTATGACAGTGTTACGTGATTGTTTTAAACTTGATTTCACCTGCTAATGTTTTATTTAGTATTTCAGCATAACAATTATTAATAAAACTGATCTGTAAATTCTATATTTGTCAGATCTGAGATCAATATAATGTTAGCTTTATGTAACAAATTTGGTAACTTTCTCTTTTCCCCTTGCTATGCTTAAGAACAGTTTCTATGCTTTTGTTTAACTGGAGTTTACTTGATGATTTTTATTTATTTTTATCAATAAAAAATTTTAAATATAGAAAACTAAGATCAGTATAAGAAACACAACTTTTACCTAAGATTTAGGTAATTTAGGTTATTTTCCATACATGTATTTTTTTGTTCAAGTATTTTAAGGTTTACCCCCAAATACTTTGATATGTATCTATAAAAATTTTTCCTACATAATCATAATACCACTATTATATCTAATAACATTAACAATAATTTTTAAATATCATCTATGTCTTGAGCATATTCAATTTTCCTAATTATTCCCAAAATATCTATAGCATTTGATTATGTCTAAGTCATTTACATCTAAATGAATGTCCCTTCCACACCTCCAGCCTTTTGTTCTTCATGACAGAAACCAGGCCAGATTTCCTATAAAAACTCCTACATTCTAGATTTATCCTGAAATGTCCTACATTTCCCACTTATCTTCCTTGTGGTCTTCTTTATGTTTTTCATGTCTTCCCTGTATTTCCTATAAGCTAGAAGTTAGACCTCAAGGTTTCATTAAGTTCAGCTTAAACATTTATTTATTTAATTTTTTAAATGTTTATTTATTTTTGAGCATGAGTGGGAAAGGGACAGAGAGACAAGGAGACACAGAATCTGAAGCAGGCTCCATGCTCTGAGATGTCAGCACACAGACTGAGGTGGGGCTCAAATTCATGAACTGCGAGATAATGACCTGAACTGAAGTTGGATGTTTAACCAACTGAGCCACCCAGGCATCCCAGGTTAAACACTTTTATCAAGCATATTTCAGGGGTGCCTGGGTGCCCCAGTTGGTTAAGCAACTGACATCAGCTCAGGTCATGATCTTGCAGTTCGTGATTTTGAGCCCCGTGTCAGGCTCTATACTGACAGCTCAGAGCCTGGAGCCTGCTTTGGATTCTGTGTCTCCCTCTCTCTGCCTCTCCCCCACTTGTGCTCGCTCTCTCTCTCTCTCTCTCTCTCTCAAAAATAAATAAAATGTTAAAAAAAATTAAAAAAAAGAATATTTCATAAGTGAGGCTCTAGGTACTCCAATTTTTTAACAGCATGAGATGTAATTCACCAACCATACAATGCACTCAAAATATACTATTTAATGGTTTTTAGTATATTTATAAATATTTGTAACTATCACATCACTATGAGATGTTTCATGACTTCAAAAAAACAAAAACAAAAAAACCCTTTAGTGATTTCTTCCTCCCTCACCACATGCCTCATCTCCCTAGACCTAAACAACCACTAATCTATTTTCTGTCCCTATCAATGTACCTATTCCAGACATTCATTTAAATGTAATCGGCTGCTCTGGAAAACAGTGTGGAGGTTCCTCAAAAAATTAAAAATAGATCTACCCTATGACCCAGCAATAGTACTGCTAGGAATTTACCCAAGGGATACAGGAGTGCTGATGCATAGGGGCACTTGTACCCTAATGTTTATAGCAGCACTTTCAACACTAGCCAAATTATGGAAAGAGCCTAAACGTCCATCAACTGATGAATGGATAAAGAAATTGTGGTTTATATATATACACAATGGAATACTGCAATGAGAAAGAATGAAATATGGCCTTTTGTAGCAACGTGGATGGAACTGGAGAGTGTAATGCTAAGTGAAATAAGCCATGCAGAGAAAGACAGATACCATACATTTTCACTCTTACGTGGATCCTGAGAAACTTAACAGAAGACCATGGGGGAGGGGGGAAAAAAGAGGTTAGAGAGGGAGGGAGCCAAAGCATAAGAGACTCTTAAAGACTGAGAATAAACTGAGGGTTGATGGGGGGGTGGGAGGGAGGGGAGGGTGGGTGGTGGGTATTGAGGAGGGCACCTGTTGGGATGAGCACTGGGTGTTGCATGGAAACCAATTTGACAATAAATTTCATATTAAAAATAATAAAATAAAATAAAATAAAATAAAATAAAATAAAATAAAATAAAATAAAATAAAATAAAATAAATGTAATCATATGTGATCTTTTGTAACTGGCTTCTTTCACTTAGCATAATACTTTTAAGGTTCCTTCAAATTGAAGCATGTTTCATTACCTCTCTTTTATAGCCAAATAATACATGATATCAATTTACCCATATTTGTTTATCCATTTATCAGCTGATGGGCAGTTGGGTTGTTTCTACCTTTTATTATGAATACTATATTTTATTATGAATACTATAATTTATTATGAATGCTATAATTTATTATGAATACTACATTATCCTATAATAACACTATTTAATTACAATAATACTAATATATTATGTAAGTTCTAGATATAAGCTCCTTATCAGATAATATGATTTGCAAACATATTTCTCCCATTCTATAGGCTTTTCATTTTCTTGACAGTGTCCTTTGATGAAGTCCAATTATCTATTCTTTCTTTTATTACTCAGGCTTCTGCTGTCATATCTATCAATCCACTGCCAAATCTGAGGTCATGATGATTTACCCTCTGTTTTCTTCTAAGAGTTTTATAGTTTTAGCTCTCACATTTAGGTCTTTGACCCATTTTGAATTAATTTTTGTGTACAGTGTGAGCTAGGGATCCAGATTCATTCTTTTGCATGGGGATATCCAGTTGTTCTGGTACCATTTGATAAAAAACAGTATTCCCTAGTGAATGGCCTTTGTATTCTAGTTGAAAAACAGTTGACCACAGACATGTGGGTTTACTTCCGAGCTCTCAAATCTATTCTCATGATCTCCATGCTTATCATTATGTCATACCACACTGTCTTGATTACTGTTGCTTTGTAGTAGGTTTTGAAATAGGGAAGTGTGAGTCTTCCAAGTCTGTTCTTTTCCAAGGTTGTTTTGGCTATTCTGGGTCTCTTAGAATTCAATATAAATTTTAGAGTAAGCCTGTCAATTTAAAAAAAGAGAGAGAAAAAAAAATTCCCAGCTGTAATTCTGATAGCAATTGTGCTGAATCTGTACATCAACTTGGGGAGTATGGCCTTTGATGTGATTTATAGTAAGAAATATATTTGGTCTTCACTGTTTCTGGTTCAGAGCTCCTGAAACTCTTGGAATTTCCAAAGGGATGAGAGGAATTTTTAAAAGTCTTACATTGTGCTATTGAAGTGACTTTTAGAAAGCATCTAAGATGGGGGCTGGGTGACCATGATTTAATCAACCATGCCCCTATGTAATGAAACCCAAAAGGATAGAATATGGAGTACTTCTGGGTTGGTGAACACACAGAGATTTGGGGAAGGTGGTACACTCAGAGAGCTGAAAGATCTTAGCCTGTGGGATCTAATGCTTATTGCCAGGCAGACAGTGTCAGGGTTGAGCTAAATTTATGGGACCTAGGTCAGTGTCAACAGAGAACTGAGTTTGATGACTTGATGGTGGTGGGAAAAAAAAACACCCATTGTACTGCTACATTAACAATTTTAAGTCTTCTAAATACCATCTGATTTCACTCATGCAGAATTTAAGAAACAAAACAAACGAGCAAAGGGGAAAAAAAGAAAGAGAGAGGCAAACCAAGAAACACACTCTTAACTATACAGAACAAACTGATGGTTACCAGAGGGGAGGTGAGGAGGGGGTGGGGATGGGAGAAATAGGTGATGGAGATTAAGGAGTACACTTGTCATGACGAGCACTGGGTAAAGTATGGAAGTGTTGAACCACTATATTGTACACCTGAAACTAACATTATACTGTATGTTAACTAACTGGAATTAAAATAAAAACCTAAAAAAAAAAAAACCTGTAAGTCTTCTAATCCAGAAACATAGGATGTTTTTCCATTTATTGAGATCTTTAATTTCTTTCAACAGTGTTCAACAGTTTTCAGAATATAAATTTTATACTGCTTTTGGTATTTCTAAATATTTTATTCTATTTGATACTATAGTAAATGTGCATTTTTTCTCAATTTCTTCTTCCAATTTTTCAAAACTGATGTATAAAAATATAAGTAATTTCTGTATAATTATCTTGTATCCTACATTCTTGCTGAACTTATTAGTTCTAATAATTTTTTTTTGTGGATTCCTTAAGATTTTCCATATACAAAGTCATGTTAATCTGCAAAGAGAGCTAGTTTTATTTTTTCCTCTCCAATCTGGATGCCTTTTCTTTTTCTTGCATTACTAATTGCCCTAGCTAGAACCTCCAATAGAGTATTAAATAGATGTGGCAAGAGCAGAATCTTTGTCTTGTTCCTGATCTTAAGGGGAAAGTATCTAATAGCTGTGAGGTTTTCCATATATGTCCTCTATCAGGGTTGAGGAAGTTCCTTATAAGTTTAAGTCTTTTTTATGATGAAAGTGTGCCGGCTTTAGTAAAAGGCTTTTGCTACATCTAGTAAGATGATCTTGTGGTTTGGGTTTTTTTTTTTTTTTTTAATATGGTGTATTATATTAACTGATTTTTAGATGTTAACCTATGGACTTTATTTTATATGCTATGAAGAGACTCATTATGCCATATTGCCCTGCTATTAGTAATGATGCTAATATTGATGACTAGTTTCAGGAGATGACAGTATGATACCTCCATTATAAAGTTTCACTTTTTTCCTTTATGACTAGCAGGTAATCTATGAGGTGACAATTTAGAACTATGTGAATACGGTTCCTTATCAACTGATGTCTTAATGGGTTTAGCATCTATTAATGATCCTTGTCTGAATCAAATATTTCCTTAGGGTTTGCAAAGTGTTAATTATTCTAGGGGCGCTTGGGTGGCTCAGTTGGTTGAGTGTCCAACTTCGGTTCAGGTCATGATCTCACGGCTTGTGAGTTTGAGCCTCATGTCGGGCTCTATGCTGACGGCTCGGAGCCTGGGGCCTGCTTCGGATTCTGTGTCTCCCTCTCTCTGTGCCCTCCCCCACTCATGCTCAGTCTCTCTCTCTCTCTCAAAAATAAACAAACATTTAAAAAAAATTTTTAAATGATGGGGCGCCTCTGTGGCTCAGTCGGTTGAGTGTCTGACTTCGGCTCGGGTCATGATCTCTCATCTCAGTCTGTGAGTTCGAGCCCTGCATCGGGCTGTGTGCTCTCAGCTCGGAGCCTGAAGCCTGTTTCGGATTCTGTGTCTCCCTCTCTCTCTGCCCCTCCCCCACTCATGCTCTGTCTCTCTTTCTCTCTCTCTCAAAAATAAATAAATATTAAAAACAATTTTTTTAAATAAAAAATGTTAATTATTCTAATTCTACTAAATCTTCTCTATTAGGGAGCTAGATGCATCTAGAAAGAAGAGCTTTACCTCATATACTGGTAATACTTGTTTACAATGGAATACAATTCCTATCGAAAAAGTAGAATAAATGCTTAGTTCATTCCCTTTACCAATTTTTAGAGTGAAGAAATTATATAATAACCATCACCATAGCAATGAACCAGTGACTTGGCAAAATTATTTTTTTATTTAAGCTCTCTATAAGTTTTATTAGGAATTCACGAATTTTCATGTACTTTGATTCATTCAATTATAGTAGTTACTTATTAGTATTATTATGATACTCCAACTGCCCAACTCAGATCAGTGACAGCTCTTTCAAGTTAGATCCTAGATTCTTTTAATACAAACCCATCCTCACAAGCTTACCTATTCCCTGATAATGTATTTTCACCTGGTCAGGTATTTTTATAAGCCCTGATTTCTTTTAGTGAGTAATGCTACTTAAAGACATCAAAATCTGGGCGCTAAGGGTCTTCACTGCTATAGGACTACGTGGAACAGTTTAAAGACTACTAAAACTATTTCTTGCAGTTTTGAAAAGGATTACTCTGTGAAACCATTTGAACACAGCATTTTTTAGGGAAGTACTTTCTTGTGACAGACTATATTCTGAATCTCTTCAATGGTTATTAACTGTTTATGTTTTCTCTTTGTTTGAATAAATTATAAAATTGTATATTTGATAAAATGATCCATCTTCAAATGTATTTGCACAGTCATATAAAGAATCTTTTATAATCCTTTCAATTTCTTCTTTGTCTATGGGTCTATAGTTATTTTCCCATTCTCCTTCCTAATTGTCTGTATCTGGGCTTGCCCACTTTTTCTTGATTAGGATATATAATAATCAATTTGTTGACTATTTTTTTCTTTAAGAAAAGCATTATTAAAGTTATGTGTCAATTCTACCATTCCATTTGCTCTTTTAGGCTTATATATTGTTCATTCTTACTTATCAAATTGACTGCTTAACAAATAGAACCAAGAAATTCACTCTTTCTTTAGACAAAGAACACAGAGTGGAATAAAACTCCTTACATTTAAATACTGGAACATAAAACTCAGGATTCTTAATGGAACTGAGTTTAATCCACACACATAACATTTATCTCCATCTAATTGTATCAAGCTTAAAATAATTAGCAAGTTTTAAAAATAATATCCTTACCTCTTTTGTGGTACCTGCTCTTCCAGGTTCATGACTTATACAAAAAGGGCCTGTTTTCCACGCCTCTGTGTCTCCACAGTCACAAAATCCCCCTCCAGTAGAAGTATGCATCTGACAAATGAAAAATGAGTTTGTCTTGATTTCAAAACATCTTACAAAGCAAGAAAGGATAAAGATGACTCAATACTCCCCAGTACTTAAACCCTACTTGCCTTTAATGAAATAGAAAATATATCCGAAAACATTTTAGTTAACAAGAAAATAATCTAAATACTTAATCATAACAAAAATGAGCCTTCAAAGTGATAAAATTTTGAAACATGCTTTGAAACATCTAATTTTTATTTATTTTAAAAAAAAAAATTTTTTTTTTCAATGTTTATTTATTTTTGGGACAGAGAGAGACAGAGCATGAACGGGGGAGGGGCAGAGAGAGAGGGAGACACAGAATCGGAAACAGGCTCCAGGCTCTGAGCCATCAGCCCAGAGCCTGATGCGGGGCTCGAACTCACGGACCGCGAGATCGTGACCTGGCTGAAGTCGGACGCTTAACCGACTGCGCCACCCAGGCGCCCCAAAAACATCTAATTTTTAAATAACAATTTTTAAAATTGTGTACTAATGGAGAACAGATTGTGAAGTATGCAAAAAAAAACAAAACAAAAAACCACCATACAACACCTAAAATGCTCAAGTAATGAGATTTTTCTGCTTAAACACACTTCTAAAACTCATTATAATAATACTTATATGTTGAAGAAATGTATACAATATTTACAATTATTTGATGTTCCATTGTACCCAAATTTTTTACAACCCTTTTCCTTTGAAGGTTCCTGCAAACAACAAAAAAATAATGCAGATATGTGAATCCAGATAGAGGATGATGACAATGGCCTAATTCTGAATCTCTCCCCAAATTCCCCCCTCCAAAACATACAATGAACAAGGAAAGCACTAAAACCACATGACTCATGTCTGCAGCATTACTGAGAGATGAAAAATAAATGCCACGATCTTCAAATGATTTGTTCCATTAAAGTTCCTGTTGCCTATTACTTCAAGCTTACAAATGCAGACAAGAAAGGAGCTTAAGAGATTCCATGAAAGAGAAGAGATGGGTACAGAGGACTTAGATGAAGCACAGACAAAATCATGCCCAAAATCATGCTGAGGAACAACTATTGAACACAGGTTGAGACTTGAGGGTTCACAGACAAAGAGATCAAAAGTGAGTAGGACCAGGAGTAGCAACCTCAGAGAAGCATTGCTTTTGTAGGAAAATGAAATACAAAAAAGAAGGTGATAAGCCCTTAAAGATTTGTCAGTAAATGAAAAAAGGAAACAAGAAGGAAAAATTAAGGATCCTACAGAAATGAGAGAAACAACACACGCCAAATGCTCTCATCCCACCTCTATTCTCAACATCATCTATAAAAGAAATTACACAGAAGAGGGCAGAACTGACAGAAAACAGCACTTGTAAACCCTGTCCATGAAATGAAAAAGAAGAAACAGACCATATTCATTCAAAACTATAACTAGGGTGCCTGGGTGGCTCAGTCAGTTAAGTGTCCACCTTCAGCTCAGGTCATGATCTTGTGGTTTGTGGGTTCAAGCCCCATGTTGGGCACTGTGCTGACAGCTGAGAGCCTAGAGCCTGGTTTGGATTCTGTGCCTCCCTCTCTCTCTGCCCCTCCCCCACTCTCTCTCTCTCTCTCTCTCTCTCTCTCTGTCTCTGAAAAGCAAACATTAAAAAAAATTTTAAATATATATACAAAACTATTACCAAAAAAGAAAGGCAAAAAATGCAGTCAGAGCCAAAGCCCAACCACAAAACTGAAGAAAACTGTAATGTAATGCTCTAAACTTAATTACATGCCTCAAACAAACATGTGCTGGATATGAAAGCCTTTAATCGGATTAAAGCACCTTTAATTAGAAATACAGAAACTAAGATCAGACATGGACACAAAAGGAATATGAGACTTGACTGAACTCGGGGGAAAAAATAGCAGAAAACTAGAAAATCCTACTTGAAGTGAATTCTAAATTACAAGGTATCCAAGACAAAAGACTCAAATGAAAAATAAACAGCATTGAAACAAAGCAGGAAAATAATCAACAAATGATAATGCAATGAAGCAAAGACATACAGGGTCAGAGAGAAAGTGGTTGCAACAGAAGATAGACATAAAAGAGCCAACCTAAGTATAAATGGAGTCACCAAAGAAGAAAATGTAAACAATGGAATAGAGCTGTTATTTAAAACTATAATCTGGGGCACCTGGGTGGCTCAGTTGGTTAGGCATCCCAGTCTTGATTTCAGCTCAGGTCATTATCTCAGTTGTGAGATGGAGCCCCACATTGGGCTCCTCTGTGTTGGGTGTGGAGCCTGCTTAAGATTCTCTCTCTCCCTCAGCCCTTCCCCGGTTCATGACACAAAACAGAAACACAAAAACAGAAACCCCCATTGTAATCTAAGGAAACTTCCTGAAAATAAAAGACCTAAATCTAAACATTGAAAGCACTCATGAATAACTAAAACTCAACCCAGTATCATCAACTCTGAAGTATATCCTACTAAAATTGTTAGAATTTATTTATTTTTATTTTTTAATGTTTATTTTTGAGAGAGAGAGAGATAGGGCATGAGCGGGAGAGGGGCAGAGAGAGAGAGAGAGAGACACACAGAATCCAAAGCAGGCTCCAGGCTCTGAGCTGTCAGCACACAGCCCGACACGGGGCTTGAACCCACGAACTGCAAAATCATGACCTGAGCTGAAGTTGGACAATTAATCAACTGAGTCACCCGGGCGCCCCTAAAATTGCTAGACTTTAAAGATAAGTGTCCTGAGGCCTTCTGGCAAAAAGATGAAATAACATAATAGCAAGAAAACTAGACTGGTAACAGGCTTCTCAATAGCAACATGTAAAACAAGACAACAGCAAGGCTCTGTTTTCAAGCAAAGAAAATGCAAACCAAGGATACTGTCTCCAACCAAGCTATAAAAATAGAATTTTGAACATGTCATCACTTAGGGAATACTGTATATATGCACCCTTCCTGAGGAATCTACTTGAAGAGAGGTCAGGAGCTTTATGTATAAAGAAACAGACATGAATATGTGAATATGTTAGGCTTTGCAAGTCATACAGTCTCTGCTGAATTACTCAAGTTCTACTGCTGTAGTGCAGAAGTAGCCATAGACAACAAATAAATAAATAAGCATTGCTATGTTTCAATAAAACTTTATTTATGGGCACCAGAATTTTATTTTTATATAATTTTTATGTACCATGAAATAGGATTTTTAATTTCACATAATTTTCATGTATCACAAAATATTATTTTTCTTATCTTTTTCCCAGCCATCTAGAGATATAAAAATATACTTAGCTTGTAGGCCATACAAAACTGGTAGCAAATCAGATTTAACCCACAAACTTTAGTTCAGCAAACCCTAGAGGATGGGCTTCATCTGACCAAGAGGTGACTAGGAAGACTTTAGAAAAAGGATAGAAGGTGAACATTTTACAAATTTAATTGCAGAGTTAAGAACAAGTCAAAAGTAAAGGCTCGAACTCATGAATAGTGAGATGACCTGCACTGAAACCAAGAGTCAGATGCTCAAATGACTGAGCCACCCAGGCGCCCCCCCCCATTTATTTTTATAATTAATTGTTAGACATCAGGTCTATGGATCCTCAGTGTTAGTCCTTTGGATCCTAACATTTCAAGAAACATTTGTTGAAAGCATTTATGTCCCAGGTACTACGAAAGACACAAAGGTACAAAGTACATGAGACCTGGGCCTTGTCCTGGAGAGCTTATGGTCAGATGGGGATGAAGGGTACATAAATGTACCATTGCAATTTAGCAAATGAAGATAGAGACATACACAGGAAGGGGACACGGAAAAAGAAGACAGGTAGTGGGCTTTGTTTTCTTCTCCACATTTATTCTAATTGACTCTGGAATGTGTTCAATAAAATGATACCGGTTATAAGCTGGCCTGGTTTGTTATCAGCTTCCAAGATACAAAAAGACCCTAGTTAGATGAACTCAGCCACTATTTTGGTTTTATTCGATCAAAGTTACATTATTGTGATCTTTGCTTCTTAGAATTTAATCTACTTATCAAACCAACGACCCTGTCCTTTCAGCAAGGATGGTGGCAAAATAAACAAAGACCTTGTTCCTATTATCCAGGAATATGGCAAAGTTAAGTAGCCACCATTCCAAAATAAACAAAGAGAAACATTAAATTTAAAAAAATACAGTTCAATAAAACTGGGAAAACATTTTTTTAAGCTGGGTTCAGTTTGAAAATTTTCTGTTTAAAGGATTAAAGGTTTTTGCAGGTTCTGAAGGTTTCTGTACCACTACTTGTAACATATTCAGTAAAATTCTTTCCTGAAGCAATTAGGCAAAATATACTAAGAACCTTTTTTGTTTTTTACAACAGTTGTACGTTTAAAGAAACATTAAGCAATAAATACCGAGTTCCCATATATTCCTTCTCCCCTGACCACACAGTTTCCCCTACTATTGGCAGCTTGCCTTAGAGTGGTACATTTGTTGCAACTGAGAAGTCAAAGTTGACACATTATTTTTTGATACATTATTATTAACTAGAGTCCATAATTCACATTAGGGTTCTCTGTGTTGTACACTTTTTTGGTTCTAACAAATTAATAATGACATGTATATACCACTACGGTATCACACAGAATAAACACCCCCTCTGTGCTCCACCTATTCATTCCTCCATCCCTTCCACCATCATCTCCCAGGCCCTGGGAATAGCTAATCTTTTTACAGCCTCCACAGTGTTGCCTTTCCCAGAATGTGATACAGCTGGAATCACACAGTATATAGCCTTGTACAGTGGCTTCTTTCACTTTGTAATATGCATTTAAGGTCTTGCCCTCTCTTTTAGTAGCTCATTTCTTTTTATCACTGAAGGATATTCCATTGTATTGGTATACCAAAGTTGGTTTATCCATTCATCTATTATGGACATCTTGGATGCTTCCAAATTTTGGCAAATATGAATAAAGCTGCTATAATCATTCTTGTGCACTTTTTTGTATGGACATAAGTTTTCAGTTTATTTGGGTAAATATCAAGGAACACAACTCCTGGATTGTATGGTTACAGTATATTTATTTATTTTTATTACTTTTTAATGTTTATTTATTTTTGGGAGAGACCAAGTGAGGGAGGGGCAGAGAGAGGGAGACAGAGAATCCGAGGCAGGCCCTGTGAGGTCAGCACAGAGCCCAATGTGGGACGTGAACTCATAAACCGTGAGATCGTGACCTGAGCTGAAATCGAGAGTTGGATGCTTAACTGACTGAGCCACCCAAGTGATTTTTTTTTTTTTTTTTTTTTTTTTAGTTTATCTATTTTGAGAGAGAGAAAGCACACATGTGAGATCAAGGCAGGAGCAGAGAGAGAGAGAGAAAGAGAGAGAGAGAGAGAGAGAGAATCCCAAGCAGGTTCTGCGCTACCAGCACACAGCCCAATGGGAGCCCTACACGAGGCTTGATCCCATGAACCAGGATACAATGACCCAGCTGAAATCAAGAGCTGGATGCTCAACCAACTGAGTCACCCAGGCACCCCAGTATTCTTCTATAAGAAACTGCTAAACTGTCTTCCAAAATACTATTCTGCATTTTCCCTAGCAATGAATAAGAGTTTCTGTTGCTCCCATACTCATCAGCATTTGATGCTGGATTTGGGCCATTCTAATATGTGTGGAGTGGTACTTCATTTTTGTTTTAATTTAATAACATATGATGGTGAGCATTTTTCATGTACTCATTGGCCATTTATATATTTTCTTGGTAAAGTTTGTTTCAGATCTTTTGCCCATTTTTTAAATGTGTTGTTCGCCTTCTTATTATTTAATTTTAAGAGTACTTTGTATGTTTTGGATACCACTCCTTTATCACATAAGTGTATCGCAAAGACTTCCATCTAGTCTGTGGCTTGTTTTGTTTTTATTTTCTGAAATGTCTATTTTTTAATCCAATAATTCCACTTCTGAGAACTTATCCTAAGAAAATAATCCGACATAGATAAAACTGATTCACACATAAAGATGTTTATAGCAACAATGCAATGCTTATCATTAAAAAAAGAAACTGAATCCTAATTACATTCCCCCAATAATAAATAGTTCAAATAAATTATGGTTAAATATTATATACACAATATGTTTTAAAAGAAACACCAAAAATCGAATGCATAATTTTATATATTTTGCTTTTTCCATATAAAAGTATACCATGAGAGGGGCTCTTGGGTGTCTCGGTTGAGCATCCAACTATTGATTTCGGCACACATCATGATCTCATGGTTCGTGAGTTCAAGCCCTGCATCAGGCTTCATGCGCGCCGACAGTGTGGAGCCTGCTTGGGGTTCTCTCTCTCTCCCTTTCCCTCTTTCTGTCTCTCTCCTACTTACACACATGCTCTCTCTCTCAAAATAAATAAACTTTATACTACACTGTAGTCTATTGTCTAAGTTTTTAAGTGTCATTATGTCTAAAATATGATATACATACCTTAATTTAAAAATACTTTATTGTTAAAAATGCTAACCATCATCTAAACTTTCAGTGAATTGTAATCTTTTTGCAGGTGGAGGGTCTTACCCTGATGTTGACGGCTGCTGACTGATCAGGGTGGTGTTTGCTGAAGAAGGAGTGGCTGTGTCAAGTTCTTAAAATAAGACAACAATGAAGTATGCCACACTAATAGACTCTTTCTTTCATGAACAATTCCTCTGTTCCACGCAATGCTGTTTGATGTTTTATCTACACTAGAACTTCTTTCAAAATTGAAGTCAATCCTCTCAAACCCTGCTACTTAGTTATCAACTAAGTTTATGGGATATTTTGTCATCATTTCAACAATCTTTACCAGGAATAGATTCCATGTCAAGAAACCACTTTCTCTGCTCATTTACCAAAAATCAACTCCTCATCCATTAATTACAGTTTGATCATGAGACTGCAGCAATTCAGTCACATCTTCAGCCTCCACTTCACAGACTAGTTCTCTTGTTATTTCCACATCTGCAGTTAACTTCCTCCACCACAGTCCTGAAATGCTCAAAGTCATCCATGATGGTTGGAATCAACTTTTTCCAAATTCCTGTTCATGTTTCTTGCTCTTCACATGAAATCATGAATGTTCTTAATGGCATCTAAAGTGATGAATCCTTTCCATAAACTTTTCAATGTACTTTTCCCAGATCCATCAAAGGAATTACCATCTATAGCAACAATAGGTTTAGGACTACAGTATTTCTTAAATAGTAAGACTTGCAAGTTGAAATGACTCCTTGATCTATGGGCTGCAGAATGGATGTTGTGTTAGCAGGCATGAAACAACATTCATCTCATTGTACATCTCCATCAGAGCTCTTCGTTACCCAGGTGCATTGTCAATGAGCAGTCATATTTTGAAAAGAATCTTTTTCTGAGCAGTAGGTCTCAGCAGTTGGCTTAACATATTCAGTAAACCATGTTGT
Organism: Lynx rufus; assembly: GCF_022079265.1. Taxonomy (NCBI): domain Eukaryota; kingdom Metazoa; phylum Chordata; class Mammalia; order Carnivora; family Felidae; genus Lynx; species Lynx rufus. Next base: position 31,672,304 of record NW_025814827.1, on the reverse strand, counting down.
AAACAGATATAATGTCATCCAGGCTTTGTTGTTACATTTATAGAGCATAGGCAAACTAGATTTAGTGTAATTCTTTTTTTTTTTTTTTTTAATTTTTTTTTCAACTTTTTAATTTATTTTTGGGACAGAGAGAGACAGAGCATGAACGGGGGAGGGGCAGAGAGAGAGGGAGACACAGAATCGGAAACAGGCTCCAGGCTCTGAGCCATCAGCCCAGAGCCCGACGCGGGGCTCGAACACACGGACCGCGAGATCGTGACCTGGCTGAAGTCGGAACCTTAACCGACTGCGCCCCATAGATTTAGTGTAATTCTTAAGGGCTCTAGGATTTTCAGAAGTGTAGGGGTGCCTGGCTGGCTCCATCAGAAGAGCATGTGACTCTTGATCTTGGGGTCATGAGTTTGAGCCCCATGTTGCATGTAGAAATTACTTAAAATGAATAAACAAAATAAAAAAAAATGTAAATGAGCACTGGGTTCAACTTTAAGACATCAGTTGCATTAGCCCCTAACAAGAAAGTCAGTATGTCCTTTGAAGCCTTGAAGCCAGGCATTGACTTCTTTCTAGCTATGAAAGTTCTAGATGGCATCTTCTTCCAATACAAGGCTATTCTGTCTACATTGCAAATCTGTTGTTGAGTGTAGCCACCTTCATTAATGATCTTAGCTAGATCTTCTGGATAATGTGCTGCAGCTTCTACATTGGCACTTGCTGCTTCACCTTGCACTTTATATTATCCTTTACAGAACTGAAGAGAGTTAGGGCCTTGCTCTGGATTGGATTAGGCTTTGGCTTAAGGGAATGCTGCGGCTGATTTGATCTTCTATCCAGAACACTCAGATTTTCTCCGTAACAGCAATAAGGCTGTTTGACTTTCTTGGGGCACCTGGATGCCTCAGTGGGTTAAGCGCCTGACTTTGGCTCAGGTCATAATCTTGAGATCTGAGTTTGAGCCCCACATCAAGCTCGGTGCTGACAGCTCAGAGCCCGGAGCCTACTTCAGATTCTGTGTTTCCCTTTGTCTCTCCCTTACCCTCTTCTCCGCTCACCCTGTCTCTCTCTCACAAAATAAATAAACATTAAAAAAAGGGGGGGGTGCTGGGTGGCTCAGTCGGTTAAGTGTCCGACTTCAGCTCAGGTCATGATCTCACAGTCCATGAGTTCGAGCCCCGGGTTGGGCTGTGCGCTGACAGCTCAGAGCCTGGAGCATGCTTCGGATTCTGTGTCTCCCTCTCTCTCTGACCCTCTACTGCTCAGGCTCTGTCTCTGTCTCAAAAATAAATAAAAAGATATAAAAAAAATAAAAAAATAAAACCTCTTCCTTTGCCTTCATAACTTAGCAAACTAGCACACTTAGCAAATCGGCTTTCAGCCCAACTCAGCTTTAAACATACCTTCCCAACTAAGCTTAATCATTTCTAGCTTTTGATTTAACGTGAGAAACATGTGATTATTCCTTTCACTTGAACACTTAGAGGTCATTGCAGGGTTATTAATTGTCATGATTTCAATACATTTGAATCTCAGGGAATAGGTAGGCCTGAGTATAGTGAGGGAGATGGAGAAATGGCCAGTGAATGGCGCAGTCAGAACACACACACCTGTATCAGTTAAGTTTGCCATTTTACATGGGTGCAGTTCGTGACAGCGCCAAACAATTACAACACCAAATATCACTGATCACCATAACAAGTATAATAATAGTGAAAAAGTCTGAAATACTGCAAGAATTACCAAAATGTGACACAGAGACACGGAGCGAGGAAATGCTGTTGGAAAAATGGTACCAAAAGACTTATTTGACTCAGGGTTGCCACAAACCTTCAATTGTAAAAAACACAGTCTGCAAAGCATAATTAGGTGAAATGCAATAAAATGAGGTATGCCTATATATTGTTTTTTGTAACTCACTTTCCTCATTTTAGATAAAGGAAACATTTATCTACGCTAAAAATAATCTTAGGGTGCCTGGGTGGCTCAGTTGGTTGAGTGTCCGACTTTAGCTCAGGTCATGATCTCACGGTTCGTGGGTTCAAGCCCTGCATTGGGCTCTGGCTGACAGCTCGGAGCCTGGAGCCTGCTTTGGATTCTGTGTCTCCCTCTCTCTGCCCCTCCCCCACTCACACTCTGTCCCTTTCTCAAAAATAAATACATATTTTTTTAAAAAAAAAAGAACATCTTGGAGGAGATTTAGACAATTGGTGCCAATTTGGAAGTGACTTAATACTGAAAATATTAAAAACTGAGCAAGTCACAAAAATCAGATCACTATTAACCCTTGGAAGGCTAAAAAATAATAATAATAATCTTTAGGGGTGCTCAGTTGGTTGAGCATCTGACTCTTGATTTCTGTGCAGGTCATGGTATCATGGGGCAATATTGAGCCCCATCTTAGGCTCTGTGCTGACAGCACCCAGACGGCTTTGGATTCTTTCTGCCCCTCCCTGGCTCACGGAAGGAAGGAAGGAAGGAAGGAAGGAAGGAAGGAAGGAAGGAAGGAAGGAAGGAAGGAAGGAAAAGAAGAAAAAAGTTTTTAGATAATCTTTAACAGTGGGTGCTTTTTTATTTTGAGGAGAAAATGCAGAGATTAGCTTTTAGGTGTTTTTAAAAACCAGTAATGCAGTATGTTCTCTCTTTTTATACACACTTTTTTTGTGTGTGCACATTTAAACGCTACTCTTTTAGCAAATTTCAAGTAAAAAATATGGTGTTATCAATTATAGTCACCATGTTATATATTACATCCTAAGATCTTATTTATTTACTGTAGGTTTTCTGAAGAGGTAAACTGCAGAGAACCTAGAAATCATGAAGGGTCACATTACACACAGTAGAACAAATAGCTCGAATTTCAACTTTGTTATTTTCTTGTTTTCAGGTTGTTTGGGCTATTCTACCACTAAAGGTTTTTCTTGGTCCTGTCTTCATAGTGTTCAACCTTCAGTCTGTCCCGTCATTACTCTTCTTCCCCTTCTCTGAAGCAACACATATACTTTCTTATTTCTTCTGATCTTTTTTTTTCTTAATGGCTTCATTTTTTTCTTTTATGAAGTGTTTTATTATACAAAAAAGTATACACAGTGTATAGATAAGTTACAAAATATAACAATGAGATGAATACCCATGAACCCAGCACCCAACCCAAAAAAGTATTACTACTGTTGAAGCTGCCTGTGTATAATAATCCAGAGTCCCATCCTCTTACCTGCCCTGGAGGTTACTACTCGCCTGAATTATGTTTATTAGTCATTCCCTTGCTTTTCTTTAAAAATCTCACCAACTTATTCTCTCATCGAAAGTGTTCTCTTCTCTTCACACTCACTTTTGATGGGTAATATTCTTTGAAGCTTACAGACATAATCTTATATTAGTCACAAAATAGCCCATCCTTCTGATGACCCAAAGATTCATGAGTAAGCCATGTAAGCACCCTCTGTAAGAAGAGTTCTGAAAGACCTCAAGGTAGTAAACCTAAGTATACTCCATAAAAGAGTGCTTTGCAGTAGCAATATAAACTGGTTAGCTTTAAAAACTTGAAGGTAGCTTAGTGAAAGGTTCCCAAAATTTAACAAATAGGTTTTTACCAGTCCACAGAAAAACCAGTACAGGAAAAACTGTAGTGAGCTCTTTCACAGAGCTATATGTACGCAGCCTTTTGTTTTGTTTTAATTTTTATTTTTAGAGAGAGAGAGTGGCACAAGCAGGGGAGATGGTCAGAGGGGGAGAGAGAGAATCCCAAGCAAGGTCAATGCTGTTAGCACAGACAGGGCCCAACATGGGGCCCAATCCCATGACCATGGGGTCAAGACCCAAGCCAAAAGCAAGAGTCAGACACTCAGCCAACTGAGCCACCCAGGTGCCCCTACATGTATGCAGTTTAAAGAACTAGTCTTTATACTGGGATTATCCTACTTTCTTGGAATTAAATATCTTTTCCTTTATAAAATGATATAACATGGCAAGTATATTTGGTTGCTGTTCATGTGTCTTTTTTAAAATTAAAACTGAACTTACTTGGCCAAAGAAAAATTTGAAAACCCTATGTCATATCCAATGTTTTTGGAAATTGTACTGACCCACAAACTCCCAAAGCTTAGAAAGCATAGGCTTAGAAGTCTTTAAATCTGAGGAACTGGAAAACTTTTGTCTTGAGCCTTTACTATCTCTCCCCATTAGTCTCCTACAGTAAAAATGGGAAGAAATTAACAACTTCCTCCTGTCTCTACTACTGGCATTCTTTCTTTGGTTCTCCAACATAAGAAATAATATAATTAATGAAGCTGACTAGGAAATACAGAATATAACCAATGCTTGGGGTGCCTGGGAGGCTCAGTCGGTTAAACGTCCGACACTGGCTCAGGTCATGATCTCATGGTTCATGGGTTCGAGCCCCGCATTGGGCTCTGTGCTGACCGCTCACAGCCTTGAGCCTGCTTGAGATTCTGTGTCTCCCTCTCTTGCTGCTCCTCTCCTACTCGTGTGTTCTCTCTCTCAAAAATAAATAAACATTTTTTTTAAATTAAGAAAAAAAAAGAATTTAACCAATGCTTAACTTTAAAAATCTCATCAGTGATTAGCTTTCCAATCTTGGGAAAACATTTTAACCATACTATATCATAGGTTCCTCAATCCATTTTTTTTTGTGTACAATAATACCCATAATCTATGCCTATGGCCCATCACCTCCTGAAATAGAAGTAGTAATGTTGAGGCCAGTCTAATTACCTGAACAGTACTTTGAATTCTATGGAGGGCACAGACCTAACTTTGAGATATTATATACACTTACACAAGACTTTAGGCATGTTTAACAGGATGTTAAAGAAAAACATCAATAATGTCAACAACATCTGTGTAAGCCCAGAATATACAACCAATACAATTATTTGAGAAATACATTTCAGCTCAGAATAACAAAGCTGTCTAATGATGTAAGAGGAAAGGAAAAAGTCCTCAACCTCGTTAGTGATTATGAAAATTAAGACCACTATTTGATACTATTATATACCCACTAGATTGGCTAAAATTAAAATGAGTGACAACACCAAATCTTGCAAGTATGTGCAGCAATGGGAACTCTCACATACTGCTGGAGAGCCCATAAATTGGTATGACTACTTTGGATAACAACGTGACACTATTTATTATAAGTAAAGAAGATTCATATACCCTAGAATTCAGCATTCTATTCCAGATATATATCTTAGAGAAACTACTGTACATGTGTACAAAATACACAAATAGGAATGTTCATAGCAAAATTGCTCATGATAGCCCCAAACTGGAAACAATCTACATATCCATATACAGTACAATGAGTAAGGACAACATGGATTATTGAACACCATAAAGGTCAGTGGACAAACTACAGCTATATACATAACACTGGGTGAAAGAAGTTATTCAATAAGAAAAAGATACAGCATGACTCCATCTATATAAAGTTCAAAAACAAAATTATTCAGTGTGATTTGGTGATAAGTTAAAAGAGAAATAAAGATTATCACGCAAGAGAGAAGAAAGGAGAAAGGTTATCACAAGGGGGGAGAGAAGGGACAAATGGGAGGCCTTTGAGAGCTGGCAACACCTTATTCTTGATCTAAGCAGTGGTTACGCAGGTGTTTGCTTCACAGTTGTTTAAGGGGTTCATATGGTTTATACAATCATTTGTATAAAAATTACCTATCTCACAAAAAATTACAAAGGGCTGCATATTGAGGTGATATTATGTGATATTTAACCAAAGCTAAAGGTTCAGTTATCAGAACTATTATAGCAGGAATTCAAGTATTTGGACCAGATGGCCACCAGGTTCCTGCTAGTCTAGAGATTTTATGGATCTATTTTCATACCTTGTAACGATGATTTTTATGAACACTATTCTGGAAGCAGTCCATACAGAGTACACATGTTGGGTCAATTGCACAGTCCCTGAAAAAGATTGAAAATTAGATTCCAAAATTCAGAAGACGTCAATGATGCTTAAGATATGACTATAATATAATGTGAATGAGTTTCCCGTGTGGTACACGAACTGAATATGAAAATGTCTCAAAAACTGAATTCCAAATAACTTGAGCCATATTTGAATATGTAAGTTTGGATGTTTGGTTTTTGCCTCTTAAATCAACCTCATTATTTTGAGCTTTTAGCTGGTTTCAGACTGTTAAGTTGCAATTCAAGATTAGTTTTGTGAAAAATGATTAGCTTTTTTTCCCATTATCTGTCATCATCTTACCCTACTGCATTTAAAAACATATTTTGACAAACACTGATTGTTCACTGGTAAATGAGGCTTGAATAAAGACACAATTCATTAGAATGCAAGCAGCCTGGGGTGCCTGGATGGCTCTGTCGGTTAAGCATCCAACTTCGGCTCAGGTCATAATCTTGGGGTCTTTGAATTCAAGCCCCGCGTCAGGCTCTGTGCTGACAGCTCAGAGCCTGAAGCCTGCTAAGGATTCTGTGTCTCCCTCTCCATGTGTCCCTCCCCCGTTAGCACTCTCTCTCTCTCAAAAATAAACATTAAAAATTTTTTTAAAAAAAGAAGAAAAAAAATGGAATAGAAGCAGCCTAAGGGCAGGAATGTTTATGACTGTGTTTATGAATGATATGTGCTAAGCACCCAGAATAGTGCCAGGCACATGGTAGGTATTCAATTAATATTTACTGAATGAATGAAAAAAAAATTCAATCTCTCTTAATCTCTTCCCTAATAACTCCTAAAATGCACATAAATCTTATTTAACATTTTTCAGGGAAACATTAGAAGCAACATAAATTGGTGAAAAGTGCAAAATTAATTTTTAAAATACTGATTTAGAAGAGTGGAAGAGATGGAATTGGAAAGTTTTAAAAATTATATATATATATATATATATTTTTTTTTTTTTTAATGTTTATTTTTGAGAAAGAGACAGAGCGTGAGCAGGGGAGGGGCAGAGAAAGAGGGAGACACAGAATCTCTCAGCACAGAGCCTATGCAGGGCTTGAACTCATGAACCACAAGATCATGACCTGAGCTTCAGTCAGATGCTTAACCAACTGAGCCACCCAGGCACCCCTGTTTTAAAAATGATTTTAAAGGCTAATAGGAAATAAAGATAGCCTAATAATACTCTCGAAAGCATACATTACTGTCCAATTTAGAGCAAATTTTCTCAAACTCAGCAGTACTGACATTCTGAACTGGATAATTATTTGCTGGGAATAGAGGAGACTATCCTGCACACTGCAGGATGCTTAAGTGTCAATCTTGCCCTCTACCCACTAGATGCTGTTACCATTTCCCCAGTTGTGACAATTAAAAATGTTTCCATGACACTTTTGGAGAAATGAGATCTACAAATGTCTACTGTGCTTTAGCTGAAACAGACTAGGCTTCAGCTAAAATTTATGTAAGAAGATAAACCTTACTACCTATGTAGCAAAATAGTACACAAAATATAAAAGCTGACTTTTTTCCTAAGAAAAGAATAGGGTAATGATACTATGTTCTAAACAACTATTAACTACACATAAACCAGTCAAACCTAGAATTACAGGAAGTAAAAGCCAATTCTCTGAATTTATGAAGTCTAAAAATTCACTCCTAACCTAAACTACCTCTAGTAAAGGGAAAAAAACTCACTAAAACTAAAGTGCAACTAAGATCTAAAAGATGAAAGCTTCAGGCAGGAGCAGGGAGTAAAACCGTTCTCTGTGCTACCATGATTTTTTTTTTTAAGTTTTTTTTTTTTTTTAACGTTTATTTATTTTTGAGACAGTGAGAGACAGAGCATGAACAGGGGAGGGTCAGAGAGAGGGAGACACAAAATCTGAAACAGGCTCCAGGCTCTGAGCTGTCAGCACAGAGCCCGACGCGGGGCTCGAACTCATGGACCATGAGATCATGACCTGAGCTGAAGTCGGACGCTTAACTGAGCCACCCAGGCGCCCCTGTGCTACCATGATTTGTAAGGCAACTGCTCTCACAAAGGGCAAAAACCCTAAGGCTGCTTTCAGTTTCCCTACCACTGGCCTTTTCTACTCAACTTAATTCCAACTGTTGCTATAGGTCCACAATCCCCTGATACCAAATCTCACTTGGTAGAAAAAAATGACGTGAAATGATGTGAAGACTATACCAATTTGTTGTGAATATTCATAGATTTCTTACAGAAATGCTATGTTTGATGATAGGATCCTGCCCTAACTCTGCTGGAGAAGAGTTCAGAATTCAGAAATACACTGGCCCCAGGGTTTCATATTAAGAGTATGTGGACTCCATTAAAAACAAGACAAAAATCTATCCGTTATATACTTTTAGAGAACAGTAAAGTGAGACAACTATTTAAGTCATACGTTCAAAAACAAGCTGTACAAGCAAAAACCGACCTATAAGTGCGTAATAAAAGGAAGTTAATTAAGTAGGATTAAGTATACTATAAATAGTAATAAATTTAAAAAAAATTTTTTTTAATGTTTATTTATTTTTGAGACAGAGAGAGACAGAGCATGAGCGGGGGAGGGTCAGAGAGAGAGGGAGACACAGAATCCGAAGCAGGCTCCAGGCTCCGAGCTGTCAGCACAGAGCCCGACGTGGGGCTCAAACTCACAGACCGTGAGATCATGACCTGAGCTGAAGTCAGATGCTCAACTGACTGAGCCACCCAGGCGCCCCAGTAATAAATTTTTAAAAATACATCATAAGTACAAAATACCAAGACTGAATTTAACTAATCCTATAAATTTCTAATTCTTACCTACAAGAGTACGTTGTCTCTCCACTTTTGAAAACCTTCCCACAGAGTTGAAATGCTCCACTGTGCTTCAATTTCTCTAAGCAAATATCCGGATCTTCTCCAAATAAGTACCATTCCAGTGGAGTAAATATAGACATTTGTATACTCTCCTCCTGCTTTTCCAAGTCTGGGTCCATTTCAGCAGAATAAATTTCTGGCACCAACTGTGCCAAATGGTGCAAAAAAGTAGTATAAAAGTCAACTTGCTGATCCCACCACTGAAAGAAAACAAAAATTACACTTGGTTACAAGTTTCTTCTTAAAGATGTAGGGGTACAAACAATAGCACAATTCTGAAATTTCAGAGAGGCTGATTTACAATATATTCTTATTTTATCCCTTACCAATACAAAAGGAAAGTGGATTAAAAAAATAGCCTTGGAAATTAAGTGGCTGATCACATACCACATATATCTGGGGGAAAAAAAAAAGGGCAGCTGCAGTGGATGAGAATTACCCTTCCCTTCTGGACTGGGCAACTCCTGATCTCTGAAGATAATTCTAATACTAGTCAGGGGCTGTACAGACAAAGCATTCCCCACATTCTTAGTTTAAATGTTGTAAGGAATTGTAACATTTACTGAGAGATCAAAATGAATGAGTAGAAAAGAGTTTTTAGAACGCCAAAAGCACTAAACATAAAAGGAAATGGATTAGACTCCTCAAAAGTAAACTTAAACCCTTCTGCTCTTCAAAAGAAACTACTACAGATGGCTTATTTGCCATGTTTATTTGTACATGAAAACATGCTCAACATCGTTAGGGAAATGCAAATTAAAATGACAATGAGAAACCCCTACACAACTTATTTGGGTTTAGGTAAAAGAGAATATAAAAAACTGACAATACCAGGTATAAACAAGAATGCAGAAAAGGAAAATGCTAGTAGGAACTGAAACTGGTATAACCACTTTATGAAAGTTTGGCAGTTTTATAGTTAAACATGCACTTACCTTACAACACAGCAATCAAACTTCTAGCTATCTACCTAAGAATTGAAAACTTATGTTCATACAAAAACTTATACATGAATGTTACAAGAGTTTTAAGTTGCCAAAACCCAGAAATAACCCAATTGTCCTTCAACTGGTGAATTATAAACAAACTGTGGTATGGCCAAGCCATGGAATGAATACTGCTCAGGAATAAAAGGAATAAGTTATCAATAAATGCAAAATCAAAATGTATTCTTATAAAACCAGTAAAGTTCAAAAGGCTATGCATTGCTTGCCTCTTAGCAGTTAGGGCCATGTTCATAGAGCATCTGTGTGAACTGAGCAGAGCTCTCATCTCTGTGCCAAATTCCTGATTCCCGTAATAAGTGGGCTTCACAGACACTATATGCAGGTTTCAATAACACCATCATCTCATTCTTATCTTCAATCAAACAAGATAGCTTTCCAAGCACCAAGAAATTCCGTTAAAAAAGACATTCGGTGAGTACTTGCTGGCAATTTGGGCTTAAATATGAGGTATGATTACCCTAAACCATCCAACCAACCCAGCCCAATCAGTTTTTAATGACACTCAGTAATAGCAAGCTTAAATGAACAGAGGCAAGGGAAACAAAAAGTTGAGTGCACAGCTCTCTACTATCAACCCAATACTGACAATTTAGTTGCAGTTAACATCCTCCTAGTTAAATGAATGTTGCTCATTTGAAATCGGCTGGTTTTCTGGCTTTATTAGTATCTCATGTTTGTCTTATAATTATGTAAAAATTGGCATTTATACATATTTTACACATTTTATACATATTTGTACACACTTAAGCTATATCCTAAAAACTAATTTAAAAATTTCTAAAGGCTACGTACTTCAAAATCCTATTTATTTATTTATTTATTTATTTATTTATTTATTTATATTTTAGAGAGAGTACAAGTGGGAGAAAGGGGCAAAGGGAGAGAGAGAGAGAAAATCTTAAGCCACCTCCATGCTCAATGTGGAGCCCAACATAGGCCTCAATCCCACAACCCTGGGATCATGACCTGAGCTGAAATCAAGAGTCAGACGCTCAACTGACTGAGCCATCCAGGCGCCCTATATCACTCCATTTACATGACATTGTGGAAAAGGCAAAACTACTACCAAGATGGAGGACAGCACAGTGGTTTGCCAGGGGTTTATACTACAAAGTAGAAATGACAGAATTTTTGAGTGCGATGGGATTGTTCTGTACCTGTCTTATGGTGATGGTTACACAAATGTTGGCAAATGTCAAAACTCACAGAACTGTACAATAAAAAGTTATTTATGTAAAATTTAAAAGTGAATTTTAAAGTACATAGTTTATAAAACAAAAAGGAAAGCCACAGATTGAGAGAAAATATCTGCAATAATACACTGAACACTTTCTCCCAAAGATAAAGAATAGGCAAGGACATTCTCTCCTTTGTTCTCTCCTATTCAATATTGTTCTGACGGTCTTAGCTAGTGCAGTAAGGCAAGAAAAAGAAACAAATGGAATGATGATTGAAAGGGAAGAAGCACACTGTCTCAGGGTCATGAGTTCAAGCACTGTGTTGGGCTCCACACTGGGAGAGGAGCCTACTAAAAACAAAACAAAAAACAAAAAAAACCCCACCAACTGTACTTCTATATACTACCAACAATTTGAAAATGAAATTTTGAAAAATAGCATTCATAGTAGCATTAAAAATCTTAAAATATTTGGGCATCAATTTAATAAAAGATGTAAGACCTCTACACTACAAACTACAAAACATTGTTGAGATAAATTTCTAAAGCACCCAAATAAATGAAGAACTATATTATGTTCACTGATGGTAAAATTCAATATTAAGATATCTACACTTGCCAAACTGATCTACAGATTCCACGCAATCCCAGCAAACATTTTTGTAGAAATTGACAAGCTGATTCTAAAATGAATATAGAAATATAAAAAATTTAGAAGAGACTCATGCTACCTGATTTCAGGATTCACGTAAATCTATGCTAATTGAGACAGTGTAGCAGAGGCATGAAAAAAGACATATTTATCAATGGAACAGAAGAGAGAGTCCAAAAATGAATCCACACACAATTTTTTCATGAAAAGGAACCAACACCATTCAAAGAAGAAAAGATGGTCTTTTCAAAGAAATTACAGAGGCAATCAGATATCCTTATAAAAAAGTAAACTTCAATCTATACTCTATGCCAAACACAAAAATTAATTTGAAATGCATCATACACTTAAATATAAAAGCTAAAACCATAAAACTTCTTAATGAAAACTCTTGCCATCTTGGAGCAGGTCAAGATTTCTGGAACGGGGCACAAAAAGCATTAAGCATTCAAAAAATGGATTTGATAAAATTTAAAGCCTTCTGCTCTTCAAAATGAACATCAGTAACTAATATCCAATTCTGCTACTCACCATGCATTTTTCAAATCTTTCACACAACCAAATAATTAAGATTAATTTTGGAATGGATATATGTTAAAATGAACATGCTTCTGCTTCTTGAGTCTATTTAGCTATACCTTCTGTGAAATTACACAGAAATAGGAAGCAACAAAGAAGTTTATTTATCACACACTAATCCAACTTGCTGGTAGGGCACAGGACATCCACCCATAAACTATCTATATAGCTAAGGCCCTGGCCCTCTTGGCACAGGAACACCCTTGTCCCAAGCTGTGAGACTGACTGTTCAGTCCACTAGGAAATGTAATCTAGGCAAAAAACTCATCAAGAGAATAAAGGAACTCTAGAAAAAGTAACAGGTATGGAAAATTACAACTTTCAGTCTGTAAGAACAAAGGCTAGATAATGTTTATAAAATCATGAGGAGTTTTGACAAGATGAACATATGATTGTTCACTATACCTTAAATTAACAGGTGCCCCCTTAAAAGTGTTAAAAACAATTTTCAGGGCAAAGTACAGAAATCAGAATTTTATTTAGCTATGATAAACTCATAAAATTGTCAAGAGTTTTATAAAGCTGAAATATACTTAGAATTAAGAATTTACATAAAGTTCTGTACAGGTAACAAAAAAGTTACAGATATTTGACTATATATAAAGCTTCCTGAGTGTGCTTTCCTGAAGCTCAACATGCCATCCATAAGTAAATTCAACTCATTAAAACTTTATGTAAATTAGATTATTTGGTGTTGTTTTAGAAGTTCTTTATGTATTTTGGATACTAGCTCTTTATTAGATATATCATTTGCAAATATCTTCTCCCATTCTGTGGGTCGCCTTTTAGTTTTGTTGACTGTTTCCTTCACTGTGCAGAAGCTTTTTATTTTGATGTAGTCCCAATACTTTATTTTTTTGTGTCCCTTGCCTCAGGAGACCTATGTAGAAAAAAGTTACTGTTTGTGCTCTCTTCTAGGATTTTTATGGTTTAGGTCTTTATCCATTTCAAATTTATTTTTGTGTATGCCTTCATTCTTTTGCATGCTGCTATCCATGCAAAAGTGTCTTTTTCCCATTGGATATTCTTCCCTGCTTTGTCAAAGATTACTTGGCCATATAATTGGGGGGTTATTTCTGGGTTTTCTATTCTGTTCCATTGACACATGTATCTATTTTTTGTGCCAGTACCATACCGTTTTGATTACTACAGCTTTGGAATACAACTTGAAGTCTGGAATTGAAATGCCTCCAGCTTTTTCTTTTTCAAGGCTGCTTTGGCTATTCAGGATCTTTTGTCATTCCATACAAATTTTAGGACTGTTAGTTCTAGCTCTGTGAAAAATGCTGTTGGTATTTTGATAGAGACTGCATTAAACATGTAGACTGATTTTGGTAGTACAGACATTTTAACAATATTTGTTCTTCCAATCCATGAGTTTGGAATGTCTTTCCATTTTCTTGTGTCATCTTCAATTTCTTTCATCAATGTTTTATAGTTTTCAGAGTACAGGTCTTTCACTTCTTTGGTTAGGGTTATTCCTATGTATCATGTTATTTTTGGTGCAGTTCTAAGTGGGACTGTTTTCTGAATTTCTCTTTCTGCTGCTTCATTATTGATGTATAGAAATGCAACAGATTTCTGTACATTGATCTTGGATCCTGCGACTTCACTCAATTTGCTTATCAGTTATAGCACTTTTTTGGTGGAATCTTTCAGGTTTTACTGCAAAGAGTAAAAATTTTACCTCTTCCTTACCAATTTGGATACCTTTTATTTCTTTTTGTTGTCTGATTGGTGTGGCTACCACTTCCAATACCATGTTGAATAAAAGTGGTGACAGTGGACATCCCTGTCTTGTTCCTGACCTTAGGGGAAAAGCTCTCAGTTTTTCCCCACTTAAGGTAATGATAGCTGAGGGTTTTTCCTTACATGGCCTTTATTATGTTGAGATATGCTCCCTCTAAACCTACTCTGAGGAGGGTTTTTATGAATTTATGTTGTATGCTGTCAAATGGCTTTTTCTGTGCCAATTGAAATGATCGTATAGTTCTTATCCTTTCTCTTATTGATGTGCTGTATCACACTGATAAGATTTGTGAATATTTGACCACTTTTGCAAATCAGGAATAAATCCCACTTAATTGTCGTGAATGATTTTTTTAATGTAACATATTTCTCCAAAGAAGACATACAAATGGCCATCAGAAATATCAAAAGATGTTCAACATTGGGGCATGTGGGTGGCTCAGTCAGTTGAGTGTCCAACTTTGGCTTAGGTCATGATCTCACAGTTCGTGGGTTCAAGGCCTGCAATGGGCTCTGTGCTGACAGCTCAGAGCCTGGAACCTACTTTAGATTCTGTGTCTCCCTCTCTCTCTGTTCTTCCCCGACTCGTGCTCTGTCTCTCTCTGTTTCTCAAAAATAAACACTAAAAAAAAAAAGATGCTCAACATCATTCATCATCGGGGAAGTGCAAATCAAAACTACAATGAGTTATCGTCGCACACCTGTCAGAATGACTAAAATCAACAACATAGAAACAACAGGTGCTGGCAAAGATGTGGAGAAAAAGGAACCCTATCGCACTGTTGGTAGGAATGCAAATGGTGCAGCCACTGTGGAAAACAGTATGGAGGTTCTTAAAAAAGCTAAAAATAGATCTACCTTATGATCCAGCAATCATACTACAGGGTATTTATACAAAGAACACAAGAATGTGAAGTTAAAGGGATACATATACCCATATTTATAGCAGCATTATTTACAGTAGCCAAGATATGGAAGCAGCCCAAGTGTCCATCGATTGATGAATGGGTAAAGAAAATGTGATGTATATATATACAAGAGTATTATTCAGCCATAAAAAAGAATGAAATCTCACCACCTGCAATGACATGGATGGAGCTAGCCAGTATAATGCTAAGCAAACTAAGTCAAAGACAAATACCATATAGTTTCCCTCATATGTGGATTTAAGAAACAAACAAGCAAAAGAAAAAAGATGAGAGAGACAAAGAGACAAACCGAGAAACAAACTGTTAACTATAGAGAATGAACTGATGGTTACCAGAGGGGAGAGTAGTGAGGGGATGGGTAAAATAGGTGATGGGGATTAAGGAGTGCACTTGTTGGGTGCCTGGGTGGCTCAGTAGGTTAAGTGGCCAACTTCGGCTCAGGTCATGATCTCATGTTTCATGAGTTCAAGCCCCACATAGCGCTGTGTGCTGACAACTCAAAGCCTGGAGCCTGCTTCAGATCCTACTCCCTCTTTCTCTGCTCCTCCCCTACTCACACTCTGTCTCTCTCTGTCTCTCTCAAAAACAAGTAAACATTAAAAAAAAAAAAAAAAAGGAGTGCACTTGTCACGATGAGCAGAGAGTGATGTACGGAAGTGTTGAATCACGATATTACACACCTGAAACTAACATAATGCTATATGTTAACGGTAATTAAAATAAAAACTTTAAAAAAATTTATGTAAAATACATTATTAAAATTAGGTATTATCGTAGGAATTGAAGTAGCCCATCCTCTCTGAAGGGTAATTTTGAGATAATTATTAATTTTTTTTATTTAAAAAAATGTTTAGGGGCGCCTGGGTGGCTCAGTCGGTTAAGCATCTGACTCTGGCTCAAGTCATGATATCACGGTTTGTGAGTTCGAGCCCTGTGTCGGGCTCTGTGCTGACAGCTCGGAGCCTGGAGCCTGCTTTGGATCCTGTGTCCCCATCTCTCTCTGCCCCTCCCCGACTTGTGCTCTGTCTCTCTATCAAAAATAAATTAAATGTAATAAAAAAGAAAAAATGTTTAATGTTTTTATTTTATTTAGAGAACGAGAGAGAGAGAGAGAGAGAGAGAGAGGGTGAGAGCACATGAGCAGGGGAGGGGCAGAGAGAGAGGTAGAGAGAGAATCCCAAGCAGGGCCCGCGTATCAGAATAGAGCCCAACAGGGGGCTCAAACTCACAAACCATGAGATCATGACCTGAGCCAAAATCAAGAATCAGATGCTTAACAAATAAGCCACCCAGGCACCCCTAAAAATTTTAAATTTAAAAATCCTTTGCCCTAGAATTCCCACTTCTAGAAATTTATTCCTTGGGTAAACTCAAATGTGCAAAAAGAACAAAAATATAAGAAATACAAGTATTTTATTTGCAGCATTATTTATAATAGTAAAAGGCAAGAAACAATCTAAATGTCTCCCAATACAAGTTGAATAGATCATGATATATAAATTCAATGCAGCCAGTATAAAAAGCAGGAGGGCACAGATCTGTATTTCCTGATATGGAACATTCTTCAAGTTACACTGCTAAATAAAAAACAAAAGATATGTAACTGTGAGTATATGCTACCACTTATAAAGGGAGATGGGGAAAAAAACAGAGGAGACATAGTTATGTATGCTTACATTTACACAGAAAATCTCTAAAAGGATTCAAAATAAATTACAGTAGGAAGAGCTCTGAAAAGGATTTATTTTTCCCTAGACAGCCTATTTTACTATTTTATTTTTTTACTATTTTATTTTTTCAATCTACACATTTTATGTGTGGAAAGTTATTCACAAAAACAGTAAACTAAAAACTTTAATGTCCATCAATAGGGAAATAGCTTAAGAAATTGTGCAGTCTATCATTTAGCCATATTGCCCAACTGTGCAAAGATATATATACCAGGGTGTTCCTATAATGTCACTTGTACCTGAAAAAATGAGGTCCACCTAAATGTCTATTTTGTACATCTAAACACATACTTTCCTAAACACAGATAAAGATCTGGAAGGAGAAACACCAAACTGTTAACAGTGGTTACATGGAGAGAAGGAACTGGGGAGACAATCCAGGGATTTTCACATTTTACTTGAAACAATGTTATACTGTTTGACCTTTTTTACACAAGTGTCAATACTTTTGCAATTAAGAGAAAAAAAACTAAAAAATCTGTAAGATATAATACACCCATTTAAGGTGATGCCAAATAGTCTCAAAATATCTTCCTGAAGACAATAACTACAAAGAAAAAATATAATAACTTTCAAGTAGAGAAACCTTGCAGATGCCAATTTGACCAAGTGATTAAGATAAATATCACTAGTTGGGGCGCCTGGGGACTTTGGCTCAGGTCACGATCTCGCGGTATGTGAGTTCGAGCCCCACGTCGGGCTCTGTGCTGACTGCTCAGAGCCTGGAGCCTGTTTCAGATTCTGTGTCTCCCTCTCTCTCTGACCCTCCCCTGTTCATGCTCTGTCTCTCTCTGTCTCAAAAATAAATAAGCGTTAAGAAAAAAAAAATTAAAAAAAAAAAAGATAAATATCACTAGTAACAAGAATATTGATACCAAGAATCCCTTAATGTGATACACTGAGAAGCTTATGGTACCACTTTTGTATTATTTTGCCAAAAATGCATAGCCTCAGGGCGCCTGGGTGGCTCAGCTGGTTAAGCATCCAACTTCGGCTCAGATCATGATCTCACAGTTCATGAGTTTGAGCCCCATGTCATGCTCTGTGCTGACAGCTCAGGGCCTAGAGCCTGCTTCAGATTCTCTGTCTCCCTCTCTCTCTGCCCCTACCCAGCTCACACTCTGTCTCTCTCTCTCAAAAATAAATAAACATTAAAAAAAATTTTTTTTTTTAATTGCACAGCCTCATTCTAATCATGAGAAAACATCAAATCCAAATTGAGGAACATTCTACAAACTAACTTCAATATTCTTAAAAAATGTCAAGGTCATGAAAAACAAGGCAAGATGTGGTGCCTGGGTTGGGTAAGCAGCTGAGTCTTGATCAGGCTCTGCGCTCACAATAAGAAGCCTGCTTTGGTTCCTGTCTCCCTCTCTCTGCCCCTCCCCTACATGTGCGCAACGACCACACGCCAGCGCTCTCTCCTTCTCTTGCTCTCTCTCTAAAACAAACAAATGTTTAGAAAAAAAATTTTTTAAGGAAATATAAGGCAAGGCCAAGATGCTGCTACAAACCTGAAAAGACTTTGGAGAAATTGAGACATAGTTACAGGCTGGAAGAGATCAAGGAGAAATAATAAGTAAATGTAATGTGGGATCCTGGATAGGACCCTGGAACAGAAAAACAATGTTAGTGGGAAAAATAGTGTAATTCAAATAAAGTCTATAGTTTAGTTAGTGTCATTAGTTTCCTGTCCCTGATACGTACTGTGGTTATGTAAGATGCCTAACATTAGGGAATGCATGAGTCAAGGATATAAAAGAACTGTGCTGTTTTTGCAAGTTTTCTGTAAGTCTAAAATGAGTTCAAAAGAAAAAGAACCAATACTGAAGATGTTTATTTATTAATACAGAAAGGCATTAATAATGTATAGTTTAGTAGAGCAAATTACAAAGCAGTATATATAAAACCTTATTTTGGTTAAATGTATCTATTTATATGAGGGAAGAAATCAGGAGGAATATACACCAAAATGTTAAGAGCAGTGGGTAGTGAGATTTTAACGTATTTTCATGGAATCTGTATGTTTGCTTATAGTATATGAACAATATTCTTAGTGATATTTTCCATATTTGGGGGGATTTTTTTCAATTATAAAATTAAAAATATTTTACTAAAACCTTAAAAAAATAAAAAAACTACACCTTCCATTCCAGTATTCTAACTCCAACTTTTCTAAGGTACTCAACAGACCAACAGCTTTTCTCCAGAAATGTAGCAACAATTGTAACTGTGAAATAGAGAATATCTAATGTTCTACGGTATACCTAAGGTTATTTTCTCCAAACAGTACTCATGAAAAACAAAACAAAACAAAAAATCCTGAATATTTACTGCTATATATCAAACAAAAAACTTTTCTGTGTTACTTATATAATGGAAGTCACAGAATTAGTCCTTTTCAAGTTTTTCAAGAATTCTTAGAAGAACATGAGAAACTTTACAGTCACCAAAACCAAAGGGATCTTCTGGTTCAGGTCTCTCATTTTATATATGAAAAAACTGAATCACAGGGAGAATTAACTGGCTTTTCCAAGATCATACAGCCAATTAGTATCAGAGCCAGGAGCAGATCTTAGGCATCCTAACTCCTTCAGTGCTCATTCTACTCAACCAAATATAAGTACACAGTTCTTTTAAATTTACCCTCCAGACTAACAATTTCACTTTAGTAGTAAAACAAAACAAGTAACATAGTTTCACCTTTTTATTTTTTTTTCTTCCAAATGAAGTCTCTTCCCTAAAAACTGCCTATTGCATGTCTTAGTCATTGGATGTTTTAGTACGAAGAACTAATATTTTATGATGTTATCTTTATATTGTTGGCTGACTTGGGCAGAATGTCTGGGTGTTGATGCCTTAAATGTCCTCTCCAGTGACCTTACCACTAGCTGTCCACCGTTCCACCCCCATGGAGTGTTATTCCTTAAGGTCCATCTAGCTTAAGGCCCTCCTCTGTGAACGTTTCACTGATCAGCCTAAGAAAATTATTCTCCCCTGTAACTCCAATACAGCACTTACTGAAGGAGGTACTCATTCAGTACCTATATCTCTGGCAAATAATACTAGTTATCATTGTATGTGTACACTTAGCCTCTTCACCAAAACTATAAATTCCTTGATGGGAGAATCATTGCCTTACAAATGCCTGTATCCCCACAGGCCTATACAAGTACTTAATAAAAGTTCTCAGTCACTGCTGAATGTTATGGACTTCTTGCTAGAGAGAACAAAGCAAATGATGATATTAAGCCTTCTAAAACTATAGAATTCTTATATGAGCTAATGTATAATTTTACTTTTTCACGAAGACTTTTTCCTAGATGATTGCCACATCTATGGAAAATCTTTTTTGACTAAGATTGTCTTTTTTTCCAGATTAGAAAAACTACACAGGATGTATTTTACTAGGTGACATGTTCAGGGATTACTGGTGGCTGGAGTAGGCCTGATTTTCCTATTTATTTGTTTGGTTGTTTTTAGTGTTTTTACCCATTTGACATAAGAATAAAATTAAGAATTTTTAATTTCAAGGTCCAGAAGGAAAAAAAATTTTTTTCAACATCTGCAGTTAAGAGAAGGCTTTCCTAACTTGACTCTTTGCTAAAAACAAGTTCTCACAATATTTAAATTCCCAAACATTCCAAACATTTTCCTCATCCCCACGGAGATTAAAGATATGTTCTCAATTCTGACCCAGGGACTTGGATGCCTGCTTGGAAACATCATTCTGAAAAAGAAACTAACTTTTAATAGGTTACTTTTGTCCAAACCACAGCTTACCCTTCCTTAGACAACTGTTTGGTATCTACCAGGCTTTAAAGGCCCTGTAACTTTTTTTCTAATTCTTCTGTTTTAAAGGAGTAACAAAATCTGGAGGCTCTAGAATTGTTCATGGTAAGTACTGGATTAGTGTAATTGGAATATCTCCAGGCACCAAGAAATCTTTTGGTTACACTAAGTTTTCTTGTAATACCATTTGACAGATTCATAAAGCTTAAGAACAAGTAAACAATAACAAAAACCCTAGTTCAACTGCTTACCCCATGAGGAAATTCTACAACACATCTGATAATCAGTTCCCTAAACCTGTCCGAACACTTCCTCTCGGCCAATGTCCATTCTTACAGTTCATAATCAACCCAAAATCTACCTTCCTATAACTTTTACCCTATGCAGTCTGAAATAATCCAATACAATTTTGGGCTCTTTCAACCAACAGCCTTTCAAATAAATGAAGAAAATAACTATTAAGTCTCTCATCAGTCTCTTCATTCTGAGGCTACACTAGAACATAGAAATTAAAGAAATCTGTCCATCCCTAGAAATGGCATTTGGCCATCCCTAATGACATGGTATTCAGACCACTCTCCATGTTGATTACTTTTATGGAATGTGACCAACATGCCTCCATACAGAGAAGTGGAACTGTTTCTTACCTTCCTTATCCACGGCGCTAAATTGCTCTAAAAGATCACATTCTTTTTTTGGTAGCCATATCTCATTATGACTTACTAGGTTTGCAGACAACCAAAACCTTTAGACTGATCGCATATAAGAGACCTGGTCCTATACACAAATACCGAGTCCTAGGTATAAGGTTGTATTTTCACCACAATTAACTTCCATTTTGTCAGTTTTGATGCAATATTCAGCCTAAGGAGATTTCTTTCTGTGTGTGTTCTATGATGTATTTCTTATCCCTGCCAGCTTTGTGTTGTGTGTAAATATGATAAGTAAGTATACTGTCTTCATGGCCATTGATAAAATAAGCCAGGGTCAAATACAAAGTCATGTGACAAAAAGGCCCCTCTTTTTTCTTTTCTGTTAAGATAATATACAAGCACCCTGTCAGAATTTAGTTTTTGAAGGCATCCAGTCCCTCCTAAGCCATTCTCTCCCTTTTTCTTCTCTGATCACAGGTTCATGCTCCAATTTTCTAAGCTCCCCTTGAAGTCTTGGATGAATGAAATCTGCTTTCCTAAACTGTGGCATACACATTCTCTTTCTACTCTATTGAATATATATCTGCAAATAAACTAAAATTCTTTCTTAGATGACAAGGTAGAGTATATGTGTACATAAAAGTAAATGGGGTACCTGAGTGGCTCAGTTGGTTAAACACTGACTCTTGATTTTGGCTGAGGTCATGATTTCACGAGCCCTGCATCAGGCTCCATGCACAGAAGCCTGACTGGGATTCTCTCTCCTCCTCTCTCTGCCACTCCCCGCTCATGCTTTTCCTCTCTCTCAAAATAAATAAACTTAAATAGTGAAATTCTCAAGGCAGAAACTTAAAAAAAGGAAGAAAATATGTTAAAAATAAATAAATGGATAAATTCATAGATTTTTCCTTGTGTTCTCAAGTCATTCTGGCTTACTCATAAATACCAAAAGTTCAAAGGCATTTTAAAAGGTAGTCCATAAAGACACAGCAAGTGGTTAAGCCCCGCTCCTCCAAACAAGTCAAATAGACTTTGTTCTGAAGAATGGCATTAAATAAACTATTAGGAGAATTATTACATTCAAGTGATTAACAGCAGACCCCATTCTCAACAGGGCCTATATCATTCCCAGACAGCAAGGAGGCACTTAAGGAAGCACAATAACTCTTCCAGAGTCATTCAGTAACATTTATGTAGTACAGCATATTTCCATAAGCACTTAACTTATTATAGGGTACAACTTAACATTTAAAAAAAACTGCTGCACCAGAGGCACCTGGGTGGCTCAGTTCATTAAGCGTCTGACTCTTGATTTCGGCTAAGGTCATGATCTCACAGTTTGTGAGATGGAGCCCCACATTGGGCTCTGCACTGACACCATGAAGCCAGCTTGGGATTCTCTCTTCCTCTCTCTCAACCCCTCACGCCCCTCAAAAATATATACATACACTTAAAAAAAAAAGTATACAAATGCTTTAAAAAAAAAAGAACTCATCAAATAACAATTGTTTCTTCAACAGGAGGCATGTTAATTCAGAATACCTTAAAAGAACACATAGGAGTTCATAGTAAATTACCCAGGACTAAAGAGGTCTTAATAGTTTGTCTTAAGTCATCTGAGGCAATAAGTTAAAAGCCTAAAGAAAACTTTCATAGAGCACAGTGTATAATTAACACTTGTAGAAAATGGGTAAAATGATGGCAAGGGAAATCTGAAATAATCCCACATGAAGAGAGGATGGGCAGGACACTGCATTGCTTCATCATGCATTACTGATTATACACGTATCTACCCAGTCCTTCTCTGCAGTATTGAGGACAAAACCCTCTTTATTTTGCAGGATGATGTCTGTTATTAAACATAAGCAGTCAATCATCAGCACCAGCTTATCCACACTAAATCACTAGTCTTCTCTAGACTATTACAGGTAGTGGGCCTGTATCTATCACTCTGACCTGCAGTTTTAGGCCTTAGCTTCATGCCTGAGTTCACAGAGTCTGATACTGAAAATCCATTTTCTTTAGCTGTCTGCAATAAGAATTAGAAGATGGTGATAAAAAAAAACAACAGGCATTATGCCCTGCTATGACTGGTGACAAAGCCCTTCAGTCAGAACTCCAGAGACCTTGGTTTTCATCCTAGTTTTCTCCTTCTAAATGTGTCTTAACTACAGAAAGCTATGCTGTGGCCTAAAATGATATAGATATTCCAATTTCTTTTTTTTTTTTCAACGTTTATTTATTTTTGGGACAGAGAGAGACAGAGCATGAACGGGGGAGGGGCAGAGAGAGAGGGAGACACAGAATCGGAAACAGGCTCCAGGCTCCGAGCCATCAGCCCAGAGCCTGACGCGGGGCTCGAACTCACGGACTGTGAGATCGTGACCTGGCTGAAGTCGGACGCTTAACCGACTGCGCCACCCAGGCGCCCCTAGATATTCCAATTTCTAAGGAATATCGCCACTACTGAAAAGAACA
The DNA here is from genome assembly GCF_022079265.1 of Lynx rufus. NCBI lineage: Eukaryota > Metazoa > Chordata > Mammalia > Carnivora > Felidae > Lynx > Lynx rufus. The sequence goes on along the minus strand of NW_025814827.1, from coordinate 31,648,757 downwards.
TATAACTTCTTATTCCTTCGTCTACTATCTCAGTATTTTATTTATTTTTTAAAGACTTTTCTTTTTTTCATTTTTTAGTATTCATTTATTTATTTTGGGAAAGTGAGAGTGCAGGGGAGGGGAAGGGCAGAGAGAGGGAGAGAGAATCCCAAGCAGGGTCCATGCTCAGTACAGAGCCTGACTCAGGGCTCAGTCTCACAACTGCAAGATCACCACCTGAGCCAAAACTAAGAGTTGGACGCTTAACCAACTGAGCCACCCAGGCACCCCAAAGTTCTTATTTTCGTAAGTAATCTACCATCCAATCTGGGGCTCAAACTCACAATCCTGAGATCAAGAGTCACATGCTCTTCAGACAGAGCCAGCCAGGCACCCCATCTCAGTATTTTAAAGTCAACTATCAAAAAAAAAAAATTGTTATCAATTAAAGATTCAGCACATTTGAGATTGTGGATAATTTTTTCCTTGATTTTCATACTGATTATTATACAAACATAACAATATTAGATGTAAAAAAAAAACCAAAAAACTAAAATCCCCCCCATTTGGGGACACTATAATTTTGGGAGTAATGGAAATGTTCTATATCCCAATTTAGTAATAGTTACACGTTTGTACATTTGTTAAGCCTCATCAACCTAAATGCTTACAATGGAAGCACTTTATTGTACATAAAGGATATCTCAATGTTAGTTTAAAAAATTCCCCTTTCAAAAAAAAATTAAAATGAAATAAAAATTTCCCTTTCAATTTTAAACCTTTTAGCCTCATTATCTCTTAACCTCCTCAACTCTTATTATCTCTACCTCTGCTCCACCTCAGTTAATGTCTTCTCATTCATTCATTCATTCATTCATGCATGCATGCATCAATAAAAATTTTGAAGCAATGTGTTAGTACTGGAGATACAGATGTGAACAAGAAACAGTTCATGCTCTCAAGGAGTTTATGGTCTAGAGGGAAACACAGACACTGAACAGGCAATGCTGAGGATAGCCTGAGACATACTGCATGCAACAGAAGTATGAAAAGTATGCCCTAGGAACACACAGAGGTTCAGCTAACCTGGCTCTACCATCACAAAACCTGATGTACCTCCATGTTCTCAAACTCCAAACCCCTTACTGAGCACAATGTTCAGTTCCTTCCACTTATGTCAACATCATAACTTTTAATACCTCAAATACCACCAATTCCCCCAGAATTCCTACTTTGGCATTTCTTACACCCTTTTCTCCCTGCCACATTCAGCCCAAACTTTAACATTAGCTACCACCCCAATATGCCCCCTCATTTCTCTCCCCATCCTCCATCCACAACCTCCCTCCCCAATCACTACCAATCTTGTTAAAACAAATCACTGATGCTGATCCTCAGTTATTCACTAAGAATATGTAGACGTCTGCTATTTCGAGCACATACTGGGATATACCAGTGAACAAGTCAGACATAATCCTTGCCTTCATGGAGCTTAGATTCAGATAGGAGTGATAGATATTCAAATAAGTAAATAAAGACAACATACTAATTGCAAATCATAGGAAGTTCAGTAAGGAAATAAACAGGGTGGTTTGAGAGACAAGGGTAAGAGGAACCTATCTTTTAGACTTGGTAAGTATCAAGAAGAAACAGAGGAAAAACACTCCAGGAAAAAAGAACAGTAAGCAACAAAAGCAAAGCACAGGCCCTGAAGCAAGACAGATCTTATGCTTGATTTAGAAACTAAAAGGCCAGGGTGGCTAATAGTGAATGAGGAGAAATAACAGGAAATGAGGGGAAGATGTAGGGGCCAGATCACACATGGTCCTGAAAAACTTGTAATGAGTTCACATTTTATTCCAAATAAAATGGGAAGCCATTGAAGGATTTAGGCAGAATACTGACATGATTTGATTTAGTCCTAAAAAGATTACTCTGGCTGATCTGTGCAGAATAGACTGGAAGAGGGCAGAAATGGAAGCAAAGAGATCAGTTAAGAGGCCACTGCAGTTGCCTAGGCAACAGATGGTGATAGGACTAGAGAGGTGGAGTGGAGACAGAGAGAGTTGTTTGTGTTCAAGAGCTATTATGGAAGTGTCATGAGACAGGGAGAACAAAATTCTTGATTGGCCTCCCTCCTTTCCCCTCCCCAAACCTGGTCCTTTCTCTCAGAATATGACACAGCCACAGCCATGAATGCTTAAACCAAAAACTGAGGATCCAGACATCATTTGTTTCTTCCCTTTTATCCTCAGGCCTAATATCCATAAGCAAATCTTTTTGTTTCTACCATACTTCTAAAGTCTCTCTCAAATCTATCTACTTCTCTTTATCTTCAGCGATCTCTCTCTCTAGTACATGCCACCATCAGCTAAGGCTTGGGTTACAGCAGTAGCTTCATAATTGCTCCCCCTGTCTGAAACACTTATCAGACATCCAAGTGGATATATCAAGTAGGCAGTTAGTTGGGTTTGTGATTCTGGAGCTCAGAAGTGAGATGACCTAGAGATATAAATTTGGGAACTGAACACATACCGATGGTATTTAAAGCCACAGAACTGGACGAAATCACATAGGCTGAGTGTGTAGACAGGGGAAAGAAAAGAGGGTAGTACCATGCTAGAAGACATCTGAGATGGACTTAAGAAAGAAAATCCAGTCAAAGACGACAGAAGGCAGAAGTTCTGTCAGACCATCCCACCAACTCTCTGAATTCCCAGTTTTTCACAGTCCTTATCTTCTGAACCCAATAAACCACCCTCTCCTAGAAACTATACCCTATGACACCATGCTACTCTCACCTCCTACCTGCTTGGTTGTTCCCTTTTTACATCTTTCTCTGGTTCTTCCTCCATCTTCTATCCCTGAAATTCAATCATTCCTGTCCCCAGTCCTTTTCCCTCCTTTCCCTCTCTCCCTCCATGTCTGTCTCTGTGTATATGCACAAGTACACACAGACACACACAGACACTTTCCTCTTCAAAGATCTCCATTTCCCACAATCTCAACTGTCAACTCTATACTGACAATCTCCACATGTCTAGCTAAGTCTTACTCAAAATGTGACTGGCCCACAGACAAGGATTTCAGAATCAGGAGGGTATGCTGTGAAAATTCCCCACCCCAGACCTAAAAAATCAATTCCTTTAATGATTCTTAAGCAATGGCTTTTATAAATGCCCCATAATTCATACCTATTATTTCACCTTAATTGCATGTTAGGTGGTATTAGGAATTCAGAGCCTCCACGCTTTTGATAGCAATAGGACAGAGAAATGATCTGGAGTTTAAGAAGAAAGTTTTGGGGTTTTTTGTTGTTGTTGTTTGTTGTTGTTGCTGTTTGTAAAGAAAACAAAGTATAACCAAGGACAAGACTAATGGAGTTGGTAAGATTTCTAAAACCTTATAATTGTCCCATACTTACTATTTTTGTTTTCCTTGCCTTCCAATGGTAGTTTATAATACAAAATGATTCAAATGTTAAAGAATTTCTGGGCTTCTTTCACTTAACAGCAAAGAAATAGTAAACTGGAAGACCAGTATCTCACTCTACTGTCAGAATAAAATGAAAACGGTAGCTTTAAAAAGAAAAGGAAAGGAAAAAGATATCTGGTCTTCATCCAGATATGATGACCCTCTTAGATCACCCTGTCTTGTATTAAAATTCTTTGAACACTTGTCTGATCTGTGTCACTAAACTGTGAGTTCCCTCAGGCTATTACACTTGTCTTGGCATCTACCTACTGCTTTGCAAAACCCAAAGTCTTGCCCCCAAGTAATCTAGTATTTCTTCAAGTACAGACTTTGCAAAATAACTCTAGCTTGATTCCTGTACTAATCTCCAATTAGAAATAAGTGGAGTCTGGATTGAGGAGGTTTTACTATACCACTGGAAGAATTAGTATATCAAAGCATTGGCAAAACATTTGGCAATACAAAATTACAGTAACACTTCTGTCCACAGTTTCTGTACTCCTTCTAAGAGGTAAAAAAGCACAAGCTACCATTAAGACCAGATGTTTCAGCTGCTTCTCAATTTTTCCTACTCTTCTCATTTCTTATCATCTCAAAGAGATGCTTCCTCCTTCAACACCAGCAGTGAAGTGAGGTTGAACTGCTATTTGAGGTGGAGGATGGTTGCAAGCACTGCTCTAGTTGGTCGCCAAACTCTTATTCCAACTCCCTCCCTACCTGGTTTCTATCTCCCAGCCAGTCACTCCAGTCCTTCCGGTGGATTCTTATTTCTGGAGCTCACTTAATTCTCTCAAACAACAATGCTTAAGTGTCTGCATGATTAAAATAGTCCAAAAAATGTTTTTATTAAAACTACAAACCAAAGAACTTTTAAAGAGGTATATATCCTACACTTTTCTATGTGCAGCAATAAAGACAAAGTGATAAAATTCAACATCATGCAGCGATCAATATTTGGTTATTCCCTGTCTAGCTCCCCACTAGATGTTCGGGGACATCCAGAATATTCCCTAATAGTTACCTATCTCCTATCCTCCTCATCTGCTTTCTCCCTGTAGGCAGACTATTAACTCAAATTTTCTCAGAGACAGTGAGGGCAAAATACAAGGGCAAAATATGGATTCCGAAATTAATTAATAGTGTGCTCTGAATTGAAAAGTCTGGAAGTTTCTTCTTCACCTTTATAAAGAACAGACAGATGACGGGTTCCTCCACTGAGGGTTAGGCCTGGGGTTCTCAAGATACTGGAATGAGGGACTACAGTTCCTACACCCCGTATCTTGACATGAGTTGACAGCATTCCCTGCCATTACCAGGCCCCACCCAGCCAGCTGTGAAATATAACATTAGGTGCAGCGTCCTGCATTTCTGTCATCAAGAGAAGGTGGTACTGCGTCCATCGGCAAATGGCTTTTCCTCCAATCCCGTCTTAGCCCCCATACCAGAGCATCTAATAGCATCACCAGTTATTTCTACTTCAGGATAGAGACATGCTTGAACTCGTCACGACTAATAAATGACAAAGTCATAATACTCCGTAGACTTGGCCGGCAGGAATGTGGGTAATGACTAACTTTTATTCCATGGCTTCCTTCCAGATCAATCCATACGACTCCCCCTCCCCAGAGCCGCCATAAGGGGCGAAGCCCGACATCCTCCTGAGCGCGGTATGGAGGGACTGGGGGGGGACAAAAGGAACTTGCCTACAAGGACTTACAGATGCCAGGAGCTGAGGGGTCTGGGGCAACTCCGTGCTGACTTCCATCCTCTCCGCACCCCCAGCCTCCTCGTCCGCCATCTTGAGGGAAACTGACACCCGCAGTTCCAGACCCCCGGCCGAAGACGAGCGGAAACCTGTGGCCGGTCCAAGAAACACGGGGCGGGCGACACTTTTACGACGGCCCCTGAAGTCAGGTTTGACGCAGAATCGAGGCGTGGCTTCCGGTCCGCTTCCCGGAAGCAAGGGTCACGGACCTTAGGGCTGGAGGTTTTTCTTCTCCTAATTTCTTAGTCGTAGTGCCTGGCCTCTGAATAGTTTTGCATCTGGTTCCGATGCTGGGAACTGTTGCGTCTACGAGGTAAAAAATAAATTCAGCGTCCATTTTGAAAGTAAGAAAACTGTGGGGGGCTGAGAACCTGTTCTAGGTCTCTTTCTATCCAGGTTGTTGGTCTGAGTGTGTTTGTCTCCCTCCGTACCCGCAGTGGCTCCCCAAAACCCACAAAATGAGAAAGTACTCAAAGCTATTCCATGTTTAGGAATGTAGCCCATGGACACTTGCACATGCGCACAAGAAAGCTAAAGCCGCATCCGCTTTGGGGAGAGGTGGGTGAAGAAATAACGAAAAATTGAAACCTTGTAGTCGTATAGCCATAGAGGGAGGACAAAATAAACATGGTCATCCGCGTTAGGGAATACCATACGTTGGTGTTAAAAAGAACAAAGTAGATTTTTGTGGAAAGATAAAGATGAGTTAAGTGAAGTGGGGGGAAAAAACCCAAGTTGCCGTAGACTATATATTTGTGCTTATGTGCGTTTAAATGCAAGGGGAAAAGCCTGAAAGGAAAGAACTAATAATAGCTCTGAGGATAGGAACTTAGTCAAGAGCTACTTTAACTTCATCTGTATTGTTTTAAATTGTTTACAAACTAACGATTTAATATACGGTTTTAACAAAGGGAAAAATAATGATAAAGCTAACATGCTGGAAGGAATTAAAAGCTAACTATTGGGGAAAAGGCTAAGTCATATCTTTACCTCAAATCATATATATCAGAATAATTCTTAATGAATTGAAGTTTACTAAAAAAAAAAAGTAAAAAACAAAACGTAAATATTTGTATATTAGGACAGAGGAGGCTTTTTAAAGCATGACACCAAAGGCAGAAAATATAAAAAGACTGATAGGTAATTTAATCAAAATTTAAAACTTACATAAAAAAATAAATTACACAAAGTTAAAAAGTAAACAAAAACTGGGAAGAAAAGCCTGCAACATTCATGACAGACAAACAGATAAAATCCCAAAGAAGACTATTTCAATACAAAAAAAGGCAAAATACATAAATATGCAACTCACTAATTTTGTATAAAGATGAAAAAACCTAACAAGTAAGCAAATAAATGCAAATTAAACAAAATGGGATTCCATTTATTGGATGTAAAGTTGGTCTGTTTCTGTTTTTTCTTAAAGATAACCACCATGTTGGTAAGCTGGAAGGATACTCATTGTTACATAAAAAACAAGTGTGTTAGTAAGCCTACAGAAAGCAACGTTCAGAAGCCAGTTTTTCTTAAATGCATACTCTTTGGCCCAGTGATTCCATTTTTAAGGCCATATCCTAAAGATCTAATTCAGGATGCAAGTGAAGTTTAAACTGCATCATTACTGGTAATGGAGAAAAATTAGAAACAACTCAGGTGCTCTTAATAAAGGACATTGGCTAAATAAACTTTGGTCACTCCATACAATGTAATTCTCTGCAGCCATTAAAAGTGTTGTAGAACATTGATTCTCAAAGTGTGGTCTACAGACTCCCTGGGAATTCCCCAAATTTAGGAAGCTGATGGGGCGAAAACTTTTATAGTAACTTCTATAGTAATAACAAAGAAGTTTTGTGCTTCTTTTTTTTATAAGCCATGTGATATTTGTACTAACTGATGCAGAAGCAGTGGTGGGTGAAACTGTTGACCTCTTAGCACAAAATAAAAAGCAGTGGCACCAAATTCAAGTCACCAAAGTGATCTAGAAGTAATTTCTTGACTACCATGCTCTTGCAGTAAAAAAAAAAAGTGTGGGGAGGGGAGAATCTGTTTCCCAATGTCCTTGATGGAGCAGTAAAAATGTTACAAAATCTCAACCCTTTTAAGTATTCTGTATGATGAAATGGGAAGCACACATAAACCTTTTCTGTTGTGTTCAAAAGTATGATAGTTGACTTGAGGAGAAGCACTTGAGTTGCTAAGTCAACCAGCCAGTTTTTACAAGGAATACCACATTAACTTCACAAGTAACAGGTACCCGGGTACTTAGATATTTGGCAGGCATTTTCTCAAATATGAATAAGTAAGCTTTTCTCTTCAAGGAAAACAATTAGCAATTTTTGTTGTCGATTTTACTAGTAGAGATTTCAAGGGAACATTCTGTGGAAAACATATCTGCCACTGCGAGTTTGACAAAGTCCCAATGAAATTGGTGATATTAACATGCGTGATTTTTTTGACAATGTTTAATGGAATATATTGACATTTGGAAGATCTGTATAACTCATTGAACCAAAATCTTGTAAATATCAAACACAGGGTATTATAAAGAATGGGTGAAAGATCCATTCACATTGCTAAATAGACCAATAGAATTTAATGTTACGGAGTATAAAAATTTAATTGATATGGTTTTACATTCCACATTGAATTGTTTTTTTTTAATTTACCATTTTCCCAGTTTTGCTGTGGTTTCAAAGGATATCTACAATTATATGAAAATGCCATTGAAATACTCTTCTCCTTTCCAACTATGCATCTGTGTGAGGCCAGATTTTTTTTCATATACTTCAACCAAAATAATGTATCACAATAGATTGAACACAGAAGCAGCTCTGAGAATCCAGCTGCCCTTTATTAAAGAGACTTTCAAAAATGTAAAACATTGCCATATCTTTCAGTGATTTTTTCTTCTAGAGAACTTCTTTTTCATTAAAAAATATTATTTATGTTAACATGTATTGGGTTGATAATCGTTATTTTTTTTAATGTTTATTTTTGAGAATGGGGGAGGGGCAGAGAGGGAGGAGAGAGAATCCCAAGTAGGCTCCTTGCTGTCAGCACAGAGCCCAACACAGGGTTCAATTCCACAAACGATGAGGTCATGACCTGAATTGAAGAGTCAGACACTTAACTAACTGAGCCATCCAGGCGCCCCTGGAGTCACCAGTTGTAGTGTCTGAGACCATACAATTTAAGAGCCAATGTTGTAAAGGTGGTCTTATGGACTTAGGAAGATATTCACTATATATTGTTGGGTGGAAAAAGCAAGTTACTAAAATAATATGGTTCTAATTTTGTAAGAAAAAATTCTAGATATTTAATGAAGAATACTAATCACCAAAATATTACTCTTGGTTATCCTTCGGTTGCAAAAATGTGGACATTTTAATTTTCTACCTATTCCTTAACTGTATTTTCTATTTTTTCTTCCAATAAATATTTAGTACTTATGTAAAACATTTTTATCTGCCTACTTCTTATGATAGGTAAAATACTAAATACTTGGATGGATGGATGGATGGATGGATGGATGGATGAATAGTCTATTCAGCTCAAAACTACTCCTTGATAATGTCTTCCCTGATCTAGCCAGATATGGTGGGGTTTTTCCCTCCTCTTGGAGGAACTAGTAGCTATAGTTCCTATAGTAGGCTTTAGTAGTACCTATAGTACCTATAATAGGCTAGTTCCTAGCCTGTAGAATCAAACTTTCTGTATTTGAATTTCTTTTTTAGCACTTGCGGGTTGTGTGACCTTGGGCAAATTAATTTCTCTGAGACTTGGTTTCCCCATCTGTAAAACAGATGTAGTAATGAGAGTATTTTCCTTATATAATGGTTATGAAGATTAGTGAGACACTTTACCTAAAGCCCTCAATGACTGGTAGTGTTCAGTACAATGCCTGCTAGTGTTCAGGATGGATGTTTTGTTTTGTTTTCTTTTGTTTTGTTTTGTTTTGTTTTTTGTTTTCTGGCTGTCCTGCATCCAGTAGCACTTTCTTTATTTGATGCAGAAGGTCTTTCCATTGTGGGAAGTCTTGTTGGAGGGAACCGTGTCCCCAAACATGTGGTTAGAATTCATTCCTGCCTGGTATCCTAAGATAGCAATGCCCAGACTATCCTTGCCAAAAGATGGTTGTGCCTCCTGCAGTTCCTTGGGTTTCTGCTTTTTTTCTAAGCCTGTTCCTTGCCTCCTGTGGAATCTTTGAGTCCCTGATAACCTTTCAATAATAATAGTCAAAATTTAACTATTAAATTATTTATAACATAGTGCCTTATGTAGGCAGTTTTTCATGTCCTATTGAATTTCCTCATCTAATGTTAGTTCATTGAGTGCAGAAGCCAAGACTCATACATAGAAATGTCAGCTACTTTGTTAAAGACTTTAGGTGCATTTTCAAGTGTAACTCTAAAACAATCCTGTGATGTAGTTCCTATTATCACCACTGCACAGACAAGGAAACTATATCTTGAACAAGTGAGATTGCTTGTTTAAACCTGCAATTACTAAGTGACAAAACCTGGATTCAAAATCAAGGTCTATCTGGCTTCAAAATTTGTGTCCTTAACCGCTTCACTGTTGTACTCCAATTAAAAAACATTTTGAAAAAAAACCTTTTGAGTCTCTTTTACCACTTTATATGTTGTGATTGCAATGCTTATTATTAAATAAACAAAAATATCAGGTATCTGGCACACAGTTTACATTCTAGTATACTTATATTAAATATTTTATAGGGATTTTATAAAGTAGATACAAACTTACGAATTATCATTGCTCTTTTCTGATCTAGACCAAGGTATGGCTTGACCTGCTTTATAACAGGAGTATGAATTTCTTTGATTCTTCTGCAAATACATATTTCTTTTTAAATTAGCATTGGCATCTAAATAACTTTTGTGAGTAAGTTGCAGTGTCATTTTTCAGGTGTCATTTTACTGTTTGAAGTATGATCAACAACTAATATACATTGATTAGCTTTCTCAAAACCCCAGGATGACATAATTAGGACAGCCATACTCAAAACTATGTGTTCCTTAGACTCCTCATTGTGAGTTGTGCTGGAGGTTTTCAACCCTGTTTACACATAAGGATCACCTGGAACTTTTAACAAATTCTAATACTAATTCTAATCACTCTAGTGACTCTGATTTACTTAGGAGTAAGACCTGAGTATTGTTTTTTTAAAAAAAACCTCTTCTAAGTGTTCCTAATGAGCAATCAGAGTTGGGAAACCCTCAGTGATTCTATTTTAATGGACTGCTTTCTCTAGGATATTTTCTTATATGGGATGATAGTAGGGACTACATGATTCCTCCTGCCTGGTACAAATCCTTAATATTCCTCATTCAGATTAGAGAAGAGCAACCATCCTATCTGATCTCTTTATTTCCACTCCCTTGTTCATATTCATCCCTTGTTTTCCTGCCAGAAATATTTGTAAATATAAACCTGGTCATACGACTCTTTTAAGTAAATTAGATGACTACCCTATAGAATAAAATTTAACCCTTAAGCATGGCATTCACAGCCCTTCTCAATCTGTCTTGAAACACCTTTTGCTAGTCTAGTCTCCCTTGCCACTTCTTACCTTAAACTATCTACACTGTTATTTCCCATATACACCGTTTAGTCTCATCGTTGCTTTTGCATCGGTTAGTCCATTGGCCTAGAATGCCCCCTCACCCATCACAACACCTCTTTCTATGAAGGGATTTCTGCTTATTCTTTAGGGATCAGCTTCCTCTGAGAAGTTTTCTGATTCATTTTCCAACAGGCAGAATTGTTCCCTCTGTGCTTTCACTGCCCTTTAAACGAAAGAATACAGGAAGCTGGGATATGACCTTACTAAAATTGCGAAAACAATTTTACAACTTTTACAAAAAGAAACCTTCAGTTTAACCTATGTGCTTAATATATACACACATTTATGTCAGTTATTCTTTCATTTACATGTTATGGCAATTCTTAGTCTTATTTGTCTAATTCATTGACTGGAGTTACTGGATTGTCTCAATTAGGCCTGGCATGTTCTTTGTCAAGAAATATTTCCTTTTTAACGTTAGAGACTATCATTTTCATAATCTTTGGTCTGTTGGAAATGTAGCTATTGAGAAGCCCTCAAGAATGATTTTTATTTATTTTTTTAATATTTGTTTATTTTTGGGAGAGTGCAAGCAGAGGAGGGGCAGACAGAGGGGGACAGAGGATCTGAGGCAGGCTCTGTGCTGACAGGCTGACAGCAACAAGCCCCATGTGGGGCTCGAACTCATGAACCCACTGTGAGATCATGACCTGAGCTGAAGTCGAACGCTCAGCCGTCTGTGCCACCCAGGTGCCCCTCAAGCATGATTTTTATTTATTTTATTTTTTAATGTTTATTTATTTTTGAGAGAGAAAGAGAGACAGAGCATGAGCACTGGAGGGGCAGACAGAGAGGGAGACCTAGAAATCGAAGCAGGCTTCAGCCTCCAAGCCGCCAGCACAGATCCCAACATGGGGCTCGAACTCACAAACCATGAGATTGTGACCTGAGCCAAAGTCAGATGCTGAACTGACTGAGCCACCCAGGCACCCCTCGAGCATGATTTTTAAATGGCAGCAACTTGAATGTTGCTGTGTTGGAACATAGGTGTAAAATAAAGCATGTTCAGAGACAATTCAGTATACTTTCTGTAAATTTGAAAAAGCATTTACCATATGGTGAATGTTTATTGATTAGATTGGTGATTGTTTATTTTGGAGTATTTTGGAGGAAAAGTTAACCCAGACCCTTCAGAGAGGAGGGTCTGGGCTACTATCTCATGATTAGTGTAGAAAACAATATAAAGCCAAGATTTTGCACTTACTAAAGGACGTATAAATTTTAAAGAAGCAAGCAACAAAAAAACTATAGAGTTGTACCACTGTCCTCATCTTATGACTTGGAAGTTTCTACTCCTACTACTTACAAGGAGCTGTCCCAAGAGTGCTGGTTTCTGAGCTAAGGAAAGGGCCTGGGCTCCCTGGTCCTCTCAGGAAGTCTGTGGACCATGACAACCCCATGTAGGGGGCAGATTATACTTGAAAAAAGAGGCTCCCACATTGAACTGAGGAGCAGGGATCATTAGGGTTTTTAGGGTCAAAACCAGGATGGAGAGGGGATAGTCTTCGTTAAGACAGAAGTTACCAGTCTTGGACTAAGGTCATTCCTGCAGTTGTGGGGAGATCAGCCCTATTTTAGAAGTGGAATGGGCCTGAGAATGTGATAAAGTAGTCAAGACTGGAGGCTTGAGCATCAGTTTTAGAAAAATTGGTCCTGGGTTCAGAGATTTCATTTTTGGGATTGGCTTGAAGACCTAAGTTTACAGCAGTTAGCTTCATTTTAGAAAGAAGGATGTCCATGCCTGGGGAGTCATTTCTGGGGTAAAACTCAGATTGCTGATTCAAATTGAGTTGGACCTAGGTTAGGGGTCATAAATAGGCATGGATCTTGGGTTCACCCTCAGCCTTGGATCCAAAGGTTTCATTTAAGGGCTCTGCTGGTCAGAGGATCTTGTCTGTTCAGGTGATCAACCACAACAGGATTTTAGCCCTGGTAGAAGGGAGGAAAGTCTGGGAAAAGACAAATATACAGATAAAGAATTTGTCAAAGGTAGTACAAATAGGAAGAGAGAATCAGGATGTGGGTCAAGATCCATACAACTCCAGGGAGCATACTGTTCACAGAGGAGCCAGGATATGGAAATGTGCACATGACTGAGAAGGAATGAGACTGAATACTCAATGGAAGGAACTTCATTTAGACATGCAGAAAATGGTTCAACCTACCAGGAGAATAAAATCTGGTTTGGAGAGAGTCAAAGTGGATCCTTCCACCAAGTCTGTGGAAGGAGTTGTATGCCTCAGTTTGCAGCAGACTGCAACAATACTGGGGTTCAAGTGCTTTGCTGAACAGATTAAATAGACAAGAACAAATTTGTCTAGCATCTGAGTAAATTCTGGAAAAAGGACCTAAGCTGGACCCATCATGGTTTGAGCACTTGTCAATACAGCCTACTAACCATCTGTATATTCTATCCGGGCATCTTCTTTTAAAATTATTTTAGGGGCGCCTGGGTGGCGCAGTCGGTTAAGCGTCCGACTTCAGCCAGGTCACGATCTCGCGGTCTGTGAGTTCCAGCCCCGCGTCAGGCTCTGGGCTGATGGCTCGGAGCCTGGAGCCTGTTTCCGATTCTGTGTCTCCCTCTCTCTCTGCCCCTCCCCCGTTCATGCTCTGTCTCTCTCTGTCCCAAAAATAAATAAACGTTGAAAAAAAATTTTTTTAATTATTTTAAAATAAATAATAAATGATAGTAAAAAATAAATATATATATTTAAGCATTGTCTTTCTAGGCACTGTGTTAGGCACTTTAGAGAAAAGTTTAGGCAAAGGTTGCATGCATTAAAAGGGTAGATGAGATGAGTATGAGCAATACATGAAATGCAGTAGATAACAGCAAAAATAATCCATTTCTAGGCACAGAGTGAAAGCAGATACCAGATACAGCTATTAAGCTGTGCACCAGACATGGTGATCAACCAGGGTGACTTAGAAGTCAGAAAGCTCTGGGAGCAGCTGACTCTGAAAAATAAAAATGACACAATATTTCAAGAGTTTAAAAGTGGCAAGTAGGGGTTTAGACAACTGCTGAAGACTTTAAGGTTGAATTAGTGATAAGAATGTGGAAGACCAAACACATAGAAAAATCAAGATAATTTATCAGTGCAGGAAAATGAGTTGTGCAAGCAAAGAATAGCTGTACTAGGAGTTAGCAGAATATAGCCCCAAATCCACCTGCTGTCTATTTTTATACAGCCTTCAAGCTAAGAATACTTTTAACATTTTTAGATGGTTGAAAAAAGGTCAAAGGAAGAATATTTTATAATACATTTAAAATACATAAACTTGGAGCACCTGTGTGGCTCAGTTGGTTAAGTGTCTAACTCTTGGTTTCAGCCCAGGTCATGGTCTCTTAGTTTCATGGGTTTAAGCCCCAAGTCTGGCTCTGTGCTGATGGTGCAGAGACTGCTTGGGATTCTCTCTCTCTGCCCCTCCCCCACTCGTGTTCTCTGTCTCTCTAAATAGACATCTCTAATTAGCCCATCTCTAAATACCACTACATGAAATCAATAAACTTAAGAAAAAAAAAAACCTGAGCTAAAATCGAAAGTCAGACACTTAACCAACTGAGCCACCCATACCCTGAGCATTTTTTTTTTAAGGCTTATGGATTCATGCCTCATTGCAGGGATGGCAGAGTAGCACTTGTATCCCAGGAATCTGAAAGCTGACAATCTTATGACTGTTTCTCCATCTATGTTATACATTTAAACACATGTGAAGCATAGATTTAAGGTCATCCAAACCTGCCGTGATTGCCTCATTCCAAAGTGGCTGTATGGTCATTGTTTCTTTTACCCAACCATAAAATGACTTATAAGTGGTGATCATTTTAATAGTAACCTAAGATCAAGCTTCCCACGTTTATTTTTTAATTTAGTATTTGTTTATATTTTTTAAATTGTGGTAAAAGACATGTAACATAAAATTTACCAATTTAGTCATTTTTAAATGCACATTGTGTATATTTTAGCTGTGTGGTAGCATTAAGTGCATTCATGTTGTTATGCAACCATCACCACCATCCATCTCCAGAACATTTTCATCTTGCAAAACTGAAAATCTGTACCTATTAAACTTTAACTCCTCATTTCCCCCTCTTTCCAGTCCTTGGCAGCCACCATCCTACTTTCTGTGTCTGTGAATTTGACTACTCTCAATACCTTACGTAGGTGGAATCATGCAGTATGTGTCCTTTGTGACTGGCTTATTTTACTGGCATAATGTTCTCAAGGCTCATCCATGTTGTAGCATGTGTGAGAATTTCCTTAATCTGTGATTTCTTACTTTTGCAGGAGTTTCAGGTTCCTTATGCAGAGCCTTAACTACCTAGATAAAATTATCCTCAAATTCGTTTTTCTAAAGAGTGAGTGTAGTGTTCCCCAAAAAGCTGAAAAACTGTCTGGTACCCGCTAATGATTATAGGAGCAGCGTCCACAATAGCCAAAAGATGGAAATAATCGACATGACCATCGACAGATGAATGAATAAAGAAAATGTGGTATATTCATACAGTGAAATATTATTCAGCTTTAAAAAGGAAGGAAATTCTGACACATGCTATAACATGTATCAAAACATTATATTAAGGGCTGGGGGAGGGAGGATGAAGAGTTAATATTTAATGGGTACTGAAATGAGTTTCAGTTTGGGTAGTGATCTGAAGGTTAATTTCAACAACTTATGTTTATGAGAATCACATAGTTCAATTTATGACTATTGATGACAATGCACATTGTTTGTGAAATGCCCAGGTGATACATTCCCCCTTGACTTTAGTTCTAGGAAAGTTTGCTTTCATGGTGAAATGCTACTTGCTCTGTTTATGAGATAACAAGAAGTCTACCTTTCTCCTTTGACTGACAGGAACTGAGAATCACTTTTTATGATGATGTGTAGTGATTAGCTGTCAAACCAGTATTTCCTTGGACAATCATTAACCATCATTAAATTAATAATTCCTCACTTTGAACACTGTGAGTGAAGCAGCTTGGTGACAATTCAGTGTCTGCAATCCAGACTGCTGACCTTTGTAACTTCAAACCAAGTTTCTCAGTCCAAAATGTCTTAACAGCAGGTCTGTTCCTATCATCTATCACATAGCTTCTTGTTGTATTCTATCTCTAGAAAATGATTCTCATATATTAAAAAAAATAATGTTTATTTATTTTGAGAGAGAGAGAGCGAGCGCATGAGCAGGGGAGGGGCAGAGAGAGACACACACACACAGAATCTGAAGCTGGCTCCAGGCTCTGAGCTGTCAGCACAGAGCTGACTCAGGGCTTGAATTCACCAACTGTGATATCATGACCTGAGCCGAAGTCAGACGCTTAACCTGCTGAGCCACCCAGGCACCCCTGATTCTCACATTTTTAAGGTTCCTCCAAGGTCTCTTCAAATCCATATTATATGCCACATTGCCTGTGTTTTAAATCAGATCATCTCAACCATATCCTCCAAATTTGGTTTAAAGATATCCATACAGATTTGTTTTTCTACTGCAGTATTAGACAAAACTAAAACTTTATTCATATGGACAGTGCTGTCCATATATACACCATAGCCCTAGTTCTTTTGTCACTTGGGTTCCAAATTTTGGGCACTAAATTTTAACTATCTCTTTTTCTCTCCTCAAATATCCAATCACCTGTCAAATTCTGTAGCTTCTGTCTTTACAATTATTTTACATCTGATCCTTCTTTTACAATGTTTATTTATTTTTGAGAGAGACAGAGGGAAAGTTTGACAGGAGCCGAGAGAGAGGGAGACACACAATCTGAAGCAGGCTCCAGGCTCTAAGCTGTCAGCCCAAAGTCTGATGCGGGCCTCTACCTAATGAACCATGAAATCATGACCTGAGCCAAAGGCTGAGAAGGCTAATGCTTAACCAACTGAGCTATCCAGGCTTCCTTTCTAATCTCAATGTCACTCTCCCATCTTCTTTCTTCAGGACTTTATAATTATGCAGTACCTGCAATCTTGGTCTATTTGGGCTGCCGAAACAAAATATCACAGAATGGTGGGTTGCAAACAGAAGTTTATTTCTCACAGTTCTGGAGGCTAGATGTCTAAGATCAGGTGCCAGCATGGTTGGATTCTGGTAAAGCTCTCCTCCACGTTGTAGATTGCTGACTTCTCACTATCTCCTCACATGGTGGAAGGGGGGAGGGATCTCTCTAGAGTCTCTTTTATAAGGGCACTAATTCTGTTCACAAGGGCAGATCCTATCTCTAAATACCATCACATTGAGTATTAACATTTCAACATAAAAACTTTGTGAGGACACATTCAGATCATAGCACTAGATTATTCCAATATTCTTCTAACAGGATTGTCTGCCATAGCTCTCCTCTATCCAGTCGGTTCCCTAAGCTGTTGTCAGATCTATCTTCACTCTTAACATTTATACAGGCCTTCTAAAATGTGGCTCAAACTAAAGATCTGGTCCAATTACTACCATTCCTCTATGCATACCCAAGCCCAGACTGAAGTACTCACTGTTTCCTCAAGCTGTCCTGCATTTTCTCACCTTAATGCTTTGGTTCATGTTAGGTCCTGGTGGAAAGTGCTTCTCCTCATCCCACCCCCAATCTCTGCCACTCAAATACTATCCATCCTCTATATGCCACTTCCTTAATTAAACTCCTCCTGATTCCAAAGATGTGATCTGTACTGGTTTTAACCTTCTCTAGCTTTTTATATCTGGTTGTCTCTTGTGCCAAATGGCATATTGGTCTTATATTAAACTTATTTGTGTATTTTTGTCTCCTACATAAGTTTCTAAGATAAAGAACCATGGTTTTTTAGCCACTTACGTTTCTTTATATTTTCTGCTTATATCAATGTCTTGCTTTCCAAAGGTACACAGGAAAGTATGTAATAAATTGAAATTGGCATAACTCCAATATTGGCAACATATCCCCCCAAAAAATAACTCAAAGAGGGGTTAAAAAAGATGCTATTTGTATAAAAATGTTTATTCAGAACAGCAATATGTTTATTCAAAACAATGTTTGTTTAGAACATTCCTAACATAACAAACAATCCAAAAGTTCAACAATAATAGAATGGTTAGATAAATCAAGGGCAGGACCTGAATCTAATTCTTCTCCTGTACCTGCCCATAGGGAGTATTTACAATTTATCAAATGAGAGGTATAACACTCTAACGGGATATGATATAGCGAAGTGCATATGAAATCAGATTTAGGTACAAATAACATCACAAAACATACTTATTACATGTATTGAAAACCTATGGAAGCACGTTGTTAATAATCGTAAGGGCCGAAAGAAAGCCATCTGTCACATTTGTACAGTAATTTAAAAGGCGTCCTCATACATACTTTGATTCTCACAAACCTGTGAAGTACGCACGGGAGGCATTATTAACTCCGTTTTACAGGTAAGGAAACTGACCCACTGGGGTCAGGAATGATTGACTAAGGCGGAGCCCGGACTCTAGTTTCCGCCTCCCGGACCAGGGTCCTTTCCCTGCCACTCCTCGGCAACCCTGATTGGTGCTGGAGGTCTCAGTTTCCTTTTCTTCCCCGGCATGCGGTTTGCAAACCCTGCCCCGAGACGCGGGCGGCTGGCGAGCTGCATTTGCGCTGCGAGGCGCAGGTGCAGCCGAGGCAGACAAGCTGAGCTTTAGGCCCCGCGCGACCATAGAGTCCGGAAGTGCGGCCAGAGCAGCTCGCGGGGGCGCCGCACCGGGGGAACCCGGGACCAGGAGGGCAGCGCAGGAGCGGGCGGAATGGCCGCAATGCTGGCCATGAAGGTGGTCACGGGGCTGGCGGCAGCGGCACTGGCGGCAGTGCTCTTGGAGCACTATGGCCTGGCTGGTCAGCCCTCGCCGCTGCCCCAGCCCCGCGCCCCCCGGAGCCCGCACCCCGCTCCGGGCCCCGGAGCCAGCAACATCTTCTGGGGTCTGCAGGTGACGCAGCGGGAGCACGGCGGGGGGTGGGTGCAGAGCCTGCCCGACGGGGTGAGACGCCGGCAGTTTCCGCGGGGGCGTCACTGCCGCGGCCCCAAACTTCTGGCTGGGGACTCTGTCCTTCCTTGGGAGGGTTCGTTATTGCATTGCATCCTTGCCTTTTCCGTCCGCCTTTAGAGAGCTGCCGGGTCGCCTGCTGTCTGTGCTTCCTCTTCCTGACTCAGATATCTCTGTTTAATACCTGCTTTCGGCAGATATCCGACATTCACCTGAGCAGGTTTCGCGATCCAGGCAGAGCTGTAGACTTAGAGAAGTTCTGTTCAGAAACTATTGGCATCATTCAACCAGCTCTCGTCCTGGCAACAGGTAGGGAGGGTTGCCGTGTGGTCGTGTTGTTCTGTGATCAGAATGGTAGAATGCTAGCCTGGGCTGCAGCTTTTCACTTCGGGGACGTTGGGAACACTATAGCCCCAGCCCCCGGTGAGTCCTTCTGTAGAGGAGATGGGACATTGCGGTTACCTTTGCCATGGGTAACTGAGTCAAGATCCAAGTAACTTTGCAGTAGCAAGGTTCCCTCAAAGCAGAAGCAAGGCTCGTGATATCAGTTAGTATGCCGTTTACTATATCTTATATCTGTACCTGTTTGTCGTCGTCGTAGTTCTGGATTTGAGAGAGGATTCGGGAAAGTCCTTTAACCACAAATCAGAAGTTATCTTTTTTTTTTTAACTAACATTTACAGTTTGTTTGTTTGTTTGTTTTACAACGTTAGTCAACCTTATGTTGTCAATTGTTTGAGGCTTAAAGTGACTCAGGACACTTTTCTTCATCTCTTGGTACTTCTGTGGCTTGGGTTCTCCGGACTAACTGCTCCCAAATGTGTTGAAGGACAAGCTAAAAAAGCATCTGTCTTGTCTACTGGGGGATTCATATCCCACCCACCTTACTGGAACACCTCTGCTGACATGATAGAGTATCAGTCCTCATTTTATAGGAAACCTCAATTTCAACTGTACACTTAGTTTTCTAGAAATGTTGGTGTTTCATTGTCCAAACCACATCTTCCAGATTGCTTCTTGCTGTAAAAATAACACTTGGTCAGATTACATACCCTGATTTGGGGTGTGGAAATATGGTTGTCATAGATATCAGGCTTCTGCCCAGAGTGTTGGAATTTCTTATAGTTTTCATTTTTATCAGAGTTTCATGATGCATTTTGTATTGCTCTCTTTAAAGATAATTTTTTTTCAGAACCCATTTCTAATATCACAGGAGGTTAAACAGGCACTTGCTAACCCAGAAGAAACAAAGTCCTTGCTGAGAAAATCTTATTTTAAATGGCTTGCTGTGGACATAGATGGACTCATAAGTTGTTATGTTTATACATGTTGAGTACTTTAAGTGTCTTTGTTCCTTTAGTGTGCACTTAAAAACAATTTTTAACCCCCTGGGGCTTATTTTACATTGTGATTCAAGTCTTATATAAATCTACAGGAGATCTCACTGATGCCAAAACAAAGGAACAGTTTGGATCCAGGCAGCATGAAGTAGAATGGCAAACTTACCATGGTATTCTGAAGAAGACAAGGGTCTTGGAAAAAACCAAGTGGCTTGATATCAAAGGAAATCATGGTAAGAGTCAAGACCCACATAAAATCAAAACTAGTTTTTTCCCCCTTCAAGAGCCTACATTCTCCAATTTAGATTATAAAAGTATAAAATGGGAATGTTGTAACATAGGTTTAGATAGACTGAAGGCCACAACTCTGAAATACAACTATATTATGTGATTTATTTTATTTTTTTATTTTTTGTTTTTTTCCAACGTTTTTTATTTATTTTTGGGACAGAGAGAGACAGAGCATGAACGGGGGAGGGGCAGAGAGAGAGGGAGACACAGAATCGGAAACAGGCTCCAGGCTCTGAGCCATCAGCCCAGAGCCCGACGCGGGGCTCGAACCCACAGACCGCGAGATCGTGACCTGGCTGAAGTCGGATGCTTAACCGACTGCGCCACCCAGGCGCCCCTATATTATGTGATTTAGAACATCACATGTCACTTTTAGCCTATGAGGGGAAAGTTGGTATGGCCCTTTCTTCTTTACATGAAGAAAAGCTTCTAGCAAAACCTATGCAGGAAGTTGTTTAAAAAATACATACATTTTGGGCACCTGGCTGGTTCAGTCGTAAAGCATTTGACTTGTGATCTCAGGGTAGTGAGTTCGAGCTCATTGGGCATATTAAAGTAGCCTCCAAGCCACACTGCGCATGGAGGGTACTTGAAATAAATGAATGAATGCATGAATGAATGAATCAGTCAGTCAAATACATTTTGCTGATTGAAGGAAACTACCACCCATAAGTCTACATACTGTGTGATTTCATTTATATGACATTCAAGAAAAAGCAAAACTGTGGAGAACAGATTATGGTTGCCAAGGGTTGGGGTTGGGACAGAGGCTGACTACAAAGAGGCATCATGAGAGAATTCTGGGAGGTGATGGAACTGTTCCCCATTGTGGCAGTAGATACACCTATGCATTTGTCAAAACCCAAAGAACTGTACATCACAGTAAATGAATTTTACTGTGTATACATTAAAAAATTAAATGGCAAATAAATCTCCGTATGCATGAGGAGAGAAATAGATAATCCCTTCCCATTTTTTAGATTGTTATTATAGTGTTAGTAGGGAAATGAACTCTTCTGCAAAGTGTTATAATGGTAGGTTTGTTTTATAAAGGTTGTCTTCCTTATGATTACTTCGCTTCATTTGATTATTAATTGCTATTGTGTACCTAATTATATATATATTTTTAAAGCTATCATTTGAAACAGATAATTCTTTCTGGTGAAATGCACAGCTATTGGTTTGATCAGAAAATGCCCTCTTTATAAATAGTTCTTACCAAACAACTAGGAATCATTAATTGATGTTGGGATATCTGGCTTACAACTTTCTATGGTATACCCCATAAGTTTGGCCCCAACTAACCATGGTTCAACTTAAAATGGTTAGACCTATGATTTTCAGACTTTACAATGGTGTGAAAGTGATATACATTCAATAGAAACTATACTTCAAATTTTGAATATTTATCTTTTCCTGGGCTAGTGATATGCGGTATGATACTCTGGTAATGCTGAACACAATCACCAGGTTAAACAGCCAATAACCTTATAACCATTCTGTGCCCATGCAACTATTCCATTTTTCACTCTAAGTATAGTATTCAATAAGTTACATGAGCTATTCAACACTTTATTATAAATCAGACTTTGTGTTAGATGATTTTGCTGAACTATAGGCTAATGCCTATAAACATTATAATGCCTATAATGCCTATATAATGACTATAAAAGGCCTTTAAACATTCTGAGCATGTTTAAAGTAGGTGAGGATAATCTCTTGTTCAGTAGTTTAGGTGTGTTAAATGCATTTTTTCTTTTTTCTTTTTTTATGTTTTTTTAAAGTTATTTTTGAGAGAGAGAGACAGAGCACGAGCAGGGGAGGGGCGGAGAGAGAGGGAAACACAGAATCTGAAGCAGGCTCCAGGCTCTGAGCTGTCATCACTAGAGCCCCACATGGAGCTCGAACCCACGAACCGTGAGATCACGATGTGAACCAAAGTCAGATACTTAACCAACTGAGCCACCCAGGTGGCTACTTAAATATTTCCAACTTATAGTGGATTTGTCTGTAAATTGAGGAAGATCTGTATTTACATTTCCCTTTTGTCCTAATCCTAATTAGTGGTAGAGATCAAATTCTTTTGCAATAAAAAGCATGCCTGTACATATTTAAAACATTTTTTCAGGCCAAGCTACTTTATTTCAAGTAATAAATGTCAGACTCTTGTGATTAGATCTTGTGAGCAGAACTTGTCCTTTGGAGTTCATGATAATCTAATTTGACTTGTATAGGCACAAATGCTTACGGTATGTGTTTTTATACATGTTTATATACTGTGTTAAGATAGGAGGAAACTATTTTTTATTAAGATTAACTATAACAGTGTAGTTCTTTTAGTAAGAGGATTACATACAC
This sequence comes from Lynx rufus, assembly GCF_022079265.1. Classification (NCBI taxonomy): domain Eukaryota; kingdom Metazoa; phylum Chordata; class Mammalia; order Carnivora; family Felidae; genus Lynx; species Lynx rufus. The sequence continues at coordinate 31,625,916 of NW_025814827.1, read as the reverse complement.
AATAATATTTCTTTTGTCCTAAATTGGACTTAACAACTTATTCTCTAAAGTTATTAGAAATGTAGTAGATTCTTGGAATTCCAAGCCGAGGTAAATAATTTTAGTTATTGTAACCAGGCAGTCGAGCTCTATGAAATCATCATTATTTCCAGATAAGTGTTCTAGGACCACCTTACCCGTTACCATTATATAACTCTTTTCTTACTGAATCGTTTTGAGACTTAAGAAGAGAGGGACTTTGGCCCTGTTAGCAAAGTGATCTGCTGTTCAGAAACACTTGGTATGGATCTTTGTATCAGGAATGTTTCACAGGGTTAAAACAGCAGCAACAACAGTCCAATCTTACAACTTGAAATTGATTTATACTGTATAGTACGTAGTATCAAAGTATTTATTATTCTCTAGTATAGTAGGTCTCTTAAATAAGTTTCCAGATAGTATGAATTCTTTTATCAAGATTTAAGAATTATCAAGCTAATTTATTGGCATTCTAGCATTTAAAAGGTTATTGAAAGTATTGCCATTTTGCTTTAGTCATTAACATATTTGTATCATCCTTTTTAATATAGATGATGTTTGTTCTTTTCCTTTTAATTAGATGTATTCAACATTGCAAGTCTGGAGAGTGTCGAGAATTATTACAGGTACTGTAATGAACAGAAGACCATGAGGTAGTACAAGGAGGGTGCAGTCAAGTCAATGAATGGGTAAAAACATTTTTTAAGGGGCGCCTGGGTGGCGCAGTCGGTTAAGCGTCCGACTTCAGCCAGGTCACGATCTCGCGGTCTGGGAGTTCGAGCCCCGCGTCAGGCTCTGGGCTGATGGCTCAGAGCCTGGAGCCTGTTTCCGATTCTGTGTCTCCCTCTCTCTCTGCCCCTCCCCCATTCATGCTCTGTCTCTCTCTGTCCCAAAAATAAATAAACGTTGAAAAAAAAAAAAATTTAAAAAAAAAAAACATTTTTTAAGTGACAAAATTTCTATATAAAGACCCTCTGGTAATATAGAATTTTTGTGTATTCAGTGACAGATTAAATTCTTTTTTTTTCCTCCCAAGCCTTTTTCTTTCTTTAATTCCTTTTATTTCATATACTTTAATGCTTTTTATTGCCTAATACTTTCACTATTTCACAGAAACTTTTTTTGCCATTGATGCATAGCAGAAGTCGTTTTTTTAATTTTAGTTTTTTTTACTTAGGTATGACTGACATATAACATTATATTCATTTCAGGTGTACAACATAAAATTTTGATGTTTGTGTATATTGTGAAATAGTAACCACGATAAGTCTAGTTAACACCCATCACTATGCATAGTTAAAACACTTTTTTTTCTTGTGATAAAAACTTTAAAAATCTACTCTCACCAACTTTCAAATATACAAGAGTGTTTTTGACTCTAGTCACCATGCTATACCTCAGAAGTCATTTAGGTTAGAGTTTGTCACTAGAGTACTGTGGATTTTAAGAATACTAAGAAACTGATTCTCTTAGCCTCTAGGAGCATCGTTGGTCACCCTGGCTGCTCTGTCCTTTTGTCCCAGTATGCCATAGAAATATTAGAATTTTCTTTATCTGCTGTGAATGTGAAAAAGACTGTGAATGTGAAAGGCTGTTTAAGTTAGAGACCAGTTCTCTAGTTTCAATGTGTTGGGCTTCTTTTAGTTGTAATTTAACTTTAAGTTCCAGGGTATTTGATAGTTTTGTCTTACAACGTCAATCACTCAAGTAGTGAGAATTTATTGAGAGCCCATCATTAGTTGGGTAATGTGAAAGATACAAGAACTAATATTAAAAAATGTAGCCTCTACCTTCAAGGAAGTCCAGTTAAGGGAGATAAGAATTGCTTAGGAAACAATTAGAAAAGAACAATGAAGGGATGACTGATGAAATGCTAGATTATTTGGTACACGTGATAATCACTATGAGAAATCTGAAAGGGCAGAAGTCAGCATAGGGCAGACATAGAGGAGACTTCATTTTATTTTATTATCGAGATTTAATTGACATATAACACTGTGTAAGTTTAAGATGTACAACATGTTTATGTGATACGTTTATATATGGTGGAATGATGACTACCTTAGAGTTAGCTAATAATTTGATTACCAACACATAATTATCATTTCTTTTTTGTGATAAGAATAATTAAGATCTAGTCTCTTATTGACTTTTTTTTTAAGTTTATGTATTTATTTTGACAGAGAGGCAGAGAGAGAAGGAGAGAGAGAATCCCAAGCAGGCTCTACATTGTCAGCATAGAGCCTGACGTGGGGCTTGATCCCACGAACCCGTGAGATCATGATCTGAGCCGAAATCAAGAGTTGGATACTTAACCGACCGAGCCACCCAGGCACCCCAAGTCTCTTAGTAACTTCCAAATTTATAATACAGTATTGTGGGTTATAATTACTATGCTGTGCATTAGATCTCCAGAACTTATGTATCTACTAGTTGCAAGTTAGAGAAGACATTATAAAAGAAGTAAAAAGTGCATTCAGTCTTAAAAGATAGGTAGCATTTGGGGAAGTAAGAAATTTTAAGGGATATATATGTATATGTATGTATACATATGTGTGTGTAATATATATATATTTTTTTTTTTACATTTTTTTTAAAAAAGTTTATTTATTTTGAGAGAGAAAGCACACCTGGGAGAGGGGCAGAGAGAGGAGAGAGTGAAAATCCCAAGCAAGCTCTGCCCTGGCAGTGCAGAGCCTGATGCAGGGCTTGAACTCACAAACTGTGAGATCATGACCTGAGCTGATGTTAGTTACTTAACCGACTAAGCCACTTAGGCTCCCCAGGGGGTATATTTTAGGTAAAACCCCAGAGCTTTAAAAGCTAGAATGAGCTTTTAGGGACAGTAGGGAAACTGGCATCACCAGAATAAAGGACCATTTTGAGGACTGGTATGACATTGGGTAGGTAGCTTAGGGCCCATTTATGGAGATTTTAAGTGACAAGTATAGAAATTTAGATGTGTTGAGTAATGGTTCATAATTCAGTACAGATTCCTAAGGAGGCAAGTCACATAATGAAATAATATTTTATAAAGGGCAATCACACAGCAAAAAAAGAAAAAAGATAGGGATAATAAGGAAAAAAGAGGGAGATTGGAATTTTATAGAGCAAACAGGAGAGTCCTATAATAGTCCCGTCATGATATGGAAGGGTCTGAAGTGATAGGAGACAAACCTATCTAACAAAGTACATAGATATGATGATTATGACATCAGCTAGAAGGTGGTAGGTCAAAAAGCATTGGTTAACTAACATGTAATTAGAGTCACCATAACTTGGAGAATGAAGTTGTCCTCTTTTGTTTTTTTTTTTTTAATTTTTTTTTTCAACGTTTATTTTTTTGGGGACAGAGAGAGACAGAGCATGAACGGGGGAGGGGCAGAGAGAGAGGGAGACACAGAATCGGAAACAGGCTCCAGGCTCTGAGCCATCAGCCCAGAGCCCGACACGAGGCTCGAGCTCACGGACCGCGAGATCGTGACCTGGCTGAAGTCGGACGCTTAACCGACTGCGCCACCCAGGCGCCCCTGTCCTTTTTTGTTAATGTGAGGAAGGAAAAGGTCAGAGATGAAAATTTTCTGTTATCTGTTTGTATCTTTGATGGTGACTATGGAGATGAACTAAGAAACATTTTCAAAGAAGAATTAACAGGACTTAGGGTCTGTTACCGGGAGAGTGAGGATTTTAGTCACTTGAAAGTTTCTTACCTTTATGTTTTTGTTTCTAAACACCTAAACTTTATCTGAATGTTTTTTTAACATTTATTTATCTTTGAGAGACAGAGACAGAACATGAGCAGGGGAGGGGCAAAGAGAGAGGGAGACACAGAATCTGAAGCAGCCTCCAGGCTCTGAGCTGTCAGCACAGAGCCTGATGTGGGGCTCACACCCACGAACTATGAGATCATGACCTGACCTGAAGTCGGACACTTAACTGACTTAATCACCCAGGCACCCCAAACTTTATCTGAATTTTTAATAAATGGCATTTTGCCAGAGAAATAGACACTACAGATACATCAACCTGAAGAAAAAAAAAACTCTTAAAGCTAAATCTTGATTTTAAAAATGTCCCAGAGAATGCCAGAATCCAGCATTTAGAAAATGTTAATAGGTATCATATATTTTAACCTCTGCTTTCAAATAGTGGGGTTTATTTTTAGATAGTTGGATTGTAATACGTTAGAAATGTAGGAAATGAAACAACATATGTGAGATGATAAGAACCTAAAGAATAACTCTGAAAACAAATTAAGCAGCAAAAATACAAATAAAAATTTTAGTGAGGAAAAAACCCCCGATATAGAAAATTTAAAAATACCAAGAAGAGAGGCAATAGAACTAATTGACTATTAATTGTAATATGTATGACAATATATTTATTTTATGATATATTTGATGACTGTTGTGGCTTAAATATAGCTTTCTGATAACACATTGTTTCAGAAGCCTATTTGTATTTTCTATTTGTGCTTTTAGGTAAAGTGTCATATAAGACACTTAACTATTTTCTTATAATATTTTGACATTTGAGTAATATAAATATGTCCCCAATGCAATCTATACCTTCCTTCATGTTTATTCAACAAATCTTAATGAGTTTCTGTTTTCTGTACTTTCCCCCTGCTCTTTACTTTCCAACCTTATGGACACCTGAACACTGTTGATACTTAGGTAGTGAGGACTTTCATTACTGAATGTGTGCCCTGTGTATGTTACCAATACATTTTTAGGAACTGAAAAAGATTTACTGACCCAGACCTAACTAACATTTTTCTCCTGGCTTGATGACTTCATCTTTGCAAGGCTTTATTGTGAGTTAAGCTTCTGTAGTCCTGTTTCAAGATGTAAACACCTTTTGTATCTCATTACACCAAGAATTCTCTCAGGTACTTAGTAGCTTCTTAGTAAATTTTTCAATGATTGGTAAATACCATTTTGCTGGATTCTAATTGATCTCTTTCTAACTGCCTAAAATAGCTACCTACTTCTCTGCTTTGCTTGATGACCTTTTGTTTGGTTATTGATTAATTAGATTGCTTGAATCTTTGTAGACAATGGGAAAAACTTTAAAATTTCTTTTAATCAGTTTATTGCAGATCTAGTTTAGTGTATTTCTCTGTTGATCAGGAAATTTTCTTTTCAAAGGGAGGCAAAATATTGTGTGATACAAGGGAAGGAATTTAAACTCATTCTGTCTTTTTGTGATTGCATTAAAACTTTCCTGTCTTGTATTTTTTAGGAAATATTCTGCCGTACGTAGGGATGGCTCTTTCCATTATGTCCACAGTACTCCCTTTGGCAACTATTCTTTCATCTCTTTGGATGCCACCCAAAATCCAGGGCCCAAGAGACCCTATAATTTCTTTGGAATTTTAGATGAGGTACAGTAAAAATCTCACTTCCCTTTGTAGCTAACCTATTTTTTTTCTTGGATACATGTGGCTCTCTTAAAACTATCCTAGGTAGGGGCGCCTGGGTGGCGCAGTCGGTTAAGCGTCCGACTTCAGCCAGGTCACGATCTCGCGGTCCGTGAGTTCGAGCCCCGCGTCAGGCTCTGGGCTGATGGCTCAGAGCCTGGAGCCTGTTTCCGATTCTGTGTCTCCCTCTCTCTCTGCCCCTCCCCCGTTCATGCTCTGTCTCTCTCTGTCCCAAAAAAAATAAATAAACGTTGAAAAAAAAAATTAAAAAAAAAAAAAACTACCCTAGGTAAACAAATTCTAATCAAGAAATTCTTGAAAGAAACATTTACTGTGATTACAAGTATGGCTAGAAGAAATCACTGGCTACTTTAGCACTGTCATCGCTATCCTGTTCATTGCTATCCCTATCCCAAAATCTGGCAAAGAAGTACCTCACATTTTATATAATTCAGTAGACATTTATTAAATATGTACTAAGAGCAACATGCACTTTGCAAGGTGTAGGGCATACAGCTTTTATACTATATGGTATATTCCTAAATCCCCATAGTTGCCATTTCTAACTAATGGTCCGTATTTTTTTTTTAATAGGAGAAGGGCAACCGTTGAAGTAAATAAGTTTCTTTTAAAGTATTTTTTTTTTTTTTGTAAGTTAGATGAAAACTGTTGCTAGATTAAAAGTGTCTGGAAGATCACATGTGAGAAACTCTCATTTCTTTTTTTTTTTTTTTTTAACATTTTATTTATTTTTGAGACAGGGAGAGACAGAGCATGAACAGGGGAGGGTCAGAGAGAGGGAGACACAGAATCCGAAACAGGCTCTAGGCTCTGAGCTGTCAGCACAGAGCCCGATGCGGGGCTCGAACTCACGGACCGCGAGATCATGACCTGAGCCGAAGTCGGCCACTGAACCGACTGAGCCACCCAGGCGCCCCTCTCATTATTTCTTAGTACAACAAATGTCTACTCATTAATGAGCACATGCCCACATGCAAGACAAATGTGCTCATATGTAAGAATACAAAAGTGATAAGGTCAAGTCCTTCATCTCAGAATATTTAATCTAGCAGAGGGGCATAAGACTAGTACAGAAATAACTACAATAAGGGCAGAATTTGCTAAGTGCTGAAGGAGATTCAGAGTGATACGAGGATTCAGAAGAGCTTGAAATCAAGTGAACAGAATATTGTGCAATGCATTGTTTTCTAGTAGGCATTTTATTTAATGAAGGTATGTTTTGTTATCTTGCAATTATCAAAGCCTACTCCTTAATGTTTTTTAAGATATTCAAACATCAGGTCTGCATGAAAATCAGGTGGAGTCTTATAAAATGCAGACTTATTAATTAGAAACCCTGAAGGTACAGCCCAGGAATTCATTGCTATAAGCACTTTACAGATCATTCACTTATATTTATACATGTACACGTTATATTTGATATAAACTTGATGAGGGATGATTTACATATAATAAAATGCACTCATTTAAAGAGTTTGAAGAATTTTGACAAGTGTATATACTTGTATAACTGTCACCACAATCAAGATAGAACATTTCTATCATCCCAGGAAGTTGTATAGTCAGTCTTCACCCCAATCCTAGGGAACCACTGATTGGTTTTCTGTCAGTATAAATTAGTTTTGTTTGTTCTAGAATTTATTTTTTAATCTTCTTAAAAATTTTCTTATAATGTTTATTTTTGAGAGAGAGAGAGAGAGAGAGAGAGAGACAGAGTGCAAGCAGGGGAGGGGCAGAAAGAGAGGGAGACACACAATTTGAAGCAGGCTCCAGGCTCTGAGCTGTCAGCACAGAGAATGATGCAGGCTGAACCCACAAACCATGAGATCATGACCTGAGCGGAAGTCAGATGCTTAACCAACTAAGCCACCCAGGCGCCCCTAGAATTTTATGTAAATGAAATCATACAGTATTACTCTTGTGTCTAGCTTCTTTTGCTCAGTATAATGTTTTTGAGACTCATCCATACTATTGTGTGTTCGAATAGTTCTTTTCCTGTTGCTGCATAGCACTGTGTTGTTTGGATATACTGATGGTTTCTAGATTTTGGCTATCCTGAGTAGAACCGTTTTTGAACATTTAGGTATAAGGCTTTTTGTGGACATATGTACATCTTATTTTAGAAGTTTAGTTTCAAGATCCTCTTTTTTTTTTTTTTAAGTTTATTGATTTTATTTTTGAGAGAGAGAGAGAGAGAGAGAGAGAGTACAAGCACTCAAGCTGGGGAGGAGCAGAGAGAGTGAGAGAATCCCAATCATGCTCTTCATTGTCAGCATGGAGCCCAACACAGGGCTTTTTCCCACAAACTGTGAGGTTATGACCTGAACCGAAATCAAGAGTCAGACATTCAACCGACTAAGCCACCCAGGTGCCCCCTCAAGATCCTTCTTATTAATTGCAATGTAGTATACAGGGCTGACAGATTAGAGGTTCTTTTTTATTTCTATAAAGAAATTTATCATAAAAAAGAAAGAAACTTACGTAATTTAAAGATTATTCTTCTCAATTTCCTTATCCATCAAATGGGGATAACACCTGCCCTACTTAGCATAGAGTTATTTTTTTTTAATGTTTATTTATTTTGAGAGAGAGAGTGCACTCATGTGTGCATGAGAGCAGGGAAGGGGCAGAGAGAGATGGAGAGAGAGAATCCCAAGCAGGCCTCATGCTGTCAGCATGGGGCCCATGCAGGGCTCAAACTCACAAACCGTGAGATCATGACCTGAGCTGAAATCAAGAGTTGAACCCTTAACTGACTGGGCCACCCAGGCACCCTAGCATAGATGTATTTTTAGGACCAAATGAATTATAATGTATGTGAAAACAGTTTAAAACAGGACCATACAGGTCATTAATTAGTAGGGTTTAAGCCCTAGACATAATATACTTATAAAACTCCAAGGGAGATGCTTAATCTATACATTTCAGCCTGAGCCCTAATTAAAGATCCTTCTGTTTTTCTCCCATTTCAGAAACGGATGGAGGAACTTCTATTACTCGTTAAGGAAAGTAGTCGGAGCAACCACAGTATTTGGTTCGGACACTATACAACATCCACTATCCTTTCTCCATCACCAGGAATTCGGTCAATAATGAGGTGAGGCAGGCTTCCAAAATCAAAATTAATTATTTGTAATTTTTTTACATTACTCAACCCATCTTGCTTTCCTGAAGAGGTCTTTTTATGAGTTGGGCATCACAAGTTATCTGCTCATTTATTCCATTTATTTTTCATTGGTTAGTTCAGCTACAGCGTATTTGTGTGGGCACCTCCATACACTAGGCGGACTGATGCCTGTTTTGCACACTCGTCACCTCCAGGGCACTTTGGAACTTGAGGTGGGAGACTGGAAGGATAACAGAAGGTAAGGGAACTACCCCACAAAATAAACCTTACACATGTAAGTCTTGATAAAGCAATGACAGGTTTCTTATTGCTATCATGGGTGATCCCAGTTAAGGAAAAACTTGTGATAGTTCTAAGTTTTGTTTTTGTTTTGTTTTTTTTAATGCTTATTTATTTATTTGGAGAGGGAGAGAGTGCACATGCATGGGGGAGGGGGAGAGAGAGAGAGAGAGAGAGAGAGAGAGAGAGTCAGAATCCCAAGCAGGCTTTGTGCTCTCAGCAACCCACGAACCTTGAGACCATGCCCCGAGCCAAAACCAAGAGCCGGATGCCCAACCCACTGAGCTACCCTGACACCCTGATAGCTCTAAATTTTTAAAGTAATATATATGTTATGTATGTTGATATGCAAAAACCTTGTTGCAACAGTTATGCTTGCCATCACTATGTTACATTGGGTTTTTAAGATGCATCCATTAGGAAATAGTTCTCAAGCTCTTGTGTGCTCAAGGATTATGGAGAAGCTTATTAAAAATTAAAATTTTGAGGCCCTATCTGTAGAGAATTTGTGTTGGTCTAGAACTGCAAGAAACTGAATTTTTTTAAAGCCCACCAGGAGCTCTTTGGACCACACTTTGAGAAACACTAGAACTGAAAATGTAACACTTTTCCTTCTGAATTTTATATCTAGCTTTTCTAGTTATTACTATAAGATGTTAGTGATATAAGTTCTTCAGATACATGATAGTTGGTTTTATAAAGATAAAAGTCTTTCTTTGAGAAAACATAACTTGTTTATCAAAAGCATATAGTATAGTTAAGTGTATATAGAAAAGAACTGACTATATATTTTGAGAATAACTAAGTACAATAGTTTAAATATAGACGAATATCATCTCATTGTTTAACTATTATCAATTGCTGTTTAATTTATTCAAACTCAGTTCTCTGAAGATATTAGGCACTAAATAAATATTTGTTGAGCTGAATATGTTATCTTTCTATTTTTAACTACTTCCATTAATGAAAAGATAGCTTTACATCTTGGAAGGTACTTATTCATTTCACTTGGCTCCACTAGAAACTGTCTAAGAGCTATGCTTGAAGCCTGTAATTATTTGGCAACTGTAATTACTGTGAGTTAAGGCCTGTCTATTCATGACTGTGAGGTTGTAGGCTGGGCTGGGATTGCCTCTTACCAGATAGCTTTCCTCACCCTTGATCAGCTTATTTATTTCTTATAAATACTACAGTTACAAGTTAAGTGATATTATGAAACCATTTCCTCTCTTTCTCTTCCCACCTGCTCTCCTGTGTTCCAACCCTGGGGTTTTATCTGGAGTTTTACTAAAGGACCTAACCTATACCTGCCTTATAAACATTTAAGTGTATTAGTACAATAGAAGAGTTTTTAAAAGTATGCTAGTAATATTAGGCTAGGCTTTGTTATGGATACAAATAAATCTAGACAATATCAGTGGCTTTACATAACAACAGATGTTATTTTTTCATTTATGTAAATCTGGTATGAGTCAAGGCATTTCTCTTCTGTGGGGTGACTCAAGGATTCAGACTTCATCTGTCTTATAATGCCACTATCTCAATATCTCAGTTCCAGTGCAGGGAAGAGAGCATGGAGAATTCAGACCCACTCTTAAAGTACTTTGGACCAGAAGTGTGATACATGTCACTTCTGTTCACAGCCCATTGACCAGAACTAGTCACATGGTCCCAAGCTAATACCAGGGAGACTGGGAAATGCAGGGGAGCACGTGGAGTATTTGGTGAGCACTATTGTTTCTGCCATAGTTAATCATTTCTCTTCTCAGTTTTAAAAGTACAAAATATAAAATTTTGGCTATTCTTTAATGAATATTTATACCTTTCACCATGCATTCAGAAAACCAAAACAACTTCGGTTAAATTTCCTTGAAATTATAGAAATAAAGGTTTAAAAGAAGATTGAAGCGTTTCTAGTTGTGTTTGTGTTAGTATTAGCATTTTTGAAGAGATGAAGAATATCAAGTATTAGCTTATGATGATGTCTTAGGTTCAAAACAGTCTTAAAGTATAGAAATCAAATGAATTAATTTAACAAGCATTTACTTAAAAATGAAAGAGTGCATGTTATGTACAAGGCATTGTTCTAAGGCACAGTTAAATTCAATTCTTCAATCAGATCCCATTTGTGACTAATATGAAGTATAAAGTGGTCAGGGCAAGGGAAGAAGGACAGAAACACAGTGTTAATTTACTTTGCATTCAAATTCATGATCTCAAAGTATAGTTTTATATTTTTACATTTGTTTTGTGTATAACCTTCATGCCCTCTTATAATATGAAGTGACTAAATTACTTTTTGTCTTCTGGTCTCTAGGTACCGGATCTTTGCCTTTGATCATGACCTCTTTAGCTTTGCAGATTTGATCTTTGGCGACTGGCCTGTGGTTCTTATCACTAATCCTAAGTCACTCCTATATAGTTGTGCTACACATGAACCACTAGAAAGACTCCTTCATTCAACACATATCAGGTATGTAGCAATTTTTCAGAATTTACTTTCAGTTTGATATTAATGGAGAATAAGTGAGTGCAACTATAATCCTATGTAAAAGCTCTGAGATGCTCCATTTTATTTTTCTCAACAGTGTAAACATTTTATAAAGAAAATGTTTACTGTTTACTTCCCATTCAGTTAAAATATATATAATTTTTGAAGCTGGTGAAAAAAAATTTTTAAGTTTACTTTTATTTATTTTGCGAGATAGAAAGCAAGTGGGAAAGGGGCAGAAAGAGAGAGGGAGACAGAACCCCAGGCAGGCTCCATGCTCTCAGGGCAGAGCCCGATGTGGGGCTTGAACCCATGAACCATGAGATCATGACCTGAGCCAAAATCAAGAGTTGGACCCGTAACCAACCTAGCCACCCAGATGCCCCTAAGCTGCTGAAAGTTTTTAAAAAATCCAGAAACCCACAATCCTACCACTATAATTTTTGTGTATTTCATTTTCGCATTTTACATTGCTGTAATCATATTTCCCTCCCCTTCCCTCCAAATAGAGCTGTTATTAACATTTCTGAGTTCTTCTCAGGCATGTTCTTCGAGGCATGTTTTTCCATCATTGTAATAGTAGGGCACAGTCTGTTCTAATTCCTACTTTTTTTCTTTCAAGAGAGAGAATGTACCACAATTTATCTAACCATTTTCCTCTCTTATTGATGAACCTTTATGTTTTTTTCTAATTTGGGAATGAGCATCTGATGTGTGTAGGTTCTTTTCTTCATTTGAATAATTTCTTTTTTTTAATGTTTATTTGTTTATTTTTTTTAATTTTTATTATTTTTTTTAATGTTTATTTACTTCTGAGGCAGGGAGAGACAGAGCATGAGTGGGGGAGGGTCAGAGAGAGAGGGAGACACGGAATCAGAAGCAGGCTCCAGGCTCTGAGCTGGCAGCACAGAGCCCGACGCAGGGCTCGAACTCACAAACCGTGAGATCATGACCTGAGCCGAAGTCGGTCGCTCAACCGACTGAGCCACCCAGGCGCCCCTATTTGTTTATTTTTGAGAGAGAGAGAGAGAGAGCGCGCGCAAGAAGGCGTGGAAGCAGGGGAGGGGCAGAGAGAGAGACGGAGAGAGAGAATCCCAAACAGGCTCCATGCTGTCAACACAGGGCTTGAACTCATGAACCATGAGATCATGACCTGAACTGAAACCAAGATTCAGACACTTAACTGAGGCACCCAGGCAACACTCATTTGAATAATTTCTTTAGCTAAAGTTCTAGAAGTGGAATTCTAGGTGAAAATATGAATTCCCTTAAGACTATTGATAAACACTATTCGATTACTTTTTTTTTTTGTGGCAACTAAAATCATTATTCTTTTTAAAAAAATGCAGCAAAATATATGTAACATAAAATTTACCATTTTACTGGTTTTTAGGTATACAGTTCAATGGCATTAAGTACATTGATATTGTACAACTATCACCACCATTCATCATCAGAACTTTTATCTTCCAAACTGAAACTCTGTACCCATCTAGCAATAACTCCCGATTTCCCCCTTTCCCCAGCTCATGGAAGTCACCGTTCTACTGTCTGTCTGTATGAATTTGACAACTCTAGGAACCTCATTTAAGGGGACTCATACAGTATTTGTCCTTTTGTGACTGGCTTCTTTAACATAATGCCCTAAGGGTTCCTCCCTCTTGTAGAGTGTGTCAGAATTTTTTTTGCTTTTTAAGGCTAATATTCCATTGTGTGTGTATATCACATTTTGTTTATTCATCTGTTGATAGACACTTATGCTTTCATCTTTTGGCTGTTGTGAATAATGCTACTATGAACAGGGCTATACTCTGTCAAATCCCTGCTTTCATTTCTTTTGGGAATATATCTAGACATGGAATTGCTGGATCTCATGGTAATTATATGTTTAATTTTTTGAGGAACCACCATACAGTTTTCCATAGCGGCTGTACCATTTTACATTCCCACCAGCAGTGCATAAGGTACCCAATTACTTTTTAAAACAGATACTAATTTATAATGTTACCAGGCAATATGAGTTCCAGTTTCACAGCACTCTTATCATTTTTAGATATTGTACTTTTAAAAGATGTACTAATTAATCTGGAAAAAATGGTATCAAGCTGATTGATAGATTGATTTTTGGTCAGTAGTGAAGTGAAATCTATATCTCTCAGTCAGGTTTTTTGGATAGGAGTTGGACATCTGATTTAGACATCATATTCTCTGAAAGGGCCTAGTAGCCTTAGCTCTGTTTATGACATTGTTTCCTTTGGGCAGATAACACTGGGAATCAAATGAGTGGATGTAGGATTAACATTAGATTAACAAATTGAGATGTCTAACCAATATTCTTTTCCTATATGAAAAACCAGGACTTCAAGCAGTTTATTCAGAAAGAACTTGGGATCTACTGCAGATTTATTTGTCAAAAGAAAATTGATTTTCCTTTCTAAAAAATACAAGAATAGTTTCTAGCTTCTCACCAACTCAGGTTTGCTTAGTTATACAACTCCAGGAGCCATGATTCAGAAAGCCACTAGATCTTGGGACTAGCAGTCATACGAATGGTTATACAGTGTGATGGTTCTGCCTACATTTATATACTTTCAGGTTATAATAGGGTTATTCTCCTTTCTAAGTATAGTGATAAGTCTCTAAAACCACATGCTTATGTATTTTCTCATTTTAGAGTCTTGGCCTTTTCCTTATCCTCCATTACTTCTGTCACAGTTAAGATTGATGGAATTCATTTAGGGCAAGCTATTCATTTGTCTGGTCCTATTTTCATACTGAAGTGGAACCCAAGAAACTACAGTAATGGGACACATAACATAGAAGTAATTGTCCAGGTAAGTTAGTAATTTTCAACTTACTATATAAATGATTTGGCTGCAACACACTAAACTCTGATGTGGGTTTTTTTTTCCCCCAGTCAATTGATAGAGATGAAACTAAGTTAATTAAAAATTTGAGGGGCGCCTGGGTGGCGCAGTCGGTTAAGCGTCCGACTTCAGCCAGGTCACGATCTCGCGGTCCGTGAGTTCGAGCCCTGCGTCAGGCTCTGGGCTGATGGCTCGGAGCCTGGAGCCTGTTTCCGATTCTGTGTCTCCCTCTCTCTCTGCCCCTCCCCCGTTCATGCTCTGTCTCTCTCTGTCCCAAAAATAAATAAACATTGAAAAAAAAAATTAAAAAAAAAAAATTTGAATACACTAGATTTAGTGTATTCTGAAAATGGGCATTCAGGAATAATTCTGTTAGACAAAAAAACGGACTCATCAATGTGCAACTCCTGGCCATAGTCTCCCCATTTCTGAACCACAGGAAACCATTCTTTTCAACTTTGGCCAGAGTCTTTTGGTAATGGGAGCAAATTCCCCAACATACCCAAAGATAATAGAGTAAGTCAGAAAACACGGATTTATGTATCCATGCATTTGCTTGCTGTCTCCAAGTACAGGAAAATTTGTCACTGTTGTGAAAGCTCTAGGATAGAGGATTTTCAAGGCATCAGAGAATTTTTTTGTTTATTTGGGGAGTATACACTGATAGTATATGTAGTAACAGTCTGCCTATGTCTATTCCAATTCAGCTAGGGGGCATTTAATTCACCAGCACCTGCCAGAGTAAGAAGTGGTCACAATTACCAAAAAAAGATCACTTTCATCAACACTGTGAAATTCTTGAGGGGATAGACTGTGCTTAGGAATTAGTGTCTGAAAAAAAAATCCTACAATTTCATGATTTGATGACAGTTTTTAACTATTTCATCTCTAATGTTAAGTCTTAGTTTGAAGATTACCATGTAATCCTTCAGGAAACACATGTAATTATTTTCATTATCTTTTTTAAAAAAAATTTTAACGTTTACTTATTTTTGAGAGTGGAGCGGCACAGAGAGAGGGAGACACAGAATCTGAAGCAGGCTCTAGGCTCTGAGCTGTCAGCACAGAGCCCGATGCAAGTCTCAAATTCACAAACTGTGAGATCATTGATCTGAGCCGAAATCAGATGCTTAACTGACTGAGCTACCCAGGCTCCCCTTTTCATTATCTTTTGTGTGTGTAGCAGAAAAGGATTTTGAATAGGGAGGAGCTATTTACTGAGCTCTTTTAAGGAGATGCTGGACACTTGGAGTTTTTTACTTAATCCATATAGCAATCCTATATGGTGGGTAGTTTTATCCCCAATTCATAGAGGAGTAAAACAAGAAAAGGCACTTTGCAATGCCACCCATCTTTGAAGTGTTGTGCTTAGGAGGAAGAAGAAACTCATAGGGAGAATGTGGAAGGGACTGATGGCTGGGATGAACTCTTTTTTTTTTTTTTTTAAGTTTTTGAAAAATTTATTTTGAGAGAGAGAGAGAGAGAGCAAGCAGGGGAAGGGCAGAGAGAGAATACCCCAAGCAGGTTCAGCACTGTCAGCATGTAGCTGGGCACAGGGCTCCATCTCACGAATTGTGATATCATGACCTGAGCTGAAATCAAGAGCCAGATGCTTAACTGACTGAGCCATCTAGGTGCTCCTGGGATGAACTCTTAATGTCCTTCCTACTAGAAGTTGGATCATTTAAAGAAAACCTGAAGGTTCAAGTGTACCTAGAATAAATTATTCCCTGTCTTTACAATTAGGCAAGAGAAGTAGGAGTGGCCATAGAAGACCTCAATGTAGGAGTGAAGAATCCCCTAATCCTTGGATTGCCTCAGAACCCCAGCTTCTATAGTTTTTTGAGGAAAAAAAACATAGCTCATGTTCCCTGAAACATTTCTGGCTGCTTAGTTAAATCCTTAGTAAAAATATGAAATTAAATATACATTTTATATCTTTAACATTTCTTATGTTATTGAGGTATAATTCATATACAAAAAAACTCTATATATTTAAAGAGTATAATTTGGTGACTTCCTTGACCATTACTACAATCAATACAATATATCACCCTCAGAAGTTTTCTTGTGTTCTTTTGCAGCTGTCTTCCTTCTACCCTCATTTCCAGGAAACCACTGATCTGTTATAGATTAGTTAAAAGATTAGCCTAGTAGCGATTAGACCTTTAGATCACTTCTTAGTGTGGTTCCTGAATTAGTAGCATCAGCACCACCTAGGAACTTGTTAGAAATGTAAACTCCCTGGGCGCCTGGGTGGCTCAGTTGGTTAAGCGTCTGACTTCAGCTCAGGTCATGATCTCACGGTTTGTGGGTTCAGCCTGTGTCATGCTCTGTGCTGACAACTCAGAGCTTGGAGCCTGCTTCAGATTCTGTGTCTCCCTCTCTCTCTGCCCCTCCCCTGCTTGCACTCTGTCTGTCTCTCTCTCAAAAAAAAGTAAATGTGAAAAATTAAAAAAAAAAAAAAAAAGAAAAGAAAAAACTCTCATGTCCCATACCAAACCTCTGAATCAAATTCTGGACATGGGACCCAACAATCTGTTTCAACAGTCCATCCAGGTGATTCCAATGTGCACTAAAGTTTGAGAATCAGAAGTTTAGATTATTGTGCCTACTTTGCCAACTGAAAGAATAGACTCCAGAAATCTCTAAATTAAAGAAAACTTGGGCTTTAAAACAACTTATAACTTAAAATAAGAACATTTTGAGCAATAAAAGTTTGATAAACATGAGTGCAAGTTCTTTTTGCTATTTTAAAACTTTTTTATGATGGGAAAATTTTTAAATATATGCAAGAAATAATACTATAATGAATTCCCATGTATCCATTAGCTGACTTCAACAGTTATCAACTCATGACCCATCTTATTTCATCTATACCCCACCTACTTTACTCCTCCCTACACCATGATAGTATTCTATCTGTAACATGAGAGCATGTGTCCCTAAAAGATAAGAATTATTTTTTAATGTAACCATAATACCATAACACACCTGAAAAATCTATAGTAATTCCTTAATATCAAACTATCCAGCCTGTGTTCAGTTTTCCCAATTAATCATATATATGTGAATATATATATTGTATTTGGTTGGTTCAAATCAGAATTTAGACAAGGCTCAAATCCTGAATTTAGCTGATTTGTCTCTTCAGTTCTTTTTTCATCTACAGGTTCCCCTCTCTTATCTCCTTGTTATTTTTTATTTTTCCTTACAATTTCTTTGCTTTGGAAACTGGATCTTCTATCCTGTAGAGTTGCCTCTATTCTAGATTTTGGCTGTTTACATTCATGTATCATTCAGCATGTTCCTCCATCCCCTCTAGTTTCTATAACTGGTAGTTAGATTTAGGGGTTGATCACATTTGAGTCTGTTTTATGGCAGGAATACTTCATTTGGTGTTTTATTCTTTTTTTAAAAAGTTTTTTTTAACATTTATTTGTTTTTGAGAGAGAGAACGTGCACGCGCGCAAATGGGGGTGGGGCAGAGAGAGGGAGACACAAAATCCAGAGCAGGCTCTAGGCTCTGAGCCGTCAGCACAGAACCCAACACAGGACTCAAACTTGCAGGCCGGGAGATCATGAACTGAGTGGAAGTTGGATGCTTAACCAACAGAGCCACCTAGGCACCCCTGATGTTTTATGCTTTTATCAGAAGCCTATGAGACCTGGTTTCTCTCTTTTAGTATTGTTAAGATTGGCCATTTTATTCAGGTGTTGTTAACTTTATCCAGCAACTGGTATGTTGATAAATAACTAACAACCAGCCTGGGGCAGGTATGAAGGAGGAACCCTGATTTGTAATATTTCTCTGATTTATTCCAATTTCCATAGTATAAATATTTTTACCATAGCTGGTTTTAAACTACTAACATGTCATCTGGCCTGCAAATTTCCTGAAAATTTAACAGTTGGCTTTTGTGAGCCTGTCAAGCCAGCTTGAGCACACTGCTGGCTTCTCCCTCCACTCATTATGAAGTACCTAATCAGCTTTTCACTGAAGGATTTCTAGCAGCTGTTGATGGCCTTGGTCTAGATGAAATGTAGATCCATTATTTCATTAGAGTTATAAAATGGTGGTATTCAAATTGCCACTTCTTGTAAAATTAGTATTAATTTGAATGGTTCCCTAAAGAAAAGATCTAGAAGTCCATACGGGAAAGGTGGGTTACATTCTAAATTCTTCCCCCCACCCTCCCTTTTCTAAACCAGTTTTAAAGGTAATGAGTTGCTTTTCTAGTATCTTCCAAAGGCAACCAAAAGTATCTTTTACATTCAGCATCATTATGAATTCAAGGTTTAAAATATATATGTATATATTTATATATATCTGGTATGTTTGAATCCATTGCATTTATTCTTGTTAATGCTCAAATTATTCCACCTTTGGTTAGTGGGAGCCTCTCCAGGTTGACCACTAAGTCCTTTGATAAAATCCTAGTAGTCTTTGTTAGTTTTCTTACTGTCTGCCATGAAGACATTCTAAACTCTTCCTGTGTATTTCTTGTTTGAGGACTGGAATCAGGGGTGCCTGGTTGGCTCATTCAGTGAAGCATTCCACTCCTGGTTTTGGCTCAGGTCATGATCTCACTGTTTGGCAATTCGAGCCCTGCATCTGGCTCTATGCTGACAGGGAGGAGCCTACTTGGGATTCTCTCTCCCTCTCTCTCTCTGCCACTCTCCAGCACTCCCAATGTCACATACACACACACACAATAAATAAATAAACTTAAAAAATAAAAGAAAAAGAACTGGAATCAACTATTTCCTTGTAGTGAGAAATTTTATTTTTGAGACTACAATCTGGGCACTAACTCAGCTAGATCATTACTTTGGGGTTGTTACTATTTTTAGGCCTTTTCAGTGAGCAGAGGGAAAATACATATTTTTCTTTAAGAGAAAATACATTGTGAGTACATGCTGATATTCCCAATTTAAATCTAGAATTACAGGCATTAAAATAAGTTCTATTTAAAGTGCTTATAGGAAGAAGCAAAAATAAATGAAAAAATGTAGCTTTGTTAGAGATAACTGACAAAAGTTACTGGAAACTTAATCTTGGAACATTATACATATTTAAATGTGCCTAAGTGTCACTTCTCTGCTGTCCTTATAACTAGGATTCTGCTGGAAGAAGTAAGAGTGTTCACCACATATTTTCTCTTCAAGAGGATATTCATCTCAGATTTGATCCCCTGGCATCATTTATTCTCCTTACTGACCATGGCATCGTGGTAAGTAAATTCAACTTGAGATTAGATTCGGTCCAATCTAGTGGTAGGTCCAAAGTCATCATATAATCATGTAATGAGAAAGATGGATCAATAAAACTAAGTTGTTTGTCTAGAAGAATAAAATTCTTTAAAGTTGATTTGAATTAAAAGAAGCAGAGGCATTGACAGCTAATACCTGTTTGGGAACCTGGTTCTAACCACTACCATAAAACCAGGATAACTAAGGGAACTACAGGAACTGCATAAAATTGGATTAAGGATCTTTTAAAAATAATATTTATTTCTACATAAATAATATATGCTTACTATAGAAAACTTGGAATATTTAGAAATAAAGTAAAATCAGCCCACATTACTCATCATACTACCTATTATAGCCATTGTATTTGTCATTATGATACTCTATTTTTTTCTCATATAAATTTTGTATATGAGTCTTTAATATAAAAAGGTAATTTCTATTCTCTTTTGCTAATTTTTTTTCCCCTAAGGAATTTGTTATGACTATTTTCTGACATCAACTTACATTTTATAACATGATGTTTTTTGTCATAAATATACCTTTACTTAGCCATTTACCTCTTGGTGGACATTTGGTTCCAATATTTCCCTCTACTATATAAATGCTTCTTGCAACTAAAAACTATATTAGTTTTTTGGGATAAATTCCTAGAAGTGAATTGTTGGATAAAAGAGTGGACACATTACTCTTTATACTTTCTTATATAATTACACAAATTATTTATTAAATTCATCATTTTTCATCTATCTTCCCTCATTAAAATATAATCTCCATGAGGGCAGGGGTCTTTGTCTGTCTGATGCCTAACACAGAGTAGGCCCCCAGATAAATATTTCTTGGATGAATAAAAGGGTATTTTTAAAATAGTCTTAAAAAATTAAAAAAAAAATGTTTTTCATATGCACTGTTAAATTATCTTCCAGAGAAGCTTGGCAATGTATCCTCTTTTTCCCTCAGATCTCACCTGTCCCAGGTACTGACAAAAAACACGACAAAAGACACACTCTACAGTGTTGAGAAGAAAATTCAAGCCTCTTTTAATTTCACCTTCCAGACATATATAGCTTTACTATATATCTTCACAGACTTACAATGTAAATTTATTATTATTTTAATTTACTTTTATTACTTGTGTGATTAAGCTTTTTAGAAATATGACTAATTAGCATTTGTATCTCATTTTTACAAGTTTTTTGTGTGTCATTTATTTTTCTTTGGGGATCTTTAATAGTCACCTAGATCCAGCTTTGAAAACTTTGATGTACTTCTGAATCACCAGGGAACATGAGTAAGAGACAGGTTCTGATTTAGTAGGGCTGAGATAGTGCCTGAGATTCTGCATTTCCAACAGGCACAGGGGGATCCCAGTGATGATCTGGGGTCCACCATACTTTGAGAAACAAGAACCTAGATTATGTCTCTTCACTGTGAGTTAATCTCCAAGTGAATGCTGTCTTGTTGGAGAAAGCTAAAGAAACTGCAGTCTCAGATTACTCAGCCTGCAGTGCACTGTGCACTGTTTTTCTTTATTCTTATAAAACATATTGTACTTCTGGTACAGTGAAGGTGGACTGTTTTAATTTGATCACTTCACATAACTATAAAACTACCATGTTTCAATATGGGTCTAACTATCCAAATTCTGAAAGAGTAATGCTGAGGCAATCTATACTTTTCTTTTTTGATGGATCAGTTGTTTTGATTCTCTTTGGTCGTATATTTTTCTTATATAGTTATTTCTGGTAGTGATGTCATTTCCACTTTTGTTAATGAGGCCATTTTAAAAACCTTAAATGAAGTTGCACCTCTGTATCTGTTTCACATTAACGTTGATTTCTCTGCAGGCCCGGGTCCTTTTTGTGATGATTGTGTTGGTCCAGCTCACCATTCTCATTACTTTTAGGTGTCAAGGATATCCAGAGCATAAAGGTAGTCATGGTTCCTTTTATTCTTAGGAGACTTCATTTTATTTTTTTATTTTTTTATTTTTTTTATTTCAAAAAAAATTTTTTTAATGTTTATTTATTTTTGAGACAGAGACAGAGCATGAATGGGGGAGGGTCAGAAAGAGAGGGAGACACAGAATCCTTAGCAGGCTCCAGGCTCTGAGCTGTCAGCACAGAGCCCGACGCGGGGCTCAAACCCACGGACCGTGAGATCATGACCTGAGCTGAAGTGGGACGCTTAACCGACGGAGCCACCCAGGCGCCCCAGGAGACTTCATTTTAAAGTGTCATATAATGTGCTCACCACCACCAATATAAATACCAACATAAATTGTCTTTGCCTGAGCTCTGTGAGGTGCAGTCTTCAAACTTACACGTTTTCCACACTACTTGATCTTTTTTAAAAAATTCAGGTTTTTGGTGCTATATTGCAATAATATGAAGTTCAACCAGAATCGGGGTGAGGGGGAAGATATCACAATATAGCTCAAAATGAGGACACATCTCTGCCAAATATTGAAGATCCTCCACAGTCAGGTCCTATCTAATTAGCCATATCTTCAACCAGTTACCTGTATTTTAGCCTGGATAATTTTTCACTGTTCTCTACACACACCATATTCATTTCTGCTTCTGGGCTTTTGCCTAGGCTATTATCTCTAATTCATTTTTCTAAATTTATCTAAATCTTAGCTTCCTTTAGGGCTCACCTCAAACCCTCTTTTTCATACAATTTTCTCCATTCCAGATCCTAATGAACTCTTGTTTCTTTGAATCCCTATCGTCCTTCCTGAAAATTAATGCTGTAGTTGGTCAGTCACCTTGCAGTAACCACTGCAAATGTATATACGCTTTCTCCTCCCTTGAGGATCTGTGGTCCTTTAGTCTGTGGCCACAGAATGGACCTTCTCTGTGTGAAGCCCAAACACTTGGCACTTTTGGCACTGTATTTTAAGAGAAGTTAATTTGAAGAGCTTTAGAGATCTCTTTCAAATGGAGTAAGAGGATAGCTGTGAGTTAAGAGCTGTGTCACATATGGGAGAGGAGTATTAGATATTCATACTTAATATTAGACTGGAGAAATTTTGATATTTCTTTGATATAGTTTTGACATCTTTTCATATATCATTTGGAAGTGTGTACATTTGGATACTAAATCCCACAGAAAACAGAGACTTGTCATACTTTGAGCATAGCACTGTATTTCAAACCTACATGTTTAATCATGGAAAAAAGTATGTGCACATGCATATGTGTGCGTGTGTGCACATGTGTGTCTCACAGCTATACCATTGCTTTGAACTTCCTACGTTCTACAATTCTAAGTGAACTGGCTTATCAGAATTCCCGCCAACTTCTGAATTTAAAGTGGCATCATCTGTATAGTTACCATATAACAAAAGATTTGCTGAATGTATAATAGTCCATGGAAGTCTTCTAGAAAATGAACTGTATGTGTGCTTACTGGGTTTTTCAAATTTATTCTGTTTAGGGTCTCCAGGATTTATAAATTTGGCTTCATTTTCCCTCCACGTCTTGAGCAAACTAAACATCTTCTACTATTCTGTGTTGTTGCTAACCCTATATACAGCACTGGGTAAGTCAATTAGGAAACTTGAGATTGTGGAGAATTCTGCCATATATGGAGAATTTTGACAATAGATTCATTTAGGCTCTTGAGAACGTAATGAACAGCACATAGTTTCTGTATAAATCATTTCCTGGAACATGGTCTTGGGAAATAAAGTTCTTTCCTAACATGTTTAAAGAACATTTAGTTGACACCGAGTTAACTTAAGCTGAGAAGACCGTTAAGGAATTAGTGTGTAGAGAGCAACCTTCTTTGACTACCTTAAAGTTTTATCCTTATTTCATCACACTTTTTATTCCCTTTATTATCATCATGATAATCATAATGATTATCTTCTGAGTTAATCATCTCTTCTCTCATTAGAATATCCATTGAGGTCTTAATCTGTCTTGTTCAGTGCTCTATGCCCAGTGCTAAGCACAATGTGTTGTATATAGTTCAATGAATATTTAGTAATGTGTGGCTCTTAAACACTCAGCTCAAAAAAGAAAGAAACTGAGATGAGCAATGAGTTCAGGCATATCCGAGTTCTTCTGTTATATTATCATACCCAATATTTAGTCACTTAGCCACTTAGGGAAACAGAAAACACTGTGAATCTCTTTTTAAAGCTTTTTACTTATGTTCCTTAGTGACTAAAAGTCAATTAGGAGTAGATTAGCCTACTTGTTACTTACTCTTGTGCTTTTATTCCACCTCAGGACTTTTCTTTGCTCACTAGTAAACTCCCACCAGAGAACAGAAAGTAGTTAAATTAAAAAATATATAACACTTTAGAATTCTGTGTAACAAACTATGGCAGATGGTCCTTTGGAGGTCAGTTTCCTTGTTCTAAGCTAGGTTGAAGCTATTTTAGACACTTGTCTTGCACTAGAA
This sequence comes from Lynx rufus, assembly GCF_022079265.1. Lineage (NCBI taxonomy): Eukaryota > Metazoa > Chordata > Mammalia > Carnivora > Felidae > Lynx > Lynx rufus. The sequence goes on along the minus strand of NW_025814827.1, from coordinate 31,602,022 downwards.
GGTAAAGCAGGTGATTTGGTTCCTGGCTGTAAAAGAAAACATTAAATGGGCTGAATTTTGCTCCATGTTTAAAAGTTGAAACTTGCAGGGAAAAGTTTTTTAGACTCTCTATCCATTGGAGGTTAAATAATATACATCTGAGAAAATTACATATGACTTTTTAAAGCTGAACCCTGATATTACCAGCAAATGATGGTATTTCCATTTTGAGAATGGAAGTCTTGACTGTCCATTAATCATTCTTGACAATATAGTAGTTCCAGAAACCTACACACTGAGAAGGGGAAGTAAATAATAGGGCAGAGAGAAAAGTCATTATGACATTCTAAATGAAAAGCAAGTTAAATTTTGTACATGTTAACCTTGAATGTGTAGTTGATGTACAAAGTAATGGCTTGGGTCAGCAAGTAAAGGTCAAAATACTTTCATTAATATTAATAAAAAAGAGAAGAAGTGCATTTTAGAAAGATCAAAGTGGTTGAAGTTTATTGCTTAAAAGAGTAAATAGTAGTTACCTAGAAAATCAGTTTCCATACATCTTTGCTTCTTAAAGGAAATAGTAATGCATTATATTAGGTTACTATTGCAACAGAATCTTCTAAAGTTTCTGAATGTACTCCAATCTGTTTCTGGAATCTATTCAGGTACAGCATGTACTCAGACAATTTTATAATTAGACAATTACGGAGCAAAGGAGCAAATGGTTGGCTAGCTAGGACATAGGGTACAACATAGAGATTAGCAAAGAAAAAAAGCTATGCCAGTACAATGCTTCTAAATTTCTTTTTTACATTTATTTATTTATGAGAAACAGAGCACAAGTCGGGGAGGGGCAGAGAGAGGAGACACAGAATCCAAAGCAGGCTCCAGTCTCTGAGCTGTCAGCACAGAGGCCAACACGGGGCTCAAACTCACAAACTGTGAGATCATGACCTGAGCCAAAGTCGGATGTTTAATTTATTGAGCCACCCAGGCGTCCCACTAGTACAATGCTTATAGATGACTACTCTCACACTTATTATTCCCATAAATGCACCTTGTGATGTATATAATCATGATCACAGTTATTTAATCTTCTGCTTTCCTGTCCATTGCCTCTTTCAGGACCATGGTTTATTGGTGAAATCGTTGAAGGCAAGTTGGGTTGCTGCTTTTCCTTTGGGATCTTTGTTGATGGACATTTCCTACAAGGCAGCCTAACATTTATAGTTGGAATTCTGCAGGTAAAAAGTTAGAAATGGAATTTTAAAGCATCTTGGCTTTTTGGACTAATTGCGTAACAGTTTTGAATTAAATCCAGTCTCAAACACTATAGATCATATTTTCTAATTTATTGGCAGGGTAATCTTTAATATTTGTTGTTTTATTTGTTTTTGAGTGCTTCTTAAGCTCGCTGTTCCACTACTCTCTAATAAACATCTAAAATACATTTTGCAGTCAGGGTTTATAAAAAGTGAAATAGATTTTTGTTTTTGTAGTTTGTTTTACTGTGTTTTTCCATTGATAAAAAATGAAATATGGGACTTATAGTAGAATAAATATAAGTAAACCAAAATTGATTATGATAATGAAGAAGGAAAATGTTTTAGAGGGAAGAAAGGAAAAATAGACACACACAAAATGGGTTAATTATCCCGTGGAAGCTGCACTGGGTAAGAACTAGGCCTAGGCTTTTTAGTGATGTCTTAGCAGCATACTTGTTTGGGAAAACACTGATAGGTTAGGTTTACATTTGGATTAAAATTCCTTTAAAGCAAACACACAAATAAAAAAAACTGACCTGTAGCAAATCTCTGTATATAAGTTTGAAAAGTATTTACCTATTTATTTATTTTACTCACCTAATGGGACTAAGGTACTAAAATCTCAAATGATGATCTCATGTTTGGGAAGATATCCAAAAACATTGTTAAAAATGAGTTAACAGCCTCATAACAGGGCAATAAAGCATAATCAGCAGGATTATAGACAAAGAGGGAAGACTTCTGCCTAGTAAACACTGACCAAAGACCACAACATTCTTGGTATAGCAGTATTTTATTTTATTTTATTTTATTTTATTTTATTTTATTTTATTTTATTTTATTTTATTTTACTTAATTTTTTTAGGTTGAAGTATTTATTCTTTTTAATATAACTTATTGTCAAATTGGTTTCCATACAACCCCAGTGCTCATCCCAACAAGTGCCCTCCTCAATGCCCATCACCCACTTTCCCCTCTCTCCCACCCCCCATCAACCCTCAGTTCGTTCTCAGTATTTAAGAGTCTCTTATGGTTTCCCTCCCTTCCTGTCTGTAACTTTTTTTCCCCCTTTCCCTCCCCCATGGTCTTCTGTTAAGTTTCTCAAGATCCACATATGAGTGAAAACATATGGTATCTGTCTTTCTCTGACTGACTTATTTCACTTAGCATAATACCCTCCAGTTCCATCCACGTTGCTGCAAATGGCCACATTTCATTCTTTCTCGTTGCCAAGTAGTATTCCATAGTATATATAAACCACACCTTCTTTATCCATTTATCAGTTGATGGACATTTAGGCTCTTTCCATAATTTGGCTATTGTTGAAAGTGCTGCTGGTATAGCAGCATTTTATGTGTGCATAGGTCCCGAGTCTGGTTCAGTTCTCTTTTATGTATTATTGCATAAATACATAAGGAGGCTGTCTCTCAGGAGTACTCTTACAACAAGTAAAACCTGAGCCTTACTAAAAGGTGGTGTTTATATTCATATTTTAATAAATAGTACACTAATACTGGATTTTATGTATCCTCTAGGCCTGTGGCTCCCAAACCTGTTATCCCTACCCTTGACTTGTTCTCTGCACTTCAGGTGCCTATATATCCAACTGCCATTTCACATCTTTCCTTAAATCTCTAGCAGCCATCCTCAATATTACGTGTCTAATAGGAACTTTAGTTTCTACCCCAAACCTGTTCCTCCCTCATTTCTTTCCAATTTCAATAAATGGCTCCACCATTTACCTAGTTTTTCTAGAATGTATCCTTAATTTTTCCCTTTCCTTGTAATATGCTGTATTAATTCTTTAGCAAGTAATCCCTTGTTTGATCTCCCTCCAATGCATATCTTGAAGACATCAATTCTTTCCATCTCTGTTACCACCACACTAGTCTAACTCATAATTATTTCTTGTCTGGGCTACTGCAGTGACCCTCAGGCTAGTCTTCCCACTGCTGCTTTTGCCTCCCTACTGTCAGTTTGCCACACAGTGTCCACTGTTGTCCTTTCAAAAGCTTAATCAGCTCACTCCTGAGCTTAAAGACCTTTAAGCAGAGTCGTGACATGATCTTGGTCCCACTGACTGCCCTAATTTCCATCCGGCTCATCATGTTCCATGTTCATGGGCCTTAAATAGGCTAAGACCTCTCCCACCTCAGGGGTTTACATTTGTGTCTTCTGCCTGGAATGCACTTCATTCCCCTGAGTCATTCCTGTTCTTCAGGCCTCGGCAAACCCATCTCTCAGTTACCCTCTTGTGACCCAGTTATTTCCTTCATTGAATTTATCACAATCTATAATGATTATTTTTTTGGTCTCTCTCTCTCTCTCTCTCTCTGTTAGAGTGTAAGCTCTATGATGCATCCTTTCTAAGTTGTTCACCACTGTGTCCTCAGCCTAGAGCCTATCACAGTGCCTGCCATGTATTGGGAGCACAGTAATTATTTGGTGAATGAATGAATGAATCACACGGCAGCTAAATTTGAATTATAACTTAAATCTTCTGATTCGCATTCCAGTATTCAGCTACTTCAATTAAAAATACATGGGGCGCCTGGGTGGCTCAGTTGCTTAAGCATCCAACTCTTGATTTCAGCTCAGGTCATGATCTCACTCTTCATGAGATTGAGATCTGTGTTGGGCTCTGAGCTGACAGCACAGAGCCTGCCTGGGATTCTTTCGCTCCCTTGCTCTTTGCCCCTCCCCACTCATCCCCTCTTCTCCTCCCCCCGCCACCCCAAATAAATAAATAAACTTTTAAAATACAGAGATAATGGGGGAACCTGACTGGCTCAGGTGGTGGAGCATGCAACTCTTGATCTTGGGGTCATGAGTTTGAGCACCATGTGTGGTGTAGAGTTTACTTTAAAAAAAAAAAAAGAATAGGGCTCCTGGGTGGCTCAATCTGTTAAGTGTCCGACTTAGGCTCAGGTCATGATCTCATGGTTTGTGGGTTCGAGCCTCATGTCAGGCTCTTGCCCACAGCTCAGAGCCTGGAGCCTGCTTCGGATTCTGTGTCTCCCGCTCTCTGCCCCTCCCCCCACTCTCACTTTGTCTCACTCTGTCTCTCAAAAATAAATAAATGTAAAAAAAATTTTTTAAAAAGAATAATAAGAGATTAAAAAAAATAGTGATGCCTATGTCCCCCCTCACTCTGCTAAAAAGGAGTGTGTGTACGTATGTACATATACTCAGTTCATTTCCAGCTTAAACATTACTGAGGGCTTCAACATAAATGATACCTACTTTTAAGATGAACAAAAGGATACAGGCAAATGTACAACTAACTATAAGTCACCTCTTGCTGAGTGTTATAAGCAACTGTGATTGAAGCATAAACAATCAGAGAATCAACCCCCAAGAAAGAGAGCAACATATTGTTAGGAGCCACCAATAATGTGTTAATGAGACCTGGCCCCCTAAGGTCTTGCTAATAAGATAATACCCTGTTCTGCTTCTCTTTCCAGCTGGCATTTTTTAACATCCCCTTGATGGTTTACCTGTGTTGGAGCTTGTTGCAGCGGTGCTTTGGTCACAACTTTCGGTCCCATCTCCATCAAGGCAAATACTTGAAGGTTATACCTATTCACCTACTTATGTTACTGCTGTACATCTGGCAGATCTATTCCTGCTATTTTCTTCATATGACATATGGCACTCTAGCTTTTTTCTTCTCCCCTTTGCGGACCTGGTTGACACTGTTAACACCTGTTATCATTCGTTGTGTGTGGACACTGAACTCTACCAAGCTTGGAACCTTCATAGTGCAGTTAAAAAGCCACTTAAGCTCCTAAAGGCCATGCCTCACCATCTGCCTCTGTAGCCCAGGCCCCTGGCCCAGCAGCAGGTGGAAGGCCAGTGTTGGTGGGCAGGCTCTAGGGAGTTGCTGCACCTTGGACACCTGGGAGTTGGGGAGGATTACCCACTACTGATTCCTGCAGAATGGACTACAGAAAAATCTCTAAATAATGCCATGATTCCTTCCTTCTCCAAGAAGGCAAAGAGTTGATTTACTTTTGTGAAGAGAAAGTCCTAATCAGGAGATCCACAGGGCAGGGGCTGGGTGTGTGAATGGTTGTATCAGAAGCCCACTGTATTTTTTACGGGTACTTCACGTAAAGTACCTAGCACAGTGTGTGGAACTCTGCAGCTGTGAAGGGTACCACTTTAGGGGCAGGGAACCAGTGTGAACTTGGGCCCTACCCTGACTACCCTTGAGGTACTAGCTCCCAGTCTTCTTTTCCCTCGAGGTTATGGGCTCTCTGCTTCTTTAGGTGTTTTTTTTTTTTTTTCTTTTTTCAATCTAATCAAATAAATGAATGATGGGTAATAACTCCGACTGAGTTTTGTGTGTGTGTGGCCCGGCCTCTGGGCGGGAGGAGGCGTGGCCGGGCCTTGGGGGAGGAGCACAGGTGTGACCCGGCCTCTGGGGGCGGGGGTGGGTTGGTTGTTGCCGGAAACGAACCCGGGTCCGTGACTCCCGGAAGTAGAACGCCCACAGCAGAGCGGCTCGGCAGCTTCCGTGGCCGCGTTTGTTTGGAAGTTCCAGGCAATCTTCTGAGATGGCGAACGCAGCCGCGCCTACAGCGGCGGTCCCCACCCTAGCTCCGCCTTTGGAGCAGATCCGGCACTTGGCAGAGGAGCTGCGGTTGCTGATACCTGGAGTGCGGGGTGAGCTGATGCCCTTGGGACGGGCGACGGCAGGGGCGGGCTTGGTTAGGGAACAGGCCGACTGTGGCGCCGGCGGGGGCGGGAACTCGGGCGGAGAAGGTGGGGGTCGGGAGTGGCGTCGCTTATCTCTGCTCTTCCTTTTGCCCCTCGCCGGGCCCGCGTGCCACACCCACTAGTCGGCGAAGCCCTGGAGACCACCAAGGAGTTTAATCCTGAGACGTTTTGGAGGAGACTCAGTGAGTGCCTCTCCTGTTGGGGACTTGGATTTTTCATCCCTTCCTGTGTCCTAGCCCTTTTTCCCTCCCGCTTTTGCCCTGCCGCATCCTCTCGGTGGGGATACCTCACCTTCCTCATCCTGAGCACTTCGGAAGTTGGAATATAAAACATAGATTTGGGGAGGTATTTTTGAGGCTTCTCAGCCGATAAGGGTTGAGAGGAAACGCATCATCCGCAAAGTCCCAGCTGCAGCTGCAGGCTTATCTTTTTGGCACTAACATATTGGCTCCAGCCTCCTCTGTCATCCCACAGATGAGGCAGCTGTGAACGTGTCAAGGGAAGCTACGACTCTGACCGAAGTTTTTTCTCATCTTCCACTGCCCTCTCCACAGGTGGGCCTTACTTTTTGGAATTTTTGTGCTGCCTCGTTATTCATTAGGAATCCAATCATTTTCTTTCCACCTTTTCCACTCAAGCCAGGGGATTTATTTTCCACACCTGTTAAATAAGATGGCAGTTCTCACCTCACAGGATTGTTGTGAAGACCAAATTGCCAAGTGCCTTCCTTACCTGGACTAGGCAGATCTTCTAAATAGATATTGGTTCAATCCGAAGTTCATCCTGGTTATTTCCTTTCTGATATATATATATATTTTTTAAGCACTTGCTGTTTGCTAGGTGTTTTCACATCCATGATTCCCATCTGACAGCTGAGTAAGCAGGCTTATAGGCTCAGGTAAATAAGCAGTGGAGCTAGGATTTAAATTAGGGTCTGATGTCTAAACTACACCTTTTCTGTTATACTACACAATACTCTTTTTATATTGAATTACTTTTTATATTTAATCAATAACATATTAACAGTATAAATTCAGAAGATGTCAAAGTTAAGTGTGCTAAAAAGTTTATATCCCCCCTCCCCGGTTCCTTTTGTATTGTTCCATATGTATTTGATGCATGTACACACTTACATGTATACGCCTGCTTCTTTTTACACAAATGTTAGGATACCATACACACTTTTCTGGACCTTCCTTTAAAAAAATTAACATGGCCTGCAAATTGATTTTTTTTAATGTTTATTTATTGATTTTTGAGAGAGAGAGAGAGAGAGCGCACAACCTGGGGAGGGACAGAAAGAAAGAGAGAAACACAGACTCCAAAGCAAGCTCCAGACCCTGGGCTATCAGCACAGCGTCTGATGCAGGCTCAAACTCACAAAGCGTGAGATCACGCCGTGGTCGGAAGTTGGACGCTTAACTGACTGAGCTACCCGGGTGCCCTTCACATTGATTCTTAGCAGCACATATAAAGTTGCTCAGTTCTTTGTAATGCTGCATAGTATTCAGTAGAGTTGGTATAACCATAATTTATTTCACTGGTACTTTATGTGAACATCTAAGCTGTTTCCAGCTTAGACTTGTAACTATTATAAACAATGCTGTGGTAAATTGCCTAATACAATCTTTGTGTATGCATGTATATCAGCAAAAAAAAAAAAAAATCCCAGAAGTGGAATTTCTGGAGCAAGAATTTATGCATTTTTAATAACCCCTTATTATAAAACTGATGAAAATAAACATGGTGTTATAACCAGGTGTGCTTTATTGCCAGTTTTTCTAGAATGAGGTATACTTAATTTGGGAATCAGGTTATTTTAAAATGGCATATTCATTACCTTATTTGTTTTTCATAATAGTTTCATTTTCTTTCAGTCTATATATCCAGATGTTTCGAAATGAAAAAATATTGCTTTGCTGCACCTACAATGATAAACTCTCCCCCTAAATACCCTAGAGATCTATGATGAGAAAATAAGAAATGAATTATTTGAGAGCATTTTAAAAGCTTTGTGCAAGGAAGTCAGTATTTATTTCAAGGGGAGTATGACTATTACCTTACCTGTTGTCTCTTCTTTCAAATATATTTGGGATTCGCTGCTAATATTCACAGTTGATAGGATACCATGAGGAGGCAGCATGAACTATTTTTCTGTACATGCCTCCGACATTGGTTTCACTTACAGTTAAAAAGTTAGAATTTGGTTTTGTTTGAATTATGTGTGTTTGAATCATGATTGCTTCCTTAGGATCTTAACATGTTAGTCCTACAGAAGTATGGCTTTGTTTTTTATGTGTTTGGATGTTGAAGCAATGTCAATTGCCTCTGGTTACCCAGAGGATGAATATAAAGCTTTAAACACTTATTCTCACACATTGTACTTACCCACCATCCCAGACTGATAACAATTCATGGACTGGCCCCAATCAGTGGACCACATTTTATGTAGCACTGGCTTAGAATTTAGCGGAAAAATGAGGACAAGGAAGACAGGAGAAAGCCAGTGACTGCTTAGAAGGAAAATAGTCGACCTTGTAGAGTCCATGCTAATTTCTTTTAGGTGTGTGTGTGTGAGAGAGAGAGAGAGAGAGATCAGACACCTGGTTAATGGTCTAAGACAGGGTTGGCAGATTTTTCTGTAAAAAGCCAAACAGTAAATATTTTAGGCTTTGCAGGCCAGCTACCTAACTCTGCCCTTGTAATGTGAACACAGTTATAGATAATATGTAAATGAGTGTGGCTGTGTGCCAGTAACACTTTATTTCTAAAAACTGTCAGTGGGCCTAATTTGGCCCGTGGGCCGTAGTTGCCAACTCCTGGTCCAAGATATGGTGAATACTTCACAGCAGATCATGAGTATCTTGGGATGTAGAATATTAGGAATAAGTTTTTCCTGATGTTCCTTAATGTTTTATTGAGTTGTCAGCTCAGTCACGGGGCCAGCTAATTCCTCTCTGCTATGTGCTGAGAATAGTTCAAGGCCTAACTCAGAATAGGACTACAGAAAATGTTTATAGATGATGCTGTACAGATGTCTGCTCTCTTCTACAGCAAATGGACTGATGAATCTAATCCATTTCTTTTTTTTCATTCTGAAATTGATCCATTGCCTCATAGGAAACACAGAGGTTCTGTGAACAAGTCCATGCTGCCATCAAGGCAATGATTGCAGTATATTATTCACTTCCCAAGAATCAGGGTAAGCCACTGTATACACATAAATGTTTGATTTATAGAGCAGATCTTTGCTAATATGACAGCTTCTGTCCTGAGACTATTACCTTTTCTTCAATTTGAGCATGTAGTGTAACTTGCTCACATAAAATGCCCTCAAAGATAATATAATATCAGTGACCTCCATAAATAATGCTTTATGCTAAGATAGGGATGCTGTGTTACCATCTTCCCTGCTTTGCCTGACTCAAAGGTTTTTAGTTTTCACTGGCTCCTCCCCCTCTAACCCATTATAACCACTATAGATGCTGGATCTATAGGGGCCTCCCCGGTCTCCTCCACCCATATGACATCACACGCTGTTTCTGAACTCCTTTACAAGTTAAGTGACCTCCAGCCCTGCCTGTAGGGTAATGCCTTGATTATAACCATGCCAAAATTATAAATGAATGCATGTCTCATGGATCTTTAGGGTTACTCAGAGGTAGTTTAAACTTCAAGTGTTTCAGCCACAGTTGCCAAGGGACCATTGACCTTAACGAATGGATACATGCTGTCATGGAAGTATTTTGTTCCAGATCTCTTTAGGAGAGCACTACTCAGAAATGGTGGGAGGAGCAAGAAAAAGACATGGGGAAATACATAAGACCTGAGTTTTGTGTTGGTACTCACATTACTTTAAGTTTTGAAGGGCTTAAACTCTCAAGAAAGCAGATGGTGACTTCCAGAAAGGAGACCAGGCTGCTTAGTCTTTGGGTTTGGCTACAGGAATCACTCTGAGAAAGCTGGTACGAAGCACCACTCTGGACATCGTAGATGGCATGGCTCAACTTATGGATGCGCTTTTCATGACTCCATCTCAGAGGTAGTGATGCTACAATTGGGTTTATCAGTTAATGGGGTTCCTTGCTTCAGGGAGCGGAAAAAAAACTCATTTCAACAGCAAAGTTACTAATAGCTGAAAATGATGTCGAGCAAGATCATTCTTTTTTAGGAGAGAGGAACATTGGTTATTGATATATCCTTATTGATTCCTTTCCCCAGCTCAGAGAACAATGACCTTATTTCCTACAACAGTGTCTGGACTGCATGCCAGCAGGTTCCTCAGATACCAAGAGGTGGGTGAGAGTGGGAAATGGGCTTTTGACTCTGCTGGCCAAAGCAGATAGTTCTCTCATATCTAGTTTGTAGTTTTGTAGCATGTGCATATTTTAACTTACAACTTAGTGGAATGCATATAGTTTATCAGTAACATCAAAAAATAGGTATTAACATTTTTTGCCAGTCTTTTTAGCTCTTATACTTAAAAAAATTTTTTTTAATGTTTATTTTTGCGACAAAAAGAGACAGTGTGAGCAGGGAAGGAGCAGAGAGATATGGAGACACAGAATCTGAAGCAGGCTCCAGGTTCTGAGCTGTCAGCACAGAGCCTGACATGGGGCTCAAACCCACAAACCATGAGATCATGACCTGAGCTAAAGCCGGACACTTAACCAACTAAACCACCCAGGCGACCTAGTTCTCATACGTTTTTAGCCCTCTTTCTGTGGCCGTGTCTTGTTGAACAAATGTGATTTGTTCTCCTGGTCCTGCCCCAGGAGCAGTATTATGGGACACACTGAAGCCCCTATGAGGTAGTGCCAGCTGGGCCAAAAGCAGTGTTTGTCAAGAGGACCAGGAAGAGGAACATCATGTTATCATTTTATTTCTTCTAGTGGTGAATGATGAAAAGCTTTTTAACTCCTCTGGTTACCCAGAGGCTGAATATGAGAAAAATTTTATTAAACCACTGCTCTTGTTGACTATCCTTGGCACTCTTCTCAAATGGGAACACCATTGGTTGCCATTTGCAGACTTCACAGAATTGTTGGGTTTCTCTTCTAATTCTAGTGCTTCTGATTTTTCACTCATAGATAACAAAGCTGCAGCCCTTTCAATGCTGACGAAGAATGTGGATTTTGTGAAGGATGCGCATGAGGAAATGGAGCAGGTGAGGGGACAACTCCATGATCATAGATGAAACTATAAAGAAAGGAAATGTCCTGAGCATTAACTCAGTAAGTCCCATCTTCACTCCTGGCTTTCAACTCCCATCTCCTACCCACACCAGTGTGTGATTTAGTACCACTCCCCTCTGTCTACTGCTGGGCAAGGGGAGTGAGAACAGGGTGCTTGAACTCTGTAGCCATTAGTGAAGTAGCTGGCTGAGGTTTGGGGATAACTCAGACATGATGCTGAAAGTGTAAAAGCCTTGGTTTTTTGTTTTTTGGGGTTTTTTTGGCATTCAAATATATCATGGCATGTCTTAGGCCGTGGAAGAATGTGACCCATACTGTGGCCTCCTGAATGACACTGAGGACAACTCTGATAACCACGGTGATGAAGAGGATGATGGGTTGGGGTATCCAAACAATCGGGACTTATATTGGTCAGAGGAGGATCAAGAGCTCATAATCCCATGCCTTGCACTGGTGAGAGCATCAAAAGCCTGCCTGAAGAAAATCCGGATCTCAGTGGCAGAGAATGGGAAGAAGGATCAGGTGGCCCAACTGGACGACATTGTGGATATCTCTGATGAGATCAGCCCTAGGTAAGCGGAATCCCCACTTGAAACATGTGAGCAGCAGCATGTGACCTCAGCTTGTGTAGTCACCTTAAGCTTTTCCCCCAGTTTTTTATTTTGAACATTTTCGACCTACAGGAAAGTTGATAAAAGTATTGCGTTGAACATCCATGTGTCCTTCATCTATGTTCACCTGCTCACATTTTTTTCAATATTGGTTTATTTCTCAATGGATTAGATGTGCCATTTTTCTCCTGAACCATTTGAGAGTAAGTTGCAGACATCAGTGACATTTCACCCCTAAATACTTCAGCACGTATCTCTAAGAACAGACATTATTATTATATCTGCAAAATATAACATTGAATAGAAAATAGTTACTATTCAAATGTCCCCATTTGTCTCTAAAATGTATTTTAAAGCCTTTTTTTTTTTTTTTTTTTTATCAAGGGGTCTGTCATAGTGTCACAGTGCATTTGGTTGTCATCTCTTGCAGTAGTCTGGTTTGGTTGTAGTCTCTTGCAACTATAACAGTCCCTATCCAAGAATCTAGGTCAGTTGTCTCACAGAATATCCAAAAATCTGGATTCATGTGATTGTCTTTTGTATGATTATAGATTATATTCAAGTTAAATATTTTTTTGGCAAGGAGATCACATATTTGAGTATTTTGTGCTTCTCATTGTATCATATTGGGCAGGGGCATAATGTTAGTTTGTCCCATTATTAGTGGTACTAAATTGCATCACTTGGGTAAAGTCATGCCCTATTGAGTGACATCCATGGATGAACTCCACAGTTATTAAATTGATGGTTTCACATCCTCCCATTTTTAACTGAATTAATCATGTCCTATCATATAGGCCAAGGGAGTTTTTTCCCCCAGCTTCCTAGGGAAATGGGGTAAGTAGATATTTAGTACATATCAGTTGAATTGATTTTGGTTGTTCAATTTAAGGAATTAATAGGCATTTTTGGGACATTTCTCACATTCTCTCACGCCTTAATTGTGTACTGAAAACCACCCAGTTCAGCTTTGTTCCTCTTTTTGTTAATGGTTTTTTTTTGCTTTCTGTCCTTAGTGTGGATGATTTGGCTCTGAGTATATACCCACCTATGTGCCACTTGACTGTGAGAATCAATGTAAGTACCAACTTGAGGGAATAGCTACTGACCTAAGTGGTAGAATTTCCCTAATTACTAATATTTCCTTTAAGCTATAGGAAACATATTTATTTGTTACACTAGAATGCCAGTACAACAATAAGGTCACAGTTCTTACATGTATTTCTGCCTGATAAATATTTATTGAATTATAATAGCCATGAGTTCTGGTACTATTCTCTTCCATAACCTCTTGGGCAGTCACTTAGAAAAACCCAAAGACCTTAGAAAATGCTACTTTGAAAAAGAAAGTTTGATTTACCGCAGTACTTTAGGATCTTCTCAACCTGAAGTTGTAAATATCTGATTTCTGGTGTAGGCAAAACCAAGTGTTCCAGAAACATACTCTGTTCTAATATAAACACAGTGGGTGATTTAACTACAAAAGGTCAAGTTCTTTATAAAAATCTGATTTTATTGTATTCTTTCGTGTCCTGAGTCCTGTGCTAGAGAGAATTCTATTATTTTTAGAGACTCAGATTATCTCTACAGTTACTGGAAAAAGAAATAAAACTACCAAATGGCTTATATCTTATATTCAGAATTTTCAATCCTAAAAATATTTGATAAATTAGATAGTGGAAATTAAATTCATCAAATGTATCTTCACAGTGTGCATATACCTTAAAGTAGAATAGGATCCTTTTGGGCATTAACTTCTTTTTTCACATTCACTTTTTAAAAATTGACTTCCCAAGAAATAAACATCGTTAGCAATATGCCTTGTCAATTACCCCAAATAAAAAAAAAATTAAAAGATGTACTATATATTGGTGGCATATATATATCCTCATGTTATCTTGTTATCGGTATGCTTAAAATTCTGTACATAGAATTTTTTTAAAAAGGAACTTCAGCTGTTCCTGCTATATATTCAAAGCTCTCAGCAGTTGGGACAAATTCAGGTTATATTCTTACTTTTTTCATTTTTTAAAAATTTAAAAGTATTAACAAATTTTTAAAATTTATAAAATGTTAAAGTAGCAATATTAATAAGATTTTGCTAAATAGAAAAGAATTCTATAATTCTACCATCGTAATGTAACAAGAATTTTTGTTTTTGCACTTTCCTTCAAGTTTTTTTTTTTTTTTTTTCTGTTTTTTTATTACTTGAGTCTTAATATATCTTGGCTTTCCTTTCCTTTTTATAGTAGGGCTCAGGGTGAGTAACTTCTCTGTTTCTTTTCTAGTCTGCAAAACTTGTATCTGTCTTAAAGAAGGCACTTGAAATTACTAAGTGAGTATGAGGACTTCTCCCCAAATAACTTTTTTGAGAATAAACCTATCCAATCATTCTCAGCTCCCAAAGCCCCATTTTAAGAAGTGGAAGAACATGGGTGTGATGTTTTCTTTCCACTTGAGTTGTGCTCCTTTTGAGGGTAGGTTTTCCCTTGACAGTATAAATTTAACTTCTCTTTCTCCCCATTCCATTTTCAGAGCGAGTCATGTGACCCCACAGCCAGAAGATAGTTGGATCCCTTTACTCATTAATGCCGTTGATCATTGCATGAACAGAATCAAGGAACTCACTCAGAATGAACTTGAACTGTGAGTTTTCAGGCTCATTTGCACTCTCCATTCTCCTTATATCACAGGTAGCCTCTGATGTCTGCTTTTAAAATGGGGCTAGAATGCTTTCTGGGTCAAAATGGAGTTCCTATCCATCCTTGTCAAGAGACGCTACTACCAAAGATTGTTGGTTAGGCCAGACTGGCAGTTATTTATATACTACATAAGTCTGATATATTTTTCTGTGCTAGATACAAAAGATAATTGCATGAGTTTGCATTTCTGAATCGCGTTTCAGAGATTCCTGCAGAAGCTGCCTTATTCCCTATTTGCAATAAAGTGTGTTAATTCATTGTTATACGTATTGATGGTCTTAATAAAATGTTGACCTGCTGGTAATTCAATAAGTAACCTTTCAAAGTTTCTTTCTGTCAGAAATACAGTGGGTTGAGACTAGCACATCGCTTTCATTTGGGTTTATAGGTCTAACGGTCTGATTCTGATCAGAAATGTACTTAGAACAAAAATGCTTGGCTTTACTTCTTTAGAGAAGATGACTTCAAAACCCCTGTGAGTACTTCATTGTGTTATATAATATTATTATTCTTATCATTAAGTCCTTCTGAATATTATTCCATCCCAGTCTCCAAAATTATTTTTGGTATTGAGCTCATTTGTTAGGTTTGTCCACCTTATTGAACAGATTTAGTTTTCTTATAAGTACTTGTATTATTGTTTGGTTATATGTTACATGTGTCTCCAAATGTATATACAACATTTTTATAAATCAAAAATTTTTAAATATATAAGAGAGTTTATATAATTTTAAGGGGCTTTCAGTTAGTCCTTTTGCACAACCTTCATTATATTTTTGCATTGGTCTGGACGATCACATGCTGGGAAGCAAGGTGTACGTCACCTGTAGTGATGTGTATTCTGGTGACCTGACTTGGGCCTTGTGCATGTGCTATAGGTCTCCACAACCTCTAATGCCAGTTCTTTGCCTTACATAGATGTAACTTACCCCGTCTGCCCTTCTGATGTCCCCGCAGTCTTTTTAGGTATAATCAGCAACAGCAGGCATTCTTCTGAGCCATGAGTGTGTACTTGGGTTGAAATTCCTTATGTCAAATGAGTTTTAATTTACTTTTATGAAGTGCCATTCTATAAGTTTAATAAGAGTTGTGAACAGAAGGAACTAAAATCACACTGAGAGTGTCAAAGCAACGAAACAATATAAACAAAAAAAAATTACAACTTTGTACAAAAGGAGTCCAATTCTTTTATTTTTTCTTCCAGTACTTATTCTCTATATAGTTAATAGTTTTCATATTTCTCCAGTGGGCCAAGTTCATGTTATCAGCATCAGACTTTAATCATGGGATACTTAATGGAAGTTTAAGCGGGAAGTTCAGGGGCTTTCACAGTGATATTTCTGTAGTTGGTTTGGTTCTGGAACATATCACAGTCCATTTCCACAGTGAGCCTCTGGGGCCCCACCTGTGTCGGTGTGAACTGGAATTGGGTGTATAAGGTCTTTCTGGGCCACACTGAAGCTAATCTGAAATAAAGGAAAAGGCAGGTGATAGTTCTTTCCCATTGCTTTGCTGGCCCCTGTGACTCTTTCCCTACTTAAAGAGGTGAACTGTGAAGAAATAAACATTTAAGTACCTGCTGTTGAAACAGAAGAGGTTTTCAAGGGATACAGGAGCACTGATGCATAGGGGCACTTGTACCCCAATGTTTATAGCAGCACTCTCAACAATAGCCAAATTATGGAAAGAGCCTAAATGTCCATGAACTGATGAATGGGTAAAGAAATTGTGGTTTATATACACAATGGAGTACTACGTGGCAATGAGAAAGAATGAAATCTGGCCCTTTATAGCAACGTGGATGGAACTGGAGAGTGTGATGCTAAGTGAAATAAGCCATACAGAGAAAGACAGATACCATGTGTTTTCACTCTTATGTGGATCCTGAGAAACTTAACAGAAACCCATGGGGAGGGGAAGGAAAAAAAAAAGAGGTTAGAGTGGGAGAGAGCCAAAGCATAAGAGACTCTTAAAAACTGAGAACAAACTGAGGGTTGATGGGGGGTGGGAGGGAGGGGACGGTGGGTGATGGGTATTGAGGAGGGCACCTTTTGGGATGAGCACTGGGTGTTGTATGGAAACCAATCTGACAATAAATGTCAAGAAAAAGAAAGGAAAGAAAGGAGGGAAGGAACGAACGAACGAACGAACGGAGGAGGTTTTAAGGGAATACGAGACAGTAGCCTCCCTATGGTGAACAATTGCATGGTTGAGAAGAGAAACATCCTATTCTAAGGGCTTCCAAGCCGCATCTGTTATTTCTTTTATCACCTGTGACTTCAGTCTGGTCCCACTCTTGGTATTACCCGGGTATGTTTGGGAAAACTTTGGTTTTGGAACCCTTGTGTTGCTAAGTGCTGTGAGAATACAGTGGACATATACAGAAGATGTCAGTATGACAACAGGTGGTCTTTGGAGCCCTATCAAGAACCTCCTGGCCTTCCTGTGGACCTTCTTACAGTGACTAAGGGCATAGTGCAGATGCCCTGTGAGGAGCTTTGTCCACAGTTGATCAGGGATACCACAAAAATGTAGTTGAATGTTGGCAGTCCCTCCTCTCAACTTATTGGCAAGAGTGATTCATTGAGTTTTCATAAGGCTGAGGCACACGCTCAATAACCAAACAACTGTCAGCAGTTTCAGGGATGGTAGGAGTAAGTTTCGTGAACTCTAAATTGTATACTGTGTTTTCAACAAAGGATACAGTGACACAGTGAGAGAAGAGGTAATGAAAGAAGATTCATGCAACATACTGAAACCAACAAGGGACTAATGTAGAGAACTCCTACAAATCAACAAGGAGAAAAAGCTGGAACACAAAAGAAAAGTGGGCAAAGAGAACACACCTTTTACAGAGGAGGAAACAGAAAAAGCTAATAAATATATGAAGAGTTGCAAATTAAAACAATGAGGTGATAGAGATATTACCTTCTTTCTATTAGCCCAGAAGAGAAGAGAAAGCAGGGTGTTGCCAAGAGTGGAGGAATGGTAGGAATTCAGAAACTCATGTACTGCTGGAGGGAGTGTGGACTTCTGCAGTCATTCTGCAAACAAATCTGATAGTACCCAGTCAAACCAGGTCATATTCTGTGACCTAGCAATAAGAAGATGCACGAGGATGTTCATTGCAATAGTATTTGTGGTGTTCGGGAGTTGGTGGCACTCTGGGTGCCTATCACTGTGGAGCAGAGAGTGGTAGGAAGTCTGGGATATACACAGTGAAGCATTATGTTGCAGAAGCAGTGGATGCAACATATGCAGATGAATCTCAGAAACAGTTCTGAGTGAAAAGTAAGATTAGATATAATGTACATAAGTTAAAAATACAGTCTTATAGGGGCGCCTGGGTGGCTCAGTCAGTTAAGCATCTGACTTTGGCTCAGGTCATGATCTCACAGTTCGTGGGTTTGAGTCCTGTGTCAGGCTCTGTGCTGACAGCTCAGAGCCTGGAGCCTGCCTGCTTCAGATTCTGTGTCTTCCTCTCTTTCTGTTCCTCCCCTGCCTGTGCTCTCTCTCTCTCAAAAATAAATAAAGATTAAAAATAAAAAAATACAGTCTTATAGCACACTTTTTACACATTCTGATGAAAGGATACACACACAAAAGAATGCAAAAGGGGCTGGTGGGAACAGGAATAAAAAGGAATATTTAAACAAAATTTTGTATTATGATCGTCATTAGTAGAATGCAGTTCACTGGCTGCACCAAGAGGCAGCCTACCCTCCCTGTGATAGTCTCTAGTACTCAGGCCTAACCTCCCTGCCTGCAGAGCAGCGATCAGGGTCATGTGGGTGCCCAAGGGGCACATAGCCTCCCTCACTCCTGTCTCCCAGGATGAGAGAGGCCCTAATTCTTTTAGTTCAACTTGCGGAGGTATTTCCTCTGTCTCGATGGACACGGCAAAAAGGCAGTCATTAATTTTGGGTCCCTGTCTTTCTGACTAGTTGAGGTGTTTTAGCGGGATGAGAAGCTTGTAGTCTCTTACCTGTATCTCTTCTCTCTGTAAATGAGCCCCCTTCCGAAAATGGAGATCACACAGTCCTGCATGGGAACATCTAGGAAGTTATGGACGCTGACTGAAGCCTTAAGAAGTTGATATTGCTCTGTTGTTTCTGGCATCTGTGGGAAGAGGCAAAGCCTGAAGCAGATGTCAAGAGCACAGAGGCACAGTTACTGCTTCCCCTCCTAGGCATCCTCCCTATACTCTCTTCAGTTACTCTTCTGCCTCTGCCTTCCGGACTCCAAACTCCAAACTTCTTTCCCAAACTCCACAGCTGACTTCTTTACCCCTCTATCTGGTCTTCGTGCATTTATTCTTACCCTTGATTCATGAGTAGCCATCTCTGATGGTGCCTCTCCTCCGCTTAGAAAGGTGAGGGGTAGGAGCACCTGGAGGGCTCAGTAGGTTGAGCGTCCGACTTTGGCTCAGATCATGATCTCACAGTTCATGAGTTCCAGCCCCATGTCAGGCTCCGTGCTGATGGCTCAGAGCCTGGAGCCTGCTTCAGATTCTGTGTCTCCCTCTCTGCCCCTACCTTGCCCCCCCCACCATCTCTCTGTCTCAAAAATAAATAAACATTAAAAAAAATTATTGTAAAGAAAAAAAGGTGAGGGGTTTCCCATTGTCTTCAGAATTCATCTTTGGTTGGCATTCAGAGCCCTTCATGGCCTGACCCCAATCTCCTTCGCCAGCCTCACCTGTTCTTCCCTCAACCGAACGACATCCCAGCCACCCTGGGCACTTTCCCATCCCAGCACACCCCTCAGGCTCCCTTCTTTTGGGCCTCTGTGTTGAGTCTTCTGCCTGTAGTGGCCTTCCTCCACCTCTGCACTGAAGCTTACCTATTTTTCAAGGCCCAGCATAAATGCCACCTCTTTCCATTAAGTCTTCCTCAAACCAGCTGGAATTAATCCCCTTACTTCACTTATCCCGTAGTGACTTTGTACCTCTATTTAAGCACTTACATAAAAGACCAAACATTATGTCTCCTTTACTTAATTATAATATAACCTCCTTGAGGGCTGGGACCAGATTGCATTCATATTGGCCAGGGTAGACATGGAAAGAGGATTATTAGATCAAAAGCCATAAGCCTTTGAAACATCCCATTTTTATGATCATGGGCATGATACTCTCTAGGACTGTTTCCTTATCTGAATAATGGGAATAGTTCCACCTCACAGGGATTTTGTATTAAAAGAAGTTGAAAATACATTGGCCTATGTATAAAGCACTAAATAAACATAGGCTGGTATTATCCTTCTAACTATGAAGGCAGCAACTGGGGAGATCCTCATAAAAATCTTTAACCTGGGAATGCAAGCTGGTGTAGCCACTCTGGAAAACAGTATGGAGGTTCCTCAGAAAGCTAAAAATAGAACTACCCTACAACCCAGCAATTGCACTACTAGGCATTTATCCACAGGATACAGGTGTGCTGTTTCGAAGGGACACCTGCAGCCCCATGTTTATAGCAGCACTATCAACAATAGCCTAAGTATGGAAAGAGTCCAAATGTCCATCGATGGATGAATGGATAAAGAAAATGTGGTGTCTATATATACAATAGAGTATTACTTGGTGATCAAAAAGAATGAAATCTTGCCATTTGCAACTACATGGATGGAACTGGAGGGTGTTATGCTAAGTGAAATTAGAGAAAGACAAAAATCGTATGAATTCACTCATAAGGACTTTAAGAGATAAAACAGATGAACATAAGGGAAGGAAAACAAAATATAAAAACAGGGAGGGGGACAAAACATAAGAAACTCTAGATATAGAGATCAAACAGAGGGTTACTGGAGGTGTTGTGAGAGGGGGGATGGGCTAAAATGGTTAAGGGGCACTAAGGAATCTACTCCTGAAATCACTTGCACTATATGCTAACTAATTTGGATGTAAATTAAAAAAAAAAAAAAAAAAAGACAGGGGCGCCTGGGTGGCGCAGTCGGTTAAGCGTCCGACTTCAGCCAGGTCACGATCTCGCGGTCTGTGAGTTCGAGCCCCGCGTCAGGCTCTGGGCTGATGGCTCAGAGCCTGGAGCCTGTTTCAGATTCTGTGTCTCCTTCTCTCTCTGCCCCTCCCCCGTTCATGCTCTGTCTCTCTCTGTCCCAAAAATAAATAAACGTTGAAAAAAAAAATTAAAAAAAAAAAAGGCAAAAAAAAATGAAGACCATGATTGACCCTGTTAAAAAAAAAAACAATCTTCAACCAAAAAGAGTTGGAAGATGTAAACCTTAATAGCATATGTAAAAAACCATCTCTTTTAAGAGAGATCTGTCAACCTAGCCTTTTCGGGTAATCCTACAGCACAGTCATTTGCCCTGAAGCTTGAGGGGCTTTGATTCCTTCTGAAACAGAGCAAAGGATAGCAATTCGGGGAAAGACTGGTGCCTACCTCAATGACTAGGCGTGGTCTACAAATGGCAATGTCTTCCTGAGCAAAGCAGCTGAGGCTGGACTCAGATTGCGTTGCCGTGGCTATGGCGGTGAGTCTGAGGAAACTGTTCTCTGGTGGGCTTTGCTCAAAACAGGAGAAGGACAGGCTGTTGGTGGTGGTTTCATAAACTGAAACATACGACAAGCAGAGTCAGTGCAAAGGAATGAGTGCGTGTGCTCTGGAAAGAAG
Organism: Lynx rufus; assembly: GCF_022079265.1. Classification (NCBI taxonomy): domain Eukaryota; kingdom Metazoa; phylum Chordata; class Mammalia; order Carnivora; family Felidae; genus Lynx; species Lynx rufus. The sequence continues at coordinate 31,580,916 of NW_025814827.1, read as the reverse complement.
GAATAGTTACACACAATGCAAAGGAGTCAGTATCTCACTGAAGCCAGCAAGATGCCCCATTTCTCACAGCAATTTCAAACTTAGAACTCACTCAAGACCCCACTCCCACCACCATCACTGCCTCCACCAGCGCTCTTGGCAGACCTCCTCAGTGGGGTTGTGGAAGGTTCCTGTAAACTAGAATGAGTTAAGCTCTCTGGCCTCAGTTGCCTTGTCTGATAAGAATGCCTACCTGGTGGGATAGCTTGTGTTAAATGAGATACTGAGTGCTTATCTCAGATGCTACCACACAGCCGTTGCTAAATATATGCTTACTTAGTTCCTCATTCTGTTTCTTCAGTTTCCCTTTTGCAGAGAAAATGAAGCCATCCTTCATCCTTGAGGAATCTTCTCAAGCTCGTGTTCCCATTCCCAACCCTGTAGACATAGACCTCTACCCCTGCTGCCACCCGGAAGATGAAGTGTCCGCCCTCCCCAAGTTGAACCTCCACTTTTGAGGTCTGTGTCCCATCCTGACCCCACTATTGCCTGCTGTGTAACTTTGGGCAAATTATTTAAGCTCTCTATCTTTGTCTCCTCATCTGTAAAGTGGGGATACCAGTGGTTGCTACCTCTTAAGGTTGTTGTGAGGATAAATCATATAATGCATAATGTACACTTAACCCTATGTTTGCCAATGTAAGCTACAGTTATTCTAGTTGTCCCTCATTTCCCCAAGGGTCGCACCATCAATTTTAACCCATCTTTCCTGGGGCTTCAGTCTTTCCCTCTCTGTTGATTATTTTCCTCAGCACGAAAGCAGATTCTGCTCTCTCATCTTAAACAAACAAACAAAAAAACCCACCCTCTCTCTACCCAGTGTCCCTGGCTGACAACCACTCATCCTGTTTCCTTTTTCTGCCTGTTCTTCCAGGAAGGACTGGCACACTGTGTCTTGCTTTCTCAACTCTCAATCAGTTTAACCCCTAGGATGCTGTCCTTTGTCATCACTTCTCAGTAAGACCACTCCCTCAGTGTCTACTTTTCAGTCTTGACATTTTGTGGCTACTCTCCTGACCCTGCTGGGTGGTCCTCCTGTCTTTGACTTCTCCATTCACCTTCTGCTCCTTCCCTGCCTTCCCCCTACATGCTGGTGCTGCCTGCCTTCACCCTCTTCTCTTCTCACACCCCTTCTTCTACCCCCATGAGCTCATCGATGCCCTGACTTGGCAGCCCCCTCTGTGCTGGGATTCCTCATCTGGTCTCAAACCAAGGCCTTTATTTTGCATGCCAGGTTTAGGTTTCCAGCTGTCTCCTGGCCATCTCTGGATGTCTCATGGGCTTTCGAACCCAATGGGTCCATACTTATTCTTCCTCATTTTCCCTATTCTAGGGGTTCATCCAAACTGAAAGCAACCCTCTAACCACCTCCCCCCCCATACATATTCACAAGTCCAGATCTATCCCACCTCCTTAATATGTCTTCATTTGAAGTGCTGCTACTCTGGTTTCTCCTTCATTCCTTGACTTGGTTATTACAAAACTTTCCAACCTCTGATCCAGTGTTTCTCAACATTACATGAACATTAGAGTCATATAGAGAGCTTTATAAAATGATCCCAATGCCAAGCTGCACACCAAATCAATTATATCGGACTCTGGTGGTGAGGCCCAGGCAGCAATATTTTTAAAGTTCCCCAGGTAAGGGGTGCCTGGGTGGCTCAGTTGGTTAAGTGGCCAACTTAGGCTCATGTCATGATCTCATGGTTCGTGAGTTTGAGCCCCACGTCGGGCTCTGTGCTGACAGCTGGGAGCTGGAGCCTGCTTCCAATTCTGTGTTTCCCTCTCTCTGCCCGCCCCCCCCCCCCCGCTTGCACTCTGTCTCTCTCTCTCTCAAAAATAAATAAACATTAAAAAAAATTTTTTTAAGTTCCCCAGGTGATTCAACATGTAGCCAAGATTCAGAACCAGTATTCTAATATGACCCCTTGCATTCCATTCTGCCAAAATGAATTTCTGATCACATTTGCTCCTCTAGTTCAATTTTTCCTAGCTCCCCACTACCTAGAGAACAAAATTCAAACTCCTTGGCATGATATACAAGTCCCTGCATGATCCAAGTCCCTGCACCCCACAAAAAGGAAACATGGTGGAGAAACTGGGGGCTGTGTGGGCTGGTTAGGAGACTGTTGCAATAATGTAGACAAGCTGTAGTCCACTGATTGTCTCTTGCCTGCCCATTGGAATCACCCAAAGAATTTAAACAGTTTTTGATGTTTGGGTCAAACCATGGGGTTTCTGATTTAATTGGTCTGGGGTTCAGGCTGAGCATCCAATTTTCCTGGGTGATTCAGATATGCAGCAAGGTTTAAGAACAACTACTCTAGTCCAGGGTAACATAGGGAGCTTTTAAAAAGTACCATTGCCTGGACCCCATCCCAGACCAATTAAGTAGGAATTTGGGGGAGGAGGGAGAACCTGTGTACATGTTGTTCCTTCTGCCTTGAATACTCGTGACTCACTTTTCTGCCTGTCGCTGCCCTTCCTACTCATCCTTTCAGACTCGGTGTAGTCTGATGTATCTGGGAGCAGCCTGCTCCAACCTGGGTGACATGATCCCCTGCCATTGTACTCTGTTTACATCATCAAATACTTCTTATACTGCAGTCATGGTCTGTTTACTTATCTGACTGCAGTTGGAATTGTGAGTGCTTTTTTCTATGTGAAGCTCAATAAATATGTGTTGAATGACAGACAGAGGGCACACCAGGGGCTAGAAGCCACCTCTTCAGAACTTCGGGTGTGCCCCATGGCTGTTGCCTACCCAGGGTAGGAGCTGGGGGTTGAGGAGGTCTGGCAAGGCCTTAGAATTACCCATGTTGGCACCAAGCGTGAGGAACAGCTTGTTCTTCCAGAGCTTGGCAGCAAGGGTGCCATTGTAGTACATTGCCTGCACCCCAATTGCCAGCTCCACAGCCTTCTCCTCATCAGTGGGGTTAACCAGCATCACTGAGAACTGGGCATTCCCTCCCAGGCATAGGGAGCTGGGTGCTTCCAAGAACAGGTATAGAGGCTCAGCAGTCTTGAGCCTGGGAGGATGGATGCCACTGTCCTTTTCATGTTCCATTCTCTCTTTCTGGACTCTTTCCAGCACTTCTTTTTCTTGAAAAGATCCTGAAGAATGGAGGAAATAAAACAGGCCTCTTATCCAGAGGGTATAGACTCTTCTAATAAAAGTCCAGGATTAAGATTCATTTACCCAATGTTACTCAAATCCCAAAGTCATAAGAGCTTTGCAACCCTCTAAGACCACATTTAGCTCAAAAAAAAAAAAAAAAAAGTCCGAACATGAGACCAAAACCATAAAAATCTGAAAACACAGGCTGTAACTTCTTTCTACATATGTCTCCTGAGGGGTGCATGGGTGGCTTGGTTGGTTAAGCATCTACCTCTTGATTTTGGTTCAGATCATGATCTCACAGTTTGTGAGATTCAGCCCTGTGTCAGGGTCTGGGCTGACAGCACGGAGCCTGCTTGGGATTCTCTCTCTGCCTCCCACCTCTTTCTCAAAATAAATAACTAAATAAACAATTAAAAAAGATATGCCTCCTGAGGCAAGAGAAAAGCAAAAATAAACTTTTGGGACTACATCAAAATAAAAAGCTGCACAGTGAAGGAAACAGACAGCAAAACTAAAAGGCAACCTACAGAATGGGAGAGAATATTTGCAAATGACATATCCAATAAAGGGTTAACACTCCAAATAAAGAACTTATAAAACTGAACACACAAAAAATGAATAATCCAATTTAAAAATGGGCAGAAGACATGAATGGACATTTCTCCAAAGAAGACATACAGATGACTGACAGTCACATGACAAGATGCTCTACATCGCTTATCGTCAAGGAAATGCAAATCAAAACTACAATGAGGTATCACTTCACACATGTCAGAATGGCTAAAATCAACAACATAAGAAATCACCGGTGTTAGTGAGGATGTGGAGAACCCTCTTGCAATGTTGGAATGCAAACTGGTGCAGCCACTCTGGAAAACAGTATGCAGTGTCCTCAAAAAGTTAAAAATAGAACTACCCTGCAATCCAGCAATTGCAAGTAGGTATTTACCCAAGGAAGACAAAAATACTAATTCAAAGGAATATATGCACCCCGATGTTTATAGCAGCATTATCTACAATAGTCAAAGTATGGAAGCAGCCTAAGTATCCATCAACTGATGACATTTGGCATAAAAAAAGATGTGTGTATATATATATATATATCTTGTCTGTACACGTGTATGTATATATGTATACATCTCTTGTACAGACAAGATATACACACACACACACACACAATGGAATATTACTCAGCCATAAAAAGAATGAAATCTTGCCAGAGAAAGACAAATACCATATGATTTCACTCATGTGGGATTTAAAAAAACAAATGAGCAAAGGGGGATAAAAAGAAAGAGGCAAATCAAGAAAGAGACTCATAACTATAGAGAACAAACTAACGGTTATCAGAGGGAAGGTGGGTGGGGGGGGATGGGTGATGAGGGTTAAGGAGTGCACTTGTCATCATGAGCACTGGTGATGTATGGAAGTGTTGAATCACTACACTTGAAACTAATATTACACTGTTAACTAGCTGGAATTTCAATAAAAGCTTAAAATAAAAAGGTGTGCAGCACCTGGGTGGCTCAGTTGGCTGATGTCCAATTCTTGATTTCAGCTAAGGTCATGATCTTGCAGTTTGTGGGATCAAGCCCCACATCAGGCTCAGCACTGACAGCGAGGAGCCTGCTTGGGATTCTTTCTCTCCCTCTCACTCTGCCCCTCCCCTGCTCCCTCTCAAAATAAATAAATAAACTTTAAAAAAAACAAAAAAGGTCTTTGTTGGGCAGATCCACTCTAGATACAGCATGTCTTGTCCAACTCATTCAAAGACCAAGTTCTTCAAGTGCTATGCATTTGTTCCTTGAATGGTGGGAGAGCAAGCTTTTGGACAAGTCTTACTGTCTCTGAGGACAGGTCTGTAGGGACTCAGATCTTCCTAAGTGAAGGAGTTGACTTATTCCAAGGGCAGTGGGGACCATGGAATATTCTAGAGCAGGGGAGTAACATAATTATTTTGTGTTTTAGAAAGCTCATTCTAGAAACTGTAAATTGGAAAGGGAACAATAATGGAGAGACTGGATGCCAGGGGTCCAGTTAGGAGGCTGTTACAATGCTACAGACAAGAGATGTTGAGGCCTGAATTATCTATAGGCAATGGGGAAGGAGATGAGGAGATGGATGTGAGAGTAATGTGGGGTGATGAAGGAGGAAGAGTTGAGGAGGGTACAAGCCTTCTTGTTTGGACAGATAGGTGATGGTGGTGCCATTAACCAATATGGAGGACAGAACAGATTTGGGATACTGAAAGAGAGGGTGAGAAGAAGAGAGGGAGAACATCTTCTGGCAGCTGGACTTGGTATTAAATGTGTTGTTTTATTTTGTCCCCTGGAGGACATTTAGAAGCACATAGAGAACTTTTTGGTTGTCACTGCCCATGGTGGTGGGGTGCTGGCATCTAGTGAATGCTGATAAGCATCCTATGATGCACAGCCACCCACAACAAAGAGTTATCCGGCCCATAATGTCAAGAGTATCAAATGGGGTTAAAAAATGCATTTTATGGGATATGGAGAAGACTGTGACTCTCTCTGGCCTATATCTTTCTGGCCATCCCTTCCCCTCTGTTGGCATTTCAGGTGCTGAGAAACCCTGCCCAATACCTTCAGGATACTTGTAGTTCTGAGTGATGTCCTCACAGCGGTCACTGCCCACACTCTTGGTGCTGATGTTGTTGCCAACATACTTAGTGTTGGAGTTGGTTAGCTCCAGTGTGTCATCCTCACAACACTTCCAGACCACGCACGAGGCATTTACTGAAGCAAAAAGGTCTGATACTGCAGGCGTCAGTCCTAGTATCCCCTCCTTGACTGCTCTGACAGGAACCAGATCACAGGACTCGAGGACTGAGGGAGGAAAAGGCCAGTGAGCAAGAGGAACCATACCTAGACCTCTCCTGAGCCAGAGCTGCATAACCTTAGTCCCGATCCTGTGTCCTATTTTCCCTTCCCCGAGATCAAGGTCAGAGGTAGGCACTAGGCAGAGTTTATGAAAGGGCATTGCAGAGGTGAAATTCACAACTATGTAGTGACAATCCTTTTTGGTCCTGGTCTGTGGCAGGAGCCCTCTCAGAAACTGGACAGGTAGAACCTCAGAGGACCATAGTACACAGGAGTTGCTTAGCCAGCTCGACTATGGCTATAGTTAGGAATAGTTCACTTTTATTGAGCACTTATTATGTGCCAGGCTCTATTACTATTCTGCTGCTGAGCAAGGAAGAGTGATCCTTTTATGGCTCTTGAAGATTTCTTCTCTGAGCTTGAGCCTATCCTGATACCCTCTTTACCCATATCCAGAACCTCAGAAATCTCACCTACAAGCCCCTAACCCAGCACATCTACCAGTTATCTTAAGACCCTCTACCCTTCATTGGGATTCTCCTTCCTTGCCAGTTGTTCTGAGGTAGGGCTAGTCTCCCCACAGCCTCGGGCCTAAATAGCTAACACCTTTGTTCCTTTCAGCCTACTGGCTTCAGGTCAGCATTCTGCTGGCCACTATCATTCCTTCCTAAAACTCATCCAGTTTTAGGGGATGCAGACCCTCTTGGGACCTCCTGCTGCTCATATTTCCTCTCCCACGGACTCCTTCAGCTTGTGCAGCCTAGGATGGTACGGGGGCCTACCCCCAGGCTTTACCTCCACCTCCACTGTGAGCATTTGGGTGCAGAATCTGCCATCCATCATAACCTTGGGGCAAAGCAGGCCGGGTCATCCAGCATTCTGTGGAAGTCTGGAAGATCCTGAAGGCATCAAAGTGAATAATTCAAGTGGGGACAAAAGTAGTTCTGAAAAGCTGAAGACATTCTAGAAATCACAGAGTCATTATTGTCATAGGACACTGTAAAAGTGGCTGCCATGCTCCCAGGAAGGGGGGGGTGGTGCATGGCACCACTGACCATTCATGTCCCAGGTATAACAGTCTTGAGGGCCTCCTCTCAATGCGAGGGTCACTCAGGGTGTGGGGGGCTTATACCATGTGGGTTTGGAGTCCTTCCATGTCTAAGACTTCATCCTCTTTGGGCTTCTCACCAGATTCTGCCTCTTTGGCCTTCTCCATTCTGAAGGCCCTCCTCATTGTAGTACTCATCTACGAACAAGCGTCCGCCAGTTCCCTGGGCTGAGGCGAATGTGGTAACGACGCGAGCAGGGATTCCCAGGCACCGCAGCACTGCGTGGAAGGGGCCAGAGAGTCAGGGGGAGCCAGAGAGGCCTGGGTATGTATATAGCTAGTGTTTTCAGTGTCTCCTCTGGGCAGACACTGTCTTAAATGCCACCTGACATCGTGGAAAGAGGAGGGACACAGGCACCAGGAAGTTAGCACTGACACAGCACAGGATGCATAAAGGCTGAGAAATGAGATGCAAAAATTTACACAGCAGGCGGAGTGTACAGCCAGGGCAAGCTTACAGAATATTCACCAGAGCACCAGGGCTTGCTCTGCTGGGGAAAGGCAGGGAAAGTTTCAGGGAGAAAGCCGCAGGACAACCCAAGAGGCAGGGCAGACGCTCCATACAGTAGCCAAGGGGGGTGTGGCAGGCAAGCTGGCTCTGTACCTGTGCAAGCAACTGCAGCGAACACCCAGGCCTGGCCGTCGTACACAGGTCGCCCTTGGCCTGTGAGCCACTGCCGCAGGATGGGCACACTGCCCCGGCGCTTGTTCAGCAAGGCCGCTTCCTGGATGGTGTGGGTCTGTGGGGTGGGCAAGACCCTCTCCTCCATGAAAGCACGCAGCTGTTTGTGGAAATGTGTGGATGATACATGGGGCCCAAGACAGAATAGCCTCCAGGGGGTGAATAAAGAGGGCTTAGACCACCTGCATGAGAATCACTTGGATATTCGTGGGCTTCACCCTACCCATTGGGTTGTAATCTCTAGGGGTGGGGCCTGGAGAATTCTCCTCTTTGTCAAGTCCTCTGGAAGCCAGGGACTTGTAGACCACATGGCAAACAAGCCTCACATCACAAGAAGAGCAAGAGCGCTGCCTCTCCCTGGGGGCTCTTTTCACTGCTCCTTCACTTGCCCTGGCCCTGGTTCCTTTGAGGGTGTTTGCACCTGGGGCGTCAAGGCCCACTTATCCCAAGCTTCCACCTCCACCTCCTCACGGCTCGACCTCATTCCTCTCCACCTCTTCAGAGGGAAGTCCAGAGGCACAAGAGGAAATGGGAAACTCATTACTCCTCTGAAAGGACATTTAGGAACAGCGGGAAGCACCAAAGTACCTGGGAGGAAGGGACCATTTGTGATTTGAAGATTTCCAGGGCTATAAAGATGGGCAGCTCTGGCAGAGAGCTCCCGTCTCATCTCCCCACGCTGGCCTCCTCTCCCTCCCACCTCACTCACCGAGGCGCCCAAAATGTGGGCCACATGCACAGGGTTGCCCCACTCCTCCACCTGCTTGTCCATGCTCAGTAAGTGCAGACTGAGGTCGATGACATCCACCTCAAACTGTGAGGAGCACACAAAACCATGATAAACGGCCTCCAGGTTGGGTACTCACCCCCCACCATCACCTCATCCTTCTTCCAGACTCAGGTTCCACTCCTTCCTGCCATGCCTTCTTGTCTCCCATGGGAGTTCTGGCTTTTCCCTCCCTCCCATTGTGCCCCCTGGTCTGTGTGTATGGGCAGTCTGGTCCTTTGCCTCTTCTGTTGTCTGAGTTTCTCAATAGGATGTGAGCCCTTGACAACCAGGGCTGTATTGTTTCATTTCTATTGTTTTCCATTTAATGTGCTCCTATGGCTCCTGCCAGTACTACCCCACGTGGGGAGGATACCAAGGCAGCTCTTGCTCTTGAGGAACCTGCAGTTTAGGAGTAGGGAGGGACACAGAGGCACTTGAAATACAATCTCAGCAACATGGTTGGGTTCTAGGAGAGATGCCAACCCAGAGCAGAGGGCACAGCAGAGAGAGTCACTCTTACCTTTGGGGCCTGGGAAAAACATCCAGACAGTGTTAAAGGATGGGTAGGGGGGTGCCTGGGTGACTCAGTCGGTTAAGTGTCTGACTTCAGCTTGGGTCATGATCTCACAGTTAATGAGTTCGAGCCCCATGTAGAGCTCTGTGCTGACAGCTCGGAGCATGGAGCCTTCTTCAGATTCTGTGTCTCCCTCACTCTCTGCCCTTCCCCCACTCATGCTCTGTCTCTCTCACAAATGAATAAACATTGAAAAAAAAAGAAAAGATGGGTAGGAATTTTCTGGGGGTGACAAAGGAGGAAAGGTATTCCAGACATATTCAACCTGTCTGTTCAGGGGATGGCTAGAAGCTGGAGCATGGGATGGCTAGCTCTTGAGGAAAGAAAAGTACTGGACTGGCTATGAAGGGCCTTAATGTGTCGAGCCAGGGAATTTAGTTATTATCCTGTAGACAGTGGGGATTTAATAGAGGTTTGATTTGCTGTGGTGTTTAGGAAGTTAACTCTGGAAGCTGTGGAGGATGGTCTGACATGGCCCTAAGGAAAGAGAGGCACCACATGGCTGAAACTGCCGAAAGAAACAAACTCATTGACACACCAGGGAACAAGGTTGTGAAAAAGGAGGACTTGGTGTGGTGCCACCATTTCTTCCATCTTGGGTCTGGGTGACTTTCACAGAACTTCCAACAGCGTTATGTTGGGACAGAGCATCTGAAGGTTCCCAACCTCTGTGGTCCATAAAAGCCACTATGAAGAGAACCCAGGGATGAATTTGCCATTTTTAGTGGAAAACAAGTGGCTGTTACTAATTATGAGGATTATGTACTTTTTGTTTGTTTGTTTGTTTCGAGTAGGCTCCATGCTCAACATGGGGCTTGAACTCATGACCCCAGCATCAAGAGTCAGGTGCTCCACTGACTCAGCTAGCCAGGTACCCCAATGACTATATACTTGGGATCTGAATTTGCTTCATCTTTTTTTATAGTAAGATACTAACTGCTTAAGGAATACAGGTGTTTTAATTAATCCATTAAACAGATGTGAAAAGGAGCTTTTTAAGAGGTGCAGTCTCTTTGAAAACTGGATCAAACTCTTGAATTCAACATACTTGGTATGTTTGCAAATAAACTTATGGACTGAATCCTTAAAAAAATAAAAGAAAGAAAGAAAAGAGAAGAAAAGAGAAAAAAGAAAAGAAAAGAAAAAAGAAAAGAAAAGAAAAAAGAAAAGACAAGAAAAGAAATGACCTCATGACTTAAGGGCTTTTAGACATGCCAGCTCTGTCTGGCCTGAACAAGGCTATGTGGCTATCACTGGCCCTTGTCTTCCCCAGAGGTCCCTGTACCTGGCCAAAGTCCCAGGGCTCCTCCAGGATGCAGTCAGCTGTACCCAAGTAGATGAGGCCGTTCTGGTTCAGCACATACTCTGTGCGTTGAGACTCTCTCTCCAGGAACACAGCATCCTCTGGTGAAAAACAGGCAGGGATGAGGTTCTGTGGGGTGGTAGGCCTGCCCTCCATATCCAGGCCTCTGCCCTCCTTGCCCAGTCCGGTTTGGCTGTAGGTCTTCCCTTCAGCTCTGGGCCTGATGAAGACTGAGGAGGAACTCCCTCTTTCCACTGACTCTACTGCAACCCAGACTCTTCTCTGGTACAGAGTAGGGAAAGGGGTCAGAGTCCCTTGTCAGCCAAGGTGACCTTCATGGTCAGCCAGATAGATAGTAACAAGCCAACCTTAAAAAGCCTACTTGTTCCCAGAAGACATGTGCAGCCAGAGTGCTTTTGGCCTAAGATAATTAGGCAACAGCTCAGAGAACTTCCCAGTGTGCCTATTATGTCTCTTTCACAAGTTCAATTTTAAAAAATAGTGTTTTAGGGGCACCTGGCTGGTTCAGTCAGTAGAGCATGCAACTCTGGATCTCGGGTTGTGAGTTTGAGCCCCATGTTGGTTGTAGAGATTACTCAACAATAAAATGTTTAGGGGCGCCTGGGTGTCTCAGTCGGTTAAGCGTCTGACTTCGGCTCGGGTCATGATCTCACAGTTCATGTGTTCAAGCGCCACATTGGGCTCTCTGCTATCAGCACAGAGCCCATTTTGGGTCCTCTGTCCCCGTCTCTCCTTGCCCCATCCCCTGCTTGTGGTCTCTCTCTCTAAAATAAACAAACATTAAAATAAATAAATAAAATGTTTAAAAGAAAATAAATTTAAAAATGATGCTTCAGAAAAAAACAAACATAGGTTGACAGGGGTGAGCAGAAAGAAAGAGGAGCATTGGGTAAGACAGGGTCAGAGGGAATAGTGGAGCTGGATAAAGTAGAAGCCAGAGCATTGGCTTTCTACCCTGGTGGCATCCAAGTGGGTCTAAGACTCCCATGGTCTCTCAAGCCTCTCCTGCTGTCTTCCTCAATGGGCTGGGCTGGGGTTCATGAGGAGGATGGTGGTCTTTAAGGAGGATACTCTAGAAAGCCAGAAGCAGCAGGGGGACGTGCTCTGCTTGCCATGTGTCTCTCTCTGCACCTGTTGCTGGGTGGGAGTGGGGGAAATAGGGTGCTTAGGTTGGTTCCTGGGGACTAACAAGAGAAAAGTCTTTGCAGACTATTCCCCCAGACATCTGCTGGGATGAGGGTACTCAAAGAAACAGAAGAATAGGATATTAAATTCAGGAAGCCCTGAAAACTTGGGGCCTAAAATCACAGAACCATGTGCTCAAGGAGCCCTTGACTTCTGCCCCTCCATCTTGAGTACTCTCTCTGAAATCACTTCAAACAGGTGTTTGGTCCCAAACTCTGAAGGCTCTGGGAGGTACGTTATCAGAGCATGGGTAACATCACCTTCCCCTTCCCTGATGGGGTGCAGCCCTCTTTTATAAAATTCCCTGCTTATGAAAAGGACTTTCATTTTAGCATGTAAAATTTCCCTTTGAATCTGGGAGAGTCCCATCTCCAAGAATGCTAAGATAAGACTGAGTCCCAGATAACCTGAAAATTTCTTAATCACCTCCCAGGTAAGCAGAGCCAATAACTCACTCCTGCCCACACAGACATCTCCATTTGGACTCACATGGAAAGGACTTCCCTAGGCAGGTCCCTACAAGCCAAGTGTAGAGGCAAGAAACCTGGCATGGAGTCAAGACTATGAGTTCCCACTGAACTGAGCACTGTCTCAGAACTATCTTTGCTTTGTCTTTGTTCTGCCTGCCAGGGCCTTGCTCTGGATGTGGGATCTGAGTCAGTGAGACAGATGTACTGGAGCCTCAATTTGGAAGGAAATTGCTTGAGGGTCTTTCTGCCAATATGTTGAGGGCCATGGGTCCTCCCTCAGCTGAAGGGGCCCTGATTCCACATTCACCCACATGGGGATGGGGCACCTAAATGGACATTTGTTCTCATCTGTTGCTCTACCTGATCACCCCCTTGGATCAGGAAAGAACCTAAACTGAGGATTGGCAGGACTACCTGAAGGAGGGGGTATTGGAGAACGCTTAGCAAAAAAGTGGAGAGAGGGAGCCCACTGGGGGTCAGATGCCACATAGAAAAGGAGTCAGGAACTGGCTGGAGAAAATTGGGAAGATTTCTTCTGCTTCCCTGTTTCCTTTTGTCTCCCAGCCCTGCCTTATAGTGACGGCCCCTCAGGCTGGCAGTGAAACTTGTGAAAAGAAAAGGCTCTTCACTTGTCATCTGGGGTAGTGAGGACAGGAAGGCTGATCAAAGATGTTTTCCATTTCCCCAAACAACCGTTCAGGGAGCCGCAAGGATTAAGGTGGTGGGTGGCAGATTTAAAAAGTAAAGGCAGACTCAACCTTCAGACGGGGTTGGAAGAGGAGATGCCCTCCTCATGTTTGGGGCATGTCAACCATGTCTGATGATCTTTCTTAGGTGAAATAGCCCCAACAGCCAAGGCTGAGCTTTGCCAGCGGTGGCCACTGGTTGGGTTGCAGAAGGTCACCTGATCTCAGGAAAGCCCACCCTTAGTCTGCTGAGCTATGGAACACTAGCCATTTGTTGCTCTAGTCATATATTTAGACAAGTCAATGTGGAGAGGGCCCAGCATCCTGTAGTAAGAACAGAACTTACACATGGAGAGAAGCAGAGACAACCAAACAAGGCAGATTTACCATGGAGCTGATGAAGCTGAAGCTTTGGGCCCCTCACTAACACAGACCCCTTTAGGCCTGAGCAATTCGATATTTTGTATTAGTTTTCTTTTCTTTTCTTTTTTTTTTTTAATTTTTTTTTTTTTTTTTTTTTTTTTTTCAACGTTTATTTATTTTTGGGACAGAGAGAGACAGAGCATGAACGGGGGAGGGGCAGAGAGAGAGGGAGACACAGAATCGGAAACAGGCTCCAGGCTCTGAGCCATCAGCCCAGAGCCCGACGCGGGGCTCGAACTCACGGACCGCGAGATCGTGACCTGGCTGAAGTCGGACGCTTAACCGACTGCGCCACCCAGGCGCCCCTTTTCTTTTCTTTTTTAAAAAAAAATTATTTATTTATTTTTGAGAGAGAGATAGAGAGAGTGAGCAGGGGAGGGGCAGAGAGAGAGGGAGAGAGAGTCCCAAGCAGGCTCCGTGCTGTCAGTGCAGAGCCTGATGCAGGGCTCCAACTCATGAACTGTAAGATCATGACCTGAGCTGAAATCAAGAGTAAGATGCTTAACCAACTGAGCCACCCAGGAGTCCCTTCTCCCCCTCCTCCTCCTCCTCCTCCTCCTTCTCCTCCTTCTTTCTTCTTCCACTACTTCTCCTTCTCCTTCTTCTTCTTCTTCTTCTTCTTCTTCTTCTTCTTCTTCTTCTTCTTCCTTCTTCTTCTTCTTCTTCTTCTTCTTCTTCTTCTTCTTCCTTCTTTCTCCTCCTCCTCCTCCTCCTTCTTTCTTATGTTTATTTAGATTTGAGAGAGAGAGAGAGAGAGAGAGAAAGAGCACAAGTTGGGGAAGGGCAGAGAGAGTGAGAGAAACACAGAATCCAAGGAAGGCTCCCGGCTCTGAGCTGTCAGGGCAGAGCCCGACACGGGGCTCGAACTCATGAACCATGTGATAGGAGAGCACAAGTTCTCAGTGCTGATGAACCTACATCTAGAAAAGTTTCACAGTGCATAGAGTGTGTGTAGTAGTGTGCCTTCTTTGTAAGGTGAATGTGATGCTTTAATGAGATATTTCATGTGAAGCACTTGTCCCAATATCTGACATGTAGTACAAATTCAATAAATAGTAGCAACTAAATGTTATCATAAGCCTAGATTAGATCCATTATACCTAACCCAAAGTCTGATGTCCAGCTGACTGAGCCACCCAGACACCCCTGTATTGTTTTTCTTAAAGAGGGTCCACGAAGTTATATAAATCTCAGGTCCCACAAAACCTGGATTTGCTCTGGAGACAGACTATGGGAGCCCAGGGAGGAGACAGAGAAGCCTATCACTCAGGTTGTATCCATTCCTGAACCACTTTCCCGTTCTTAGCCCCTGTACTGTCATGACAAAGAGTAGCTCTTCTAGGGTCATCTCAGTGAATCTCAGCTCCTATGGTCAAATAACCTGACCCAGCACCAGGGTTTAGTGGTGAGGTAAGACTTTGCTTTCAGTGGGAGGCCCCAGGCTGCTTCTGCCAAGGGTGACACCAAAACAGACCCTGGGTCTGAGAGGCCATTCATCCAGGAAGCAGACAACACAGTAATTGCGTGTTGGTGCTATCCTTAGAGGGAGCTTCCCACTGGAGCCTGGGCCTGTCACTCCCTGCCAGAGCTGTGCCCCAACTCCTGTGCCTTGAGTCCCTGGGCAGCCCAGGCTGGTTTGGGTCTAAACTCACCTCGAGCCCAAGGGTTAAAGAGCACTGTGAACCGGCCCAGGGGAAATGACTTCTTGCCCAAGACCTGCAGCAGGAGCGAGTAATGGCCAATGATAGCATCTGTGGGCGTAGTCACAGAGATGTTCCAGGACTGGGCATCTCTGTCTTCCACCACTGCACTCCACCACTTCCGGTCCCCCATACTGGAAATTGGGAATGTGGCTTGGGTCTTCTTGGCCTTGGAAGGCTGCTCTCCTGCAGTCACACAGAGAAGAACTGGTCATTTGGACCTCTTGGTCACAACTGAGAGTAATAAACTCAAGTATCACAAAGTTGGAACAGGTGAAAATTGGTTTTTGGTGAGAATGAAAGCAGCCCATCCAGTAATGGGAGGCAATAAAGGGTGATGGGAGAGCACAAGTTCTCAGTGCTCATGAACCTACATCTAGAAAAGGTTCATAATGCATAAAATGTGTGTAGTAGTGTGCCTTCTTTGTAAGGTGAATGTGAGACCTTAATGAGATATTGCATGTGAAGTACTTGGCCCAATGTCTGACATGTAGTACAAATTCAAGAAACAGTAGCAACTAAATGTTATCATAAGCCTAGATTAGATTCATTCAGCGTTTTATACAAAACTGATCATTATATTTGCAACCAAAAGGAACCCCTTAGTGATAATGATGCTCAGCAGCTTCTGAATCATAATAAACACTATTTTTTTAGGAACATTATCTCATCCTCACAACAGCTCTGCCAGGTGGGCAGGACTTCCTCAGACTCAGGGTAGTATGGCTCATTTGCCCCTTTGTTCCCTGAGAAGATGCTGGAGGAAGAACCCCCCAGTCCTGCCACCAAGAAGGTCTAGGTCTGCCCCACTTACCAGTTTGTGCAATGAGGGCTACCTTCTTCATAGTAGACAGAAATGTGTGGACTGGAGCCTGGAAGTGCAGGATGATGGTGAAGGGCTTCCCTCTCCTCACAAAGAGGTGCTGGGAACTGATGGCCTTGGTGTAGTGCTCCTCATTGTTCTTTGCTGCCTGGAAGTCACAGTTCTTGATCCCCAGGGCTACTGTGGAAAACAGAAGTCATGGAGACTAGGTAAATGTGACAACATAAGTTGAGACAAAAGCAGAGACCCTGGAGTCATAAATGAACTGGGGTTCAAATCCTTGGCTCAATTTACCTACTAACTGTGCCACCTAAAGCAAGTGATTTAACCACTCCGAGCCTCATTTTCCTCTTCCTTAGACTAAGGAATCATCCCTCTTTCAGGGTTGGGGAAATTAAATGAAGTAATACATATATAATACACTTAGCACAGTGTAAGACACATAGGAAGTCTCATTAAATGGGACAATTACTATTATTAAAAGAGCAATGCCTGCTCTCATTGTTGACCTCCTTTTCTGGTCCCAATCCAAAAACAATGAATAAAACCCAGAATTTTGTTCCTACTCCTTTCTTCTTCAAACACAAATAATTTTTAGAGCTGGTTTGGAAATCACTGAGCTGATTCTCTTGTTTATAAATGAGAAGAGTGAGGCCCAGACAGTAGAACCAACTCACCTGAGATCATACTTGGCTCTTTCACCTAAAGGCTCACCAAACCCATGGCCCCATGCAGCCCAGAAAAACTCTCCAAGGAGGGGGCCTGAGAGTATTATGACAGTCTGTCAGGCAGTTCTCATCTGACAATGAGCCATGTAAATATACTAATAGACATGCAGAGGCCCCTGAGCTTTCTGCATCCTGTAGTTCTACCTGTTCCCTTGCTTTATGTTGGCCTCTGCCCCTTGTAGTTGGATTCCCTGACTCCTACCTCCCCTTCTCTGTCACTTAGCTTTTTTTTTTAAATACTTTTATATTTATTTTGAGAGAGAGAGATAGAGAGCGAGCAGGAGAGGGGCAGAGAAAGAGGGAGCAGAATCCTAAGCAGGCTCTGCACCATTAGCGCAGAGCCCAATGCAGAGCTCAAACTTACGAACAGTGAGATCATGATCTGAGCCGAAACCAAGAGTCAGAACCTTAACCGACTGAGCCATCTTAGGCACCTCTCTCCCACTTAGCTTTGAGGCTGTGACACCCTCATGCTTTCCCAGGGTTATCTTCCATATGTATCACAACCTACAGAGGATAATCATGTTGTGATGCCATAAATCCATGTTAAGGGTAGGAACATTAACCCATGTTAGCCACCATCATTGTCATCACAACTATGACAAACAATTTACCACCAATGAGCTACCATGTTGCCACCCATAGCCATACCACTGCCACCACCACCACAGCACCCACTACTACCACCCACTATAGCACCCCCCCCCACCATCACCTCTACCACCATCCTACTTATTGTAATAAAAACACATTATGATGGAGGAGCTACTGAGAGTCAAGTAAGCCCCATGGATAGATGGCTTGGCTCACCCTGTTCCATGGCTGCAGGCTGGTCTTATCCACTTGACCACAGGAAATGCCTGTCTTGAACTGTTGCTCAGTGCTTCCTCTCTGAATCTGTCCCGAGAGAAAATGATGGAGGTATTTTCATTGGTTTAAGAATCTGTAAATAGTATAGTTTTCTTCCACTCCTCCTGTGAGGCCCCCACATATTTCTTTTCTCTTGCTCCCTCCCCACTAGTATCTCTTGGACCAGCTGCTGGGAGTTACCCTTTTTCATTTTATCTCTTGTGCCCAACTGGAGCAGTGGGTGGAATGGAGGAAGATCAGCCAGCTAGAGAAGCCAAGAGGAAACTTCTAAGCCTGTCATTTCAGTGGTTTCAAGAGACCCTCAGAGATATTACCTGGACAACAAGAGAAGATTATGGAAGAGATGACTCTAAACAGAAGGCCCACATTCAACTCCAAATTTCAGGCCCTAAACATATCATGGGCTTCAAGTTGCTAGATGTTTGTGGCTATTTTGGTAATAGAGAGAACCTGTATGTCAGGAGATCATCTGTGTGAAGGAGATAAGGAGGTAGAATTTGTTGGTGAAAAACAAATATCCTAAAAGTAGAAGTCAGAGCCCCAGCTCTTCCAAGCCTACCAGATCTGGGACTCTAGCAGAGAAGATGGAAAACTATCTTGGGACTCAAGACCTATATCTTTTTCTATTTCTACTTGTTTGGTCACTGAGGAGACAAGACACAGGAGAGGACCTCCTCTTTGGCCCTCTTTGGTCTTCTAAAGCCCAGCTTTTGCTGGGGCTTCTCCAAGACTGTTAGCACGCTCAGGGGCAGGAATACTGGCCTGCATGCATATGGGATATCTATAGAAGGATATAAAAGAAACTACAAAGAGCATTGGTTGCCTGTGGGGAGGAGAGCTGGACAATGGAATAGGAAGGTGATTTTTCTCCTGTTTACAATTTTATACTTTTAAAACTTTGAACCATTGCCCATTTGAGGAATCTTATTATGTTAAAAAAAAAATGAAGCTTCTGCCTTCTTATTCCTCCAAAAAAATGATTCTTCACAAGAAATGAAGAGGTAAATTTTTTATTATTTGAAGATGAAGTGGTTTTTACCTGGAAACCATGAATCTACTAAAAAATTATTATAAAAGATAATTTAGTATGCTAATCTTAAGTTTAATGCAGTCCCCATAAAAATTTTAACAAGTTTTTTTCTCTGAAACTGGAAAAGCTGATTCTAAGGTTCAAAAGGAAGTTTCTAAAAGATATAAAATATAATCTAAAAAGATCTAAAGATATAAAGATGTTTCATATTAAAACATCTAAGATGTGTTTTAATATCTAGTAGGCCTGGTTATGCTACATTTCTAACTCCTTATATAGTATAACCAGGATTCCTAGATACTACAACATAGTATGACATCACTTCACTTGAGAAAGCACATCAACCAAAATGTATGCATTAAGTATGAGCTAAATGTGGCACTTTGAATCATTGGGAAGATAAGGATTCACTAGTAACTTATTTGGGTACAAAAAGCTTGCAGAATAAAGTTGGTTTCCTACCTTGCACCATATACCAAACTGAATTCCAGATGAATCAAAACTCTAAATGTAAAAAATTAAATCCTAAAAGTACTGAAAGGAAAGATAAGACACTTACTTTTAAGTCAGCCTGGGGAATGCCTTTTAAAATATAACACAAACCCCAGAAGCCATAAAGAAAAAATAGATAAATTTCATTCCTTATAATTTTGTTAGTTGGAAAAACTCATAAACAAAGTTAGGAGAGCCTGGGTGGCTCATTTGTTTGAACATCTGACTTTTGGTTTTGGCTCAGATCATGATCTCACGGTTTGTGAGTTCGAGCCCTGCGTCAGGCTCCACACTGATAGTGCAGAGTCTGCTTGGAATTCTCTGTTTCCCTCTCTCTCTGTTCCTCCTCCCTTCACTCTCTTTCTATCAAAATAAATAAACTTAAAAAATTAATATAAACGAAGTTAGAATATATGAACAATGACCTGGGAGAACTGGGAGAATGTTAGAACAATGAACTGGGAGAAATGTTTGAAACTTGTACCACAAAGTGTTACTTTCCTTAATGTAAAAGGTACCTGCAAATCAATAAGTCAAGAACAACAAACCAATAGAAAAATGGGTGAAGGATATGATGGACCATTCACAAAAAAGGAAATTCAAATGTCTCTCTTAAATACATAAAAATATGTCCACCCTTATTTAATATAAATAAAAAATAAAACTACCCTGGGATATCATTTCTTTCACCTATCAGATTGGCAAAGATAAAATAGTTTGACAACTTTCTGAGTTAGTGATGGTGTGGGAAAGTGTTATTCTCTTATAATCCTAGCAAGAATGTAAATTGATTCAGCTTTATAGAGGGAAATTAAGTAATATCTACCAAAACCTTAAGTGTCTATATTTTTGAGTCAGCTATTTCACTTCTACATATTCTAATGCAAATAACCAAACATGTAAAATGAAATTTATAGAAATATATTGATTGTACTGGTAGTTACAATAGCAAGATATCAGAAACTATATAAACGTCCATAAATAAGGTACTAGATAGATATATTCAATAGACAACCATGCAAATGTGAAAAAGAATGAACTGGCTCTACATGAATTAATATGGAACCATCTCCAAGTTATACCATTAAATGCAAAAAGCAAGGTGTGAATAATATACTAGCTTTGCATAAATGGTGTGGGGGGAGAATGTATATGAATTTGTTTGTGTTTATGTAGAATATTTCTGGAAAGCTATTGCTTTGGTGTAGGGCAATTTAGTGCCTGGGTGTAAGGCTTTCTGTATACCCTTTAGTGTAAGAAATAAGCCCACTGACCCAGTCAAAGGAGGGAGAGGAGACTCGGAGCACAGTGAAGGGAGGCTTTAATCAACATTCTTGCAAGAGGGGTGTCTGATGGACAGGCACACTAGGGGTGGTTACAGCAGGCAATTTATCTCCTACCATGCAAGTCCCTCCCCTGATTCCTCATTGGCTGAGTACAACAGAGGTTACAGCCTTACCAGGAAGTCGCCTATGCCCATGTAAGGCAAAAAGTAGTTTAATGGGAGCAAAGGTACGTTTCTTGAGGTGATGCAGAGACCTCAGTTATTTGGCGCATGCTCATTGCAAAGCCCGTGAAAAATAAGCTCCTGAAATGGAGACAGTAAGGAGAACCAGGAAGTGAGGTATCTAAGGGTTTGGGACTCCAGTGTGTGTGTGTGTGTGTGTGTGTGTGTGTGTGTGCGCGCGCGTGCACGCGCGCCAGCCGGAGAGGGAGTGATACATATTTCCAATAGGTTGTAAACCTATTGTTAACTAGACAGCACAGCTTTTATTTGGTATTTCTGAATATGAATCATCTCACTTCTCACATTTAGTATCTTTATACCACAACAATGTATTGTAATTATTTGAAAAATAACAAAAACTTGCAAGAGAAAGAAAAGGCTGTTTTCTTTCCAAAAGACAGACTGAAAGACTGTTTTCACCACAGTGAGTCCTCTGGCTCTGGGAGGGCAATGGGGGAGTCATGGGCTGGTATCCCTTTTTGAATTTGTTTCACTTTTGGTACTAATAGAGATAATCTCTCCTGATACAATTCCCAGGGAACTCCACAAACACCCACTTTCTGGCAGTATTTCAGTTGGAGCATTTTGGGGGAGCCTGTGACATATTGCTATGTTTTGGTTGAGCGGGGGAAAGGAGAATGGGAGATGCGAGGAAGATGGAGGCATGAGTGACCAGAAAGTTCAGTCCTGCTTCCCACTACATCCACACCTTTCAACTTCCCAGCCTCTGGCAGAAAAACAAAGTGGCCAGTGTATACCCAAGAAGGATTCATTTATTCATTCATGATACAAACATTTATTGAACACTATTGTTCATCAGGAACTGTAATAGACACTGGTAATACAGTAATAAATTAGATAGATGTGTCTTTACCAACAAGGAGCTTATATTCCAGCAGGAGGAAACAGTGTTAAGTGCTTATACTGTTAATTATTTGCTTGCCATTGTGATAACTGCTATAATAGAAAAGTTCCAAGTTCTATGACCTAGGTGTGGAGGTCCAGGGAGGTTTCCCTGACAAAGCAAATTTAAGCCAAGAAACAGGAAAGATAGCTAGGCAATGGGGCAAGGGGTGGGACGGTATGGGAGGAAAGAGAACAGCATATGCAAAAGCCCTAAGGGAAGGAGCAATCAAAGGAAGGTCAAGGGACTGGATGGAGCAAAGCCTGTGATGAGAAGTAAGGCAAGGGCTGAATTTTGCAGAGTTGAGTTAAGGATTTTGAATTTTATCCTCAGAGTTCTGGGAAGTTAACAAATGGGACTTTAAGCAATGGAGTAACAATTACATTAGCATTTCTTAAAATACCACTCTGGGGCTCCTAGGTGGCTCAGTCAGTTAAGCTTCCTGACTTCAGCTCAAGTCATTATCTCACAGTTCACAATTTCAAGCCCCTGCTTAAGATTCTGTCTCCCTCTCTTTCTGCCCCTCCCCTGCTTGCACTGTCTCTCTTTCTCTCAAAAATAAATAAAAGTATTTTTAAAATGGATTTAAAAAATAAAATAAAATACCACGCTGGCTGGGGGTCAAAGTGGAAAAGAGAGGACCAGTAAGAGTCTGCCATAATGATTTAAGTGAGAGATGATGGTGGCCTGGTCGGTGGAGTGATGGCGAACATAGAGGTGGACTGATTTGACAGAAATGCAGGACATGAAATTGGTAAGACACACTAATGTTTGGGTTACAGGGGGCAAGGAAGAAAAGATATTCAACAGGACTCCCACTTTCAAATAAATTAATGATGCTGGTACATTGCTTTACAAAGCATTTTTACATACATTATCTCATATGATCTGAAACTTCAATTGTGCAAACTAAGTAAGAGATCATTATTCCTGTTTTATTGGTGAGGAAACAGGTCCAGGGAGTAAACATATTTATTTTAATGAATGAATTAATGAGTAAATCAATTAACATACTGCCTCCTTCCAGAAAGAATTTAAGATGACTAACAGTGAAACATGATGTTTCAGAAGAGCATATATTGTGGTGCCTGACTGGCTCAGTTAGTAGAACATGTGACTCTTGATCTTAGAGTCGTGAGTTCAAGCCCCACATTGGGCATGAAACTTACTTAAAAAAAAAAAAAAAGAACTTAGGGGCACTTGCCTGGCTCAACTGGTGGAGCATCTGACTCTCAATCTCAGGGTCATGAGTTTAAGCCCCCATGTTGGCCATGTAGCCTACTTAAAAAAAGAACATATATTGGGGTACCTGGGTAGCTCAGTCAGTTATACCTCTGACTTTTAAAACACTTTTTTAAAAAGTCTTTATTTATTTACTTTGAGGGACAGAAAGAGTACAAGCTGGGAAGGGGCAGAGAGAGAGGAAGAATCCCAAGCAGGTTCTGTGCTGACAGCATGTAGGCTGCTTGGGATTCTCTTTCTCTCCATCTCTCTCTGCCCCTCCCCTGCTCTCTCCCTCTCTCTTTCTCTCGAATAAATAAATAAACTTTAAAAGAAGAGCATATATTAAAATGATGCAAAAGATGAATAGAGATGGAGATAAAATAGCAAAAATGAGACTAAAAATGCACATTACAATCTGTCTGTAAACATGGTGTCCACACACTAGAAGTTTATCTCTGAGCCTCCCAGGATCTGATTTCCCAAGATTTCACAGTTTGTGGTAAAGACTGGACTCAAACATAGGTCAGGTCCAGCTCAGGTCCCATACATACATTCGACTTCATTATTAGCCTATAATCCAAACTACCACTAGGAAGTTCTCTCTATTCAGGCCTCTTTTAATACCTCTCAAGGATTTCTTCTTCTAGATAGAGCAAACTAGTTTGATACTATAGCCCCTGTTGATAATAACCAGAAAAACTGAATAAAATATTTCACATATCTGCCTGAAGGCATCAAGGCATCAAGGATTTGAGGGATCAAGATCTCATGGAGAAGAGAAGCACAGAGAGGTAAGCCTGACAGAGTGCCACTTTTCCCTTTAGGACATTTGCTGATTCACAATTGGCGGATGACAGCCTGAGAATCTGAGCAGACCTTCTGGCAATCTCGCAGGGCTGGAGGATATAAATTGGAGTTCCAGGGCCACCAGGATGAAGGGCTTCAATAAATACCCCAGGTTTTCAATCAGGACCCCTGAAGGACTCTACTCCAGGAGTAAAGGTAATAGGAAACAGACCAATGCTTACAAAGACTGAAACCCAGTTTTGCTTGTTTGTTTTTAGGCACTCAATTAATGGAGATTTTTAGTCCTGCTGACATTGTTATGGATGCTATTATTATTTATCTAATAAAGTTGTAAACGTTGAAACAGTAAAGGATGGTTAAAATTTTTTTTATTGTGGTAGAAAACGCATACCATAACATTTATCATCTTAACCATTTTTAAGTATACAATTCAGTAGTGTTAAGTATGTTTACATTGTTGTGAAAGAGATCTCCAAAACCTTTTCATCTTGCAGAATTGAAACTTGAACTCCCTCATACTCCCTCCCCTCAGGCTCTGGTAAGTATCATTCTACTTTCTATATCATTAATTTGACTAATTTAGATACTTCATGTAAGTGGAATCATACAGTATTTATCCCTTTATGACTGGCTTATTTCACTTAACATAATGTCCTCAAGGTTCATCCATGTTGTAGCATGTGACAGGATTCCCTTCCCTTTTAGGGATGAATATTCCATTGTATGTATATACCAAATTTTGATTATCCATTCATCCTGTGATGGACATTTGGGTTGCTTCTTCCTCCTGGCTATTGTGAATAGTGCTGTGGATATGGGTGTGCAAGTATCTCTTTGAGACCCTGCATTCAATTTTTTTGAAAATATACCCAAAATGGGATTGCTGGATCATATGGTAGTTCTATTTTAAACTTTTTGAGTAACTGCCATACTGTTTTCCAAAGTGGTTGCATCATTTTACAATCCTACCAACAACTTCTCAATTCCCACCAATACTTGTTATTTTCTGTTTGTTTGTTGTTGTTTTTTTAAATAGCCATCCTAATGGATGTAATGTAATATCTCAATGTAGAGGGTTTTTTTGAAAAATAAAAAGTTGACACACATTAGTTTCGGGTGTACAACATAGGGATTAGACAAGTCTTTACATTATGCTATGCTCACCACAAGTGTAGTTACCCATCTGTCACTATATGACGCTATTACAGTACCATTGACTATATTCCCTATGCTGTGCCTTTTATTCCCATGACTTATTCATTCCATAACTGGAAGCCTGTACCTCCCACTCCCCATCACCCATTTTACCCACTTCTCCACTCCCTCCCCTCTGGCAACCATCAGTCTGTTTTCTGTGGGTCTGTCTCTTTTGTCTGTTTGTTCTTAGATTCCACATATAAGTGAAATCACATAGAATTTGTCTTTCTCTATATGACTTATTTCACTAAACAAACAAACATAGGGGTTCATATGTTTTTGAACTAGTGTTTTCATTTTCTTTGGTTAAATAACCAGTAGTAGACTGGGTTGTGTGGTATTTCTACTTTTAATATCTCAGTGTAGTTTTGATTTGCATTTGTCTCATGATGAGTGATATTGAGCATCTTTTTATGTGCTTTTTTTGGCCATTTGTATAGTGTCTTTGGAGAGACATCTATTCACATCCTTTGCCTTGTTTGCCTTGTTACTGCTCTATCCTTGGGCCTAGAATATTCAACACCTAGGTACTCAATAAATGTTAAATGAATAGTTGAAAGACAACCTTGACATTCAAGGAAGGCCTTAGCTCAAAGGAATGCTCTGATGGGAGTTGTAAGCCTCTATGACAGGCCAGGATGGAGAACTATTTGTCCTTTAAGTGCTTCTGAAATCACATGAAGTCTGCTCAGCTCCGCAAAATAGAATCAACTTTAAGCACTGACATTTCAGGCAAAGACCATGATCCAAGACTTAAAGGAAACAGATGCCTGCAGGTGATCGCTGTCCAAACTCCTTAGACTGTCTGCCTGAAGCTCTTCATCCCTTGGCTCTCGACTCATTTTTTCCTGCTACTTGCCACCTCCCACTCTTATCTCTAGCTATCAGAATGACTTGCAGTTCCTGACTGCTTTACTACATTCCAACCCCTTTGACTCCTTGTCTGTTAGATTTTAGCTTAAATGCCACTCCCCTCCAGGAAGCCTTCCTTGATTCACAATCCCAAGATTGGACAAGTTGCCTCTCCTTATGCACCCATAACACCTTGCACTCACTCCAATGGTGGTTATCACCACTCTGTGTTAGAACCTCCTGTCCATTTTTCATTTTCCACATGCTTAGACTTGAGCTCCTTGAGGGCAGACCCTGGTCCTTCTTGTGTCCTCAGTGCCTAGCTCAGGACCTGGCCTCTATAGAAACTCTGAATATTTGTTGAGTGGAAGAGTTAATGAATGTACTGTTAAAATCAAGATTCCTGAAAGAGTCTGAGGGTGTGGTAGTTGAAAAGTACTTCAGAGGTCACTGTCTCTGTAAGATGTTCCCATCCACAATGTTTTCCTGAAACCATTTTTCATGATTGTTAGGCAACAACTACAGAATGAAATAATTATATGATACTTCCAGGTCCCTGCTGTTAGGGTTCTCCTGGTTCTCTCCTACTCTTTAATAGGGCCATCAACCTACTATGCAATTCTCACCACACCCTCTTCTCTCCCTCTGGTCAGTTACACTTACCATTTTGTTTATATATAATAGAAGTATTTATTTAATGTGTGTGCATTTAATATATGCCCAAAACAGCTGTCTTAGTCATGTAGCAGTGCCTGGAGGGCAGGTGCATCATGCCTTTCTCCATCCCAAATTTGGCACGGTGCCATGAGAAAGCAGGTGCATCTGAGAGGAGATAATTATTGGAGTGGCTTTGTGTTCACAGGGAGGATACATACGAGCTATAGCCATTATAAGGGTCTGAGAGTACTTCATTTCCTACCAAAAATCTACTTCACTGCATCATCAGCTGGTGTTTTCTCTGGAACCACAGTCATTCCAGGTCCATCCAGCACCACAATGCACTGGCAGATTTTGAGCCAAGAGGCTGGAACTTTTAGGATTGAGGGACATCTTGGATGTGATATGGAAAGGGATTCAAAGGAAGGCCAAATGAGAGATCTCATTTTCCCCCAAGATACAAAGAGGTAGTATGTAGAAACATTTACAGGGGTTGGTTTTCCTAACTAGATCATGACAGACACACTATCTGTAAGTACCTTACTTACCTGTTGACATGTGTGTTTTCTGTAGCCCCACCACAACCAATAGAATGTAAGCTCCATGGGGGCAGAACCTTTGCTTTGTTTACTGTCTTCTCTCCTATACTCAGAACAGCAGCTGGCACATACTAGGCACTCAGAAATTCACCCTTGAATGGGCTCAGGTGTTAAAACAATAGGACACTCCCAGCATCCGGAGAATAGGTAGGGGTTGCTGGAGGGAAAGTGATGACTACATGGGTGCAAAGGACTGAAATTTATTGGGACTAGGACATTAGCCACTGCAGTGACAAAATGACAGTGAGCTGCTCAGTCAGTCTTCTGAGGGGGCAGTAAGTCATGGTCAAGTCCAACCACTGCCCTCAGACATTTGAGTGTTATCTCACAACTCTGGATTGGACACCATAGACTCTGGTCTCTGATAAGACTCCTTGGGAGCTGTGCAAATGGTCCAGGGGACTATCCATTGCTGACATCTCCTCTGTTCCTTACTTCAGAACCCCTACAAAGCTCCTGTTGTGGAGTGGCACAGCTTGCATTTGAACTTGCTCCTTCTCCTGAAGCTTAAAATCTGTGCATCCACTCATTGTTCCAAAATTTATAACCTCAAGTCTACATAGACATTCCTGTAACCCTTGATGTCCTTAAACTTGTTGCTCCTCAGATTAGCTTGGATCTGCCTTTGGCCACTCTTGAAGGGGACAGTCTCCAGAGTGATGCTGGCCCTGTGTTGAGGTTTGAGGACTCCAATGCTGTAGCATAGAAAATAGAATGTTAGAAAATCATACCCAGTATGATAACTCCAAAGCTCTTTCCACTCAGCAACCAGGGCTTTTCTTTCATCGTGTTTTCAGAGACTGGCCTTGGCACCTGTCACCAGAAAGAAGGATAGTGATAACCCCAAGACAAGATGGAAGTGAAGGCTGAATACCCCCAGAACTCACAGAACTCTCTGCTGTTTCTTGAAGAGACCACTTCCTTCCACAGTCAGCACACAATCTGCAACATGCTCTGAGAGGGGGTTTGAAAACAGCACCTGTATGGAGAGTGGCTGATTCACAATGGCAGCTCCTAAAACCTAAACAGAGAAATCCAGGGAAGAGGAAGGGATCAGAAAATTAATCTCATTCCCCAATTCACTAAACCCTTGATTGGGCCCACTTCAACAGGAAGATGACTTGTATCTTCAGTGTCTGTTAATGCTTTCTATTATAGTTGCTGGAAATTTTTCCTTGTAGAGTTCTACTATATGTAAGACTAGGACTTTAAAGTCTTTCTTACTGTTTCCTTTCTTTTCCATAATCCCCAATTTATTATGACTGAAATATCATCATACTGGGGAGTTTCTATGCTGATGGCATTTTATAGGTCACTTTTTCTGTTATGAATTCAAGAATGTTAGCTGTGCAATTGTGTAAGCAATTGCTCCTTAGATGTATTTCCTGAAGAGCTGGACTTCTGTGACCCAGGTTTTTCCAACTATGGGTTAAAACCAACTCGATGGATTGTTGTTAATGTTTTTAAAGAATGAAATAGAAGAAAATATTAGTGTATATCACACAAGATATTGTTATGTAAAACTTTGTTTCATTTATACATGCATAGATGTTTGTACAAAATATTTTACATCCCTCAACCCAGCATATGGAAAAGTCTGATAAATTGGAGTCTCTAGTGATGTTTCCTCTGCTCCAAGGATTTCATCCAAGTGTAAACTAATCAGTCTCAAGGATTCTCATGCATAATTTGAGTGGATAGAATCTTCTTTGGCACTTTTTTATTGCACTTCCACTCCATCCCTTTTCTTCTTCTTAACATAACTGGCTCATTTCTTTTCACACCAGTGTGTGAGTGAAAAGCAATGGGACATTCAAGGCTGTAGACAGATGGAAGCAAACCTGGAAACCCTCCCTAAAACAGACTCCCATGGCTGGGCTTGCCAGACACACCCCACCATGGGGCCCCACAGGCTCACTTGGCAGGGTCTAGGAGGCTGCTTGGCCTTGGGGAGATAGCACTGGAAGAGATCCATGAAGTCTTCCCACTCAGAGGACCACAGAATGTCACAGCAGGCAGTGTCCTCAGAGGCCAGCTAGTCTAATCCTCTCATTTGACAGTTCAAGAAGCAGAGACCCAGGGCCTTGTCTAAGAATGCACAGCCAGGAAATGGCAAATCACACCTAAGCTAATCTCAGTCAGTGCTTTCCTCCCCACTCAGGTTTCTCCCATCTGAGCTCATAGTTCCTCATGTTGACCCTGGGGAAAGCCATCAGTAGAAAGTGGCACAAGGGAGGCATCTCTCCTTGTCCTTTCCGTGAAACCTGCTCAAGGTCCATCCATAACGCCTTTAATGGTGCAAGAGGATGGACATCCTGTCCAATGTTTTCAGATGAATCTCATGTTCTGATAGGGAGGTATTTGGGGACACCAGAAGAGTCAGAGGCAAGAGTCAGAGGCTGCTCTCCTGAACAGACTCTCAGAGGGCTTCCACCCCAGCCAGATCTCCAGGGGCCCCCAGGCCACTTACATTAATCATGATGCCTGGATAAGCTAAGGTGATGATCTTGTCCACCAGAATCTTTTCCGGACTGTTCTTCTCTTCGCCCAGGGCACTGATGCGGATCAGCTTGTCTGTTGACAGGTACTGGCTATACTGGGAATAGGGAATTCTGCAGGAATGGGTCTTTGCTAGGGAGAAAACAAAAAGATAAGATGAGTGTAGCTGGGAAAATCAGCTAGGCCTTGGATGGATCTGGGGGACCTTTCTTTGGGAAAGTGGCTTAATACAAACATGTATTAAGCCCCAGTGAAGCAGGCACTAGGTTTTCAGGTGAGAGGCTGAGGTTAAGAAAGGCAAAATGGTTTCCCCAAGGTCATTCTACTGGTAAATGGATAAGCTGAGGTTCTAACCAAAGTCTGGAGGCCTCCAAAGCTCAGGCTTCCCCTATTAAACCAGGCTCCTTTCCTTGAAGTAGTAAAGGGAAGGGATTGGGTGGAAGAGAAAGGAGAGAAGAAAAAGAAGAAGAGGAGAAGGGAGGGAGGAAAAGAGGGAGAGAGGGGGAGAGAGAGGAAAGGAGGGAAGGAGGGGAGAAGGAATCTGTGCTGAAGGGGACATTAGGAAGACTGGTGTCACAGGGGTGTGTCCCCAGAATCCTTGTTGGCTGGCTTATCCCCACTGGCATTTCCATAACCCACTCTGTATACACAGACCATCCCTGTGCCCATACCCAGAGCCCATACCTTCTTCAGGAGAAAGTGTGATGAAGGCTGTGTCCTGCCAGAAAGGGGGCAGGGGGCTGCCATCATGCAGCAGGGACTGGGCACTCAGGTTCACTTTGAGGTCCTTGAACTGGAGTGACATGTTGAGGGCCAGCAGGACAAACCTTATGTCCTGGCCCATGTTGGGCGGGTCGAGCAGCTGGAATTTCAAGGAGACCTGGACTATATCACTGGGCCGAAGGGAAGGCATATGCAGGCTCCGAGGGCTGTCCCCGTTCAGTGGCACAGGTGTGGAATGTTGTGAGTCCGCTTTGTGGGGGCCTTCAGACCTTCTAGCCTTCAACTTCTGAAGAGCTCTCATAAACACCAGCCTCTCCTGGGGGGAACCTGGAAGGACAGAGATGGCACCGGCTGTGGACCAGTCTGACCCAGGGGTGCAAGCCTTGGCTGAACACCGCAGGTGTGTTAAAACCCTCATTTCCAACAATTAACACTGCCTACCTTGCATC
Source organism: Lynx rufus (assembly GCF_022079265.1). Classification (NCBI taxonomy): domain Eukaryota; kingdom Metazoa; phylum Chordata; class Mammalia; order Carnivora; family Felidae; genus Lynx; species Lynx rufus. The sequence goes on along the minus strand of NW_025814827.1, from coordinate 31,550,634 downwards.
AAGAGCTTTCTAAGTGTCAGCTTTGCTGAGCATTTCACACCATTCATCCTCACCTCAACCATGAGAGGGATGTGTTGTTATTATTTATTATTATTATTTTTTAGCAGTGCCCATGTGAAAGTGGTGTCCCCAGTAGAGATAAGATGGCCCTTTAGACCTTCTCTTCAGTTCCATGAAAGGCCTAGAACTGTTTTTTCTTAAATCACTAGCACTGTTTTATTTATTTGTTTGTTTACTTACTTACATTTTGACCCCTTTTACCCATTTCTCCCATCCCACCCCCTTTCATCTGGTAACCACCAATCTGTATTCTGTACCTATGAACTTGGTTTCTTTTCCGTGTTTTTTTTTTTTTTTTTAGACTCCACACATAAGAGAGAAAATCATACGGTATTTGTCTTTGTCTGACTCATTTCAGTTAGCATAATGCCCTCAAGGTCCATCCATATTGTGGCAAATGGCAAGATATCTTTTTTTTCTTTTTGTGATTGAATAATATTCCATTGTATACATATACTACATTTTGTTTAGCCATTCATCCATCAGTGGACACTTGGGCTGTTTCCATAGCTTGACTATTGTAAATAATGCTACAGTGAACATGAGGGTGCATATATTTTTTCAAGTTGGTGTTTCATTTTCTTCAGACAAATACCCAATAGTGTGATTGCTGGGTCACATGGTAGTTCTATTTTTAATTTTTTGAGAAACCTCCATACTGTTTCCCACAGTGGCTGTACCAGTTTGCATTCCCACAACAGTGCATGAGAGTTCCTTTTTTTCCACATCCTTACCACCACCACCACCAACATAATCCATATACAGATGAGGAAAATGGGGCTCAGAGAGGTCACATCACTTGTCCAAATTCCACAACTGGCAAATGGCAGAATCTAGGTGGAAACCAAATCTGCCCAGCATGAAAATCTGTGCTCATGACCCCTAGACTCTATCCTGCCTTCTTCACGGGAAAGACAAAGGCCCTTTAAGCTTCTTAAAGATAGCAGCACGGTGTGATTTCCTGTTCTAGAACCAATTGATTGGTCAGGTGTAGACTAATTCCTGGAAATGAGAAACTGAGAAGCCACAGTTTAAAAAGAAAAAAAGAAAGAAAGAAAGAAAAAGAAAGAAAGCAAAGGAAAGGAAAGGAAAGGAAAAAAAGAAAAAAAAAAGAAAAATATTTAGGCAAGCTGAGTTCCCAGAGAGGTGTGGCTTTAGTACTGGGGAGGCACTGTAGCCAAGATATGCAAGAATAGTCACCCATGCTTCCCTAATAATCCCCCCACTGCTTTCACTAAGCAATCACTATCCCCAGTGACTGTCCCCACCCCCACCCCAGTGCATCCCCACAATCTCCCCAGGTAGAGGCCACTTTTTTATCCTCTTGCCCTGGGGGTCATTCGAAGCCTCGTTCCAGGCAGAAAAGGATCTCAAGGCATCTGCTTTAGCAAGAGTGGGCCCAGGGAGATGTGAATCAGATTTAGCTCACCTGTGGTCGGCTCTACAGGCTGAGTGGGAGGAGACCAAATACTGCCTGACTAATCAGCACCCTCAGGCCCAAAGGAATATAGCTCCAAACCCCCAAGCTCACAGTGGAACCCCATGGACCTCTAGTGAATGCTGTCACTGCCCACCTACATCCCCTCGGAACTTGCTAGTTCAATGCCCATGTGCTCTACTTTCAAATTCTAGCACTTCCCACTCTTTGAGGCTTTGTTTGCCACCAGAGCTGCTTTAGCCGGTGCATGGAACAGGCCAAAAGTGCTAGGGACTTTACACGGCAAGGAGCAGGCTTCAACCCTTGACTAGCCCCTTGCCTCTTGGATGGGATAAATCTGTGGTGCTGTTCTACACTTTACTCTGAATCCCTGATAGGGTTGCCAGATTTAGCAAATAAAAATACAGGGCCATTTAAATCGAGTTTCAGATTAACAACAAAGAATTTGGGACATGGTTAGACTAAAGCATTATTTGTCCTGTATTTTCCCTGGCAACCCCACTCGCAGAGCTCCCCAGCAGCAGCTGAGCTCCAGCTGCCTGTGCTGCTAACCAGCTTGACGAGGTGCCCTGTGTTGGCTTCCTCCCTTCCCCTATCTCCCTTGCTCACTCTCCTTCCTTCCAGGAGTTCCTGGATGGCCTCACAGATAAACCACTTGTCCTTGAATCCTTGCCTCAGGATCTGTTCTGGCACCCAGAACAAGATAGCCCCAGAGTGGATGGAGGGGAAGGGGGTGATGAACAGCATGCTGAGCTGTGTTCATTGCTTGCCTCTCATTGTGTAACCCCTTCCTATGCTCAGACTCTGGAACTTCTCTGTGGGTCCCAAAGGCCCACATAGACAAACCATAGATACCTACTGGCCAGCACTCCTAGCACCTGCTCAGCTAACTGCCGCTCCCCCACTTTCCTGATTCACTCTTGCTTAGCTTTTCCTCCTCACTTAGCTTTTGGCCTTCATGGACTGTGTATTTTTGATTGGCCTCCCAGGGGGTTGGACCTAGTGCTTGGTCTTTCTCAAATTTTGGGAATTAGTTCACACCTGACTACCTTAACTGTCTATTTGTCCCTGCTGACTAGAGTAAGAAGCCCCTGCCAGGTCTCCCACCTCTCAGAACCGTCCTCTGCAGCAGGTGGGGGTGGGAGTAAACATGTGGCCTTGGTGTTGGTTGGTGGTCTGGACTGTCCTCCAAACACTCACTAAAACAAAGTTAATTAATCAATATGTTACATGAAATTAATTAAATTAACTAATATGATAGGGTTTACAGATCCCCTGCCATCTTCAGAAGGAGGGTAACTTTCCAAGAAGACAGCCATGAGGGATTCACATCCCACACTGGTGGGATGCCTGTTACTGGCCCTACAGGTCCATGTGACCATCTTGTGGAGGCTGCTCACTGGCCTGTGGGATGTGGGGTGGCGGTGAGCACAAGGAAGTGAGGCAATGGGAACATCTCAACTGAGACCTTAAAACTGAAGGGCTGAGGAGACAAGGGGACCTGGGTTATATCCCTCAGATGCCTTCTGGTTCCCCAGAGGGCCACCCCAGCTGGCTGGGAGGTTCCCTGGGGTGGGGGGGAAGGAGCCCACAGGACTTGGACTCTGGCAGGGATTGACTCAGTCATACCTTCTATGTATTTGTAGTTCTCTGTGATGTCATCTCGCTCATCACTTTGAATGCTCTTGGTGCTGATAAAATTGCCAACAGTATTCGTGTCCCGGTGAATTTTCTGCTCCTTCCCTCCGTAGACAAGCCAGGACATGCAGTCAGCATTGACCATGGAAAAGGCAAAGGCTGTGTCATAGTTCAGATCCACCTCTCCCTCTTTGATGGCTCTGACAGAGGCAGGGCCACAGCAGTAGAGGCCTGAAGGAGAACAGAAGAGCCACGATGGGTCATTGCTGCAGGGTCAGGCAGGGGTAAGGGCGGTTTCTGGGGAGTGGGTTCCACCTTTCTTCTGGACAGCCTCACCATTGCTCGTCTCCTGAGGGGTGGCATCCAGCACCTGCCAGCCTCCATATCCGGGAGGGAGGTCCTTTCGGGCCATCCAACACTCATTCCACACATGAAAATTCCTGAAGGAGAAGCCAGAGGAGTCAGTGTCAAATGAAGGCAAGAGAGAGCTTGTAGTGCTTGTGTTCTTTCCAGAGCAAGGCAGGGGCCGATGGGTACATGGACCGCTAAATAGAAAGACAAATTTAATGCACCCTAAGCCTTCAAACTCTATGGGTGAGTAGTGGCAGCTTTTCCTCCTGTGAGCCTTGACTTGCCCAGAAAAGAGCTTTCTTCTGTGAATAGAGAGTATTAACTCTATATTAACTGGAATTAACTGAAGTTAAATATCCCTCACTCTCTCTCTCCCAAAGGTCCTCATGGCCTTTCTTGTGTGTGCTGCTGAGTCACAGGGGCAGACATGGGTGTGTCTGGAGGTGGGGCTTCAGGCCCTCCTGTAGTCAGAGCTATAGGCTGAGTATTAAATGAAGGAGATGGCAAAGAGGGAAATCTCACCCAGGGCAGAAAGCTGTTGTGATGTGAGGATTCTAAACTCAGAATCATTTTTGTGTTCAGCTATGTCTCAGCCTTCGAGGTAGGGATACAGGGCCCTGGGACTGGTAAAAGTGAGGCGGGTCTGGGAGAATAGCAGGCTTGTGGGCACAGTCCTGCCCCACTATCTGCTGGTGGAGTTTGCCTTGGAAAGAGACAGAGAGGTGGTCTCTCACCAGACAGTGTCCTTCTTCTTATTCTCCAAGATCCTGCCTGTGCTGTCATAATACTCATCTATGATCAGGTTTCCATCTGTGTCGTGGCCAGAGTCAAAGTTGGTGATCACACGGGTGGGGATCCCCAGGCACCTCATTACTGCAGAAAGAGCAAAAAAAAAAAAAAAAAACAACCAACCAAACAAACAAACAAACAAAAACAAAACTCCTGTGGGCTGTGGATTCAGGAATTCTATGGATTCCTGGATGTAGGGCCCTGGGCCCAGGGAAACCATTCTTTGGCACCTGCAGGACTAGTCAGGGGAGCTGTCTGGAGCACTGGGTTGATGATATTGCCAACCTCTCTCCCCACCTTCCTGAACTCCTCTCCGGGGCTCATGGAAGAAACACTATGCAGAGGCTGGGCTTCCAGTTGCTCAGAGAAGCACTGCCAGGGCCCACAGAAACTCCAGTAAGTTGTGAGTCCCCGACTTTGCAAGCAGCACTGGGCAGGCATGACTCCTTTGGCAAGACTACTCAGTGGCCTGACTTGGTCTTGCTCATCTCTTGGCTGTGAATCTCCATCTTCAAACCAAATGCTAGAATTTCAGCTCAGACCATCAGATACTTAGACAAAGGGTCTGTGGCTTGGATTCCCCCTTTTCTATGGGTGTATTGTCTTGGAAGCTTATAAAGGAAAGTGTCACAAAGGAAGGCAGAAAAGGAAGGAAACTGTGTAACAAAAGCTTAGAAAAGTGAGGGTTTGTACCCAGTAGAGAAATTCTAGAAAGGAGGTACTACATTGTTTTTATTCCTGAGAGGGCATCTTTCCCTCTGCCAGCCAACTTCTGTGCTTTGTCCCTTGCCATATTTCCCCCATTCTGCACTCTTTAAGTATAGCAATATCCCCCAGCCCATCCTACTGCCGATGTCCTGGGGACCCTGTCCCTTCAAGTCCAGCATTGGCAGCCCACCCCATTTAATAATAATGATGATGATGGTGATGATGATGATGATGATGATAATAATAATAAAATTCAATAATATCAGCCAGGCATATTGCTATATTATCCTCAGGACAACTCTACACAGAAGCTACCATTATTATCCTCATTTTAAAGATTAAGAATCAGGGGCACCTGGGTGGCTCAGTTGGTTGGGCGACTGACTTTGGCTCAGGTCATGATCTCGCAGTCTGTGAGTTCGAGCCCCATGTCAGGCCCTGAGCTGACAGTTCAGAGCCTGGAACCTACTTCGGATTCTGTGTCACCCCCCCCCCCGCCCCTCCCCCACTTGTGCTCTGTCTTGCTGTCTCTCAAAAATAAATGTTAAAAAAATTAAAAAAAAAAAAAAGAATCAGAGGCTAAGAGGGTCACCTGGGTGGCTCAGTTGGTTAAGGGTCTGGCTCTCAGTTTCTGCTCAAGTCATGATCTCACAAACAGTGAGATCAAGCCCCTCCTTGGGGGCTGTTTCTCTGCCTGCTCAATCTTAAGATTGAGCCTGCTGAAGATTCTCTCTCTCCCTCTATGCCCCTCCCCACCTCACAGGTGTGCATGCTCTCTCTCTCTCTCAAAACAAATAAATAAACTTTAAAAAAATCAGAGGCTAAGAAAAGTTAGCAACCTTGACTAACGTCAAATGGCTAGGAAGTGGCAGACCTATCACTCAAATCCCGATTTCACTGCTGGGCTCGTACTCAATTCTGAGCCCACCTCCCAGTATTGTGCACACAGTTCAGCATTCTAGTATTTTTCCCTAATTAAACATTTCATGCATTTTCCTATGTTAACAAATATTGGCACAATATTTGCACAAAGCCTCTCCAGGTCAGGGTGAAGAGACATCTCTGGATATAGCTCGGAAAGAGGGGGAGAGGATCCCAAAAGGGAACCTGGAGCTCTCCTTGGCACAGCTCTGTGCAAGGCCAAGGAATGAGGGCAGGGAGTGAGCAGAGCTGACAAGTGAGTTGTAGGTGGAGGTAACACAGGACCGCCTCAGAGGGGAGGGTGAGGTTGGAAAAGCTGCCACTAAAGGAAATGGGACAGGAATAAGGCAAGAGCACTCAGGTGACTCAGGAGCATTGCGTGAGCACATTTGTGCTAAGATTACAGTCAGGAGGGTGGGTAACACTTCTGATAATAAGAGAAGGTGCCAAGGAGGGATGGGCAGGGAAAGTAGGAAACAAGCCTCCATTCTTCACACCAAGTGATGAATTCACAAATAGCCACATGAACTGTCAGTGGTGGTATCAGCTTGTGCTCAACAAGGCTGGATGAACCTTTTCCACCTGAACACGTGGCATTGTGCCCATGGCACTCTGAAGTTCTTTACCTGACTTAGCACATGACTTGTGATGGTTTGTTTATGAGTCTGCCTTCCTGAGAGGGATTGTGTGATATTCGTCGTTATCATTATATGACCATTAACAACACAGAGCCAGGCCTGTTTTGCAGAAACTTGATGGTGCATCATTGCTAGATGGCTGAATGAGTGTCTCACAAATCTTCTGCCTGTTCTCGTGATTTCTGACTTTGCACAGCACTTTCATAATGACTGCGCCCTATGCTTTAGGTATCAAGCTTGACTGTCAGTAGAGCATAAGCTTTGAGTGGTGATGGATTTGCATTGATCCATTCTCACACTTTTGTCATCATGGAGGACAACAGCCTGTCACCCTAAACCCATGGTGAGGCTAGAATGGTTGCTCACATGGGGAGTGAGTGAGGCCTTGCTTCCATACCACACTAAGAGAGCTAACAGCACTCAGATTTGCATGAAGTCATACACTTTATTTTTCCCAGGGTCTTGCTCCCTCTGTCCTCCATGCTCTGTCCTCCCACCAATAGCTCATCTTGTCTTGTGGATTCACCTCTTACTTCTGTGCCCACAACTCCTAAACTTGAATCTTGAGCCTCTGTGGAGACCTCGCTGCTTCTAGACACATGCCCAACTGAGCTTGTCTTTCAGTCTTCTCCATCTTCTTTGCCGGTTGATGACATCATTATCATCATCATCATAGTGCCAGCCATGGTGCCAAGCATTGCATGGGCATGATCTCATTTATTCATCTCCCAAACCCTGTGGTTATCCCGACTTTAAAGAGGAGAAACCTGAAGTGTAGAGAGGTTGAGGTCACATGGCAGAAAGAGGAGAGCCAGGGCAGGATTTAAGCCCCTGATTCTCTGATCTCAAAACATCCCCATGCTTCTAGCTACAAGCCACACCACTGCAACTTCACTAGGCATCACAGCACCAACTCATTCTCAATACACCTTCCTCTGTCAAGTTTTCACTGACTACTTCATGCCACACTAACTTCCCTTCTCATGCTCTCACTTAATCCAGTCACCTGTGCTGCATATTTTATCACTGGATGGAGCTCTCTGTGATCTCCTGTATTTGTTTTATCTTGTCAGCCAGATTACAAATCCCCCTAGACTAGGATTTATATCCGATGCTTTTCTTGATATTTCTTTGTTTCCAACACAGTGCTGGGTACAAAGTAGATGCTCATTAAATCTGTGTTGCCATGTATTGTCTTTAACCTGTGAATAAGGTTTCTGCAGACTACCAGTCCTAATGACTCACAGTTTGACATGATACTCAGGTGACTCACTAATAATTTGGGGGGAACTGAGTACTACATAAAAGGGAGGTGTGTGTGTTTGTGTGTGTGTACACACATGCACGCAACACTCACGCAGTCATGCTTAGATAAAGGTGGACCAGATATAAGAATCTGGAAAGGCCTGAAGAGTTCCCAAGGTATATTACACCACACCACACTCCCAGCATGAATTACTATGTCTTTTCACTCAGCCATTCAGCACTCATCCAGTGCTCATGTCAAGCCCCTGTGATTAACCAGGCAATGGGTTAGATGCATACACAAAAATGAAAGACATTCCTGTCCTCAAGGAGTGCAGCTTCACTTTTGACTGGTGATGGACATCATCCTGATGGTGTATTAAACATGGAGTCTGTTTCAGGCCTAGCTGTGAAATCTTCTCACCAGTTCGTTTTCCTCCCCCCGTCTCCCACCAGCTCCCCATGTGGAAATGTGGCTCCAATTTTAAAAGAGAAATCAGTGGAAAGTTAGAGTTAAATCTGTTGAAATTCGCTTGATCAGCTTTGCTGCCACACTTCTATGGCTTAAACTGAAGAATACAGTCAAACTTCAGCTAATAAAGTTGAAGTGTTTGCATTTAAATATGATGATTTTTAGCATCTTTTAATTTCTCCCCAGAAGCATCAAGCTTCCAAATGGTAAAAGTATCTTCTCCTCCCATGCTTCTCATTGTTCCTTAAACCAAGATGGTTATATTGTCTTGGTTTTTCAGATACGCCTTCACAAGTTCATATTAGAACTGTTCTTGTTTGTCTGCAATGACAATGAATCCTAAAACTGCTTTAAAAATATAATGTCCACTAAAAAAATTACCAGGCATGCAAAGAAGCAGAAAAATATGACTCATAACCAGGACAAATGTCAATCAATATACTAGATCTAGAAATAACAGAGAGATTGAATTAGCTGACAAGGACCTTAAAATAGCTATTTTAAATATTATAAATATGCTCAAGAGGAGGTAAAGGAAAACATGACCATAAGAAGAGAAATGGAAGATAGAAAGAAGATCCAGTGGAACTTCTAAAGATGAAAAATATAACATATAAATATTGGACAAAATATTGCACTATAACAATATACTTTTTTTTTTTTTGGTAAGAACACATTCAGAGACAATGTTACATATTAAATACATCAAAGTGTTTCCCTATCATGGAGGAAGGTGAATAGGAATGGGTTGCAAGACAAAAGTGAGGAAAAACTAATTGATTAGTTAATTAATTTTTTAAAAAGGGGCCTGAACCAGACCTATTATAATAAATATCATGAAATGAGAAATATGATTAATTAACCCTAAACACTCCAAGGAACGAAAGAAGGAAATAAAGTAAAAAAGTGAGACAGATGATGGGGAACTGAATTTTGGGGGATGACTAGAAACACCTTGTGAGCAAGATCCAGTCAGACCTCTGGAGCCCAAGAAGCTGAGATTAAAACAGTATCAGGCTAATTATAATAACTAATATTTATGTAAAATTAACTATGTGCCAGGCATTTTTCTAGGTACTGGCCAAATATTAACCCACAACCTGGTAAGGGAACATTCCACACAAGCCTTGATGTCTCTTTAATCAATGGAGAACAATAGTAGATTTGTGTTTGAGTGAAAGGTTGAGGCAACAAAATGCACCAGGACTGGGGCTGAGATTCCTTCTTTGAGAGCTAAGGGCTCAGTGAAAACAGTGAGGACAAAAGTTGTATTCAAATGAAGATTATGAGGTACTTTATAGAGGCCACTACACAACTGAGTGAGAAGAAATCTTAGGTGACATGTAGCCCAGGGGTGTTCAAAAAGTTTTAAGCAGAGGACACTACATGCAAGGTAAAGTGTTAAGTGGGGATCCAATATACAAAATGTACTCATGGGGTAGTTTTAGGTGAAGAGAGGAAAGCCTAGCTCTACGCAACACAACCTCCTCATCTCCCACACTATTTCCCACCATCCTTCCCCCCATGCCTCCTGGGCCACCTCTCTACTTTATAGAGCAGGGGATTATGCCCCATAGACCTGTTCACAGTCAATGTTCATGTCTTCCAAGTCACTGCTGACCCTATCCCTACCCGTGCAGCTGTGGGCAGGAACAGACCAGGCATATTCCCAGGATGACTGCCTTAAAAAAAAAAGGCAAAAAACCAACTTTATTGAGATATAATTCACATACCAGAACGCTTGTGAAGTGTACAATTCAGGAGTTCTGGTCCAAGATGGAATGTGGGAAGACCCTGAACTCATCTCCTCCACAGACACACCAAATCTACACCTATTTATAGAGAAATTCCTCTTGAAGAAGAACTGAGGGCTGACTGAAAGCTTCTGCACAACAAAAAATAGACCACACAGAGAGTGGCAAGAGAGAGGGGGACTTGGTGACCAAGGGAATCCCCACTCTGACTCTGTAAACTGCAGTGGGAAGGGATAGTACTGAGGGACTGTGAAAAGATTAGTCTGCCCTGGAGCACAGAAAAAAAAAGCTGCAGTATAAAAGAGCAACTGGAATATAAAAGAACCAGCCCTAGAACCTTGACAAGTGGCAGGGGAGCTGCTGGAACTCTCTCCAGGTCCCTTGTAGCAGAGAGTGGATGGCCAGAACAGGAAAAGCCTGATGACTGAGAGCTGTGGGTGGCCAGCCCTAAGTACAGAAAAGGTAGACCAGAGATTTGTCTGAAATTCCCCAAATAACAGCCAACTAATTGAATGTCAAAGAAAAACCCTGTTCAAAATTTGATGCATGCACGTTTTCCTTTTGGTGATTTTTCATTAGGAACTTGACGTCAATATGTTGACATTTAAAAAGGCAATTCTGCGAGGCAGAGCTGCAGGGGAGGATGCATTTCTGAGTCAGACAAGAGTCACTTGTTCACTGTAAGCCTCAGTTTTCTCATCTGTAAAATAATGGTAATGATATCTACTTTGCAGGTGGTTGTGAGGATAGAAAGAGTAAAATTGCCCGGCATATGCCTGAAGTGCAGAGGATGCTGGGTAAGTGGCAGTTGCTAGCGATATGTATGTATTAGTATCTCCTAGTGGTTACAGCATACCAGACTTGGATGTGAGACTGGCTCTACTGCTCCATTTCCCTATCTGCAAAGTGGAGATGATGATGATGATAGAACCTACCCCATATAGTCATTTGAGGGTATCCAATGAGGTGATCTTACCTGATGCTTACTGAACATTCACTGTAGCCAGGCACTATTAATTCTTAGCACATTCCACATACCTCAGTCCTTCAATAACCCTATTCAGTAGGTACTATTACTTTCTCCCATTATAAGTCTGAGGCACTAGCCCAAGGCTACTCAGCCATTTGATGGAAGTGTTGGTATTTGAAAGCAGTCTACTTCCAGAGTCCACATGCCTCACTATTATTCTAGGTTGTCAAGATTTTAACACAGTGCTTGGCACAAAAGAAGTCCCCAATGCACAGTGCCTGGCACAAAAGAAGTCTGCAATGCACATCAGCTATAGTGATTGTGAAATAAAAACAATATTACTAATAAATGTGCTTTGGTAGCTCTGTTGGGCTAAGGAATTTGATAAATCCTTAACTTTTAGCGGAGGATAGAGGTTGGGTCTTACCTATTTTTGTATCTAAGAATACTTAAAGCACAGTGCCTAGCTTAGAATAAGGACTCAATAAGTGGCTGGATGAATAAATGAGTTTTCAAACAGATATGCTTATTAATATACACCATGGTGGCCCTTTGGGGGAAAGCTGCTGTTGCCTGAGCTATAGTTGGATCAAGCCACATTTGACCCACTTTGCCCAGCCCTTTGCTTCCCAGGTCACAAAGCGGCCATGATTCTCATAAACATTTTAATTGGTCTGCTCTCATTATACAATCTTCATTCACTGGCTCCACCCCTCTCATTGCCCGGTTCCAGACAACCACACCCAAAACCCTGGTCCTCTCCCTCTCTACATGCACACTTGGCCCATTAGTCTTTAGGCTTTTCCACACAAAGGAAGGTTCCCTCTCCAACATGCACAAGACTGATCTGTTCTCTGCCTACCAGTCCTGTGCCTGCTCCCTGGATGACTCAGACATCCCAGGTCACCCATATCTCTGTGGCTCTGGGTATCAAAGCTGTTGAATTCCTAGTTTCTGGTCCCTGGGCAATCAGAGCCTCCAACTCAAGATGGGGCCCTGCACTTGAAAAGGAGGAAGAGCTCCTCACCAACCTATTTGAAGTCATCCTCTGTGGGTATTGACAGAAACCTCCTTGTGCCCTTGGACAGAGCCCTGGTGCTCTCTCCTCGGCAGCTCAACAGCCGGGCTGTCTCTAGGCTTCTTCCAAGAGCTCAGAGATGGGCTCAGCACATACAAGCACATAGACTGCACCAGGCTTTGTCATACAGGGAATTTCTACATGAAAGGCCTGAGTCTGCAATAAACGTGAAGCTGTGGCAGATCTGGTCTCCCTGGAATGGACTAGAGACTCCTGTGAGTGAAAGCTGCTACTGGCCTCTTTCCCTAACTAAGAAGAATAAGAACTTCCTGACTGTGACCCAAGTCAGGTATACAGATATGCATGCCTGGAGGCTGAGAGCAGCCTAGGTATGGGGGTCAGGGTGAGGGTGAGAGCCAATAGCAAGCTGGACCCTGGGTGAAGCAGAAGGCCTCCTCCTGCTGTCTCTATATGTGACTCATTTCTAGGTGTCACTTGCCTCAAGATTCACAGCCACCCCTTTCTTCTGCTTGCTCCTCCTGCTATCTGCAAATCAACTTCCATTTGCCTTCTTTTTCCCATACATATTTTTTTAGCTTTCCTTCTACTAGTGTAGCATCCACTTCCTATCAGAAAAAAAGCTGATCTCCTGTTTTCTTCCATCCCCTACCTCTCTGACCTGAGTCAGGCCTCCAGGCCTACTGAGCATGAGACAACTCCAAATTCAAGGTCATTTTATGTCAACTGCCATCTTTCCCTGGCCCCATGGCCCATACCACCACTCCGATATACATTTCCCTCCCATGTCAAGACCACTCTCTGTGCTCAGAAAGGGCACTAATCAGTTTGTAAGCTTTCTAAATACTTGGCCTTTCATCTCATTCCTGTCTTGGACCAAACAATTTCCAGCCAGGCTCCTAGGTTGTCCAAACTCAGAGGAAGAGAAAGGACAGGAAAGTGTTTAATTTCTGCCTCAGAACCATCCTCTGAAATAAGTCCAGATACATGAAGCCGGGGTCAGTGAGAAGACATTTTTACAGAGGGGCTTCCTTCCAAACATTTCTCTAGTGGGAACTGTGCAAGACTGGGACAAGAATGGTTCAGAGGTCTAAGACATGAGCCAGTACGTTACTTGTTCTCTCCATGTCGCCCTTTCCACTCCCTACCTGTGCACATGATGGCAGCAAAGACCCAGCACTGCCCATAGCGCACCGGCTGGCAGCCTGTGGCATGCCACTGTTTCAGGATGGCCACACTGCCGGTCCACTCTGCAGGGTTGATGCCATCTAAATAACTCTCACTCCAGTTTCCATTAAGCACCCCATTGTCATCGTTGCTGTTGATCTGAAGAGAAACCATATATAGAACCATTAGAAGCATTCTTTTGCTCAGCAAGATGCGATGTGTGGGCTGCTTTGCAAGGTCTGTGGGCCTGAGACACAAAGGACTCTTCAAACTGGTTTTACCTGGGAATTTCCAGACCTGCTAGGGAAGTGGTGGGGGTAGGAAACTGGCCATTCTGACTTGTTTCTACTGTTAATTAGTTGATCATTCTATTTCTACTACCCCCTGCAAAGCTAGAGGTTGGCTCCAAGAGCTCTTAAAAATACCTCAGAGCAAAGGAAATTTCGAAAAAAAAAAAAAAAGAAAGATCAGTTCCTAAATCAAAGTTATACTCAGCCTTTCCTGAAACATTAATTTGGAATTAATGAAGGTAATGGCCCACACCCAGCTATTTCAGAATTCAGCTGAGAAAACCTGTTACCCATATTTTTTCATTAGCCTCATCCAAACTGGCTTTGCCAGAGGGTCCCTGCTCTCGACTCTTCACCCCACCCCCATTGCAGGAGACAACTGTCAGGGGGCACCCCCCAACACACACAGCTTCCTCCCTCCCTAGACATACCCTGGGTGGGCAGAGCCAGACCCAATCTCACCATGGCACACACCACTCTGCTGATGTAGACGGGGCTTCCCCGCAGGGCACAGTCTGTAGCTGGATCAATCTGGAAGTTCAGACTCTTGTCTAGTAGCTCCAGGCAGATGTCTATGATATTCTCTTCAAACTATAAGAGAGATGCAGAGAAGCAAGGCTCCCATGATTGGCACATGTAGATATGACAAGAAATTCATGACCCATCCCACCCAACTCTCCAATGGAGTGGTTTGCGGAATATGATCCCATTTGTAAGGTAACTGTGTCCAGTAGCACAGACATAAACTGCCTCCTAAGCAGGTGCAGGATCTCTGAGCTCTGGTGTCCCAACTCACCCAGTTTGTATGTCCTACAAATCAAATCGCTGGGGTTCTTTCCAATGAGTCTGACTGGCTAAAAAGTCAGTTTCTCCCTCTTCTCCTCTCATTCCTGGAGCCTATGGGATGTTCTTGATAAAACCACGTTGCCTCATCTTCTACCTCCACTTGCTACCCCAACTCACCATTGGCAGCTACTGTTGAGGTACTGGCATGAACTAGCCATGGTACCTGTGACTCAGTCATGCTCTGGAATGACTAATAGTGTGTGAGTGATGGAAGCTTCCCACCCAAAGCAGGCTGACTTGTCCTTCGGGCTTGGTGTGAATGACATTTTATCTGAGGCCTTCCCTGACCCTGAGCCTTTAATGTCAGTTATAATGATGGAGCCAAGCTCTGTCTTGCTTGCCTGAGCATATACTCTGTCTGTCTCCAGCTGTCCTTGTAACTGTATGCCCCAGACCTGGCACAGTGCCCAGCACATAGTAAGGACTCCATGCATCTTGGTTGAATGAGAGTAAATGAATGCATTTATCCCCATGTAATATTCACACTGGACAATAAACAGGATTTAGGAACTTTCTCTGACCTATCTTCCCCAGGGGAGAGTTTAATCAGTTCACTTTTCTGCTTTAAAATGTTCAGAGGCCTCTAGACCTTCAGAATCAAAACTCTAACCTCCCCTAACAGCTACATAAGACCCTCCCTGATCTGGCCCCTTGTACCTCTCCAGCTTCATGTCTCAATTCCTCCTGCTTCATCATTTTGCTCCAGCATTACCAGATTCCTTGTAACCCTTGCAGCAGACCAAACTGTTTCTCACCTTTGTGTTTTTGCTCATGCTTCACTCTGCCTGGGGTATTTTCCCCACCTTTCTTCACTTGGATAACTCAGTTCAAGCATCTCCTTTTCTAGGAAGCTTCCCCGATGACTCCATTCCCAACCAAGTGCTCCTCCTCCGGGCTCTCAGAACATCCTGTGCCCATCTCAGTCTTTGCATATCCCACTGCATGGTAAGTAACCTGCTTATGTGACTGAGTCCCCACTATACTATGAGCTCAGGGACAGCATTCAATTCATTTTCATATCCCTAACATCTTGTACTCTGCCTGATATTCAGCAGGTGTTTGATGTAAGTTCACTGAATAAGAGACAGGAAGAAAAGGAAGGAGCCAGGGCTCAAAAAAAAGCAATTTCTCACTTCTGTTGCTCACAGATGATGGTAGGTTCCTGTCTACAGGGCCTCTCTGGATCCTCATTTGC
Source organism: Lynx rufus (assembly GCF_022079265.1). Classification (NCBI taxonomy): domain Eukaryota; kingdom Metazoa; phylum Chordata; class Mammalia; order Carnivora; family Felidae; genus Lynx; species Lynx rufus. Next base: position 31,535,116 of record NW_025814827.1, on the reverse strand, counting down.
CTGTGCTGAGTGAGGGGTTGGGGAGGTCAGTTGGTGCCAGTTGAGGCTGCCACGTCTCATCTTGAAAATAGCCACCTCAGGAGGCCTACGCTGTGCCTGAGACCACATGTGTTGGAGTTCTACTTGGGCAAGTCCAGGAGAGGGACTCATATCAAACAGACACAAGACTCCACAAAGGATTTCCCAGCCAACAGCCATCCGGCAGCCAAGACTAGTCTTCCTCCCACAGTGTTGTGGTGCCGGATCCCAGTCTTAAGAACCGTCTTCCCTGGCCTGGCCCTGGACTTCCTGGAGCACCTGTTGTAGGCTGAGCTTTATGTGGGAGGCAGGCCTTGCAATAAGGCAGGAGTTGCAACACATTCCGATTAATGTGATGCCATTTTTACAAATACAATCACGTTTTAGAATATGCAGAAGAAACAAAACATGGAGGAACATACACCACTCTGGTGATGGTGCTTAGCATGCCCTTTGTGTTCTAAGTACCCATTTTTAATTTTTAAAAAAAATTTTTTTTCAACGTTTATTTATTTTTGGGACAGAGAGAGACAGAGCATGAACGGGGGAGGGGCAGAGAGAGGGAGACACAGAATCGGAAACAGGCTCCAGGCTCCGAGCCATCAGCCCAGAGCCTGACGCGGGGCTCGAACTCACGGACCGTGAGATCGTGACCTGGCTGAAGTCGGACGCTTAACGACTGCGCCACCCAGGCGCCCCTAATTTTTTTTTAATGTTTATTTATTTTTGAGACAGAGAGAGACAGAGCATGAGCAAGGAGGGGGCAGAGAGAGAGGGAGACACAGAATCTGAAATAGGCTCTAAGCCCTGAGTTTCAGCACAGAGCTCAACATGAGGCTTGAACCCATGAACCACAAGATCATGAGCTGAGCCAAAGTCAGATACTTAACCAACTGAGCCACATAGATGCCCCTAAGTACCCATTTTTGTAACATTTCCTTGTAAAGTTTTTAAAACAGCTGTGTATTACTTTTATAATGAAAAGGATATTGGGGCACCTGGTTGGCTCAGTCGGTTAAGTGTCCGACTTCAGCTCAGGTCACTGTCTCACAGTTTGTGGGTTTGAGCCCCACATCAGGCTCACTGCTATCAGTGAGGAGCCAGTTTTGGATCCTCTGTCTCCCTCTGTCTCCCCCTCCTCTGCTCATGTGTGCTCACTCTCTCTCAAAAATAAACTTAAAAAAATCTTAAAAAAAAAGGAAAAGGTATCTAATCAAAACAAACAAAGATGCAATAGTAACCGGGAAGGAAGTACATCACTGCTCATTAACATTGCTTTTGGCTGAGATGTTCAGGGACAAGTTTCGTCAGTGTGACGCAACTGATTCTAGGGTCTGTGGTCTAGATAATGAAGATGAAGTGGGAGAGGCAAATGGGGCCCAACTGGAAACAGTTTAACAAACAACAACCAGGCACTGCCATGGCCATCCTCATTATTGTCCCTTTGTCCTCATCATCATGGTCAATGGAACTCCCTGGTGGGTGCCTTTAGCTGTCCTTCCCCCTTAGATCCTGATGTTCAAATCAGACATGATCAGCAAAGAATATCCTCCGACTCATTTAGCTCCCTGGAGTGTCATCTCACACTTTGATGTTACCATTTGTCTGTTCTGGGTGAGCCCTGCATGAGAAGAACCCTCCCACCTTGCTCCTGCTCCCCACTTCCCACAAGCCCAGGGCCTGGATGGGCTATGAATAGGGCTGAGACTTACCTGTCCATAGTTCCAGGGACACGGGCGGATCCAATTCTTGTTCCCTTGGTAAATGAAGCCGTAATCATTCACGACATACTCCTGCCTCTGGGGCTCACTGTCCAAGTAGACAGAATCCCCTAGGAATCAAAGTGGCAGGACACAAAGCAAAAAAGTTATCATTCCCTTCCTACCTCATTCCCATCCCCAGAAGGCAAAGTCCTATGGAAACTGAGCTCTGGGGATGGCCCTGGGTGTCACCAAAAGGGGCAGAAGAGGAGGTTTCTTGGAGAGACCCACCTTCTACAATCCCTCAGCACCAGCAGCAGGTTCAATACGAACATGAGGTTGAATAGTGAAAATTTACCTTCAGTGGAATTTCTTGGTTTTCAAAGCACATTTACATCCTGACCTAATTAAGGGTGGAGGGAACAGGCTCAGAGTGGTAAGTAACTTGTCCAAATCACATGTAAACACAGAGTGAAATTTGAACAGAGTCCATATGTCACCATATTCCATGATTTTTCTGCTACATTCAACTAAACCTGACTGGAAAAGAGCAAACCAGAATTTAGGGGTTGGCATTAACCTCCTCATGCCTTTTATAGGAATTTAACCTAAGGACAGCATTTAGGAAGTACACAGAGATTTGGATGCTAAGCTGTTTATTTGAGTACTGTTTGTAACACTGAAAAGCTGGAAACAACCTAAGTGCCTGGTTCTGGGAGCTTGTTAAATAGCCATGTCCACCACAGAATTCTGTACATACACGATTAATGTAAGATTACAAAATTGTACATATAGGCATCGAAATCTACACGTGATATGTTAAGTTTTAAATGGGTTACATAATAATGTTACAGCATGAATTGACATTTGTTTAAAACATATTTATACCAAGGATTTTGAAGACTATTCTATAAGATGTTGATAGTAATTTTCTTTTTCTTTTTGCCTGTTGGTATTCTCTAGATTTTTTGGAATGAGCACATATTGCTTTCATGATATAAAAAAAATTTTTTTTTAAGTTGAGAATGAACAAATAAAGGCCATGGGAGTAGGTGTCCTCTTTGCAGTGTCCTAGAACAATCTGGAAGGCCCACCTAACTTGTAGGTGAAAGTACTCTCCTCAATTCCTCAGAGGCAGCCTCAGACTCAGCCTGCATGGACTCTGGTAGAGTCAGACTCCTAGAGAAGATCCATTTTAATGAGGTCTTGCACCAGTGTGACCAGATCTGCAGGTTCATGTTTGAGACCACACATATTCTCCTCACAGCAGGGGCTAGCAGTGGCCAGCACTGCAGGGTGGGGGTCCCTAGCCAATATCTTGGACATGGTGATGGGGTAGCCACTGATCCTGTCTTCAGGGCCTACCAACCCCTAGCCCCATATTGAGTCTTCTGGGACCTGGATGGGGCACAGCTTTAAAAAAAAAAAAAAGGCCCTACAGTGATTACTTTCCTCCTCACAGTTCAGGAGAGGCCTAAGTACAAGTCTGAAACCCACAGTCTTGGAGGCCAGGACGTGTGTGTGTGTGTGTGTGTATACAAGAAAGAGAGATAGAGACAGATAGACAACTGTCCTCCTTGACCCAGTGGTGGAGCGTTTTCATACGGCTAATGGGTAAGAGCTCTGGGCCACTCAATGACAGGGCAGTAGGAGGTGGTTAGAGATGCTAGATCCCAGCCAGGTTCTGGTATGACTCACATAGCCCCCTTAGAATAAGGTTGGAGGAGCAGGTAGAATGAGAGGGAGGAAGGAGAGAGGATATCCTCCAACTAGAATAGGACTGTTGAGTCTGGCCTCTGCTCCAAAGCCTACCAGACACATTCTCAACTCTCAACTCTTCCTGCCCTTCTTCCCACTCTCTCCTCCTGACTTGTCCTTCATTCTGCCCATACCATGTCTGTATGTCTGTATAACTACTCTGCCCTCAGGTGGATTTAGATTACAGGGATCGTAGGACAGGTGGTACTGGGATATTCCATATATCTTTGTCTAAGACAAACACTGGAAACAGCCAAGATACCCATATATAGGAGACTAGTTAAAAACATTTGGTAGTCCAAACAATGGAGTAATTGTAGCCATTAAAAAGAACATATTGATAGGAAAATATATTCAAAGTTGAATTGTTGAATAAAAAAAGCAAGTTAAAGCATGCTATGTACTATATAATCCCACTTGTGGTACAACTGTATAATCACACACATATGTATATATGCATAAATACATATTTGATTAAGCATGGAACAGTTTTGTAAGACTACACAAGAAAATGCTAACAGAATTTTCCTCTGGAAGATGGAACTTGGAGTTTGGGATAAGGTTTTACTTTTCACTTTATACTTTCCTTCCTCCCTCCCTTCCTCTTTCTTTCATTTTTTCTTTCTCTCCTTCATTCCTTCCTTCGTTCCTTTGTTCCTTCCTTTCCTTCATTCTTTTTCTTTCTTTCTTCTTTCTTTTCTTTACTTCATTCCACAAATATTCAATGCAATACACTTCTTATTCTTAGAATGAAAAGACTCAAGTTAATTTAAAAATGTGTGGTAAAGGTAGATGTTAATAGTGGTCAAAGTTAATTATATTAGTCTTCTTTTCAAAAGTTTATTTTATTGGGGTGCCTGGGTGGCTCAGTTGGTTAAGCGTCCAGCTTTGGTTCAGGTCATGATCTCATGGTTCATGAGTTCAAGCCCCATGTCGGGCTTTGCACTGACAGCTTTCTGCCCTTCCCCTGCTTGTACTCTATCTCTCTCTCAAAAATAAATAAACATTTTTTTTTTACTTGAGAGAGAGAGAGAGAATGAGCAGGGGAGGAGCAGAAAGAGGAGAGAGAGAGAATCCCAAGTGGGCTCTGCACTGATAACACGGGGCTCAAACTCACAAACCATAAGATAATGACCTAAGCCGAAACCAAGAGTCAGACACTTAACCAACTGAGCCACCCAGGTGTCCCAATAGCTTTCTTTCTTTCTTTTTTTGATGTTACTTATTTTTGAGAAAGACAGAGACAGAGCATGAATGGGGGGAGGGCAGAGAGAGAGACACAGAATCTGAAGCAGATTCCAGGCTCCGAGCTGTCAGTACAGAGCCCAAAACAGGGCTTGAACCCATGAACCATGAGATCATGACCTGAGCCGAAGTCAGACACTTAACTGACTGAGCCACTCAGGTGCCCCTCAATAGTTTCTTTTTAAGTAAAGATGACTTTGCTCATGTTTTCAAAATTCTAAATAAGTAAATAGCAAGTTCTTCCTGCCTTGTTTCTGGTGCTTGGGAGTAGATGCTGAGTGCATACAACTGGGAGGTTTCTGGTAGTCAGGGAACAGGGGTCTAGAAATGACAAAGGGGCAGAGACAAGGGACCCACACACAGACACCCCACCTTACCTGGGCACCAGGGATTGAAGAGCAGGATGAACTCCCCAAGCTGGTAGGCTGTGACAGACTTCTGGAAACAGTCAATATGAACTTTCAAGAGATACCGACCCACGGCTGCTGTGGGAGGGGCACACAGGCTCACTTCCAGGGAGCTGGCCCCATTGGTCTCCAGAGAGGCAATCCATGGGCTGGGACCATGATGACCTGCCAGGCTGAACAGGGCTCGAGTCCCATTGGACAAGTCTGGTAGGGGTCCTGAGAGGGAAGCAGAACTCAGGCTCTCTGCAGTAAACTCTCAACCCTCCAGAATCTTCCTACACACACACACACACACACACACACACACACACACACAGCCCTCAGAGGTCCTCACCAGTCTCAGCCACAAAGATGATATTGTCCAGGCCTGGCTGGAAGCCCCGCTTCCTGAAGTACAGAGTGATGTTGAAGGCCTGGCCCCGGCGAACCAGGAGTCGGTCAGAGCTGATCTCCTCTGTGTGGTGCCGCACGTTGTTCCAGGAGCTCTGGAGGTCTGTGAGGGCCACCTCCAGCCCTGCAACAGGGCAGCCAGGGGCATATGAAAGAGCAGGGCTGTAGAGTCTGGTCCAATCTTTCCCACCACTGTTTAGTTGTACAAACTTGAGAAAGAAACTTAGCCTCTCTGAGCCTCAGTTTCCAAGTTAGTAAAACAGAATCCATAATACCCGTGTTACAGCATTGGTATGAGGATTAAATGAGGCTTCATGCCTGCAACTGCCTCTTTGTTACTTCCTTCTTCCTTCCCTTTCTTGCTTTTATAACCCTCTATCCCCTTCCCCTTTTATGCCCTCCAGAGGTACATGGATTTCTGCCTCTGTCCAACCTCTTTCATAGTCCTGGCCAAGTTTGATTGCTCCCTTCAGCCTATCATGTCTCCAGATTCACCCCAGCATCCAGTTTTTAGACTCAAGTTAACAATGTCACTTGCCCCTGTGCCAGCCTCCAGGTCTGGTAGTTAACTACTATGCTTTCAGCAATTTGCTGGCTCCCTGACCACCACTAATGTCACATGCCTAATGCCCTGGGAGCTGGGATGCTGAGGATAGTCAAAGAAAGTCACACTCCCAGCCTTCTGGAGCCTCTGATAAAACACAGATTGATCTCACTACTCTCCAAGTGTGTCTCCCCAAGAAGGGCTCCATTTCTGACTTCTCCATGTTTGGCCATGGTCCTACAGTGGTCTCCAGGCATCTGGGCTCACAACCTTTAAGCCACACTTGGCTCACCCATCTCTTTCTTGGTCTTTTTCCATTCGTATGTGGACACATCCCTTCATTCCATGAAAACATCTCTGGTGTCCACTTGACCCTTTCCACATTTGCATAATTCTGACCTCCTCACTTTACCCCTAGTGGCCATAACCACTTCCATTAGGTGTCCTGCTTCCTACACCATCCTCTCCTAACACATCACCAGATTATCTTTCCTCAAGACAATTTAATCATGCCATCCTTTTGCTTTAAAAGTTCTGAGATAGGGGCGCCTGGGTGGCGCAGTCGGTTAAGCGTCCGACTTCAGCCAGGTCACGATCTCGCGGTCTGTGAGTTCGAGCCCCGCGTCAGGCTCTGGGCTGATGGCTCAGAGCCTGGAGCCTGTTTCCGATTCTGTGTCTCCCTCTCTCTCTGCCCCTCCCCCGTTCATGCTCTGTCTCTCTCTGTCCCAAAAATAAATAAACGTTGAAAAAAAAAAATTAAAAAAAAAAAAATCTTTAAAAAAAAAAAAAAAAAGTTCTGAGATACCCTACAGCCTACCATACAAAAGGCACACTCCTTAACCTGACACTTATGACCCTCCACACCTGGCCTTCAGTTACTTGCGTTCTTGCTTCTCAACACTCCAAGCGTAGGCCCTCTCCTCCAACCAATCTGTTCCCAAGCAAATGGTAGCTCTACCTGTCCACGTATTTTGATCCTGTTGTAACCCCAACTTAGAGTGCCCTCTCATTCCGTCTGTCCTAACAAAATCTAACCAAATTCTACCTGTCCTCCAAGGCCTGTTGAAGACCCACCACTTTCATGAAGCCTGCCTGAGCTGACCCACCCTTCTTTCCATCTCCCACTGGCCTAGAGTACTTAACTGCATCACTTATAGTGAAACTTAATTGCTTCATTGAGTTAATATCATGCTCAATTGTTCATTTTTATCAACAAACTTTTACTGGGAGCCAGTAATTTCAGGATCAGCAAGAAATATTCAGATATTTTTGTAGTTACTTTTTCATTTGTTTGCCTTCTACCACAATATGTAAGCCAATGAGGATACAGGCCTAGCTGTTTTGTCTCAGCTGTATTCTAGATTATAAGAAATACAAAACAAAACATTTGACAAAATCCAACATCTTCTCATAATAAAAAACACCCAACAAGTAAATTACCTCTAAGAAAGGAAGTAAACTAGCTGAAACTGATAAAGAGTATCTATGAAAAATCCACAGTCAAAACCATATTTAATGATGAAATACTAGATACTTTTCTCCCTAAGATTAGGAACAAGACTAGGGTATCTTCTCTCTTCAGCATTGTACTAGAGATTCTAGCCAGTACACATTGGAAATAAGTAAAATTGTCTTTATTAATGTATGACATGATCTTGAATATAGCAAATCCTAACAAATCCACACACAAAATTAAAACTAGCAGATAAATTCATCAAGGTTGTAGAATACAATATGTATATACAAAAATTAATTATATTTCTGTACACTTGCAATGAATGAAGTTTTAACCCTGCCTTACACCATATACAATAATAAACTCTAAATTAATCTAAGACTTAAATGTAAGAGCTAAAACCATAAAACATTTAGAAGAAAACATAGGAGTAAATTTTCATTGTCTTGGACTTGGAAATGGTTTCTTAGATAAGACAATAGAAGCACAAGCAACAAAATAAAAAACCCTATAAATTGGACTTCATCAAAATTAAAAATTTTTTGCTTCAAGGATATCATCAATAAAGTGAAAAGACAACTACAAAATGAGAAAAGTATTTATAAATCATATATCTGATAAGGGATTTGTATCAAGAATATATAAAGAATGTGTACAACCCAATGATTAAAAAAATAACACAAATAAAAAATGGGCAATTGATCTGAATAGACATTTCTCCAAAAAAATATGCAAAGGCCAATAAGCAAATGAAAAAATGTTAAACATCATTAATCATTAGGGAAATGCAAATGAAATACCACTTCACATGCACTAGAATGGCTCTAATAAGAAAGACGGAAAATAACCAGTATTGGGGAGGATGTGGAGAAATTGGAACGCTTATACATTGCTGATAGGATTGTAAAATGGTATGGACACTTTGGAAAACAGTATGGCAGTTCCTCAAAATGTCAAAAATAGAGTTACCATATGATCCAGCAACTCCACTCCTAGGTATGGACCTGAGAATTTGAAAACATTTGTTCACACAAAACCTGTACATGAATGTTGATAGCAGCACTATTCATAATGGCCAAAAGATGGAAACAACCATCTGGTTATTGACCACCATCTGGATATTGGATGAACGAGTGTGGTATATCTGTAAAGTGGAATGTTATTCAGCCACATAAAGGAATGCTGAATACAGTATAATATAGATGAAACTTGAAAATATTATGCTTAGTGTAAGGAGCCAGATACAAAAGGTTACATATTATATGATTCACTTTAAGTTTATTTACTTATTTTGAGAGAGAGAGGAAGAGAGGGAGAGACAGAATCCCAAACAGGTTCTGTGCTGTCAGCACAGAGCCTGATGCAGGGCTCAAACTTAAGGACTGTGAGATCATGACCTGATCAAGAGTCAGATGCTTAACCTATGGAGCCACCCAGTTGCCCTATATAATCCAATTTATATGAAATATTCAGAATGGGTAAACCCATAGAGACAGATGGTAGATTAGGGTTTGCCAGGGGCTGGAAGTAGGAGAAAATGGGGTATGACTGCTATAGGGTATGGGGGTTCTATTTTTTTTAATCTTTTAAACATTTATTTTTTGAGCGACAGAGACAGAGCACAAGCAGGGGAGGGGCAGAGAGAGTGGGAGTCACAGATTCTGAAGCAGCCTCCAGGCTCTGAGCTGTCAGCCAGAGCCCAATGCAGGGCTCGAACCCACGAACCGCGAGATCATGACCTGAGCAGAAGTCGGATGCTCAACCGACTGAACCACCCAGGTACCCTGGGTATGGGGTTTCTTATGAAAGAAATAAAAGCATAATGATCAGCACATTGTAGGTACCAAAAGATGTTTACTAGTTTGAATAGAGTTCTCTATCTTTTCCATAATCACTCTGCACTTATTTCAAATTCAACCAACACCTCACTGAAGGCTTGTCTGCTATGTGCTGGGCACCATCCTAGACACTCTATCTCATTGAGTCCTCACCACAATGTTGGAGGGATGAAATGTCATGTCATTCACACTTGGAGATGGGAAACAAGGTTCAGGCATATTAAATGTCTTTTCTAAGGCTGAACCTAGGGTTACTGGCCTAAGTCCCGTCTTCTTTCCATTACTCAACAGTTGCTGCCATTGCTGGTCTTCAGAAAGGAACCAGCCTACTGATAGCTGGGAGAGCACCTGGCTTTCCCCTGGTAGTAGAAAAAGAAGCTCATCCCTTTTGGAGACCAGCTGACTACACAGATTATTTACTGGCTCCAATTCAGGTTGGGCTCATGACTTAGACTCCTCACTAGGTATGGCAACATCTGCCTGACAGCCAGCACTGGGGCCAAATCTCATCCTCTGGATACATCATGGGTCAAGTTAACTTCTGCGTATAATGCTGGGATTATTCTTCACCCCACACACCAGACTTTCAAATAGGAAGTACATTTACTATTGGGCATATTTGTTCTCCTTGATGTGAGGGGATGAAGGGGAGTAAAATGATCAGAGAAATAGAAAGGAAATTATAGGTAGAATCTTCAAAGTAATTGATCTCAGTATCAATCCTAGAGAGATACTCCCACATGAGTACAGAGGCATACATAAGAATGTGCCCTGCAGCATTGCTTATATAACTGGAAAATGGGAAACAACCTAAATGCCCATCAAAATGGGATGGATAAATAAATTACTTACACCCATACTATGGAGTACTATGCAAAGTGGAAATTTTTGAGGTAGATTTAAAGGTACTAATTGGCATGGGTAGAGCTCCAACCACATACTGTTGAGTGAAAAAAAAAATCAAGTTGTAGAAAAATATGTACAATGTGATTATACCATGATATTTATGATATTTATACCAAAAAAGCTAGTCATATATATATATATATAATTTTATATATATATATAATTTTACATATGTACTGATCTTATACATACACACACACACACACATACGCACACACAATATAAATATGTAGGCAAAAGACTAGTAACCATGATTTCTCTTAGATATGACCACAGTGGCCTCTCTGGAGATGAGGCTGGGGTTGGTGGTGGTGGTCAAGGGACTGTAACTTTATCTGTAATTATTGTCTTATTTTACTTCAACTGCATATCCATATATTTCTTGTGTAGATAAAAATCATTTTTAAATTTTTAAATATTTATTTTTATTTTTAATTTTTTTAACGTTTATTTATTTTTGAGGCAGAGAGAGACAGAGCATGAACGGGGGAGGGTCAGAGAGAGAGAGGGAGACACAGAATCTGAAACAGGCTCCAGGCTCTGAGCTGTCAGCACAGAGCCCGATGCAGGGCTTGAACTCACGGACCGCGAGATCATGACCTGAGCTGAAGTTGGACGCTCAATCGACTGAGCCACCCAGGCACCCCAATATTTATTTATTTTTGAGAGAGAGTGAGCAGGGCAGGGCAGAAAGAGAGAAAGAGAGAGAGAGAGAGAGGAAGAGAGAGAATCCCAAGCAGGCTCCGTGCTGTCAGCACAGGGCCCTACTCTCAGGGCTGTATCTCACAAACCGTGAGATCATGACTTGAGTCAAAATCAGGAGTCAGATGGTTAAGCAACTGAGCCACCCAAGCACCCCCAAAATTATAAAAATTTAAACAAAAAGAGTAAGTGAAGGTGAAGCTGTTAAATATGTAGAAATTTGAGCTCATTTTTAGAAATGGTTTTAACTAACGAACTAATTGTCAAAGCAGCTTTCTAGAGAGGAAATATAGACAGAACAGATTAGCTGAAATGAGGAACAGACTTTCTGAAGTGGGGAAAAAGAGAAGGTTTGAAGATGCAGAGAATTTCAGAGCCAGAAGAAAACTTCAAGTTCATCCTGTCCACCCCGCCCCTTCACGTTTCAGGCATGGGGGCTGGGAACTAGAGAAGTGACTTGCTAAATGTTAAGGCATCAGCAAGTGGCAGAGGACAGGCTCCCTGACCCACTAATCCCTGGCCCTGCCCCGTCCCACTGGGCTGTGGAAGCAGGCGTGCTGGTACACAGCTGTTTGGCTATGTTTACCAGCCGGCCTCCACCACGTTTCGTGGGTCTCAGACTATCAACAAATTCTGAAATTTCTGGGTTCTTTCAGCCTCAGTTCTTTATTTACTCCTTTCTTCCTCTGAATCCATTCTCCCCTTGACTTCCTACAGTCTCTCTGTCTTCCTTCTTCCTTAGCTCCTGCAGCCCCAGGGGGCCTCCCCTACCTTGCTCCATGGCCGCTGTCTCTGGTTCCTGGGCCACTCTTCACAGAACAGCTGGGCGGCTGGGAGCTTCAGGAAACTGGTCCTGGTACATTTGTTCCCCCTTCCATCTTTAAGACTCCAAGAGACACCGAAGGCAGGGTGGCTGCTGCACTGCCACCTGCTTACTGGGCAGATCACAACTGGTTTTCTCACTTGCCCTCAGGTTTTTCTTGGCAGTGTTGCTCAGCTGGGAAGAAGTGTGGAAGCCAATGAACTCTCAGGGCCTTATGCCATGTGAGCATTTGATAGCTCTTGGGCAATGAAGCATTCCATGGCAGGTGTTGTACTATAGTGGGGGAGCCAGGTGGGAGAGGTGAGCTGATGGCTTCTCTGGGGATGCAAGGGGCTGTCCCCCTACAGGAAAGAATACCAGGGTCCCAAGACTACAGCTCACAGCTGGGAGAGCCTCTCAAGCCTAGAACTCTGGCTGGCTTTTATCCTGAAGGGCCACTTTCTAGATGTCAAATGCAAAGAGAACCCACTCTGGATCACCCTTGGTATGATTTTTTTGGTGTTAGTTTTTGGGGCAGAGCTATTGTGTTGGGTGAGACTGGCCAGGTGAAGGCGAATCTCAAAAGGAGTAGAGGAAATAAACTTGGGAAGATGCATGGAGGAGTTCTGGAAATAAGTAAGAAGGTAGGAATGCCAGTGGATGTCCTTGGTTCTATTAAGAACAAACAGTACAAGTCCTGGGAGTGAGCATGTAGGGAGAAAAGCACAGATAGGAAGAGACAGATGGAAGGAGGGGAAAGGGCTCTTAGCAGGGAGTGGGCAGGACACCCTAAAGGCCCCCGCCCCCGCCTCCACCCTGCCTTTCCCTCCTGTGGGAACTTCCACTGAATTCCCTGCTTTCTGGGTCCCTTAACCTCCCTCTTCAGGAACCTCACTCACCACCATCTGCCCTCCTTCCTGTATTTTCTACTCTCCTTGTTCCCAGTCTGCTCTTATAGTATTTGTATCCATTCACATATACAATTCACTACTTCACACACACACACACCTTCATTCCAGCATTTCTGGTCTTGGCGAGTGAGGACAGTGCCCATCCAGTCACTCTGGGAGAAACCTGGGTGCCACCTCGTATTTCTCTGTCTTCCTGACCTCCCTTAGCCCATCAGCCACTGATTGCTGCCAGTCCAACTCCTGATTATCTCCTAAAATTAGCCTACTCTCCCTGGGCCCTTGGCCCTGCCTTCACTGAAGCACCCGCTGGCCTGGACAACAACTCCTAACCAGTCTCCCACCCGTCCTTTTTCCAAATGAGCCATCATAGTGATGTTTCTGAAGTGCCAATTCAGCCAGGTTGCTCCTGGCTTACAATCCAGCAGTAGGTCGGGTCCAAGCTTCTCAACATTGCCCACAAATCTCTTCAGGATCTTTCCTTCCTGCCTGGAGTCCATTCAGGCCAAATACCTGCCGTTCTCAGATGCAGATCTGCTTTCCTACACCTGTTATTGCACCTGCCAGTCTCTCTATTTCTGAAATGTCCTTCTCTCAGTTCTCACCTTTCTCAGATCCAGGCTCAAGTGCTGCCCCTCCAGGAGGTCTTCCTAACACCCCCTCTCCACCATGCCAGGCATACCAGGCATTTAGGGGCACCCCCTTTTCATTCCCTATTAGCCTACTCATACTCCATGTTATAAATACTTAGCCTATTTCCCCACCAATCCCCCTGGAAAGCATGGCCTATATCTTATTAATCTATCCCCAGTGCTTACTAATGATAATGGCTAATAGTGAAACTACTGGAAGAACTAGCGACATCTTTTCAGTTCCAGTGCATCATCCCACTTAATCTTCATGCCATTCCCCTGAGTTAGGTACTATGATTGTTCCTATATTACAGGTGAGGAAATCGAGCCTTAAAGATACTAAATAGTTTTCCTAAGATCACTAAGAACTAGTGGAACTAGATTTCGAACACAAAAGTCAGACTCCAAAGTTGTGCATAAATGCTTAATGCAGTATCTGAAGCATGGCCAGTTTTCCAGTTCATATTTGTTGACCGTGCAATTGAATGAATTAAAAGATGATCCATACACGAACAAATGGATAAGTGCCTGAACCCACTGCCACATTAGTGGAAATGGGTTAGCTTAGGGAGAAGGAGGAGGCATAGGCAGGAGAGCTTAATTGTGAGGAGAAACAGGAAGGTGAGTGCAGTGAGGGCGGGTGGGTCTGGAGAGGTGAAGTAGCCAAAGAGGAAGGTGCCCAGTGGCCACAGCAGCAGCCTATTTCATGGCACTGGGCTAAGAAGCTGGCTTATAGGTTTAGCTTTTCATTTGATTCCTACAAATCATAGTCAGAAGGTGTGTGTTGTGTGTGTGCTGGGGGAGGGAGGCGACTCTGGTCAGAGCGGCTTGTCTAGGGTAAGGGAGGCAGAGGAGAGCCAGGGAAGCTCAGCAGAGTTGATGGGCACCTTCCTGTTTGGAGGGAAGCAGGGCTGTGACCTGCAGGGGAAGGGCACAGAGCAGATCCTGGGACACTCAAATAGGGAGGTGTGGGCTCACCTGCCATCCCCCTGAACCAGCTCTACCAGGATGGGGGTGGGGTACCTCCAGACCTTTCTAAGACTCAGAGAGACTAGGATGCTAACATTTGGCCCTGCCATGAATTCCCAGTATGCCCTCAGCCACGTTCCAGTTTCCTTGTCTGTAAAATCAGGGTCCATGGGCTCCATGGGAGATTCCCCCCAGACAGTAGCAAAGGGAAGCATGAATTGGCAGATCCAGGTGGGTTCCTCTGCCTCCTCCCTTTTCTTTTCTTTTCTTTTTAATGTTTATTTATTTATTTTTGAGAGAGAGAGAGAGCAAGAGTGTGAGCAGCTGAGGGGCAGACACGGAGAGAGAGAATCTGAAGCAGGCTCTGCACTGACAGTGCAGAGCCCGATGCGGGGCTCGACCTCACAAACCGTGATATCATGACCTGAGCTGAAACCAAGAGTTGGACGCTTAACTGCCTGAGCCACCCAGGCACCCCTGCCTCCTTCCTTTTCTATGATCAGAAATGGAGACAGTCACTCAGAAGACGTGACTAAACCAATCAGGGACCTCTGCACATGAATGTACTTCACAACTTACAAAGCCCTTTAGAACACACTTTCTCATTTGATCCTCACAGTAACCCTCTGGGGGCTGGCACTGCTACTATTGTCTTGCACCTGAGGGACCTAGAAGTTGGCCCCAGAGCTCTGTGCTTTATATCACACAGTGACACTGAGCAGCATATGGGGAATTGCTGGGGACATGAACATGGAGGGGAATTGTTGGGGAAGACCAGCAATCAGGAGACCTGGGAGCTGGTCTGCTTTGTGCCCCCTGCTGCACAGCCAGGACATTTCTTTCAGAGTTTGTCTGTGGGCACCCACTGCCTGGGAGGCCAGCACACCGGGTTTTATGAGACAAGGGGAGGGCAAGGACAGTGAAGGAGGGTTGGCCAGGACCTAATCTGAAGGCGCTCTGCAACAGGGGGCATGAGCCCCAGCATCCTGGGTCCTGAGGGCCTTTGGAGCTGGAAGGGACTTTGAGATTGTCTAGCTTGTCCAGATGAGGTAGAGAAACGAAGCCAGACAGGCTTGCCTACATGAAAGAAAAAGAAAACACTACAGAGTACACTTTTTACAGCCAATTTTTGTGTAAGGAGAGTGGAAAATTTGAAAGGTCAACTGGGAAGGTAGAAATGGCTAATGCCCTTATGGAAGGCCCTTGAAGGCCCAGTAGGAAGCCTGTCCACTCTTTCCCTCCACCGACACAAGTGACACTGCCAGGCCCCCAGGCTGACCTGACAGGAGGGGCAATGACTAAACAAAGGAGGCCCAGGCACTTGGCAGGTGGAGCAAGGTTTCAGATTTCCCCAGGAGCCAGCTCAGTTTCTCCGGCAGGTGGGCAAGGAGCCACCTGGAACACAGCAGTGACAAAGCAGTGACAGAGCCCCACAGAAATGCCCAATGGCACTCTGGGGACGAGAGCAGCCAGCACACAGGGTGGAGGGTGGGTGTGCAGGCTCCTGCCCTTCCTTCACAAAGCAGCCTGCGAAAGCAAAATAAATTTTAAAAAACAGAGAGAGGAGAAGGATGAGAGGGAAGGGGAGGGGGGAGAGGAGGAGGAGGAGGAGGAGGAGGAGGAGAGGGTGGTGAGATAAGCCAAGTGAACCTGCAGAGCCACTCAGCAGGTGAGCAGTGGCAAGGATAAAGGGCCCACGTCTGAAAACCTGCAAGAGCATGCTCTCCTTTTCTGTGTTTCTGGAATTTCCAAAATTTCCATGATGCAAATATGCCAATTTATAATGATAACTATATTTTAATTTCTTTAATTGAGATATAATTGGCATATACTATTGTGTAAGCTTAAGGTGTACAACCTGTTGATCTGATACATTTGTATGTTATAATGTTACTACCGTAGTGTTACTGATACCTCCATCATGACACAGTTATTTCTTTTTTGCAGTGAGAACATTTAAGACCTGGTCTCTTGGTAAGTTTGAAGTATAAAATACACTATTATTAACTATAATCACGATGCTGTGCATTAGATCTCCAGAATTTATTTATCTACCAAATGGAAGTTTCTTCTCTTTGACTAACATCTCCCCAATTCCCTCACCCCCAGCCCCCACTTACCACCAATCTACTCTCTGTTTCTAGGAGTTCAGCTTTTTTAGACTCCACAGATAAGTGATATCATAAAGTACTTGTTGTCCCCTGACTTATCTCTCACTTAGCATAATGCCCTCAAAGTCCATCCATGGTATAGCAAAGGGCAGGATTTCCTTTCTTTTTCATGGTTGAATAATATTTCTCTCTCTCTCTCTCTCTCTCTCTCTCTCTCTCTCTCTCTCTGTGTGTGTGTGTGTGTGTGTGTGTGTGTGTGTGTGAACATCTTTGTCCACTCATCCACTGACAGACACTGGGGTTATTTCCATATCTTGGCTATTGTCAATAATGCAGCAACAAACACGGGAATGAAGGTTTCTTCTCAGGATAGTGATTTTATTTCCTTTGGATAAATACCCAGATGTGGGATTGCTGGGACATATGGTAGTTCTATATTTAACTTTTTGAGGAACCTCCATACTGTTTTCCACAGTGCCTGCACCAGTTTGCGTTCCCACCAACATGCACAAGGATTCCCTCTTCTCCATATCCTCACCAACACTTATTATCTCTTACCTTTTAATAATAGCCAGGTAATGATAACTTTATTTTTTTAAGTTTATTTATTTAATTGGAGGGAGGAGGGGCAGAGAGAGATGTAGAGAGAGAATCCCAAGTAGGTGCCACGCTGTCAGCCTGACATGGGGCTTGAACTCACAAACTATGAGATCATGACCTGAACTGAAATCAAGAGTCAGACGCTTTACCAACTGAGCCAGCCAGGCGCTCCTAATGATAACTTAAAAAAGCACAATGAATAGTGGGAGGAAGGCCAGAAAGATATGTGGCAAACTGTTAGCAGAGATTTCTTCTGGGATGAGGAACTATAGGTGATTTTTCTTTTGTTTCTTTTCACCTTTCTGGTCTTTCCAAATTATCTAGAATGAGCACAAATGATTTTGAGTGGGACTGGCCCAGCCATCCCTGTGCTCTCAGGGGGCAGCAGAGAAGTCCTGCTAGGTATCTCTGGCTGGTCCCCCTGGTGGCACAGTCACTGTCTTCCCAGGCCGCCCTCCCCAGACTTCCCTCCAGCTTCCATCTGCAGGCTAAGACCATTTAAATGGAGAGACCTGGGGTCCTTAATTCCAGAGAGGCTGATTTAAGGGAATCATATTGGCCTTATTTTGTGACTGGGGACTTAAAGCAGGAGAGAGATAAGACAGGAAGAGCAGAGAGGGCCTAGCCAATGCATCTGGCATTGGGCCAGGCCAGGGGACCAGCCAGCAGCAATAAGTAGATTCTTAGCACAGAAGAGAGAACACTGGTGATAAATTAAGAGGTCTTTATTGTCTCTTCCCAAGATGCACAGAGGTTCTAATAGTGCTTCATTCACCCCAAGCAGGCCAGGAACCGGACAGAGAAGGGGCAAAGATAACATTACACCTTCAGGAGCAGAAAAGACCAAGGTGGGGCTGCCAGAAGGCTGGAAGGGTATCAGGAGTGGGGGGTAGGGAAGGGGCTAGGGGATGAAGAGGGGAGCAGTAGGAAGGGTGCTGGGCTCAGGGAGAGATGGGAGGGGGGTGGTTGGGAGAGTACGGGGTGGGGCGGGGCGGGACTGAAGAAACCCTGGCTGCAGCAACAAAGATGTCCTTGTAGCCCTTGATCTCCTTGATCTCATTGCTGCTGATGAGGACTTGCAGCTGGCGTGGTCCAGTTTTGATGGGGTAGAGGTCCAGTTGAATGTGGATGGTGTGTCCAGCCACCAGAGTCCCAATGCTGAAAGTCAAAAAGAGCCTGTTAGAGCCTTAAGTAACTGCTGGGATGGGTGATATAGTTTCCCCTCTTGGAGTAAGCACCTCCCACCCCCCAACACCACCAAGGTCAACCTTCCCCAAGGAGGGTGGGAAAGTGGGGGTAGGTAGGCACCATTCAGGAGACAAGGGACCGACCTATGATCCCACAAGGTACCCCTTATCAGAGACCAGCATAAGACAGACAGTACTTACTTTTTGGATATCTGCCCATCAATGAGGCCACTTCCCTCCAGCACCATCATGCAGT
This sequence comes from Lynx rufus, assembly GCF_022079265.1. Lineage (NCBI taxonomy): Eukaryota > Metazoa > Chordata > Mammalia > Carnivora > Felidae > Lynx > Lynx rufus. Next base: position 31,516,687 of record NW_025814827.1, on the reverse strand, counting down.
TACTCAGAGCAGTCATTAGGGTATTGGTGAGGGTGATGTGGACTCTCAGTGCCTTGCCCACCTCAGCCCTTTTAGACACCTGTGAGGAGAGAAGACAGGGATATTGTGGGCAACTGGCCTCATTTCCACACTCCAGTTCAGTATCCTCATTCCACTGTCCTTCTCTTCACCACCAGGGACTGCTTTCTTACTGCTAAACCACTGCAATTGGGAGAGAAGAATGTAAGCCGAAGAGTATTCAAGGTTAACAAATATCCTGACCTGTCTTAGAAAGTCACAATGCTTCAGGAAGCCACTGCCAGTTGGGAATTGGCACCAAGTTGAAATCTATTTCCCTCCCCACCATCTAGTTCAGGATGGCAATTAGATTTCAACTAAAGTGCCAGCTCCAGTCTGTTCATCATGGCTAATAGAAATGGCGTGTTGAAAAGGATCCGGAGGACAAATCCAGAGTCAGAGAGCTATGACTGATTAGTAGCGTCTGACACAGGCATGGGATAAGAAGTGGTGCTATATGCACCATCCATATGCTATCAGTGATATCTTTCTTTTTTTTCCGTTTACTTATTTATTTTGAGAGAGAGAGGGACCACAAGCAGGGGAGGGGCAGAGAGAGAGGGAGAAAGAGAATCTCAAGCAGGCTCAGCACCATCAGTGCAGACCCTGATACAGGGCTCAAACTAATGAACCGCTAGATCACAACCTGAGCCCAAACCAAGAGGCAGATGCTTAACTGACGGAACCACCCAGGTACCCCTAGCACTATCCTTCTGAGGCCAATGTCACATGATATGGCAGAGCCAGGACCTGAACCAGGTGTCCCAGACCCCAGCCAGGATCTTTCCCCCACGTTGTTCTGACAGTAGAAACACTCTTGAGTTTCCCCAGGTGTGTTCTGTGCATCCCACGTGAGGTCTGTGTCATAGGGCAGCATGGCCTTGGCCTGTGAGTGGGAGGCAGGGTCTCTATCCTACTCACTTCTAGAGCCCGGTGCCTAGTGCAGTGCCAACCAGGTGGTGGATATTTGATGAACATATGTTGAACTAAAATGGGTCCTGACCACCCAGATCATACTCGAGGCATGTTCTGCCTCAAACAGAGAATTAAGAAAAAGTAAGAACCCATCCTGACTTCTCTAAAATTCAAATGAAAGAAACAAATCCCTTGTCCTCTAATGAGGGCATCAAAGTAGAACAGGCAAAAATGTCTTTGGGATCCTTCATACTCACACAAATCATCCCCCGTTCCCTTAACTGTGGGGACCAATTGATAGTCTACTCTGGTTCTGATGTGTTTGCATTGGATCTTGTTTGTAACCAGGGCTCTGGGTAATGGGGGCAGGGTCCTCGCCTCAGCACCAGGCTGTGATTCTGCCCACTGCTGCACCGTGGCCTGACAACACACCCAGGTGAAAACTGTCAGGTGGTCACATAGTTTATGATGTGGAGCTACTCATTCTGGTTGGGGTGGAGTGTGCCACTAACAAATCCAGCAGGTGCAAAGCCAGGTTGGGATCAGGCAGTGGGCAAGTTCTTTAGAACAGGAGGGGAGATGGAGAAAGGAGGCTTTGAGGGAAGGAAAACCCCTGGTAACGGGAGATGGGGAATATTTCTGCCCTCCATTTATCCTTCTTCCACCTGTAATGACCTTGCCAGCCACACAATCTTAGAACTCAAATCCGAGGCTCCTTTCATATGTCCTCCCTCTTCCCTATCAACCCTGTGTTATCTGCAGTCACCTTTGGAATTTCACTTGTGGTTTTTCTCAAATCCGGCTCCTCTACTCAATCTCCCAGCCATGCCTCTCCTGTCTCTCTGCCTCTGCAAAGCTATCTCCCTACTTAAAATGCTTTCATCTCCACCTCATTTCTCTGGACAGTGTCTTCCTATGCATCCTCCACAAAATGTCACTTCCTCTGGGAAGACTTCCACTCTGCCCTGCACTTTGCACAGAGGACAAGACAACACCATACTGTGCTTTAATCATCTATTTGGTGTCTGAAGCAGGGACTGTATCTCATTCACTGCTGTAGCCCCAGCCCCTGGGTCGGGTGAGTCAAAGGGCTTCCAGGCTCCATCTCTGTCCAAGACACCTTACCTCAATAGATAAATTGGGAGGTTCCAGAGAGATATCTTTTAGGACCAGCATGGACCTCCCCATATCCTCCACCTTGGCAATGCCAGACACACGGATCAGCTTCTCATCTGTCAGCTTGTTTCTATAATTGTCGTAGGGTAGCAAGAGCGGCCACTGTATCTCTAAGCACAGACAAAAGACATCTTGAGTCTGGAAACAAAGACACACACACACACACACACACACACACACACACACACACACACGGAAATTTGTATGTGTGAGAGACTATGTGTGTGAGTCTGTATGTGTGTGAAAGTATGTGTGCATAACAAAGAGAAAGATACAGTGTACTTAACCTATACCTACTGCCCCCAGAAGTCATTGCTATGTCTCACCCAGTGGGATAGTGTCAGAGGTACAGCACATGGCATATGTGACCCCCTGCCAACAACAGCTTCACTACCTGGCACGTGTGTGTTGGGGTGCAGGGATCTCTGTGTAATCTGGCTGGACCATCCCAGCTTTGTTCATGACCCCACAGCTCCCATCCCTATAGGTGATTTTCCAGGCCTTGTTCATACTCACCCTCCCCAAAGTCCAGGTTCAAGTGCACTGTTTGCCTCCAGAGGGGCCCCCGGGTGCCACCCTGGTGCAGCAGGGCCTGTGCGCAGAAGTGCACCACCAGTCTGATGGGACCCCGGGGGTGGACTCTGTCTGGCACCCTCAGGGCATGCAGCTTCAGCAACAGGTCCTGGCCCCACTCAGGCGTCCTGGCCAGGTGAAGCTGCAGCTGGGCTGGCTGATCCTGAGACCCCCTGGACCCCAGCAGATCCAGGAAGGGTGAGGAGGCCCTTCCTGGGCCCAGCATTTTCTGGGAAGCCTTCATGAACACAGATCGCTCCTCAGGGGATCCTGGCAGAAAGGAGAGCCAGGAAAGACCTCAGTAAGGAGGGGTTGAGAGGACCAGTGGCCTTCTTTGGGAAACAAGCCACCCAGAAACTTCCAGCTCCCTTCCCAAAGGGAAGCTACATAAGGAGACAATAGCTACACATAAGGAGCCACATAAGGAGACAATACAGCATCGTGGCTGAGAACAGGGAATTGGTATATTGCTTGGTGCTGCATTCAAATCTTGCTCAGCTAGGTGTCCCTTAATCCCTTGGTGCTCAATTCTTTCATTTATAACCCAGATATATCTCCTTGCCTCATAGAGTTGCCAAAAATTTGAGTTAAATGAGTTGCTGAATATAAGTACCCAGTACTGTTCTTTGTCATCAGTATTGTCACCGTCATCACTGTCATCATCATCATCAAAGCCAAAGGCTTCCCCCCCTCCCCCACCGCATCAACATCCTCACTTCTAAAATACATGCTCAAGAGACTCTTAAAAACTGAGAACAAACTGAGGGTTGATGGGGGGGTGGGAGGGAGGGGAGGGTGGGTGATGGGTATTGAGGAGGGCACCTTTTGGGATGAGCACTGGGTGTTGTATGGAAACTAATTTGACAATAAATTTTGTATATTGAAGAAAAAAATAAAATAAAAGGTAAAAAAATAAATAAATAAAATACATGCGCAAATCTTTTAAGTGGGTCTTCCTCTCTTGCTCCTGGGGTCTACTCAACATTCAGGTTGAACTCCAACTCATCCCAAATTGTGGACTTCTCTAGCAAAGTTACTATGCACCAGAGGCATTGCTCCAAGTGCTTTCTCTGTATACTCAGCTGCCCTCACAATAGCCCTCTGAGGTATCATTAACCCATTTTACAGATGAGGAGGTGGAGGCACAGGGATGTTAAGAACACATCCAGGCTTATACCACTAGAACATAGCAGTACCAACATAGCAGCATTGTTGGTACTCAGGCAGCCTGATGCCACCCTGGCCTTCTCCACAGGGACATCTACTCCCTTCCACAGGCCAGGTGTCCTTCCTTTCCCTCCTTAAGTGTCCACCTCCCTCCTTGCTGCCACCCCCACTGCCATGATGTAAGGAGACCATGATATGACCCTAGGACAGAGTTGCCATAATAATAAAGAACATCCCTTTTGAATTTCAGGTAAATTTGAATTTCAGATATATAATAATTTTTGTTTAAGTATATTACATGCTATATTTGGGACACACTTATACTAATGAAATATTTGCTTATCTGAACTGATCTGGAATTCAGATTTAACTGGGCACTCTGTTTTTATTTGCTCAGTCCAGCAGCCCTAGGCCCACATGGCCAGGGTCCAAGAAAGCCCCTGGGAGTTTGCGATGAGGAGGAGGTGATCAGGTGGTGTTGGTTTTAACAGGCATGAGCCATTCTCACTGGGAAGAACACAACAGATGTCATGTCCACCCACCCTGAAACCCCAGGGCCCCAAGCACCTTCTGGATACTTGTAGGAGCTGGTAATGTTCTGTCGCTTAGCTGACCCTACCATCTTGGTGCTGATTTCCTTCCCAATGGAATGGGTATTATGGTCCAGGATTTCCTGGGCCTGACCATCTCTGAAGAGCCAAATGACTTCATCAGCATTCACCTCGGCGTACACAAATGGGGTGTCATAGGGCAGGTGAACCTCCCCTTCCCTGATGGCCTTCACAGAAGCAGGGCCGCAGCAGAATATCCCTGTGGAAGGAACAGAAGTTGAGGACAGCTGACAGCTGCTACCATGTGGACTGGGCCGGCTGGTGGTGGCGAGGGCAGGTAAGGGGATGGGATGGAGAAAACCCTCACACACCGAGTGCTCTCAGGTTCCCACAAATTCATCCGATCTTCACAGCCACCTGTGGCATTTATCAGCCTCCCCACTTTGCAGGTGAGAAAACAAGGTCCTGCAAGTCATCTGGGTCACCCAGCTGAAGGCAATGAAGTGAGAAAAAATACTAGCCCTTTCTGGCCTCCTGCTCATGTGATCAGTCCCCCTGCTCAGCCCCCTCACGGAGCCCAGATCCTTCCACAGTGGCCCTCACTCACCGCTGCTGGTTTGCTGGGGAGTGGGGTCCAGAACTTGCCACCCATTGTATCCTGGTGGGAGATCTTTCCGGATCATCCAGCACTCATTCCAGACATGGAAATTCCTGCAGAGAAGAGTAAGGAAATGAAGATTCACATTTTCCTGGATTTGTCAGGTATCAGACACTATATTGAGTGCTTTATATTGTTGTTTTTAAAATTTAAAATGTAATTGACATACTATATTGTATTATTTTCAGGTGTACAACATAGTGATTTAACATTTGTATAAATTATGAAGTGATCACCCATGAAAAATCTAGGTACTATATGGCACTGTATAAAGTTGTTATGTACTAATTATATCCCCCCCTTTTTTTTACTCTTTATTTGGAAGTAATTTCAAGCTTACAGTAAAGTTGCAAGAATAGTACAAAAAATACCCAAGGGTGCCTGGGTAGCTCAATCAGTTAAGCGTCAGACTTCAGCGCAGGTCATGATCTCACAGTTCATAAGTTCAAGCCCCGCACTGAGCTCTGTGCTGACAGCTCAGAGCCTGGAGTCTGCTTTGGATTCCGGGTCTCCCTCTCTCTCTGCCCCCCCTCCCCCGCTCATGTCTCTGTCTCTCTTTCAAAAATAAATAAACATTTTAAAAAATTACAAAAAATACCCATATACCCAAGTTATCTATCGTTAACATTTCGCTTCATTTGCTTTATCATTGGGTTTCTTTCAGTATGGATTTGAAGATTATCAATACATTTTTTCTTTTGCTTTTTACTTCAGTGTGTATTTTCTTTTTTTTTTTTTTTTCAACGTTTATTTATTTTTGGGACAGAGAGAGACAGAGCATGAACGGGGGAGGGGCAGAGAGAGAGGGAGACACAGAATCGGAAACAGGCTCCAGGCTCTGAGCCATCAGCCCACAGCCCGACGCGGGGCTCGAACTCATGGACCGCGAGATCGTGACCTGGCTGAAGTCGGACGCTTAACCGACTGCGCCACCCAGGCGCCCCTTCAGTGTGTATTTTCTAAGAATAGAGATCTTCCCTTACAGTTATCAACCCCACGCATTTCTTATTGATATAATATTTTTATCTAATTTACTGTCTATATTTCAATTTTATCAATCGACCAAATATTGTCCTATTTATTTATTTATTTATTTATTTTTAATTTACATCCAAGTTAGTATATAGTGCAACAATGATTTCAAGAATAATGCACCTCACCCATTTAGCCCATTCCACCTCCCACAACCCTTCCAGCAACCCTCTGTTTGTTCTACATATTTAATAGTCTCTTATGTTTTGTCCCCCTCCCTGTTTTTATATTATTTTTGCTTCCTTTCTCCTATATTCATCTGTTTTGTATCTTAAAGTCCTCATATGAGTGAAGTCATATGATATTTGTCTTTCTCTAATTCCGCTAAGCATAATACTTCTAGTTCCATCCACGTAGTTGCAAATGACAAGATTTCATTCTTTTTCATTGCCGAGTAATACTCCATTATGTATATATCTATCACATCTTTTTTTTTTTTTTATTTTGTAGCTTTTAATTTACATCCAAATTAGCTAGCATATAGTGCAACAATGATTTCAGGAGCAGATTCCTAATTCCCATTACCCATTTAGCCCATCCCCCCTCCCACAACCCCTTCAGTAACCCTGTTTGTTCTCCATATTTAAGAGTCTCTTATGTTTTGTCCCCCTCCCTGTTTTTATATTATTTTTGCTTCCCTTTCCTTATGTTCATGTGTTTTGTATCTTAAAGTCCTCATATGAGTGAAGTCATATGATATTTGTCTTTTTCTGACTAATTTCACTTAGCATAATACCCTCCAGTTCCATCTGCGTAGTTGCAAATGGCAAGATTTCATTCTTTTTGATTGCTGAGTAATACTCCATTGTATATATATATACCACATCTGCTTTATCCATTCATCCATCGATGGACATTTGGGCTCTTTCCATACTTTAGCTATTGTTGATAGTGCTGCTATAAACATTGGGGTGCATGTGCCCCTTCAAAACAGCATACCTGTATCCTTTGGATAAATACCTAGTAGTGCAATTGCTGGGTCGTAGAGTAGTTCTATTTTTAATTTTTTGAGGAATCTCCATACTGTTTTCCAGAATGGCTGCACCAGTTTGCATTCCCACCAGGAGTGCAAAAGAGATCCTCTCTCTCTGCATCCTTGCCAACACCTGTTGTTGCCTGAGTTGTTAACGTTAGCCATTCTGACAGGTGTGAGGTGGTATCTCATTGTGGTTTTGATTTGTATTTCTCTGATGATGAGTGATGTTGAGCATTTTTTCATGTGTTGGTTGGCCATCTGGATGTCGAACTTCTTTGGAGAAGTGTCTATTCATGTCTTTTGCCCATTTCTTCACTGGATTATTTGTTTTTGGGTGTTGAGTTTGATAAGTTCTCTATAGATTTTGGATACTAACCCTTTATCTGATAGGTCATTTGCAAATATCTTCTCCCATTCCGTCGGTTGCCTTTTAGTTTTGCTGATTGTTTCCTTTGCTGTGCAGAAGCTTTTTATTTTGATGAGGTCCCAACAGTTCATTTTTGCTTTTGTTTCCCTTGCCTCTGGAGACATGTTGAGTAAAAATTTGCTGCAACCAAGGTCAAAGAGTTTCTTGCCTGCTTTCTCCTTGAGGATTTTGATGGCTTCCTGTCTTATGTTTAGGTCTTTCGTCCATTTTGAGTTTATTTTTGTGTATGGTGTAAGAAAGTGGTCCAGGTTCATTTTTCTGCATGTCACTGTCCAGTTTTCCCAGCACCACTTGCTGAAGAGACTGTTTTTATTCCATTGGATATTCTTTCCTGCTTTGTCAAAGATTAGTTGGCCATACATTTGTGGGTCCATATCTGGGTTCCCTATTGTGTTCCATTGATCTGAGTGTCTGTTTTTGTGTCAGTACCATACTGTCTTGATGATTATGGCTTTGTAATGCAGCTTGAAGTCCGGGATTGTGATGCCTCTAGCTTTGGTTTTCTTTTTCAAGATTGCTTTGGCTCTTTGGGGTCTTTTCTGGTTCCATACAAATTTTAGGATTGTTTGTTTTAGCTCTGTGAAGAATGCTGGTATTTTGATAGGGATTGCATTGAATATGTAGATTGCTTTGGGTAGTATTGACATTTTAAAAATATTTGTTCTTCCTATCCAGGAGCATGGAATCTTTTTCCATTTTTTTTTTTGTGTCTTCAATTTCTTTCATAAGCTTTCTATAGTTTTCAGTGTATAGATTTTTCACCTCTTTGGTTAGGTTTATTCCTAGGTATTTTATGGGTTTGCGTGCAATTTTAAATGGGATCAATTCCTTGATTTCTCCTTCTGTTGCTTCATTGTTGGTGTATGGGAATGCAACCAATTTCTGTGCATTGATTTTATATCCTGTGACTTTGCTGAATTCATGGATCAGTTCTAGCAGGTTTTTGGTGGAATTTTTTTGATTTTCCATATAGAGTATCATGTCATCTGCAAAGAGTGAAAGTTTGACCTCTTCCTGACTGATTTGGATGCCTTTTATTCCTTTGTGTTGTCTGATTGCTGAGGCTAGGACTTCCAATATTATGTTGAATAATAGTGGTGAGAGTGGACATCCCTGTCTTGTTCCTGACCTTAGGGGGAAAGCTCTCAGTTTTTCCCCGTTGAGGATGGTATTAGCATTGGGTCTTTCATATATGGATTTTATGATCTTGAGGTATGATCCTTCTATCCCTACTTTCTTGAGGGTTTTTATCAAGAAAGGATGCTGTATTTTGTCAAATGCTTTCTCTGCATCTACTGAGAGGATCATGTGGTTCTTGTCCTTTCTTTTATTGATGTGATGAATCACATTGATTGTTTTGTGGATATTAAACCAACCCTGCATCCCAGGTATAAATCCCACTTGGTCGTGGTAAATAATTTTTTTCATGTATTGCTGGATCCAGTTGGCTAGTATCTTGTTGAGGATTTTTGTGTCCATGTTCATTAGGGAAATTGGTCTATAGTTCTCCTTTTTAGTTAGGTCTTTGTCTGGTTTTGGAATCAAGGTAATGCTGGCTTCGTAGAAAGAGTTTGGAAGTTTTCCTTCCATTTCTATTTTTTGGAACAGCTTCAAGAGAATAGGCATTAACTCTTTAAATGTTTGGCAGAATTTGAATAGTGTCCTTTATTACATTCTTTACCACCCAGTCTAGGATCACACATTGCATTTAGCTGTCCTGTCTCCTTTGTCTACCTTGATCTGGAGCAGTTTCTCAGCCTTTGTTTTATTACATTGAAATTTTGAATTCAGTATTTATTTGCCAGAGCTATATTCATTTTGAGCTTATCTGAGGCTTTCTCATGATTAGATTCAGGTTATGCATTCACACACCAAACGCTACATAAGTGATATAGCCTTCTCAGATACACCACTGCTGATTGAATCGGGGGTACTTCAGCCCTTTAGGAACTCAGAGCGGGAGGGGCTCCAAGGATTGCCACTAGCTCTCACACAACCCAAAGATCTGACCTGGAAACTGGCTGGAAAAGGAAAAACATGACACCAGATTTACAGTACAGCAGAGGAGAAGGAAGCCAGGGGAAGAGATCAGAGATCCAGAAATGAAGGCACATACACACACACACACACACACACACACACAGATGCAGAGAGGGAGTGAGGTGGATAGAGGAGGAAACAGGAGAGACTGAGGAAGTGGACAAAAGCAGCAAGTGCAGGCTTTGCCCGAGGAGAAACAGAGAATGGCACAAACAGATGGCTCAAAGAAGGAAGAGTCATCTGTAAGATGCATAAAGATTTTGAAGTTAGTGTTCACAGAACACAAAATCAATTTTTTTGGTTGTGGGCTTCAGAATGTTATCCCATAGTCTTATATTTCTGAAGGGAGTTTAGTGTGATGATGTAATTAGCCAGAACAGTCTCCTAGGTTAGGGAATTGCTCTCTGGGCACCAGCAACAAGATAAAGGATGATATTGCCTCAAAACTAGAGAGAACCAGGTCAGAGCTTCCTTACCCTTCCTGACATGGAGCAGAGATGTGTTTGAGATGGTGTCCCTTACCATATTTTGTCTCGCTTCTGAGTAGGCAGCATCTCTGCATTTTGGTCATAGTAGGTGTCGACAGTCAAGTTCCTGTCCATGTTGTGTGCAGAACGAAAATTGGAAACCACACGGGTTGGAACACCTAAACATCTCATTACTAAAGAGAAAGAAAACATGGAGAATCACTGAGTTCCTTTCAAGCAGAATCGTTAGCTCCCCATGCATGCTTTCTAACTTTTAAGCTGGAGGAGAGAAAGAAGGCCAAGATTCTTGCAGATCCATACCTGTAAGTCCTTTATTCTCAAAGCACTGCACCCAGGCCCAGAACCCTGCTGCCTACCTGCCCCACTGATGGTCTCCATCCCACTAGGAAAAAGAAATCGTTTGAAGGTTACTTAAAACAACAATAAGCAACTCAATTTATTATTTAGCGCTTTTTCCATTCAGCAGCTTTCCAGATTAAAAACAGAGAACCTAAAACATTTGCTAATTTGAAAGAAAATAAAAAACTTCAGGCCTTGTGGCCTGTTTTAGAAGAGAAGCTGTGTGGCTTAACTTCTCTGGGCCTTAGTCTCCTTGTGTGTAACAAAATAAGGAATTGAAATAGATGATTTTCAATTCTGAAATTCTGAATCTGTAATTCTACTGAAATATAAAGATTTGGAGGAGGTAAGAAAGAAATCAGAGAAAGGATAGAAGGGCAAGATAGACATAGAAGTAACTGGAAGACATCAGAGACAGAGGGAACTTGCTTGTACAATGAGGCAATAGCCATCCCTGATAAGGCAACAGCATCCTCTTGTGGCATCTCAGGATAGTACTACAAAGGCTTTTTAATGCTGAGTAAAGATCTTTTTCTTTTTTTTTTAATGTTTTATTTATCTTTGAGAGAGCTCAAGCTGGGGAGGGGCAGAGAGAGAGGAAGACAGGATCTGAAGCGGGCTCTGTGCTGATAGCAGCAAACCCAATGCAAGGCTTGAACTCATGAACCTTGAAATCATGCCCTGAGAGCCGAAGTTGGACGCTCAACCTACTGAGCCACCCAGGTGCCCCCAAAACTGAGTTAAGATCTTAAGATTTCACTTAAGTAGTTAAGATCTACTCCCACAAAGCAGATATTACACCACCTACACCACCACCACACCCAAGCGTAAGCGCGCGCATCTTCCCAAGGCCAAGTAAAATCAAGCCAAGAGCCAGATGTGACCTTTGGAACATAGGTCTCCACCTCAGCCAGCGAGGCGAGGAGTTCAGACAAGTTTATCCTATCCCTCTCCAGCTCAGGACCAGCAGTGGGTGCCTCCTGAGGCTGCTGGGAGGATTATAGTGCTTTGAAAAGTAAGAGGACTATTGAGATTGACCAATCTTTTTGTTACAATTGATTCAAGAGTCCCAAAGGGAGCCAGCCATGTGCTCACAGTCACTTCTCTACTCCCAGCACATCTCCTGAGCTTTTCATAACCTCTCTGAAGGGGTGACAGCTAGACCAGGACTGCAAGTGGCCAGAGGCTGTGTGGTGGGAGCAGCTGTCCCCTTCCTCAATGGCCCCAGAACTTTAGGGCCTGGGAGTGGGGAGAGGCTTCAAGACGGAGTAAGGATGCAGACCTAGACCTTCTCCCTCTCATCCCAGGGCCTAAGGGCCCAAGCTCTCCTCTACAACACCTGCCTAACCAGGGACTTCCCAGCCCAAGACAAATGTGGCCATATTAAATGCTGGTGCTGTGCTGAGCATTTTCCAGGGAAAATGAATGAGCAAAGTGAGGTCACTCTGTTTGAATACTCAGATTTAAACATCTCGTCTATCTGTAGCACCTGTACATATCTGCCAAGCTATGCTGCCCCTCTCAGAAAAATCTAGAACTTTGTCTTTGGCCCCTGTCTCTGTCTTCTCTGTTCTTTGCTCCCTCATCCTCCAATTCAGAGTCAGCCCATTCACTCAGCAAACACTGAGCATCACAACACAACAGGTAGCATGTGTAAGGTACTCCTGCCTTGCATGGGGCAAGACAGGCAGACACCTCAGTATTCTGTCTTTCCCTCATCCTCACAGATAATCCAATCAACACCTTTGCACTAAATCGTAAATAAATGGTAATGCAAAAAACACTGATGCTCTATGTGGGTAGTTAGCAAAGTAGCAAATCTCCTATTGTAACTCCTCAAGAAACTCTTCAAGAAGTATTTGGGAGCCGCCAGCTCTGCCTACAGGTGGGATCAGACTTTCTCAGACCATTTGCTTGTACTTCAAGCTTCCCCCAGCTGTCCCTGACTCCAGGCTCACCAGGAGCTGAGAAACCTGAGTAGTGGCAGAGAGAAGCTGCCTTTGCTTCCACTTTGGGGCCACACTCTTCTTTATCCAAGTGACCATTTTAATAGTCTAACTGCCATCAAGGAGACTGCAGAGTGATTGTGACAGGTCAACCTCCCTCCTAGGAAAATATGCGAGAGTCCCCAAGAGTATGGAGTGTGCTGGGTGAGAGTCCCTGTGTGCACCATCTCTTAGCTGTGGGGCTATGGTCAGGCCACAGTTAACTTATGTGAAAATGGAGATAACCAGAGCTTGACTTCAAAGGGTCATCACAAAAATTAAATGAATGCTTCTGCATCCCCATCTCTCCCTCACTCACCTGTGCACATCACAGCTGCAAAGACCCAGCATTGTCCATACTTCACAGGCTGCCTGCCCCTGGCTAACCACTGCCGCAGGATGGCTACACTGCCATTCCACTCCAGCGGGCTGACCCCCCTGGAGTAGTCCTCTCCCCAGTTTCCCTGCAGCACACCGTTGTCATCGTTGCTGTTGATCTGCAAAGGACAGACAGGCGGGTCCCCACAGTGCCCTAGGGAAGCTCAGATTGTCCTCAGACAGGGCTGGGAGAGCTTCTGTGCTTACCATGGCGCTCACCACCCTGCAGACGTACACAGGGTCATTCCGCTGGGAGTAGTCTTTGGATGGGTTCTCTAAAAAGTACAGGCTCTTGTTCAAGATCTCAAAGCAGATATCTATGATGTCCTCTTCAAACTTCCAAGTGATTTCAAGGGAGAGAAAAGAGAAGAGCGTCCTAAAACTTGAAGTCAATAACACAGGCTTTGAGGGATGGTGTATATGTGCTGGAGATGAGGATGGGGTTAAATATAAGACAAGGTCCTGCCTTCAAAGAGCTTATAAGTCAAATTGGGAGTGTATGAGATTCAGAATTCTGGAAAATGAACCTGAGTGGCTCTAATGGAAAATGCAAACAGAATTTGGAGGTGAGGGATCCCTGTTGACAAGAGATCAGAGAAGGCCATTAGCACCAGTAGGCTTGGAAGGGCCAGGTAGACAGGAAGAGAGCAGGGTGGGGATGTTCACCTGAGGTCTTTGAGTATGGTGCTGCCCAGGACAGGGACTTAGAGGTTTTCATTTCTGGAGGACATGAGGGAGTAGGAAAGACCAGATGGATAAAAACAGGGCAGCTGTGAGAGGTGAGGGAGAAGAGTATGAGAGCCTTGAAATCAAGTAGAGGAGTTCAGCTGTACCTGGGAACCTAGGAAAAGCCAGTGTAGGTTCATGACATAAGTTTATAACATATACTTGATACATATGCCTATGTGAAGTATGGAGAATGCTGGCTCTTTGCAGCTGTGATGTGCACAGGTAAGTGAGGGAGAGGTGGGGATGCAGACATATGTCTCCGTATCAAAAAATCACACAAATTGTCACAGTTGGAGCACACAGGCTCCCCACTCCCTCCCCACCACCCTCCTGGTGAGTGTGGATGGGGCTGGGATGTCAGTGGGAGGGAGGCAGAAAGTATACCAGTCATATTTGCTGGTTGAAAATGGAAAAGTTGCCCAGAGCCAAAGGTCCTGCCGTTTGTACACTGACAGGATATTTGATGTTATTAAAGAATTGTCGTTTATTTTTTCAGTTAGGATAATGTTCACTTTTTCAGGAAGAGTTGTTATCTTTTAGAGCTATAATCAAAGTATTACTCTATTAAATGATATGGTATCTATAAATTCCTTTCAAAACTTCCAGTGATGAGTTTGGAGGGATGCGGACAGTACAGACCAGGGACAGGCAAACTTTTTCTGTAAAGGACCAGATAGTAAGTATTTTAGCTTTTGCAGGCTGTGGGGTCTCTGTCTCAGCTACACAACTCTACCACTGTAGCATTAACACATCCACAGGTGATACTTAAGTGAATGAGCATGGCTGTGTCCCCGTAAAATGTCATTTATAGACATCACAGCTTGAACTTCATATAATTTGCATATCACAAAAAATTTTTTAGTTCTTTTTCAACAATAAAAACACGAAAACCATTTTAACTCATGAACCACACAAGAACAGTCAGTGGACTCTAGTTTGCAAACCCCTGGTATAGATGGAATAAGATTCACCATAAATTGCTCATTACTGAAGCTGAGAGACAGGTTCATTTTAGTATCCTGTCTACTTGGAAAATGTTTTAAGTTTTTTATATAAAATATTAAAAACTTGAAAGATATCTCCCCTTCCTTCCTTTCCCCTCTTACTGGTTGGGAAATTGGCCCCACACCACACACTGTGACATTTGTTAGTGGCCTTTTGTGAGCTAATAGAGTTAAGAACCAGCTAAAGGAGACCTGCCCTAGGCCCCGTTTCTGGTGACAGCATTACCTGCCCATAGTTCCAGGGCCAGGAGGTGATGAATTTTTCATGACCCTTGTAAACAAAGCCATAGTCCATCATGATATACTCCTGCAATAGTATTTCACTTGGCAGGTAGACATCATCCTCTGAGTGGATAAGAGTAGGAGAGGGGGCAAAAGACAAACAGAGAAATAAAAAATAAATAAATAAAATAAAATAAAATACAGTAATAACAGTGTCTTGCTGGATAATAGGGGAAGGAATGGGTTGGTGGCAATACAAATCGAAACTGGACCCCTTAAAAGTCTATAATGCTCTTCTAGAGACCAGTGATATAATCTGTACTTTAAAACATAATGATTATCATTTCATGATTGTAAAAGTGGAAAGCCTATTGTAGAGATTTGGAAAATATGGATGACGGAATGCAGATAATGAAAATCACTCATTCCCACTACTCACAGACACCCACCACTACAGTTTGGTATATTCCTGCCACTCTTTCTGTCCACGTACATGTAATACAATTAAGATCACACTGTGTTCCGTTCCCTAATCTCTTTCACTGCACATCACACCACAAGCATTTTCATCATGCCATTAAAATTCTTTTTTTAAAGATGGTTTTCAGTGAGCACATGGTATGGCATAGATAAGCAGCTTTTATCTTCCGGGCTTTCTCAGAAGAACCTCTCTGAGCCTTCCTAGTGGATCAGGTTGTCATTACAGCCTGTGAAGCAGTTGTACCTGCATTCCAAGGGTTAAAAAGCAGGATGAAAGTTCCCAATGGGTGAGTCACACTGTGACCCTGGCCCTGAGAGATCTCTATCTTCAGAGTGTAGGGACCAATGACTGCATTGGATGGTGTAAAAAGGGAGACGAAGAGTGAATTGGTGTCAATGGTGAAGTCAGAAGCACTCCAGACATTCCCTTGTCGAGCCTGGGTAAGGGAGAAGGTGGCTCGGGTTCCCAGCAACTCCGTGGGCGCTGGTCCTGTGTGAGAGACAAATGACCCCTCAGTGAGGTTTAAAATCTATGTGACATGATTCCAGGGGGCTAGGAGGACCCTCACCTTCTTCCACCACTTGCTAATCCTTTTGGTTTAAGGCTTTTATTGCCACTGGATGTCTTTGGGCAAGCCACTGAAGATCTGTGGGCCTCAGATATTTTTATCTGTAAAATGGGATCATCATAGTACCTGAAAGCTAAAACTCCTGTCATGGGGATTAAATTATATAATATATATGAAGTTTCAGCACAGTGCCTATTGTGCATTTAAAAATTGGCTGTTATCAGGGTGCCTGGGTGGCCCAGTTGGATAAACGTCTGACTCTTGATTTCAGCTCAGGTCATGATCTCACAGAGCCTCACATCAGGCTCTGCACAGAGCCTACTTGGGATTCTGTCTCTCCTTCTCTCTGCCCCTCGCCAGCTTGTGTTCTCTCTCTATCAAAGTAAATAAATAAACTTTAAAAAAATTGGCTGTTATGATCACAGTTTCAATTTGCTGAGTTGGCCAAATCTTTCCTTAATGTCACTTATCAGGTGAGCACTTAGAGGGTCCTGGGGATCCCAGGAAGAGGGAGGGGAGGGAGCACTCAAGAAGGGGACGTGAGAGCCCTACAGGTGAATTTTGCCTTAGGGCAGGGTGAACTCACCCGTCTCAGCCACAAAGGTGAGGTAGTCTGTCCCAAAGTGGAAGGGTCGGCTGAAATGTAGTTGGAGCAGAAAGGACTGGCCCCGGCGTACAACAAGCCTCTTCAGGCCCATCTCCTGCGTGTGATGCTCCTGGTTGTTTCTTGGGCTCTGAAGGTCCACAGACCTGAACTTCAAGGCTGCTACTGGAGCGGTATCGGGAGAGGAGACAGGTCACTGCCCAGCTGTGGCTCCCCAGGTTCAACATCCCCCAACACTTCTCAATCATTTCTGCAGCACCTGGCTCTGACTTTGGTAGGATTACTGTCTACACCTGAGCCCTTCTGCCACCCCTACCTGCTAGTTTCACAACTTAGCCTTGGCAGTTTAGCAGGCCCCAACCCTGGAGTGGGAAGATTGTGATCCTGGTGACTCTGCACCTGAACCCAGAGCTATAGGGCTCAAAAATGAGGGCCCCAGGGGGCACCTGGGTGGCCCATTAGGTTAAGCGTCTGACTTCAGCTCAGGTCATACTCTCAACATTTGTGAGTTCAAGTCCTGCATCGGGCTCTGTGCTGACTAGCTCAGAGCCTAGAGCCTGCTTCAGATTCTGTGTCTCCCTCCCTCTCTGCCCCTCCCTCCCTGGCACTCTGTCTCTCTCCCTCTCAAAAATAACTAAACATTAAAAAAAAAAAAAAACAAAATTAGGGTCCCAGGAAGAGAAAGGTTTCCAGATAATTGACACTTAATCCATGAAGTGCCACCACATACTATTAACCACTTTTGTTGACAATCTTTCCAAAATTTACTCTCTTATCATGCTGATAGAAGAAAGAACATATTAGAATTTTGTATGAATTAAGTCAGTGGGCTGACTAGAGGCTGTGACCTCAGCTACAGGCAAGTCCCTGCTTAAGATGCTGGGTAGGTAGCTTCTTTCTCACCTCTCAGCCATGCTCTGGGTGTATGAGGGCACTGACTCTTCCCAGGATGCTACTGTGTGTGTACCTAGGGTACAGTTTAAAGACTCTCATAGCACAACTGGCCAGAGTGTGGGCTGTCACTACCTTAGCTCTGAGACCTTGAGCGAGTCACTTAATATCCAGAGACATCAGTGTCCTCAGCTGCAAAATAGAGACAGTGGTATTCCTACCCCATAGGGTCCATGTGAGCATTGAGTGAAGATCCACAGGTAAAGGACTTCTGGTAGTGGCAGGTACGGAGTAAGCACTCAGTAATCATTAATTGCTCTTAGTGCTAGTAATGACACAGCCTCAGATTGTATTTGCTTTGTTATTTAAAAAAAATTTTTTTAATGTTTATTTATTTTTGAGAGAGAGACAGAATGCGAGTGGGTTAGGACAGAGAGAGAGGGAGACGAATCTGAAACAGACTCCAGGCTCTGAGCTGTCAGCACAGAGCCCAACGCAGGGCTCGAACTCACGAGCTGCGAGATCATGACCTGAGCTGAAGTCGGACGCTCAACCGACTGAGCCATCCAGGTGCCCCGCTTTGTTATTTTTTTAAAAAAATTTAGTATTTATTTATTTTTACTTTTGAGAAAGAAAGAATGAGAGAGAGAGAGACAGCATGCGAGTGGGGGAGGGGCAGAGAGAGAGGGAGATGCACAATCCAAAGCAGCCTTCTCAGCTGTCAGTATAGAGTCCGACGCAGGGCTTGAACCCACGAACTGGGAGATCGTGACCTTAGCCAAACTTGGACACTTAACCAACTGAGCCACCCAGGCGCCCCTGAATCATTTCTGCTGGTGATATTTACTGCGCTTACTGTAAACAAAAATCCATTTGATCTTTTTCTCTAGTAGCACATCAGTTTAACTCAGTGGTTCTCCAGTGGAGAAATTCTGTCCCCTGAAGGACATGTAGCAATGTCTGGATACATTTTTGGTTGTCACAACTTGGGGTAGAGGCCGGGGATGCTGCCAAACAGCATCCTAGAGGAAACACAAATTTTAGCACCTACCAGTTTTTGTGCCATTCACATTCTGAACTTCCACACTGATTCTTTATGTTTTTGCTAAATTAGTTCACTTTGATAGTTTTGGCCCATCTTTCCTTTACCTGGCTGGAATTCTTAAATCCTTGTTCTTTCACCCAAATGCTTTACGTTGCCATCTGGGGGCTGCCTAAACTGTTTTCCAGGTCTTCATCCAAGACATTGCTAATAAGATGGTTCTAAGCATTAGGGCTTAAGTCAGACACCAATGGAGTATCATGTTGGAGTTTTCTTCCAGGTTAATGCTAAGTTATTAGGAAATACTCTTTAAGTATAGTTGTTCAACTAGCTGTGACTACATCTGATACTTCATCTGAGGAAATGGGATTAAGTGTTTAAAATTTTCCTTCACAGCCTAAAATCAAATCCAACTTTCATATTTGTATCTTTCCCACAACCTTGTTAAACATTTGACTAAAAACAGAATGTGCGTGATGGTCCCTTGATCCCCCTTCTTGTAACCATCTTTTGTTGAGGGAGATTCAAAGATGAATCACTGGATCAAATAGTACAAAGTTTTTAAACCTCTTATTGTAACTTAGGCACTTAAATAATTATATTATTGCAACCAGAGAAGTCAGGACGAGATCTAACACGGATGCCTTTGAGTTACTTAGCAGCATTTTTTAAACATCAGGTCCAATCCATTAGTAGTTTGCAAAATCAATTCAGAGAAATGTGACCAATATTTTTTTAAATAGAAAATATCACAATGTAGCACACATAAGGAGAGGAAGAATAATTTTATGTGTAACTGGGTCACGATATATACTGTGGGTCAGAGTCAAAAAGTTTGAAAGCAACTGGCCTAGATACTGATTGTATCTTATCTTTTCCTGAGGGACCTGACATTTTCATACCAGGAACTACGGAGCCTCCAAAGGAAGCTTCTCCACCCCATGTGTAACATCCAGTGGCCGTTCCACCCTGAAGGATCAGATACCCAAAAGAGGCAGTGAAGAGCACACAGAAGTGCTTACGTCACTTCCACAAGAGAGAACAGGACTGGGGGCAGCCTTTTCTGGGCTGCTGTCCACAGCTAGAAGCATACTTCTAAGGGCAGATCAATTCTCCCTTTACTCAGGCTGGGGTGGTTTGGGAAGGAAAGGGGAGGAGGAAGAAGGAAGATGCCTTCCTCTCCATGCCTAAGATTGCAGTGCACAGAGAAAACTTATTGTCCATTGGAGACTCAGGTTTTCTTTTTTATGCCACTTAACACCATTATGCATTTGGCTCACTGAAGGCCTTTTCATGTCAGGAAGACAGTGACTTCAGAGAACAAGAGGGAGGTCCTTCAAGGGAGCAGGAAAAAAATTCAAAAACCAAAAGGATCAGGAAGAGGTTTAACAAAGCAGGAAATCAAGCAGAAGCAATTAGTAAAAACATGTCAACTCCCACAAGGCCTTCTTGCCTTGGCCATTGGCCCACCAGAGTTAATGACTTGAGCAAGAGGAGAGGAAGCCTTGGCCCATGATTCCCGGTGCTTGACTAATATAAAGACAAGGAAGAATCAAAATATACCCCCATGTATTATCATCCTGAAAATGTGGGGGGGGGGCAGATGGGGAGGACATTAAAACAGTCATCTGCCTATTATGAGTTCTGAAGCTCCTGCCACCTGAGACCAAAACCTGAGGCAGCCCTACTCTCACAGACGACTCCATCTCTCCACTTGGGTCTTAGCTCAGAGGTACCTGCTGCACAGGGGCTTTCTTCAGCCACTGAATGTGACGCCCCACCTCCCACCCTATCGCTCACCATCACAACACCCTTTTTTTTTTTTAATTTTGTTTTTAACGTTTATTTATTTTTGAGACGGAGAGAGACACAGCATGAACGGGGGAGGGGCAAAGAGGAGGGAAACACAGAATCGGAAGCAGGCTCCAGGCTCTGAGCCATCAGCCCAGAGCCCGACGCGGGGCTCGAATTCGCGGACTGCGAGATCGTGACCTGAGCCGAAGTCGGACGCTCAACCGACTGAGCCACCCAGGCGCCTCACACAACACCCTTTTTATTCTCTGCTGGGCACTTAATAGTATCTGGGATTATTTCCACGGAAGTAGAAACCTTGGCCATCTTCTCACTCCTGGACCCCCCACACCTAGGATGGAGCATGGTTCCTAATTGCTGCTGATAATGGTCGCTAATGTTCACTGAATACCTACTACCTTACAAGTACCATCCGAAGCATTTTATGTGTCTGAAATCATTTATGTTCTCACAACCATACTGTGATTGATGTGTTAATAGTGTTGCCCACATGCAGGATGGTACAGGGTAGAGCTGCGGTTTGAACCCAGGTAGGTTGGCTCCAGAGCCTTCCCTCTTAATCTTCAAGGTCTCCTGCCTTCCCTAGGGAATGCTCTGAGATGTTTGCTGGTACAATGTGGGCAGCATGGGTAAAGTACTAGGAGACTAGCCTCACAGGACAGCAGTGGGGCTGTGGTGGAAAAGAAGGAGAAAACCCTCTGTGGGCAGCAGGGCCAGAATGGGGAGGGGGGGCTTGACTCAACGCCAAGATGCTGCTGTTTGATCCACTACTAATGGGTATACCTACCCACAGTGGGAGGATAAAATGGTATACCTTTCTGAGGGCAACTCATCAATATTTATTATAAGAGAAAAGAGGGGTGCCTGGGTGGCTCAGTCGGTTGAGCGTCCAACTTCAGCTCAGGTCATGACCTCACAGTTCGCAAGTTCGAGTCCCACATCGGGCTCTGTGCTGATGGCTCAGAGCCTGAAGCCTGCTTCTGATTCTGTGTGTGTCTCTCTCTCTGTCCCTTCCCTGCTCACACTCTGTCTCTCTCTCTCAAAAATAAATAAACATTTAAAAGAAAAGAAAGCCTTAAAACATAAATACATTTGAGGCACAAATTCCTCTTCTGGGAATTTTTCCTAAGAAAAAAATCATTATGTACAAAAATGTAAACATAAGGATGTTCAGTGCAACCTAAATATCCTATAGTAAGTGTTGGATACATAAACTTTATTCCTCTGATGTCAACATAACAAACAAAAAGAACAAAGAATATGGGGAAATAATTCATGAGGTATTAAAAAGTAACATAAAAAGACTAAAACCCAGTATGTTACAGATTATCTGTAGGTGGTGATATTATGGGAAATTTTTCTTTCCTTTGAGTTTTTTGGTATTGTCACACTTTTGCTTTGAACATGTATTCCTTTTGTATCAAGGAAAAGTGTTACTTTGATCAGAGGCGGGTTTCTGAGCAGGAGTGGCACCATCAAAGCTGTAGTTGAGGATTAATCCAGCTATGGTATGTAGCACAGACAGAGGGAAAAAAGTCTAGGGAGGGAAGGGCAGTGAGACTCTGTCGCAATAACCCAGGTAAAAAAAAAACTAAGAGGACCTAAACGAAAGTGTTGGCAAGAAGAAAAGAGGAACCGCCCTGTGTGTGCAAGGGACTGAAGCTCACGGTCATGTGGCAGGCTAATAAACACTTGAAATACCTTGACTTCCAGTGCTTCGCAAAGCTAGTTTGGGTGAAGACTGGGGCAGGTTAAAACAATCCACAGCCAGCAACATCCTAGGCAATCAGGCTACTGGCAAAGGACTGGAAAGCTCCAGACAGAGATGGCGAAGGGTAAATTATCCCAAGCACAGCCAGCAGTGAGAGCCAGCACCTGCCAGCAAATGTCAGGTGCACTTTGGCTCCTTCTCTTCTCCTGCTCTTGTCCCTGCACTTAGTCTAGCTTCTATGTCAGTGTCTTTTCTTTTTCCACTTCTCGTTATTGTCGGTTTAGGACTTTGATAAATACTTCATTCTTTTTCATTTCTTCTCTTTTAAAAAATGTAAAAGGATACATCTTTGTGAGAGCCCATGAAGATTCCTAAGCAATGAGATTACTGCAGAGTGTTTCTATGTTCCTTAGAATGTGCAAGAAGAAAAATATCTTATTATTTGAAGGTTCAAGTACAAATTTCTTCGTGAAGTGTTCAATGTGCTCCACAATGTGGTCCCAACTTATTTATCCAATTTTATCTCAGCCCATAAACTCTGCTTCATTCATGTTGTGGCCTCCAAACCTCTGGATGTAGGGATTGAGGAAGGACCCCAATCTCTACATCCCCACTGTCTCGATTTTTCCAGTAAAACTCAACATCCACCTTCTCCACGAAATCCTCCCCAAGCATTTTGGAACATGGAGATATCCTAGCACCGGTAGCAATAGTTTTATAGCTGGGTAATATTTACTAAGTGTCTATAAGCCCCAGGCTTTATATACATTGTGTCCTTCTATCCCTATAACTACCCAACAAGATGTTATTAACTCCATATTATAGGTGAGCTGACAGAGGATCAGTGAGATTAAGTTAACTAGGTAGGTGTCACCTATAATAAGTGGCAAAATTGTCGTTCAAACATAGGTAGTTTGACTTCAGAGCCTAGCTTTTAACCTCTGGCTTGTGGTGATGGTCTGGAGGTTTTCACTTTTTTTTTTCCCCTCATAAGTGAATATCCTGCTCTAGTCAAATGAATAAAGCTCCTAAGAGGAGCTGCTCTGGTGAAAGAGGTGGGGGAGGAGTCCCTCTGGCTTCTCTGTAGAGCCCTACCTGTCTAAAGAACACGGTGAAAACCACATATTCATCCCAACCTCCTCATCCTAAAATGTCAGCAGGTGAGATCAGAACCGGTTTCAGGGCCCACCTGTGTCTCTCTCTTCTCTGCAATTTCTCAGACTCTGAACCCTTATTTGTCAGTTAATTATGTACCACTAAGTCCTTTCTTTGAAACATTATTTTCCTTTAATGATATCTACATGAGTAGCTGTGTTGTGTGATTGTTAACAGCTAGTACTCAGCAATTCAAATAGCTGCTGGCAAAGGAGAAGTGTTCCCAGAATGGCTACCCAGGTTAAATCATTAGGTCTTTTGGAGCAAATGTAACAAAGGATTAATATCCATAATATGTAAAAGTTGCTATAAATATTAAGAAGTCTTCAGAGAAATGCAAACTATAACAATAATGAGATCTTATCTTTGATCCATTCAAAAATACTTAAAAGAATAATAATAGTGTATTCTGTGAAGTTATATATGGAAGTGGACAGTCTCATACATTGATGGTGGGAATGTAAATTCATATAGACTTTTTGGAGGAAATTGATTGATACTAAAGAGTAGAAGAAAATGCCATCCCCAAATATGCCACTTTGGCATAGAGATTATTTTGAGCTGAAGGCACTTGAGAAGCAGATATAAGAAAAGCTTTCAGCACTTTCCCTATTTGCTTAAAAGCAGGACATAAACTTATAAATGTGTCCCTCCTGCCCTGTCTACCATAAAGGGCAGAAGTTCATCACCAGAGACAGCTCTAGACCCTCATCAGCCCAGAGATGGCACCAGAGAAATCTACATAAGAAACTATTAACTGGCCTTTCTCTTCCACTAGTTTCCCCCCTATGTTTACCCTCCTACAATTTGCTGCCCTAGTGACTCAAAATCCATTTCCTTTGTCTTGTCACTTCTCTGTAACATGTGCACGTGTAAGTGCAATGCACATGTTAATATACTTTTGTTTGTTTTCTGTTTCTTTTATCAGTCTAATTATAGGTCCTCAGCCAATGAACCTAATTGGTAGAAGGAAAAAAAGTTTTCCCTCTCCTACAAGATCAACCAAAAACTTAAAGTGGCTATTGTCTTTGATCTAACAGTTCTTTTAGAAATCTTTCATATAGGGGTGTCTGGGTGGCTCCATTGGTTGAGCATCTGCCCCTTGATTTCAGCTCAGGTCATGATCCCACATTTCGTGAGATCAAGCCCTGTGTTGGGCTCGGGCTGACAACACGGAGTCTTCTTGGGATTCTCTCTCTCTGCCCCTCCTCCATCTGCATGTGTGCTCTCTCTCTCTGTCTCTCTTTCAAAATAAATAAATAAACTCAAAAAAAAATCTTTCATGTAAAACATACTGGCACACATACGCCAAGTTACCTCAGCAGGGATGTTCATTGAAGCATTATTCATAAGAACAAAACACTGGAAACAAGCTAAATGTCCACGAATAAGGCATAGTAACAAATTAAACAAATCAATAAATTTATTAAATAAGTTGCATTTATATGCTGTGAATGGAAAATTATAATTTGTTTGAAATTTTTGATTGACCAATATGCACTGGCATGCAAAGATTTCCAAGATATACGAATAAATTTTTAAAAAAGCAAGTCATTGGATAATATGTATCATATAATCTCACTAGAATAAAACAAAGAATTCTATATAATCTAGTATGATTTGGAAGCAGTTAGCCACATTGTTAACAGTTCTCTCCTGTGAGGAAGGAGCAGGATTGGGAGTACATACGGGGGACTTGGCCTTTTTTTTTTGTTTTAATTCTAGTATCTGAACATTCTTCAACAAGTGTATATTTTTTGTGTATTGTTTTATTAAAGTATACTTTAAAAAAAGATAATATAACATTTAGGCTTAGGTTGGGGATAACCGAGGGGAAAAAATACCCTAGACTCTGGCACAAAAACACCCTGGAATCTAGCATACAAACAAGTGTCTTGAGACTTCTGTATTAAACTCTGCCTTGTGTTAAAATACCATGTGTGTCTATAATCTTTAGTAGTTTCTGTGATATATAATTTTGGACACAATTTTAAGAAGTACATAATCCATGTTTGGTGTCCTCTCCCAGCAGGCCCTGAGTGTCTGCCAGACTGGAGTGTTGTTTTCACTAAGGGGACCCAAAGAGGAGCCTGAGCTAAGAGGGCAGCAGCAGCAGCTCTCCAAGGGGAGCCGAGAGCCACAGGAGAAGCCAGGCCAGGAGAAAGGTCTAGGATCTAAGAGGTGGTCCTCCCACAGCTGCAGGATTAGCCAAGAAATGGCTTCCCAAGCACCAAGGGCCTCTGGTGGTAAAGGTCAAGGTCTTTCTGGGCTTCCTCAGACTTCCCAAGCCCATTCTAGTCACAAGATGTTAAAGAAAAGATTGTCTACGGTGTCAGGGTTAAGCTAAATCCCTTCATAAGAAAATGAATGGTTCTACGATTTGTGTCCCACTGTCCAAATGAAGGTGGGGAAATGGGAGGAAGGAGCCAGATAACAAAATGAACTATCACCTTCAATTTAGGTTCTCCTGTCTCTTCCATTCATCCACCACCCCCCCGCCGACCTTCTCCAAATGTCTCCCCTCTCTTAATTCAGCACCTCTGAAAAGTCAGATTCCCAGTACTCACTCTGATCCATCTCCCTCCTTCTTCTGTCTTCCAAGGCCCTCCAACTAATCAGTATTCAGATTCCAGATCTAATTGCATCTCTGAGCATTTACAGACATCCTCCTAGAATCTTTTCTCCCATCCTGAGTCGGTAGGGTGGGGCTGCCGTTTCCTCCTCCTCCTAGGACTCCTCCTGCTCTTAATTTCCCCGTTGTTCCGGGTGCATCTTCACATAAGGAAAAGAGCTTCTGCCCTAAGCCTTTTTAAAAATTGCTGAGGGATTTGTTTCTGTGGCCTCCTTTTTAAGCTGAGAAGACTCAAGTGATATGAAAGGCAAAGTTTGGTTTGGATCTGTCCCTTTGCACCTCTGTCACTTCAAGTCTTGGGACCCAATTCACTCTAAGCCCACTCAGTCTGGTGTCAGGCACTGCCAGATAGTTAGTGTCCAGATGGGGATGGGTAAGGAACAGAGCTGCCTGCAGAAAGGTCATTAACCAATGGTCACGAAAACGGGTTTGAACAGTCCATTAGGACCCAGAGAACTTCACATCTTAAAAAACGAAGCATATTGACATGGTGAACTACTACAATGCCATTGATTAAAACTGAAGTTGATGAAGTTTCCAGTGACAAAGGGAAATGCCTGTAATACAGTGTTAACTGGGGGGGAGAGGGCAGGGTTGGAAAGGAGGGTAGAAAAACAGAGCAGCTTATCTCAATGGTGTAAAAAATGTTATTTATACAGATAGAACCATTTTTATATTTGTTTATTATTTTTTAATGTTTATTTTTGAGAGAGAGAGAGAAAGAGAGACAGCGAGCGCAAGTGGGGGAGGGGCAGAGAGAGAGGGAGACACAGAATTCGAAGTGGGCTCCAGGCTCTGAACTCTCAGCACAGAGCCGGATGCAGGGCTTGAACCCACAAACCACAAGATCATGACCTGAACCAAAGTTGGATGCTTAACTACCCGAGTCACCCAGGTGCCCCGAGGTGGACCCATTTTTAAAAGATGGAAGAAAATATAAACTGTGATGGTTCAAAAGCAGTGAGATCGTGAATGATTGTGATTTCCTTATTTATACTTTTCTGAATTAAAAAAAAACAAAACTTCATGGTTGGAGGGTAAGATGTTTTTAATCAAAAGGAAAAAACATTTTTAAGAGAAGGTGAGCAAAGGGGTAGGAGGACCATGACTAGAAATCTGGACAAGTATATTTTACCAGATTCACAGTGTAAAGAGAGAAGCATAAGTATTCAGTCAACACTCCTGAAGGAATAATTTGGTTTGGTGAAAGAATAGTGATGCAGAGAAAACATAAAGCTATTTACTCATTCACGGATCACTGTCAAAGGTATGTAAGAGGTGCCTAATTCCCTGGGTTAATCTGTATGATTCATCAAAAATTCCCACACCTACTGTAACCAAAGCTTTCTGTCACATCCTCTGTTTTTTTAAATGTGTTGAATGTGTTTAGGAAATGGTTCGCAATTGGATGCATCAAACTTGCTCATTACCAAGTGTTTACTGAATATCCCAGGGACTTTATTTTCTCAAAAAACCCCACAAAACTTTGGTTACTGGTGCAAGAATCTCTTGTATTAGAAATACATGCTCTTTTGAGGAAGGCAAAATTAAAAAAAAAAATCTGTGCAATAAAAGTCCTAATTCATATTGAAGCTATTTTGAAAATAGATTTTTTTAGTGGGGGAGGGTAGTATACATTTTGATAAATTTCCTTCCTGTTATTTTATCTATGCTGAAGTGGGGTTTTTTCCATAGTAGTAATCACACTGTATATTGAAGACAGGATCTGTTTAAAGTGAGAATTTCTATAAAAAAACAGTTTGCCATCCTATTTGAAACTGTAGCTTTAACAATGCAATGACTTTGGCCTTACAAAAATAGGCTTTTACATCTCACGTTTTATTTACTTACTTACTTACTCACTCACTCAGTCACTCACTCACTTTTTTGGGGGCTTAGATGAGAAGAGAGGCTTCTCCAAAAATAATCATAATATTACTGTCCAGGTTAACCAAACAAATTTCATTTGGTCAGCCTAAGAGCCTCATTATAACTGAGTGTCCCAGTTTTCACTGTTACTTTGATGCCTTCCCTCCTTCACTTTACAAGTAGTGAGTGACTGGAATACTGATGGCACCATATGGGAAGTTTTGAGGTACACAGAGGTTAGAAGATGGTCTTTAACCCAAAGGAGCTTAGAATCTATTGGAGAAGACAAAACACACCCACAAATATCCTCTACAAAGGAAACTGCTCTTTGTAGGCTCAAAACAGTGATCTTCTAGGGAGGAGTTCTAGAAAGGCTTTGTGATCTGTGAACAGCCACAGACAGATGAAGGGATTTTAGGGAGAAAGATGATATGGGAAAGGGACTCCAGGCCAAAGTCACAGCATGAGCAAACGGGGCAAGTGGGGAAAGCCAGGGCTTCTAAAACAGGCAGTGGAATTGCCTGCTGCAAACCAAACTCGCTTTGTAAAGCAATTGTTTTTAGTAAGGAAAAAACAAAAGAGAGGCTTGAGAGTTTCAAAATTGTAAATAACAAAGCTGTTTTCCTGCACTGCTTTAGAAAGTATAGTTTTATAGCTTCAAGAGATTAGTTTTAAAAACTAAACATCTCTAATCAAATTGAGCTTTTGATTTTTCCCTAGCTTTTTTCATACCATCACCTACATCAGCTTCTTATACATGATTGTCATACCCACCTGGAATCTAGCTAAGCAGCTACATTGGGCAACTAATTTTTCAATTATGTTAGAATCAGTTGATTAAGTTAACAATATTCATCATGATATTGCAAATTGTGTTCGTTAACTGATTATATATTATATTCTGTGTATAGATTTTTCCCTAAAAGGCAAATACCCAATATAGTCAAGTTTTAAATTTGGTTTATGATCCTTTAGAATGTGAGAGTCACGCTGAATGAAGGAATGTGTCAAGATGTGCTAAGCTCCCCAAAGAGTCATTCATGACATGGAGAATTTGCCATAGCCTAGTCTAGCTCATTCTCACTCAGCCTTGTCATTGCTCCTGGCTTGATTAATTTCAGGGGGATTGAAAACATCATATATGACCTGAACTGATTAGGTTATACCCCTGCTTCCAACTCACCTATGGCTTGCGTTGCTCCAGAGTCCAAAGTCTTAACATCCTTCACATGTTCTGCTGCCACTTTCTACCCTCACCACGTCTCCAACAGTATTGCCCACGATTCTTCCTCTCATTTGCCTGCTTATCTTTTCTTGGCTTAACCAATTCTTCAATTCCCAAATTAAAGTCGCTCCTCAAGCCATGTCCTTCCTGGTCACACTTTATACCCCCTCTCTAGACCTCAGCTGAAATGTCATTTCACCACAGAAGCTTTTTCTAACTAACTGAGACCCCATATTTACTCTCTTGGAACACTTAGCTTCTCCTTTTCAGCACTCATCACACTTAAAATAATCACATGTATACTTTTTCTTCCCCTCTAGGCTCCCAGTCTCCGATGTGTCACTTGGATTATTCTATCTGAACACAGGCTGAGTCATCTGCAAAATAAAGCTCATTTTCTATGATATCTCAATTACAACAACGCCAATCCTTCCCCTATGAAATCAGCTGGAAGTCAAGTAATTCCTGGGATCCAATCCCCAGAAGTACTAGGTCTCCTCCCCCCAGAAGTCCCCAGGGTTTCTTGCTTTCATTCACAAATCGGCCCTGCTCTCTTGACAACTGGTGCCTGCTTGGAGAATGGGAACTCAGCTGCAGGCTTTCAAGGATGGGTTGACTGGCTCTGCCAGGCTAGAGAATCTTGACCAACTCCACAAGCCAGGGAGAATTGCAGAGGCATTTAGCTATACAGCTGGAAGGGTGTGGTAGGAGGGGGTAATAAAATCAGCCACAACCACTGCCTGGTCAGCTCTGGAGCCCCTGCTGTAGAGTCTTGGGTTCTCATCCAGACAGCCCCTTCCTGGTGGTGAGTTACACTCATCTTGGCCCTGCCTACCTGTCTGACCTAGTCTGGACCACCCAGGCCATCAAACTTGTTTTAATGAATAAACATCCAAAGGGAAATCTCATGGTTGGTCTCCTAATACCTTTTTTCCCATGATATTCCTCTGCCCCTTGAAAATGATGGAGTAAGGGGTACCTGAGTGGTTCAGTTGGTTAAGTGTCTGATTCTTGCTTTTGGCTCAGGTCAAGATCTCATGGTGTGTGAGTGCAAGCCCCACATTGGGCTCTGTGCTGATAGCACGAAGCCTGCTTGGGATTCTGTCTCTCCTTCTCTCTCTGACCCTTCTCTGCCTGGGTGCTCTCTCTCTCTTTCAAAATAAATAAGAAAAGAAAAGAAAATGACAGAAGAAGAGTAATGGAGGAATTTTGCCTAAACATCTAAAACCTAGGGTGGAGGCAATGCCATTCTACTACCAACAACAAGCCCCATGAGCTTGTCTGGCCAGAAATATTTTTGTTCTTTTTTAGATGTGTTAATCCTGTCAATTATGCTACAACCAAATTTAGTTACTTCTTCAGGCTGAACTTAATCTAATTTCCTCCACTTCTTTTTATTCTGACCCCACCCACCACTAGGCCAGTTCACTATCACCTCTCCTGGACCACTCCACTTCCGAACTGGCCTCCCTTTGCCTTGTTTTGAACCCACATGATCCCTACACCACCCAACAGCTAGAGTAATCTTTCAGAAAAGCAAAGATTACCAGGTCAGATCCTTGCTTAAATTCTTTTGTACCTTCTTATTCCTCTTAGAGTAAGATCCAAAAGACATAAAATGGTCTTGCATGTTCCAACTCTGCTTTTCTTTTCCTCGTTCTCTCTCTACTGCAGCCATTCATTTAACAAATATTTGCCAAGCATCTGTTGGAGGAAAAGGGCAGCCAATATGAGAGGGGTGAGGTTGGTGGGGGGAAGACTAGAAGGAGGGTCAGAGAAGAAGGAGGTGCCAAGCCCCACTGGCCATGTAAACTATGGTTAGGAGTTTGGGATTTCCTCTGAGGTTCCCTGCTCTTGGGCACATCTGTTTTCTCCCTGCCCAACACCTCACATGCGTCTTCCTGGAATATTCTTCCCTCTTCTGTTCTCTTAGCCAACTATTCCTCTTTCTTCAGAACTCTAGCTTAAACATTCCTTTCTTCTGGATGACTTCCTTGATAATTACTCCTATAGTGTGCATGCATTTCATTTGTTCATCCACAAAGATTTATTGAGCACCTGTCACCAGCCAGGCACTGTTCTAGGCTCTGTGGAGACAATTAAACAGACTTCCATCAAATTAGAAATGTGCATTTGGGATGATATGACAGGAAATGTGGTTTACATGGTATACCCAGAATCTATGTTAGGGAATTCCCTTGGAGAGCAACTCAACGCGACAGATATCCATTTTTTCAGAGCAACAGAGGTTCAGTGAGTGTCTCTGGGCTTTGGACTGAAAGAGATGCATCTTATGAAGACATAGTAGGCCTGAGGAAGTAGCAATTTTAAATTAATTACAGGCACTGATTTGGGACCTAGCTGCTTCTCAAATAAGCAGCACTATGAATTCCAAAGTTTACTTAGAAACAGTAGTGATTTTCCTAACTAAACCCAGGGAGGACATATGGTTGTTAATCCCGAGAGGAGACATATGTTAACTAGTGAAGAGTGTCTGTATCCAAGTCTGTATCCACTGGAGACTCAAGCAACAAATTGCTAGGAGCTGCTGCTATTTCCCAGGTGGAATTCTGTGACTCTAAGTAGTATTTGGAGTGACTCCTTTCAGGATGAGCCTCTAAAAGTTTAGACAAAGAAAGTCTTTTATGGATTCATTCAACAAAAATTTTTATTGAGAGCTTCCATGAGCATGGCTCTCAACTAGATTGTGAAGGTGGAATAGTAAATAACAGACATAGTTCCTGTAATCATGGAGTTTATATTCTACCAAGGGAGACAGACATGTCATAACTAATTACTTAGCTCCAACTGACCAAGTAAAGACTGTTCTAAAACCATATTTCAAGAGGGCCTGGTCAGTTTGGGGAAGGGTGGATGGTGGGGACAGGAAGGCTCCTGTGGGGAAAGATCTTTGACTTTGTTTTATAACTTAACTGGAAATTCTAAGTGTGAGAAGATGATGCTGAATGGTAAGAAGTGTTGCTTGCAAAGGGAACAACCATATAAACAGCCTGAGGTGGGAAGAAGCAGGTATGAGTCCCCTAATATTTCTGAGAGAAGGTCAGTGTGACTGAAGTACCTTGAGCTAAGGGGAACATAGTATGAAATGAAGGCCAGAGATTTTGTTTTGGGATTATGGCAATGGGAAACCATTAAGGGTTTTAAGTAGGGTATTAAAATGTCATATTTGTGTTTAAAAAGATCTTTCTGACTTTAGGGTGGAGGTGTAATGGCAGAGGTGAGCAAAGTGGATGGGAGGAGACCCATTAGGAGACTGCTGATGTGATAGGAGAGAAATGACCTGGACCAGAGTAGTGACATTAAAGATGTTCTCAGCGGAAGACACTAAAGGTGTTAGAAGGTAAAATTGACAGGCCACAATCAACAATAGCCAACTTATGGAAAGAGCCCAAATGTCCATTGACTGACAAGTGGAAAAAGAAAATTGTGTGTGTGTGTGTGTGTGTGTGTGTGTGTACACACACACACACACTGAAACAGTTGGCGATCAAAAAGAATGAAATCTTGCCATTTGCAACAACGTTGATGAAACTAGAGTGTATCATGCTAAGCGAAATAAGTCAGTCTGAGAAAAATAAATATACAATTTCACTCATATGTGGAATTTAAGAAACGAAACAGATGAACATTGGGGAAGGGAAGGAAAAATAAGATGAAAAGAGAGAGGGAGAAAAACCATAAAAGACTCTTAAATATATAGAACAAACTAAGGTTTGATGGGGGTGGAGAAAATGTGTGATGGGCGTTAAGGAGGGCACTTGTTGGGATGAGCACTGGGTATTATATGTAAGTGATGAATCACTAAATTCTACTCCTGGATATCATTATTACACTGTATGTTAGCTAACTTGAATTTGAATAAAATTTAAAAATAAAATAAAATTGGCAGGCTATGTGATTGATTAGATTTGTGGAGTGAGGGAGAAGGAGATATGATTCCAAAGGTTCTGGCTTCATGCTTCTGGGTAGGTAGTGGTGCTGTTCTTCAAATAGGAAACACTGGATGAGGACCAAGTTTGCAGGGTCAGAATAGGGGCCAGGCTCAGGATTTGTGATTGAGTTTGAGATGCTCTTTAGACATTTAACAGAGAGGCTAATTAGGCTGTTGAACAGATGAATTTGGAGCTTTGAGGAGAAGTCTGGATGTGAGACATAAGAAAACAGTCATTGGAGCTGAGGGTTTGGATGTGTGCACGTGGGAAAGATTGTAGAGTGAGAAGAGCACCTAGAATGAATCTTTGAGGAACACCATCATTTAAAGGGTGGGTAGAGGAGGAAGATGCCCATGGAGGCTGAACAGCAGCCAGAGAGGTAGCAGGAAAAGCAGGAAGTGGTTATCCCAAGAAGCCAAAGAGAAAGGGTGTCTCAAGAAAAAGGAAATGCTTACCGGTATGCAGTGCTGCTAAGCCATCAAGTAACATGAAGTCTGAAAAGTGTCCATCAGCTTGTGGTATGGAGACAATTGGACCTTCAGGAGAAAGATTTTGACAGCGAGATGGTGGAAGAAGAGAAGATATTGGAGAGAGCAGAGGACTGCCTGGCAGGCGAGGAAATGGATCCAGTGAATGTGGACAGAGTTGGGATGGACTTCCCTTGTGCCAGGTTTCCTTTTCATTCTTTTCTTTTCTTTCTTTCTTTTTAAGTAGGCTCCACAGCCATCATGGAGCCCAACATGGGGCTCGAACTCACAACTAAGGTCAAGACCTGAGCTGAGATCAAGGTCTTTGGTGGCCTAACCAACAAAGCCACCCAGGCATTCCTTTCATTCTTTTAAAAATATCCAGTGAAGAGAAAATTTCAGAACAACAAGAATCAGAGGCCAGTTGAAAATTTTTTCACTGTTCCTTTATTTTTTTTTTTTAATGTTTATTTATTTTTGAGACAGAGAGAGACAGAGCATGAATGGGGGAGGGTCAGAGAGAGGGAGACACAGAATCTGAAACAGGCTCCAGGCTCTGAGCTGTCAGCACAGAGCCCGACGCGGGGCTTGAACTCATGAACTGCGAGATCATGACCTGAGCCGAAGTCGGACGCTTAACCGACTGAGCCACCCAGGTGCCCTCACTGTTCCTTTATTTTTTACTCAAAACAATATTCAGTAACATTTAAGTATTACCCACCTTTGTTTCAACCCTCTGTGAATGAGATGGAAGGATTAGCTTTTTTTCTCTCTCTCTCTTTTCTTTTCCAAATATGCAAATCAATCCGGATCTCTCATTTTATGGGAGAAAAGACACAGGGTTTCTCATACTGGGTGATTTTTTCAGAGAGACAATGGAAGCAGAAATTATTTGTAGATATAACATTGAATCTAAACCTATTCCCCCACTTGAGCCCATGTCAGTGGGCAGGTCTTTCACTATTTATAATTTTAACATAAGAGAACAAGTTGGCATGATTTGGGTAAAAATGTCTTATCAAAATTCTGAAACAGTGTTATATGTTCCATTGGGGGCAACATGAGAAATTTGCCATCTGAGAAAGACGCAGTTATCTTGGTATAACTTGCTTTTGTTTTTTGGTTTTTTTCCCCAAAGAAATAGAAAAAACATCTTACCTATATAGTGAGTATCAGGAGAACTTTGAGCTAATAAGGGGGAATTTGACCAGGGGGTCCCCAAATAACAACTCTTTTAAGAAGTTTGGTTGTGAGGGAAGGGTAGCATCTGGAGAGGCCAAAGGAGAGCTTTTCCTTAACAGAGGGGAACTGAGCGAGATTAGGTGTTGATAGGAAAGAATGAGTAGGAGGGGATTGGCTAAAAGATGTAGGAAAGAGGAGGAATAATCCAGGGACTTCAGACTCAAATATCCAGGGGCCTCAGTAAGTAACCTAAATGCTTGAGGCAGTGGGATATAGGAAATAGAGTGGCAGGAACTGCAGAGAATGGAGAGTACAGGCTCCTTCTGAATATTTGCCTGAGGCACAGAGGAGTTGGGGGAGGGGGGTGAGGGCAGTGTTCTTGATTGTGATGCTAGTATGCACACAAATGTAGGTGTTGGTCAAAACTTGTGGAATTATACACTAAAAAGGATGGATTTTTATCTTTCATTTTTCCTCATAGTAAGTACATTTTTCTTCAAAAGGGAAAAAAGCCTATATGAGCCAAACACAGGATCCATCCATGGGCCACAAATATTGTTTTATGGTTTCTGGGTTAACTGAAAGAATAACTTTTGAAAAGATATGGGGAATGGGACCCAGATCCCAAATGGAGAGACTTGCCTCAGCTGGAGGAGGGAAATTACATTTTCGTGTGTGGAGTCATCAGACACTGAAATCTGATGTTTTGTTGGGAACTGCTGCATTAGATATCTTTGAAACCTTAAAGTCAAACAACATGAAACTTGAGAAAGTAGTTGTGACTTTACAGCCTGTAGGTTACAAACATCCAACAGAGACAATAGGAGCCTTGTCAGTTTGTCTTGATGGGCTGCAGTTAGAGTCTGAAGTTGTTACCAATGGTGAAACTACATGTTCAGAATGTGTTTCACAGACTAATGATGTCTCCAGACCCAAGGATGAAGCAAAAACACATCCAAATGGATCAGATGAACCTGAGGATTCAGGGCCTGGTGAAAATAGGAAGGTCAATGGGAATAATTCTCCATCACTCTCAAATGGCGGTTTTAAACCTTCTAGGCCTCCCAGACCTTCACGACCACCTCCACTTGCCCCATGTAGACCAGTATCTGTCAATGGTTCACCATCTGCCACTTCTGAAAATGATGGATCCAGTATGGGCTCTCTGCCACCAACAAATATAAATTGAAATACATCTGAAGGAGCAACATCTGGATTAATAATTCCTCTTAATATATCTGGAGGCTCAGACCCTAGGCCATTAAATCCTGTACCTCAAGATCCCCTACCATCTGGCTGGGAGCAGAGAGTGGACCAGCATGGGCGAGTTTACTACATAGATCTTATTGAAAGAAGAACAATGTGGAATAGACCAGAACCTCTACCTCCTGGCTGGGAACAGTGGGTTGACAACATGGGACATATTTATTATGTTGACAATTTCACAAGAACAACAACATGGCAGAGGCCAACATTGGAATCCATCCGGAACTGTGAACATTGGCAGCTCCAATGTAGTCAGCTTCAAGGAGCAATGCAGCAGTTTAACCAGAGATTCATTTATGGGAATCAGGATTTGTTTACTACATCGCAAAATAAAGAATTTGATCCCCTTCTTTCCCTGCCTCCTGGATGGGAGAAGAGAACAGACAGCAATGATAGAGTATATTTCGTCAACCACAACTCTTGTATTACGCAATGGGAGGACCCCAGAAGTCAAGGTAAATTAAATGAAAAGCTCTTACCTGAAGGCTGGGAAATGAGATTCACAGTCGATGGAATTCCATATTTTGTGGACCACAATAGAAGAACAACCACCTATATTGACCCCCGCACTGGAAAATCTGCTCTAGACAATAGACCACCGATAGCCTATGTATGGGACTTCAAGGCAAATGTTCAGTATTTCTGGTTCTGCTGTCAGCAACTTGCCATGCCACAGCACATAAAGATTACAGGGACAAGAAAAACTTTTGAAGATTCCTTTCAGCAGATAATGAGCTTCAATCCCCAAGATCTGTGAAGACGTTTGTGGGTGATTTTTCCAGGAAAAGAAGGTTTAGATTACGGAGGTGTAGCAAGAGAAAGGTTCTTTGTTTTGTCAAACAAGGTGTTGAACCCCATGTGTTGCCCGTTTGAATATGCAGGGAAGGATAACTACTGCTTGCAGATTAATCCTGCTTTTTACATCAATCCAGATCACCTGAAATATTTTTGTTTTATTGACAGGCTTATTGCCATGGCTTTGTTCCATGGGAAATTCATAGACACAGGTTTTTAGTTTTTTTTTTTTTCCATTCTATAAGCATATATTGAACAAACCACTTGAACTCAAGGATTTAGAATCTATTGCTCCAGAATTTTACAATTCTCTCATCTGGGTTAAAGAAAACAATATTGAGGAACGTGGTTTGGAAATGTACTTCTCTGTCGATAAAGAAATTTTAGGTGAAATCAAGAGTCATGATTTGAAACCTAATGGTGGCAATATTCTTGTGACAGAAGAAAATGAAGAGGAATATATCAGAATAGTAGCTGAATGGAAGTTGTCTCGAGGTGTTGAAGAACAGACACAAGCTTTCTCTGAGGGCTTTAATGAAATTCTTCCCGGAAATATTTGCAATACTTTGATGCAAAGGAATTAGAGGTCCTTTTATGTGGAATGCAAGAGATTCATTTGAATGACCGGTGAAGACATGCCATCTACCATCATTACACTAGGACAAGCAAACAAATTATGTGGTTTGGGCAGTTTATTAGAGAAATTGATAATGAGAAGAGAATGAGACTTCTGCAGTTTGTTACTGGAATCTGCTGATTGCCAGTTGGAGGATTTGCTGACCTCATGGGGAGCAATGACCACAGTAATTCTGCACTGAAAAAGTTGGGAAAGAAAACTGGTTACCCAGAAGTCATACCTGTTTTAACCACCTGGACCTGCCACCCTACAAGAGCTATGAGCAACTGAAGGAAAAGCTGTTATTTGCTATTGAAGAAACAGAAGGATTTGGATGAGAGTAGCTTCCGAGAACTTGTGCCACCGAAGGACAAGAACTTATTTGCAATATTTGTCCTTTTCCTTCTCTGCTTGTTGCACATCTTGTTGTAAAATTGGGCTGTGACTGTTTACAGAGTTATTTGAGTGTAAGTAAATTAACGTTATCATTGAGATTTACCTCCCAATGATTCTGGATTTCTACTCCATGTTTTCAGAAATCAGATTGCAAATGACTAGTCAAAACTTACTTAACATGAGATTTAACACAGCAATGAAATCTGCCTTGTCTTATTCCACTAGACTGTTACCTTAACAACAGTTTTGTATACATGTGTCGAAAATCAAAAAAAAGAAACTCCATACTTATTAAGGAAGCCATCACTCTCCACTCCTCCCTAACCCAACTCCTGGCAACCACTGATCTATTTTCTCTATGAAGCTACCTATTCTGGAGATTTCATGTAAATGGAACCACATAATATGTACCCTTTCCTAGCTGGATTATTTTACTTAGCATATATTCTTGAGATTCATGCATGTTGAAGCATGGATCAATACTTCTTTTTATGCCTGAATAATATTCCATTGTATGGATATACCACATTTTGTTTATCTGTTCATCAGTTGGTGGACATTTCAGTTGTTTCCACATTTTGCTATTGTGAATAGTGCTGGTACGAATGATAATACATTGTTTTTTAAGTTTATTTCTTTTGAAAGAGAGTGCACAAGAGGGGGAGGGATGGAGACAGAGGAGAGAGAGAATCCCAAGAAGGATCCACACTGTTAGCACTGAGCCTGATGCAGGGTTCCAACTCACAAACTGTGAGATTATGACCTGAGCCAAAATCAAGAGTCAGACACTTAACAGACTGAGCCACTCAGGTGTCCCCCACTTTTTTTTTTAAAGTTTATTTATTTGTTTTTAGAAAGAAAGAGAGAAAGGATAACCCATTTTTATATTTGCTTTTCCTCCTTCCTGGTCAGTGTGGGAGACAGAATGGTGTGGGAAGAACCTGGAAGCCATGAGGCCACTGCAATAGTCCAGGGGAAAGGGGGAACCTTGGAGATCTGGACTAAGACAGGGATAGACAGAAGAGGCTATATATGAGAGACATGCAGAATTGGTGACAGTATGAGAGAGACAGGGCCATGGTGGACAGGGGAGGGAAAAGAGGATGATACCAGAGCTTTAACTTAAAAGCAGTGTTTTAAATTGGTGCCCTTTCTAGGGCCCAAACATTTGATAATTTTTGTAGCTACTGTATGAATAATTACTATGTTAATAAATCCCATGTAAGTCCAGCCACTTGTGGGGACAAGTATTTCCAGGTTCCTAAAATCAGGGCCATACTTAAACTTTGCAGAGCCCATGGGCAAATATTTTTTGCAGGGCTCCTGTCTAAATATAAATTGGAATCACCCGAAATCAGCATGTCAACACTACTCTGGCAGCTCAGTCTTTCAGGAGGCCTCAAAGAACTATCACCTTGACCAACTGGAATAATCTGTTCACCAGGCCATTTCCAGGAATCTGATCCTGGCCACATTGCCCAGGGACAAACCCATAGATATGAGTTCTAGAGTTCCTCAGGGCATCTGGTTAATCCCATGTCAGGAAGGGGTGGCTATGGAGAGTCAGAGTGCCTCAAAGAGGTAAAAAAAGAGATTGGGGCTCTGTGGAACCAAGTCCAAGCTGGACAGCACTGCCAACAACCACCAGGGAGGGATTTAGAAAACTCTGAGGAAGGCACCTCTGAACACCTGGGAGAGCCTTACTTGTCCAGGTCTGAGGGTGGTAGAACCCAGAATGATCTGGGATTAATGTGAGCTTTGGGCAGGGGAATAAGAGGTGGAAACCAGCATTTGTTTTGGGTGTGTCCTACTTTCCAAGCACCATGCAAGACACCTGCTTCATTAGATCTTTATAAGCACCTTGTGAGACAGGTACTATCAAACCCATTTTACAGATGAGGAAACTGTGTCCCAGAGAGATTATGTGACTTCCCTCAGGTCATCCAATGGTGAATCCAGGTTCCAAAATGTGTTCCCTTTCTCTACTCCATGTGACTGCCCAGAAAGGATCTTGCCTTTTCCATTTCCACTAGAAGGGCATGTACTATTTCTCTACAAACAGTATGTATGTCACTCTGATCTTTTCTCTAGTTGCTGG
The DNA here is from genome assembly GCF_022079265.1 of Lynx rufus. Taxonomy (NCBI): domain Eukaryota; kingdom Metazoa; phylum Chordata; class Mammalia; order Carnivora; family Felidae; genus Lynx; species Lynx rufus. Next base: position 31,477,207 of record NW_025814827.1, on the reverse strand, counting down.
ACCTTCTCTAGCTGACTGAGTACATTCCACACTGAGTTTCTGTGACTGGGTTTTAGCCATGGCCCAAAGCCCCCCCTTTGATCTCTTGACAAAGGAGTAAGGTTTGCATCAAATAATTCCTTGGCTCCTAAACCCCTGTTGCAGGATGTAGGACTCCACCTGTGCCTGGCAATCCCCTGTCTGTCTGGGAAGGTTCAGCTCACATGTGGAATGGACTCAAGAAACTCCCTAAAAAACAATTTAAGCCAGAGGAAGGGTCATCAGGCTAGGTGATAGAAGGTTTATTCAGAACCTGACAGGAAATCAGCTAAGATCATTCTGCATAGTCTGTGGTGACATTAATGATTATTCTAGTTTGGTTTGTCATTGGCTAGGACAGTCTTTGGGCAAAAATCATTAAGGCAAGGTGTGGCTGTTCTCTATGGCTGACGAAATCCTGCACCTAGGCAAGGGGCCAGGCAGGAATTTAAGGACAGCTACATGGCTTAACCATTGTTTGAACACTTTCACCAGAAGCCCTGAATGAGAGATGGCTTCATCTCTTGAGAAGTGATGGCTTGGGTCAGGTAAGAGCTTCACTGTTTTACAGGCATCTTGGTCTCCTTTGTGTGAGCCTCCATCTTTTTTTCTGAACCCATTATTTATGATCCCATAAGTAACTACAAATGAATCAATAAAATGGAGTTGCTATGAAGGCATAAATTCAAGATTTACATTAGAGGGAAGAGAATGGGAAGTCCCATTTCCTTATAAATGTAGCATCCTGAAAGAGAACATTTGGACAGTTTTTAAGAATCAGAAAATGTGTCCTGTGACTTGAACAAAACCTCAGAAATAGGGCAGTTGATGTACTGAGTGTAACTGAGTGTAACATCAGCCCTCGGCCAGAAAATTACTCACAGTCCCCTGAAAATGACACTTATGATCTTGAGAAGGGGTAAGGAAGATACCTCCCAGAGGGGTTTAACATCAGGACAGACTCGTTTCTTCTTTGGGGGTAGTTAGCCCAGGATCTGAAAGTCAATGCCCACTCTCAACTTTTGACCTATAGCAAATAAGGTTATAGATATGAAAACCAGAAGCTAAAAGGAGTCTGGTTTCTAAGGAACTTGATAGAACAGTAGCAACATTTCTGGATGAGAATGACTTCCAGGTTAACTGACTCCCTAACACTAGTCCCAAAACCTGGCCATCCAAGTTACAATATATGGACAGGGCATCTGGGGTGGATAACTTTATTACATCAGCCCTAGGAAATACCACACATTTCCATCATAGTTTCATGCTTGGTTCGTTGATCTGGATAAAAGGACAATGGTTTCCCTTGTTGGCTTATGTTCAGCTGCTGCAACAGAAACCAAGCCTGGGTTATTTGACTTCATCATGGCATGAAATCATGGGCCTGTAAAAGGAGTAGAGATGATGAAGTGTTATGTAAGGTTTAGGTCTCAAAGTCAACAGAAATGGGTTTCAGGTTTCTGGGCTGACAATGCAAACAAGGGAGTTTTGGCATTTCAGGGGCAGGGTTGATGCTACCTGTATGGCCAGTCCGACCAGCAGCACATTCTCAGAGGTACTTCCCTAGTGCCAACTCAACTATTCCAGTTTGGGTCTGTAAAATGTCAAAGGCATTTTGTCACGGTGGTTGTTCTTACAAGGCAGATTAGTGCAGTGGTATGGGATTCAGTCCAAGCCTTGGAGCTATCTTGAGACTGGATTACTACAGGATTCTCAAACCTGAGTTTGAATCCTGTCCCTATGATTAGCCTGTGTCCATGAACAAATTACATCCCTTCTCTAAGCTTCAATTTCCTCATCTTCAAAGGGGACACGATAATAGTACCTCTTGACAGGGTTGTGAGGATTATAGGAGATAATTGTTGAAAGCTCTTGGCTCATTGCTGGGCACAGAGTCAGCTCTCAATAAACAGAAGCAATTATGACTATTTAAAAAGCATATGTCTGCTCAAGTGGGGTGCTTCTCTTTTCTTTCCTTCCTTGTTTTTGCTGAAGAAGCCCCTGGCCAGGTCTACAGAAATTGACCAGTCAGTAATGTACTTACCCAATAGCCCATTTCATTCCACTTCTGGGTAGTTTGGCCACTGTCCAAATGTAGTTATCTGTGGTAATTACTTCATCAATTGACTCAGGTTTTTTGGTAATGAAGAAGGCAGGACTATTTGATATAATAAATAAGGAACAGTGAAGTTGTTTGTTGAATAACCACAAGGCTGTGTTCAGCATCTGGAAACAGCTGAGCCTTGCAAGGCACTCAAGTTACCCCACAAAGTTTTTTGCTGAATGCAAAACAGTGATGATAACTTATGTTCTCTAGTATTTGTTTTTATCTTAGAGAGAGAGGGAGAGCATGTGAGTGGGGCAGAGGGGTAGAGGGAGCAAGAGAGAATCCCAAGCAGGCTCCACACCCAGTGTGGAGCCCAACAAGGGGCTTGATCCCACAACCTTGGGATCATGGCTTGAGTCAAAGTCAAGAGTTGGATGCTCAAACTACTAAGCTACCCAGGTGCCCCCCATGTTCTCTAGTTTTTTAAATTCACCTGTCACTTGACTGAGTGAATGTCCCTGATGTCAGGGAGAAAAAAATATGTTGTTTGTTTTTTAATATGTTAGTGTTTAAAAATTATCAGGGGCACCTGGGTGGCTCAGTGGTTGAACATCTATCTGACTCTTGATTTTGGCTCAGGTCATGATTTCATGGTTTGAGAATTTGAGCCCCTCATTTGGCTCTGAGCTGGCAGTGCAGAGCTTGCTTGGAATTCTCTCTCTCCCTCTCTCTCTAGCCCTCCCGCATGCTCTCTTTCTCTTTCTCTCAAAATAAATAAATAAACTTTAAAAAATAATTTATCATAGTGTAAATGCAATAGGGAGGATTCAAGTTAACAAAAATAATGTGTGTCTTTAAATTTACAGATTGGCTTTACTATCTTCTCCCCCATTAACTAACAGCTTAAATTTACAGATTGCACTTAAAAGCCACTTGTATGCCATTAAATCCCATTGGCCCTCAGGAAAATTATCTGTGTATGCCATATTGACATATTCAACACATCTCAAACTAAATTCATTTTTCTCTTTAACTTTCTCTCCTTGCCAACTACACGTTTCTTTCAATAGTGTTACCATTTTAATCTCCAAACGTAGATATCTTGATGTGATCTCTGATTTGTCCACCACCTTTCCTGTCGTCAGGAACCACCTGGTCATGATCTCACAGTTCGTGGGTTTGAGCCCCGTGTCTGCTCTGGGCTGACAGCTCAGAGCCTGGAGCCTGCTTCAGATTCTGTGTCTCCCTCTCTCTCTGCCCCACCCCTGTTTGCACTCTCTCTCTCTCTCTCTCTCTCTCCAAAATTAGTAAACATTAAAAAACATTTCTTTAATTCTTAATTATCTCATCAACTTATGATGTGAGTACCATTATTTTTTTTCAATATATGAAATTTATTGTCAAATTGGTTCCCATACAACACCCAGTGCTCATCCCAAAAGGTGCCCTCCTCAATACCCATCTCCCACCCTCCCCTCCCTCCCACCCCCCATCGACCCTCAGTTTGTTCTCAGTTTTTAAGAGTCTCTTATGCTTTGGCTCTCTCCCACTCTAACTTCTTTTGTGAGTACCATTATTATACCCATTTTATAGATATGGGAACTGAGGTTTAAAGAAGTTAAATAATTATCTAAGATCACATGATAGTAAGGAGCAAAATCAGAATTCAAACCCAAGTCTATCTGACTCCAATCCCACAAGCTTAAACTATACAACTGCCTTTGGTCAGTTGTCCGGCATGAACTTTTGTCACAGTTCTGCCTGGTTTGTTCTTCAGGATGAGTGAACATTAATTCAGGTTGCCAATGACTACACATTTGCTGTCCTCCTTGAATTTATATTTTACTTCTCTTCTACCCTGAGTAGCAGAACTTTGGCTCTTCACTTGCATGCTATTTTTCCCTCAGGTCTTCCCAGATCTTATTTTTCAGGCCATATTTCTTGTGGGAAAAAAAAAAAAAAAAAGGTAGGAATAATACCATGTGGGGCACCTGGCTGGCTCAGTTGGTGGAACATGCAACTCTTGATCTCAGAGTCCCTAGTTCAAGCTCCACATAGGGCACAGAGCTTACTTTAAAAAAAAATTAGTTTTATAATCTTAGTAACTTTAGGGACTTGAAGTTACTCTTATCAACTGTAGGCCATAGAAGGCAATCACTTATCAAAGAGGAATTCATCAATGAGAAATTGTCATGTATACATCAGCTGAACAAGACATGTGCAAGAATTATCAACAACTTGATTTTAACTTTGATTTTATCAAAGTTAACTTTCTTTGTGGTAGTGAAAAGAATTTTTATTCAGAACTTGTAAGAAGGCAAACAGGGCAACCCCGGCATGGTTAGAAAGTCATAAAAAATGTTTAAATGTTTAAAATAGCAGATTTTGCTTTTTAAAATATTTCTGTAATGAGCACATATGTCTTATATAATAAATGACAATAAGTGTCTTAGTTTTTTTTTAACGTTTATTTATTTTTGAGACAGAGCATGAATGGGGGAGGGTCAGAGAGAGAGAGGGAGACACAGAATCTGAAACAGGCTCCAGGCTCTGAGCTGTCAGCACAGAGCCCAACACGGGGCTTGAACTCATGAACTGAGAGATCATGACCTGAGCTGAAGTCGGACACTTAACCAACTGAGCCACTCAGGCACCCTGACAGTAAGTGTTTTAAAATGAACTCTTGGCTAACTCATGGCGGGATACAGAAACCTCAAGTTACTCTGTGTTCCAGCTGAATTGACACTAGTATGAGTCTAGTGATTGACTCAAACCAAAAGTGGCTCACCTAGGTGAGTCTTAAACCAAACCAAAAAATTCAAAAGTAATTGGGCTAGAGGGGTAAGTTGCAGGTTCAAGTCACTCTAATTGAATCATCTTACTAGTTAAAATGTGGTTAATATACTGATCTTCTACAAAATAGTACAAAAAATTCACTATCTCTGCAATTACTTAACTCTGTTACTACCCACCAGATGTCTGACTGGGAGATCAAGGAAGCAGTAGGACTAAAAATGGGGTTCCTGAAAGTAGATGTATATAATCACAGCTGTGTTCTAAAGGTTCTGGATGATTCTTTCTGAGTTTATGACCAACGGCACAGGCTTGCATGAGAGCGCCTAGTGTTTTTTTGGGTGTCATTGTATTATTCTTCACTGATGCTTCTTTATTCTCCCCCAGGAAGCCAGTGGCATTAGATTTATTATATTGAAATGGTATGAGAAAGGACTGGCTTCAAAAAGTTAAACAGCCACAGTGAGAGATTTTTGTTCAGTTCTAGTGTTTATGGTGTCAGGTGCTGAGAATACAAAGATGAATAAGATACTATCCCTACCCTCAAGGAGCTAAAATCTGGAATGAGAAGACAGACTAGAAAATAGATTATAACATAATATGGTAAGTGCAATATGGAGGATATTTACAAGGTGCTATTGCAATACAGAAGGGTAACCCATCCCAGCCTGAAAGAGAAGGGGTATTAGAATCATGGAATGCTTTTCAAAGACAAGCTTTGAAAGCCAAGTAGGAGTTGCATAAACAAAGTTGAGATGGTGTGCGAGTAAGGTAAGAAGAGCAGTATCGAGAATCCCACAGGGAGAACACTGTAAGTAAAGGAATGGAGGCATGAAACAGTATCACATACTTGGAGATCTAGGTGTAGTTCCATATAACTGGGATGTCAAGTAAGAGGAGGAGATATGGCAGGGGATGAGGCTTGTGACATAAGGAGTGTCAAATTCTGGCTTTATGAAAAAGCTACAAATGTAGAATTACACAGTATGCATGATAAATATTAATAGAGAAAGAAGTTAAAATAAAATAAATAAATAAACAAGACAATGGATCTGAATGGAAGTGGCTCTGAGAAGGGCTCTGGGAGCCAGGAGCAGTCAGTGTGGGCTGTCTCACAGAGGAACTGTCCCTCTTATTGTTCAAGCTACAATTTGTGTTTCCAATTCAGCCATTTTTATTTGCCAGTCTCATTCCTATGTTTGGTCTGGTTATTTACAGAAGGCAAAGAAAAAAGTGAATGAAGAGGATAAGGAAAGAAGTTATAAAATAGATATTTGAGTAAGTGGTTCCTCATTTGGATGTCTAACTGAAATCACAAAGTTAACATATCCAACCTGAACTGTTGATCTACCGCCCCCCAAGACACACACACACACACACACACACACACACACACACACACACACACAAATTTGCACCACCTGTAGTCTCCTTTATCTCAGTTGATGGCAACTCCAACTTTCCAGTTCTTTAGGACTAAAGTCTTGGAGCCCATCCTTCACTCTTCCCTCTTCCTCATATCCATACCCAGTCCATTAAGAAATTTTGTTGGCTCTTCCTTCAGAATATACCCCTAATCCCACCATTTTCACCATTTCCAGCTCAATCGACATCATCTTTCATCTTGATTACCGCAACAGCCTTCCGACAAGTCTCCCTGCTTTTACTTTTGACCTCCTACAATCTGTTCTCCTTGCGATGTCCAAAGGGATCCTTTAAAACTGTGAATCAAGTAGCATCACCCAAAACCCTAAACAACTCCCTTTTTTACTCAGATTAAAGCCAAAGTTCTTAGAATGAATTTCTTTAGGAGCTTTGCTCTGGCTAGTCCCCCTTCCTGAAATACTCTTTCTCCAGTAATTTACTTAGCCAACTCTCTTACCTTTTCAAATTTCACAGCTCCATGAGAGTGACCTTGTCCACCCTTTTTAGTTTTTGTAACCTGTTACCCTTAACCCCATGCACTCCTAACCCCCATTATCCTATATGTTTTTTCTTTTTCTCACAGTCCTTATCACTTCTAATATAATATGTAATGTATTTATTATCTTTATTATTTAGTTTCTTGTCTCCCCCTGCTAGGCTGCAACTTCCACAAGAGATTATTTGATTCACTGGTCTACCCAGCTTAGAACACTAAATGTTGAATGGATGAATGAATGAATGAATGAATGAGTTATTATAGTCAATTGAAAGCTTCACTTTACATTATCCAAATTTCCTATTGTTAACCTAAACAGAAGAATGAGTCACAGGCATCTTAATTCTAGGGACTGAACGAAAAAGGAAAACAAAAGTTTCCCTATGGTCTGACCCTGGGGAGAGGGAAGAAGCCACTAATCTTTTAACATTTTAATGTATTTTCTTATTGTCCTGAAGTTTTATTTTTTTTTCAACGTTTATTTATTTTTGGGACAGAGAGAGACAGAGCATGAACGGGGGAGGGGCAGAGAGAGAGGGAGACACAGAATCGGAAACAGGCTCCAGGCTCTGAGCCATTAGCCCAGAGCCTGACGCGGGGCTCGAACTCACGGACCGCGAGATCATGACCTGGCTGAAGTCGGACGCTTAACCGACTGCGCCACCCAGGCGCCCCTGTCCTGAAGTTTTAAATGAATTATCAGATTTTTTTAAATTAATTTTTTATTTATTTTGAGAGAGAGAGCAAGGGTTGGAGCAGAGATAGAGACAGAGAGAATCCGAAGAATCTGACAGTGCAGAGCCCAACATGAGGCTCAACTCATGAACCATGAGATCATGACTTGAGCTGAAATCAAGAGTCAGACGTTTAACCGACTGAGCCACCCAGGCACCCCAAGTTATCAGATTTTTAAAAATTTGTTTATATGTATGTGTCCTTTCAGGCCTTTTCTTTTTTAAAAAAAATTTTTTTAACGTTTATTTATTTTTGAGACAGAGAGAGACAGAGCATGAGCAGGGGAGGGGCAGAGAGAGAGGGAGACACAGAATCTGAAACAGGCTCCAGGCTCTGAGCTGTCAGCACAGAGCCCGATGCGGGGCTTGAACTCACGGACCGCGAGATCATGACCTGAGCCGAAGTCGGACACTTAACCAACTGAGCCACCCAGGCGCCCCACTTTCAGGCCTTTTCTATCACAAAGATTATAAACATATTCTTTATACTTGTTCTCACACTTAAATAACTTAGTTTCACTTTATTTTTTAAGTTTAGATAAGGTCTTTAACCCATCTGGAATTTATGCTTGTGATTCATGAGAAGTAGGGAGCTGACATCACTTCTCGCAAATGATTAGCCAATTGATCCCAAATCATACATATACAAAAGAATCCAGCCATTCATCACTGGTCTGGATGTCACCTTACTATAAAGTCTATTCTTGAATTTTTTGTTCCTTCAATCTATTTGTCTATTCTGGCACCAATATCAAACTAATCACCATGACTTTACATTATTTTGATTATCTGGGTGTTATCTCTGATCTTAACATTACAAGTCACTATTTATTACTATTTTTAGCCTGAATCAAACACATTTCCATTCATGTGACATTTTTGAATATTTACTATGTGTTGTGCACTGAAAATAAAAATATGTTGGCTGGACTCAATTGTGCAAATTTAAATTCAGTGGATTGTAGTCTAAACTTTGCTTTTTCAGTTGAGTTTTTTTGGGGGGAAGGGAAGATGATGGCAAAGTTGTTTTTTTCCTCATAAGTATTGCTTAAGTTGCTGATGTATCCATACATAAGAAAGATTGGTTTTGCTAACTTTTTCTGAAATAGTAAGTCTATATATGAATCAGATGTTGAGAGGTTCTAATGAAAAGCCTAAAAATGTGGACAAAGGCTAGGGAATGAGAAAAACAAGATGTAGTGTAATATCCTAAATTTATAGTTTGTTTTCTAGCCTTAGACTGCCATTTAGGTGACAAGTGACTTCATGAATAAATATTAGGGCAAGGTTTTTCCTCTCCCTCTATTAAACTTTGAGAGTTACACACCAAGTCATGCCCAGCGAAGCATCACCACATCCTAGCAAGATCCTGAGTGTATGTGCTCATGAGCACATTTAATTGCATGTTCCCACATCCTCAGATTAACCTTTTGGCAAAGTTAGCTCACTTCATTTGCAAAGGATATGGGGTAACCATGGTCCATTGTTGAGCAAAAGAGGATGAAGATCAGCTGGAAATTGCAATCAGGGAGAAGGTTTGGGTGTATTCTATAAAGCTAGGAGTAACACCAGGAAGTCTACCACATTTAACACAGGTTAAAAGAGTTGAATTTTAAAAACTCTTAAAGAGAAGGTCTTTAAAACTTTAATACTCCCCTACCACACATTAAGTAAATGAATTTTGACATACATTTGTGCATGGTATACACAATAGTAATATTTGAATATAATTTATTTGAGTGTCATATCGGACCTTCATCTGGTGAGTATTTATTAAGCATTTACTATGTTGGGGATAGCGAGGTGAACTAGACAGACACAATTCCTTCCCTCAGCCAAGGAAGTGCCCCTTCCCAACCAAGTGTGTCATGTCATTGACCAAGAACGGTAAGTGAACAGTCTTTAAACTGTGGAATGACAGAAATGTTTTGTTTAATTACATAATTATCGACATCCAAGGAAATCTGTCTACTCTAAAGCTGATTATAAGTTTCATAACTTCTCTTTGTATTCTCCCTCTTTAATTTTTTTAATGTTTATTTATTTTTGAGAGAGAGAGAGACAGAGCACGAGCAGGGGAAGGGCAGAGAGAGAGGGAGACACAGAATTTGAAGCAGGCTCCAGGCTCTGAGCTGTCAGCACAGAACCTGATGCAGGGCTCAAACCCATAAACTGCAAGATCATGACCCGAGCTGAAGTCGGACACCTAATCAACTGAGCCACTCATGCACCCTCTTTAAATATCAAATCCAAACATGATTAGCCAGGACTCATGACCTACTTTGCCAGCCTAATACTATTTTATGTCCCTTTCATTACTGCAGTCAAAAAGCTGAGTTTAGTTTTAATGTCACACTAGACATTATTGGATGCTCCGTATGGTTAAGAACTCACCTCAGTGATTAGTTTTCTTATTCACCAGATTCTCCAAAGAGCATAGTCTTCTCTCCCATAGGGAAAGAGTGGTTGGCTACATTTGGGGCTGCCATATGAGAGTGTTTTCTAAAATATGTCATATGGGATGGGTCCCAGAGTAGGCATGGGTTGTTCAAGGCTGGGTTTGGGATCACAAATGCCTATAGAATAAACCAGGACTTCAAGGTCTGAGATCACAGAAAGAGAAGAAGAAAGCAATGTCTGGGCACTGAACTATATCTGTTACATGTCAACTTCCTAACATCATTAAGGAGGATTAAATCTGCAGAAAGATAAAAAATGGGCAGTCAGTGGTAAAATCCAGAAAGCGCACAAAGAAGTGACAGCACTGGCCTTTGAAGAACATATCCTAGAAGAGTTGTTCTTAACCTTGTTTTCATATCCTCACTGGTATGATACACTGTTTTTGAGACCCTGGTAGAGATTGAAATTGTTGGGGCACCCAGGTGACTCAGTCGGTTAAGCATCCGACTTCGGCTCATGTCATGATATCCTGGTTCAAGATTTCGAGCCCTGCATAGGCTCTGTGCTGACAGCTCAGAGCCTGGAGCCTGCTTAGGATTCTGTGTCTCCCTCACTCTCTACCCCTTGCCCACTCACACTGTGTCTCTCTCTCTTTCTCTCAAAAATAAACATTAAAAAAATAAAAATAAAGAAAATAAGAAATTGTCTTCCTTCCTTAACTGGTTTTTCTAGTTAAAAGTTTAAAAAGTACTTGTGTGCCTGGGTGGCTCAGTTGGTTAAACATCTGACCCTTGATTTTGGCTCATGTCATGGTCTCACAGTTCATGGGTTCAAGGCCTCGCACTGGGTTCCGTGCTGACAGGGTGGAGCCTGCTACGGATTCTGTCTCCCTCTCTCTCTGCCCCTCCGCCACTGTACTCTCTAAATAAACAAACAAGTAAGTAAGTAAGTACAATCACTAAATGAAGAAAAAGGCTTTCATTAACTTTCCTGACTACACCAGGCTCCATACCAGAATTTTAGAACACAAATATTCGGAGCTGAGTTGGAGAAGCAAAAAGCACTCTCCAACTTCAGTTCTCAATCTGGCCCACATCTCTAACTGCTGCAGATTACTGTTATGAAACTGGGAATCCAGCACTAGTCCATACTGAGTGCTGCTCCAGAGATACAGGGTAAATGTTGCTGACAAAACTTCTAAGTGTTCTAATGAGGAGAGCTTGAGAAGTGAATAATTCCTTAACTGAGTATGATGCATTTATAGTGTTAAAGGTGGAGGGCATGCTTAATCTGGTAATCGCTTATAGAAAATGTGGGTAATTTCTCTGGGGAGAACAACCCCAATTACTCATAATGCACCATACTGGGCAGTGCTCAATAGGTGCCACTGCACTACAAATTTAGGTCTGGCATACATTCTCTTGATAATACACTCCCACCTCCTCTACTCCCCCCCCCAAAAGTAATGAAATAATAATGGTTGATGGCACCATCTGAGAGGTAGCATGATGGAAGGTGTTACCTGGGCTTTGGAGTCATTTCTAGGTTAGAATTCTAGAACTAACTACTACATAGCTGAGAACACTCATTTCACCAATGTTCTGGTTTGATCTGCTCCTGAAAGTTGGGGAGAGCCTGTGGTGAACTTAGAAATAAGAAATACAGAGCAACCTTTTCTCCTTCTGATCATATTCCTCCCAGTTATCTAGTATCTGGCCCACCCATAGCTTTGCCAGATGCCTAGTTTTAAGCCCTTTGTTTCCCAGGGTTCATTCATGTCTATACCTGATAATGTCCCCAGAAAGGGCTCTTGTAGTTTCAGGGAAGTTGCCTCTCTTCTCCTGGGAGCCTTTATCTAACAGAACCAACATCTTTGCACCTAGATTTGCGTTTACTACTCAGTTTTTTTTTAAATATTAAAAACCATTCACTTTCATTTATATGCAAACTTGTTAATAAAAATATTTAGGGAGAAGGGATTCTCTGTCATACTGAGTCCAGCAAGATGCTAACATTGATAGTACTTCTAAAATTTAGGTACTTATAGAATCTCAAGATATTAAGGTTTCAAGGATTGAGGACTAACAAGATATACTAAAGTGGTACTTTCGTATCAACAAAGCCAATACCTTATATGAATTTCACAAGGTATACACAATTCAGATGATGAATCAAGGCTCAAATTTCAAGGGTGAATACGTAAAACATTTCATTAACTTCACAAAGCTCAACAGGAAAAATGGCCCATTTAAAGAGGATAATTGAGAAGAATTTAATGAAGATACTAATTAAAAAAGGGTGAGCAGGATTAAGGAAAACCAAATCAGGATGGTGAAATACCTCAGAAATGTCCCAATCTTTCTGCAATGATGGTAATATTAGACATCTACATTGCCTAATAACCATGGATATTAGCCTCATGAGGCTGGCTATTGAGCACTTAAAATTGATTAATGCAACTAACCCACAGAATTCATTTTACTTAATCTCAATTAATTAAAGTTTAAATAGCCACATGTGACTAATGGTTGCTATACTGGACAGTGCAGCTAAGGTCTAACAAAGAACCATTACAATTCTTAGGCCTAGAGCGGTAAGAAGGCACAATTACTGGAACCTGCTATAATGCAGAATTAGAGCTTATAGAAGAGAACTACATGATAGTAGTCATGTGGCCTTTGACAGAAGAATGCAGCCACTGATAACTTGCAGACTGGCAGAGGAAACTGAGAATACCCTGACTCATTCTTCCTGCCCAACCATCCCCCTCTGATGCTTCTGACTGGTAGAGCTCAACAGAAACTAGAGGAACAAGAAAACTTTTATATAGTCCATAAGAGTCAGCACAGAACATAGTGAAGGATGGAGACTAGATCTGGAGTAAAACATTATCATACCATGTACAAAATGACTTGAGGCATAAAATGTCTGGTTTATTAGTATTAATAAATCTAAAAAAATGGAACAAGTGGCAAAAAAAATTTAAAGCATATTTTTCAATAAAGTCCTACAAATGTCTTATTAAAAGCTATCCCAGAGTTCTCTGTTGCACTAAATGGCACAATGCTTTAATCCAACTGTAAGTGGGTTCACTTCCGATTTTATACATGAAGAATGAAATCAAACCATGTCCCTTCGGTGACATTCAACCTTGTATTTTTTTTAAGGTAGCATCATAAAAACAAGGCCTCAAAAATTGGGTAAAAACTCATTTCTGTACTTCTCCATGGAAATCTTTAGGAAAAGGCAAAAGATTTATGTAATCTGAAACCAGAGTATCAACCTTGTATTTTTACCAAGAATCTGTGTTAAACTTTTTCAAAATAGCATTTCAAATCACAAAGCCTGAGTGGGAAATTTTTCACTTGACTTAGGCTGAAGGTCACTGTAACTCAATAAATGGATAAACTTAGATGAGGAAAACCAATCAACTAGACACATAGGGATCCAAAGGCTCCCCAATTCCTATTCTAGGACTGTATGGTCATTCTCTTTGGACAGGCCTACTTATGTTTTATTTTTGTACCATCTCTCTGAATGTTGGTATGTGTTTTAACAACCTGTTTCACTTTCTGCACTGGATAGTAGTGCTAAAGAGAAGAAAATGATGGGGAAGGAAAGAGTTGTAGTATATATAGCCACAGTCAAATTCTATTTGTGGAAACCTTTATTGTGTACTTCAGTGATTCTTGAATATTCCAAAAGTCCAGTCCTACTGTCCAGCACTTAAGGAAGAAAGGTCTAATGTCACTGCATGGGGGTTGAAGTAGGTGCCAAAAGAAAAGCAGTTCCCACCACCTCCAAGGAGCAGGAGCTGTTGCTCTTCAGGAAGCAGGATGCTGGTATGATTGTGTAACATTAATGGCCATGGCACACATGTTGTGTCAATTTGATACTCAGAGCTCAACCCTGTAGTCAAATCAATTACAGTCACCCCAGGAATGGAGGAGGAATGAATCCAAACCCCACCAACCAGTAGAAGCTTCCCGTTGAGCACATGAGCTGTGTGTGAATACCTTGGAGTAATGGGGGGCTGGATGACTATTGATTCCCACAGGAATCCACAAGAAATTGGTTTTAAAAAGAGTACAGAGCTCAGTGGCTCCTCAGAAGCACCCAGACCTCCAGCAATAAGGGCTCCCCCTTGCCAGCTGCAGGCACTATGTGAATGCCGACCTTCAGGTGCTTCCCCCTTCACTGGGATACTGACCCAGGCCATTGTCCCCATATGTAGGAAATGCCAGTCACTTAGAACAGGTTCCACCACACTTCGACCCCCATACACAAACAAATACTTCTGATTCTTACAGGACACTTCTGTTGTTGAATGCCGCCAACATGACAACGTGGAATCTTCTGGGCCAGCCTTTGTTACTGTTACATTTAGGTCCCCAGTGCTATTATCCTCACTCTTACAGACACCAAGTTGTAAAATCCCCAAGGCTGGAGTTACTGGGGATAGTCTCCCTCCCAGAACCAGAACCTGAGTATCTGAAAGTCTTGTCATGGTGTGATAAAGGCGCCCATCCCACTGGGCTCCAGTCCCACAACTGCGTATTTGGTTGCCTTTCCATTCAAAGTCACAATGTCTTGACAGCAAGTGAAACTTGCTCACTCGGCAATGCCGCCCCTCTTGTTCTCCAAATCCTCCCGCACTAAGAATAATGCTTGGGCTCAAAAGGACAGAAGCGTGCCCATATCTCCTAAGGTTTGGGCCCTGGTTGTCACTGGTGACTACACTGGCAGGCAAGACTCCTGATGGAGAATCAGGATCTACTCGAGGAAATGCCTCTGAGGGTGGAAACACCAGAGTTTGGGTGAGAGCATCTCCTCTAGAAGCGGCCAAAATGAAATAGTGGGCGCACTTCAGATGCCACTCCTCAAACTCATCAAAAGGTTCAAGATTTTCCACTCGCTGGCATTCTTCTGGGGGGAGACAGCAGCGATAGAATTTATTCATGTCCATGGCACTGCAGGCAGTCCAGCCAGCCTGAAGGAAGCGATGCTGCTGGGCCTGCACGTCGGGAAAGCGGTCCAGGCCATGAAGGGGAGAATTAAGCTGCCGAAAATGCTGCTGCATGAACTGGCCAAACGCATCGTGAGGTCTCATCTGCTCGTAGATCACGAAAAGGGCATCAGGAAAACGTTGGGCTGCCCAGGCGATGAGGGCCGCGGCCTCGTCCGGGTCGAGGTAGGTCAGCACTGCCTCTGCTAGGAGCAGAGTGGGCGCGGATGCGTGGAGGCCCGCGGCGGCCAGGGCCTGATCCAATCGCGGGAGCTGTCGCAGGTCCAGGCCCAGGAGGCGGTAGTCCAAACTCTCAAAGCACAGTGCTGACGCGGGGTCCCCGTTCTGGAAAGGCCCAGTTAACGCGCACAGTTCCGGCGTATCTCGAATCCTTTCCGCTTTGCGCCGGGCCACGTCCGGAAAGTCTACCTCCCAGACTGCAGCCTCGGCCAGGCGGCCCTCACTTTTCAGGCGAAAATACAGAGAATCTGAGCCAGCTCCCAACGACACTATCTGTGCTCGAGGCGCGCCGGGGGCCGCGCACGTCCGTTCCAGGAAGGCGCGCACGCAGTGCCCCACGGCGCGTGCGCGGACGTAGTAGCCGCGGTGGATGAGCGGCGCGCGGCGTGCGGTCCCTGGAACGAGCAGCGCTGCAAAGGGGTCGTGCACGTACCCGTGCGTGGCCAGGGAACTCTTGCTGAGGGCGCTGCTGTCGTTAGTGCTCTGTACTGCCCCCGCCCGACGCTCGCGGCTCCGCGGGCCCATGGCCAAGAAGAGGGTGAGGAGCAGCGCTCCGTCACGGTGGTGAGCTGCTCTTTCGTTCTGTTAATACCCACTGCGGGGACTCTGTCCGGAGAGAGCTTTTCCGTGACTCCCCTTCCGCGTGTGTGCGCGTCACTTCCGTGAAGAACGCACCGCACCAATCAGAATTGAGGAGGGTGTCGCTTGTGCTAAAATTCGACTGTCTGATTTTTTTACGGATTTTCTGCGTTTGCATTTTTGGGGAAGGCTTACCGCTATGGCTTATTGTAGGCGTGTGAACTGTGTCCGGAAAGCGCTTTTCTACAAGCCTTTACGTCTGAGGGGGAAATTTAGCTAAGTCTTCATAGCTGTCTCAACTGTTGACAAGAATCTTTAAGGGGTGAGTCTGTGAGGACTGACAACCAGACCTCCTTGGTTGGCAGGGTCAGCATTGAGTAATTTGGTAGGGGCACAGCAGGGTTAGAACCTCTGACCTTGGGGGGCAAGGAGAAGGGGTCGTTTCTCAGATGCTAACTACTAGTACTTACTAATTTATGTAATGCTTTAGTAGTTTAAAAACAGATCCCATTTAAATCTGAAAACAAGTCAGTGAGGCCAGGAGCAAAATGAAAAATTTTTTACAGAGGTTGTGATTCATCTAATAAATGTTTCCCCACAGACATATACTGTTAATTCCCCTGTATTCCCGGCTCTGTGCAAAGCTGACAATAAGTAAGCCACTCAGCCTCTGTTTCTCAGTTATAAAGTTTTTTTTTTTTTTTTTAATGTTTATTTGCTTTTGAGAGAGACAGAGGCAGAGGGTGAGCAGGGGAGGGGCAGAGAGAGGGAGACACACAGTCTGAAACAGGCGTCAGGCTCTTAGCGGCCAGCACAGAGCCTGATGCGGGGCTCGAACCCGTGGACAGTGATCATGACTTGAGCCGAGTAGGGCGCCCAACCGACTAAGCCACCTAAGCGCCCCTCTGTTCTCAGTTATAAAATTACATTCCCCTCCACTTCTGAAAGCCTCTGATTCTAGGGTGGTGTTGCATATATCCACAGAAGAGGGAATCACAGAAGAGAGGTGATTATTCTCTCTGAAATGGTCTGAGACTTGTTGGGTGTTTAAAATAACCATGGAAGGAGTGCCTGGGTGGCCCAGTCGGTTGAGTGTCGGACTTAGGCTCGGGTCGTGATCTCATGGTTCATGGGTTCCAGCCCCGCTTCAGGCGGAGCCTAGAGCCTGCTTCGGATTCTGTGTCTCCCTCTCTTTCTGCCCCTCCCCTGCTCACCCTCGCTCTCTCAAAAATAAATAAACATTAAAAAAAAAAAACCATCGAGTTTCTAAGTTGGGTGTTTGGAAGTCATCACCAGTAGGAAACTGCTTCCAGAGATATTTGGGAGATTTATAATTTCTTAATTGGGATTTGGTGACTGACTGCAGGGGCTGAGGGGAGAAGGAAATCAGGATTACTGTCACTATGGTGACCTTGAAGCAATGTGGCAGAATGATTAAGAGCAAGAGTTTAGAGTGCAGCTGATTTGGATTTGGATACTGGGACTCAGAAGTTTGAGTCAGGATGAAGGTTCGGTCATTGAAAAGTGTCTTTCGATTTGGTGTTGAAGAGCTTCTAATGACTTCAGGGAGAGCAATTTCTGTGGAGCAGAAAGGGCAGAATTTATGTTTCAGTGAATGGTAGATAAGAAAATGGAGGCAGCCAGTCTAAATTATGCTTTCAAGGACCTTAGCTTAGAATGAAAGGAAAGACAAGGCAGTAAAGAGGGATATGGGATGAAAGAACGGTTTTGTTTGCCTGTTTCTTAGGTGGAAGCAAATAATGTACCTGCGTGTTGGTTCCCTGAGGGAAATTAGCCAGTGGAGAGAGAGGTTGGAGGAACAGAAAAGTGAGATTAACTGGTGGAGTAATGACTTGAAATAGCTAGGAGGGAATGGGATTTAGGGCACAAATTGATGTTGAGGACAGAAGAATGAATCCTTTATCTCTGACTTATGAGAGAAGAAAGTGCGCAGATATAGATAAGTATAGGTGTAGGTGAAGGCAGAGAGAGCTAGAGGGAACCCATACCTGATGGCTTCTGTTATCTCTCTAAAGCTGGCAGCTGGGTTGTTAGTTCAGTGTGAGGGGATTGGCCCGGGGTGGGGGGAGGGGGGCTTCAAGTGTTTGGAATTGCCTCTGATGGGAATGGGAGCTCCCCTGAGCTTGCTGGGCTGTGGGAGACTCATCTCTAAAATAAGAAGAGTAGGGGCGCTCAGTGGGTTAAGCGGCTGACTTAGGTTCAGGTCATGAACTCAGGTCCGTGAGTTCGAGCCCCGCGTCGGGCTCTGTGCTGACAGCTCAGAGCCTGGAGCCTGTTTCAGATTCAGTGTCTCCCTCTCTCTGACCCTCCCCTGTTCATGCTCTGTCTCTCCCTGTCTCAAAAATAAATAAACGTTAAAAAAAATAATAAAATAAAAATAAAATAAGAGTAAGTGCTGCTTTCTGAGTTGTCTCAGATTTGATTGAGGGCCAAAGAGAAAAAAAAAAAGAAAGAATTGTGGTACTTTAAAATATGTATACAGTACTGTAGAAGTATATTGTTATAAGTTAGTAAAATATATGTGATATGTTAGAAATAGTACTTTTTGATAAAGAACAGATCAAGAAAAGTGATTCAGGAAGAAAGAGAATGCAGCCAAATTTGTGATTTGTGTACCTTACAATTGTTTTCCGGTTATTATTTTTTAATCTGTTTATTCTCATGTAAAATGAGGATGATAATATCTCACGGATTGTTGTGAGGATTAAGTAAAATAGCCACCTAAGAAACTTAGCACAGTGTTTGGCTCATGATAAGTACTTAATAAATAGTAACAAATGTCTTTATTATTATGACTTCCCTTTTTTTTTTTTTTTTGCTGTGAAAAATATTCTCTGGGAGACAGGAGACTTGGTTCTGATCTTGGTAACTTGATGAAATGTAATACAAATGTAGAAAGATCTTAACTCAATGTGTTGCCTTTTGGCTACTCACTCCCATCCCAGCTTCTTCTGGCCCATGCCACACCTAGTCCAGAAAGGTAGAATGTGACAGGGCATGGTATTGTTGACGGCAGTATCTTAGGCATGGATCAGGTTTTTTATTTTATTTTTTTAAGTTTATTTTTTTTAGTAATCCCTATCCCCAATGTGGGGCTTAAATTCACAACCCCAAAATCAAGAGTTTCATGCTTCTCAGACTGAGCCAGCCAGGCACCTGAAAACAACAATATTTTAAATGTGTAAAGATGGTGCTTTTTGGTGGCTTTCAAATTTCCTCAGGTTAACATTGTAGCCAGTGGGTCAGTAAATTTACAATGAGTTAAAGCTCAATCTGGAGGGTGGCTTGAATGTAACACAAAATAAAATCAGGGTCCTAGAGCCAATCCTAGAGGATTGACCAGTCAATAAAATCAATCCTAGAGGATTAAAAATGTATATGAAAGGCTAGCTACCTGTCAGATTATCAGCCCGCTGTGAAAAATGTCCTAAGTGCTTTTTTAGGTTGTTGTTCTGTTGTCTAAACATAAAAGTTCTTCCCTCTCACAATTCATAATAATAAAATTGTTTTGCAAGTTTTAAAAATTATTTAATTATTTTATAATTACTTAAAATTAATTTATTAACTATTTAATTTTTTAAATTATTAGTAAGTAAATTATCTAATTTGTTATTCAAATTTTTCATTTATTAAAATTATTTTAGAAAGCAATCAAGTATTACATGCTTGTTGTGAAACCTTCAAATTGAACAAAACTGTGTATGGTAAATAAAAGTGAAATTGTCTCCCTTGACGTTTGCCATTTCCAACCCACTTTCTTAAGACTTCCATGTATCCTTTCCACCCAGGTATATGTATGGTTTATCTCCCTCTCTGTTTTTATATTATTTTTGCTTCCCTTCCCTTATGTTCATCTGTTTTGTATCTTAAATTCCACTCAGGAGTGAAATAATGTGATATTTGTCTTCCTCTGACTTATTTCACTTAGCATAATACACTGTAGTTCTATCCATGTTGTTGTAAATGGCAAGATTTCATTCTTTTTGATCACCAAGTAATATTCCATTGTGTGTGTGTGTGTGTGTGTGTGTGTGTGTGTGTGTGTGTGTGTATACACACACACACACACCACATCTTCTTTGTCCATGGACATTTGGGCTCTTTCCATACTTTGGCTATATATATATATATATATATATATATATATATATATATACACACACACACACACACACACACACACACACATACACACACCACATCTTCTTTGTCCATCAGTCAATGGACATTTGAGCTCTTTCCATACTTTGGCTATTGTTTATTGACCATTTTAATATTGTGGTAACTTATTTAACGCCTCTCAGTATCAACTTGATTTGTAATGTGGCAAATTTATTTTGCAAGGTTATTGGGAAAATTAAAAGTAATAGTAAAAGCACTTGCTACTTACCTGGTAGGGTCTGAATGGAAACTATTCTTCTTATCAATATCATCATCATTAAGATGTGAGAACCCAGAGGGTCAGCGTGTCTATTCTGAAAATCACTAAATTTCATTTGAAATTTTAATTTATAAGCCACCTTCAGAGGTGAAGGGAAATGAAGATTTATTTATCATCTACAGTGTGCTAAGTAAGCATTGTCCTAGGTGCTAGGGAGGTAAAATAAGCTATAGTCCTGTTTCTTCTGAAGTTCATAATCTGGTGAGAAAGAAAGACAAGTAAATCAGTGATTGAGATACAATGTGACAAAGTGCTGATTTAAAGGTAGTCAGTGGATTATATGGGACAGTAGTAGAGGGAAAGTAGATTACTTTATTAATCCTTAGAGCTACTCTGCATTTGTATCCCATTTTTACAAATAAGAAAACTGAAACTAAGTAATGAAGGCCATACAGCTACTAGATGGCAGAACTATAAGAATTAATCTAGGTACATGTGACTCCAGTTCCTCTGCTCTTCCTTTTATGTTATGTTATGTTATGTTATTTTTGAGAGAGAGACAGCATGAGTGAGGGAGTGGCAAGGAGAGAGAGAGAGAGAGAAAGAGGAGGGGGGGAGAGAGAGAGAATGAATGAGAATATCCCAAGTAGGCTCCTCACTGTCAGCACAGAGCCCAATGCAGGGCTCAGACTCAGGAAACCATGAGCTCATGACCTGAGCTGAAACCAAGAGTTGGATGCTTAACCAGCTGAGCCACCCAGGTGCCCCTCTTCCTTTATATTTTTTAAGCAGCTCAAAAACATAAACTTTTACCCAAAATAGGCTTTATAAATTTCTACTTGTAGAAGTAGTTTCATAGGAAGTTCTAATAGGTAAGGAATACTCAATACCTTACTAAATTCCTTTATTTTTTTATTTTTTTATTTTGAGAGAGAGAGCAAGCAGGAGAAGGGCAGAGAGAAGGAGAGAGAATCCCAGGCAGGCTCTGCACCATCAGCGTGGAGCCCAAACCCATGAACTGTGAGACCATGACTCAAACCAAAATCAAGAGTCTGACGCCTAACCGACTGAGCCACCCAGGCACCCCTCCTTAGTAAATTTCAGATTTTAATTCACCTCTACCAGTTTGAGGCATTTTCTTATTTCTAGTTCAGATTGTTAGTTTGCTTAAATTAGCATTGAACGGGTTTTAATTTTTAAAAAAAATTTTTTTTAATGTTTATTTCATTTTTGAGAGAGAGAGAGGCAGAGCACAAGCAAGGGAGGGGCAGAGAGAGAGAGAGAGAGAGAGACAGAATTTGAAGCAGGCTCCAGGCTCTGAGCTGTCAGCACAGAGCCTGATGTGGAGCTCAGACCCACCAACTGCAAGATCATGACCTGAGCTGAAGTTGGACACTTAACTGACTGAGCCACCCACGCGCCCCGGGGTTTTCATCTTGTAAGGAATAAAGTGGCAAAATTCTGTTTCTTTGCTTTTATGTCAACACCTGAAAATGTTCACATTTGTTTACATAGGTGAAGCTGAGCCCAGAGCTACATATACAGTTTATCTTATCAAAATGTATGGACATAAAACAATCTGAAGGAATTCAAGACCACAGAACTTACTGACAAAAGTACATGGTACTGTTTATAACAAGAACGAGAGTATTTGGAGAAAGATCTTTTTCTACTACGTCATGATGGAAGCAGAAGAACACCAGCAACCACGGAAGACAGCTTTTTATTCAGAATTACCTAAAGTGGTGAGAATTCAGCCACAGAATTCTGGAGTGGTTACTAATTATACGGACATCTGTGTTGTTGTTGTTGTTGTTGTTGTTGTTGTTTTCACAAAGAGAAGTAAATTTTATAGGTAGAATTTAAACTTTGTAAACTATAAGAGTCATGTAGCTACATCTGGTATGTAGTTTACCTGGTACAGAATACAAACATCAAGTACCTGGTATGATGCTATGAATCTAGTTGATACTTGAGAAGTTTTTACTGATTGTATTCTCTTGTTTTTAGGAACTTCATGCCCACTTGAATGGATCCATTAGTTCTAATACCATGAAGAAATTGATAGCCAAGAAGCCAGATCTTAAAATCCACGATCAGATGACTATGATTGACAAGGGAAAGAAAAGAACTTTAGAAGAGTGAGTTTGGGGAGGTTGTGGACATACTTCTTTTTTTTCTCTTTTATTGTTTTGAGATTGTAAATAGTATGTAAGAATCCAGATTTTTGTAGTTTAGAAATGTGTAATCATTTGGTATGGAGGATATAACTTGACATACAGCATTTTTTTCCAGCTGTCAGGCTGTTGACAGTATTTTTAGTGATAGGTTGTTTGTAAAGTTGTACTATATTGAAATATTCTTTCTTTCTTTTTTTAAAGCTTATTTATTTTGAGAGAGAGAGAGCGGGGGAGGAGCAGAGACAGAGAGAGAGAGACAGAGAATCCCAAGCAGGCTCCACATGATGGGGGGCTCAGTCTCATGAACCATGAGATCATAACCTGAGCTGAAATCAATAGTCAGACACTTAATTGACTGAGCCACTCAGGTGCCCCTGGAATATTCTTTACACTTAAAAATATAGGCTTATTGACTTGTCTCCCTGTTTGCTGTTATCAGCAGAGGGTAGGAGGTGTGGTGAAGGGAAGCTACTGTTGCCCGCTTAAAAATAATGTTTTATTTTTAGTCATTTGATTATCCTTCCAGATCAGTATAATTTTTGAAAAACTTAGTCTGTAATTCTTTATAGATGTATAATTAGTATTAGCCTAAAATATATTAATTCAACGTAATGGGTTTGTCTTGAGTGACAAGTTTTTGATGACTAGAATATGTTAAAACTTTTCATGTTGCAGATGTTTCCAGATGTTTCAAATTATTCATCAGCTTACTACTAGCCCTGAAGATATTCTAATGGTGAGAAATGAAGCAATTTTTAGAGTGGTTTAAAAACTATTAAGTAATTTGTGCACTTCTGGTGTTACACATGACCTTTTGCTTTGATCAAGAATCAAATGAGAAATGCTTTCTGCTTTTTTATGGCAACTGTTTTCAAAACCAACATCTGACATTTGCCGAGAACTAATATCAAAAGACTACATTCATTGAAAAAGATAAAAGAACCAAGATCATCATTTTCTGTTACATACCGGATAAAATGGAGGATAAGATCCTGTCCTGTTTTCCATATATTACTTACCATATGAAATATTTGACCATATCTAGCCATTTTCTTGATAAGGCTTTATCTGTATTGCTTGAGATACTTTTAACTGCCTAGGTGCACAGTATAGACAGTAAAGTTCAAGAAGTACTTAGAGATTGAATGACTGATTAATCCCTAGGGAAAGTGTGCCTTCCCTCTGGGGATGAAGGACTAGAGGACACCATTGTGATCTCTTATCTGAAGCTCTGTGATATTAGAGCCTGATACAGAAGACTGGCTTTTGTATCATTGTCTGACCAGGATGGCATTTTATTTAATTTATTTATTTATTTATTTTTAATTTTTTTAATAAAAATTTTTTATAAAAAATTTTTATAAAACATTTTTTTATAAAAAAAATTTATAAAAATAAAATAAATAAATTTTATTTATTTTTGAGACAGGAAGAGACAGAGTATGAACAGGGGAGGGTCAGAGAGAGGGAGACACAGAATCTGAAACAGGCTCCAGGCTCTGAGCTGTCAGCACAGAGCCCAACGCGGGGCTCGAACTCACGGACGGCGAGATCATGACCTGAGCCGAAGTCGGCCGCTCAACCGAGTGAGCCACCCAGGCGCCCCCAGGATGGCATTTTATTTTTTTTATTTTATTTTTTTTTTAATTTTTTTTCAACGTTTATTTATTTTTTTTGGAACAGAGAGAGACAGAGCATGAACGGGGGAGGGGCAGAGAGAGAGGGAGACACAGAATCGGAAACAGGCTCCAGGCTCTGAGCCATCAGCCCAGAGCCCGACGCGGGGCTCGAACTCCTGGACCACGAGATCGTGACCTGGCTGAAGTCGGACGCTTAACCGACTGCGCCACCCAGGCGCCCCTAGGATGGCATTTTAAAATGTACTCTTTGTAAATGGAGAAAAGTAAATCCTACCAGTGTTACTAACCATTAGAAAAAAAATTGCAGATTAAGAAGTATAACCTGTGTTTTTGGAGAACTAACTTCTGACTAGTCAAGAAAGAATTTTCCTTGGCTGAGACTGCTCCTCATGATAATTATAAGTAATCATCTTTTGAAGGAGAGTTAACTCTAAAAGTTTAGCTCAACAGAAGTTGATTGAGTGTCCGCAATGTTCTAGGCACTCTGCGAAAAGACTGGGGGGTATGAAGATAGATGGACATGGTTCCTGCCCGTGAGGAATTTATATTTAGGTTGGAGAGACAGACCCATAAGTAGATAAATCCAATATAATGAGGTAAGCTGTGTGTTAGAGATATACACAGGGATTTATAGGAACCCAAAGGAGCATTGTCTGATCAGCCACTCAATAGCATTGAATACTGCTGGGAATGTTTCACTTTCTGTTGTTGATTGTAACAGAGCAAAACTCATGAAATTTTGGATTTGAAGAGCTTAATATTCTGGCTATAATAATCCCATGCTCATTATTTAATTCCTTTCAAAGTTGTTAAAAAGCTTTCTTAAAATGAGATAAGACCAAAGGATACAAAAGTACAGATTTGAAGGGGTACATGCACCCCAGTGTTTTTGGCAACTTTATCAACAATAGCCACACTATAGAAAGAGCCCAAATGTCCATCGACTGATGAATGGATTAAAGAAGATATGGTATATATACACAATGGAATATTTCACAGACATCAAAAAAAAAATGAAATCTTGCCATTTGCAACAATGTGGATGGAGGTAGAGAATATTATGCTAAGCGAAATAAGTCAGAGAAAAACAAATACCATATGATTTCATTCATGTGTGCAAATTAAGAAACAAAACAGGTGAACATATGGAAGGAAAAAGGAAAAAAAGAGAGAGGGAAACTAACCTTAACTTTTTTTTTTTTTTTAATTTTTTTTTTTTTTTCAACGTTTATTTATTTTTGGGACAGAGAGAGACAGAGCATGAACGGGGGAGGGGCAGAGAGAGAGGGAGACACAGAATCGGAAACAGGCTCCAGGCTCTGAGCCATCAGCCCAGAGCCCGACGCAGGGCTCGAACTCACGGACCGCGAGATCGTGACCTGGCTGAAGTCGGACGCTTAACCGACTGCGCCACCCAGGCGCCCCTAACCTTAACTTTTAGAAATAGAGAACAAGCTGAGTATTGATGAAGGGAGGGAGGTGGGGGGTGGGTTAGGTGGGGAATGGGTACTAAGGAGTGCACTTGTTATGATGAGCACTGGGTGTTGTATGTAAGTGATAAATCACTGAATTCTCCTGAAACCAATATTGCACTGTATGCTAACTAGAATTTAAATAAAACTTGAAATGGAAAAAAAAGCAAGGTGAGGAATTAAGATTCTATGGTTTGACTTAGTGGTACTAGAATGAATAACTTTAGGTGGTTCTGAAGGAGGACGCCGAGAGTGAAATTAGTAACATTTACATATAATAAATGAACGCTGTACGGGAGTATGTGGAGAGATTGTTTGTAAATGTGGGATCAAGTGTGTGGGATCACTTAACAGTCCAGGCAAGGTAACCTGGGTGTAATCTCAAAGAGAAAAAGGATTGGAACGTGATTGATGTGCCAGACACTACGTCCAAGACTACTTTCTGAGGTAGGTATTTTTACTGTTCCCTTTTTGCAGGTGGAAAAAAAACAAAAAACAAAAAACAAAACCCTGAGGCTTAAGTAGGTTAAAGGTAACTTGTTCAAGGTCACTCACAGAATAAGTGGAGGAATTGACTGTCTGGTTCCAGAGCCTATGTTCTTTTTTTTTTTTTTTTTAATGTTTTAATGTTTATTTATTTTTGAGAGAGAGAGAGCGTCAGTGGGAGAGGGGCAGAGAGAGAGGGAGACACAGAACTCCAAGCGGGCTCCAGGCTCCACACTGTCAGTACAGAGCCCAACGTGGGGCCCAAACTCACAAACTGAGATCAGGACCTGAGCTAAAGTCAAATGCTTAACCGACTAAGCCTCCCCGGCGCACCTAGAACCCATATTCTTTCTCATTCAAGAGATGCAGTCTTACACCATCCTTAGAGTAAGCAGAAACTTAACTGCGTTGTGTCGTATCTGAAGAAGGAGCTTGAAAAAGAGTTGTCCTCAGTACCTGTTGCTGCATGGAGCAGAAAGGCCTGAATCTGGCAGACACAGTTGTGGACTCCAGGGAAGTACTATTGAACATGAGTAGGGATGATTCCACAGGCCTCAACATGGCCTAGATAAATCATTTCATTGCTCTCATTCCGTGCTTGTCAGTGTCCTTCTGTTTTAGTTAGTTTCACAAGTACCTCAAGAAACCAAGAAAGAGTACTTGGATAGTAGATGTGGTCTCGTCAGTCAGTGAGGACCACCACCTCATACCCTCACTTCCACCCTCATTGTCAATGCATACATTAGCAAGTAGGCTTCTGCATTAGCTACATGTGAGCTGGGATAGAGTGGGTTGGCCTCTGTGGGTCTGTTGGGTTCTGGAGCCACTGACCAGATGCAAGCTCCTTGGTCCGTGTAGATGAGGCCCACATTCTGGTAGTGGCATTGGCAGCAACATGGAGTTTTGGGGGCAGCAGTGTCATGGGGTCCAGTACCTGTGATGATCATACAGAAGCTACAGGGTCATGCTTAGTGGTGGAAGAAACAATGGTATCTTGCTTGGTCTAGAAGTGTCACATGATTTTGCATGCTTTTGAGGCTGATTTTCCAGACATGCTGAATCTGAGCTTTGTATATTTATATTATAATAAATTCCTTTTTGGCTTTAAATACACACGCGCAAAACCAGATGAAGCCCAGACCTTGGATCACAGTGAATCTACCAAAGTAGTGCCACCTTGTTAGGCACTGTCTACATAATCAGCCAACCTTTATTCCTTTGCCAGGACACTGCCCTTGCATGCCTATGTGCTTGTAGTTGAAGCGGGTTAAGATTAGGGTACCAACTGCAAGGACTAACTAGAGCTGGTTGTCACAGCATTTCCAACCTGGTCCTTTTTTCTTCTAGATTTGGTATTTTTAGGATTGATGGCAGAGAAGGAAAAAATGAGTTTATCCTTTTGATATCATTTGCCCTGGTCATTTAACCATTTTTGGATTGTTGAAATTTGTGCTAACGTGGATACCATTTTACTCATATTTATCACCCATTTTCTTTGCCAAAGAGGAATTTTTCTTAGTACTTTTGGGGCAAATTTAACCCTGCCTGAAGAAATTCTTGAAAAGTACAACTTATTCCTAGATAACTTGAATAAGAACATTAAGCCATGGCTTTAAATGGTGAGTCAGTAATACCTAATTGTTTTAGCCACTTCTTTCTTTTTTTTAATGTTTATTTTTGAGAGAGAGAAAGAGAGCGCAAACAGGGAAGGGGAAGAGAGAGAGAGGGAGACACAGAATCTGAAGTAGGCTCCGGCTCTGAGCTGTCAGCACAGAGCCTGACACAGACCTCTAACTCATGAACCACAAGATCATGACCTGAGCCAAAGTTGGATGCTCAACTGACTGAGCCACCCAGGTGCCCTGCCATTTATTTACATATGTACCTCCCTAGTACTATGCTCTCATAGGTAGTTTTAGTTTTGCCTCATTTCTCTGTTTTATCAACTGCTGTTGTGAACACTAGGAAATGGAGAAATGCTAAAGAGAAAAGAGCAGAAAGGTGTACATGATGTGTATATTTGGATTTAATGTGAGAATGAGTGCTGTGAGGGGAGCTGTTGGAAGTGTTACAGTTTGGTCAGTCTCCCGCAAGGGTATGACAAAGCAGGTCATCTTGACTGCATGAGAGACTTCCAACATTTTTTGCAAATCAAGTTTAATGCATGTGATAAAGCTGTAGCATGTGTTGGGACATTACACCAACGTTTTTATTGGGACCCTTACACTAACATTATCAATATTGTGTCCATTGCCTTAATTATCAGGTCACAAAAGATGTCATTAAAGAATTTGCAAATGATGGTGTCAAGTACCTGGAACTAAGGAGCACACCCCGAAGAGAAGATGCTACAGGTAGAATTTAATTACTTCTTGGCAAATGTACTTTTTTTTTTCCTGCATGCTTTGATGATTTAAGTGTTTGTAAGTTTGGGAATATGAAGCATTTACTTTTACACTGTTAAGGAGTTAACAGTCCAAATCTTATGATGTACATTATTAATGAGTGAGGTATTAAGTTAAAATCAGATCAGGGATTATCTGTTTAAGGGAAATAAGAAAACCTGCAAAAAATCTGTTTGTTCTTATTTGTTTTTCTCACTCTGAGAAAAGGATACTTGCTCCTTATAGTTACATTGTTTTAAAGAGAGGCTAATTCTCAGTCCTTGCATCAAGGGCACTTGAGACAGTGCCACTTGAGTCGATGCAGACTCATGTTTTATGACGGTCACAGAAATGAAGATTTTTCAGTCACTTCTCGGACACTGATAGGCCAGGAGCCAGCAGCAATAAGGTGGTAAAACCTCTTTTCATGGAGATGAGTGGATCTGAATGTGGTGTGGTCTGAATTCCCTGGGACCCTCTTTTCATAAAGACAACATTGAGAGATATTATGTAGTGTCATTGGGTCCCTCGTAATATGTTGTGTGTGACCTGAAAAGGCCCTGTCAGGTCATCTTGTGCCCTGACATGTGTAGCCCGATCACTCAGAGGGTAAACATTTTAAAACTACATAATGTAAATATTGAGGTGCAACAAGCAGAAAATTCTTACCTTGCATTTTTAAATTGCAGGATCAGTTCCAAGTTATGCTGTTGAGGATAGTGGAAGGGAAGGAGAGAAGAAACCTGCCACTTATCAGAGCTAGTTTGCTCTTTGAATGGAGATTCAAAACGGGATGTTAGCCTAAAATACAATAGTGGGGAATGGGTAAATACGGGTTAATGGAATATTAGACAACCATTAAAAATATTTGCAAGGATACTTTAAAGACTTGGGGCTAAGCTCAGAATAGTGTTAAACAACTGAACTGGATACACATATACCTAGTAGCATCTCATCTATTCAAAAAAAACATGTATGTATACTTAGAAAAACAGACAGTGGTTATCTCTGAGCAGTGGGATTACAGGTTAACTCTTACTTTTTTTCTTTATAATTTTCTGTGCTTTATTAGAGATTTTCCGGGGTGTCTGTGTGGCTCAGTCAGTTGGGCGTCTGACTCTTGATATTTCCCCAGGCCATGATCTCAGATCTCAGGGTCGTAAGAACGAGCCCCTCATTGAGCCCTGCAGTGGGCTCTGCACTGACAGCATGGAGCCTACTTGGGACTCTGTCTGTCCCTCTCTCTCTGCCCCTCTCAACAATAAATAAACTTAAAAAAATTTAGCAGAGATTTTTCATCAAAAATAAGCATTTTATGATTGGGGTATGAGAGTATTGTAGAGGAAGTTGTTCTGGAGAGTGTTATTTCAGAGCCCCTCGGAAGAGGAGGGCTTTTGCACCCAAAACTGGAAGAACTGCTCTAGTGCCTAGACTGGAAACATCGAGCCTGACCAGGATTGAGGTGAGAGCCCAAGAGGGGATTTTTTTTCTGGACCGGCAGGAAAACATTCTGCTAATAGAGAAAAATGGTTTTGTTATTTTAAGGACAGGCCTTTAGAAAGGGCTTATTCTTGTGTTTGTAGAACAGCACTTCAAATTTTCATAGCAATTTGTGAGAGTAGTTGTTTGTTTATTTAAAAAAAATTTTTTTTTAATTTTTGAGAGAGAGAAAGTAGGGGAGGGGCAGAGAGAGAGAGAGAGAACCCCAAGCAGGCTCCACACCAACAGTGCTGAGCTTGATGCTGGACTCACACCCACGAAACTGTGAGATCATGACCTGAGCTGAAACCAAGAGGTGGATGCTTAACCGACTGAGCCACCCAGGTGCCCCTGTTTAAATTTTTTTTTTAAGTAGCTCCATGCCCAACATGGGGCTTGAACTCATGACCCTTAGATCAAGAGTCTCATGCTCTACCCACTAAGCCAGCCAGGTGCCTCTGTGAGAGTAGTTTTATGTCTGTTGAATCTAAGAAAATTTTTCTTTATTTTATTTTAACATTTATTTTTATTCTAAGAAAATTTTTTTTTAATTTTTTTTCAACGTTTTTTATTTATTTTTGGGACAGAGCGAGACAGAGCATGAACGGGGGAGGGGCAGAGAGAGAGGGAGACACAGAATCGGAAACAGGCTCCAGGCTCTGAGCCATCAGCCCAGAGCCCGACGCGGGGCTCGAACCCACGGACCGCGAGATCGTGACCTGGCTGAAGTCGGACGCTTAACCGACTGCGCCACCCAGGCGCCCCTCTAAGAAAATTTTTAAAGGGCTTTATTTTGTATGTCTTTTTTTTTTTTTCATTTCAGTTTTTTTAGTACTTCATTTAAAAAATTTTTATTAAGGGTCGTCGCCTGGGCGGCTCAGTTGGTTAAGCGTCCAACTCCTGGTTTCCGCTCGGGTCATGATCTCATGGTGTGTGGGTTTGAGCCCTGCATCAGGCTCCACACTGGCAGTGCAGAGGCTGCTTGGGATTCTCTGTTTCCCTCTCTCCCCCTCCCCTACTCTGGCTCTCTCTCTCTCTCAAAATAAATAAACATTTTTAAAAAGCATAATTAGTATTTACAAAAAAAAGTACCTGTAAGGGCCATGTTTTAACTCATCTTTAATCATACCCTGTCACAACATAAAGTAAAAATGTAATTATTCTTAGAGGGATGCTAATGTTGAAGGATGAAATAGTTGATGATCTCTTTACAAATATTTTCTTTATGTCCTCTCCAGGAATGACTAAAAAGACTTATGTGGAATCTGTACTTGAGGGTATTAAACAGTCCAAACAAGAAAACATAGACATTGATGTTAGGTAAGCAGCCCTGTACCTTAGTGGTCACTGTTTTAAAAACTAGAATGTGAAAATGTTGTTATTTTGATCATGAGTGTAACAGATTTTTATATATCAAACGGTAACTGATTTTACCTTAGAAAAAAAGAGTCAAGAACTCTATTGCTCAAAGTTGAGAATGCAACTCTAATTTATTCATGTGGCAGTAAAATTCTGAGTACTGTTGCTCTAGAGAAGTATGGCTTCCTATTGCCTCCACTAAAATCAGAATTCTTATTGTGGCCAATAAGGTCCCATGTGATCCGGTTGCCTCTCTTCAACAGCCTTATCAGGACCACTGGTTATTACATGCTGGTTTGCTGTCTGTTCCTCAGATAGGCCAAGACTATCCCACCTCAACACCTTTGTACTAGAACACACTTCTGCCATATCCTTGCATGGCTAGCTTTTCATTATTCACTTCTCCTTTTGGTTGTCACTTGCTCAGAGGGGTCTTCCTTGACCACATTATCTAAAGTGCCCCCCCAAATCCTCTAGTAACCCCATTTATTTCCTTTCTGGCATTCTTCTTAACAGGATCAGAAATTATCTTGTTTTATTTGTATATGTGCTGCTGAAGCAAGCACTGTCTTGTTTTATTTGTACATATATACCCACTAGAGTGTAAATTCATGAAGCTAGGAATCTTTTCTTTTGATTCTCCACTACCCCTCCAGTACTTAGAACAGAGGTAACATAATCAGGGCTCAATAAATCTTGAAGGAAGAAAGCTACCTGTATAGTTTCTGGCTACAAAATCTCTCCAAATTAACCTTAACTAGGCTAACACTATCCCCTCCCCTCCAAAAAAAGCAGGTAAAAGACAAGAGAATTCAGAAAAGAAGACTTACAACTGGCCAGTAAATGTATAGGGAACTGTTTAATCTCACTAATCAGACAGTTTTAAAAAGAAATATTACAATGCCATTTCAGTAGTCCCTCCCCAAAAAGGGTAATAACCAATTGTGAACTTACACACTGCTAGTGAGCATATGTAATAAATAAAACTTCTTTAAAGAGCAATATGTATTCAGATGTATAAAAATCT
The DNA here is from genome assembly GCF_022079265.1 of Lynx rufus. NCBI lineage: Eukaryota > Metazoa > Chordata > Mammalia > Carnivora > Felidae > Lynx > Lynx rufus. Next base: position 31,445,041 of record NW_025814827.1, on the reverse strand, counting down.
TTCCCTCTGACCCAGTATCCCACTTCTAGAGATGTTTTCCTAAGGAAATAAATTGATTTATATGTAAGATTCTTTATTATAGTGTTATTTATAACAAAAAGTGGAAAAAATCCTTAAACATTCAGCAATCAGAAGACAGTTATATTTTGTTATGTTCATATGATTTATGTTGTTTTCTAACATTATTTAATGGCAGGAGATATCGTTAAGTTAAAAAAAAAAAGACTGCATTTTATATATAGTTGGCCCAAATTTTGTAAATAAATAAATGCTGGAGGAATTTATTTTTGTATGTGTGTAAAAAATTGATAAATCAATAAATGCTGGAGGAAAATTATGCAATATTAACAAGGGTTCTTTGGGTGTTAGATGCCAGCTAACATACGAAGAATGCATTTGTATCAGCTTTTGAATATGTGTTAGAATTAGAATATTACTATTTTTGTAACACTTAATGAAATAATGGATCTAAGCCTCCTGATGAAGGAACATGCCACCACCTATGAAATACTCTTGCCAAAAAATTGAATCTGATCAAGCCTGTAGACTAGATTTAATTTTCAATTTATAGGAAATATAAGAGACAGGAGAACAGGTTAGCAACACAGGAATTCATTCATCAAAATACATATTGTGGGAAGCTTTATAGGACAAAGCACCTGGTTTCTTCAACAAATAAATTCAAAAAAAGAGGTGGTGTGGGGGGTATGGAGAAGGGGTAAGGTGGGGCGTGAAGGGAGTGCCTCTAGATTAAAAGAGTCTTGGGATACATTGACCAACATAATACTTGGACTTTTGTTGAATTCTGAATCAAAAAAACTAAAAAACAAATACATGAACAACAGCAACAACAAAAACATGAGACATTTAGAAATATGAATACTAACTAGGTGTTTGGTGCTATTTAGGAATTTATGTCTCTTGCCTTCTGGCAAAGTAAGCTGTCCTGTCAGTCAGGCTATACCTTTCCTAGTAACTAACTTTAACATGTAGCCTGCTATACCTCCCTGGCTATACTCAGAGTTGTCGTTCTTATCTGTACCATATTTGTTTTCAACTTTTTTTCTTATATTAAAGGTATTTGATAGCAATCGACAGAAGAGGTGGCCCTTCAGTGGCCAAGGAGACTGTTAAACTTGCTGAAGAGTTCTGTCTCTCTACTGAGGATACAGTTCTTGGCCTTGACCTCAGTGGAGACCCTACTGTAAGCTACTTTTCCTAAATACATTTTATTTCTGGAAGGTAGAATCAGTTTGTGGGGTAAGGATTAGCTTGGAGCATCCTGCATTTTCCAGAGGTCCAGCAGACTCTCAGTGTGGATGAAGACCTATTCTGCCCTGGATGACCATAATGTCTGTAGCAATTGTTCTCAACGAGGACTCTGGGAAAGAATTAGGCCTCTAAAACAGAAAAAAGAAAATGATTAGCATGGCAATATGATTATTTTCTCCATTCTTCTAAAGATGCTACCCAGTATCTTTCTATATGCATGGGAGAGAAGTTAATTTATTACATACAATGCATGTTTAATGCTTAATTAATACTTCATTATGACTAGGGCTTAATTATCTCATAGAACCCCCAGTTGAGAGAGGCTGGCCTACAGCTTCTTGAATGTCAGATTCAAGAACAGTGTCTAGCCTGTGGCACTATTGACATTCTGGGCCAAATAATTCTTTGTCCTGGGAGGATGTCTGTGTATTGCAGGGTGTTTAGTAGCATCCCTGGTCTCTCTATCCACTAGATACCAGAAGCACCTTCCTAGTTGTGACAACCAGAAATGTTTCTAGATATTGCCAAATGTCCCCTGTGGTGGCAGAATTGCCTCTAACTAAAAACCATTGAATTTAGGGAGTCCCAGGAAACTGGTTCTTATGGCTTTGTCCAAACCTGGATTATTCTGCTCTTGTTTCATTCATCTATTTGGTAGAAGCTTTCTTTGCTCTAATCATTCAGGTTTCTGAATCAGGTGAGTTCTCCTCCTTAGTGCTAGATATCTAGATTTCCTTTCAGAAATAAAATTTGGTGACCTCCATACCTAGCTTGGCTGACTGACCTCGGGTTCACGAGACTTAACATTCTTGAGGGCAGGGATTGTGTCTTTGCCAGCTTTGTATTCCCTAAGGTGTCTAGCACATTATAGGTGCTTTATAAATGAAATTTTCAAATGAATCAATCTGCCACTTTTTCTTGCCATTATTTTTATTACTTTGTTTACTGAGACAGAGTACCCAATTCTTTAGTTTGCCTAAAATGTTAATGCATCTTTGTTTTAACTTTTATCTTCAAGGTAGGACAAGCAAAAGACTTCTTGGAACCTCTTTTAGAAGCTAAAAAAGCAGGTCTGAAGTTGGCATTGCATCTTTCAGAGGTAAATAATATTGTAAAATTAGGCTGAGAAGGTAGATTACAATGAAAATAATAATCATTTGTAAATGGCTAAAAGTAAACCTGCCTTGGAAAAACATTTTTTTAGAGGAGGAACGTAGAAATGTTTTAAAATGTAAATTATAATGGTAAAGGCATGACTTTCTTTAGTCCTTCATGTTACTGTTTTTATGTCTTTGTGGTTCCTGGGGGTGGCTGTTGACTTGCACTACAGCTGTGTTATTAAAGCAGCTTAATGACATCTTACTAGAGAAAATGCATAAATTTTCATCATCAGGCTTGTCATTGGCCAGCTGACACTGAGAAAAGCACCAGTTCATCTCACTTGTCTTTGTAGGATAAGGGACCTGAATGTATGACATACACTAGTAAGAAAGGAAGTAACTCATCATTATTTTATAAGGCTTATCAGAAGATCAGGTGCCCTTCATTGGGCCTCAGCTCCTTGGCAACATGAGCACAATGACAGACAATGTACAGATAATGGTGGGAGAACAGTCACTTTTGTAAGCACATCCCTGTGAGGCAAAGAAGGGTGTCTACTACACTTTCCCCCATTTTACAGATGGATTTACTTTGTACTTCAGCACTTCTACCAATTTTTTTTCCTTCCTTCCTTCCTTTTCTTTCTTTCTTTCTTTCTTTCTTTCTTTCTGCATACAAAAGCTGTACATAATTATTGTATACAACTTGATGAGTTTGGGGTTTATTGTCTTGAGTGCAGGAAGTAATACTTAAGCTACTTATCTCACAAGTTTATTGTATTAGATGCAGTAATATATAAAGGTTGATAGCATCATGATTTGAGGCAAAAATTAGAGCTTCTTGTCAATACTGATGTTTTTCATTTCTACAAGCAAAGGGTCAGTAATCTAGTGGAAGAACTTAAAATCTAGGATCTGTGTTTCCACAGTCTGATCAAAAACCTCTCTCACTCATAGGTTAGCCTCTAGCTGACCTAACTGATGTCTGATTTTTAGCTATAGGTCAGTATAATGGAACAACCAACATGTTTTACTGTGACTGGTTATCTCTGGTTTTGGGCAACTGCATCAGAACCTTCTCTTTACCTTAGTCTCTATTGCTTTTCTTGTTTGATCCATAAAACATTTCATTTCAAAAAAAATTTTTTTAATAAAAAAATAAAACATTTCAACATGTTATGGTCATTTGTATTTTAGGCTATCCAGCAGATAAAGAGCACAGCTAGCCCTTTTCATGGTAGTTGGGGAATGTCTAGCTTTGTCAAAATAAAACATGCACATCTGAGCCCTGAAGTCAGAGCTCCATGACCTTAGACCAAAAAAAAGACAAAAAAACCAAAAAAAAACAAGCTTTATGTTTTAACTGCAAAAGTTAGGTGTATCTGAAGAAAATCCAAGTATAGAGAAGTATAATGTAGAAGGAAAAAAATAAAAAACCCCTCCGGTCCGCTTTCCCATTTCATTTCTGCTCCCACATTGATCCTATTACTTTCTCTGAACTTTAATTTCTTCATCTTAATACTTTGTAAGATTCTTGTGAGGTTTAAAGGAGAATTTATGTGAAAAGGCGCAGAGCAGGGCTGTGTTTGTTGTTATTATTACCTTTGCTGTTAACTATATTATTGTCATTGAAGTGAATCTAGAAGAATATTGGGAAATGAAAGATAAAGGCAAAGAAGAGAGCTGGGAAGGTATAAGTAGTTCAGCTTTCCAGAGTGTCAGCATTATCTTCTTTGAGGGACAGAGTAGCTGGCTGTAGAAAAAAAAGTACTTTGGAGAAACACTGGAAAGGTTATTCATTCTCTCTCTCTCTCTCTCTCTCTCTTTTTGAGATTCCAAACCAAAAAAAAGAAACACAATTACTTCTGGATCTACTTCCTGACAGAATTGGGCATGGGACATTTCTCAACTCCTCTGAGGGTGGATCGCTGGAACTGGTAGATTTTGTGAGGCAACACCAGATACCACTGGGTAAGGCTTGGGGCTTTAAGTCCTCCAGACAACACTCTGTGCCTTTGTCCCCAGCCACCAGGTTGCATGCAACCCAAATGTAGAGGAGTACTGTTCTAAATATGTAAGTGTCATTTAGAAATAAAAAGTTGCATGGTGCATGTGCTTCCTGAGCCTCATTTAAATAACAGAAAGTTTTACTACCTTCCATTAGAATATAAGCTCCATGAAAGCAGGGCCTTTGTCTTGTTCACTGCTACATTCCCTAGTTCCGGAAACTCAGTATTATATTGAAGGAATAAGGGTCATCTAGTATTTTTAAAAGACTTTAACCAAATTAATATGTGTTATGAAAATATGTGACATTTATTTAAAAATTAAGAATTAAAGGGGTGCCTGGGTGGCTCAGTCGGTTATGCATCTGACTTCGGCTCAGGTCATGATCTCATGGTCTGTGAGTTCGAGCCCCGCGTCAGGCTCTGTGCTGACAGCTCAGAGCCTGGAGCCTGCTTCGGATTCTGTGTCTCCCTCTCTCTCTGACCCTCCCCCATTCATGCTCTGTCTCTGTCTCAAAAATAAATAAACATTAAAAAAAATAAAAAATAAATAAAAATTAAGAATTATGGATGATTCCAAGTCCTATTTTTATATGTGTGTTGACTATTACATACTTGTTTGTCTACATCTGTATCCCTGGAGTTGCTTTTATTTAACAACAAGTATTTATGAAGTGCCTACTCTTTTCTAGTCACTGTTCAAATTTCTGGGAAGAGAGCAGTAAACAATACAGGCAAGATTTCTTTCTCAAGGAACTTATATTCTAGCATAGGTAAGAGAGGCAGTAAACAGTTACACAAGAAAATGTCAGTGTTAAGTTCTTTGAAGAAAGTTAAACAGTATGATATAATAGTGATGAGATAACCACTTTCAATTGGATGGCCAGGAAAGGCCTTTTCTCTAGAGGGAAAAAAGCAGTTGGCTGAAAACTATTTTACTAACTTATCAACTTGCTAAATTTGCAAATTGATCAATTGGCAAAAACGTGTGGGTGTGTGTTTTTTAATTACTGATAGAGTTTTCAGCAATTAATAAGTTTTTTTTTTTTACTAAAGACATTAAAAATTTTTTTTTAATCTTTATTTATTTTGAGAGAGCAAGAGAGAGACAGAGCATGAGCAGGGGAGGGGCAGAGAGAGGAGACACAGAATCCGAAACAGACTCTAGGCTTAGAGCTGTCAGCACAGAGACCAGAGCAGGGCTTGAACCCATGAACCGTAAGATCATGACCTGAGCTGAACTCAGACCCTTAATCAACTGAGCCACCCAGGCGCCCCATAAGGACATTTTTAAACATCCATAAAAGTAGAGAAAATGGAAACCACTTGCATAGTGATCTTAGTGTGGTGGCCCAGCTCTGCACCCAGCAGAGTGAGGGAGCAAGTGGCTATCCCTTGGACTGAGTGGGAGGCTGCCTTACCCTACTCAGCAGTCACCATCAGTCAAGTCAGTGAAGTATTTCTGCTCTGGCTGGGGTAGCTGGGTACAGTGTGTCAAGGCAGGAATTTGCTAATAATAGAAGTCATTCTTTTTTTTTTTTTTAATGTTTATTTATTTTAGAGAGAGAGCACAAGCGGGGGTGCAGAGAGATAGGGAGACACAGAATCCAAAGCAGCCTCCAGGCTCTGAGCTGATAGCACAGAACCCGATTTGGGGCTTGAACCCACAAAGTGTGAGATCATGACCTGAGCTAAAGTCGGTGCTCAACCAACAGAGCCACCCAGGCACCTCTAGGTGTCATTCTTAAGATGGACTTACTTGCAGCCGACAGTGAATAGACAGTTGTCTGAATAAAGAAGCTTAGGGATTTTCTTGAAGTTCATTTCTGCTCTTGGCTTTTTTAACGCTATAGCCCTCAAGCAGTGCTACCATTTTGTCTTAGCCTCTACTGTAAGGTGAGGAAGAAGTGCAGCAACACTTCAAAAATTCCTTCATCAGGGGCGCCTGAGTGGCTCAGTCAGTTGTGTCCAAGATTTCGGGTCACGTCATGAGCTCACAGTTTGTGAGTTTGAGCCCCACATCTGGCTCTGCGCTGACAGCATAGAGCCTTCTTGGGATTCTCTCTCTTAGTCCCTCTCTCTCTACCTGTCCCCTAGTTGCATTCTCTCTCTCTCAAAATAAATAAATAAACTTAAAAAAAAAAAAAAAAGAAGAACAGTTCCTTCATCCTACTTCCCTGCTTTCTCCAAGGTGACTGACTGCCTTTTACTTTCCTCTTTCTACTCCATTTCCACATGGCTGTGGAGGGGTAGGAGTTCCCTGCCTGGTACAGTTGCTGCCGTAAGTTGCAGCATATATTTCCACACAACTACACTATTTGAACTACAAATTTTCACACATAAGGTCAATTTTGTAAACTCATGAACTACTGAAAATTAGCATACTTTGGAAAGATTTCTCATGTATCTGCTTGGTGAACACTGATGAGTGAGTCTACTAATCTGCTTTTAATAAGAGACTTTTTCCTCCTTTCATCTAGAACTCTGTTTGACCTCAAACATCAAAAGTCAGACGGTTCCGTCTTATGACCAGCATCATTTTGGATTCTGGTACAGCATTGCCCATCCTTCTGTGATCTGTGTAAGGTTATTTTGTTTGAAGTACTTTGCTCCATTTTAGTTCCAGAGGTGCATTAGGTCAGACATTCACCCCTAGCTGAATGCCTTGCATGCCTGAGGGTAGTACCCAAGTAGAAGAGTAAGAGGGGATCAGGGCAGCAGGGGCTGCAGAGGGCCAACGGAACTCAGGTTTGGCTCTATGGGAAAAGGTCCTGGATAGTACCCAAGGGAACATAAAAAAATACTGATGCCCAATACCATCCCTTGAGATTCTGTTTTATTTGATCTGGGGTGAGTCCTGTACACAGATACATTTTAAAAGCTTCCTGGGTGTTTTTTAATATGCAGCCATGGTTGAGAGCCACTGCTCTGGTGTTTTTAGTTTTTGTTTTAAAAAGGACAAATAAGCCTATTTCGTTATAGATATGCATGAACGCATTTATAGTCCTATTTAGGCTCTTAAAAGAAGCATGGTAAATACTAGGAAAATAGAGTGTAAACAAAAGTGTTTTCAAAAATTATTTTCTTGTTCATTTTAAAACTTCTTGGTTTTGTTTTGTTTTGTTTTTTGGCAGACTGATGATAAGGGTGTTTTTGCAACACACCTTTCTCAAGAGTACCAGCTGGCTGCTGAAACATTTAATTTGACCCAGTCTCAAGTGTGGGATCTGTCTTATGAATCCATCAACTACATCTTTGCTTCTGACAGCACCAGGTCTGAACTGAGGAGGAAGTGGAATCATCTGAAACCCAGAGTGTTACATTTTTAAGCTGCAGTGAGATAAACTACTTTTGACTATGTGCTGCAACCAGGATCTTCCGGCCATATCCCACTTAGTAAACCGTCCACCGCTCCCTTTGAAGCACAGCAGCCAGCTACCATAGGTTCCATCACCAGCACCATATTTGTGGTTGGTGCTCAGTAAACATGTCTTAAACTGACTGCAGACTCTGAGATCTTACAGAGCTTACCTCTAAGCTGCTTACTGGAAGGGACTTGAAAGTGGCTGCTAACTAAACTCCCCATTCCACCAGTTCCTTTCCATTAGTGATCATAAAACTTAAGGAAAATCAAAGAAATTTCTCATCAGGAGGAATTTTGGAGTTACTAATCTAAATAAGATGAGGAGAGGGGAAAACAGATTGCCACCAAAACCTTTAAGCCTTGTAGCTTGTGGCAATAGCTCTCTGTATTTTGTTGTGCTTGTTTTAATCAGACTCCCTTCATTTAAGTATTCCCTGAAACCCCAGGCTATACTACATACCATGGATTTTTGTGAATATCCAGTAGTCAGGGTTAATCTACTTTGAATGACCCTAGTGACAGATAAAGCTAGCTTCTGAAATCTGACTTTGCCCTTCTCATGATTAATTCCCATGTAATCAAGGTGGTGGTTCTTTAAAATGTTCCTACCTTACCCTTCTCTTATTTTGACCATAATGGAGCTATGCCAACCAGATATTTCTTGAACTCTAAGGTACTTTGGGCTTCAATCCAGCCTTTAATCTGACTTCCAGTTGTTCCAGAGTTTTGTTTCTGAAAGAGACCCACGGTGGGTGTAGGAGAAATTTAAGGTCCTAACTAAAATATTTCCATATAACATCTGTTATTACTTAAGCACTGTGATATCAGAGAATATATGTGAAAACTTTGAGATACGCATCTCTCTGGATAGTTATTTGAGTATATAGGAGTAAATTTCATTTTAGATTTTGAATTGAATAATGGAAGAATTGAGTGTTCATATCTCATCTTCCCTTTCCTTTTTTTAAAAAAAAAATTTTGGGGGGCACCTGGGTGGCTCAGTCAGTTAAGCCTCTGACTTCGGCTCAGGTCATGGTCTTGCGGTCTGTGAGCTTGAGCCCCGCGTCGGGCTCTGTGCTGACAGCTTGGAGCCTGGAGCCTGCTTGAGATTGTGTCTCCCTCTCTCTGCTCGTGCTCTGTCTCTATCTCTCTGTCAAAAATAAATGAACATTTTTAAAAAATTAAAAAAAAATTTTTATGTTTATTTTTGAGAGAGAGGGAGAGCATGAGAGGGAGAGCATTTTTATGTTTATTTTTGAGAGAGAGAGAGGGAGAAAGAGAGAGAGTGAAAGAGAGAATCTGAAGTGGGCTCTGTGCTGACAGCACAGAGCCCAGGGGCTCGAACTCACAAACCATGAGATCATGACCTGAGCCAAAGCCACATGTCCAGCCCACTGAGACACCCAGGCGCCCCCCCCCCCGCCTTTTTTTTTTAAAGAGTTTATTTTTAAGCAATCTCTACACCCAATATGGGGCTCAAACTCACGACCCCGAGATTGAGTCACATGCTCTACTGACTGAGCCAGCCAAGTGCCCCTCTCTTATTGTCCCTTTCCTAATTGGTTCTCTACAGAGTTGATAAGACTCAGCCTCCCTACTCTGATTATAGTAAAAGAGAAATGGCAATACAGAGAAAACCTATGTTATTAAGTTCTGTGGCACTGGCCATAGCAAGCAATCAAAGGAAGAATGACAGGTGCCTGGCTGGCTCAGTCATTAGAGCATATAAATCTTGATCTTGGGGTCATGAGTTTGAGCCCCACGTTGGGGGTAGAGTTTATTTTTTAAAAAAATTATTCCATGGGAAAAATGAAGAAAAAGAAATAACAGCACTAGGGAAACAACTGAGGAGGATAGGACTATCTAGCTCCTGCTACTACATTCTTGCTTCCTTTGTACACATGCCGCTCTGTCTCCACAAAGGTTTTCTTATGAGTATTAAAAGGGCAGGTAGGCTGGGTGGCTCAGTAGGTTAAGCGTCCGACTTCAGCTCAGGTCATGATCTCACAGTTCATGAGTTTGGGCCCCACGCCGGGTTCTGTGGTGACAGCTCAGAGCCTGGAGCCTGCTTCAGATTCTGTGTCCCCCTCTCTCACTGCTCCTCCCCCACTCATGCTCTGTCTCTTGCTCTCTCAAAAATAAACATAAAAAAATGAAAAAAAAAGGGCAGGTTAGGGTGCACAGATCCTCTTGCTCCACCTACAGTAGCCTTGGTTTCTCTCTTAGAATGTGTAGACTATTATTTCTTGCTTCTTGCCTCAGGAGTGGCAGATTGGGTAGCAGAAAATGGTTTGTAAGCTAGTTGGAGATGAAATAGGCATTTCCCAGTAAGAGTTTGCCTTTGCCCTATTCCTTTTGTACATTCTCTTCATCTGTAGGTTGGAGGGCTGGTCCTGGGTGTTTTAAAATAAGATTTACTCTCCATGCCCAGTTATGACACAGGCCCTAATGGACTGTCCCAATGAATAGAGATACAGATACCAACGAATGATTTTTATTCTAATTTCTCTTTTACCACTTCCTAATTTGTTTCTCAGTCTAGAACATAAAGATTCAAACAGGCATATTTCTAGTATGCCCACATAGGGAGCTTTAAAAAAGCAGGTAAAAATGTATCTTTTCCTCACAGCAGCAACTTAATAACTTGCACATGTACATTTGGGGGGGGGGGAAACACCAGAAAGAAACACTGGGTACTTTATAGACATAATTTTTTATTAACATGGTATCCCTGAGAGGCAGATTAAGGTGTAAACGTTATTCTGATTTACAGAAAGGGAGATGGATACAAACAGGTTGACTTACACACAAGACGTCTGGAAGCAGAATTCATATCTGCTGATACACCAACCGATCCTTTTTACACACAACTACACATAAATATATTAAAGACAGTAATCTCTCATTTTCAGAAACATTCTAGCACACTTACTAAACCATCTCAGATCCTGAGGCACTGCTTTAGACTGGTGTTTCTTCTATCATAATACCTTGTTCCCCAATTTTCCCATTTCTCACCCACTCAGAACTCAGTTTTGTGATTTATTTTGGAAAGTTTATCCCACTCTAATTTACCTAGTAACCCTCCTTCCTTTAAACACTTGCTGTTTCATGAAGCCTTCCTGAATAAAGAGAAAAAAATACCTCCCAGATTTTTCTTATAGAAAACTATAATGCATTAGATCTTAACATTTATGCATAATGTTACTATATTTCTAGATTTCTCTAAAACTGTTGCAGCTCTACATGTGCATTTATTGTTTGTCCATGTCACTGTCATCTGTTTTAGACTGTAAGGACAAGGACAGAGTCTGTTTACCTTGTGCTCTACTATGAATATATGGGCAATTAATTCAATACTATTTGGTTATACATAGATCAGAATTATACTTGTGTTTGAGAGCTTCTAAAAATAGGTGTGTACAGTTGAGTGTGTGCGTGTGCATGTGTGCAAGTATTGGCAACTCCAATGACCAAAAATAATCTGTCCTCCCTGCCATTAGGCTAGAGTTGTTGGCACAAAGTGGTCTGTTTCCTAATCCATGGGAACATGGCAGTGGCTTCTGCTCAGTGCAGATTAGTATTAAGTGCCCATGGGGTACGTAACACTAAACTAGGTGGCTGGAGTGTGTGGAACACAGCCAATTCCCTACTGGCAGCTTTAACTGCTTTCTCTCTCTCAACATATCCAGCTGGCTTGCTCTTTGCACGTCTGGACAAGAGATAGATGAAATTCAGATGAGATGGAAGAAGAAAAAAAGATCAAACTAGATGCTCTAAATATTACTCTATTCGAGAACATCTAAGACTTGGAAGAAACTAAGAAATTCAGGGTTCATAACTCAGTATTTATACAAGGTTTACAATGTTTCCCCATATAGACACCTAGGCTTTTGACAAATTCTTTAATAGGTCAGAGTCAAGGTGGACATTAAACTCTCGTGTAAGGTAAATGAAGTGTGCATGACAAATGTCATTCTGAGCACAGGCTTATGTGAACACGAAGAGCCATTCTTATTTGCATTTCCTTTACTATATAAAGAGCTAGACCCACTCAATTAGAAAAGTCTCACAACTTCTCCCTGAAATGGTGCTGTGATAATTTTTTCCAGTTGAAATACAGCTGAATAACAGGATGAATAAATAAGGGTATATATCAAAACTATAGGATCTACTACCTAGTCCTGTCTATTAAGGGAACAACATAGGCACTGAGAGGTAAAGGTGTCATCTGTCATTTCAAATACAGGCAAGGAGAGGGACTGAAATCATCCTCTCATTCTTAAGATGACTGCCTTGGGATTCATAGATCCAGGAAAAACATAGGAACAAAGGGTGGGGTAAATCCTAGAGTGTTTCCTAAGCTAGTTGGGCAGAGAATAGGAGATGGATCTCACTATTGGCAGACTTTTTCCAACCATTTTGATATATTTCTTTTCTTTAAATTCTCAGGCGCTTACTTAGGTGCCGACTGTGACAGAAGTTTTTCTCGTGTATGGATTTCTCGGTGCTTATTAAGAGCAGAGCTTTTACTAAAGCACTTGCCACAATCACGACACCCATAGGGCTTCTCTCCTGTGTGGGTTCTATGATGTGCACGTAAGTCAGAACTCTTACTGAAACTCTTTCCACAGTCAGGACACACATGGGGTCTCTCTCCTGTATGTATCCTCCGATGTGCACTGAAATGAGAACTGTTGTTGAAGCTTTTTCCACACTCTTCACATTGATAGGGCTTTTCTCCTGTGTGGGTTCGCTGGTGAATTATAAGGCTTGAGCTCTGATTGAAGCGTTTCCCACACTCACCACATTGATACGGTTTCTCTCCTGTGTGGATTCTCCTATGGGTGATGAAATTTGAACTGTCACGGAAACTTTTCCCACAGTCAAGACATTTATAAGGTTTCTCTCCAGTGTGGATTCTCCGGTGTCTAATGAGGCGTGCACTCCTACTGAAGCTTTTCCCACAGTCGGCACATTTATATGGATTTTCCACTTGATGGGATATCTGATGCATGAGCTGGGAGTTCGGACCAAAGCTTTTGCCGTATCTGAGATATTTATAGGGTCTCTCTCCCAAATAAGGTTTCTGATGATTTAGAACTTTACCTAAACTCCTTTCTGGGAGTGTTGATTTTCCTCTTCTCTCCCCTGGGGTCTTTTCCCACTGTCGTTCTGATCTACATTCAGTGTCACTGCCTTTACCCTGATTAAGATGCCAGGGAATTTTCCTTTCTGACCTTGCAAGTAATGTCCTATGTAGTTGTACTTCCTCAGAAATATCTCGTTTTACATTCTCTTCATTATCAAATCCAGCCTCAAAACCTGATATGAAAATAGAATTTTAGAAGTTATCCATTTCTTCAATATTATGTGCCAGGGTTTAGGCAAGTATCACATTAGATTATTAAAGGTAAAAATTAGGAAGGACTAGATCCCAAATGACTACTATCAATTAAAATTCCAATTTTTTACTCCTCTAGTTAGTAACCTATCACATGCTTCTCATCTATTACAGGGACTGATTAATATATTCTTTTAACTCTCCCTGGATACCCACGATCTTCAGAAAATCCTCTCAGTATAACAAGTAAAACTTACCAGCTTTAAGATATGTCCATAAATGCCCAGGAAAACCCTGAGAAACACCTATATCCAAAAGAGCTACATGAGTCCCCTTCCCCTCAAATTCCTTTATGTTGAGAATAAAAAGAGTAGAAAAATATTTGGTGTCTTTCAAAGAACAGAAGGCTTTCTGAGAGAGAAATTTTGCTAGAAAGTATCTCCCTAAAACATTCTCTTTTCCCATGGAAAAATAATCATGTAATGTTCCAAAAGCACTACTCTAATGTCCAAGCTAAGCTTTTAATACATTTTAAAAATTTTTTTTAATGTTTATTTTTGAGAGAGAGAGAGCACAAGTGAGATAGGGGCAGAGACAGAGGGAAACACAGAATCCAAAGCAGGCTCCAGGCTCTGTGCTGACAGCTCAGAGGGGCTCAAACTCAATGAGCTGTGAGATCATGACCTGAGCCAAAGTTGGATGCTTAACTGACTGAGCCACCCAGACACCCCTTTAATATTCTTCTAAGAACCAAACACCAGGCTTCCCAGGCCCAGGTTATGTGAATTTGTAGATACTTGCAGATTTTCAGTTTGTGAATGGACTTTGAATTTTCAGATGTTTCAGATAAATTCTGGATCCCAGATTCTCTGAGCTAAATCTGAGAGCAAAGAAATACTGAGTGTCAGCCTGCTTATGTACCCCTGAAAGACAGTATTTCTACCCAGGAGCCCAGTCTTATGAGATGCCCCATGAGATAGAGATTTGTTAGATTCAGTTTAATCTCAAAACCTTAAATATGTGAGTATGTACTGTGAGCCTCCAAGGAGAGTAATCGAGCATTTCCTAAACGTAGAAGGCATTTTTTAGTGGAACATACTAATATCCCCATGGACATAATGCTCCACAGAACACCCTTGAGGAGTGCAGATCTAAAGAACTTTTGGAAAAGAAAATTATTACTTATTAAATACTTACTATGTGCCTAAGCACTGTGCTAGGTGCTTCACCATAGTACCTCGTTTATGTCAATCTTAATAAGGTAGGTCTTAATATATAAGCAAACTTACAGGGTTAAATAACTCGCTCTGAGTCACTCGGCTGACTAATGGACATGAGAATTCAGATTCACGTACATGTATGACTCCAAAATCAGAATTATTCTTCCCACAAGGAGGGAAGCCATAGTGAAATATTTCTTTTTCTGACACAGCAGTTAAGATTCAAAGGGTCAATTCCCTCAGGAATCATAGACTTTTGCCCAGCTGTATCTGAAGAAAGAGGTTATCAGGTTTTCATATGTGTGAATAAAGCAGATATATAACTGGTAATACATAGTGGAACTAGAGGAAAAAGCATTAATAAGAATGAACTTTAAAATCAACTTCATCGCACTATGAGTATACAGCATGCTATTTGGGAGATGTTAGCTTTCATATGCCCTGCTAGGTAAACTGTCTAACAGCTCAGATGTAGACAGCAAATTTATAAAGTCTGCAGCCATCAGATTGATACTGTAGTATGAGAAGGCAAGTCAGGTGAATCATTTATATACCCTCTGAGCTGTTTTAATATGAAGGAAACATGGAGAAGAGATAAAGTGGTCACAAGAAGAATTCATGAGAGCTGGGTATAGAGGCCAGTCTTCTGCTTTTCAGTTTGTGGATTTTTCTCCTAAATCCCACTGCCTCCCCTTTGCTACTTAAATCTTAAGAAGTAAAAGGATTGGGGCACCTGGGTGGCTCAGTCGGTTGGGTGTCCAACTTGAGCTCAGGTCATGATCTCACGGTTTGTGAGTTTGAGCCCCACGTCAGGCTCTGCTGACAGCTCAGAGCCTGGAGCCTGCTTCAAATTCTGTGTCTCCCTCTCTGGCCCTACCCCGCTCATGCTCTGTCTCTGTCTCTCTCTCTCTCAAAAATAAATGAACACTAAAAAAAAAAAAAATTAAAAGAAAAAAAAAGTAAAAGGATCTTACCACTGGGACTCTGGAATAAGACTGGAGCACGGGTCATGACAACCTCTAAGGGTACCTCAGTATCCTCTTCATCATCCTCAGAATCTTCTTCTATGGTCTCTTCTGCCACCTCAGC
This sequence comes from Lynx rufus, assembly GCF_022079265.1. Taxonomy (NCBI): domain Eukaryota; kingdom Metazoa; phylum Chordata; class Mammalia; order Carnivora; family Felidae; genus Lynx; species Lynx rufus. Next base: position 31,429,646 of record NW_025814827.1, on the reverse strand, counting down.
TTGCTTCTCAGCTTCAGTCTCACTGACCTCCTGGATGGGGCAAGAGGCTGTCTCCTCTTCCTGGCCATCACTGGATGGGGCAACAACCCTGGCACTCACCAAAGCATCCATTTCTTCAAAGAATGGACAGGTCTCTGGTGCTTGGCCATTCTTGACTTTCCGATAGCTGGTTTGTAGGCTTTTAAACTTGGTCCGACACTGCTCTGGTGTCCTAAGGAATCCATATTCCCATAACCGCTCAGCCACTGCTCCATACAACTGGCTGTTGCGGTGACAGTTCTGGAGGGCTTCGTAGAACTGAGTCTCACTAAGAATTGCAAGGTAAGTCTTCGTCTCTTCATAACCCCAGTGTACACCTGCCACCAGAAAAGAAATTTCAGCACCACTTAATGCAGGGCTTTATAGCCTTAATTCCTCAGCCCTATCAAGTGCACGATGAAAAATCACCTAAGCTTGGACTTCTAGGTGAAAAAATAAAAACACTTCATGTTTCCCAAATCTATACAAACTCATTATAGAATGTTTTGCTTCTCTATATTGTATAGCAATTTCATAGGGACCTTTATTCCTACATTCTGTTTAGCCATTAAAAAAGGAGGATGCCTGGGTGGCTCAGTCAGTTAAGCACCCGACTACAGTTCACGTCATGATCTTATGGTTTGTGAGCTTGAGCCCTGCTTCCCACTCTGCACTGTCAGCATGGGATTCTTTCTCTCTCTCACTCTCTCTCTCACTTGCGCCCTCTCTGTTAAACAAACAAACCTTTCCACCAGATCACTGAAACAGTCATTACATACACTGAGTCAAGAGTACAGGATGCCTTTCCCCATTCTTCTAGTATGGGGATTCTCTGGAATTTTTATTCTAACTAGAAAATAACTGGTCAAAGGAATAAGACCCAGTCAATCACTGTCATGAGTCATCCCTAACTTCTTAGATCATTCTTTTTCCAACAGCTCTACTTCCTTATGAATTAAGTTTTCCAAAGAATGACTCAAGACCCCAAAGAACAGTCTCTTTCACACTTTCACACTTGCCTAATCCCTATTAGGAACCTTCTTCATTTGCCACGGTCTCAAAAATGCAACCCCAGTAACAGCAAAGACCTGAAGGGTACAAGAGAAGACCTGATGGTAATGCACGTTATTATCCTTAGGACTGAAGGACTGGTTGGAAGCCAGAAAGAAGGAAGCAGCGCAGACAGCATCTCCTGTCCTGAACATTTACTAGTGCTGCAGCCCCCCCCCCCCCCGCCCGCCCGCCTTGGGCTAATATTACTTCAGTATGATTAGAGACTCTGCTCCCTGAAGGTCCCCATGGTAGAGGGAAAGGAGATTCACAGAGTCTTCCTCCCACTGGCCAGCCAACTGGAGAGGACATTGCTTCCATTATCCTCCGCTTACTGCAGGTAAAGGAGTGGGGGAAAGAATTGAAAAACAGAAAAAGCAGTGGAAAAAGATGAAAAGAACAAAGATAATGAAAATAGCAGCTAGCACATGTGCCACATCTGTGGTTTACCTGCACTTACTCCAGTGACAAAAAGAAAGATTTTGAGAAAGGAAAAAGTGGAAGATAGGAAGACAAGAAGAGTAGAACACAAAGTAACAACACATATAGTAAAAAAATGAAAGGAAAAAAATCACTTCACAGTGAAACTGCAATTTTACAGATGTAGTCCTGCTGCCATGCCCCATTTTACATGTGAGGAAACAAACTTTGAAATGGTCAGATAACTAAGGTCGCCTAGGTGATGAGTGGTCAAGATTAGAAACAAGGCCTCCTGACTCATATTTCGGTGCTCTTTCCATAACAACATAGTTATACAACTTATATCAACAGTAATAAAGAACACTTAAAAACAGTTCCATAGGCAAATAATATTTCAACAAAGTGTTAAAACAAGATTTCTTACTATGTGTGTTGCAAATCTCATAGAGGAGTCTTAGAAAACGTTTCTAACTTCGGGCAGTCCTTCTCTAGGCTAGGCTATGTAGAAAGGAACACATAATAAATTGACACTGAGAAGTGGGGAAATAAAAGATAAAACACCAGTTTGTATAAGGTGCTCAGTAAATATTCTCCTTAAAGCTAATATAGTTCTGGGTTTTTCTCAGCAGTAAATGATTTTATAATCAGGAAAAAAAATACATTTTAATAAGGAAATGGAAGAAATGATACTTTTTTTTTTTTTAAGTAGGCTCCATGCCCAACGTGGGGCTTGAACTCATGACCCCAAGATGAAGAGTCCACATGCGCCACTGACTGAGCCAGCCAGGGGCCCCAGGAATGATATTCTTTTTAAGAGCTCTCTAGAATTTTCTAAGCGTACTTCTTTAAAATATCTAAAATTATTCCCTACTTACTATTATCTAATTTTCCCACAAAAGAGAATGAAATACAAATAGAACTGAAAAGGTACCTCTTTGTTCTAAGTGACAAAGCCGACAGGTGACATTAAACTTGCTGACTGCACATTCAGTCCCATAACTCCTCAGATGTAACCACAGAACCCCCAAAAGGAAAACTTCTTACCACTTGGGCTTCGAAAAAGAACAGGTGCAGTCAAGTTGTCGGGGTCTTGGGGGGTGGCTTCCTGGACCATTTCATCACTGTCAGACTCTTCAGCCATGACCTCTTCTGCTCCCTCATGCTGCCAACCCCCCTGCCCTGGCTCCTCAGTCTCAGCATCACTGCCCACCAGGCCAGAGTAACAGGCTCTCTCTTCCAAGCCATTACTGGGCAAGGCAATAACCTGGGCACTCATCAGGGCTTCCATCTCTTCAAAGAAGGGGCAGGTCTCAGGTGGGTGACCACTCTTGACTTTCCTATAACTCTTCTGGAGACCTTTGAACTTGGTCCGACATTGTTCGAGGGTCCGAAGGAAGCCAAACTCCCGGAGCCGCTCAGCCACAGCTCCATACACTTGGCTGTTTCGGTGACAGTTTCGGAGAGCCTCATAAAACTCAGTCTGACTGAGAATTGCAAGGAGAGTTCTGGTCTCTTCATAGCCCCAGTGCACACCTGCTACCTTCTCATCCTCAAAGCCCCAGTGATCCTGTTCCACCCAGGTCCTTCTCTCTCTCTTGGATGATAACAGATCAGCATGCGTTTGTCTATCTCCTGTGTGACTGCCTCTTGAGAGTTCCTTCTCCTTGGAGCCCAGAGCAGGGACCAATGGCTCTCCTTGCTCCAATCTGGAGACCACACCGGATTTAGGAAATGGAAATCCTGCTTGCAGGGAAGCAAACAAAGGATATCATAATTTGGATTGATCATAAAAACACCTCTGAGTTCAGATCTGCCTTTTTTTTTTTAATCCAAGAGGCTTTTATAAAGAAAGTGTCTAAGGAAGTGTTTTCAGAAAGTTCAGTGGGTTGGAGAAAGTACACAAAACCTCAAATAATGAGAATATTTTCCAGTGCAGGGTGACAAGAGAGGATAAGGTTCTGTTTGCGTGTTCAGAGCAAACAGTTATGCTCCATGTTGCTCCCTAGCCTTCCTCACCACTTGGCACTGCTGGGAACAGGCACCTCCTGTCTCCTGTAAGTTCTCTGCTTGGGGCTAGAAAACTAAACTCAAGAGTGATTTCAAGAGAGAGGGGAGCAGGCGTGAGGGGGGGGGGCGGGCGGGACTTCAACTCATCCATTTCCTTCACACTATCACCAAGTTCTAAAAGTTTTTCACTTTAGTATGTCCTCTGTTCTTCCGGCCACCATCCAAATCTAGACTCCTTATCCTCTCACACCCAGATAACTGCAACAGTCACTGTCCTGCCTGACTCCAGGTTCTTGCTTCCTCAGTTCAAACACTATACTGTTGAACCTTAACCTGAATGCCTACCACGCACTATCCATTCATATCAGACTCCCCTCCAGAATGCAGCATACATTTATTCATCACTTTGTGCCTTTCCTTTAAGTCCCTCCTATCCAAATGGAACCCATTCTATGAGAAGCTATATTTGCCAAAGCCCCCCATGAGCCTTCCCTACTGCCCTCCCTCATCGCCCACTCTGCCAAACCCCTACTATACTCACACAACTTGAGTAACAAGTCATTGTTTGGCATGGTTTCAATACAGTTAAGTTGAACACATATTTGCTTTCAATCACACCATAAGCTCCTTGAGAATAGGCACCTTTGCTTATTGCAGAGTACCTTGCAAGGCATTAGAATACATGTAGGTGTTCAATAACTGATTAATTCTGCAAGTCTCTATGTAGAATTGCATCTGAATTACTAAACAGGCCCTTACAAACTGCTGAGAAGGCTAGCATCTTAGACGATAAGATCAGAATTCAAAACAACCTCAAGTTAAATGATTAAAAAAACAAAAAACAAAAAAATGGAGTTCAACCAAGTACAAAGAAGAAAAACGAGTTCTACAAAATCAGGTACAACAATAAGCACTAGCCACAAAGACAATGGGAAAGCTGTAAGAGTCCTGGGAGTTACCAAGTAAACAATGATCACCAATAATTAGTTGAGCTATACTGAAAGAGAACATAGTGAAATTCAAAAGTAAAATTCCTATTCTGCCTGTTCCTACCAGGCCCCTCCCTGGAATAATATAATTTAGTTCTCCACAATTAACATAATATTTGGAAGACTTAAAGGTTCCAAGGGAGAATAACAAAAACTTAGTAAGTTTAAAGAACGGCACTTCTGGGGAAGAGCTTAAGGAAATAAAATACAGTTTAATTTGGAGAAGAAAAATGACTGAAAGGAGGCTGTGCCTTCAAGTATAGAAAAGAATTTTTATCTAGAAAATACTGACCTAGTATCATCATTGCCAAGAGGAAATAAAATAGTTCCAATTCTGAAAAAAATTGGGGAGCCATCCTCTGGCAGACTCGTCAAGAAGAAATATGAGAATACTATAACAGAGGGCTAAACTACATACCTTCAGGAGGTCTCCAACAACTGCATACTCTACAATTTCAACTCAATTCCTAAAATCCCTTTCCCACTCACTATTCCCAACCCTACTTCCCAATTTAGAATGGCATCCTATCCTCCCATATGAATCTACTCCTCACCGCTCCTTTGAAAAGGTCTGAGCTTCTCCTTTGGATTCATCTGCTCCTGTGGTCTCAGGTCTGGGCTTCTTGCCCTCTCTTTCTTGGTTACACCCCTGGGCTGGGGTTCCACTGACTCCTGCCGAACACTTAATAACTCTCGTGATGATTTCAGGGGTGTCATCTTCTCCAAGCGCACTTCCTGCCCCTTCACAGAGACTGTGACCTAGAAACAACCCCCATTAATTGTCACTGCAAGGTTATAATGAGGGGCACTCCCAGAGGAGATTATTTAATACCCCAAAAGAGCTCATCCTCTTGGGACATGGCTAGGGTTGGGGGGAAGGGGAGAGGGTTTAACAGTGAACAAGGGTCTTTCTTACTCCATGAGCTTAGAGCAGCTGGAACTCCAGAAGGAAAAGATCAAATTAGTAAACCCAACTACAAGCTAAAAAATACTTCCCCTTTCTTCCCTCGTAAGTAAAAACACCGTTAAACCATGAATAACTCATTGTGACAGGGTAGCAAAGGTACACCCAGGTAGCATCTCCAGACAAGCTCTATCTGAAAAAGTTACCTGTTCCAGGACCAGAAGAATGAGCATCACCAAAGGAGATTGTGCCCCTCTTTAAACCTGCCTTATATCTTAATTGGGCCCTTTATCCTTGCCCCTTCCCAGTCACACACTTTAGAATTCCCCCTCCCTTCTCACCGAACTTCCAGGTCTTCCAGGCTCTCTTTCTAAATCTTCCACCAGAGCCACTGCCTCCTCTCCACTTTCTGGACATTGCTCCTGTACCCAATCCTGGATCTCCCCAGGTAAGATGGTCAGGAACTGCTCTAGCACCAACAATTCTACAATCTGCTCCTTGGTGCGCACCTCCGGCCTTAGCCAACGACAGCAAAGTTCCCAGAGTTGGCTGAAAGCCTCCCGGGGCCCAGCTACCTCCTGGTAGTGAAATCTCCTGAAGCGCTGTCGGAAGGTCTCAGAGTTAGGGCCATTCCCTCTCAAAGTGGGTTTGGCCATCATTCACAGCAGAAAGCAGCTCCTCTCCACTTAAGGGTTCGAGGGCTTACACCTATTTTCCCATGTCCTTGGAGAATCACCTGCAGATGAGTCTCTCACTGTAAGAAGAGTTTCTTCCTAGGGTAGAGAGAGATGGCACTATCAGAAGAAATACACTCATAGGTCTAAAGTCTCGCCAAGAGCTGGCCTGCTTTCCCATATACTCCACATGGCCATCTGAGGTAGCACCAACTTCAGGATAGCAAGCCAAAACTGAACATGAAGGAAAGAGACCTTTCAAAGGCTGCATTTCTGGGTGACTTCCACAGCAGCCCCGGGAAGCAGCAGAGAATAAAGTACTGTCTGCTCTTCTTCCACCTCCCCCCAAATCTGATCCCATTTAGCTCCCCTGACCAATGTTGCAAACTGAGTTTGAACCATATGGGAAACCTGGAGCTTGAGAGGATCTAAAGGCAAGTCACCATCCTGCTGAAGGCAACAAAAAGCCTCTGTCCAGCGGGTCGCAGCTGATCTCTCCCAGTACCTCTGCAAGTCCTTCCAGAGGCCCTTTACATCCTCCCCGCCCCCTCAGACTTCACAACTACCAGTTCCCACCCGGGACAAAAATCAAGTACTGAATACTGGTCTTTGTTTTCCCTCACAGCAGAAGTAAACGATCAGCAACTGTTCGGGAATTATTGACGGGAAACCTCGCGCATTGGGAGGACTGGTTTTGGTTCCTGAAGAAGGGCCGGTGGGCGTAGGGAGTCACACACAGTTGGTGGAGAGAGGGAGTCCGAGAGGGCAGTAGTAATGGGTCTTCTGATGACGAGTTCGGTTGCTGGCCAGGGGCTCGGAGGGCTGCGAGGTTCGCGGGAGTGGGGCTCAGCTCAAAGAGCGGCGGGTGCGGGATTCCGGCCTCTTTGTCTTCGCTCTCTCCGGCCAGGTCACTCTCGGAGCTGTCGTACAGTCCCTCCAGAGGCCTCCGACCAGGCCAAGGCGCCCTGAGAGCACCCTCCGACTACCCGTGGGGGCGTCTCCCTCTCGGGGCTGACCCTCAACCCACTTGCATTTCTGCCCCCGGGCCTGCCTCACCCTCTTAGGGTCGGGCCCCAACCCGGCTGTGCAGCCTCCCAGTCCAGCTCTCAAACCGGAAGTCCGAACGGGCGCCTCGGGCGCTGAGGGCGCATGCGCAAGGGCAGCTACGGAGACTCCTCCAGCAGAGCCCCTGCAGCAGCGAGCGAGTGAGCCCAGCCGAGCGCGGCACACTTCCGGGACGCGGCGCGCCTATCCCGTACCCTTTCCCTTCTACTCTTCCCGCAGTTGTCCTGCCACTTGGGATTCAGGACGAACAGCCTGTCCCAGGGGCCTGGGCGCTTGCACAGAACGCAGCATTCGCCTCCGTGGTCCTCTGGAGGGGCGCTGCAGGAGGGGGTGACGGATATAAGGACTCGAGATCCGCCGCGGGAATGATCCACGAACTACTCTTGGCTCTGAGCGGATACCCAGGGTCCATTTTCACGTGGAACAAGCGGAGTGGCCTCCAGGTACGGTCGGACTCAGAGCGCGGGAACTCGCGAGCGCATAATGGGCGTACCCAAGCCCGTGCCCGGGGGAGGAGTTTGCGAGGGCGGGGGGTGGGGCTTGCAGAGGCTGAGGCGATTCGGAGGCGTGTCCCTAGACTGGTCACGGGGGAAGTGCGGGAGGGGGCCTTTGCGCGCGGTACCGCATCTGGAGAGGGCTGGGCCCAGGCTGGCGGCTGGAAGGCTAGTGCCGGAGGGCCCCGCCTTCGGGACGGGGAGGGAGCTCGCGACCGGGCCTAAGGTTGAGGTGTCGGAGCGCGTGTTGCTGGGGAACTGGATGTAAGGCGAGTTTCACCCATTTTCACGCACCCATTTGCAGTGCTTTAAAGTGAGTTTTGAAAGCTCGTCCAAATACGTAGCGCCTAACATAGTAAGAGGTCAGCTACTTTTGTTGTCTGAAAAATGAATGAGAGTGTTTCCCTCATTACTCCTTTCGCTGGAAATTTCTGCAGTAGGAGAATTTGGAAGGGAGGCTTTCACGTAACCAGAAATGTTTAAGGAGGAAGGCCTAGGTACTGTATGCATTATCTCATTCAATCTGCAGGATCACCTATCTCCATTTCACAGATCAACTTCCTGTATCTGGTAGCTAGTAATTAGCGAGCTTGGTCTTGAACCTCAGGCCTGCTTGGCTATGGTGTCTGAACCTCTCTTTTCTGCTTTTTTTTTATTATCCAGTCCTCTCAATAACTTAGTAACTTAGGTATTGTTAGCCCTTATTTACAAAAAAGCAAACTGAAGCCCAGAGAACTTGTGGCGGCTAGTCCTGGTAATGGCAAGATTTGAGTCTAACTCTGTCATATCACAGTCATGCCTATTCCAAACCAAGCAACACATTCTGAACTATGGAGAACAAAGTGATAGTTACCAGAGGGAAGAGAAGTGGGGAGATGGGCTAAATAGGTGATGGGGATTATGGAGTGATCTTGTGATGAGCACTGGGTGTCCTTATATTGTACACCTGAAACTAGTATTACACTTTATGTTAACTAACTGGAATTTAAATAAAAACTTTAAAAAAAAAGTCATGCCTATTCCTATAAGAATTGCCAGTATAGGCTGCAGAAGAGCAGAAAAATTACATTCCTCTATAAAACCTATAAATCAGATTCCTCTTGTTATTTATTTTCCCCTATAAAACTAACAATGGCAGGCATAAAGGAAGAAACTGTATAGGAAGTATTTGTGGGTGCTTGACTGAAGTAAAAAGATAAAGTATAGGAAGGATAGTTGCCTTCCTTTCTTTTTTATAAAAAAGTCTCAAGGGGCGCCTGGGTGGCGCAGTTGGTTGAGCGTCCAACTTCGGCCAGGTCACGATCTCGCGGTCCGTGAGTTCAAGCCCCGCGTCGGGCTCTGGGCGGATGGCTCGGAGCCTGGAGCCTGTTTCCGATTCTGTGTCTCCCTCTCTCTCTGCCCCTCCCCCGTTCATGCTCTGTCTCTCTCTGTCCCAAAAATAAATAAAAACGTTGAAAGAAAAAAAAAAAAAAAAAAAGTCTCAAGTCTCCCATTTTCCTTAGGGTCAGAGAGAGAGGGAGACACAAAATCTGAAGCAGGCTCCAGGCTCTGAGCTGTCAGCACAGAGCTCGATGCGGGGCTAAAACTCATGAACCGTAGGTAAGAGCCTGAGCTGAAGTCGGATGCTTAACAGATTGAGCCACCCAGGTGCCCCTGGATATTTTCCTTCTTAAGGTGTCAGCTTCAAAGTCACCCCAGAAAAATGTTCTCTGACCATCTCTTTAAGTATCCTCCCCTTATGCCATTATTCTCCATTACAACAACTTATTTCCCTTATAGGACTTATCACAGTTTATATTAGTTTTTACCTGTGTGTAGTCTTTCTCCCACATAGGTTGCCCATAGCAGCGAAGACTACAGTGGTTTTCTTCATCTATGTAGCCAGCACAGTTTCTGCCACTTGGTAGGTGTTCAGATATTTGTGGAAGAAAAGAAGACTACTAAAAACAGAAAATATTGATACATTCTGCAGTGTTTTCACATTTGAATAAAGGGGAAAATTGTCATGAATGCCTAATGTTGACAAAATTCATTTTATTGTAATACTGAATATGCGTACACCTTAACCTAAGTATAAGCTCAAATTTATTTGAGTGTAAGCTCAATTTATTGCTCTTAAAAAAAAAACCTGTAAAACCAAATATTTTTACAAAGTAAACAAAACTACCAAATGGATGCACTCAAAATGACGTTAATCTAATGCACGGTTTCTCAGCCTGGTTTCTTTGTCATTGTTGACATTTCGGGCTGGATAGTTCTTTGTTGGGGGTTGTGTCCTGCCTGTGCATTATAGGGTGTTAAGCAGCATTCATGGCCTCCACCCACTAGATGCCAGTAGTACCCCTTGAGTTGTAGCAATAAAAAATATCTGCAGATATTTACCAAATGGGGCAAAATTGCCTCTGAGAACCAGTGATCTAATGTGACATAGCTATTGTTGTGCTGAAACTAAATCCCCAACATTGAGTTTAATAATAGTATGACAGCTGCAGATGTGGCTGCATATTCTGTTTTGACTTCAGTAAGTCTAGTATGGAGAATGCCTGTTCATGTAAGTAGGTTGCACCAGATGGTACCAATAAATTCAAGGTATTGTTTGCTGTTTCAGAATAACTAGACCTTGAACTTTTGTAAAACTCTGCCACCAAAGCACTGCTTAGAATTCCAGTTTTGATGGGAGCATCACTTGATAACTGGGTAGATCTGTGTTAATAATAAAAAATTACTGGGGCACCTGGATGGATCAGTTGGTTAAGCGTCTGACTTCGACTCAGGTCATGATATCGCGGTCTGTGAGTTCACTGTGAGTTCCAGCTCCTCATCAGGCTCTCTGCTGACAACTCCGAGCCTGGAGCCTGCCTCAAGTTCTGTGTCTCCCTCTCTCTCTGCTCCTCCCCCACTCATGCTGTGTCTCTCTCTCTGTCTCAAAAATAAAAATAAACATAAAAATATTTTTTAAAAAGTAATAATAAAAAATTGCTTACGTGTATCAAGCACTTGCTATGTGCATGGCTTTACATGCATTAACATTTAACCTTCACAATTGTTATCTCCATGTTATGGGTATGAAAACTGAGGCACAGGCAGGTATTATAACTTGCCTAAGATTTCAAGCAAGTTAAGAGGCAACTCATGGTGGCTTTTTTTTTTTTTTTTTTTTTTCTAAAGGCACAGGCAAGGCTTTACTGGGGGCTATAGATCCAGCCTGAAGGGACACATAGCACTAACAGAGTAGTTAGGCTGGCCTCCCAAAGACATTGTAAATTTTTTTTAATCTTTTTTTTTTTTTTTTTTTTGAGAGAGAGACAGAGTGTGAGCAGGGGAGGAGCAGAGAGAGAGGAAGACACAGAATCTGAAATAAGCTCAGGACTCTGAGCTGTCAGCACAGAGCCTGATGTGGGGCTCGAACTCACAAACCTTGAGATCATGACCTGAACCCAAGTAGGGCACTTAGCTGACTGAGCCACCCAGGCACCCTCCAAAGACAGATTCTTAAGCATTTAAGTCATGTTACCTCATAAGTTATTAACTGGAAGATACGGTTAGCAGTGATATTAAAGTCTGTGTTAAGTGGATTCCTAAACAAATTATTGTGGATTCAGTAACAGAAAAATTCTTCTTTGCCTATTTATTACTGCTTTTATTGTTATGTACAGATGGCATCCACGGGCGCACCTGGCTGGCTCAGTTAGAAGAGCATGTTACCCTTGATCTCGGGGTTGTTACTTAGAGCCCCACGTGGGGTATAGAGATTACCTAAATAAATAAAACTTTAAAAAAAGATGGCATCCACAAAATACAGTACTCGCAATATAAATATGCAGTATGTTAAGTTCTTTGGGGATAGTAACTACTTCTGATTTTGTTCCCTGTTTAAACTAGATATGTTAACACTGTGCCTTGGATAAGTATGTGTTCATTAAAAGTTGGTCGAAGCTCCAGGGAAGATACCTAATGGCCAATAAACAAATGAAAAGATTATCAATATAGCTGATCATTAGGGAAATGAAAATCAAAAGCACAATGAGATACTACTTCTTACCCATTAGAATGACTTTTATCAAAAAAACAGAAAATAGCAAGTGTTGGTGAGGTTGTGGAGAAATTAGAACCCTTGTATATTACTGGTGGTAATGTAAAATGGTTCAGGCCTGTGGAAGACGATGTGGTAACTCCTCAAAAAAATTAAACACAGAGTTACCAGATGATCCAACAACAATTTCACTTCTAGGTATATACTCAGAAGAAGTTAAAGAAGGGACTTAAACAAATATTTGTATACCCATGTTTATAGTATTAGTATTCACAATAGCCAAGGTAAAAATACAAGGGTAAAAGCAACTCACATGTCCCTTGACAGATGATTTGGATAAACAAAATGTGGCACAAACATACAGTGCAATATTTTTCAGTCTTAAAAAGGAAGGAAATTCTCTTACATGCTACAACATGGATGAAACTTGGAGACACTATGCTAAGTGAAAAAGCCAGTAATAAAAAGACAGATATTCTATTTCCAATCTTTTAAAGTACTTAGATTGGTCAGAAGTATAGAAACAAGAAATAGAAGGGTGGTTGCAAGGGGTTGGGGAAGGGGGAGGAGTAATGGCTACAGAGTTTCAGTTTGGGAAAGTAAACTGGGGGTGGATGGTGGTGATAGATGCACAAGGTGTAAATAAATGCACTTAATGCCACAAAACTGTACACCTAAAGATGGCTAAAATGGTAAGTTTTATGGTATGGATATTTCACAGTTTGTGAAAAATTGGGGTTGAGGGGTGCCTGGGTGTCTCAGTTAAGCATCCAACTCTTGATTTCGTCTCAGATCATGATCTCACTATTCTTGACATTGAGCCTTGCGTCAGGCTCTATGCTGACAGTGCAGAGCCTGCTTGGGATTCTCTGTCTCCTCTCTCTGCTCCTGCCCCACTCACATTATCTCTCTCCTCTCAAAATAAAGAAGTAAACTTAAAAAAAATGGGTTGAATAAATTCATTCTCCTACAACTTTTTTTTCTATTTTTGAAATGCTGTGAAACTTTATATAGCATAGTAGGTTATATTATGGCCTTAAATTAAAAATACCCAGTGAAATGAAATACCAAATATAAGTGAAAATATGAACACTACCTTTATATGTCCAGTTATGAGGTGCTTTTATAGATTATAGCATGTTACATTAATTTTACATTTTAATTGAAATGAAAATAAAATTTAAAATTCTATAGAGAGGGATACCTGGGTGGCTCAGTCAGTTATGTGTCTGACTTCAGCTCAGGTCATGATCTCACACTTCATGAGTTCAAGCCCTGCATCAGGCTCTGTGCTGATAGCTCTCAGCCTGGAGCCTGCTTTGGATTCTGTCTCCCTCTCTTTCTCTGCCCCTTCCCTGCTCATCCTCTGCCTCTCCCTCTCAAAAATAAGTAAACATTAAAAAGAATTAAAAAAAATTTATAGAGAATTTGCAGATCTTAAGAATATGAGAAACCCCTGAAGTCTGCAGATCCCAATTTGAGCAGTATCACTGGAGACCATTGAAATCATGTCCAAAACTCCAAATCCTGATAGGCCATGCCTAGAAGATTGCATGAGAAACAGGTAATAGTAGCTGCTGGTGGGGAGGTTGACCTGAGCCCAAATCAAGAATTGGACACTTTAACCAACTGAGCCACCCAAGTGCCCCGACTGACTTATTTGTAATGTACAACATTTGATAGTGTTTGAATTCTTTACCGTGTGTTACTACCTATTTCAGTCATCAACTAATTAGGTCAGGATGGGGAACAACACCTTTGTAGCAGTTTGGAATTTACCAAGCTTAAATGGGCATCTTGAGAAGGGAAATAAAAAATAGTATTAAGTATTTGAAGCACCTCAAAGATATGCAGGCATCAATGTTTTTAGACTGTTCCTCTTCCTGCAGGTGTCACAGGACTTCCCATTTCTCCATCCCAGTGAAACCAGCGTCCTGAGTCGACTCTGCCGGCTGGGCACAGACTATATTCGCTTCACCGAGTTCATTGAACAGTACACGGGCCATGTGCAGCAGCAGGTAGGCTGCTGTTGTCAGGGAATGGACACCTCCAGAGCTATGTCAAGTTTTCAGTGAATCCAAACTTTGATGTGAAATAAGTCTCAAGATGTTATGAATGTCTCATCATTGGAATCATTCAAGTGAGGGCTAGGTAACTAGCTCAAACAAGGGAGAAAATATACACAGGGACCAATTTAGGCAGATGAGTATAAGAGGAAATATGCTTTGCCTGTGTTTTAGGAGACCTGAATTAAATCAGTTTGAGCTGGACCAGAGTTCCAGTTCCAGAGGTGAGATCATAAAGCATCATTTCAGATGTTTCCTCTTTTGCTTCTAACTACCTTAGTCGCACGGAGGCGATCAACTAAAATCTTTGTGTTTCATTTTTGTCATTTGTAAATAAAAGAGTTAAATCAGAGAAGGTGCTTGGCACATAGCAAGCACTTAATATATATTACCCATTAATTGGTGGGTTAATTGTAATTAATGGTGTAGAGGTCAAGGATTTGTGTCCTGCTCTATCACTGACTGGCCATAGTCTGCCTGGCGGTAACCTAATGCTCAGAAACTAGAGCTCAGTTACTTACCTATCAAATAGGGATAATAGTGCCTATCTCATAGTGTCAGAAAAAATAAATAAGGTAATTCATGCAAAGTGTTAGCACTCATATTTTTTTAAAGAGAGATTTTAAAGTTCCCTTTTGTTTTTAACTGTCTGTAATTCTGTCCGTGGTAAGTAAAAAGATTGCTGAATTGTGTGACTCATTCAGTGACGACTATTTCCCACTTAAAACCATGATTCTGGTTGAGGAGGAAGGCAGGGACTTCTAGAAAGGAAAAGGAAAGGTTTCTGAAATAAGGTCAGTACCCTCTGTTATATAAGTTGGTTGTCCGGCCTTTGGTGGCCATCTGTAGGGCACAGGAGTTGGAGAATAAAGCCTTGTATTTTCATCTCTGGGACAGGGATTCTGATTCTCTCAAACTGGTTTTTGCAAACATAAGCTAAATGTGAGGTGAAAATCTAATCAATGCTATAAAATTAATATTAAAGAGGGCACATGAATTATCAGAGTTGGAACCTATACACACACACACGCACACGCATATTATGAAAAGGCCTCATTTTAATTTTTTGTATATAACATTTAATAGAAAAAAAAATCTGCCCTGTATTCGTGTGACTATATGGATTTTATATAATATGTGAATTCTTACTTTCCTGAATTCTAAAGATAGCTGTAGTGCCTCTTTTTTGGAACAGTAAAAAGCGTACTTAATTTCTCTTTCATTTAGTGATAAATGAAGACATTCAGTTCTCTGGAATGCCATAAGATCAAAATAAAATTGGCTACTTGTAAGCCAATCTGTTCCATTTCATCCCATGCCCATGCTGGTCTTATTATAGCTGTGAACCTCTATCTTCAGGAACTGCTAGTATCCTTTGTGGCATCCCCTGACTACACTGTGCCTTTTAACCCCTGAGTCCAAGCTTCCTACCCCATTTGTTGTGGAATTCTGCTGTTGTGTCTACTGTCACCAGAGCCTGATCACCCAAATCAGTATGCAGCCAGAGAGGCCAATCATCGTGGTCTCTAGTCCACTCCCTCTGCAGTTGCCCCGGTAAAACTACAAGAGGCTCTTAGAAAAAATTGCAGGTTTCCTGAAAGACAAGCCATATTTGTAAATTGGCTCTTAGTGAGAGTCTTATCACTCCCCATGTTGACTATCAGATTCATGCTCCTGATGAATTACCAGGCCAGGCAGGAGAAGGGATTTTAGAAGGAGGATTGAGGTGATTTTATTTATTCACTAAATATTTACCTTGTGTTCAAAGAACTGTGCTAGGAGCTGAAATACAAAGATGAATAAAGTGTGGGTCCTGCCTTCATGAAGTTCTTGGTCATGAGAGGAGGGCGTATAAACAAAAGAACAATTCAAGCACTACATAGAGATGTTATGAAATCAACAAAGAGGGAGCGATTCGTTTCCTAGGGAGAGTTAGGAAGGGCTTTGAGAGAAGAGATGCTTGAGTTGGGTCCTGTAGGAAGAGTAGGCATTTGTCACAAAGATGAGTACAAGGTTATAAGTGGAACACATCCACATTCGTGGGGGTGAGAAATAGAAGCAAGGCACATTTGGTGAGCTGTGGGTAGTTTGGAAATGAGAATGTGAAGTTGGAAGCAGTAAAAGATAAATTTAGAGACAGAGTTAAGGGCCTGAATGTAGAAATCATTGTATGCCACGTAGGGGAGTGGAGATGTTATTCTGGGGCAATGGGAAGCCACCAAAGGGATTTCAGCTGGAAGTGATAAGGTTAGTTGTAGAAAACCTTCACTGACAATATGAGGTTCTTTTTTTTTTTTTTTTAACATTTATTTTTTGAGAGACAGAGACATAGCATGAGTTGGAGAGGGGCAGAGAAAGAGGGAGTCACGGAATCCAAAGCAGGTTCCAGGCTCTGAGCTGTCAGCACAGAGCCTGATGCGGGGCTCAAACCCACAAACTGTGATATCATGACCTGAGCCGAAGTTGGACATTTAACCAACTGAGCTACCCAGGTGCCCCAATATGAGGTTCTACCTGGTTGTTTGTTACATGTAGGATGCTTGGGAAATTAAAATGTTATCACATCTTAAAAGGTCAGAACTCAAAATCGGCCTCTCTAGTCAGGCTTTCCTCTCACCGAAGCACTGCTTTGATGTGGAATTATTTAAGCAAAAACAATAATACTATTAAGGGATAATGTCTTCCTCAGGTTTTAGAGTCTGAGCTGTGAGGTTTAATTCTCTTTGTTTGATTTCAGGATCACCATCCATCTCAGCAGGGCCAAGGTGGGTTACATGGAATCTACCTAAGGGCCTTCTGCACAGGACTGGATTCAGTTTTGCAGCCTTATCGCCAAGCACTGCTTGATTTGGAACAAGAGGTGAGAGAGGAGATATGGGAACAATGTCTCTGGGACAGCAGATTAGGGCACATTCCTGAATTTGAAATACCCTTGGATGTGGTCAGATAGCTAAGAGAGAGCTGTTTTCTTCGTGGCTAGGGGGTAGAGTGTACTCTGTGATTGCCCAAGCCGTGATCAAAGTGGTGTGCAGATCATGGCAAAGGTATCAGAGCCCCTGTTTTTTTCTCACCTGAAAAATCAGAATAATCCATAAACTATCAATTCTCCATAGCCTAAAATTAACACTGAGCCTATTCTCAGATTCCCATCTAGTTTTCAGAGATCAAATAGATTTGAGATGTCTCAATTGGAGCCTTAATCACAGTGTTTTTTGTTGCAGTTCCTGGCTGACCCCCATCTGTCCATATCACATGTCAATTACTCCTTGGATCAGGTATGCTGTCCAAATAACAAAATGCCGGGGCGCCTGGGTGGCTTGGTCGGTTAAGCGTCCGACTCCAGCTCAGGTCATGATCTCACGGTCTGTGAGCTCGAGCCCCACGTCGGGCTCTGTGCTGACAGCTCAGAGCCTGGAGCCTGTTTCAGATTCTGTGTCTCCCTCTCTCTCTGCCCCTCCCCTGTTCATGCTCTGTCTCTCTCTGTCTCAAAAATAAATAAATGTTAAAAAAAAAAAAACAAATAACAAAATGCCTTGAAATCTGTTGATATTGTTAGAATACTCTAACTTACAGGGTTCATGGCTGGCTCATTCAGTGGAACATGTGACTCTTGATCTTGGGGTTGTGAGTGTGAGCCCCATATTGGGCAGAGGGATTATTTAACCATAAAAAAATCTTAAACAAAAAATGAGGAATTAAAAAAATAATCTAACTTGGGGCTCCTGGGTAGCTCAGTCAGTTAAACATTCGGCTCTTGGTTTTGGTTCAGGTCATGATCTCACGGTTTGTGAGTTTGAGCCCTGTATCAGGCTCTGTGCTGACAATGCAGAGCCTGTTTGGGATTCTTTCTCTCTCTCTCTCTCTCTCTCTCTCTCTCTGCCCCTCCCCTGCTCTCTGTCTCTCTCTCAAAAACAGATAAATAAAAACTTAAAAAAAAATCTAACTTAAGACATTAAGACATTCCTTCTGGATTCAGAGCTACGCATTTTATATCTTGTATGCTTTCCTAGATCAGAGCTGTTTGGAAAGCTCCAAATTTGGTTAAAATCTAATATCTGATATTAACACTCTATGTTGACTTCAATACTAACAATTATGTTAGCCTCAGAAATAGAAACTGCTTCTATCTGCCATTCTCCCTTTGTAGCCAACCCCCATATCAGCTTGCCCTCAGATACTGAATCTTGGCTGTTCTGTGCTATTGCCATCTTTATGTGATGTGGGACTATTTAGAAACAAAAGCATTTCCTGAGCCAGTTCTCATTAATTATTCTCCTAATTATTCTCCACTTTGCAGTTCCAGCTCCTTTTCCCCTCTGTCATGGTTGTGGTAGAACAAATTAAAAGTCAAAAGGTAAGAACTTTCCTTTTTTATCTTTGCTGTGGGAAGTGCCAGGGATATAGTCATAATTAATTTCACCTTACATTCTTTTTTGAGGACCATAATCTTTAGTAGTTTTTATTTATTTATTGTTTTTTTTTAATAATGTCTGCTTGGGTATCTTGCTAAATGCAAAAAATAAGCTGTCTCTCTGCCCTTAAGCACCTCCTGATCCAGAGGGTGGGGGTGATGTTAATAGATGTACCCTGGTAAGAGGATTCTGTCTGGTAAGAGAAAAATGCTAGGGGTGATATTTGAAAGTGAGAGCATTTTGCATTAAGGATTTGGGATTGTTGGATATGGATCTTAAGAAGCAGAAAGTTAATCTTCAGAAAGAATAATACATTTAGGTTAGGGTGCTAATTCTTTTCTAAGAATTAGATCATTGGGTAAAACCCAGATGTTTCTTTTATTAAATACACCTATTACCACAAGTTTTTATTACATGCACTGAAAAGTCAGGGTCCCCAATACCAGAAGAATGTCTTTTCTGAGTGGAGTTAATAATTGAGGGATAAATGCTTTGAGATTTCACATTAGAAGAAGAATCTGCAAGTCCATAATTGGATGAGAAAAGACAAATGGATTAAATATGTTTAACCCTGTTTTATTTTTAAAATGTTGTAATTGTGCCTTAGCTTATTAGGAGTCTTCACCTTGATAAATGTAACTAGCTAACTACTTAATTTACCAGGTTGCCTCTTCATTTTTTTGCTTGATAAGTGTAGAAGTTTTCACTGTGCTGTGTTCATTAGGAGCCAGCAAAGCCAGTGAGGGAGGTGCTGTTTGGCCCTTCAAAGCTGATTAGCCTCATCAATTAATATTCAGCTTTTATTGTGCACTTACTGTACACCAGGCACTATGCTAAGTGTTTCACGTACTTCATCACATTCAGTTTTCTAAGGGGTCAGGTAGGTTAGGGAATGTGCTTAGGGTCACATGGATGGTAGGAAATAGTAGAGCTGGGATCTAAACCCGGCTCTGACTCGAAAGACTATGCTCTTAACCACTCCACTAAACTGTCCCCCCACCCCCCACCCCCGCCCCCTGGGTTGGAGAGGACCTTCTAGGTACATGGAGGTAGTGTAAGGGTTGCATGCTTAGCTGCACATCTCAGTTGACTTTCAGATTCCACTGACCACAGGAAGGAGAGTATAAACTGAGTAGGGGGGTTGGAGATGGGCAAACCTTCCTTCTTGCCAGGGTGGTGGTAGAGAAGCCAGTGTGTTCTGCCTCTACAGAGTTCAAACATGAGGTGGTCAAGAACATGGGCCGGGGTGAGAACTGGGATGATAGCAAACAGACACAAAGGGATTCTTTTAGAGTGATGGAAATGTTATAAAACTAGATTACGGCGATGGTTGTACACACTGTAAAATTTACTAAAAGTTGTTGAACGGTACACTTAATTCTGGGTGTATTTTATGGTATATAAATTATACCTCAATAAAGGAGTTTTAAAAAGAGAGACAGAAGGACATAGAAAGAAGCAGCAGAGTTTTTTGAAAACTGTATACCTTAGAGCGTGAGTTAGGCCTTAATCTGAAATAAAGAGCTTTCTTCTTAGCTTGGAATTTTAACTCTGAATGATTCTGGTTTCTCTAGTGCAGTACTTTTCAAACTTCATTTTACATTAGAATCACCTGGAATAGATGGTTAAAACCACGTGGCTGGGCCCTACCACAGGGATTCTGATTCAGTAAGCCTGGAGTTGGTCCCAAGAATTTCCATTTCTTACAAACTCCCAGGTGCTGCTGCTGCTGCTGCTGGGGGCATATGGATGGGGTGGGGAAGAGTAAGTAGAGTGGAGGTCCATATTTTATAGAATAACTGTTGTGATACTGTGATCTATAATAAATATAGGGTGGCCCCTGGGTGGCTCAGTGGTTAAGTGTCAGACTCTTGATTTCCACTCAGGTCATGGTCTCACAGTCGTGAGACTCTCCCTCTGCCCCTTCCCTGCTAGTGCTCTTTCTCAAAAAAAAAAAAAAAAAAAAAAAAAAAAAAATATATATATATATATATATATATATATATTTCATCTTCATCCCCTTTCTGGCACATAGCTTCTAAAACCTTTCGCATTTCCTAAGTGATAAGAATGATAAAGGTGTCTTGGTATTCATAATTAGCCACACCTGAGTCTATGGTAATTAAGTGACTTTTGGAAAGCACCTAAGGATTGGCTGGTTGCCAGGGGAAACAAGCATTTGATTGGAGGATTGGGACCTTCATACCCCTGACCTCTGCGGAGAGGAAAGGGGCTGGAGGTTGAGTTCAGTCACTAGCAGTCAGTGATTTAATCAATTGTGCCCATGAAGTGAAGCCTCCATAAAAATCTGAAAGGGCTGGTTTCAGAGAACTTGTAGGTCGCTGAACCAGAACACTTCTGGCTACAATGCTGGGCCCACGCTCTACAGGGACAGAAGCTCCTTTGTTTGGAACCTCACACTATGCATCTCTTCGTCTGGCTGTTGATTCATCTTTAGTATGCTTTTTAATAAACAGGTAATCTAGTGAGTAAACATTTTCTGAGTTCTGTGGGCCGCTCTAGCAAGCTAATGGAATCCAAGGAAAGGGTTGTGGGAACCTCTGATTTATCAGCCAGTCAGCCCTGGGCTTGAGATTGGTGTTAGAAGTGGAGGGAAGGTCTTGTGGGACTGACCCCTTCACCTGTGGAATTTGATGATGTTCTGGTAGTGTCAGAATTTAGTTGAATTGTAGGACACCCAGCCGGTGTTAAAGAATTGCTTTGTGGTGTTGGGAAAATCGCCCCTGCACACGTTGGAATTAGAGTCAAAATTAGAATTCTCTGTAGCTCTTTAGCCTCATTATCTGCTGGATTGTGCTCTCTGGATTGAATACCGAATATGAGTTTGTCCTATGCAAGCTGTTAAAATGGAATCCAGTTTGACAAGGTTGTATTTTGCACAGATTCATGGTTGTCAGATCCTGGAAACGGTATACAAACACAGCTGCGGAGGTTTGCCCCCTGTTCGAAGTGCACTAGAAAAGTAAGTCATGGCTTAATTGGGGGCAGGAGTGGGTGATCAAGTGATTTGACTTTGCACTTGTTTCATTTTCAGGTCATCTTAGATTTCCCTCTGGGAAAAGTTAAGACCAGGATAGAAAAGACCCATGTATGATGGCTCAGAAACTGCAAAAAGAATGTTAGGAAGTGTTGAGGATCAAAGCTAGGATCTAGTCACCTAGATGACCTTGAAGCAGTGCTCTTTAATTTGGGGATATCATTATCCTTGGAGAATTTCCATTACATGTGTCAGATAATGTAGCTATACCTAAACTGTGTGTGTTTTGAGTAGCTGGCATTTTGTATCAAGATCCTTAAAAATGTTTATAATCCCATTATACCATTCTTAGGAATTTTATCCTAACACCTATTCAAAAGAAGAAAATAACCATATGCAGAAACATTCACTGGAATGTTGTCTGTTTTATCAGGACATTAGGAAACTACCAGCAGCAGAAGAAAGCTAAATAAAGGTATATTCACTTGATGGTCTATAAAGGTAAAATTAAAATTAAAAATACTATAAATATAAACACTGTCAAAATCTGCAAAAGGAAACTTCCCAGAACATGCTTCAGGGACTTAATTCTCTATTATTGGGCCTTTTTTTTTTCCTAATAAAAGAATTGTATTTTGATTGTAGAAAATACAGACCTGTAAAGAGAAGAAATAGATTTTCTAATCTTTGAGATACCCAATATAACTTTCACTGTATATTCTCTACGGTTTCTCTATACATATACATAGTTTTATGCATGGAATATAAAATCTTACATAGATCCTGTGATTAAGTGCATGTTTGTTACATATTTGCAGGACCAAATTTTATAGACCAACTACTTGAATGTACTAAATGTAAATTTTGATTTTTTAACTATTTTTTTTAATGTTTATTTATTCTTGAGAGACAGAGACAAGCATGAGCGGGGGAGTGGCAGAGAGAGAAGGAGACACAGAATGCAAGGCAGGCTTCAGGCTCTGAGCTGTCAGCACAGAGCCCGATGCGGGGCTCAAACTCAGGAACTGTGAGATCATGACCTGAGCCAAAGTAGGAAGCTTAACTGACTGAGCCACCCAGGCACCCCCCTCCACCTGATTTGATTTTTTAACGATAGATTCCATTCAGTTAGCTTATTGTAAAAAGCAGACTCAAGCTCTTCTCATTTCTCCCCAAGTTATTTTGAAATTTTTCAGATCTACAAACATTTGAAAGAACAGTATAGTAAACAGTGTATATCCTTCAGTTTCACCAGTTGTTAACATTTGGCCGCATTTGATTTCTTTTTCTTTTTCCCCTCTGTATGGACTGTGAAATATATATATGTAAACATATATAAACATACACACATGCACACCATGTGTGCTAAATCATTTGAGAGTAATCACAGATACAATGCTTAACTTGTAAATACTTCAGCTCGTATCTCTTTAGAAAACAGGCTTATATAACTTCAATTGGTTTATATAACCTCAATACCATATTATAGCCAAAAAAGTTAATGTTAATTCAACAATATATTATCCAAAAATAAATCTGAATTTCTCCAGTTGTCCCCCAAAAGTCTTTTACCCTTGTTCTTTTTTGCACTCCCGGATGGAGTCTGCCTTTTCCTGTGGCTTTTTGCAGCCACCTCTTTTTAGTCCCCTTTAATTTGGAACAGTGCCCTTCCTTGCCTTTTTAATCTTTTGATGACATTGACATTTTAAGAGTCCTAAACAGTCCATTTTAGAGGCACATTTTCAGGGTGCCTGGGTGGCTCATTCAGTTAAGCGTCCAACTTCAGCTCAGGTCATGATCTCACAGCTCATGAGTTCAAGCCCTGCATCGGGCCCTCTGCTGATGGTGCAGAGTCTGCTTTGGATTCTCAGTCTCCCTCTTGACTTCTCTGTCCCTCCCCCATTCACACACTCTCGCTCACTCTTTCTCTCAAAAATAAGTAAACATTAAAAAAAAAAAACAACACAGGCACATTTTCCTCTTTGTAACTAAGATGTTATCTGAGGAGTGATCCTTTAAGACCATGAGAATGTCCCATTCTCCAACAACCTTTCTGCATCTTGAAGGATTATAGGATTGTAGGAGATATACCTGCCTCTCGCATAGTGCATCTACTCTCCATATGTGACTCCAACAAAAATAAAACAAATTTAATACTGTGTTAGCCAGACTCTTATAAGCACATTTAATTTTAACAAGAATCCTTAGTTTTGGACCTCCTCCACACAAAAGGAGGAAAGAAAATGTGCCTCTTCTAAAAACCCAGCAGAACACTTACTGAACATTCAGACTTCAGCATGTAGGCTACAAGTGTGGAAATTTAATCGCTGAGTTCATCCACAAACATTTAAATTAAAATAGCACAATTATTTTTAGCCTAATTTGTCATTTCCCTTCTGAGTCATCAGACCTCTGTTTGTCCTGTCACAGTTTAGAGCATGGTCTCCGTGCAGATGTAGGCTTCAGTGTCTGTGAAGTGGACTTCTAAGGCTCCTGCTTTTCTCTCCACTCAGGATCCTGGCCGTGTGTCATGGGGTCATGTATAAGCAGCTCTCAGCCTGGATGCTCCATGGACTCCTCCTGGACCAGCACGAAGAGTTCTTTATCAAACAGGGTCCTTCTTCTGGGAATGTCAGTGCCCAGCCAGAAGAGGACGAGGAGGATCTGGGCATTGGGGGACTGACAGGAAAACAGTTGAGAGAACTCCAGGACTTGGTGAGAACATGGCAAGAAGTCTGGCGTACTCCTGCCCAAGTCAGAGAAGTTGTCAGCTAGATGACCTTTTGGTGATTTCTACCCTTGTCCCCAGCTCATCAGAGTCGAAGCACCTTTCAGAAATTCTTTAGACATAAACACTTGAACTTGGCTTTATCTTAACTGCATTCTTAATACCTAACTTAATGAGAGACTACAAAATAGAAAATATATTTGTGAGATTCCTTTGTTTCCCCTTGTCCCAGTATATGTATTTATGAGGTTAATGAGTCTTTTCAGGTAGTCGTGTAGTTACCCTACAGCATTTTAGTGCAGCTTAGAGTTTCCATTAGAGTACCAAAAGTCCTATATTGTCTTTATTCATCCATCGATCTATTTATTCATTCGTTTATCCTGCTACAGCATTTTATTGAATGCCTGTTGTAGGCCAGGCACTGTTCTAGGAGAGTTACTGGGTGTTTAACTGAGTAGATGAATAAAAGGTAGCAGACCCTATACTCAAGGAGCTTATTGTTTAGTGGAAGACCTAGAAAAATAAACAATGACATTAAAGTGTACAAAGTGCTCTGGAAAGAGCAAGTATGGGTATTCTCAGAACTTAGAGTAGCTAGAGAAGGCTTTTCAGTGGAATGTATGTCTAAATTGCAAAGAGTTTGGAAGGAGAGGTTAAGAAACATTCTAGGCAGAGGGAAGGATGTGTACAAACTACAGAGACCATGAAAGACCTGGCTTATTTGAGGAACCAGTAGTAATACAATTGAAATGGTCAAGTAAAGGCTGAAATACAAAGTACAAGGGACAATGGAGGGGAGGGGGGGAAAGTAGTAATCGATGAAACTGTTGAGGTAAGATCATGAAAGTCCTTGCCATCAATGGGAAGGTATTTAGACTTGAACCTCAAAAGAGCTTGGAGCCAGTGAAGAATTTTCAGCAAGAGGTCAACACAATGAGACTTTATAATAGATGACTCTGGACACTGTGTAGGGAAATTGTTTTTTAAAAAATCAAGCGTCGCCTGGGTGGCTCAGTCCTTTGAGCGTCCAACTCTTGATCTCAGCTCAGGTCATGATCTCATGGTTTATGAAATCAAGCCCTGCATCAGGGTCTGCGCTGATCGTGCAGAGCCTGCTTGGGATTCTCTCCCTCCCTCTCTCTCTGCCCCTCCCCTGCTCATGCTCTTTCTCTCTCTCTCTCTCTCTTTCTGTGTAAATAAATAAACATTAAAAAAAATTAAGACTAGCAGCAGGGAGGTCAGTTAGGAGAATGTTGGGGACACTCAAGTGAAAGATAATAGTGGCCTAAACTGAGGGTAGTAACAGTAAATATGGAAAAGAATAGAGAGGCTTGAGAGAGATTTATTAGCAGGTGGAATGGGTAGGCTTTAGTGTTTGGGTAGGAGTCCAGAAGGAAGAGTCAAGAATGATACCTAAGTTTCTGCTTTCAGTGGCTAGGCAGGCAGAGATGATAAGGAATGTATATGGCAAATACCGGGGGAAAGAAGATGGTTCCAGTATTGGACATGTTGAGTTTGAGGTACTTGCAGGAAATGTTCAGTGGGCTGAGCCTGGAGCTCATGAGAACAGTCTAGCTTGAAGATAAAGATTAAGGAGTCATCAGCATATAGACGTTTTTAACCTGGGGCCCCTGGGTGGCTTCAGGAGGTTCTGTGAAATGTATGTTTGTATAACTGTCTCGAAGTTCCATAGTGTTTATAATGCAGAGTCCTATGATGTAAAAAGACTAGAAATACCTGTTATAATGATCAATTCAGTGACAGAAGAAGATGTGATTGTCTAAGAAGAGTGAGGAGAACAAGAGGAAAAGAGAGTCTGGGCAGTCCCCTGAGGACTGCCAGCACTGGAGCACAAACCAGAAAGGGTAAACAGCAGAGCTCAAAGTCAGGATTGTGGAGCCCAGAGTTCCTGCTGGGAGCTGGAGGATAAGGATCAAATCCAAGGCAAGTCTGTGTGTGTCAGAGTTAGCTGGAGAGCTTATTAAAACACTGATGGATGTCTAGGCCTCATCTGCCAGGCTGTCCTAGATCTGGGGAAGGGCTTGAAAATTTGCATTTCTAACAGTTTCCAAATAACAAGTTTCCAGCTGATGCTGCTGGACCACGAGCTACAGTTGGAGAACCACTTGGCTAAATGACTTGGGTTACATACTAGTAAAGAGCTGAGGGGTGCCTGAGTGGCTCAGTCAGTTAAGCATCCGACTTTGGCTCAGGTCATGATTTCACGGTTCATGTGTTCAACTCCCATGTTGGGCTCTGTGCTGACAGCTCAGAGCCTGGAGCCTGCTTCAGATTCTGTGTCTTCCTCTCTCTCTCTCTCTCTGTCCCTGGCCCCCCTCTCTCTGTCAAAAATAAACATTAAAAAAAAAAAAAAAAAGAGGTGGGCAGAGCAAGCATATGTACAAGACGATAAAGTCCCTACAGGTAAGGAAGCAGAATTCCTGACATACTGCACAGGGTTTTACATAGTAAAGGCAGAGTGAGGACTAAAATCCTCATGTTAAAAACAACCACAGTGATTTCCACCATGTTCTCTCACTATCTGAAAATGGAAATGTATTCATCTCTCTAGTGGTAATTTAGGCATTCAGATTTAGGCATTCAGACTTCATTTTAAAGTCCTTCTAGAAAATATAAGTCATGGGTTGGGAGAATTAGTGATGTTTTCTTGTTTTCCTCTTCTTCATACATCATGTCTGCTACGGATTATTTCCTGGAGTAGCGCCTGATAGAGGAAGAGAACATGCTGGCACCATCTCTAAAACAGTTTTCCCTACGAGTGGAGATTTTGCCATCCTACATTCCAGTGAGGGTTGCTGAAAAAATCCTGTTTGTTGGAGAATCTGTCCAGATGTTTGAGAACCAAAATGTAAACCTGACTAGGAAAGGTAAGACTCTCATTGGCCAATATACCGTCTTCACAGGCCCTTTTTCATATTGTGTGGCCCCAAAGAATGCTTGGTCAGAGTGAGTGGCTGGTAAAGTTTAGGTACCGAGTTTGCAGCACAACCATTATAGGCTTACTTGAAAAGCGTCTGACCGGATTGTAAATCCTTGCCTGTCCCGCCGCTCTCTGCCTTCCTTTGAAGGTGCCTTCCTGTTTTGCAGGATCCATTTTGAAGAACCAGGAGGACACCTTTGCTGCAGAACTTCATCGGCTCAAGCAGCAGCCACTCTTCAGCCTGGTGGACTTCGAGCAGGTGGTGGATCGTATTCGTAGTACTGTGGCCGAGGTTTGTATTTCACAGTATATTTGCTTAGCGAGAAAACAGACTAGATCCCCACAAACTGAGTACTTTCGTTGCTTCTTGATGTGATTAGAACTCAGCTTGGAGGGAATTGTTTGAGAGAGTTGAAGGGCAAGAAGTTGTTTTTTTGGTTTTTTTTTTTTAATGTTTGTTTATTTTTTTAGAGAGAGACACAGAGCATGAATGGGGGAGGGGCAGAGAGAGAGGGAGACACAGAATCCAAGGCAGGCTCCGGGCTCTGAGCTGTCAGCACAGAGCCCGACGCGGGGCTTGAACTCACAAACCGTGAGATCATGACCTGAGCCAAAGTTGGACACTTAACCAACTGAGCCACCTGGGCACCCCAAGAAGTTTTTAATGATAGAGGCAGAGCTTCTTTAGTCTTTTCACACCCAACAGGAGTTCGCTAGTTAGCTACTTAAATTGAATAAAGAGAGGGCTCACTTTTAATTTCAGACAGTTAGCATTTGGAATCTGTCAATATAGTTGGCAGGAACTGCAAAGAATCAAATGATTCTGGGTAAATTTAGCATCTCACTTACATTTTAGATGGCTTTACTGCTAACTCTTTCATTTATGGATATAATGATCTTATGAGGAATGCAGAACAAGTATTATTTTTCCATTTTTATAAGCAAATGAACTAGAAAGCTAACTTGTCCAGTGTTGCACATTAAGTAACAAAGGTGACATCAGAAACAGGTCTTGTGACTCCTATTCAGTGTTCTTTTTTTTTTTTTTTTTTTTTAATGTTTATCTTTGAGAGTGAGAGAGAGCATGAGTCGGGGAGGGACAGAGAGAGGGAGACACAAAATCTGAAGCAGGCTCCAGGCTCTGAGCTGCCAGCACAGAGCTTAATGCAGAGCTTGAACTCACGGATTGCAAGATCATGACCTGAGCCAAAGTCGGCCACTTAACTGACTGAGCCACCCAGGCATCCCCTACTTCAGGGTTCTTAAGTAAATTGTGCTTCATCCACCATCTTAAATTGTGACCAATGATTTTTCAAATGGGCATCTGTTCTGTGGCTTAAAATAAAATTTGGCTCCCAGGTGTGTGATAATGTGAAATGAGATCTTTAGTCAGACAACTGTTTTGTTTGCTATGTTAGTGGTTTTCAAGTTTGGCTGTGCATAGAACTGCTTTGGAAAATCTTAAAACATGGATCTGTATCAAATCCTCACCTCCAGAGCTGCTGACTTAGAGATCTACATCGAGAGGGAGGGAGTAGGTAATAGTATCGATACCATCCAACTAGACAGCCAACCAGCAAACCACTGCAGGTGATTGTGAAGTGTACCCAGTGCGCTACGGTATCTAGAACTGCTAAGAAGTTTAGCATCAGATATCCTCACATTGGAAACATAGTAATCAATCATGAATATGATTTCCTTTTCCAGTCACTATCTCAAAAATTCTGGGCATGGGAGACAGAGCTATGATGTAGACGGAATATTAGATCTTAAGATATCACTTCATTTGATTCTTTGTGGGCAACTAAAGATCTACATGCTTCTGTCTCTTCATAATTTCAAGGTATTGCCCCTCCTCAATGTGTAACTAGAGCAGCTCTAGTCTAAGGGACACTTTATTTTATTAAATCTATTTCTGTTCTCTTATTATTCTTGGATAACTCTGGAATTAATTCATGAAGGAAAGTAAAACCTTAATAATA
Source organism: Lynx rufus (assembly GCF_022079265.1). Classification (NCBI taxonomy): domain Eukaryota; kingdom Metazoa; phylum Chordata; class Mammalia; order Carnivora; family Felidae; genus Lynx; species Lynx rufus. The sequence goes on along the minus strand of NW_025814827.1, from coordinate 31,400,865 downwards.
CAAGATTTCAAAAATGGTTTTTTCTTGTGAAAGTCTGAAATGCAGATACTGCTAGACATTACATTTCCAGTTTGTAAAAAATGATAGACAAAGAACTGAAGTTCAGACTCTTTGAAGTCTTTTAGAATTGTAGCTAATAGGCTTTTTTATAAGGTATTACCTTAATAATAACAATTTATAGTAATGAAAATAGTTTCCTTTTTAGAAGGAAAAAGGGGGGAATGTCTCACAAATACATATTATACTCGTCCCTTTTTTTTCTTCTTTCCTTCTTGATTTTTTTAGAAAGTATACACACTATATGAATTTATTTATATAAAGTTCAAAAACAGTTAATACAAAGTTTAATATAAATGTTCAAGTGCAGAACTAATCTGTTGTTAGATGTCAGGATCGTGTCTGACCTTGATCAATGGGAAGGGTAGGAATAGGGTTCTCAGGGTGCTGCTTATACAGATGTGTTCAGTTTGTGAAAATTCTCTGAGCTGTAAACTTCTGATTTGTGTGCTTTTCTGTATGTAGTTTTAGTACTTCAGTGAAAAGATTTTTAAAATTAATTCCTACATATGTAATGGTTTGTTATTTTAATTTTTTAGTTAGCTACAGTTTTTGTGTAGAGAAGTGGCAGTATTGATTTTTGTGCATGGATCTTCTGCCTGACCTCTTAAAGTCTTTTTTTAGTTCTCATAGTTTGATTTTTCTGAGTAATGATTGTATCGTTTGCAAGTAAGATTTACTTCCAATTTTAGGCTTTTGCTTTTGTTTTTTTTTTCTTACGGTCTTGGATTTCTAATACTACATTAAACAGCTGGAGTGGTAGTTGATACAAACTGTGTGGAGGCAATGCTAGTAAGAGGCGATGATGAGCATTTTCGATATGTTGGCTCTTAAACGTCATGTACCTACAATTTCTGTGTTACTCCAATGTTTGCTGAGGGCCTTTGGCACATAAGTTTATCATGTTAAAAAAAAAAAACTTTCTTCTTCCTAGTTTGCTATGAGTTTTTATCATAAATAGATGATGAATTTTATCAACTGCATTTTCTATGTCAATTATGGTGGTTTCTTGCTCGGAGTTCTTTTTCTCCTTTAGGCTACTCATATGGTAAATTGTGGATTAGGTTTTCAGATGTTGAATCTTCCTGAGATAAACTGTACTTGAACATTTTATTTTTTTAATACACTGCTGGATTTGGTTAGCCAGTACAGTACTTGGAATTTTTGCATCATGTTTACTAGTAAAATTAGACTATTCCTGTTTTGTTCTCATGTGGTTGTGGAATAAAGACTAGAAACCTCATGAAATGAGCGAGGCATCTATCACTCTTTTCTATTTTCTAGAACAATAAATATAAGACAGGAGTTATTACCAAAAGTTGGATTGAACTTACCTGAAAGATTATCTAAGCTAGTTGTTCAAGGGGAAATCTTTACCAATTCAGTGTATTTAAATCTATGTTAATCTGTTCAAGATCATTATTTGTCATACTAATCTTGGTATTTTCTACTTTTCTAGGAAGACCCATTTCATCTAGATTTAATTTTTTAGAAAATCTGTGTTTAACTATGTGTTTTATTTTGTATTTTCTTTTAATCTTTTACTGTTGAGTCTTGCTAATCTTTTCGAAGAACCAGCTTGTGTTTTTATTACCTTCTTCTCCCCTCCATTTCATTGATATCTGCCTTTATTTTTTTTTTTCTTGGTTTTTTGTTTTTGTTTTTGTTTTCTGTTACTCACTACCAATTTCCAGGGTTGAAAACTTGACTTTCCTATTTGTAACCCTTATATCCTAGGTAATCTATATAAAGCTTTCCATATTGCTTTGACTGTGTCTCACAACTTTTTTGCATGAAGTATATACATTAACATCCTTTTCTAAATATTTTTTTTTAATTTTTTTAATGTTTATTTTTGAGAGAGAAAGAGAGACAGACAAAGCATGAACGAGGGAAGGGCAGAGAGGGAGAAATAGAACTTGAAGCAGGCTCCAGGATCTGAGCTGTCAGCACAGAGCCCGACGTGGGGTTTGAACCCACGAACTGCAAGATCATGACCTGAGCTGAAGTCGGACGCTTAACCGACTGAGCCACACAGGCTCCCCTAAATAATTGTTTTATTTATTTTGAGAAGAATATGGAATGCTTCACGAATTTGTGTGTCATCCTTGCACAGGGGCCATGCTAATCTTCTCTATCATTCCAATTTTAGTGTATGTGCTGCTGAGGCAAGCACTCTTCAGTAATTTCTGATTTTCTTTTTAACCCCAGGAATTTATTAAGCTTTGATTTTTATTGCAGTACAGTTGGAAAACATAGTCTATAGATTGGTCCTTCGGAGTTGAATGAGGCTTCCTTTATGGATTGACGTAGGGCCCGTTTTTTGTTTTTAGGTTTTAGTTCTGCATGTGCTCAGCAAGTGTATAGTCTGTGAGTCTAGAGTTCTCTGCATGTTCTAATGCCTCATTTCCAGGGTATATGTTAGGTGTGTGCCTATTTCTGATGAATATATATTTATTTATTGTTTTTCCTTTTATGTATAGATTATGTACTCTTTATCACTTATGATATATATTTATATAAAGTATATATATATATGTATGTTTTTTTTTTTTTTTTTTAAGTAGGTGCCACGCCTAGTGTGGGAGACCAACTCGTGGCCCTGAGGTGCCAAGACCTGGGCTGAAATCAAGAGTTAGGAGCTTAACCGACTGAGCCACCCAGGCTCCCCTTAAATATATATTTTTTTACTTAAATTCTATTTTATTAGTTAAGATCATTACCCAGCTTTCATTAGTTACCTCATATCTTCTTCCATCCTTTATTTTCAACACTTTTTACCCTCCTTGCTCCCAAGCAGCCACTGAACTACTTTCTGTTACTATAGATTAGTTTGCATTTTCTAGAATTTATAAAAGTGGAGTCAAACAATAGGTACTCTTTTGGGGGAAGAGGTGGGTCAGTCTGCTTTTCTCGTGATTATTTTGAGATTAATCCATGTTGCATGTATCACTAGTTTCATTCCTTTTTTTTTTCAATGTTTATTTGTTTTGAGAGACAATGTGTGTGACCGAGTCGGGGAAGGACAGAGAGGGAGAGAGAGAATCCCAAGTCAGGGCTTGAACGCACAAACCTGGAGTTCATGACCTGAGCCGAATTCAAGAGTTGGGCACTTAACCAACTGAGACACCTAGGTGCCCTTGTACAAAATCATTCTTTTTCGAAGCTTTCATTGGAATGGAATTTTATCCCTGTTATACATATTTTTTTCACAGCATCTCTGGAAGCTGATGGTGGAAGAGTCAGATTTACTGGGTCAGCTGAAGGTAATAGCTTAGCTGTCTTTTAACTCTTGAAATGATGCTGGTGGGCAGTGACTCATTCTTTAGGCTGTCTGACGAGCACTGGTGGCCTGTACCTAGACTTCCTGAGTGGCCTCACATGTTCTCATCCAAGAACACAAACTCTACCTAATTTTACAAATGTCTAGAGTATAAAGGTTTGGGTGTTTATTTTCTTCTGGCATAATATTGTGTTGTCATTGAATAAATAATACCGAAGACACACCCATTGTCCTGCCTTGAGGAATTGCTAAGTATGCCCCTTTGACATGTCAACAGCCTGTATCCTTTTTAGGTTGGGCTTAACTGATGAGATTGGAAATTTTCTGTGTAATTAGGCTAGTGAGGAGCTCCTGGCCATGCTGCATTACTGGATTGTAAATTGAAATTCTTTCCACAGATCATCAAAGACTTTTACCTTCTGGGACGCGGAGAACTGTTTCAGGCCTTCATTGACACAGCTCAACACATGTTAAAAACACCACCCACTGCAGTAACTGAACATGGTGATTGCCCTGTGGGCCTGAGAATGACCACTGTACTGAAATTGCTGCTAAACTGTTTAGTTTGTTCCACATGAGCAGCCTGGCGAGTTGTGGAGCCATGTTTCCAAAGGCGGAAGGCCTTTCAGGTGGGCTGTACATGGAGGTCATTGGAAGTAGCCTCTTGACCCTTCCTGGAAGAGTGGGTACAAATCAGGTATTTTATCAGATTATAGTCCTACCTTCCTTATGGGGCATATCAGGACTTAATGCCACATGTATTAGAAATCTTTAGGTTGTGAATGATGGAAACTTAAACTGAACTAACCCAGGTAGAAAAGAGAAATGTATTTGCTATTATATTTGTAACTCCAGTGGGATAGGAGTATAGCTGGGCCTCAGAACAATTGAGGGACTAAAACTAGGGACTTGAATACTGCTAGAATTCTCTACTATATCTTGTCTGTGCCTCTTTCATGCCGTTTGATGGCCTTCCAGTCCCCTTTGGAAACATGGCAACAGTTCCCAGGAACTACCTCAGTGTCTACTGGAGGAATCAAATCCAGTCTTTCTGGAGCAAATTGTAAGATTCCAGGAAAGGGTTTTGATTAGCCTAGTCCAGATCATATACATACCCCTGCATCAAAGATGGCAGACATTAAGATACGCCTCCTTCAGTGAAGTGTTCACCCTGGACTAATGGGAATGCTCACCGTTCCCATTCAAACTACATGAGGAGAGTCGGGTAAGGATCAGAATCCAAAAAAGAAAATAGGAAACCGACAGGGTTACCATTTTTCTAACTGTAAAACAAGAGATGTCCACTCTACTCATATCAGACTTTTTTCATCACAGATATCAGAAAACCCAATTCAAAATCATGTAAAGGGGAAGGAAAATTTATTGACTTTCATAAATGAGAAGGTCAGAGTATGATGGCTTTAGGCAAAGTCCAATCCAATGGCTTACACGATGCCTTCAGGACTTGGTGTCATTCTGTCTTTCACTTCTGCCTCTTTTCTCAGACAGGCTTGCTCCATATGGTAGCAAGATGGCCTCCAGCTAAGCTCACATCCTGCTAAGGCCTTGTTTATCTCAAAATAAAAACAAAAAACCCTCTTTCAATCTGAATAGAACCTCTGCATTGGCCTGGCTTGAGTCATGTTCACATCCCTAAACAAAATAGTATAACAAGGTAGAGAATTACATTCCATTTGATCATGCCTGCATCACCTGTTTACCCTAGAATCAGGTATTGTCAGCCCCACTGAACTACATGGATAATGCTGGGAGGGGTGATTCTCCAAGGAAAATTGGGTGCTGCTAGCAGCAGCAGGAGGAGGAATGCATGCTTAGTGACGCTAAAGCAACCCGTTTCCACTGCATCCTGCTGTGTCAGGCAGGCTAGAAGAGACGTGGAAAGCCGGTGGCATCTGGGTCTGTCACATAGCCTAGCATTCTCATCAGCCCATGTGCTCTCTTTCAGATGTGAATGTGGCCTTCCAGCAGTCTGCACATAAGGTATTGCTGGATGATGACAACCTTCTCCCTCTGTTGCACTTGACGATTGAGTATCATGGAAAGGACCATAAAGGTTTGCTGCTCTTTCTTAGATCTTTCTGCTCTTACTGGTCATGGTCTGTTCTCTCATCTCTGCTTCCATCCACCTCCACAGAAACCATATCATTTCTGACCTTAGAAGTCACCTTGTCTGGTGCCCTGTTTCATGTGGGAGAAAAAGGGAGTCCAGAGAGGCTAAGTGGGATGCCCAGGCCATGATTTTCTTTTCATTTTCGTCCCGCTGCTGGAAAGCTCTATTTATTTCCAGCCACCAGACTTTAAAAGAATCTAAAAGTCCTCCTAGAGAATCTCCCACAGAATTTCCTTGCCTTCCGCAAGTCCCTTTTTGTCCACTTTATGCTTCTGACATTGCAGGCTCAAGTGGGCGCTCACTTCATGAATGTGACTCACCTTGCGGACGCTGTGGTTCTAGGTTAGCAAAGCTGTCTTTTTTCTTCTTAACAGATGCTGCTCAGGCGAGAGAAGGGCCTTCTCGGGAAACTTCTCCCCGGGAAGCCCCTGCATCTGGCTGGGCAGCCCTAGGTCTCTCCTACAAAGTGCAATGGCCACTGCACATTCTTTTCACCCCTGCTGTTCTGGAAAAGTGAGTACTTATGAATTTCTCACAGGTAGATATTACCTACCTTACTTCCAAGGGTGGAAATGATCAGGAATAGAATTGGTGGGAGCAAGATAACCACCCAGCTGGTGGTTGTAAACAATTTGTAAATCGGGGGTTGCAAACTGAGACGCCTTCATGGACTGGACAGAAGACAGTAGGGAGTAGTAGGGACAGGGATGAACGAGAGGGTCAAACCCTTCAAACCATCAGTATGGTAGTGGTGGTGGTGGTGGTGTTTGTTTTTAAGATTTTATTTTTTTTTTTTATTTTTATTTTTTTAACGTTTATTTATTTTTGAGACAGAGAGAGACAGAGCGTGAACAGGGGAGGGACAGAGAGAGAGGGAGACACAGAATCTGAAACAGGCTCCAGGCTCTGAGCTGTCAGCACAGAGCCCGACGCGGGGCTCGAACTCACAGACCGTGAGATCATGACCTGAGCTGAAGTCGGACGCTTAACCGACTGAGCCACCCAGGCGCCCCAAGATTTTATTTTTTAAGTAATCTCTATACCCAACTTGGGGCTTGAACTTAAAACCCTGAGATCAAGAGTTGCGTACTCTAACAACTGAAACAGGTCACCTCTGCTTTTTTAAAAAAATTTTTATTCTTTAAAGTTTATTTATTTTGAGAGATGGCACACACAATGTGAGGAGGGGGAAAGGAGAGAGGGAGAGGGACAGAGAGAGGGAAGAGAGAATCCCAAGCAGGCTCCTCACTGTCCATGTAGAGCCCATTTTCAGGCTCACACTCAGGAACCCTGAGATCATGACCTGAGCATAAATCAAGAGTCGGACGCTTAACCTACTGAGCCATCTGGGCACCCCTGCTGCTGTCTTGTAAGTTCCAAGATAAGCAGTTTACAGGCTGCCAGTTTGTGACCCGGGAAGATGCAATCTTGGGTACCACATGGAAAATCTGGGCCTCGTTAATTCCATCAGACTAGCAAGTTGCCTCCCTAACTTTTGTAATACTTCGTTGATCTTCGTGGGAAGAGTTTCCAAGTCCAAGTGTTTGCTGCAGACTTGAGCCATGTCCGTAACCCCCCTGGAGAGGCAGTGGGGACAGCTAAGCTGAGGGGTAGAATGAAGGAGCTGGACCAAGGTGATGGGAGACTTTTGGATCAGCTCTGTTCTTTATCCTGAGAGCTTGCCACCTGCTATTGCTCTACTCTGTCAGGACCTCATGTCTCCAAGCCAGGGAACGAGAGCTCTAGGGGAAGGGAGGTGGGAGAAGCATGCTTGGCTGGTGGTGGCCTGTGAAATCCGCCCCCACAGCATTTTAGGAATTTCTCAAATCCTATTACGGGATAGGGCACTGGCCCCTGCCCTGGTTGGAGGATGGAGGCCATTGTCCTCGGGCTAGATGAATGGAGAAAAGGAAATAAATGAAGAAAAGGGCCTCACTTCATCTCTCTGCTCCTGTTCACAACCCTGTCTACTTTTTGGGGTAAAGAAGCTTGCAGTATGGAGAACAGGCATGAACTGGAAAAGACAAGGCTGGTTGAGGGAGATTTCTGTGGCAGGTTCAGAGCCCACAGCACACCTAAGTAAGCTGCATGGACCTTGTCCAAAGAGCCTCCACAGCTCCCAGTGTCCCACAGGCAAACAGTCCATTTACCTCCTCACATATCAGGCTGTGAACACCATTGAAGAAATCAATCTCCAATTGTATTTTTTTTTTTTTCAACGTTTATTTATTTTTTTTTGGGACAGAGAGAGACAGAGCATGAACGGGGGAGGGGCAGAGAGAGAGGGAGACACAGAATCGGAAACAGGCTCCAGGCTCTGAGCCATCAGCCCAGAGCCCGACGCGGGGCTCGAACTCACGGACCGCGAGATCGTGACCTGGCTGAAGTCGGACGCTTAACCGACTGCGCCACCCAGGCGCCCCTCCAATTGTATTTTTAAAAACTTTTAATTATGAAAATTTCCAAATGTATACAAAAGTATGGACTATAATCGCTCATGTATACCTTATCAAGCTTCAGTAACCATCAACATTGTGCTATTTGTTTTATCTTTTTTTCCCGTTAGAGGCTTTATAAAGCAAATCCCAGACATGTCATTTCACTCCCATCACTCTGCAATTCAGAAAAGGCATGTTTTGAATGTAACGACAATGCACTTATCACACCCAGTAAAATTAACAGTAAGTCCTTATCTGATATCTGGTCCACATGGAAATTTTCACAGTTATCCACAAATGTCTTTTTTTTTTTTTTTTCTTACAAATGTCTTTTTATGTTTGGGTTTGTTTAAATCAGAATCCAAACAAGGTATACTATTTTTACTATGTTCCATTAGAAATAGATGATTTTAAGTGTTTACTTATTTTTGAGAGAGAGAGCGTGAGCTGGGGAGGGGCAGAGAGAGAGGGAGACACAGAATCTGAATCAGGTTCCAGGTTCTGAGCTATCAGCAGAGCCCGACGTGGGGCTCAAACTCGTGAACCATGAAATCATGACCTGAGCTGAAGTCAGATGCTTAACTAAGCCATCCACGTGCCCCAGCAATAGATGATTTTAAAAACCAAATCAGATTGGTTTCTGCAAGCCTTCCTACGAACAAGTAAATTTATCTGGTTCTGCTAGGAATTAGCTGTCCTTCTCATGTGTCTTCTTGTGCAAGGCAACTAGCCCCTGAGCTTGCTGTGAGGCAGGAGATAGAGCTCAGTGAGGGAGCCTTCGATTGTGTTCTCTCTTCTTTGGGACAAGAGAGTCAGGTAACTATAATCCTTGTTTCCACCATATTTTTATTATTGGTCCATATAAGATCCTCCTTCCTTTTTTTTTTTTAATTTTTTTTTAACGTTTTTATTTATTTTTGAGATAGAGAGAGAGACAGAGCATGAATGGGGGAGGGTCAGAGAGAGGGAGACACAGAATCCAAAACAGGCACCAGGCTCTGAGCTGTCAGCACAGAGCCCGACGCGGGGCTCGAACTCACGGACCGTGAGATCATGACCTGAGCCGAAGTCGGCCGCCCAACCGACTAAGCCACCCAGGCGCTCCCCTCCTTCCTTTTTATGCATAACCATGAAACCACTTCCCAGCACCAAAGCTGGAACACTGAAAGTAACCTCCTTCTGCCTCTGTGGTCTTTCCCAGTCCCACTCCCTTGGCTCCCCGAGCCCAAGGTGACCCCTCTCCTACATTCACATTTTCTATCCTGTTTATATTTAGTTTTATAACATCTATATATATATTCCCCCAAAGTATGCTTTTTTTCTACTTGGTTGTTTTAAGCATTAATAAAAAAGTATATCAGGGGCGCCTGGATGGCTCAGTCAGTTAAGCATCCGACTCTTGATTTCTGCTCAGGTCATGATCCCGCAGTTCCTAGATTTGAGCCCCATGTTGGGCTCCGTGTTGACAGTGCAGAGCCTGCTTGGGATCTCTCTCTCTCTCCCTCAAAAATAAACATTTTAAAAAGGGTATCAAGCTATATGTAATCTGAGATTTAGCTTTTTTATTCAAAATCACATTGCTAGGGGTGTTCTTGAGTTGTACAGCTGAAGCGCATTACTCTGACAGCTCTGTAATGTTCCATCGTAGAAATTAAAGCACAGTTAGTTCATCCCCACCCCCCAGCCATTCTCATTTCCTTCCTGCCCCGTGGGGGAGGGGTGGCCAGCAGGTGCAGGTGAGGTGGGGAGTGAAGCCCCTCTCTGGAACAGCTGGCGGGACGTGTCTGCCCCAGGTACAACGTCGTCTTCAAGTACCTGCTGAGCGTGCGCCGGGTGCAGGCTGAGCTGCAGCACTGCTGGGCCCTGCAGATGCAGCGCAAGCACCTCAAGTCCAACCAGACCGACGCGGTCAAATGGCGCCTGAGAAACCACATGGCATTCTTGGTGGACAATCTGCAGTACTATCTCCAGGTCTGTGCCGAGGGATGAAGAGAAGGAAGGGGTGGGAACAGAAGCCCGGGAGGTTGACGGCAGTTCCTGAAGTGGGACTGCCATCCTGCACGGGATGAAATGCTGGCGTTGAGAGAATTCGTAGGTTCTGTCTCTGGGTTGGGAGGCGTTCTTGGCGGCATTTTAGAGGAAAGTGGGAATAAATGGAGGAAGGATGAGGAATTTAGGGTTCTTACCAGCAGTGCAGGATTTAACTTGTGTTGGCTTGACCCTTTTTATAGTTTGCTAGAACGTCTGGAAGGACTTAACTAAAGGGAGCAGGTGGAGGGGATGTGGCAGGAGGCGGGAGGGATCTGTCAGAACTTTGGAGCCCATGAGGTATTAGGCAGATAAAGTTCTATAAAGCCAGGCAACATCAGGGGGTCTTTGGTCAGTCTTAAAGTGGTCTGAATAGGAGAAAGAGGAGTGGGGGCAAAGAATTTCTAGTTCAGACCATCGGCATCTTAGTGTCCCTGAGTGCTTAGCATATGCAAAGTACTGACAGTATTTGTGTTTAACTGTCCATCAGGTAGATGTGCTGGAGTCTCAGTTCTCACAGCTGCTGCATCAAATCAACTCCACCCGAGACTTTGAAAGCATCCGATTGGCTCACGACCACTTCCTTAGCAACTTGCTGGCTCAGTCCTTTATCTTGTTGAAACCTGTAAGTAGGGCTGTTGGTTTCCTCAGACTGCTTCTAGCCCGACTGTTCCCTTAGATCCTGAGTTGCCAGGATGCGGAACTATCATTAAGCAATTGTTCGATCTCCATTTTTAACAAATTAAAGCAAAACTAAAAGGGAATTTTAAAAGGGAACTTAAATGTCTTTGAATCTCTGAAATATTATATCCCGGGATGTGGTAAGCAGCTATAGAAGAATATGTGCTCAACCCTCAAAAGGAAGGATTTAGAGGAATTTAAGAAATGTTTCTGTGATACCACAGAAAGGCTAACAAAAAGCATAGAGTACTCAGAAGTCTTTCTCAGTTCTCAGAAATCTTTAGGGTCAGGATTGACCAACTGAGAGTTGTTTTCACATACAGCTGGAGTAGTGTCTCCCCCTCTGAGTACGTATGTGTGTATATACATATGTTCATCTCCTTCAGGGTAGTTATTCTCAACCTTGGCCACACATGAGAATCACCTGGAAGCTTTAAAAAATCTAGGACCCAGAGCCCTTAGAGTCTCTGGAGTGAAACCCAGACACCAGTATTTTTTAAAGCTCACAAGTAGATTCTAATTCCAGAATAAAAAGCGGAAAGATTGAAAGGACCCCTCAGAGTTTCTATGGTTATTTAGGTTACACAGATTACACTTCATCTGTGATGTCAGCCAGTTTTATCCCTCAGTTGTGCCACACCACAAACACTACTTGTCTTTTGTTTTGCTATTTGGAGCTATTTTTGCTGCACTAAGGGAGAGTGAGTTACATGGATGCCACTCCCAAGGGTTCTTTCTGTGAACTGACAACACCAGGAACCACTGTCACCAGTAGACTGTCCTTGTCTGGCATGCGTGCATCCTTGGGAAAAGCAGAATTTCAGAGCAGGTGGTCACCATTAGATATTTATTGAGTGCTTACTTTATGCAAGGCACTGGGGATACAAAGAGGTATAAGTCATGGCTCTGCCCTTAAGGAGCTCACAATCTAGTTGGAGAAACAGAACATACATACATACACAGATCAGTAACAACACAGGTGGCCTCAACAAGAGAGCAGTACACATAATATAGAGAGAGAAGCAGGGGGTCACTAAAGGGTACATGGGGAAGGGAGTGCTCTGCTGAGAAGGTAGAACTTGAACTGTATTAAGGAGAGTATCCCAGGCACAGGGAACAACACTGAAAGCAAAGCTCAGGGCAGGAGCACACTTGGTGGGTCCAAGAAACGATGACAAGTTCACTGTGGCTAGAATGGAGGTTTTGTGCAGGAGTGACTAAGAGAATGACAGCATCTTTGCCAGGAAGGGAAGAGTTTGTTTTACACATGTTGCATTTTGAGGGGCTGGCAGGACTTGCATGTGACATTGTCTCTCCTGAGGTCAAAGAATGGGAGTAAGGTAGCTCTTAGATTGTTTTCCCAAATCTTTAATTTCTTGGATGCATCTACCTCTTTTTCCTAATACCAGCTCTTTCCTGGGTAGGTGTTTCACTGCCTGAATGAAATCCTAGATCTCTGTCACAGCTTTTGCTCGCTGGTCAGTCAGAACCTGGGCCCGCTGGATGAACGTGGGGCTGCCCAGCTGAGCATCCTGGTGAAGGTGAGTCTGCTGCCACTTGGCGGTGTGCAGCCCTGTCCAAAGGATAGAGGTTGTTTTGCCAATGGGGAATCACGATCTTTCCCTCTGAGTCAATAAGGCATATTCCCAATAATTACATACACACAGAAATAACAAGATACAGAGATAAAAATGTTGCTGTCAGTTCACTTTAAAGCAGCTAATTTGCCATCTCAACATTCAAAAATAGCTCAGCCCTGAATCTTTTCTTCAGCCCACAAACACACATGGCTTTGTTTTCACATTCTACCCAACCTCCTTACTTCCTTGAACTAACTCCGTTTCACTGAGATTGTGATTATCCGACGGGAACAAAACCACGCAGCTCTCCCCACCCCCACTGTACCACAGAACATATTAACTTGAAAGCAGATGCTAACTTCCTCCTGAGAATGAGCGTGTACTTTCACAGAAAGTCATGCGATCTATGGGTTCTGTACAGAGAAGAGTTTTAGGAGCTAACAGAGGTGAGGATGTGGGAAGGCCAGCTGGTGCTGTAGACTTTTGGGCAAGACTCTTTCAGGGAACCGCCCTCCCTGAAACAGGGACAGTTGGTGAGTCTGAGAGGAATGGCAGCGTGGGTCCTTCTCTCTGCAGGGCTTTAGCCGCCAGTCGTCACTCCTATTTAAGATTCTCTCCAGCGTTCGCAATCATCAGATCAATTCAGATTTGGCTCAACTACTCTTACGACTAGATTATAACAAATACTACACCCAGGCTGGTGGAACTCTGGGCAGGTAGGAGCAAGCCCTGGGGAACTCTGTGGACCGTGTGTGTGTGTGTGTGTGTGTGTGTGTGTGTGTGGCTTTTTAACAAATTGTAATTCCAGAGCTAGGAGGCTCTAGCCACGGTCTCATCCAAATAGCCTCATTTTATAAACAAACTAAGGTTCAGAGAGAAAAAGGGCTACATCTGATCATCTTTAATAATTTTAATGAAGCTTATTTTCCAGTAAAAGCCATCATCATAGTAACATACTAAAACCCCTGATGCGGAGATGGGTGTTTAGGTTTTGGCTGGGCTGATGCCCTGCTGGGAAGCAGTGTGGCTGTGGTTCCCAGTTCTGACATGAACTAGCTGTGCAGCCGCAGACCCCTGCCTGCCTCACCGGCCCCCAGCTTCCAAGTCTGGGAAAGGTAACTGCCCCTTCTAATTCTTTTCTTTTCAGTTGAATAGATTTTGTGGTGGTTAGCTTTTCTCAGAGGCCTATCCTATTCAAAAACATGTTATTGTTCTTTTTCTCATATGTCCTCAAGCAAATTTTTCCTAAGCAATTTTAGAAGAGTCAAACTTAAGTTTTAAGATGACATTATGTAGATCACAGGTTGCCCTGATTCATATTTCTTTGAAGAAAAGCTCAGGAAAGCCTATTTGATGAGGCTCTTTTTTTCTTTCAGTTTCGGGATGTGAAAACATCTGGTTCACAAACTAACAGGCCCATCATGTTCCCAAATCTGTGACAGAAGATTCAAAACACTCCAGCCTTTCAACAAATGCCTGCAGACTACTGAGGGCTCTACCTTTTTCTGCTAGAAGCAATACTACTGAACACCCGTGGGCACAAATGCTTCCCATGTGGAAGGGTCTGCCCTACCTTAGGGGAGTTCGTCACTCACCCACCATGGAAGACATGTGGTGTCAGCTCTCCCTCTGCCGGCCTTGCCAGATCCAGTCCACGGAGAACATCCGTGGGGCACATCCATGCATTGAGCACCTGCTATGCGCCTAGGTACTGTTCAAGCTGCGAGACCCAGCAGTAAGAACTCCCACTTATCTCATGCTGGTAAAAGGGCAATCCTAGCTATTGACAATGTAGTAAAGTAGTATTCTAACAAAGAAAAAAGGGTCCTTAAGAAAACTTAGGTCAAATTCTTAAGATGTCAAGTACTGAAAATTACAGGTCTAATTATCCCCTCTTAGAAGAACCATAGGAGTTGAGGTTCTCCTAACCTGGCCCAACCATTACTGGTAATTATTAATGTTCATATTGGTGTGAACCAAAATACTCATTGAACAACTCCCTCCATACTGAACAAGAATGCAGCAATCCAGCCTCAGTCTGTAGCTACTGAATCTGGTTATCTCTGCATCTTCTACCACATACTACGTCCTATTTCCTACAGTTGTGTGCTGAGGATGACCCCTTCCACTGCTGCCTGTGGAGAAGTTAGCAAACCATGGCCTGCCACCTGTTGGTGTAAATAAAGTTTTATCGGAACCCAGCCACGCTCATTTGTTTACGTATTGTCTGTGATCGCTTTCGTGCCATCATGGCACAGGTGAGTACTTGTGACACATCAAATAGCCCAAGAAGCCTAAAATACTTCCTAACTGGCAGGAAAAAGTTTTTGACCCCTGCTTTAGAGAATGAGAGGACAGCAGCAGGGCTGATGCTAGAGGTAGGGAAGGAATAGCTTCTAGTAACTGTGACAGGAATAACAGTTACAAAATGTTGGACCTCTGACTAGAACTTCTGCCATTTCCAAATGTTGTCACTGTGTTTCTCCTGTTGATCCTTGCACAAAGTCATCCCATCAAGCTTATAGTCACTGCCCTTTCAGAGCAACTGCTGCTTTTTCCTTTTTAGGAAAAAGTACAGTACCCACAAGTCAGCTGTCAGGTCAATTTTAAATAGAGATTTTTTTGATTGCCAGGAAACTTAAGAGCTATGCTCGATTCCATTCAGCTTTAGCTACACCTATTGATCTGGACCTACTGTAAAATTAGGTTTTGGGAAGCATCTAATTTTAAACAGCCCAGGATAACCTTTCGACAATGATGGCACAGAAAAATTTTAAATTCACTTGTTATTTTCCTTGGCAAGCTGTCCTCCACTACGAACAAACCTATTGAAAACCACAGAGAAGGTACCACATGTTTATCTTGCTATTTGTTCTGCGATTAAGTTCAAAGAAATGGATGAAGAAATCCCAGTTACTACAACCAAAGAGATTCAACATTTATTTTATCATAAAAGTCCAGCAAATAAAACTATATACAAGATCCATGCAAGGAATCCAGTTACACACAAGACACATTTAAAACCTGGTTAAAACACAATCTCCACAACAGGGAATAAGATCGGTTAAGACCAATATCCTTAGTGAGAAACATAATCGTGTTTATATTTTGGATGCTGCTTGAATCCAATTCTCTCCCCAACAATGAGGCACTGGATCACCCACTCTTGTGACACCACAGGCAGCTGCAATGCTTCAGCACACTTCAGCACCGAGGCTGGGCATGAGGGATCCGTCACCACCACATCAAATACCCCTAAAGCAATATCTGCAGGAAGCAGGGGAAGATGAGGAAAGGAGACTCAATTTAGCCTTCCATTAAAGATGTGCCAGTATGTTGCACTGTGCCCAAACTCCAGCCCTTTATATCAGTGTTACTGATCACAACCCAAAGAGAAAAGCTGTAATCACCGTATGCTAACCTTGTAGAATTATTTATAAATACACCACTGGACACCAGCAGAAGCACAGAGCCTCCCCCCTGGTGGCTCCTGAAGGTGGTGCCTTTCTAAGAGAAGAAACACGGATATGGTCAACCTAACAGACCACAGGGCCTAACACTTATGGGTCGAAGGAAATCCTTGGAGCAGTAACACCACATACACTTTCCAGGTACCTTTGTTATGGGCACTTGAATGGTGCTGCTTCACAGAGGCTGCCCCCCCAGTCATGAGGATCTCAGACCAGAGCTCGAGGAAGTTCTGCTGTTGGTCTGACACCAAGAGTACCTTCAGATTGTGGAAAGGGTTTTCACGGGGTTGCCTACAAAGGAGTCAGAGACACAGCACCTTGGAATTAGAGAAGACCCTAACGTGACAGGTTACATCCAACAACGTGTGAATATTTTCAAAAGCCCTGCATTACGGTACCACTCCCCTTCTCTTCTCCTATGAATCATGTATTCTCTGGGATCCTAGCCTTCTAATATATCCCTTCTGCTGTCCAGGTTTGTCCTGGGGCTAAGAATAAAATGCCTTGCTTGAAATTCAGTCCCCTAACCTTAGAGGTCAAGAACACTGAACCTACATGGAAATCCTCACACATCTTCAAAAGGTCCTTAACCAGGGTACCCTATTGACATAAACTGGATGAACTACTAAAATAAACTCACTCAAGTTCTCTAATTTATCCTATGATCATTCTAATTTCTACAAACACTCTCACCTTGATTCTCCTCACTCCAAGAGCTTGCTGTCTTCCTGCCTACCATTCTAGATAGGCTCTCAAATACTCACCAATCCAGAATTCTCTGCTCCTCAAGGCTATACCCAGCAGGCAGCAAATAATTTCGGTAATTCTGGAGCTGGTTGGCATGGCAACTATCATGGACCCAGACATGAGACACACAAGGAATCCCACTGGCAAGGCACAAGAAATACTTCCGGGTTCGACAATGCTGATCTGCAATTAGGAGACACTGGTAGGCTGTGTTACACTGGAAGAAAAGGAACAGAAGCAATGGGTCTGGTTACTTCTACAGAAAGCCCCTGAATAGCAGCCCTTAATCACAGAGAATAGATCTGAACACTTCTAAAATACTACCCAAAATGTGATTTTTTTTTTTTTTTAAGAGCACATGTGCGAACTGGAGAGGAGCAGAGACAGAGAGAGAGAGACAGTATTAAGCAGACTTCATGCTCAATGCAGAGTCTGCGGCGGGGCTCAATCCCATGACCATGGGATCAATACCTGAGCCAAAATCAAGCTCAACCAACTGAGCCACCCAGATGTCCCTGAACCTATCCTTCTACCCAAGGTCGCCTTTCTCAATGAAAGGCCCACAGGCTTCCTTAGATGTTCTCCCTGCCTCACTTGCAGGTTTCTGGGGGCCTAAACCCTCAAGGGACCACCCAATCCCAGATATTCAACCTTGTAGGCTGAGAATCAGCAACACTCTAATAGGGATTTCTATTAAACAAATTTTAACCTACTTTTTGTCCCAAGAATAGAACCACAGCCTTTAACAAGAAGGGGTCTAACTTCTCTTCATTACAACCTTCTCTTCATTACACCCACGTAAAAATTCTAGTTGATGCAACAACTTTGTGGCAGTTACCCAGTTCCTCAACTGTCTACCTGGTGTACCCAACCTCTCCATCCCCTCCCCCTCAGACTCTTCTCATTACTGCCCTTCTGGGAAGCTACACAAAGAAACTCCTCACCTGGGCTTCATTGAAGTCTTCAAGAATATAGCCAGCTCCTGCTCGAAGCTGGGATTCTGTATACTGCTTGTTGAAAGGAGGAATTTCTAAAAATTCTATTTAAAAAAATAACCAAGATAATAATTACTAGTTAGTTTTGTATTTACTACTTTAAGCCTGCCTCTTACTGCCTCCTTTGACACTCCCAGCTAGCTCCATAGCACTATATCCTAAAGACAGGTCAAGAGCTTTCCCATGGGTCAGAAAGAGATCTGTCATGAGCACTATAAAATGCTGCCAAAAGCAGGGACAAGAGCAGAAAGGGCGGGAAAGATGAGAAATGGGGGTAGGTCCTAAACCCAAAAACATCAAAGGTTTCTGTACCAAGTCATGGGACTGTTAACAGGGATGGACACACAACCAGTTCCCATGGTAATGTACTCCAATTTGAATAACCCTTACCATCAGGAAGTTGTTCCTTAGGACTACCCTAAATGTCTCCTGCAAACTAAGCCCATTTCCTCTAATTCTGCCTGTTGTGGAGATGAAGAATAGCTGATTAGCACTTTTTGTAACAAAGCCTTCAAATTCCCCCTTCATCAGAATTTTTTATCCCTTGTACACTAAAACTCTGAAGAACCAGAATACTCAAAGAAAGTAGGGTTTCTACAATGTAGCTGATTAAGTGAAGGCTAGCCAGAGAAATCCTATTTCAACCTTTTTATTGAAAACTATCTACCTTTGATGATCTTGAAGTACCTCAGGACACTGAACATCAATGACTGCTTTACAGTCTTGAGGGTGAAGTAGAAGTTATGAGAGATGAGGCTGAAGCTGTAATGACCCTAGGCAATTAGAAATTGCTTCTTTTGACCAAATATCTGCTCCTCTCATATATAAATAACACATTAAAAAAGAAAAGACAAAAAAAAAAAAAAAAAGCAAGACATTAGAGATTTTAGTTAATTAGGAGTTCTGAGAAATTAAGTTCTAATGAACTTATCACAAATAAAAAACCCAACCAAATTCATAAGAGTTTAGTGCCAAGACCATTCCCTTCCCCCTCACGCCAGTGGTAACTGACAGAACAGAGCCTGTGCAGACAGGCCAGGCCTGTGGTGCCCTCCTTACTGATGGAGCCACCCACAAGCACTGACGCCCCACACTCAGTCCTCTACACCTCCAGTGAGGACTGGCCAGCCTATTCATGTCCACTGCTCTGTCCTTGACTACACATTCTCACGTTCCTCTTAAAATGAAAACTAGAAACTTTACATGGTTATAAAACACTCAGATGAGAGCAGGACTATTTCTGTTTCATCACTGTATCCTTTTGATCCATCTCAATACACATTTGTCACAATTCTCAGTACCAACACTACTGCTGAGTCGCTCCCGGGGCCTCTCATGGCCCTTTATTTTCCCCAAGATTTCTATTTTATGTCTGCTTAATCCAGGTCTGTTTCCAGTCTTAACCTAGATTTTAATCCCCAATTATATTTCCTTGCACCTGTGTAATCAAATATTACCCTGTCTAGGCAGCAGTCCATTCCTCTACTTTTTCTCATTTTGGATTTCATTTTATTTGTGATTTATGAGTGGCCCTGCCTGACCTGAGGTTAAAATGAACAGGTTTTTAATTCCATCATCTAAAATCAAGGATGAAGATACTAAAAAACCCAACTCTAGAGTCAATCCCTATGGCTGATAGGTCCCTGATAGTGTACCTAACAATACCAGGTGCCATATTCTTAACTCATTAATAAATATGTCTCATTAAATGGATTTAAGCATTCTATGAGCTCCTGATATAAACTAGCATCTAAGATTCCCATTTATCTATTAGTCATGTCACATAGTTTCTTTTAAACTATAAATATTCTTTTTTTTTTTTAAGTTTATTTGAGAGAGAGAGACAGAGAGAATCCCAAGCAAGCTCTGCACTGTCAGCACGAAGCCCAATGCAGGGCTTGAACCCGCGAATTGTGAGATCACGACCTGAGCCAAAGTCAGACGCTTAACCAACTGAGCCACCCAGGAGCCCCAAAACTATTAATATTCTGTAGGTTGTTTTAGTACAAATGTCTCCAGGCTTGAGACTGAGGTACCTGTCAACATTCTCACATGCCAAAAACATCAAGGATTTTTGGTACTTCTGGGCAGTGTCCGATGATAAAGCAGACATGTTCACTACAATCACATTTTCCATGAGAAACCTGGCAATCTTTTAAAAATGTCCAATTTCTCCTCCTCATTTAGATAAGACCTACCTCCTTTCGCACATGGTTGCAAGGTTGGGATTATAAACATTTGATATATCAGCCATCAGTGGAGGGAATTTTTAGGAGTTGAGTTTATTAATCTCACACAGGCTCACAGATGTTGGACAGTCTACATCTTATACCAAAGTTGTTGTTTTTTTTTTAATGTTTGGTTATTTTTTTGAGAGAGAGGGAGCGCACATGCAAGAGGGACAAAGAGAGACAGGGAATCCCAAGCAGGCTCCATGCTGTCAGCACAGAGCCTGACATGGGGCTAGATCTCATGAACTATGAGATCATGACCTGAACCAAATATCAAGGGTTGGATGCTTAACCAACTGAGCCACCTGGGCACACCCCCAAAGCTGCCTTTCTTGACTATGCTATGCCACAGATAACACATTATAGAGTTGCCTTGTGAAGTCCTGGTCTATGGAAGGGCTAGGAGCGTCTTGGAGAATAAAGTCCAGAGTCTAGCAATACTGTGAAAGCAAAAGAAAACAAGACCACAAACACTGTTTTGATGCCACATCCTGCAGAATCCTCAAGGGACTCCCATTATAATCAAAGCAAACTAGACTCTTAGCTAGGAAACTCTTCATACACCTTATCGCCAATGATACCTATCTGAATTCTGTCTGACAAACAAAGCTGGGCACACAATTAACCTTGAAACCCCACACATGCCACACCTGCTCCCACACCCTAGAGTCGCTCTACTGATGGCTGTTTATGCACCTTCCAAATAGCATAAACCCTAATTTCAACTCTCTGATCACCCTTCCCATAGCCCTGTACAGATTTCCACATGGCTATGGTTGGTTTTGGTTAATTAGGGGAAGAGCTGTCTACACCCCTGAAATGCCTACCATCGCAGATTTGCAGTGGTGCTATTTTATGAAACCATGTTCCCCAATTCGATTCTCTCGTGTAAGATATAGTAACTCTAACCTGCAGAACATCACTCCAGCTGCACCTTTACGGTTCACAGACATATGTGGATGCTGCTGTGAGTCACTTACAGTGTATACATTTGTATCCATCCATTTTCTCTCCTAGATCACATACTCTTTAGACAGTTCAAACGATTTTTACCTGTCCCCACTACAGCCTTCACTCAAACCCTAAGTCATAGACCACACAGAAATACAATATATAGATTTAGGTTAAGGTTGAAGAGAGATACAAGAGTTGAAAAGGATTAGAAGCTGTTTCTCTGATATCACCCTGGGGCCCTGGGCACCCTACATTCTCTGTCTTATGCACAGACCTCACGAGAATCAACTTTGCCCCCAGGTGGGTTTTCTCTAGCAACTGCCCCTAGAACACAGATGGGAAAGATGGCAGGGCATTCAGAAACCTGACTTGGAGGACTGTCATAGGATAGAATGAACACTGGGTTCTAGTCCCAAATCTACCATTACTGCAGACAAAAAGCACGGTTTTAACCTCTCTAAGCTTGTTTCCTCATCTGTAAAATGGACGGTAAGATCTATCTATGTCCCATGTGCCTCACAGGATTGTTTTGAGGAGCCACTAAGAGGAATTTTGTGAAAACCGTCTATAAATTAAGAAGGAGAGTTCATTAACTTTCCTGACCAAGATCTCAGACACCACTTGCACTGCTTACTTTATAGGCTCATAAGTGAATGGAAAGGAAGAAAGTGCTCATGTGTCAGAGCCCCCAGGGCTTCCTAGGGACTTACCCTCCTCTTCCTCACTGCTTCCTGTAGGGCCATCTGGCAGTTTGGAGCGGCTGGCCAACTTGTCACTTGTTGTGGCCATGGTGAGAAGAAAGGCATAGCCCAGAAACAAGGTTTTGTTAAGGGGCAAAGGCCCTCTCTGCTCTTCCAAGGCAGAGGGTTCACCCATGTTGTCTCCACTCTCACAGGGGCTCACAAACTCTCCTGCCCCCACTGCACCTGGAAGGGATGGAGACACAATTACTAGAAGGATACAGACCACTGCCTGGGCATGACAGGATGGGTAGGCAATGTCCTGACCAGGTTTTTTGAGCTACTGACCAAAGACCATTCCTATGGACCCCTATTGGGTCCCAGGACCCAATTTACAATGCAGAGAAATTTTATGTATTTAAGTTTTATACAGTCATGACGATTTATAAATGAGTATCAACTAGTATTGTTTTTATACAGCCAAACTAAATACTTCTGGGATCTGAAGAAAGTAGTGGTTCTAATACAAACAAAGTTTAGGTAAGAGTGAAAAATACTTAGAAATCTTCAGCCCACTTTCTCTTGCTCAGTGCTCTGATTTCCCCAGGATATGTGATATTTTGAAACAGCCCTTAAAAACAAAAAAACAACAACAAAAAACCCATTTTTTTTGTTACCAAGAAGTGTACCCAGCAGATACTCCCACCCTATGCCTAACCGTCACCAGAACGGTGCACAGAATACTTGGTAATAAAGTGTTCTTACTCACTGATGGAGCTACAGCAAAACAGACTGCTTCAATTATCCCAGTTTCCAACCCCTGGGGGTGAGTAAGTGCACCGGCCAGCCCAGGACTCCCAGAACACCCATGCTACGAGTGCCCCAATAAGTCCTCAAGAAGAAAACAAATACCTGATTTGAAGAAGCGGAATCATAGCCTCATTAGGAGGCTAAGATGACAGGTCATGCCTCCCTAAAACAAAACCAGCAGGAGGAGAACAGTCTGATGTAGTATGTATAAGCCTGGACTTCAAAGTCAAACTGCCTGAGTTTGAATTCTGGATTACTAGGTTACCTTGGTAAAGTTAGCCAACTTTTCTGTACCTCAAACTCTTCAACTAGAAAATGAATTCTAGCATCTAAACCTCATTGGGACTATTTGAAGTAATACTGAAGGACTTAGTTCCATGCCTCACATACCCTGAACACAACAGAGGTGCTGGACACATATGGAGATGACACAACGCAAATATACAGGAAACCAAAGGAACTCTGGTGCTAGGACAACGTAACAACCGATGAACCCGCTCAGTCTGCTGCACTGAGAGAGCTCCCTCAGGGCAGACACTGAGGACTTTACACCTGTGTCTCCAGAACCCACAATGGCTGGGGCTGGATATTAGAGATTCCGTGAACAATAGACGGATGAATTCCTGTTAACATGAAACATGAGTGCGTGGAAAGGAGGTGTTTGAGGAACAGTACAAGGAGATGCAGACTGAGGTACTAGCTTTCAGTAGGAAGTCTGGGAGAGCCAGAGGGCCCTGAGCACAAAAAGACTCAGGAAGCAGAGCTTCCTGAGGTAGAAGATGGTGCCAGATAAAGGAATCTGCTTAAAATTCAGTTTCTTTCCCTCCTGGAACTTATACAGAACTCAATGAGTGTTTCCAATCAAGACCTAGTGTCTTATCTATCTCCACTGGACTCTGCTGAGAGATGTGTAAAGGTGGATGCAGTAAGCTGAGTACTACCTGTGCTTCTGCAGGATCCCAACTTTGTAGAAGGACAGAGCGACCATTGCCACTTATCAGGCTCCTTCTCTCCAGCAGCTGGCCCTGCATTCCACAGTGGTCTGAGGGAGGATGAGGCAAAAGGGAGTACTCACCAGGTTTCACAGTGGCAGACTTCCGGCCTCGCTTGGCAGGGGACCGTTCTTCTTCAGAAGTGATCAGTTTTCTTTTGCCTGAGAGAACTCCCGAGGAGGCACGAGGGCTGTCTGTAATCTTGCGGGTAGGGGTTGTGCTGCTGCTGCTGCTGGAGGCAGTAGGGGTGGCTGGGGAGCTGATGTTGCTGCGCCGTTTCCGTTTCCCTTCCACCAAATTGTCTATGATAGGATAAGTCAAAGGTTGGTCAACTCCCATGGTCTGAGGCCCTGGACTCCAAGAAGCTGGGCAGAGCCTGATTTAGATATCACCACACCCTTTCCTCCACCTCCTATGAGAACAGGAAACCTCTTTTAAAGCTGCCATTCTGTTTCAGTCTCAGCCACGACTGAAATGTATCTGGTCCCCTGAAGAACTGGGAAGACCAGAAGAATCTGAGGATTTACCATGTGGTCCTGGGAAGGAAACAGAGATAGGTGGTGGCTCCAGAAAATGGCAGCTCATTAGCATCTCATAAACCACACAGGACTTGTAAGATTTAGCGAAGCATCCTGATTGCTCTAGAAACCGCTCTTCCCACCACAAACAGGACAGGGGCCCGGAGCTAGGAAACAAAGGTCTTACCTAAGCTGATATCTGCTGCCTTGGTAAGGGGTGTTACTGCCTCATATGGGCCAAGGCCATACTGCTCTCGCAGTCTATTTCCTTGCTCCAAGGACAGGATGACGGCCATTCGCTTGTACCACTTCCTTTGGCCTTCTTTTTCAATGCTATAGTAGAGCTCTCCAGACTCCTTCCTATGCCCTTTCACCACTCCTGGGTGGGAAAAACATAAGAGCAGCCTGCTATTGTTTTAGGTTGCTTGGCAGCCACTCACAGTGGGTCTGCACAACAGGTTGTGTCAGGGCATCAGGAAGTCCGACAGTGGACTGAAGTTAGTACTGAAATCCCAGCTGTCAATCTCAGACACCACCACCACTTAAGAATATATGTAGCTACAACCCTGAGATTGGGACATGGAAAGATTCTCAACAGAAGGAATCCTTTGGTTATAAAATAAAGCCTCCTAAAAGCCAGCATTTATGAGTTATTAGAGGTTCAATTATTTCTTGAAATGACATGTGGTTTCTTAATAATCCCATTATAAATTACTAAACCTTTCTTTTTTGGTTTCTTTGGAGACAGTGATAATTCTTGAGCTAAGCTGTAGGTAAAAGATGACTTAACTCGAAGAGAGAAAGAGCATGTGTCTGTGTGGCTAAATCAAAATAGAGATACAGAGCAAAGAAAGGAAAAAACACATAAATTCTGCCTCCCCTGCCTAATCTTCCCTATTATCTACTTTCTTGCTCTTGCTCTGCTTCAGAACCTAAAGGCCTTTAGGTTACAAGGAACACAACGTGGAGTATAAAAGGGAACAGGGCCAGAATTTAGGAGACCTGAGCCTAGGCCTAATTCTGCTACCACCAAACTGTGTGATCTTGGGCAAGACCCATTTCCAAACCTGTAAAAAGATGATACTCCTCCTCCTCCATCCATCAATAAACAACTTATATACCTGCACATGCTACACACACACACACACACACACACACACACACACACACTATGTATATAACATAAAAACAAGGCATTTTCATGAACACCTCTTCATTCTTATAAAAGAAGAGTCCGTTTGTTCTCTCCCACTGGTCTGTGCTTGAATGAAGGGCTAAAAGAAACCCAGAGCATATGCCACCAAGGAAAGAAATACAGACGTGAAAGCAGGCCTTGGTTCTCTATTTATGCCACAGAATCACTCCCCTTCCCCTTGCTGCTTCATCGTCTGGCTTCAATCTCTACCAGCAAACTAAGTCACAAAGACCCCTTTCAAGAGTACAATGAAGCCCAAGGCCAAGAATATACTTCACACTGATGAAGAGCTACTACAACTCGAAGCAGTCTAGTGATGATGTTAGTAGACAGCCTTGATAAATGAGACACAAGAGACACCACACCCCTTGATGCCATAATTCACACTGGATACAGAACTGTCTCTTGGTCTTAAGAGGACCTCCAAGACAGGCTTTAAACCTAATGGATACATTTGATACAATGGATATATTTGATACAAACTATGTAAGCCAAAGGTCATAAAAGACCTACATCCACATGCTACTAAATGATGCCACCTAAAGCTAAGTGTTACCCAGAACTAGAAGGTAAAGAATAACAATGAAATAAAGGGGCAAAAAACTACTCAGGAGTCTAAATCACAAGCAAGTCTGAGGAGACTTCACCAGAGGCATTTTTGCCCATTATATCCCAATTTAGGTTCCAAAAAATCTCCAGACAGGATGTTTTTAAATGACAAACTCAACACATTTATCTCCAAATTAGCTCAAAAAAAGGGAATATATTCAAAGAACTGGCACATGCAACAGTCATAATACAAATATCTCATTATCAGAGGAACTGGCTACTTAAAAATTTTTATTTTTTTCAAACCAGACAGTAAATGGTTGCTGTGCAGACATAAAAATATAGTACTAACGACGTCTTCCTAAGCAAAAATATCTCAAAAATCTGCTACACTCACCTACTAGATTCCTAGCAAGGCACGTACTAAGTTTAAGTCAGTGGTGAAAGAGCAGATAAATCGAAAGGGAAAAACACTAACTTTACAGTGGAGAAATCGGGCAAATACTTTAAGTAAGTGATAAAGGTTAACGTGACTAGTGATGTCCTGTGGATGTCATAGGCCTCAAACCTCCGTGACATAATGAAAAGGGCACTTTACCTCCATAGCATTCTTTTCAAAACCTATAACTCCAATATAAAACAAAAGGTGAGACGGACCAGAACTGAGGGACAAATATCTGACCATACACTCCTTAAAACTGTCAAGGCCATGAAAAACAAGAAAAGATTCAGAAACTGTCACAGATCAAAGGACACATGAAGACTAATGGACTGGATACTGGAATAGAAAAAGGATACATAAAACCTGATAAAATGCAAATAAAGTCTGGAATTTAGTTAGTAAGGAATCAAGGTTGGTTTCTTAGTTTTGACAAATGTACCATGCTATCATAAGATGTTAACAAGAGTGGAAGCTGGCTGAGGGGTAGTTGAGAACTTCTCACATTATCACAGTATTCTGTACTTCACACAGCAGTCTGTACATTTTCTGTAAATATATTATTCCAAAGTATGTTCAGGGGTACCTGGGTGGCTCAGTCAGTTAAGCGTCTGACTTTGGCTTAGGTCACAATCTCATGGTTTGGTTCGTGAGTTCGAGCCCCGCATCGGGCTCTGTACTGACAGCTCAGAGCCTGGAGCCTACTTCAGTTCTGTGTCTCCCTCTCTCTGCCCCTCCCCGACTTGTACTTTGTCTCTCTCTCTCTCTCAAAAATAAATATTAAAAAAAAAAATTCTTTTAATTCAAAAATAAGCAACAAATGAAAACAAAAAGCCAGTGTGAGAGTACCTCACATAGTAGGAATGGAATTTGTAGCTTTGGAGACCCCTGAAGAAGAGTAGTTGGGCTGGAGAGAATGCCCTTGGTAATTACTGACTGGAGAGAGGACTGGCCCAGGCACACTAAATCTCTTACAGACACCACTCCCTTTATTACCTGCACTGAAATACTCGTCCTCCGAGAGGGCTGTCACTTCCGTATCCAGTGGGATGGGGTCACACAGCAGAATGTCTTTGCCCAACACATCACACTCGTACCCATCATCAAAGAGCAATTTATACTTCCCAGCTCCGACATCACGAGTGATTTTCCCAGAGTAAAAATAGCCATTGGACGACCACTTGGCTACAACACGGAGTCCCACAAAGCTATTTCCTGGAGAGGAGGCATCTAAGCCATCAGAATGGCCAGTAGCAGCCTGGAAAGGAATCTCTGGAGAGTCACTTCGACGCAAAGCACCGGCACCCGTGTCTGCTCGCCTGGTGGAGTCCGGCACTCGGGGCACAATACGAGTGAAGGATTTATCATCTGGTGACATGCTGGGTGATATGTCCTCTATGCCCAAGGGGCCAGGAACAGCTGTTTCTCTAAACAAAGATAAGAGATAGGAGAAGGCAGTTAAAATAAGAAAAGTTTCTAACTGCCAATTTTCCCACTCTTTTGTCCATGGGTCTGCCTCAGCCCATTCTTGGAGGACCCCATCACAGGCCTAAGCCTGGTTTCTCGGTGGCCTCTCTGATCCCTGCCCGCTCCCAAGTCAATGTGGACCCCTCGTGTCCCTCCTGACACCCCACATACTCTCTACTCCCCTCTCTTCTCTCTACTCCCTTTTTTTCTGCATAAGTCATAGACTAAGTGTATCTCACACTACCCGGGTACCTGGTTCCAGTGGTCCGAGAAGGCGGGCGGCCCCTTCGCCCGCGCCCACGAGGCGTGACTGGAGCCTTCCCTCCCTGTCTGATGCCAAGGCCTGCATCACCATCCTCCTCACACACTGGCGCCCCTGTCTGACTGACCCCTTTTCTAGGACTAGAGAATGAAGACAGGTTAGTCTGACAGCACCTGCTACTGGATCCTTTCTCCACAAAGTCTCCCCGTGGCCCTTAAACCACATGCCAGGCCAACATGTATTAGACCTCCAACACAGCAGGAAGCTGGCCTGCACACCCACCACCAAAATATCAGCCAGGGAGTAGGAGTGTAGGATAACGAGTAAAGGACATCCTCCTCTATGGAAGTCTATTCCCTCCTGACAAAGCTTCCTACTGTTGCCCTCAAAAATAGCACACCCATTTCTTCCCTGCCTTCTCTTCTACTACAGGCTCTAGACACCTGCAGAGGATAACAAAAAGCTAGGGATGTATCAGGTTGAGGTTACTACCTTAAACTTTTTGCACTCCCAGTCAAAACACTACAGGCTACAGAAAATGGGGGTGGCAGCAGCATGTGCCAGCATTCTCAAAGTCCCCTCACCTGTTTTTCTACATTTTCTTAGGAGTCTAGCTCTCAAAGGGCTCCACCCTTTCTCCCATGCAAACCCAAACAGGAGAGGAACAAAAGGGGAGGAAGAATATTTGAATTTTCCTAGTTGGAGGATGGGGGGGGGGGGGAGGGGCGGGGGATTTCCCATTACTCCCCTTTTCCTGTGATATTAAAATGTCAGCAACCCTGCCCCTGCTGTAGCTCTCTCTCTGGAGACCCTGTCTGCACCTCAGTTTTCCTGGGCCTCCTCGGGAGCTGGGCAAGGCAAAATCTGCGGGTTCTGTCCCGCTGGTTTTCCCTTTGAGTGGTCCGGCTCCTCTCCCTGAGCTGCCACTGCTGTGCATGGCTGAGAGACTCGTCCCACTTGATGTGCGGTGTAAGCTGGATGCCTTGGAGGAGAAGGAGCTGATATCCCCCAGGTCGCCTGAGGAGCCCCCCGTCTGTGAAGGGGAAACTTCGGTTTCACATTCCTGACACTCTACAATTGGCTCTTCAGTCTCCTGCAAGGAAGAAATGGATACAAAAGCTAAAAGAAGCCACAACAACATCATGCTAATGTAGTGGCTAAAAAATCCTAGAGATGGTAAGAAATTTCAATTCAGAAAGGTGGGTATCAGGAGGAGACTTTCTGGATTAATGGAAATGTTCTGGATCTTATTGTGAGCAGTGGTTACACACAATTAATTGTTGAGAGCCACTGAACATTTAAGACCTGAGCATTCTACAGGGAATATATTATATCCCAATAAAATATAAATAAAGGTTGCACTGGATTGGAAACAAAGAGATCTCTATTATGAGCTAAGTTATCTTTTTACTGGACAAGTTCACAACCTTTGCCTACTGAGAAGACAGCAAGAATTGTAACCCAGACATTTTCTGTCTGGGAGAAGAGAGGTAAGGAGGAAGGAAGGTTAGATAAGGAAAACAAATGGTTAGGAGCCATTCTGGGTATTTCATCAGCAGTGGGTAGCATGACATGTTTTTTGAAATCAGGTTATTTTACATTACTTTTCAATAAATGATACAGGAAATAGAAAATTATAGGCAAAAATAGGCTAAAAACAGTATTGTTTATAAAAATGAAAAACAGAAAGGTAATAATCAAAATGCACAAGGTTGCAGTATCTATAGAAGACAGGAATATCAAACTGACTTTATCTCCCATGCTCACTTCGATGGATTGGTAAGTGGTTAACTGGAGCTCAGTTTTAAACAGCCTTTGGAAGCTAATTCCCAGGCTTATGGGAAAAGGTTCTGGGGCCAATCAACAATGTCCTCTCTGGACACAGGATTGAGAAATTACAGCACACTTGCTTTCCTGTTCTAGACTATTCATGCATCACCATGCATATCATCAGAGAAGATATGAAGAAGTATAAGACCCTCCCCTCAGAGTTTATAGCTTCTCTGGGCAGACACTATGCAATGCACACACACTCAAATAATGCTGTAAGATAATTAAATGATTATTATTTTTTAAATGTTTATTTATGAGAGAGAGACGGAGTATGAGCAGGGGAGGGGCAGAGAGAGAGGGAGACACAGAATCCGAAGCAGGCTCCAGGCTCTAAACTGTCAGCACAGAACCTAACATGGGGCTCAAACCCATGAACCATCAGATTGTGACCAAAGCCGAAGTCGGACAATTAACTGAGTCACCCAGGTATCCCCTAAATGATTAATTTTAACCACTCCCTTCTTGAAAATATCTCCTCCTTTGGAATCTACAAAGTCACTTTTACTTTCATTCCACCTCTTTTTTTTTTTTTTTTTTCATTCCACCTCTTTAAGGGCTACTTCGATATGTGCTTGTTTTCAGGTTCCTCTTTCTTCATCCGTTCCCTTAGACACAGTATTGTGCAGGACTCTGTTCTTCCTTTTCTTACTCTTCCGTGCTTTCCCTGGACAATCTCACCAGACTCGTCTCTACCTATCTACCAACAATATAAGAATGACTCGGCTCCAAACTCACAAATAACTAAAAAACCCTTCCCTTTGGATATACTAAGGACACTGAAATTTAACCCAACCAAAACACAGTGTCATCCTCTCTCCATTTCCTTGCCTTCAACGAATAAATCCTGGATATGACCGGTGCATCTCACAATCCCTATAGCTCTATCAGAGACTGTTTTTTTTCTCCACCAAACTCCAATTCAAGAGTTTGGAGATATGAGATGCCTGCGTGGCTCAGTTGATTTAGCGCCCGACTCTTATTTCAGCTCAGGTCACAATTCCAGGGTCGTGGGATTGTGCCTCACTCCACATTGAGTGTGGAGTCTGCTTAAGATTCTCTCCCTCTCCCCCATTCTGCCCTTCTCCCCCACTCACGGGCTCTTTCTCTAAAATAAATGAAATAAATTAAATTAAAAAAAAAAGACTTCGGAGGTAAGAGGCAACTTTGCTCCCTATTGCCATCAACAGACCATTTCTATCTCCCACCTCTCGCTCCTACTAAACCACTATTTGCCATTTTGTTAAACTTTGCTCTCCCCCTCCGTTACTCACCAACATCCTCCCACCCACTCACTCTCATGGATGAAAACCTTAACCTCTGGCTCACAGCCTCCATTTTCTCCCCGTCCCTATTTCTGTCACTATTCTCTGTGGCTTACATCCATCAGATGACCCATCCAGCAACTCTCAAGTTCCTGATATAATTACCACCATTAACCATTTTCTCTGCTTCAGCCATCTATCCTCAGGGTCATTACCAGAAAGTGTACCACCTCCAAAAACTATCAGTGAAAAACATGACTTTCTCAAATCTCTGTCTCCTATCACCAACTTGCCTGCTCTAGCCAGATTCAAGTCTATCTACTGAGATCCTTTGACTAAAGGAGGTGTTGTGAGCCCAGAACTGAAGTCAATCCCTTCACTTGAATATAGCAAATGTGTAAGGGCATGGCCAGCCTAAAAGGCTGGGATTCCAGGCTGTGTCTCTGTTGGAGAATATGCCTCAGGAACAGTGGCCAGCTACAACTGCCTTTGCAACTGCCCTACAGTCAAAGCCATCACTATTTTAATGACAGATCCAGGCTCGAAGGTGGCCTGTTATCATCTTTTTAATGTATTTGCTTACTTATCTTCCTGTGTGTCTTATACACTAGACTACAGAGACCCTATTAAGACAGAAATTGTAACCATCTTCTTTCCTGGGTATATCCTCCAAATCCAGCACAGTGCATGCCACAAGAGACCCTCAGTAAGTATTTACTGAATAATCTCTCTCAAATCAGTGTCCTATTTACATTCTCTGTCTCAGCATATGGTACCACTCTCTATCTCACTGCACAGGAAAAAGCCCACATACCATGTTAAATTCCTCCCTCTCCCTGTATCCCCACATTTAGGAATTCACCAGTCTATCAATTTCACCTTCTATGTACTTAATGCATCTGTCTCTCCTCTCAACCCCTACTGCCACTGTCCTAATGCGACACTCATTACCTCTTGTCTGAACTATGCCTCAACCCACACCAGTCCACTGTTAAACCACTGCCAATCCGAACTTCCCAACATGCAAATCTGAGCATGTCACTCTTTTCTCCAAAATTCTTTAAAGGCATCTATCACACCAAAGATAAAAATCTAAATTCTTTTCTGTGGTATACAAAGCTCTCATACTTTGGGCCTTTACCAAACTCAACAGCATCCTTTCCTACCATTCGCTACCCTACTGTTTGTGTCATATTGAGCTTCTAAATATTCATTAAGCATGCCACGTTGTCTACATAACTTTTCATTCTGCCTATGATGTCCTTCTTCCCCATGCCTCAATGTTATCTGCCACACTCTGGGAGCTACATATTCTGTGAGATCTTTTAGCCACCTTCAGGTAAGCTGGTAGGCTCAGTCTCCTCTTTCTAACACATCTTGCCACCCTCTACAACAGCAACCAACAAGTTCTGGATTTGTTGCATGTCTATATAAGCTCCTAGAAAACAGGGACAGTGTCTTTTTATCTTCTTAGTTCCAGGGCCTGCCACAGTGCTAGGAACATAGTAAAAAAAAAAAAGTTGCAGGTAAATAAATTAATAAAACTTCTAAAAGATAGTAAGCGAAGAATACAAGCTATGAGGGAAGGTGTTCTTAGTCTTCTCAGGTCAAAAGACTAAAAACTAAACTAAACGTTTCATACCTGTGTGCTCTCTACTTTCTGTCTCTGTGCCTTTACTCACCAAACTTTCTGTATGGAATGCCTTTTCCTCTTATCTCCCAACATCTAAAACCTTCAGGGTCCAACTCAAATGCTTTTTGGACCTCATCCAGACAAACTAGCAAAATTCCCTTCAGAGGAGTTTCATCCTCATGTGAACTACCATATGCATCTTCCTTCTTGCACACATCACTTCACTCTTGAGAAGCAGCATAATGTAGTGGTTAGGAATGCAGGCTCTGGATCTAGACTGCCTGGAATTAGTTCTAGTTCCTCTGTTTATTAGCTATGTAACCTTATGCAAGTTATTTTAACTTAACTTAATCCTCAGTTTCTTCATGTGGAAAATGTGATAACAGTATCTAACCCACAGCTTAGTTGTGAGGATTGAATAAGTTCCATCACTAAAGTCCGTACTGTAGTGCCTTACATATAGTTAGTACTACAGAAATGTTAGTTGCTATTATTACTGTATTTAATTATGGTAATATTTCCCAAACTATATTCCAAAGGGGTATAATAAGTATTATCTTAAAAAATGTTCAGTTGATGCGGTGCCTGGGTGGCTAGGTCAGTTAAGCATCTGACTTTGGCTCAGGTCATGATCTCAGTTTGTGAGTTCGAGCTCCGTGTCAGGCTCTGTGCTGACAGCTCAGAGCCTGGAGCCTGCTTCAGATTCTATGTCTCATCCTCTCTCTGCCCCTCCCCCACTTGTCCTCTGTCTCTCTCAGTCTCTCAAAAATAAATAAATGTAAAAAAATAAATAAGTAATAAAAAAATTTCAGTTGTCAAGTTTGGTAACTTCTATGTTAAACAATAAAATAGACATCTTTAATAAAGGACTTCTTAGAGCCTTTAACATAATAGGCACTGTGAATTTCCATGGGGGAAGGGAAGTTTTACAGCATTTGGTATTTCTCAAACTTATTACCATGGAACTTTTCCCCCCCTCAGAGTATCTAAAAGGCCTGTTTCCAGAAATATACTTTTGAGAGCACCACATCAAATAATATAGTAACATGTATAACATTTTAAACTACAAGAGTTACAAAAACTGTTCGTGAAATCAAACTGTTTTTCTAAAGCTGCTAATCTCCGAATTTTTCTAAAATAGTAGCAATATTGAAAAAATTCCACAAACATAAAAATTGAAAATGAATTAACATCTGGGATTTTGGTGTACAATAAAATACACAAGAAAATTTCTCAAACTGAAGTCAAATGCTTTCTGACATGAGGGCCACAATGGCCCATTAGTGAACAACTACAATAATGTGTTCCATTTAATAAGACTATATATATATCAGAGTTTAATTCTCCCTGGTCTCAACTTCCCGTATGGCTATCTGGCAAATTTTTTAAGATGTGCCTAAGTATGGCAACAAGGCCTAAGGAAGGAAGGAAGTACCTGTGCCTCTCATCAATTAATAAAATGGGTTCCCAGAAATTAACATGTGTACCAAGATAGTGCCACATCTTTAATTCTTGAAAATCTGATTTCAGCCAGTATTGAGATGTAAACAGTCAGCATATGATGCCGTCCAATCTAACAGTGAATAAATGCTGATATTTTCCAACACTGGGAATGAGTCCATAATGAATCCTACTAAGACATAAAGGTGCATCTCCTACAAACAGGTCTATAACCACAAATGGATGGAGACCAAGAAAGGACACAATGAGCAAACGTGACAACAAGTGAGAAAACATGGAGCAAAGCAAGGAGTTCTAAACCTCTTTAGTTTCCAAGAATTAAAAATAATAGATAAAATGTAGTTATAACCTAACAGAGATTTATCAATCTGTTCTTTACGAAACAGAAACCATGATGGGACTGGTTAAATAAGTGGCCAGAGGTTAAACAGTAAACTCGTGGTTGGGAAAAACACAGAATTCAAGACTCTCCTCTCTTACCAGATTCTTAAATCTTTCTCACAAGATGAAGGAAAACAAAGAAGCTAGTTGCACAAGAAAGGCGGGAAGGGGTGGAAGTGGAGAGCCAGGGAATTTTTTCTACCAAAAGAAATTTGCCACATAGACCTAAGTATGCATTACCTCAGTTACTTTTCTTTCTACTTCTGTTCCATCCACATAATACACATCTGTGATGACACGGGTGACAAGTGTGCGAACCTCACGGATTGTCCTCATGTGGCGATGCAAGACATGGCCATGTGGAGGCTGAGGCATATCAAACTCTTCCTCTCCCTGTGGCAGAAAAAGTAGAACACAAGCATAGGTATCACTGCAAAGTGGCAGAATCAAAAATCAACTGCTTCATGATAGGCAGTGTTCAGAAGTTCCATGAATCTAGTGTGATGGAATTTTCCAGTTGCTTTATTTTTTTATTCACCTATAGATAAGAATAGGGATGGACCAGCTATATAGCCAGAGGCTAGGAAGAGTTTGTATCAGTTATCACTTAAAATGACCTATTTCTGTCTCAATCAAAATTGTAACATCTAGCACTTATATCTAGGATATTTAAGTGAAACTCTGACCTCCCCCCCACAAAAGTACATTTACATTATAATCCTTCTGATTTTGAGGCTGAATTATCAATCAGTATATAAACTTATACTTGCAACATCTCTTTTAAAAAAGGAAGGCAGGCATATTTTTAAAACTTTATATAAAAACAAGAGTATCTGTTAATCTCAGTGCAGTCTGTTTTTCCCGCTTTAGTAAATCAGAACTATAGTTTCTTTATGCCTAGAACAAGATACACAGATTTTTCTCAGGATTAAATATGGAATATTTAATCTCTTCCAAATAACAGATTGTAACTTAAGAGCCAAGCTAGTGCCCAGTAAAAGGATTCTGTATTTACTTGTATCATAAAGGATTAATTTAATAGCTTAAATAAGCCCTGCATTTTTGTTTACATGACAACTGCTATCCACATGTTTTCTCATAACACATATACCACATTTAACAGCATCCACGCCCTCCCCTCAACCCCACCGGTAATTCTGAGGAGAAAATGCACACTTTTTTTCTCCCACCTTATTTCCCCATAGCAGACTGATTTTTTCTTTCAGCATTGTCAAGGTATTCAAGTCTTTGAGAAGAACTATATATATTACTGCAATGATGATGATCCTGGGTTTTCACTGACCAATGTGGTAGTGATAGTAATTTACCTAAAGCTTTCAATAATTTACCTGAATAATTCCCACTCCAACTCCATCTTGGGGGTAAAATATCCACTAAAATGGAAATGTAAATTATGTGAATAAATATAAATAAAAAGCATGGAAACTTAGATCCACTAATTCCTTAAAATACTTCTATATATATAATTCTGGCTAATGAATGGCCAGAGCACTGGTCTGTCACATCTCAATCATCAGGGTGCCCCTGCATCAGAACCATGACAGCTGGACCTCCTGCCCTCACACACAGACAGGCAGGTCCGGGATCACAGATGTCTAAAAGGTTTCAGGGATACATAAAGCACTCCTTGTATTCAGGCTTCTCAAGAAGTCTTCCTGTATTTTTCCACTACAACAGCCAGACAAATGATCATTTCAAGACAGACACTTAAATATGACTGATAGAATAAGAAAGGAAAGAAGGAAAAGGGGGCAGATAAAAAGAAATCTATGCTTACTCTCTCTTCAAATAGTCTTCTGAAAAGAGGTCTCTGTAAAGATAAATAACTTGAAGATCTTGTCATCATAAAAGGAAGATAAGAAAATGAAAACAAAACCATACTTTCCTTCATTAAAAGCCTAGCTCCAGGCCCACTGGATAAAGAAGTCAAACTTTAAGCAATATCAAAGGTAGGCTGCCTATGCTTTTCTCCCCACTGGCCTCAGTCCTACCCAGAATGCAGGGGATACAAAAGCACTGACACCTGGAAAACCTCCAGAAAGCATTCCTCATTTTCCAACCATTCTTCAAAAGACAGCACACCAATCTATGTTTTCTGTTACCGCACCCACCCCATCTCTGTTTTTTCATTGTAGTATAATACACGTAACATGAAATTTACCATTTTAACCATTTTTAAGTAGACAGTTTGTGACATTAAGTACATTCACATTGTTGTGCAAACATCACCATATCCACCTCCAGAACTTTTCATCTTTCCCAAGTCAAACTGTACCTATTCACCTAGATTTTTCTAGCACCTTTCTTAACAGGAGCAACTAGCTCTTTAAAAAGTTATTTCACTCCATATGACACAATAGTAGTACAGTATCAGCAGTGGCTTTGTTGGTGGTAACAGCAGTATTTAAAATAATAATAATCAGTAGGTAGCAGCAGCAGCAGCCAATATATATTGAACATTTACTATGTGCCAGATCCAGTGTGGAGAACTTTATCTAATTTAATCCTCGCATATTCCAGATAAAGTGGTCTGACTCCAAAGCCTAGGCCTAACTGCTCTGGCTCACTGGTTCCTGCTTTCATCAACATGAGATAGGAGCAGGGATTATTTCCCTACTTTACAGAGGAAAAATGTTAAGTAAGGAAAATATAATCTAGTGGCTTCAACGAGATTGCTATCTTTAGGATCAAGTTCAATTCTTTTTATAAAGGCAGAGAAGTTATTTATAGCAGAATGCCAACACTTTAAGGGTAAAAACAAGTGCAAAATAGGGTCTGATCTACTATAACCCCTATATTCAAAGGCTATTCTATTTTCAATCTGTACAAACTGATAAAGTCTTAGGTCTCAGAGACCATGTTATCAAAAAGGCTAATAACATAAACAGAATTTCTGGAGTTCCTGGAGAGGCATGGATAAACAGAACAAGACTACACAGGCCATGATTATCAAATAGAAAAGCAACATAGCATAATGAAAAGAATACCGATTCTGAAGTCAGATATGCTGAGTTCAAATTCCAGTTCTGCCACCTACTGATGGCAAAATCTTGGGCAAGTTACTTAACCTCTCTTCAGCTTGATTTCTTTACCTGTGAAATGGGAATAATAATACCAACCTCATGGGTTGTCTTGAGCACAATGCTGATACACTGTAGGTGTTCAATAAAGAGGAACTGTATTATTTTATTTTTATAAAACAAACAAGTTGGAAAATTAGAATGAGACGCACATCACTAATGAAGCTTTCCTAGGCAGATTCCAAGTGAAGACGATCTACCACAGCAACTGAAAAGGCAGTTTAACCGCTATTAGTAATTTCCAAATTTTCCCTACCATGGAACCCACTGCCACCTGACGAAATTGAACTTCCTCTTATTTCTTAACACGTACATTTCTACCACCACCTCTTAACTCGATTGTTACTACTACCTACTCCCTTACTCTATTCCCAAGAACCTGTTGCTCCTCCAGCCTCACTTCCACCACCCCTGATCCTTTTCCTCCCGTTATGTCTAGCTGCAGCCTGTGCAGTCCTCACCGCCTGAGGACACCCCCTTCCTCTATTTCTCTTACTGTTCTTGGTTTCCAATACTGTGCTACACTATCCTTCATGTTTCTTCTATCTCTTCTCCTCTGCTTCCTACTCCTTTAGTTCCTGGGAACTTTGGTGAAATAGACTTGGGAGAGAAGCAATTAGCTCCAATGCTTTTAAGGGAGGATGCAAACTGACAGCAGAAGGAAAAGATTAAATGTAGAAGAATATATCAGGGCCCAGTCTATATTTTTTGGCTTTTTCATCCAGTAAAGACCTACTTGATAAACTCTAGCACTATTTCATTTTCCATAAGAGACTATCTATTGGATATAGCTACCCATAATTTTCACGACCCTATCTATCTTGGAAAAATTGTTTTTAATGACTGGTCTGCACAAAAGTGTTAAGAATTATCATTAGGTAGAAGTATCACAACTTAAATTCTCTGGGAATCCATAAAGTCAAAACAGGGCCCCTGAGATACCCTAGATGTTCTCTCACCTGGCTATGGAGCGACTCTGTATCATCCCCAGGAGCACTGACTGGTTTCTCACCACTTCCCCTGTCAGTCTGAACCATGGCATCTTGTTTTCCAGAGTTCTGGTCCACCGTACTGGTCCCCTGTTCACACACATTCTTTACAGTCTGAGTTGCTGCTGAAACAGTTTCTGGGACCCACAGAGAATGCTCTATGGTCTGGATTCCTATGTTATTTTGGCTGGGCCTTTCAATCAAGGCATTACTAGGTTTTTCCTGATTGGTATTTTGTCCTTCTTTCTGGCCTTCTAGCACATCTGTCTTCAATGCTTCCCCTTGAGGACTGGATGACCCCTGTGTAGCCACCTGCCGAGAGGCAGGAGATGGAGGGTCTTTGACAGGACAACTGGGCTGCATGGGCTGTTGACTCTGCCTGGTCCTTTGGTCACCTTCCAATCTTTCCTTTCCTTCTTCATCTTGAGTACTTGGAAAACTGAGCGAGTTCCCTCTGAAAATCAACCATATAAAGAAACCATGTCAAGTAAACAAGTGTGAGTTTGTGTGTGTACTAGCAAGGGAACCATAATTTGACAATATGAAAAATGTGGGAAAGGGAGAAAATAAGGCAACCCAGCATATCACCTTTCTCAACGTAATTTCACTCTTGAGAAAATAATGGTACATAGGACTCTATCACCATGATGATACAATAGTCATAAAATTTATTCCCATCACTAGCTATGAACTCTGAAACTTGACACAGGAAAATAAGGTAAACAAAAAAATTTAAAGTCATTATTGAAGTCATAGTCAATGAAGGCTGTTTAGGGATCTACTTTGTAAGAGATTAGGTCAACATGTCTCACTTGGTTTTTATTGGTTCTAACATTCCTTAAATGACTACTAGCATTTTAGATTCTTTTCTTCACCTCCACCCGCGAACAACAAGCAAAAATTTTAGGAAAAGAAACTTCATCTATACAGGATAGAGTTATAGGTGAGGTTCGAGCTTTGCCAGATAAACTGGCATATCTTACAACTAACAATTCAGAATGACTTGATTCCTCTAAGAAAGTTCTCAAGATATAGCCTACTTCTTTTCATTTGGCTACACCAGGGATTTATTTATTTATCCCACAACCATTTGATTAATGTCTCCTATAAAACAGATACTATGAAGTCCTGAGGAGCCTAGGGGCTTTCTTAAATGTCTTTAACCAGAACAAAAAGGCCCAGATTAACTCCAAGTGAGCAGGTAACATACATAGAAACTTGAAATTCATGTCTTAGGAGCACGTGGGTGGATCAGTCAGTAGAGCATCCGACTCTCGATTTCGGCTCAGGCCATGATCTTGTGGTTTGTGAGTTGGAGCCCTGCATCAGGCTCTCCACTGACAGACTGAAGAATCTCTATCTCCCTCTCTCTCGCTGCCTCCCCAACTCTCTCTAAATAAACTTAAAAAAAAACCGTGTCTTATTTATGCATCTCTACTTAAAACATCTAACAGGGCTTAATATACAGTAAGTGCTTAATAAATGTACTCTGGACATTTATTGATATTCTCTCCATTGAGTAGCTGCAAAAATCTACTCTCAGATTAAGTAAACTAATTGTATAAGTAGCAAATTCATGTAGAAAATGCGTATAAACTTTTAACTTTTTGGTAAATTACAAATTCGATGAATCAGTGCACTACAAACAAAACAAGAAACTAACACATTTTAGGCTCCATTAAATGCATAGTAGCCAGAATAAAGATAAAAGGAATCCATTCTGAACTGACCACAGTAAGACCACAACTGGATCTGTTTCAGTTTGGAGTATCCTATTTTATAAGGCATAAACCCACAGAAGATAACATTCACGATGACCAAGGATCTAGAAACCATGTCATATATTGCTGTATTCTTTGCCCAGAGAAAGACTAGTTACCACTGAGACAGAGAAAGCTGTCTCCAATCTGGGAGAAGCTCTCACCCCTTAAGAACTGAGCTGACATGAGTAGGCCGAAAAAAGGAAACATGAAGAGCTCTTTAAGAAATGCTCTACCCCGGATCTTGAGTAGAAAGACAAAAGGAGAAGTTTCTGAGATTTCTATATTATTTACATCAGTTTACCAGAACAGGAGATTAAAGAGAGATTTAGAATAGAGTTCTAGCCAAAGAGAGCCTGGTAAAAATTTGGTAGTCATAGCTTGAGTCCTGTCAGGAACCTCAAGTGAATAAGGATATATAATACAAAAAAGATAAGGCAAGAATAAGACCACCAAGAGTAACACTGTGATGAGGTTGTAAGTAACCATATATAAAAATTACTCCACTCAGGGCTAGGTACACAGCAGATGTTCAATCAATACTAGTTGTGTAAAACAAAGCAATTAAGACTCACTTCATGTTTTCTACGAACTTAATACTCATGTGTGACTCTTTTAGACAGCTAACACATTAACAGCTGAGCAATGAAAGTTAGTCAAAAGCTACAAGAACAGGATTAGCCATTTGAAGAATTCAATTACCATTGTTTCCCACCCTTAAACAAGCCTACCACATTTTACAGAAGCTGTTTATTTAGGGTAGAACCTCTGAATAGAATTTCACTTCCAAAGCAAAGTTTTGTTTTATTTTGGACTTTTTAAAAAAATGTTTGTTTATTTTTGAAGGCGAGAGAGAGTGGAGGAGGGGCGGGGGGTGCGGTGGGGGCGAGACAGAATCTGAAGCAGGCTCTAGGCTCTGAGCTGTCAGCACAGAGCCCGATGGGGGGCTCCAACTCACTGGCTGTGAGATAGTGACCTGAGCTTAAGTCGGATACTTAACTGACTGAGACACCCAGGTGCCCCAACACTTTTTTTTAATCTTAATTGACAAGTATTAAGTTGCTTTTTTTCCCCAAAGAGTTAATCAGAACAACTCTCTTCTCTCTAAAGACCAAAGAAGTCTCATTTCAACACTGGCAATATTCAGCAGATTCCTATCAAATAGCAGGTATGAATATCCTATGATTTTGGTATTTATCATTCTCATGTTAGCCTCAGTCAAATGAGTGACATTAAAATCACAGTCATCGGGGCGCCTGGGTGGCGCAGTCGGTTAAGCGTCCGACTTTAGCCAGGTCACGATCTCGCGGTCCGTGAGTTCGAGCCCCGCGTCGGGCTCTGGGCTGATGGCTCAGAGCCTGGAGTCTGTTTCCGATTCTGTGTCTCCCTCTCTCTCTGCCCCTCCCCCGTTCATGCTCTGTCTCTCTCTGTCCCAAAAATAAATAAACGTTGAAAAAAAAAAAAAATTTTAAAAAATCACAGTCATTTCCCCCCACATTCATATATTTTCATACATATATACAGAACAGCAGGTAAAAGGCAAAGCCTTAAT
This sequence comes from Lynx rufus, assembly GCF_022079265.1. NCBI lineage: Eukaryota > Metazoa > Chordata > Mammalia > Carnivora > Felidae > Lynx > Lynx rufus. The sequence continues at coordinate 31,359,386 of NW_025814827.1, read as the reverse complement.
TGCAACACATACTGCAGGAAAGTGTTGCTCCACTCTTACCAAGTTTATAAATCCTCAAACATAAATAAAACTGAGAAATACCTACTGTAAAGATGTATGTTAATGTCCCAATAAACAATAAAGAAGGAATCTTTAGCACTAGAAAAGAGCTTTAGAAGACAAGAGAAATCCAGTCAACTCTAAGAAGGGCCACACCTCTCTTTATTCATTTGTTCCAGCTACACAACCCTACCTTGGTCACTATATGCCAGATTTGGAAACTGATGCTAAGAAAGCAAATTTTAGCAGGAAAAGTCCAAATAAAATTAACCCAAAGTGAAAAAGGGAAGAATAAATCTCCATACTTAACAAACTTCTAACCTTTATATTCTGAGTGTAGGTCTGTCTGTGGAGCAACTGAAATCAAATCCAGCTGGATTCTCAGGCCTGTGTTCTACTAAGATTAAACAAAATCACCAGCACTTTGGCCTAAGATATTCTAGTAAAATGGGAAGGCAGTAGAATACCTCAGTAAATTTAGTAATTGCGAGGCCATTACTGTATCACTTTTTGAATCACACAAAGTAGCGTTTCACCTAATAAGCTTCTTGATACAATAAAGGATATGACCTGGGCTATTTGATTCTCAAGAATACCAACAAGCTCACATTTAATAATCAGAATGCCACTAAAAGCACTGATATGTTTCTTTTCAATATTTATGTTAATAAAGACTATAAAAATTATGCTGCAAATAACACTATTAGGAATATACCTGCTGACAAAATATTATCACATTCTCTACAAAAATCACTAAATGTCATAATGAAAATACAAGTTTATTTCCATTGCCATTACTTATTTCCCTATACTAAATACAAGAATTATACATATCAAATAAGATACTCTCATTATTTAAATGAAGAAAAAGAGGTGCCCGGGTGGCTCAGTCGGTTAAGCATCCGACATCAGCTCAGGTCATGACCTCACAGTTCGTGGGTTCGATCCCTGCATCAAGCTCTGCGCTGACAGCTCAGAGCCTGGAGCCTACTTCAGATTCTGTGTCTCCCTCTCTCTCTGCCCCTCCCCCGCTCATGCTCTGTCTCTCAAAAATAAATACATGTCAAAAAAAATTTTTTAATTGAGAAAAAATACTTTGTAACTCAATTTTATTACTTTTTTTTTTTCTGTTTTAGAGCTGTTCTAAAAGATTATGGAGTAGGGGCGCCTGGGTGGCGCAGTCGGTTAAGCGTCCGACTTCAGCCAGGTCACGATCTCGCGGTCCGTGAGTTCGAGCCCTGCGTCGGGCTCTGGGCTGATGGCTCAGAGCCTGGAGCCTGTTTCCGATTCTGTGTCTCCCTCTCTCTCTGCCCCTCCCCCGTTCATGCTCTGTCTCTCTCTGTCCCAAAAAAAAAACAAAAAAAACAAACAAAAAAATAAAGATTATGGAGTAAAGAAATCATAATTCCATCCATAATTCCATAATTCCAAATCTTAATTCTATCAAGTATGACAAACTTTAAATTTGGAGTGTTGAACATCTCAGTTTTGCCCTATGGGAAACTGAAGAAAAATAAAAAGTCTTGTTAAAAATAAAATTTCTAAAACTAAGAAAAAATAATCTTAAAAATATAGAATGATATAGGTTCATAAATTTATGAAGACTGAATCATTTCAAATTGACAGGACAAGAAGATCAAGACAAAAAACTTTATAAAATATTAAATAAAACTTCTCTTGACATCTCACTTATAAATCTGTCTAGAATATATCACGGTCCATCAGGTAAAAATGTAAGCTCAAGTTCACAAAATGGTAGCAATACATTCTAGATTTTGGAACCAACCATTTTGCAAATAAATACAGCTCAAAAGAGGCTATGAAAATAATGCTCACTTGATGGGTGCAGAGGGAGGATCCCGATTTCGAGCCTCAGGATCTTGTTGTGCTTCACAGACACAGCTAAACAAAGACATGGTCTTCTGGGGACTAAGATAACAAGTTAAAGCAACATACTGTGTTAGTTTCGAAAGGAAAAGTACCTCTGGAGATTATCTTTCTTAGGCACAGAAGGAATAAAATCCTTGCTCTGCGTCCCAAAACCCCACACCTTATGTCAAAATGCCATTCTTCATACTTGTTTCCAATTAGCACAATAAAAAAGCTCTTAAAGAAGATTCACAGGAAATAAGATGGACAGAGAACTATAACCAACAGCATCTGACAAAACTAAGTTTTCTTTCTTGCATGGTAATAACGGGCTGGAGCTGAACAGGGGCACGTGTTCAAACAGGACACACATTCAGTTGGCCATAATCCTTAATACCTTGTGCTCTTGCACCTAGCCTGCTATACCTATTTACTGTACCTGCCAAGCCTGATTTAAGAATCCTCACCTATACTTCACCAACTGCCACTAGTACGTTCACACTGGATGACTCATGCCATGAACCAATGAAACAATTCTACTCTCACAGCCACCAGATGGCAAAGCTTACCACTAAAGCCTCAGGATGGGGTCAAACACATCCCCAAAGCATTACAGCATTCATGACAAAGCAAAAATAACAGTTCAACACAACAGTTAATTTGGCAGGCAGAAGAGAAAATGGCCTGATGTTGCGGCGGAGTCGGGAATCCTTGAAGGAACAAGGTCTAAGGCTGTTTTTCTTTAAACCCTTTATTGCCTTACCAACAGCAGCAATAATCTCAGTCTCCTCAAAAGAAACAAAGAAAAGGGTATACTCACATGAACAAAAGAGAGAAAGGGAAACACCTTTAAATATCTTAGTTCTAAGTATAGCAAAAGCTGAAAGTATTAATAAGACAGCCTACTGTTAGATTCAATACATGGCTAAATCCTTTATGCTGAGTTTCATTTTAAGATTTTTCCTTTATTGATAAATCATCTTCCTCTTATTAACAGAGTGGCTTTGTATATTAAACTCCTCTAAATAGCAACCAGCTCAGGTTACCTGGCAACAGCCTCAGCAACTGCAGTAGATCCATTTTTTCTTTCACCAATTGCAGGCTCTGAATAAAAACAAAAGCAAAAGGAGAAAAGAGAAAGAAACAATTCAGTTAGTAGCACACCTAAACACCTCCTCTGAAAACCTGCTCTAATAATTGCAACAAGTAACAAAAAGGAGTAAGAATAATAAGTGAACATAAAAAGACTTACACTTAAACAGTACAAGTTTTTCCTCACTTGCACCAATTTTCTTTCAAATTTCCTACAGAAGACTAATCAGTTTGTCCAGAAATATAATGAATTACTCAACACTAGCATGTAAAAATGAAAATTAAAACTTCTCCTCAACCAATTCATCTCTCTTCTCATACAGGATGTAAAAAATTTACAGAGTAAGAAAATACGAAACTTTAATAAAGAAAAAAACTTTAGTAAAATAAATTATACAAGAAAATGTTTTCAATTGATACAAATTTTCAATAGTATGCAGTTTGGTTGTTTTTGTTTCTTTTAAACAGTGCACAGTTTTAAGAGAACCCATACACAGAAGGTACTCAAGTTCTTCCCAAAGTGCCTTTGGGACAAATATTTGAAAAACAAAACTTATTTTCAAGAAAGAATCTGTAGCAAAGAATTAAGAGCGACACTGAAAAGAATCCCATATTCTCAAAGCAGTGTCACTAATGCCAAGGGATTAAAATGTGTTCCTTTAGAAATTTATTCCAGCCTTAGAGAAAATAACACATATTTTTAAACATTTCTAAAATAATTCATGACCCAACATAATCTTCTTAACAGTCCATCAAGGGGGCAGAAGTTTAGTGGTTAGAGCCCTGGCTATGAAACAGGCCCTGGCTCCAGCATTAGTAGTCCAACTTGGAGTAAACCCCATCTTCTGAGTCACTTTCCTCATCTGTAAGATAGAGATAAACCAGAACCAACCTCACAGGTTTGTTGTGAAGATGAAATGAGTAAAACTCTGAGTCCGGTGACTGCCAGATAGTGTACTCTTACTATCAGGAAAGGTAGTAATACCGTCCATTATGTTAGCTCCACTTAAGGTCTTCCCAATTTTAACTTCAAATCTAAAGATTCAAGGCTACCACATACTCTCTTGATAAGCCCCACTTGATTTCAGAGAGAATAAAAATGGAAACATGTAATACTTTAATTTCTACTGAGGTTCTATAATTCAAATTAATAAGCACAGAAAAAGTAGAAGAGCACTATAATTCAGACCCAGACTGCTGGTTCTTGAAACTACTTTTTTTAAGTTTATTTTTTTCAGTAATCTCTACACCAACATGGGGCTCAAACTCACAACCCTCAGATCAAGAGTCGCATGGTCTTCCAACTGAGCCAGCCAGGTGCGCCCCTGGGTTCTTAGTTGGGGTGCCTGGGTGGCTCAGTCAGTTAAGTGTCTGACCTTGGCTCAGGTCATGCATGATCTCGCAGTTCATGGGTTCGAGTCCTGTGTCGGGTTCTGTGCTGACAGCTCGGAGCCTGGAGCCTGCTTCAGATTTGATGTCTCCCTCACTGCCTCTCCCCCACTCATGCTCCCATTCTCTCTCTCTCTCTCTCTCTCTCTCTCTCTCTCTCTCTCAAAAATAAACATTAAAAAATATTAAACAAAAAAACCACTTTAAATTCAGGCTACCCCATTTACTAGCTGTTTGACTCTAGGAAAAGCACTCAATCTTCCTGTGCCTCAGTTTCTTCACCTATAAAATGAGGATAGTAACAGGACTTACTTCACAGGTTTGTTGTGAGATTCAATGAGCTATACTTGTAAAATGCCTGGAATATCATAAGTACTCAAAGCATATTAGCTAAAATTTCTTTGGTCTCCAGAGAATGAGAGGCCCTTCTTATTCAAGTCCACCCATTCTGCTATAGTCTTTTGAAAGCTTCCTCTCCCAACTCCCTCAGGGTTTTGATCCATTAACTGTTTCCCCTATTCCCTCATTTTTAACCCATCTCTCTTTTGGAGACTTTCTCTCAGCCTATAAAATGCTTAGGCCTCTCTATGCTTAGGCATAAAAATGAAAAAAATCTCCAATCCTAAATCTCTCTAACGTGGCGTATTTTTTCCTTTCTCATATAAACTTCTCACAAGTAGAATATGTTTGCTGCCTCTTCTTCCCATCACTCCTCAATTAACTTCAGTATAGCTCCCACCCAAAGCACCACACTGGAACAGTTCTTGCTAGAGTCACCAAATGGATCCGAATGGCCAAATCCAATGTACATTTTCAGATATACCTTATTAGACATTCACTTTTGCATCTGACATTATCTTCTTGTAATTCTCCTCCCCATAAGCTTCCTTTCCCATCTCTTTTATAAGACTTCTTCCTGTTCTAACTCCATTAAACAGCATTTACAAACTACCTAGTGGAAAAATTATAAACTTTTGTGTCAGACAGATCTGACTGAAACTCTAACATTATCTCTTAGCAATTATTGTGACCTTAGGCATATAACTTTAAAACCTGTTTCTGGAAATAAGGATATCTACTTTGGAGTGCTATCATGAAAACTAAATTCAGATGTAGATTCATTCTGTATTTTTCCCCCGTCCCTCTAACTTCCATATTCAACCGGTCCCAAGGTTCTCTCAATTCTACTATTTACCTCTCTGACTGATCCTCTCATCTCCATCTCCACTACTAATAACCTTACTTCCTGGTTAAACAAAGTCTGAGTTTTCCAGGCAGGAGAATAGGAAATGGGAAGGCAAGGCAAGGAATAAAGCACAAAGGCATGAAGTTTTTAATACTCAACTGATACTTTTAAAAAAGCTAATCTGATATTATTGTCTTGCCTACAATTCTTCAGTGTCTCAGCATCATGTAAAAGGCCTTTCCAAATCTGGATCTTTGCAACCTCCCTTGTTTGTACCTTCTCTGTATTCTAGCCATAACCATTAACATGCAAGTAATGGAGAAATAGTCAATACAAGCCTAGAGTGTGAATCCACAATCCTGCATTTTCTACCCTCCTCTGAACTGTTTCTGAACATGAAAACCAATTACTTTATATATGCAGGTTTAATACAGAGAAACAAGCAGCACCAGAGATTATAAAATCAAGCATCTTCAGTAACATGACAGTGCCCAGCTGAAAGCAAAGACTTAAGTCTGTGAGACTTAAGACTTTAGAAATACAATTATAAAAGTATTAATCATTGTAACTAGGAGAAAGATAACTAATACTTCTCATATGATCTGCAGCTACTAATTACCCGGATGGACATAAAATAAAACTTACTTTCCAAACTAAACTGCAAAGACTCTTCACTCGTCTCAGTCTCAGGAGTGACCAGTTTCATTCTTAGACACAATTTATCATCCACTTCTGGGGCAGCCCCAGGATTTCCTTTTTCATTCCCAAGTATGGGATCATTGGTCTCCACCATGCTTTCAGACATGACATCACTGGTTACTATGGTGCTTTCTGGATAGTTGCTAATACCTGAAAGAGGGAGGCAGGAGGAAGAAAGGAAAAACACTAAAATACAAACATGAAAAACTACAATTTGAGGTCACCAATTTGCCTGTTTGGCTCCACAGCTCTGCAGGATTGAAGGGGGGGTTTCCTAGGATAGATCCTGTCACAGTATCAACAACTACGCACTAGTATTGACACCTGGTCTTAAGAGGAGCAACAGGATTCAGTTCCACTTCTGCATCTGGACAAAGGATGCTGCATGAGCCCTCAGCCAACCCACATCTGCCAGCATCAGGCATAGGTAGCAGGAGACTCCAGACGGCATGACTGTTACCTCCCAGCACTGACTAGAGAAAACAAATAGGTTAATGCAGAAGACTGCTGGCTGTTTCAGGGAAGGAGGATCTAAGTTTCCCTGCCCTGTCAAGTAGCAGACTGATAGCCGGGGTACTGAATAAACAGTACTTCTACCCTATTTGCTGTCCCTTCCTTATAAAAATAGCTCTGTATCATTACTTCGCCCTGCAAGTAAGAGAATAAAATCTGTGTATTCTCTTCCTTCCTTCCTCCCACCCTTTCTTTCTTCTCATTACCACTCAGTATCTTCTAGGAGCAAATTCATGGAATCAAACATCACAGCTTATTCTCTAAGACAAAACCAACCTTACCAGGCAGGCCCAACTCCTCAAATCTAAAAGAATCACTTGCATAAAGAATGGTATCTCAGAAATTCTGCTTTAAATATTATTACATTTTAGTCGCTCACCAATAGGAGTACTGTGTCTCTTGGGCTCCAGTTTCAGGTGACCAATAAGAGGTGGAGTTGCACCAGTCAATGGTGGGATAATATCACCTTCCTTAGGCAACGTGAAATGAAATGGAGTTTCTGGAGGGAGTAAAAAAAATAATAATAATAATAATTAAAAATTAATAAATAAAAAAGAAACCAAAACAGAAGTATAAGAAGAAAATAAAAGTAAAAGTGAGAAGAACTGCAAGAAGTATTTCAATTATTCTTTTCCCTTGCTCCCCAAATCAGCCACATTCCCAACCCGCCTCACCAGGCCTCCCAACCAATTTCCTATTATTTTCTGTGCTCTGGTTACAGCCAACAATAGGTCTGACACAAAGCAGACAACCAGAAAACAGACAAAACAGAGGAAGCCCAAAGTTTAGAGGCCCTGAGGAACATGAGTTCAAAAGGAACATGAACTGACCACATTCCTTCTAGGCCATACTAATATTCATATGTAAATGTCTGCCCAATAGTAAATCCCACATATATGAGCATTCCCAGTGCACCCATTTTGGTTAGTCATCAATAAATTAATATAAACATAACAATTTGTCAAGATATAAACCTTTATTTTTAACTAGGTCTTGGTTCCAAAGTTTTTACTAATCAGAATTAGCAAACTGCCAAAATGACATTTTCTGGGGGCACCTGGGTGGCTCAGTCGGTTAAGCGTCCAACTCTTGGTTTTGGCATAGGTCATGATCTTTGTCAGGCTCTGCGCTGACAGCACGGAGCCTGCTTGGGATTCTCTCTTTTCCCCAATCTCTGCCACTCCGCAGCTTCTGTATACACACACACACACACACACACACACACACTCTCTCTCTCTCTCTCTCTCTCTCTCTCACACAAAATAAACATTTTTTTAAAAAAAAATCACATTTTCTGATTTCTTGTTTATCTCTTTTAATAAAGTGACTAGGTTTGGGAGAAAAAAAAAAAAGAACTGCTAGACTGCTCCTCTTAAACCTAACATCTGAAAATTTGTACTTACTTTCCTGTGAAGGCTCAAAATACCTATAATCTGGCATACCCAGACTCTACTCCTTCGCAAGCATTTTGCCAAATGCGTATCCCAACACCACCAAGCAATTATCCGATTCTCAGCAGCAAATGACTGGTATCATTCACTTTTGACACAGAAATCTACCTGGAGATGGCATCAGTCCCACAAGACTGCCCCCACTTCAGATAACAATCACAAGGCCAGGTTGTTATCTGTGTTTCTCACCAAATGGCTATACTTTGAGGATCCCACAACCTCCTCCCTCAGGTTTGACTAACTTACAAGAGCTGCTCACAATACTCGGAGACTCACTTACACTTACCAATTTATTATAAAGGACACAGATGAACAGCCAAATGAAGCCGGACACAGGGTAAGGTCCAGAAGGGTTCTGATAGCAGGAGCTTCAGTCCCCGTGCAACTGGGATGAGATACTAGCTCTGGCTCATTACAACTTTGGGCAGAACCTTATTAAATCTTGTTGCTCAAGCAATTTCACTGAGCTTTAATCTCCAGCCCTTCCTTCCAGGAGGAGGGTGGGTAGGGCTCAAAGTTTCAACCCTCTATTCACTTGGTCCTCCCAGAGAACAGCCTGGGTCCTGAGGCTATGTAGGGATTCCACCCTAAATCACTTCATTAGCATAAACTCAGAGGTGTTTGAAAGGGTTTGTTATGAATAGCAAAAGATATTCCTAGCACTTAGGAAATTACAAGGATTTTAGGAGCTCTGTGTCAGGCACTGGATGAAAACCAAGTTAATTTCTCACAATACCACACTTTTCTCTTTTCATCTTTTTCCACTCCACTTCTACCTTTTATTATCTTTCATATGAAGCACTTGATACTTTTTTCTTCAGTCAGAAAACAACAAAAAACATCTCTTACATCTACATGTGAGAGAAAATGAATTAGTAACCTGAAGGGATGAAGAGAGAAAATGAAATAAACTTTAGAAATAAAGGGTGAGGGGCGCCTGGGTGGCCCAGTGGGCTCAGGTCATGATCTCACGGCTTGTGGGTTCGAGCCCAGCGTCCGGCTCTGTGCTGACAGCTCGGTGCCTGGAGCCCGCTTTGGATTCTGGGTCTCCCTCTCTCTCTGCCCCTCCCTGGCTCCCACTCCTGTCTCTCTCTCTCTCTCAAAATAAATAAACATAAAAGAAAAAAAGAAATAAAGGGTGAAAAGTATATATGCTCAGCTAAAGGAACTGTAAAGAGTATGAGAAAGACTATCAGATTTGCATCTTATATGGCAAAGAATTCCACCATAGTAATAGAAAAGAGAAATGGGTCAGGTATATAAGGATTCTTTCTCTGGCAATTACTTAAAAAGCAAGTCCTTTAGGTTAATAAAGAAGAACTTAGAAGAGATACAAAAACTAAAAAGTAAAAAAATATCTCACAAAATATCAAACATCGCAAAGATATATTTTACAGAATTTTGGTTCCTGGAATAATCACCTGCACTGCACTGCTCTCTTGACAGGAACCATCCCTCCTATTATGACTGACCAAGCAGACTTTTGAAAATCTATGTGGGGGTGCCCGGGTGGCTCAGTCAGTAAGCATCTGACTCTTGATTTCAGCTCAGGTCATGACCTCATGGTCAGTGGGATCAAGCCCCACGTGGGGCTCTGCGCTGTTGGCGTGGAGCCTACTGGGGATTCTCCCTCTCCCCCTCTCTCTCTCTGCCTCTCCTCTGCTCGTGTGCACACGCACCCTCTCTCTTTCTCTCTTCCAAAAATAAACTTAAGAAAGAAAATCTATATATGAAATCTTTAAGTACTTCCTTTTATGTCATACCGTAACACGCAAATGTAATATGCAAGCATTAATTACTGAACATTATTTCCCCATAACAGGGTTTCCTTTGCACAGTACTAGATAATACTTAAGAACAATTATTTGTACACCACTGACCCAGCTGCATTACTACAACCAAACAGAAAAATGAATCTACTTTTATAAGCAACACTGCACTCCTTATCTGGTCCTTCAATGATTCATTCCTGGATTATTACAACAGCCTATCAATTATTTTCTCTGCCAGAAGTCTCCCCTCTTCCCCAACCCCCAATTCGTTCTGTATACCACAACCAAAGCAACATTCCTATAAAACATTAGAATATGTTAGCCTCCTGTCAAAATGCCAAGGTTTCCACTAGAAGATAAATTCCTAACTCTTTAATCAGCATTCAATTAACTAGTAGCAGCCTATATTTCTAGTCTTTAATTATTCATATTCAGAAAGCCTCTATTCAATGTCCTCCAAATGCTTTCCCATTTCTCTGCTTTTGTTCAACTCACATGAAAGACACCACTAATCAAGTTATCACCATCCTGCAAAATAATATTTTACCCTTCAATACTGGAATTTTCCACATATTTAATTATTTCTCTGACACTTATCACACATATTGTTTAATTTATCAAATCCCTTCCTGAAATCCCAGATTATCACGGGCTATCCTATTGTTTGCCAGCATACCAACCTATGAAGAAAGCAATGAACAAAAGGAAACTTAGTATCAATCACCAAACCAGCGGAGTGGGGTGTTTGTCTTTATTACTAAGGACTTTAGAAAAGTCATTAGTCCAAAGCAATATTTAAAAAACCTTTAAAGTCAGGAAGGTGTCCCTTACTTCTAACTTTTTGTTACAATCTATATCTCATTTAATCTTCTTTTGTGCTCAAAAGAAGAACCAGTTATTTCTTACAATTGATTAAAAGCCACCTACTTAAAAATATGAGAATTTCTATACTAGATAACTTCATGCATAAACACTTTACCCTACAAGTCTGCCTCTGACATTAACATCTAATTAGGATGATATTCATAAAGTAAGACGGTAGAGGTTAGAGCTAGAGCACAAAACATACCTAGCTTCCCTGATCATTATTAACCCATCATAGACTACCTCTTATGGATTTAAGTAAAGACTTATTGAACTTGTCACAATTTTTCCTATAATCAACCTATCAAAATCATATTATATATTGAATAAGGCTTGGTTTCCAAGTACCATCTTTCTAAATTTGCTTTTTCAAATTTCAAGAGGTTTCCATAAACAGATGTCTGAAGACGTCTCATGTCTCCAAGTTACCTATATACACAGGCACTTAACAGTGATTCTCTCCTTTTCTCTCCCAACTCCCTCTCTCCTCTTCCCTGTACTGTTCGAACTTTTACATATACTTTTTTTTAATCAATAAAGCTATTAACAAAAACAAAAGTAACCCTTCTAACTTTACTATACAGGAATCTAATGAACAAATCTGGGACTCAACCAATTCGTACCTTTCATTTTGTCTTTCCAAACTAAAGAACCATTAACTTTTTAGGCTATTCTCATTTAAATTAGTTTCTCTTAAACTTTAGCAATTAAACAACTGTATTTTAAGTACAGAATAATTTTTTCTCTTGTCTAGCAATGCTCTTCTGAATGATTTATTTTACTTCAGACTAATTTTCTAACAGTCCAACCACTGTCTTCACTGTTTTTAGTTGTTTGGCTCAAAAACTAAAATCTTGAAGCAGAAAACAACTTAATAGTATTTTCAACAATCTAGACAAAAGATTAGTAAAGCAAGTTTTTACTATCACAGTGTCTACTATAAAAAAGAGCTGGCCCGGGCAGTTAATGATGTAAGCAAGAATTCATGGAGCAAGAATTCATGTTAAAGTGATACAACTAATATCCCAATGTTTTAGAAGCTTCTTTTGCATTCAAGTGCTAAGATAATTAAAAAATACTCCTAAGCAACCATATTAAAACAATTTATAGGCCCTAATGCTTTCTTAGCCTAGGTCAGTAACAGTATTTAGATATAAAACAATTTTTAAAAATATTCAATACAAGATATTAGATCATTCAGATAGTTCTTTGCCATAATTTGTCAGATTCAGAGAAACTATATTACATAGTCTTATAGGAGTAAAAAGCATAGAGTTCAGAATCAGCAGACCTAGGTTCTAGTTCCACCTCAATTATTAACTAGCTATGACTTTAGAAAGAAGAGAACGAACCCATAACTCTTTTAACTTCCTTCCAGTTATAACAATTTCTTGTTCTAAAAAAGAAAAAAAAAAAGAATCCTGAATATAAAACCTAATGATAGGGGCAATTTTGAAAGTAAAAAAAAAAAGTACTAATAATAATCACACCTAGACAAGAAGTATAAACTGGGACTGTTCCAGGAACATCAAAAGGTCTGATCACCTATACTAATAGCTATGAGGCTGCCCAAATACTGTTTCTCAGTTCGATACACTTGGAGACTTGTTTTCTTAAATTTGTATTTTGTTTTCATTTTTCTGTTTTTAAGAGATTGTTTTGTTTTCAAATCATACTAAATCTGGTCATTCAGAAAGTATTCTCATTCTGGTCTTAGGTAAAATAGCTAAAGAACATGGACTAATTATCTTTTCTGGTTTAAGGGTTTTTTTTGTTTTTGTTTTTTAATATCTACTTATCTGGGGGAGAATGCAAACAGGGGAGGGGCAGACAGAGGGGGACAGAGGATCTGAAGCAGGCTCTGCACTGACAAACTGACAGCAGTGAGCCCAATGTGGGGCTTGAACTCACAAACCATGAGATCATGACCTGAGCCAAAGTCAGACACTCAACCGTCTGAGCCACCCAGGTGCCCCTTCAAATTTAAGGTTTAAGGGGCGCCTGGGTGGCGCAGTCGGTTAAGCGTCCGACTTCAGCCAGGTCACGATCTCGCGGTCCGTGAGTTCGAGCCCCACGTCGGGCTCTGGGCTGATGGCTCGGAGCCTGGAGCCTGTTTCCGATTCTGTGTCTCCCTCTCTCTCTGCCCCACCCCCGTTCATGCTCTGTCTCTCTCTGTCCCAAAAATAAATAAAAACGTTGGAAAAAAAAAAAAAATTTAAGGTTTAAGATGTATATATGTTGAACCATATTTAGAAACTTTACCTAATGCCCATAAAAAGAAAAAAAAAAACAAAACAATAACAGTACACTCATTAACAAAATTCTAAATATTTTACTATGTAGGGTAATCAAAAAAAATCCTTTTATTTCAAGGTAACTGTCAAAATATAAAAATATGAGCAAGGTTGGGACCCAAGTAGAAAACACCAGATTGTTATAATTTCTAAATACCTAGAAAATTCATGCTGATTATTCCTGAGTTATAAAGCTGATAAACCTCGGATGATTCCACAATTACAGCTACAAAAGAAATACATAATGCAATTTCTTTATTTCCCCAACTATGACTGGCTCTTCATAAACATAATTCCAAGTTAATTTTCACCCCTGACATAAGCACGGTACTCTCCTACCTTCTATTCCAAATTATACTTTGATTGGAAACAGAACAATTTATAAGCACACTCACCACTAGAGCTTTCACAGAAGCTTTGTGAAGCATGGGCAGAGGCCTTCTCCAGCTGCTGGGTTTCTACGCCTGAGCCCAGCTGCTTTGCATTAGCTATTTCTGAGTCTTTTGGTAATGAGTTACCAGTTTTCTCTTGAGGTTCAGCTTGCTGCATCTCCTGGTCAGGTCTCAGAGCATCATCTGCTCTCACTAAAGTCAAGGGAGGCTGTGGAGAGTGCACCTCTATAGGTTCCTTTTCGGCAGTCACTGATTTCACATCTCCTTCATATTCTGCACTCTTTTCTTCCTGGGTGTCAACTCTATTCTCAGCACATGGTTCTATTTCTGGAGCATCATCCTCCCACGACTGGGAATCTGAGCATTTCTCCACTCCCTCTAAAGGTTCAGAAGAAACATCAACTCTGGGAGATGGTTCCTTCACATCTACAATGACAACACTTGAATCCTCTGAAGTAGCTTCTTCCCAAGCCTCCTGATCCTTATGTTCCAATTCGTGGTCAAGAACTGGAATCTTCTGGGGGGAATCAATACTAATCACACTGGTTTCAACTTCCATAGCTTCCTGGCATTCTTGTTTTGGGATTTCCTTTGGAAGACACAATGCTTGGGACTGAGTTTCAGTCAGAGAAAGGTGCAATGGGACACTCTCCATATTTTCTTCTTTGGGCTCCTCTCCTTGACTTTCACAAGGAGTCTCCGGGATTTCTTCCACCTCAGACCCTGAAGACCCCTCCTCTGGATGATGTTCTTTAATTTCCATAGCTTCCTCCTGATCTAAAACACTAGAGAGTGCCTCAGATCGAGTAGCTGGAGAAGGAACTGCCTGACTTCCTGAATCACAAGTGAGATCAATACAAACATCTTCTGCTACAGTGTCTTCTCTGCCTTTGCAATCAGTGGCTAAAATACTTACGTCATCTCTGGTTTCTGTGTCATCCCCCTTTGTTTTATCCTTCTGATTCAGTTCTACTTGGCCATCTTGTGATGGATTCATCAGGATATTATCATTTTCAGCAGGAACAAGTTTAGAATTAAGAACTGGAGACATGGGTTCAGTATCCTCAATCTGCGTGTTTTCCCCATCTTCACCAATCCTGTGAGAACTCAAGCTCTCCACCTTCGGGGACTGACTACACTCACTTGTAGAAAGCATCAACTTACAAGAATCCCCTGTCAAAGATAGCCCAATATCCTCAGTGGAATTCTTTGGTTCAATCTCTGAAGTTTTAGAACACTCAACAGTCAAAGATGAACTGTGCAAATCTCCACCTTTCTTCCCATCATTTGATCGTTCTTCCAAACTTGGGGATGGAATGAAAATGTCCTAAGGAGGAACAAAAAGAAATAAATCATTTCTTCATAATCCTATTTCTTTTATATCTAATCCCTGAATTCATCTAAAATTTCTAAAGCTATTATTCAAGAATTATAGAACTCTAGGGCCATAATCTCAGAAATACAAAATTCCTAAGTCACCAGTCTTTTCTACAACCTAAGCCACTCATTTAATCCTTTTCCTATGAATCACTCATCTAGATAATACAATCAGAAACATTAAAGTATTAACTTATCCTTCTAAGGGTAGGAAGACACTTAAATTTAACTGTACATCACCAAGCTACTAAAATCTTGTCACATATTTGATGGGCCCTCCATCACACAGTAATCATTTAAACACATGCTTACACGGCCCACTTCATTTCTCACAAAGGAATATACACTTATTTTACTTCCCACCATCTCAAAATATGCTAGTATTCATAAAATAGAGGTTAAAATCCAAAGCTTTCAATATCATCAGTCAACAGACACCAGTACATACCAACAGGGATGGCTGAAATTAAAACGACTACATCCTGTTGGTGAGGATATCAAACAACTGTAACTCTCATACACTGCTGGTGGGAATGCAAAAGGGAAAAGAGAAGGACAGTATCTTCTAAGGTTAAACATACATTACCATATGACCCAGAAATTCCACTTGTTAAGTATTTACCCAAGAGAAATAAAACGCTATGTCCGCTCCAAGATGTGGATGCAAATGCTTATAGCAGCGTTACTCATAACAGTTCAAACCTGGAAGCAACTCAAGTGTTCATCAACTAGCGAATAAACAAATTGTGGATATCTACATTATGGGCTACTACTCAACAATGAAAAGGAATCAGATGTTATTACATGCAACAATATGAATGAACCTCAAAAAATGCTAAGCTAAAGAACTCAAACAAAAGACCATATACACTTTATGATCCCAACTATATGAAATTCTCAAAAAAACCCAAAACTATAGTGACAGAAGGCAAACAAGTGGTTACCTAAAGGAGAATAGGGGGTCAGGAGATGGGGAGGATGAATCAACTGCAAAGGATTATGAAGAAACTTCTTAGGGTGAGGAAACTGTTCTGCACTTTGATGAACATGGTGGTGGTGGTGTCTACACATTTGGACACAACAACCAAAATTCACCAAAATCCCCACTTAAGATGGCATTTTATTTTAAATACCACCTTAATATAAAAAAAGAGAAAACAACCCAAAGCTTAGATATGTTTTTATGTAAGAATTTACATTTAATATGTTATTTTACCTGACATAAATGCTATAAAACTCTAAACTTAAATGATAAGGCATTAATTTCCTATGATTTTTAAGGGAAAGAGAAAATCAAAATTAAGTTGCCAAAAATTCTGTATACTCCATAAATGCTGTTATTCCAATGTCTCCTGTTATCGTTTACCCTTTCAGATTATAAAAAGTCATAAATTTAAGACTGCTCATATTCTCAGGTGTGACAAAGTAAGTATAAATTGGTTCAACATTTCTAAATGGCACTACGACAATAAATAGCCTTGAAACTTCATATACTCTCTCACCCAAGAATTCCGATTCTGGGAAATGATTTGATTGAAGTACACTGCTACTTAGCTACAATACTGTTCAGTGCAAATGTATTATTTAGAATAGGAAACAATATAAAATACCTTATAAGAGAAGATTCACTTAAAAATTATGATACAGGGGTGCCTGGGTGGCTCAGTCAGTTAAGCGTCTGACTTCAGCTCAGGTCATGATTTCATAGTCTGTGAGTTTGAGCCCTGCATCGGGCTTTGTTCTGTCATGACAGCAGAGCCCAGAGCCTGCTTCAGATTCTCTGTCTCCCTCTCTTTCTGCCCCTCCCCTGCTTGCATGCATGCTTTCTCTCTCTCTCAAGAAATAAATGTTAAATAGTAAAAATAAAATAAAAATTAGGATACAAAGTATTCTATCATGTGAGTGTTATCTACATAAAATTATAGATGAATATTGAAAGAGAAAAACATTCAGGTTATGCATTAAATAGAAGCAGTTTCTATTTTAGTAAAAAAAAAAGTATGTGAACATATATTTTACTGTCGACTTTTTATACATTTTTCTATGATTTTCATGAATTCTTAAACACACACAAAAAGGTGAAAAGTGGCTATTTCTTTTTTTAAAATTTTTTTAAATGTTTATTTTTTTAGGGAAAGAGACAGCATGAGCAGGGGAGGAGCACAGAGAGAGGGAGACACAGAATCTGAAGCAGGCTCCAGGCTCTAAGCTGTCAGCACAGAGCCCGACACAGGGCTCGAACTCACAAACCATGCAATCATGATCTGAGCTGAAGTTGTATGCTTAACCGACTGAGTCACCCAGGGGCCCCAAAAGTCTATTTCTGAGACAGAATAATTAATGATCTTATTTTCATTTATCTCTATATTAGACATCCTCTATAAAAAATTTTTATTACAAAATAAGTCATTTTACAAGAGCTCATATATAAGACATTACTAATCAACTTTTTTAATGTTTATTTATTTTTGAGAGAGAGCACAAGCAGGTGAGGGGCAGAGAGAGAGAGGGAGACACAGAATCCGAAGCAGGCTCCAGGCTCTGAGCTGTCAGCACAGAGCCCAACAAGGGACTCAAAACCACAAACCACAAGATCATAACCTAAGCCAGTCAGACACTTAACCAACTAAGCCAAAGTCAGACACTTAACCAACTAAGCCAACCAGGTGCCCCTAAGAAAAATTTTTTAACGTTTATTCATTTTTGAGAGAGACAAAATGCAAGCGGGGGAGGAGCAGAGAGAGAGAGGGAGACACAGAATCCAACCTATGCGGGCTTGAACTCATGACCTGAGGCAAAGTCTGAGGCTTAACAGACTGAGCCACCCAGGCGCCCCATAAACTATGAGTATCTCTTAAGTGAAATTCGCATAACATAAAATTAACCACTCCAGAGTAAACACTTACTTACAATGTAGTGTAACCACTACCGCCTCTATCTAGTTAAAAAAATTTTCATCACTCCAAAAAGAAACCACATATCCATTAAGTAGTGGTCCCCAATTATGAATACCTTTTAAGCATTATCAGAGTAAATACTGGTATAATTTTATATTTTTACAGGATTTGTATTCAATATATGTAGAACTTCAGAGTAAAATTTCAGGGGCTAACCAGCCCATCAATAAGCTACTACTTCTTTTTTTTTTTTTTTTTTTAATTTTTAAGTTTATTTATTTTGAGAGAGAGCAAAAGAGCACAAGTGGTGAAGGAACAGAGAGGTTAAAAGAAAATCCCAAGCAGGCTCTGCACTGTCCGCACAGAGCCCAATGTGGGGTTCAAACTCAGGAACAATGAGATGATGACATGAGCCAAAATCAAGAGTCAGATGCTTAACCAACTGAGCCACCCAGGCGCCCCAACAAGCTATTATTTATAAAGACTGCCTGATCCTAGCTAGCCTCTGAGTGTCTGACCCAAAATAATCCACACTACTGAGACTCCCTGAAGACCTGGTCAGAAAAACTGAGCTAAGTGAAGAGAATCCCCTCAGGGGTCTGGATAAAGACTGACAGAGAACTGTCAGGACTATGCTCAGTGTGAGTCAATCTTTAAGTCTGGATTCATTACAGACCTAAATCCACATTATCCAGCGAATCAAAATCTGGTCTCACATATACGGAGTTTAAGAGCTATTCATATAATCATCTATAATCTGATTTTTCATTCCCAAAATCATTATGTATATCAAAACTGAGAAAAGCATCAAGTACTGAAGTTTTACTAATCCTCTCATCATCCCTTACATCCTAGTCAAGGGTCAAAAAGGCTATATAATTAACAAATACATTAAAAAAGATAGGGGTGCCTGGGTAGCTCAGTCAGTTAAGCTTCCCAGTCTTGATTTCAGTTCAGTTTGTGACCTCAAGGTTCATGGGATCAAGCCCTGAATCAGATCTGCACTGATACCACAGAGCCTGCTTGGGATTCTTTCTTTCTTTCTCTCTCTCTCTCTCTCCCTCCCTCCCTCCCTCTGCTCCTCCCCTGCACGCATGAGTATGTGCACGGACATGCACACACTCTCAAAATAACTACTAAAAAGAAAGAAAAAATACACAAAATTACCTTTATCTCAATTACCTTTTCATCAGTAATTATTTGATAAATATTTTGATCTTACAACATCAAAATTAGACTGACTTGGACTCCAGTAACCATGGTACAGACAAAATAACAGATATGCAAAAGTTAGCCATTAAGAATAAAATGTAAGAAGTTTAATACATAGGGGCAAAAATGTATACAACTTCTAAATTATGATGGTGGATTTAATACACACACTTAACTCTTCTCCAAAACCCCACTAAGCAACAGTAAAGGAAAAAATTTTTTAAACATGATTTTTCAAGGGAAGAAAAAAAAAAAAACAGAAGAAAAGATAACAGCAACAGAATTTTGGAAGAATGATCATCTATTTCACAGACTAGTGGAAGCTGAATTCTAAGCCAGCAGTAGAGAAAGCCAAGAAGCAACCCAAATTACACCCCAGAACCACCATGCCCAAAAAAGATTCAGGACTTGGCAACAGCATCAGGTGAGTCTGGAAGTGGTGAGGGTGGAGCTAAAAACAGGAGGAGGACTGGTTGCAAAGCTATTTAAGAAGCAGTTCAGGGGCGCCTGGCTGGCTCAGTCAGTAGAGCATGTGACTCTTGATCTCTGGAGTCGTGATTTTAAGCCCCACGCTGGGTATAGCGATTACAAAAAATAAATAAACTAAAAAAAAAAAAAAAAAAAAAAAGGAGCAGTTCAGCTCTCAGATCCTCTCTCCCTGACCCTCCTCTGCCCTGGAGTAAAACAGAGCATCCCTGAAGAAAAAGAGGAATAATTATCAGAAAGTACCATACTGAAAACAGGGAGATTAAGTGAAAATTTACCTATTGAATGGAACCTAAACCTGACTCTCAACACCCCCAGTCCTCTTCTATCAACAGACTTCTAGAACAATGGCAGCCAGCAGACAGGAAATTAGACATTTTTCTGGGGAACCTGACCAAGCTGAGATAAATCAAAATACTAATACTAGCAGACCCCCCAAATGGCCCAGCAGATCACACCACAGTGAATCCCAGAAATAAGCACCCACCACCAGTTCAGAACGTCTAATGTTCAGAACTTCTAATCAGACTGTCTTTGAGCAAACAATCAAGGATTATCAGACACTTGAAGGAACCATTCAATTCGAAAATGAAACATCTAAGGGCGCCTGGGTGCCTCAGTCAGTTAAGCGTCTGACTTCAGCTCAGGTCATGTTCTCACGGTTTGTGGGTTTGAGCTCCACATCAGGCTCTGTGCTGACAGCTCAGAGCCTGGAGCCTGCTAAGGATTCTGTGTCTCCCTCTCTCTCTCTGCCCCCTCCCCACTTGCACTCTTTCTCTCTCTCAAACATTAAAAAGAAATTTTTTTAAATGAAGCATCAAAACTAAAATCTATTTGAAGAAGCATGACTATTCCAGGGAGTAGAAAACGTCTCAAAAAATCTACGATTAATAGGGGCACCTGGGTGGCTCAGTTGGTTAAACATCTGACTCTTGATTTGGGCTCAAGTCATGATTTCATGGTCATGGGATGGAGCCCCACGTCGGGGTCCGCACTGAGCATGAAGCCTGCCTGGGATTCTCTCTCTCCCTGTTCCCCTCTCTCTCTGCCCATCCCCACGCATGTGCTCTCTCTCTAAATAAATCAGTATCTTTTAAAAAACTGTTACTAATAACCTTAGGGAGACAAGATACTATATCCATAACACAAGACAAAATATAATTTTTTTAATAAAAAGAAAGCACATTCAGAGAAAAATAGCCCCAAAGTAGAGGGGTGCCTGGGTGGCTCAGTCGGTTAAGTGTCTGACTTCAGCTCAGGTCATGATCTCACAGTTTGTGGGTTTGAGCCCTATGTCATTGGGCTCTGTGCTGACAGCTCAGAGCCTGGAGCCTGCTTCAGATCCTGTGTCTCCCTCTCTCTGCCCTCCCCAACTTATGCTCTGTCTCTGTCTCTCACAAATAAATGAAACATTTAAAAAATTTTTTTAAATAAATAAAAACCCATAAGTAGAAATAACTCAGAGAAAGGTCAAAAGAAGGCTGAACCTGGCAAATGCACTCCTAGGCATATATACAAGAGAAATAAAAACACATGTCCACATAAAAACTTGTGCGTGAATGTACACAGTAGCATTATTCACAACAAGCAAAAAATGGAAAACAACCCAAATGTCCATCGACTGATGAGTGAATAAAATATGCTATATACATAAAATGTAGTATTATTCAGAATAAGAAAGGAATGGAGTTCTGATACATGCCGCAATGTGAATGAATTGTGAAAACATGCTAAATTAAAGAAACCAATCATAAAAGACTACATAATGTATAATTCCACTTATGAAATGTCCAGAACAGGCAAATCTAGAGAGAGACAGAGATTAGTGGTTGACTACGGCTGGAGATAGGAGAAACAGGAGTGACTACTAAAGGGGATGGGATATTTTGAAGGGAAGAAGAGAGATGAAAATGTTCTAAAATTAGATTGTGCACTAACTGCACAACTCTGTGAATATACTAAAACCCATTGGAGGGGCACCTGGGTGGCTCAGTCGGTTAAGTATCCGGCTTCAGCTCAGGTCATGATCTCGCAGTTCGTGAGTTTGAGCCCCACACTGGGCTCTGTGCTGACAACTCAGAGCCTGGAGCCTGCTTTGGATTCTGTGTCTCCATATCATTCTGTCCTTCCCCCACTCATGCCATGTCTGTCTCTCTCTCTCAAAAATAAACACTAAAAAAAATTTTTTTTCATGGGAATGAAAGCTGGTGCAGCCACTCTGGAAAACAGTATGGAGATTCCTCAAAAAACTAAAAATAGGGGGCGCCTGGGTGGCTCAGTCGGGTAAGTGTCCGACTTCAGCTCAGGTCATGATCTCACGGTCCGTGAGTTCGAGCCTCACGTCAGGCTCTGTGCTGACAGCTCAGAGACTGGAGCCTGTTTTGGATTCTGTGTCTCCCTCTCTCTCTGCCCCTCCCCTGTTCATGCTCTGTCTCAAAAATAAATAAACGTTAAAAAAAAAAAAATTTTTTTTTTTTAAAAAACTAAAATTAGAACTATACTATGAGCCAGCAATTGCACTACTAGGTATTTATTTATCCAAGGGATGCAGGTGTGCTGTTTCAAAAGGACACATGCACCCCAATGTTTATAGCAGCACTATCAACAATAGCCAAAGTATGGAAAGAACCCAATTTCCATCAATGGGTGAATGGATAAAGAAGATGTGGTATATATATATACAATGGAGTATTAGCAATCAAAAAGAATGAAATCTTGCCATTTGCAACTACATAGATGGAACTGGGGGTTTTACACTAAGTGAAATTACTCAGAGAAAGACAAGTATCATATGACTTCATTCATATGAGGACTTTAAGAGACAAAACAGATGAACATAAGGGAAGGGAAACAAAAGTAATATAAAAACAGGGAGAGAGGACAAAGCATAAGAGACTCATAAATATGGAGAACAAAGGGAGGGTTAGTAGAGGGGGGATGGAAGGGGGGATGGGCTAAATGGATAAGGGGCATTAAGGGATCTACTCCTGAAATCGTTGTTGCACTATAGGCTAATTTGTATGTAAATTTAAAAAAATAAAACTAAAAAAAAAAAACCTTTTTAATAAAAAAATAAAAATAAAAGCTAAAAAAGGTGAACAACACTGTATGTGAATTATATCTCAATTATCTCAATAAGGGTATTTTTTTAAATGTTTATTTATTTTGAAAAAGAGAGAGTGTGCAAGTGACAGAGAAGGAGAAAGAGAATCCCAAGCAGGCTCTGTGCTCACAGTGCAACATGGGGCTCAATCTCACAAACCATGAGATCATGACCTGAGCCGAAATCAAGACTCAAACACTTAACCAATTAAGCCACCCAGGTGCCCCAAAAACTAGTTTTGGGTTGTTTTTTTTTTTTTTTGAGAGACAGAGAGGCTCAAGTGAGCAAGGGTGGAGAGAGAGAGAATCCCCTGAGGGGCAGAGAGAGAGTGAGAGGGAGAGAGAAGGGGGTCTCACTAGAAACGGGACTCATGTTCACCTAAAGCAAGCTTCGAGCTCACCCGAAGAAGCAGGGCTCAAGCTCATGAGTTGTGAGATCATGAATTGAGCCAAAGTCAGATGCTTAACTGACTGAGCCACCCAGTGCCCCCAAAACTACTTTTTTTTTTTAAAGATAGTTGAGGAAATCCCCCAGAAAATTAAAAAGAGAGAAACAACAAAACAAGAAAATCACAAAACTAATTATTTCAACATCCAAACAATAAGTATTCTATTATAGGAAAAATTTCAAATAAGAACAACCTCCAAGGACTACAGTGAAAAGGAGGTGAGTGATGCACCAGGCACAAAAGGCAACAACACAGATTAGAAATTTGGAGTCTCCAAAAGAGGTTTCTTCAAAGAGATAAAGTTTGAGGGCCTCAAACATCTTGAGGAGATTATGACAACTGGTGGAGAGCCTAGGATTGATGGAAGAAAATTGTAGAAATCTAAACAAATGAAACAGACAATTATCAATTCCAGAATAAAAACAAGAAGCGATGTAAACATGAAAAATAATAATCTACAGATTCTGCTCTGAATGGTGTTTATAATAATAGTGCTTGCCGTCAGCACAGAGCCCGCCTGGGATTCTCTCTCTGTCTCTCTGCCTCTCTTCCGCTTTGTTTCTAAAAATAAATAAACTTTCAAAAAACATTTATAAAAAAAGAAAGAAAAGAAAACTAAAAACCATCTTGATACCCTCAGTACAGGAATGTACTGAGAGAATTCGCTTATGGTACATCCACTCAGAGACATATACAAGTTTTCAAAAGACAGTATAAGGACTATGTAACACTGAAAAACCATTATGGTGCAATGTTAACTGGAAAAAGAAGATGAAGGTTGTATGTTCACTATAAATAACTTTATTTTAAAAAAAGCAGGCGTGTGGAAAGACAAAAATGTTAGCAGCAGTTGTGTTAAAATAGAATAATGATTAATACCCCTTTCAATTTTGCACTAACATTTTCAAAAATTTAAAGACCTAGTATAAAATTTAAACATAAGTAACTCTGGAAATGTTCTATGACTAGATTGTGATGACAGCTGCACAACTCTGTAAATGTACTAAATATTGCTAAATTATATACTTGGAATCAGTAAATTTTATGTTTATACATGATACCTCAAAAATTGCTTAAAAAAAAAAAAAAGACATTCAGAGGAAAACACTTTTTCTATAATACTCACATGAGAAAATTCAGGCTGGGATGGGATAGGCAGTGACCCAGGAGTGAAGACTGGTGTGCTCTGAGACACTGGTGTTGAGGCTTGAGGTGATATAGTGGGCTCAGGTGGGAGAGGGGGGTGTTCTATCTCCAATGGTTCTTCATCTTGTAGTTTCTTCTCAAAACACTCTCCTTTTCCTTCTGATAACATGGACATGTCCATTGGCTCATCTGGTTTAAAACAGGAAAAACAAATTGAGAAATAAGCACTCATCAATATTACTCATGTTCCAATACCCCTAGTAACAAGTATATCACAGCAATTTCCATTCCTAAAAAAATAATGATTTAATTTTCAGAAAAGCTGACAGATTAATAGTAGACTGAGTCTAAGAAACCTAGCAATGCTTTCTTCCCCTGGGAGGAGGAAGGTCCACACTCTCCAAATCCTCAGATACAGATTTCATTGGGGTGGGGGGGGGCATTCATCTGGGGATAACCCACTCATCCCCTTGAAATGTTAAATTAACTCAGCTCCTCTGAACCCCTTTCCCTACCATTACTCAGTTTTTCCACATTTTGTATGGGAACACCCACGTTAATGTCACCTAATTTAACCATCGTATATTCTGCCACAGGCCTTGAGAGGCAGCGAATTTATTCACCACTCCAATATCTACTTATTTATGAACTCATTACATTTGCATTAACAATTGCTAAGCACAGAGAAATGAATGCCAGGAAAATACAGAAGAAGAAAAAATCTGTCAGTGTCAATCAGCAGTGATTTATCAAAGAACTAAGTGTAAGCCACTAATCCTGAGATAAATTGCTCAGGAGTGAAACACAAACACACACCACCACCACCTCCCCAATGCTTTCCCATAGTGTACTACCCACCTGTAGGCTAACAGGTTCTTCCTCAGAGCCAGCCTAGCTAGCTAGGTCTTGATTCATCAACCCTTTTTCCCCTATTTTACAACTAGACCCCAAACAGGCTTCCTTCTAGACCACATTCACAAATTATCTATATATACCACTAAGTTTTTCCCTGCCATCTACATTCATGCTACTGACTATACCTCACCTTGGTGCCTACCCTTGCTGCTTTGCTTGATTTAACCTCACATTCCAGTCTAATGCTAGGTTCCAGATCTGGTGCTGCAGGCCTTGAGCATGCTAGCACAGCTGTGTTAAGTATTTTCATTACACCGTTTCAGTTTCATTTTCATCTCTCTCGCCATGACAAAGTACTCACTAAGGACCTACTGTACTAAGCACTACATATAAAAAGGTTAATAATTTTAGAAAGAAAGAAAAGAAAGGAAGGAAGCAAGCATATATAGAGCCACAAACAGTTATGCACATGTTAAGCAAACACATTAAATCCAAAATACAATTGACAGGAGAAAATACAGTATGTTATATGAAAGAATAAAAAAGAATGCTGAATCATATATATAACATAATCCCAAGTCTGTAAAATACTTCTTTATGCATAGAAAATACTCTGAAAGGAAATATATCCAAGTACTAATTATGTCTGGATTGTGGTATCCAGGTGACTTTTATTTTCTTATTACTTTCCTATGGGCTTTCCAAACTTTCTACAGTGAGAATTATGTTTACAATCAGGGAGAAAGTATTTTTAGTATATTTGTGTGATATTCAATTTTCACACTATAAATAGAAAAAATGGTTTTAAGTACAAACCAAACTTAACTTGCATTAGGATTTTTGTGGAATGGATTGACTTTTATTTTTTACTAAAGATATTATTAATCATGCTATGCTTAATATGATACCAGTCTATTTGGCTACCTACAATTGACTTCAAGACAAACAACAAGACCCAAATTTAATGGCAAAAGAAAGTTAAGATTACATTTTGTCATGGGTAAATTAAACCTGAAAAACAGTTAAACATATTTCTATATTTATATCACTCAAGAGTAGAGACAGCAGGATATCATAGGAGGCATATAAACAGATGAGACCATAGGACCTGGAGGCAGCTGCCAGAGTTCAAATTCTGCCTCTATGACTTAGTTGTGAAATCTCTCTGTGACTCCATTTCCTCATCTGTAAAATGGAGATAAAACATCTACCTCGGGTTGCCTGGGTGGCTCAGTCGGTTAAACATCTGACTCTTGATTTTGCCTCAGGTCATGATCTCACAGTTTCGGAAATCAAGCCCCACGGGGGGCTCTGCACTGACAGCATGGAGCCTGCTTGGGATTCTCTCTCACCCTTTCTCTCTCTGCCCCTCCCCTGCTCTCTCTCAAAACAAATAAATATTTTTTAAAATTAAAAAAAAAAAAAGTAACACCTATTTCTTAGTATTGTTGCGAGGGTTCAATTAAAAAAAAACAAAAACAAAAACAAAAACAAAGCACCTAGAGCCAAAGAGAAGCACACCAAACAGGGCCTGGCATACCATAAGTGCTTAATAAATATTAACCATTATACCATCATTGGTATGTGAAAGAATTAAAAGGAGAAAATCATGAAATTTATTGGAAAAGACTTCGTAAAAGTAGTAGGAACTTAGAAATACCTTGAGTGACTGGATATAAGACTAAGAGAGAGTAAAAGAGATATAGATAACGAGATAAATTAAGTAAAAAGGAAATCTTTCTTGTGTATAAAGTAATGTAAAATCACTAGGTCCTCAAAGGAGGAAGTGAATGAAATCAAAATTTCTACAACCTGCTCCTAGCCATTCTTTGACTAAAACTGCTTGATGATAACAAAAATAACAGTTAAATAGCAAAAGAAACAATTTTTGGTTCCCTTTCCCCAGCAGCATGTCAACATGTTGCTGGAAACTTCTGGGTTATTAGTAACAAACCCGGTTCTTCACTAATAAACTAATATAACATACCATTCTGAGTTCTATCTTAACAAATTTTACCCTACAGATCTTTTTAAAAATTAAGTCAAAAATACAGAATTCTCATAAGAATGAGCCCCTTATACTAGGCCACATCCCTGAAGGGGAGATAGACATGAGTCCTACTGAATAGTTTAGGTCACAGTGTCTGAACATATAAAGAAACAGTACGTTCTGCAAGGCAGAAGAAGTGCTGCTGCTCGTCTAATCTGAGAGCAACAGACAGATCACGAGAGCTCACCTTTTCTCCCTTCTTGCTCTGTGGGACTGCTAGGAACGATAAAAGGGGTAGATCGGAAAGCATCAGGGGAAGGAGCAACAAGATCTGAGGAATTCCTTTATATAAAGAGAGAATCACAGGTTATTGTACCACAGCCACAGTTGTGCATTTGTTTTTTACTTTCTGATAGCAAAAATATCTAAGTCATCCAAACAAATCTTATTAGCAATCTCTCAAACATCTACCTGAGGCTGATGGAAGAGCCATGAATAATACTTAACTATTTCTCACACCAGACATATCCAAAATTAGAATTAAAAAAAAAAAAAGAATAAGGATAAAGCCATATGATTATAAGAGAAATAAACAATCAAACACAAGGACATCATGATTGCAAAGCAAGATGACAAAGAGCTAAAAAATAAATTCACGTGCAAAACTGAGATAAAAATACTCCAAATTTTACCTAATATTAGAAAGATCATGCACATTTTTATTTCAAAAAAAAAAAAAAAAAAGCAAATCTCTTTGCCATAACAGCGAGATAAAGAACTCCAACTAAGGTCAACTATAGTACAATCTATTCTCCACCCCTATGCGGTTAAATGGAAAGAACTGCTGGTCAAATAGAAGAGCAGTATGCTTGTTTTGGTTGTATAACAGAATATAACTGGGCAGTTTCTGTCTAGTGAAACAATTGGGCTACTATTATAAACTTCCAAATGGGGGAGTGCCTGGCTGGCTCAGTCAGAAGAGCATGCGACTCTTGATCTCAGGGTTCTGAGTTCGAGCCCCAAGTCGACTGTAAAAATTACTTAAATAAATAAAACTAAAAAAAAACCTCCATATGGGAAAGCAGAGCTACCTGCCTTCAATAGGTCCACTAAGCTCTTAACCCCAAAATTCTAAAGCCTAGAGTTTGCTTTTTGATTTTAAAAAGAATTCTAGACTAGCAATTTCAGCTCTTTCAACCTTAGCCTAAGACCCTCAGATACATGTTTCTTTGGCAGAGCTATTTCAGGCTTACTTACGTGGAAAGACTCTCCTGAACAAGGGACCTCTGACCAGAGAGCTGCAGGAGGTGCAGAGTGGTGGCAGGTGTGGAAGCCAGAGAACATCCACCTTCTTCCCTTGAAGGAGTAGAGCAACCATCAGAAGCTATTTTAAAAGAGAGAGAGAGAGAGAGAGAGAGAGAGAAAATCCAATTTCATTTGCTTCTCAAATTGACAATCCTGAGTTTAAAAAAAAAAAGGAAGAGGAGGAAGAAGAAAGCAAGCAAGCCACTCAGTACTGCAAAGAGTAATACCAATGTTTCCAACCATGTTCCAAGAGAGCAGAAACTGTTTTCTAATAGTAGTACAATCAATGGAATGCCATGCTAACACAAATTCTAAGTGACCAGTAAATACCATCCTCCCTAAATTACGGGTTTCTTTAATATAGAATGACAAAACATATTCCTTAGTCCTTTCCATCATGATTAAACCTTGGGAGGAAAAAGGCAGAATCCTTATCCCTCTGCTTGGCTGCTCTGCTTCTTGTGAAGCTTCTATTGTAAAACAGCAAGTAAGCCTTTTATTCCAAGGTCTACCTATGGTGAAGTAAAGCTCATGCCATGAAACAGATGGCAGAAGTAAAACAATGTGCATCACACCTGGATGATATGAATGCAGTTTTCATGATTAGAACCTGGGCCTCCTCAGAGGAGACAGAAAATACTAATGCATTAATAAAAGAATATAAGAGCAGTCATTGACTTATATTATGAACAATCTCTTGTTGGTCACTTCTCAGCAACAGACAGGGGTATTAGCTGCATTAATCCCAAGTATAAAGGAATTTCTTTCTGCTAGGCCATAACTTCCTATTTCTGATAGATGAACTAACTAATAAATAGATGAGTAGGCAGACTATTGCCCAGGTGATTATGAAAAACTTACACTTAATTATCATGATATTAAGATATGAAGACCTATGATGACTCTAATAGCTATTCTGTTCTTAATATTAAATTTACTATATTGGGGCACTTGGGTGGCTCAGTTGGTTAAGCGGCCGACTTCGGCTCAGGTCATGATCTCGCAGTCCGTGAGTTCAAGCCCCGCGTCAGGCTCTGTGCTGACAGCTCAGAGCCTGGAGCCTGTTTCAGATTCTGTTTCTCCCTCTCTCTGACCCTCCCCCATTCGTGCTCTCTCTCTGTCTCAAAAATAAATAAACGTTAAAAAAAAAAAAAATTAAAAAAAAAATTTACTGCATTATTCCTCAAATCTCCATTTCCAACACAGAGAGAAAACTATGTTAAAATGTAAAACAGGGGCGCGTGGGTGGCTCAGTTGGTGGGGCGTCTGACTTCGGCTCAGGTGGTGATCTCACTGTTCGTGAGTTCGAGCCCCGTGTAAGGTTCTGTGCTGACAGCTCGGAGCCTGGAGCCTACTTCGGATTCTGTGTCTCCCTCTCTCTCTGTTCCCCCCTGCTTGTGCTCTGTCTCTCAAAAATAAATAAAGATTAAAAAAAATTTTTTTTTAAATGTAAAACAGCAATCATTCCCAAAAAGCCTTTCTCATTAATCAGTTAGAAATGTATTTTCCTTCCATACTACAAACAAGTCTGCATACCTTTTATAAAGTGCCTTCTAATTCAAACAGTAGGCTCAGAACAATAATAATAAAGTTTAGATCTTTGGAGAAGAGGAGCTACAGCAACTAATCACTCTTTATACCTGTTTTATTGCTCTGGTCAAACAAGTCTTCCTGAGTTGACAAAACCTCAGGCTCTGGGGACTTCTGAATCTGCAGTCCACCTTCCAAAAGTTCTTGAGCAGATATTTGTTCTTTTGTTTCCACAGCAGCAAGAGATACTTTGCGACAAGGAGGCATGTCCTCTGACCTAGGAAATTCAAACCACCAGGAGAAAAAGTTGCTATACATTCAAATGCTTTCACCTTTGAATTAAGATTTTCCTGGGGCACATGAGTGGCTCAGTCTGTTGAGCAACTGACTTTTGATTTCAGCTCAGGTCATGATCTCACGGGCGTGAGGTTGGGCTCCACACTCGGCATGGAGACTGCTTAAGATTCTTTCTCTCCCTCTGCCTCTTCCTCTCTCTCAAAAAAAAAAAAGAAAAGAAAAGAAAAGAAAAAAGAAATAGAAGAAGCCTTTCCTGTTTTGTGTTCTCCTTTAATAATTTCAAAACTTCCAGAGGCTCTATTTATTCAAAGTTGAAACAAGCTACTTTTTATAATGACATGAAGACCTCAGCCCATTTAAAATCTTGTCTCAGTCTCTCACACAGCAATTTTCCAACTTTGCTCACAGCTGTGCAGCATGCTGTCCATGATTTCTCATGAGTGATTCAAGGATTTTTGTTACATATTCTGTTACCTACGTGAGCATGAAGGATTCTAAACCAAACCACAACAATGCCAGTCCTAATGAGGACCTTCCACAACGTTTAGATGTGAATTATCCTCTGTGCTATTGCCACACACATTATCTGCTGCTGACCTTTTCCATTTGTTCTGCTCAACCTAACCCCCAAATCAAGAATCCTTCATACCAATACCACTCACACATGTAAAACTCTCATTGCTGGCCCCTTTCCAGAGACTTGGGAGGTTCGCCTATTAAAAAGTTAGCAAAAATAGCTACAGGGAAACTTCCTCAAGAAAAGCCTAAAATGTCAGCCCATGTGAGGGTGAGTGTTTTGTATTAGAAAGACAACTTCTCTTGGGGTGCCTGGGTGGCTCAGTTGGTTAAGCCTCCGACTTTGGCTCAGGTCATGATCTCATGGTTCATGGGTTCAAGTCCTGCATCAGGCTCTGTGCTGACAGCTGGAGCCTGCTTCAGATTCTGTGTTTCCTCTCTCTCTGCTCTTCCCCTTCCCCTGCTCGTGCTCTGTCTCTCTCCCTCAAAAATAAACAAACATTAAAAAATTAAAAGAAAAAAAAAGACAAAACAACTTCTCTTGATAGTCAACTTGTTCAGGACTCCATTCCCCACCATTTGTATTGAAGGAAGTTATAAGAAAATACTGAATGCTTATTCATCACCTCTCCCAAACTGGAAGCATCCCACTTTTCCTCTGCCATATCCAAACATGAGCTGTTGACCAGAGGCAATGCAGTTTGGGACATAATAATCACCAGAGGCACAGCAGAAGGATAAGCCCAATTCCTACCAATTCCACTATAGGACTGGGGAAAAGAATACGTCCATAGCTATACCATAAACTATTAGATGTAGGCTACATGAGGACTCAAAGCAATCTGGGTGTTCCTCAATTATAAGAACAGTAAATTTTCAAATATAATATTCATGTGATTCCTCATAACACTAGAGATAGAGAAGATAGGAACTCCTCCCACAGAGACAGTGTCTCTGTAGGCAAAGATCAGAGAGGAATGACAACCAAAGATTAAGGAGTCATGCTTACAATTACGGCAACAATAAAATGGCTTTGTAATATGCCTAAAGATAAGGACACGGTTAAGAATTCATAAATAGTTTCCACTGGACCAGAAATATGCACAGTACAAGGGGGGAGGAAAATCAATAATTTCTAAAAATGTTTCCATCTAGCCAAGTAAAACAAGTATGAAACTTAAAAATACTTTCTAGAAACTATAAAGTACTATAACAGAAACCTAAAAGAGCAGAGTTTACCTTGCAGGTGGTGAACTTTGCTCATCTACCACATGTACATCCTTACTGGGCTGTGCTACCACAGGGACATCCTTGCTGGGCTGTTCTGCCATGGGCATATCTTCATTGGACTGTTCTTCATGCTTAATTGCTTGAAGTTTTAGAAGACAGGAAGGAGATACTTAATTTTCCAAAGTACTAGAAGCAGTCCCAGATGCTTTTTTAAAGGCAAAGATTTAACAAAAGAAGTCCAATTTGAAAATATAAACAGACATCAATGCAAAAAGAAAATAACCAGTAACCTTAATCAAAACTAACCAAACCAAACTAAAATAAACCTTACCAAAACTCTTAATCTGCAACCCATCAACTAACAAGTATTTGCCAGACAACTCTGCAACCTTACTATACTAACTTGATTATATTAACCTACTAGTTATAAACTGTATTAAGGAATGAATAACTAGCTCTAGCTTAGGAGGAAAACGCTTATAAGCAATTCCAAATGCCAAAAAACATGTTTCATACCAATATTAGCATCCACATCAGACAGCCCAGTGTAACTAGAGTTGGTAGTTACTGACAGTACAGGCTCTTTGTCTACTTCATATGTCACAGTATGTTCTTCAACATCCTGGCTCTGGGAGAGTTCCAGAACTCCAAAGCCCAACTGTGATGAGGCAGGATCTAGAAACAAAACCCCAAGAAGTTAGGTAGCATCCCACAATATTATGCACTGTGTAAGGTCCTGTCCCTTAGCAAAACAAAAAGGTCATTTTAAGTCCTTCACAAGAAAGCCCTGCTTCCAAAGTTTTTCAAAATAAACTCAAGAATAAAGGCACTAAAAGTGAAAGGGAAAAATACATAACGAAACAAAAATTACATATTCTAAAACCTTCTGAGCACCTAACATATAGGTAGACTATGTCTACTTTCTGAAGATATACATAAACCATACCCACACACACAGTAATTCAGATTATACTTCCACCCACAAAGCATACATTCCCAAAATATTTGAAAACCAAATGTAACAAGAAAAAGAGTCAATATGCAGAAAGAGAGCTATCCAATGAGCATCAAATTCCTGAACATCAAATTAGGGGGAATATCTCAGACAAATGCGATTTTCTTAATGACTATCCTCATTTTAATGATGAGAAATCTATAACCTGACAACAAAGAGAAATTTGGATATCTTCATGCTTATATTAAAGGGACTTAGAACAATCTACTATCTAGATAAAGGCATAAAGCTACCTTCAGCACCAAGGGAGCGTGTGGTAGTATCATCTCTAATATCTTCTTCCTTTTCCTCCTTCTCCTTCTCTTCTACCTCTTCTTCTTTCTCTTCTCCCACAGGAGGAGCAGATTCCACTGACATTCCCAAAACACTACATGGAAAGACACAATCATGTGTTCTCAGATAGGTTGGGATACTTTGCTCAAAGCACTCTTCTAAATTTATTGTAACAGCCCACACACCAACCACCTCTTACGCAAATGTGAAAAAAGTAAAAAGCCTCGCCCCCATCAGTGCTTCTTTCGACAGAAAGCACCTGAAAGGATAACAACTCAAAACGCTGCACTGAATTAAAGAACACAAATATTTAACAGAAGAAAGGAATAAACACATTTGAGTTTTCACTTTCTCCGAAAAAATATAAACAGGGAGAGAAAAACCTTACTCTCAAGAGAATAACTGATAAGTGACACAGTAAAATATGCATTGGATATGCAGTGAGGGGACTCAAAGATACATCAGCTGAACCAGACACAGTTCACCAAAATATTTAAGAAAATTTTTTAATGTTTATTTATTTTTGAGAGAGAGAGAGTGAGTGCGGGGGAGGGTCAGAGAGAGAGAGGGACACAGAATCCGAAGCAGGCTCCAGGCTCCAAGCTGTGAGCACAGAGCCTGACCCGGGGCTCGAACTCATAGACCACGAGATCATGGCCTGACCCAAAGTCAGAAGCTTAGCCGACTAAACCACCCAGGGTCCCTACACAAAAATATGTTGGTATAAAAATCTTAGACTACACACATAGAACCAAAATGTCTGAATAAAATTCTGGTAAAAGGCCTGTATATTTCGAAGAAGTTAAGATTACAGGACAAAAAACATAAAAGTAAAAGACAACAATCAGGAAAAAATACTACAACAAATAGAACAAAATAACAGTCTCCCTAAAATAGAAGGAATTCACATGAAGAACCCCAAGACATAGGTGAACAGACAGACAACTCATAAAAAAGGAATGTAAGTATCTTAAACATGTAGGAAAATAGAGAAAACAACTGTTGCCCATCAAATTGGGAAAAAAAAATTGTCAATACTATACTACTATTCAGTGCTACCCAAACCTGAGATAAGCACTGTCATATACTGTTTACGAGACTCAACCATTGAGTTTACTATAAACTAATAGAATGTTTCTGGAGAACACTTGGAACATTTGGAAAAATGTTTCTAAAAAAACCTCCAAAACAATGTATACACCTAATAATTTCTTTTTTTTTTTTAATATTTTTTTTAACGTATATTTATTTTCGAAACAGAGAGAGACAAAGCATGAACGGGGGAGGGTCAGGGAGAGGGAGACACAGAATCTGAAACAGGCTCCAGGCTCTGAGCTGTCAGCACAGAGCCCAACGCAGGGCTCGAACTCACGGACCGTGAGATCATGACCTGAGCCGAAGTCGGCCGCTTAACCGGCTGAGCCACCCAGGCGCCCCTACACCTAATAATTTCAATAATTTCAATTTTAAGAAATAATTTGAAATGTAGAAAAATCCTTGTGCAAACTTATTTCTCAATGTTTACTGTAATTAAGAAATACCTAGGGGCACCTGGGTGGCTTAGTCAGTTAAGTGGCCAACTTCAGCTCAGGTCATGATCTCGTGGTTCATGAGTTTGAGCCCCTCTTTGGGCTCTGTGCTGACAGCTCAGAGACTAGAGCCTGCTTTGGATTCCGTGTCTCCCTCTTTCTCTGCCCCTCACCCACTCACCCTCTGTGTCTCTCTCATAAATAAACATTAAAAAAAATTTTTTTAAACTTTTAAAAAAAAAAAACTTCAGTAAACTTATTAAGAGTTTTAACTGTCGGGGCGCCTAGGTGGCTCAGTCGGTTAAGCAGCCAACTTTGGCTCAGGTCATGATCTCACAGTTCATGAGTTCAAGCTCCACATCAGGCTCTGTGCTGACAGCTCAGAGCCTGGAGCCAGCTTCAGATTCTGTGTCTCCCTCTGTCTCTGCTCCTCCCCCACTCATGCTCTGTCTCTCTCTCTTTCTCTCTCTCAAAAAAGAATAAACGTTAAAAAATTTTTTAAAAAAAGTCTTAACTGTCATGGGAAAAACTCCATGTTGTTAAGCAAAAAAGTCAGCAAACACAAAATTTTACTCTACACATGTCTGCTATCAAGTGTGCACACAAAAAAAGAA
Source organism: Lynx rufus (assembly GCF_022079265.1). Taxonomy (NCBI): domain Eukaryota; kingdom Metazoa; phylum Chordata; class Mammalia; order Carnivora; family Felidae; genus Lynx; species Lynx rufus. The sequence continues at coordinate 31,324,003 of NW_025814827.1, read as the reverse complement.
GGAAAACATGTCAAAATGTTTACAGCAATTAGCCTCTGGGTGGCAGAATCATAGATAACATTTTTTGCTTCCTTGAAGCTTTCTACACATTTAATTATTTCATATAAAGACTACTAAGCAGAACTATAATGAGCATAAAGAGGTGAAAACATAAATTTGCAAAGTTAGGGGACCATGATCCAAGGAAAAGGGACTAAAGATTTTCACACACAAAAAATAGAACATTACCTATGTAACCAGGAAGACTAGTTACATAACCTCAGAAAATATAGCCCCAAGTTGAGTTTCTTGGGAAACAAAGTCCAAGAGCAAACATGACAAAATATAGAAGAGCAATGAAAGACAGCACGAACCACATACTTTGGCTCTTCTTCAGTGTCCTTTAGTGGTTTTCCTTCATGTCCCTCCCTGACCTCTAAGTTCAGTGAGTCCTTGGAGCTCTTCTCCATCTTTACTCACCTCCTTAATGATCTTACCCAGGCTCATGGCTTTGAATATCATCCACATGCTTATGACTTTGCAATTTAAATCTCCAGCTTAAGACATTCCCCCTGAGCTCCATCCAGACTTGCACATCATCAAGTGTCTCCAATTGTTTATTGAAAAGGCAGCTCATCTTCAACATGTCTAAACCTGACCTTCTCCTCTTGCAGTCTTTTTCCATCTCATCTAGCAGCAACCCCATTCTTCTAATACTCAAACCAAAAATGCAGAATCATTGTTACCTCCTTCCTCTCATACTCCACCATCCAATCAGCCTTTGAATCCTATTTTCAAAAAACCCAGAATCTCACCACTCCTCATCTACTTCTACTCTGGTGTAGCCACAGTCATTTTGCCTAAATTATTTCAATAGTCTCTTACTTGGTCTTCCTGCCTCTGCCCTTGCTCCTCCTTCAGTCCATTCTCCTTTTTAATTTAAATGGATTTTAAATTTTTTCTCCAGCTTTATCAAGGTACAATCAACAAATAAAAATTGTACCCTCTTCTGTCTACTCTTGATCCAGCAGCCACAGTGATCCTATTAAAATCTAAGTCAGATCATGTCATTCCTCTGTTCAAAACCCTTAAATGCCTTCCTATCTCAACAAGAGTAACAGCTGACTTCCTCACAGTAACCCATAAGGCCTTACATATTCTGGTTCCCCTTACTTCTCTGACCTCTTCTCCCAATTCTCTCCATCACTCTACTCCAGCCATGCTAAACTCCTTGCCATTTCTCAAATATTCCAGGCACACTCCTAACTCAAGTCCTTTGCACTTGGCTGTTCTCTATGCAATGATTGCACTTACCCCAGATAACAGCAGAGATCACTTACTTAAGAACTTTCTTAATGTTTTTTTTTTATTTTTGAGATAAAGAGCACGAGCAGGGGAGGGGCAAAGAGAGAAGGAGACACAGAATCCAAAGCAGGCTCCAGGCTCTGAGCTGTGAGCACAGAGCCCTATGCGGGGCTTGAACTCATAGACCTTGAGATCATGACCTGAGCCAAAGGCGGACACTTAACTGACTGAGACACCCAGGCACCCCACTCAAGAACTTTTAATCAAATGTCTTATCAGCCAAGCATTCCCTAAGTCACCCTATCTAAACTTGCAACTCCTTTGATGTTTCCTATCCCCTTCTCTGCTATATTTTTCTCTTCAGCCCTTATCAGTTTCTAACATACTATTTACTTATTGATCATGTATTGCTATATCCCATACAAGAATGTAAGCTATATTAAGGTCTACGATTTTTTTTTCTGATCCTCTGCATCTCCAAAATTCAACAATGCTTGGCATATAGGAAATATCCAATAAATATTTGTAAAATGATCAGGTGAATCCAAACAGGCCTGAAATAAACCAGATTATAGGCAAGAAAAAACCCAGTCCTAATGGTTAAACTTTTCTCCACTGTCTAAAGCTAATGGAAAAGAAAACAAAGGTTTAAATACATTATTTAGGAGTACAAAAGTAGCTGACATAAGAACTAAAATAATTATCAATAATTGGGAGCGTATGGAGTTAAATCCTCATCTTTCATTATGGAATTCAATTGTCTTAATTTGATAAAATAAGAAATGGCAGTATTAGTTTTACAATATTGTAAAATATTAGTTTTACACTATTGAGCACCAGGAAGATAACCTCTCCAAGAAGTTAAAACACACTTACAGCGTAGCCTCTGTGAAAGGACACCAAGGGTGGGAAAGGACTCTGCTTTTAATTATGTTATTTTTAAAATAAATTATGTATTTATATTACTCTGTTAAAAATATTTGACAGATCTCACTAAAATTAAAAAACCGCTCTGTGAAAAACCTTCTGAAGAGGATGAAAAGATAAACTAGAGTGAGAGAAAATATGTGCAAACCAGACAGCCTACAAAGGACTAATAACTAGAATATATAAAGAACTCTAAAAACACAATTTTTAAAAATCCAATTAGAAAATGGACAGAAGACATGAACAAACATTTCCTTGAAAAGGATGTACAGATGGCAAATAAGCACATCAAAAGATTTTCAACATCATTTTCCACTAGGGAAATGCAAATTAAAATAATGTGATATCACTACACATTTATCACAACGGTCATAATAAGAAATTGTGACAACACCAAATGCTGGTAAAAATGGAGAGAGACTGGATCTCTTACACTGCTAGTGAAACTATATAATGGTATAGTTACTCCAGAAAGAGTTTGGCAATTCTTAAAAAACTAAATATACAACTACCAAACAGCCCAGCAATTTCCCAATGGCCATTTATCCCAGAGATAGAAAGATTATGTTCACTTAAAAACTAGCACACAAAAGGTCAGAGCAACTTTATTTGCAATAGCCAAAACCCAGATCAATCCAGCTCTCCTGCAACAGGTAAACGGTTAAACTGTGGTATATCCATACCATGGAACAACTACTGGGCAATAAAAAGTAATGAACCACTAATATATGCAACAATTTGGACATATCTCCCAGGAGTTATGCTGACTGGGGGTGGGGGGGGGAAGCGGGGAGGGAAGCCAATCCCAAAAGGTTAATGTATGATCCCATTTACATAACATTTCGAAATGACAAAATATTACAAAGGACAGTCTTAATTAGCGATTGCCAGGAGTTCAGGTAAGACAAAGAGGTGAACATGGTTATAAAAAGGCAGATACAGAGGTAACTAGACTTTATAAAAATTCACATACATGAATACAAGTAAAAGTGGGGAAACTTAAATCATTCAGTAGATTTTATCAATACAGATATCCTGGTTAATATACTATAGTTTTGCAAAACGTTACCATTTGGGCAAAGTTTATAAAGGATCTCTACATACTATTTCTTACAACTGCATGTGAATCTATAATTATCTCAATTTTTTAAAATGTTTAACAGAGAAGGGCACCTGGCTGGCTCAGTCAGTGGAGCATGCAACTCTTGATCTTGGGGTTGTGAGTTAGAATCCCATGCTGGATGTAAAGAATACTTAAAAATAAAATCTTTAAAACAATAAAATAAAATGTTTAACAGGGAAATAAAACAATCTATATTTCTTTAGTATATTTTAGGATGCTCCATGTTTAGGACCATCAGCTTAGATCAACCGAACACTAGGTAAGAGAGGAAGATTTTTTTGGAATTTTATGCAAAAAGTTCACAAGTAGCTTTTTAAAAAATACTTGCATTAACGAATAAATACATACAAACGGAGATCAATATACCTGTGTTTTGAAGAACTTTCATTCTCTTGGAATCAACCCCAAATCCTTTCTAGATTCATGGCCTTTGCATTTGCAGTTCCCTCTGGAAAGCTCCTCCTCCCACCAGCCACTCTTCTCCCCAGCTCTTCAAACATGTCTAACAAATTCATATTTATAGTTTAGATCACATTCCTCAAAGAGGCTTACCCCTATCACACAGATTAGGTCATATTTTCTTTCTTTCCTCCCTCTTTGAAATAACAATTGTAACTGAATAGCTGTTTATGTAATGATTTAACACCTTTCTCCCTGTTAAATTATAAGTTCCATGATGGCAAAGCCCCTTTAAAACACCTTACCACAGTGCCTGCACATTTCCTGAATGTAAACGTTCAAGGTTTTTTGGTTTTTGTTTTGTTTTGTTTTTTTAGGGAAAGGGCAACACATCAATGCAAAAAGGGAAAAGTGATAGTATGGGACTTCTCTAACAGCACTGCTTCACTTATGAGGGGTATACATACTTCCTGCCCCCACTGGTTCAAACCAAGGTGCTGGGCCACAAAAACACAAATAACTTTGGCACATGTTCACTTTAAAGTATCATAAATTTAAATGCTTACAGAAAGCAAAACAAGGTAACAAAAAGGGGTGAGGTGGCTAAGAACAAAAGCAAAAGTACTGCAATAAAAGATGAATAATTAACTTCAGTGTCCATGTACAATAGTGAATTGTAGGGACTATGACAGACCAGAGCACTCATGCTCACCTATGCAGAGGTTAGCTGCTACTCACAGCTCCAGGCAAATGTTACCAATAATACAAAAGTTGCATTACCTCTGCACTAGTAATGCCAGAAGCTGAAAATCCAAGTTTTATGTAAAATTTCCCCATTTAAAATTCTATCAATTATTTCAAATATATTTTACAACCATGTGTGGGGCAAAGACAAGCCACCTGCAGGTCAAAATAAGCCCACCAATTTGCAGATTGTTCCAAAGCACCAACTAATAATTTGGGAGAAAAAACTTATGTGCAAACAGAGTATTAAATAGAAGGCAAAAAAAAAGGGGGTGGGAGGGCATTTATTTTTTACATAAAACCACAGTCTTTCACCACCTCAACCTGACATTCTCCTCTTTGACTAGCTCCCTTTTCCTACTCAGCCACCACAAGGCTCCGGAAGTTATCTAAGTTCTCTTTTGATTTTAGTAATTTTAGGCAGAAGACTAAGAAGCACTGAAGAGTAAAAAAGAAAGAGAAGGCACTGGAGTCAGGAGGGCTCAGAGCTCAGTTGCCACTTATAAGCAATATATTCTAGAATAAGTTATCTAACATCTTCACCCATCAGTTTCCCCCTCTATGTAATGGAAAGAATATAATGTCTTCACTGTACAGCTGCTCTAAGGATGAAATTAAATGGGAATATGTATCAAACATCCAATCCTGACAGAGGATCCTATCCTAACAGAGGATAAACTCAAAAAATGGACAATGTAAAACTACCCATAAGACAAAGTAAAAATTGAATACTGTTTAGGTATGAATTAATAAACATCCTGGGTCTAAAACTGGTAATTTAGCTGGTAGATGGAAAGCATGCCTAATAGTTTTGATAATATGCCTAAAAATTTTTTGATTATTTTTTCCATTAAGTCATATCTATGCTAAGAATGAAGAATGATTATTTATTTTACGTGTACAATACAAATCACAATTTGAATAATACAAGTGTAAAAAATGTTATTACCTTCACAAAAGAGGTTCTGGCTATCAGTACTAATGTACCAGTGAATATGATTCTCAACTCCCACTATCTAATTCACAAAAATAAGATTAATCCCTTTATCGTTGGGATGAGGCAATAGGTACAGATAAAAGAAATGATCCATTAATAAATTTAAATAAATTCCTTCCAACACTAGTATACCTGGTTGTCCTGTTTGGCTGAGGTAACTGTTCAATGACCTGACTGATGGTACCACCTGTGTCCAAATGAGAAGAATCCATAGGGTCTGAAAAAAAAGAGTGGACATTAGTACAAAAGGCATTTACTACCGAACTTTAATACCAAACTTTAATACAAATTCAGAAATGTAGACAATATCAATCTAATCATCTACATTAAAAAATCAACTTTCTGGGGCACCTGGATGGCTCAATCGGTTAAGCATCCAACTTCAGCTCAAGTTGTGAGTTCAAGCCCTGCATCAGGCTCTCTACTGTCAGCACAGAGCTGGCTTTGGATCCTCTCTCTCCCTCTCCTTCTCCCTCTCTGCCCCTTCCCCTCTGGGTCTCTCTCTCTCTCAAAATAAATAAGTAAGCTTAAAAAAAAAAAAAAAAACTTTCTGAGTGCCTTATACACATTCACCACAACCACATAATGTTTAGATCCACCCAGTTACAAGAGCACTCTTGCAAAAGGGACTATTAGCTTTAAACATCTCACCTGCAGCTTTGTTTTCTTTCAGATGCTCATTGAACCCACTATTACTATCTCCTTGTTCTTCTTCAGCTGTTTGTTCAGGATTGGACACAACATCCTAAAAAACATACATACATAATATCCCTACTACATATGAAATAATCCAAAATAAGGCATACTTTTGTGAATGTGCTGATTTCGTTTTTCCAACCAATTTTATCCAAAAGATAGAGATTTCCTAAGTACTTAGATTTGCTAATTGTTCTTGATTAGATAAAAAAATAATTTTTCCTCAATCCTTTCCAAACAAGATTAGCACTCACCAACACAGGGTTCTCTTTGTGTGTCTGTAGATTAGGAAGGTGTCGAGATAGCAGACTAAAGCGAGAACCAGAATCATCTTCTAGAACCTGGCTTTCAGGCTGAGAATCTTCAATTATCAGGCAAGGAGTGTCTTGCTGAGAGAAATCTGAATCCAACTGACTTCCAGTAGGGTCCATCTGCTCCCCTGGTATGGAATAACAAAAGATCAGTTTTGTGTAACCTACTAGCTTTCCTCTCGCAGTCTGAGCTTAAATAATGGGGCGGAGGTGCAAGAACTAGGAAAAGGGACCAGTCTAGGACTCCAATTAGATTATATTTATAATCGCTGCAAACACTTTCCTATCAAACCTCCCAAGGCCTTATTTCCTCGTTATTTACTATCAGTCTGCCAATCCTTCTCTTCCTCTTCTTTTCCATCACCTTCCCGTAGACACCCTTTCCCCTCCTTCCTAACCTCTTCTCTCCCCGCCTCTTTTTCCATCCCCCACAACTCTCCCTACGTCTTTCTGGCGCCTCTACCGCCCCCCAAAAGGCTGCTTTGTAATCTCTGTTCGCCAGAACACTCAGAGCCCTTCACGTTTACTCAAGACCACCCAGCCTTCTTAGCTACTGCTTCCCCACCCCCTCCTCAGGGCCCTCCAACCCTTTCCCCGTCACCGCCGCCATGCTTGCCACCCCGCCCCCTCCGGTCAGCCATCCCTTCAGACCCGAAACCCAAGCCTTCAGAGCTCACTGCGCCCCCACTTTCTGCAAACGGTACCAGGCATCCCGGCGGGAGATCACTCGCGCTCGAGCTAGAGGTCTCTGCACGCTCCCCAGCTCCCTCCAGCTCGATCCCCAGGTCGCCGCTGTAGCCACCGCCGCCACCGGCCGCGAACTCCCCCTTTTCCCGTCGCGTCACGCAGTACCGGCTCGCCCATTCGCTGCTGCTGCCCGCCACTCAAGAAGCCCTGTGGATGATTCGAGGTTGAGGCAGAGTGCCCCGCCCCACGTAAGAAAAAGGAACACCGCGGCGTGTTTCCATGGTAGCATGGACGTTGCAGGCCCTCCCCCTAGTACAGCCAGAGAATGACAGTATCCTTGAACCGAAGGGACCTTGAGAGGGCGTGAAATATATTCCCCTGCCTCCAGGACAATTGTGTGTACCACTACTCAGATATAAGAGAAGAGACTTCTTTTCTATCGTTCATGCACTTTGAGGCCCCTTCTCTTACCTTCTTCCGTAGAAAAGCAGAGGGTTCCCCAATTTCCAATAAAAGGGCAAAGACGAGGATCCAGGATGGCTAGTACTTCAGAGCTGGTGAAACTGAAGACAGACAGGATGCTTGGGGTTTTACCTTGTCACTTAGAATCCCTTTTGTGGGCCTCTAACTGAATTCGAGGGCCTCACATTATGCCTCTGACAGTTTAGGTTTGGTTTGGGTTTTTTTTTCCTTTACATTGTCTGAGGTCCCCAATAAAGCATATTTTTTCCCATTGCCCTCTGCAGTCTGGAACGTAGGTCAAGCTTCACATTCGCTTATCATTGCCCTCTCTTTTATGAGATTGAAACCTAAGGAGACTATAGCCCCAGACCTTTTTTTGCACTTCCCATTGAGTTAAGCAGGGTGATTCTCAGACTCCGTGGAGAAGAGAACAGCTGCCGCCCCTTTAACTACATGACCTCAAAAATCCCTCCCAAGCCTTGAGAGTCTATTATCCTAATTATGGTGCCAGGGTCTTATAGAAGGTGTGGCAGCTGGGACTTGTTTTAATGAACTAGACACCATAAGGAATATATGCTTTGTTTTATTTAAGTGGTGGTTGGATCTAGAATGGAATTCTAGCTAGAGCAGCTGTCAGTGGGGAAAGTACCTAGCACACCGCCAAGCACATACATAGCTAGCATTCAGTAGGAGGTAGTTTTCTGTCTCTACCCCAGGTTCAGAATGACTTAGGTATAGCCCAATCATGATTTTCCAATATTCTAAATGCCCAATTATATAAACTAAGAGAAAGTGGAGCTTCCTATAAACCAGTCTTCTCCCTGCTTTTATAAATTACAGTGATCACATTTTTTAAAACAAAAATCAAAGCATATCATGTGAATATATGCTACTTATGAAAACAAAAGGACAGAACCTTTGAAATGAAACTGTCCTGAAAAACCTAGAATCTGTTGTTGCTGTAACTAGAATACAATTAGGGTCCCTGGAATGTTTTAATAGTGGAACAAAAATAGAATAGAACACACAGAGACACATCCACTTCTTAATCTTGAAATCATTTATAATTGATTCCTCCTTTCCTCCACTCCTAATGCTGCAGAAGACCAGTGACCAAATAAATTTAATCCTGAAAGCACCAGGGCAGGTCGATATTAAAAACACTAGGTAGACAAAGTAAATTCATCTGCTCCATTTGTGAGGACTCAAACAACCAGTTCCTATTGTGGGCAAATCTTGATCTCAATTCCCATAAAAATACCCCAAAAATCACTACACTTTTGCTCTTTTCTGTCCTGCTATTGCATTTCCCCTCCCCAAGTAAGACATAAATAAATAGGCCTTCTTGATTATTTGAAAAGCAAATTGCATGTGTTTGTTAAAACTCACAAAACTCTACACCAAAAAGGGTAAATTGAACCTCAATAAACATGACTAAAACTAAATAAGTAAATAAGACTGAGCCATTCCCATTACCAAATAAAACTGTGAAGAAAAACGGTGAATTCCTTGTTAGGCAGTATAACAATTAAATTAATCATTACATTACCCAGAAAGATTAGAAAATGCAGGCAGGATGGTTACCCACTGAGACTGACTGATTGTGGTTAGATGAGCAAAAGGCCTTTGTTGACTCCTAGGCTGCAAAGGACATCAGCACCGCTACCCACCTGCATGTACATCTTTAGCTAAGCCACCTCAGCAGAGAGAAATCTAATCTATCTCTAAAGACAAGAAAATCCCATCAGACTTTATGTTAACTCACTTTAAAATTTAATAAACCTCATTGTCAGAAATTTTTATTCCAATCATCTAACCTAAATCCTTTGTTCTAGAGCTTAAAGCCATTTCCTCTCATATTGTCTTTAATTGACAATTCATTTTAAAACCTGGATAAATTTTTGTATGGCTGGAATCATTTCACCTGGTCCAATAATTCCATAATATATTTCAACCAATGAAACAATAAATAGAAGTGTTATAAATCTAATTTGTTAGTCTTTTTCTGAGGTCTTCTCACAGACTTCTCTAAGCAAAAGAACCCCAGGTGGCTTAAATCTACCACACAGACACTATTTACCAACCTTTAAATTTGCTTCATTATTTTCGTCTGGAAACTCAGTTTGGGAGTTCAGTGGCAGAGAACCTTACTGATGATACGACAAGTACTGAATTTGATGAAAAATTATTACATATCCCTTTTAAGCAGCAATACTCAAGTATTACATTCTGACTTATATTTATATATAATTGATTTCAACCCCTAAGATGCCTTCTGTTGTACCTGGACCTATACAATCATGTCCAGTCATATACCAATGATATAATTAATAACATGTATCATATTTTCACTATATGGCAGGCATTGTGGTCTGTTTTACATTCATTACCTCACCTAAAAGCCTCATAACTCTCTGAGGGTTACAGATGAGGGCACTAAGGTTTAGAGATGAGACAATTTGTGTAATGTGTTAGAGCTAGCAAGGGAGAGGGTCAGAATTTAAACACAATCCGTAGTGTTCTAGGAATTCATAAGAATAAATTAAAATAATATGAAGAAAACAGAGGAGAAATTGAAAAGTTGTCAACTCCACATCCTTATGTAGAAGTTAAGTCAACAAAGAGGTGATGATATAATTAAAATGTGAAAGCAAATTGCTTAAGGTACTCAAAAATTGCCTCTGATACTATATTATCTTCCTAACAATAGGCTGATAGACCTGGTACCTGCAACGCCTGTAGTGGAAGCAATCCCACTGGTCTGTATCTTATCTCTACAGAACTTCCTCCTGTTAATTTTAAGTAAACTTTTTATTTTGAAAAAAATTTCAGAGCAACAGAAAAGTTGCAAAAATAGTATAATGATCTCTTTCATAAACCCTTTCACCTAGATTCACACATTGTTAACATTTTGCCACATTACTCCTACTCAGTTTTTTTATTGTAATGTTAAAATATATATAACATAACATTTATTGTTTTAACCATTTTTAAGTGTACAGTGCAATGGAAATAAGAGCATTCATGGTTATGCAACCATTACCACCATCTATCTCCAGAATTTTTTCATCTTCCCAAACTAAAACTCTGTACCCATTAAGCACTTACTCCCCATTCCTCCTTCCCTCCAGCCCCAGGCAACCACCATGCTACTTTCTGTCCCCATGAATTTAACAACTGTAGGTACCTCATATAAATGGAACCATACAATATTTGTCCTTTTGTGTCTGGCTTAGTTCATTTAGCATAACGTCCTTGAGATTCATCCATGTTGTAATCTTAGAAGCTTGTGTCAGAATTTCCTTCCTTATTAAGGCTGAATAATAGTCCACTGTATGCATATATCACATTTTTAAAAAATATTTTACTGTTAAGTAATCTCTCTACCCAACATGGGGCTCGAACTCATAACCTCAAGATCAAGAGTCACATGCTCTACCAACAGAGCCAGCCAGGTGCCCCTGTATAAATCATATTTTGTTTCTCATCCTCGTTCATTGTAACCCACCTTTCTAATCTCTCCAGAGCCCCAATTTTGCCACACCCAAGTATCCATGAAACCCTGGAAGCACATTAGCAGAGCACACTGCCCCTTACATCTAATGGCATTTTCTAGCCAGCCAAAAAGCAATAGGCCTTATCAGCTTGAGTCTTCCTCAAACACACAATACCAAGCATAATTGTGACAGTAGTATTAGCTGCAGTTTTCTCCCTCCCACCTTTTCAAACATCTAACCTAAACAGTTGAACTCAGAAAAAAAAAAAAAAAAAGGCTGGGGTTCAACTCCACCAGGAGCCACTTGGCCCTTTACCTGGAAACAAACGAAACGTTATGGTATGGAGGAGGTGGGTGTTGGACAGAATCTTTGCCCATGTGAATACTGATGGAGACTACCATCCTCCCTTTGGTTTATTCCTCTTTTTCTAACAGTACTCAAATTTCCATATCCTGGTAGCATCTTTCCTCCATTTTACTCTCCTATCAAGCTCTTGGACTTTCTGTTTCCTTCCCCTCCAAATTCCATTTTCTCCACACACACCAGTAACTCTATAATCCTTTGCAATCTGGCTCCAACCTCCATAAACCTGGTGCCTACCACAATTCCAGGCACAAAGCAGTTACTCTAAAAATCTTTGTTAATAACCAATTCTGAAAATTTCCTGTCAAATCACCTCATTAGCTTTGACTTTTATAGTATATGATGGTGTTCCTGATTCCCTCCTCCTTAAAATTCTCATCCCGTGACTTCAGAGTTTCTGGCTTTCCTCCCTCTCAGCTTTCTTTCCAATCCATAACTTCCTGGAATCCAGTACTACAGGATGAGAATTAAGAATTAAGAGTGGTATCAACATGCTACAACATGGATGGAACTTGAAAACATTATGCTAAGTAAAATAAGCCAGACACAAATGGACAAATATTGTATGATTCCATTTATATTATGTACATAGAATAGGCAAATTCATAGAGACATAAAGGAGAATGGGGGGGAGGGAAGAAAAGGGAAGTTATTGTTTAAGGGGTACAGAGTTGTAGTTTGGGAAGATGAAAAAGTTCTGGAGATGGATGGTAGTGATGGTTGCAGAATGTGAATGTACTTAATGCTACTGCACTGTACACTTAAACATGTTTAAATTGGTAAAGTTTATGTTATATGTATTGTACTACAATTTAAAAAGTTTTTGAATGAGACAAAACTAAATTTCGGTATTTAAAGATACACACCTAAGTCATAAATAATAATAATAATAATAATAATAAAGAAACTATATGATTAACAATAAAAGTCAGAACTAGTGGTTAATTTTAGAGGAGCTAAAGAGGTTTTAATTCTTTTTTTTTTTTAAGGGGTTTTAATTCTTTTTTTTTTTTTAATTTTTTTTTTCAACGTTTATTTATTTTTGGGACAGAGAGAGACAGAGCATGAACGGGGGAGGGGCAGAGAGAGAGGGAGACACAGAATCGGAAACAAGCTCCAGGCTCTGAGCCATCAGGCCAGAGCCTGACGCGGGGCTCGAACTCATGGACCGCGAGATCGTGACCTGGCTGAAGTCGGACGCTTAACCGACTGCGCCACCCAGGCGCCCCAAGGGGTTTTAATTCTTTAAGAGGCAAGGGTGGTGATTGGAAATGTTCTAATTTTATTACCAGGAGCATTAACAGGTATACTATGTATAATTCATACCTTTGCACATTTATATTTTATTCATTTTTATGTGGGTTACATTTCATAATAAAGATGATTTAAAATAGGGGCGCCTGAGTGCCTCAGTTGGTTAAGCGTCCAACTCTTGGTTTTGGCTCAGGTCATGATCTCATAGTTCCTGAGACTAAGCCCCACTTGGGATTCACTCTCTCCTCTCTCTCTCTCACTCTCCCAAAATAAATAAACTTTTTTAAAAAAAGGTGATTTAAAATAAATAAATGTCACTGATGCCAAAACTAGTAATGTGGTGGAAAAGAGGGTACTTACAAAGTCTCAAAGTATCTCCCTAAAATGTATTAAATTATTACAAACAGAAAGTAGTACATTTGCAGTGAAAAAAAATTCATGTACACCAACGTAACCAAATGATTCCAGTTAACATCACTAGTAATGGGACAAAATACCATCATGTGTCACTTGATATGATGCACCGAGAAGGAAATAACATCACTTTAATTGTATTCCTGCCAAAAATTTATTACCTGAATCTGACCATGAGGAGACATCACATAAACCTAAATTGATGGATGCTGTACAAATAACTAGCCAATATTCTTCAGAGGGAGACATAGGAAACAAAGAGAGAAAGAAGAGAAAAACATGCCAAGATCAACAATGACAAAGAAAGACTGAGGAACTGAATCAGATTTGAGCAGACCTAGGAGATAAGACCCAAGACCATCAAATGCAACATGTAATCCGGAACTGAACCCCAGACAAGAACTCGGTTTTCCTTCTGCTACAAAGAACTCTAATATTAGCACTGATGATATCCGAATAAGGTATGTAGATTATATAATAGTATTGAATCAATGTTATCTTCCTGATCTTGTAGTTGAAAGAGAGAGAAAGAAAGAAAGAAAGAAAGAAAGAAAGAAAGAAAGAAAAGAAAGGTAGGATAAAGAGAGTGGTACCAAATTATCTGAGATTGGAGCTGAGCAGGGGTGACATTAAGCAAAACTACAAGAAAAGTTTACTGCACCTAACATAGGAATGGGATGAAAGTAAGAAAAGGAATATTCTTGGGGTGCCTGGGTGGCGCAGTCGGTTAAGCGTCCGACTTCAGCCAGGTCACGATCTCGCGGTCTGGGAGTTCGAGCCCCGCGTCGGGCTCTGGGCTGATGGCTCAGAGCCTGGAGCCTGTTTCCGATTCTGTGTCTCCCTCTCTCTCTGCCCCTCCCCCGTTCATGCTCTGTCTCTCTCTGTCCCAAAAATAAATAAACGTTGAAAAAAAATTTTTTTTAAAAAAAAGAAAAGGAATATTCTTAGAGCCTTTGGAAACAGAAAGGCCAGAAATCAGAACCAGGATGGTAGAAGATGAGAAAAGTCATCTTGTAGATTAACATAAAAACAGGGGTGCCTCGCTCAATCGGTTGAGCATCCGACTCTTGATTTTGGCTCAGGTCCTAATCCCATGGTTGTGGAATTGAGCCCCCGCATAGGGCTCCGTGCTGAGTGTGGAGCCTGTTTGGGATTCTCTCCCTCTTTCTCTACCTCTCCCCACCTCGCATGCACATGCTACATTCTCTTCCTCAAAATAAATAAACATTAAAAAAAAACAAAAACAGTTATTCCTGAACTCTTAAGTCCCAATGGGGAGAATGTTCTGGGCCTGAGAAATATAAGAAGAAAATAAAACACTTCAGTGGGAAAGGACACCATGCTGGTTCCTACTCATGCATGTGGCTGAACCATGAAATGTTTACTCATCCTCTGAGGTAAGTGTGTGTATACATAAAATCATGTACACAGCGCCAATTTTATATTGTACTCCCCATATTACTATGTCATATTCTCCTTCATTCCACTCTAGGTCACTTTAGTCATCTGTCCTCTGTATTTTTTAAAATTATTTTAATTCTAGTATGGTTAACATACAGTGTTATAATAGTTTCAGGTGTACAATACAGTGATTCAACAATTCTATGCATTACTCAGTGCTCATCAAGATAAGTGTACTCTTAATCCCCTTCACCTATTTCACCCGTCCCCCCATCTACCTCTCTTCTGGTAAACTTCAGTTTGTTCTCTATAGCTAAGAATCTGTTTTTGAGGTTTCTCTCTTTTTTAGTTTGTTCTTTTGACTCTTAAATTCCACATATGAGTGAAATTCATATGGTATTTGTTCTTCTCTGACTTATTCCACTTAGCATTAAACTCTCTAGCTCGGGGCGCCTGGGTGGCTCAGTCGGCTGAGCGGCCGACTTCGGCTCAGGTCATGATCTCACAGTCCATGAGTTCGAGCCCCGCGTCAGGCTCTGTGCTGACAGCTCGGAGCCTGGAGCCTGTTTCAGATTCTGTGCCTCCTTCTCTCTCTGAACCTCCCCTGTTCATGCTCTCTGTCTCAAAAATAAATAAACATTAAAAAAATAAATAAAATAAATAAAAAAAAACTCTCTAGCTTGATCTATGTTGTTGCAAATGGCAAGATTTCATTTGTTTTTATGGCTGAGTAATATTCCATTGGGTATATATGCCACGTCTTTTTTTAAAAATTTTTTGTTTATTTATTTTTGAGATATAGAGAGAGAGACAGAGTGCAAGCAGGGGAAAGTAGAGGGAGGGAGAGACACAGAATCCAAAGAGGCTCCAGGCTCTGAGCTGTCACCACAGAGCCCAACATGGGGCTTGAACTCACCACCCGTGAGATCATTACCTGAGCCGAAGTTGGACGCTTAACCCACTGAGCCACCCAGGCGCCCTATACCACTTCTTCTTTATCCATTCATCTATTGATGGACACTTGGGTGCTCCCATAGTTTGGCTATTGCAAATAATGTTGCAATAAACATAGGTGTGCATATATCTTTTCAAATTAGTGTTTCATATTCTTTAGGTAAATTCCTAGTAATGGAATTACTGGATCATATGGTAATTCTATTTTTAGTTTTTTAAGGAAACTCCATATTGTTTTCTACAGTGGCTGCACCAGTTTGCATTCCCACCAACACTGCATGAGGGTTCCTTTTTGTCTACTTCCTCATCAACACTTGTTGTTTCTTGTGTTTTTTTATTTTAGTCATCCTTTGTTTTTTAACGTTTATTTATTTTTTTTAACGTTTATTTATTTTTGGGACAGAGAGAGACAGAGCATGAACCGGGGAGGGTCAGAGAGAGGGAGACACAGAATCCGAAATAGGCTCCAGGCTCTGAGCTGTCAGCACAGAGCCCGACGCGAGGCTCGAACTCACAGACCGCGAGATCATGACCTGAGCCGAAGTCAGCCACTTAACCGACTGAGCCACCCAGGTGCCCCTTTGAGAGAAAGAGACAGAGTGTGAGCAGGAGAGGGGCAGAGAGAGAGGGAGACACAGAATCTGAAGCAAGCTCCAGGCTCTGAGCTGCCATCACAGGGCCCGATGTGGTGCTCAAACCCACGAGCAGTGAGATCATGACCTGAGCTGAAGTCTGATACTTAACCAACTGAGCCACCCAGACGCCCCATATTTTAGCTATCTTGACAGGTATAAGGTGATATCTCATTGTGGTTTTGATTTGCATTTTCCTGATGATGAGTGATGTTGAGCATTTGCATGTGTCTGTTGGCCAACTGTATGCCTTCTTTATAGAAATATCTGTTCATGTCTTCTGCCCATTTTTAAATTGGATTATTTGGGTTTTTTGGTGTTGAACTGTATCATTTATATATTCTGGATATTAACCTTTTATTGGATAGGTCATTTGCAAATATCTTCTCCTATTCAGTAGGTTGTCTTCTTGTTTTGTTGATGGTTTCTTTGTTGTGAAAAAGCTTTTTATTTTAATATAGTCCCAATAGTTTATTTTTGCTTTTGTTTCCCTTGCCTCAGAAGATATATCTAGAAAACTGTTGCTACAGTCAATGTCAGAGACATTACTGCCTGTGTTCTCTTCTAGGATTTTCATGGTTTCAGGTCTCACATTTAGGTCCTTAATCTATTTTGAGTTTATTTTTGTGTATGGTGTCAGAAAATGGCAATTTTTTTTTTTTTTGCATGTAGCCTTCCAGTTTTCCCTACACCATTTGTTGAGGAGAATTTTTCCCATTGCATATTCTTGCCTCTTTTATCAAACATTAGTTGACCATATAATCATGGGTTTATTTCTCTGTGCTATCTTAGATAGGGTTGGATCCTAAAGGCTGATCTATTATTCTGTGTGAAGACCACCTATTCAAGAAATAGGCTAGTCACTCCTCAGGTCACTCATGGCTGGTTTGATGCTCTTTGCTCCAGACTTAGCTCCTGAGCTAAGAAGCTCCTTCGTTACACGTGGAGAATGGCTCTTCTGAGGAATTCTAGAACCGACTCCCCCAGGCTCCAGGAGTGGGGGCATAGGGAGTCACCAGGGAGAAGCTCTGGGGTCCTCTGCTCTGTCCACACACCCAGGCACCTGGTAGAGTGAACAAAACTTTGTTTCTTTCTGGAAAACAGTCTCACCTGCCAGAGCTGCTGACAGGCATGAAGGTGAAGAGAAAAGGTCTCATGAAGAGGTGATCCTTCTGTGTCAGACTTATTCCATGATCACTAATGTTTCAGTTTTGTTTCACAATTGCACATTGCTGGGGACTTTACAAGCTGTTGGTTGCATTCTCAAATATGGGGATTTGAAAACGTCTTTTAGTAGGCACCCTCCACAAGTATCAAGGGACCTCTCGACGATAATTTTCAGCTCTTTTCTTTCTTCGGACATCATCTCTCTGAGCCTCAGATTTTATGAAATGCAGAGAAGGACCTTGCACACAGGGTTGTGAAGAACAAAACAGATCAAAGCTCTTAGACCAGGGCCTGATGTATACAGCAAGTGACCAATAAATGCTGGCTCTTATCATTGTTATTGCAAAAAAATAAAAAAATAAAAAATAAAGGCTGAACTAGGCAATACAGAGTCAGTGTGCTAACTAGTTAGCAAGAACTACAGTAACACACTTTGGCCCTGCTCAAATATAAGACCATCAACATAGGGAGTCTCATGAACCTGAAGCCAGAACATCCATAGCCCTGACCAGAAATTTCTCAGAAATACTAGTTCATTTATTAATTTCAATTCACTTATGTGAAAGACACCATTCTGGCTCCATGGTAGTAGTGGAAGGAAAGCAATGTATAAAAATGATTAAGATATAGTTCCCACACTCAGGGAACTTATAATTTATACAGAGGATAAGGCATGTATACAAATAACTATAATGCAAGATACAATAAAAGTGCTGTAGGAGTTCAGAGGAGAAAGAAGTCAAAAGAAATAATTTTAATCATGTGTATAATAAATATTTACTTGGCTACCTGGGTAGCTCAACGAGTTGAGCGTCAACTCTTGATTTTGGCTCAGGTTATGATCCCAGGATCTGGAAGCAAGCCCCATGTTGGGCTCTGCACTGAACATGGAGCCTGCTTAAGGTTCTCTCTCTCTCTCCCTCTGCCCCCTACCCCACTCACGTGCATGCTTTCTCTCTCTCTCTCCCTAAAATAAAATTTAAAAAACATTTTTTAAATGTTTATTTATTTTTGAGAGAGACAGAGCGCGAGTGGGGGAAGCACAGAGAGAGAGGGAGACAGAATCTGAAGCAGGCTCCAGGCTCTGAGTTATCAGCACAGACCCCGAGGTGGGGCTCAAACTTGCAAACCGTGAGATCATGACCTGAGCTGAAGTCGGATGTTTAACCAACTGAACCACCCAGGCGCCCCTAAATTTTTTTTAAAAAATAATAAATGTAATGAATATTAATGACCACTTACTATGTTTACTCTTGCTCTTTTTTTTTTTTTTTAATCTCATCCGGCCTCATTGCTATAAATGTCATCTATATGTTAATGACTCCCAACTTTATATCTCCAGCCCAGACCTCTGTTCCAAATCCAAAACTTGTGTATCTAACTGCCTATTCAGTATCTCTGTTTGGATGTTCAACTGACACCTCAAATTCAATATGCTTAAAATTTAACTCATCTTTTCTACAAAACCTGCTCCACTTGCAGCCTTCCCCATCTCAGGTGATGAAAACGTCATCCTTCCTGTTGATTATAACAAAAAGCTTGGAGACACTCTTTTCTTATTTTAGTGGAAAAGGAAAAAAAATAACCCATGTACTTATCAGTAAACTTCAACAATTATCAACAAATATTCAAACTTGTTCCATTGATATTCCCACTCCTTTCCCAACTGATTATTTCTAAGCAAATCCCAGACATCATATAATTTCACCCATAAATACTTGTATTTGTGTCTAAAATATAGAGAATCTTTTGAAAACATCAACACATACAGGGGCATCTGGGTGGCTTAGTCAGTTAAGTGTCTGCCTTCAGCTCAGGTCATGATTTCATGGTTCAGTTTGTGGGCTCAAGACCCACATGGGGCTCTGCACTGACAGTGCGGAGCCTGCTTCCAATCCTTTGTCTCCCTCTCTCTCTGCCCCTCTCCCATGCTCTCTCTCAAAAAAAAAATAAACAAATAAAACATTTTTTAAAAGTTTAAAAAATAAAAAAAATCAACACATACAAAGAAAAATGACAGCAATTTCTTAATGCAATCAAATATGTAGTGTTCAAATTTCTCAATTGTCCCCCTATCTCTCTCTTTTTTTTTTTTTTTTTTTTTACAATTCCAAAACATGGTTTACACACTGCCTTTGGATGATGCTTTTCTTAGCTATCTTTTAATCTGTAAGTTCTCTTTCATTTTTATTTCCTGCAATTTATAAATTTGTTGATGAAACTAGGTCATTTGTTCTATAAAATTTCCAGAACTGTGTGGAATTTTTTTTATTGCATCCCTGCGGTATCATCTGACATATTTGTCCCTTCTTATTTTCTATAAATGGGCAATTAGATATATTTGTTATGATTTATGTTTCGTTTTTTCTTTTTGGCAAGAATACTTCATAAGTGGTATCATTTACTTCCTATTGCATCTTATCAGGAGACATATAACATCTGGTTGAATGTATTTTTGTTTTGTTACAATTGATAAATAGGTCCAAATGTTACTATCTTTTTACTTGATAGTTTAGTAGTCATTGGTAATCATTACCTAGCTGCATTATTTCACTAAGAGCTGCAAAATAGTGATATTCTATAATTTTTTTTAATGTTTATTTATTTTTGAGACAGAGACAGAGCACGAATAGGGGAGGGGCAGAGAGAGGGAGACACAGAATCTGAAGCAGGCTCCAGGCTCTGAGCTGTCAGCACAGAGCCCAACATGGGGCTTGAACTACGGACCATGAGATCATGACCTGAGCCGAGGTCAGATGCTTAACCAACTGAGCCACCCAGGAACCCCAAAATAGTGATATTCTAATTTTAACATACTGTATTCATTTATTAGCTGGAATTCTTTCATAAATAAGAACTTTTTCTTCATCAAATATTTGATTACCTAAGGAAAGGCAGAATTAACCCTTGATTCTTTCTTTTGACTTGCTAGTTTTCAAAACAATGATTTAAGGTTCTCCATATAATAGAGAATATTTCTCCAAATGATGAGGCTCTTTAGCATACTCCAAAAATGACCAAGAAATTTTTGTTTTTAGTATCACATGAACTCATGGATTTTTAACACCTGGTGTATTCAATCAATTGCAATTATTGTTCACTTTGAAATGCATATTGTTAGATCTTAGGACTGTTGGACATCACTTCCTTCAGATTAGCTCCAGAGTCCTTTTGACATGATTGCAGGGGTCTTTGATAGCTTCCTTCCTTTCTGTTATAATAAGATGTTCCAGGTTCATCCTGTTCATTTCCTGCCCCAGATCTGGAATCAGCTGTTTCCCTAAGAAGCCTTGGTTCATTTTAGTAGTAAATGGCACTTAGAGACTGTAATGTGGATGGCTGGAAAGCTTATTGCTAACATTGGATTGGTCATTGTTTTTGCTTTTTCCAATTAAGTTTAGGATTTCAGGGATTTTACCCAAGTTTCTTGATTTTATATTTGTATCTCTCTTATGATCAACATCTTTGTTGTTGATAACATTAACATAATTTGCTTTATTCTATTTTCTATGTATATACAATCATTTCACACACAAAAAATACCACTATTGTATATAATACAATGGAGTATTACTCGGCAATCAAAAAGAATGAAATCTTGCCATTTGCAACTACGTGGATGGAACTGTAGGGTATTATGCTAAGTGAAATTAGTCAGTTAGAGAAAGACAAAAATCATATGACTTCATTCATATGAGGACTTTAATAGACAAAACAGATGAACATAAGGGAAGGGAAACAAAAATAATATAAAAACAGGGGCACCTGTGTGGCTCAGTCGGTTGGGCAGCCAACTTCAGCTCAGGTCATGATCTCGCGGTCCGTAGTTCAAGCCCCGCGTCGGGCTCTGTGCTGACAGCTCAGAGCCTGGAGCCTGTTTCAGATTCTGTGTCTCCCTCTCTCTGACCCTCCCCTGTTCATGCTCTGTCTCTCCCTCTCTCAAAAATAAATAAAACGTTAAAAAAAATAAAAAATAATATAAAAACAGGGAGGGGGACAAGACAGAAGAGACTCATAAATATGTAGAACAAACAGAGGGTTACTGGAGGGGTGAGGGGGATGGGCTAAATGGGTAAGGGGCATTAAGGAATCTACTCCTGAAACCATTGTTGCACTACACGCTAACTAATTTGGATGTAAATTTTACAAAATTAAATTTAAAAAATCAAAAAAAAAATACCACTATTACTATTAATGAGATGACTAGCAAAAACTGTTTAACATTTCTTTGCAGTTGCTTTTTTTCCTTAGGGTACATCTCATTAAAAATGTACAATTAAGACCTATGCTACAACATGGACAAATCTTGAAGACATTTTGTTAAGTGAAATAAGTCAACCATAAAAAGACAAATATTGTATGATTCCACTTATATGAGCTACCTAAGAGTAGTCAAAATCATAGAGGCAGAAAGTAGAATGGTGGTTGCCACAATCTGGGGGGAAGAGGAATGAGGAGTTATTGTTTAATCGGTACAGAGTTTTTGTTTTACAAGATAAAAAGAAGTATAGAGATGGATGATGGTGATGGTTGCACCACATTATAAATGTATTTAATATTACTGAACCATATGCTTAAAATTGGCTATAATTGTAAATTTTATGTGTATTTTACAATAAAATTTTTTTGAAAAAAGTACCCTTAAATTATTGTATTTTAGAGTCATTTGAAATAATTCTACCAATTTAATACAGAGAGGTTAATTTATTTCATTTTTTAATTTTTAGTGACTATTTTTATATTTTTGTTAGGATAACATTTAAATACAATGAAATGTATTTAAGCTCTTAAATTTAAATAACATTTAAATTTAAATAACGTTTAAATACAATGAAATGTATACAGCTCTTAGTTGTATAATGTCATGAGTTTTGACAAATGTATACATCTCTGAAACTTACATACCAATCAAGAAATAAAACATTTTCTTGGGGTGTCTTGGTGGCTCAGTTGGTTAAGCATCCGACTTTTGGTTGATCTCAAGGTTTACTGAATTCGAGCCGCACCAGAATCAGCCTCCTTGAGGAATCTGCTTGGGATTCTCTCTCCCTCTCACTCTCTGCTCATCCCCCACTCATTCTCTCTCTCTCTCTCTCAAAATAAATAAACAGCAAAAAAAATTTTTTTTCTTCACTCCAGAGAATTTTTCATGGCAACCATATTCTAATTTCTACCATCATAGATTTTTTTTCCTGTTCAACAATATTAATGTAAGTGGTATCATTTAGTATGTAGTCTTTTATATTCAGCTTCTTTTAGTCAACAGTAACACTTTTGAGATTCACCCATGTTGCATGCACCAGTAGTTCATTCTTTTTTTATTGCTCAGTAGTATTCTATTATGTATATGTTCCACATTTTGTTTATCAGTTCTCCTAATGATGAATATTTGGGTTATGTTAAGACCAGTATAAATAAAGCAGTTATAAACATTCATAGATAGGTATTTTGTGAGCATATGTTTTCATTTCTCTTGCATAAAATATCTAAGGGTGGAACAGCTGGGTCATAGGATAGGTATTTGCTTAACTTTGTAAGAAACTGCCAAACAGTTTTCCAAAATAGTTGTATAATTTTATACGCCCACTAACAAACATATGAGAGTTTCAGGTGCTGCACATCTCGCTAACATTTGGTATTTTCATTGTAAAGGAGTATTTCATTGTGTTTTTAAAGTAAACTTTATATATAATTTATGTACAATAAAATGTGCCTATTTTAAATGTAGCATTTGATGAGTTCAACAAGTGTGTGTGTATGTGTGTGTGTGTAGCCACCATCACAATCACATAGAGAACATTTTCACCACTCCAAAGTTCCCTTGCAATCAGTTCTCACACCCTCCCCAACCCCAAGAAACCACTTGCTTTCTATCACTATAGTTTTATGCATTCAGGAATTTCATGTAAACTTATCCATGCAGTAACTACCGGTGGCGACCATGAAAATGCACCACTGAAATCTGGTTTCAAGGAGCATAACTGACTGATGACACTACCTGCTGCCGCTCTGGATCTATCACCACATTTGGACCAAAGCCACACTTTCCACAGACTGATGCCAGCCAATGAGAGAACACAGCAGGGCTACAAAAACAGGCCTAATGCTGTGATATACACAATGCCTCCAACAGGTGCCTTTGATTTGAAGACTTTTTTTTAAGATAAAAAATTTATTGAAAACTTTTTTCCTGCCAGGATCTATTCTTCAGGCCCATTTTAATACTCATTAGGTCTTAGGTTAATGGGTACATTAAACTAATAGATTTGCTCACAATTTTTAAGGTAAAATGGGTATGTATATTGGTTTCAGGTGTATAATTTGAATAATTTGATATTTGTATACATCACAAAGTGATAACCACAATAAGCCTAGTTACCTTCGATCACCATTCAATTGACCCCCTTCACCCATTTTGCCCACCCCTCTGACTTAAAGGTTTTTCATCAGCCTCACCAAACCTTCTTGGAATTATGCTGTAGGACAAAGCTCTTCCATTCAAAGATTTATTCCTTTCTTCTCTCCTTCCACAGATGTCAGACCTGTTTCTTGATCTGAAGGCTCTCTTTGCTTTCCCCTAGTCCCTCCCTGTGGTGGTTTAAAATAAATCCACTAATTCATTGACACTCCCTTCAAAAGTAGAGCTAATTTCCCTCCTTGCGAGAGGGAAGTCACTAGACTTAGTGATGTGCTTCTAATAAATAGAATAAGATAGAAATAATGGTGTGTAACTCCCACACTATGTCATAAAAAGGCATTGTGGCTCCCTCCTTCTTCTCTCTTGGCTCACATGCTCTGAGAGAAGCCAGCTGCCATGTTATGAGGGTACTCAAGTAGACCTATGGAGGGGCCTACATGGCGAGGAACTGAGGCTTCCTGCTAATAGCCATGTGAGTGATCCACATTGGAAGCAGATATCCAGCCTCAGTCAAGCCTTCAGATTACTGTAAACTCAATCAACAACTTGACTACAACCTTATGAGAAACCCTAAGCCAAAACAACTCAACTCGTTTGCTCCTGAGTTTCATATCCTTAAAAACCATGTGAGATAGCAGTGCGTGGGTGACTCAGTCAGTTAAGCTTCCCACTCTTGATTTTGGCTCAGGTCATGATCTTGGGGTTCATGGGACTGAGCCCTGCATTGGGCCACAGACACAGCAAGGAGTCTGCTTGGGATTTTCTCTCTCCCTCTCTCTCTCTGCCACTCCCCAGTCACACACACTCTCTCAAAATAAAAAATGTTAAAAAAAAAAAAAACACTGTAAGATATAAATATTTGCTATTTTAAGCTTTCAAGTTTGGGGTTAATTTGTTTCAAATTGATAACCAATATACTTCCCCAACAAATCTCTTTGCACATCTAATTATGTGTTGGCATTAGTTCCCCAGGAAACCAACTAACATAATATTCTTTTATGTTTTGTTTTTTTTGTTCAGCATGATGTTTTTTATTTTCCTCTATGTTGCATAAATTTGTAGTTTCTTTTTATCACTGAGCAGTAGTATATTGCATGAAGATATCACAATTTGTTTATCCATTCTCCTATTGATGGACATTTGGGTTGTTTCCAGTTTTTGGCTATTATGAATAAAGTTTCCATGAACAGACCCCACAAGTCTTTTTGTGGACATATGTGTTTTTATTGAGAAAATGTCCAGGAGTGGAACCACTAGGTCACAGGATAGGTGTTTGTTTAATTTTACAAGAAACTTACAAATACTCTTCTAAAGTGATTATAACATTTTATACAAGTATTAGCAGTAAATGAGAGTTCTATTTGTTCCACAATCTTGCTAACATTTGGTATTATTGCTCTTTTAATTTTTGCTATTTTGTGGATGTTAAGTGATAGTGCACTGTGGTTTTAATGTGCATTTCTCTAGACTAATGATGAATGCTTTTTCCTGTACTTACTAGCCCTTTGTACATCTTGTGGCAATCCACTTAAATTGTTCACTTTATAATTGGGTTGTCTTTTTTTATTCATTTGTAGATTTAAAAAATATACTGATTCAAGTTATTTGTCAGATTAGCCATTGTGACTTAATTTTGATTTATACGTATGTAAAACATTTATATAATTCCAAAGTCAAATTTACAAAATAAGTTAAATTTTTAAAAGTCTACTTCCCATCCCTGGCTGCCTCACAATTACTTCTTCTCTCCTCCAGTGGGTAACTTTTTTTCTTTTTAAGTTTTTGGTTTATCTTTGGAGTCATTATTTATTCTCTTTCTCTTTCATTCTTCATTTGATCAGACAGAAAATCAGGTTGGCCCTACCTTTAAAATACTGTGTATCTAGAATTCCACTGATTGTCACTATCTCCACTGACATCAGTCTAATCTGAGTTACATCATTGCTCACCCAGATTACTGCAAGATCCCTGACTGGCTTCCCCCTTCACTCCTTATATCCTCCATGATCCATTCTCAACAGTGACCAAAGTGATCCTGTAAAAATCTAAATCAAACCACATCACCTCTCTGTTCAAAAGCTTGCATATGTTCCCCATTTCACTCAGAATAAAAACCAAACTCCAACATACCTACAATCTCCTGTGTGATCTGGTCTCTAGTATCTCCCTGATCTCATCTCCTATTCTTTCTCTCACTCCTCCACTCCAGCCACAATGGGCTCCAGCTAGTCTTTGGATGTACCAGGCATTAGCTACCTTAGGAACTCTGTACTGGCCATCCTCTCTTTCTACGAGACTCTTCTGCCAGATACCCAAGTGGCTATCTCCCTCACTTCCTTCAAGTCTGCTCAGGTCTCATATTCTCTCTAAGGCCTACCCTGACCAGCCCATTCAAACCTGCAACCTTTCGGGGTGCCTGGGTGGCTCAGTTGGGTTAAGTGTCTGACTTCAGCTCAGGTCATGGTCTCATGGTCTGTGAGTTTGAGCACCATGTCTAGCTCTGAGCTGATAACTCAGAGCCTGGAACTTGCTTTGGATTCTGTGTCTCCCTCTCTCTCTGCCCCTCCCCACTCACACTCTGTCTCTCCCCCTCTCTCAAAAATAAACATTACAATAATAAAAAATAAAACCGCAACCTTTGCTGTCCCTCCCCTCTTCTTCCCCAACACCAGAGCACCCACCAGCGTTCTCAGTCACCCTTACCCTATCTTCTTTTTTGCCACAGCACTTACCACTTTCTCACATACTATATGTTGCCTCTTTATTATTTATCTGTCTCCTCCACTAGAATGTAAGCTCCACAAAAGCAGGAATCTTTGTGTACTGGGTGTGCTGGCACACAGTAAGTGCTCAATAAATATTATTAAATGAATAAGTAAATGAAATCTGGACATTGTTGTAAGCATATTTAAGAGACTGTCCCATTTAATTTTCAAAATAACACTACAAGGTGGGATGCAATTATTACAACTTTATAGAAAAGGAAACTAAAGCACAGAGAGGATAAGTACCTTGTACAGTTGGCAAGTGGGGAAGTCAGTTTCATAGAAGCAGCTGTGTTTGAGTTGGGTCATAATCCTTAAATCCTTTGTGGAATGAAATGGAACCTTATTTCACAAACAAAATAAATCAAAAGGGTAAAGTAAATAAATTCCTAAATGAGAATTAAGGTGAACAAAGCATCTAAGGAAAAAGAGACAGCCTGAACAGAAAGTATAAGAATGACTGAGGGAGTGGTGCCTGGGTGGCTCAGATGGTTGAGGGTCCAGCTCTTGATTTCAGCTCAGGTCATGATCCCAGGGTCATGGAATCAAGCCCCATGTCAGGCTCCATGCTGAATTGGAACCTGCTTAAGACTCTCTCTCTCTCTTCTCCTTTCCTCCACTCATACTCTCTCTCTCTCTCTAAATAGATATATACTAAAAAAAAAAAAAAAAAAAGAATGACTGAGGGAAAGGCAAGTGGCTCAGATTGACTGAATAAGGGTTAATGTAAAGTATTCACAGGAAGTAATGTTAGAAAGGGAAGTTAGGGCATATTATGAAGGATCTTCAGGAAAGTATTAAGAAGGGGGCACCTGGGTGGTTTGGTCTGTTAAGTGTGCGACTTCAGCTCAGGTCATGTTCTCATGGTTCATGAGTTCAAGCCCTGCTTCGGACTCTGTGCTGACAGCTCTGAGCCTGGAGCCTGCTTCAGATTCTGTGCCTCGTCCGCTTATATTCTGTCTCTTTCTCTCTCTCAAAAATAAATAAACATTAAAAATTGTCTTTAAAAAAGAAAGAACTAAGAAGGAAGGGGAAAGGTATTTGTGACTTTGTGATAGTGTAAAGGGAACAATGTTTCTTTAACCCAAGCATTCCTTCCTGAAAAATAACTCTATTCTACAAATACCTTTAAAAAATGATGTAAAATTTGATTCACACAAAGGCATGGCCTCAAAACTAAGTTTACACACCTAGATTTAGACTACCTTTACCACTATCATCTTCACCACCACAAGAAAATCCTTAGAGGTCCCTGCAGTAAGAGGTAGCTTTGCTCAGAAGGCTTAGGCCACAGCCAAACACTAACTTCCATCTCACAGGCTAATAGAATGGATAAGGGTAAATAGTATCTATAAATGTTTTTCACTTTTGGGACTTACTTTCTTTAAATTTTTTTTTGATGTTTATTTTTTTTTCTGAGATAGAGAGACAGAGCAGGAATGGGGGAGGAGACAGAGAGAGGGGGAGACACAGAATCTGAAGCAGGTTCCAGGCTTCCAGCTGTCAGCACAGAGCCCCACGTGGGGCTCAAACCCATGAACCATGAGATCATGACATGAGCTGGAGTCTGATGATTGACTGAACCACCCAGGCACCCCTTGGGAATTACTTTCTTAAATAAAAGAATGTGGGGAGTGAGGAAGGAAAAGGGGTAAATGTCTTTATTGTCCTTTTGCAATGCTCTGCAGGGAGAGGTAAACCCAATGTCTGTGCTTTTCCCGTTACTTAATGTGAACAAATACTTAGGAAAATTATCCAACAAATAATTACTGTGGGCCTCCTCTGTGTGCCAGACATAGCAACAAATGCAGATTTCTCCCCTACCTAGACCTTTTTTAGAGATTATTTTACTCAATGCCTCTGCAGATAAACCAGCTGTTCATGCTAAGAGGTGACCCTATGGCTGCCAGTATGCATTATGATCATAGTATTTTCCCCAAAAGCCAAGGATAAACCTCTGACACAGCAATCCTGTAATCAAACACGACTCTCTCTGTGTAAAGAATGCTTTATAGGCAGAACTGAGGGCAGTATGGGAATCTGAGCTGCATGCAGTTCCTTTTGGATATTTTAGTTGATAAGACCATGCAATCCAGCAGAACAAGCTGGAATGCTGCCAAATGAGCTCAGCTCTAGGGCGCCTGGGTGGCTCAGTTGGTTAAGCATCCAACTCTTGGTTTCAGCTCAGGTCATGATCTCACGGTTTGTGGTATCAAGCCTCACATCAGGCTCTTTGCTTATAGCATGGAGCTTGCTTGGGATTCTCTCTCTCCCTCTCTCTCTGTCCCTGTCCTGCTCTCTCTCTCTCAAAAATAAATAAACTTTAAAGAAATAAAATAAACTTGGGGCACCTGGATGGCTCAGTTGGTTAAGCGTCTGACTTTGGCTCAGGTCATGATCTCGCAGTTGGTGAGTTCGAGCCCCACGTCGGGCTCTATGCTGACAGCTCAGAGCCTGGAGCCTGTTTCAGATTCTGTGTCTCCCTCTCTTTCTGCCCCTCTCCTGCTCATGGTCTGTCTCTCTCTGTCTCTCAACAATAAATAAATGTTAAAAAAAAATTTTTTTTAAAGAAATAATAAAAAATGAGTTTGTTCACATCCTCAGAAAAACTAATGACATTCATCAGGCCAGAAGTAAGGGAGGAGTTATTGCCTTTTTTTAATGAATTATTAGAGCTGGCTTAATTCCTGTGGACATCCCTAAGCATTGAAAACTTTATGGTGCCCTCCTCTCCCATATATACATAATTCAAGATGAGAACAATTAATTCTAATAAAATTCTGCTTTTCTTGTGAGGACAACTAAAATTTTAAATTTAATTCAAATTTAAATGCCAAATATAAAATTATTTCCAGAAAAAATTTAGAGATGCCCCTCCTACCTTGTTAAATATGTGCATAACTTACCTATTTGCTAATTTATCACTATATATTATGAACTGGCAAAGGTCTGAGAATCCTTTCACTGGCTTACACTTAGCCAAGGCTACAATTACCTTTCATAGTATTTGAGATTTATACTGTTTTCTGCCTTGTGCCCACTGAAGTGCACATCCAAGGGAAGAGCCTATAATAGCGTCTTCCTTTTGCATCTCCTCTAACCTTGCCTTCAGTGGTAAATCCCTAGTGACCCCTTCTACAATTCAAGGGTCCTTCATCACAAATAGTTTGAAAAGCATTGGTTGTAAGCACTGTATCTGCCAATGCTGCATGACAGGGGTGTGGAAGAAACAAGGAGTTCCCAAAAGATCATATGTGGTCATTCCAGTGGTCAATAGTTAAATGAAACACTGCAGTGGGCTCTAAACCACCACACACTACTGCATGTGCCTCATAATCATGTGTATCAGAGGTGCCCAATAATCCCTTTGGACAGGTCTTTCTTTGAAGGACATCTTTTTACTACTAGGTTCCTGCCATGGCACACTCTTCCTAAACACAAAATAGGTTTTTATATACTTTGCAAATCATGTATGTATTTCTTTAATATTTTTAATCAGCTTTCCATGCCTCACGTACATGCATCAGTGTTTTCTGTATTCAGTTTTAAAATTCTGGAACCTAGATGCTAATGCTAAACTCCATAATTTTCTTTATGCAGCATTTTGCACATTGTGCTGTCTGCCATTTGATACTTGAAAATATTTTCTGATAATATGACGACGATACTGGGATCATCACCTAATGTTTTGGATACTGTTAACCCAGGAAAGAGTGGGGTCTTTAAGAGATACCGGGAGTCAATCTTTCTCTGACATTTTCTGCCTTTTAAAGAACAGCCCGCTGAATGCTCATCCAGCTTATATGTGCAATTGTAGTATTATCATAGTCTGCCATTGTAGCTGTAATTAACAAAACCTAATTCTAGCACAGTCTGAGATCACAGACCCGAGTCTGTGCTCTTACCATCTGATCAGTGTGTGGTCCTTCCCTATACCATTCAGATCTATTGTCTAACCTCTTTGTCAGACCTGATGAAAGCAGAGTATGTGGTTAACTGCTGCTGACCCTTATACTGAAGCCCTGTGCTAGTTAAAGGCCTCATCTCTACAGTTGCTATGGAAACTGTCCCCTTCTCCCTACAGCCTATTCTGGCTTTCTGCCTCCACGTGGCACTCTTGTCTGATTGCAGAAGAGGAGGCCTGCACATCTCTCCAAGCTTTGCCAGATTCAGATTTGCAAATGGCGGGGCAGAGATGTAGCAGAATATTGTTTTAGTGGCATGTAGGGTGAGGCACCACCACCACCTGATATTTCTCCTTCACTGCTACAAAAAGGATTTTCAGGGCCATGTCCATTCTTTTAAATTGAGATATAACTGACATATGATATTACATTAATTTCGGGTAGGACCATATCCAAATTGACTGCAGAGTGGACTGGCTATTTTACTATCACACATGCTCCACGATAAGGACTAGGACTGCAGTGAGGCACTTAATATGCAGGCCCTGTCCAATCCTCCTCAGGGTCTCCAGAGAGGAGGTGGAACAGAGTCAGGAACTGTGCTCCTTTCTACCCTGTACCATCCTGAAAGTGTAAGGCAAATGAGACCAAAAGAAAACAACAACAACAACAACAACAACAAAAAACAGTGCTGCTAGAGCCCTATGGTGAAAGACAGGTTCTCTATCGGATACATACATGTACAGAATGATTCAGAATCTCGGGTAAAAGAAGATGCCGGAGTACAGAATAGGTGATGGGGACACACTGAAGAACAGGGGAGAGTAGACTTAACAGCACACACCATACTTACAATAACGTTCTAGTCAGTCATAAAACAGTGCCAGCCTCTTCAGTCCTCTTTCGCATCCCCTGGTTTTTTGTTTTTTGTTTTTTGGACAGGTCATCATCTACTTCGGTTCAAACATTGCCCCTTCTGTTTTGGGAATTCCCTGGGGGAAATAATGCCACTGTCTCCCAAGGTTACCCAACTCACTGTGTCACATTACTTGTCGTTGGGAAGGTCTTTCCTGGGTTTTACTCGAATCCCCCTTGCTGCAGTCTGAGCTCATTGCACTGGAGTCCTGCACTCAGCAGAGATGGAGACTAGCCAACCACTATCTTCGGAATAACAACTCACCAGGGACTCTGGGCTGGAAGGTCATTCTGTCCCTCCAGTACTGCGCAGCCTTCCTGAGCATTCCCAGGTCCTGGGGCAATAAGGACAAGTAAACCGAGGATGGAATCTAGGACCCTGGCAGGCAGTGACAAAAAAAAAGAAAGAAAGAAAGAAAGAAAGAAAGAAAGAAAGAAAGAAAGAAAGAAAGAAGAAAAGAAAAGAAAAAAGAAAGAAAGAAAGAAGGAAAGAAGAGAAGAGAAGAGAAGAGAAGAGAAAAGAAAAGAAAAGAAAAGAAAAGAAAAGAAAAGAAAAAAGAAAAAGGGGGAAAAAAACCACACCAGATAATGATAATACAGCGGCACAGATGGAGACAACGCTATAAACTGGGAGACAGGGAGGGACAATATGGCTCCCCTCAGTTTGGGCCAGGCTGCGGAATTGCCAGACAGTACTTATCCGGGAAACATCCTAACTAGAAGCTTCTTCCGGCGCCAAGGCAATCGACTCGCCCCTCCACCCGGTCCCTCAGAGCCCCACCCCTGCCCAAGTCGGAGTGGGCGCTCCCCGTGGAAAACAAGCGGGGGCTGACGCGGGCGGCCACCACCCCAAGACCAAGGGAGTCCGCAAGGCCGGAGCGTCGCTGCCCCAACCCTGCCCCTGCGGCGCCAGAGCTCCACCCCCTGACAGGCAACAGCCAATGAACGGTTCTTGCCGCCGGCCTTTAAGAACGGCGCACACTCTGCCTGCAGCGGACGCTGCCGGCCTAGCACTCCAACGGAGTTTCCATGGAGACCGAGGCTGGGCCCGGGCGGCCTAGCGGCGTTGCCATGGAGACAAGTCCCGGGCTGGGGCTCCGAAGCCCCGGCGCTCCGCTAGCTCAGAACCCCGCGGAGCCGCTGTGCGAGGCCGGAGCCGCAGTGGCGGCAGCACGCTGGGACCTGCGGAAACACTCTTTGCTCATCGTGATCGGCGATATTGGTACAGAGAGTCAGCTGAGGGCCGTGCGGGCCCACCTTGAACAAGGTGAGCCGCTGTCCTGGCTGTGCTCGGGGCATCCTTCATCCCGTGCTTTTCCGCCATCTGTGTGTACGTCTGCATTCTCCATCCCTAGGTTGCACTTCCTGAGATCTGCCCTCCCTTGTTAATCTGAATCATCAGTGCATGTCACCTGCATCTTCCATGTCGTGCATAGCCTCTCTAGCTACTAACATCTCTCTTTCCCCATCCCTCCCGTACACCCCGAGGCGTTCCGCAATCTCCCTGAGGCAGGGGAGCTCTATACAGTCCCTGGAGCCACTCTGGTCACACCCCTCCCACCCGCAGTGTCTCGGGTCGGATGTCTTGAAAGTCCTTACCATCCCCTGGAGAGTCCATGTTCCTACCTTAGTTTCTTCTTTAGGTCCCTGAACAGGAACAGTGTGCTTTCTGAACGTCCCAGACAAATCTTAAATCTCTCAGTGCCAGCGGTAAACCTGAGAGAGTGACCTTCTTGGCCACTATCTCCTCAGCCCTCACCTCCCTCTCCAGTTGCCTGCCTGTGGCGCAGTGCTGCGGAGCCACCTGCGGGTGGAAGCAAGCCGCGGAGGGGTGGAGGCAACAAGGGGGCATAGAAGGAGAGACTAGAATACTAATTAGCTGTAAAGACCAAGAAGGCAGCCCCCAGTATCTGGGAACTGGCCCTTGAGTGTCACTTCTATCACAATTGGGCAATTCTGCAAGAAAATTACTACATACAAACTCATTAATGACCAAGTTTAGCCTAACCTCTGCCCTTCTTTCTCTGGCTCAGGCAAAGCTCAAGAAAGACACAGGATGGGAAATAGACATAGGCACTAGCCACCTTTCTTAAAGACGTCACTGAGGCTGATCATGGCAATCCTTATCCTCTCCCTGTCCTCATGAACTTGGAAGTATTCCCCTAAGTCCATCCCCATTGACCTTATCTAGAGCCCTCTCTTTTTTTTTCTCTCTCTCTCTCACAGGGATTCTCTCCTGGAACATTGACTTATCATCCTTTGACTTGAACCAACAATTGAGACTCTTCATTACCCGGCACCTAGCTCACTTCTCCTCAGAGGTCAAAGGTTAGGACTAGTGTCATTTGTCTATAGTTCTTGGGGTGAGGGCTGGTTACAGAATGTCAGAGGTCCAGTCTCCCTGGCAGAGCTGGCTTTGTGGGAGGTTTCGGTCAGGCAGAAGGGAGGGACTACTGAGGGGAAAGTTGGAAAGCTAGGAGGCTATCCTCCGCATACCCAGGACTCTTTGCATACACATGGTATGATGGTGGAGGGCGCCTGGAGAACAGAATTTCTACCTGACAAGAGGGTGGTTTATGGACAGCTGTTGACATGCACTAAGGGAATGAGGTACTTCTCTTGAGTGATTAATCATCTCCCATGCAAAAATCCACTCTTTTTTGTGTGTGTGTTCCTCTTTCTGTATATCCTAGCCTCGTTGCTTCCCTTTATAGAGACCTGTGAGTGCCCCAGTTACCTTCCCGGATCTTTGCTTAGCACCTTTCCCTCAGTCTACACAGCCCCCCCCCCCCTCCAGGTTTCAGGATTCCTTGTTCCTCCTTTGGGTCATCCAACAGCTCTTGAGAACAGAACAGAATCCTGGTCCTAAAAGCTGATGAGCACCATGAATTCCAGGGTTGAAGCAGGGTCTCCTGGATTGCCACTACAAGAGATAGTCACACTCTGAGGTTTGGCTCCGAAATCCAAGTCCACAGGATTCAATTTCCCATTCTGCTGAGTGGGAGAAATGAGTTAGGAATTTGAGAAAATATTTCAGGCAATGTCATTCCATGGCAGTATCTGTGGGGAGACTGCAGAAAGGCCTATATCCCACTATAAAAGTGTTGGGCATCTGGTCATGCTATCGGTAAATGCTGACACACCAATCCATGTGCCAGTGCCTTTATGGAAAATAAAATCCATCCAACTCAATAGTCACTGCCACCAAATGACTGAATTCTTATCTTATACAGATAAGTCTCAATTATCCAGTGTAGTGGGTAATCACCAACCCTTCTCTTCCTATTCCTCCTGCTAACTGCCACATTTTTAGTCATTTCCCTGATCACTGACTCTTCTAGAGACGTTCCTAGAGAGAGGAGATGAGAGGGTTAATATGACCGATGTTCCATTATCTTAGGAATATGTGCAGCATTTTAAAAAATGTGAAGCTGGCATCTCTTTGATGTGACTGGCTTCCTGTGAAGCTAGCCACTCACTGTTTTGAGACTGCCTTCTGTTTAGAATTATTCATGTCATGGCTTCCTCCATTAGCACTGATGATTGAAAATCGACAGTTTTGCCATTTATTACTCCGACCATCTCTGGTGCAAGCTGGATAAGGGGATGACACTGGATAAAATTAATGACTGAATTGAAGTTTGGTGGGTATGTGCTGATGTTAACAATTCACACTGAATTCTCTAATTTTGTCCTTTGGGCCACAGAAACTTAAGAGTAGGCCACGTTCTGGAATGGTGTAAGAATGAAGAAAACTTAAAGCAAAATGCTTAGCCATTCTTCAGATTAACATTCAGGGATGCTTGGAAAGATGCTTACAGATAGATGCATAGTTACGCTCAGCCATTTCTCAGAAATAACCACTAATATATAAACACCTACTTGATCTTTATAATCAGTTTCGCC
The DNA here is from genome assembly GCF_022079265.1 of Lynx rufus. Classification (NCBI taxonomy): domain Eukaryota; kingdom Metazoa; phylum Chordata; class Mammalia; order Carnivora; family Felidae; genus Lynx; species Lynx rufus. The sequence continues at coordinate 31,288,782 of NW_025814827.1, read as the reverse complement.
ATGGCGTCCTTCAGGGGCCTAGGACCATACTCCTAAGATCAGGGCTCACTTTAGTCTACTGGATTTTTTTTTTTTTTTAAGTTTTGGACATTTTCATGGTGGCCTATGTCCCTGGAGAACAGTGGAGAATTTCCTGGAAAAACCCACATGGCTCAAGACAGCCACAGCCCCACCCCTGCTGGCTCTTCTTTCAGCTGTCCCCACAAACAACAGTCAGCCCAAAGCAGCTGCAGACACTGCCCCGCCCTTCAGCCTCCCATTTGCCAAGTAGCAAAGGGAACCAGGCTGCGGTGATGGGTTCAAGGGGATATGGTATGGCTTAATCCTTTCTGCCCAATCCACAGGCTAGGCAACCATCCCTCTCACCTCTCCTCAACCCTGGGACAAAAGGCTGAGAAAAGGGACAAATACGTATCCTACAGTGTCAGGGCAAGTGCAATCATTCCTATCCACTCTTCACTCTTCACTCAAACACAGAAAAGGAAGGACCCACTGATGGAGTGTCAGTGGCCCAGCTCCTTCTAGTGGTCAAATCTGGTAAAGCTTTCCAAGGTGAATTTTGAGCCAGGTAGTCTCCAGTGGTGACTTGGAGCCTAACTTTCTAATCCTGCAGAAAATCTGGAGCTTCCAAGCATTATGAAACAGACCCAGAAACTATTAGGACAGTGGAAAACTGAGTTTAAACAACACTCTGATACTTTTATTATTGAGCACCTATAGGAAAGGGAGAGACTTTCCTAATTTATAATTGATGATTGATATTCTACGACTCTAAGAAACATACATTGAAGGATCAGTTTGTAGGCCTTCTGTGAGTCTCCACTAACATTAATGTGCTCTAAAAGTGGTATTTCTGTTCCTTCTGCAAACATGAAAGCCGTTGTGAATTAATACAGTAGTTCATTGGCCCCTACAACTCGGGGTTCTGCCTTGCTGTCTGAACCGGGAAAGCAGCAAACATGAAAGTACTTAACTTCCTACAGGCACCTCCAGCTTTGGGTTTACCTGGGAGCTAGGGGGTACTCTAGAGTTGGTCTGGTCTGAGATTCTGGTTTTAATCTCAATTTGATTCTGATCATAAGTCTACAAAAAGGAGACAAAATTCCAGTGGCATTTGTGCGCTGCAGGGTTAGGATTCTAGGAATGAAGCGCTTTTTCATCTTTTATGCCATTCATTCCTCACTGCATTATTAGATGATGGTATTAATACTATACTCATTTTATAGTTCAGGAAGCTTTCAGAGAGGTTAAGTGGCTTGTTTAATGGCATGACCGATAAATTGGTAGAGTCAGGTCTCAAATCCAGGACTTCTAGTCGCGTTTTATGTCTGAGCTCAGGCCTCTCTTTGGCATCTCACCATTTCATTGCAGCAGAGCCTAGGAACACAGCAGGTGGAGGGGCAGTTGTGGTGGGTGCCTGTTCAGAGGGTGAGGGTTGAAGGAAAACTCCAGTGTGAGTTGGAACAATGCCCAGGGTGTGGCCCTTAGGGGTAGCAGCTGAGAATAAGGGGGCTCTGCATTGGCTGGGAAATGTTATTTTGTTCTCTAGCCAAATGTCTACTCAAGTTTCCCTCTTAGCACACTTCAGAGAGCCCTAGAAAGCAGATAGGAGATAGAAGATTTGAAGTGGGAAGAAATACAAAATATGAAGTTGCCGAAGGGAAGTGTTTTCCTTTTGTGATGCTCAGAACTCAGCCTGGTTTGTGTTGTGTATCTCTGCAGATGGCCTCCTCAATCCAAATGGGGCTGTTGCCATGTTGCTGCTTTGCATCTCCGGATCTGAGCAAAGATTCCTCCTCCTCTGTTCCTCCCTGCCCCCCCTCCAGTCCTGGTGACTCAGCTCCTCCTCTCCTCTGGCTACAGTTAAGGGGGGGAGGGGGGATGCTGAGAGCAGAGACTATTTTGGCTTCTCTGACCTTCAAAAGCAGTTTTTGGCAGTCTGGGGCAGGGGTGGGGCTGGTGCTGGGGTTTGAGTGGGTGGATGTCAATGTGTGGAAGGCATTAGGAGTTGGCCAGAATTGGGGAGGGTTGATGGAAGAGAAGAGGGCAGGGAAGGACTCTATGGGAGCATGAGCATCACTGGGTTGGAACTGTATGCTAGAGTTCTCAAGATCGTCCCTTTGAGTCTTTTGAGTGCTGAAACAGAGGTAGAGACTAAGGGAAACAGCCAACAATGGAAAGATTAAGTTAGTGTAAGAGACATCAGAGAGAGAAATAGAAAAGTGCAGAGAAAAGGAGAGCACAGGGACCCAATACCCTACAAAGTCATAAGATTTTTTTTTTGATCCAAAGAATACTTTATGTTGCACTTAATAATTGGCCTATAGTTAAAAAAAAAAAAAAAATCTCATTTGGGCCTGGGGCCCTGGTGATCCTCCTTGGTCATTTTTAACTCTCTCACTGAAAAGCAGAAAGCGCCCAGCCTCTTCAGATCTAAAGACCCAAGAATTCCAAGTATCAGTGCTAGTGTGGTTACTGTGCTGTGTTGCATTGACACAGAACTACATGCAGCTTCCAGAGTCCCTGTGCCCCACCCAGAAGGGCTAGGGACCATGTGTCTACTCCAGAATTTCAACCTACACTGCAACCTAAAATGAGACTTCTACCCTCCCTGGTTCCTGCAGATGTGGCTCAAAAGCCCACAGTGCTCACCACCCCATCCCCAGCCTTCATCTCAAGCAGTCCCCTCACTTTTATTCCATTCTTTCAGGTCCCCAACCCCTTTGTCTCCTGCTCCTCCAGGGATTGAAGGTCATTCCCTGGGTCTCAGGGGAGAGGCGGCAGATGGTTCCTGAGGGAAGGGGGAGGGCCCAGGCAGCCCACACCTCCTGTATCCCTGCAGTGTGTCATAGCACAGGACTTTGGTCTTTTGGCTGATGCTAAAAGGGCATTTCTTGATGAAGCAGTGTTGAGGGGAGAAGGGCCTTATGGGCCATTGTAGACCACCGTGGCTCTTTGACTTACTAGACAACTCCTCAGCCACCCCCCCCCCCCCCGCCAGCCAAGCAGAAGCATCAGAGCACTGACACTGTGAAGGCAAATAAACAGTTAAGTCTCCAGTGCCTCGTCATGGACCAGCCCCTCTTCCCCGCCCAGGCGCCGCCCTCCCCATCAAGCCCCCCCCCCCCACTCCCACCCCAAGTGCGGCAGACTCTTCCCTGAAGCTGCCGGCTGAGGCCGGAGCTGCAGCCTCCATGAGGGGCTCCCGCCCACACCCCAGGGTAAGAACCAAACCAAAGGGCTTTGCATGGGGATGGGGGAATGCTGTGGTAGGGGTAGCGGGAAAGGAGTTGATACCTAATCTTGTGTGTTTGGAATTTGCCCAGCAGGGTGGGCAGACAGGGGGGACAGAAAGAAAAGATGAACATTACTGGCTGTGGGGTCAGCTTGGACCCAGGACCAGGCAGAGGCCAGTGGGGCCGGGACTGTGACAGTCCACCTCTCAGGCTGGGCTGGGTTGGGAGACATCAGCCTAGGGGTAGTAGCAGAGGGTGGTGTCTCTGGTTCTGCCTGGTAGCCCGGGGTGCTGGAGGACTTTGGGGGCTGTGTCTTTGGGCAGAGGCAGAAGAATCTGAAGGAAAGGCGGATGTTATGGGAATGCGCCTAATGGGAGGCGCTGCTGGTGTCAGCTGCTGGATTGCTCAGCTGCTCCAATGCTGGGGGTGAGCGGGATAGCGAGTTTTTGCCAAGTAAGGCAAGGTGGGGGACACTGTGGAAAAAAAGGGAAGAAAGGGTCACTAAGACGTGGCACGCGCCTCTTCATAGACCAACCTATTTGCAGCGGCACCCCCCACCCCCCATTCCCTGTAAACGGCTTGAGACTGGGACTCTAAGCCCCTGCTTCTGGCTCCCTCTGGAGATTGAGAGGCCACTCGGAGATTGAGAGCACTCCCTCCCCGGCAGCTGCCCTGCATTCCCAGTCCTGTCAAACCCACAGGTTCCAAGTCTCAACCCCACCCCCACCCCATCGCCGCTTCTCTTCCCAAGATGGGGGCTCTGGAACAGAGGCGCCAGTTTCTTCTCCCTCTCTTGTGTCCCCCCCTTCCTCACCCCCCATGCAGAGGCAGCCAAGAAAATGACTTGTCATGCTGGGGTGGGGGGTGGGGGCGGAGCTGGAGCCTGAGCTCAGCGCGCACACTCACACACACTCACACACTGCGGCAAACTGCAGCTGCCCAAGCGGCCCCCCCCTCCCCTTCTGCCTCACTGCGGAGACACCTGCCCTCCTGCCTGCTCAGCGTTGGCGGCCCAGGCCACCCCCACAGCATCACTGGCCAAAGGGAAGTGTCCCTGCCTCATATGAAAGAAAAAGGAAAAACAAGTCAATTCCCTTCAGTGGGATTGCTGGGGGAGCAGAAAAGAGAAATAGGGCTTTCTCCTAGGCCTCAAAAGGGTGCATGATATAGACCATGTAGTTGCCAGTCAGAACTGGAGAGCACATGGGTGAAGAACAAGGTCTTTCACCAAGAGGTTAACTGGAATCAGAGAAGTCTAGTAGTTATACACAAGGGACTGTGAGGAATGGTCAACTGGTGGAGGAAGAGTGGTAAATAGAAAACAAATCAGTCTGTACCACAGATTTCTTCTTTCAGACCATTCTAGTTCAAATGTGTGACCCTGTGTGTATATGTCGCGGGTAGGGTAGGATTTGCCCTTTTAAATCTGAACTACTTACAACTAGCCTAGGGCTAGCCTGGCCCTTCCCTGAACCTTGATACCCCTCATCTGCCCAAGAGCTGCCCCAGCCTGTCTCTAAGGTGGTTCTCATCCTCTGAACTGACCTCAAAGCTTCCCACAGTTCCCAAATTAATAGAAGAGAACCCTTGAACTCTTCTTGGGCTCCACCCACCCACTATGAGGTTTGTTCTTCGGACACATCTACAGTTCATTTCCCCTGCAGCTGCAAGTGCAGCCCTCTGCTGCCAGATTTGCCTGATCCTGGCACTGTGATTCTTCCTCTTAACAAAGGCCCTGGCCCCAGGCTCCTCATGCCTAAGCCCCAGAAAGAGGAAAGAGCTGGATCACAGAAGAGGGTCTAGGGGACAGATTACGAGCACTCCCACCAATATCTTTCAGACAGCTCACTCCCGGGCCATCTGTTCAACTCTCTTTCTGCAAGGTAACGCCGCTGTGTGCAGCAGTTAGGAAGGGCAGGAGCAGGGGATGGCAGCATCCTCCATTATCTTGTAACCTGCCACTTTCTTTCTTTGCTGCATTGCTCGGTGTTTCATGTGAGTCTGCAAGAGGGAGGCAGACAGGGCATTTAAGGCTGTTTTGTCTTTCTCCATGGCCTGGGGAACACTCTGAATCTCTCCTTCCTTATTTGTGTCTTGTTTGTGGACCCCTAACTCCCATCTCCATCGCAGAGGGCTCATAGGAGAGGGGCAAGGATGAGAGAAGAAACTGTTCACAAGGGATGGGTTGTGGGGCAGTGTACCAGGCCTCTCTTGTGCCTGGGGACATGGAGGTGAGGTGGGAGAGGGAGCTGTAACCTTTGGTGGTGGGAACAGCATGATTGTGTGCATGCTTGTGAGCTCAGGCTTGGCCTCTGAAGAACTAGAGAACAGAACAAGAAATTATACTCCTATTTCTGATCTTTGAATTGTAAAAGCCCAAGGGTTCAGATAAATAGAAACAGTCTTTTGGAAAATGGGAATTCTGGCCTTGGATGGGGAATGGAAAGGAGGATGGGGAGTCTGTAGACACTGCAAAGTGCCCATCTCCATGTGTCCAGGCACTCTACTGGCATGAAAGCCCAGGGCAGAGGCAGGCTAGTGAGGAGAGAGCTGAGTAAGCATCACAACCCCAGGAGCCCTCCCTCCAGCTGAGCCCCCCATCCCCAGGCAGCACCAGGAGCTTAGTGCTCTAGAGGGACAAAAGCTTCTTGTCAATAGGGCAGCCTGAGGCAGGAGTTTCAAGCGGAGGGGGTGGGGGTACCAGACTGAGCAGGCAGAGGGTGTGGCAGATGAAGGGAGGAGAGAAGACAGTCAGTGTGGGTGAAGGGAGGAGGAAACCCTGACAGGGAAGGGCTGGAGGAGCCAGTTCCTAGACCTTACTCAGCAGTATCCAAAGTGGCAGGATCTAAGGATTGCTAGCCTCCTCTTTCCCCTCAGCTCCATTTTCTGACTGTACATTTTTTTCTCTCCTTTCCCACACAATGCCTCTTCCCTTTTACTATACCCACTGTCTTCAATACAAAATCCTGCATCTCTCCCTCAGGCCAGAGGACCCTCTGCCACCAGAGTGAGATCCTTGAGACCGTCATCCTGGTAAACCCCAGTGCCGACAGCATCAGCTCTGAGGTAAGGCCAGGGCCTGTGCCTTGCCACAAGGGCTTGTTGGAAGTGCTGTAACCCACCCCTGCCAGTACTACTGCTGAAAGGCCAAGAATTCCCAGACTTGGCTTTGAACCATCTAGGCTGCTTTATGATCCCCAGCCTTACACTGGAGGTGTTGTGGGCCTACTAGTGGGGAGCATGTCTTTGCAGTACTAAGGGGAACCAGGAACATCCAGTGCCCTTCCCTGAGTTTCCCACATCCATGACCACTCTTGTCCTTCCATTATAGGTTCACCATCTCCTTAGCAGTCAATCAGCTCACAAACTACTGATCTTGAGTGGGCAAAGTTTAGAGCCCGGGGGAGACCTTATCCTACAGAGTGGCACCTATTCTTATCAGAACTTTGCCCAGGTCCTTCACAACCCAGAGGTAAGTGCCATGTCTGAGTCTGGGAGGAATGAAAACTGGGGTAGGACTGGGGCTGTGGGGAGGGATCCAAGGATGGGAAATCTCATGTTGCTTGAAGGTTGGGAACTCTGGCGGAAAAATAGGAGGTGATCACCTCGCAAAGAGGTGGAGACTAGCAGATTGAATCTGAGTTGGGTTAAGGCAACCCCAGCTGTTTACCTGACCTGATCAGCCTTTCATCTCCCATTCCTCTAGATTGCCCAATTGCTCAGCAATAGAGACCCTGGAATCCAGGCCTTCCTCACCGTTTCCTGCTTAGGGGAGGGAGACTGGAGCCACCTGGGACTATCCAGTTCCCAAGAGACCCTGCACCTCCGACTAAACCCTGAGCCCACACTGCCCACCATGGATGGTGTGGCTGAATTCTCCGAGTACGTCTCTGAGACTGTGGATGTGCCATCTCCCTTTGACCTGCTAGAGCCCCCCACCTCAGGGGGCTTCCTGAAACTCTCTAAGCCTTGCTGCTATATCTTCCCGGGTGGCCGTGGAGACTCTGCCCTCTTTGCCGTTAATGGTTTCAACATCTTGGTGGATGGTGGCTCTGATCGCAAGTCCTGCTTCTGGAAGCTGGTGCGGCACCTGGACCGCATTGACTCAGTGCTGCTCACACACATTGGGGCAGATAACCTGCCAGGCATCAATGGACTCCTGCAGCGCAAAGTGGCAGAACTGGAGGAGGAGCAGTCCCAGGGCTCCAGCAGCTACAGTGACTGGGTGAAGAACCTCATCTCCCCTGAGCTTGGAGTTGTCTTCTTCAATGTGCCTGATAAGCTGCGGCTGCCTGATGCCTCCCGGAAAGCCAAGCGCAGCATTGAGGAGGCCTGCCTCACTCTGCAACACCTAAACCGCCTGGGCATCCAGGCCGAACCTCTGTACCGTGTGGTCAGCAACACCATTGAGCCACTGACCCTCTTCCACAAGATGGGTGTAGGACGGCTGGACATGTATGTCCTCAACCCTGTCAAGGACAGCAAAGAGATGCAGTTCCTCATGCAAAAGTGGGCAGGCAATAGTAAAGCTAAGACAGGCATTGTGTTGGCTAATGGGAAGGAGGCTGAGATCTCAGTGCCCTACCTGACTTCTATCACGGCTCTGGTTGTCTGGCTACCAGCCAATCCCACTGAGAAGATTGTACGTGTGCTTTTTCCAGGGAACGCACCCCAGAACAAGATCCTGGAGGGCCTGGAAAAGCTTCGGCACCTGGACTTCCTGCGGTACCCTGTGGCTACACAGAAAGACTTGGCCTCTGGGGCTGTGCCTGCCAACCTCAAACCCAGCAAAATCAAACAGCGGGCTGACAGCAAGGAGAGCCTCAAGGCCACTGCCAAGACAGCTGTAAGCAAGCTGGCCAAACGGGAGGAGGTGGCTGAAGAGGGAGCCAAGGAGGCCCGCTCAGAACTAGCCAAGGAGTTAGCCAAGACAGAGAAAAAAGTAAAAGAGTCATCTGAGAAGCCCCCAGAGAAGCCTACCAAGCCTGAAAGGGTGAGGACAGAGTCGAGTGAGGCACTGAAGGCAGAGAAGCGAAAGCTGATAAAAGACAAGGTAGGGAAGAAGCACCTAAAAGAAAAGATCTCAAAGCTGGAAGAGAAAAAAGACAAAGAGAAAAAAGAGATCAAGAAGGAGAGGAAGGAGCTCAAGAAGGATGAAGGAAGGAAGGAGGAGAAGAAGGATGCCAAGAAAGAGGAGAAGAGGAAAGATACCAAACCTGAGGTCAAGAAAATTTCCAAGCCAGACCTGAAGCCCTTTACCCCTGAGGTACGTAAGACCCTCTACAAAGCCAAGGCCCCTAGCAGGGCCAAAGTGGACAAGAGTCGGGCTGCCCGTGGGGAGAAGGAGCTGTCCTCTGAGCCCCGGACACCCCCAGCCCAGAAGGGGGCTGTACCACCTCCAACAGTCAGTGGGCACAGGGAGCTGGCTCTGTCTTCACCAGAGGATCTCACACAGGACTTTGAGGAGATGAAGCGTGAGGAGAGAGGGTTGCTGGCTGAACAAAGGGACCTAGGACTAGGAGAGAAACCACTCCCTCCAGACACTGCAGAGGAGGGACCCCCAAGCACAACCGGCCAGGAGATACCACCCTCTGTTCCACGGCTGGAACAAGAAGAGCCTATGATGAAGGAGAAAGAGATTGTCCCAGACATCCCTGAAGAACAAGGTAGCAAGGATAGAGGCCCAGACTCTGGGGCTGAAACAGAGGAAGAGAAAGATACCTGGGAGGAAAAGAAGCAGAAGGAAGCAGAGAGGCTCCCTGATAAAATAGAAGCCAGAGAGGAAAGTGAACCTGAGGTAAAGGAGGATGTGATAGAGAAGGCTGAGTTAGAAGAAATGGAGGAGGTGCACCCTTCAGATGAGGAGGAAGAGGAAGAGACAAAGGCTGAAGGTTTTTACCAAAAACATATGCAGGAAGCCCTGAAGGCAACTCCAAGGATCAGGGAGGCCCTCGGGGGCCGGGAAGTAGGACTCCAGGGCAAAGCTCCTGAGAAGGAAACCTCATCATTCCTAAGCAGCCTGGCCACACCTGCAGGAGCCACTGAGCATGTCTCTTACATCCAGGATGAGACAATTCCTGGCTACTCAGAGACAGAGCAAACCATCTCGGATGAGGAGATTCATGATGAGCCGGAGGAACGTCCAGCTCCACCTAGATTTCCTACAAGTACCTATGACCTCCCTGAGCCTGAGGGTCCTGTCCCCTTTGAGGCTAGCCAGCCTACAGACAGTGTTGTTCCTGTCACCTCCAGCAAAGGCTATGGAGCAGCAGAGACTGAACTCACCTACCCCCCCAACATGGTGGCTGCCCCTCTGGCTGAAGAGGAACACGTGTCCTCAGCCACCTCAATCACTGAATGCGACAAGCTTTCTTCCTTTGCCACATCCGTGGCTGAGGACCAATCTGTGGCTTCACTCACAGCTCCCCAGACAGAAGAGACAGGCAAGAGCTCCCTGCTGCTCGACACAGTTACAAGCATCCCCTCATCCCGCACTGAAGCCACTCAGGGCTTGGACTATGTGCCGTCGGCTGGTACCATCTCACCTACCTCTTCACTGGAAGAAGACAAGGGCTTCAAATCACCACCCTGTGAGGATTTCTCTGTGACTGGTGAGTCAGAGAAGAAAGGAGAGATTGTAGGGAGAGGCTTGCCTGGAGAGAGAGCCGTGGAAGAGGAAGAGGAGGAGACTGCAAATGTAGAGATATCTGAGAAACTTCCCAGTCAGTTTGGAACCCCGGTGTTTGGTGTCCCTGGGCATACCCTACATCAAGGGGAACCAGTCCTTGGAGAAGTGGAGGAGCGCTGCCTTAGCCCAGATGACAGCACAGTGAAGATGGCCTCTCCTCCACCATCTGGCCCACCCAGTGCCACCCACACACCCTTTCATCAGTCCCCAGTGGAAGAAAAGTCTGAGCCCCAAGACTTTCAGGAAGCAGGCTCCTGGGGAGGAACTAGGAGTACACCAGGTATGGGCAAGGAAGATGCTGCAGAGGAGATAGTTAAGACAGGGCCTGAAGAGGTCACATTGGAGGAGAGAAAGATGCCTCCTCCCAGGAGCCCCCATGCCCAGGAAGCACCTGTCAGCATCGTTGGAGAACACACAGGCTGCACTATCCAGCTGTTGCCAGAACAGGACAAAGCAATAGTCTTTGAGACTGTGGAGGCAGGAGAGCCCACAGGCCCAATTCTGGGAACAGAAGCTCTTTCCAGAGATTTGAGAACGTCACTCCAAGAATCTAGTGAAACCCAGAAAGATGGGGTGCTCCAGTTTCCTGACCAAAGCCTCTCCCCTGAAGATGCAGAGTCCGTATCTGTACTCAGTGTGGTCTCACCAGACACAGCCAACCAAGAAGCCATCCCCAGGTCTCCCTGTGGCCTGACAGAGCAGCACCTACACAAAGACCTTTGGCCAGAGGTATCTCCAGAAGACACCCAGTCACTTTCTCTCTCGGAAGAGAGTCCCAGCAAGGAGACCTCTCTGGATATCTCTTCTAAGCAGCTCTCTCCAGAAAGCCTTGGCACCCTCCAGTTTGGGGAACTAAGTCTTGGAAAGGAAGAAAAGGGGCCTCTGATACAGGCTGAGGACACCTCTCAGCACCTAGTGCGTACATCTATTCCAGAACCCTGTGCAGCCACACTGTCACCTCCCACAGATGGGACCACTGGTTACTCTGTACTGGCAGACATCACAGATAAGAGCCCTGATGGAAAGTTACCTACCAGCTCCTTCTCTCACTCTACATTGTTGGGAGATGAGAAGCACTCACCTGGTGTGATCACAAGCCCTGGTGAACACATTCTGACACCTGACAGCTCCCTCACCAAGAGTCCTGAGTCTTTGCCAAGCCCTGCCATGGAGAGCATTGCCATGGAGTGGGAAGGTAAAGTTCCAGAGTTGAAAGACAGAACCCCAGAGCAGAGGGACAAGGGACCTGAACCAAAAGATGAAGTCTTACAGCAGGACAAAATTCTGGAGCAGAAGGATGACATTGTAGAGCAAAAGGATACAGCCATTGGCCAGAAAGATAAGGCTCTGGAAGAGAAGACTAAGGCTGTAGAGCAGCAGGATAAAGCTTTAGAACAAAAAGGCAGAGACTTAGAACAAAGGGACATAGCCCTGGAACAGAGGGACAAGGCCCTGGAATCAAAAGACAAAGACTTAGAACAAAAAGACAAGGTTCTGGAACAGGAGGACAAGATCCCAGAAGAAAAAGGTGAAACCTTAGAACAAAAAGTCAGAGACGTTGAGCATAAAGACAGGGCTCCAGAGGACAAGGTCCCTGAACTGAAGGGCAAGGCCTTAGGACAGACAGACGAAGTCCCTGAGCAGGAGGACAAGGCCCATGGACAGAAGGATAAGGCCTTAGAACAAAAAGACATAGACTCAGAACAAAAAGGCAAGACCCAAGAACAGAAGGAGGAGGCCTTGGAAAAGAAGGATGAGGCCTTAGAACAAAAATACTGGGCCTTAGAACAGAAGGATGAAGCCCTGGAACAAAACAATAAGGCCACTGAACAGAAAGATAAGGATCTGGAAGAGAAGGACAAAACTCAGGAGCAGGAGAGCCCAGTGCAGGAGGATAAAACCATGAAACCAAAGGAGAAGATCCTAGAGGAAAAATCTCCAGAAAAAGTTAAGGCTGTGCAACAGGAAGAAGAAGCTCTGCCGGAGAAGACCAAAGTTCTGGGGCTGGAAGAGAGCCCAGTGCATGAGGACAAGGCCCCGGATCAGGGAGAGAAGTACTGGAAGGAGCAGGATGTGGTACAGGAGTGGCAAGAAACATCTCCATCCAGAGATGAGCCAGTTGGAGAACAGAAAGAGCCTGCCCGGACCTGGGAGGACACATCTCCTGAGCAGGAGGACAGGTACTGGAGGGGCAGAGAGGATGTGGCCCTGGAACAGGACACATACTGGAGGGAGCTGAGCTGTGAGCGTAAGGTCTGGTTCCCTCATGAGCTGGATGGCCAGGGGGCCCGGCCACGGTACACAGAAGAGCGGGAGAGCACTTTCCTTGATGAGGGGCCAGATGATGAACAAGAAGTGCCCCCACTGGAGCACACGCCTCAGAGCCCCTGGGCCTCAGACTTCAAGGGTTTTCAGGAGCCCTCACCACAGAAGGGACTGGAGGTGGAGCGCTGGCTTGCTGAGTCACCAGTTGGGCTGCCTCCAGAGGAAGAAGACAAGCTGACCCGTTCCCCTTTTGAAATCATCTCTCCTCCAGCCTCCCCACCTGAGGTGGTTGGACAGAGGGTTCCTCCAGCTCCTGGACAAGAAAGCCCTATCCCAGAGCCTGAGCCCATGCTACCCATGAGGAACGAACCCACCACCCCCTCATGGCTGGCTGACATCCCACCATGGGTGCCCAAGGACAGACCCCTGCCCCCTGCACCCCTCTCCCCAGCTCCAGCTCCCCCCACGCCTGCCCCAGAACCACACACTCCTGCACCCTTCTCCTGGGGCACCACTGAGTATGACAGTGTGGTGGCTGCAGCACAGGAGGCAGCAGCTGAGTTGGAAGGTGGGCCATACTCTCCCTTGGGGAAGGACTATCGCAAGGCTGAAGGGGAGACAGAAGAAGAAGGTGGGGCTGGGGCTCCTGGCAGCAGCCCTCAAAGCTCAAAGGTTCCAGAGGCCAGTGAAAGCCATCCCACCAAGGAGCCCGAACAGATAGAACCTGAGCAGAGAGAGCCCACACCCTATCCTGATGAGAGAAGTTTCCAGTACGCAGACATCTATGAGCAGATGATGCTTACTGGGCTTGGCCCTGCATGCCCCACTAGAGAGCCTCCGCTTGGGGCAGCTGGGGACTGGCCCCCACGCATCTCAGCCAAGGAGGAGGCTGCTGGCCGAAACCCATCTGCAGAGAAGGAGCTTTCATCTCCTGTCTCACCCAAGAGCCTCCAATCTGACACTCCAACCTTTAGCTATGCAGCCCTGGCGGGACCCACTTTACCCCCTAGGCAAGAGCCTGAGCCGGGTCCAAGTATGGAGCCCAGCCTCACCCCACCTGCAGTGCCCCCCCGTGTTCCTATCCCCCTGAGCAAAGGCCCAAGCCCCTCTCTTAATGGTAATATCCTGAGCTGTAGCCCAGATAGGAGAACCCCATCACCCAAGGAATCAGGCCAGGGTCACTGGGATGACAGCACTAGTGACTCAGAGCTGGAGAAGGGAGCACGGGAACAGCCAGAGAAAGAGGCCGAGTCCCCGAGTCCCCCTCACCCCATCCCTGCAGGGCCCCCTACATTGTGGCCTGAAAGTGAGGCACATACCAGCCCTCCCTCGGACTCACACCTGGGCCCTGCCCGACCCAGCCTGGACTTCCCTGCTTCAGCCTTTGGCTTCTCCTCATTGCAGCCAGCTCCCCCACAGCTGCCCTCTCCTGCTGAACCCCGCTCAGCACCCTGTGGCTCCCTTGCCTTCTCTGGGGACCGAGCTCTGGCTCTGGCTCCGGGTCCCCCCACCAGAGCCCGGCATGATGAGTACCTCGAAGTGACCAAGGCCCCCAGCCTGGACTCCTCACTGCCCCAGCTCCCATCACCCAGCTCTCCTGGGGCTCCTCTCCTCTCCAGTCTGCCAAGACCTGCTTCACCAGCCCTGTCTGAAGGCTCCTCCTCTGAGGCCACCACACCTGTGATTTCAAGTGTGGCTGAGCGCTTCCCTCCTGGCCTGGAGGCTGCAGAACGGGGGTCTGGAGAGCTGGTCTCAGGAATGGAACCAGCTGCCCAAAGTCTCTGGGACCTCACTCCTCTGAGCCCAGCACCCCCAGCTTCACTGGACTTGGTCCCAGCTCCAGCTCCAAGCTTACCTGGAGACATGGATGACAGCACTCTGCCCTGCCGCCTGGAATGCACAGGAACTGCCACCAAGAAGCCAAGCCCATTCCAGAGTCCCTCTGGGGATTGTGCCACCAATGGCCCAACTGAAACCAGCCCCAACCCCCCAGGCCCTGCCCTGGCCAAGGCTGAGAAAGAAGCAGCTGAGACTTGCCCTGCCTGGGAACGTGGGGCCTGGCCTGAGGGAGCCGAGAGGAGTTCCCGACCTGACACACTTCTTTCCCCTGAGCAGCCACTGTGCCCTGGAGGGGCTTCTGGAGGCCAACCCAGAAGTGTCTCCCCTGAGGTTGAGGCTGGGCCCCAGGGATTCGCTGCTGAGCTCCGGCCCCACCGAGGGGAACTCTCCCCATCTTTTCTGAACCCACCTCTGCCCCAATCCACAGATGAAGGTGACCTCTCAACTGAAGATGCTCGGCTAGTAGGGAGGGGAGGGCGGCGCCGGGCAGGGGGCCCAGGGGCCACAGGGGGCCCGTGCCCTGTGGCTGATGAGACACCCCCAACATCAGCCAGTGACTCAGGCTCCTCACAATCAGATTCTGATGTTCCACCAGAAACTGAGGAGTGTCCATCCATCACAGCTGAGGCAGCTCTTGACTCAGATGAAGATGGGGACTTCCTGCCTGTGGACAAAGCTGGAGGGGTCAGTGGGACTCACCATCCCAGGCCTGGCCATGACCCACCCCCTATCCCTCAGCCAGACCCCCGCCCATCCCCTCCTCGCCCTGATGTGTGCATGGCTGACCCTGAGGGGCTCAGCTCAGAATCTGGAAGGGTAGAAAAACTACGTGAGAAGGAGAAAGCACAGGGGAGAGTAGGGCGCAGGGCCCCAGGCAGGGGCAAGCCAGCATCTCCTGCCCGGCGTCTGGATCTTCGGGGAAAACGCTCACCCACCCCTGGTAAAGGGCCTGCAGATCGAGCATCCCGGGTCCCACCCCGACCACGCAGCACTCCAAGCCAAGTCACCCCAGCAGAGGAAAAGGATGGACACAGCCCCATGTCCAAAGGCCTAGTCAATGGACTCAAGGCAGGATCATGTAAGTATAACATGAAAAGTTAGAGATTGTGGGTTGGGGTGGGGTGTGGCTGGTCAAAGACTCCAGGAGTAGGAGAAACTGTGGAAGATTGCTAAAAGTGTCTACTTTACCTCTCCAATGAGTCCTGGCTTGTCTCTACAGCGGCCTTGGGTTCCAAGGGCAGCTCTGGCTCCCCTGTATACGTGGATCTCGCCTATATCCCGAATCATTGCAGTGGCAAGACTGCTGACCTTGACTTCTTCCGTCGAGTGCGTGCATCCTACTATGTGGTCAGTGGGAATGACCCTGTCAATGGCGAGCCGAGCCGGGCTGTGCTGGATGCCCTGCTGGAGGGCAAGGCCCAATGGGGGGAGAATCTTCAGGTGAGTGGCAAGGGATGCCAAGGAGGAGGTCTGGTCAAAGCTTACTCAGTGGAACACAGTCTCTATTCATAAAAGAACTGAACCCTTTCTATGGGCAGTGGGACTACTTCCTAGACCATCAGGTGTGATGCCCCATCCCCCTCACTTACCTTCCCTTCATAATGTCACATCAGGCATGTCTTGTCTCCCTCCTAGGTGACTCTAATCCCTACCCATGACACGGAGGTGACTCGTGAATGGTACCAGCAGACTCATGAGCAGCAGCAACAACTGAATGTTCTGGTCCTGGCTAGCAGCAGCACCGTGGTCATGCAAGATGAGTCCTTTCCAGCCTGCAAGATTGAGTTCTGAAAGAACCACACTCCTTTCCCCAGGAATCTGCTTCCCCAGCTCCCTTAGAGAATGGCTATTGCTGAGTCCGTTGGGGTTGAGGGACACGGGAGCTGGGGTGGGGGAGATGGGGCGGGATGTCTTGTTGTGGGAATTTGGGCTGGGCTAAATGGGAGAGGTTGTCCCTCCCCCTCATCCATACCCAACGGGATTTTCAAAACCAAAGGCAACAGGGATTGGATAGAGGGAGGACACGAAATTAGGATAGGAGGTCATCTGATGCCTGAGAACTCTGGAGTGACACCCTCTCCTAACACTACCAAATGTTCGTATTGGGTGGGAAGGAAGGATGGGTCTCAGCAACCTCCTCCCTTATGGAGGGAGATCATATATCCCCAAGCCCAGGGACCTCTTTATCTCTATTTAGCAACCCAAGGAAGAATTTCCAGTAATAATTTATGTGACCTGGGGCAGGATTCTGTCAGTAAGGTACCCAGAGCTGCGCCCCTTCCTCCATCTCCCATTCCCTTACCCACCGGGGTCTGGGTTCCAGCAGGGGTCTAGGGGTAAACCACTGCTATACTGTCCCACTGCCCCCCACCATATCTGAATGTCTCAATACAAAACTTGAAGCTCTTTTGACCAACAGACTGGTGAGAGAAGAAAGTTGCTTATCCTCCCAGCCCCTGCTTCATACCATTCACATCCCAGAGCTGTGCCCAGACCAGGCCTATTGGGCAGCACAAGAGGGGCAAGGAGAGCCCAGCCCCAATCCCAGAATTCCTCCAAGCTCCCTGACCTTTTGACGTTTTCACCTACCCATTCCAATTATCCTCATTCCTTTTCATCCCCTGCTTGGCTTCTCTGCATGTGGTCATCTGCTGTGGCCTGGTGTGTAATGGGTTAAAAATAAGCCACTGCCTGACATCCCAACATTTGACACCCCAGCAATGTGTGACTCCCCCCAACATTCCACTATGCCATCCTGCAGCTGAAATGGGAACACTGGCTGCCTTTCCAGCCCTAAACTCTTGGACAGAGGATCTGGGAGGTAGAGGCTATGCCAGAGAACTTGGGGAAAATGAGAGGAAGGGAAGAGGGAGACAAAGCTGAGCTAAAGCTGAACTCCTACTGAGTAAGATGAAAACAGGCTGAAGAAACCACCCCAGGAGAGGACCTCTCCCCAAGCAAGCCAATGAGCAGCCCTGCCAGACTATCGCCGGACTGAGAAATCCAGACACTCGTCAGGGCTCGGCTTCTCTGCCAAATGACTGTGTGGAAAATAATATGAGCCGGCCTGTGTTCTTCCTAGCTCCCACCCTCCCTTTGCTGCTGTGCTCTGCTCCTCCCCACACTTCCCTGCTATAGTTCCCAGCTGCTGTAATGGAGCCGCCTCCAACTCTAACAATAAAATCAAGTTCATTACAGATGCTGTCGTGAGGCTTAGGCTTTTTCTGACTCTACACATTGCTTAGTTGCTGGACCTTGGCTTCTACCTCTCTGCTTCTCCTGGCACTGTCATTGATTTTGATGTCTTTGATAACTGGAAGCAGCTCTAGGACCCAGGGAAGCCAGAGAACATCGGGTAGATAAAGGTAGAAAAGATATGGGGAGCCAGCATAATTTCTGAAAATGAGAATGCCAGAGTATGAGGAATAGGGGCCTAGGGTGGGGAGATACATTTGGTTTGGGGGAGGGAAGAGAGGGGCAGGGTGTCTGGGAAGGGGATCTGCATACTCTTGACTTGGGGTCAAGAGCTGAGGACTGAATAGCATCAGATACCCTGGATAAGGGAACACCAAAGAGTCAAAGAGTTGAGAAGCCCTAAGAGATCCAGAGCCTATTGAGGTTGTCATGAGCATTCACCTGTGCATTTAGAATTTCCATGAAGTTAATGCTGGATTTTTCCCTTGCAGTGAAACCCTTTATAGTCGTAGGTATGTCAGGAGAGGCCAGGTTGTTAATGTAAATATATGGGGAAGGGGATATTCCAGCCCTCCCAGTGTGCTGGGCTTTCTCAGTGTAAATGTCAAGGAGGTAAAGAAAGACCATAACCCCTTTATATCAACTCCTCCTTGACACTCACCCCAAATCATCAGAGTGGAAAATTAAGAGGGTGAATCTAAAGATCTGGTGAGAAGGCAAGTACCCACTGCTGCTTCACAGAAATAGAAACTCTGTCCCCGACAACACTACTCATTTAAGACATTTTAGGATGGTGGGCTGACTGCCATAGGGCCCTCCTGGGATGCCTGATCTCTTTTAATGTTTTAAAGTGTTTATTTATTTTTGAGTGAGAGAGAGGCAGATTACAAGCAGGGGAGGGGCAGAGAGAGAGGGAGACACAGAATCAGAAGCGGGCTCCAGGCTCTGAGCTGTCAGCACAGAGCCTGACACAGGGCTCTAACCAACGAACTGTGAGATCAGGACCTGAGCCAAAGTCGGTCACTTAACCAACTGAACCACCTAGGCACCCCCCTGATCTCTTTATTTTATAGTTCCTTCCCACTCAACAATAGCAGCTTTTGACTGGTTCAAATTAATTCAGTCACACATGATTGATTTATAGTCATATTCATACTTGAATTCACAAGGACATCATCACCACCATCAACATTTTTATTATTTCATATTTATTGAGCACTCATAATGTTCTGGCCACCCCACTGCAATGACTGCATTATTCCTCCTACCCATACCCATTCCCATCCCCATATCTTTGGGAAAAGCTTCATAATCACACCTGACCCTAAAGACATAATGATAAAACGAAAAACCTCTTGGGGACCCTGGAGTGTTTGGTCTTTGGCCAGTCTGTCCCTGGCACTACTACAGAAATATATATAATCTTTCCTCATGTCTGTACAATATTGATCTCTGCTGATTGCTTAAAATAGAACCTGATTTTCTCTGCTACAGCATCTCTTAAGCCAAGTAGCCCCACAACAAAAGGAGACCCAGCTTCACAGATTGGCCAAGAACCCCCAGAGCATTTTAAGTAGTTACTCTTAAAATTTTCACAGCAACCAAAACCTATTTTTCCCTAGAGCTATTGCCCAGAGGAACACTACTGGGGCAGAGGGGGAACTTGCAATGTTATATAAAACACCCATAAACCCTATCTAAAGATTAATGGCCACAATGGATGTTTGTTTGGGAAAGGGACTCTCTTTCCGCCCCCCTCCCCAGACATTTCAGACAGCCATCCTAGGCCCACCTGAGGAGTGCTAGCAAAGACAAAAATATTCCTGAATGCACATATGGTCTAAGGGTACCTTGAGAAGTTGTGAATATTTCCCCAGAAAGAGGAGACCTGGGAGTCCCCTTTTGCACTTGATGTCCCCGGATGGTGTCTTCAGCAGTTAAGTGGCATTTCCTTTAACAATCTGGAATTTCTTGGGATGCTCAGAGGACGTTGGGTAATGATACTTCAGCCCACCCCTTTATGGAAATCCTATTCAAGTCTAATGGCCATATGAGGAGTCAATGGTGGCTTTGAACATGAAATTGGCTCCCCTCCAAGCCCAGCTCGGGCACAGTTCTTGGCTTCATGCCAAGAGGACTGCTTCCTCAGACACCTCTGGTGAGATCCAAGGTCTTACACTGGTAGGTGAGTTAGCCAACAGAAAAAGTTGCTAGCTCAAATAGCTGGTATAGTGTGACACCACTAATGAGAACACGATTAATCACATGTTGCTGGTGGAAGGGGTGAGTGCTGGTTACAGGCTAGAGACTGGCTCTGAGGGTTTGGATCACTAGATTGATACTGGGCTTGGGGAATATCCTCTCCAGGCAGCTGGTCAGTCACCTCAGGGACCACCCAGGACTGCTGATTAACCTCAGGGACCTCCTGTACCTGCAGATCATCCTCCCCAGGAAACTCTTGGGATGGTTTATCTACCTCAGGAATGTCCTGAGACAACAGATTGATTGCAGAAGCCTCTTGGATTAGCCTGCCAACCTCTACAAAGAACTGGCATGACTCGCTGAGCTCCTCAGGGATCTCTTGGGCTGGCTTGCCAACTTCTACACCAATTTCCTGGACCAGGCCACCAACCCCTACAGGGAACCCATGGGCCAGCCTGCCAACCTCCACAGAGACCTCCTGGCATGGCCGGCTGACCTCCTCAGGGTTCTCCTGGCAAAGATGGCAAGCTTCCTCAGAGATTTTCTGGCACAGTTGGCTCGCCTTCTGGCATGGCTGGTGGATTTGAGGGACCTCCTGGCATATCTGGTTAACATTATCATGATCCTTCTGGCATGGCTGGCTGATGACAGGGACCTCCTGGCATGGCTGGCTGAACTCTTCAGGGATGTCTTGGCATGGCTGGCTGATGTCAGGGACCTCCTGGCATGGCTGACTGATCTCCTCAGAAACTTCCTGGCATGGCTGGCTGGTTTCCACAGGTGGTTCTTGTGAAGACTGGCTTGGTTCAATAGGCTCTTGCATCCCTTCAATGGGGAACTCTTGTTCTCCATTCCCAGGGAGCATCCCAAGGCCTTGATGTTCTTCAATCATGTGTGAACTTACAGAAGGTTGATCACTGAAGCCAAAAGGGCAGTTACCATCCACTGCAGTAGGGGAGGAAGGACCAGCACTGGACACAGTACTGGAAGGACCACTGCTGTCTGTAAAGCAAAGTCAGGAAACCAAGTCAGGCAAGCTGGAAGAGTAGGTTAAATTCTATGTATGTAGTCCAAATACCAGAATATACGGCCTATGTTAGTCATGTGTTGAGAAAAGAGGGTCTGATTCTTCCTAAGTTATGGAGAGGCTCCTAAATTAGCCCAGCTCAGGAACTGTTGGTCTGGCATAATGTATACTACAGGAGTATACAGGAGCACTAAGGCATATCTAAGACTTCAGAAGAGAGTGCTAAGGCCTATGTCACCCAGTTCTTTCACAAATGTACCCCCACCCTAACTCCAAATTCCCATTGTCCCTCATTCTTACTTTGGAAGCATATCAACGCTGTATTCCAGTGGTTCATAATCAGGGGTATGTACCAAAACTATGGAATATTTAAAAAAATACAAATTTCCAGGTTCCATCTCCAGAAATTCTAATTCTGTAGGTTTAGGGTAAACGTGTGGGGTAGAGGGGGAAAAAGGCAATATATTTTATTGAAACACTCCCCATTAAACCTGATGTACATCTTTTGTTAAGAATCATTTTTTTAAGACAATCAGCTTATTTCTGCAGCAAAGGTAATCATTCTTTATAGCCCAAGAGATAAGTAAGCAGGAGAATGTAGCAAAATCTTGTGAATCAGAACAGCAGGAAGGAAAATTACCTGAAGATGGAAGACTGCCATGGAATCTAAATGGCAGAAGTTCTTAATTAACCCTTCTAGGGGTCACTGAACTCTTTGAAACTTTAATGAAAGTCACAGACTATCTTCTTAGAAAAATGTACAGAAAGGTATGCATATGGATATTCATACTATCTTCACAAATAATTCTTGGGGCTCAAAGACTTTACCCTGAAATCCATCCTGGATCCAAGGTTAAGACTTCTAAGTCTTGGAACACATACAGGTTTATGGATGTTATAGACATATACAACAACAACAACAAAAAACTAATTAGCTAGATACTGACAGTAATAAAATGAAGGTCTTAGAGTCTTCAATTACACTGTGGGACAATTCCTACCCCAATCTCTACTTCATTGACTTCTAGTAGCGGACTAATCTACTTTTCCTTTTGTAAATGTACTTATTGATAGTATTGTAATTTCATATATAAAACACTGTGATACCAATAATGATAGATTTTGGAAATAGGAAACCTGAATATCCTGTCATCAAGGAGAACCTGGGAAAGTTGGCAAGCCTGAGACTGCAAAGGCTGAATCAGTCATTGAGTTTAGGGTATGCCAGTTCTCTCTTTTCTGTACAGGACCACAGGAAGCATGCTTCAAGCAGGAAAGAAAGAGGAACATGGTTTGGGCCACCAAAGCCTATTTAGGGCAGACAACCCCTAAAGAAAATATTTACCAATGAGGCTACACATCTCATACTGAGTCCAAAGTCTGATGGTAGATTAAAAACAAGTAAAAAAAAGTTTACCCAAGGATAGAAGTAGCTTTAATATTCAGCTAGTGGTCTGATTGGGGCAAATCAAAGAGGATAGACAGAAACAGAAGCAGGAGAAAAATAAGGTTTCCAGAGGCAGCCAAAGCAATCTTGAGAAAGAACAAAGCTGGAGGTATCACAATTCCAGATTTCAAGATATACTATAAAGCTGTAGTAATCAAAACAGTACTGACACAAAAATAGATTCATAGATCAATGGAACAGAATAAAGACCCATGCTTATATGGTCAATTAATCTGTGACAAAGGAAGCAAGAATATACAATGGGGAAAAACATTCTCTTCAATAAATGGTGTTGAAAAAACTGGAAGGCTACCTGCAAAAGAAGGAAACTGGACCACTTTCTGACACCATACACATAAAACAACCTCAAAATGGATTAAGGACCTGAAGCCATAAAAATCCTAGAAGACAGTACAGGCAGTAATCTCTCTGACATTGGCCAAAGCGACATTTTTCTAGATATGTGTTCTGAGGCAAGGGAAACAAAAACAGAAATAAACTATTGGGACTATACCCAGATGAAAAGCTTTTGCACAACAAAGGAAACCATCAACAAAACAAAAAGGCAACCTACAAAATGGGAGAAGATATTTGCAAATGATAGATCCAGTAAAGGGTTAGTATCTAAAATACATAAAGAACTTCTACAACTTAACACCAAAACCCCCCAGATAATCCAATTTAAAAATGGGCAGAAGATCTGAATAGACATTTTTCCAAAGAAGACATACAGATGGCCAACAGGCACACACAAAGATGCTCAACATCACTAATCATCAGGGAAATGCAGATCAAAATCACAATGAGATATCACCTAACACCTGTCAGAAAGACTAGAATAAAAAAGACAAGGAATAACATATAATGCTGTATGTTAACTAACTGGAATTAAAATTAAAACTTTAAAAAAAAAAACAAGAAATAACAAGAGCTGGGAGGATATGGAAGAAAAGGAATCCCTGTACACTACTGATGAGAATGTAAATTGGTAGGGTCACTGCAGAAAATAGTATGGAGGCTCCTCAAAAAATTAAAAATAGAAATGCCATATAACCCAAAAATTCCACCACTGAGTATTTACCCAAAGAAAATGAAAATGCTAACTGGAAAGGACATAGGCATCCCTATGTTTATTGCAGCATTATTTACAATAGCCAAGATATGGAAACAGCCCAAGTGTCCATCAATAGATGAATGGATAAAGAAGATGTATATATACGCAATGGAATACTACTCAACCATTAAAAGTATGCAATTTTACCATTTGTGACAATACAGATGAACCTAGAGGGTATTATGCTAAGTGAAATAAGTCAGACAGAAAGACAAATATCACTGATTTCACATATGTGTGGAATCTAAGAAAAAAAATAAACAAATAAAAAACAGAATCAGACCTAAAATACAGAAAACAAACTGATGGTTGCCAGAGGGGAGGGAGCTGGGGGGGATGGGCAAAATGGGTGAAGGGAAGTAGAGAATATAGGCTTCCAGTTTAAGTCACAGGAATAAAAAGTACAGCAAAGGGAATATAGTCAGTGGCACTGTAACAGGGCTGTATGGTGACAGATGGTAGCTACACTGGTGATCATAGCATAACGTATAGACTTGTTGAACCACTGTTTTATAACATTGCATTATCCACTGTACTCAAAATAATAATAATATTATTTAAAAAAAGATTTCCAGGGGCACAAAACCCATAAATACTCCAGGAGAGAGGTAAAAGGAGCAACGGCAAGGTGAATATAAGAGAATCTGAAATTCAGGGGAAGAACCCTTGGTGTCAGGAAGGGATGTTTCTTCTACATACAGAGTGCCAATTCAGCATTTAACCCAATGCTGAAATATGAATCTTTGCTTCAGTCCTATCCAAATAAAATAATAAAAGCCATGTTTGATTTTCATTATTTCCTGGAGGCAGGCTGAATAAGGAAAGGATTTTTCCATCACTGGTGTCTGGGGCCCTTATACTCCCTCTGATTGTCACCAGTATCTCCCCTTCCCTGCAATTACCCTAAGAACTCCTTGTGACTCCACTGTTCACACTGTTACCAAGGAAAATTAGTGATAGGCTAGATATTGTAAAGAAGAGATGGGAAAAAGCAGCACCTCAACTTGAACTAACAGCCGAGAACAGACAACTTTCGAGAAAGGATATGTAGAAAGTAATACAAGATACTAGTTTCTTTGTGCCAACTTTTCTATATATCCAGGTTTCCTCCCAAGTCATCTATAGTTGAGAAAGCTGTAGAGACAAAATGGGAATTGGAGGAGAATGAAGTTTCCATCCTTTCTTCCCCAAAGGACCTTCTGGGACACTATCTTTTAGGAGTCTCTCTAATGAAATAGAGGGGCATGGAGAACGGAGATAATGAGATAAAGAGATCCTCCCTTCACCTTGGAAACAACAGATGACACTGCTTCCCCTACTGGTTATTCCTGGTCTTTCAACCTTCATCTTCATTTCTCTCATGACACAGATGTCTCATTCATCAATCCCTCCATCCCTCTTGGCCTTTGTCCAGGCAGTTCCAAAAGGATTACTTACACCAAGGGGGCTTCTCAGAGCGCTGCCGGAGTTGTAGGGTAGGTGAATGCAGAGTACGGGGTGGGGAAAATGGGCTATCTGAGGCCTGGTTGCTGTGCATAGAGTCAAAGAGGGCTGGATAGAGTGGGGAGAGAGAAGGAAGGAAAAAATGAGTTTGAGGAAGAATCCAAGAACCACAGGTTCTCAACATAAGCCAAAACAAACTTACGCTTTCTCAGGCTGAAAAGTAGTGTTTCCTAGGGACGCTTCACACAAACCATTTTTAATATTTTAAACTTTATATTATGAATATTTTCATTTTCTGTTCCACCCTATCTCCCCATTTTTAAAAAAAGTTGTTGAAAGACTAGTACAATCCATACTGATACATTCATCTCCTATATTTACCACATCAATGTGTTAACATTTTGCCATACTTGTTTCACCCATTTCTTCACGCTGAAGTTCTTTTTTAAAAATGAGAGACATTATGAAACATTTCAGCTCTAAATTCATCAATATTCATCTCTAAAATATAAGGAATTTTTCCTACATAGCCACACACCATTAACAAACCTAATAAAATTTAATAGTAATACCCTAATATCATCTAATACCCAATTCATATTCAAATCTCCCTCAATTATTCCAAAAATGTCTTCTTTAGTAATACCCAAACATGAACCATGCATTACATTTTATTATGTCTCCAAAGTCTCTTTTGATCTGGAATATTATCCTCTCCCCCTCCCCTGCCACACACACCATTTATTTTCCTCACAGTGATTTTTTTTAAAAAACAGGTCAGTTGTCTCACAGAAATATTGTTTCCCACATTCTGGATTTGTCTGATTGCTCCCTCATAGAATTGTTTAACTTGTTTCACTATTGCTTGTATTTCCTATAAACTGGAAGTTAGATATAAAAGGCTTGATTAGATTATTCAGTTTAAATAACTTTGGTAAGAATATTTTAAGAGGTGATCCGATGTACTTTATATCACATCATATTAGAGGCACATAATATCTCACTGTCCCACTAAGTAAAGCTAAGTTTACTAACTGGGTTTAAGTGGTAGCCACAAGATCTCACCATTGAAAAGTTTTCTTGTTCTGATTAGAGGTAATCCTTGGGCACCATGCAACTCAGTCAACATTTCACTTAATTGTGCTAGTATCCATTAATGATCCTTAATTATTTAAATGGTGATTTTCTAGTTCTATCAATCCTCCAACATTTATTAGCTGGCATATTTTCTGTAAAGAAGAGCTTTCCCTGGGGCTATTTGATTACACTGAACTGCAGTTCTTACTGAAAAGGTAAAATAAGAGTTTATTTACTTCCAATTAGTTTTCAGAGAAAAGTAGTGAAAGTATTCTCCAATTGTGGCAGATGAGAATTATTTTATTTTTGCCCTCTTTTTAGTAGAATTACTTATTATTTATTATGAGCTTGTAGATTTTTATATATTCAGTGTACTTTAAATTATTTTTAAATGCTAAAATGTGGGGTGTCTGGGTGGCTCAGTCGGTTAAGCACCCAACTTTGGCTCGGGTCATGATCTCTAGGTTCATGGGTTCAAGCCCCGCATCAGGCTCTGTGCTGACAGCTCAGAGCCTGGAGCCTACTTTGGATTCTGTGTCTCCCTCTCTCTCTGCCTGCCCTTTGCCTCTCTCTCTCTCAAAAATAAATAAACATTACAAATTTTTTTAAATGCTAAAATGTTCTGATTCTGGTCAGTGGGAGCCTCTTCAGGGCTTGATCACTTCCTTGCTTTTGTTATAACATGACTCAGGACCACCTTGTAATTTCCTTGTTCTAGACCATGCATTCTCAACAAAATTGGTTCTGGTGAGGGCGAAAAAAATCTTAGCTATTCTGCTGGTTTGTGGTTCATCACATGGTCACAGACCATAAACACATATGTATTGTATATTTGTGGTATTAAAATTCCATGTGGTGGGGGCTACAAGGGGAAAAACTAAAAGACTCTGGGGATGGAGTATGAACATTGGATTTCTTTTCACTTATTTAGGTCTTCTTTAATTTATTCAGCAATGTTTTGTAGTCTACCGTGCAGAAGTCTTTAAACCTCTTGGTTAAATTTGCACCCAGGTATTTTATTCTTTCAGATGTTATTATAACTGGTATTGTTTTCTTAATTTCCTTTTTGGATTGTTCATTGCTGTTTACAGAAACACAATAAATTTTTGTGAGTTTATCTTGTACCCTGCAACTGGGCTGAATTTGTTCATTAGTTTTGGAAGGTTTTTTTTGAGGATTCTTTGCTTTTTTTCTATATAGGGCCATATCCTCTGCAAATAGGTTTAATTTCTCCCTTTCCAATTTCAATTCCTTTTTTTTTTTCTTGCCTAATTACTCTGCCTAAAATTTTCAGGACAATGTTGAGCAGTGGTGAATGTGGGCATCTTTGTCTTATTCTTGAATGTAGGGGAAAAACTTTTAGTCTTTTGCCATTGAGTATGATGTGTGTTATTGGTTGTTCATAAAGGCCCTTGATCATGTTGAGGAAGTTTCCTTCCATTCCTAGTTTGCTGAGTGTTTTTTTCATGAAAGGGTATTGGATTTTATCAAACGCTTTTCTATGTCAATGGAGATGATTGTGAGTTTTTCCCTTTGTTCTTTTATTTTTTATTTTTTAAAAGATTTAATTTTTTAACTTGTAAAAATAATGATAGAACAATTTTTTAAGTTTATTTATTTATTTTGAGAGAAAGCATGCACACACATGGGGAAGGGGCAGAGAGAGAGAGAGAGAGAGAGAGAGAGAGAGAGAGAATGAATCCCAAGCAGGCTCTGCTCAGTGTGTCAGTGTGGAGCCTGACTTGGGCTCAATCACATGACCGTGAGATCATGACCTGAGCAGATATCAAGAGTTTGATGCTTAACTGACTGAGCCACCCAGGTGCCCCTTTTAATTTTTAAATATTTTTATTTTTATTTTAGAGAGAGAGACAGTGCATGCAAGCAGGGGAGAGGGGCAAGTTGGGGGGGGGGTGGAGACAGAATGAGAAAGAGAGAGAGAGAGAGAGAGAGAGAGAGAGAGAGAGACTCTATGCTCAGCACAGAGCCCAAAGCAGGGCTCAATCCCATGACCCTGGGATCATGACATGAGCTGAAATCAAGAGAGGAACACTCAACCAACTAAGCCACCCAGGTGCCCCTCTTTTTGTTCTTTTAATGTAGTGTATTACATTACACTGACTGATTTTCTTATGTTGAATCATACTTGCATTTTTTTTTTCACTCTTGCATTCTTGAGGTAAATCTCATTTAGCCAACTTGCTGTTGGATTTGGTTTGCTAGTATTTGGTTGAGAATTTTTGCTTCTCTATTTATAAGGGATATTGGTCTGTAGTTTAATTTTCTTATGGTGTCTTTATCTGGCTTTGGTATCAAGGTAATGACGGCTTCATAGAAAGTATTTTCTCCTATTCTATTTTTTGGAAGAGTGTGAAAAGTATTAGAGTTAATTCTTATTAACTATTTGGTAGATTTCACCAGTGTAGCTATCTTGTCTTGGACTTTTCTTTCTTGAAAAGTTTTTCTACTGATTCAGTCTTTTTCTCTCTTACAGGTTATGTTCAGATTTTCCATTTCTTCTTGGGTCAGTTTATATAGTTTCTGTGTTTCTAGGAATTTGTTCATTTCATCTAGGTTATCTAACTCATTGGCATATAATTATTCATAGTGCTCTCTTATAATCCTTTTTATTTCTGTAAAGTCAGCAGCCATGTCCCCAGTTTTATTCCTGATTTTGGTTATTTCCATCGACACTTGATTTGTCTTAGTCTAGTTAAAAGTTTGTCAATTATGTTAATTTTTTTCAAAGAATCAACTTTTGGTTTTGTTGATTCTTTCTGTTTTCTATTCCTTCCTTCTTTTGTCTTTGTTCTAATCTTCACTATTTATTTTCTTCTACTAGCCTTGGGTTTAGTTCCTTAAAGTATAAAGTTAGGTTTTTGGTTTACCATCTTTCTTGTGTTCAAATGTAAGTGTTTACAGGTATAAATTTCACTCCTAGTACTGATTTTGCTGCATTCCGCAATTTCTGGAATGCTGCATTTTCACTTTCATTCATCTCAAAGTATATTCTAACTTCCCTTGTGATTTCTTCTTTGGCGCATAGGTTAAGAATATGTTTAATTTCAGGGTGCCTGCGTGGCTCAGTCACGATCTTGAGGTTTGTGAGTTTGAGCTCCCATCAGGCTCTGTACTGACAGCTCAGAGCCTGGAGCCTGCTTCAATTCTGTGTGTCCCTCTCTCTGATCCTCCCCCCACCCTTTATCTCTCTCTGTAAAAAATAAACATTAAAAAAACCAAATGTTTAATTTCTCCATATTTGTGAATTTTCCAGTTTTCTTTCTATTAATGATTTCTAGCGCCATTCCAGTGTGGTTAGAGAGGATATTTGGTATGATTTCAACTTTTTTTTTAATTTTTTTTAATGTTAATTTATTTTTGAGACAGAGAGAGACACAGCATGAGCAGGGAAGGGGCAGAGAGAGAGGGAGACACAGAATGTGAAGCAGGCTCCAGGCTCTGAGCTGTCAGCACAGAGCCCGACGCGGGGCTCGAACTCACAAACTGTGAGATCATGACCTGAGCCGAAGTCGGATGCTTAACCGACTGAGCCACCCAGGCGCCCCTGATTTCAATTTTTTTTAATTTATTTTTTTGTGTCCTAGCATATGGTCTATCCTGTAGAATATTCCATGAGCACTTAAGAAGAATCCCTATTTGTTGGTGATGGAATGTTCTATATGTCTGTTAGGTTTAGCTGGTTTATAGCAGTATTGAAGCTGTTTCCCTACTGATCTTCTGTCTGGTTGTTTTATCTATTATTAAAGGTGAGATATTACACTATTATCATAGAACTATCTCTCCCTTCAATTCTGTCAATGTTTGCTTCATATATTTGGTGACTCTGTTGTTTGGTGAGTATATGTTTATAATTTTTGTTGTGTTCTTGATGAACTGACCTTTTTATCAACATACAGTGATCTTCTCTGTCTCTTATAACAATTTTTTATTGAGAGACCATTTTGTCTGACATTGGTATAGCTACCCTGGCTCTCATTTCGTTATTATTTGCATGGGATATCTTTTTCTATCCTTTCACTTTCAACCTGTTTGCATCTTTGGATCTAAAGTGAATTTTGTGTAGATAGCATATAGTTGAATGACTTTCTAAAAAACCCATTTTGTTAATCTCTGCCTTTTAATTGGAGAGTTTTATTCATTTACATTTAAAGTAATTACTGATAAGGAAGAGCTTAATTCTGCCATTTCACTATTTGTTTCTATACAGCTTATACTTTATTTTTTTCCTCCTTTGCTCCATTACTATCATCTTTGGGTTTAATTGATTTTATGTAGTGTACCATTTTGATTCCCTTCTCATTTCCTTTTCTGTATATTTTCTAGATATTTTCTTAGTGATCACCGAGGAGCTTACAATTAACATTCTAAATTTATAACAATCTTGTTTGAATTGATGACAATTTAGCTTCAATAACATACAAAAACTTTGCTCCTATAAAGCTCAGCCCTCACCTTATGTTGTTACTGTCACAAATTATATCTTTATTTATTATATGCCCATTAATACAGACTTGTGATGATTGTTTTATTCATTTATGTTAAGTTATATATGACACAAAAAGAGAAGTTACAAACCAAAAATACAGTAATGCTGACTTTTATATTTACCAATGTAGTTACCTTTATTTTGGTATGGTATCAAGTCACTATCTAGTGTCCTTTTATGTCAGCCTCAAAGGCTACTTTTAGCATTTCTCAGAAGGTGTTAATTTCTCTTTCATTTCTGAACAGTTTTGCTAGATAAATAATTATTGGTTGACATTTTTTTTTTCTTTTAGCACTTTAAATATGTCATTCTACTGCTTTCTGGCCTCTGTGATTTCTGATGAGAAATTGGTTGTTAATCTTACTAAAGATCCCTTGTATGTGACAAGTTGCTTTTTTCTTACTACTTTCAAGATGTTTTGTGTCTTTTGACAATTTGATTATAATGTATCTCAGTGGATTTTTTTTTATGTTTATTTTTGAGAGAGAGAGACAGAGGTGAATGGGAGAGGGGCAGAGAGAGAAAGAGGCACAGAATCCAAAGCAGGCTCCAGACTCTGAGCCGTCAGCACAGAGCCCGATGCAGGGCTCAAACCCACGAACCATGAGATAATGACTTGAACCAAAGTCGAGCACTTAATTGACTCAGGTCAATTGACCCAGGTGCCCCTAAGTGTGGATATCTTTGAATTTATCCTTCGTGGTGTCTGAATTATTTGGATGTATAGATTTGTGTCTTTATCACATTTGAGAAGTCTTCAGAGCCATTATTCAAATATTTTTTCTGCCTCTCTCTCTTTCTGGGACTCCCACTATGAATATGTTGGTATCCTTGATGGTATCCCACAAATATCTTTGGCTCTGTTAATTTTTTTCATTCTTTTTTCTTTCTCCTTCTCAAAATGGACACTTTCAAATGACTTATCTTTATTTTGCTGACTCTTTCTTCTGCATGCTCATATCTTCTAAGAAACCCTCTAGTGAGTTTTGCGTTTGTTATACTTTTCAGTCCCAGAATTTCTGCTTGGTTCCTTTTTATATTTTCTATCTCTTTAATGATATTCTGTATTTGCTGAGACATTCTCCTGATGTCCTTTAGTTCTTTGTCCATGGTTTCCCTTAGCTCATTAACCATATTTAAGATAGCTGATTTAAAATATTTGTCCTAGTGAGTGCTTCCTCAGGGACTGTTTCCATTAATTTCTTCTGTGAATGGATCATATTGTCTTGTATCTTTGCATAGTGTATAATGTTTTGTTGAAAACTGGACATTTTGAATGATGCATTAACTCTGAATATCAGATTATTCCCCCTCCTTAAGGTTTGTTTTCATTGTTTGCTGTAGGCTGTGGCTGTTTAGTGATTTTTCTAAACTCTTCTTGTGAAGTCTGTCTTCTTTATCATATGTAGTCTCTGAAGTCTCTGTTCCTTTAGCTTGTTTCACAACTAGTGTTCTGACAAGGATTTCCTTGAATGCCAAGAACCAAAAGAAGGGGAGGGGAAGATGGGGGGAAAGGAGAAGGGAGGGAAGGGGAGTTCTCTCAGCCTTTACAGATTGGTTCTGTGTTGAGGTATTCCTTCAACAGTTAGCAAAACTGTTTACAACTCCCCCTTGGTCTTCACTTCTTGCTTGTGCCAAGTACAGAGTTCAACCAGAGGTAAAATCTTAGGGTCATCTTGTGTGTTTTCTGCACATGCGTCCCTCCCTAGGCATGCAAAGGGCTTCTAAATTCCCCAGCATATGTGGGTGCCTTTGAATGCTTTAATTTTCCAAAAAAATTCTCTCCCTAAGTCTTTACCCCAGGCTTTCAGTACACTTATTGTTTGCCTCAATTATAATTTTTGCCCCAGGAAGCAGCATGTTATTCATATGCCTTACACTGTTTTCAAGGAACACTCTCCGCTACTTTACTGCCCTGATTCAGGTCCAAGTTAAGTGAAACAAAGGTAAGTACCCTGTGACAGTTCTTTAGGTTAGACAAGTTAGAATAGATAAATTAGAATAGACAAACACAATTCTTTGAGAATAAAGTCTGTTCTCTCTTTGGAACCAGGGACCAGAGCCCCACACTGAGAACATGGCCTGCCGTCTTTAAGACTGATGCCAAAGTTGGGGAGAGGGTGGGATAAGAGACAGTAAAATGATGGGAAGCTTTCTCCCATTCTTAGGTTGCCTCTTTCTCAATTGACCATTTTCCTGGTTGCTGCAAACTTTTGATTATTTTCCAGAGTTCTGACAAAGCTGATTCTGATAGTTTTTGCTTGATTTTTTGGTGCTTCTATGAAAAGACAAGCCCTTGGAACAACCTATTAATTAATTTTTACATTTAGATTTCTGAACCAGGAGTATATATACAGCATGAAGTATGGATTCAATTTTAATTTTTGTCAAATGACTACTCAGTTGTGCCGACTTCATTTATTAAAATGTCTATCTTTCCCCCAGTATTTTGAAATACTAACTTCATCTGTTTGTATATTTTCTATTCTGTTGATTGGTCTCTCTGTCCATTCATGTACAATACAACAGTGTTTTCATAATAGAAGTTTTATAGAATGTTGTGAGATCTGATAGGGCTAGTAACTTTTCACTACTCTTCTTTTCGAGGTTTTCTTTGGCTACTCTTGCTTATTTTTCAATGACAACTTCAGAATCAATTTGTCTGACTTTAGAAAAACAGCAGCATTTTTATTGGAATTATGTTAAATTTATAAATTAACTTGGGAAGTTATGATGTTGAATTGGCCTATGCAATTAAACAATTTTTCAAGTCTACTTTTGTGTCTTTTTACAGTGCCTATATTTTTAATTTATTATTCATGTTCTAGGAAGCACAGGGGCAGAGACAGAGACAGACGTACAAGATAAGAGTATTCTCCATACCTGCAGATGCCTGTGCTTGGGCATCAGTGTGGCGCTGGCAGACGCTACTCAGGAATTCACTCACTTGACGCAGGGAAAGGGCATTATGCAGTGTTTCCAGAGGGTATATGGTAGGCACCATGGAACACCCTTCAAATCCTGTTAGAAAAGAGATGGGCAAAGTCAATGTTTTTCTTGCCAGATATACCCCAATTGTCCAAGGAAGCATGGAGAGTCCCTGAGAGCCATCAGGAGAGTCCGTGGCTTTTGGAGATGGGGTATCCAAGATTCTCAAGAGTGGGAACTCTTTAGAGCCCATAAAGGAGTCTGTTTCTCACTTCCAGATTTCCTAAAAAGTCTACCTGCTAAGACCTCCAAGTGAATCGAATCATCTCTGATCCTACCTATGGAGAGCCTGCAATGACCCATGGAAAAATCAACAGAATTCCAATAGGGTAAGTACCTACATTGCTCCTGCTCTTTCTAGGGGAATAAAACAAAAGTCCAGAGGTAATGGTGAAATTGTAGGCCTAAATGAGGTAGGGAGGTCATGGAGCTGGGAAGAAATAGCAGGTTTCAGGGATCATGTAAAGAGAACTGGATTAAAGAGGAGGGCACGGAATCTGAGGAGGGGTTCATGCAGATTTAGGATATGGGTAGAAAGACTAGCTGAAAGCTAGTCTGGAAGCAAGCTGGAGTGCATGCAATACACATGAAGCTCAGCCCAGGAAAACCACATGCATGAACAGGCTGGGGGATGGAAGTTCTTTCTTGGTCATTTCCATCACATCAAAGCTTCTCCCTTCTGCTCTCACTGGAAAACCCCAGAAGACTTGCTAGAATTTCTCTAGTCCATCAGGAAAATGAGGCAAACCCCTAGGAAAAAGAATAAATACTGATTCTCTGTGCTGAACCCAACAATTCCAAGGTAAGTTCCCCAGTCTGGGTTGGGTGAAGTGAAAACCTAAATTTGGAACCTTAATCCCAGGGCCTCTTGATGAAAAAAAAAAAAAAAAGTCCCCATTAGAGGATCAAGAACACACATCCCAAGTACTTTTTTCAGCCCCCAATATTTCCTATGTCTCTTTACAATTCCTTAAAGAAACTAAGAGTAGGCACAACAACAATACCTATGTAAGACATAGCCTCTTGTTCCCTAATGACTAAAATCTGTAACTCAAAAAGATTACACCTGACCATCTTCTAAGCTCTGGCCCTTGTGTGCTTCAAAGATTCGATTAAGACATTTGTGCCTCAATTTTCCCCTGTACTCTAGTGGCAGGAGCATAGAAGTATATAGTCTTTAGCTCCTCAGAGGGGCTAGAAAAATATTTAGATTTGAAGATGGTGGTAGCTGAGGGTTATAGACACAAGAGCAGATTCCAGGGCAAGAGACTATTCCTATACTGAATAGAGTTGGGAATGGGTAACATTAGGAGGCAGTGAGAAAGGAGAACAGGAAGGGGATGAGCAGCCAATGCTACAGCTACCAGGCAGTCTGGCCCCAATCCCATCCAAGCAACTAAATGCAAGTCACATAACCTTAGGGTAAACAGGAGAAAGGAATAGGTGGACTCTCCTGCCAGAAGTGCAATAAGCAAAGCAGTCAGTCCCAGCCAGGGTAACGGCAGCAGCCAGCTTGGTGGCAGGGGGTACCGTAGAGGCACTCGGGGTCATCCTGGCCTGAGCGCAGCCAGTTCCGGAAGAGGCGCAGGTGGTAGGAGCACTGGTGCAGGTGATGCGCCAGCGTGGCATCCAAGGAGACTGGCCGGCCCCCTGGACAGTCAGAGGAAAAACTGCGCAGCAACCGGACCACAGGGTGCTGGTCATCCAGCAGCTCTGGAGGGGATGGGGGGGACCACGGCAGGAAGCACAAAGATAAAGAAAGAGAAGAGGGAGAGACAATGAGGGGGGCACTGAATGGCACAAGCATTACTAGGAAGTGGGACCACTCAACTCCAAGGTGAGCTAAGAGAGAAGGAGAGATGGTCAGAACCACTGGGTATCTCTTGCAGGGAAGAAGAGTCGGCATCACATGGAACCTAAAAGAAGGGGCTAGTGAAACCTCATCATACAGCAAGGCCCTCCCCTCTCTCACTGAGGATAAATTAAGTCAGTGCTTACAGAGAGCAGTCACATCATTCTAGATGGGGGTAAGCTGGCAGTTTTGTGGCTGGAAGTCTTGATTAGAGCTCCAGTGTCCCTGGTCATCCCTGAACAGATGATCCCTGAACATCCCTACTTAGGCCCTGCTTCACAGACAAATGTATTTATAAAGTTGGTATAGAGATGCAAAGATTGAAAGTCACTTAGAGAAGAGTATCAAAAATGGTAGAGGGAATCAAGATAGAGTTTGAAGCTAAAAAGGCTCAGGCCAGGCCTCTGGACCAGACTCTAAAATAGCCACAAACAGGGAAGGTATTAGATAGGTGGCTAAGGAGATTGGCAGAACACCAGGTATAGAGGTCCTTTTAAACAGAGTATGTAAAAAACAGAATCCGTAAGTGAAAATGATGATATTGACTAATCAGCCTTTACTCTTACCCAAATATGCAGATATTTAAGAAATAATTGCATAAATCTCAGGATTCAGGAGACACTGTATCTATTAAATAAGCCAAAAAAAAGTTAGATAATTTTATATTTTCTTCCCACTGCTGTCTAACTTTGGTCAGCTGGTGAGTGGAAAAGCTTCAATCCTGAACCACTTACAATTTTAGCTGCGTGGCAAACTTTGTAGATATACGCAATTCAAATGCAAAAGGTTGAAGGCAGTGAAAGGCATGTGGAAAGGGGCATAGGAGGAGCAATAAGGAAAGGATCCTAGGAGAAAGGTATGCTGTCTTAAGACCTGATGGTATAGACAAGTTATGTTAGGGTAGCTAAAGAACTCCCAGACCAGAAGTGGTTCCACAGAGTGATCTTATGAGACTATGGTTTCCAGAGACATTATTATGGATGTCAGGAGAGGTTTCAGCTCTATCCAGGCACTAAGTGTATCCTACAAGAAATGGGCTTGGTAAATCCAATGGGTACACTCTAACATTCTGGATAAGGGTAAACTAGTCTCTTTCCCACTATATTAGTTTACTTTAGTGAGTTCAGCATGCAGTTTAGTAATAGGCCATACTTGTATACTCAATGTAGTCACAGGATGTGACAGAAGCATATCAGGAACAGAGGCAGGGATAGGCTGACAGATGTTCTCCTGCTAAAGTGAGATACTGCCTTGCCTCCTTGCCAAAGCTAGGTCAGGTTTTCCAGCTGCTATTT
Source organism: Lynx rufus (assembly GCF_022079265.1). Classification (NCBI taxonomy): domain Eukaryota; kingdom Metazoa; phylum Chordata; class Mammalia; order Carnivora; family Felidae; genus Lynx; species Lynx rufus. The sequence goes on along the minus strand of NW_025814827.1, from coordinate 31,252,607 downwards.
CAAAGACAGACCTCATGGCAAGGAAATGGTGATGATGGGACAGTAGGTTGGCATATTGTTGTGACTAATCTGCATAAACAATTGTAGACAGAGCATCCACTCTGTAATTGCTGGGTCAGTGATGCAAGATTTGACCATGGGGTAGAGCCCTCATGTTGTCCAGAGGGACAACTTAAATCTAGATAATCTTCAGCAAGAGATGTAATAGCTCCAAATTTCTCCAACAGGTAGATCCCAGATTCTGGTATCTGAGGCACTTTAGCCTCCAAACTCAAGTACAAGAAGAGGGCCAGAAGGTCTCTGAGGAAGTGTGCAGGGTGTCAAAGGAGATCCTGAATTTTCTCTCCTGCACCATATCTGAATTGTCCAGGTCTTTCTTCTGCTCTTCCTTCAGGAGAATTAATTCTTCTCTTCTTCAACTGGTGAGGTTGCTAACGAAGGCTTCAGGGAACTAGAGATATATAGGTTTGAGGATCTGTTTTATGAATTTGGATCTTTTCTCATAAAGCCTAAGAACTAGGCTAAATCAGTGATTTAGCTCTGATTTCAGGGGCCCAATTTCCTGGTACTATATTCTATACTCTAAGTAACACATCTCATAAGTCCAAGTCCCAAGTTGTGGGGTTGGGTTGGTGCATGAGGTTCTACTCTGGAGATGATTGTGACACATGAAGGCCAGAAGAATTTGGAGCTAAATGTGAAGGCACAGCGATGCCACTCTAAAAGGGGAGCTCCTGTCACAGGCACAAATGGGAGCCAGGGTGGGGGTGGGGTTATAAACCGAGCAAGTATAGGCTAGTCAACCTAGGGAGATTTCAGCAGTGCCTAGTGGAGAAGTATGGCCTGACTGGGCTAAAATCTAGCAGCTGCGACTGGCTATGGAGGTTTTTCCAGCCAGGAAGCCAGGCTAATTTTGCCTCCTTTGCAGAGTCTTAGTTCTCGGACAGAAGAAAATCATATATAAAGAAACCGGATTTACCTTGAAAACAAGGTACAAGGCAGAGAGAAACGAGGAATATGAAGGATAAAACAGGGAGTGAGTCCTGGGTTTCCCTGCCATGCCCTACAAAGAGACCACAGCTCTTCAATTTTTGGTTTACACAGATCTCTAAACTCTCCCACCTTAGTATGACCAGACCAGTTCTTCAATATTCTTGAAGTATTATTCCTTCCTAAGTCCCCCAGAATTCCCAGGTCACATCTCAACCTTCACTTCAAGCTTATCTGAGATAGCAGTGTCTTAGGCTGGGGCTAAAGGGAAACTGTGTAGTAACTCGTGTTATATAACCCAAGGTACAATCCCTTTTCCTTTACCTACTACCTCCTACTCCTTTCTTTCTCTCTTTATCCCAAATCGGTCTGGGCTCCTGTTTTCTAGGCCAACACCCTAGGTTAGTAGTAACATAAAGCAAATGTCAGGAGCACAAGAGCCACATAAAGTACACACAATGATAGGAGATAGGAATATGGTGATGGAAAACTGTAAGCTCAAGACCTTATGGGTATGCTTGGGAGCTGGGAACTGCAGCAACATTGCTCCAAAAGAGAAACAAATTAGTCATTCACTCCAACAAGGAGTTGGAGAAAAAAACAGGAAGACCAAACTTATAAGCTGAGGAGTAGGGGGAACAAAAAGAGATGGGGATAATACAGGAAATACTATTCTCTTCCTAAGAAGGAGAACCATTATCATGTTTGTACAAAGCCCAGCAGTCATGTGATGGGAAAGGGAGAGGTTTAATTAATGTTTTGGTGATGATGCTGAAAAAAGTGACAGAACAGTGATGATGGTGACCATGGATGTAAATCCCTGAGTTGCCACACGGATAGAGCAGCCAGGCTGCAGCCAAGAGTAAAGTTTGTCACAACAAGGAGTATGTCCCAAGAGGGACACTGGTGGGTGGTTCAGAGACACCAGGTTGTCAACACAGTGGAAGACAGAGGCAGAGTCAGTGTCAGAACTCAGAGGTTAAGTGTCTGGAGGTGACATGATGAGGGGGAATGACATTGAGTCAGAAGCAAACGTACCGTTAGTCGGATGCTTTGCAAACGACACAGAAAATCGTTTTACGGCCGGGACAAACAAGAGCTCTGGGGAGAAAAGACATCATGGGGATTATACCCACCCCTGCCCCCACCCTCTGCTCTGGAATTTGCCCACAATATACTCTGTTCTTTACAGTTAGTATATGATCTGTTCCCACCCCACCCCCTAGATTCCTGACTACTACCTTTTGATCTTCTCCTTTGGTATAATCTCCTTGTAGGAATCTGTGTGTCATTTCTACCACAGTACGACCCCACAAACAACCCTAATTTCACCACAACATTCTCTTTCTGGTCATTTGGAAATAAAACCTGTGTAAAAACTTTCCTCCCTTCCCCCAATCTCTTTCCATATCATCTTTCCTGCCTTGACTGAGCAACTTCCCCATCCCTGATTTCCTAGATTTTAATTAAGATTCCACTGCATTCTTCCTGACCACGGATCATCCTCCTTGGTCCTTGCTCCTATAGGCCAGAATCCAGGAAAGAATATAAAGGTGAAATAAATTGATGTAGCAGGGCTGTATGTGGGAGATTATGAAGGGATAAGCATAAATAAGTAGTATTTGTATGGTGAGAGGGAATGCAAATGGAGGGGTGCATGGGGTCTTGGTTCCTTCTCCCCTCTATAATTGATGAAGAAAACTTGCTATAAGGCCAGAGTCAGTGCCACTTTAAATATGAATAGTTCTTGAGCTGTGTCTGCGCTGGGGGACAAGTGAAAAAAAGAGTTGCCCCCCAAACCCACCCACATACCATCTCGGTGCTTGAGACTGGCAGGTGGTAGCTTTTTGCCATGGCTGCGGGCGTAGTCCTGAAGATTCGGAGCGCTGGAGGAGCCACCCAGCACTGTGGTGCTGAACAGCCCTGTGCACTGTGAGCCTGCAAGGCCGGGAGTGCATTAGTAGCCACACAAAGCTGCAATTACCACACAGAAGTACACATAACTTCACATGACAACATCAAGACACATACATATAGCTACTCAGAGCCACCACCATGTGGCCACTTCTCATAACCACAAACAGATTTCACTATTGTCCATAGTCGCACCGGGCAAGCAAGGTAGGGATTCTGCCAAAGATCTATATACTAGATACAAGAGGCCTCTACAAATACAATGTTAGTCATATTAGGGGACTCAAAGCTACTGAAAGGCATAGACTGTTTTCCAGGTGCCTCTTAGGAATGCTAAAAGAATAGGTAGATCTCTCTAGATCTCCCTAGATTTAATTCAGTGCTCCTTACCCTGGATATAGAGTTTGAAGAATTGAGAAATATAATACTTTATAGACTTACAAGGAAAGAACTTTGATTGAAACTAGAGACTAGGTTTTGAGCACTCAGCCCAAATTTCAAGTTCATGTAAGTTTCAATCCCTCCTAAATTTTTCATCCAACATTCCCTTCCTTCTATCTCTCTTCAGGCCTTTTTTACGTTTCCCAAGAAAAGAAGTACGAGACTCACTGAATTTTTAAAGCTGGAAGGGACTTAAAGATTATCCAGTACAATCTCTTCATGTTAGAGGTGAAGAAACTGAGAGTCAAAAGGGATCTCATTTACTCAAGGTCATATAGTTTGTTAGGAGCTAAGCTAGACTAGAGTCCAGGTCTCCTGATTCTGAAGATCAGTTGTGTTCAGTTAGAAAAGACATAATTATTTTTTTCATCAAGAAGAAACAGAGCATTGTTTCTGAAGTGAAGATGGACACAAATTAAAGGCATGTGAAGAGTCAGGTGACTGCATGCAGCACATGCCTACTGTGTGCTGAGGACCCTATTAAGAACGAGGACCTGATAAACACGAACAATGAAAAAGCCATGTTTTTCTGATCTCAAACATTTATTGTCTCATAAGCCCTATCTCAAAGCCAGATGCCTACACACATCAGTTCAAAGAAAGCAAAGGGAACTCTACTGCCAGAGGAGTAAATAAAACTTAAAAAATCTCTGAAGCAAATAAACCAGTCAATGTTCCAGATATTATTGAGAGTAGGGTTGAGACTCCAAAGTCCCCTCTCCTACTGTAGCTCACAAGGACAGAGTGGGAGGAAAGAGACAAGATTGACCCCTAAGTTTCAGGAGTTGCATCTCTCCTTCCAAATCCATCTTAGCCAAGGCCTTGGCTTTGGCTTGGGAACTTAATATAGCAGAGATGGATAGAATGGAAAGGAGGTCAGCTTCCTTTGAGCCCACAAAGAAGGTGTCATGGTTTCAGGGGTCCCAGCATTTCAAAGCTACCATAAAAATCAAGAAGCTTAGATGGCTAATAATCTCTGTCCTGGAATTCAAGATTGCTGCTCTATGCAGCACCTTCTCCTACTTTTCATGTGTAAACAGGCTCTAGAATGGGGCTCAAATAAAGCTTGTTAAATATGTCTACTTTTCTTCACAGAAGCTGAAACTAGCAGACTTTATCCCAGACCACCCGAGCTTTGTTCTATATTTACTTCCTCCCCTAATAATTTTCTGGTGCCGTCCTGCCAATCTTGCCCTGTCCAGTCCTTGGATCATCTCAGAGGGTAGTGTCTAGGTTACCACCACCCTTGTTCTTGACAGCACTCCTACTCAACTGGGCCTGACACACCTATCCTCATTTTCAGCCTACTTGAAACCTATTCGTTACTGAAACTTCTAGGAAGAGAAGTCTGTGTCACAGATCCATCAATTTGCCATTTATTTTCCAGGCCCCAAACCATCTACCTCATCTCAGGGATCTAGAAGGCAACCTACTTCCATAAAACTAGCCAGGAAAGTTACCAAAACCTTTCTCCCCCTTGCTGGTCCAAATGCTGATTATGTTTAGGCCAAGAAATTGCCAAGGACAAAATTAACAGAAAAATGAAAGGAGCTAAATGGAGTGAATAATAGGACAAGATAGAAAGAGCCCGAGAACCAAGTCCAGACGCCACACAATTGTCTCTAACTGCCAGTTTACTTACTGGCTCACAAGACACTGTATTCAAAGATAGCCCCTCCCAAGGACCACTCCCCGCTCCCAAAGAATACAATACCCTCTGAGGCTTGGTCCTTCCTGCAGTCTGTGTTCTTAGGAAAGGTTGAATGATGTTCTCCACCCCTCTCCAGGAATCAAAAAAATCAAGAGACATTCCCTCAAAGTCCTGAGAGAAGCCTCTGCCACTACACCAGTCTCAGATTTGTCCCTCAATTTTCAGGAAGGAAGGAAAAAAAATTACAGGATTAGGAGAGGATGAAAGAGCCATGGAGGTAGGAGGGGCCTAAGCAGGGATACAATAAACACAGGTCTCAGAGGAAGACATGGCACAAGTTGTCCAAATGAGGAATATGACACTTATGAGGAGGTCACAAGTACATCTATTTATAGTTTTGTCTCTGGTAACTCTGAAGTATCAGAGTCTCCATGACCCCTTAAGGTTGGGGCTAGACTGGGAGGACAGATAAGGAATGAGAGGGGAAGCCAGAAAAAAGTCCTTCAGCCAGAGAAATGGGAGTTGGTATAAAAAAACAAAAGACAAACACCTTCCTGGAATGGAAACAATCATCTGGGTTCAAAGTTCACACCTAAACATGGCTTCTCCCAATTCATCCTCCCTAGCCCCACCGACAATTCCACAGACTGAAATGACCCCAACACCCATGACTAAGGTTTCCCACAATAAAACCCTGAGGAACAGACAGACACACCTCCCCAACAACAACAGGTGAGATGCTGGAAGACCATACCTAGGCCACTCTGCTTCATCTCCGTTGGTGGCCGTGCAGATGAAAAGAGCCGGTAGCCACCAGGCCTCGAGGATGAAGTCTCAGAAAGCACCTGGAGAAAAAGGACTCTGTATTACCATTTTGGCACCTCAACCAAGAAGTCTAAAACCCTGGTCCTGAATTCCTGCCCCTATAAAGCCAAGCAATGTCAGAAAGTCTGGAAGAATCAAAAGATTTTTATGGGGGAAGAAGAATGAAAAGGGAATGAAGAATGTACTTCGCAGAGGGAACTGTACAGGGAATCCCATACCAGAAGGCACTTGTATTTCCAAGATGCCTGTCCCCATTGCCCTTTTATCCCAAATCTGAGAAATCATTATTCAACTATTTTCAGTTCTCAGCAGAGCAGTATTCCTTAATCTTATCTATCCCTCCATGGGACTCAGAAAGCCAATCACAATAGCTGAGTAACAATAAGAAGTAAAGTCTGGCTACCCTCTCTTCCTTCCGTGGGACAACTGTGGTTATGGCAACCACACTCAGTTTCTTATCTGAACCAAGAGGCCCTCCCCTCCATGTCTGGAGATGTGAAACAGATTTCTAAAAAGGCTACGAGGGCCTAATCACACAAACCCCAACATACACACCCTCCAACCCCCAGATAATGTTCTGAGTCCCTAGGTCCCAAAAGGCAAAGTTAGAGGCAGGAAAGGAAGATGAAGTAGGGAGGGACACCTGTGTGCAGGATGCCAGGTGAGTGGTGGACACAGCCCGGGGCTGTAGGCCGATGGCTGGGGAAGGCCGGGGGAGGTCTCCTGACCTCCTGCGGCGCCGTCCCCGCAAGGGGATGAGGTCCAGGTTCCCCGTGCACTGCATGTTCATGACCTGCAATCAGACCGGGTGGAAAGCCGGTCACGGCTCCTTTAACTCCCAGGCTCCCAAAAGCCCCAGTGAGGCAGAGCTAGTTATAGACCTGGAGAGGATCATTACTTAGGGCACAGCTGCTATGAAGGTCACAGATCTATATTCTAAAACTGTCCAAAAATATGAGATGACAAGAGCAGAAGAAGGGATGGGGGAAGGGTTGTAGTCAATAAGGATAAAACTACCAATGCCTATACCTATAGAATAAGGAGAGGAAATATTAATATTAAAAGGCTGTGTGACCAAGGAGTAAAGAGACGATTTTCTTACAAAACTGAGGAATATATCTTGGGCTACCATCATCCTGGATAAGCCATGGTATAAGTAACACTAGGAACTAAAAGGAAGGAATGTGGTTACAACAGGAAGCTTCCCTATAGTCCTGAAATAAAAAAGCCAACTCCTCAAGTCTGAGAGATGATACACAGAGGGCTCTGCTTTGCCCATGTCTCTTGACTGCTTAAACCAGAAAAGTGGGGGTTAAGCCCAACAGTGCCAGAGAGACTGGCAGACGATGTGAATGGGGAAGACATTCAGATGTGGAAAAGCATTTTATTGATGGAAGATTATACATCATTCTGTCTATTTGATCTAGTCACATGAGTCTGCAGGGTACTAGTATATTATGGATACTAAGTTAACTTATACATCAAAGGGAAAATGATGCATACCACACTTAAAGAAGCTCTGAGTAGTCACAACATCAAATCTATCTTAAAATAATCAGGAAGAAAAAATAAGCCCAAAACAGAGTTCAGTTTATCTTTTCAACTTTCTCCAAAATCTGAACTGTAAACCTCTGGCTGAACCTATGTAAGCTAGTTGCAAATTCTTCTGAGCTAGTCCTAAAATGAAAGATCAATTCCTTTAAGACAGAGAGCTGGTACAAAGCCAGGTGAACAGATTTGTCTGTCAAAGCAGGACCCAAATCAGACAGTCAGAGTCACTGAGACAGGGATAATTCATGGGGTCAAAAAGAGTGTCATTGGGCCCAAGAGGAAAAGACTCTGCAGGAAAAAACCAGGAACAAAAACTCCAGCACAGTTAGCTGGATACAAGGTAACATTTACAACAGTTCCTTCCTCTAGGCTAGAGAATTGGAACCAGGCCTAGAGGCAGACACAGGCCCAGGTCCATAGATCTCCTCATCAGAACAGAGGGTAAGACAGAGAGACCTTCATTCTTTATTTCCTTTCTGGAATGAATACCGATAACTCTAAAGGAATGAAATTAGAGCGCTATATAATTGCTCCTGTTTGAGCTATAGTTTTTAACCCAAGGGAACAAAGAGATGGAGACAGCCTGGCCTTTAATATCAATTGTTATTATTATAGCTACTGTTTACTGAGCATCTATATGGTGGATATTGCTTGTGTTTCATAGACAAAAAAAACTTGAGGCTTGGAGAAGTTACCTGACCAAGGTCACACAGCTTCTAAATATCAGCCTGGGAGTTTAGCCCAGAGTTCATGCTATTTCTACTATATTTCCTTTTAAAGAACAGCCTTTTCAAATTCATCCAAAGGCCTCCTCCTCATTATCATCTCTTAAAATCCTATCTCTCGGCACCTCTCACTGATATCTCCTGAATCTCAGAGGTAGCAACCAACTTAAAGGAGCTTTATTGGGAGACCAGCTATGAAACGGAGATTAAATAAAACATATCCATCAGGGGCAGAAGGACTCTGCTTAAGGTGCCAAGAATCCCCCCAAGGGGATTCAGAGGATTCATGGATATTGTCCTATGAGCAATTCCACCACTTCTTTCTCCCAAGCCCCTCCTATTACCTCCATGGAGCCGGCTTTTCGGTTACGAATGAGGGGTGATCTCCTTGGGAGGCCAGGGCCCTCAGGGGGCTGAGGTGAAGTCTGCAATGCCCGGTCTGGCTCATCCGATGCCTTCCCTGGGCACAGGTTCTCCATGCTGCCTTGGTCTGCTTTCATCTCTTCATTCTACCCAACAACAAGCACAGATTCAAGAGGAGTTAATGGCCTCCAGCCTCCTAATCCTAGACCCCCAACCCTCTTACCTCCCTGTACTGTTTTCAAGTTTCCCACCACTTGGTTCCTAAATCCTCTAATCTAAAACCCCAGCACTCCAACCCACCTCAGAAGAAGCTGGACGGAATCCATAGCCAGTTGGGGCATTGCCTTCTTCCTCAACACCTTTCACTCCAGGGCTGAAGTGTAGCTCCACATGGAACCGCTCCTCTGATAAGGGATCCTATGGGGCATCAACAGATGAAGGGGCAGTTGGAAAAGCTGAATATGGTGGTGGAAGACCAGGCAGGGACAACAGAGAAGAACTCAAGAGGATATATCCTCCCAGGGATGAGGTTCCAGTATCTTACTCCACTTTGGGGCTGATCTATCGTAAGCTTCCCCTTAACTATAGTCTAGTGTTAAAGGTTCCTCATTACCTCACTTCTACCATTTGTGATCCACCACCCCACACAACTTTCTAGCCTCCAGTTCTACAACTCTTTCCATCCATCTCTCACAGTAATTCAGTTTTGCTACAGTACATACAGCAGCACAGTTAAAGATACCTTTGTGAAGCCAGATGAAAAACGTATAATAATGTTTGAGTGAAAAAGACTCATTATAACATCATCCCGAATTCTATACCCTCCCTAATGCAGAGCTATGTTGTCTGATATCTCTCTGGCTCAACACCATCCCAAAACACTTTTTTTGTTCCAGTAGGAATCTCCTGGATGCTCTGTGACATGCTGTCCTTGGGTGTCACACCTAGCTGAATTCTACAAATTATAAGGATATGAAAGTTTCTAAGATGAGAAGGAGGAGAAAGAAGGGGCACCCTCCTTACCCTCCCCCCCCGTTGGGTAATGCTCCTCACCCGTGTGTTGTCCTCATAAAGCATGATGACAATCTGGGTCATATAGTTGAGCTCTGAAATGGCACTAAGATAAGCCAAAGCTCGCTGCCATTGTGCATCCTGGGTCTCCTACCGAACAAAAGAAGATGAAAGTCAATGACCAAGGACCAGGAAGTCAGGGAAGGGGCAGGGAGACAAAGAGAGTACAGAAGGCTTGTAATAAAAAGCAGGAAGAAGAGAGTAAAAGAATGCTTGGAATAAATGTTCATACGTTGAAGGAAGGAGGATCCTTACATCAAGAAGTCCCCCATAACGGAATACACTGAGTAGGGAATGGACATGGCTTTCACTGGTGAAATAGAGACGTGTTCGAACATGGCGACCTGGGGAGAGCACCCCTCGAGAGTACCTAAGATAAGAGCTAAGTCATTCACACTGTTAGATAATTTTCTTCCCACCCTTCCACAAACTCTTTCCTCCCAACTCAAAGACTGCTTTCCTTTCTATCCCAGGATCCCTTCTATTCTTGGTTCCCCAAGCTGTACCAGCCTGGATTCCCCCCAGGGCTCCCTGATATGCCCCTCCCTCCATCCAGCACCCCTCCCAGCCCTCCCTCACAGGGGATGCAGCTTGTTGACAGACTCATCCTCGTGGGTTCTCTGCAGGTCAAGTAGTATCTTCCGCAACAGTGGAAGACAGAAGCCCACAGCAATTTCCAGTTTCTCCTCCCGACTGATCCCGTATTCCTAGGGGCCACAGGCCAGGAATGAGTACGTCGATGAATCTTGTTTCCCTCTTGCCTCATACTCCCAGGCCCAAGATGATGCTTGTCTTCACCTCAGGTCTAGAGTTTCTTTCATATCCACCACATCCCCCCTCTCCAGGTGTCTCCTCAGTTAGCCTCTTGCACTTACTCAGAGCCAGAGTGAACCCTGACAAATATAGCAACTCAACTAATTCTTTCTCTAAGTTTTCTTTCCCTGGTTCCCACACCATCCCTCCTTTCTGCTTTTCTCCCCTTCCTTTCCCAGTGCCCCAGGCTATGAGACACACCTGGGGAATGACCACATCAGCCAGTGCCTTAGAGAGACGTAGTAACTCTGCTGTGCCTTGAAGTCCCAGACTCCCATTGTGCTGCACATCATACTTGACACAGTCATAGATGTCAGGGATCTTACTGATATCATAGCGCCCACTCTTCTGTCGAAAGTCACGCTCCAGCTTGCTCCAACGCTGTAGCATGAGCTCTAGAGTCTCACTGTGGTAGAGTTGCAGGTCTGGAAGGAAGACAGACAGTCAGAAAGAACCAAAGATTTTACCTTCAACAAAAGACCCTAAAAAATCTGCAGTAGAATCAGAGAGATGAGGATTCCTTGTTTCAGACACTTAGAAGAGGGCACAGGAGTGCCTGAGTAACCCATCCATACCTGAAACCTTGAAGGGAAGATAGTACTATTCATACCCACCTACAGACTTGGGGTCCTGCATCCTTTCCCGGATCTGATGAGTGAGGTTTTCAATCAGGGCAAATACCTGATCACAGACCTTTACAGGATTCTGGATGATAGCCATGGAGTTGAGGAGGGAAGTGCTTCCAGTGGGAGCGAGCTATGAGCAACAGAGAGATGAAAAGCAAAACAGGCTCTGTGCTGATTATGCAGAATCCTGTGAGCCTATTACAGAAACTGTCTGCCAGTAAGATCTGTTTGCAGGCTCACTCTAATGAGGATTCTTGGGCTACAGGGCAGACCACCAGTTCCAAGATGAGAGGATTGCTCAAACACACAGTCATCTAAGGAGGGTTGAGGATAAAAGCCTTAGAATCCAGAGGAAATAAGATAAACCTAGGTTCTTTTATTGGGGGTTCTAAAATATACATGGAAAATACTGAGGAATAAAGATTAGACCAACCCCTCACAATCCCTACACAAGGTTTTCATGAGTGGGTAACAGAGATAACAAAATCTTATTCCTCTAAACAAAATGTTAGCTTGAACCTACAGCAGAGGTCTTGCCTCAGAACTAGATTCCAGCTCAAGCTTTCAGGACAGTGACAGTCAATGAAGAATGGGGAAGTGAAAAGAGGATTATGGGTGGAATACACATATTCAACCTAGGTCCTCACAAGTCCCATTTTTGCTAGCAAAAAGAAGCAAGAGAGAAAGAAAAAGTGCTTTAGCTTTTGAATTTGACACTGATTGGAAAATAAGAGAGCAAGGTCCTGTCCTTATTAAGTCCTGCTCAGAGAAAAATACAAAAAATGCCATTCTCCAGACAATGTGCTCAGCTACTTAGCTCATTGAAGAACCCATCAGAAATGGTTATACCATATTGTGAATAGACTTAACTAAATATACTTAATACACTGAACTATACACTTTAAAATGATTCAAGTGGGGGGCACCTGGCTGGCTCAGTCGGTAGAGCAGTCAACTCTTGACCTTGAGGTTGTGAGTTTGAACCCCATGCTGAGTGTACAGATAACTCAAAAAAAAAAAAATCTTAAAAAAAAGATTCAAGGGGTACTACAGCTTCTATAAAAATATACTTTCTTTAAAAAACAAATCCATCAGAAATGAGGAGCTATCAGTGGGAGGATAGTACAAAATCACTGTCTGGCATATGATTCCCAGTCAATCAAGGTCTGGATACACAGGAAAAAAAGATGACATTGGGTAATGGCATCCACTGTGATTACTACCGTGAGACAATACACTATAGCGGTGAACAGTCCAGGCTCTCAGGTTAGACTCTTTGGGTTAATACTAATTAGGTGACCTTGGAAAGGCTGCTTAAATTTTTCTGAAGTTAGGTTTTCTCATTTTTAAAATGGGGGAAAAGTAGTACAAGTCCACAGTTCTTATGGTGGATTAAATATGGTCATTAACTCTTTGTCACCTTCTCCTTGCCTACAATCTACACTGTGTACTGGCCCTGTGACTGCTTAACCAAACTAAACTAAACTAAACTAAACTAAACTAAACTAAACTAAACTAAACTAAAATAAAATAAAATAAAATAAAACAAAACCAAAAAGCAAAGTTACATTTTAGTAATTAAGTCTGGACATATACTTTAAAAGAGCTCGGGGGGTGCCTGGGTAGCTCATTCGGTTGAGCATCCGATTCTTGATTTTGGTTCAGGTCATAATCTCAGGGTCATGGGATCGAGCCCCATGTTATTAGGCTCTGTGCTGAGCATGGAGCCTGCTTAAGATTCTCTCTCTCTTTTGCTCCTCTCCCCTGCTTGAGTGCACTCTCTCTCTAAATTAAAAAACTGAAAATAAAAATTAAAGAGCTTGGAAGGAGGCACCTAGATGGCTCAGTCAGTAGAGTGTTTGGCTCTTGACCTCAGGGTTGTGAGTTTGAGCCCCATGTTGGGTGTAGAGGTTACTTAAAAATAAAATATTTTTTAAAAATATAAAAGAGCTTGGAAGCTTCTGCTTTTGGGATGTCCTAAGCTACCGTTTAAGAAGTCTGGCTACCATGCTAGAGAAACCACATGGAGAAAACATGTGGAGAGGAGAGGCTCTAAGACTATAGGTAGAGCATAAAGTGGGAGAGAACCCAGCTATGTTAGCAACCCAGTCAAGCCTTCAGATGGTTTCAGCCCCAACACATGGACAACATCTGGGCAGTTTTAGGAGAGACCCCAAGGAAGACCAGGTGAACCTAGAACTATGAGTAAGATAAAATGGATATTGTTTTAAGTTACTGAGTTTTAGGGTAGTTTTTTAAGTAGCAATAAATAACTGAAACATTATTTCATTCAAAATCTTTGGGACTGTTTTAGAATTGAGAATTTTTCAGACTTTAGAGTTAATATAGCACATAGTCATATGTTATATAATACCTCTAGCAGGACTGAGGGCATAACTAAACACATTTATGTTTCTGCAGCACAATGTATGACTATTTACACTAAACAAAGTAAATAGGAATTAGTAATAGTCTTTTTTTTTTAAGTTTATTTATTTATTTTGAGAGACAGTGCAAGCAGGGGAAGGACAGAGAGAGAGAGAGAGAGAGAGAGAGAAAGAGAGAGACAGACAGACAAACAGAATCCCAAGCAGAATTTGCACTGTCCATGTGGAGCTGGATGTGGGGCTTGAACCCATAGATTATGACCTGAGCTGAAATCAAGAGTCGGAGGCTAAACTGACTGAGCCACCTAGGAGCCCCAAGAATTAGAAATAGTCTTATCATGTCAGGTTTTGCTACCAAATGAATCTTGGTGCCTGATCTTTTTTATTTTTGAAATTATGAGTAAGAGATTATAGACCCATACTTAACTCAAAGGGTAAAGATTGAATGAGAAAATGTATGGAAAGCAGTGTCTACCATGTAGTAAGTACCATTATTGATCACTATTACTTAGAATTCTAGGAATCTGGGATGGCGGTACATTGGGCACAAAAATAGGGAGAGCCTGACCTGATCATAATCCTCAGGACCAAAGGGTGCATCCTGTTGCAAAATATGGTGCAGTCGAGCCTTCACCCGGTGCTGGCAGCTGCTCAAGGAATCGCCATCGCTGTCCAGTAGCCCATTCATGTTGGCACTCTTCACCATTTGTACCAAAATGGGTGTTAGCTCCCCTTCTAGAGCCAGAAGGCCCTGGAGGGGAAGCACAAAATCTATTAGTTTTCCTTCCAGTCTACTTCCCCTAAGCCTAAATGGTCTCAGAGATCAAATGAGAGCTGGTGTGGAGGCGAGGAGTACAGGTCAAGGTGCCTACGCCCACTTAATTATTCTCAGTTCATTCTCAGTGGTACAGAATGGGTCAGACACAAGCAAAAACTTCTCTGAGTCAGCACATAAACACCCTGACATTTCCCAACTAGTTCTCCAAACTCTTAGCTTCTCTATCTAATGGAAGCTGGGACTGTGAAAGAACTATAGTGTGCACCTTAGCAAAGGCAGCAGCAGTCATCTGGACACGGCCCTCATCAGAAGCATAGATCTTGAGATCATGGCGGAAAGTGCTATGGAGACGAAGCAGTCCACAACCAGGGAAGCCAGCATAGTCACCTGGGGGAGAAGGGGGAGGACCAAGAATGGACTGCTATACATACCCACATGGAAGAAAGAATGCTCCTTTCCCCCTTTAACTTTCCCATTGCCTCTGTCTCTCCATTCCCCCAATTTATTCTCTAATCATCTCATCCAAGCCCTGTTATTTGCCCCCCAGACACTCACCCTGTCCTCCAGGGTACATGCAGCGAAAAGCTCTTCCCAGCTCCTCAGCCTGAACACGGCCATCAGGAGTCAGTTCTCCACCCCACTTCAGTACCAGCAACAGAGAAGGGGATAGGGCCTCCCGCTGTGGATCTGCAGGAATAAGGGGAAGTGAATAGGTCTAGATCTAAGAAAAATAGCTGGGAGGGGGGGCAGCTGGGTGGCTCAGTCAGTTAAATGTCCAACTTCGGCTCAGGTCATGATCTTAAGATCTATGAGTTCAAGTGGCTTTGGGCTGTCTGCTGTCAGCACAGAGCCCACTTTGGATCCTCTGTCCCCTCTCTCTACCTGCCCCTCCCCCCCCCAAAATAAATAAACATTAAAAAAAAAAAAGAAAAGAAAAAAAAAGGAAAGTAGTGGGGACATCTAAATGTCAGGTCTTCTGAGGAGCCCAGAATGGTGATCTGGTGTAGAGGTCATCTAAAGGTTTTGCTTTTTATTATTTATTTCTATATTTTAATTTACAACCAAGTTAGTTAGCATATAGTACAATAATGTTTTCAGGTGTAGAATCCAGTGATTCATCTCCTACGTATAACACCCAGGGCTCATCCCAAGGGTTTTGTTTATTTTTTTAAGTTTATTTATTTTGAGAGAGAGAGAGAGGCAAGAGCGCAAGTGGGAGAGGTGCAGAGAGAGAGGGAGAGAGAGAATCCCAAGCAGGCTCCACATTGTCAGTGCAGAGCCTGATGTGGAGCTTGAACCCACAAACCGTGAAATCACGACTTGAGCTGAAATCAAGAGTCAGAGCACCCTCAGGTCATCTAAAGGTTTAAGAATAAGAGACTTGAGTGGTAATGGGAAGGGAGTATTATATCTTACCTTGCCCCTCATTAGTAGCTTTTACTCCATGAGGGTAGTAAGTCAACTGCACCTTCCGGTTGATGCCTGAGAAATGACCATACCTGCGGGATAAACTCAGTTTACTTTCTACCCCAGCACCTAGTTCTCACTGTCATTGGCTCCCCTCTCCTATCCCCTTTCTCACATCTCCAGCACAGACTTCAGCTGCTCTAGTTTCCCAGTCTTCTCCTCGATCTCACCACCTGGTTCTTTCTCCAGTTCAGCCAGTAACAGCCTTGTGATGTCCAGCACCTCCTGGAGGAAATAATAGGGTATCCATGAAGGAGACCAAGTCCTGGGCAGTTACCCTTTCATCCTGGTCTCTCATTGAGGCCCCTAATCCCATACCCACCTCGCTCCTCCCAGCCCAATTCACCACCTTACCTGTAGCTGCTCAGGCCGCTTCAGTTTTAATTTCCCTGTCTTGTAGCCACCATGTTTTTCAAACAGACTGAAAAATCTGAAGAAATAAGGAAAAGCTTCAGTATGGGGTGAGACAGTCAAAGCCTTTGGGAACTTCCCCATCCCCATCTCTCTCACAAAAACCTATTTGTCTAAACCAGGACATTCATCCTACCTTGGATGTGTCACCTCCATCTTCATTTTCTGCTTGGGAGTACGATCTCCATGACGGATAATTGCAATGACACAACGGAGTTCCATCCTAAGACAGGGAATGTCGTTAGAGCCTTTCCTCCAACCCACCCCACACCACCTCCCATCATTTCATCCTGCATGACATGTCAAAGAGCAGAGGAAAAACTGAGATTAAGAATATAGGCAGGGTTAAGGAAATTGCCTAGAAGATACCCAGCCTCCACTAGTCATATGGTATAGGGTCAGAAAGTAACCACTGGTCTGATTCAGGTGCCTTAAGTAAGTTACTCCAGATTTTATACTTTTGCTCACATAGTGCCAGATGTGGTAGGGACAATGGGAATGTCCTCAGCCTCTGTGGGGATGGACCATGGGATCTGGAACTGTGGAGCAAGCTCCCGCATGATGGTGTTCCTAGAAGGAAAAACATGAAGAAATGTATGAAAATGAATGAACCACAACTACACATATGAATAAAGCTCACAGAAATTAGCAAGTTGTAGAATATATTATATAAACTCTAAAAACATGCCCCCCAAAAAAGCCCCCATAGATGTATTAAAATATTAATAAATGCATGGGAATGACAAACACCAAATTAAGGATTGTGGTTACCTCTGGGTAGAAAGGGAAGGGATGTAATTAGCAAGGAGTATTCTTAATATTTTATTCAAGCCTGAGTGGCTCTGTCAGTTAAGTGTCTGACTTCTGCTCAGGTCATGATATCACAATTCATGAGTTCGAACCTCACATCAGGCTCTCTGCTGTCAGCACAGGGCCCACTTCAAAAAAAATTTTTTTAATGTTTATTTATCTTTGAGAGGCAGAGAGAGACAGAGAACCAGCAGGGGAGGAACAGAGAGAGAAGGAGACACAGAATCCGAAGCAGGCTCCAGGCTCTGAGCTGTCAGCACAGAGCCCGACGTGGGGCTCGAACCCACGAACTGCAAGATCATGACCTGAGCTGAAGTCAGTTGCTTAACCGACTGAGCCACCCAGGTGCCCCAGGGCCCACTTCAGATCCTCTGTCCCCCTCTCTTCTTGCCCCTCCCCTGCTTGCACTCTATCAAAATAAATAAACCTCAAAGAAAGATTTTATATCTAATGTTTTATTTATTTCTTTATTTATTTAGAAAGAGACAGAGTGTAAGCAGGGGAGGGGCAGACAGAGGGAGACACAGAAGCCGAAGCAGGCTCCAGGCTCTGAGCTGTCAGCACAGAGCCTGATGCGGGGCGCGAACTCTAGGACTGAGATCATGACCTGAGCTGAAGTCGGACACTTAACCCACTGAGCTACCCAGGTAACCCAGAAAGATTTTATATATGAAGATTTATGGTGAATACATGAATACTCACTATGTTCATTATTCCTTATACATTTTTATTTTTTTAACTTTTCAAAAATTCATGTATTTATTTTGAGAGAGAGAAAGAACTCACGCATGTGCACGAATGAACAGAGGAGGAGCAAACAGAGGCAGAGAGAGAAAGAGAGAGAGAGGGAGAGACAGAGAATCCCAAGCAAGTTCTGTGCTGTGAGTGTGGAGCCCAATGTGGTCCTTGATCTCATAAACCTTGAGATTATGACCTGAGCGAAAATCAAGAACTGGACATTTAACTGACAGAGCCACCCAGGTACCCCTCCTCGTACATTTTTAAATATTACATGGTAAATTTACTTTAAAATCAAGTTTTAAAACAGTATTACAGTATGAACACATTTAGTACTATAAATAGTTTGTTTATACACGGTAGAAAAAGACATATATGTAAAACTGCTAACAGTTTTAACTGGGGAGTACAGTGTTAGGAAGGCAAGAGGGCTTAGAAGCCCTTTTTTTATTTTCCTTTTTTCATTTTTTAATCCTTTTTATAATATTTAAAATAAAGCAAAAAGCTTTCTAACTCTCTTCTCTAAGCCCATTCTCCCCAGTCCAGACCACTGTGTCCTTACCCCAGGATCTTGGCACAGTCATCATAGTATTTCATCGAATTCTTGACAAAACTGAAGCCATTGACATCACACACAAAGGAGTGACCATTGGCACGAAGAAGGTCAAAACCACAAACTGTTTGCTGCAGTGGAAAGAAGCAAGATGAAAACAAGAGAGCCACTCTTTCTTCCAGACCCCTGCTCCTGTCCCTTTCCCTCACTCCACAGCACCATCCCAAGGGCCTTTCACTACCTTAAAAGCTACACAGACTTTCCTGGCCACCAGCTTTTCCATGGCAGTCAGCATGACTGGATATCGAATCTCTTTCCCTTCACTGTCTCGTTCGACCTTCCCATCGAGAGCTGGAGATTTTCTGGCTTCAGCATGGGCATAATCTGGCCCCACTGTATATACCTGCAGGTACATAGCATCACTGAGTATGCCCACCGCTCATCCTGCATATGAGAAGACAACACGAGCACTAGGTCTGTAAACTAGTTTCGGAAACAAAACAAAACAAAACAAAACAAAACAAAAAAACCCTGAGTATTAAGAACAAGGAGACTGACATTTTCCTTACTGGGCCCCACTAAAGTATCCTTATGAAGGTTTCTCTTTGGGACCCCAACACCATTTATTACCTAGTCCTCATTAAGAAATAACTTACAATATTATACCATTTTCCATGTTACCCTTGCCCTTGCTCTGATAGTAACCATGTAAATGTCTACTTCTCTTATTCATTATTTTCACCTGAATGTAAAAGCAAATCACATTCACTTTATTTTCTGTGACTTTCTCCATACACTTCCACTTGCTTCCCAAGCATCCCATCCCAACCCAGACATTTATCACTTCTTAAATCCCTGTATCCACCATAACCTTGACATCTGTGCCATCTGTTGGCATAAACTCCTCATAGATGTATGATCCTGTCTTTCGGACGCTGCTCTCAGGAGAGTAAACACTGCTTCGGCTGCCAATCTTCAGGAGGAAAAAGAAGAAAAAAATGTTGCCTTCACGTTGTCCCCAAATTCTCCAGCTCTTGTCCTTCCACCTATCTGACTTCCCCAAATGCTCAAATGTCTCCCATACCTTTCGGAAGAGGCGCTGACTTCCTCCTCCGGCTGAACTGGGGTAGTAGATGTAAACATTATGGTCCTCTGCACTCACTGGCTTCTCCACAAAGGGCTTGGGAAAGACAGCTCCATTTACCTCTACCTGGTCTTCACCTTCTATCAGGTTGCACTCTGAAGTAAAAGTATGTGGTCATTCCCAGGGTCGAGGATTGTAGAATACTTCCAACTCCCATTTCTCTGAGTGTTAATCTTCATAACCCTCAAATCTCTATAACCATATCTTAGTAATAGATATGGTAATATATGCTATATAAATATGATAATATCTACATAAGAGGTCTAAGTCTCTGTTTAAGGACCCATGGTTCTGACTCTACCCATTGCCCAATAACCAAAGCCTCACTTGGATAAGTAATACATGGAGATGTCCAGAAGATGGACAGCTGGGCTATGTTACAGAAAGCAAGGTGGGGCAGGACTGGACAAAGCGAGGTACTCACCTTCAGGCCGGGCAGGGTCACGATTGAGCACAGCATATCGAGGCAGATCAATACCTTCCTCCTGCAGGATCCGGTACACCTCCCTCCTGTCACCCCCAAATAAATTAGCTGGGGGAGGTGGGGAATGGTGAACAAGGGAAGAGGCTAGGGATTTCATTTGCTCAGGAATTGGGAGATACCAGGGTATAGAACTCGGGAAGGTATGATACAAAAATTAGGCATGTTTGTTTGACTCTGCCCCTCCCAGAGTGGGCTCTCTAAACAGGCATGATCTCAGGACTGCCCACCCCACCAATCAACAGAAAGCTATACCTATCCTGGATGTAATACTGCATAGCCAGGTCATTGATAAGAAAGGGGTTTCGAAGCTTGGAGTAAGCAACAGCTTTGTCCAGAGGAAATCCTGGGATAGAAAAAGGAAATAGATCAAAAAAAGAAAGTGAAAGAGACAGAGTGAGAAAACAGCAAGAGAGATAGAGGTATTAAAGCTAAAGTTGCCACTAAGCTTCTCTACCCATCCAACCCGTAACATCCTTCTGCCCAACTTCCCAAGTCTATAATATCCATCAGGAAAAAGTTAAAAAGATGTTATTTCTAGGGTCCTTCTAGAGACACACAACTCTGTCAGAGACCCTAACAGCTTTAGAACTGTCCTGAGGTTCAAATATGGGCTTTAAAATACCGCCAGCAACTCTTCCACAATACAGGGAAAGGAAACCCCTTTGCACTGTTCGCCAGTGTGTCAGGAAGAGCTGATGACCACTGTACTATTCGACAGTAAGAACCTCATTTCCCAGGCCAGCATTCCCAACACCATTCCTCCCACTTTCCTTCACAAACTCCAACCTTTGGAGTGGAAAGAGATGAGGCAGTGGCAAGATGGCCAGTTTTCCACAGGTTCATTGAGGATCACGTCTTCTCCCAGGATGATAACAGTTAGGTAGTCAAATCTGCAAAGTCGCTCTAGGATTTGGGTCATTGGCTTGGACTTGGATTTCTTGGTCATGGCACAGATGCCAACAATGATCTGAGGTTCAGGAGGCTATAGAGAGGAAGTACTGTCAGGAACTTAGAAACTTCCCACCTAGACCATCCCTATTTAGGGAACACTGTCTCATTTCCTTAGGGCATAGAGTTTCTTGCCAGACTTTGGAACTATGGGGCAAATGCTGTCTCCCAACTTAGGTCTAGATTGGAGTGCCTGTAGGGATTCCTACTGCCTAAAGAATAGGAGGCTTTCCACAGTAGGAAATGTGTGCTCAGGTAGGAGAGCTAGAGAACCAATAACCAGGACACAACAGGAGGAAGGCATAAAGGCAAGGGATTCAAAGATAGGTAATCTAACCAATCTCTACTGCCTCTCCTCTTAATCAAGATAGGGCCTGTTTATGACAGGGAGTCTACGCATTTGGAAAGGGCGGAGAAGTATCTCCAGCCAATGGAATCTCAACTCTCTATGACAGGGGTCCCAACACCAAGTTATGTCATTTTCCTTAGTCTTACCACTTCATCCTCCTCATCCTCAAGGAGCTCGCTGTCACTCTCTTCTGTCCTCATGCCTATTCCACGGGTGCCCAGCCCCTCATCTCCAGCTCCAAGGAAGAAGTGGGCCGTGGCACTCTCGCCCTCACTGGCCGGCAACGACCACATCCCCGCCGGAGCACCCACTCATCCCGCTCTGCAATGGAGGGCATCCCATTAGCTCAGAATCCAAACCCGCATGGCAATGGGTGGGGATGGGGCATAGGGAATGATAAAATAAGAGGGAACCACAAGGAGACTAGGGGGAACAGGAAACAAAGCTATCGTAAAAAGGAACAACAGGAAAGGAGGCACGTGGGCTATGACTTGACATGACTAAAGATCCATAAGAGAAAAGGTCTTCCTTTTCCTCCCTGCTCACTCCACCCCAACCATGAGACTGGTAAGAGGATCAGTAGGTTAACCCTTACAGTGCTGGCATGTCCCTGATTCTGCCAGCAGGAAACACCATTAACTCCAGCAGCAAGTGGAAAAGGCAGTTCCTCATGGAAGGCTGCTGTTGATTCCTACCAGAAGAGAAAGTTAGAGAGACATTTCCAACTTTGGATTCATTCCTAAACATTCCTATCCCTTCACCACCTTCCCACAGTAGTGTTGAACTCAGGGATTTAATTCAAGGGCAGAGGTAATGAGAGAGCACAGCTGCCTTTGACCTTAACCCTCATCTTCATTCCTACCAAGGATTAACTCAAAAAGAATTTATTGAGGGCACTCTATGTTCTAAGCATTATATCAAAACATTAAAATCCTCTATGTTCCCTGTTTCTCTTCCATGTGCTCCACTTTAAAAGACAGATGCCCAAGTCTAGAAAATCTGTCAAGGAAAGAGGTTTAGTGCTAACTGGGAGGTTGAGCATACAGGCATCCATACAACAGCCTCCAACCCATTCTCAAAATAAAGTTTCAGTTTTCTCTCTACCATCTCCTGGTACTACAGACCCAAGTTGGGTCTAGGCCAAGGTGTCAGTAGGAAAAAATTCTGCCTAGAGCCATAATTAGTGAAAATATCTTTTTTTTAAATGTTTATTTATGTTTGAGAATGAGAGAGACAGAGCATGAGTGGGGGAGGGGCAGGGAGAAAGGGAGACAACCGAAGCAGGTTCCAGGCTCTGAGCTGTCAGCACAGAGCCCAACTCGGGGCTCAAACTCACAAACTGCAAGATCATGACATGAGCGGAAGTCGGGTGCTCAACCAACCAAGCCACCCAGGCACCCTAATCAGTGAGAATATCTTAAGACTTATGCTTGGATTAGAATAATCCGGCAGTTCCATTTCTACATATACACATGTACAATAGTGGTTCTTAACCAATTGTGGTTCTGCTGGCCAGGGGACATTTGGTAGGAAGCACTTTTGGTCATCACAACTGGGAAGGTGCTATTGGTGTCTAATGAGTAGAGGCCAAGGATGCTGCTTAATAGTTTCAAATGCATAGGATGTTCCCCCACAATGAAGAATTATCAGTCCAAAATATCAGTAGTGCCGAGGTTGAGAATCTCTGCTGTAAAGAAACTCTCCCACATAACGTGCAAATATGTTCATAAACTCACTGTTGGTAATGGGAAAAACTGAAAACACAGAGGTCACAAGTAGAATGGATAAATACAGGGTAGAATATACAAATGATAGACTAACAGCAGTTTTAAAAAATGAATCAGGGGCAACTGTGTGAGTCGGTCAGTTAAGCGTCTGAGTCTTGGATGTGGCTCAGGTCATGATCTCACAGTTCATGAGTTTAAGCCCTACGTCGGGCTCTGTGCTGACAGCATGGAGCCTGCTTGGGGTTCTCTCTCCTTCTCTCTGCCCCTCCCCATCTCATGCTCACTCTTTCAAAAAAAGAAAAGATGTCTGTAATAATATGGACAGCTTCCAAATGCAAACTGCAGAAATACACGCATTGCAGTACAATTCAGTTTGCATAAATAAAAAATATTACATGTATTTATGACTGTATACATAATTAGTAGAGGTCTAAAAATATGGACTGAAAAGAAAAGCATCAAATTCATAATACTGGTTACCTCTGAGGACAGGGTAAAATGGAACTGAGAAGGATTTGAGTGGAACTTTACAACCTTATCTGTAATGTTTATTTCAATTTTTTAAAAATCTGAAACAAACACACAAAAGGTTAACATTTGTTAATACCAAATTGTGAGGATACATATACTATTTGTTTCCAAAAATAAAATTGAGTCACCCAGCAGCAATTTTTCACATTCTCCAAAAGTTCTCAGAAATACTAATGACTCTAATGAACACCACATTCTAAGAAAATGGATCATCTTAACAGACTTATAAAATAGTCTTCAACAATTACATTTTGTATTTTATTTTAAACCCTTACCATTCCCAGTGGGATTTGCAGCTTTGATTAGAAAATTATTGCTAACCTTTGTATAGACCTTGACCTCCCCAGTCTTTACCATCTGCTTGTCTCCACAGGCCGGTCACAACATTCTCCTTAAGACTTAACATTTCCAGTTGTGTACTGCAGGTCTTATACATATGCTTTATCTTTGAACCCCTTTTTAGTGACCTGACCCAATTTCCACGACCTGTATAGTTTAAGCAGGCAGAATTTTGTTGCACCCTTTATCCTTTATCTGAAGCAGGGGCTTTCCCTCATGTCTAAGATTCCTAACCCTTCACCCTTTTTTTCCACTAAGTCCTTCCTGATTTTCTACTGAATGTATATAGTCATTTTTCCTGAAAATCTTTTACAACTCTATAACAGGGGATGGTAACAGAATGGGGAAGAAGAGTCTGTTCACAGATCCTTTAAGGGGCTAAAGAGATACATAAAGGCCTAAATTTATAGTTAACAAAGCAAAAATAGAAGCCTGACAAAAACAGCTATGAAATAAGACAGGATTTATTTAAATGTACCTTTGAGAGAAGCTGGGATTTAATATGGTATTCCAAGAGCCATTCCCCTGTTTTCCAGGCCCTTCTTCCCATCCCCCTTTCCTTCAATACTTTGTTGCAAAAGGAAACTTCACACTCTACACTAGGCTAAAGCAATCTCACTCCCAAGGCCGAATCAATGCAAATGACGGAAAAAAGGGAGGATGGGAGGAGGGGAGAAGATAAGTAGGTGAGAAGAGAGGGTGGGGCAGAAGGGAGGGTAAACTGTGTAACTTCTTGGTCCCTTAGAATTTAGGGCTGTTTGCAGTAGTCCTCTAATTTCCTTAAACACCATGCACTTAATGGAGGGCACCATTACTGGTGAAGGGGACACACAGAGTCCAGGCAGGAATATTTTCAACACAGTAAAACTCCTCAGGCAACCAACACTAGCTCCTTCTCACCTTCCACAGTGGACCCCTAAATTCTTTCTGAATGCAGCGTTTAATCCTTCACACAGACCCTTCTTCTGACACGGATGAATTGGACTGAAGCCCTTGTTCTACCAACTTACTCATACTCCCTTCTTTCCCTAATTTGCAACAATGACTCTCCATGGACCCTCCCCCAACCACTCCAGACACTGCTGCCCCCTCCCCCATCACTGATCAACGAATCCAATTAATAATCCAAGTAATCCTCTCACTCAGTGATTCTCCAACATTAAACTGCCCTCCAAACCCGCAAATGAGTCACCACACTTGGTAACAATTTATATGGAACACTCAATGATCTCCCACAAAGACTGCCTTAGATCAATTCCGTCCTCACATTAGCTCTCTCCAGGGTACCCTCCTCTCTGTAACAACGCCTGCCTGCAGCTGATCCTCTCCAGAGTCGACTCCATTCCACCCCTCCTCACACAGACCTCCCCACCCTGACCCTCTCTCGGGCTGACTCCGCTCCTCACGCAGGACTCCCTCTTCCGCAAATCCTCACACCCCTCTGTTCTCTTGCTGACCCCCTCCGGTGTGTCTCCGGTGTGTCTCCTCACACAGCTCCCGGTCACGAATACTGCCCTCCGATGCGACTCCACCAGCCTTCGCCCTCCCCCGCCTACTCCGCCTTACTCTCCCTACGCAGACATTGAGGCCTCATCGAGGGCCTCCTCCCGAAGCCGCCCCCAGCCAGTACTAACCATGGCCCTCAGCACCTAGCAAGCCCACTCTATTCAGCCCACCCCCTCAGATACCGCCCCCAGCCCCCAGCCACTCCCCCACCGCCCCCGGCCCTCGCTCACCCGCCTCCCTGCGCTCGCGCAGCCGAACCTGCCGGCAGCGACACCTGACAGCAGCCCAATCAAAGCGCGGCTTCCCTGCGGTGTCACCAATCAGCGGAAGGCGCGCACCGGCAACAAAGTCAGGCTGCGTTGGCCCGCACTTCTGCGTGGAGGAGGGTGGCCCCTAGTGGCTGTGGGGAGGGAATGCAACCTGATGCTCGCCTTCCTCTGATTTCTGTGTCGCCACAGCCCAGAGGCTTGGTCTAGACAGAGACTTTCCAGTGAGACGAAGAGCAGAGAAGAAGCAAGATGCAGAAAAGAGGCACAATTTGTGCCATTGCACGTCCTGAGACAAACCAGGTTTTATGTTTGATTTTTATTTTTTATTTTTTTATTTTTAAAAATTTCTTAATGTTTATTTTTGTGAGAGATAGAGACAGAGCGCGAGCGGGGGCCGGGGGGGGGGCGGGGCAGAGAGAGAGAGAGGGAGACACGCAATGTGAAGCAGGCTCCAGGCTCTGAGCTGCCGGCACAGAGCCCAACGCAAGGCTTGAACCCAGGAACAGGGGAGATCATGACCTGAGCCAAAGTCGGATGCTTAACACCCTGAGCCACTCAGGCGCCCCTCTGTTTGATTTTTAAAACATAAGAGGTATGATATACTTAGAGAGTCAATAAATGTTGGTTGAAATGTTAACAGATGTAGAGGAGTGATGGGTAGACTGGAGACAAAAAGAGACAGAGAGAAACAAATCAGAAAGTTAAGGGAAAGAACAAAGACTTATTTATGGAGAAGACAAGAAAATGGATGTACATGGAACACTGGGCAATATGATTCCCATATCCACACTGGTTTGTTCTTTACCCTCCAGCCTTGGAACCAGACAAACCTGGATTTGAGTCCTGGTCTTACCTTTAATAGCTGTGCAGCTTTGGGCAAGTCACTGAACTTCCCTCAGCCTCCATTCCCTCATCTGTAAGAGAGTGTTTTAAAAATCTAATCATATGGTACTGGTTATATGAAAGCATTTTGTATATGTTTCCATTTTTATTATTATCTTTTCATCCTTACTTAGGTTTCCCTAGTCAAGACAATCCCAATTGCCCTGTTTCTTCTCTGCAACCTTAAGGAGCTTACCATTTTTTCAGTCAGGTGCCTCATTATACTAACCCTGAATGAGATAGGGATGATTCTAAGGGTTGTCCCTAAGGGAAATAGATACTTCCCTAGTTCGTGCTCAGGCTCATGTCCTCTCCACCACTCCAGCCCTTCAAACAAGTTATTAAAACATCATCTAGGTAATTAACTTATCTTCACGCCCCCCAGAAAAATGTAGACTCAGTCCCTGGTCAACCGTTGGAACAATCCAATTAAATGAAATAACACATACAAGAGTTTCTTATAATTATAAAGTGCTTTATAAATGTTAGTCTGGTTATTATTATCATTAAATAAATAAAATACATATACATATCAATTACTTCCTGTATGCCATAGGATAATTTTATAAAATGAGCATTAATACATTATGTGGCTGTCAGTGACTCACAGGGAATAAGAAAAGTGCACAAATACACATCTTTTCTCCGAGGAGCTATTACTCAAATTTGGACAACTGGTCTCCAAACTTGAGTGATTTCTCAGGCTGTCTTATTTTTCCTTCTCTAATTCTCTCTTCTTGTTCCCTACCTCTTTAATCTTAGTAACCACCCTCTCAATCAAATAACAACTCTCCTTCATTGGAAGATTATCTCCCTTCTTTATCTGGGTAAATATACACCATTGCAAGTAATTATATTTGCTTATTCATAACTACTCCTTAACCTAGACAATGAGCCCCCACAACACAGGGAGCATTTTCCATCTTTCCAAAAGTGACTCTAAGTACAGAATTCTATCAATTCTCTGATAATTGCTCTCTTGCCAGAAGAAGGAATTAAGTGGTGGACACAGAAGAGAGGTGGATAGCTTCTAAGGATACAAATGAAGAAGGGAGGAAAAGGAACACGAAGGAAGCCTGAGAGTAATGAAGGGAACGAGAGTATAGGAGTAGAATGGTATCTCATCAGTGGGGCCGGAGGACAATATGAAGGGAATTTCTCTTTCTCAAATAAGATTTCCAAGTATCTTACTATCACCCAGATGGCTCAGAGAAGGGACTAACACCACCATGTGTACCCAAGCTTAAATGACTTTCCATATGAAGCCCCTGCATCTCTATTTTGGCTCTAGCATTCATTCTCTTTACTGCCAGGACAAAGGTCAAGTCACACCTAAGTCACACTTTGAGCTGTGGGAACACACCCTCTCAAATCTGAATACATATCTTGGGAGGATAAAGGACAGAAGACCAGTAGGAATGTACAGATTCCCTGGCCTTGAACACCACTCCCCTTTACACTCTGGAATAAACAGCATTAGGGAGCCAAGAGAGGAAACACTTGTGGTGGTTGGAAACCTGTGCCTGCCTGTTCTGTTCCTACCTGCCGTCATCTTACCACACCCTTCACCTCACCTTACACTCCCCTCCAGCCCAGGAACTGGAAACTACAAAGAGGGGAGAGAAGGGAGAGGAGGAAGAGGAAACTAACAATTCCCTGCCCAGTCCCAGGTCTACACCCAGTACAACCAACAGGTAGGCAAGCTTGCAGAGAATACTCAGAGGGAGTCCTGTGAGCAGAAAACAGTCCTGAACCTGGATAAAACACGAGGAAGTAAAAGATCAAAGGTGAAGTAGAAAATGGGGAGGAGGGTGGAGGTGAAAAAAGTTGGGGATCATGAGAAGCGGGGGGCAGGACATAGCAGGGCTATGTGGGAGCCGATCGGGAGCAGGGAACACAGCATAAATGGGATAAGAGTTAATGTTCCCCTGGTTGGTCTCAGGGAATCCTTCCACAACCTTGTAAGAATAGCACAGGTGTGGCCGGAGGGCACCTTGGTCCTCTTCCTGGTTCTAAAGCAAAGGTGACCTTGAGCCACCGGGTGTCTTTTCCAGTGTATGCCTCTGTGTGATTTCTCCATTTCTTTCTCTGTTATCTGTATTTATGCCACGGTTTCTCCCGCTGCCGCCTCCCCTGGGAATATGGAGAGGTTGCTGGGGAAGGCCGAAAACTAGAGAGAGGTTGGGCCATGTCACCCTTTCACACCCACACAGAGTGACGAATCGGGTTTCCGATTAAACCGAGAGGCTTGGGGGAAGGGTGTTAGGCTTTGCGGGTCCCATCGGGTGCTGTCCTCTACGTGGTGCTGAAATCTGGGCGACCTCAACCCAGGTGGGCCGGCATCCCCGGCCAAAGGTTGCGAAGCTCGGGTCCCCTAATCTACCTGGCGGTGCTTCCCACCTCTGCCCCCGCATACCTAGCGCGGTGGCAGGCGGAAAGGCGGGGCCTGCGTGAGCCCCACCCCTGGAGACTGCGGCTGGGACCTCCCTCCTCCGCCAGCCAGCCGCTACCTCATTGCGCTTCTCCTGCAGTCTGGTTGCTACCGTCTTCCTCTCCTGCTCCAGCTTCCAATTCGGCCCCCATTTCGGCTCCAGCCTCGCACCCAGTTCCAGTCCTCAGTCCTTCTGGTTGCATCCTCCCTCCCTGTTCCTGCCCTGCGCCAGTTCCCACCCCAGGATTCCACAGCCGGACCCTCAAGCCATGGCTGGTCCCTTCTCTCGTCTGCTGTCCGCCCGCCCGGGGCTCAGGCTCCTGGCTTTGGCTGGAGCTGGGTCACTAGCCGCTGGGTTTCTGCTCCGCCCGGAACCTATAAGGGCCGCCAGTGAACGACGGAGGCTGTATCCCCCGAGGTATCAGTGTCTGAGGCACAGGGGTGGGGGGGGGTGGGGGGAGGTGGTGACGGGAACGAAGATGGGGATGGAGATGAGGACCTGGGCAAAAGAGAAGGGTTATAATCACGAAGGCTCTGGAGTGGAGTGCTGTACAATCTGGAGACCACAGTGGGTTGGGAATGGAAGCCAAAACCATAAGGCTAACGCATTTCTGGAGACCTGTAACCCGCAGTCCCCGCCCCCAAGACCCGCTCTGGCCCTGTGAGTTCTGGCTGCACCCACTCTGCCCAAAGCCCTAACTGAGAAACCAGGAACTATCCTTTTCGCTCTCCTCCATCTCGTTTCCTGCTGTCCCCCCCCACCCATTTCCTGAATTCCCCTCCTTAGTCTTCCCCTCCCCCATCCCTAATGTTGTGCTAATGGTAGGAAATAACTGAGCAAATCTGGGGAAATTGTGCCCGCCAGCCAGAGGAAACTAGACCTGTTGGGAAAGAATAGACCCTGAAAGTCCCTAAAGAGATTACTAAGTAAGGTTTAGCCTCCCCTAATCTCCCCTCCTCCCAAGGAGCAAAGGCAGACATGGCTAACTGGATAGCTCCCAGCTGACTGCACTGGGTCTAGGCCCCCTGTGCTCTCCTCCATGGTTACTGGGTACCCCCTCCCTAGCGCTGAGTACCCAGACCTCCGAAAGCACAACAACTGCATGGCCAGTCACCTGACCCCAGCAGTCTATGCCCGGCTCTGCGACAAGACCACACCCACTGGTTGGACGCTAGATCAGTGTATCCAGACTGGCGTGGACAACCCCGGCCACCCCTTCATCAAGACTGTGGGCATGGTAGCTGGAGATGAGGAGACCTATGAGGTAGGGGGCCCCCAGAGTTTCCCTGGTGACCCAACTCATCTTCCCAGTAATCCCAGCTCCTTCCCCCTAAAGACCCTTCACTTTCCCTTAAGGCTGGACCTTCCATACTCATGTTTTCTGACCCAGTGAAATCAATCCACAACTAAGGCCTGGAAAGGGATTCTCTCTCCTTAACCACCCTCTCCCTCTTAATTCCCCATCAGGTATTTGCTGAGCTGTTTGATCCTGTGATACAAGAGCGACACAATGGATATGACCCTCGAACAATGAAACATACCACTGATCTGGATGCCAGCAAGGTAGGACAGATATTCTGCTTCTGATTTGCATTGCCTTATATATAGCATTCTGTTTCTCCAATCCTTTCACCTTAATTATTCCTGACTCAGAGTCATTATACTGCTGAGCTTTTAGTTTTGGTTTCTTTGGTTAGATTCTTTGGGGGAAGAATTGTATCTTAAGGAGCTGCAGATATGGAAGGGAGAGGAGAGGAGAGGGTGGGTGAGAATGACTGTACCCCAAAGTGGGCAGTTTGAGGGAGGATTCATAATGCCCTCTTCTGTTGGAGTGCTTGCCCAATGAACTTCTCCTTCCAATGCATGTAGTGAGGACCCCTACAGTCATTAAGGTCTCTCCTTCCCCAAGGCTCTCTGTTCCCACCCCTGTGTTTCTGTGAGTTATATTAATTTCTCTTATTCCCTAGATCCGTTCTGGCTACTTTGATGAGAGGTATGTATTGTCCTCAAGAGTCAGAACTGGCCGAAGTATACGGGGACTCAGCCTTCCTCCAGCCTGTACTCGGGCAGAGCGACGAGAGGTGGAACGTGTTGTAGTGGATGCACTGAGTGGCCTGAAGGGTGACCTCGCTGGACGTTACTATCGGCTCAGTGAGATGACAGAGGCTGAACAGCAGCAGCTTATTGATGTGAGGGGCCTTGAAGGAAGCTGGGTTGAGGAAGCAAATGGAAAGAAGAGTCAGAGGGGAGGGTGGGTCAGATGAGATAGAGGCCCAGGAGCTACTGTGAAGATTCTGAACTCAAGTCCTTTTACTCCCCTCAGGACCACTTCCTATTTGATAAGCCCGTGTCCCCACTGCTGACTGCGGCAGGAATGGCTCGAGACTGGCCAGATGCTCGTGGAATCTGGTATGAGGCTTACCTTACCTCTTTTTCCCCCATGATCTGTAAATGTCTTTTATTCCTATATCTCTCCCAGTTCTCGCCCTGTCTCTTGATCCCTGTCTTTCCATCTTTACTGCTCTCAGGCACAACAATGAGAAGAGCTTCTTGATCTGGGTGAATGAAGAGGATCATACACGGGTCATCTCCATGGAGAAGGGTGGCAACATGAAGAAAGTGTTTGAAAGATTCTGTCGAGGCCTCAAAGAGGTTGGAGAAGAATGTATAAAGGAACTAGGTGGGAGGACATAAGGAAAAGCCAAGGACTAGACCGTATAATTTATCAATCAACCCATGATACTTTTGATAGCAAAAGGGATCACCATCAGTCAGTCCAGGACAATATATCAGGACTGTCCAGAGAAAACCAGGATATATGGTCACCTAAGAATAGAAAGAGAAAGAATGTCCTGAATCTAAGGTAGTAAATAAAGTAGTTGTCAGATAAGACAAAGATGGAATAATTGAGCTGGTGTGTCAATGCCTGAGGTGTGTGGAGTGTGCAGATAAGGAAAAGTTTGAGCCTGGATCAACGTAGGAAGTGAAAGATTGGTGTGTTCATGATTCCAGTGTAACCATCCAGTTCTGAACCAAGGTATTCTGTCATTCTCACTGAAGTATCATGTCTAGGTTTTAAGCTGAGAGCAGGAGGGAGACTAGGGGAAATGGAAGATGGAATGGCTTAAGTCCCAGAATGTGTGGCTGTACTGAATCCTCAATCATATATGGATTAGGACTCCATATTCTATTCTAGGTTAGAAATCCCCATAAACCCAGTTTTTATTGTATGTTCTCATATATACAGTTGTATTTTGGACTTGGAAAGACAGACAGCTTCTCTTTTTTTAGATTCTAGCTGGGAAGTTTTTATTGTTTTTGGCTAATAACAGATAACATATTCTGATGGTAAGTGGGTAGGGAAGTACTTTTCAAATGATATGCCTCAGGTTTCTCATCTGTAAAATTGGGATAATACGGCTTCCTACATTTTAGGTTGTTGGGGATTAAATGAGATAATGTATGTAAAATACCTGGTGCATAATAAATGTTCAATAAGTGTTAGCTCCTATTATTTTTCTAGATGGAAAGGTTTCCCCTTGTTCAGCATGGAAGATGACCCCCTATGCCGTGTTTTTTTTTTCTCTCTGAACTATAAACAGGGCTCTCTTTACTCATATGAGGTAGTCTTCGCATCCATCCTCTGGCACATCCCCTGTCTCTTGAACTCTAACAGTCATTTCCATCATTAGGAAGCTCTAGTGAAACAAAACACTCTACCCACACTCCCTTCCCCACCCCCTCACGCATACACATAACTATGAGTCCGGCTCTTCTGGACTGTTTTCACCTTTCTCTCTGCCTTCTCACATGTGCTCTTTCCACAGCTAACAGAAGGCTTTCTTGCCTCTTCCTGTTGCAAAGCCTACACCCTCATTTTATGTGTGAAAGAACCCTTCCAAACTCTAGGCTCATTAGCAAAGCAAAGATAATCCATGCATGCTGAGCTCATTGAATAATCATTCCTTTCTCAGTTCAGTTTACCACCTCCACTCATTTCCCTAGATCATCCTTAGTGCCTTATTCTCTCAAGTGTCTCTTCTTCCACACACAAGATATTTTTCTGTAATCTCACCATTATGGGCTTGCAACATCAAAATTACCTTGTATACATGATAATAACAAACCATTACCCACCCAACCCCCCCACACACACACAAACAGCAGTGTCATTCTTTCACAGTCCAAATTCCTCATTCTAGACATATTTCTAGAGTTCTTGTAGGTCTGGCTAAGTGAGGGCTCAAATATCCCTGACTTTTCACTAACAGAGCCTTTGTGGACTCAGGTGGAACGGCTGATCCAGGAGCGTGGCTGGGAGTTCATGTGGAATGAGCGTTTGGGATACATCTTGACCTGTCCGTCTAACCTGGGCACTGGACTTCGGGCAGGAGTACACATCAAACTGCCCCTGCTAAGCAAAGTAAATGAGTTGTGGGGTTAGAGAGGGGTATGAATAAGGAAGGTGGTCATGTGTGGATGGGAGGGTATGGGCATTTTGGAAAGGAGTCAGACACATTGTGGGTAGAGTATCAGGGGAAAGGGACCAGTCTCAAATAGGACCAGTCTCTGCCCCTAATGGCCCGGCCCCCAATCCCTATCTTCTCTCCTCTAGGATAGCCGCTTCCCAAAGATCCTGGAGAACTTAAGACTCCAAAAGCGTGGCACCGGTGGAGTGGACACAGCTGCCACAGGCAGCGTCTTTGACATCTCTAATTTGGACCGACTGGGCAAGTCAGAGGTGAGATCCTTAGGGATTACAGTGAGGAGAGGTATAGGTCTGTGGGGGTGGAGATATGACAGTGAGTGGGCCCCAGGAATGTAATAGAATCTGAAATGAAATTCAGGTTGAGTGGGGAGACAATTGGAAATGAGTTCCTAGAGAAGGTAAATCAGTGTTCAAGAAGGAAACTCAAGGGTGGGAAGCAGAGATCAAGGATTAGTGTCCTTCAGGTGGAGCTGGTGCAGCTGGTCATCGATGGAGTAAACTATTTGATTGATTGTGAACGGCGTCTGGAGAGAGGCCAGGATATCCGCATCCCTCCACCTCTCATCCACAATAAGCATTAATTCCCCATCCTCAGGAGATGACTCAAGATCCCCAGGAATTCTGCCCATTCTAATGTGGCCCATTCTACTTGCCCTGGATGCCCCTCCAACTCCCTTCTGTCCTAGTAAAGACTCCTTGCTATGCTCTAGCTGTCTGTGTTATTTCTAATGGTTGGGATGAGGAGGGACTAGCTTTCAGGAAAGGAAAAGAAGCAGTGGGGTTATTTATGATGGAAAGAAGACTCCAGATATGGCATGCCAGGAACACTGATTCTCAGGTGGGTGGAAAGCATTAGCATTTTACCCATATTCCTCATCGGCTTCCTGAGGATAATTAGAATGCATTTCCATTTGCACTTTATTAAAGTTTCTTTCCCAACAATCTTTCTCTTTAACTGTGGAGACAGGTTCAAAGCAGGTTGCCAAGGAAGCAGATGGTCAATGCCATGGCCCAGGAGGGTTGTGACCAGTCCTGAAGGCCCCAGGCTGTGCTTCGACCTATAATGAGACAGAGAATGGGAGGAATATCAAAACTCTGTTCCCCAAGAACCACTGATACATGGAAACTGTCTGCCTAGATCCCTTTGCTTCAGGGGTCTCCCTGAATGGGTTCTATGAACCGGATAGCATCAAGTTTGGGGTCAGATTCTGGGCCAGGAGTTAGTGGGGCAAGCTGTGCATTTGGGAACTCACCCTGCTGTTCTGGGCTGTCCTTCCCCTCATGCTGGGCCCATGCAACTGCTCGTCGCTGCTCAGGACTCAGAAAGGCCATTTGTTCAGGGGTGACAGCCACAGCCTGAACACTCGTGAGACTAGATAGCTGGGTGGGACTGAACACCACCTGGGGGTGGGAGCAGAAATTAGTACATCCAATATAGCCCCCTTTGGGCCCTGGCTCTGTGTGGTCACCTCAGACCCCAGTTCTTGAATACTTACAGCAAATTTAGGAGCAGGGATGACAGAAATAGCAAGAGGGGTAAGGCCCTGGATCTGTTCCTGCAGCAGTGCTGAAAGAGCCAGGTCTGGGATCCCTGCTGTTGAAGCAAGTGGGATGGGCATCCAAACATTGTCTTATACTGGCCTTCCCCCTTCTCTTCAAACCTATAGACTATAGACTTCTCTAACCTCTCCCCAAATACCCGACCATACACCTTTCCCAACACATCTCCAACCTCTTACCTAAATGCCTTCTCAGACTCCCACCTTAAGAATTCCAGAGCAGTCCTCCACCCAGTCCATCCATGGTAGGGAAACCAACCTCTAACAGCTAGCACCAGCAGTGGCCCAGCCTCCCTACCTGCTATTGTGCCGATTTCAGTGAAGATCTCAGGCCCCCAGTTACTGACTGGACCAAAACCACCGGGCAGCACAAGGAGCTGGGCCAGAACTTCCAGTTGCTCCTCAGAACACTGGAGATGCAGATTGCCCAGGAAGAGAGCTGCTTGGCTGTGGAAGAGTGGAAAGAAAGAAAATATATTCAGCCACAGTGATAGGGTCCATGGTTATGAGATGGGAGTATAGATGGCTTCAGGTGAGGTCCCTTCCCCCATGGGACAACTCCACCATGAGTCTTCCATCCCCAGTGAGTCCACCTTTACATGAGCACTACCCCCCACACATCCCCTCCACAGATGACCTAAATTCCCAACTGCTGATATGCTGTAGCTCCTCTGGCCGAAGTCCACAGAGTGTATAACCCAGTGCAGTCAGATGAAGGAAGTCCAGGTGGCTCACATGCCGACCACTCTGCCGCAAGAAACTGGAGACCACAACCCGGAGCTGGGATGGAGATGGAGGGCACAGAATAAGGAGATAAATCACAAGGAATTCATGGATGAATTCATGGTTGGGGAAGAGACAAGTACTACTGGATTATATACTTGTATTATTAAGAACTGATGATCCAATAGCCATGAGGAAGATTGAGGATCCAAAAAAGAGCAGGCCTCAGGGAAGACAGTCAGGAGGGAGTTTTATGTGTCCAGACCTCAAAGTGAATAAATCACAGAGTTCCTAAGGCCACAAGTAGGGGGTATTCTATTTTAATAGAAAGAATGGCCAAGCAGGGTAACAAAAAAAATTCTTTAGGTGTTAGGTGACCTAAAGGCCTAGATCTGTGGGATAGAAGTTTAGAAGGTAGGAAAAGGGAAGGTGTTACCTGGATGGAGCTCCAGCCATCTATCTGCCCCAGGGTGCTCAGCACTCCCCAGTCCACTAGGATCAGCTCCCGTAGTTCCCGCTCTCCTAAACCTATTAAGAGCCGGCCTAGCTGCAGGATCTGCTCAGGACGGAATCCCCGGGGAGGACCCCACAACTAGGAGAAAGAGGAACAATGTGAGTGGAAAAGTACTGGACTAGGAGTCAGAATGCTTGGTCTTAGTCATGCCTCTGACCTTAGCTGTGAACTCTAGGCAAATCACTTGCCTCTCTGGGTCTTTAGTTTCCTCAACTGTAAAATGAGAGGGTTGGATTAAGGTTCTGACTAAGGTGTTACTGAAAGATGCCAGAGTCTCAGTATAGAAGAATAGCAGATCGTAGTCCATGGATTCTAAACCTTATGTGCACCAGACTCACTGGGAGTGCCTGTTGAAATGCTGATCCCCCAGAGCCCTCAGAAGATTCTTCTCCCAAAAAAACATTCTTCAGTGAGTCTAGCATAGGACCCTGGCACCAGCATTTTAAAAACCTGCTCCCTGGATAATTTTGATACACCCTAAAGTTTGGTAACCACTGCCTTCTTCCCTCTACCCATTGCACTAGCTTCCTTTTCTCCATATTCATCCTCTCTGACTTCCTACTCAGGATCCACTCTCATTCTTTCATCTCCTATTTCCTCCACTTTTCCCCAGCTATCCACTCCCTTGTGTCTCATACCACACCCAACCAGCTTCCTCATGTTGGCCCCTCCATCCCTAACCTGTTTTGCCTTGCCCATAGCTGCCCGTAGTTCCTCAGGCCCAAGTCCTGGGTCTCCTGCGAATAATTCCAGGCAGTCCTCAAAGTCTGAGAGCTCCATCCCTGCAATCTGGGTTGCTGACCAGGCTGCTGGGAATGTCCCTCGTATATCTGCACAATTTGGCACAGGTTCTGAAGGGGGAAGGCAGGCACAGGGGGTCAGTGTAGAATTAAACTATGCCCACAGAAATATCTATAGGTGGAATGACCCCTCCAACCTTTGGAGGATAGGGTAACATAGACAGTATGGGCCAAAGGATTACTATAGTATGAGAATTACAGGACTCAAGGGATATTAGAACAAGTGACTAAAGAGGATAAGTCCCTCATTGTATAAATGGAAGGCTGAAGGGGTTGCCTAGGGATTTAATGGCAGGTCTAGATCAGAACTCAGGTCTCACTAGCATCTCCCTCCTACATCCTAAGCATCTTCCCAGCAGACAGCTCCATACTCTAGCATAGAGCCAAGCTTAGAGTGGGTCAGCTGCTAATATGGATAAGAGAACAGGAAAAGGTAAGTCCTGGGCTAATAATGTAATGGGTTATAAATTTCCAGAGCTATAGAACCCTAGAACCAGAAAAGACCTTGAAAATTATCCCTCTAACCACTGTGGTTTATAGATGAGAAAACCCAAGCCCAGAGAGCAGAAAGTGTGCAAATCTGCTCAAAGGGCACAGCATACCTAGAGCCCCGACTTCTGTCTACATTTCTGGATACTCTTTCCTATACACCCTGATAGACATGAATATTTGGGTAGTTTCACCTGGGAGATCTTCTGCAGTGGGCCGTACAACCCCAGCTACCAAGGCAGCTTTCTTGGAAGCAAGCTGTGGTCTTCCACATAGCTGTCCAACTCTGCTCTGCTCCCAACTCTGCTGCTTCTCTAGGAGCCGCTCCAGAGTCTCTTGGCCCAATGCCTCCTGTGTGAGACGGTAGATGGAGGGTGGGGAGACCTGGGCAGGTCAGGGCCAGCTGCTGCAGCTATAATTTTAAAGTCCTATCTCTTTTTAGCAGTTTCCCCCAGATTCAGGCTTCACATCCCTTGCCCTCAGTCTCCTTGCCCTTAGCTCCCCAAAGCCAGCTCACCAGTCCCCTCTCTGCTCTTACTCCCTCCCTTGTTCCTTCACCTCACCCTGGGGATCAAGGAAATAGCTTCAGTAGACAGAGTGAGTACTAGGCGTCCAGCTTGCTCTACTTCACCCTGGCTCCACAACTCTGGCTTCCTGGGGGACAGGAAGAAGATCAGGGGCTGGGATGCTGAGACAACTGTGAGGGAAAGGAAGGGGAAAAGAGGACATGGGGACTCAGGGCTCCAAGGGACCTTATGTATATTTATTCAATGATCTGCCACTGATGATGGTGGTTAAGAGGGTGGGTATAGGATGAATCAGAATTAGAAGTTCCCAAAGGTTCATACCCAAGAGCAGGCTCCTGTGACAAGAGCCATCCCAGCTCTGTGGCAAATGGCTCTCCTAGGCAGAAGCCCTGCAGCTGATTGAGTTGGCCCAGCAGGATCGGTAGGGGGATCCGTCGTGTACTCTCTATCCCCAGGAATCCAACCAAGGGGCCCAATGTCTCCAGCACTTCCCTTGACACTGTTGTCTCCTTTGGAGCCTGGAGGGGGCATCAGGCCTTGGGACAATGCATCTCTGACTCAGAGGACCAGATTCTTTGATCAAGACACCAAAACCTTTGATTTTTCTCTCCCTCCAGCTCCCAACTCAAGACCCTACGATGTTCACTGCCATTGTTTACTTTCTTAAATAATGAGCCCAGATAGGAACAGGCAGAAAGGCTAGGAGTTGGAATCCAAGGGATTTCTTGGACTCTAAGGAATGTGGACAAAAAATATGAACCTAGAGATAGGTTGGGATGGAACCTAGAGATAGATCTAGGGGCTAGGGCCTTCTGGACAAGAACCTTTTTGGCAACAAAAGTGTGGGGCTAGGCCTAGAAGATAGAGAGCATTGTCTGAGAGGTAAAAATTGTCCAGGCAGCAGTTCCGAGTCTGGTAGGTTGGACTCTTACCAAGTTTTGTAGTGCCCTCTCTGCCAGGGCCACCCGGTGGAGTGGGGTCAGTGCCAGCAGCTGCTCTGGAGCTCCTCGTACCAGCCCCACCACCAACATAATAGATTCATTGGACAGTCTATCCATCAACCGGACCCTATAGCAATTTGACAACAGGGGCATTCAGAAATGAGTCTTGTTGAGAAGGGATAACAGAATGCCACATTGCCCAGACAAGAGGTAACATCAGACCAAACCCTATGGCCCTGGACAGGATCTGATATTAAACTGCCCCAGATGCAATTCCCTTCATAGTGTTTAAAAGGAGAGAACAAAAGGAGTGCCATATTTCTAGTCTTCCTCAGGAGAAATGACAAATGACCCTACCTTATCTAATGGAATCAAAAGTCCCAAATATTAAATATCTTTAAAATTTCTCCCCATTTGGGGCACCTGGGTGGTTCAGTTGGTTAAGCGTCTGACTCTTGAATTCAGCTCACGTCATGATCTCATGGTCTATGAGTTCGAGCCCCTCATTAGGCTCTATGCTAACAGTGTGGAGCCTGCTTGGGATTCTGTCTCCCTCTCTCTCTTCCCCTCCCCCACTTGCTCTCTATCTCTCTCTCAAAACAAATAAAAATAAACTTTAAAAAAATTCCCCCCCCCATGTTATAGATTAGAAAACCAGCTCACAGAGATGGTGGGATCTTACTCCCAAGTCCTTTTTTCCACAGGGTCACCCTTCCTCTACTTTTTGTGGGGAAGTCCTCTCTCATTTGCATAGTGGTGCACAATTTACCAAGCCCTTTTATAGTATTCTCTTATTTGAACCTTATGACAAAACTTTGGGGTAAGACAGGTATTTTTCTTATTCCTCTTTCATAGATGGGGAACTCAGGTTTTCCAACTCATGGTCTAGAAACTTATCTAGGTCCTTGGGATTCTAAATTATCTCCAAGAACCAATAAATTTAAATAGATTTCAATGGCTTTTTTAAAAGCCCTTTTGTCCAGGTTTCAGAAGTGTATTCTATCTAGGGCTGCCAATTCTGGAACTGGAACTAGGCTGCATAGCACAAAAGCCAAAATCTGTGGAAAGGCCTATAAAAATGTAAGGATGGAATCAACTGCTTTACCATCACCTCATCCCTAGGAAGACTAATACTAGCCTTTTCCTACTCTAACTTACAGTTCAGATGGCAATGGGGTAGGGATGGGGGCAAAATGAGAAAGGAAGCCTGGGAGAGAGATACTCATAAAACTCCTAGAGTCTCTGTGTTAAGAGGACCCTTACATTCATGAATTTTCTCTCCCCACAACCCTTATCCATACTTAAATGTGCTCTACAACATTCCTGCAATGAGACCATTCGGCCCAGGCTTGAATAGCTCTGATGTTGGGAATTTGCTACATCAGTTTTCCTTGTATTTTTCAAATTTGATTTTTACTCACTGGTCATTGTGATGCCCAATGGAGCCATTCAGAAACATGCTAATCTATTTTCTATTTGATAGCCTTAGGAGTATTTAAAGGCATTTATCATGTTTCATACATGCTCTTTCTGTACTCCACTGAACACACTGACAACATGGTGGCTTAAGCAGGCTATAATCTTCTAGGGTGAGTTGGACCATTGACTCCCTCAGTTCAGATATTCTATCTCTATTAATGTGGCCTCGGTTATACTATGATTGTTTGGCAGCCTACATCATAGTGTTGCCCACCATTAGCTGTCCTATGTTGGGGTCATGTTCTGGGAGCCAGTCAAAACATAGAGCAACTTTGAGTAGAATCCTCTGCTTTGGGCTATAACTGATGGCAGAGAACCACCAGACAGAAAACTGCCACCTTAGAGCATTTCCTAAGGGCAGACCTTCTACCCCAGGTTGAGACGTCTAGGGATCCAGTGTCTCCAGTTGTAGCACTTACGGTAAATCCAAGAGTAGCCTGGTGTCTAGCCCACTCAGTTCTGGCCCCATGGTTGCCAGCTCTGGCTCTGGCATTGTCATCCTCCGCTGTAGCTCCACCCAGATACAGGCTCTCTGTAGGATAGGATGGGGAAACAGGTCAGGATAGAGGGGCTGGATTTGGTACCCAGGATCCCTGCCTCCCTGCTCCACTAATGTTTAAGCACCCCTCTCACCAGACTCCCTCGAACTCCAGTGGGCAGCTGATAGATCATGTGCACTACTTCAAGGAAGTTTGCCATTGAGTTGATCTGCTGCAGAAACTCACACGACATGCCCCCTGCCAGGGTGCCCAGAGCCCTGTAGGTGTGTGAGTGGGTAGATGCTCATTCAACACATGCTGCGGTCTGTCTGCTCCTTGATACTGATTCTCTCAACACAAGTACAGAATTCATTTATGGTAATTTACAGTTTGAGAAATGGCTTTCCATAGAAAACCACAACATCATCACTGTTTATCAGAGAGGAAAATAAACATTCACAGACGTCAAAGGATGTTCCGAACATCATTCTATTAAAAGTGTGGTAAACTGAGCGTAGAGCTATATCTTTAGATTCTGAAGCCCATGATTCCTTTACTGTGGGTGAAAGGAAAGTGATACTTACTTGTTCCTGTTTATTGCTGCATGGCCAGTAGCTCTGAGGTCACCTTGGATTAAACTAACAACAGCAAATATCTATTGGGAGATTTCACTGGGCCAGGAACTATATTAAGTACTTTATATGCCTTACCTCATGTAATCTTCACAACCACACCCTATGAGGTAGGTACTATTGTAATTCTCGTTCCACAGAAGAAAAAAACTGAAGCTTAGAGGATTAAATGACTTGCTCAAGGCCATGAATAGGTTTCAGGGCTGGGACCTGAATCCAGGTGTTCTGAATCCCTTAAACTAGTCAGGATAGGTGTGGTGCTATGGGAAGGCAAGAGAGTAAAGGGAGGAGGATCCAAGAGAA
Organism: Lynx rufus; assembly: GCF_022079265.1. Lineage (NCBI taxonomy): Eukaryota > Metazoa > Chordata > Mammalia > Carnivora > Felidae > Lynx > Lynx rufus. The sequence goes on along the minus strand of NW_025814827.1, from coordinate 31,210,947 downwards.
GGCCCACACACTGGGACTATGCATCATCCATCCTCACGTGTCCCATTGCATATCATATGGGGCCTGGCACATGGCAAGTCTCAAAAAATGTTAGTTGAATTAAACTCTGCTCAACACAAGTTACTCACTGCAGATTCCTGAGTGTCAGGTTCGTGGGCACCTGCATCTTCTTCCAGAGAAACTGAGCCTACAAGAGAAAGAAAGAGGAGCAGCCCCCCAGCAGAGATATTGCCCAAGGACCTAAGATGCTTTGGACCTAGCCCTCCCTCCCCACCCTGTGGATCCACCAGCCTCCTACTCTCCCAAATGTACACTCCTCTCTTGGAGATGGAGGGCGGGGGGAGAAATAAGGGGGAGGGAGAAGGAATAAAGCAAAGCAAGTCACATTATAAAGGATGCTGGGGATAACGTGACCAATCTAGGGCTGACAGGTAAAAGAGGTGGAACATAGAGGATAGTTCTGGACTAAGTGAGGAGAATTACCTGCTGCTCAGACCAGGGCAGCTCCCGGTAGCGCCTTCGGTTAGCCAGAAGAGCCGCAGAGTCCAGCTGTAGCAGCTTTAGTGGGAGCAGGGGAAGCAGGCAGTCTGGCCAGGTGGTGGGGATGGGCTGCTGGTGGGGATGTGTGTAGCAGAGTAATGATAGGTAAGAGGGGCATCATGGGGGTGGGAGGGGACCAAAGCTAGGGAAAGGGTGGATGGCATGTGCCACTATAGCAACACACACCAGAGAGCCCTCACAATGAAGGTGGATGTGGTCAAGTATTGCTGCTATTCAGGCACCTGATGAACTGATCTCCCTTAGACTCTCTGAGCTTTGCTCTCTTTATCTGAAAGCAGGTTCGTTGGCCTGGAAGATTTCTCAGACCCTTCTGGTTTTGACATTATAGGACAGTGTGGGTCATGCTGTCATGTAACTGGAACTGGGGAGAGCTGCTAATGTCTTGGTGGAAACAGAGTCAACCTGGATGCTCAGGGCCACTGCAGGGAGAGTATAGGAGGCAGCACCAGTCATATGAAACTACCCGGGGACATGGAGAGGAGCTTAGTTGGGAGATCCCACACGTACCTGACCAGGGATACACACAGCTGCACTGGCACCTGTTGTACCTATGTTTTTAACGCCGTCTTTCACCTGCATGAGAATCAGCAGTGTGTGTGTGTGTGTGTGTGTGTGTGTGTGTGTGTGTGTGTAAGGAAGTGGGGAGTATGGGAGGCCTTCCCTGGCCACAGGGAAGATGCCCTCCTCTTAACCAGAGCCCACATCCCTGAATGTCTCATCCTCCCTGCTACTCTCATACCCGAAAGGTCTGCAGCAATGCTGCAGTCTGGCAAGCTGAGAGGCGTGACAGTTCAGGGGCCAGGCAGGAACAGGCCCCAACCAGAACTCGTCTAGGGATGGCCTGGAGTGTCTGGGAGCTGAGGCCTGGCAGCAGAGGGTGCAAGGAGCAGAGTTCCTCCAGGGACAGCTGGGGAGCAAGAGAGACAAGAGTCCTGAAGAAGAGAAGCAGGGTGGTTGGGAAGACAACAATCACAGTACAGCAAGGCAGCAGGTCTGAGGAACTGAGAGGGAAGAAGGGGCAGATGTGAGAGCCAAGGAAAGGGGGACAGGGACCTCTGAGGGACATTGAGAAGTTGTTGCTACTCACATCATGCCTAGGGAGGAGCCGTCCAAGCAGTAAGACAGCCTAAGGTGGGATGGGATGAAACAACAGCTCTCAAGTCCTGGTAGCCAGGTTTTATGCAGGTCCCTAGGACCTACCCTTTAAAACTTCTAGTTTCCTTGATACCACCCCCAGTGACTAGCCTGGCTCTGGGCTCTTCTTGATCTGAAGAAGGGGGATGAGGGAGTCCTCCTTGGGACAGAGAAAAAGGAGGCTCCAGAGAAGCTGGTGGTATCCCTGAATGTCATTCCCTTGAGTGGGGTTCCTGGGGTTGGAAGGTGGATGTTAGAGAGTGAGACAGGCCCACCTGGGCTGGTGTGACACTGGTGCCCTGCAGGGCAGGAAGCATGGCTCTAAGCTGGGGCTCTGACAGCTCCTGCAGGAAGCGGAGGCCCAGCTGAGGGAAGAGAGGGGCCCAGACCCGCAGCTCCCGGGGGCTCAGCACAGCTCCTCCAGATGAGCGCAATACCCCCAGAAGTTCATATGCCACCTGTAACCAAAGAAGGTTTGGGACTGGGGAGAAAAGACAAGTGAACCTTAAACTTCCTCTCTAATCCCACATCTGGATTTCCCAGGGCCTGGGCTAGGGCTTAGAACCAAAGATGGGACACGAACAGATAGGGTTTAAGATGTCAAAGGGTATGTTTGGGGTGTCATAGACCAAACGGCATTGGGTCAGGAAGAGGTGGTAACAGATAAGGATGACCACAAAATAAGGAACAGAGATAGTAGAGGTCAGGGGAGGGCTGGCACTGTTGTGCTCAAGCTTGGTTGAGATGACTGAGTATGTCATCCACACAGACCCAAGGAAAGCCTGGACTCTTGTAGGCCTGTGCCAAGGGGCTCACCCGTCCTTGTGGGCTGAGGGTCCCGTTGGCCGCACATTCCAGCAGCCCCCGTTCTACTGGCCCCAGTGGATCACTCAAGGGTACCAGGCTCTGCAGCTCCTCAGGGCTCAGGAAACAGGCGAGGGACCCCAGCCTGAGAAGGGCATGAAGCTGGCCTTCATGTGGTCACTGAAGCTGGCACTAAGGTAGGGATCGTGTAGGTATATGGAGTAGGCACTCTGCTAAACTAGGAAATATGGGTACCATAGATAGGCCTCTGTCCTGGACTCCTATACTGCCTGCGGCCACTGCCTACCTTTTTGACCCTTCCTTCCTAGGCCCCCAGCCCACCATGGCAGCTGCACTAGCCTCTCTCCCAATTTGGCTTTGATCACTGATCCCACAACTGCTCACCTGCGCACCTGCTCTTCTCCGTCCTGGACACTCTGGTTCACCAGGCTTCGTAGCACATGCCGGGCATGCCCTGGCCCAAGACCTGCTGCTGGCCAACTATCCTCCAGGGCCTGGATCTGAGGTGAGGAGGGTCAGCTCATGTTGGGTCACTGTGGGACACTTGTGGGGAGAAGCTCACCAGGAGACATACTACTGACTCCTGTCCCACCTAGGAGAAGATGGGCTAGTCAAGAAAATCATGTCATACCTGGTGAGGGCTGAGCTGCAGAAAGTTCTCCAGAGGGAGGTGGGGGAGCAGGGGCAACACTGCCCACAGTAGCTCCTGGGACCAGGCGGGCACTTCCCCAAACAGGTCAGGGGCCAGCAGTCGCTTTGCAAGAGCTTCCTTCTGTTCAGGCCTCATTCCTGGGCTGTAATCTCGGATGGCAGCCAGTCTGGGGAGAGCAATGGGTATTAACCTTTGGCCCCTGTTGTCCCCCTCACACTCTGAGGCCCTACTGTCGTGGACAAGAAGGAGACTCTCCCTAATTTTAACAGAGAGGATTTCAAGAAGGGGCTGCTATAGGCTGATGGGGTTGGCTGACCCTGACAGGATCAGGAGGAGTGGTGTGGGGTCCTTACACACTGTCATTGGCCAACAAGGATGGTGGGAAGCGCATCAGGTCAGAGACAGCCAAGAAGGGGATGAGCGGTGACAGGTCAATGAAGAGCTGGGAGGTGAGGCGCGGGTACTGCTGGAGCAACAAGGCTGTCAGGCGACCCAGGGCTTCCTCCTCAGATGGTAGCACCTGTGAGGGCATAGGAATGGATGCTGGATCTAGAGATGCTCAGTATTATCGCCATCTCCTTTTGAGCTTCTCCTTCCACTGGGCAAGCCCTCTGCACACCAGGTTCCAGGTGCTCTTGATTTCCAGATGTCTCCCTCCATCCTCCCCGCCCCCCCACCTGCCCTCTATACCCACCTGAAGCTGAGCCCAGGAACGGTGCATGAGCGTCAGGAAGCCCTGAGCAGCCTCCCTCTCTGCTGAAAGCACCAGCTGCTGGAGATTTTCTGGTGGCATGTGCAGGTATGCCTGGGAGTAGGAGGTTAAAGTGGGCATGGCCTCACTGGGCAGAGACCTCGTGCCACAGTTGTTACCCATTCCATCCATGTACCCCTCCATCTGTTACCTGCACTAGAATCTTCAGGGCCCAAACACTCTTCTCCCTCTGGAGCAGATCCCATAGCACAGGCTGATGGGGAGACAGACAAGATACCAAGAGCTGTCTCCTCTGTCCTCCTGAAGGTTCCCCAGGCACTCCAAGTCCACTTGCTAGATGCTTGTCCTTCATCTGAAGCTAGTATGTGTGTCTCATCAGATACTAAACTCCATTAAACCAGGATGATGTCTCAAACTCCTCCTGTACCCTTTTCCATGCTAGGTCCATTGTTGGCTCAATAAATACTTGTAGATCCAAACCAAAACTATGAATCTGTATAATCCCATTTCACTGGACACAGGACTTGAGAAAGGTGGGCCCTAACATGGAGTAAGGAATCTTTACATATGCTACATAACCTATAAAGTGCCTTACATATAACGGGACAACCAATGAATGAATTATGCTATTTATATATTCTAGCCCCTTCACTCTACAGAGAAGAAACAGAAGCCCAGAAAATCTGAGTTAAATTATTTTCCTATTACCACACTAATGTGTGACATAGTTGAACCCAGAACTCAAGTCTTCTGATTTGTAGTTGCCCTGAACTATTCTCATTTCTGTCTTATCTTCCTATATTTGCCAGCCTTCTCACTCTCTAGGGACAGAGTCAGATCCCTCCAACTTGATACCTTTCCTTTCTGGAGCAGAAAGGGGGAGAGTCAAAGAGTTAGAAAGAATAATGAGATAACGTTTAGTGCACGTTTATGTGTCATGCTATATGCATAAGCCCACAGCATGTATAATCTTATGTAATCCTTACAGGTACCCTAAAAAAGTGGCACTGTTACTCTCCCTCATTTATAAGTGAAAAAAATGTTGCTCAGAGAGGTTAAATAACTTGTCCAAGGTTGATCACGAACTAAGATGTGAACTCAGGCCTGTCTGACTCCAGAGCTGTGTGCTTAAACCACTATACTATACTACTACCTCTCAGTATTAGAGAATTTGTTTGGAGGCCCTTCCCTCTGTTCCAGGGGCTTTAACCTTGGCAGATTACTCACACTGAAGCAGGACAGCAGCTCCATCTTGTTTATACCAGAGCTGGGGCTGGCAGTGGGTTCAAAGCCCAGCAGGGTCCACTGCTCCTCCTGTTCCAGGTACTCCCCAACTGTCCGCAGCACACTGCGCCGGCCCTCTGGGCGGAAGGCATCCCAGAAGGAGCAGTTGTCTGGGAGACTGGAGAGCATCAGGGCCTGACCCAGCATCCCCTGGGCCTCAGTCCCCCCAGCCCCTGGACCCAGAAGAAAGGTCAGCAGGCGCAGGAGATAGTGTAGGCGTGTGGAGTGGGCAAGGGCTGGTACAGAGGACTGACAACGTGGCAACTGGGATAGCATGCCAAGCAGGAAGGGGGCTGGGGCCAGACACAGTGGGGATGGTCCCAGTGGTGGCAGAGAGGGCAGAAGAGGGCCCAGTAGCCCCTCTAGGAAGCAAGTGTCATTGCCCCCACGACTTATCCTGCACTGGCCTGCTAGCCAAGGCCAGAAGGGCACAAGCGCTTCATACATGGTATCATTGGCACAGACCATCATCAGGAAGCTGCCCCCATCTGGGCAGCGTTCCCCACAAGGTCCAATGTGGCAGGGTGGGAAGGCAGTGGCATCTGGGGTAGGGCCCTGGCACACATGCTGAACCCAAGCCTGATTGCTGGGGGGCACAGCCTGCAGACCCGCCTCTCCACACAGCCGCTCAGCCCACAGGGTCTCATTCTCCAAGAAGCAGCCCCAGAAGATCTCTGGGGTGAGGGGAACAGAAGGCAGTCCTTCAGGACAGCTGGTGGGGGGTGGGAGAAGACCAGCACAGAGCCGCTTTACCAGACGGCGATTGGGGCCAGACAAGGCTGAAAAGGAGAGGTTGCTACATATTGCCTCCAGGAACTGATCAGGAAACTGGTCATGGCAGGCCTGTAGCCAGCCTTGGGCACCTGGTGCCCATGAGACTGCATACCACACAGCTGTCTGGCAGATGGCAATGGTGCTGGGAGGGGGCTGCGGGGTGGCAGGCTTGGCGTGCTGGCAGAGCAAGTGGATGGAGAAGTTGGAAATGCTGTAGGGTGGTGCTGGACCTGAGTGGTTCTCGCAGAGGGCCTCCACAGAGATGGCTCGCTGTTGGCGAGGGCTGATGTGGGCTGAGAGCTGGGAAGCCCTGGGCAGAGGCACACCTGTGCTCAGACAGTGGAGGAGGGCGGGGGGTGGGGGTGGCAATCCAGACAGAAAGCCCAGCGCCTGGACATCCCAGGAAAGGTTGTGCCGGATGCCCCTGGGTGTAGAGGGAGGAGCAGGCATCACCTGGTCAGTTTACATTTCCTCTAGTTGAACATTCTGACCCTGGCCCAGAGCCCTGCATGGGGGGATGGCAAGCATAGGCTTTTCCAAAAGGTCCCTGGGAGTATAGGTGTTACTGGTTTAAATACTGGGATGGTGGGAGCGGGAGAAAGATCTGTCCTGCCAAGGCACAAAATCATCTAGGAGCAGCCCAGCTGGAGTCCCTTCTGTCCACCTGGCTCCCTTCTTTCTCCTTTCTTCATATACTTTTAGGTAGCTTAAATACAACTTTTGGTTGACCTCACATCAGGAAATCTGCCCTGCAACTGAATAAGTCTAACAGTGCTCTGACATTGTTGTACTGAAACAGTAAAGATGGAGGAATCCAGTCCTATCCTTTCTTTCCATACCCCATCTTTATTAGGTAACATTATTAAGCACTATGTGCAAGACAGTTCTGAGTGGCTTGCACATAGAGCATCAACCCATTCAATCCCTTTCAACAACTCTGTGGTTGTTAATATTATCTATATTTTATAAGAAGGGAAACTGAGGCATGAGAATGAGAATGTAACTACCCCAAGGTCACTTGGCTAGGTAAACAGAGCTAGGACACCAACCCAGACAGTCATGCTCGAAAACCACTAAACAATGCCCTCCCATCAGTCTCCTCCTCCATTCTGCAGGCTGACAACTTTCCAGGCCCACTCCCTCAGAACTCCTCTCCTGGTAAGAGAGTTACTTACCATAAAAGCAGCTGTTGAAGGTTGCCTAGGAGGGAAAAGAGTAAGGAAGAGGACTACCACAATCTCCCCCCTTCTTTGTCCTGCCACAGCCCAGTCCCGAACCCAGCAGCACTCACCTCCCTGGCACTGCCCATTGGCATCAGGCTCTGGTTGCCCCAGAATGGAAAAGACCTCATCCTGTAGGGAGTCAGTGACACGGAGAAGCCCCTCCTGGAAGGCAGCATAGAGGGGGGCCCCCACTGTGCGCAGCAGACCTCCCCAAAGAGCCTCCTCAGAGCCTGGCTCCCCTACTGGGGTGAGCAAACCCAACAGACCCTGTAAAAAGTGGGGGGCTGGCTCCCTCCCATTGAGGCCTGTGGCATTTGTGGGGTCCATACTGGACTGCACCTGTACCAGGGCCTGCCATCGTGTACCCTCTAACAAGAGCAACAGAGAAGGCAACCAGTCAGCCACCAGGACGCAGTCAGAGGGCCCATCACGGGTGCATGGGGGCCGGGTAGGGGTTGGGGGCCCCACAGGAACTAAGGCTCCTAGCAACACCTCTGCGAGTCCACCCAGCACACCTGCCTGGTGCCCCAGGAAGTCCCGGGGGGTCTGCTCCTGTCCCAGCAGTGCCAGCACATCCCCTAGTAGACCTAGCATTGGCTCCCAGTCTGGGCTGCCTCTCAGTGTCACTAGGAAGTCATGGAGCCGGAGGGCAGGGGGCTGGAGAGGTGGGGGCTCCCCCACAGGTCCCTCCCCCATTCTCCCAGGCCCAAAGGAAGAAGAAATGTTGGCCAGGAATGCAGAGAACTGTGAGCGGCTGAGGGACCGCTGAGGAGCTTGGTCCATTGTGGAGAGCAATGACTTCAGGAGGGAGAGACCAGGGTCCAGGGACTGAATCCCAGTAGGGACCAGAATCACTGTAAGAAGAGAAACCAGAGGTCACTAAAGGGGAAGAGCCTAGAACCCAATTCGGTCCTGCCCAGAGCCCAGTCCTAGCTTGGATCTAAAGATGAGGCGACAGGGATGGCAAGCTGAGTCCCTTTACTGAATACTACTGAATACTTACTATAGTAAGTCTTGGCCTGCTTTCTTAACCCTCATTTTTTCCCTTAGCTCCAGTCTCTGACCATTTTCCTTTATCTTTTATAGAAACCGGTTAATCTCTGCATTCTTAAGTCTCTTTTCAGCAACCATCCCCTTCATCCCCAGCCCTGCTCACTGTTCATCTCACCTGCACAGGACAGCGGCAGCAGCAGGGCCCAGAGGCTCAGAGCCATGTTTCCAGGTGAGCACTGGTAAGAGGTGAATTCTGGTTATTCTCACCTTGTATGCAATAGCCAGGTGAGGGCAGAGCACTGCAGGCAGCCTGAGTTGCCACTGACACTGTAGTGTGGTCTTTCAGGGAACAATATCTGTAACCTGACAGCAGGTTTGTCACCTGAGCCACTGAATACCTGATCCTTTGGCTTTGGAGAAAGGTGTGCTTCTGTGAGAGGGACCAGTGATAGGGGATCCCGGGGGGGGGGCCCTCGGAGGAGCCCAGGGAAATAACTTCAGTTAAGAGCCAGGATGCAGATAGCAGTGGGCAGAAATAGAGGTGGAGACCTGGAGACCAGGGTATAATGTGGTAGGGAGGGGGGCTGCAGAAAAATGTAAGAAAGTATAGAGGGTACAAAGGAGTTAAAAGCAAGTAGGATTTGAAGGAATCAAGGAACAAAGGGGGCCCAGAGAAAGGAACTGAGCAGCCAGGTATGAACAGAGAAGAGAAACAAAGACAAATGTCTGGTCCAATGACAGAGCATTCAGGAAGAGGAGAGCCACTTTTGATTCAGTACCTAGAACCACAAAATGCTAAGAGTGGGAGAGGACTTCAGAGGTTACAGAGACCAAACCTCTCATTTTATGGATGAACAACTTGCTCATTGGGCCATTCAAATATTTGTGTTTGCCCTGTGGTCCTCTTCCTGTGGCCTAGGTGAATGCTCTGTAGAAAATTCTGAGCTGAGAAAAGAGATAAGCCAGATTAAATCACTGTGCAAGGGGGCTACTTCCCACATGGACACACACATGCATGCCCACATGTGCATGTATTCATGCATATACAAAGAGAGAAAGAGAGTACTGCTCACAGATCAGAGAGATCCCATAAAAAATACTCTGGTCTGGTCAAGGTGAGAAGTATTTTCTGTCCTCCATTTATATATCCCCAAAGGTGTTTACCTGACACCAGCTCTAAATAGTAATTCAACACTGGCTCCACTCAAACTATTATTCTGTCCCTCTTTCCTTAAAATCCTCCTCTATTCTATCCCCTCAAACCCACACATTCAAATCTATTATTAATGAGCTTCTGTCCCAGAAAGTTCACTTAGGATCATAGAATTTTAGAACTGGAAGAGACCTGAGGAATCCTGTGGTAAAGAAACTTCTCATTTTATAAATGAGGAAATAGAGGTCCCCCAAAATGGAATGACTTGGCCAGGCCACCAAAGTTGAGGACACTGCTAGGATTTTCCAAGGCAAATCAGAAGTTGGGATCAGTGAAATGATCTACTGCATCCCTTTGCCAATATTTTCCCTTTGCCTATCACAGTTACCACATCTAGTCTGAAAAGCAGAGAGGAGAATCAAAGAAAGAGTATGGCCTGTATTCCCAATAGTTTTCTATCTCCTGGTTCCAGCCCATCCTGCAATCCATTTGAATTTCTTCCCTTGGTTCTGTAACAACCCTCTTATAATAAATTATCCTTTTTGGCTAATAGTGTACCAAAAAAAAAAATGAGATGGCTTGGGTTCAAATCCTGGCTCCAATGCTTACTAGCTGGGCATCTTGGGCAGTTTCTAAACCATTTTGTGTCACAATGTTCTTTTTTATAAAAAGGAGAAATACTAGTATAGAGTTATTTTGAGGATTAAATTAGATAATGCACTTAAAGTACTTAGCACAGTGTGGCATTCATCCAACAGGGTAAGTACCTATCATGTGCCAGGCACTGCTACAAAATAAACTTTCACTAAATATTACTACTATTGTTATTAGACTCAATACGAGTTATTTATTTGAAACTAAAGAGTCCTTTAGTATTGAGTTATTTAGCTCAATGTGAATTATTTATTTGAAACTAAAGAGTCCTAATTAATACAGAAATTTTTACCAAGAAGTAGTGTCTTGAGTGAAAGATCTTTAGAACAAGTTTGAAACTAGTAGACTCAAACAGAGAGGGAAACAATGAGTACTCCCTCAACCCAGGCTAGGAAATTCTTGGCAGTACATATGATGATGGAGCAAGCAGTTGGTTAAGCAATCCTGTTGCCACCAAAGCTTCAGAGTATGTGCCAACTAAGGGTAAAGTGTTTAGGGTTTATAGCTAATATATCAATCTATCTGATATAAGCAGGTTACTGCTTATACAGTTGACCCTTGAACAATGCAGGTGATTAGGGGCACCACCCTCCACCCCCAACCTCCACTGCACAGTCAAAAATCTTAACTACCCCAAAATTAACTAAGAGCCTTTGTTAACTAGAAACCTTACCAACAACATAAGCCATCAATTAATGCATATGTTGCATATTATATGTATTATATACTGTATTCTTCCAATAAAGTAAGCTAGAACAAAGAAAATATTATTAACAAAATCATAAGGAAGAGAAAATACATTTACAGTGCTGTATTTAGCTAAAGAAAAAATAAAGTAAATAACTGTGTGTAGGTGCATCCGCACAGTTCAAACCCGTGGTGTTCAAGGCTCAACTGCAGTTTGGTAAAGTCCAACAAAAATGAGAAGAGTTTCAATCCATGAGTGATCAAATAGAAAGAGAAAAACAGAAACAACAGACAAATTACAGGAGTACAGAATAAGAAATTAATCATGTGTCTTGCTAAAGTGAAATGGAGAAGATTGGTGGGATGACCAGAATGCTCTGTAATCTGGCAATTTAAAGGGAGATACCTAGGAGGGGCTGAAGAAGTTGAGAAATCTGAAACATCCTCACTGCCTCAAACCTGTCAGACGGGTACTCCTTCTGACAAGAACACATTCCTCCCTTGTAAATTACAATTATTTTTCTCCCTTTTTCCCTTTTTGATTTGCCTTTTGTAACTGAAATATGTATTGCTCACTAGATATCCAAGAAATCCCCACATTTTCCATATCTTTTTCAGCTAGGTAGGGGCAAGTGATTAGTTCTAACCAATGAATAGTAAGTGACCAAGAATTTAAGAGCTAGTGAATGATGCTCCAGTAATGTCTTCTCTGTTGAAGTAACCTAGAAACCACAAGCTGATACTGTTGGTGGGAATGCAAACTGGTGCAACCATGTTGGAAAACAACATGGAGTTTCCTCAGAAAGTTAAAAGAACTAACCTATGATCCAGCAATTGTACTAGTAGGTATTTACCCAAAGGATACAAAAGTACAGTTTCAAAGGGACACATGCACCCCAATGTTTATAGCAGCACTATCAACAATAGCCAAACTATGGAAAGGCCCAAATGTCCATCGACTGATGAGTGGATAAAGATATGGTATACATATACAATGGAATATTATTCAGCCATCAAAAGGAACGAAATCTTGGGGAGCCTGGGTGGCTCTGCGTTAAGCGTCTGACTCTTGCTTTCAGCTCAGGTCATGATCTCATGGTTGTGAGATTGAGCCCACACTGGGCTTTGTGCTGAGTGTGGAGCCTGCCTAAGATTCTCTCTCTCTTGGGGTTCCTGGGTGGCTCAGTCAGTTAAGCATCTGACTTCGGCTCAGGTCATGATCTTGGAGTTCATGAGTTCGAGCCTGGCATCAGGCTCTGTGCTGACAGCTCAGAGCCTGGAGCCTGTTTCACATTCTGTGTCTCCCCTTCTCTGCCTCTGCCCCTCCCCCACTTGCATGCATGCACACACACTGTCTTGAAAAATAAAATAAAAGGAATTAAATTTTGCTATTTACACCAATGTGGATGGAGCTAGAGTATATTATGGTTAGTGAAATATGTCAGGCAGAGAAAGACAAATACCACGATTACACTCTTATGTGGGATTTAAGAAACAAAGCAGATGAACATATAGGAAGGGGGAAAATAGAGAGAGGGAAATAAACCATAAGAGACTCCTTACAATAGAGAACAAACTGAGGGTTGATGGAGGGAGGTGGGCAGGCGATAGGCTAGATGGGTGATGGGTATTAAGGAAGGTACTTGTTGTGTTGAGCCCTGAGTGTTATATGTAAGTGATGAATCACTAAATTCTACTCCTGAAAACAATATTACACTATTTGTTAACTAAGAAGAATTTAAATAAAAATTTGTAAAGAAAAAAAAAGGACCAAGTAGTTCCTCTTACAGGTTTAAGGCACAAATTCATGCTACCTATGTGTCCTTAGGTACCTGAAAGAAAAAAAATGTAAGTCCATTCTGGAGGAATCCAACTTAAAATACGGACTTCAGGGGTGCCTGGGTGGCTCAGTCAGTTAAGCATCCAACTCTTGATCTCAGCTCAGGTCATGATCTCATGGGTAGTGAGTTCAAACCCTGCATGAGTCTCTGTGCTGTCAGACTGGGATTCTCTCTATCCCTCTCTCTTTGCCCCTACCTCCCTCAAAAATAAATATAGAAAAAATCTTTTAAAAAAAACGACATGGACTCCAAAGAATAACAAGAGAAATTTACAACAAGTAACTCACAATCAGAAAATACAAAACATGTGAGAAAACAAGCTATCATGAATGAGAGTTAGCAGAAATAATAAATAACATAATCAGACTTGAAAGACTAAAAGTGTTTAATTTTTCAGATTTAGAATGTAAAATAAGTAAAGTTAATTTGCATGAATAAATAAAAAAAGGGTATCAGATGTATGACTAAGAAACAGGAAGTTCAATTATTGAGAATAGTCAAATTACTTAATTCAGTGAATTACTTAATTGTACCTAGGTATTGTACTTTAACTCTTGCTTTAAATTGTATTATTCCTACAAATCAAAACCACAATGAGATACTACCTCACACCTGTCAGAATGGCTAACATTAACAACTCAGGCAACAACAGATTTGGCGAGGATGCAGAGAGAGAGGATCTCTTTTGCACTGCTGGTAGGAATGCAAACTGGTGCAGCCAATCTGGAAAACAGTATGGAGGTTCCTCAAAAAATTAAAAATAGAACTACCCTACAACCCAGCAATTGCACTACCAACTATTTATCCAAATACCTATATATACTAGTTATTTATACAAAAATGCTAATTTGAAGGGGCACATGCACCCCAATGTTTATAGCAGCACTATCAACAATAGCCAAATTATGGAAAGAGTCCAAATGTCCATTGACTGACAAATGGATAAAGAAGATGTGGTGTGTGTCCATGTATATCTATCTATCTATCTACACACGCATATACATACAATCGAATATTACTTGACAGTCAAAAAGAATGAAATTTTGGGGCGCCTGGGTGGCGCAGTCGGTTAAGCGTCCGACTTCAGCCAGGTCATGATCTCGCGGTCCGTGAGTTCGAGCCCCGCGTCGGGCTCTGGGCTGATGGCTCAGAGCCTGGAGCCTGTTTCCGATTCTGTGTCTCCCTCTCTCTCTGCCCCTCCCCCGTTCATGCTCTGTCTCTCTCTGTCCCAAAAATAAATAAACGTTGGAAAAAAAAATTTTTTTTTAAAAAAAAGAATGAAATTTTGCCATTTGCATTGTATTATGCTAAGCAAAATCAGTCAGTCAAAGAAAGATAAATATCATATGATTTCACTCATGTGTGGAATTTAAGAAACAAAACAGAGGAACATAGGAGAAGGGAAGGAAAAATAAGACAAAAACACAGAGGGAGGCAAACCGTAAGAGACTCTTAAATACAGAGAACAAACTGAGGGTTGCTGGAGGGGTATTGGGTGGGAGGATGAGCTGAATGGGTGATGGTCATTAAGGAGGGCACTTGTTAGGAGAACACTGGGTATTATATGTAAGTGATGAATCACTAAATTCTACTCCTGAAATCATTATTACACTATATGTTAACTAATTTTGATTTAAGTAAAAATTAAAAAATCTTATACAAGAAGCAAAAATAAATAAATAAATAAATAAATTGTATTATTCTTTAAAATGTAAGATAAATTAGTATAAAAAGAAAAAAAGCGTGCCTGGGTGGCTCCGTTGGTTAAGTATCCAACTCTTAATTCCGGCTCAGGTCATGATCTCACAGTTCGTGAGTTCAAGCTCGCATCTGGCTCTGCACTAACAGCATGGAGCCTGCTTGGGATTCCTGGTCTTCCTCTCTCTCTGCACCCCCCACTTGCTCTCTCTCTTTGTCTCTGTCTCTCTCTTTCAAAAATAAATAAACTTAAAAAAGAAAAAGAATAAAAGGGCACCTGAGTGGCTCAGTTGGTTAAGTGTCCAACTCAATTTTGCCTCAAGTCATGATATCAAGGTTTGTGAGACTGACCCCATATCATGCTCTGGGCTCATAATGAGGAGCCTGCTTGGGATTCTCTCTCTCCCTCTCTTTCTGCCTCTCCCTCCAGTCATGTTTGTGTTCACTCTCTCAAAATAAATAAATAAATAAATAAATAAATAAATAAATAAGAAAAAGAATGCAGCTTCTCTGGAAAACAGTGTGGCAGTTCCTCAAAAAATTAAAGATAGAGCTACTCTATGACCCAGCAATAGCACAGTTAGGAATTTACCCAAGGGATACAGGAGTGCTGATGCATAGGGGCACATGTACCCCAATGTTTATAGCAGCGCTTTCAACAAGAGCCAAATTGTGGAAAGAGCCTAAATGTCCATCACCTGATGAATGGATAAAGAAGGTGTGGTTTATATATACAATGGAATACTACTTGTCAATGAGAAAGAATAAAATCAAGCCATTTGCAGCAACCTGGATGGAATTGGAGGCTTTTATGCTAAGTGAAATAAGTCAGAGAAAGACAGATATCATATGCTTTCACTCATATATGGATCTTGAGAAACTTAACAGAAGACCATGGGGGAAGGGAAGGGGAAAAAAAACAGTTACAGAGAGGGAGGGAAGAAAACCATAAGAGACTCTTAAATACAGAGGACAAACTGAAAGTTTATGGGGGCTGGAGAAGAGGGGAAAGTGGGTGAGGGGCATTGAGAAGGGCACTTGTTGGGATGAGCACTGGGTGTTGTATGTAAACCAATTTGACAATAAATTATATTAAAAAAAAAAAAGAAAAGAAAAAAGACAAAGAAAAGAAACCACAAGTTGAGATGGCAATTTCACAAAGCCAAGTAGCCTCAAGCTCCAAATTATCCCACAACATTTACAATCATTCTCATTATTTATGAGTTCTGTATTTGTGAATTAGCCTACTAAAATTTAAAATCACTAAAATCTGTGATCCCAAAATCAATACTGGTGGTATTTTCTTTCTTTCTTTCTTTCTTTCTTTCTTTCTTTCTTTCTTTCTTTCTTTCTTTCTTTCTTTTCTTTCTTTCTTTCTTTCTTCTTTCTTTTTCTTCCTTCCTTCCTTCCTTCCTTCCTTCCTTCCTTCCTTCCTTCCTTTTGAGAGAAAGTACGTGATCAGGTGAGAGGGGGAAGGGCAGAGAGAGAGAAGGAGGGAGAGAAAATCTTTTTTTTCAAATATTTACTTTGAGAGAGAGAAGGAGGGGAGGGGCAGAGAGAGAGGGAGAGAGAGAATCCCAAGTAGGCTCCATGCTGTCAGCACAGAGCCGGATGTGGGGCTTGAACCCACAAACCAAACCATGAGATCATGACTTGATCTGAAACCAAGAGTTGGACATTTAACTGACTGAGACACCCAGGCGCCCCAAGGGATAGAGAATCTTTTTTTCTTAAATTTTTTAACGTTTATTTATTATTGAGAGACAGAGAGAGGCAGATCATGGGCATGGGAGGGGCCAAGAGATGGGGAGACACAGAATCCGAAGCAGGCTCCAGGCTCTGAGCTGTCAGCACAGAGCCCGATGTGGGGCTCCAACTCACGAACCTCGAAATCATGACCTGGGCGGAAGTCGGACACTTAACCGATTGAGCCACCCAGGTGGCTCCACCCAGGTTCACCACCGAGCATGGGTGGAGCTTGATCTCACAACCATGAAATCATGACGTGAGCCAAAATCAAGAGCCAGACACATAACCAAATAAGCCACCCAGACGCCCCTATACTTGTTGTTTTTTCATAATCACTCACAGGCATATGCAGAGTGGTGAAAAATTTGAGTCACCTGGTGTCTACGTTGTCTACATTGCCTTAAACAAGGCAATATTTCACTGCCTTCTCATAATATAAATTTGTGTCCTTTTCATGATCTATTTAGTGCCAGAAGTTTAACATTTTTGTTCTTTTTGTTCATGATTTTGCTATTTAAAGTGGCCCTCATGCTTAGTGCTAAAGTTCCTTCTAGTGTTCCTAAGCACAGGAAGGCTATGATGTGCCTTAGAGAGAAAATATGCGTTAGATAAACTTTATTTAGGCATGAGTTGTAGTGCTGTTGACAGAGAGGTCACTGCTAATAAATCAACAACATATATTAAATAAGGAGTCTTCAAACAGAAATAACTTACATAAAACACAATGCATAAAACAAGGTTTTGTATCCACCTGTTGTGACCAGAGGCTAACCCCATACTTCCCCTAGGAGCAATGGTTTAATACTTGCTAATTCAGTGTTTTTGAATCTCTCTTTTTTTAGATTTTTAAATGTTTATTTATTTATCTTTTGAGAGAGAGAGGGAGGGAGAGAAAGAGTGAGCTAGGGAGGGCAAAGAGACAGGGAGAGAGAAACCCCAAAGTGCAGAGCCCAATGCAGAGCTCAAACTCATGAACTGTGAGATCATGGCCTGAGCTGAAACCAAGAGTTGGACGTTTAACCAACTGAGCCACTCAGGCACCCCAAGAAGTAGTGTTTTAAGTGAAAGGTTTTCAGAAAAAAACATGGAACTAGTTGAGTAAAGTAGGGAGGGGATCATTGAGGACTCCCCCAATCTAGGGAAATTGCTTGGCAGCCCTTATTGGGACTGGAAGAGGAAGAACAGGTTTGAAAGAATGGTAATAATTCAGTTTTGGACATATTAGAAATGAAGTACTTAAGAATAGACAAATGAAATTCCTGAGGATAGACAACTAAATATTTTTCTTGGAGTTTCTAGGAGAGGTCTGGATTGAAAATGGAATTGGAAGTCATCAGCATACAAATAGTAGTTGAAACCATAAAAGTGGACAAAACTAGTTAGTGAGAGTTTGTAAAGAATGAAGCAACAATGGCTGCTAGTGATTGCTACAAACAGGATCTACTGATGAATGTTAAAATTCATAGAGAAAAGTTTAAGAAGAACCAAGGTA
Organism: Lynx rufus; assembly: GCF_022079265.1. Lineage (NCBI taxonomy): Eukaryota > Metazoa > Chordata > Mammalia > Carnivora > Felidae > Lynx > Lynx rufus. The sequence goes on along the minus strand of NW_025814827.1, from coordinate 31,193,515 downwards.
TTTGCATAAGCGTTCAGTATCTCCTTCCAAGTATTTATTAACCATAAAGGGGGAAAATAGCTTCACAGCAGAGAAACCTAGTTGACATCACCTTAACTAAGGGATCAAAGTTAACATCACCAGTTATAACATATATCACTATGGTATTCCTCCTGATATGATGTGCTAAGAAGGGCACTTCAACTCAGTGGTATTTTTCTGAAAATGCATAACCTCAATATAATCATGAGAAAACATCAGATAAGCCCAAACTGAAGGACATTCTGCAAAATACTTGAGCAGAACTCCTCAAATATATCAAGGTTTTGAAAGATAGGGAGAGGCTAAGGCAACTGTTACAACCAGAGGAGATTAAGTAAGAAGATATGAACGCTGAATGCAATGTTGAATATTGGTCTGGAAACTGAAAGAGAAAAAAAGGACATTAGTGGAAAAACTGGTGAAATTCTAGTAAGGCCTATACCTAAATTAATAGCATATTACCAGTGTTAATTTATTGATTTGATCATTATATCCTGGTTATGTGGGATGCTAATATTAGAGAAAGTTGGGTGGTAGGTACATAGGAACTACTTTTGCACATCTTCTGTGAGTCTCAAATTACTTTAAACTAAAATGTTGAAAATGTTCATCCCACCCTAAGTCACTGAATAGGAAAAATACAAATATAAACATGAAGATTTCTGCTTGTCATGGTAAAAAAACAGAAACTTCTCTAAAAGTGGTATTTAAAAAGGCTTGCAGGGGCGCCTGGGTGGCTCAATCAGTTGAGCAACCAACTTCGGCTCGGGTCATGATCTCACGGCTCGTGGGTTCGAGCCCCGCGTCGGGCTCTGTGCTGACAGCTCAGAGCCTGGAGCCTGCTTCGGATTCTGTGTCTCTCTATCTCTTTGCCCCTAACCCACTTGCATTCTGTCTCTGTCTCTCTCAAAAATAAATAAACATTAAAAAAATCTTTTAAATAAATAAAAAGGCTTGCATTCATACACTGAACAGTTTTTCTTTTTTTTTTTATATATATATGAAATTTATTGACAAATTGGTTTCCATACAACACCCAGTGCTCATCCCAAAAGGTGCCCTCCTCAATACCCATCACCCACCCTCTCCTCTCTCCCACCCCCCATCAACCCTCAGTTTGTTCTCAGTTTTTAACAGTCTCTTATGCTTTGGCTCTCTCCCACTCTAACCTCTTTTTTTTTTTTTTTCTTCCCCTCCCCCATGGGTTCCTGTTAAGTTTCTCAGGATCCACATAAGAGTGAAACCATATGGTATCTGTCTTTCTCTGTATGGCTTATTTCACTTAGCATCACACTCTCCAGTTCCATCCACGTTGCTACAAAAGGCCATATTTCATTCTTTCTCATTGCCACGTAGTATTCCATTGTGTATATAAACCACAATTTCTTTATCCATTCATCAGTTGATGGACATTTAGGCTCTTGCCATAATAATTTAGGCTCTTGGCTATTGTTGAGAGTGCTGCTATGAACATTGGGGTACAAGTGCCCCTATGCATCAGTACTCCTGTATCCCTTGGATAAATTCCTAGCAGTGCTATTGCTGGGTCATAGGGTAGGTCTATTTTTAATTTTCTGAGGAACCTCCACACTGCTTTCCAGAGCGGCTGCACCAATTTGCATTCCCACCAACAGTGCAAGAGGGTTCCCGTTTCTCCACATCCTCTCCAGCATCTATAGTCTCCTGTTTTGTTCATTTTGGCCACTCTGACTGGCGTGAGGTGATACCTGAGTGTGGTTTTGATTTGTATTTCCCTGATAAGGAGCGATGCTGAACATCTTTTCATGTGCCTGTTGGCCATCTGGATGTCTTCTTTAGAGAAGTGTCTATTCATGTTTTCTGCCCATTTCTTCACTGGGTTATTTGTTTTTCGGGTGTGGAGTTTGGTGAGCTCTTTATAGATTTTAGATACTAGCCCTTTGTCCGATATGTCATTTGCAAATATCTTTTCCCATTCCGTTGGTTGCCTTTTAGTTTTGTTGGTTGTTTCCTTTGCTGTGCAGAAGCTTTTTATCTTCATAAGGTCCCAGGAATTCACTTTTGCTTTTAATTCCCTTGCCTTTGGGGATGTGTCGAGTAAGAGATTGCTACGGCTGAGGTCAGAGAGGTCTTTTCCTGCTTTCTCCTCTAAGGTTCTGATGGTTTCCTGTCTCACATTTAGGTCCTTTATCCATTTTGAGTTTATTTTTGTAAATGGTGTGAGAAAGTGGTCTAGTTTCAACCTTCTGCATGTTGCTGTCCAGTTCTCCCAGCACCATTTGTTAAAGAGGCTGTCTTTTTTCCATTGGATGTTCTTTCCTGCTTTGTCAAAGATGAGTTGGCCATACGTTTGCGGGCCTAGTTCTGGGGTTTCTATTCTATTCCATTGGTCTGTGTGTCTGTTTTTGTGCCAAGTTTTTCTATCCTCAAAACTGAACAGCATGGCTGGGACATAAAAGGCATCAAAACTTTTGTTGAAAGAAGAAATGAACCCCTTTTTGAACATTAGGAGTCTGACCAACTACCTCAAAGTCTCAAGAAATGAGATGGATTGAGACCTACCAATTCTCTGAGGTTTTAAACCTTTGGAAGAATAATAAGTTTTTTTAAATATGAAATTTATTGTCAAATTGCTTTCCATACAACACCCAGTGCTCATCCCAACAAGTGCCTTCTTCAATGCCCATCACCCACTTTCCCCTCCCTCCCACCGCCCCATCAACCCTCAGTTTATTCTCAGTTTTTGAGAGTCTCTTATGGTTTGCCTCCCTCCCTCTCTAACTTTTTTTTTCCCTTCCCCTCCCCCATGGTCTTCTGTTAAGTTTCTTAGGATCCACAAAAGAGTGAAAACATATGGTATCTGTCTTTCTCTGTATGACTTATTTCACTTAGCATAACACTCTCCAGTTCCATCCACATTGCTACAAAAGGCCATATTTCATTCTTTCTCATTGCCAAGTAGTATTCCATTGTATGTATAAACCACAACTTCTTTATCCATTTAGGCTTTTTCCATAATTTGGCTATTGTTGAAAGCGCTGCTATAAACATTGGGGTACAGGTGCCCCTGTGCATCAGCACTCCTGTATCCCTTGGATAAATTCCTAGCAGTGCTATTGCTGGGTCATAGGGTAGATCTATTTTTTATGTTTTGAGGAACCTCCACACTGTTTTCCAGAGTGGCTGCACCAGTTTGCATTCCCACCAAAAGTGCAAGAGGGTTCCCGTTTCTCCACATCCTCTCCAGCATCTATAGTCTCCTGATTTGTTCATTTTAGCCACTCTGACTGGCACGAGGTGATATCTCACTGTGGTTTTGATTTGTATTTCCCTGATGAGGAGTGACGTTGGGCACCTTTTCATGTGCCTGTTGGCCATCTGGATGTCTTCTTTGGAGAAGTGTCTATGGAAGTATAAGTTTTTTAAAAATTTAAAACTTTTATATTAAGTTTGAGACACAGTGACAATATATGGAAAAATTATAAGGAAAAAATAGTATAGATTCATAACCAACAATCCATGTGGAATATTAAAAAAATAAAAATTAGGGGCACCTGGGTGGCTCAGTCAGTTAAGTGTCCGACTTCGGCTCAGGTCATGATCTCACAGTTCGTGGGTTCGAGCCCTGCATCAAGCTCTGTGCTGACAGCTCAGAGCCTGAGTCTGCTTCAGATTCTGTGTCTCCCTCTCTCTCTGACCCTCTCCCACTTGTGCTCTGTCTCTCTGTCTCTAAAATAAACATTAAAATTAAAAAAAAATAAAAAATTAAAAGTTACTATAATACAGCAAGTAGAAGCTATACTGTTATTATAAAATTTTTCTTTCATTCTTATCTTTTACATACACTGTGCTGTAATAAAACAGATATAAAATTTTCTGCTTCCAAGTGGGAACACATTGGTTTACATTCCAGTATGATATTTGACGATGTAAGTAATACCTGGAGATCAAAGGGGGAAACTATGTTCCAAAATAAAAGCTCAACACAAACCATATATGAAAAAATTTTAAGTTTGTTATATCACAATAATATCTAAGTGATAATTTCACTTCCAAAATGTTCCTGAAGAACCCTCACCATTACCTGGCATAGAGTTTAATCTCTTCCTTATGAATAGTGAGGTATCCCTATGGGGTACCCTATGGTACCCTATGGTATCCCTATGGGGATACTCAGGGCAAGGATAAGAAGGAAGGAAGAGGAGTAATAGATTAATTGCCAGTGGGGCTTGATTTTTCAACCTTAGAATATTTGTGTTTAGTCAGAAAAGGTTTTGCTTGCTTTTGTTTTTGAAAAGTTGTTATTACATGACTCTAGGCTGCTAGAAGGATAATTCAGGGGGAAAATGGAGGAGGTAAAATCAGCCTTCATGGAAAAGATCATTTCTTATTTGGTGATCTTATGAAGAACTAGTTAGGATGGAGCAAGGATTTCTGTCCTGTTCATTCACTGATGTATGCTAATGCCTAGAATGGTGTCTGGAACACAGAACTCAACAAATATTTGTTGAATAAACTTCTGTTTCAATAGAATTGAAATCAGATCATTTTCATTAAGGAGTTAAAGAATGAAGTGACCTGCATAGATCACTCATTTGAAAAAGCTATAGAAAGCCAAGAGATCATTCATCAAATACCTATAAAAGGGTGCTTTTGAAACTTTAACGTGCATATGTAACACCTGATTCAATAGGTGCTGAGGATGGGACCCGTGATTCTGCACTTCCAACAAGTTACCAGGTGAAGCTAATTCTACTGGTCCTCAGACCCAATTTGAGCAAAGCTACACAAAGATGCTGTTTTCTTAAATAATATTTCCTTACTCCCTTTTATTAGGCTTATTAAATTCTGACTGCCAGGCTCAATGGATGCTCTGATTGGGATCTGACTGCACCATTCCTTTCTTCAAATTCTATGCTGGCTCTAAGGACTTTACTCTGGAATGATTATCCTTCTGTCTCTTCATCTCTTTCCTCCCAGGCTCCTTTCTGACTTCTCTTCCTCCTTCTATCCCTTATATGTTCCTGTTTCCCAGGTTTCTGTCTCAAACCCTCTTCTGTTTGTACCTAATGGAAATCCTTTGTTATCTCTAATTCTAGTTGATAGTTTTAGGGTTTCTAGGTATATAGTGGTGTCTAAAAATAGTGTTTTTAGTTTTTCTTTCCAAATTTATTTTTGTTTTTTTTATAATTGTTGCTTTATATTTTTGGGTTTTTTGGTTCAAGTATAATAAACATACAGTGTTATATTAGTTCAGGTGTACAGTATATGATTCAACTTCTATACATTACTCAGTGTGCATCATGATAAGTGTACTCTTAATCTCCTTCACTTCTTTCACCCATCCCTCTCTTCTTTCCAAATATTTATGCCCTAGTTCTTTTAAAAATTTTTTTTAAATAAAAAAATATTTTATTATTTTTTGTTATTTTTTTAATGTTTATTTTTGACACAGAGAGAGACAGAGCATGAGCGGGGCAGGGGCAGAGAGAGATGGAGACACAGAATCCAAAGCAGGCTCCAGGCCCTGAGCTGTCAGCACAGAGCCCAACATGGGGCTCGAACTCACAGACCACGAGATCATGACCTGAGCTGAAGTAGGACGCTCAACCAACTGAGCCACCCAAGCACCCCTATTTTATTATTTTTTAAATTTATTTTTTATTTTATTTTATTTTTTTTGAGAGAGAGTGTGCAAGCAGGGGAGGGGCAGAGGGAGAGGAAGGAAGAGAATTTCAAGCAGGCTCCATACTCAGTGCAGAGCCTGATGCAGGACTCAATCTCAGGTGAGATCATGGCCTAAGCGGAGATCAAGAGTCAGACACTTAACTGATTAAGCCACCCAGTGCCCCCAAAATGTTAAGATAAATTTCAATATATAATATTGTAATAAAATTCCTATCATAAGAAATAGGGCATGGGGTGCCTGGATGGCTCAGTCAGTTAAGCGTCTGACTCTTGATCTCTGCTCAGGCCATGAACTCATGGTTTGTGAGTTTGAGCCTGCATTGGGCTGTCTGCTGTCAGCAGCTCACTTTGGATCTTCTGTCCCTGTCTCTCTCTGCCCCTCCTTACTCATGCATTCTCTCTCCAAAATAAATAAACGTTTAAAAAAATGAGGTCTAATCCACATAAAATTCATCATTTTAAAGTGTACAAGTCAGTGTTTATGTATAAATATATATCCTCATACATGTTAAACACTCAATAAATGATAGAATTTTTAGTAACAAACATTTCTGAAGGCTTAAGTCATCCTACAGTGGCATGGGATTCCTTCTAGATAATAAATCCCCAATAACTAGAAACATTAAGCATCAGTTGGATATCCCCCCTTTCAGTGATGTTCTAAATAGTGTTCCTGCTTTGGGGCACCTGGGTGGCTCAGTAGTGGCTGAGTGTCTGACTTTGGCTCAGGTCATGATCTCACGGTTCATGAGTTTGAGCCCGCATGGGCTCTCTGCTGTCAGCACAGAGCCTGGTTTGGAACCTCTCTCTGTCTCCCTCTCACTCTGCCCCTCCCATGCTCACACTTTCTCTGTCAAAAATAAATAAAACATAAAAAAAAAAAAGAAAAGGTGTTCCTGCTTTGATGGAACATAAATTACTTGTGAGGTCTCTTCTAACACAAAAAACCTACGGGACACTTAGTGGAGTGGAATCACTGCCCGGAGCAATGGCAAGGAAATAGAATGACATGGAATAAAAGGACCCCCTTTTGGCTCAGAAACAGGTGAAAATGATGTTTGATTAAAATTAATGGTGCAACAACCCCTATCAAAATAACACCATCATCCTTCACAGAGCTAGAACAAACAATCCTAAAACTTGTATGGAACCAGAAAAGACCTCGAATAGCCAAAGCTATTTGCTTTCTTAAAAAGAAGACCAAAGCTGGAAGCGGCACAATTCCAGACTTCAAGATGTGTTATGAAGCTTTAATCATCAAGACAGTATGGTACTGGCACAAGAACAGACACATAGATCAATGAACAGAATAGACAACCCAGAAATGGACCCACAAACATATGGCCAACTAATCTTTGACAAAGCAGGAAAGAATATCCAATAGAAAAAGGAAAGTCTCTTCAGCAAATGGTGCTGGGAAAACTGGACTGTGACCTGCAGAAGAATGAACCTGGACCACTTTCTTATACCATACACAAAAATAAACTCAAAATGGATGAAAGACATAAACCTAAGACAGGAAGCCATCAAAATCTTAGAGAAAATAGGCAACAACTTCTTTGAACTTGGCCACAGCAAATTCTTACTTGACATTTCTCCAGAGGCAAGGGAAACAAAAGCCAAAATGAATTAGTGAGACCTCATCAAGATAAAAAGCTTCTGCACAGCAAAGAAAACAATCAACAAAACTAAAAGGCAACCAACGGAATGGGAGATTTTTGCAAATGATGTACCAAATAAAGGGTTAGTATACAAAACCTATAAAGAACTTATCAAACTCAACGCCCAAAAAACAAATAATCCAGCGAAGAAACGGGCAAAATACATGAATAGACACTTCTCCAAAGAAGACATCCAGGTGGCCAGTAGACACATGAAAAAATGCTCAACATGATTATCAGGAAAATACAAATCAAAACCACGAGACACCACCTCACACCTGTCAGAGTGGCTAAAATTAACAACTCAGGCAACAACAGATGTTGGTGAGGATGTGGAGTAAGAGGAATCCTTTTGCACTGCTGGTGGGAAACACCACTCTGGTGGAAAAGCCACTCTGGAAAACAGTATGGAGGTTCCTCAAAAAATTAAAAATAGAGGGGTGCCTAGGTGGCTCAGGAGGTTAAGTGTCCAACTCTTGGTTTTGGCTCAGGTCATGACTTCACAGTTTATGGGTTCAAGCCCCACATTGGGCTCTATGCTTGTGGCACAGAGCCTGCTTGGGAGCCTCTTTGTCTCCCTCTCTCTCTGTCCCTCCTTCAATCACCCTGTCTCTCTCAAAATAAATAAACTTAAAATACTAAAAATACTCTTAAAAAATAAAAAATAGAACTACCCTATGACCCAGCAATTGCACTACTAGGTATTTATCCAAAGGATAGAGAAATGCTGATTCAAAGGGGCACATGCATCCCAATGTTTATAGCATCACTATTGACCATAGCCAAAGTATGGAAAGAGCCCAAATATTCATCAGCAGATGAATGGATCACATACATATATATCTGTATATTTTGTGTGTGTGTGTGTGTGTGTGTGTGCGTGTGTATATATATATATATATATATATATATATATAATGGAATATTACTTGGCAGTCGAAAAGAATGAAATCTTGCCATTTGCAACAACGTGGATGGAACTAGAGGATATTATGCTAAGCGAAATAAGTCAGAAAAAGACAAATATCATATGATTTCACTCATATGTGGAATTTAAGATATAAAACATGAATATAAGGAAAGGGAAGCAAAAATAGTACAGAGAGGGAGACAACCCATAGGAAACTCTTAAATACAGAGAACCATCTGAGGGTTGCTGGCAGGGTGTTGGGTGCAGAGAAAGACTGAAGAGGTAGGGGGCATTAAGGAGGACACTTGTTGGAATGAGCACTGGAATCATCACATGTAAGTGATGAATCACTAAATTCTATTCCTGAAATTATTATTACACTATATGTTGACTAACTTGGATTTAAATTTTGAAAAGGGGGGTGGTCTAGGTCAGTTGAGCATCTTATTTCGGCTCAGGTCATGATTCATGGTTCATGAGTTCAAGCCCTGTGTTGAGTTCTGTGCTGACAGTTCAGAACCTGGATCCTGCTTCAGATTCTGTGTCTCCCCGTCTCCCTGCCCCTCCCCTGCTTGCACTCTGCCTCTCTCTCTCTCTCTCACACAAAAATAAATAAACATTAAAAAAATTAGAGAACTATTTCAAAAAATTTTAATGTTGCATAGGAGAAGCAATGTTCATAGAACAGTCAATGAAAAAATAGTTCTCAGTTACACTACAGCTTCTGGGATCTCTTTACCCTCCTACTCCCAGAGGCCTGTACACATTAGGGAGGGAGAGGGTAAAATTAGGATTCTATCAGGAAGTAAAGATTGCAGGAACGGTGTGGGCTGCAATGACAAAGTAAAAAAAAAAAAAAAAAAAAAAAGTGAGATCGAGGTGCCTGGTGGCTCAGTTGGTTAAGTGTCCAACTGTTGATTTTGGCTCAGGTCATGATCTCCCAGTTCATGACATCAAGCCCCATGTGGGACTCTGCTGACAGGGTGGAGCCTGCTTGGGATTCTCTCTCTGCCCCTCTCCTGCTCACACATGCACCCATGTGCTTGTGTATTTTCTCTCTCTCTCTGTCTCTCTTGCTCTCAAAATAATCATTTATAATTTTTTAAATTTAATTTTAAAAAGAAAAGGAAAAACATGAGATTCAGGGAGCTACGGAACGAGTAAAAACCAAGGACCATGGGCCCCACCTAACTTTATACCCTTCAGTATCCCCAATGTCTCAGAGACAGACCACTAAGCAGTTATCAACAGTATTTATTAGACATTTGTACTCAGAATTCTCCATTCCCAACTATTTCTTTCATTAACTTTTGCCAAAGAAATCGAAGCCATCCATTGTCAGCTTTATTTGTCTTCAAAGTTCATCAGTGCCTGCACTGTAAAGAAAGAGACTGTGAGGCTGAAAAGTTAAAAATATTCAGGACATGCAAATGTTTGAAGACCCTGCTTTTCCCACACAAATCTTCACTAATCTTTACTTATAGTAAGCCCTATGAGTCTGTACTCTTTGCCATAGATGAATTAACCCAGATTAAAGAAGCTACCTTGCTCCTTCTTCTCCTTTTCCCAGAGAACAAGAGAACAAGTGGGAAGGCAGGGCTGAGGACAACTCGAAAGAGCAGAATTAACCTTAGGCAACATTTTGAACTAGGCAAAGCCTGTCTTTGACATCCTGCTCTAAATTCCATGTTCCAATGTAATAAATTCCTCTTATTGCCCTTGTGTACCCACCACAAACCCATTCGTCTTCCCTCATTGTTATTTTCACAATGAGTTGATTTCAACTCAATGGTATAAGGAAGACACCACTAATCCATATCAAATGGTAAAAAATGGCCCCTAACTCTTCCAGTTTTCGTATTTTTAGAAGGAGAATTTATTAACTCAAAATTCATCTCTATGTGGTAAAATTGCAAGGGAGAAATTTAGGGAAAATAATTTTGAGCAAGCAATTTTCTGCTTAAATTAATTCTGCTGTTTAAATAACATACATACTTCTCTCTGCCTGGGCTGACACTAGAACAAGCTGAAAGGAAAAGCCTGTAATTCATAAACCTCTTTTGGGGGTTGGGGAGAGTGGGGTACTTGTGAGCTTTCTGCTCTCTAATCCCCACAGCTATCCAACTTGAGCCTGAGGCCCTACTGCTTAGGTCTGAAACATGCCCTTCAAAGAGAAGAAATGCTTGCAAAAAGGAGTGGACTGCACAAATCGAGCAAGAGCCCACCTTATCCTAATACCCAACAACTGCATTTAGACATGTTCCTCTTGGGAAACAAGCTGTCAGACCTTATAGGATTTAGATTTTCCCTACTGGTAAAGCAGAGCTCTCAGATTCTCTCTGGATTCTAAGAAATAAGGACATAAGGATGTGACACTCCAAACCAAGGATTTGCCTTTTTAAGTCTGAGGTGGAAATTCAGAGGCTGAAATGCCAAAATAGTGCACACCCTCCTCCTTCTCCCCAGTTATATATGCTACTCCAATGTACTTAACCCCTGGTTCCCATGACTGCCCTAAATCCATACCTGCAAACTCCTGCAACCGTTTACGCTCCTCTAGGTTGTACTGAAGCTTTTCTAGCAACTCAAAATATCGGAAGAGTGAATCTCTAGGCCAAACAACACGATCATCCTGATCCATTTCCATTAACCCAGGCAGATTCTGGTGCACATGAGTCTCCCAGTCCAACTGACCTGGACGGAGGAATGGTTCTTAAAAACAAATATAGGTCTGTGGAAGTTGGGTAAGAGCTAAAAGATCCTATGGTGTGGGGAGAAACGCAGGGATGAAAGAGTAAACAGGAAGCAAAGAGGGAAAAGAGTACATCCCTAAGAGACCACTTTTTACAATAAGCAAAGACAGCCACAGTCACACTTATCCAAAGTGAAGCAGAAGTACAGGGGAAATGAAAGAAAGCACAAAGAAAGCAATTAAGACCACAAAGTCAGACTGGTGGAGAAAACTGGGAAGTAGATATAGTGGGAGAGGTCCTATTAAGAATGGCATGTCTCTGGAGAAGTCTGAATTCAAATGGAAGAAACCCTCTGCTTACCAATGGAGTCTAAATATCTGGAGTCAGAAGAAGAGGAGGAATTGAGGGAAGATGAAGACGAGGAGTAAGAATAAGATGAGGAGGAGGAGGAAGAGGAGGAAGAAGAGGCAGACTTTTTCATTTTTGACAAGGACTCTTTTGTTTTCGATACAGATGCCTTTGAACCCTCTTCATCAGCACTGTGTTTAGACTCTTCTTCAAAAGCTGTTGATAACTCCAAAGATTCCCTTTGTTGACTGGCATCTCTATAAGTGAAAGGAGAAATTTTATTGCTTTAAATACCTTTATGAGATACAGCAAGTTGAATCATTATTCTGGCCTTGGACCTTGCCATCCCCTAAAGGTGGGATTTAAGGCAATGAAGGCCAAATTGCTCCCAAAATTTGAGCTTGTAAGCACTTCCAACTTCAATTATTCCATGTGGTATATCCCTATTACTGCCCCTCACCACATAGCTTCTGTGCTCCATTTTACTCAGGTTTCTACATTTCACATCCCACCTTATTTTGCCACATTTTAGCTCCTCACTCTATAGTTCTATGCCTGTTACACCACAACTATAGCTTTGCCCCCTCAATTCTATCTCTTGAGAGGTCCCAAGGTTCAGCTCTTGGCCTTTTTATCTTCCTTATCTACACTCACTCCTTTAGTGCTCTCTTCTCCTGAGTTTAAATGTCTTCTAAATGTGAATTTAAACCTCTAGTCCAGACTTCACTCCTTGATCCAGACTTGTATGTACAACTTTTACTCACATATCATCACTTGCAAGTCTAACAGACATCTCAAGTTCAACCCAAACTGAACTCTTTGCCCATCACACCTCTTCCACTCACAGCCTTCCTCATCTCAGCTAATCCATCCTTCTGGCTGCTCTGGCCAAAACTTTGGAGTCTTTCTTAACACTTCTCTTATACCCCATCCAATCCATCAAGAAATCCTGTTGATTCTACCTTAAAAATATATCTTTTCTCATTGGTAGCACCCTGGTCTGAGCCATCATCACCTCTTGCCTGGATAGCTTCACAGCCTTCTAACTTGTCACTGCTCCTTCCCTTGTTCTCCTATAGCACATCATCAACACAGCAACCAGAATGGTCCTTCTTAAATGTCATTTCATGTCATGGCTCTGCTCCCCATTTCACTTAGAGTCAAAGCCTAAGTCCCTGCAAAGGCCCTCACAGCCCTACAGGATCAGGTCTCCGTGATCTCTCTGACCTCATAATCTATCAATATCCCCCCTGGTCACAGTGGTTTCTTTGCTGTTTCTCAAACACACTGGGAATGCTTCTGGCTTAGGGCCTTTGTACTAGCTGTTCTTTCTGCCTATAACATTCTTTCCATAGATATCCACACAGTAATCCCCTCGTCTCCAAGTCTTTGTTCAGTCATTACTTTTTCAATGAGGCCATCATGACTACCTTGTTTAAAAGTATAACCCATATGCAACCTCCACTCTATATTCCAATCTCCCTTAACCTATTCTAATTTTATTTTTATTTTTTCACAATGCTTATATTTTAATATAGTAGTCTACTTATTTTATATATTGTTTATTATCTCTTTCCCCCTGCTCATATGTAAGCTCCATGAGAACAGGCATTATTGTCTATTTTGTTCACTGATATATCCCAAACATCTAATAAATATTCAATAATTATTTCTTGGGGCACCTGGCTGGCTCAGTCAGTAGAGCCCATGGCTCTTGATATCGGGGTTGTGAGTTCAAGACACATGTTGGATTCAGAGATTACTTAATAAAAAAAATGTTTACATCAATAATTATGTCTTGAATGGATGAATGAGTTTCTTATTTCTCCTTCTGCTCTCTTGTCCACCGCTGAACACTCACAGTCTAGAATAAGATCTGTTTCACAGAAGGTACTTGTGTAAGTTTCCTATGGCTGCTGCAACAAATTACTATAAACTTGGCAGCTTAAAATAACAGACATGTATTCTCTCACAATTCTGGAAGCCAGAAGTCTGAAATTAAGGTGTCTGCAGGGCCATACTCCCTCTGGAAGCTCTAGGGGAGAAGGCTCATTGCTTGCTCTAGCTTCTGGCAGTTGCCTGGCATTCACTGGCTTCCTTTGGCTTGTGTTGCATCACTCTGATTTCCATCTCCATCTTCACATCTCCTTCTCCTCTTCTCTTCTGTCTCTTATAAGGGCCCTTGTCACTGCATTTAGGGCCTACCTGGATAATCCAGGATGATCACATCTCAAGATCCTTAACTTAACTGCATCTGCAAAGACCCTTTTTCCAAATAAAGTCATGTTCACAGGTTCCAGGGGGTTAGGCCATGGGAATTTCTTTTTGGAGACTACCATTCAACTCACTACAATAAGTAGTTATTGAATAAATGGATTATCTCTCAAAGTCAATCTTTATCTTTGATTTTCTACCCTCTCCCTGCTTGTGTGTCCATCTCAGTTCACACAAACTCTCCTAACCTGGCATCCATTTTGCTAAGGCTTGACCTCAGTGCCTCAGGGGACAGGTTTTGTCTCCTGCAGAGCAAAAAACACAGAACAGTGAAGAGAATTATACTGGTGCAGGAGCATAGTATGGAAAAAAGAAAAGAATTCAGATCATAAAGGGAAGAAAACTGAGTGAGGAGAACAGATTGTAGTAAAAAGGTAAAAATGAATGGGGAAGTCCCAATTGTGAATAAAGAATCAGGCAATGTTCTAGAGGCGGGGAATTCTAACCCTGGGGTAAATTTTCTGTCACAAAGGGAAAAATGGGGTCAAAGCCAAGGAGTAGAAACAGGGAATGAGGTCAGGATACTCTTCAGAACTAAACTTGGGTTTGAAAATGGGAAAGCAGACCTCTGGATAATCTGCCGCTTGAATATGTCAGCTTTATGTTGAACCTCCAAATGTGTCATCTCCTCGTTCAGCTCATTCCTGATATTCTGGAAGTTAGTAACTGCCCGAAAGGGCCATTAGGAGTTGGGAGACAGTGGTGAATAGACCTGAGGAGAGGGCTTGGGTGGGGAGAAACCAAGTGAAATATCCATTCCAGGCCCCAAGCCTTCCTGCTACCTCAGGTTCTCTCTATACATAATTTACTAATTCTAGTTTTCACCCTTATTCCCAACTACCCCTCTCAACCAAGTTTCACCTCTTTTGTGCTTACCCATCATGGCTACTATGATATTTCGAAAGATAATGGAACCAAGTAACAACCAAAGGATGACATAGATGCTGCTGAAGGTACGGCTGACTTCAGGCACCTTCCAGGTATCCTGAAGCAATGCATACCAATGGTCCATGGTGAAGAGGATGAATACTGTCACCAGGGAATTCAGAAGGTCCCTAAAGAAAAAGGAGTTGTGGGTACAGACAGAACAGAGATCTAAATCTCTCAGATATGGTATCTTTCCTACTCTTAAAGCAACATAACATTTCTTTGTAGTTTGCTCTGACTTCAGCTTCTTTTCTATCAATTTTTTAGCGAATCATTCTTCAGTCAGGGTTGTTTTATTAGGTTTTCCTTTATCATGAATAATCCAAGAATATCTCTCACTATTCCATTAGTGCCTACAACATAGTAGGTGCTCAATAAATAGGTACTGGCTGAATTTTAAAAAATTGAATAAATCACCAACTACATATCTCTTTTGTAACATCGTTTTTCACTGTTCTATGGCCTTCACCTAAAAGATCACTTCAAAATTTGGCAAACATCATTCCTATTTAGTTTTTTGGTATGAAGTGATTCTTAGGTAAACGGACAGATATGTGACATAAACACGTGATCCCAAATAATTAATAATAATGAATATGTCATAAAAGATCTCAGGAAGGTATATAAATTTTCCTTCTTTCCTTCCTAGTTCTCCATAATACAACTTATTGAAAATATCAGGGCCTAAATAGGATGAATATTTAGGACTTCCCTAACTTAATACTCTTACAAAGCTACCTATTAGCCTGAGACCTAAGAGGTGCTGGCAAGATTGGATTCCGGTTAATACGTAACTATCTCATCTAAATCCAGTTGATTTTCTACTAGCAGTCGGTGTTCTCTAGACAAAGATCTTGTCAGGATTTTACTTTTGAATGTGTATAGGTGTGTGCATGTGTAATGCCCATACTGAGACTTTGGGGTAAAACCAGTGACGTGTTTGAGAGTCATAGTAACAGGTGTTGATCACTTATTGTGTTAAAATCCATTCTAAGTGCAAAGATGCATTACTTTTATCCCTCAGTCTTATGCTATAAGGTAGTGCTACAATAATTCTCATTTTTCAGAAGAGGTAACTGAGGCATAGAAACCAGAGCTTAATCACTAAAATATACTGCTATTTAAAGATGGCTGATGAGGGTATGTTTAAATTTCAAAACCCAGAGCAAACCTGGAACTACTCACCCTATCCTCAAAATCAGAGCTAATACCACTCACTATTCTTTTGCTGTCTCTTTCCTTCTCCTTACTATGATCTATTCCAGTTTCTTAAAATAGACTATATTTTTTGTATTACTTACTTTGGACTAGGTTCCCAGTTTCTTGCCCAAATTCTCTCCCCCCACCCGGGATTCCCCCAGTCCTGCCTACGAGAAGAACATGTGGTACTCCAGGTCCTGGCGAGTTGAACGGGTGTAGTCCTCAAAGAAGTAGACACCAGTCACAGCAAAAATGTAGAAGAAGATGAGCAGCAACATCAAGAGGAAGGTCATACTCTAGAGGCCATGACCCCAAGTCAGCACTGAGCCAGACTAGGCTGATTCTACCTACAGCAGAGTCAAGCCCACCCTGGCAAACTCCCACCAAAACCCTCACTTCCACTCCCAAGCCCAGTTATCTCTAGCCCACAGCAGCTTGCCCCAGCCCTTTCTCATCCAATGGTATTTCATAGGGTCTTTCATTGCCTTCTCTGACACACCCAGACTTGTTTTATGTTAAACTCCCATGTTTACCCACCCTGCCCACTTGGTTTAGCTGCAACACTCAAATCACCTTGAGGGCCCTCACCAGGGCCAAAATAATGACTCGAATTTGACGGAATCGTGCAAAGAGTTTGAGAGATCTTAGCACCCGGCATATCCTTAGCAACTGGAGCCACACAGACTGGCCTGTTACTCCTACCAGCACCACAACCTCAGGAAGCAGGGACTGTAGGAAATACATAGATTATGAGTACAATATACCCCAAAGCACCCATGCACAGTTACCCCTTCTTTATCTCATCTTCTTCATATTTCTTTGGGCATTATCCCTTGAATAGCATTTTCTGGGGACTGTTTCCTATTCAGCCTTCTTGTACTAAATTACTTAAACTCTGCACTTCAATTTGCTCAAACATAAAAAGGGGATTAATATAATGTTTATCTCATTGGGTTGCTGTGGAGCTCAACTGAGAAAATACATGTAAAACACAACAGTGCCTGGCACTTGATAAGTGCTTAGTAACAGGCAGATGTTATTGTTGGGGTTAATGTTGCGGTTTGATTCTGTCTTGCTTCTAATACCAACAACTCCTGCAATGACTGACTTTAGTTTTAGAAAAAAAATCAAAATAATGAAATTCGTCTTGTGATCTAATTAACTTTTCTTGTCATTTTGATTGACCTAGGCTTATTCCTCAACCCACCACACTATTCCTCAGGATACCTATCCTTACCAATATGGTGACAACAAAGTCAAACACATTCCAAGCATTCTTCCAGAAGAGGAAAAAGCTGGATATCCACATAAGAAGGATCTCCAAGATGAAAATAAGCAAGATGAACCAAGCTGCCACCTCCAGACTCAGCTTCAGTGACCACAGTTTGGTATTTGAGGATTCAAGCAATTCTGTGAGAGTAGAGTGAAAGACAAATAAAGGTTAAGGAACTGGGAGGCTGAATAATATAGAATGATCAGATCAGAAACTATTATAAACTACAGTTGTGCCCACTGCTGTTTTATTTTTCATTTTTCTTTTTTTTTCTTTTTTTTTTTTTAGAGAGAGTGTGCAGGTGAGGGAGAAGGGCAGGGTAAGAGAGAGAATCGTAAGCAGGCTCCACACCTCCACACTCAGTGCAGAGGCTGACACAGGGCTCAGTCCCATGACTCTGGGATCATGACGTGAGCCAAAATCAAAAGTTGGACACTAAACCAACTGAGCCACTTTGTTTCTCTTCTTAACACCAGTATTTTTTCAACCTGTGAAATATAGGGGAGGTCAGAATTGACCGTGAAAAATAGCTACAACTCATCTCCTGCTGGTATTGATATGTCTAACAGCTGCAAGTCACTACCTTCCCACTCTGGGGTCACAGAGACACCAAGGGATTACTTTTTTCACTACCACCAACACTGTCTGCTGTACTGGTACCCCGGTCCCAAACTTCACAAAGAAGCAATGGGTCTTGAGAATAGAATGAAAATGTAGGGCCATGATATGTAAAGTGCTTGGTAAGGGAAGTAGAAACAAGAAGCCAGATCCATAGGACATACTTAGTTATAATAAAAAAAAATTTTGAGGGGCACCTGGGTGGCTCAGTTGGTTAAGTGTCTGACTCTTGGTTTCTGCTCAGGTCATGATCTTGAAGTTCGTGAGATCAAGTCCCACATTGGGCTCTGTGCTGGCAGCTCAGAGGCTGCTTGGGATTCTCTCTCTCTGCCTTTCCCCCACTCACTCACTCACTCTCTCTCTCAAAATAGATAAACATTAAAAAATACTTTATAATAAGAAAATTTTTGGTTCTATATTTGTTAGCTCTTAAAACTTTCCCATTCTTCTCTAAAACTGATTTTGTTCAGCAAAGCAAATTAAATCCTATACTTTCTCTCTAGAATCCTGTTTGCTAATTGCTATACTTCAACATCACCTTTATCTTTCAGCCTCTTTATTTTTTTGATGTATTTAATAGATGTATACCATGCTGTAGGAAAAAAAAAACCACAATGAAATAAAAATAGGCTTAAAAGCTAAATAATAATTTGGGAGGCGCATGGGTGGCTCAGTTGGTTAAGTGTCTGACTCTGATTTTGGCCTAGGTCATGATCTCATGGTTCATGAGTTCGAGCCCTACATTGGGCTCTGCAATGACAGTGGGGAGCCTGCTTGGGAGTCTCTCTCTCACTTTCTCTCTCTGCCCCTCCCCCACTTGCGTGCACATGCTCTCTCCCTCTCAAAATAATAAACTTAAAAAAAAGCTAAATAATAATTTGATACATTTCCCTTTGAAATGGAACAATCTAAGAGCCTCCAAATGCACTATGACTGATATCATGGCTGTTAATGGAGATTAGAAGAACATACTTAGTCACTCTGAACAACATAAACTGCTGTGTAGATTTTGACACTTAAACAATTTGAAATTGCTACTGTTTTTTTGTCTGGTTATATCCATAATATTAAATTTAAAAACATATAATACATAAAATATATTTCATTCCCATGCCAAAATAACTGATATGGCTTAGTCAGTTAAGCATCCAACTTCAACTTTGGCTCAGGTCATGATCTCATGGTCTGGGAATTTTAGCCCCCCATCAGGCTCTCTGCTATCAGCACAGAGTCTGCTTCAGACACCCTGTCCCCCTCTCTCCACCTCACCCCTGCTCACTCTCTTGCTTTCAAAAATAAATACAAACATTAAAAATTTTTAAAAATAACTGAATGAATTCATTTGTGGACAAATCATGTGTTTTATTAAAAATTTTTAAAAAATGTTTACTTATTTTGAGAAGGAGAGAGAGAGAGAGCACAAATTGGGGAGGAGCAGAGAAAGAGGAAGAGAGAGAAAATTCCAAGCAGGCTCCACACTGTCAGCAAAGAGCCCAATGAGGGGCTCAAGCTCATGAACACATGAGATCATGACCTGACCTGAAACCACGAGTCAGATGCTTAACCAACTGAGACACCCAGGGGCCCCTTATATATTTTCTTTAAAAAATGATGGGGGCAGGAAAGAAAGAAGACTTGGCTCATTATATCCACAATGAAGCAAGGAACACTAATGCTATATAAAGTTTTTGATCAGATGAATGCAGTTTATAGAAACTGATGAAGATCATGTTGAGATAAACTTGCAGAATTATTCTTATATATAGTACAAGATATCTCTAGAACTTCAAACTCAATGTAAAACATTATAATGACATTATACACAAATTTTTTTTTGTTAGAAATAGACTATTCACACTTGCAATGTGTTATTTTCAGAAAACGGATTGCAAATGAGTCAAATCTTCTTACTTTTCTCCCTCTCATCATTTGGAAACAAAATGTGAAAATTAAAAAAATAAGCCAAAATAATGTTTAAAATGAAAAGTAGAATTACCAATATCACTGTGAAAGTAGATTTTTTTCTAATTTTTACACCCTAATTTGTAATTAAATTTACACCTACACCTTAACATGTACTTAACATATAATACATAATTATTATTATGCAATTAATATAATGAAATACGTCAAGTATATCTCAATTTTTAAAAAGGAACAAAAAATTACATTTAAAAACATAATACGTAAAATAAACATATTTGATTCAGGACCAAACAATATATAATGGCCTTTAAAAATTCATTTATGAAGAAATCATATATTTACTTTAAAAACAGCACGAATCACTTATAAAATGGCAAAAATGAAAATAAGCTAACATAATTTTTTACATTATATAATATACATTAAAATACAATATTGAATAATATGCTAGTCTAAAGCATTATTTTTACTTCAACTTCCTTTTTTTTTTTTAAGTTTTTACTTTTGAGAGCTTACGCACATGAGCTGGAGAGTGGCAGACACAGAATCCAAAACAGGCTCCAGGCCCCAAGCAGTCAGCACAGAGCCAAACACGGGGCTCAAACTCATGAACCATGAGACAATGACCTGAGCTGAAGTCAGATGCTTAACCAACCGACTGAGCCACCCAGGTGCCCCAATTTGCATGTGATAAAAAGAAGCAAGTTGAGGGGCGCCTGGGTGGCTTAGTCGGTTAGGCGTCTGACTTCAGCTCAGGTCATCTCACGGTTTGTGAGTTTGCTCACGGTTCTTGAGTTTGAGCCCTGGGTCAGGCTCTGTGCTGACAGCTTGGAGCCTGGAGCCTGTTTCAGATTCTGTGCCTCCCTCTCTCTCTGCCCCTCCCTCACTCATGATTTCAAAAATAAGAAATAAATATTAAAAAAAATTTTTACATCACATACAAATAATGGAATGATTAAAAGTCCTAGGGAGATTTTCAAGTTTAGAGCTAACTGGGAGACAAAATCACAAGACAAAAAAGATTGGGGAGCTTTCATCTAGAGAACTGCTTGTTAATTATGATTTTTCCCCCATCTGTAACAACATTCTCTGTGATCTGGAAAAAAAATTTTTAAAGCCTAAACAGTCTTAACGTTTATCATATGAATTAGCCTGTTCAAAGAAATCTGTTAGTCACAAATTCTTTCCCTTTGCAAAATCCCTCCTGCTTTTCTACCATGAGAACGTACTTAATACAATTTTCCTGAACTTGTCAGGTAATTCCCACTCAGGCAACCTACCTATCCTATGGGACAGTGATCATGTTTCATATCCAGCTGTTTTACCAACTAGAGGGGTATTCTATTTTGATTTGTCCATTAGATCTAGGAAATCCCGTACATTTATTGCTGTTTACTTTATTCCAAGGCTTAAGACTACATCCCTAACCCCTCAAGGCAAATACATGCCAGTTATCGTAAAAGAAATTGGAAATGTGGGTGACTTAGTTCAAAATCTTTACCACAATGGGGAGAAAATAAAATACTTCAAAGTATATAGTATACTGTAGTGGATCAATGACATCAAGTATTGTATATTTAAATATCTTTGACCTGATTGCATTAAATACTTAAAAATTTTTTTTAAATATCTATTTTTTTTTTTTTTTTGAGAGAGCAAGAGACACAAAGCATGAGCAGCAGAGGAGCACAGAGAGGAGGAGACAGAATCAGAAGCACGCTCCAGGCTCTGAGCTGTCAGCATAGAGCCTGATGTAGGGCTCAAACTCACTAACCTCAAGATCATGACCTGAGCTGAAGTTGGATGCTCAACCGATTGAGCCACCCAGGTGCCCCTACATTAAAGGATTTTTAAATGGGAAAGTTCCTCAAAACAGTGAGGATGAAACAAGGAAGTAAATACTGTCCTTTTCATTTCTGAGCAATCTGTTTGAGGTGATAATCAAATGAGCTCACTGATTTTCCAGATGTTCTTTTACTTCTAATACATTTCATATAATTTAGGACTGATTTTAGAGTCATTTACTCTTAAGTCATGTTTCGGCTCATCCAATATTTTAGTTGTGTCTAACTTTACACACTTTGTGAGCTTTCTTATTTGTACTTAATATTTGACATACTTGTAAAAAATGTAAATGTGATATCAGTTACTGACAGGCACCAACCAATACCTCTAATACAAAAGGCTAATTCAAACAAATATTAAACTAAACTGACACAAGAAATATAACCGGTCTTCCCATCTTCGGTTTCGTGTAACTCTATTATATTCTTCAGTGTCTAGCTTGCTTTGTATCTACCATACTCTTTGAAAGCCCTCCAAATGTTTCCAGGTCTTAACAGTTGCACAAATCATACTCCAGGAGACTCAATATAGGTGTCCTTATCACAATTCAAGTAACATTGAGAAATGAAAAATGATCAATTTATAGGAAAAATGACTCATAGCCACTTCCTCTTTCATTTAATGTCAGTTCTCACCTATTTCAACCATCAGTACGATTGTATTCAAAAAGATGAGAAAGATGATGAAGTTTGTGAAGAGAGGGCCTGTTTTCTCTTAAGGAAACATCCAGAGTGGAATTCTTTTTTATACAGGTGAAATAATAAGGGTAAGAATAGAACCAGTGAGGATGAGAAGAAAATGGAGTTTGGAAAAGGGAAAGTCAGTCATCAGGCAGATGATGAGGCAAGAGAGACAGTAAAGGCATGGGATAAAAGTGAGGGGTATGAAAGGATACACTCAAGGACCCATCCAGCCCACAAGGAAAGAGGTGGCCTCTGACTGTAGCGCACATGAAGCCTGCTCATCAGTCTCCGGCCACGTGTAATACGTTCTACATGTCGAGGCTTTATGGAGAAGCGCACAAGCTGGTGTTGATCTCCCAACATAAGCTTCTTCTGACCGGAAGGATCTATACCAGAAAATAAAGGGCACAGTGGATAAACATAAAGAGAAGTCTCTGGGTGATATGGAGAGCAGGTAGGACCGGGGCAGGAATACTGGTTACATAACGGGTCCTGTAATGCAGGGGATTGCCTTGCTGTTCTTACAGCAACTGACATTAGTTTGAAGTAAGAGCTAATACATTGCTTATGACCAACACTGTCAATGCCCAAGAGAAAAGGCACAGATTCAACCCTCAAAGTTTTCAGGGTCTTTGGTCGAAACTTCCAAATCAGCCAGAGCTAATAGTTATCCTAGGCCTAAAAGTGAGCAACATGGGTCCTATCTCCTGGGTTCAAAGAGCTTTACTTATAAAGCCCTTAATTTATCAAGTTTGGTATCATTTACAAACTAGCAACCAAACCAATCGTCCCTGAATTTTTCATCCTTAAAATTGTCTTTCTGCTTCCTACTCTTTTGAGGGTGTGAAGGGGAGTTTTAAATTTATGCTAGTTAAGAAACAGAATGCTGACCAAGTATCTCTCGGATAGTGTGTCGTGGCACAGCTTGGCTCAAGCCTTGCAGATGCTCGATGAGAGAGAAAGTATCAATGAGACGTGAACGTATGGCATCAGCTCGGGGCAGTTGCACGTGTCCTGCTGGGTGACTGGTGGCCATGTCTGTTAAAATAAAGGAAAAACCAAGAGTCATTTCATTATTGGAGTTGCAGCAAAGATTAGAAGTTTCCTTCCCCTTCTCCCACCTTCTTTGCCCTTAAGAAGTCAAACACATTGTACCAAGACTCAAGGGTTTTTTTAAACAAAAGGAGCTGAGAGTCCTAATAGAG
This sequence comes from Lynx rufus, assembly GCF_022079265.1. Taxonomy (NCBI): domain Eukaryota; kingdom Metazoa; phylum Chordata; class Mammalia; order Carnivora; family Felidae; genus Lynx; species Lynx rufus. The sequence goes on along the minus strand of NW_025814827.1, from coordinate 31,170,264 downwards.
ACATTGCACGGTAGACCAAGTGGCCAGGCACCTTTACTTGTGTCACATCGTTTCTCATTAAGAGTAGCAGCCACAGGGAAGGAGTCCCAGGGCTGGACAAAGAGGAAATCGGAGCACCACCGGGATCTGAGGTAATCAGGCAATGCAATGTGGTGAGGCAGTGAGGGACTCAGGGCTGCCTCCGAAAGACAAACCAAGAGGAATTGGACAAGTTGCAGCAGCCTGACATTACGAAAATGTGTTCCGTCCCAAGTGTGTTCCTCGGATGCCAGCTCCATCTGTCAATACCCGCTTCTGGGCCTCACCTCAGCCCAGGCTCTTTTCCGCCCACTCAGCCCTGACTTCACGTCTCCGCCTCCCGCGCCCTCTGAACTCGGCTCTCCCCACGCAAGACGAGATCAGGGTCGGTTCCCAGCTCTGCAGCGCCCCATTTCCAGTTCGGCCCTGCCCCGCCCCACTCTACCCCACTTGCTCCCTAAGGTCTGGCTCGCCGCGGGCCCAACCCCAGGCCCAGGCCCAGCCCCCGGCCCCCGGCCCCCAGCCCAGGCCCCCGGCCAGCCCGGTCAGCCCGGGAACCCGCCGCCTCAGCCCCGCCCCGCGCTCCGGCCACTCGGCGGTTACCAGCTGGTCCCGCCCGCCCGACGCAGGCGCCACGCAGCCAATCGGAGGCTGCCACACTGCGGCCCGAGCCGGGCTGGGGGGTTGGGACCTCCGGCTGCAGGTCCGCCTGGGCCAGACGCACGAGCGCAAGCAGAAGGTGCGTGGTCGCGGCCGGCCTTTGCAGTCCCCGCCGAGCCCCGACCCTCCCGGCCGCCCCCAACCTCACCTCGTCGCCATGCGCCCTCGCTGCCGAGCCCTGTTCCCGGGCGTGGCGCTGCTATTCGCCACGGCCCGTCTCGCCGCCGCCTCCGACGTGCTGGAACTCACTGACGACAACTTCGAGAGTCGCATCTCGGACACGGGTTCTGCGGGCCTCATGCTCGTCGAGTTCTTCGCCCCTTGGTGAGGCCACTAAGCCGGGGCGTGGATGGGAGGGAGAGCCGGGCTGGGCCGGGGGCGAAGGCGCGGGAACGGTTGGGCCTACGCAGCGCCGGCGCCCTCCCACCATTCCAGCAGGCCTCGCTGCAGCCGGCAAATTTCCCACCCCCGGGGGGCCGCGCTGCCTTGCTGAGAGAGAAGTCGGTGCTGATCGCCTAGGAACAAGATCCGGGAAGGAAACCCGAAGGCCCCATTCACGCAGGGCCACATCCTTACCTCCGTGCTCTTGCGGCACTTCCTATTTGCAGAAGGTTTAACCACCTCCTACCCCGCTTAGATTGGTATCTTTACAGTTTCTGGGTGAGTCAGTGTTAATGCTCTGCGTCCTACAAATGAGGCATCCCAAGGCCTTATGCTGGAAGCGAACGTTTCACCAAGTGCAGAGGCCCTGGGCCCCCAGAGCACTTCCTTTCTTCTTGCCCCACGCCCCGCAGCCATTGGTTTCTAGCCAAGGTCACTCAGTGGCTGCAGAATGGTCATAAGTGCTTTCTTGAGGCAGGCAGTTATTTTGTCCCATCGCATGGTGCACACTTTCTTTATTAAGCTGATCACATCTCAGCACCAGCAGAATCCCATCCAAAAAAAAAAGTAGGTAAAAAGAAACATTTCATCAGAATCTGTCTGAAGTGTTAATTTTAATTAGAATTTCTGAAAAATGCCGTGAAAGACTCCAGTGAGAAAGTAACCACTGTGGGGAGAAATAGTCCACTTGAGGGTGATATAACTGAACAAGGGTGTAAATTCCTTAGGATACAACTAACTCAAAAAGTTGGGGGTAGGGAGAGACAGCAAATAGGATTTCTGGCCAAGTAGACCGGAATGTTTTCGTTTGTTTTTAAACTCCCAGATCTTTCCCACAGAGAGCCATGATTAATTTAAAACTTGGGATGGCTCAATATATCCATACTAATTACAGTACTTGATTTTTTATCTCCTCCTGACACAATACCATTAGTTAAAAACGAATTGTATTCAAAAGTGTCAGTAAAACAAAGTTGGTGTGTAACTTCTGACTGGTTCTTCACTCAGCAAGGACTCGGCTGACCTGCTGAGGGTAAAGTCCTGTAATGAAGACCACCTGAACCAGAAAGATGTGTTAGAGGCAACAGATTTTGTGTCCAGGACATCCTTGTGGTTAACTGGTAGTACTGATTACAAATCATATGTGCTCTTTATACATCTCCAGAAGTCACATTCTCCCTTAGAAACAGCTCTTCACAATCAATTAACCATGCGGTTAACTTTGAAGGGGTGTAACTGTACTTAGAGTGACAGGATGGGGTTGTAATCAGAATTGGGTGGTGCTTCTGTGACTACAGGGGTCAACATAGAGTGAATTACTGCAGAATAGTGGGCTATGAGACTATTAGTTTAAAGCAGATTTTGGTTTTTGGTTTTTTTTTGATTGAAGGTATTCTTTCCTAATTTAAATTGTTGTATCTGCTTCCCTAAAAACTGCATATCCTGTCATGCACTAAATTATCCCCCAAATTGGGTGGATCTCTGCTGTGGTGTTTGCTTTTAATTGGTCTAGAAGGTAAGGTCATCCTCCACAATGCTGGCAGGAAGGATCAGTTTTCTGAATGACTAATTTGGAATCAAGGAAGTCTAGTGTTGACCATGTCCTTATTTCTTCACATTCAACTTTTTATTTATTAATACTTCAGCTGGAAATATTTTCTGACTGCTGTATTCCTGTGTACAGATCAAGAGAGCTAGCTCACAAGTTAGATAGGAACAGTTAAAGAATCCTTATTGAAACTAAATTGACCTATTTTGAGCAAGTTTTTCATCTCCTTTGTTTTTGGGTATTTTTTGCACTTTCATTTTGTAGTGAAAGTGAAAGATTTCTTTGCGGTTGAGTTTATAGACTGATATTTCCATTATGGAGTTAATTGTCTGTAGCTTGTAAGAATGGGAGTATCCAGATTTCTCTGGGGAAATAAATAGCACTATTTAAATGTGATAATATCTGAAAATTTATTGATATTTTCTGAAAACTTACTGATCAGCATTAAGTTTTAAGTCCTCAACATCTACTTATGTTGTAGATTTGTGCCTTGCCATCTAGGACGGTAGCATTCAATGATATTTGATATACAGCATTTCTGGAGTACATACAGAAAAAGCCCATATGGATAGCATAAAATGGAATATTTTTTTGTACATGCCGATTCCTTTATTTGGAATTCCTGGTATACCTGCCCACCCCAAATTGGTCTTTTCAAAAAGATTTAGCTCAAAAGTTACTTTTTCCTTGAACAACTAACTGGTTGCTCCTGCCTTTCTCTTGGGACCTAATAATACACCTAATATCACCCCTTCCAGACAGGGAAAGGACTACATCAGTTTTTCTGTCAGAGACCTTTATCAAAGGAAATAATGATTGCTGAGTGAATATATGTGGGGATTTATTATTAACTGCTAGATACCATCCCTGAAGGTGATGGAATTGTTTGTGTTTTAATACTGTCTAGGGTTGGGTGAAAGAAGTAGTGGTTAATCTTGATGTTCACCTTCAAACTCCACCTGAATTCCATTCCTCATGAATTTGAAGAAGGCAGTCTCCTCCAGTCTCTTTGGAATTCGTTAAACAGGTCCTTCCTTGGGGGCATTTGATGACCTTATGGATGCAGCCAGTACTAAGGGCAGTGGGTTTCAGTTGCAACCTTGCCGCTTACATACCTCCCCATACCCCTGGTTTCCTCCCAGATTGCTGGAGGAATCATTCAGTAGAGTCCCAGGGTGGGGCCCAAGCATACAATTTTTCTAATGCACCCCCCATGGATATTTTTTATATGCATCTGTGTTTGTGAGTTTGTGTGTTGAGACCCACCGGTCTGGTCTAATTATTTCATGCTATTTTTTCTCTTCAAATGTTTTCAGATGGTTGAGGTGAAACTATTCCTAAATCTGTTGCCTCAGCCTTCTTGATAATTGCATATTCAACAGAAATCTCTCTTCTCTTTTTTATATTCTCATTGCTGTCACTCTGGTCCAAGTTTCAGTGTCTGTCATGTGAAATATATTATCTTCTAGGTGGCTTTTATTCTTATCTGTACTTTCCCCCTTTCTTTCTATATATTGCTGGCTGATGTATTCTTAATACAAATAACACATTATCTCAACAACAACAAAAAAACCCTTGCAGTTCTCTAAATGTATCATTTTCACTAGTAGTTTTACCTTTGCTCTACTATTCCCCTTATCTAAAATACCCCAGGACAGGTCCTAGCTGAAGCATTAAATCCTTAAAGGCCCAGATCCAATTCTCGCTCCCTTTAACAATTTTTTTTCCCATCTTGGAACTCTTACTATGTTCCCAAAAGCCTGAATTTCTCAGATAAATTGTTTATTTTATTAGATTAGTTAGAACTTATATATTTTCATTACAGTCCAGGTACGTGAATTATGCAATATAAAAGGAATACAGAGGAGCGCCTGGGTGGCTCAGTAGGTTGACCATCCGACTTCAACTCAGGTCATGATTTCACAGTTCGTGAGTTCGAGCCCTGCGTCGGGCTCTGTGCTGACAGCTCAGAGCCTGGAGCCTGCTTTGGATTCTGTGTCTCCCTCTCTCTGCCCCTTTCCCGCTCATGCTCTGTCTGTCTCCAAAAATGAATAAATGTTAAAAAAATTTTTTTTTTAATAAATAAAAGGAATACAGAAAATGTAATGAGTAATACCATATTTCAGACACATCTAAGATGCCACTGATTGTGAGAGGAATCTTTATTTTATGTCTCACAAAGAAGGAAATGCTACCATTGAAATTATGACAATGATTGCAGGGCACATGCCAATTTCAGATACAGTAAAATATGCATCCATGAAATATAGGGAATACCATTTATTCACCACCCAGTCTAAAAATTAAAGCCAACGCCAGTCAGAGTGGCCAAAATGAACAAATCAGGAGACTATAGATGCTGGAGAGGATGTGGAGAAACGGGAACCCTCTTGCACTGTTGGTGGGAATGCAAATTGGTGCAGCCGCTCTGGAAAGCAGTGTGGAGGTTCCTCAGAAAATTAAAAATAGACCTACCCTATGACCCAGCAATAGCACTGCTAGGAATCTACCCAAGGGATACAGGAGTACTGATGCATAGGGGCACTTGTACCCCGATGTTTATAGCAGCACTCTCAACAATAGCCAAATTATGGAAAGAGCCTAAATGTCCATCAACTGATGAATGGATAAAGAAATTGTGGTTTATATACACAATGGAATACTACGTGGCAATGAGAAAAAATGAAATATGGCCTTTTGTAGCAACGTGGATGGAACTGGAGAGTGTGATGCTAAGTGAAATAAGCCATACAGAGAAAGACAGATACCATATGTTTTCACTCTTATGTGGATCCTGAGAAACTTAACAGGAACCCATGGGGGAGGGGAAGGAAAAAAAAAAAAAAAAAGGACGTTAGAGTGGGAGAGAGCCAAAGCATAAGAGACTGTTAAAAACTGAGAACAAACTGAGGGTTGATGGGGGGTGGGAGGGAGGGGCGGGTGGGTGATGGGTATTGAGGAGGGCACCTTTTGGGATGAGCACTGGGTGTTGTATGGAAACCAATTTGTCAATAAACTTCATATAAAAAAAAAAAATAAAATAAAAATAAAAATAAAAATTAAAGCCAGTATAGTCAAAGCCTCTGGTACATCCCTTCCCCATCTTATGTACTCCCCTATCCTAACTTTGGTGTTTATCATTTATCATACTTTTAGTAAATATGTGACACTAAGCAACATCTAATATTACAGTCTTTTTTTTCTTTTAAGTTTATTTATTTTTAAGAGCGAGAGAAGGAGAGAGAGAATCCCAAGCACTGGCAGTACAGAGCCCAATGCAGGGCTTGAACCCATGAACCATGAGCTCATGACCTGAGCCAAAGTCAGATGTTTTAAACAAGTTTTAGGGGTAAAATGCTTCCAAGTTATTTATCCATCAATTAATAAAATAAATTTTGAGAGTATTGGCTCTGAAATCTATCAGGTTAAGTGTTTTCCACGTTTCCTTCTGTTTTCTAATTCTGTTTTTGCTCTCTATGGGGAGGTTACAGAACTACTGTACCTTCTCAAAGGGCCTGTGCAGCCCACTGGGTTTTGAAGAGATGATTTATAGTTGGTACTAGGTACATCCTGAGGAGAAATGTCTCCCTCTCCCCCTGTTGCATATACAGTGTGCCCGAGGGACTGTTAGGACTTCCCAGGCATAGGAGCAGGTGTTTCTGATGGCCCTCTGAGAAAATATTCTGACAGTGCTTTATCCTCATCAGTTCTTACAGTCAGATGAATTGTGTAGCTGTAAAAATGGGACTTGGCATCTTAAGTATGTCATTCTAATGCTGTGTTGAAACTTGGTTGATAAGAAAAAGAGGCTCCCCAACAGCTGCTCAAGTATCTATTTATAGAAAATGAGTGCCTTTTGGGCCTCATTCTGCTACCCCCTCAAACTGGGTTTCTGGACAAAGGGATTCCTGTTGAAGGAATGGAGAAAAAGTACTTGATGGTGATTAAGTCTTAAAGAGTTAATACCATACTTGAAACCTTATATACAAGTTTTCAATCACTCTATTTTTAAGAACCACTGTGCTGATTTCCCAAGGGGGAAAAAAATGTACCTTCCTTTGGGAAATACTACCAGGGATGGAATTGCTCATGTCTTGCCCATCATTTTATCTTCATTAATTACTTTGAAAGGCTTGAGCCCTTTCTTTCCCTCTTTAATGTGGGTTGTAATTCTGACTGTAGTTTTCAGGGCTCTCTTTTTTTTTTCTTTTTTTTTTTTTTTTTTTTTTTAAAGAGAGAGCACACATGAGCAGGGGAGAGGGGCAGACGGAGAGAGAGAATGTTAAGCAGGCAAGCAGGCTCCGTGCTCAGTGTGGAGCCCAATGCATGGCTCAATCCCATGACCATGGGATCATGACCTAAGCCAGAATAAAGAGTCGGATACTTAACTGACTGAGCCACCCAGGTGCCCCTCAGTTATACTTTTAATTGAGAAGAAAATAGATGGCTGCTCTGAACTGAGCCAGTCCTACAGAGTCAAACTCAGGTTAGGGATCGTACCTTTACCTTGTGAGAACTCTGGTTACTCTATTAGTAATGAATGTTGTTCAGGTGATATTTTCGCTTTTGGAAGCAGCTACTAGTTCAAAAGTAGTATTATAGTTTGAGATTTTTCCTAGAGAAATGTTGACAATCTTGAAGGATTAAACTAAGAATTTGGGTTTTTGTTTTGTTTTTTTGTTATATTTATATAGGTGTGGACACTGCAAGAGGCTTGCCCCTGAGTATGAAGCTGCAGCAACCAGATTAAAAGGAATAGTCCCATTAGCAAAGGTGAGTATAGACAGATTCTTCATTAAAGAAAATTAATTATTTTAAATAATAGTTTATAAAATTAACATTCATTTTCTTTACTCTTAGGTGCTAAGAAGAGAGAACACTAGTTTCTGGGCAAATACACAACTATTGTATTAATTTTGGTTTTAAAAGATTAAAAGTAGTGAAACTAAGGGAATTACTGGCATAAGAAGTAAAGTATATGGTAAATAAGACTTAAGGGGCAAATATAGAGAGTAAAATATAGTAGTCAAGGTTACAGAAAAATTATTAAATAAATGAGTTCCCTAAACTACCTTATGATATTCACAGTGACTGGAATAGGAAAATGACAAGGTGCTATAAGTATGTAACTAACTGGTCAGCTATAAACTCGGTATTTGCTTTTGCAATCAAAATAATGCTTCTAGAGTTTGGCCATTATTACAGCAAACCCATAGTTGCTCCACTGTAAAAGCTCACATCTTGGCCAGTCTCAAATAAATAGTTCATGCATATATACAACTGTTTTTGGAAATTGCTTTTGATCCTGATGTTTCTATGGCGATTTGCCATAGGGGGAAAAAAGTTGAGTCATGATTTAATTCCTGTCTTGTGTGGCTATAGCCTGTGTTACTATGGACACATTACTTTTAAACCTCAGTTTATGTTATTGGGACCATACTTCAGGTCTTGTGAAGAGTAAATGAAATAACATATGCAAAGTGCCTAATGCATAACCTACTTTAGAGTAAGTGGTTAAATAGATAGGAGTTGTTTTCCTTCTTCTTAATAGGCCTCACTAGATCTGTCTTGTTATAGGTCAGCCCATATTCAAACTAGCATATTAAGTATTGACACCTTTGCTAAAAAAACTCTAGATGATTTGCCAAATTAAATTGTACTCCACCTCCCCCCAAAGGGTACATCCATACATCCCCTTGATAATCATCATTATCAAAGTAAGATGCTATTAGTAATTTAAGTGATTTATCCCGCATGTATTTTTTTTTTAATGATTACCTATTTTTGAGACAGTGCAGTCAGGGGAGGGGCAGAGAGAGGGGGACAGAAGATCCGAAGCAGGCTTTGCACTGACAGCAGTGAGCCTGATGTGGTGCTTGAAGTCATGAATCACAAGATCATGACTTGAGCTGAAGTCGGATGCTCAGCTGACAGGCGCTCCCTCTAAGGCAGAAAAAAGGCCGAGACCACTGCTATAAACAATAGAGACTTCGAAGTCAGATTTTAAATAGTCATTTGTGCATTTTGTAGGAAGTCCAGCAATCTAAATTTTAATGAATTCTTTAAGTGGTTCTGATCCAGCTAGCCCAGCACCAGTCTGCCCTTAAAATCTAATACTCCGTGGCATGTATACGAAGAATTGCTTGATCCTTTTATGATTTGACCAGTCTTAGTATTGGGGGAATATAGGAGGAGCCTGCAACAGGCATCTGGATAACAGATGGTTCATGTATTTTAATCTTTAGGTTGATTGTACTGCTAACACGAACACCTGTAATAAGTATGGAGTCAGTGGATATCCAACCCTGAAGATATTTAGAGATGGTGAAGAAGCTGGTGCTTATGATGGGCCCAGGACTGCCGGTAAGAATTTTGGATTACATTCTGGAAACTGAATTTGTTAAGTGCTCTCTTTTTTGTAGTGGGAACATGATATTTTTCTATATAACATAACTTTCAGTCTTAAAAAATCCTCCTAAGAGGTCAGTTTGGTATCTAAAAAAGACTTCTCTAAATGAACATTATATAAGTAATATAGGAAATACTTGAACTTGGGGGCGCCTGGGTAGCTCAGTCAGTTAAGTGTCTGACTCCAGCTCAGTCATGATCTCACAGTTCGTGAGTTTGAGTCCCACGTTGGACTCTGTGCTGACAGCTCGAAGCTTGGCGCCTGCTTCGGATTCTGTCTCCATCTCTCTCTACCCCTCCCCCACTCACACACTGTCTCTCTCTCTCTCTCTCAAAAATAAACATTAAAAAAAAAAAGAAAATACTTGAACTTGAATTAGGAGGTCTACTATGCAGTTTCTCATTTGACATATTTTTTGAATACTTCCTCGGTGCCAGATATTCTAGGTATAGTAGGTGCTCTGTATTTGTTGATAAACAAAACAGACAAGGTTCCTACTCTAATGGTGCTTACATTCTGGGAAATGAAGAGAAAAGGGCAACAAACAAGTTTAAAAATATATAGAGATAACTACTTCACATCCGTTAGGATGGCTACTATCAAAAACACACACACAGAGGGGCGCCTGGGTGGCTCAGTAGGTTAAGCGTCCGTCTTCGGCTCAGGTCATGATCTCACGGTTCGTGAGTTCGAGCCCTGCGTTGGGCTCTGTGCTGACAGCTCAGAGCCTGGAGCCTGCTTCGGATTGTGTCTCCCTCTCTCTCTGCCCCTCCCTGTTCATGCTCTGTCTCTCTCTGTCTCAAAAATAAATAAAACATTTAAAAAAAAATTAAAAAAAAAACACACACACAGAGAAAATAACAAGTGTCAATGAAGATGCAAAGATATTGGAACCATTGCGTACTGTTAGTATGAATATAAAATGCTATAGCTGCTATGGAAAACAATATGAAAATTCCTGAAAAAAATAGAATTACTGTGTGATCTAACAATTCTACTTCTGGATATATACCCAAAAGAATTAAGAGCAGGGTCTTGAAGGTACATATGTGCACCTGTGTTTAGAGCTGCATTATTCACGATAGCAAAAAGGTGGAAGCAACCCAAGTGTGGCATCACTGGATGACTCAACCTAAAAAATGTGGTATATTATTAATAATTATATACAAAGCATGTATAATATAAAGCATTATATAATAAGCATATATAATACAGTGGAATATCATTCAGCCTCAGAAAATGAAGTTCTGACATGTGCTGTAACAGGGATGAACCTTGAAGACATGCTCGGTGAGATAAACCAATCACAGAAAGATAAATACCATGACATGCCAACTTTTATGAAGTTCCTAGTATAGTAAAATTCGTAGGGACAGAAAATAGAATAGTTCTCAAGGACTGTGGGGTGAAGAAAATGTAGAGGTTTTTTTTTTTTTTAATGAGTAGAGTTTTACTTTTGCAAGATAACAAGAGTACTGGAGAGTGGTTGTACAATGATGTGAGTGTACTTAATGCCACAGAACTGTACACTTAAAAATGGTTAAGATGGGGCACCTGGGTGGCACAGTTGGTTAAGCATATGACTCTTGATTTTGGTTCAGGTCATGAGCCCAGGTTCCTGGTATTGAGCCCCACGTCGGGCTCCATGCTCAGTGCAGAGATTATCTCCCTCTCCTGCCCCTCCCCCGCTCACACACATACTCTCTTTTTTAAAAAATGAATTAAAAATGTTATTATGTATATTTTATCACAATGAAAAAATTATGTCAATATATATGGATAAGATAAATTTAATTTGTGATAAGAGCATTAAAGGGGAAAATTAGGGGCACCTGGGTGACCCAGTCGGTTAAGTGTCCAACTTTGGCTCAGGTCATGATCATGATTCGTGAATTCTAGCCCCACATCCTGCTCTCTGTTGTCAACACAGATCCTGCTTTGGGTCCTCTGTTCCCCTCTCTCTGCCCCTCCGCCACTGACACGTGCCTGTGCTTCCCCTCCCCCCCATCAAAGATTTAAAAAAAAACATTGGGGCGCCTGGGTGCCTTAGTTGGTTAAGCGTCCGACTTCGCCTCAGGTCATGATCTTGCAGTTCATGAGTATGAGCCCCACGTCAGGCTCTGTGCTGACAGCTCAGAGCCTGGAGCCTGTTTCAGATTCTGTGTCTCCCTCTCTCTCTCTGATCCTCCCCCGTTCATGCTCTGTCTCTCTCTGTCTCAAAAATAAATAAACGTTAAAAAAAAATTAGAAAAAAACATTAAATTTTTTTTTTTAAAAGGAGAAAAATAAAACCATATGATAGTGATTGGGTTTGGGAGTACCACATCATCAGAGTTATCAGATGTAACTTTTGAGCTGAGACATGAATGATAGGAATGAGCTAGCCTTGAGATCTGGGCCAAAGCCTTCCAAGCAGAGGGAAGACTCTAAGGTATACAAAAAGGCCCTAAGGTATAACTGAGCTTGATGTGTTCAAGGGACAGAAAAGACCATGTGGCTGGAGTATAATTAGCATAGATGACAAATGAAGTTTGAAAGGCAAATAGGGACTGGATCCTATAGAGCCTATTATTTTTTATTTTTTTATGGTTGTTCCTACAATATTCTTTTATTTTTATTTAATTTATTTTTTAAATTTACATCCAAGTTAGCATATAGTGCAACACTGATTTCAGGAGTAGATTCCTTAATGCCCCTTACCCGTTTAGCCCATCCCCCACTCCCACAACCCCTCCAGTAACACTCTGTTCTCCATATTTAAGAGTATCTTATGTTTTGTCTCCCTCCCTGTTTTTATATTATTTTTGCTTCTCTTCCCTTCTGTTCATCTGTTCTATGTCTTAAAGTCCTCATATGAAGTCATATGATACTTGTCTTTCTCTGACTTATTTCTCTTAGGTAGTTCCAAATGGCAAGATTTCATTCTTTTTGATTACCGAGTAATACTCCATTGTGTATATATACCACGTCTTTTTATTTTTTTTTAATTTTTTTTTAACATTTATTTATTTTTTGAGAGACACAGACAGAGAACAAGTTGGGGAGGGGCAGATAGAGAAGGAGACACAGAATCTGAAGCAGGCTTCAGGCTCCAAGCTGTCAGCACAGAGCCTGACACGGGGCTCAAACTCACAAACCGTGAGATCATGACCTGAGCCGAAGTCGAACGCTTAACCGACTGAGCCACCCAGGCGTCCCAGTATACCACATTTTCTTTATCCATTCATCTGTCGATGGACATTTGGGCTCTTTCCATACTTTGGCTATTGTTGATAGTGCTGCTATAAACATTGGGGTGCATGTGTCCCTTTGAAACAGCATACCTGTATTCCTCAGATAAATACCTAGTAGTGCAATTGCCAGGTCGTAGGATAGTTCTATTTTTAATTTTTTGAGGAACCTCCATACTGTTTTCCAGAGTGGCTGCACCAGTTTGCATTCCCACCAGCAGTGCAAAAGGGTTCCCCTTTCTCTCCATCCTCGTCAACATCTGTTGTTGCCTGAGTTGTTAATGTTAGCCATTCTGACAGGTGTGAGGTGGTGTCTCGTTGTGGTTCTGATTTGTATTTCCCTGATGATGAGTGATGTTGAGCATTTTTTCATGTGTCAGTTGGCCATCTGGATGTTTTCTTTGGAGAAGTGTCCATTCATGTCTTTTGCTCATTTGTTCACTGGATTATTTGTTTTTTGGGTGTTGAATTTGGTAAGTTCTTTATAGATTTTGGATACTAACCCTTTATCTGATAGGTCATTTGCAAATATCTTCTCCCATTCTGTCAGTTGCCTTTTAGTTTTGCTGATTGTTTCCTTTGCTGTGCAGAAGCTTTTTATTTTGATGAGGTCCCATTAGTTCATTTTTGCTTTTGTTTCCCTCCGGAGACCTGTTCAATAAGAAGTTGCTGCGGCCAAGGTTAAAGAGGTTTTTGCCTGCTTTCTCCTCAAGGATTTTGATGGCTTCCTGTCTTACATTTAGGTCTTTCATCCATTTTGAGTTTATTTTTATGTATGCTGTAAGACAGTGGTCCACGTTCATTTTTTTTTTTTTTTTTTAATTTTTTTTTTTTTTTAATTTTTTTTTTCAACGTTTATTTATTTTTGGGACAGAGAGAGACAGAGCATGAATGGGCGAGGGGCAGAGAGAGAGGGAGACACAGAATCGGAAACAGGCTCCAGGCTCTGAGCCATCAGCCCAGAGCCTGACGCGGGGCTCGAACTCCCGGACCGCGAGATCGTGACCTGGCTGAAGTCGGACGCTCAACCGACTGCGCCACCCAGGCGCCCCTCCACGTTCATTTTTCTGCATGTTGCTGTCCAGTTTTCCCAGCACCACTTGCTGAAGAGACTGTCTTTATTCCATTGGATATTCTTTCCTGCTTTGTCAAAGATGAGTTGGCCATACGTTTGTGGGTCCATTTCTGGGTTCTCTGTTCTGTTCCATTGATCTGAGTGTCTGTTCTTGTGTCAGTAACATACTGTCTTGATGATTATAACTTTGTAATACAGCTTGAAGTCCAGTATAGGGCCTATAATTGATGAAGAAAAAATATTTTGGACAGTTTTGTCTTTGTCTATCAAATAAACATGCAAATTTTACCTTTTCATGATGGAAAGCTAAGAGAAAAAAGGGATTCAGTTGGGTATTTTAGGGAGATGGAATTTCTTCAGTATGCGTGATGGTTACTTATATACAAAGCTCTACATAACATGGCTGCTGCCTAACTCTCCTATCATCTCAAGATTGTTTCACCTTATTAGGACCTTTGCACTGGTTTTGTTCACAACCCAAAATGATCTTCTGCTATGTTTGCATGGCTTGCTCCTTTTTGTCATGGAGATCCTGGCTTGAATTTCACCTCCCAGAGGCTTTCCCAGGCCACCAGACCTAAGGTAGCCACCCAGTCATTTTCTTAAGACATCAACTTCTTAATTCTCTATATAGTGCCAGTTATTATATTTTTAATTGTTTATTTGGAGATTTTATTTATTATTTGGTGACTTACTTGGAGATTTACTTACACTGTAAGCTCTAGGAAAGCAGAGACCTTTGTTTATTTACTACTTTGTCTTCAGCACCTAAGTTTTCTCACATCTAGTAGATACTCAGTAACTCTTTGTTGAATGCATGAGTAAATATTTCAGCTCAACTGAGGTCATTTTTTTTAAATTTTTTTTTTTAATGTTTATTTATTTTTGAGACAGAGAGACAGAGCATGAATGGGGGAGGGTCAGAGAGAGAGGGAGACACAGAATCTGAAGCAGGCTCCAGGCTCTGAGCTGTCAGCACAGAGCCTGACACAGGGCTCGAACTCACGGACCGTGAGATCATGACCTGAGCCGAAGTCGGACGCTTAACCAGCTGAGCCACCCAGGCGCCCCTCAACTGAGGTCATTTAGCTAACACTTTAAATTTGGTATGTCTAAGCACAGAAGGAAACAAAAATTTTTTCCTGAGGTAAAAAGTGTTAACAAAGAATCCATGCTACCTTTCAGATTTTATTCACTTAATTTAGGGTAGAATTTGCAGTTAGAAATATTGAAATGTTTTTGTGAACTTGAACAGGTCCTAACTAAGTTATAAGTGAACCCAATTAGACTGCCACTGGTCAGCTATTCTCATTTGGGCTATAACCTAGATTTCTTAAATTTGAGAATTTCTCAGGATCTGACTAGGAGGTCAGATGTTTGGTACTTAGAATTTATTACTTGTTCATGTACTCCTCTACAAATTATGCTCTTTGCTCTCCTGCTTAATGTGGTTGCTCCGTACTCCCATTTTACCTTCCAAAGAATTTTAAATTCTTAGGAGAAAAGTAACATTTCTCATCATAGCCCCAGGTTAATGTTCTTTATAATTTATATCATGATGTAGTAATAATGATCCTCTTGAAGGCTAAATAAATATATTCAATTTCAATTAATCTTTTGATGCAACCCCTCCTATGTGAGTTGAGGAAAACATTTAAAAGGGACAAAAAAGTCTGTGACTGGAAAGAGAAGGAAAAAACATTAGAAAAAATACAGACTATTTTGTATTGAAAGGGTTAAACAGTGTAGTGTCTCAGTACTTAGAAGAGAGTACTTAGAAGAGAAAGGGGGTGAGGGGTGCCTGGGTGGCTCAGTGGTTGAGCATCCGACTTAGGCTCAGGTCATGATCTCACAGTTTGTGAGTTCTATCCCCGCATCAGGCTCTGTGCTGACAGCTCAGAGCCTGGAGCCTGGTTCGGATACTGTGTCTCCCTCTCTCTGCCCCTAACCCACTCACATTCTGTCCCTGTCTCTCTCGAAAATAAATAAACACTAAAAAAAATTAGAAAAAAGGGGCACCTGGGTGGCTCAGTCGGTTAAGCGGCCGACTTCAGCTCAGGTCATGATCTCGCGGTCCGTGAGTTCGAGCCCCGCGTTGGGCTCTGTGCTGACAGCTCAGAGCCTGGAGCCTGTTTCAGATTCTGTGTCTCCCTCTCTCTCTGACCCTCCCCTGCTCATGCTGTGTCTCTGTCTCAAAAATAAATAAATGTTTAAAAAAAAAAAAATTAGAAAAAAAAAGGGAAGAAGAGAAAGGAGGTGCAAGAGGTAGAATATTATGGAGGAGGAGCACTGCCTGTTTAGCCTCTGGGCATTGTGAGCCTATGAATGGTTTTAATGGACCCCAGAAGAAAGTAGATTAATGGTCTGTCAACTAGGCTTAAGGGATAAGATGATTTTTTTGTGTTTTCTAAACTGTTTTACTTATCTAGCCCATTTCACCTCAGTAGGGAAGTGTGGTGTAGGTGGATCCTATACATGGGATAATTTCACCTATATATAGTTAAACTCTTACACAGGCTAGCCAAGTCACTGCATCTTCTGCTTGGTTTTTGTTTTGTTTTTGTTTTTTTGCATTTTCTGCCTTTAAAATGTAAGGCTACAAGTGACTCTGCTACTTGAGAATAAGAGATATTTGCTTACTTTATTTGCAAAGTGGATGTTTCTCAGACTTAACTGCTAAGTTATCCTAGAGCTAGGTATATATCACTGAGCAAAACAGACAAGCATCCTTATGCATTTGGAATTTACTTTGTAGTGGGGAGAGATAGATGAAAATAATAAGGACAGAGTATTAATTAGATGGGTAAAAGGTGCTGTAGAGAAATATAAAGCCAGGGACAGGAGTTTAGGAGTGTTGGAGGTTGAATAGGTTTTAGTTTACAATGGGATGATCAGGGAGAGCATCATTGAGAAGATGACATTTGAGTAAAGACCTAAAGGAGATGAGAAAGGGAGCCAGGAGGATATCTGGGGAAAGAATGTTCTAGGCAGAGTGAATAACATCGACAAAGGCAACGTTAGATTTACTGTTATAAAACACTAATACATCCAATACATTCTGGGTACGGGCTATAAATACGTACAGTCTCTTTGAGGGGGTAGTTTAACCATTATAAATTCATGTACTCTTTGATCCAGTGAATCTGCTTCTAGGAATTTAACCTACAGATCTATTCAATCATGTGCAAAGTGACATTAATACAAGGTTGTTTATTGCAGGATCATTTATAACAGCAAGAAACTGGAAACAAATGTCTATCATTTGTGTCTAGTAAAATAAATTATAGTACATCCATGCAGTGAAACTCTACACAGCTATAAAAAAGACTGAGGTAGCTAGCTTTTTATGTATTTTGGCATAAATTATCTTTAAATTATATTAAATGACAAGAAAATACAAAAGAGCCTATGCATATGCTGCCATTTGGGGAGAAAAGAAAGAAAAAATATGTAATTGCTTGTTTATGCATAATATATAGACAAAAAACTGAAACATCCTATAGGGAGGAAACTGGGTAACTAAAGACAAAGGAAGAAAACTTTTCATTGTGTATCCTTTTGAACTTTTTTTTAAGATTTTATCTTTTTATTAAAATATTTTTTTAATTTATTTTTTTGAATGTTTTACTTATTTTGAGAGAGAGAGTGCAAGCAGGGGTGGCAGGGGAACAGGGAATCCGAAGTGGGCTTTGCACTGACAGCAGTGAGCCCAACGTGGGGCTCAAACTCATGAACCGTGAGATCATGACCTGATCTGAAGTTGGACACTCAACTGACTGAGCGACCCAGGTGCCCCAAGCCCTGAGGTCAAGAATCGCATGCTTCTCTGTCTGGCCAGGCTCCCTCTTTTTGAACTTTGAATATGTGAATGATTGCCTTCTCAAAAATTAGAAATTTGTGTTGGTATAATCTTTCGTCTTATCTTTTAAGATGGAATTGTCAGCCACCTGAAGAAGCAGGCTGGACCAGCTTCTGTTCCTCTCAGGACTGAGGAAGAATTTGAGAAGTTCATTAGTGATAAAGATGCTTCTGTGGTGGGTAAGTAGCAAATATTTGATTATACAACAAAATCATCAACTCGGTTTCAAAAACCCTCTAATATCTGAGTAAACGACAAAGTTAAAACAGTTTAGGAAACCTCAAGGGCACTTGAAAAACACCTCATAGATTTAGGTCAGCATCACTATAATGTGGAAAAAATTGGTTTTATTTGAGTGGCTTTGTGTTCTTACAAATAAAGATTTAATTTCAATTAAACACCCAAAATAGGAAAACACCTTTTTCTATAACATCTCAAATTCTGAGATTTAAACTCAATAGAGTAGTTAAGAGTGAAAATAATGTTTTAAGGTGGGAGGACACTAGTAAATAATAAACCTGTTTTCACAGTAGTAGGGGATTTAGTTCTTGAGATTAAATTGCTAGGATCTGTGTATATTTATACAGCAACTTTTGCTTTCTCAGGTGTTGTGGTATCTCATTTTATCCTTAAAACAACTTGAACGAACTAAACACATTCTACATCTGGAGTGTTCTTTGTTTTGTTTTAAATTAATGTGTAATACATTTGACTTAAAAAATGAATTTAAACATATAACTGTGCTTCTCTCAGTCTTATTATAATAAAACTTAACTTTCTGGCAGTAGAAGATGGTTTATAATTTAAATTTGATTAAAAGCTACTTCTTACCGTCTAGATATTATTGATTCTGTATATTTCCAAAGCGTTAACTATAAGCAGACATTTAAGAAACAGGTAGGTTTTTTGGGGTGCCTGGGTGCTTAGTCGGTTGAGCATCTGACTTCAGCTCAGGTCATGATATCACAGTTCATGGGTTCGAGCCCCACATCGGGCTCTGTGCTGACAGCTTGGAGCCTGCAGCCTGCTTCGGCTTCTGTCTCCCTCTCTCTCTGCCCCTCCTCTGTTTGTGCTCTGTCTCTCTCAAAAATAAACATTAAAAAATAATAATAATAAGACCTGAACTCTGACAAATTCTCTCCCTTGACTCCCTTGGACAACAATTTTTTAAAGGGTAGGGGGAAAATTCTCTTAAGTTATTTTGTCAAATATCCTAGGTAGTCATGGCAAAGCAGGCCTAGTCCTCTTGTCTATCTCACTTGGCTTATTTGTAAATAGAATTAAGGTTATGAAAAAAAATTTTTAAGTTTGAATATGTTTCAATACTGTTTCTTCCTGGTGTTTGACACTTTTTGTGCAGGTTTTTTCAAGGATTTATTCAGTGATGCTCACTCTGAGTTTCTAAAAGCAGCCAGCAACTTGAGGGATAACTACCGATTTGCACACACCAATGTGGAGTCTCTGGTGAACAAATATGATGATAATGGAGAGTAAGTGACTGAGTTGACTATCTTTGTAGATTTCTGTACCAAATACTAATTGTGTGAACTGGTGATTTTTAGGCCCAAAAGATTTACTGAACACTTGCTAGGCATTAAGCCAACTGCTAGAAACTATTGCTGCCTTTGAGGTCCATCTAGTAGAGGGAGACAGTGAATATGTAAAAAATGTAAGTGTCAAGTGGGCAAGTGTCAAGTGTTATAGACATATTCAGGGCATGTGGGAAGAACAGAGGGAGTGATTTTTTTTCTTTGATGGTGGGGAGTAGTATCAGAAAAAACTTCTGGGGAACCTGAGTGGCTCAGTTGGTTAAGCATCTTGCTCTTGATTTCAGCTCAGGTCATGATCTCACAGTTCGTGAGACTGAGCCCTGGGTTGGGCTCTGCGCTGACAGTGTGGATACTGCTTGGGATTCTCTCTCTCCCTCTCTCTGTCCTTTCCCATTCCCTTTCACCCCTCCTTCTCCCTCTCTAAATAAATGAATGAATGAATGAATGAATAAATAAATAAACTTTTAAGAAAAGGAAAAGAAAAAACTTCATAGAGGACATAATTCTTGAGGTATATTTTGAAAGATAAGTTTTGGCAGTTGGAATAAAAATTATTCTAGATTTAAAGAAAAATTTATACCAGATAGAGCAGCAGGAGTGAAGGCCCCAGGTAATGAAATAATTTAGGAATGTTGAGATCTGTAGTACTGCTGGAGTATCGTTTGTAAATGATGTCATAGTGAAAGATCAGAAACCAAATTATAGAAGACTTTGGAAATGCATACAAAAGAATTAAAAACAATTTTTTTTACTGTTTATTTTTTATTTTTGAGAGAGGCATAATGCAAGCGGGGGAGGGGCAGAGAGAGAGGGAGACACAGAATCTGAAGCAGGCTCCAGGCTCTGAGCTGTCAGCACAGAGCCTGATGCGGGGCTCAAACTCAAGAACTGCAGGATCATGACCTGAGCCGAAGTTGAATGCTTAACCAACTGGGCCACCCATGTGCCCCAAGTACACACAAAAGAATTTTGATTTTATCTTTTAGAATTTCAGAGCCATTAAAGGCTTTGAGCTGGTGAGTAATGTGATTTTGTATTTCAGAAGAAAAGTTGCTGGAACCCATGTGATGATGGTTTGAAGGGGGAGAAATGGCAAGGGAGTTAGAGTCTAAACTAAGTGTGATCTCTAAGAGACTAAATTAAGGCAGCATAACGGTCATGGAGAAGAAGGAGAGAGTATAGAAAATATAAACAATAGGATTTAGTCCCTAGCCATGTGTGAAAAGAGGAAAGTCTAGAGTTGAGTCTAGGTTTTTAAAAACTTGGATGACTGGGTCAACCATAGTTATCATCGAGCTAGGAAAGATGAATAGTAACAAATTTAAATATGAAGGGAATGATGATGAGTTCCTTTTGGCACAGTAAGTGTGAAGTTTTTGAGACAACCATGTAGTGAAGATCCAGTAGACAATTGGATGATTGAGACTAGAATTCAGGAAAGGTTCTGAACTAGAGATAAACATTTATGGATCAAGCACACGTAAATAATTACTGAAACCATGAGACTAGAAGATATCACTCAGGGTGAGCATATAAAGAAGAAAGGTGTGCCAAGAGCTAGTGTTATTGATTTATATTTAACAAACTATGTAGTGTTTACTATGTGCCATTTACTGTTAACTCACTTAATCTTCCCAACAACTGGTGAGACACATCTGTTATTATCCTCATTTTATAGAGGAGAAAGTATTCAAAGAGGTTAATTTCCCTAGCTTCACAGTAGGTAAATGTCAGAACTAGGATTTGAACCTAGAAAGTCTAGATGCAAAGTTGTAAGCTTGACTGACTTCTAGATTAAGACATACCAGGTCTGTAAATGAATGTGGAGCCACCTGTGGGTCATTAAGCACTTCACCCATTAGTCTGTTAACCATAGATGTATTTATTGTGGCTGCCTTTAAAGTGGCCTATCAGCTTCTGATTAGAAGTCTTACTGAGAAGACCTTACATGAAAGGGGTCTTAAGGTCATCAGGTGTACACCAAGGTCATAACATCATTAAAGAGTGTATTTGGAACTGTTGGATTTCTATTTTGGGGGGAATCACTGCTCTGAAGTTTGTAACTACACTAAAAAAAAAACAAATTTTAGCCCTGTTCACATTTTTGTTTGCCCAGCATGTTTGTATTAGGTTCCCTTTTGTTATGTAGTTTCCCTGTGTGCTATAAAATGCCTGTGTTTTAATTAACATAAAGTCTGTGGTTAATACTGGAAGAGTGAGAGTGGGATATAAGGAATTAAAGGTGCTGACACCTAGGGGTGCCTGGGTGGCTTAGTTAAGTATCTGACTTCGGTTCAGGTCATGATCTTGTGGTTTGTGAGTTCGAGCCTTGTGTTGGGCTCTGTGCTGACAGCTCACAGCTTGGAGCCTGCTTCAGATTCTGTGTCTCCCTCTCTCTGCCCCTACCCTGCTTGCACTCTGTCTCTCTCTCTCTCTCTCTGTCTCAAAAATAAACATTAAAAAAAAAAAATTCTAATAAAGGTGCTGACACCTAGCCAAAAACAAGTGATAAAATTCTGTGTGGGTGTACGTGCAGCGTGGAGAGGAGGAATGAATGACGGTGCACCTAGAGGTGAGAGATTAGTAGTTAAAATAGTGGTATTTTCTGGGAAAGGTGATACTTGATATAAACCTGTGACTCAGACCAAATTGGGGTTTAGTTTTAGCTGAACGAGCTTAGAAATTAAAGAAGGAATTTGTTTCAAGTGTTCAGTGGAGTGAGGAAAGCTGGTTTAGGTAGAGGGGCAAAATAGTACCAGCAAGAAAAAAATTGGTAAAACTTTGTTTATTGGGATAGAGAAGTCTAGGACAGGATGAACTCAAGCTAAACATTACTTATAATCGTATACCCACCTTTGGAATTTTTCAGCTGGAAGGAATCTTAAAGGTATTTTCTGTAGTGAAATAATTCTCTATGTGGGAAAGCAGGGCAAGTTACCTTCCAGTAAGAGCAAGCTCTGCTTTATTGTGCATCTTGGAATTTGGGGGTAAGTTGGGTTCTGTTACTATTTTTAAAGGTTTGGAAATTAATCCTCTACTCTAACCCCCTTAAATCCCTTTTTGCATTGATGGAAAAACTGAAGCCCAAAAGGATTCCATTGGTCATGGTGGGGCTAGAATTAGAACCACAGTCTCCTAACTTTCCAACTCAAGGTTTATTAAACTATATCCAATTATTGCACTTGAGATTAAGGTGGTTAGCCAAGTCTGTGGTCATGTTGCCAAGTCTGTGGTCCCAGAAAAGAGTCCTTATGTGCTTAAATGGTGACAGTAAAAGCAGCAAGAGTAGATGGTCTGAGCTTTAAATAAAAGATTGAAGACTGTTCTCCTGCTGCCTACCTACTAATACCTTCTTTTTAAGGGGTATCACCTTGTTCCGTCCTTCACATCTGATGAACAAATTTGAGGACAAGACTGTGGCATATGTAGAACAGAAAATGACCAGTGGCAAGATTAAAAAATTTATCCAAGAAAACATGTGAGTACCTTGGTTGGGATTTCTTGGCTTCATTTTAGTTTGCTTACCTCACTTATTAAGCAGACCCACGTTTTGGATTAAATAGCCTCATTCAAATGATTGAACAATAATAGTTGAAGTTTATATTAAAGCAGTAATGTGTGGAACCTAGAACTCTTAGAGGGTATATTGTTCTGTACTTTTCTTTATGTTGAATTTTCTTTTGCTTTTCTAAGTGCTATCAGTTACTTTGTGATAATTCCATAACCTAGCTGAACCTGCCAGATTTGATAATGGATTATTTATTTCAGTTTTGGTATCTGCCCTCACATGACAGAAGACAATAAAGATTTGATGCAGGGGAAGGACTTACTTGTGGCTTACTATGATGTGGACTATGAAAAGAATGCCAAAGGTTCCAACTACTGGAGAAACAGGTAATAAGGATAATTTTTCCCTTTCATAAACAAGTTTGCCTAATATGTAAACACTTTCTTCTAAATATCCTCTTACAGTGTATGATGTCACAGCCAGTTAGAATGGGAGGAGTTGGCTCCCGAAAACCACATTTAAAGCTGTTAAGGACAAATAACATAAACTATTTACATAATCTGTTGGGCATATCTTCCATAGGTATTCCTTTGCCTGTGACATAGTTGATTCCTAACCTCCCAGTAAAAATGCAAATGTGATCTAGAATTTGTTTAAAATATTGTGCCTATTTGCCCATCAAGATTCTTAGAGCATTTTACCCTTATAAATTTTCTTTTCAGATCAGTCGTTATGCCTGCAATATTTTAGTTATATTACAGTATAACAAGATTCATTGGGAATGGACTATTTGGTACCACCAGTTTGGCAGTGAAATTCAGTAAGACCTAACAGTGTACCATGATTCTGTGTCAGTGGCCAAGAATGTAGTTTAGACTGATTCCAGAGGGCTGGTGGACTGTAAAATTTAGTCTTTGGTTTCTAGCTTCTTGATTTCAGAAGTGGTTTACCACCATGGTATAAATCTTGGTGTAAATATGTCTTATTTCCCACAGAGTGATGATGGTAGCAAAGAAATTCCTAGATGCTGGAAACAAACTCAGCTTTGCTGTAGCTAGCCGCAAAACCTTTAGCCATGAACTTTCTGATTTTGGCTTGGAAAGCACTGCTGGAGATATTCCTGTTGTTGCTATCAGAACTGCAAAAGGAGAGAAGTTTGTCATGCAGGAGGAGTTCTCGTGAGTTACAAGTTAATGTGGGTTTGGGGGTGGATTCTGCAAAGAAATGTAAAGCCTTTTACGCTGCTGAGAATTTATAAAGAAGAACGTTAGAATGTGAAGATAGGTCTTCTAGCCAAGACGTATGATTGTCATTTTTCTTAGTTAATTTTAGGGACTTTAAGGATCACAATCCTTAATAAATTCTGAAAATTAGCAAAAGGATGGCAGCTTGGAATACTTACATGATTGTTTCTACCTTGCCATTAAAAATAGTACATCGAGAACATTGAATGGTCTCTTTGAGATTGATGTAATTTCAAACCATTGCAACCCCCTCTCATCCCTGTAAAATGTCTTTTCTTCTTTGAATACTTACTGGCCTAAAGTGAACTCAGGGAATGGAAATATCTTAAAACCCCAGAAAATTAGGACTTTTCACTCTCTGAGACTTGGAGAGAAAAGTCTTCCTTGTGAGGAAATCAGTAAAACAAGATACTGTAAATAGGTGGTATTTTTCAGAGCAAAAAAGACCTGACCTGGTTCTTCTGCAGAAGCGACTTTCCAGAAAACCAGTGTTTTCTTCCATCTCTGACCTTTCTGATTCACAAAGAATATGCTACAAATATAGGAGGTGGTTGGGTTTTTTGTTCAGTCAGTAGATCTGCATATTGAGAGATAAGGTCCTCCTGTTTTTAACTTCCAGTTTCTAACCTTGAAACTGGAGCTAGAATATGAAACTAAAAAATTGTTTTTAATCCTCTCAATAGAAGATTAACAAACCTGACCCTTATCTTTCAATTGCAGACGTGATGGCAAGGCTCTTGAAAGATTCCTGCAGGATTATTTTGATGGCAACCTGAAGAGATACCTGAAGTCTGAGCCCATCCCAGAGAGCAATGAAGGGCCAGTAAAGGTGAGGTGCCCATAGCTTCACCAAGGCTCTAAGCAGCTGCCTCTCCTCATTGTCCCCCGATCTTAGTTTTATTGAGATATAATTGACTCTCCTCATTTCTTAACCGACTGAGCCATCCAGGTGCCCCTTCTTTTCGTTTCTCATATTCCAAAAATGCTTTGTCTAAGTGAAGACCTTGTTGGCTGTCATGTTTTTGGTTTTGTTTGTCCTCCTCTCCCTGAGTCATAAAATAAGCATTGGCAGAGCTCATGATGCTCAAGGGGCAAGAGTATAAAATCTTCATAGAATTTATTTTGAGAGAGAATGTGCACAAGTGGGGAAGCGGCAGAGAGAGAAAGGGAGAGAGAGAATCCCAAGCTCCCCTGAGCATGGAGCCCAATGCGAGGCTCAGGCTCATGGCCATGAGATCATGACCTGAGCTGATATCCAGAGTCAGACACTTAACCGACTGAGTCACCCAGGTGCCTCAGATTAGAACTAAGTTACTCTTCAGGGTAGAGCAAGCTAACCTCTAAGAATAGTTTTGAGATTGTTGCTTTGAGATTAAGGAAGGGTTGGGTAGCACTTATTTCCTATGACTTACTGAACAAAGTTTGACAGGTGACAGACCTGGGAATGAGTTTGTTTCTGGAAAATGGTCAGAAACATCTTTAATATAGTCTGTAGATGCTATTTGGGTTGCAATGACATATTTTCAGGGACAACACAGCACATTTTGATAGGGTTTAGGTGCAGAAACAAATACAGCATGTGGTGAATTTTTATTCTCCATCTTGCCTTACCAACTAGAGAATCTTTGGTGTATTCCAGGTAGTGGTAGCAGAGAATTTTGATGAAATAGTGAATGATGAAAATAAAGATGTGCTGATTGAATTTTACGCTCCTTGGTGTGGTCACTGTAAGAATCTGGAGCCTAAGTATAAAGAACTGGGAGAGAAGGTAAGTCTGAACCATATTCTGAAGATAAATTTTGAGTTGGGAAGTTGACACATAATTCAGCATTGGCTAGTTACCCTAATTAATTCAGTACCTGTGTCCTGGTAGATTTTTTTTTTTTTCAGCTGTCTACTCTTTATTTTCTCCTGGCTGACCCGCTAGTGTCTCTAGCCTGTGCAGTGCCTCAGATACCTGTTTTTGATATTCCACTCCTCAGACTCAATCTAGATTGTGGTTAAAAGTATCCAGGCTTCTGAATTTTGGTAATGGCGTGTATGAATCCATTATGTTTCCCTTGTAATGTCTTATGGAAGTCAGGTAATTTTGAAGGTAGCTATAAACAGAGTCTTAATATGTAGAAACCAAGAGATAAAAGGGATGCCTTTGGAAAGCTAGATATTATGTAAAGTGTCACTACACTTCCTACTGGAGCAGAACTTATCCAGGTGTTTAAAAATGAGGTTATTTTAAGTGTTGATATGACTAAGTGTCCCTTGGTCACCAGAAACTTTAAAGTTTTTTTTTTTTTTTTAATTTTTTTTTTTTTTTTCAGCGTTTATTTATTTTTGGGACAGAGAGAGACAGAGAATGAACGGGGGAGGGGCAGAGAGAGAGGGAGACACAGAATCGGAAACAGGCTCCAGGCTCTGAGCCATCAGCCCAGAGCCCGACGCGGGGCTCGAACTCCCAGACCGCGAGATCGTGACCTGGCTGAAGTCGGACGCTTAACCGACTGCGCCACCCAGGCGCCCCGAAACTTTAAAGTTTTAACCTTTTTTATTAACAGCTCAGAAAAGACCCAAATATTATCATAGCCAAGATGGATGCTACAGCCAATGATGTGCCTTCTCCATATGAAGTCAGAGGGTAAGTAGATTAAAAGCTAATAAAAGTGTCTAGGCAATTGATAGGAAAAAGTAAGCTTGCAAACCATTTATTGGGCATAGTTTAGGGAGTGGATCCCTTACTGCACTTGAACATGGAACCAGATGCCTTTTTGGCTTAGAGTTCTGCTGCAAGGGTCCACATGACTGCCACAGATTTGTGAGCACTGATAGAGAGTGGTATCTGGTCAGAAATAGAAATCACGAAGAGAAGTTATTCCCAGAAAGTTATTGGGGAAGTATATGTTGGACTTACCCTGGAATCTGAAAATGAGTTCACTTTTTTTTTTTTTTTTTACCCAGTTTTCCTACCATCTACTTCTCTCCAGCCAACAAGAAGCTAAACCCAAAGAAATACGAAGTAAGTGCGTTGTCTCATCTCCCCACAGATACACACATACACATACATATTCAGTTCTTTAAATTTTACTTAACTGGAAACTTCAGTTTCATAGTCAATGTATGTGGTTGCTAACGTGCTTTTATAAACTCAAAAGTCTTCCTATTGGGGAAAAAAAATCCAGGGTTCTTTAAAAGGTTAAATTTTCAGAGTAATCTTTCTGTTTTCAGGGTGGCCGTGAATTAAGTGATTTTATTAGCTATCTACAGCGAGAGGCAACAAACCCCCCTATAATTCAAGAAGAAAAAGCCAAGAAGAAGAAGAAGGCACAGGAGGATCTCTAAAGCAGCAGCCAAACATGCCACTTTGTAAAAGGACTCTTCCACCAGAGATGGGAAAACCATTGGGGAGGACTGGGACCCATATGGGATTATTACTCTCAGGGCAGAGAGGACAGAATGGATATAATCTGAATCCCGTTAAATTTTCTCTAAACTGTTTCTTAGCTGCACTGTTTATGGAAATACCAGGACCAGTTGATGTTTGTGGTTTTGGGAAAAATTATTTGTGTTGGGGGTAATGTGGGGGTGGGGGGGATTGAGTTGGGGGGTTATTTTCTAATTTTTTTTGTACATTTGGAACAGTGACAATAAATGAGCCCCCTTTAAACTGTCTTTTTTCCAGGAGATAGGGAACCAAAGATTTTCTAGATCAGCACTGTCCCAATAGAATTTTCTGGAATCTTGGCAATGTTCCATAATTTTCATTGTCTAACACAGGTAGTTACTGAACATTTGAAATGTAACTAAGAACTACATTTTAAAATTTCATTGATTTCAATATTCACACCTAGAGCTACTGGCTTACCATATTGGTCAGTGCTGCTGTAGACCAGCTAACTAGGTCCATAGTCATCACCTATAAATCCATTCTACCTTTCGTCATTTTCTGTCTTTACATGTTTATTGCCCAGGCCCCTGGCCTGATGACTACAACAGGTGAGGGACTTTTTTTGTTGGGTCTGTTTCAGGCCCTGCCCATACCCTAAGGATGGGTTACTGTTTACCCTTGTCATACAACTGAGCATGTTTATACCTCCCAAGGCTAGTCTCTGCCCAAAAATGCCCTGTATGGGTGTGGCATCAGGTTGGGGTTCCATCCAAGTTGTTTCAGGAATTGCTGACACTGCTGGGTGCACCTCTTTCCCCCACAGCCCAGGTGTGGCCCATTAACTTCCTTCTCCAGTGGAACTGGGAAAGGCATATCATTCCTGGTTGTGAATGAAGCATCCACTTTCTTCTGCAACAGTGGGGAACAAAAAGGATAGGACTGACATGATCTTTTGTTCAAATGAATTTCCCTGTTTTCTGGGTAAATCCAAATCCTATCTGTATTTAAAGTTTTTAGTACTAGATAATTCCAGATAGGAGCCCTATTTGTAGATGATCCTCAGCCTCTATGGTTTGAAAAAGAGAACTTTATTCCTGTTGTAATCTCTAGCTGCCAATTATAAGATGGATTTGATAGAGACTTAATAGCAAAATATATAGCAAGATCATCCTTAGTGCTTTGAAAAAGTAAAGATGCCTAACCATAACCTTGAAGAGTCTAATACATAAGACCTGGGCTGGGATCTGGGGATCTAATTTTTCAGAGCACCCAAGAAATGGTACAAATAGATAGTCGTGGGTAATAACTATTGCCTTGAAGAGTTTAAGGAAAGCATGCAAACTTATACAGAGGACACAGAAGCAATCAGTTTTCATTTTTTAGCCATGTTTGTAAAAGAATTTACTTTTAGTACATGGGGAACAACTAAGCCCTTTCCCATTATATCCAGGTGTATTACAAGTTCTTTTAGCTCTGTTACCAAAAGTTCTCTCTACTGTTGCTTTAGGGAGGCTACCAGGCTAAATTCTAATGTTCTCAAGGTATCTTGTCCTGGGAATGGTGTCATTTCTCAGGATTTGAAAATGACTTGGCTGAACTAAAGATGAAGAAGCCAAGCCTCTGCTACTCTTCCTAGTCTCCTGGGCACAGTTGTGGAATCTTGGCACTGTGCCCACATCCTAAAAAGTAAAATGCAACAAGAATGAAAGTGAAATCTTAAAGAGAATAGAAGAGCTCTCGTACTTGCCACCATGGACTCAGCAATAAGAAGAGCAGACAATTGCACTCTGCAGTTTATAGTTGCTTTGTTCCTTCATATCTCACTAAGCAGAGAGAGGGTAAAGAGCCTTCTGATAGCTTCAGCTGCCCCTGTTTTTTTCCTCAAACTCCAGGATGAGACCTTTAATGTGGGACAATTTCTGATGCAGGTACTCACAGCGACGCTTTTCTTCCCTGTAACCTGGATACCGCTGCAAAGAAAAAGCATCCACATCAAAAAAAAAAAAAAAAAAATCTACCATTTCTACCTTCTTGCTACCATTCCCAGACCTTATCTTACCTTCCTGAACTTCTTATATTCCTGGACTATTTTTTCTTCCAGCACCTGAAACAAAGAAAATGCTAGCACCAAGTTGAACCTTGAGAAAAAACTGTTTTCTTTCTTTTCTTTTTTTAAGCTTACTTATTTTGAGAGAGAAAGTGGGAGAGGGGCAGAGAGAGAATCCCAAGCAGGCTCTGCACTATCTGTACAGAGCCTGAGGAGGGACTCAAACCCAAAAACTATGAGATCGTGACCTGAGCTGAAGTTGGACACTTAAGTGACTGAGCCGCCCAGATGCCCCAAGAACTCCAGTTTTCTGAAGGGAGAGCAATAACTTCCCATCTCATTCTATCAAATGATAGAGATTACTTTTTCTCAAAACAGACTTGGCTTGCCACTTTGGTTACCAGTCTTCTGAGCAAATTAGCAGGGAGTTTATGGCCAGTAAGGCTAGAAAGTCAGCTTGGGTCCAGTCCTTACCTTATGTTCTGGAGTTCCTTGCTGAACTCTCTTGATCTCCGCTCCCAGCTCTCTGAACCTTTGGCTTGCAGCCCCAACACGAGCATGGAGGATGCGGTATTCAGTATAATCCATCTCAAAGTCCTGCTCATAAGCATGTTGCTGCTCTGCACTGTGGATGGCTGTGTATTGCCTGCCAGGAGAATTGTCACCTTTAATTTCATTGCCCCTAAAAGCTTCTAGGTCACAGGAAGTTTATCTTAATATCTCCTATGTACAAGGCTTGATAAAATTGGAAGTAGCAGGGGACTCACAGGAGATAATCTGGTACTTCTTCAGGGCTTGGGGATTCAGAATCTAGGAAGGAAGCAAAAGGACAGAAGAGTGATTAGGTGTTTTTCCAACTAGAGCAGTTTTGCCCTTCTCTCATTTAACTCACCTGCTTGAACTGAGGGACTGTGTTCCAGCCTGGAGCCCATGTCTTCATCTTTATCTTCTTGCTCCCAATCTCCCTCTTGCAGGTCCTCACTGGGCAGTGCTTGTAGGGGACTTGGAGCTAAAGGCAGGGTTCTGAGCCTCTTTTCTTTTAGTTTTCTAGTGGTTGCAGGTGCTGGGCGCTTCTATTGGGGAAAATGTCACATAAACAGTAAGGCAGAGGTGTATTCTGCACTTCTCTTGAAAATTAATTTCATAGAATGAACTCTGGGAGCATCAGAATAAAGGCTCCTAATTTTAAAATTTAGCCTGATCGAACAAAGATCTCTTGGAAAATCCGCTGCTAAAATCCCTGGACAACTCACCTTGTCCGAATGTTTCTGGCTAGCTGAGGAAGGCAGTGCCTGATCAGGTTCTCTGTTTGGAAGATGGGTCTGGTTTCTAGGATATTTGAAGAGGGAATGAGAGAGATGAAGGCCAAGGTAGGGCTAGATCTCTTATTAAAGCATTTAGAGTGGAGATTAGAAAGAAAGGCAATTCCAGAGATTCCCAGGTTAGTCCCACCCTGCCCCAGGTACCTCACTTCCCACTGTGCCATGTGTTCCTCTGAGGATCCTGGGAGTGACTGTCTTTGGCTGCTTGCCAGTGGATCTGGCACCTGGCAGGGAAAGTGGCAGGGGCACTTGGCTCTCTGGGCTTCAGGCTGTGCCCCACCTTATTCCAGCTACCTGCAGTTTGTGGCCTCACCTCTTTTAGTGCCATTTGTGGCTGTGAAACTGTGTCTTCCTCAGAATAGTCTCCTACGTTCTGCCAACTCTCAGGATCTCTGGCACTGTCAGTTAGGTTGTGTCTCTGAACTGAAGATGGGGCAGGGATGGAATCCATGGCTGCCCAAATAGTGAGGCGTTCCCTGAGTGGGCCCAGGCAGTGGAGGTGGTTAGGCCCAGATCTGGAAAGGGGTGGTGGAAAAAAATCCCAGGAGGGTGGACTTTTAAGTACCTCTGGAATCAGCCTCCCCAACTTTCCACAAACCCTTTTTACCTGCTACCGGTTCCCCCTTACCTGCCTAAGCGTTGGTACACAAGGTCCAAGCCACCAGGGCCCTCTTGGCCACACTGGGACACTATGAAGGAGAAGAGGCAGGACCAGCCAGGTCCTGGGAACCTTAGATACTAGAGGCAAAAGGAGAACCATAAGCCCCATGAAGTCAGCCCCTCCCCCTGCTTCCATTGCCATTCTTCCCTTAGCCAGCCCTAAGATTGAAGATGGGTCCCACGGGGCTCGTTAGTACACCAGGTGCAGCTGGGCTTGAGTCCCCCAGGAGAATGAGACGACACAGTCTCCTCAACCGCAGCCTCCTGGGACCACAACCCCAGCAGGCCCCTCCGCCCCACTCGGAGTTCAGTTCTCGGAACTTCCTCAGACGGTGACTGCTGTCAGCCTTCCCGCCTTGGCCGCACCTGCCCAAAGCCTACTTCTGTTCTCCCCGCACCCCACCTCTTTCACACAACCTAGGCCCTTACTTACCCCTCGGTTGCCTTGGAAAGCGATCACTGGCCGAACCTGCGGGGAGAGCAGATGCGAGCTGAGCGCAGGTGAAGTGGCATTCCCAGGATCCGGCGTCAGGTGCCCGGGGTGGAGGTGGGGGTGGGGGGATAGACACCTGCCTCTCGGGCTTCACTTGGAGAGGTGGGGAGATCAGAACCTACGGATGCCACTCCCCAAACCCCAGGTCCCTTCGCCAGGGCCGCCGGCTGAGGCCCGAGATCCCGAGAGGTAGAGAGAGAGACTAGGAAAGATGGGGCCCTGGGGTCCGCCGCACCTGTTGCCGCCGACACTCTTGCAGCGCCCGCAACGCTGCGTCGTTCAGCCTGAGCATCAGGAGGCTGGTCCCGGCAGCGGGGGTGAAGCGGAGTTGGAGCTTCCCACTCAGAAGCTCCTGGGGTGCCTCCATGGCTGCGAGGTCGAGCGCAAGCAGAACAAGAACCAAGGGCAAAGGCGACTACCACCACTTCTGCTGTACAGGGCTAGGCTGGCACTCCTGGTAGCCCAGGTCGGCCCCGCCCTCCGCCAGGACCCACCCCTGGCCCCACCTCCAGCCAGCGCCACCCCTGAGGTTTCCCAGCCGCTTGGGCGGTGCTTCGCTATCCCCCAGATGTCTGCGCAAACCGACCCACTGGTTTCTTAGATCGGCACGCACCACACTGGGCTTTCGATAGGGGTTATCGCAGTTACAGGAGTAAAGTCTGCGGCCAACTTTAGATCCCTCACCTAAAATCCCCAGTCGTGCCTCAGTTTCCCTAGCCAACCTGAAGTCGGAGTTGCTGTCTCTAAGTGAAGCTGAACCTACAACCCCTAGAATATTTCAGAAGCTGAGGAGGCGGGAGCGGACCTGGTTGCTGGGCTGGCTCAGTAGATCGCACCTCAGAGGCCAAGAGCTCCCAGGGACCAGAGAATGGCAGACCCAAAGGAGTATTTCTGATGCCAACACCTGGCGCGGCACTTTTGCTTTTTCCGGCCTGCGGTGCTGCCGAGGACTCGAAGACGATTTCTAACTGAGGCTGGAGAGAAAATCAGACCCGGTGGGTGTCTGGCAGCGGTGAAAATTGGCTGTCGTGGTCTGGAACGGACCCCTCCCATCCCCACCGGTAGGCGAGGATGAGGGGTGTGGGTATTGGCAGGAGAGTTGCAGAGCAGAGAAGGAGGGCTCAGTCACAGGTCACCGCTCCTGGCATATACACGTGAGACTGGTGTGAAAGGCAGCTGGCCCACTCCCTCAGGAGGGCCAAGAGGTGCCACGAAGTTGTGAGACATTCTGGAGGTTCAGATCTTGGTGAGAGACCCCAGGAACAATTTCAGGTTGGCCCTGGTGTCTCCACTTGTCTCTGTTTGAGTATGTTTTCCAAGAGTCTTGATGTTCTCTTTCCTGGCCAGGATCCCTCTGTTAAACCCCTGGACCTACATAATCCCAGGTGACCTTAATGCCCTCCATCCCAAATCAGATTACCTATACATTTGTCAAAACTCATCAAACAGTACACTTAAAATATGTATATTTTAATGCATGTAAATTAGTCCTCAATAAAGGTAATTTTAAAAAATGGTGTAATAAATCTCCAACTCCAATAACAAAAACATTTATCTTTCCATCTCTTTGGGTCTTTCTGCTTCTCTGTGTGACAGTTTCTTAATTTGATTAACAGTGTGGCAGTGGGTAAAGCTGGTGTCCCAGTGTTCCTTTTCTTCTCAGATGACATCTGTGGACTTTTGTTGGATTTTCCTGGATTTAAACTCAAAGGAGAGCCCAGAATTGTCAAATTTTTCAGAGAAGAGGGAAGGAACAGTGCTATAAGAGGAGGCAAGTGGGAAAGATATTTGGGGAAGGGAGAAGGGAGGTAGCAATCTAACATGCTGGATGTCCATTGTGTGTCAAGATCTTTGCATTTAATTTAATCCCTAAAATAATTTTAGAGTAGGTACTATCACCCACACTTTTCATTCACTCATTCAACACATAATTATTGTACCAGACATTGTACTATATCCTTGGATACATCAATGAATGGATTTCTTGCTTTGGAGAACTTATTCCAGAGGGGAAGAAGGCACTATAGACAAAGCTAAGAAATAAACATAAGAAATAACACTGTATGTTAAAAGGTGCTATAGATAAAAGAAAACATAGAGCAAGGTAAGTGGGTTTGGAAGTAGAGGAGGAGGAAGTCAAGAGGGGTGGAGAGGGTTGACTGTATATTAAGTAAGGTGATAAGAGATGGCCTTAGGGAGAAGATGAAATTGGAACATTGCCCTAAAGGAGGTGAGGGGATTGGCCAAACCAAATCCCCAAACCATACAGTTGGAGGAAATGCTTTCTAGTCAGAGGGACTGGCCAGTGCAAACTCTGTAAATGAGTGAGAAGTGTGCCTGGAGTGTTTGAGGAAAAGTTGAGGCCTATGTAACTGCATTAAAGTAAGGGTGAGAGTAAAGAAGTGAAATCAAGAAGGTAAGGAGCAAGGGCAGATCAGGTCCTGGAGGGCCTTGTGGACTACTATAAGAACTTTGGATTTTACTCTGGGGAGTCACTGCAAGGTTTTGAGCAGAGGAGTAACAAGACGTCACCTCTATTTTCAAAGGATCACTGTAGTTGCTGTATTAAGACTAGACTGTAGAGGGACAAGGATTAAAAGCAATATGACCTGCTAGGAGGCTGCTGCAGTAATTCAAGCTAGAAATGGTGACAGCTCACACCAGGGGTAGGAGAGGAGGTGGGAGAAGGGATAGGGTTCTGAATGTATACAGCCGACAGAATTTGGTAACGGATTGAATGTGGTATGTGAGAGAGAAATGGCATCAAGGATGACTCTAAGATTTTTGGCCAGAACAACTAGAAGGATCAAATTGTAATCAGCTGAGGTAGGGAAGACTGCAGGTGTAACAGGGTTAGTTTTGAACATGTTGAGTTATCTATTACAATCCACATGGGGATGTGGAGCAGACAGTTACATACACAAACTTAGAGATGGTGAAAGATGTCTGGGATAGAGATGTAAACTTGATAGTACTAAATATATAGACGGTATTTAAAGCCATGAAACTAGATGAGATCACCCAGGAGGATAATAAAGAGTTTAAAAGATTACACCCTGGAGCACTGCAATCTCTAGAAGGAAGTCATGGGGGAAGAAAAGCAAAACCAAATGAAAGGAGATGACCAGTGAGGAAGGAGAAACACCAAGAGAGTGTGATGTCCTGAAAGCCAAGTGAAAAAATGTGTCAAGAAGACAGGGATTGGTCAACTATGTCAAAAGCTATTGATAGGCCAAATAAAATGAAGATTAAGAATTGACCACTGTGAGGGGCACCTGGGTGGTGCAGGCCATTGAGCTTCCGATGAGCTTCTCAGCCTAGGTCTGATCTCATGCTGTGTGAGTTCAAGCCCCACATTGGGCTATGTGCTGACGGTGTGGAGCCTGCTTGGGATTCTGTCTCTCCTCTCTGCCCCTTCCCAGTTTGTGCTCTCTCCTTCTTTCTTTCAAAAATAAATAAACTTAAAAATTTTTTTTAAATCTTAAAAAAAAAAAAAAGAATTGACCTCTGTGATGAATGTTCTAAAACCGACAGAGGTGATGGTTGCACGTATCTGTAGATATACTAAGTGTCTATTCATATCCTCTACCTATTTTAAGTTGTTTGGTTCTTATTGTTGTTGTGTTTTTTGAGTTGTTTGCGTTCTTTATATATTTTGGATATTAATCCCTGGTCTATGATTTTCAAAAATCGTCTCCCACTCAATTGGTTGCCTTTTCATTTTGATGATGTTTTCTTTCAATGTGCAGAAGCATTGTAAAGTAATCCTCTTTATTTTTGCTTTGGTTCCCCTTGCCTTTGAAGTCTGGTCCACAAAATTATCAGTAAGACCAAAGTTGGGGAGCTTACTGCCTATGTTTTCTTCTAGGAATTTTATGGTTTCAGGTATAACATTCAAGTCTTTAATCCATTTTGAGTTAGTTTTTGTGTATGGTGTAAGATAGTGATCCAGTTTTTCCAATACCATATATTGAAAAGACAATCCTTTCTCCATTGTATGTTCTTGGCTCCTTTGTCATGCATTAATCATCCATATGTGGGTTTAACTGTGGGCTCTCAATTTTGTTCCATTGCTCTGTGTGTCTGTGTTTTTGATAACCATAGCTTTGTAGTTTGAAATCAGAGAGCTGATACCTCCACTTTGTTCTCTTTCTCAACATTGCGTTGGCTGTTTGGGATCTTTTGTTGTTCTATACACATTTTAGAATTATTTCTAAAACTGTTCTGTGAAAAATGCCATGGGAATTCTGATAGGGATTGGATTGAATCTGTAGACTGCTTTGGGTAGTATGGACATTTTAACAATATAATTCTTCCAATCCATGAGCCGAGCATAGAGTATCTTTCCATTTATTTGTCTTTTTCAATTTTTTTCATGAATGTCTTATAGTTTTCAATGCACAGGTCTTTCATCTTCTTGGTTAAATTTTGTGCCTATATTTTATTCTTTTTTTTAAGATTAAAAAAATGTTTTATTTGAGAGAGAGGCAGAGCGCGAGTGGGGCAGGGGCAGAGAGAGAGACACACACAGAATCCAAAGCAGGCTCCAGGATCTGAGCTGTCAGCACAGAGCCTGATGCGGGGCTGGAACCCACAAACCACAAGATCATGACCTGACCTGAAGTCAGACACTTAACTGACTGAGCCAGTTGAGCCACCCAGGGACCCCTATTTTATTATTTTTGATGCAATTGTAAATGGGACTGTTTTCTTAATTTCTTTCTGATAATCCACTATTAGTATATAGAAACACTATGGATTTTTGCTTGTTGATTTTGTATCCTGTTACTTAAGTCATTTATCCTAACACTTTATTGGTGGAATCTTTTGGGTATTTTATATATGACTCATGTCATCTATAAGTAATGATAGTTTTACTACTTCCTTTCTCATTTGGATGCCTTTTATTTCTTGTTCTTGCCTAATTACTGTGTCTAGGACTTCCAATACTATGTTGAATAAAAGTGGCAAGAGTGTACATCCTTGCCTTGTTCCTGTTCTTAGAGGAAAAGCTTTCAGCTTTCCAACATATTAACTGTTGACTTGTCATGTATGACCTTTATTATGTTTACATACATTCCCTCTAAACTGTCTTTGTGGAGGGTTATTATAAATGGATGCGGGATTTTTCAAATGACTTTTCTGCACCTATTGAGATGATCATATGATTTTTATCCTTCATTTTGTTAATGTGATGTATCATGTTGATTGATTTGTGGATGTTGAACTATCTTTGCATCCCTGGAATAAATTCCACTTGATCATGGTATATGATCCTTTTAATCTATTGTTGAATTCAGTTTGCTAATATTTTGTTGAGAATTTTTATATCTGTGTTCACCAATGATATTGGCCTCTAATGTGTGTGTGTGTGTGGGGGGGTGCTTGTCTGATTTTGGTATCAAGGTAATGCTTCCCTCATAAAATTAGTTTGGAAATGTTCTCTCCTCTTTGATTTCTTTGGAGGAGGCTGAGAAGGATAGGTATTAAATTCTTCTTGTTTGGTAGAATTCGCCAATGAAGCCATCTGGTCCTGGACTTTTTTTATTTGTTGGGAGGTTTTTGATTACTGATTCAATCTCTTTATTAGTAATCAGTCTATTCAGATTTCCTATTTCTTCATGGATCAGTTTAGGAAGAATGTATATTCTAGGAATTTATCCATTTTTTCTGTTGTTCCATTTGCTGGCATATAGTTGTTCATGTGATCCTCTGTATTTGTTTTGTCAGTTGTAACCTCTCTTTAATTTCTGATTTTTAAATTTTTATTTATTTGTTTTAAAGTTTTTAAGTTTATTTATTTTGAGAGAGAGAGAGAGCCCACATGTGAGTGGGGGGGGGTGCAGAGAGAGGGAAAGAGAGAGAATTCCAAACAGGTCCCGCACTGTCAATGCAGAGCCCCGCTGCACTGAGAGAGAGTGTGAGCATGGACAAGAGGGGTAGAGACAGAGGGAGAGAGAGAATCCCAAGCAGTCTCCACACTGTCAGTGCAGAGCCTGATGTGGGGCTTGAACCCATGAATCGTGAGATCACAACTCAAGCTGAAATCAAGAGTCAGATGCCTAACAGATTGAGCCACTCAGGCAACCCTCTTTAATTTTATTAGAGCTCTTTTTTCTCCATTAGCCTAGCTAAAGATTTGTCAACTATATTTATCTTTTCAGAGCTCTTAGTTTCATTGATCTTTTCTTTTCTTCATCTTTTTTTAGTCTTTACTTCCACCCTGATCTTCAATATTTCCTTCCTTCCACTGACATTGGGCTTCCTTTATTCTTTTTCTCTCTCCTTTAGGTATAAATAGTTTATTTGGTATTTTTCTTATTTCTTGAAGTAGACCTGTATTGCTATGATCTTCCCTCTTAGAATAGTTTTGCTGCACCCCCCAAATTTTGACGTGTTGTATTTGTTTTCATTTGTCTCTAGGTATTTTTTAATTTCTTCTTTGATTTTGTTAATGACCCATTGGTTGTTCATTAGCATGTTGTTTAATCTCCACATTTTAATGGTTTTTCCAGTTTCCTCCTGGTAATTGATTTCTAATTTCATACTATTGTAGTCAGAGAAGATGCTTGATAGGATTTCAGTCTTCTTGAATTTTGTGGCCTAACATGATCTATCCTGTAGATTGTTCCATGTTCACTTAAGAATGTGTATTCTGTGCTTTTGGATGGAATGTTGTGTGTCTATTAAATCCAACTGGTCTAGTGTGTTGCTTAGGGCCAATGTTTTCTTATTAATTTTCTGCTTGGATAATCTATCCATTGATGTAAGTGGGGTGGTAAAGTCCCTTATGTTATTGTATTACTGTCAATTTTTCCCTTTAGGTCCATTAATATTTGCTTTATGTATCTTGGTTCTTCTATGTTGGATAATATACATTTATAAATGTATGTCTTCTTGTTGGATTGACACCTTTATCATTATGTAATGTCTTTCTTTGTCTATAATTGCAGTCTTTGTTTTAAGGTCTATTTTGTCTGCTATGAGTATTGCTACCCTGGCTTTATTTTTTTTCCCCACTTCCATTTACATGGGACATCTTTCTCCATATCTTCATTTTCAGTCTATATCCTTACTTCTGAAGTGAGTCTCTTGTAGACAGCATACACTTGATTTTGTTTTTTTATCGATTCATCTACTTTAATTTTGAACACATTTCCAAACTACATTTTCTTTGTCCCCTCACCCCACATTTTATATTTTTGATGTCACATTTTACATCTTTTTATTTTATGCATCTCTTAACTAAGTAATATAGTTTTAAATTTATTGTTTTTGTCTTTTTAACAGCATACTTGCTTTATAAGTGATTGATCCACTACTTTTACTATATATCTACCTTTTCCAGGGATTTTTACTTTTGCATATTGTCTAATTATCGATTAGTGCCATTTCTTTTCAGTTCAAGAAGTCTCTTTAACATTTCTTGTAAGACCAGTTTAGTGGTGATGTATCCCTTTAGCTTTTGCTTACTGGAAAACTCTTAATCTTTCCTTCAATTCTCAATGATAACCTTGATAGGTAGAGAATTGTTGGTTGGAAGTTTTATCCTTGTAGTATTTTGAATATGCCATGCCATTCTCTTCTGGCTTGTGAAGTTTCTGCTGAAAAATCTGCTGATAGCTTTATGGAGTTTCCTTTGTATGTAATAAGTTGTTTTCCTCTTGCTGTTTTTACGATTCTCTGTTTAACTTTTGCCATTTTAATTATAATATATCTTGGTGTAGATATCTCTGGGTTTATCTTTGTTGGGACTCTCTGGGTTTCCTGGACTTGTATGTCTGTTTCCTTCACCAGATTAGGTAAATTTTCAGCGATTATCTTTTCAAATAAGTTTATAGGCTTTTTCTCTTTCTCTTCTTCTTCTGGGACCCCTATTATGCAAATGTCATTCTGCTTGATGTTGTCTGAAAATTTCCTTAACTTACCTTCATTTTGGGGGCACCTGGGTGGCTCAGTTGCACACCCTGCTGACAGCTCAGGGCCTGGAGTCTGCTTCAGATTCTGTATCCTGCTCTCTCTCTGCCCCTCCCCTGCTCATGCTCTCTCTCTGAAAAAGGAATAAACATTAAAAAAAATAATAATAATTGGACAAAAGGACTAGTGGTAGAATAGGAGAGGAAAAAAACAAAATTAGAGAATCTGTTTGGGAGGTCCAACATCTGAATTATACGTTTCAGAATGAGAAGTAAAACAAAAATGAAGGGGACTCACTGAATGCCCAGTACAAAGAATAAGAACAGATCTACACCACCACATATTGGAACACTAGAGTTAAAAAGAAAATCCTAAAGACTTCTAAGACACAACATAGATCACATAGAAAGGATGAAGAATAAGATTGACTTCAGACTTGTCAACAGAAACACTGGAAGCCAGAAGACAATGGAGCAGTGTTACCAAATATTTGAAGAAAAATAACAACATAGATTTTTTCACCCAGCCAAACTATCAACTAAGTATAAGACTAGAATAAAGTCAGAGTCTAAAAATACTTATATACCATGCACCCTTTTCAGCAAGATATTGAAGACATACTCTACCAAAATGAGGAGTAAACCAAGAAAAAAAGTCATAGGATCC
This sequence comes from Lynx rufus, assembly GCF_022079265.1. Lineage (NCBI taxonomy): Eukaryota > Metazoa > Chordata > Mammalia > Carnivora > Felidae > Lynx > Lynx rufus. The sequence continues at coordinate 31,130,297 of NW_025814827.1, read as the reverse complement.
AGGAAAAGAACATCCAACAGAGATAAGTGAAGGGAATCTTCAGACTGTTGGTTGAAGGGAGATTCCAGGAAGATTTCTTTGCAACAGCTTAGAGAGCAATGAAAGGCTCTGGAGGCGTATATATAAGAAAAAAAATGGAAACTGATAAATTATCTGATTGTTTTTAAATATATTGAGAGATTTCTACTTCTAGAAGACAGTATGAGAATTGATAATAAGTACATAAGCAAGTAAAAATATAAACAGATTATTAATTTTGAGGGGAAGCACACAAGAAAGGAAATGTTAACAGTATACTGTAAATATACAGTATGCTGTATATATACTGTATACTGTATACAGTATACTGTAACAGCCTGTAAATAAAATTTACTCATAAAATGTAAACATTCAATTTTGACCTAACTAAAATAACACTACATTAGGAGGATACAGAGAGAAAGTTTACATGCATATTTATGCAAAGGATGAGAGAGTTAAGTCTTCATTTTTAAAATAGACATCAGGGGACGCCTGGGTGGCTCAGTCAGTTAAATATCTGACTTTGGCTCAGGTGGTGAGCTCACAGTTTTTGAGTTTGACTCCCATATCTGGTGAGCTCAAGCCCTACATCAGGTGAGCTAGAGTCTCTCATCGGGTGAGCACAAACCCTGCTTTGGGTGATCCCCACTTCTTTTTCCCTCTCTTCCTCTCTCTCTCTGTTCCTCATTCACTTGTGCCCCACACTCTCAATAAATAAATAAATAAATAAATAAACAAACAAATAAATAAATAAATATTAAATAGAAGTCAGCAGCTAATATTGGAAAGTTAAAAATCCAGAAATGGCATGATATTTAGAAAAAGCAACAAATGACAGAAGAAACAGCTAAATGAGTTGTAATCTCCTTTAAGCTGCCGGAAAATGAGTGGGATAACAGTTCTATTCTTCATTATGTCTTGTATAGAACTTGCATGTTCGTGTATAACTTCCATAAAAACAAATAAATACTATGTTAAAAAAAGCCCAACCATGGTTTCAAATGAAATAGCCTAGGAGGAGAGAGGAGAAGGAGTCTAGGTACTGATCTCTTTGGAACTCTTCATTTACATGTCACTAACTGTCAGAAGGGCATCTCCCCGACCTGTGTCCCCTCCCAGTGAGCAATAAGTCTGGATTGAGAGAAGTGTTGACAGGAAAGAAAAAAAGAAGAACCTCCAGAAGCATATCCATAGACTAGGATACATAAGAAAGGAGAAGAATCCATAAAGAGCTTTGCTAAAGTTATCCCCATAGGGAAGGTAGCTTGGCATTGGAAGTGGGTTCTAACTTCTGGGAGACCCAGGACCAGTTGAGGTCTCCATACTGGAAAAGCCACTAAATATGGAGAGGAAATGCCTGAGGAGGGGAGCTGAGGTACTTTTCACTTTCACCTTGAGCTTCTCCTGGTTTGGGTGATAATGTCTCATTCCCAAACACTGGTGCTCCTTAATGGCTTCTTGCCTCCACAGAACACATCCTCTCTGTCCGACCTACCTCTATGAACATCTTATAAAGCCAGGTTCTCAGAACAGCACCTCCTCCAGATACCTCTGTTTCTCTCTTGGTTCAGCTGAGCTGCATTTGCTTTATTCATATGTAAATTCTATTTCTTTTCTACTTTGAGAGACACTGGGAGGATAAGCAAGTTTCTCTGATAGTCTACAACCCCTTCCAATTCCAATTTTCTTCTCTGCTTCCCACTTCTTCTAGCCTACTCCTTGCTTACTGAAACTCTCAACTACTCCACAGTCCTGTCAACCATCTCTACTGTAGCAATCAATTTATCTATTCCCTTCAAGTGTTCCCTTTCCAGTTCTCCCTCAGCACTTTGGGCAGAAGTTCAAAGGCAAAGAGCTAATATATAGTCTAGATTACTTCTTGCTACCCTGCTGGAAAATATGTATGGCCCTCCTCTTGTTAGACTCAAACAAAGGTTTCAAGGTCTTGTGCTGGGGTCATCTATTAAAGTATACCCTCCATACAGCAATGTCTGTACCCTGGGAGAACATATGATTCTCAGTAAAGTGAGCCCTCTCAGTGCAGAGTGACAGTCCAGAGTCAGAGGGCTGTAGGCCCAGAAAACCGGTAAGAAGGAGAGAAATATACCTGTGTCCATTGAACAGGATCCCCAAGTCCAAAGCATGTGGTAATGAGAAGAATGGGGGGTAAGGAAGGATGAAAACTAAAACTATAGAAACTAAAGACTATAGAAACAGAGCTACATGCACATTTGGAAAATGTCTTCTTCCCGCTCTTCCATATACCTTAATGCAGAAACTCCTGATGTACAAGAGTATGGGCTGCTGATGTGGCATGACTTTATGAGTGTGGAAAAAACACAGGCTCTAGACACAGGTGAGCTGAGTCAGACCACTCACTGGGATTCTTATGTGCGATGGAAGTCTAGTAAAGACTAAAAATGGCTTCTAAGAATAATATTTTTAAGTACATTTTAGAAAATACACCCATGATATTGTACACTCATTTTCATAACAGCATTAATTCACAATAGCCAAAAGGTGGAAGCAACCAAAGTGTCCACTGACAGATGAACAGACAAGGAAAATGTGGTATATACATAAAATAGAATCTTATTCAGCCTTAAAAAGGAAAGAAATTCTTAGGGCACCTGGGTGGCTCAGTCAGTTAAACGTCTGATTTCAGCTCAGGTCATGATCTCACAGTTTGTGAGTTTGGGCTCTGTGCTGTCAGCTCTCTCTGTCTCCCTCTCTCTCTGCCCCTCCCTGGCTCTCACCACTCTCTTTCTCTGTCAAAAATAAGTAAATATTAAAAAAAAAAAAAAGGAAAGAAATCCTGACACATGCTACAACATAGATAAACCTTGAGGACATTATTCTAAGTGAAATAAGTCACTCACAAAAAAGATGCATATGTATGATTCCACTTATGAGGTATCTAGAGTAGTCAAATTGATAGAAACAGAAAAGGGTGGTTACAAGTGACTAGAAGGAGGGAAAAATGGGGAGTTGTTCAATAAGTACAGAGTTTCAGTTTTGCAAGATGAAAAGAGTTCTGGGGCACCCGGGTGGCTCAGTCAGTTAAATGTCTGACTTTGGCTCAGGTCATGATCTTGCAGTTTGTGGGTTCGAGCCCCGCGTTGGGCTCTGTGCTGACAGCTCAGAGCCTGGATTCTGTGTCTCCCTCTCTCTCTGCCCTTCCCCTGCTCATGCTCTGTCTCTCTCTCTCTCTCAAAAATAAATAAACATTAAAAAAATTAAAAAGAAAAGAGTGCTGGAGTTTGGGTGCATAGCAATGTAAATGTACTTAACACTACCAAACTGTACACTTACAGATAGTGAAGATGTTAAATTCAGTTATGTATATTTTTCCACAGTTAAAACATCTTTTTAGTTTAAAAAAATCACACGGGATCACTCGTGCACACCCAGTGCAGCTGTGCATCATGGTCAAGCCAGATGTCAATCCTGCCCGCCCCATGCCACAGACAGCTGTGCATCACAGCAGGGCACCAGCCCCATCTACCCGCATGCTGCAGATACACATCATTCTGGTGGTCAGAGGGGGTTATGCTTCTGGGTTCCACATGACATCTCCTACACAAGGCTATTCCTTCAAGACTGGGAGAGATAGGTGATTTGCCTAATACAGAGAAACAAACAGTCAAAATGAGACAGGAATATGTTCCAAATGAAAGAACAAAACATTAGAAAAAGACATTAATGAAACCGAGATAAGCAATCGACCTGAGAAAGAGTGTTAAGTAGTGGCCATAAAGATGCTCACTGAACTTGGGGGAAGAATGGATAAACACAGTTTATCCACACAGAGGTTCTCAACGACGAGACAGAAAATATAAGAAAGTTCCAAATATGGGTGTCTGGCTGGCTCAGGCAGTAGAGCATGCAACTCTTGATCTCAAAGTCATGAGTTTGAGCCCCATATTGGGCACAGAGCTTACTTTATTTTTTTAAAAAATTTTTTTTTTCAACGTTTATTTATTTTTGGGACAGAGAGAGACAGAGCATGAACGGGGGAGGGGCAGAGAGAGAGGGAGACACAGAATCGGAAGCAGGCTCCAGGCTCTGAGCCATCAGCCCAGAGCCCGACGCGGGGCTCGAACTCACGGACCGCGAGATCGTGACCTGGCTGAAGTCGGACGCTTAACCGACTGCGCCACCCAGGTGCCCCCACAGAGCTTACTTTAAAAAGAAGAAGAGGCGCGCCTGGGTGGCTCAGTCGGTAAAGCGTCCGACTTTGGCTCAGCTCATGATCTCGCGGTTTGTGAGTTAGAATCCCTCCTCGGGCTCTGTGCTGACAGCTCAGAGCCTGGAACCTGCTTCAGATTCTGTGTCTCCCCCTCTCTCTATCCCTCGCATGCTCATGCTAGCTCAGAGCCTGGAACCTGCTTCAGATTCTGTGTCTCCCCCTCTCTCTATCCCTCGCATGCTCATGCTGTCTCTCAATAATAAATAAATGTTAAAAAATTTATAAAAAATAAAATAAATAGAAAGAAGGAAAGATTTGGATATGTCAATTACATCTCAATAAAACCAGAAAAAAAAGATTAAAAAAAAGTTCCAAACAGAAGTTACAGGGCTGAAGAGTACTATGATTGAACTAAAAAATACACTACAGGGGTTCAGAGCAGACTGGATAAAGCTGAAGGTTGGGTCAACGAGCTAAAATGCAAAGCAATAGAACTCACCCAGACAGAGCAGCAAAAAGAAAAGAGAATTTTTAAAAATGAAGGTAACTTAAAAAAACTTTTTTTTATTAAAAAAATTTTTTTTTGAATTTACATCCAAATTAGTTAACATATAGTGCAACAATGATTTCAGGAGTAGATTCCTTAGTGCCCCTTACCCATTTAGCCCATCCTCCCTCCCACAAACCCTGCAGTAACCCTCAGTTTGTTCTCCACTTATGAGTCTCTTCTGTTTTGTCCCCCTCCCTGTTTTTATATTATTTTTGTTTCCCTTCCCTTATGTTCATCTGTTTTGTCTCTCAAAGTCCTCATATGAGTGAAGTCATATGACTTTTGTCTTTCTCTAATTTCACTTAGCATAACATCCTCCAGTGCCATCCACATAGTTCCAAAGGGCAAGATTTCATTCTTTTTAGTTGCCGAGTAATATGCCATTGTATATATATATACCACATTTTCTTTATCCATTCATCCATCGATGGACATTTGGGCTCTTTCCATTCTTTGGCTATTGTTGATAGTGATACTATAAACATGGGGGTGCATGTGTCCCTTTGAAACACCACACCTGAATCCTGCGGATAAATGCCTAGTAGTGCAATTGCTGGGTCGTAGGGTAGTTCTATTTTTAGTTTTTTGAGGAACCTCCATACTGTTTTCCAGAGTAGCTGCACCAGTTTGCATTCCCACCAACAATGCAAAAGAGATCCTATTTCTCCACATCCTCGCCAAATCTGTTGTTGTCTGAGTTGTTAATGTTAGCCATTCTGACAGGTGTAAGGTTGTATCTCATTGTGGTTTTGATTTGTATTTCTGTGATGATGAGTGATGTTGAGCATTTTTTCATGTGTCGGTTGGCCATCTGGATGTCTTCTTTGGAGAAGTGTCTATTCCTGTCTTTTGCCCATTTCTTCACTGGATTATTTGTGTTTTGGGTGTTGAGTTTGATAAGTTCTTTATAGATTTTGGATACTAACCCTTTATCTGATATGTCATTTGCAAATATCTTCTCCCATTCTGTTGGTTACCTTTTACTTTTGCTAAAACAATTTTTTTAATGTTTATTTGTTTTTGAGGGAGAGAGACAGACAGAGCATGAGTGGGGGGAGGGGAAGAGAGAGAGAGAGGGAGACACAGAATCTGAAGCAGGCCCCACGCTGTCAGCATGGAGCCCGATGGGGGGCTCGAACCCACAAACCGTGAGATCGTGACTTGAGCCGAAGTTGGATGCTTAACTGAACGACCCAGGCACCTTTGTCCAAATTTCTATAACATTTTTGCAACTTTTACCTTCCAACTCTTCTATTTTTTTTTTTAAATTTTTAAATGTTTATTTAGTTTTGAGACAGAGGGAGACAGAGCACGAGTGGGGGAGGGGCAGAGAAAGAGGGAGACAAAGAATTTGAAACAGGCTCCAGGCTCTGAGCTGTCAGCACAGAGCCCGATGCGGGGCTCGAACCCACAAACCGTGAGAGCATGACCTGAGCCAAAGTTGGACGCTCAACCAACTGAGCCACCCAGGCGCCCCCAACTCTTCTATTTTTTTAATCTCAGCTATCATATTTTTAATGTCTAAAAGCTCTTTATTTTTCTCTGAATGTTTTTTATAGCCCCCGTTTTTGTTCAATATTCTCTTCATCTTTAAGGATAGTAATTCAGGGGCATCTGGGTGGCTCAGTCGGTTGAGCTTCTGACTTCTGCTCAGGTCATGATCTCGCGGTCTGTGGGTTCGAGCCCCATGTCAGGCTCTGTGCTGACAGCTCAGAGCCTGGAGTCTGCTTCGGATTCTGTATCTCCTTCTCTCTCTGACCCTCCCCCGTTCATGCTCTGTCTCTGTCTCAAAAAATAAATAAACATTAAAAAAAAATTTTTTTTAAAAAGGATACTAATTCAAGTTCCCTTCCCATTGTCTTTTGTACATACAATTGTTTCTGTATCCTCTGAGACCTTATTTTCTGTTTTGTCTTGTCCTGTTTTTATATTGAATGTTTTCTCCAATCCTTGATAATCCTTGTATATCCACTCATCTCTACAAGAAAGGCACTAGAAAGCTGACTGGAAACTTGGTATGCATGGTCAGGGCTGGTTGCACTTTAAGAATCTGATTGGATCATTTCATTATGTGACTTCTTATCTTCAGCTAATTATCCAAGCTTTTCCCCACCTCAGGGCCTAAGCATATGCTGTTTCTGTTGTTTGTGTATTGATTAACATGTATGTGGTTGAAGTAACAGAAATCTGACTTAACACAGATTACACGAAAAAAATATGGTGGTTCCCCATAGCAAGAAGCTCAGAGGTAAAACAGATGTTACAGTTGATATATCAAGCCAACCAAGGACATCATCAAGAACCAAGATTCCTTCTACCATTCACTTTGTTCCAACCTAAGGCTGGCCCTTCAAGGTCTTACATACCAGGAGCAGTAGGGGATCTGTGGTTCTTCAGTTCAAGTCAGTTAGACAGTACACTGTCCTTCCCCTCACAATAGAACAAAAAAAAGCCCTTCCCTTTGGGCTGATCAGCCCAAATTAGGTCACATGCTAACTCCTGAACAAATAACAGTCACTGGGTGAATACTATGCAAACAGTGGCTTGGTCTGGGTTCCTAAGCCAATCAATACTAAAAGGGATGAGTTTACTTTGAAGTAGCCATTCTGGACTGCTCTTGGAATATAGGGAGGAGGGGGAAATTTCCTAAAGCTTCACTGCTTTTCCTTGAGAAAGGAGGGATGTAAAAAATGTTAGGGATTCAACCACACTGCTGAAGCCCTCTTCTATTTTTCCTACAACTGGCTCCAGGCCTCAGTTTAAATGTCACCACAGAATTGGATCTCTCCCTTTAAATTTCATCCTTGAACCTTTTTTTCTCTTTTAGCACTTAACACAAGTTGTAATTTTATATAAATTTTTACTTGTGAATTGTCAATCTTCTCCAATAAAGTGTTAATTTCATGAGATCAGAGACCAAGTCTGTTTTGTTAATAACCATATACTAAGTGCCTAGAAGTTTCTGGCACATAATAGACGTACACTTAATATGTGATGAAGAACTGAATGAATTCAGGAGTAAATAGTATCTTTCTTTCTCACTGAGTCTCCAAAATACATTTTGAAGCTGCACACTTTGCCATTTCTGATGCCAGCATTTCAGCTCAAGTAGCTATCTTCTCTTCCTTCATGTAATGGACATCTTTTGTTTTGTCTGTCTAGCATTTTCCTTTTAGGGGGAACAAACACCCTTCCTTTGATAAATCTGTTCTTTCCCCATACTAATTATTTGTTTCTGGTGGGGCTGCTCTCATTATACCCTGCCCCACATGTACCTCCCTACCACAAGGGACACCTGGTCCATCAGAGCTCTATCCTGGGACTTTAAAAACTAAAGACCTTCTCTCTTAGGCAAGCTGTGAGATGTGAGGGCAGGTACCATGGGTGGCCATTTCCTGTCCTGTCAAAGGATATGGGTCTGAGAAGATAAAACAGAGATAAGAGACATGGAGGCATTCCCTGTTACTGGTTTTAGTTTCTCTTATAGTCAGCCACACCTTACCCCTTTCCCCAGTTTGGTTATGTAATCCAATAAATTCCCCCTTTTGCTAAAATTTGATATTAACTGCATTTCAGTTATCTGTTACCAAATAAAGCCTAGCATTACAGACGTCTATGGAAGCCTTCTGACTGGTCTCTCCATTTCCATTTACCTGCTCTAATCCATTTTCCTCCCATAGAGTGATCTCTTCAAAATTTATATCCTGCTGATGAAGGGCACAGGCTAGGTTAGATGCTCAACCTCGATCTTTATGATCAGAGTTTCCTTGGGAAAGTTATTTAACCTGCTTGTGCCAAGGTTTCTAAATCAGCAGAAAGGGGATAACATCTCAAAGGGTTATTGTGAGGCTCAAAAAAGAAAAGTACACTTAATGTACTTAATAATCACTCACTTAGTGTTAGCTGGTAGTGGTATTAACAGTAATTCAGATCATGCCATCGCCCTACTTATTTCCTGAACTAGTTTCACACCACCCTGCTCACTAGACTTTAGTGACTTACCTATTACCTAACCTTGTGGCTCTTGCTGGGCTAGCCTGAGGGAACAGGGCCTTAGGGTCCTCACACCTGCTGTCTCCTCTCCTGATATGTTCTCTCTGCCTCTCTTCCCTTGGCCTGGCTGACTCCGTATCTTTTTTCCTCAGCTCAAATATCCACTAGCTTCACTTCCCTAATCAAAGTTAAGGTCTACAGGGTCTATGGGTACACTCCCTTTACAGGAATAGCAGTTCTATGATTTCTTACCAGGACAGGTAGAACTATTTACAGATAGTCTTCATTTAGATTACATTGAGATTTTGATGGGTAAGTGCTTATGCTGTGTACCCTGTTAAGTATTTTGAATATCATCCTTGCATAGAGTGTTTTTTTTCTTTCAAAGCAGTTATCACAATTTGCATATTTGTGATATATATACATATATACGTGTGTGTGTGTGTATAAACAGATGCTGTTTCCTGTTTGTATGTTCCATGAGTGTAGAGGTATATGTTTGTTTTTTTTTTTATCACTGTATACCTAATGACTAATACAATAGTTTGCACATAGTTGGTGCACAACACAATGAATATGTGTTGAAAGAGAGAGTAAATTTTGGGGGCAACTCCTGGAAAAATTAGATTGGATGTGTGGCAACCCAGTCTAGGCTCTGAAAGGACTGGAAATAGACCCTTGGGCATGGGGAAAGGGTAGGGTGAGTTGATAAGAGGAGACTGGATATAGGGTTGTTCTACTCTCTCACTCACCTGAGTTGCTGGAGTTGATAAGGAGGTAGCAGGTGCCGAAGAGAACTTGCTTCCTCATCCTACACTCTTTAACTCAGAGTGTGGCTCAGTTTTCCCCATGGGGCTGTTTCTATGGTCTCTTTACACGCAAGGGGACCCAAGTGGCTTGGCTCCATTGGGAACCTGAGGCTGGGAAGCCAGATAGCCCAAATTCTGCTTATGAACTGTGCTCAAACTGCTGTTGTAGCTGTGTAGGTGATGTCTCCAGCCTTTCAGTCAGTTTCCTCATCTTCCCACTTTATATCTGGGGTCCCTAAACCTTGCCTTAGCTCCTTCTCTGTTTCAGAGCCATAGGTCCTCATTCTGTCTAATTTATTCCCTCTCAACTCTGTGATGAGTTTAAATGGAGGTATCTTTCCTCCCCCTTGGCTGTTGGCCAGCAGCTTCAGTTCTCCACCACACAAGCCTCTCATGAAATGGTAGCTGGCTTCCCCCAGAGCCAGTGATCCAAGAGAAAGAAAGTGGAAGCCACAATGATCATTTATGATTTAGCATCAGAAGTGACATACCATTGCTTCTGCCATATTGGTCGCAGAGACCAACCCTGATTCAGTGTGGGAGAGGACTACACAAAGATATAAATACCAGGAGAGAGGGTCATTAGCAGCCATTTCAGAGACTGGGTACCACAGAAAGGTTAGAGGAATTTAAAGGAGAGAAAGTTTTAGGACTTGAAGAAGGGAGATGGAAGAGACATTAACTGAATGCCCATAAGGAGCCAAACCCTTTATATCTACATTAATCTCTTTTACAACACTAAGGGGTAGAGATTATCCCCATTTTTCACAGAAAGGAATTGAAGCATGGAAAGGAAGCATGGAAATGAAGCATAAATGTCTAAAATCAAATCCAGTAAGTAGCAGAATCAGGATTTATATGATTTGTATGTTACATATGCCATCAATGTTGATCGAGTACATTTAGTACGTACCAAAGGGTGGGATAATATGCTACTTGCGGTCTGAGAAGTAATTTGGGGTAGTATAGAAACATAGCATTAAATATTAAAAATATAAAAACTATATATATAGTTTTTTTTCTTTTAAGTAGGCTCCATGCCCAGTGCAGAGCTCAACATAGGACTTGAAATCCTGACCCTGAGATCAAGACTTGAGCTGAGATCAAGAGTCCAACAACACTTGGGGTGCCTGGGTGGCTCAGTCGGTTAAGTGTCCGACTTTTACTTGGGATTCTCTGTCTCCCTCTCTCTCTGGCCCGCCCGCCCCGCCCCCCCCCCCACCCCCCGTGCTAGTTCACCCATGCTCTCTCTCAAAATGTAAAATAAACATTAAAAAATTGTTTTTAAAAAAGTCCGATGCTTAATTGAGTTACATTGAATTACCCACGCACCCCTGAAAATATAAAAAGTATATTTAGTCCTCTGATTGTATCAAGAGACAGCTTCAGTTTCAAAGTCTTTGTTACCTCTCCAAAAACTTGTTAATTTCTCTTTTTTTTTTTATTTTTTATTTTTTAATTTTTTTTAATTTATTTTTGGGACAGAGAGAGACAGAGCATGAACGGGGGAGGGGCAGAGAGAGAGGGAGACACAGAATCGGAAACAGGCTCCAGGCTCCGAGCCATCAGCCCAGAGCCTGACGCGGGGCTCGAACTCACGGACCGAGAGATCGTGACCTGGCTGAAGCCGGACGCTTAACCGACTGCGCCACCCAGGCGCCCCTTAATTTTTCTTTTTTAAGAAAGAGAGGGCAGGGGCTCCTGGGTGGCTCAGTTGGTTGTGGGCCCAACTCTTGATTTCAGCTTAGGTCATGACCTCAAAGTTTGTGGGTTTGAGCCCCACACTGGGCTCTGTGCTCACAGCACGGACCCTGCTTGGGGTTCTCTCCCTCTCTCTCTCAAAATAAGTAAACTAACAAAAAAAGAGCGGGCAGGCCACACTCTATCTTTGACAATGATTTTACTTTGGTATAATTTGAGAATACATTTCGTTTTCATTGTATTGACTTTTATAGTTACTCTCCATTAGTGGTCAGGTTAAACTGATTTTAAATTTACTAAAGGAATATGAAATTTGACTTATATCCTTTAAGATTGATACAATCTTAAGTAATAGTTCAAGTGATACTTTGGTATGGCAAAAATCGTGAAGATGGCATTGACTGAGGTTTATTGCCTTCCCACCAGGTCTATGTTGGGGGGGGGGCTGGGGAAGAGGAGCTAGTTGGAAGTTCCAGCCTTAACTTGGTTCTGCTATGGGCACCAACTGGAGAGAATCAAATAATAAAATTTACAAACATTCCTTTCCTGTGGTATTTCTTATCCAATGAATTCCTCAGGGCTGTTGGGGAGTCTTGTAGACAGATTAATGGAGTTGGGAAGGAAAGTGAATTTAATGGGAAACCTAAGCTTCCTGCCCTATTCAATTGCCTCTTACAAACCAGATGTGGCTGGTGCAGGTAGTATAGTGGGGAAACATCCGGAGGGAGAAATGGACAGTCTGTGCATTTCCCAATCTCTTAGTCCCTGATCCTACTCCATAGTCTGTGATTTGGGGGTCCTCCAACATTTCCAAGCTATTGCATCTTCACATTTAATATTTTTGTGGGAAACGAATAGGACCAAAGTTTTAGGACACACGGGATGTGGTTGCTAATTTCTCTTGGAGGGATTTGCAGTGAGGGTACAACGTGGCTGGAAGGGGGTTTCTGAAACTTATGTTTCTACCTGATTTTACCTTATAGGTGGTGGGGATAAATCCTAACAGGGCGAAATTTAGTCCCAAAGTCCTGGTAATACAAAACAGACTAAACCATTTCGGCCCCCAAGGACACCCGGCCTCTGTCCCCTACCGTACCCTTCTGGCGAGTTTGCCGGCGTCCCAAACCGTTTCCGCATGAGGTCACTCTGCCAAGTCACGTGCTCGAGCCCGCGGGAACGCCACATCGCCAGCCGCACCCCTCCACCCCCATCCTGTCCACGTGACCCGGCCTACTTTCTCCCCGCCCGACCCAACGCCTCGCTCAGGAAGCCCCGCCCCACGCAGCGCATTCGACCTGTGAACCCCCGCCCCACATCCGCCCGGGCTGGAGCGTGGCCCGCAACCCCACGTGTTTCTCCTTGCCCAATGGGAGGCCGAGCCCGGGCTCGAAGGGGCGGGGAGGAAAGGACGACTTCGTTACGCTTGGAGAAGGGGGCGGGGCCTGCAACGTCGGACAGAACGAGGGGACGCAACGGAGGCAGGCCGGAGCCGCTGCCGTCGCCATGACCCGTGAGCACCGAGGCCCTCTCTCTCTCTTGCCCCTTTCTCCCCGTCCACCCTAAACACTACTGCCGAATCTTGGCATTGACCTCCTCTTGGCTTCCCCAGCGAGGTCTTCTTCTGGCAGGGCTCTTTTGCGACCCTCACACGGAGCCCGGAAATCGGCCTTTTGCCCACCGCCACTTCTTGAGAACCCCCTCCCCCTCCTCTCGCCCCAGTCAAGCAGAGGCCTTCCGCGACCTCCCGTGGTGTGGGGAAAAGCCCTGCGCCCCTGTGATAGGCCCAGAGCCCCCCATATTGCAGCCCATCCCCCACAGAGATCCAAACTGTCTACACACTAGCAGCCTGGACCCCGGTGCCGCCCGAAGCTCGAAACACGCCTTGAGCGGACTCCTCGGAGCCGTCCTTCCACCTCCCGATTTGACCTGCCCCGTGGCACCTTGCCACCAGTGCCCCCCCCCCATTCCCCGCCCCACTTAGCAGCCTAGGCCCCGGAATGGGTCGGTGTCGGGGCTGGGGAATGAGCGTGGGACCCTGCTGGTGTCCTGGTGAGGGAAGAGGGTCGCCGGTGTGTGGCCATAAAGGCCCCCCGCGTCTCACCTTTTACCTTCTTTCTTTAGGCGGTAACCAGCGCGAGCTCGCCCGCCAGAAGAATATGAAAAAGCAGAGCGACTCGGTTAAGGGAAAGCGCCGAGATGACGGGCTTTCTGCTGCCGCCCGCAAGCAGAGGTAGCCCCAGGGAGGGGAGGGGAGGGAACGGGTGAGACCTGGGCTAGACCAAGGGTTGTACCAGGAAAGAGAGCTACCTCAGGGCTTACATCTATCTGAACTAGTGAGGGGCAGAGTGCATTGCTTCCTCTAGGGTTTTATTTCCTCCCCACCCTCCAAATTGTTAGCACAGCCTGACAGGAAGGGACTGGGGCGGGTGCCTGCCCTCGGTTGATGTCTGAGTGCCCCCGAGTCTGACCTTAAGGGCAAGGGCAGGGAGCTTCACATTTCAAATGCGGTAGTGGTTATGACAGCACGGTACTTATGGCCCTCTTTGGTGTTGAGTTTCTCCTCCCTTCTCCCAACCTTCTCACTGGTGTTGCTGGGTGTGGTACTCAGCAAAGAATAGCTTTGGGCCTGTGTGGCCAGACTTCTGACCCCTTAGGCAACAGCCAGATAGAGACTGATTGCCTTTTAAGCCTCAGCTCTCTTCCTCTTGTTCTCCTAGGGTGGGAATACAGCAGGCACACGCTGAATTTTGTCCCATCCACTTCCATCTTATCCTTTGTGCCCTTCATCCCCCTGCATCTTGTCCTTTTTGCCCTCTGGTACCTCCCAGTGCCCCATCATCTCTACCCCTAGGGACTCGGAGATCATGCAGCAGAAGCAGAAAAAGGCAAACGAGAAGAAGGAGGAACCCAAGTAGCTTTGTGGCTTCGTGTCCAACCCTCTTGCCCTTCGCCTGTGTGCCTGGAGCCAGTCCCACCACGCTCGCGTTTTCTCCTGTAGTGCTCACAGGTCCCAGCACCGATGGCATTCCCTTTGCCCTGAGTCTGCAGCGGGTCCCTTTTGTGCTTCCTTCCCCTCAGGTAGCCTCTCTCCCCCTGGGCCACTCCTGGGGGTGAGGGGGTTACCCCTTCCCAGTGTTTTTTATTCCTGTGGGGCTCACCCCAAAGTATTAAAAGTAGCTTTGTAATTTCTTGAGCGCCTGGTTTGACTGGGGATTTGGGGGGATGGGGATGGAGGAATGGCTGCCCTTTCCCACCAAAAGGGGAGAGAACTTTAGACTCTAAAAGGTTTTAGATACGTAGACTAAGTGAAATATCACAGAAAAATTCTTTATTATACTACAACAAACAGACAAGTACTCCAGGTATGTGGTAGAGGAATCCTCTAAGAACCGTAGGAACTTCTTTTCTGTGATTTTTGTTCCCACCCAGACCTTGAACACCATCCCAAGGATGGAGTTGAGGGTCTAAGAAGGAAGGCTTCAAGACCTAAGTTTATGCCCCTCTTTCTCATTCTTCCTCATTTTGTTCGCCTGCTTGATAGTTGGCTCCCAAATCCTGCTGCTCTCCAGTATTCACATTCTCTTCTGTTCTGTCATTCTTCAAGGATTGAGGGTGGTTTTTGTCTTCCTGCTTCCTTTGACCTCAAGATCAGGATTAAAACCTAGGGTGGTCTTTGTTCCTTTCTTTCTGTGTTCTGGGCTGCTTATCTCCCTGGGCCCAGGGCTTGCTTATTTTCCTTTTTATCTCCAAGGGCAGACCCAAGTAAGTCTTCAGTCCTTGGTCTTTCCCTGCCCCCATCTCCATGCTGAGAGCCAGGAAAGGGCTGGTGCCACACTGTCTGTTGGGATCAGCAGTGATTCCTGAGCTGCTAACTTGGGAGTTAGGTTCTTGAGCTGGGGTAAAGATGTAACAGTAGCTCCAGTGAATCATATACTCTGCCATGGCATTTAGAGTATGTATGGCCACTTTCTCCTATTCAGACATAGTACTGACTTCAGTCTAAAGGGAGATAACTGCCCATTATGTCCTTGAAGTATCTGCTGCGCTGGACAGTTCCTCAGTCAAAACTAGGAGTACAACCTCAAGGGAACCCCAGTTTGTTAACAGTACCTAGCTGAATATTTGTTATCTTGCAGTACTGATGCGATGGCATTGTCGCCTGAAAGTAGGTGACTGGAGGTCCTGGGTGGGGGACCAACAGAGTGGTGCCAGGAGCAGCCCAAGATAGAGGAGTACACAGGCCCAGCATGAGGCAACCTTGACCCAGAAGGTAGCCCAGCTACCCTTGGTGAAGGTCTTTTCCAGTTCTGCTCCCTCGTAGCTGTGGAACCAAAGTCTCTGGTTAGAGAATACGTAGGACCTTAGCTTTTAGACCTGTCCTACCTCCCCACCAAAGATGATGGCAGACCCATGTTTGTCTCCAGAGAACCCTTAGGACTGGCCTTAAGTTGCTCTTCCTAAAATAGCTTTTCAGAAGTATAGCCCAGGCCCACTTCCATCCTACCTGAACCAGTTGGTAAGGGTAACCATGACATAGAGTGATGCAAGGAAGAAGACAAAATGGAAGGCAGAATAGCTGTAGGAGAAATGCTGGGCTTGCACTGGAGGAGCTGGAGAGGTCTCTTGGTCAGTTGGCCTGGTAGCCCCACCCCTCTGCCCTGGAGAGAGGGAAGGGCTGCTGGGAGCAGTGCCACTGAAACACTTCTTCCCTCCTCCCCCAGTTTCTTTTGTGAAGGCGCTCCAGGGCTCTTTGGCACTCTGCAGAAATCTACATTTTCTAATGGACATTCTTATGGACACTCACCTTCCTCTGGTTTCACTGTTTCAGGGCAGCAGAAACAGAGTGAGGGCTTCTGTAAAACAAAAGGCAGCATGTTTTGGAATGACTTTTAAGAAAGAATGTGAGGGTATTAATATAGAAAACTCCCCCTTCTCTGAAAAGATAGGCTGGTATACAAAGTGGAGGCACATCTGGGTTCAAATTCTAGCTCCAGCACATAACTGGCTATGAAAACTTTGGTAAGATGTTTAACCTTTTGTGCCTCAATTTCTCCATTTGTAAAATGGAGCAAATACCTACCTCACAGGGTTGTTGTGAGGATTAAATTAAAAGAGATTATGAATGTAAAGTATCTAGCACAGTGCCTAGCACATTGTGGGTACTCAATAAAAGGTAATAGCAGCTAGAATCTGAGTATTCTGGGTAGAGGCTGGTAGGGTGTGTGTGTGTGTTTGTCTTTGTGTGTGAGGGGGGGAAGGGCATTGGGGATATTGAGCTCTCCATCCTCACCTGGAACTCATAGCTGTAAACCTTGATGATCCACAAGGGCCCGAATACCTCAGCCAGGTAGGAAGCCTCATTGCTGAGAAAGAAGAGACAGTTCTCAAGCAGGTCCAGTCAAATAGCAAGAGTTGCCTGAGACTGTATTGCTAGCTGGTCCATGTTGGTAATTCTCAGGAGGGTATTGTATTCCCAGAGCCCGTTCACCATAAAGATTTATAAATCTCGTCATGTGAGGGCCCTAAAAATCTTTGTACATATTTTTAATTCTCAAGTCATTCTCCCTGCCCCCTTCATCTCATACAGATCATCTGACAAGTGCTATTCTTAGAAACTGTTTCTGTTTATGGGGAACTTTCCTCACTCTTGTCTTGCTTTCAAGTTCAAATAAACCATGATCCCAGACAGTCTCCTGACCATCCTTCTCTGTCCTGGATATCCTCCCTTCTCTCATACCTCTCCCCTTGATACTTTTACGCACCAAGCAAAAAGCACACAAGTATACATGATGCCAGCACTCAGCACTGCCAGCGATGTATATGGTGTTTGCGATTCCATTTTACTCAGGCCAGGCAGGCACAGAGTGTGGTTCTGTCCTTCAAAGATAACTGAGAAGGAGCAACAGAAGAAAGGTGGTAAGAACAAAGAACTAAGTATTTGGCAGGAACAAAAGGTTTTAGCATGGAGAGTCCAGGTCTGGTCCTTACCACTCTCTGGAGGACGGCTGGACAGTGCAGAGAAGGTAAGGTACATGATATAGCAGCTGATGATAGAGGCCTGTAGAAGGCCAGAACGGGGTTGCTCTGCAGAGAATGGAGATAATTGCTTTAGTTTACAGGGTAGTAATTTCCACTCTGCCCCATCTACACTATAGTCCCACCCTTTGGAGGAAGTAGACAATTGACTAAGATTAGGGAGGCTAATGAATATTTCTATGCTAAAGGCCTTCCAGATTTGTAATGTTGCAAGGCATGTACCCACTGAGGCGGATGCAGGGAGCGATGGAGAGAAAGGAGAGGAGGCCACAGAAACAAAGGTGTAGACTAAGCAGCATCTTGTTGAGCAGGCAGCCAGCTGGATGTGTGTAGTGGTGGAACAGGAGCACAGTTGCCGCACCGGCAATGCTGTAGAATCCCAGGGTGGCCAGCAGTACAGCTAGGAACCAGCGGCAGTCTTGGGCTGCACCTGTCTGCCTAAGGGTAGGATGTGGGCAGTGGTTTGGGGCTCCACTTCTTTTTACCCATTACTATTCCTCCTCTCCTGGAACACTGGTGTGATTACTCATCCTACCTAGCCCACAGAGTCATCACATTTCTGAGCTTTTTGGTAATGCTCAGTGGGAAGTTAATGGGACCACTGACCTGTCATGCCCTTTGCCTAACCCACTGAGGCTAGTAATGTCAGACAACCTTCCCAAGAAGAACCTTTGGGGTTAGAGGTGCTCCTTACCAGTTTTTGTTCCAGGAATGGGCAAAGGCTGTGATAAGCACCAACTGCAGCAGGATGAATGTGAAGCCTCCACAGATGCCAATGTAATGCCAGGCTACAAGTGGGGCACCAGTGGGAAAATGTAGCTGTTCATATCATTACTTCTGGTTTTCTTCCTACCCTCTCTTTCTCTTAGAAAAACTATCAGGTTACTCCTGCTAATTAGGATATGAGATGGAAGGTACCTGGGAAGAGATGCTCATCAGGGATGCAGAAGGCAATAGCACAGAGACCTAGCAGGAACAGCAGTTTGAGGAACCAGAAGCTGGTTAGGAGACAAAACAAGACTCAAGAAAAGGCAAAGGAGAGTGAACAGTGCCTATGGAGGAAGGCAAAGGAGAAACCAAAACTATATGAAAGAGAAGAGAAGAGACAACTAAGTATAGGAAAGGAGGAAGCAGTCCCATGTGAGAGGGCCTAGAAACTGGTCCATCGCAGCCTATTCCAAATTCTAACTCTTATACCTAAATAATGTCTGGACAATGTTTCACAGTTGATAAAGGGTCTGCCTATAATAACCCCATTGTCATCTCCATTTTAGAAACTAGAAACTCAAGGAGGAAGGGTAAGTATGTGGCTCATGGTCACACAGTAAGTATGGCGGAAGTAGAGACTTAAATCTGTTTTTGGATTTTTCACACTGATGTTACTTCATCTTGAAATTTCCTTTACTCAGCTTATGTCTACTTCCCTCCCCATCCTCACCCCACCCAAAGTGTATATACACAAACCTATTGTGTAGTTGTGCCCGCAGGCTGGTAGGGGAGTGGAGCTGGACTAGCAGCACAGCCTGCAGCAGGTGGAAGGTGGCAGTTCCCGCACATACTCGGTACACAGCCCCAGAACCACTGAGCACTGGGCAGTGAGAGTGGCCGAACAGATGGGCACACAACCCTGAGGGCATCTGGATCTGGAGGGAGAGTCCATGTGAGAAATGTCAGGGCCCGTCATCATACACAGAGAGGTACCTACTTCTCATGGGTGTATCCATTCACTTGTCCCCTACCCCCAATCTGAATCTTTTGTCCATGGAGGGTTTCTCCCTTTTTCTCATGTTGCAAACTGATCCCTCCCACTTACCCCATGTGCCTTCCCCCAGACCCTTTCCACTACTGTCCTTGACAGCAGAAGGCAGCAGACTGCTGAGGCCCCCACATGAAGGAGGATGTAGATCAGGCGGCTACAAGTAGACTCTGTGACAAGGGGCCATCTAGAATGGCAGCAGCAGGTACAGGGAGCAGACCCACAGCAAGACACCTGAGGGGAAGAGCAGATGTAGGGCAGAAAGGTGGAGATTTGCTGAGGAAAGGCTTACATTAATGTATGCATTAGGTTAACCCAAGAGGCTGAATTCCAAAATTTCCCTTTCCCTTTTCTTCTCTCCTTTTACTCAGGAATTCTCAGAATCGTTTCAAGCTATTTAGGATTGCCTTCCACTGACATCAAGTAGAGCTTTCATCATAAGAGCTGATGCAGGCTTGAGCAGACCTTCCTAAAAGCCTAAGTCACACCTGGCCTCTCACCTTTCTGTAGACCTACAGATCTGGTACTGGGAAGTGGAAGGGATAGGTAGTAGTCTCTGGGCAAAGGGAAAGGCCTCAGAGGGTAAAGGAAGGCCTATCATCTTTATTGGCTCCTGTGGATTTTCCTCCCCACCTTCAGCCACTGTTCCCTTCCATTTTTTTCAGATAGTTCTTGCTCTAGGGACCTTCCGAGCCTCTCTTCCAAGGTACGCTCTCACCTGATAGAAGGGAGGATTCACCATGACACTGCTGACTCCAGTGCGTTGTGTCCGGCGAAGGGAGGTGTTAGGGCCTGTGACCGCCTTTGCACCCACCATCCTGGTCCCAGGCATTAGACCCAGGTCCACCAGATGGAAGGTAGATGAGAAAGCAGTTTTCTTTTGTCCTCATAGGGGTGGTCACCCAGTTTAAGGTAGAATGGGGAGGGACATAAGGAAAAGAACACCGACCTCCAGGATGTGGTAAATGCAAATGTCTCTCTGAAGCTACTTCTCTCCCTGGCCTTTGGGCCACTCAGGCTGTTCTCCCCAGATTAGGGAGCAGTTTGCAAATCTGGCCTCTGGTGGATTAGCATTCTTAATTGGTTTAGGATTAGAGCGTATCCATCCTGGTTGGACAGAATTACTTGGGTGGGGCAGGGGGGCGGTGGTGTTGGTGAGGGGGGTAGAATCTAGGTGAAGAGAAGGATGTCTGTCGGTTGGGAAGTCCTGGAGTGGTGATGGGCTAGGTGTGGGAGAGGGCCTTGGAGAAAACAATACTAGAACACTGGAAGGAAGTCCTAGAGACGACCTGTTGTCCTGGCTGAAGCTTCTAGAATCCAAAACATTAATGAAGGTGTGGCCCGAAGCCAGCCCCGCCTCGTCCTCTCCGGGCGGAAGTTTCGGGGCAGTTACCGGAAGTCTTCGTGAGGTGGGGCGGGGCCTTTGCGGCAGCACGGTGGGATCAGTATGGCTACCGAGGGGGATGTGGAGCTGGAGTTGGAGACTGAAACCAGCGGCCCAGAGCGGCCTCCGGAGAAGCCACGGAAGCATGACAGCGGTGCGGCGGACTTGGAGCGAGTCACCGACTACGCGGAGGAGAAGGAGATCCAGAGTTCCAATCTGGAGACGGTGAGGTTGGCCGTGAGCGTGTCTGGGTGGGCTGAGAGCGGAGGGGCCTCTTAGGTTGTAACTGTGATCCTCGCTCCCAAGACGGGGAACCATCTAGTTGGCGAGAGAAGGCAAAAGGGAAACCGTCATTAGAGCCCTCCGCTTGCAAAAGGAGCTTGACGAAGATTGGGTTTAAGGTGGACAGAATTGAATTAAACCTAGGCCTTGCTTCCTGATACACTCGTCATCGCGAATGGACCCCCTGACCCGCTTATTACTGGCTTTTTAGATTGTTAGCAATTGTGGGTAGCAGAGCAGTAACCAGATATTTTTCCCCCCATAGGCGATGTCCGTGATTGGAGACAGAAGATCCCGGGAGCAGAAAGCCAAACAGGAGCGGTAAGTTTACGTACGTGCAGCCAGCCCTACCAGTCCGTCTCTTTCCCCCATACAAAAATAAAGGCATCGTTAAGCCTTTATACCTTGTACTGTTCTTCAACTCTGTCACCAGTTCCTGCATATATAAGGTTTACAGCCTTACTCTCGTGTTGGTTGGAAGGAAAGGCCTCCTGACAGTCCCTGCTGCCTCTCCTAGATTCCAGACAGGAGGGGAAGGGCGTGTTAGGTGAGGGAGTGGAAGTCATTTTGTGTTTTCACTCAACAGTGTTTGTCAGAAGTCATTTATTTGGAAGGCACAGCTGGGAATGATCCTTCCTGGGATGGTGAAGACTGGTGAGTTTAGAGAATGAGGATTAATGTACATGAATATTTGCAGGGAGAAGGAACTGGCCAAAGTCACCATTAAGAAGGAAGATCTGGAGCTGATAGTGAGTAGTAATGCTTAACTAGTGTATGGGCAGAGGAGTTTACATTGTGTAATTGGGGTTGTTTACTGAAACAAGTAGAGTCAGCAAGTCTTGGTGGCATTTTAATACTCCAGAAGAGGCTTGGGTAACATCATTGATCCTTTTCCTGCAGATGACAGAGATGGAGATCTCACGAGCAGCAGCAGAACGGAGCTTGAGGGAACACATGGGCAATGTGGTAGAGGCTCTTATTGCCTTAACCAACTGATCTTTGCTTTCTCAGACCCACTCACTGGATTATTTTATTTCAATAAAGACTTATTCTTATTTTGCAATTATCTTGGATCAAGTGCTATATGTATCATACTGTAATTTATTGTAGCAAATTTACATGTTGGAATATAACTGAATTTAAGCAACTCCCCTCATCCCCCCCAGGATTTCATGAAATTATATGAAGGATCAGTATAGAAAAATACCTCATGACCTCACGTTCACATGCAGATGCTAGGTGGCAGGCCAAACTCAACTCATCTAACTAGCTAAACAGTATTCAAGGTATATTTGGAGTCTCAGCAAAATTGCTGAAGCCCGTGGCATGGTCTCTACAGTGGTTTACGAATAACTCAAAGAGCAGTACTTGCTAAGGAGCCACTGTATATAGATGTAAGCCACTAGTCTTGTTCATAAGCCACTGAATTAAGAATTTAAATACTGAGGTAGAAACATGGTAAGTGCAATAGAAGATATCAAAGCTTAGATCTTATACAGAATTAATTTATGAAAGACTTTATGAAGTTGATTTAGTATTTGAATTCTGAGCCACTGTTAACACTACCTTAACATTCCATTTTCTATCCTGGAGCGAAGACCATTTCACTTGCTGAGCTGCTTCAACTGTAAAATGATACATACCTGATAGAGTTTAAAAATTTTTTTAAATGTTTATTCATTTTTGAAAACATGAGCTGGGGAGAGGCAGATAGAAAGGAGAATACAGATTCCAAAGCAGGCTCCAGGCTTGAGCTGTGAGCAGAGCCTGACACAAGGCTCAAACTCACAAACTGTGAGATCATGACCTGAGCCGAAGTCAGCCACTTTACTGACTGAGCCACCCAGGCGCCCCTGAATAGATTTAGAACCTATGAGTTGGTGAATGTAAAAAGCTTAGTGTCTGCCTCAGAGTAGACACTCAAATAGCTATAAACATGTTCTTAAAAGAATGTCAATGTCTTGTGGTGCCTTGGGGTACCTGGTTGCTGATTCTTGATTTTGCTTCAGGTCATGATCTCATGGTTTGTGAGATTGAGCCCCATCGGCTTCACGCACACAAGCAAAGAGCCTGCTTGGGATTCTTTCTCTCCTCTTCTCCCTCTCTTCTGCTCATGTGTGTGCACGGGGGCGCACTCTCTCAAAATAAACTTTCAATGGCTATTCTCATTTTGGGTCTAGGGTAACTCTTAGGTTGTATCCCTCTCTGGCACCCACACAAGTGACCTATACTCATCTTTATGGGTTTATTACCTCATAGTAATTTATACTCTTATTTTTATTTTAGGACATTTAGAAATTTGAGTGTTTCTCCCAGTGGGGCATTTTAAAAGATTGTAAAAAGACGTTGGCCTTCTCATTTTTTTATGTAATTGAGAAATAGCCTTCCCACTGATTAAATGTCATTCCTTACAACTCCTGACTCCTAGTGCTCTGCCATGTGCAGGGTGGTTATGTAGTAAATATTAAGTGGAAAATCACTGAAATTAAGTGTAGCATGATGTCATTACATTGCAACTGGGAGAGCACTGTGCCATCCTTGATATAGAAGCTGGGCATGGAGAAGATACTGGTAAGTACTTAGCTTCCTCATTTCATGCGTCAACTTTTGTTCTTTTTTTTTTTTTTTTTTTCAACGTTTATTTATTTTTGGGACAGAGACAGAGCATGAACGGGGGAGGGGCAGAGAGAGAGGGAGACAGAGTCGGAAACAGGCTCCAGGCTCTGAGCCATCAGCCCAGAGCCCGACGCGGGGCTCGAACTCACGGACCGCGAGATCGTGACCTGGCTGAAGTCGGACGCTTAACCGACTGCGCCACCCAGGCGCCCCTCAACTTTTGTTCTAAATACAGCTGTAGTTTAGAGAGCAAGGAGAACCATACATATTTCTGCTCATGGAGTAAATCTGGGTGCCACTTAGAATATAGCCTATCTAGCATCTGAGTTTGTTTCTGAGAGCAAAGGTGATGATCAAAACGTAAAACACTCAGCCCAACAATTCTCTGCTTTTATTTTACTTAATAGGTAGATTCTTGTTAGCCAGCACATTTTATTTCCAGTATCATAAAAAACCTTCGTGTATGATTCTTTTATTTCTTGACACACACACATAAATGGATCAAAAAATATGTTCACTTAGAAAAACTGACTCCAACCAAAAACTCAAGACAGCTATCTGTGAGATTAGATTTCCCATAAGGTAGCATTGTCCACTTACATGCCCATGTTTCTAACCCAAGCTAAGAGGCTGGAAAAAGAAACCTGGAATAGTCCCAAGTGAATTTGGGAAGGAAGGCAGAGATGTGATGAAACCTAAGATTTCTCAGAAATGGTTTTAAGTGGGGAGCCTCTAATCCTACCTGGATAGTGCTTTTCTGTGGGTTTCTCAGCATGAGTCCAAACCTCACAAAGCACCTTCAAAGACTGGGTTACCTAGTGTCACAAGTATGGCAGTACATCCAATAGGCTGGATATAGGGGCCATGTAAGTAACAGTAACATCAAATCAAGGACCAGATGTTAAGATGTCCCCTTGTGTTCCACAGCCGGAAGAATAAATAGTTGAACTCTAAGTAGTTTTCCGCTTCTTGGCAGATGGCCGTTCAAATACATCTCGTACCCCAGCTGCCTTTTGTTTAAAGAACTTTGTGTTCTGGGCACTCTCTTGGCCCCATGCTGAGTCAAAAGAGGTGGTGTCCTGATCCACAAGGTGGGTGTATTTGGTGCGACCAGAGCGCCCGAAGTTCTTGACCTGAAAGAAGGATAGATGATGACTTATACCACCAAATATCATGTCCCAGCCCTCAATACATTACTTCTCTCTTGCTTGTTCTTAAGGTACCCCATTACCTGCATGACTTTGGGAAGAATGGTTTTGTTGAAATGATCCTCCAGAGTAGGTGCACTGAAATCTCTCTTGTATACTTCTTCATCCTCATCCTGTAGAAAAGAATCTTATTAATCTTGTGGTTATTTCCCATATATTCAAATCACAAATTTATTAAGCCACAAGGGATACAAAGAAGGTACTGAACCTATTCTTCAAGAGCTTACATCTAGTTGAGGAGATGATACTTCTTTTTCCCTTTGTGTTGTCTTTTTCTTTCCTAAATGTAAACATTTCCTGAAGGTTGGCTATATTCTCTGAACTCAATATGTTCATTCAGTCATAACTCCGACTCTGTAGAAGCCTCTACAGGCTCCTAATGTCTGCTCCTGAATTTTCTGCTGCCCATTACATATCTTACCTTGGATATTCGGATGGGACTTCAGACTCACATCTAAAGTGAAAATCATTTCCCTAACCTTTCCAAACCAATCTCTTTCTAGCTTCTTCCATTAGTAGGAACAACATTTTCTTAATTCCCCAAATTAAAAATTTGAGTAATCTTTGTGCACAATGAGTTGCCAATTTTTTTTTTTTTAATTTGAATCCAAGTTAGTTAACATATAATGTAATAATGATTTCAGGAGTAGATTTTAGTGATTCATTACTTACAAATAACATCCAGCACTCATCCCAGCAAATGCCCTCCTTAATGCCCATCACCCATTTTTTAGAGAGAGTGAGCAAGAGAGTGGGGGGAGGCAGAGACAGAGAGAGGGAGAGAGAATCTCAAGTGGGCTCCATGCTCAGCACGGAACCCAATGTGGGACTCCCATCTCATGACCCTGAAATCAGTCAGACACTCACCTGACTGAGCCACCCAGGTGCCCCACCACTTCCTATAAGTTCCCATTATCTGGGGTATAGTGTTTTCTTGGAATCAATCTTATACACTGCGACTAGATTTTTTCCTAAAACACTCTCATACATTTGCCACAGTCACAAACTTTCAGTGGTTCTCTGTTTTGTTAAATATGCACAACTCTATAATAGTCAAGGCCAAATACTATATAGCTTTAATCTACCTCTCCTTGCAACTTCCCTTTATAGATGATACTTTTTGCCTCCCCTCCTAGTCCATTCACCTGGAATGTCTTCCTACTATACAAGTCAGAAAGTTTACACATCTTAAATGTCACCTCCTTTACTCTTTTCCATCTACAAAATAAAACCTCTCCCTCTTCAGAAGTCCCACAGTATTTTCGCTTGTCCTTTTGCTATAGTACAGTATATATTTGCCTTAGCCCCATTTTTAGGTTGTAAGCCATCTGAGGGGCACGAATTACATATCCTCTAGCAGTGTTAAACAGTAGTGCTCTTAAGGTGCCTGGCTGGCTCAGTTCTTATCTCAGGGTCGTGAGTTCAAGCCCTATGTTGGGCATGGAGTCTACCTCAAAACAAAAAAAACCAGTAGTGCCTTTTACATAGTAAATGCTCAAAAGGTTATTTAATTAACTATAAAATAACTATAGAGAATAGTTTCACATCAACCTGTTAGTTAAAACCATAATGTTATGATACAAATTACAAACGTGCTGAAGGAATTAAAACAGCACCATCTTGGTTAAGGACAACTTTGTGTAAGAGTGGAGTCCTTTAACCATACACACTTTTGGAGTATTCTTTTCTCTTCAGCTATAGAAAGGCTTTAAAGATAAGACCGACAGTTTTTGTGAGATCTACTTTTCTCCTTGTTAGGGTGGAGAGTCTCTCAATCTCAGAAGATATTTTAACTTCACTCTCCTCACTCTCCTTATCCAGATAAGAAGTTTATTGAATATGTGAACCAAAAGACTTTCATGTAACCCTTTCCTTACGTATCTTAGTCAGCAATACTTCATAATTTTGTTTAGCAAGTATTAACATATTATATGAATAGCATCATCGTAAAAATGGTTAGCATTCATACTATGTAAAATTCTGCATATTAAGAGCTCCACAGTAGTGTCCTACATACAATATATTGTAATGGCTCCAAATTATATTGTGTCAGCCAGAGCACTCTGTTCCTGGGGCCTGCCAGCACTCTGTTCACGGGGCCCCCGCTCCCGTGCCAGAGCTGAGATGAGGCTCCACTTCACACCAAGTACCAGGAGAACAGGCTCTTCCAAAACAGCCTTAGAGAAATTTATAATTTCCATAGACTCCAATCTAGAAATTTACATGGGCGGGGCACCCTGGAAGGCTCAGTTGGTTAAGTGTCTGACTCTTGATTTCAGCTCAGGTCATGATTTCACGGTCATGAGTTCAGGCCCTGCATTGGGCCCTGCACTGACTGTGGAGCCTGCTTGGGATTCTCTCTGCCCCTCCCATGCTTGCTTGTCCTCTCTCTCCCAAAAAATAAATAAAAAAATAAAACTTAAAAAAAAAAAACACAAAAACAACTACATGGGCTGGAAAACTATACAATAAGCAAACATTTCCTGCTGAATAGACTGAAACTGATTTTGGAGGGGAATAAGGAACCCTCCACTGAAGTTTGAAAATTTTATTGGTTGTCTACAGTGAAAGGCAGGGATTTAGCTATAATGGAGGATATTTAGGGTTTGATATACAACATTTGAAAAAACTACTTTAAAAAAAATTTTTTTTTAATGTTTATTTTTGAGAAAGAGAGAGAGAGAGAGAGAGAGAGAGAGAGAGAGGCAGGGGGGAGGAGCAGAGAGAGAGAGAAAGGCAGATACAGAATTTGAAGCAGGCTCCAGGCTCTGAGCTGTCAGCACAGAGCCTGATGCAGGGCTCGAACGCACGAACTGAGATCATGACCTGAGCCTAAGTTAGATGCTTAACCAACTGAACCACCCAGGCACCCCTGAAAAAGCTTTCTGATACAAACTCCTTTAGCGTCAGGAAATAATTTAACAAACCACATGGTATTATGTTAATAAATGCAATCAGTTCTCCCATTGTCTTTTTGTGACATATCCCCATTAAGGAATTATCACTGGTATAATCTAAATAATTTGGAAGAAGTCTTCATCACTTTATAGGATTAAGAGACTCTATTATTGGCCTTGGTCTTTATATGAAGAACAAAATCTTGTTGATATTATACATAATGGTTGGTTAACCATTTTTTGGTTAGTTAGGTTTAAGTCATTTCCTGTCAGCTCAGAATGAAGTGAATTAAATTTTTGCATCCAAATATGAGTTAATGTAAAGCTATTTGCAGGGCCTGATTTTTGCATAAGCAAAATTTCTCACTTGGCTGTGAACAGTGATATCTAATTGGTTGTGGGAATCTAAACAGTCTAGGATGTATCTATTTAGATCACTATCTCGGTATTTCAGTTCCTCAATTCTTCTATTACATCATTTCCTCCTGAGAGCGGGAGCCAAAAGAGAATAGTTGCTGCTACTTCTAAAATCCTGCTGCCAAATCGTTTTTTCTATCGGGTTTATATTCTTCAGATGCAAAAAGTAACAGAAAATTGACCATTGGCAAGTGAAAGTAACATCCCAAGACAGTTTATTCTTGGAGGGAAAAAAGAACTCACAGGTTTGGAGTTATTTCTACAGACCAACCTTCCCATTCCCTTTTCATTTCTTACCATGAAGAAGGCACCCCGGTGATAATACTTCTGTAAGAACTTATATTTGCCCTTCACAGCTTTGTTGGTAATAACTTTGCCATTTGCCCGAAGCTCAGCTCGCCTCTCTTCCTCAGTCAGGTTTCGCATTCGTTCAATTTCTGCTTTCTCCTTCTCAAGACTGTGAAGAAAACAAAACTGTCAGTACCATTCCAGTTTCAGAAAGACTCAATTATCTGAACATAACGCAGTCTCATCTCCTTTCAAGCACTATTTACTTTCTTCAATTCTAGTCATTGCCTGTTAGGAATTCATATCAGGAGACCAAGATATAAAAAGTTGATGTAGTCTTCATTATTGCAAACTTCCAAAAGTTGATTCTAACCTTTAAAGGTTCAGGCATACTATTACTGCTTGATTTTGCAAAGTTATTAATTTCCCCTCCCTAAAAAGCCTATTTGGCTTAAAAAAAATGCAAATTTAACTTGTGTTAAGATTTTACTGGTATTTCTTTAGTAGTCCTATATATACTTACATGTCACAAACCAAGGGTTAACCATCATTAAGTAGATTGCTATGAAATAAACCTTTTTGGGAGAAGGGGTCAAAGATCCCCTCCCTCCAGAAAAATACAAATGTACACATAATGTTGTATACAATTTTAAAGGGTACATGGATCCCTTGAAATCCAGGATAAAAATCTTAGGAACTGCAGGCTGAGGACAGAGTTTTCTAGTGATGGTTTCCCTTTGCAATCTGGGATTACTCTCATTCCTAGTAATGTTTAAGAATGGGTGATCCAGCTCAGAAATGATTCTACTCTAACAACAGGGACTGTGGTAGATTACTTAAATGCCACAAATTCTTCCCCTCACCGTTATGCATGCCCCTTTGCAGAAATGACATGCGTGCCTCAAAGAGGTCAGTTTCCCCCTTTACCCTCTTGGAATACTGCCATGAGACTGTTACATAAGGAAGCCAATCTAGCCCACTGAAGAAGTAAGGCATTCTAGCTGGTAGTCAGGATTAACTAATGGACATGTGAATGAAGCCATTTTGGACTTTCTAGCCCAGTAAGTCCTCTAGCTGGATACAACTGTGTAAGAGAGACCAGGTGAAACCAGCAGAGGAACTCTTTAGCCAACCTCCAAAACTGTGAGGAATAATCAATTGTTTCAAGTCACCAAATTTTGGGTTGGGTTTTTATAAATGATAAACTTGTGTGTGTCTACTATGAAACTACAGGGAGTATTGGCTGGCACTCTATCACAGAGAAACACCAAGAAAAGTGTTTCTTTTCCCTGATTTTATTGTAATAAGCCACTTTCTAATTATGGGAAACTCACCCAGTTGCAGGAACCCTAAAGAATGTTAGAATGGAACTCACAGTAGGTGTTGAGTCTTACAGCTACCCTACTAGGAATCTGTCCCATTAGCGGTATCAAACTCTATGCCCATCTTATTACTCACGCTTCTCGATCTTCTCTGTCCCTCTTGATTCTCTTTAGCTCCCGAACTTTCCATGCCTCATATTCTTCCTCATCATTTTCATCATCAGTATTGAGAGCATCTAGGGCAGCCAGGGACCGCTTGTTCTCCTCCAGTTCTTTCTTGGTCTCCTCTTCTACAATCTGGGTAAGGAGAACGATTTAACTGCTGGACTTCCTTGTTTTCCTCAGACAAACCTAAGCATACTCCTCCTTGTGTGCAATCCTCACAGCCACTCCCAGTACCTTGAGTGTGTACTTGCGCCTCTCCTCAGCCATGCGTTTTGCTTCCTGCTCCAGCTCCTTTTGTTTCAATGCTTCAGCCTCACGTTCTTGAACTGTTACTCTGTCCTTCCTGCAGC
The DNA here is from genome assembly GCF_022079265.1 of Lynx rufus. Lineage (NCBI taxonomy): Eukaryota > Metazoa > Chordata > Mammalia > Carnivora > Felidae > Lynx > Lynx rufus. The sequence goes on along the minus strand of NW_025814827.1, from coordinate 31,100,313 downwards.
ACAGAGGTCCTGTTAATTGCCCAAAGCCCTTAGCGTGGAGCTCTTTGTCCTCAAACTCAAGTCCCATCCAAATCAGAAAAAGCCCAACAATCACTGGCTCTATTATTTGCAACGAGCCAAAACAGGTAGTCTCCTCAGGTATTTACAGCATCACAATTCCATTCATTTTTGAGAACTGCCTGAATAGTAAGGAACCTGCCAGACTGTAAGTAGTAGGATTTCTCGCCATTAGGAAAGGAACAGGAATTTACTCTTCAAGTTTAATTTTGTGCTCTTTAACTGGAAAGGGAGATGTGAAAATCAACTCGGGCTCTCTGCTACCTCCAAGATATTCCTCAGCAAATATTCTGCACAGGTAGGGAATTGGGTAGAAGACTTTTGCTTGGTGCTTACATTTCAGAAAAGCATGAGGTAGAAAAGAGGCTTCTATCCTTAGACCTGGAAAGTAGTAGCTCAGGCCTGGTTTGTGAGATACTTACTTTCGAATGAAGACAGGCTTAAGGCGAGGCTCCATCTCATCTTCACTGTCTGTGTACTCTTCATACTCAGATTCTGATTCTGACTCCTCCCCAGAACGTCCCTCATCTTCCACCTCCATGACTTCCATCTCTTCATTTTTTCTCTCCTGTGCTCGCTGACGCATCATGCCACGGCGCCGCTCTATTTCCTATCAAGTTATATATCCAAGTCAGTCAGCCCAATGACCTGTGCTCTAAGGCAGCTTTTTATTTTTCCCTCATCAACCTTAACAAATTCTGATACTAGTAAATACAACATAGCACCATTTTCTTTGTGTGTGCGTGTGTGTGAAAGAGAGGGTATAAGTGAGTGAGGGGCAGAGAAAGAGAGGGAAAGAGAGAGAATCCCACGAGAAGCAGAGAGAGAGAGAGAAGCAGGGTTCACCCAAAGCAGGACTTGAGCTCACCCGGTGTGGGACTTCACAAGCTGTGAGATCATGACCAGAGCTGAAGTCAGATGCTTAAAAGACTGAGCCACCCAGGCACCCAGGACTATTTTATTTTCAACCCTATTTCCAACCAATAGGGAACACTGGATCAGAATCCTGCCAAAAGCAGTAAGCTTGTGCCTTTGGGACCTCAACAAAGAATAGGCCCCAACTTTTTCTTGGAACTAGAAAGAATTTTCCATTTTCCTTTTTTATACCTCATCATCAATTTCTTCCTCTTCTTCTTCACTGCTATCTTCTCGTTCCATGCGCCACGCATCTCCTTCTACTTCTGAGTCACTTTCTCCTACCACTTCAGGTTCCACTATTTTCCGATGGCGAGCCAATCTGAAAAACAGCACCTTCAGGTGTAACACCAATATCACAAAAACGAAAGAGCACCAACCACATTCCTTACTCGTAGAGCACCTGGATATGTTTGCTTTTATTGGTACTGAAGTCTTAAATATCATATGGTTTCACTCATGCGGAATTTAAGAAACAACACAAATAAGCAAAGGGAAAAAATAATATACAAAGCAAGAAACAGACTCTTAATTATAGAGAACAATCTGATGGTTACCAAAGGGGAGGAGTTTGGAGGTATGGGGTTAAATAGGTGATGGGGATTAAAGAGTGCACTTGTCATGATGAACACGGAGTGATGTATGGAAGTGCTGAATCACTATATTGTATACCTGAAACTAATGTAACACTGTATGTTAACTAACTGGAATTAAAATAAGAATTAAAAAAAACAAACAAAAAACAACTTAAGTCTTGAGAGGGGGAAACTGAGGTACAAATAAAAGAAACTAATTTTAAGTGTCAGGAACTAGAGTATACTATATCAAGTAAAATAAGTCAGTCAGAGAAAGACAAATATCGTATCATTTCATTCATATGTGTAATTTAACTTAAGAAATACAACAGATGAACATAATGGAAGAGAAGGAAAAATAAGAGAGGGAGGCAAACCATAAGAGACTTTTAAATACAGAGAACAAACTGAGGGTTGCTGGAGGGGTGTTGGGTGAGGGGATGGGCTAAATGGGTGATGAGCATTAAGGAGGGCACTTGTTGGGATGAGCACTGAGTGTGGTATGTAAGTGATAAATCAGTGAATTCTACTCCTGAAACCAATACTACACTATATGTTAACTAACTTGAATTTAAATAAAAACCAACCAACCAACCAACCATAATTAAACCAATACAGATACAGCATTTGCAATTCAAAGTGCTCAAAAAAAACCCCACAAAAAACCAAAACAAAACAACAAAGTGTCAGAGTAAATAGTCAAGTTGGATTAAAACATTAAATGTAAGCTAAGGCATCATGAGGCACTGTAACAAACATATGGATGTGCTGGGATTGATTTATAGCTCCAGGTGGTTCGGTTTCAACATTAGATCACACTAGGGTTCTTTTCAGTGACACTGCATCTTTGGGGACTCCTGTATTAAAAAGTACTCCAAGAAGATCAATATGGTACAGGATATGAGAGTGACATTGCCATTCTGATTCCAAAGTTGGAGAAGTTGTCAGTGTCCAAAAGGCACACAAACCCCACTAATAAGTGATTATGGTTATGTAAGAATGAAATAAAAAAACAACTTGGGGCATGTGCGTGGCTCAGTTAAGCATCCGATTTCAGCTCATGTCATGATCTCACGGTTTGTGAGTTTGAGCCCCACGTCGGGCTTTGTGCTGACAGCTTGGAGCCTGGAGCCTGCTTTGGATTCTCTGTCTCCCACTCTGCCCCTCTCCCGCTCATGCTCTATCTCTCTCAACAATAAAAAAATAAAGAAAATTGAAACAGTAAAAAAAAAAAAAAAAAAGAATGAAATAAAAATGTTCCTTCTTTTGTGTGTATTGTATTTTGCAAATGGCTTTAAATGTTAAAATGTGAATTTTTAGAAAGTATTTGGATCTAACTACTTAATAAACAAAACTGTTTAGGCCTGGGGGCTCTCTGAGAAAATTCCTAAGACAATATGAACTATGAAAGTTTGAGACATCTGGTTTACTTTGTAAGGTAATGTCTCAATTAACTCACAACATATAAAATCCTTCAATGGGAGGCTCCCTTTCCTATATGAGACCATTTATTCATCTGGCCTTTTTTCCTACTTCATCAGTGTCATTTCCCCTCATTAGCCTTTAAAACAAGTGAGTGGATTAATTCAATTTCTCAAATTTTAAGACTCCTCTTAACAAACCAACCAGTGGTTTGTGCTTTCTATTTCCTTAGTGAGTTAATTTGGGCCTCTGGACCAGAGGTAACCTCATGTTTACTGGTTGCCACTTGCTGGTTATATACCTTTGGTCATGTTATTTTCCTAACCCCTTTATGCCTCAGTTTCCTCATTTGTAAACTAGGATAATAGTACATACCTTACAAGGTTATTGGGTAGATTACATTAGGAAATTTACTTGAACAGTGTCTGGCACATAGTAAGTACTGTTCAAGTACTAGCTCTTATTGTTGTTGTTCTTATTAAGTAACCTGTAGGGGTTTAGGTCCAGGGAAACATAACCCTAGTCATTACCTCTCTTCCACATCTTCACTAATACGGTTCTGCAAACGCCGCAGTCGAGGGTCGCTGGATGAATCCTCTTCCTGTTCCTCAGGCTCTGCTTCTTGTTCTTTGGCTTTCTTGATGAACTGAAATTCTTCATCCTCCTCATCTGAGGACTCCATAGGGGCATAGTCTGGCCTCTTTCCCGACACATAACGTTTTACCTTCACTTTCTCCATCGAAATCTCACCTGGGTGATAAAGATAATGTATTATGTTTCAGCAGCCTCTTTCCCAATGTCCTTGAACCTCTGCTTTTGCAGGTAGAGCCCTGTATTCCTGGTAAACAAGAGTTGAAGCAGGAGAAGAGAGCCATTATCCAACCATCTATTCATCTAATGGTGTTTTCTTCTTTTTTATTTTTTGTAATATTTGTTTTATTTTTCAGAGAGGGACAGAGCATGAGTGGAGGAGGGGGCAGAGAGAGAGGAAGACCTAGAATCCGAAGCAGACTCCAGGCTCCGAGCTGTCAGCCCAGAGCCTGAGGCTTGAACTCATGAGCTGTGAGATCATGACCTGAGCTGAAGTCGGACGCTTAACCGACTGAGCCACCCAGGTGCCCCATTCTTTTTCTTTTTTTTTTTTTAATATTTTCTATTTATTTTTGAGAGGGAGAGAGACTATGTGCAAGTGGGGGAGGGGCAGAATGAGAGGGGGACAGAGGATTCAAAGTGGGCTCTGTGCTGATATCAGAGAGCCTGATGTGGGGCTCAAACTCAGGAACTGTGAGATCATGACCTGAGCCAAAATCAGACTGAGCCACCCAGGTGCCCTGTAACATATTATTTAAAGTTTATGTATTTTAAGTTACATAATCTTAACAACAGATATTATGCTTAATGATAAATTAGAAGCATTCCTTTAAAAAACAGTGGGCATCCTTACATTGTCCCTATCACACCTTCTAGTCAACATTTTATTATGGTTCTAATTAGGGCAATAAGAAAAAGAGACAAAAGGTAAGGATTGAAAAGGAAATAGGGGCGCCTGGGTGGCGCAGTCGGTTAAGCGTCCGACTTCAGCCAGGTCACGATCTCGCGGTCTGGGAGTTCGAGCCCCGCGTCAGGCTCTGGGCTGATGGCTCAGAGCCTGGAGCCTGTTTCCGATTCTGTGTCTCCCTCTCTCTCTGCCCCTCCCCCGTTCATGCTCTGTCTCTCTCTGTCCCAAAAATAAATAAACGTTGAAAAAAAAAAATTAAAAAAAAAAAAAGGAAATAAACTCACAATTTGCAGACTATAATAAACTATGTAGAAAATAAAAGATTAACAAACAGGCAAGCTAAAAATGAATTCAGGGAGAATGCTTAATAAATGTTGGATAAAAATAAGGGTACCTGTACATTAGCTACATAAACTAGAAAATAAAGTTTAAACATATTATTTACAGGGGCGCCTGTGTGGCTTAGTCATTTAGGCGTCTGACTCTTAATTTTGGCTCAGGTCATATCTCAGTTTGTGAAATTGAGCCTCAAGTCAGGCTCTGTGTTGACAGCATGGAGTCTGCTTGGGATTCTCTCTCTCCCCTTCTGCCTCTCTCCCACTTGTGTGCACACTCACGTGCTCGCTCTCTCTCAAAGTAAATAAATAAACTTAAAATAAATACTATTTACAATAGTAACTAATCTATAAGATACCAAGGAATAAATTCAACAAATGATTTACAAGTTTTTTAGAGGAAATATATATCATTACATTGGAAGATCCAAAAGATCTAAATAAGTGAGAAATATATCCTATTCAAGGAAGAGAGAAGATGACAACTGTGCCCAAGTTAATCAATAAATGCATGACCTGTAATTTTAATTTTTTTTATCTTTATTTTTGAGAGAGAGAGAGAGAGTGTGAGCAGGGGAGGAGCAGAGAGAGAGGGAGACACAGAATCTGAATCAGGCTCCAGGTCCTGAGCTGTCAGCACAGAGCCCGAGATGGGGCTCGAACTCACGAACCATGAGATCATGACCTGAGCCCAAGTCGGACGCTCAACTGACTAAGCCACCCAGGTGCCCCTGCGTGACCTGTAATTTTAAGGCAATTCCATTCACAGTTGTCCTCAGGTTGATTCTAAAATTGCATGGAAAAATAGGAGGTCAAAAAGAACCAAGGGAATCCTGAAGAACAAGGTGAGGCCAAACACCTTAACATACCTCACCAAAGAAGATACGCAGATGGCAAATAAGCATATTTGCTTCAAATCATATGTCATCAGGGGAATGCAAAATAAAACAATGAGATACCACTGCACATGTATTAGAATAACCAAACTACAGAGCTCTGATAACACCAAAGGCTGGTGAGGATGTAGAACAAGAATGCTCATTCATTCTTGGTGGGAATGCAAAATGGCACAGCCACTTTGGTGGTTTCTTATAAAACTAAGCATACTCTTACCATATGCTGCAGCAATTGCACTCCTTGGTATTTACCTAAAGGTGTTGAAAACTAATGTTCACACAAAAACTTGCACACTGATATTTATTTAAGCTTTTTCATAATTGTCAAAACTTGGAAGGAACCAAGATGTCCCTCTCTAGGTGAATGAATAAACTATGGTATGTCTACACAATGGAATATTATTCAGTGCTAAAAGGAAATGAGCTATCAAGCCATAAGACATGGGAAAACTTATATACATATTACTATATGAAAGAAGCCCATCTGAAAAAGCTACATACTCTATGATTCCAAATACATGACATTCTGGAAAAGGCAAAAGTATGGAGACAGTAAAAAGATCAGTGGTTGCCAAGGGTTGGGCTGGGGGAGGGATGAATAGGCAGGGCACAGAGAATGCTTAGGGCAGTGAAAATACTGTGTACAATACCATAATAATGGATGTAGGTCACTAAATGTTTGTCTAAACCCATAGAAGATACAATGCCAAGAGTAAACCTTAATGTAAACTATGGGTTTTGGTGATTATGCTGTGTCAATGTAGATTCAGCAATTGCAAAAATATATCACTTTGGTAGGGGATGTTGATAATGGAGAAGGCTGTGCCTGTGTGGGGGCAGAGGGTATATGGGAAACGTGAACCTAAAACTGATCTAAAAAATAAAGTTTTAATGAAAAAAATGGTGAAGTGGGGGAGGGTTTTTGTATCAGATTGCAAGGCTTATTTAAACTTACAGTAATTAAAAAAAAAAACAACTTACAGTAATTGAAACAATATGTCATTGACTCAGAGGATACATAGAGACCAATGGAGCAGATTAGAAAGCAGACAAACCTACATACAAGAGCTTGGTATATTACAGAAGCGACATTAAAAGGCAGTGGAGAATGGATGGGCTAGTCAAACAATGGAGCAGTAGGGACAACTGGTTAACCATAAGGTAAACAGTAAAATTATATCTCTGACACCACACACACAAAATTCCAGACGCATTAAGACCCAAGTGTGAAAAACCTATCTTAAACATTTACATCCCTATTGAATAAGCTCTTTAAATTACAGTCTGTCTTGCACAATTGTGTATTCAATCCTATTTAGTATATACAAACACTTAAATGATAGAAAATATTTTTAGGGGCGTCTGGGTGTCCGACTTTTGATTTCAGCTCAGGCCATGATCTCATGTTCGGTTTGTGGGATCAAGCCCCATGTCAGGCTCTGCAGTGACATCACGGGATTCTCTCTCTCCCCCTCCTCTGCTTGCACTGTCTCTCTCAAAATAAATAATAAAAACATTAAAATATATATATAATTTGAATATCTATAATCTCAGTACAGGGAAGGATTTCTTACACAATATACAAACATCACAAGCTATAAAAGATAAAGTTGGTAAATATGATAACACTAAAATTAAAAATGCCTATGAAACAGAAAAGTCCAAAATTAAAGTGAAAAGACAAGCCAAAAAACCAAAACAAAATGGGAAACAGATATGACAGACTTGGGATATAGAAAAACAAACCAAGTAGAAAATAGGTAAATGACAGAAACAAGTAATTCAGAGAAGAGAAAACCTAGAGAACTGATAAATATATGAAGATGCCTTGCCTTGTGAGTAATTAGGGAAATGCAAATTAAAATAATGAGATATCATTTCATACCCATTGGAATGGGCAAAATTAAAAAAAACCTGATACAATCAAGTGTATTAATGAATATATGGGGAAATTCAAACTCTTAATGCTCTTACAACCCACGTGGAGAGCAACTGGAAATGGCCAGTTACGGGGCACCTGGGTGGCTCAGTTGGTTGTGTCCAACTCTTGACGTCGACTCACGTCATGATCTCACGGTTTCTGAGTTCGAGTCCCACGTTTCGCTCTGCACGGACAGTGCGGAGCTTGTTTGAGATTTTCTTTTTCCCCATCTCTTTGCCCTTCCCCCTCTCTCAAAATAAATTAATCAACTTAGGAAGAAAATAGCTAGTTATACTGATGATGAACTTCTAGGAGTCTACCCTAGAGAAATTCTTACACAGTGCACTAAAGAGACACGTTTAAGAATGACAACTATAGGGGGTGCCTAGCTGGCTCAGTCAGTGGAGCATGAGACTTCATCTTGGAGTCGTGAGTTTGAGGGCAACGTTGGGTGAGAGATTATTTAAAAAATTAAAATTAAAAAGAAAAAAAGAATGACAACTACAGCGCTGTTTGTAACAGGAGAAAAAACAACTAACTGCCCCTCAGTAGGGAATAAACTGGCCTAATTACACAATGGAATTCTTAAGTAGTTAAAATGAATTAGATCTGTATTTATCAAAGCATACTTGTCAAAAGCCACGTTGAATTAAAAAATAAAGACAAGCTGCACAAGGGTAGGTACAGTTTATTTAAAATACAAAAAAGAGGGGTGCCTGGATGGCTCAGTCACTTGAGCTCCTGACTTCGGCTCAGGACATGATCTCACGGTCCGTGGGTTAAGGCCACGTGGGACTCTGTACTGACAGCTCAGAGCCTGGAGCCTGCTTCTGATTCTGTGTCTCCCACTCTCTGCTCCTCCCCTCCTTGCACTAAGTCTCTCTCTCTCAAAAAAATAAACATTAAAAAAATTAAAAAAAAAAAAAAAAGAGCTGATACTATTTTCCAAAATCCTCCTTGAAAAAATACTCTTTAGTTTAACTCCCCAAACAGATAATAGTGTTCCTTCTTCTATCTGCCCTGGAATCCTATTCATCCTTTAAGGATCAACTTATATGCTACCTTCTTCAAGAAGCTTTCCTTGATTACACCAATTTGAAGAGATTATTCCTTCTCTGCCCTTCCACATCGTTTAGTTTATATCACCTATGTGACAGGAATCACAGTTGTGAAAAACTGCACACTGCTTAGAATGTGCCTCTTTTTACATGTCTCGCATCTACAATATGAATTTCTTAATACTGCCTTACACAAGTTTGTATTCAATTTAATACAGTCACTGCGTAGGTTGAAAGGAATAAAAAGTGTAATAAGACCTGGTTCCTGTCTCAAGGACGTTATGAGCTTGTGATACAGTAGAGGGAGATAGACACATAAAATAATGTTAATTATAAAAGCAGCATAAACAGACGGCTATATTTAACAAAAAAGGGGCTGCATCCCGCACGACGCTCTGCAAAAGCAGGCATTCGCTATGTATATTAGTATAATTTATACGTGGAGTCCAAGGAAAGAAGGGAGGGATGCCTGCTGTGAGGGCAGAAGACAGGCAATAAGAACAAGATGAGATGAAAGTAGGTTTTTTTTTTTCCTTTAAGCAAAGCGATTGAAGGCGAGTTTGATGAGAAAAATCGAAGAAACACGGGGCAGGGTAATATTAAGGGTTGGTGGGGTTGGGGTGGTCTGTCTAGGTAGGTTTGAAGTATGCTGAGGAAAGAGGTAAGATCCGACTGGAAAACGGCTCAGCACAGTACCTTTCTCATTGCGAACTGGGACGGCCCCAGCCGTAGACTGAATGGGCGGTTGTTTCATGAGGGCGCTTGGGACCGACATGTTGATGGCAGCGGCGGTGACTCCCGAGACTTCAGTGATTCCAAACAGTGAACGGCGACAACGTCAACGAACAGAAAAGCCCACTTCTCCTAGAGGCGCTGGACACTGCTGTGCGACAGATAAAAACGCAACTTACGGCGGAGTTAGAAAAACCGGAAATACGCGACTAGAGGATTGTGGGATTGTGGGCGTCTCCCACTAGATGGCCGAGTCTGTTATTGCGCATGTTCACAGGCTTCTCTAGCTTCCTCAGTCTCGCAGTGTTTGGACGGAACTTCTGGCGGGAAGTTGCTTCCCGTTGGGATTTGCTGTTAAGCTCCTGTGGCGAGGAAGGTCCGAATTAAGGGGTCCCTCTTAAGTTGGTTTGAAGCTGAGGAAAAGGGATAGTGATCAATAAGAAGTTGAGCAGATAGTGAAGGGCAGTTTGTCCATATTGTTGACAATTCAGAATTGGAGTTTAAGGAGAATAGAAGCCCTGCTAATAGCACCTGATTAGCTCAGTCGATGAAGCCGAGTGAGTTGTGGTGGGATATTTTTTGGTCGCGCGAGGGCAGGTGGTGGTGATTTAGGCCATTGCCATTAAAAAAAAAATCCCCCAAGGGGCCTGGAGCGATGTCTGAGGTCAGAACAGTGTACTTTCAGGCTTAACAGTTTTTTCAATTTCTCAAGACCGCCCATTAAAACATTCTTGGCTAGACAGTGTATTTAAGTCCATAAGTATTTATAAAGTACTTGATGTGTTTACCGTGCTTACCTCCCTGAGTATGGAGCATTGTCTAAAGGTTTAAGTTTTGTTAGGGAATTCTTACAGTGCATACAGAATCGTAACAAATAGTAATTTACTAGCTGGGTTTGTAAAAAATATTGGGTGATTGTAAGTCAGAATACATTTCACCATAGAAAGGATTTTATAAATGCTGTGGTAGGGAGAGATGGCACAGCATGTACAGTCTTGAAATTCAGAGATATTTTGGTACATATCAAACACTATGAAAAGTTTGAATAATTTTTATTACTAAGGAAACTATGAAAGTATAAACTATGAAAAGTTTATTAGTAAGTTTTGAGTCAAGCAGTGGTGAAAGTTTGGCAGGAACTACATCATGGAAGGCCCTAAAGTTAATGTTAATAGGATTAGTTCTCAAATTATTTCACCTGTGTTATTGGGTCTAGGCTGGGAGAGTAAATAAAATTGGGCAAATCTGGAGCCAGGAACAATGGAGGGCCCAGGTAACCAACCAGGGAAGTAATTTGGGGCTAGATAAGGATCTTAAAAATAGAGTACATAGAAATTTATATTTTGAATTTAACAGCTCCAAAACCGTGCTGTCCAGAGTAAATCTGATGGGAAACCAATTGTTTTGACTCATGGCAACCCGGGGCGGGGGGGGGGGGGGTGGTTAATATGGCTGTAACTAAAAATTACAGGGCACTAAAATCTTATTTATGTTACTTTGTGATACAAAAATGATTTCACAACCTTTCCCAAGCCTTTGGGCTTTATACGGTCATTATTAGGATCTTAGTTAATTGGTGGGCATATGATCAAGTAAAATTTAAATCAGTTTATCAACTCTTGAAAAAAAATCAAAATACTTCCCTTCCTAGGAAGAAGGTAGTATGGTAGCCATATGGCATAATTTTCTCGTGTTGGGGTTATAAAGAACCAGGGAGCCCAGGTAAAGGGTGCATGTTGATTTCGATTTTCCCCGCTCTCTATCCATAAGTGCGTCTGAATCTTTTCCAGGCTCCCATTGCCAGGCAGGGTGGTTTTTCCAAGGTGGCGCTGAAGCGCCATTGTTTTTCAAAGCGAGATACTGGCATCAGCAGCATCAAAAATCCCGGGATCAAAGGTAAAAATGTGGATTCGGTCCAATCGCATCCCTAAAGAATTTGAGTTTTGATTGAGGCTGGTGAGCTTGACATGTATAGAGACCACCGTAATGCCCGTGTGCCGAGGCCCCTCCATCGGCCAGCTGGCGTCAGAGCCGGTCTGCGCCGCCCGCCAGGGCCCGCCCCCGCTCCTGTCCCCGCCCCGCTGCTCCTCCTCTACCCCCTCCCAGCACCTCCCGCCGAGATCTTGGCGGGAAGACGCCCGCTGCTAAGCCGCGAAAAGATGGGGTCGCGCTCAGCCAGCGAAGAAAAGGCGGGCTCCAGACAGCGACTCCAGGTGAAGGTGAGAAACGTCTGTTGTTCTCGGCTGTACTCCTGCCTCCGTGTTCGCGAGGGATTGCCGGGCACAGGCCTGGGAGGACACGAGGATTTGGTACCTTCCACCTTCGCACTTCAGAACTATTTTCAAAATTGCTCCTTGGGGCATCTCTCAACTAATGGGTTTTTCGGGGGTGTTGCTTCAAAAGATAATTGAGGATACCTGCCCTGATTTTCCTCTATGGAAACTAGACCTTCAGTGTTGAGGAAGGTTTTTACCAATAACCCCCAAAATAGGGGCAGAGTGGGATCAGGGACCCTGCACTTGCTTTTGAAGCAGTTAATGCCGGCTTCTCACTCTGGAAATTCCTGTTACTCAGAAACTGACAGTTGCCATAGTCTCCTCAGTTATAAATGTAGTCATTATATTGTTATATGTCTGCAGACTCATGGGTAAGAAATGCGCCCAGTATAATAATTAAATTCAGGCTATGAATTGGGTATTTAGATTATGGTGGGGAAAAAAGTTTCCTTACAAGCTAACAGTTTGGATTTATATTTTCATCAGGAATTAAGAATTAGATTTATTTTACACAGATCTGTAAGAGGAGGCATAGGATCTGGGGTTTTAATGCTCTGCTTTCTTTTATTGACCCAAATAGGTGAATGAATATAAAGAAAACCAAAACATCATTTGTGTATCTCTGAGACCAGTACAGACTACAGTTTTAGGAAAAACACCTAAGGTGTATCTTGTCCCGTTTTCACTCAGTAATTATAAGTCAGACCAATTTAAGCACCCCAAATCCCTGTTGAATATGAATTCTAACAATGAATTTGTATGTAAGAAATGTAAGAAGACTGAAATAAGGAAAACTTGCAGGAGGATTTTAACTCCAAAGATGGAAGCCACATCCTCCAAGACAGAATCCACCTTGCAAAAATCATCCTTAGATGTTTGTACTGAAAGTAACAAGCGACAACACAAGAGCACTTCAGATACAGTGATTCCCAGTGTTGATATGGAAAGCATTCAGAATCTAGACAGTGATGAAGATACCACACTAGGCCTGGTAAGAATTTAATTACTAGCTTATTCAAGTTTTTCTTATTTTACAGTTTGAAGTTCTGATAAGCTTACACAGTCCAGGGTCTATGTATATTTAATTGAAATTTTATTTTTTAAATGCTTAACAGATAACTTCCTTGGTTAATTTTGCTCTTGGTTTTGATTTGTCCAGGAGAGGATTGACTTAATTTTCATTTTGTTTCCCTTTTTCTTCCTCTCAGTGTATTGTAAATATTTTTGGGTTTACTCATGCTTTATGGTGTCTTGCTCATCTTTACATATTTACGCACAATGTGCCAGAAGAACTTGGCCTGTGGGACGTATGCCGTTTGAGTGACCCTTGATATCAGGGCAGGAAAATTATCATTAATTGATTAATATAGCTGAATATTTCCTCTAAATACAACAAGGGGAAAAATGATGGAGTAGAGAAGATACATGGAAAAAAAACTTATTAGTTCTATCTAAAATAATAGTTTGAATCAGTTTAAGAAATTAGGCATCTAATTTTGGGGCTTCTATTACCTATCAGGAGTGTTGTACTTCATTTAAAGTGACATATTTTGTGCAAGACAAGATGAAACCATACCACATGTCAAAAAGTTGATGGAACAGAAAGTGATGGTAGAGAAAGATAGGATAATTGTGGTGTTCTTTTGAAATAGGAATTCAATTTATGCTTTGTTGTCTCAGAGATAAGAACTAGGACATTGATGGGAACGCATGGGTTAAGTCATTAGTGCATTGGATTGGGGATTGAAAGCTTAAGTTTTAGACGTGGCTGCTTCTAAGAAACCTTGTGATTGTAAGCAAATTGCCTCTAAGTGAGGGAATTCAATAAGGCCCGAGATTCTCAACCTTTAGCCTATATCAGAATTGCCTGGAGAGTTGTTAAAACTCCATTGCAGGGCTCCATCACTAGAGTTTCTGACTCAGAAGTTTTGGAGTGGGGTAAGGAATTGGCATGTCTAACACGGTTTCCTAGAGATTGTGGTGCTATTGGTTCAGACTGGCATTTTGAGAACCAATGGATTAGATTATTTCTTTGGCCTCTTTGACTATAAGATTCTCAGTATATGAGGCTAAAGTAGATTTTTATTTTTTAATTTATTTTAAAGGTTTTTTTTTTGTTTTTTTAATTTTAATTCCAATATAGTTACCATACAATGTTATATTAGTTTCAGGTGTACAATATAGTGATTCAACAATTCTGTATACTACTCAGTGCTCATCATAAGTGTACTCTTAATCCCCTTCACTTATTTTACCCATCCCACTACCCACCTCTCCTCTGGCAACCATCTGTTTGTTCTTTATAGTTAAGAATCTGTTGTTTGGTTTATCTGTCTCTTTTTCTGTGCTTATTTGTTTTGTTTTTTAAATTCTGCATGTGAGTGAAATCATATGGTATATGTCTTTCTCTGACTGACTTCACTTAGCATTATACTCACTAGCTCCATCCATGTTACTGTAAATGGCAAGATTTCATTCTTTTTAAAAAAAAATTTTTTTTTAATGTTTATTTTTGAGAGAGAGAGAGAGAGCGTGAGAGACGGAGGGGCAGAGAGAGAAGGAGTCCCAGAATCTGAAGCAGGCTCCAGGCTGTGAGCTGTCAGCACAGAGCCCAACATGGGGCTCGAACTCACAGACTGTGAGATCATGACCAGAGCTGAGGTCGGACACTTAACTGACTGAGCCACCCAGGTGCCCCATGATTTCATTCTTTTTTATGACTGAATAATACTCAATTTCATGTATATACCACATCTTCTTTTCCTTTTTTTTTTTTTATTAAGATTTAAAGATTTTTTAAGTAATCTCACCCATTGTAGAGCTCGAACTTATAACCCCGAGATCAAGAGTGCCATGTTCTGCTGGCTAAGCCAGCCAGGTACCCCCCCGCCCCCCGATTTTTATCCATTCATCTATCAAGATTTTAATTTGATTTAAGGATATAGAGTCAGAAATTAGAACATTTCTAAGTAAGTACTGAAGCTAGTCAAGTAGAGTTATAAATGCCCAGCATACATTTTCTTCGGACAAACTGAAAGATCTAACATCTTTTATAGGACATTTCATTCTTTTCTCTTCCTTTTCATTAGTTATCTTTTTGGAGTTAAAATGACTAGGTTTTGTGGTACCATGCTTGAGAAACAATATTTTATTTACAAGCTAATTTCTTCTCCAAATGAGGGGAGGCTTTTTTCACAGCACAGACGAGTGTATTAGCCTATAAGTCTAGAATTTTATTCTGTTTTCTGGGAAACTTGGAAAATTTTATCTCTCAGCACTTTTATTAAATGTTTTAACTTGATAGAGAATTTCTTAACAGTTAGCTTTATTTTAAGTTTTGAAAACATTTTGGGCTTACAGAAGAGTTGCAAAAATAATACAGAGAATTCTGATATACGTGTCTTTCACATAGCTTCCTATTGTGTTAATACCATACATAACCATAGAACACTTATCAAACAAAGAAATTAACCTTGGTAGAATAATATTAACTAAAGTACAGACTTGATTAGGATTTCACTGTTTTTTTTCCCTAACATCCTTCTTCTGTTCCAGTATCTAGTTTAGAATTGCACAATGCATTTAATAGCCATGTTTCTGTAGTCTCCTCCAGTCTGTGACAGTTCCTTAGTCTTTCATAACCTTGGCACTTTTTTAAAATGATTTTTATTTATTTCTGAGAGAGAATGAGTATGAGCGGGGGTGGGGGGGGGAGAGGCAGCAAGAGAGGGAGACACAGAATCTGAGGTGGGCTCTAGGTGCTGAGCTGTCATCACAGAGCCTGATGCAGGGCTCAGACTCGTGAACCTTGAGATCATGACCTGAGCTGAAGTCAGATACTTAACCGACTGAGCCACCCAGGCGCCCCATAACCTTTGGCACCTTTAAAGAGTACTGAATAGTTATTTTATGTAATGTTCCTCAATTTGAGTTTGTCTATTTTCTCAAGATTATATTAAGGCTTTGCATTTTTGGGGAAGGATACCACAGAAGTGAATGTGCCCTCCTCAGTGCATCATATTAGGGTGTCTGTGACGTTGATATATTTTACTGGTGATGTTGACCTTGATCATTTGGCTAAGGTGGTATCTGTCAGGATTCTCTAATGGAAACAATATTTTTCCCTTTGTAATTATTAAATATTTGGAGGGAGATGGTTTGAGACTATGCACGTATCTGGTTTCTATTATCAAGCATATATTTTTATTGAAATAAATTTTACATAACATAAAATTAACTATTTAAAAGTATACAGTTCAGTGGTTTTTAGTATATATACAGTACTGTACAATCATTACCACTGTCTAGTTTCAGAATATTTTTTTCACTATGAAAAGAAACCCCTGCCAATTAACAGTGACTACCAACTTCCCCACCTCCCTAACCCAGCCCTGGAAACAGCTAATCTACTTTCTTTTACTATATATTTGCTTATTCTGGACATTTCATGTAAATGGAATCATATAGTACATGGCTTCTTGTGTCTGGATTCTTTGAGCATAATGTTTTTAGGGTTCAGTCTTTCCTAAAAATTAATTTTTTTTTAACACTTATTATTTTTAAGAGACAGAGACAGAGCAGGAGCGGGTCAGGGTCAGAGAGAGAGAGACAGAAATCTAAAGCAGGCTCCAGGCTCTGAGCTGTCAGCACAGAACCTGATGTGGGGCTCGAATTCATGAACCATGAGACAATGACCTGAGCTGAAGTTGGATGCTTAACTGACTGAACCACCCAGGCGCCCCTAAAAATTAATTTTTTAAATATTTGTTTATTTTGAGAGAGAAAAAGAGAGAGAGGGAGGGAGGGGCAGCGAGACAGGGAGATAGAGGATCCAAAGCGGGCTTTGTGATGAGAGCAGAGAGCTTGACACAGGGCTTGAACTCACGAGCTGTGAGATCATGACCTGAGCTGAAGTCTGATGGTTAACCGACTGAGCCACCCAGGCACCCCTTGTATGAATTCTTAAAGTATTTTCTATATATAAGGTCATATTTTGGCAATAAAGATGGCTTTATTTTTTCCTTTTCAATCTGGATGTCTTTTATTATTGTTTTTTGCCAATTGTCTTGTCCTATTTGTCCTAGAATTTCCAGTACAGTGTTGAATAGAAGTAGCAAGAGCAGACATATTTTCTTAATCCTGAGGTTTAGGGGAAAAGCTTTCAGTCTTTCACCATTAAGTATGACGTTAGCTGTGAGAAACATCTATTTTCAAGAAACTTTTATCTCCAAGTGATTATAGATTCATAGCAATTTGCAGAAATAGTATGGAGAGGTATCATGTACACTTCACCCAGTTTTTCCCAATGTGTACATCTTATATAACTATATCACAATATCAAAACTAGGAAATTCACATTGGTACAAGGTGTGTGTATAGTTCTGTATCATTTTATCACATATTGTTAATACAACTATCACCATAATCAAGATATAGAACTATTCCATCTCCACAAAAATCTCCGTTAGGCTAATTTTTAAAATTATTTATTTATTTTAAGTAGGGTCCAGGCCCAATGTAGGGCTTGAACTCATGACCCTGAGATCAAGAGTTGCTTGTTCTACCAACTGAGCAAGCCAGCTGCCAGCAAGCCAGGCTATTTGTTTTTTTGTTTCCAGGCTTTTTTTTTTTTTTTTAATTTTTTACATTTATTTATTTTTGAGAGACATAGACAGAGCACATGTGGGTGAGGGGCAGAGAGAGGAGGCACAGAATCCGAAGCAGGCTCCAGGCTCTGAGCTGTCAGCACAGAGCCTGATGCAGGGCTCGAATTCATAAACCATGAGATCATGACCTGAGCTAAAGTCGGGCACTCAACTGACTGAGCCACCCAGGCGCCCCACCAGGCTATTTCTTTGTAGTTACGCCTGTAGCTCTCCCTCTCATCCTCCTTTGCCCCTGACAACTGCTAATTTGTTCTTCATATCTACAGTTTTGTCATTTTGAGAACAGTACATGAATAGGTTCATACATTGTTTGAATTTTTGGCATCAAGCATTTTTTTTTAAGTTTATTTATTTTGAGAGTGAGAGAAAGCATGAGCAGAGGAGGGGCAGAAAGAGGGGAGAGAGAATCACAAGCAGGCTCTGCATTACTAGTGTGGAGCCCAATATGGGGTTTGAACTCAGGAACTGAGAGACCATGATCTGAACTGAAGTCAGATACTTAACTAAGTGAGTCAACTAGGTGCCACAAGCTTTTAATCCAAGTTATTTCTTTGATTATTTTTTTTAAATAATTTTTTAAAGTTTATTTATTATGAGAAAGAGAGAATATGAGTAGGGGAGGGGCAGAGAGAGAAGGAGAGAGAGAGAATCCAAAGTGGGCCCTGCACTGCCAGCTTGGAGCCCAAAGTGGGGCTTGAACTCACGGACTGTGAGGTTGTGACCTGAACTGAAACAAAGAGTTGGTCACTTGATTGACTGAGCCACTCAGGCACCCCTGATTTTTTTTTAAGTTTATTTTGAAAGAGAGAGGGAGTGCACGTGAGTGGGGGAGGGGCAGAGTGAGAGGAGAGAGAGAGAATCCCAAGCAGGCCCAGTACTGCCAACATGGAGCCCGATGTGGGGCTCTAACTCATGAACCATGAAATCATGACCTGAGCCAAAGTTGGACACTTAACTGAGCCACTTAGGCACCCCACTTTTTAAACATAGCACCCCACTTTTTAAACATGGCATCCCTTGTTTTATGGATGCAATAACTTTTTTTTTTTAATGTTTATTTTGAGAGAGAGCGAGTGAGCAGGGAGGGGCAGAGAGAGAGAGAAAATCTCAAGCAGACTCTGGCACTGTCATTGCAGAGCCCAGTCTGGGGCCCGAGCCCACGAACCGTGAGATCATGACTTGAGCTTAAACCAAGAGTTGGATGCTAAACCAATTGAGGCACCCCGGTGCCCCAAGATGCAGTAACATCTTAAGTGTCTGAAGATAGTGGATTTTTTTTTTTTTTTAACTTCTTTTTCCTATAATATGTTTACTTCGAGTGCCCCTTTCCTAATGTTTTTTGATTGGTCTTCCTCTTACGTGTTGTAAGTTTTTGAGAGGTGGGTAATGGGTAAGAATAGTTTGAATTACACATACCACTTAAGAAAACTGATCATTTGTCTTAGTAAATTTTCTTCTGTGGTAAGTAGAATCATTTAAATGTGCTCCTTTGATTTCAGTGTGTAGCATTTTGAAATAGAATCTTAGCCTTTGATGATGATGATGGTGATGTTTTTCTCTGAAAGCAGTTGTAAAGGCAATGACAACATAACCTTTTACCTTTGCTGTCATTGTTATTTTGTGTGTATGAGGAAAATTTTTTATTTTGGTCCAAGTAATACATGTACATCCACATTTAAGTCTTATAATTCCACACATGTATACATGTACATGTGTATATATATATATATATATATATATATACACACACACACACAAAGATAATTCCATATGTACACACACAGATACTCAGAAACAAACCAAAACACCCAGCAGTTTTCTGCCACATACTTCTCTGTGATTGTTGCTGCCCAATAGCCAAATTGCATTTTCAGCCGTTTTAGTTTTTATTCCCTCCATGTTATCCATTGACTTAACATGGAAGATGAAGACTTGTTTCTTTCACACTATGCCTTATGCACATGTGCCTACCCACTCCTTTCCCTTCTCATCTCCTTATTAGGTACAGCCCAAGCTCTATCAGAGTTGTAGGAAGGAATTCTAATGGCTTCATATGTATATATATATTTTTCATGAAACATTTCCTGGGGCCCTTCATCTTTCTACTTCATTCTGGACAGTTTAACCCTTTTTTAGCCTTTCTTTTTACCATTTTCCTTTGAATTTCTTTTTTTTTAATTTTTTTTTTTTTTCAACGTTTATTTATTTTTGGGACAGAGAGAGACAGAGCATGAACGGGCGAGGGGCAGAGAGAGAGGGAGACACAGAATTGGAAACAGGCTCCAGGCTCCGAGCCATCAGCCCAGAGCCTGACGCGGGGCTCGAACTCCCAGACCGCGAGATCGTGACCTGGCTGAAGTCGGACGCTTAACCGACTGCGCCACCCAGGCGCCCCTCCTTTGAATTTCTTTTATCTCTCCTCTACTGGAACTTCTGCATCCTGGATTCTGTCTTGGGTCTTTCTTTTTTTAGAGTATTCTTCCATTTTGGTGAAATGCTGCTTATAGTAGCTTCCTGAGAAAAGGTGTATGAGAGGTAGTTTACATGTCTGAAAAAATCTTTATGCTGTACATTTGATTGATGGATTAATTGGATTTAGAATTGTAAGTTGAAAATAATTTTTCCTTAAAATTTTAAACACACTTTTCTATTGTCTTCCAGTTCCCCTCAATATTGGGAAGTTAGTGTCATTCTGATTCTTGTGTGATTTTTTTTCAAACTTTTTAAAATCTCACTTATCTCAAGTGTTAAGAAATTTTGTGATAATGTGTATAGACTTTGATCTTTTTTCATTTGTTGTGCTGCATACTCATTGGGCCCTTTTAATCTGGAAACACATGTCTTTAGTTTTGAGAAACTTTCTTATATCTCTAATAATTTTCTCTTTCATTTTTTCTGCTCGTCTTTTTTTACCTCTATAACTATTAGTTGGATATCAGAACTGCAAGCTTGATTTTTTTATTGTCTTTTCTTCCCATGTGTTTATCTCATTTGTTATTGTTCTTTTTTTCTAAATTTTCTTAATCCTTTCAGTGAATTTAAAATGTTCTGTTACTCAGTGTTTTCTTGTTTTGTTTAATAAAAAGTTAACTTTGAGTAATAGTACAATTAATGCCCAGTAGGAAATAATTTGCTATTAAGTTACACTACTTGACTTCTGATATATCACTTGTTATCTAATCGAGAAGCCATACAGATATCTTGTGATTATCCCAAATTCAAACTCTTACACTCAGTGTCCAATGCAGCAAAGATTATGTGCCATTTGGTATGATAGCATGAAATGAATAGAACAGGTACAGTTTGAAGGAAAGTATACATTTGAGAATTCAACACCTTGTTTTGTGAGGTGCTTTTGCTATGGATCATGCAAAGTAACAGAATTTTTTTGGTGTAATTTCATAGGATGAATTTTCAGGATTGTCACCGTATGAAAGGAAGAGACTGAAGAACATATCAGAAAATGCAAACTTTTTTGCTTCTCTTCAGTTGTCTGCGGTTTGTGTGGAATTTCTTTTTTTTTTATTTAAAAATTTTTTAATGTTTTATTTTATTTTTGAAAGAGAGAGACAGAGTGTGAGGAGGGGAGGGGCAGAGAAAGAGGGAGACACAGAATCTCAAGCAGGCTCCAGGCTCCAAGCTGTCAACACAGAGCCCGATGCAAGGCTCAAACTCACGAACTGGGAGATCATGACCTGAGCCTACCTAAGTCCGATGCTTAACCGACTGAGCCACCCAGGCCCTCTTGGAATTTCTAATTAAAAGCAAGATGCCATTCTTGCCAGTAGGTCAATAAAATACTGGTAGTATCAGGTTTCATAGTGTCAGATAAGGGAGGGTAAAATTAGGAGCAAGTTTTGCACTTAATAGGAAGTGGTTACCATATTTTATTGATTTTAAGACTTTTTAAAAAAAATTTAATGTTTTTGAAATTGGCATCTGGAAACTATTACTGGCAGCTCTCTCCCCTGCCCCACTGTTGTTGGTACATAAAATAATGGTGTCTTATGAGTGGTTGTCTTGGATTCAGAGGAACAGGGTATGTTCTGAGTGATTGCTTTACCTAAAGGATAAGGGAGATGTAGGAGGAATGAATTGAGGGATGTGTGGTATGGGAGTGAAAGGACAAGCTTTTTATTTTTATTTTTTTAAATCTTTAGCTTTAAGAACAGGTGGAAATATGCTTTGTATAGTGGGTTTCTTTTTTTAAGTTTTATTTATTTATTTATTTATTTATTTATTTATTTATTTATTTATTTTGAGAAAGAGGCGCAAGTAGGCGAGGGGCAGAGAGAGAGGTGAGAGAGAGAATCCCACAGAGCCCAACACGGGGCTTGATCCCATGAATGGTGCCATCATGACCTGGGCTGAAATCAAGAGCCAGGTGCTTGACCAACTGAGCCTCCCAGGTGCCCCAGTATACTGTGAGCTTTAAGGATAAATGGTCAAGATAATATGCTAATGTTTTATAATCATCATGACTAAAGGTATAATTTACATTATGTCTTCACACTAGGGGTAAAACTTTGGTGTATGAGAGAATAGCTCTTTATTATTATTATTTTTTAGTAAAAAAAATTTTTTTTAACAATTATTTATTTATTGAGACACAGAGACAGAGTGTGACCGGGGAGGGGCAGAGAGAGAGGGAGACACAGAATCTGAAGCAGGCTATAGGCTCTGAGCTGTCAGTGCAGAGCCCAATGTGGAGCTCAAACCCACAAACCATGAGATCATGATCTGAACCAGGAGATCATGATCTGAGCCGAAGTGGATGCTTAACCCACTGAGCCACCCAGGTGCCCTGAGAGTAGCTCTTTAGAAGGGTCTTTGGGAGGGCCTATGACATTTTCCTCCAAAAGATAGCAAGCTGTTAGCTTTATTAAATTATTATTTGAATTCTCTGACTACACATTCCCAAACATTTGGTATGTGTTTGTAAATTGAGGGAAGGGAGGGTGACTTAAAATAAGGGCCTAAATTGTTTAGTCATTAAAAGTTGAAAATTAATCAGAAACTTAGACACAGTATCTCTGATTTTGACTTTAGTTAACAGAAATTATGTTTTAATTTATAGAAGCATAACATCACTTTTCTGGAAAATATCAAAGTAGGATTGCCTATAGTAGAAGTTAAACCTTTTAATTTACAGTAGTATATTTGGTGAAATGTTTAATGTTTAATCATGTAAACTCATTAGCAACTTGGTCTAAGGTATTAGAATATCAGTACTTTAGACAGTATTATTTACTTGCCTTTATTATTAATAGTATATTTGTCTCCTGTCTTACCAAGAGCAGGTATCCTATCTTGAGAAACTTTATTTCCTGTATAGATCTTACTTTAGTGTCAATAAAGCAGCATACTTAATAACTTATAAGGTAGTATCTTTATATGTGTGTTTTGTGTATTTTGCAGTCAGCTGCAAGGCTCCGTGAAATGATAAAAAAGAGACAGCCTCCTGAATCCAAAAGGTAAAAGATTTGGTTTATAATGCCTACACCCTGATGTATTGTTGAGTTATTTATAATTTGAAAAAACAGTTACCATAGTAAAATAAGTAATAGATCAGAAACTATAATCTTAAAACTGTTGTTCCACATCTTCACAAGCATTTGGTAGTGTCATTGTTCTGGATTTTGGCTATTCTAATAGGTGTGTATTGGTATCTCGTTGTTTTAATTTGTTTTTCCCTGATGACATGTTGTAGAGCATCTTTTCATATACTTCTTGCTATCTATATATTACTTTGGTGAGCTGTATTTTATGATCTTTGACACCCCCCCTTTTTTTTTTTTTTTTTTTTTTTTTTAATTTTTTTTTTCAACGTTTATTTATTTTTGGGACAGAGAGAGACAGAGCATGAACGGGCAAGGGGCAGAGAGAGAGGGAGACACAGAATCGGAAACAGGCTCCAGGCTCTGAGCCATCAGCCCAGAGCCCGACGCGGGGCTCGAACTCACAGACCGCAAGATCGTGACCTGGCTGAAGTCGGACGCTTAACCGACTGCGCCACCCAGGCGCCCCCCCCCTTTTTTTTTTTTAACATTTATTCATTTTTGAGAGTGAGAGAGACAGAGCATGAGCGGGGGAGGGGCAGAGAGAGAGGGAGACACAGAATCCGAAGCAGGCTCCAGGCTCTGAGCTGTCAGCACAGGGCTCCCTGTGGGGCTTGAACTCACAGACTGTGAGATCATGACCTGAGCCGAAGTCAGACGCCCAACTGACTGAGCCACCCAGGCGCCCCTCTTTGGCCCATTTTCAATAGAGTTGTTTGTTTTTATTGATGAATTTGAGAGTTCTTTGCATATTTTGGATAACAGTCCTTTATCAGAAGTGTCTTTTGCAGGTATTTTCTCTGGCTTGTCTTCTCATTCTCTTGAT
This sequence comes from Lynx rufus, assembly GCF_022079265.1. Lineage (NCBI taxonomy): Eukaryota > Metazoa > Chordata > Mammalia > Carnivora > Felidae > Lynx > Lynx rufus. The sequence continues at coordinate 31,076,578 of NW_025814827.1, read as the reverse complement.
GATGTCTTTTGCAGAGTGGAAGTTTTTAATTTTAATGAAGTTTACTTTATAATTTTTTCTTTCATGGATTGTGTCTTTGGTGTTATATCTAAAAAACCATTCCCATTCCCAGGGTCACCTAGGTTTTCTCCTGTTGTCTTCTACAAGTTTTATAGTTCTGTGTTTTACATTAGATTTGTAATCCATTTTGAGTTAATTGTGTGAAGGGTGTAAAGGTTGTGTCTAGATTCATTGTTTTGCATTTGGTTGTCCATTCGTTCTAGCACCATTTGTTGAAAAGACTATATTTTTGCTCCATTATCTTGCCTTTGCTCCTTTGTGTAAGATCAGTTGACTCCCTATTCTGTTCCATTGATTCGTATATTCTTCGTCAGTACCATACTGCCTTTAAACATTTTTTTTTAATGTTTATTTTTATTTTTGAGACAGAGGGAGACAGAGCATGAGTGGGGGAGGGGCATAGAGAGAGGGAAACACAGAATCAGAAGTAGGCTCCAAGCTCTGAGCTGTCAGCACAGAGCCCAACGCGGGGCATGAACCCACAAACCATGAGATTATGACCTTGAGCTGAAGTCGGATGCTTAACCGACTGACCTACCCAGGTGCCCCGGCATTCCAGGATTAAAAAAATTTTTTTTTATTTATTTTGGAGGGGGGGGTGAGGGTAGGGGCAGAGAGAGGAGAGAGAAAGAATCCAAGCAGGCTTCGTGCTGTCAGCACAGAGCCTGACTAGGGCTCTAACCCTCGAACCGTGAGATCACAACCTGAACCGAAATCAAGAGTCAGACACTTAACTGACTGAGCCACTCAGGCACCCCTAACTTGCTGGGATTTTGATTGAGATTGCATTGAATTTATAGATTAAGTTGGAAAGAACTGGCATTTTGACAATATTGAGTCTTTCATGGGATATCTCTCCATTTATTTAGTTCTTTGAGAGGTGTCTGGCTAGCTCAGTTGATAGAGCATATGACTGTTGATCTCAGGGTTGTGAGTTTGAGCCCTATATTGGGTGTGGAGCCTACTTAACATACAAAAATTATTTAGTTCTTTGATTTTGTTCATGAGAGTTTTGTAGTGTACTTCATATAGATCTTGGAAATATTTTTGTTTGATTGATTTATTTTATTAGATTTAAACCTAAGTATTTCATTGTATGGGTACTTATGTAAATGATATTCTATTTTTAACTTCAAATTTCATTTGTTTATTGCTGGTATATAAGAAAGAAATTAACTTTTATATATTAACCTTGTATTCTACCACCTTGCTATAATCACTTATGAAGTTCCAGGAGTTTTTTTTGTTCATTTTTTAGAATTTTCCACATAGACTATCATGTAGCAAATAGTATTTTTTTTTTTTTTTTTTTTACTTAATAGATTATTAGTTTATTATAAAAGGATATAACTTAGGACAGCTAAAGGAAATGCTGCATAGGGCAAGGCATGGGGAAATGGCAGGAAGCTTCCATGTCCTCTCAGAGTGTGGTACTCTCCCAGCACATCCATGTGTTCACCAACTTGGAAACTCCTTTTTTCTATAGAATTTTACCTTCAAAGTTTATTTATTCTGAGAGAGAGAGAGGGAGTGTGCATGCATTCATGAGCAGGGGAGGGGCAGAGAGAGAGAGGAAGAGAGAATCCCAAGCAGGCTCCACACCATTAGCACACAGCCTGACACAGGGCTCAAACCCATGAATGGTGAGATGGTGACCTGAGCCGAAATGGCTTAATTGACTGAGCCATCCAGGTGCCCCCAACTTTGAAACTCTTGAACAAATATGGTTTTATTTTTCTCTTCCAAATCTGCATTCCATTTATTTCCTTTTCTTGTCTTACTGCATTAGCTACAACTTCCAGCATAGTGTTGAAAAGGAAGGATAAAATAGTGTTGAAAAGGAATGGTAAAAGAGGACATCTGTGCCAGTACCTGACCTTGGTGGGAAAGCTTGTCATTTCTCACTATTTAAGTATGACATTAGCTGTAGGTTTTTTGTAGATACTCTATCGAGAAAGTTCCCTTCTACTGAGAGCTTTTTTTATCATTAATTAAAAAATGTGTTATATTTAGTGTTATATTTAGTCAAATGCATATTCTGCATTTGTTGATAGGATCATGTGATTTTGCTTTTTTAAAAAGCCTGTTGATGTGATGGATTGCATTGAATGATTTTAATTAGATTATGTTAATTGATTTTTGAGTGTTGAACTAGTCTTGCATACTTGAGATATATCCCATTTGGTTGTGGTGCAGAATACTTTTTATATGTTGTTGGTTTCAATTTACTAATTTTTTTGTGGGTTTTCCATCTGCTCATGAGGGATATTGGTCTGTATTTTTTGTTTTATAATATTGTCTTGGTTTTGGTATTAGGATAATGCTGGCCTCACAGAATGAAATAGGTAGAATTCTCTCTGCTTCTGTCCTCTATTTTTTTTAAGTTTTATTTATTTATTTTGAGCGAGAGAGTGCACACAAGGGAGGAGGGGCAGAGAGAAGGAGAGACAGAATACCAAGCAGGCTCCACTCTATCAGCACAGAGCCCAGTGTGGGTCTTGAACTCACGAACTGTGAGATCATGACCTGAACCTAGATTGTGAGTCAGACACTTAACTGACTGTGCCACCCAGGTGTCCCTCTCCATCTATCCTCTAAAAGAAATTATAGAGAATTGGTACAATTTCTTTCTTAAATGTTTGGTAGAATACATCAGTGAACCCATGTCCGCATTGTGCTTTCTGCTTTGGAAGGTTATTATTGATTTAAATTCTTTAATAATTTTGATTATCTATTTCTAATTCAGATTGTGAGTTTAGCAAATGTGTCTTTCAAGGAATTGTCCATTTCATCTAGGTTATCAAATATGTGGGCATAGAATTTTTCACATTATTTCTTCATTATCTTTTTAATGTCCATAGGATCTGTAGTGAGATACATCTTTCATTTCTGGTATTGGTAACTTTTTTTCTTAGTTAACTTTGCTAGAGGCTTATTGATTTTATTGGTCTTTTGAAAGAACTGGCTTTGGTTTTGTTGATACTTCCCCCCCCCCGATGATTTCCTGTTTTTAATTTTATTGATATGCTCAACTTTTATTATTTTCTTTTGCTTACTTTAGATTAATTTACTCTTTTTCTAGTTTCTTGAGTTGGAAACTTAGATTATTGAATTTTTGACCTTCTTTCCTAATATGTACATTCAGTGTTATAAATTTCCCTCTAAGCACTGCTTTCCCTGCATCCCACAAATTTTGTTAGATGGTGTTTTCATTTTCATTTAGTAAAAAGTGTTTTTTATGCTCTCTTGAGACTTCTTCTTTGACCTATGTGTTATTTAGAAGTGTGTTTACTCTCTATGTATTTTGGGATTTTCCAAGTATCCTTCTCTTACTGATTTCTAGTTTAATTACATGATATTCTGAGAGCAAATGTATGATTTTTTTCTTCTTTTTTAAAAAATGATTTCTATTAAATTTGTTAAGCTGTGTCTTATGGTCTAGAATGTAGTCTACCTTGGTGAATGTTCCATCTGAGCTTGAGAAAAATGTGTATTCTGTTTTTGAATGAACTAGTCTATAGATGTTGATTATGTCTAGGTGATGGATGGTGTGTTGAGTTCAACTATGCCCTTGCTGATTGGCTGCCTGCTAGATCTCTCCATTTCTGATAGGGGAGTGTTGAAGTTGCCAACAGCTAACATAGTAGAATTATCTATTTGTTTTTTTTTTTTTAAGTTTATTTATTTTGAAAAAAAGAGAGAGAGAGAGTGTGTGCATGCACACATGCAAGTGAAGGAGGGGCACAGAGAGAGGGTGAGAGAGAATCCCAAGCAGACTCCATGCTGTGAGCATGGAGGCTGAGCAGGGCTTTATCTCACAAATTGTGAGATCATGATCTGAGCCAAAACCAAGAGTCAGAAGATTAACTGACTGAGCCACCCAGGTGCCCCAAGTTACCTATTTCTTTTTGCAGTTCTGTTACATAGTTTGATACTCTGTTATTAGGTACATTATGTTTGTTAGCTTGGAATTTGACCCTTTTATCATTATGTAATGCCCTTCTTTATCCCTTTATAACTTTCTTTGCTTTATCCCTTTATAACTTTCTTTGCTTTGAAGTCTTCTCTGTCTGGGGGTACCCGGGTGGCTCAGATGGTTAAGCATCTGACTTGGGCTTAGGTCATGATCTTGTGGTTCATGTGTTCGAGCCCTCCATCAGGCTCTGCACTAACAGCTCAGAGCCTTCTTCAGATCCTCTTTCTCCCTCTCCCTCTGACCTCTGTGCATACTCTCTCTCTCAAAAATAAATAAACATAAAACAAAAAAAATTGGAGTCTGCTCTGTCTGAAATTAATGTAGCCACTCCTGCTTTTGATTTGTGTTAGCATGGTATATTTTTCTCCATTCATTAACTTTTATTTTATTTTATTTTTTAAATTTAAATCTAAGTTAGTTAACATATAGTGTAATAATTTCAGGAATATAATTTAGTAATTCATCACTTACATACATATAACACCCAGTGTTCACATCAAGTGCCCTCCTTAATGCCCATTGCCCATTTAGCCTATCCCCCCACCAACACCCCACCAGTAACCCTCAGTTCTCTGCGTTTAAGAGTCCATTATGGTTTGTCTCCATATCTGTTTTTATCTTATTTTTGCTTCCCTTCCCCTATGTTCATCTGTTGTGTTTCTCAAATTCCACTTATGAGTGAAATCATATGATACCTGTCTTTGATTTATTTCGCTTAGCATAATATACTCTAGTTCCATCCACATTGTTGCAGACGGTAAGATTTCATTCTTTTTGATCGCTGAGTAATATCCCATCATATCTATGTATGTATTTTGTGTGTGTAAACATTGGAGTGCATGTGCCCTTTCGAATCAGCGTTTTTGTATTCTTTGGACAAATACCTAGTAGTGCGATTGCTGGGTCATAGGGTAGTTCTATTTTTAATTTTTTGAGGAACCTCCATATTTTTTACCAGAGTGGCTGTGCCAGTTTGCATTCCCACCAGCAGTGCATAAGGGTTCCCCTTTCTCCCCATCCTTGTCAACATCTGTTGTTCCTGAGTTGTTAATTTCAGCCATTCTGACAGGTGTGAGGTGGTATCTCATTGTGGTGTTGATTTGTATTTCCCTGATGATGAGTGATGTTGAGCATCTTTTCATGTATCTGTTAGCCCTCTGGATGTCTTCTTTGGAAACATGTCTATTCATGTCTTTTGCCCATTTCTTCACTGGATTTTTTGTTTCTTGGGTGTTGAGTTTGATAGGTTCTTTATAGATTTTGGATACTAACCCTTTATCTGATATATCATTCTCCCATTCTGTCAGTTGCCTTTTAGTTTTGCTGATTGTTTCCTTTGCTATGCAGAAGCTTTTTATCTTGATGAGGTCCCAATAGTTAATTTTTGCTTTTGTTTCCCTTGCCTATGGAGACATGTCAAGTAAGAAGTTGTTGCAGCCTAGGCCAAAGAGGTTGTTGTTTGTTTTCTCCTCCAGGATTTTGATGGCTTCCTGTCTTACGTTTAGGTCTTTTATCCATTTTGAGTTTATTTTTGTGTATGGTGTAAGAAAGTGGTCCAGGTTCATTCTTCTGCCTGTCGCTGTCCAGTTTCCCCAACACGATTGGCTGAAGAGACTGTCTTTTTCCATTGGATATTCTTTCCTGCTTTGTCAAAGATTAGTTGGCCATACGTTTGTCCATTTCTGGGTTTTTTATTCCTTTTTTTTTTTTTTCCTGATGTTTTATTCATTTTCTATGAGAGAGATAGAGAGACAGAGTGCAAGTAGGGGAGGGGCAGAGAGACAGGGAGACACAGAATCCGAAGCAGGCTCCAGGCTCTGAGCTGTCAGCACAGAACCTGGTGCGGGACTCGAACTCACAAACTGTGAGATCATGACCTGAGCCGAAGTTGGACACCCAACCAACTGAGCCACCCCGGCACCCCTGAGTTTTCTGTTCTGTTCCATTGATCTATTTGTCTGTTTTTGTGCCAGTACCATACTGTCTTGATGATTACAGCTTTGTAATACAGCTTGAAGTCTGGAATTGTGATGCCTCCAGCTTTGGTTTTCTTTTTCTTTTTTTATTAAAAAATTTTTGAATGTTTTATTATTTATTTTTGAGAGAGAGAGGCAGAGGTATGAGTGGGGGAGCGGCAGAGAGAGGGAAACACAGAATCCGAAGCAGCTCCAGGTCTAGTTGTCAGCACAGACCCTGACGTGGGCCTTGAACTCACAAACCGCAAGATCATGACCTGAGCCAAAGCCGGACTCTCAACCGACTGAGCCACCCAGGTGCTCCTGGGGTTCTTTTTCAACATGGCTATTTGGGTTCTTTTCTGGTTCCATACAAATTTTAGAATTGTTTGTTCTAACTGTGAAGAATGCTGGTGTTATTTTGATAGGGATTGCTCCATTCCTTTACTTTTAATATTTATGTGTCTTTAAAGTGGGTTTCTTATAGACAACATAAGTTTGAGTATTGTGTTTGATCCACTCTGACAGTCTCTTTTAATTGGTGCATTTAGACCTTGATGTTCAAAGTGAGTATTGATATATTTGGATTAATATCTATCATATTTGTTAATGTTTACTACTTATTGCCCTTGTTTTTTTCCCCCTATTTTTGTCTCCACTATTTTTCTGCCTTTTATGGTTTTAATTGAACGTTTTGCATGATGGCATCTTCTCTTGTTTCTTAGTGTATCAGTTACAATTTTTTTTACTGTTTTTTTTGTTAGTGATTGCCCTGGAGTTTACAGTATAATCTACAACTAATTCACTTCCATTAGAAATTTTTATTTTATTTTATATATAGAGAGAGTGGGGCAAAAGTGGGGGGGGGGAAGAGAGAGAAAGAAAATCCCAAGCAGGCTCCACATTTATCACAGAGCCTAACACAGGGGTGCTTGATCCCACAACCCTGGGATCATGACCTGAGCTGAAATCAAGAGTCAGACACTCAACTGACTAAGCCACCCCGGCACCCCCCAAGTCCATTAAAAAAATTTTTTTTTTTAGTTTATTTATTCTGAGAGAGGGAGAGGGAGGGACAGAGTGAGGGAGAGGAGAATGAAAAGCAGGATCCACACTGACAGTGCATAGCCCGACTTGGGGCTTGAACTCGTGAACCGTGAGATCATGACCTGAGCCAAAATCAAGAGTTGGACCCTTAACTGAGTGAGCCACCCAGTTGCCCCAGCCACCCATTTTCAATTAACAGTATATCACTTCTTGGGGCGCCTGGGTGGCTCAGTCGGTTGGGCGTCCGACTTTGGCTCAGGTCACGATCTCACTGTCCGTGGGTTCGAGCCCCACATCGGGCTCTGTGCTGACTGCTCAGAGCCTGGAGCCTGTTTCGGATTCTGTGTCTCCCTCTCTCTCTGACCCTCCCCCGTTCATGCTCTGTCTCTCTCTGTCTCAAAAATAAATAAATGTTAAAAAAAAAATTAAAAAAAAAAACAGTATATCACTTCAGGGTGTGAGTGAGGTATAGTATGAGCACCTTATAATAACAAAATAATACTAATTCTTCCCTCTTGTCCCTTGTATCATTGCTGTCACTCATTTCACATGTATAAGCATACATAAGTATATATACATGTTGGTATACCAACACACAAGATATATACATAAGGGTACATAACTAAATACATTGTTGCTATTGTTATTTTGAGCTAGCTGTTACTAATTAAGAATGAGAAAAATAAAATTTTTTTTTTACCTTATTCATTCTTTGATGCTCCTTTTGGTGGATCTGATTTTCAGATCTGTTTTTCTTCTCTCTAAAGAAATTTTTTTTAATGTTTATGTTTTGTATTTGAGAGAGAGAGACAGAGTGCAAATGAGGGAGGGGCAGAGAGAGAAGGAGACGGAACCTGAACAGGTTCTAGGGTCCTAGCTGTCAGCACAGAGCCTGACGTGGGGTTTCAACTCATGACCAGTGAGATCATGACCTGAGCTGAAGTCAGATGCTTAACTGACTGAGCCACCCAGGTGCCTATAAAGAACTTTTTTAACCTTTTTTGTAAGGCATGTGTACTGGCAACAAATTCTCTTAATTTTTTTTAAAGTTTATTTATTTATTTATTTATTTATTTATTTATTTATTTATTTATTTATTTATTTATTTTGAGAAAGAGAGAGAGGGAGGAGGAGTGGGGGGAGGGAGGGAGAGGGAGAGACAATCCCAAAGTAGGCTCTGTGCTGTCAGTGCAGAGCCCAATGCAGGGCTCAATCTCACAAACCATGAGATCATGACCTGAGCCGAAATCAAGAGTCAGACACTTAACCGAGTGAGCCACCCAGGTGCCCCAGTTTTTTAAAAGTAAGCTCTATACCCAATGTGGGGCTTGAGCTCAATGTATTTATACCCTCAATGTGAAGCTTGAACTCATGACTCCAAGATCAAGAGTTGTATGCTCTACCCACTGAGATAGCCAGGTGCTCCTCTCAACACTTAAGATATTTTACTCTACTCTCTTGATTGCATAGTTTACTGGAGTATGGGTGTAGTTCTTATCTTTGGCTATAGGTAAGATGTTTTTTTCCTTCTGGCTTCTTTCAGGATTTTTTCTTTCTCTTTGATTTTCCATAGTTTGGAAATGAATTCCTTAGGTGTAGTTTTTGGGGGGCATTTATCTTGCTTGCTGTACTCTGAGCTTCCTGGATCTGTTACTTGATGTCTGACATTAATTTGGGGAATTCTCGGTTACTATTTTTTCAAATATCATCTGTTTTTCTCTATTTCTTATCCTTCTGGTATTCCCATTATGTGTATGTTGCACCTTTTGTAATTATCCCATAGTCCTTGGATATTCTGTTCAGTTTTTTTTTTCATTATTTTTTCTCCCTGCTTTTTAGTTTTGGAGGTTCCTGTTGAAATACCTCACGCTCAGAGATTCTTTCCTCAGCCATGTCTTGTCTACTAATGAGCTCATCAAAGGCACACTTCATTTCTTTTAGCGTTTTTGGTGTCTAGCATTTCTTTTGGTTCTTTCTTAGGATTTCCATCTCTCTTCTTACATTGCCTATGTTGCATGGTGTTTTTTTTTTTTTTTAATGTGTTAGAGCCCTTAGTATATCAATCATAGTTGTTTTAAATTCCTGTTCAGATAATTCCAACATTCCTGCCATATATGGTTCTGAAGCTTGCTCTATCTCTTTAAATTATGTTGTTTTTCATTGTGCCTTGTGATTTTTTCTTGATAGCTGGACATGATATGATGTATGAGGAAAAAGGAAGTTTGTAAATTGGTCATTAGTAATGTGTGAGAGGGGAGAGAGCATTCTATAGTCCTGTGATTAGGTCTCAGTCATTTAGCACACCTGTATCTCTTAACAGTGAACTTCACAAGTGTTTTAGTTTGTTTCCTCCCCCCACCCCACCTTGGTTGGGAGAGGATGCTAAAAGTGGGCAGGAGTTGGGTATTTCCTTTCTCTCAGGGTAGACTCTGATAATACTCTAGCAGGTTAGGCTCTGGTTAACTTGTTCTCCTAAGGGCAGGAGTATTTCAGAGTAGTTCTTTTTCCCTTCCCCCTCTGGGAAGCATGAGGAGATTTTTCTCATATTTACTGAAGACCTAGTCAAGCTCCTGGATGTAAATCTCTCAAAATAGTGGGGGTGGTCTCCCTTGAAGGTATTTTTTAAGACTGAATTTTTAAAGAATTGCTTCACAGTAAAATTGAGAGAAAGGTACAAAGATTTCCCATATATTCTTCTGTTCCCACACATGCATAAACTCTCCCATTATCAACATCATTCAGCAGAGTGGTACATTTGTTACCAAGGATGAATCTACACTGATACATTATAATTACCTAAAGTCCATTGTTTGTCTTACAATTCACTCATGGTTTTGTACATTGTATAGGTTTGTACAAATGTATAATGACATATCCATCTTTATAATACACACACACACACACACACACACACACACACATATCTTTTAAAGTTTATCCATTCATTCTGAGAGAAGGAGAGAGTCATGCAAGTGGGGAAGGGGCAGAGAGAGAGAATCCCAAGCAAGATCATGATATGCAAGATATGCAAGTTCAAACTCACGAACTGCAAGATCATGACCTGAGCCAAAGTCGGATGCTTAACTGACTGAGTCACACAGGTGCCCCAATATATAGAGTATTTTTACTACCTGTGTTCTCTTTATTCATCACCTTACCACCCTCAAATGTGGCAGTTACGAATCTTTTTGTCTCTGTAGTTTTGCCTTTAACAGAATGTGGTGTATTTGGGATCATACAGTATGTAGCCTTTCAAATTGACTTCTTTCTCTTAGTATTATGCAGTTAGTTTTCCTCCATGTCTTTGCATGGCTTGATAGTTCATTTCTTTTTTTGTGCTGAATAATATTCCATTGTCTGGATGTGTTGTCGTTTATTTGTTCAATTAGTGGAGAACATCTTGGCTGCTTCCCAGTTTTGACTGTTCTGAATAAAGCTTCTATAAAGACTCATGTGCAGGTTTTTTTTTTTTTTTTTTTTTTTTTTTTTACAATGTTTATTTATTTTTGGGACAGAGAGAGACAGAGCATGAACGGGGGAGGGGCAGAGAGAGAGGGAGACACAGAATCAGAAACAGGCTCCAGGCTCTGAGCCATCAGCCCAGAGCCCGACGCGGGGCTCGAACTCACGCACCGCGAGATCGTGACCTGGCTGAAGTCGGACGCTTAACCGACTGCGCCACCCAGGGGCCCCTCATGTGCAGGTTTTTGTCCACACTGAGCCCCCATCAATTGGGTAATTACAGTTCAGGTTTTCCTACCTTTGTACTGGTTCCCATTGTGGTTTCTGTTCTTGACTTTCTATTCCAGTAAGCCATGACTCCTTGTATTTCTCTCTCCAGTATTGAGGTCAGCAGTTTGTACTGTGTCCTTGCCTTGTAAGGAACCTAGAAGAGTTGTTGATTTTTTAATCTGTTCAGATTTTTACTTGAAAAGACAGAATGATGACTTTCAAGCTCCTGATATGTGGAACTTGAAACTGGAAGTTCTGAACTACTTTTTTAAAATGAAAAAATAGTGCATAAAAAAGCAGCGTATTTATATGATTTTAAAAAGTAAACTGTTTGGACGGAAATGCAATGAAACATTTAAATCTCTTTTCCATTTTAGACCTTAGTTTTTTGGCCTTCTCCCTAGAAGAAACCACTATTAATAGTTTCATGTATATTCTTCCATAGATAATCTTAGCATGTAAAAATGTATGTGTGTACATAACCTTTTTCTAAAAAAACAAATACGTTGAAGCATATTCAACATGTAGTGGACCTTGTTTTTGTTTCTTACATCTTAAGAGTTCATGTCATATCATCATGCAAAGAACTATTTCAATTTTCTTATGGTTGCATATTATTCTGTTAGAGATGTATGTTATAATTTATTTTAACACCTCTCACCTCCTCATGATGAACATCTATGATTTTATTTAAAAGCATGAAAAGTCATAAGTGCCCAGTTAAAGTCATTGTAGTCATGTGCATACATCCTTGTAATGTGTGAGTGTATCTGTGACATACATTCCTAAAAGTTACCCCCTTAATATTAGTAAGTACATATAACTGTTTTATAACTTGAGTTTTTTCCCCACTCCCTTAGAAAAATGCCTAAGAAGAGAGAAAATGGGACTGGATGTAGAAGGTCAATGAGATTACTAAAAGTAGATCCTTCAGGAGTGTCATTACCAGCAACCCCAACCCAGCCGACATTAATAGCAGATGAAAATGTAAGAAAGTGCAAAGACAATATGTTACTCAATAAAATAGTGAAAAATTTGAAGTGTTTGAAACTAGATTAAAAAGTCATTAACTTATGTTCAATTTTTACTTAATTTAAAAAATGTTTATTTATTTTGAGAGGGAGAGAGAGAGTGTGAGTGGGAAGGAGGCAGAGAGAGAGAATCCCAAGCCTACTTTCACTGTCAGAGCTGTCTGTGCAGAGCCTGATGTGGGGCTGGATCTCATGAACCGTGAGATCATGACCTGAGCCTAAATCAAGAGTCAGATACTTAACCAACCAGGTGCTCCCGTACTTCATTAATTTACTACTGCTGTTTATAGTTTAATGATTAAGATTTCAAAGTCATGAAAACTAGTTTGGATTCTATATTTCTGCAAGCTTACCTGCAGTGGAATTGTGGATAAATTACTTAACCTTTCTGAGCCCATTTCCCCATATTTAAAGTGGTAATAGTATAGAAACTTCAAAGGGGTGTTGAGGGGGTTAAGTGAAATAGTATCTGTAAAGTTTCTTCTGTTGTGTTAAGGGCTTAGTAAGTAATCAATAAATGGTAGTATTAATGTTATTAATAATAAATAATATGTTATAATAGTGATAGCCCTTTTCTGTGGTATAACTTTGTACTTTTAGTGAGTAGAAAGAGTTTTATTTACGAAGTTTATTGTCTAAATCAGATTATAATTATGTTTTTTATTCAAGAACACCTATGGTTTTTAATACTTTATATCTAAGTGCTTAATTCTAAATTGGAAGATAGCACTAATTAGACTGGTGCTTTGGGAGCTAATTGCAAATTAAGGTACTTGGGAAGAGTAGCTTTCCAATTTTCCTGAAGTTTCACTCATGATAAATGTATTTACATTGAACTCATTCCACACAGCTAAAGCAGAACTTTTGTGAAATGATACTTAAACTTGCTGCATGTGATGTATATTTTGTATTTTTGACTCTATTCTTTTGTCGTTCGTGAAAACATTGTTTTAACATATTGAAATGATTTCACCATCCATGGGTTACAACCTAGGATTTAAAAAAACACTGGCAGGGGCGCCTGGGTGGCTCAGTTGGTTAAGCATCCGACTTCGGCTCAGGTCATGATCTCATGGTCCGTGGGTTTGAGCCCCGCGTCAGGCTCTGTGCTGGCAGCTCAGAGCCTGGAGCCTGTTTCAGATTCTGTGTCTCCCTCTTTCTCTGACCCTCCCCTGTTCATGCTCTCTCTCTGTCTCAAAAATAAATAAATGTTAAAAAAATTAAAAAAAATAAATAAATAAAAATAAAAAAATAAAAAAAACACTGGCAGGGTGCCTGGGTGGCTCTGTTGGTTAAGGGTCCAACTCTTGGTTTCAGTTCAGGTCATGATCTCATGGTTTGTAGGATTGAACCCTGAATTGGGCTCTGCACTGACAGCGCAGTGCCTGCTTGGGATTCTCTCTCTCTCTCTCTCTCTCTCTCTCTGGACCTCCCCTCACGGGCACGCTTGAGTGTGCACGTTCTCTCTCTCTCTCTTTCAAAAATAAAGAAATAAACTTAAAAAAACCCACTGGCATAGAATAATAACTGAGTAACAAATTGAACTGTTCTGAACCAATTCCTGTCAACTCCTCTTTTGGCAGTGTAACTTTGGACAAGGTAACTTCTCTAAGTTTCATTATAATTTCTTTAAAATGTGGTATCTCATTCACTAGATTATTGTGAGTATTAAATGGGATAATATATATTATTAGCTTACAGGATACCTGGCAATCATTCATTGAACATTATTTTTGAATACTGTTGATGTGTCACCTATGTTGTTGGTATCAAAAGTAAAGTAGTGAAAAACATTCCAGGGCAGAGAAAGAGTCAATCAACCTTTTTATTTCTCATTTTATTCTTGATTTTCTTATTTTTTAAAACAGCCTTTGTTACCTCCTGGGCCTTTAGAAATGACTCCTGAAAATCGAGATGATGACAACGACCTGTTTAAAGGATTCCTACAGACTTGGGCAGAAGTGAGCAAGGTATCACTTGGGAGGGCTTATAGCTTTGAGAATTATCTGTTAAGGAAATTTCAGTATACATATTAACTTAGTACTTTGGTCTCTTTCATTGTTGCAGACAAGTATTAAGAATACTGAGAAGGAGTTATCTAGCATTAAAAAGTGAGTTGAAATGCCTTGTCTTTGTTTTATATTTTCTGAAATCTTTAAGTTATACAGACTACCATTACAGGAGGTTTTGAAAATGAGGTGGAAAAAATACCCATAATATTTCCACCTAACAACTGTTGTTTTTGTATGTTTCCTTTCAGGTATTGCCATATGTAATACCATTATGATATAAGCTTCATGAGTGCAGGGATTTTGTTTCAGTAACCAAAATGGTGCCTGGCACTTAATATGTATTCACTCATTGTTTAATAAATGAATGAATACACATACATTTTTAGTTTATTATGTTCTAATGTATATACACATTTATATTCTGCTTTTTCTTTAACATAGTTACATTTATTAAAGTCTTTAAATTTATTGATTAATTGCATATTATTTAGTAGGTGGCATTTACTTAACCTCTTCTTCCTCTCCTGATATTTAGAATTCTTTTTTTTTCTTTTTATTTAAAATTTATTTAATAAATATAGAGATAGACGGAGAGAGACAATCCCAAGCAGGCTCTGCACTGTCAGTGCAGAGCCTGATGTAGGGCTCAGTCTCATAAATAGTGAGATCATGACCTGAGCTGAAAGCAATAATTGGATGCTTAACCGACTGAGCCACCCAGGTGCCCCTGGAATTATTTTCAATTTAGTTTTGTGTGTTTAGTTGTGTATTTAGTTATATATGTGCTTGTGTTTAAATGTGATAGTGTGTTAGTTCTTTAGGGTAGATTCCAGAAGTGAGATTACTGAGTCAAATATGGACATACATTGCTGAATTGTTTTCTGAAATCTTTTTTTTCTTCTGAAAATTTTATGTGAATTTACTCTGCCACTAGCACTATTAACGAATGTATATGTTTGACTGCAGCCTGCTACCTTTTATAAGTGAAGAATAGTATCCTATTTTTTAATTTGATTTCCTTGGTTACTAGGAGGTTAACTATTTATTTACTGTGTCTTTTTTCTTTTCTTTTTTTTTGAGTTATGTTTTAGTTATTTTCACTATTGATTGGCTTTACTTCTAAAATTTATTTGTTTTCTCAGCTATAAAGCCAATTTAAATGGCATGGTCATTAATGAAGATACTGTTCATAAAGTTACCAAAGGCCCAATACTCTCTGTGGCTCTCCACCCATCAGAAATTAGAACTTTGGTGGCAGCTGGGGCCAAATCTGGGCAAGTTGGACTTTGGGATTTGGTAAGTTATTATTAATTTTTTGAAGACAATAAAGTTTGACTGAAACAAATAGTCTACAGGAGAATAGCCTAGAGCCATGTGTTTGTAGATGTTACTTGAGATTTATAGTTTTGTGCTTTGTGATTCCAGACATTAGAAATCTGGGGAAATTTTAGTTGGCTTTCTAGAACTTTAAAATTTTTAGTTTGAATATCATTAGTTACTGGGACATAAATTAACTGCCAGGAAACTCTGTTACAACTTTAAATGTATATATGAAAAAATCATACAAAGTTCTTAGTTTTATACTTATGTTTAAAATACAGTTTCCAAGTGGGAAAAAGTATCTTTCCAGGGATATGCTTAGGATGATCCCATTCATTTTTTTATGAGTCACAAACAGATACTGAATTCCACTCATTGTATGTATAATTCTGCATGAATTGCTTTTGATAGTTACAAAATTGAGAAAAGCCAAGTTAACGTTCTCTGAATTTATTTTTTAATTGGGAAAGTAGAACAAAGACCTGTTTCTTAACAGATTTTGTGAGAAGAAGAGAGAAATAAAAACCAAGTTCTCTCTTGTTTTGGGAGGAAAGGTTCTTCCTTATTTTGATAAGGTGTGAGTGAGGGTAGGAGGTAAAAGTATCTGGTAAATGAAATAGAAGAGAAGTGGGAAGAGGACTAAGAATAGTATAAGGTTGTACAAGCTAAGAGATGAGTTTTAAGGATTGGAGTTTGACAGGGCTTCTTGTAGAGAAGTTAAAAAGAATGAAAGCAGAGAAAAGGCCATTGGTTTTGAAAATGGGGTACCATTAGTGAGTTGAGAGAGTAGCTTCAACAAAGAGGTAAGGAACACAGACTTTGAGAGAATAAAAAATAATGGGGTAGTGGAAGAAATGAAAACAGTGGATAAATACCATTGGTAGATGAACTTTGAAAAGGAAAAATAGAGAATTAGTATAGTCAATGAAGATCTTTTCAGGGTAGATCAATCTGTACAGAGTTGAAGATATGTAGAAAAGTCCCTTTGTCATGTCTTTCCTGGTGACTTCAAAATCTGTATTACTATGTCTCTATAGTCCGGTATCCTTTTTTTTTTTTTTAATGTTTATTTTTGAGAGAGAGAGAAAGAGAGCGAGGGAGGGGCAGAGAGAGAGGGAGACACAGAATCTGAAGCAGGCTCCAGGCTCTGGTCTATCAGCACAGAGCCCATCATGGGGCTTGAACCTACAAGCCGTGAGATCATGACCTGAGCTGAAGTCAGACACTTAACCGACTGAGCCACACAGGTGCCCCGTATAGTCTGGTATCCTTAACAACTTTCTAAATTTCCCACATCTTTGGCTGTGTCACATTAACAGCTTGAGCAAGTCTAAAACCTAGTACTTTTGCTGCCCTGTGCTCATGCCCCAACTCTCTAATTTTTTAAAAAAATTAACTTTATCAAAGTGTAATTTAGATATTACAAAATTCACATATTTCAAAGTACAACTTAATGATTTAAAAAAAATTGTTTTAATAGATATTTTTTAGAGAGTGGGAGACAGGGCACAAGCAGGGGAAGAGCAGAGAGAGAGGGAGATACAGAATCCGAAGCAGGCTCCAGGCTCTGAGCTGTCAGCACAGAGCCTGCTGTAGGGTTTGAACCCACGAACTGTGAGATCATGACCAGAGCCAAAGTATGCTTAACCAATGGAGCCACCCAGGTGCCCCTAACCGAGTGATTTTTAATAGGTTTAGTGAGTTGTTTAACTTCACCCTCCAGCCTTAAAACATTTTTGTCATTCCTAGAAGATTCCTATTGGCTAATTACATTTAATCCCCCAGTTAATTACCCTTATACCCAGGGACATCTTCTTAAATTTGACCTTTTTGGACATATCATATAAATAGAATCATACAATATGTGGTCTTTTATGTTTTCTTTCTCTTAGCATAATGTTTTCAAGGTTCATTTATGTTTTGGTATGTATCAGTATTTCATTCTTTTTTAATTGTTGAACAATACTCCATTGTTTGACTATACCACATTTTTTTTTTTTTTTTAAATTTTTTTTTTCAACATTTATTTATTTTTGGGACAGAGAGAGACAGAGCATGAACGGGCGAGGGGCAGAGAGAGAGGGAGACACAGAATCGGAAACAGGCTCCAGGCTCTGAGCCATCAGCCCAGAGCCTGACGCGGGGCTCGAACTCACGGACCGTGAGATCGTGACCTGGCTGAAGTCGGACGCTTAACCGACTGCGCCACCCAGGCGCCCCTGACTATACCACATTTTGTTGATTCATTTTATCACTTGATAGACATTTGGGTTGTTTCCACTTTTTGGCTATTCTGAATAATGCTAGTATAAACATTTGTGTACACATTTTTGTTTGGAAATGTGTTTTAATTTCTCTTGGGTAGATACCCAGGGACAGAGTTCTGGGTCATATGGCAACTAGTTAACATTTTGAGGAACTACCAAACTTCTTTCCAAATGATTGTATCGTTTTATATTCCCACCAGCAATATGAGGGTTCCAATTTCCCCCCATGCTCAGCAATGTTTATTATTTTATGTCATTTTGATTATAGCCTTTCTGGTGGGTGTGAAGTGGTATCTCATTGTGGTTTTGATGCATATGACTAATGACTAATGTTGAGCCTCTTTTCATGCCGTTTGGATATCTTTGATAAAACGGCTATTCAAATCTTTTATCAATTAAAAAAATTTTTTTAATGTTTATTTTTGAGAGAGAGACAGAGACAGAGTGTGAGCGGGGGAGAGGCGCAGAGAGAGACAGAGAGAGACAGAGAGAATCCAAAGCAAGCTCCAGGCTCTGAGCTGTCAGCACAAAGCCTGACTTGGGGCTTGAATCCACGAACCATGAGATCATGACCTGAGCTGAAGTGGACACTTAACCGACTGAGCCACCCAGGTGTCCCTTTTATTAATGTTTTATTAGGTTGTTTGTCTTATTGAATTATGAGTTTGTAAATTCTAGATACAAATTCTTTATCAGATGTGTTTTGCAAATATTTCTGGTAGTTTTTGGCTTTTCTTCATTTCCTTTATGCTGTCTTTTGAAGTGCAAAAGATGATATCCAGTTTACGAAAAATTTTAAATGGATTGTGCTTTTGGTGTCATATTTAAGAAATCTTTCTCTAGCTTCAAGCCTTAAAGAGTTTTTCCTGTTTTTTTCTAAAAATTTTATAGTATGTGCTTTCACATTTAGTTTGGTGATTCATCTTGAGTTCTTTTTTTTTTAATATGAAATTTATTGTCAAATTGGTTTCCATACAACACCCAGCTCATCCCAACAGGTGCCCTCCTCAATGCCCATCACCCACTGTCCCCTCCCTCCCACCCCCCATCAACCCTCAGTTTATTCTCACTTTTTAAGAGTCTCTCATGGTTTTCCTCCTTCCCTCTCTGTAACTCTTTTTTTCCCCTTCCCCTCCCCCATGGTCTTCTGTTAAGTTTCTCAGGATCCACATAAGAGTGAAAACATATGGTATCTGTCTTTGTCTGTATGACTTATTTCACTTAGCATAACACTCTCCAGCTCCATCCACGTTGCTACAAAAGGCCATATTTCATTCTTTCTCATTGCCAAGTAGTATTCCATTGTATATATAAACCACAACTTCTTTATCCATTCATCAGTTGATGGACATTTAGGCTCTTTCTGTAATTTGGCTATTGTTGAAAGTGCTGCTGTAAACATTGGGGTACAAGTGCCCCTGTGCATCAGCACTCCTATATCCCTTGGGTAAATTCCTAGCAGTGCTATTGCTGGGTCATAGGGTAGATCTATTTTTAATTTTTTGAGGAACCTCCACACTGTTTTCCAGAGTGGTTGCACCAGTTTGCATTCCCAAGAGTGCAAAAGGGTTCCCTTTTCTCCACATTCTCTCTAGCATCTCTAGTCTCCTGATTTGCTCATTTTAGCCACTCTGACTGGCGTGAGATGATATTTGAGTTATTTTTTATATATGGTGTGAGGTAAGGGCCCAAGTTTACTTCTTTGGATATGAATATCCAGTTGTCATTTATTGAAAAGACTATCCTTTCCCCATTGAATTGCCTTGACACCCCCTGTTTTTCCTCTTAACTTTCTTTCAGATTCCTAGTTGCATCTAGAATCAAAAGTTGTTACCGTTTATTCAGTTACCCATTCACCCATTTATTCATTGTTTCCACATTTATTATTTTGTGCTGAGTAATATTCTAATGATTCCCCAGATATTAGATATTTGTGAGCAAAAATTGTCTCTGCCCTCTTACAGTTTAGAATTTAGTGGCAAATGCAGCATTAATGAAATAATGGCCAAATATGTAATTACATATTTGATAAGTGGAATGAATTATATAGTGTGTTTAATGGACTGAAGGAAAGTAGTGTTAATGACAGGGGGCTGGCCTAATGTGGAGGATCAGGGAAAGAAACCTTCCCTGAGGAACTGAGAATTGAGATGAGATTTGAAAGCTAAGTAGCAATAGACCAAGTAAAGAAAAGGGAAAGAATATTTCAGACAAGGGAACAACATGTCAAGGACCTGCAGCAGGAGGAGGCCTATCTGATACTTTTAAAGACCTGAAAAATTGCTTGTGTAGCTGGAGCATAGACAGCAAAGGAATAGACACAAGGGATGAGTGGAATAGGATGAAGCTGTGAAGGTGGGTAGAGACCAGATCTATATATCTCTATCTCTATCTCTATCTCTATCTCTATCTCTATCTCTATCTCTATCTCTATCTCTATCTTTGAATAAGATTTTTTTAAAGTTTATTTACTTGTTTTGAGAGAGAGAGAATCCCAGTCAGGCTCTACACTGTCAGCACAGAGCCTCAGACAGGGCTTGATCCTATGAACTCATGAACCATGAGATCATGACCTGAGCCAAATTTAAGAGTCGGATGCTTAACTGACTGATCCACCCAGGCACCCCAAGAATTTTGGTTTTTATCCTAAAAGCAATAGGAAGCCATTGAGGAGTTTTAAGCTGGGTCCTCACTCGTTCCTTGTGTCTAATAAAGTCCTTTAATGCTTTTGCCCCTTTCCATCCTTACTGCCATTATGTTGGGCCAGGGCCCCATGTCCTGTTTTAGAATTACCATACTGGTCTGAATTGGTATTTGTACTTCCAATTTTCCTATTCCAATTCAGTGTACACAGATAGTCATTTCTAGGCTCAAAACAAACTGGTCCTGTATTCAATTAGGTTTAAAGTAGTTAGAAGCACTCTTTTTTTTTTTTTTTAATTTTTTTTAACGTTTATTTATTTTTGGGACAGAGAGAGACAGAGCATGAACAGGGGAGGGGCAGAGAGAGAGGAAGACACAGAATCGGAAGCAGGCTCCAGGCTCTGAGCCATCAGCCCAGAGCCTGACGCGGGGCTCGAACTCACGGACCGCGAGATCGTGACCTGAGCCGAAGTCGGACGCTTAACCGACTGAGCCACCCAGGCGCCCCGAAGCACTCTTTTTTTTTTTTAATATTTTATTTTTAAGTAATCTCCATACTCAGCATGGGGCTCGAAGTCACAACCCTGAGACTAAGAGTTGTGTGCTCCGTTGACTGATCCAGTCAGGCACCCCTAAAAGCACTTTTAACCTGGTATATTCAGATTAAAATGGGCAATTGGAATTTCCCAAAGAATGAGCAAAAAGCAGTCAAATCAGTTTTAAAAAAATCTTACAGCAATAAGGAAGAAGTATAACTTACGCTGTGCACTTCAAAAACTAGCCATCAAGGACAGAAATTCTGTAGCTCAGCTGGGGGTGGGGCACAGCATGATTTAGTTTCTACCTTGCCTTAACAGCCAAAATCCATATTGGTAACTGACCAAACCCTGATGATTTTCACCTATGTTGTCAAAACTAGAGAGAACACATTGAGTGGGTATTTAGAGTTTTCCTCCTTTGAGTGAGAAATAGGGACATGGCTGCTGAGGGGAAAGGGGAGAAAACAGGGGAAGTTTGTTAATAGTAGGACTAATTCTCTATGAAGGAAATTTTAAATCTGCCAGGTAGGTGGTATAAATCCTTATAAATGTTAAAAAAATTGTTTTTAAGTATTTATTTGAGAGAGAGAGAGGGAGAGAGAGAGAGGGGCAGACAGAGAGGGAGAGAGAAAGAATCCAAAGCAGGCTCTGCACTGCCAGCATAGAGCCTGATGCAGGGCTCAAACTCATGAACCATGAGATCATGACCTGAGCTAAAACTAACAGTCAGATGCTTAACCGACTGAGCCACCCAGGCACCCCCTTATTAATACTTATTTATTCATTTTTTAGAGGGAGAGATAGACAGTAGGGGAGGGGCAGAGAGAGGGAGGCAGAGAATCCCAAGCAGGCTCTGCAGCTGTCCACGCAGAGCCTGACATGGGGCTTCAAACCCATGAACTGGGAGATGATGAGCTGAGCTGAAACCAAGAGTTGGATGCTTAACTGACTGAGCCACCCAGGAGCCCCTAAATCATATATAGAATAATGGACAAAAGTCTATTACAGTCTAGGAATTCCAACAAATATTGCATATTCTTTCAGCTGAAACCAACTATCCACCTCTGTCTTCCTCTTGGCTACAGAAAAGCCTGTCTTTTTCTGAGGAAAAAATGAACTGATCAGATACTGGGAGGAAGAGTCAATATGTTATATCAGAGCATCTAACATGGACAGAGCAATTCAAGCATGATGAAAATGAAAAGAAATGATATGACAACTAGACAAACACTACTGCAAAAACAACAAAAGAACCTAGCATGCAAAGACAGGTCTAGAAGAAAAACATAACTCAATGCAAGAAAGAAAATTCTCTTCAGTTTCTCTAAATTGTGGAACTGTACTGTTTTGTATAGTAGCTACAGGTCCTAAGAGACTATTTACATTTAAATCAATTAAAATAGAAAATTCAGTTCTTCAGTTACACTAGGCTTGTTTCAAGTGCCTAATAGCCATACATGGCTAGTGGATACTATGTTGATAGTGCATACATATAGCATTTTTGTTAACTTATTAGAAAGCTCTTTTTGGACATGCTGCTATGGAGCAAGTTAATAACAATATTATTTGGTAAAATAATACTTAAAGATAAGATGATAAAACAGCAGAATGAGATGGAAAAGGATATTGCAGAACTAAGGAAACAAACTGAAGATCAGTGAAACTAATAAATTAGACAAAAGCAAGGAACAGAATAGACATCATTGAAAATTGTAGACATTAAAGACTTGAGGTAATCACAGACAAGCCAGTGGTAAGGGAAGACCGTCAAAGATGACCCAACAGTGAAACAGCAAATATATTCAAAGAGAATTCTTCTTTTTTAAATTTTTTTAAATGTTTATTATTTTTGAGAGAGACAGAGATAGAAAGTGAGTGGGTTGGGGCAGAGAGAGAGGGAGGCACAGAATCTGAAGCAGGCTCCAGGCTCTGAGCTGTCACCACAGAGCCCCATGCAGGGCTCGAACCCACAAGCTGTGAGATCGTGACCCGAGCGGAAGTCGGATGCTGAACCAACTGAGCCACCCAGGCGCCCCCAAAGAGAATTCTTCTGAAAAGAGAATTGAGTTGGCAGATTGAATGTTATACCATGTTTTAGGAAAATTTGGAACATAGAGGGTAAAGAATTCTTTAGGCAGAAAAATTACATTCAAGGGGAGAAGTCTAGCTTTTCTGTTTTCTACAGCAACATTTCATGTAATGTCTACAAGGTTCTGAGGGAAGGAAGTGTGGCCTGGAATACTTGGCAGCCCAAGATAATTGTTCTAATTAAAGGCAGCTGGTAGGTATTCTCACATGTGAAAAAACTCAAGAAATTCAAGACCTGGGAGTTCATCTGGAAAAAAAACCACTTCACAGTAAGTCTTAGCCAATTAAGAGTAAATCAGGATTAAAAATTCAGGAACAGAGAAGTTTCACAAAAGAATTGGTGATGAGCATTGAATCCATTTAAATGCAGAACTAATCTTAAACATCTATACAAATTATGTTTATAGAACTGGATATAAATGTTATCAACCTGGACAAAATAAAAATAATAGTATATAATATAGACATGGAGACAGGGGAGATTGGAGAAGGGATGAAAATAATGCTCTCAATCAATAGAAAATATCTAAAATTGAGACATAGTTGAAAAAATAAGAAAGCATAATGACTACTCCTGCTTCATGTTTTATACTCCCCCACCTCTTTAAAAAAAAAAAAAAAGAAAGAAAGTGAGGGCTAGAGAGCGGGGAAAGAGAGAATCTCAAGTGGGCTCCACACCCAGCATGGAGACCCACATGGGGCTTAATCTCATGACTTGAGTCAAAATCAAAGAGCTGGATGCCTGGGGTGCCTAGGTGGCACAGTTGGTTGAATGTCTGACTCTTGATCTCAGCCCAGGTCATGATCTCACTGTTGGTGAGTTCAAGCCCTGCATTGGGCTCTGTGCTGATGCTGTGGAGGCTGCTTGGGATTCTGTCTCTCCTTCTCTCTGCCCCTCCCCCACTTGTGATCTCTCTAAATAAATATTTAAAAAATTAAAAAAGACGCTTAACTGACTGAGCCACCCAAATGCCTCTACTTTGTCCTTTTTAGGAAATAGCACCTGTAAAGGAATACATTTGACCCTTAACACAATTTGAACTGTGTGGGTCCACTTACACATGGATTTTTTTTCAGCAAATATATTGAAATTTTTTTGGAGATTTGCGATAACTTGAAAAAACTTTCAGATGAACCACATAGCTTAGAAATATTGAAAAGATAAAGAAAAAGGTATGTCATGAATGTATAACATATATGTAGATACCAGTCTATTTTATCACTTACTACTATAAAATATACACAAATGTAGTATAAGAATTTAAAATTTATTAAAACTTCAACACTTACAGACCATTATGTGGTGCCATTCACAGTCGAGAGAAATGTAAACAAACATAAAGATGTGGTATTAAATAGTAACTGCGGAAAATTAACTGCTGTACTACTGTACTACTCTAATAATGATTTCCTAGCTATCCTATTGCTATTGTGAGTTTAATTATAGCAAGTATCTAGTTAAAATGCTAATCATCTCCATGTGAACATTTTATCTTTCTAGTAAATTGTGTATCATAGTAAAAAGTGATCTCTTGGGGTTCTTGCATATTTTTCACTGTGTTTAGTGCAATACTGTACACCTTGAAAAACATCATAGGACTCCTACAAAGCACCACTAGTGATTCTGGAAAGTGCTCCCAAGAATCGGGGAATATTCAGGAGAGTACAGGAAAAAGTTGAATTGCTTGATAAATACTATAGATTGAGGTCTGCAGCTGCAGTTGCCCAGCATTTCAAGATAAATGAATCTAGCATAAGGACTGTTGTTAAAAAAAAAAAGAAAGAAAAAGAAAAAAATTGTAAAGCTGTTACTGCAGCTATTCCAGCAAGTGTGAAAACCTTGTACTTTTTGCAAAATACCTTTTTATCTGAAGATGCAGCTTTTATGTGGGTGTAGGATTGCTCTAAGAAATGCATACCTGTAGACTGATATGACTCGAGGAAAATTGAAGTCATCATATGGCAAAGTAAATGGAAGGTGAAAGAAATCTGGAGAATTTAATGCCAGCAAAGGATGGTTTGATAATTTTAGAAAGAAGTTTGGCTTTAAAAATGTTAGAATAACAGGAGAAGTAGCTTCCGCTGATCCAAGACTGAAGACAAGTTCCCAGACACCATTAAGAAAAATACTGAGAAAGAATATCTGCCTGAACTGGTTTCTAATGCAGAGGAAAGTGCATTCTGGAAAAAAAAAAAAAAAGCCACAAAGGACATTTATTAGTAAGAAAGAGAAATGAGCACCAGATTTAAGGCACAAAGGAATAGGCTAACTCTACTGTGCAAAATACATTGTGATCAGGACTGCTGTTCTCTATAAAGCTGCTAATCCCCACCCTCAAGGGGAAAAGATAAATACCAGCAGCCAGTTTTTTGGCTGTACAACAGGAGGTCCTGGAAACAAGAGCCCATTTCTGGATCACCGATGCTTTGTCCCTGAGGTCAGGAAGTACCTTGCCAGTAAGGTACTGCCTTTTAAAGTTCTTTCGATGTTGGGCAATGTCCCTGGCTACCCAGAACCCAAGGCATCAAAATGTTGCCCCCAAACACTGTCTCTAATTCAGCCTCTAGATCAGGGGGTCATTAAGGACTTTGAAGGCTCATTACACATGGTACTCTATAGAAAAGATTGTCCACACCACCAAGAGAACCCCAGCAGAAAAAACATCTGAAAATCAAGAATGATAACACCATTGAAGATGCCACTATTGTGACAGAAAAAGCCATGAAAACAGTCAAGCCTGAAAGAATAAATTTCTGCTGGAGAAAACTGTGTCCAGATGTTGTACATGACTTCACAGGATTTATGACAGAGACAGTCAAGGAAATGATGACAGAGATTGTGGTTATGGCAAAAATGGTTAGTGTGAAAGGTTTCAGGATGTGGATCTTGGAGGAATTCAACAGCTAATAGATGCCCCATGAGAGGAATTAATAGAAGAGTGCTTGATGGAGAG
Organism: Lynx rufus; assembly: GCF_022079265.1. Taxonomy (NCBI): domain Eukaryota; kingdom Metazoa; phylum Chordata; class Mammalia; order Carnivora; family Felidae; genus Lynx; species Lynx rufus. The sequence goes on along the minus strand of NW_025814827.1, from coordinate 31,050,954 downwards.
GAATGCTTCTGAACCAGTGCCAGATGATTGAAGCAGTGCTAGAAAATAAATTGACATTAGACAATCTGGCAGAAGCATTCTAATTGTTCAAGACTGCTTTTGACTTCTTTTATGATGTGGACCCTTCTATGGTACGGGTACTGTAACTAAAGCAAATGTTGGAAGAAATATTGGTACAATATAGAAACCTTTTTAGAGAAATGAAAAAACAAGCCAGACAGAAGTTATGATATATTCCATAAAGTTACACTCAGTGTGTTGCCTCTCCTGCCTCCCCTTCTACCTCTACTACCTCGTCCACCTCTTCTATTGCTATCACCCCTGAGCCCCTCCTCTTCCTCCTTAGCGTATTTAACGTGAAGATGATGAGATGAAGACCTTTATGATGGTCCACTTCTACTTAGTAAATAATTATCCTACTGTACAATTAATAAACTTATCTGTTGTATACATACATGTCTCTTTGTGTGAAAATCTTTGAACTGTACAGCAAGAAATATATGAGCATTTTTGTGTCATTATCATCATCATTGCCTAAGTAGTCATTGTGTAGAACATCATGTGCAAGACTTGTATGGAAGTTGATAGCCTATCCTTACATAGGCATAAGGTGAGTACTATTTAATATAAAATTAATAATTTGTTAGCTTCTTTATACTTTTGCTTTCAAAGAGTTACATTACCATACAGTATACCTTTTTCTCTTGTAATTGGAGCAACTGCATATCAGCTTATTAAAACAGGTAAATGATATTTTTAAAAAAATTTAACTATTTCCAATATTGCATTGTGAATATAACTGTAATACTGGATCTCATAAAAATTTTATAGGGATTAATCCATTAGTGTATAGGCTAGGCTACTGTGAAGCAACTGTATTGATTACACTAGGCTACCATAAAGCAACCATATTGCCACTTCATTATCAATGCATGAATTGTTGTACCTGTAAGTAAATATGAATTTCATTTTCATATTATGTTTTTATTTTTGATGTCATGTTAGTAATATGTATATAATATCTATAGTGTTTTGTATCATATAAGATAATATTGACAGGTACTGACAGATGATTTATTTTATAAACAGATGACATAAACTTGTGGGATTGAAAAAAAGTGTAGTACTATGAATGTATTTTCTTTTCCTTATGATTTTATTAACATTTCTTTTCTCTAGCTTACTGTATTGTAAAAGTACAGCATATAATATGCATAACCTATAAAATATGTTAGTTCACTGTGTTATTATTGAGGATCTTGGTCAACAGTAGGCTATTAGTAGTTAAGTTTTTGGGTCATCACATGTTATACATGGGATTTTCAACTGCATGGTGGGTTGGTGCTCTTAACCCCTTGTTCAAGGATCAGCTGTGCTTGAAGTTCAAAAACTACTTCAGCCTGATTTTCTTTTATTACTTTGAAGTATAATTTAATACTATGAAAAATGGCATATATAGCATGGTCTTATTTTTTTCTAAATTTCTTCTCTGTCATTCTATTTGTCTAAGTACATACAGAGATATCTGTAATGATAGCTTAGTATTTTAATGATCATTTTAGTTAATTTTGGATTTGCAGTAATTTTTAAAAAATTTTTTTAAATGTTTTTTATTTATTTTTGAGACAGAGAGAGACAGAGCATGAACAGGGGAGGGGCAGAGAGAGAGGGAGACACAGAATCCGAAGCAGGCTCCAGGCTCTGAGCTGTCAGCACAGAGCCCGATGCGGGGCTCGAACTCACGAACTGTGAGATCATGACCTGAGCCGAAGTCGGACGCTTAACCGACTGAGCCACCCAGGTGCCCCGGATTTGCAGTAATTTTTAATAGTTATTGTCTTTCTACATTTCTGTATTGTTATTTATAACAATGGAGAGTTTTGTTCTAAAAATAAACACTATAAACAAATATGTGAGGATATTAACAGTGGTTAACTCTAGATAGGAGGAGTGTATGTGATTATAATTTTTTCCCTCCCTTTCCTTTTAAAAAATTCTTTGTTTAAGTTTAAAATAAAAAAAGAAGAAAACAGAAATGCCTGAATATTTCAGAGCAGATTAAGCCAAATTTGGAGAGGATAGTTGCTCTGGTTCGTACTATGACATATGGCATAGTAACATAATTTATCCAGATCTGAGAAGTGATGATTTAGTAGTTGGTAATCCACCTGTGAAAAGGATAATCCCTAGAAGTAGTAATAATATTACTTTTTTTTTTTTTTTTGAGAGAGAGAGAGAGTGCAAGCAGGGAGAGGGGCAGAGGGAGAGAGAGAGACAGAGACAGAGAGAATCTTAAGCAGGCTTCACACTTAGCACAGGGTTCCATGTGGCGCTCGATCCCATGACCCTGGGATCATGACCTGAGCCGAAATCAAGAGTCAGATGTTCAACTGATGGAGCTACCCAGGAGCCCCAGTAGTAATAATATTAATGTGGAATTGAAATACATGCATTTTCATGGTGTATTTAGGGGATAACGTATTTTTAAAATTATCACTTTGTGCCAGGACCAAATAACCTTATGAAAATTGTGCTGAGAATGATATATAGAAGCGTACTGAGGAGACAAAGTAGTAATGGTAGTTATACTGTATTTAGTAGAAGGAAATTATGCTGAATGTGAAATAAAGAGTAGATTTCTCATTTCTTGAGATTTCATGAACTAAAGTCATAATAAACTATAATTCTTTTCCCTTCTGCATTATGAAAAAGTAGTTTGCAAAAGCTGGAAACGGTTAAAATAAATGTGACAATATCGTTGGATTAAAAATTAGAAAAAAGTAATTTAGTGATAATATGACATTGTTAGTTCTGACTTCTTGAATGGGAGGGTGGGTATAATTATAGACTAAGAAAAGACTGAATGTAATACAAACATAAATAGTTTAATGACAGAAAGTGTTGCTACTTTTCACTAGTTTTTGTCTATCTCCCTGCCCTCAACTCTCTTCCAGACTCACCAATCTGAAGAAGATGGAATTTATGTTTTTCAACCCCACAGTCAGCCAGTTAGCTGTCTTTACTTCTCACCTGCCAATCCGGCTCACATACTCTCACTGAGCTATGATGGCACATTACGCTGTGGGGATTTTTCAAGGGCTATTTTTGAAGAGGTAAATGTTAATGTGTTTACATGTTGGCTTGAGATAATATTCTGGATTCTTTATGAAATGACACATGAATGATTATTATAACAATCAGAATGGGTGAAGTGGTACAGAGTAGGAATTTTAGAACTGCACTGCTTAAGTTTGAATCCCAGACCATCTGTTACTACTTGTATGACCTTGGAAGTTTTTTTAACTTCTTTGTGCCTCAATTTCCTTAGTTGTGAAATGGGATAGTAATAGTACCTACCTAATAGGATTGTCTTGAGGGTTAAATGATTTAATTTAGATAAAGTGGTTAGATGATCCAGCCAGGCATGTAAGTATTTGCTCATAATTATTTTTTAATCTTTGCAAAAATATTTTATTTTGTATTATTGTTTTTTGATTAAAGTATAGTCGACACACAATATTACATTAGTTTTAGGTGTATAACAGTGATTCAACAACTGTATACATTATGCTATGCTCACCACAAGTATAGATACCATCTGTCAGCCTGCACAGCTATTACAATACCATTGACTATATTCTCTATGCTGTACATTTTATCTGTTTTTATTCCCATATTCATTACATTACTAGAAGCCTGTATCTGCCATTCCTCTTCATTTATTTTGCCTTTCTCTCATCCCCACCCCACCCCTCTGACAACCACCAGTTTGTTCTCTGGGTCTGTTTCTGGGTTTTTTTTGTTGTTGTTCATTTGTTTTTTAGATGCTGTATAACTTAAATCATACACTTTCTTTGTCTGACTTATTTCACTTAGCATAATATCCTCTAGATCCATCTATGTTGTCACAAATGGCAAGATCTCATTCTTTTTTATGGCTAAGTAATATTCCATGTGTGTGTGTGTGTGTGTGTGTGTGTGTGTGTGTGTGTGTGTGTGTATGTATGGATATACACACACTCACCACATCTTTGTTCATTTATCAATGGACATTTAGGTTGCTTACATATGTTCACTTTTATAAATAATGCTGCAATGAACATAAGGGTATGTAAATCTTTTCAAATTAGTGGTAATTTTTTTTAATGTTTATTTATTTATTTAGAGACAGAGCATCCTGTGTGTGAGCTGGGGAAGGGCAGAGAGAGAAGGAGAGAGAATCCCAAGCAGGCTCTGTGCTGGCAGCGCAGAGCCTGCTGCAGGGCTTGATTTCATGAACCATAAGATCATGACCTGAGCTGAAATCAAGAGTCTGACTTAACCAGCTGAGCCACTCAGGCACCCCATTGAATTAGTGTTTTCATTTTCTTTGGGTAAATACTAGTAGGATTACTGGATCATAGGGTTTTTCTATTTGTAGTTTTTTGAGGAAACTGCATACTGTTTGCTACAATGGCTGTATAATTTATTCTGACCAACAGCGCACAAGGGTTCCTTTTTCTCCACATCCTTGCCAATGCTTGTTATTTCTTGTATTTTTGATAGTAGTCATTCTAACAGGTATAAGGTGATATCTCATTGTGGTTTTGATTTGCATTTCCCCGATAATTAGTGATGTTGAGCATCTTTTCATGGGTCTGTTGGCTATCTCCATGTCATTGGAAAAGTATCTGTTCATGTCCTCTGCCCATTTTTAATTGGATTGCTTGGGGAAGTTTTGGGGTTATATAATTTGAATACTAACACTTTATCAGGTATACTGTCTGCAAATAATCTTTTCCAATCGTTAGGTTGCCTTTTCATTTTTTTGATGATTTCCTTTGCTGTACAAAAGCTTTTTATTTTGATGTAGTCCTAATATTTTTTATTTTGTTTCCCTCTCTGTAAGAGACATATGTAGAAAAATGTTTCTGAGTCTGATGTCAAAGAGATTACTTCCTTGTGTTTTCTTTTAGTTGTATGGTTTCAGATCTCCCATTTAAGTCTTTAATCCATCTTGAGTTTATTACTTTTTAATTAATTAATTTTTAAAGTAAGCTCTACAGCCAATATGGGGCTTGAACTCATAACCCCAAGATCAGGCATAGTATGCTCTACCAATTGAGCCAGCCAGGCACCCCACTTAGGGTTTATTTTTGTGTATGGTGTCAGAAAGTGGTCCAGTTTCTTATTTTTCATGTAGCTGTCCAGTTTTCCCAGCACCATTTATTGAAGAGACTGTTTCCCCCATTGTGTGTTTTTGCCTCCTTTGTCATTGACTAATTGACCATATAAGCATGGGTTTGTTTCTGGGCTCTATTCTGCTCCATGGATCTATTTTTGTCTCAGTCCCGTACTGTTTTGATTATTATAGCTTTGTAATATGTTTTGAAATCTGGGATTGTGATACCCCCATCTCTGTTCTTTCTTAAGATTGCTTTGCCTATTTAGGTTCTTTTATGGTTCCATACAAATTTTATGATTATTTGTTCTAGTTGTGTGAAAAATGGCTGTTGGTATGTTGATAGGGATTGCATTGAATCTGTAAATTGCTTTGGTTAGTATGTACATTTTAACACTATTGGTTCTTTCAGTCCGTGAGTATGGTGTATCTTTCCATTTGTTTGTGTCATCTTCAATATCTTTGATCATTGTTTTATAATTTTCAGAGTACAGGTCTTTTACCTCCTTGCTTAAATTTATTCCCAAGTATTCTTTTTGGTGTAACTATAAATGATTTGTTTTCTTTTTAAACATTTTTTTTCAGTTTTATTTATTTGAGAGAGAGAGAGAGAGAGAGAGAGACATTGGGGGTGGGGGAGGGGCAGAGAGACAAGGAGAGAGAGAGAATCCCACGCAGGCTCCACACTGTCAGTGCAGAGCCCGACACAGGGCTCGAACTTATGAACTGTGAGATCATGCCTTGAGCCAAAATCAAGGGTTGGACACTTAACTGACTAAGCCACCCAGGTGCATCAAATAGAATTATTTTCTTAATTTCTCCTTCTGCTACTTTGTTATTATTAGTTGTAATATAATGCAACAGATTTCTGTATATTAATTTTGCATCCTGTAACTTTCCTGAGTTCATTTAGTACTTCTAGTAGTTTTTGGTGGAGTATTTAGGGTTTTCTATGTACAGTATTATGTCATCTGCAAACAGTGACAGTTTTATGGTTTCCTTACCAATTTGGATGCCTTTTATTTTTGTCTGCTTGTTGTGGCTAGGACTTCCAAGTACTATGTTGAATAAAACTGATGAAAGTGGACATCTTTGTCTTGTTTCTAATCTTAGAGAAAAAACTCAATTTTTCACCATTGAGGGTGATATTAGGTGTGTGTTTGCTATATATAGGCTTTATTGTGGTGAGGTATGTTCCCTCTAAACCCACTTAGTTGAGAATTTTTATCATGAATGGATGTTAAATTTTATAAAATGCTTTTTCTGCATCTATTGAGATGATATGATTTTTTATCCTTTATTTTATTAATGTGTATCATGTTGATTGGTTTGCAGACAGTGAACCATCCTTGTATCCCCAGAATAAATCCCATTTGATTGTGGTAAATAATCCTTTTAATGTACTGTTTAATATGGTATACTACTGTTGTGTTGAGGGCTCTTTGTATCTGTGTTCATCAGGAATATTGGCCTATGGTTTTCTTTCTGTAGTACTTTGGTTTTGCTGGCCTTGTAGAATGTATTTGGAAGCTTTCCTTCCTCTTCTGTTTTAGCACAGTTTGAGGAGACTAGGTATTAACTTTTCTTTAAATGTTTGGTGGAATTCAGGGGTGCCTGGTGGCTCAGTCAGTTAAATATCTGTCTCTTGATTTTGGCTCAAGTCATGACCTCATGGTTGGTGAGATTGAGCCCTGCGTCAGGCTTTGCACTGATAGCACATAGCCTGCTTGGGGTTCTCTCTCTGCCCTTCCCCAACTTGTGCATGTGCATGCATGCTCTCTCTCAAAAGAAATAAATCAACATTAGAAAAAATAAATGTTTGGTAGAATTCATCTGTAAATCCATCTGGTCCTGAACTTTTGTTTGTTGAGTTTTTTGATTACTAATTCAATTTTGTTACTAGTAATTGGTTTGTTCAGATTTTCTGTTTCTTCCTGATTCAGTTTAGGAAAATTATGTTTCTAGGAATTCAGTCATTTCTTCTAAGTCGTCTGATATTTTGGCGTACAATTTTTTGTAGTCTCTTACAATTATTTGTATTTCTGTGGTGTCTGTTGTTACTTTTTTTTTATTTCTGGTTTTATTTATTTGAGTCCTCCCTTTTTCTCTTGATGAGTCAGGCTAAAGGTTTATCAGATTTATATATCTTTTCAAAGAACCATCTCTTGGCTTTATTGATCTTTTCTGTTTTTGTTTTTGTTTTTTTAAGCATGTATTCATTTATTTCCCTTCTGGTCTTTTTTATCTTCTTCCTTTTACTAGCTTTAGGCTTTGGCTTTGTGTGTCGTCTTTTTCTAGTTCCTTTAGGAATAAGGTTAGATTGTTTATTCAAGGTTTTTCTTGTTTAAGGTAGGCCTGTAGTGCTATAAATTTCCCCCCTAGAACAGCTTTTGCTGTATCCCAGAGATAATGGATTATTGTTTTTTCATTTTCATTTGTTTCCATGTGTCTTTTACTTCCTCTTTGATTTCTTCATTGATCCATTGATTGCTTAGTAGCATGTTATTTAGCTTTTATGTGTTTGTGTTCTTTCTAGTTTTTTTTTCTGATAATTAATAGTTTCATACTGTCAGAAAAAATGCTTGATATTTCAGTTTTCTTACATTTATCGAGTCTTGTGTCTCAACATGATTTATCCTGGAGAATATTGCATGTGTACTTGAAAAAAATCTGTATTCTGTTGGTTTTAGAGAAAGTGTTTTGTGTACATCTGTGAAGTCAGTCTGGTCTATTATACAGTTCCAAGACACAGTTTCCTTATTGATTTTCTACCTGGATGATTTATCCATTGGTGTAAAGTGGGGGTGTTAAAAAGTCTCCTACTATTACTATATTGCTGAGCATTTCTCCTTTTATGTGTGTTGATATTTGCTTTATGTGTTTAGGTGCTCCAGTGTTGGGTATGTAGATATTTATGATTGTTACATTCTTTTGTTGGATTGATCCCTTTGTCATTATGCCCTTCTTTGTCTCTTGTAACAATATTTTGTTTTTGTTTTTGTTTTTGAGAGAGAGCATGTGAGTGGGGGAGAGAGGCAGAGGGAGAGGGAAAGAGAGAATCCTAAGCAGACTCCATACTCAGTGTGGATCTCAACCTGAGCCAAAATCTAGAGTTGGATGCTCAACTGACTGAGCCACCCAGGCACCCCACAGTCTTTGTTTTAAAGTCTATTTTGTCTGCTGGAAGTATCGCTGCACTGGTTCTTTTTCCTCTTTTCCATTTGCATGGAATGTCTTTTGCCATCCCTTCACTTTTAGTCTGTATGTGTCCTTAGGTCTGAAATGAATCTCTTGTAGGCAGCATATAGATGGGTCTTGTTTTTTTTTTTTTTTTTTTTTTTATCCATTCAGTTACCCTGTGTCTTTTGATTGGAGCATTTAGACCATTTACGTTTAAAGTAATTATTGTAGGGGGGCCAGTCTAACACCTGCAAGGTCAAATTAAGTTGAAGTCTATTTAAGAATAGTTGAAAGATTGGGGCCTCTGGGGGCTCAGTTGGTTAAGGATCCAACTTCAGCTCAAGTCATATTCTCATGGTTTGTGAGCTCAAGCCCCACATTGGGCTCTCTGCTGTCAGCATGGAGCCTGCTTTGGATCCTCTGTCACCGTCTTTCTCTGCCCCTCCCCTGCTCACACTCTCTCTATTTTCTCTCGAAAATAAAGAAACATTAAAAAACAAAAAAGAATAGTTTGAAGATCTTGGGCTCATACTCAGGACCACTATTCTCCCAGGGACACTCTACCTAGATGACCTAGAAACCTTGGAGGTTTGTAATCATTTTGATTTCTGACACAATGCACCAGAATCTTCCAAAGGGTGAGGAATCTGTTAATGTAATCCCAGTGATTACATTTTAGTTTACTACTTAAATATCTACTACTTAATGCTTACAATAATCATACTATTTGAAGTGAGCTTTCAAATTTGCTTAACTGTATCAAATTTCCTTAATAATTCTTACAAATCAAACTTTTTTAATAGTATGGATTTTAATCTTTGTGAAGCTTAGGATGATTTAGATGTAGGATTTTATTCTTTATCTTAAGTGTGACTTTTAAAGTTTCTAGAAGTCCTCAGTGTAAGAGCAATTTATATGTAATAGACAACGAAGAGAACAAGGCCATCACTGAAGTTGCTTTGTAAACACTAATTGATGGTATAATTTTATGCCTTAATCTTTTACATAAGAGATAATTTTTGTCAAAAGTCTTCTTTAAATTGTTTAATGATAACACTTTAGTTATTAAGATACAACCATGTAATTATCTCTGCAAGTCATGTTCTGTTTTATATTTGTCTTTATTCTTATAAGAAAGTTGGAATTTGAAATTTAAAGGTATGTGTATATCATATCAGTCAATAATAACTACTTAATTTTTTTTTTATTAAAAAAAATTTTTTTTTCAACGTTTATTTATTTTTGGGACAGAGAGAGACAGAGCATGAACGGGGGAGGGGCAGAGAGAGAGGGAGACACAGAATCGGAAACAGGCTCCAGGCTCTGAGCCATCAGCCCAGAGCCTGACGCGGGGCTCGAACTCCCGGACCGCGAGATCGTGACCTGGCTGAAGTCGGACGCTTAACCGACTGCGCCACCCAGGCGCCCCAAACTACTTAATTTTTTAAACAGCTTTACTGACATATAATTTACGTATCATACAATTCACCCATTTAAAGTTAAAATCCAATGGTTTTTAGTATATTTACAGAGTTGTGAAACCATTATCAGAGTCTAATTTAAAAATATTTCATCACCCCAGAAAGAAACCCCTTGCCCATTAGCAGGTAGTCCCAATTTTCTCTCCCCCACCAGCCCTAGACAACCACCAATCTACTTTCTATCTCTCTAGATTTGCCTATTCTAGATATTTCATATAAATGGAATCATACAATTTGTAGTCTTTTGTGACTTTATTCTTTTACATAACAATGTTTTCAAGGTTCATCCATGTTGTGGAATGTCATTTCTTCATTCCTTTTTGTGGCTGAATAATATTTCACTGTATGGATATACCACATTTTCATCATTTGTGTTGTTTCCATTTTTTACTATTGAAAATAATGTTATTATGAACATTCATGTACAGCTTTTGTGTGAACATAAGCTTTCATTTCTCTTGAGTATATACCTAGGAGTGGACTTGCTGGGGCATATGGTAACTCCGTGTTTAACATTTTGAGAAACTATCAAACTGTTTTCCATACTGGCTCTACCATTTTACACACTTATCAACAATATATGAGTGTTTCAGTTTTTCCACATCTTTGCCAACACTTATTGTTGGTTACTATAGCCATCCTAGTGAGTATGAAGTCCTGTGTCATTATGGTTTTGATCCTCATTTCCCTAATGATTGATACTCAGTGTCTTTTCATTTGCTTATTGACCATTTGTAGTTCTTTACAGAAATGTTGATTTCTTTAAATATTGGATTCTTTACCTAATTTTTAATTGGGTTATCTATCTATCTATACACACATATGATTTCTCTCTCTCTCTCTCTCTCTCTCTCTATATATATATATATATATCCATCTCTCTCTCTATAGAAGGTTATTTATATATATAAGTTTATATATATATATATATATATATATGTTTATTTGAGAGAGACAGAGCAAGAGCAGGGGAGGGACAGAGAGAGAGAGAGAGAGAGAGAGAGAGAGAGAGAGAGAATCTCAAGCAGGCTTTGCATGGTCAGAGCCCAGTATTTGTAGGGCTTGAACCCATGAAACCGTGAGATCATGACCTGAGCTGAAATCAAGAGTTGGACTCCTAACTGACTGAGCCACCCAGGTACCCCTATATATGTATATATATATTTTTAAGTTTATTTATTCTCAGAGAGAGCCAGAGCACGCACAAGCAGGTGAGGGGTAGAGAGGAGAGACAGAATCCCAAGCAGGCACCACACTATCAGCACAGAGCCCGATGTGGGGCTTGAACTCAACTGTGAGATCATGACCTGAGCCAAGATCAAGAGTTGGACTCTTAACCACTGAGCCACCCAGGCCCTCCCATATATATATATATATATATATATATATATATATATATATATATAATATATATATATATAAAATATATAATATATAATATTATTATATTTTATATAATATATAATATATTATATATATATATATTTTAAGTCTGGTTTATTGAGGTATAAGTTATATGTAGTAGAATTTATCCCTTTAAGTGTATGGTTCTACGAGCTTTGGCAAATTGTGTACACCCGTGTAATGCAACCAAAATCAATATAGAGAAAATTTCTGTCACCTGAGAAAATTACCTTATGACCCTTTGTAGTCAGTCTCCTCCCCCTTCCCACAGCCCCTGACAACCACTGATGTGATTACTGTCCCTATAACTTTGCTCCAGAATGTCAAGTAAATGGAATCGAATCATATGGTATGTAGCTTTTTATGTCTGACTTCTTTCAGCTAGTATAATACTTTGAAGATTCATCCATGAAGTTGCATGCATAAGTAATGTGCTCCTGTTACTTCTGATTGAACAGTTACCTTGTGTTAGACATTTATCTGAGAGTGCTTTATATATATTATTAAGCCTTATAACACTCTATGAAATAAATAATGTTATCCTCACTTAACAGTTGAGAAAACTGAGGTAAAGAGGTTTATTAGCTTGCTCAGGAACATAAATGGTAGTGCTAGAGTTTTCACTTGGGTCTGTCTGACTTCACTGCACTTAAGCCCCTGCACTTAACCATTTTTAACATACTGACTGAATTTCACTTCAGGTTTCATTTGTGTATATTGGGCTTTTTGGGTGTATGGGGGTTATGATGATTTCAGTTAATTAATTTGTTAATCTCAGTTTATAATAGTACGTTAAAACTAAATAACAGCAATTAGTGATTCAATGTTGCAAATTGTGGTTATTCTCTTACTTGTGTCTGACACATTCTACAACTGTTATTTTTTATTTTTTATGTGTGTGAGACCTGAGCCCAAAGTAATAGTACTGTGGATTATAAGTGATTAAAAATCATAACATTAATATATGCTTATGATAACATATTTGCAGTAAATAGGGTGTGCAGAGGAAATCTGCTTTTTCCCCATTTCCACTCTGCAGAAGTAAGCCTTGTAGTTCTTGGGTATGCTTCAAGAAAGTACACATATACTTACAACCATGTAATTTTGTACTAATGGAGTCGTACTGTATACATACTTTTTTTGCAACTTGCTCTTTTCACTTACTAGTATGGAGAGATTATAGTACAAATCTACCTCATTCTCTTTAGCATTTCATGGTATTTCAAAGTAGTGATGTACCATCATTTATTAAACCAGGCCTCTTTTGGTGGACATTTAGGTTGCTTCTTTAACAAATTTTTTTTTTTTTTTCAACGTTTATTTATTTTTGGGACAGAGAGAGACAGAGCATGAACGGGGGAGGGGCAGAGAGAGAGGGAGACACAGAATTGGAAACAGGCTCCAGGCTCTGAGCCATCAGCCCAGAGCCTGACGCGGGGCTCGAACTCCCGGACCGCGAGATCGTGACCTGGCTGAAGTCGGACCCTTAACCGACTGCGCCACCCAGGCGCCCCAACAAATTTTTTTTTAATTAAAAAAATATTTATTTTTTTTGAGAGAGACAGCATGAGTGGCAGAGAGAGAGAGGGAGACACAGAACACATAGCAGGCTCCAGGCTCTGCGCTGCCAGCACAGAGCCCAATGTGGGGCTCAAACCCATGAACTGTGAGATCATGACCTGAGCTGAAGTCAGACACTTAACCCACTGAGCCACTCAGGCGCCCCTAGGTTGCTTCTTATTGCTATTATAGGCAGTCTTGCAGTAGGCAACTTTATATATATCTTAGATAAATTTTGGGGTCAGAGAGTACAAGCATTAAGTAGTTTGATAGGTGTACTCTGATTGGTTGTCAGAAATTTGCTATGTATTTATTTACACTTCTACCAAGAGTAGGTGATGAACATTTGGCTATATTTTTTTGGACTTAGGTGGCAAAATTCCTTGATATATTAAGGTATTTGAATTGGGTAGAATTCATATTTAGTTCATTTCCTAATAAGTGTCACAGGGTAGATCTGCAACTGAGGTTTGTTGGATTTAAGACATTTGGCATGTAACCCTGACATGGGTAGATGGGCCATTTGATTGTAGGGGAGTCTCACAGCTGATCAGTGCCTTTGTTTCCATCTCTGTAAAAAGGGGTGATCATTCTGCCTGGTGCTTTCTGTGGGATGATGGAAGAATAAATGAGATTATTAGGTAAAGTGTTTCATAGATTTTTACCAAAGAATTTATGCATCTGTTTTCTTTAAAAAGGAGAGTGTTGTATAAGTTGTTACTTGTATCCTTAGGTATGTAGAGATGAAAGAAGTAGCTTTTCCTCCTTTGACTTCTTGGGAGAAGATGCTTCCACTTTAATAGTAGGACACTGGAATGGAAATATATCGCTGGTGGATAGACGGACACCTGGAACTTCTTATGAGAAGCTTATCAATTCTTCTCTGAGAAAAATAAGAACTGTTCATGTCCACCCAGTGCATAGACAGTATTTTATCACTGCAGGATTGAGGTATGTTCTTCATAAAGTTTTGTGATTCAGGCCTTTTAAAGTTAGGAATATTGCTTTAGTTTGGATGTCAAAGACCTCCAACTTTTGTGATACCCCATATGGTCAAATAATTTTGATTTCTACACCAATTGAGGTTTTATTGAATGTGATTTTTTTTAAAAGAGAGATTCTTTTGGATTTAATAAATAGTGAAAATATTAAACCAGAACACATTTTTGTTTTCCGTGGCATCACATGCATTTAATTCTAGTCTCTTGAGAAGAAAACTTATAAAAAAAACCTGTATGTGACATAGAACTTGTTGGTCTGTGTTCATTTTTTTTTCTCAGATTGGAAAACCAAGTAGAATCTTGTCTCTCTATACCTACTGGTTTCATGTATATGCTACAGTTTTGGAATTTTTCTAATATTTCATTTTTTGTCTACACAATGTTTGTAAAATTATTACAGATTAGAATGTTCTGTCTTAATTGTTCTTCAGTGTAATGAGTATTTGAGTGTCTAATTAATGCTCAGCACTATTCGAGAGCTCACTAAAACAGAATTATTCTCCCCTTACAGGGATACTCATATTTATGATGCAAGGCACCTGAATCCCAGGGGAAGCCAGCCTTTGATTTCTTTGACTGAACACACAAAGAGCATCGCTTCTGCATATTTTTCACCTCTTACTGGTAACAGAGTAGTGACCACATGTGCTGATTGTAAGCTGAGGTAAATTGGGGAGATAGAAATGTGTTGTTAAGGAATCTAAAGAGTCTGTAGCTACTGTGTCAGTAAACAGGTAGCTTTACTACTGCTCCCTATTAAATTGCTAGTATTATTGTTTTGTAGCCATTTCTCTGTTCCTAGCCAGATCAATAACCTATATTTAATGGCTTTTCAAAAGTTTTTGGGTCTGGAAATTTCCTTGAGATCAGCAGGAAAGGTCTATAGCTACTTCAGGAAGTAGATGTCAGGCTTTCCTTTGAGCCCTGAGCAATCCCAGAATTCCCAATAAAACCAGGCTGTGATAGGGGCGCCTGGGTGGCGCAGTCGGTTAAGCGTCCGACTTCAGCCAGGTCACGATCTCGTGGTCCGTGAGTTCGAGCCCCGCATCAGGCTCTGGGCTGATGGCTCAGAGCCTGGAGCCTGTTTCCGATTCTGTGACTCCCTCTTTCTCTGCCCCTCCCCCGTTCATGCTCTGTCTCTCTCTGTCCCAAAAATAAATAAACGTTGAAAAAAAAAATTAAAAAAAACAAAAAAAACAAAAACAAAAACCAGGCTGTGATATGTTGGAAGAAAGATAATTTTAGCATAGGGACAAACTCTTATGTTGGGGATAGTGGGGTCTGCCTTACATGTGAAATGCTTAGTGGAAGTTGTAGGCAGGCAGAAAAGATAGCAAAAATTGGGCTTCTGTATAAACTACTGGTTACAGTTTTATGGTTTTAGCTTTTTGGTACTTCCTAAAATGGCTTTAAAAATGAAATGTAAACCAGTTGAACAAAAATTAAAATATAGTGCCAATAAAAAAGATGTGAAGAATGTTAATACAACCACAAAGGAAATGATTTTGTTCTCTTCTGTAATTCCTGGTTTTGCTTAGCATTGTAAGCATTTATTATTTTATGAGAGTTTTTACCTTAAGTGATTCTGGAATTCATTGGTTGAATAGTAGGACACTGAATGGAAATATATGACTGGTGGATAGACAGTATCTGTTGAATGTATCTGTTGAATATATATTGTGGGCCCAGCTCTAGAAAGGCACCTAATTTCCGTTAGACTCTTCTATTGGGAAGAGCCTGGTTTTCGGTTTGTGACAAATACCCAGTTAGTTTCTAGTAAAGTCTGTGAGCATTACCCAGGTGGGTGCATTAAAAGATTTAGTCACCAGGCAGTGGCAGCCCATTGTCTCTTTTCCACCCATACAGTTTTCTTTGTCTCAGAAGCTACCTATTTTTCCCATTTCTGTTCATTTGCACTGTAGAGTTTACATTAGCTGTTAATGATTCACCTTTCTGGTCATCGAAGTAGGCAATAAGCTCTAGTGTCAAGAAACTGCACTGGAATAGCTAAGTGCATAAAGAAGGGGGAGGTGGTGTGATGTGGGTAGTTTCTTTCTCTACCTGGTAGAGGCTTCTGGACTCTTTGAGTTATCCCACAAGAACTTCTCCCCTTGGTTGCTGGTCAGTCATAGTCTTGCCAGCATCTGAAAATGACATTGTTTAGTCCCTCACTAATGAGTCTCATGGGGGAATTGCTCTTGATATGTGCATGCATTTTTAGGTTATTTGTACATTTTCAGACCATATCCCTTTATATATGATCTATATTGTGATTTCTAATAGATTTCACCAGATTATCACTTTATAATGTGCATTTTACATTTGGGGTAATAGCATTTAAATAAATTATTTCTACACTAAACTATAAAGCACTGAATTTTATAATATTTCTTGTAATTTTTGTTAAAGCCTGATCCTATATATTTTAAAATAGCAATCATATTTCATATCATGAACCAATGAAAAGCTTGTTAAATACACTGATGTTTCAGAAAATTTTTAAGAAACAGTAAAAAGGGTGTTACGTTATTCTTGATCTTTATTTTGCAGAATCTTTGACAGCAGCTGTATATCCTCTCAGATTCCTCTGCTCACTACCATCAGGTAGGTTTCCATATGCTGAATAATGTAGACCCTGGATTGCTGTCAGCTATTTAGAGTGCATACATTAGACATCTGATTATCAAAGAGATGTAATAAGTCTGATTTTTGTATTACATTAAGTGTCCTAGGTTGCTGGTTCCTATCCTGTTTAGAAGTGTTCTTGCTTCCAGGTTCACTGTATTTTTAAAGAGGTTCAGTCTCTTAGTCAGTAGCTGTTCTCTACAGCTGGGTGGTTCTGTTTGGTTAAGGTGGATGACTGTATTCAACTTGAATTATTTATGGTATCTTATTAAAGAAGATTGTAACTACTTACCTACTGTGAGGCCAGCTGAAGCTCTCTTTGTTTATACCTGTTTGTTGTGAGCTTAAATGGTTTCCCCACCTTCCCACTTACTTTCTTTGGTTACTTTCTTTCTTTTTTTTTGCATCTGCTACTTTTAATGTATGTACAGTATTTTACATCCAACTTGCGTCAATGCCTTCTTCCTAGATGTCTCTCTCTGTGAGTATTTATGGAGTTGGAAATAGGGTATGCAATATGTTGACTGTTGCTTCATGCATTTTATAGTCTGTGGAAGCTACATTTAAGTGTGTTTGTTTCCTTTCTCATAAATTGTCCCTCTTCATTTCCTTTTTCAAACTTTCTGCCCATTAAACCTTGATTCTTCCTTCTCCCTCCCTTCCAGACCTTGGCAACCACCTTTCTACTTGACACTTGATGAGTACTTATAACTACTTTAGATACTTTATATGAGTAGAATCACGGTACTTGTCATTCTTTGACTAGCGTATTTCACTTGACATCATGTCCTCAGTGTTCTCTTATGTTCTAGCATGTGACAGGGTCTCATTTTTTAAGGCTGCATAATATTTCATTGTATGTGTAATCCACATTTTCTTTATCCCGTTTATCTGTTGAAGGACATTTGGGTTGTTTCTACCTTTTGGCTATTGTAAATGCTACAGTGAACATGGGTGTGCAAATATCTCTTCAAGGTCCTTTGAATTATTTTGGGTATATAGCCCAGAAGGAGGAGTTTTTTAATTTTTGAGGAACTTCCATATTGTTTTTCTGTAAGGGCTATACATTTTACTTTCTGATACTACCAGCAGTACACCAGCGTTCTAATTTCTCTGTATATTCATCACTTTTCTCTTCTTCTTTTTTTTTTTTAAGTTTATTTATTTATTTATTTTGAGAGAGAGACACACACACACACACACAGAGGCAGAGAGGCAGAGAGCGGAGAGACAGAATCCTAAGCAGGCTCTGCACCATGAGCACAGAGCCCGATGCAGGTCTCGAACTCAAGAACCCATAAGATCATGACCTTAGCTGAAGTCAAGAGTCAGACACTTAACCCACTGAGCCACCCAGGTGCCCCTCACTTGTTTTCTGCTCTTTTGTTAGTGATTATCTAAATGGGTGTGAGGTAATACCTCACTGTGGTTTTGATTTGCATTCCTCTGATGATTAGTGATATTGAACATCTTTTCATATGCTTTTGGCCATTTATATATTTTCTTTGTAGAACTGTCTATTCAAGTCTTGCCCATTTTTGAAATGGGTCATTTTTGCTTTCAATTTTTTAAAAATGTTTTTTATTTATTATTTTGGGAAAGAGAGAGAGAAAGGGACAGAGCGCAAACAGGGGAGGGGCAGAGAGAGGGGGGAGACACAGAATCCAAAGCAGGCTCCAGGCTCTGACCTGTCAGCACAGAGCCCAACACAGGGCTCAAACCCACAAACTAAGATCCTGACCTGAGCTGAAGTCAGATGCTCAACTGACTGAGCCACCTGGGCGCCCCTAGTTTGAGTTGTAGGAGTTACACTATTTTGTAGGTTGCCTTTCATTCTGTTGATTGTTTCCTTTGGTGCACAGAATTTTTGAAATTAATATAGTCCTATTTGTCTGTTTTGCTTTTGGTGTCATATCCAAGAAATCATTGCCAAATCCAATGTCCTGAAGTTTTTTCACTATGTTTTCTTCTAGGAGTTTTGTTTCAGGTCTTATGTTTAAGTCTTTAATCCATTTTGAGTTATTTTTGTATATGGTGTAAGATTACTGTCTAACTTTGTTCTTTTGTATGTGGATATCCAGTTTTTCTGGCACCATTTGTTGAAGACACTGCCCTTTCCCTATTGTGTGGTCTTGGCACCCTTATGGAAGGTCATTTGACCATATACATGAGAGTTTATTTCTGGGCTCTCTGTTACATTGGACTGTATGTCTTTATGCCAGTACCACTCTGTCTTAATTACTGTTACTTTGTGGTATATTTTGAAATCAGGAAGTGTGAGGCCTCCAACTTAAAAAAAAAATCTTTTTTTTAAAGATTATTTTGGCCATTTGTGGTCCTTTGAGCTTACATATCAATTTTAAGATTGTTTTTCTATTTCTGTACAAAATGCCATTGGGATTTTGATAGGTATTACATTAAATTTATAGATCAGTTTGAATAGTTATGAACATTTCAACAATATTAAATCTTCCAATTTATGGACATGATGTCTATTTATTTGTATCTTCTTTGATTTTTTTTTTGTAATGTTTTGTAGTTTTCAGTGTACAAATCTTTCACTTCTTTGGTTAAATTTATTCCTATGTATTTTATTCTTTTTTGTAAATGGGATTGTTTTCTTAATTTCCTGTCCAGATTGTTCATTGTTAATGTGTAGAAATGCAACTGATTTTTGTACATTTATTTTTGTATCCTGCAACGGTGCTGAAATTGTTTTAGTTTAACAGTTTTTTATGTGAGTGTGGAGTCTTAGAATTGAATTTTATGTGAGTGTGGAGTTGTGTCATGCAAACATAATTATACTTCTTCATTTCCAGTTTTGGTGCCTTTTATTTCTTTTTCTTGTCTAATTGATCATCATGTGAGTGTTCAGAATGTCCCCCTTATCAAATGTTTGTTGGTGTAATGGTGATGTCTCACAGGTAGGATCTAGCTACCTGTACAGTTGTGAACACCTGGCATTTAGATTAGTGTTTCTAGTCCTACCAGATTTATGTTGGTAAGAAACATACTTCGGGACTGTGTTGGATAGAAATGCCAAGAGTGGGCATCCTTGCCTTTTCCCTGATCTTTGAGGAAAAGCTTTCAATCTTTCACCATTGAGTATGATGTTAGCTGTGGGCTTTTTGTATATGGCCTTTAATATGTTTAGATAGTTCCTTGTGTTCCTAGTTCATTGAATGTTTTTATCATGAAAGGGTATTGATTTTGTCGAACGATCTTTCTGCATCGAGATGATCTCATGGTTTTTGTCCTTCATTCTGTTAATGTGGTATATTAAATCATTTGAGTTTTGTATGTTGAAACATCTTTGCATTCCAGATACACATCCAGCTTGATCATAGTGTATAATCCTTTTAATGCACTACTGAATTCAATTTGTTAGTATTTTGTTGAGGATTTTTGCATCAGTATTCATCAGGGATGTTAGTCTGTCATTTTATTTTTTTGCAGACTCCTTTTCTGGTTTTGGTATCAGAATAGTGCTGGTTTCAAAGAAATTTGGAAGTTTGCCCTTAATTGTTGGGAAGAATTTGATGAGCATTGGTGTTTATTCTTTAAATGTTGGGTAGAATTCTCCAGCAAAGCCATCTGGTCCTGGGCTTTTCTTTATTGGAAGGTTTTCTATTGCTGTTTTAATCCCCTTAGTAGTTAGTTATAGGCTTAGATTTTCTGTTTCCTCATGGTTCGATCCATGAGGAAATGCCATTTCTTCTGGGTTAACCAATATGTTGGCATATAATTGTTCATACTGTTCTCTTGTAATCCTTTTTATTTTTGTGACATAAGTTTTAATGTCCTTGCTTTCATATCTGATTTCAGTTACTTGCATTTTATCTTTTATTCTTTTTTTTCACTTTTTTTTCCTAATCTAGGTGAGGGCTTGTCAATTTTGTTGATCTGCTCAAAACACCAACTTATTTTTTTTTCTATTGTTTGTTTTTTTTCTATTGTTTTTCTATTCTCCATTTCATTTAGCTCTGTTTTAAATTTTTCTTTTTTAATGTTTATTTTTGAGAGACACAGAGGGACAGAGCACGAGCAGAGAAAGGGCAGAGAGAGAGAGAGAGAGAGAGAGACATAGAATCCAAAGCAGGCTCCAGGCTCTGAGATGTCAGCACAGAGCCTGATGTGGGGCCTGAAATCATGAACTGTGAGATCATGACCTGACTTTTAGCTCTGCTTTTTTTTTATAAATTATTTTTTCAACATTTTTTATTTATTTTTGGGACAGAGAGAGACAGAGCATGAATGGGGGAGGGGCAGAGAGAGAGGGAGACACAGAATCGGAAACAGGCTCCAGGCTCCGAGCCATCAGCCCAGAGCCCGACGTGGGGCTCGAACTCACGGACCACGAGATCGTGACCTGGCTGAAGTCGGACGCTTAACCGACTGCGCCACCCAGGCGCCCCTACTCTGCTTTAATCTTTATTGTTTCCTTCCTTCTTCTAACTTTTGGTTGAGTTTGTTCTTCTTTTTCTAGTTCCTTGAGGAACTAGAGTGTGTTGATTTTGAGACTTTAGTGTTTACTGCTATAAATTTCCCTCTTAGTATTGCTTTTGTAGCATCCCATAAATTTTGGTATGTTGTGTTTCATTTTTAATTTGTCAGATATTTTCTTTCTTTTTAAAATTTTTTCAATATTTATTTATTTTTGAGAGAGAGCAAGCATGAGTTCGGGAGGGGCAGAGAGGGAGACACAGAATCTGAAGCAGGCTCCAAGCTCTGAGCTGTTAGCACACAGTCTGACACGGGGCTTGAACCCATTAACTATGAGATCATGATCTGAGCCCAAGTCTGACACTTAACTGACTGAGCCACCCAGGTGCTCCATTGCCAGATATTTTCTAATTTCTCTTGTGACTTCTTCTTTGAGCCCCAAATGTATTTTTACTTAAAAGTTTACGGAATATAAAATGATCTCAGGGTTTGGTTATCAGGGGAATACAAATACGGGATTATAGATTCTATTAAAATGGCAATAACCTGGATTGTATATTTCTTATTTCTAGGGCTTCTTCTATTTGTATGTTTAAAAAAAGGAAGGGGGTGAGGATTCTATTGAGCTAGGAAATAGTGAACAAAAAAGGTGCTATTTTTTTTTTTTAACTTTAGAGGGAGATTGCACGAGTTGGGGAGAGGGGGCAGAGGGAGAGAGAGAGGGAGGGAGGGAGGGAGAGAGGGGGGGGAGAGAGAGAGAGAGAGAGAGAGAGACAGAGAGAGAGAGACTCTTAAGCAGGCTCCATGCTGAGCAGGGCTTGATCCTACAACCCTGGGATCATGACTTGAGCTGAAATCAAGAGTTGGTTGCTCAACCAAATGAGCCACCCAGGTGCCCCCAAAAGGTGCTGTTTTAACAGACAGTAACCATCCACTGAGTATAAACCACTGTACTTGGCACTGGAGATTGAGAAGTACAGAAGACATCATCTCTGTCCTGATTTTCATTTTTTTTTTTTTTTGAAAGAGAGTGAGAGAGTACATGCATGTGTGAGCAGGGGAGGGGCAGAGGGAGAGGGGGAGGGGGAATCTAAAGCAGGCTCTATGCCTAGTGCAGCCGGGCTCCATCTCAAGACTGCGAGATCATGACCTGAGCCGATATCAAGAGTTGGATGCTTAACTTACTGAGCCACCCAGGCATCCCAAGAAAGGAACAACCATGAAGGGACTAATTTTCAGGGTTTTTTTTTTTCAAGTTTGTTTATTTTGAGAGAGAGAGAGCAGGGGAGGGGCAGAAAGAGAGAGAGAGAGAGAGAGAGAGAGAGAGAGAGTGCATGAATCCCAAATGGGCTCTGCACTGTGAGATCATGACCTGAGCCGAAATCAAGAGTCAGACACTTAACTGACTGAGCCACCCAGGCACCCCTAGTGTTCAGTTTTATATGAAGGATGAGATTAGGCTGATGGTAACTCAGTAACTTAATGAGAAGCTTGGCAGAGAAAACCAGCATTTAGGAGCGTTGCCATGTTTACTGTCTGCCGATTGCTGCCTTCAGTTATTTAACACTTACTACCTTTAAAAAACTTGCTTTTTTCACTAGGCACAACACCATCACTGGGCGGTGGCTGACCAGGTTCCAGGCTGTGTGGGACCCTAAACAAGAAGACTGTGTCATAGTTGGCAGCATGGCTCATCCACGACGGGTGGAAATCTTCCATGAGACAGGAAAGCAGGTGCATTCTTTTTTTGGTGGAGAATGCCTTGTCTCTGTGTGTTCCATCAATGCTATGCACCCAACTCGGTATATTTTGGCTGGAGGCAATTCCAGTGGGAAGATACATGTTTTTATGAATTAAGAAAGTTGCTGAGTGTTTGGTTTAGCAACACCAATTTGTTCAAATCAGTGTCTAAGTAGCCTAGTAATTCATGTGCCTTGGTCTGTTTACTTGTTCATATGTTCTTCTTAGCAAATATAAAATTGCTTTATTAGTAAGAACTGTGAGCAGAATGTACTTTTAGTAAGGGAGAAGGCTTTTAAGTTGTTTCTGTAGGTTGGGGAGGGAATTTGAGGGGAGGCTGTGATTGCTTCAGCACTTTAATCAGGCAGTATATTGAGAAATTCTAGCATTATAAATTACAAAGCTTTGGTTATTATTAAAAGTTTTTGTGTTTAATGATACGGGTTTTGATAGTGACATTTGGATTTGTGGTTTATTTTATAGTTTGGAGTGAATATTTATTTCTAGACTCATATACTGGAAGAGATCCTAACTTAGTGATTTTCAAACTTTTAATTTTTTTAAATAGAGAGCTCTTTTTTCCCCCGCCTTTAAATTCAGTGTTATGTGAAATCCCAAGATAATTGTTGAGAAGCCTTAGTTGACTTGGGCAGGGCCTGGGTCTGTGTGTGCTGACCCTTTGATCTCCTCTAGATGGCTCTTGAGACATGGCTGAGGAATTCTAGGTCTTCTAGGAACAAGGTTTGGATCTGCCTGACCCTTGTAAGCCAGGGTGAGATTGCCTTCAGACCAGTGTTTTCCACACTGTGGTTTATAGCTATTCACATGAAATCAGTTTAGCCATGACCAGAGTTTAAAAAAAGGAAAAGGAAAGAAATAGTAAAGAATAGGAAACAGAGTAAAGGTTGTTTTGTGAAACTTAGTTATATATGCGTGCATATTTGTACGTATATATGCACATGTATATTCTGATGTAAAATATATGTCTTTATTATTGTGGTACTGCTGTAGGTCATGGTTTAAGAAGTGAAAGCTCCTGCCTTAGAACGTCTCAGATACACTTACCTATCCCTGTCTTTAAACTCTCCAGAGGAGATTCATTATCTTCTTAAGTGAATACCTTCATTCCTAATTCATATTTGGAGGAAATGTTATGAAAAACGACTTTTGGCATTTTTTGTCATAAATTTTTTTTCCCAGAAGTTAGGGCAATTTGAGTGTTTGTTGTTGGAAGGGTAGCTACAAAATCAGTGACTGACATTACTGTAAGATATTACCTTTTTGCTAGATATTTACCTTGTTGCTCTTCAGTGACAAACTACTACTGAAGGACTATTATAGTTTTTGGCAATATGTTTGAATTCTAAGAGGAAATGTCTTCTCAAATTGTGTATCACAGAAATAAAGTCACATGTATAATTTCCTTCTCTGTAATCATTGAGGCCTAGTTTATTAAATAGGTTATAAGTAATAAAAATTGTTTTCTTGATGAGAGGATTATAGAAATTGGTAAGTGAAATGGAAATATTCATTTATGAAATGGAAGGGAAAGCTAAGTGAGGTTGACTTCTATTAAACTGCCCTGGAGATAATAAATGAAGCCTGTAGGCTCCTTTCCCTTTTCTTTTCTTTTTT
Source organism: Lynx rufus (assembly GCF_022079265.1). Classification (NCBI taxonomy): domain Eukaryota; kingdom Metazoa; phylum Chordata; class Mammalia; order Carnivora; family Felidae; genus Lynx; species Lynx rufus. Next base: position 31,026,724 of record NW_025814827.1, on the reverse strand, counting down.
TCCCTTTCCCTTTTCTACACCACTTCATTTCACAGGTCCCAGAGTGTGGCTACTTTTGTGAAAAGTGCTCTTTTTTAAAGATATTGAAAAATACTCTCATTGAAATTAGTACCATCATTTAAGCTTTGAATCCTTGGTGGTAATTGCCCGGTTTCTGCAATAAATGTTAGCAAATTCTTGATGTTTGTCACTTTTGTGGTTTCTTTTGCCATTTTAGCTTCATAAACTGTAGTATTTATATCTAATTCCAGTTAATAGAGTTCTGTCTTCTTGATGCAATGCAGGAAGGAAGGAGAGTGAGTGGGGACTTGTTTCTCAGTGATAAGCTCTATAATGGAGTAATTGTTTAAATCTACAAAGCACATAAAGGAAAATTGTCTCCCTTAGGACATCCTTAAACTGTAATCTGTTGTGAAAGGTACTTCTCCCAGAGACTTGCTTAAAGCTTTATGGCTTCTGTAATTATTCATATGTTATGATTGCTTTCTCTCTTTTTTTAAGTTGGGCTTTATGATATCTCTTAAGCACGTAAGCTCTGTATTCCTCTTGAGTCATTTTCTTTGAGATGCCCATCCTTTTATGCCCTTAAGGAGGAAGGAGACGATTCTCAGGCGGACAGGGACTTGGTCAAACTCGGAGAGGCTTAAAAATGATTAGGAATTAATAAATCTTAGTTCCTTAAGTCCTGTTTTGGACTTCATGCCTTTGAGTTTCCTTTCCACAGAGATGACTTTGCAAAGGCAGTTCTCCAGGAAAGCAGGGAGCTTGGGGCTGTGTACACAAAGATTTAAATCCTTTCAGTCAGTTATAGTACATGGGGAGGGAGGAGGGCAGACACAGGTATCTTCTGTATCAACCCAAGAGGAAGCAATATATGCCCTTTAACTTCAGGTTCCAAAAACTTAGGTGTCCTTTTGCTAGGCTGTCCCTTCTGATTTAGTACTTTTTTTGGTTTTTCCTTTTTAGTATGGTATTGATGGCCAGTAAGGAGTTTTAGTTCCAGGACAGCATAAACCCATATTTTGGTTCATTTGGTTATAAGTGTTTTTGGATTTTCAAATGAAAAGGTGAAATTTTGTGAGGAAGATAACATTTAGCACAGAGGCAGGAGTAAAACGTTTTAAGGTACCTCTTCCTAAAATGAAAGCAGTGCAAGAGGAAGTGTTTTAAAAGTATCTTTTGCCTGTTTGATTCTACTCCATCAGCAAGTTGTAGGGGTGTGTAGAGGAAGCCTGTTCATGTGCTAAAACCAGGAGTGTATTCTCTTGTAGAGGGGCCTGCTGATGGTTGAGGAACCCTAAGCAGAGGGAGTGGGTGCTAGAGCCCTGAAAGGGTCTGTACATAGGGGGTCCTCATTAAGTATCCATAGAAGAGTGGCTGCCTTAAAGCTGTAGGATCATGGGGGCACCTGGGTGGCTTAGTTAAGCGTCCAACTTCGGCTCAGGTCATGATCTCACGGTCCATGAGTTTGAACCCCATGTTGGGCCCTGTGCTGACAGCACAGAGCCTGGAGTCTGCTTTGGATTCTGTGTCCACTTTCTCTGCCTCTCCCCATCTTGCACTGGGGGAAAATAATAAACAAATGTTAAATAAATGTTAAAAAAACTGTAGGATCATGGGAAATCACCACTCACATCCAGTGGTTCTTAGGCTTTTCTTTTTTGTTTTTAGAGAGCTTTCTTTTTTTTTTTAGAAAATGGTGGGGGAGAATGGCAGAGGGAGAGAGAATCTTAAGTAGGCTCCACACTCTGCGCTGAATCCTACGACCCTGGCATCATGACCTGAACTGAAATCAAGAGCTGGACACTCAACTTACTGAGCCACCCAGGCACCCCTGTTTCTTAGGCTTTTTACTTTGCAGATCACTTTAAGCAAAGACTTTGTCATTAGAAACAAAAACAAAACTCCACTAGGGACAGGATATTAGATAATCATTTTATAGGTGATAGGAACCTCTGAAAATTTCGAGGTGGGTTACATGATTGGTGCTTTAGGAAGATGATCTGGTAGCAGAATGGAGCATTAAAGGGCAGATAGAATTGAAAACAGGAAGATTAGGTAAGAAACTAGCACAGTGGACCCAAGTTTCACTTTTCATCCTCATGGAATTTAAAAGACCATTACCAGTTTTGTAGCCAGAGTGATGGTTATATAATCAGGTGAGATAATGTTATAGGAATATATTTTGTAAGTTGTAATTATCAGGTTACTGTAGCAGTGACACCATTCTATTCCCTTCATAGGAAATGTTTTCTGTTCTTGTTCCAGGCTTGAGTGAGAACACTGGTCTAGAAGCTGGACCATCTAGGTTCTTGTTTATAAAAAAACTTTTATTTTGAGAGAGGAGGGGAAGGGCAGGGAGAGAGAGAATCTTAAGCAGGCTCAGCACCGTCAGTGTGGAGCCAGATGCAGGGCTCCATCCCACAGACTGTGAGACCATTACCTGAGTTGAAATCAAGAGTTGATGCTTAACTGAGCCACCCAGCTGCCCCTAAGATTTTATTTTCTTGAGTAATTTCTACACTCAATGTAGGGCTCAAACTCACAACCTCAGGATCTCATGCTCTACTTATCGAGCCAGCCAGGCACCCTGGACCATCTTGGTTCTACTTTTGGCTCTATGTAGCCTTAGGAAAATCACTCCTTGGTTTTCCTCAACAGAAAAATGAGGTCCAATTCACCTCTAAAATCATTCTATTATTACAGTTTCCACGTTTTTAGTAGTATTTATTTTGGGGGAAAGGTCAAGGATGATAGATGGATATAAGCAAAATGACTATTATTACTATTTTTTTTTGAGAGAGAGAATATTAAGTAGGCTCCATGCCCAGTGTGGAGCCCAACCTCATGACTATGAGATCATGGCCTGAGCCAAAATTAAGAGTTGGATGCTTGACTGAGGCAACCAGGTGCCCCAATAAAATGACTATTTTAAATGATTCTAGTCATGAACAGCAGTCAGCTGTATAAATCCCCCTGGTATCCTTTTATCTCTGTGTTGGTAACTTTAAGGAGGAAAAAGGGAGACCAGTTGTAGGTTAAAAAAGAGTCCACTCTTCAATGATATTTAAATATTTATTTAAGTTTAAAAATAATTTTCATGGCACCAATGATTTTATGCTAACTACATACTGCATATGTAGAAAAAAGTACATTGCTTTGAAGGAAAGTATAACTTAGAATTTTTGGCACACGAAAGGTTTACAACTATACTTTTTAATGAAACTAAGAAATTCACATTTGCAGGTAGTTTACCTTCTACTGCTTAAAGATGCAGTACACTATTCTTTAGTAAGAGTTTTATTTCCTCTGATGGATGAAGCTATGGAATCCATTGTTTTTTTCTACAATGAGATCAAACTAATTTTGAGAGAAAATGGGAGACATAGTGGAACACAGTAAAACCAGGTTAAAAATCTGAACAATGTTTAACGATGGGGAGATACCAAAAAGACTAGTCACCAACAAAGGAGGTTATTCAAGCACTACTTGAAAAGCAAATTGAAGGAAATTTTACTATCTGTATTTTGTGGGGTAAGCCCTGGAAAAAAATAACCCAAAAGTTTCTGTTCAGAGAGCAAAATCCAGCTGTTGGAAGTGGTATGGACTATTGTACTGTTAGAACTCTAGACACAAGTAACATACCAGGAAATGGAATATTGTATCTCTCTTTAATGTGAATATGAAAGGTCACTGTCAAGGTTATCACTCACTGCATAGAAACACCATATTCTACAGACTGAGGTAGGAACACTACACTAAAAGGTAATCTGCTATGTTGCATAAGACAGTAGATATCCAGGTTAAAACCAGCCCCCTATCTCCTGACAGCCTTTTCATCTCTGAGTCTACTTTTCACTTCAGTCCTGTGCTAAATAAAGCCTTCCTGTGTAGATGACAAGTGGCAGTGGATAGTTGGTTCTAAGTGATCCCTAAGTTTTACTAGGATCTCCTTCAGTTTGTCTTGTCACTTGGTAAATAGATGTTTGTAATTCTGCCCTAATTGTCGCTGGTATGGAAATGATCAGACATTCCTCTTCCATTCTTAGCTTCTGGTGGAGTTTTAGCATTTAAACACTTGATCTTGCTTATCTTGGCATCAGTTACCTCTTTGCTGGTTGGTTGTTCAAGCACCCTTTAAACAAGCAACCCCAGTGCCTCCACTGGGAAATGGTCCTGGGCCTTTAGCAAGTCAGGAATGGGAGCAGAGCCGACCCCCTTTCTGCTAACATACTGGTAAGGAGCAGTTTTATTATCTAGATTGGGGTTGGCAAATTATGGCCTGTGGTCCAAATTCAGCTGTCTTTTTAAAAATAAACTGTTATAGAACACAGCCATATTTCCTTGTTTATGTATTACCTATGGCTGTTTTTGTGCTATGATGGCAGAGTTGAGTAGTTGCCACAGAGTATGGCCCACAAAACCAAAATAAAAAAATATGTACTATCTGACACTTTACAGAAGAAGTTTGCCAACCCCTGGTCTAGATGAAAGGGCATTTAGAATTGTACAATCCACTCCCCCCACCCTGCACCCCCTGTCAATTCCATGTCTGTTATACTCTGTACATGGACATGATTCTGCTATTTCAGGGGACAAATTAGGGGAGAGCAAATCTTCAAGTGACTCATCCTGTTCTGCATTTGGGGCTGCCCAACATCATGTGATGTTAGCAGCCACTCCACTATTGTGTGGGTCCCAGGAATATGTCTATGGACTATCCTTAAATAAGTCCTCAGGCCCCAGATGACTTAGAAATCTCTCCCTGAGATGAAAACGAGATCTTGTATGTGAGTGGTTGTTAAGAGTTGCAGAGCTTGGGCTTTGGACCCCACACTCACCCTTCACATGCTATGCTTTGCATGCTTCCACAGCTTCCCTCAGCAAGAATGGCAAATACTTTCCTACAACTCTTATTTTCCTGATGCAGAGGATGACCCTAGGGGGCAGTATTTCTACATCTAATTGTTGGTTTCTGCCACGTTCGCTTTCTTTCTTTTGTAGGCATCTTTTAGTATGCCTATTTAAAGAAATCCTTTTCTTGGTCCCTTCCAAGGCTCTTTGTTGATCTTGGAATTCTCTTTTCTGAAGCTTTTCATTCTCAAGATTAGTTTCTTTCTTGCATCATTTAGTTCATCAGGCTCTATTTTCTTAATCCATAAAGTAAAAACAAAATATGAATTGATAAGAAAATAACATCTTGTTAAAATATAAATTGAAATAGTTTTTTTGGGGGGGGTACAAAATAGGTACTGCTCTCTGAATCTCAACAGTTTCTTAGGTACCTAAGTTCTCGTTTCTGTTAACTACACTTTGTCCGACATTTCTGACAGTCTTATCTCAGGCACCACTGAATTCAACTAATGTCTCTGAAGCACTATAAAAATCTTGAGGTTCTTCAGGAAAAAAAAAAATCACAGAAGTCTAAGTTCATTATATAAAACTCATGGCGATGCCCACTAGGATCTCTAGTCTAAGGGGACAGACTTACCCCACCCCTGCTGCTGCTGCTGCGGTAGCGGTGGTCCCTTCAGATGCCCACTCTGCTCAGATTTGAAAAAAACAAAAGGAAAAGAAAATCCAACTCAGACCATCATAAGAAGCAACTTTCCATTTAATCATTCTACATGGATGTTTACTTTTTTCAAATCTCGTCTGGCAGGAAAACCTACAGATAGTTCCCATTGTCCAGACCCCTGGCCTGTGCTGCTGAGGCTGCACTGATGAGCCTACTGGAGCCCAGTAGGAAAGCTCCCACACAATACAGAAGACGACAGCTCTCTAGTCTTCAACTAGTGTCCCATCTGCTAGGTGACACTACTGCGATAATCCGTAATAGTAAAATAAATTATTTTTATTTGATACTTTCAAAATAATACACATCTATGAAAAATCAAAATTCAAAACCAAAAATTATCCTGCAAATCGGGAGGATGAGAAACAGAGTCGCTGAGCCTTTCTTGAAAGAACCTCTGAAGGAAATGAGTTTTCCCAGTTTGTTTAGATAGGGCATGAGCCTATCCTCTTTTTCTTCTGGGAAATGACCCTCCTAGGCTGTGGACTTTGAGTCATGAGAGGAGGACTTGGTACATGTGCCGATGGTTCCGCGATGGGTCCCATTGCTGGGAATGGGTAGCCGGGCTCCTTGGTCCACCTGGCTAGTTATTGGGAGGAGTCATGCCTTCTCAGGTGTCAATGAGCAGGCTCACCACTGAGCGGATTTTGCAGGCAAACCATCGCCTGAGGGGACAAAAGTATTGATAGTGGAATTGTTCAAACTCGGGGGTCTGGCGGATATCGCGGAAAAAGGCAATGTCAAGGTCAGACTCGGTAAGGATGATCAGGAGGAGGAGCAAAACAAAGAGGAGTCCCATGGTCACAAGGAGCAAACGGAGGACACTTAAAACAAACTTATTCACCTGTTCCTCCTCTGGCCTGCCGTGCCCCTGACACAGGGCCCTCAGCTCTCCCCCAAGGGCCTCCACCTCTGTAGCTGTTGGAGTGCTGGCTTCAGACTCCTTCTCTTCTTCAATGCTGCAGGTGGCCCCATTGATCTGCCGGGAAAGCAACATCAGCTCCAGGCTGTGCTCAGCCACAGGGGTGGGCAGCACACTGTCTGCAGGACTGTAGGCTTCGTCTGCAATCACGGCGACTCGCTCATTGCTATCTGCCCGGCTGCTTCTCACATGAGGCAGGAAGGTGTCCCCGTGGGAGGAGGAACGCACTGGCGTGGAATGGGCACTGTCCCGGAGGGACTCGAGGCCTGGAAATGCAAAAGGAACGTGAGAAGGCTTTCTGGGTCCCTGTGTACACTTTGCTGTCTGGTGGAGGCAGCACCCGTTCTGTTTTATATGGTAACTAAAATCTTGGAAGGAAGCCCCCCTGTACACTTCACGTGACAGTGGCTGCTGCATGCTGTTCTGATGTATCAGGAAGAGGATAAGAGAAGCAGCAGACATCAGAGGGGCCATGGTTGGAGGTTTTTTTCTTTTTACATAGGGTTTTGGCAAGATTTGTCAAAGATTCTGCCTTTCCTGCTTTTGACGTCAATTGAAAGACATTCTGAATTGCATACCATCCCTGATTCAGAGCTGGGGCCACATTTCAGGGAGCTCAAGTCTCCCTCTTGGGCTGAGGGTCTTAAGAGGCAGGAATGGGGAGGAAAAGACTGTTTTCCTTCACTAGGGCTCATGAAATACTGATTCTGGAGCTGAGTGCCCTTCTAACAACCCAGCATGCAGCTCCTTGAGTTCATGAGGTCATCTTTTGGATTTCTGCAGTTGTGCTCTGTCTCTTCAGCCTCCCACTTCTGGTTGTCCTAATCTTAGGGGACGTTAAAACCCTATCTGCTCTTCCTAAGTGGTTTCTTTTTTTTTTTTTTTTTTTTAATGTTTATTTTTGAGAGAGAGTGTGCATGTGCACATACACATGTGCATGCATGAGCAGGGGAGGGCAGAGAGAGAGGGACAGAGAGAATCCCAAGCAGGCTCCACACTCAGCATAGAGCCCAATTCTGGGCTTGATCTCATGACCTGGAGATGTGACCTGAGCCGAAGTCAATAGTCAGATAGTTAGCCAACTGGGCCACCCAGGCACCCCTCTTCCTAAGTGTTTTCTGATGGAGAAGAGGAATAGCCCTTGGCTAGTGGCTCCTTTTTTTTACTTTAGAATGAGCTGGGTCTACTGTAGGCTGACACATCCCCTATCTTTACACACTCCAAACTGCAGAGTGGTCTCTGAGAACATCTTGTTGGGTCAGGGTGGAAATTCTCTTACAATGGTCAGGAGAAAGTGTTCTCCGACCCCCTAAAACTACCCATTATCTCTCTACTTTTTCAGATGGAACATTTCTCTCTTTACAGTGCTCAGTCTCTGGTAGCAAAAAACAGGAGGTGGTTACTCCCTCAACTAAATAGTAGCCATGGAGGCTAGAAGATGTGGGCCTGGAGTCACCGAGTATGGCCCACATCACAATGCTCTCGAGGAAATGGCTTCTTGTTTCAGGTTCAGTGTCTGCATTTTCATTCCTGGCTATCTTTGGGGTGCCAGAGTGGCTCTGACTCTCCCTGCCTTTGCGGCCTATGGTAAGAGAAGCCAGTTCCCTTCTGTTGCTCTGAAATTGACCCTGAATTGCTGCAGACTAGATCAGATTCCCAGCTATGTAAAGGTTTGACCAAATAAGGGTTGATTAGGGCTAGCTTCATAAGCCCAAGGGTCTCTCTCTCATGTTTTGAATGTTGATTTATTTTGAGAGAGAGCACAAGCAGAGGAGGGGCAGAGAGAGAGGTAGAGAGAGAATCTCTGCACTATCAGCCCAGAGACCTATGTGGGGCTTGGTCTCACAAACCGTGAGATCATGAACTGAGCCAAAATCAAGAGTCAAATGCTTAACCAACTGAGCCACCCAGGCGCCGCTGCCCTCCCCCCCTCCCCGCCCAAAGGTCTCTGTTAAAAGGTGGCAGTAATCTTTCAGAAGTAGTGAGTTGTGTTTGGGTCTCTTGAGTAGCCATTTGCTCCCAGGCAGTCTGCCTGCTCAGCCTGCTGGAGCCCATCGACACAGTTAAGGATTCTCCAGAGGAACAAATTCTGGGATTGGTTACAAATGTGGGGTGGGTTGGGGCAGGAACAGCAGCCCCCTGCTAGCCACCTAGTCTCCCCATCACCTCACCATCAGTAAGTATATTTGCCACAGCTTTCAGCTTCTGCTTTCAGAAGCTCCTCGTGGTCCTGGTTTTATTTTTTCCCCCCTTGGGCTAAAATCTTACATTTGTATACTATTTTAAACTTTTTTAAGTGCTTTCATTTTATCTTTCCACGAAGTAATGAAAGCAAGAGGTTACAGAGCTTGCCTGAAGTCATGTGGTTGGTTGGTGATGGCAAAGGTAAGGATGGACTCCAAGCCTCTTTCTATTTCCTGGTGCTAATGATCATGTAGTTGGATTCTGGGCCTGGATGAATTAAGTCAACATCTTACACCTACTTTAGATTTAGGTCCCAATTGCCCAAGAAACTGTTGTGAAATAATGTGAAATTAAGAGCCAGCCCCTTGTTCCAGTGCTCTTGATGCTCCTTTGATCCTTTCCCCCCAGTTTTTTCCCCTTATTCCTGCATTTGCACAAGCAGCATGAGGAATATGAACCTGGGAATGTTTAATAAGTTCCTGATAAAACAAATCTTGAGGCCCTGATCACACATGTGTTGGCTCCTCTGCTCCTCCCTCTCTTCCATTTTTATTTAAATTCTAGTTAGTTAACATACAGTGTAATATTGGTTTCAGGAATAGAATTCAGTGATTTATCACTAACATACAACAACCAGTGCTCATCACAAGTACCCTCCTTAATGCCCATCACACATCTAGCCCATCCCCCCATCAACCCTCAGTTTGTTCTCTAAGAGTCTCTCATGGTTTGTTTCCCCTCTCTTTCTCTTTTTTCCCCCCTCCCATATGTTCATCTGTTTTGTTTCTTAAATTCCACATAATCCTCATACCCTTTCTAGAGGCTGTCCCCTCACAAAGACAGCTATGACTGTCAGATCTTCCACAGTATGACCAGCTTAGCTGCTGAAGCCACTTCAGTGCATTTCAGCTTAGCCTACTATTCAGCCCTAAGCTTGGAGGGGAAGGAGAGAGGCAAAGGCTGTTAGAGAGAACAGATCAGAGGGACACCAGAAACCACATTATAATAAGTTGTTGGTACTCTCAGTAAATAAGATAATGGAAATGTATGCATTTCTAGTAGACTGCTAGACAAACAAAATTACTCAGTAAATGTTAGTCTTCTGTTCCCTCAACAGACCTCACCTGTATGTATGTCAGACTAGTCTTGTACAAAACTTCAGGTTCACTAGAAGTCACCACCCACCCCAACCCCTTCATCAAACCTGTTACTGTGGGATGGAGGGGGTGGGTACCGTGGGTGGGTGGGATCTGGCAAATGGCACAGCAAAACAGAGGATTCTTTTTTACCTTGGATATGTTCCAGCTGCTTGCCTTGCCCAGAGGTGGCTCCCTGTGGGCCAGGGGACACAGTGGTCAGGAGCCTCCCCTGGAGCCGGGGCCCCATCCTCAGTATGCGCACACTTAGTGGCCGAAGGCAATGATTAGTCAACCGGAGCTGAACTCGGACTCTGGTGTGAATCTTAATCAGACTCTTCCCCATGGTCGCCCAAGAAAGCAGATACTTCTTCAGTGGAAACCAGCTGATCTCTTCAAGGAAACCAGCCAGGCAGGGGAGATACAGAGGCAAAGGATGGAAAAACAACTAGGGACAAAGGATTTTTGCTGACCTCATGCATGGCAGCTCCTTTACAGTGCCTCCCGTGCTGGAGAGAGGATGTCAGCTCTGGAGACAAAGTAGGCTGAGCTTCAGGGAACGAACAACTCTGAGAGGCTGACATTATCAGTGGACTGGATTCAGTCAGAAGCACTTAGAGCCATAAAAAGTAATGCCTCTCCAGCAATGTGGCTGTTTCCTGGAGGCCTGTGTAAGGGCCCCAGACTTCTCAGAGTCAGGTGTAGAGAGGGCAAAGAACAATCCCACAGGGTATGGAGAATCACATAGTTCCAGAAAATGCAGGATGTGAAGTTATAAAGACATTTGGCTTTGGGTTGGGTGGCTCTGAAGTGTGAGGTGTCAGCTCTGGGGCTGGAAACGGAGTGTGTCCCATCCTCCGCTGGGCTGTACACTGTTGGGCCTTCTGTTGCTGAGCCAACCCTCAGGGTGCAGCAGATAAGAGGAACCAACATACCTGAGCATCCTCTCTGGTCAATCCTGTGCTAATAACATGTGGTATCTCAGCATCCCTGAGGGCAGAGGGGAAGGCCAAGCAGTGTGCAGTTATCTTCTTAAGGATCCCAGCTCATTGGAATCACATAGTTTCATTTGTATTGTAGCGTTATATTAATGTTTTTGCAATTTTCCCATTTTATTTTTATTAAAAAATTTTTTTTTACATTGATTTATTTTTTGAGAGACCTAGAGCACAAGCAGGGGAGGGGCAGAGAGAGAGGGGGAGACACAGAATCGGAAGCAGGCTCCAGGCTACGAGCTGTCAGCACAGAGCCCGACGTGGGGCTCCAACTCACAAACCGTGAAATCCTGACCTGAGCCCAAGTTGGACGCTTAACCGACTGAGCCACCCAGGTGCTCCTGCAATTTTCCCGTTGTTTTAGAGATAGTAAACAAATATTTCCCTCTGGAAAAGGCAAATCATTTCTGTGATAGTATGTGCCATATGGACTATATAGGAAAGACAGTCTCTGATGGACTATGAACCAATTTCAAATGTCCATAACTTCCTCGGAGTTTTGGTTAGCACCCTTCTTCTGAGGCCCCCATCATGCTGCACTCAGCCCTTCCCTGCCTGGTTGGGTGAACAGTGAGGGTCAGCTTTGTTTGCTGGGTGCTTTAAAGGCAAAATCCCTCTTGAGAGATGGTGTAGCTCAACTCTCTGGGAAATAATCCATTCTTTATTTCCCCAGGCTTGACAATAATCCCTGACTGATAGAGTAAATTAAAAGCTAAAATCATTTTCTTTTCCCCACACCCAAACCAGATGTCCATCTGCCTCTCCTCACTCTGAGCCTGTTAGTGTCATTCCTGCTGGGGCAGTTCTTAGCTGCTTCTGCCTGTGCCCTCCCGAATCTACTGGGTTCCAGGCTGAAGGCCATGACTGGGGATGAAGGCTGTGCTCGTCCACAGGCAGCCTCAGGCGTGGGGTGTAAGCAGCAGTTTGGCTCCGAGTAGCACGTGGGAGCCTGCTGTGCTATAATTTGCCAGGTGTGAAGTTCTAGGAGGCTGAGATTGTGAGGGTGTGCCTTGGCCCTAGAAGTCTCTGCTTTAATAGCTTCTTTGGTGGCCTTTTCCTGCTGCATCCTCCCCTGGCATTTTACAAGCAAAGAGGACTATTTCAGATGCTGAAGAGCCTACTGCTGCTGCAGTGGGAGAAGACAGGCAGAGCTGGCTGGGAACTGAGGCAGCCTCATAGCTTGTCTTGGGGGAGCTTGAGGACAGGCTTCCTGCCTTTGAGTTGTTCTGCCAACCCTGCTTTGTGGCTACTACAAATGTATTGTATTCCCACACGGATAGCCTCAGTCTTCCCTTTTCTGGGAACCTGGGTTTTACTGGACATTCTTCCATATGCTGGAGAACAAATGCACGAGGCTCTTCCCTATACCTGCATTAGTGCCAGCTTCCTTCAGAGGGTGACCTTTTCTCTAGAAGGACAGCTGTCCTGACTTTTTGCAGGAGCTTTGGGATGAACCTGGTGGCTTTAGACCTCAGGATGGATGGAAAGAAGGGCCACAAGGAGAGGAGAAAGTTATGTTTCCTCAAAAGAGAAGAAATTCATTCTACTTTCCTTAGATGAACACCCCACAAGAAGAGGGTCAGAGAGAACTGTGCTCCATTCTCCTGCTCAACCTAAGACCAGAGGAAAAGCCAGGAGGCTGTGTCTGATGACAGACCTCAATAACTTCACACCTTGCATAGTGATTATGCTTCGTAGTTCATAAGGCACCCTCCCACATCCACACTGCACTCTAGGGTGGGGGCAACAGGCTCAGAAAAATACATGGTGAGCTCTGATTTGAATCTCACCTTTTACTTCCTGACCAGGCCTCTCTGCATTATGCTTGCTGCCTGTCCAGTAAATGCTTTAATCTCTATTAAAAAATTTTTATTTTAATGTTTATTTATGAGAGAGAGGGAGACACAGAATCCGAAGCAGGTTCCAGGCTCTGAGCTGTCAGCACAGAGCCTGACATGGGGCTTAAACTCACAGATCGCGAGATCATGACCTGAGCTGACATTGGACACTTAATCGACTGAGCCACCCAGGCTCCCCAGTGCTTTAATCTCTTTCAAGTACTTCCATGTACATCAGCTTCCTCACAACTCAATGGGGACACAAGGAAGGTATCCCTACTTTACAAATAGAACAACTGGGGCACCTGGGTGGCTCAGTCAGTTGAGCGTCCAACTCTTGATTTTGGCTCAGGTCATGATCTCACGGTTCAGGAGTTCAAGTCCCACGTTGGGCTCTGTGCTGAGGGTGTTTGAGATTCTACGTAAATAAATAAACTTAAAAACAGAACAAAACAAAAATCAAAAAGAACAACTAACATACTCAAATAATTAAGGCACTTGATGTGGTTTCTCAGCCAGGGTTCTCAACCCCTAGACTGTAGTTCTATACCAGATTTAGGTAATGCAAAGTCAGGGACACATAAAATCCTAAACACAAACCCATGATCCTCACAGGGGAGCAGCGGAATGATGTCCTTCCTAACCTACGTGGTTATTTTCATTCATCAGCATTCCCACAGAAAGGGCAAAAAGTCTTCCCCACCTTCCAGGATAGGTTTGAAGCAAACCTGCTGCTGTTCGCTGCTGCTTGAGATCTGTGGTCCTACAAAAACATCCATCTTTGGGAGTAAAAGCACTCGACTTATACCTATATCCAGCCTGGGGGCAGGTCAGTCAGTGACAATGAGGCCAGTATTCTGAGAGTCTCCTAACAATATTAACTACCCAGGGACTAGAGAGGTATCAGCCTTAGCTACTGCAATATGTAGTTCAGTGAAGATACACAGACTTTGTCTCCCTGCACCTCCCCCCGACCCCACTCCACCCCACCGCAGCCTCCTCCAAAGGGAGGGAAGGGTAGAGAGAGGTGAGGCATGTTAGATTTCCTGAGATCACATTAAAGAATTCAGATAGCAAGAGGAGAGCTTTCTACAACTGAAATAGAAGGTGGTAGCAAATACTGGAGTGCTTCAGAACCAAGAGTTTTTCATTTCTTGGTTAACTGCCTCAGTCACCTTGATTGTTTAACCTGTGGAGACTGGTCTGATCTGAAAAACAAGTGAAAAGCCTCTTGATGGAAAGCAATTTCAGAACTGCAAGGAACCTGGCATATGCAACATACATAGCCTCCCAGAGGTCTACCCCAACACTCTCAGATCTAAATCCCCTCTTGGACTACAGCTCAGCGGGGCTGGGTGGGATCACCCTTCACCTGAAACCTAGCTGGTGTTCCCATCCACTACACAAAACCTTCTCCCGTCCATTGGAGAAAAGTGCTGCTGTCTCTGCTGCATTCACTTCTTTTCAAGGTCCCTGAGAGGAACGGGTCCAAGTCAAAACTTGGAGGAACCCTGTGGTCATCTCCAGAGCTTTTGCTCACCTTCCATGATGGAGATGTGAACAGCTCTTCTCCGGGTCCTAGGGACACTGCTCAGCCTTGGGCCATGGGTTATGGAGGGACAGCTGCGGCTGGGAACCATCCCTGCTCTGAGGTTAAATGAAAAGAGAACTGTGTTAATTCAGTGCACACAACAGATGGGATCAGGACTCAGAGTTGAGGAGTAGCTACTAGAATTGCCTGGCTCTGTTAAGTTTGTTTGTTTATTTAAAAAAATCTTAAAACTTTTTTTTTTTTTTTTTTTTTTTGTCTTTAGTCCCTGGATCCCCATCAGAGACACTGCTTCAAACTCATCCACCTCCTCATATCCCAGACCCATCTGAACCTTGCTTTAGTGCAGCAGTGGTGCCTCTCGTCTCTGGGCAGGATTGTCAGGGAGTAGAGCCCCAGGACTCCTGAAAATGTGCCTGAAAACCCATATGGCAGCCTCCTCTGACTGCTGACAGAGACTGCTGCTCCAAGGGGTGCCGTGTGAAGGCAGTAATAATGCTCCCATTCCCAGAGGTCAAGCTGGTTGATGAACCCTAGCTGTCCTGGCTAATATTCTTTCTGGATCTTATTAGGTTCAGGAGATATGCATGATGTACAGTTATACCTGAAGCAAGGATCTCAAAACTATTTTAGACCTAGTGAGACAGGACTGTGGGGTGATCCCTGGCTTTCTGTAATTGGTTGATTCCAGAAACAAGGCAATCTTGCATTTTGGACATGCCCTCCGTGGTCTATGGCCACTTTTAGGATTTGGGAGGACACAGAGAAGTGTCCAGGAAGGTGGTACTGGGTACTGTGCCCTCCCTCGTTCTTCATCAAGGCTCAGGGATACCAGGGTTAGACTGTTCCCCATGCTTTTAATGTTTATTTATTTTTGAGAGAGAGACAGAGCAGGGCAGGGGCAGAGAGAGAGGGAGACACAGAATCTGAAGCAAGTTCCATGCTCTGAGCTGTCAGCACAGAGCCCGATGCGAGGCTCAAACTCAAGAACTGTGAGATCGTGACCTGAGCTGAAGTCGGACACTTAACTGACTGAGCCACGCAGGTGCCTAGACTGTTCCCCATGCTTTTAGCTGAGATGGGGAACTTTCCTATCGTGTTCTCCTTTCCCTTTTGTGAGCCATTGTGCCCAGAGTGGTCATAGTACTGGAACTGCTGCCTTTTTGGAGATTCTGAGATCTGAACTGCAACTCGTTTTGGGGGGAAGTCCCTGGCAGCCTACCTGTGTATTTCTGGTGGCTCCCGTTTGATCTTTGCACTCGACTCCATTACTTCCTTTGCAACTCGGCCACTATAAATAGTATAATAAAACAAACAGAAAGGGATTAGACGGTGTTCCAGCACTGGGCTCCTAAGATTTCAGATACTTTGGATGACTGGGCAATGGCCATTTTGGCCTAGTCCTTCCCAATGTTTAGGTCACTGAAAAAAGCTGGCTTGCTAGGTTAAGTTCTTACATGTCCTGATAGCTTAGCTTAGAGAACTATCTCTGGAGTCTTTGGTATCTTCCATTTTCATTTAGAAATGATTGCTCATTGTCCAGCATGTTCCAGAAATATTGCAAAAAAAAAAAAATCTTTAGACAGACATGAAAAGAATCACTGGTACAGTTCTTATTTCACTGCTGTTGTGAGGGCAGAAGAAGATATATATTTTAAGCCCTGCAGACAAACTGTGGCAGGGAAGGAAAGAAGTAGTCAAAGGGTTAGGAGACAAGGAGAATTGGATAGAAACCTCAGGCTTTTTTGGAGGTTCCCAGTTCCTTTGTTCTCAAGGATAAGGACCACTGAGGCACTGTTCTCCAGAGAGGGGTCTAAAAATAGGTCCATAACAGTTACTTACTGTCACTATTTACCTGTATCGAAACCGGCTCCCTTTAAAGAATAAATTGCTGCTGGACACTGTGCGGACTTGGCTTGACTTCTCGAGCCTGCAGCAAGGCAAAGTCCAGTGTGACAGATGGCCTGCAACTGTTTCATGGGCTAAGGCAGCGCATTCCCAGCTCCTTCCAAAGGCTACTTGAGGAAACTCTTCAGGAAAAGGACCTTCACAGTCTGGCTTGTCTCTGACTCTCCTTTAGGACCTGAGGGTTTGCTCACAGCCTCAGTGCTGGGGACAGTCATGTTGAAACCCATTTTCATGTCAGGAGAGCGAGGGCTCCCCAAGAGTGCTTCATGGGGTTGGCCAGGGGGACTGAGAATAAATGTTAGGGGTGATGGCCTGGGGGAATAATACAATGCTGCCTGTCAAATCCCAGGACACTTGTTAGCAGTATGACCTTGGGCAAATTTCTTTTTCTTCCTTAGTTTTAGTTGTTTTATCTACAGAATGACGGAGCTGGGACTACTTGACCTCAGGAGTCCCTTCCAGTCCTAGTATTTGATGATTCCATGTCTGGGTAATTGTGGGCAGAGGAGAGAGTAGGGGCTGCCCTCCCTATTCCATTTCCCTCTTGGAGAGTCCTAAAGTAGGTTATCATAGTAAAGACTCTAAGAAGTCCTGAAACGGACAAACTAGCTTAACTTTAATACAAGTTCCATCTTTTATTTGAACTTGGAATCATCCCTCTTCTCCCAGAGAATCACTTTCAAGGCTGTGGACAGCTGGTGTGGAGACTCTGGAAGACCATGGGCACTGTAAAATATCCTCTTAGGTGACTTCTTTGATCCCAGATGGCCCTCTCACCCTTAGATAAAGGAAGCTGAGCAGAACTGCCCAGAGTGAGGCCTCCCAACCCAACTGACTCAGCTTACAACATGCCCTGAGGTGCCTGTAGTGCTGATCTAGCCAGGAACTGATCTGGGTCTGAAGCCTGTGTCGTGAGCAGGCAGTCAGTATGTAGGGAGTTGTCCCCAAAATCCATGAATAGCAGTTCCTGGGAGACCATGTGCACCTGTCTCAGGGCTCTGTGAGGCTGTAAGCCTACTTGCCCTCCTGCCTGAATATGTCCTTGAGTCTGACCCGGCTTCTTTCAAAGCACTAGGCCAAAGGCAGTGCCAGGGATTTGTGTGTAAAACGTGCTCAGAGTCATGCCAAAGTGGCTGCTGCTAAGACTTGGCATAATTGGGGATCTGACCCAGGCTAGAGGCTTTTAACACTTACTAGAGAACATCAAGTAATCAGTAGAAATGTGAAAAACAGCCTCAGTTTCCAGTGTGGGTCTTGGTAGGGCTAGTTAGGTGTGGGGATTTGTTAACAGAACGACTCAAACTGAGTTTGGTCACAGGTTCAGAAGCACAGTTCTGTTCCCATGACACAAACAGAAAAACAAAGGTCTCCAAAAATGGTGCTGACATGTTTTCTTGGCTTCTCTCAGACAGCCATGGACTGAACAGGAGGGAAATTTGACCATGTGGCAGCCTTTTCTGAGTGTCCTCTTCTTTAAATGAAAGAAGCCGACTCAGATTATAATTCAGGCTGCCCATTCAGTTCATCCCTGGTTCTGGTATCAAATGCATAGAAACTATTAAGCAATTCAGAAAGCCTGACCAAGAAACAGCCTCTGGAGCTGTGGCCCTAGATGAGGGAGGCCCAGTTCTGCCAGCCCACACCCCGTAGCAGCCAGCAGGCAGCAATGCCTTTCCCTGGGGAGGAGGATGGTGCCCCTCTAGCTCAGAGCAGTTCTTCAGGGTCCTGGAGGTTACTGGAGGGAGAACTATGGCTTGTCAGAGGCAGAATATACCACAAACTTTGTCTTATGTTTTCCTGATTAAGATCTAGCTTATTAAATCATAAATCATTGCATTCTATTTTAAAAACAAGACCAAGGGTTTCAGTGAAACAATTATCTGCCATCACCCCAGTTTCTCAATGGGCTATTTATTTGTTCCCTAATGCCTTTATAACCACTTTCTTAATCAAAGAAAATAGCACAGAAACCTCATATACTTTACAAATCCTGTGATAATCAAAATTCTTGCTTTTGCCCCAAAGCTGACTTTTCACTAACAGACAAGTCCTTGCCCTTCTTCCAGCTACCCCACTCAGGCTCCTGGGCACTTGTTCTGTCACTGGCACTACCTCTGGCAGTGGCACACTGGGAAGGTCTGGCATCAACCCCAGCTCAGCACTAGGGCACCCACTGGGGAGCAAGCCCCAGAGTTTCCCCAAGGCTTAGGGAATTGCCCTGGGCTGCACCTGCTGCTCCTTCATGAAGCGTTGTACTCTGGGCCTTCTATGGCTCTGAATGGCTCTGCAGGGCCAACCTGATTCAAGTCAGGTACCTGTGAGCTATTTTTGGCCCAAGCTTTGCCCTGAAAAGACCCCTCACTGCTTTGCCACTGGGAGCTATGCAAGGACATCACAAGGTAGATCCCTCGGGTATCTCTGCTGAAACACATTTCTTGACCTCAGCTCTATCCATCCTGGGAGTACAGACATCCAGAAAGGGGTCTGTTTTATTAAGGAGTGCCAGCCTTGTCATCTTATGTCTCCTTTCTCAGTGTTTCTCAAATTTTCCTGCCCATCATTCCTCTAAAAAGTAGCTTTTATGACTCTGGCTCTGATAAAGATAGTCCCCATCACATGTGTCCACTCACTTGTAGAAGGCTTGGTTCTCGATTCCACATTTCCAAAGGTGCTTGCATGCTTCTGGAGTTGGAGCAAAATATGTGAGAATAATTTTCTTTTCCTACAAAAAAATCCCACATAGAAACAGCTGAGCGCAGGTGGAGAAGCGAAGGATGAAGTAGGCCAGGACCCTGACCCTTGGGCTGTCTGAGGGCTCCCCAGGACTTCAGGAAGAGGTTTCAGATAGGGGAAGGGACTTCCTGGCAGCTGGCCAGTTGGATGAGAAGGCCTGCAGGACCCGCCGGGGCAGAGCTCAGTTCAATGACTAAGTTCACACTGGGCAGGTCCAATCACAATAAGCCTCAGCTGCCACAGACTCAAAACCAAGAGAGCCCTCCACAGAGAAAGTGCTCCTGTCGTCTGCATTTTCTACTTCCTTTTAAAAAGTTGTTATCTTGGAATGCTCCTATAGAAGCAAAAGAATCTTTCACTGTCTGCATTTCTTGGAGGTATGGAACCTCCGGGTGTCACTAGCATCCCTGAGGAAGTCCTGGGCTCCAGGGCCTGGCCATTTCTCCATCCCTCACCTCCAGGTCTCTGCTTCTCATTCAGGTGGCTTAGTTCTAACCTGGATATGCCACTTTGGTTGAGCCCTGGCCATCAGAAACCACCCAGTGCCCCAGCCCTCCCTGAAGAGAAAGAAGCCAGCACTCACCTCTTTCTGACTTACGTATAAATAGAAAGTCTTTCCTTCAAATTTCAGCTTGGTCACCTCATTCCTACAAGCACAAAGAGAACACCTGTCACCTTGTTGTGGGCTGCTTGTTCACAGCTAAGTCTCGTAGATGCACAGCCCACCCTGACTGGAAGGGGCTCCAGGCACAGACACAGTTTTAGCCAAAATTAGAACTGAAACAAGACAGCAGCGCAGTGGCTTTAGAGAACAGTTGCTGAAACAGTTCAATCCACAGTTTTCTGGTCAATCACACCATAATAATAGGGTGATAGGAGGATTTCGGGCTCATCAACAGTGGCTGTAAAAGGGAAATGTTTGTATGGGAAGTAAGTCTAGGTTGAGAGGTACCGGGCCATTTCAGGATTTGGTTCATAATGCAGGTGCATTATCTGGATGGGACTGTCAAATGTAAGATGCCACAGGTAGCTGATGAGGCCAAAGTTCAAGATACAGCAAATAATGAAAAACAATGCAACCAGGTTCTGAGGGAGTTGAGTCTTTCAGGTGACTGTGCCACTGGATGGAAAATGCAGTTTAATGCAAACAAATGTCAAACGATCTCAGGGAGGGGGGCAGGGCAACATACCAAAGAGAGAGAACAGATTACATGGAACAGTCATGCAGCGTACTGACCAGGAAAGGGGCTTAGGGGTTTTTGTAGAAAAATCCTTGAAGCCACCAGCCCAGTGAATGGCTGCAGTAAAAGAGGCAAACAGGATACTGGGGTACGTCACCCGCGGGACAGACACAAATCAGAAGAAGTGACATGGTTACTGTACATGGCACAGCTTAGACCTCACCTTCACATACTGCTCTCAGCCTTGGTTACATTTACAGAAAGGAAAAATGACAGGGGTCTTAGGCGGATGTCCCTGAGAGCCAGAGAACTAGGCCTTAGGATCGATCACTCGTTACTTCTCTTCCATTTGCCTGACATAGCTGCCCTTTGGAGCCTGAAGGCCCTCCCATCTCACTGGGGGTGGAGTCCTTATTTTTGTACCCAACTGGGACCCCCAAGAAGGTCTGATCAGGCCTGTCTGTCTCCACTTCATTTCTTCCTCTTTGTAATTTCTAGGGAGATTTCCTCAATATATATCTTAGGAAGTAGCAGAAAGGTAGTGAGAACCACATACCCAATTTACTACTGGCCAAAACTGAGGGGACAGAGGAAGGTCACTTGTTTCCTGGAAATCATGGGTAAGTATGAGAGCTCACAACTCTGACTACCAGTTCTGAGCTAATACAAGCACATGGTATACCTTCCTTGTTTGATTTCCCTCCCAATCAATCAGTCACCCTCATACACATACAGAATACAATAAATATCAATTGATTAATATGGAAAGGAACACACCGATCATCTAGGCTTCAACAAACAAGATAGGAAAGTGGGAGAGTTTCTATTGGAAGTGAAGTTGGGTTTTACATCTATTATTTTAAAATTGAGACACAATGAAAAGCAGACTTCCTGAAGAAGTGTGATATGAGAGAAGCCACAGAATGAAAAGTTTGTGGGAGAATCAGGTGAGCATCAGGGCTTCTGGATGGGGAAGGATACTTTAGGGACTCCAGGTGCCTGAACAGGTGTGTCCTACTTGTTTCTAGCTACACATGCCTCCTACCAGGGACCTCATGAGACAGGCGGCCTGGTCAGAGTGTGGGCCAGGATCTGGGCCATCTAAGGAACATCAGAAAACCCAGCTATATCTAGGAAGCAAGGGTTCCTCACTGGGAGAGCGGTGCCCTGACCCTACTCATTGTCTTTTTGTGAAAAGTATTTTGTTGGACAGCAGACCCCAAATCCTCACCATTGTCACCCAGAGAGCACAGTGAGTGGGCCAACTTCAGAAGGCCTAGCAAACAGATGCGTTGGGGTGTACCCTTTTACTCAGTGCAGCAAACTGCCTTGTGAAGTGGCTGTTTTCCTGGGGGAATGGGACCTGGGTGGTCATGTCTGGCAGTGGGGGGTGGGGGGCAGTTTCACTAGCACTCTGGTTGATGATCAAATTACCATTGTGCACAAGAGCAATGGGGTTGGAAAGGTGGTGTTTGTCCACAAGCTTGGTGGGGGAGCTCAAGAGGACACAAGAAGATAGACACCTTGCAGCAAACCCCAGTAGAGAGCTCGCCAGGAAGCAGCTTTGTCCTCAGATTCCCCATCAGCTCTTCTGGAGAAGGCAAAGGACTGAAGACCGGAGCAAGCTTCCCCAGCCGAGCTCTGTTGGGTAAGGTAAGCCATTTGTTCAAGCCCATGGGAGGAGTTGGCCAGCTTAGACTCGGCAGTCTAAGGCCGAAAAGGTACAGAAATCACAGGGGCTTAGTACAACATACAGCATGTTCTGATGAGGCTGAAAGATGTTTGCATGGTCCAGAAAAGGGGCCTCCAGGAGAGCCAAATATCCATCAACAAGCCAGTCTGTGCTGCATCGGCTCCCAGATCCATTTAGAATAGACCCTGAACTCACAGGGTGGAGAGGAAGCAGTTCAGAGTAGCTTCAGCTGAGGTAGTGGCTCTTAGCTGCTAGAAATGGGAGTGGAGGAAGGGAGAGGGGAGCAAGGGTGGAGATGTGACTCCTGGAGGCTGAAGACACCTACAGCCTAAAGAGGGACAGAAGGGAGATAGAGCAGCATCCATGCTTGTGCAGGCAGTGCCCAAAGTGGGGCTTGGCCCACAGAGGGTGCAGGATAACTTCTATCTGCCCCAGGGGTGAGCCCCTCCTTCTTTAGGCCAGTGGGTAAGGAAGTAAGCACCCATGCGGATGCAATGGCCCTCAGTGGGGGACAGTCCCAAGGACTTTGCTTCCCTAACATTGGCTGCAGCCCCAGGTCTTTCATCTTACCTAGAAATCACCCTCCACACTCTTTGTCTCTCTGGAGAGACTGTTGGCTCTCAGGAACACCCCTTTGGAAGAACAGGATCCCTAGGCAGAGACCACTACCTCGATCAGTTATCATTATGGACGCAAGGCTTTGGAGAGGGCTCAGAACCATAACTGCCCAATCACAGACAAAGGACGTGGGAACCATAGCCCTCCCCAGTTGGTGACGTATAAAAAGCCCATTTTGGAAATGAAGATACTCACCATTTAATGAAGTGGACCCTCTTGTTTCCTTGCAGAACGACAAACCCAAAAGGAGTGAAGGCCAGAAATGCAGCATTTCCTGACACATCCTGCAACACAGAAAGACCTCTCATCAGGATGACATAGGCATGTAGGTGAAAGGGCGAGAAACGCAGTTGTTCGTCAGTGATACAGGGGTAATGTTTGGGAGTAGGTCACAGAGGGAGGAGCACTTGGATATAACAGGCACGCTACTCACCTTCCCTAAGCCTCAGTGCCCTTAAATGTAAGTTGTAACTAATCTTAGAAGGCTGCTGTGAATATCCAAAGAGAATGGCAAGCCCTCACACATTGTAAAATGGTGCAGTCACTTCGGAAAGTAGTTAACTTCTTCAAATTGTTAAAAAGAGTTGTTATACGGCCCAGCAGTTCCAATCCTAGATACCCAAGAAAACTGAAGACACACATTCACACAGAAACCTGGATGTAAATGCTCATGGTAGGATTATTCATAACAGCCAAAAAGTGGAAACAATCTAAATGTCCATCAACTGATAAATGAGTGAAAATGTGGTGTATACATATAGTGGGATATTACTCAGCAGCAAGAGGGACGCAGTACTGATACCTGCTATAATGTGGATGAACCTCGAAAACATCGGGCTAGGTGAAAGAAGCCAGGCACAAAAGATCACATGTTGTAGGATTCCATGTGTATGAAATGTACAGAATAGGTACATCCACAGGGACAAAAGATTACTGGTTGCCAGGGCTGTGGGGAAGGGGAGATACATAGGGAGCGACAGCTAATAGATACAGGTTTCTTTTTTGGGGAGATGAAAATGTTTTAAAGTTCGTGGTGGTAATTGCATAACTCTGTTACTAAAACTAAAACTACTGCATTACACACTTTAAAAGGATGAGTTTTACCATATGTGAGTTATATCTCAAAAAAGCTGTTGAGAGACAGAGAGAGAATGAATGGCGGTTATTATTACAATGGCCCTACACACTGGGCTCCCTCACAAAGTTTAGCTAAAGAAAAGATATGAAGCAAGCAGCTATGGGGAATAGCCACGGTCAATCCTGTGGTGCCTGAACCATCAAAGAGGCCTCCTGACCACTGGTCACTATCAGTTTGTACTGGTTACTCTCAGTTTGTAAATACCAGGCTTGAGGTTCTGCCGAGCCAAGAGGGGAGAAGCTGTACGTCATGGCTGTCTCACATAGGAAATGAGCGCCATGAGGGCCAGGCTGGCATGGGGCACAGAAAGCAGGTTGATGGATTGTGCTCTCTCTGAGGAACTTTCTTTGCGATAGGGACCTGAGGGGAGAAACTCTCTGTCAGCGTGTGAATGTGCTCAAGTGGCCAGAAAATTATGCCAGGATGTTGGTCAAACGTGCATGTAGGACATTTGTCTGAGCCATAGCTCATATGGTGCAATAGGGTCAGGCACCTAGTATGAGGCATCCAAGTGGGGGCTATGGCTGTCAGGCTTTCCTAGTTTTTCCCACTTTCAAGTTTTGGCTTCTTGGCATACATACTCAGTCTGATCAGGTCTAAGAATAAAAAGCAGGCCTGGGCAGGGCCCCATGAGCCTTGACCCAAAGAAGAAATGCAGTTTTGTCTTAAAACTCTTTAGAGTCAGGTTCCGGGTATGAACATCTGGGCCCAGGGAATAAATTAAGTATATGTTTTGCAAACATTTCCACTTAATGTATTGTTAGTATTGTCCTTTCCTCAGGGTCTATTGTGATACCGACACTTGGCTGCAAGCACAGTGTCCTTCAACCCAGGGGCAACAGCAAAAAGCTGTTTAAAAATAACCTGAATGGAGATACTGTGAAGCCACAGGGCTGGTTTTCCTCCTGCCTGTCATCAGTCCTTGGTGGTGGTTATTAATACCTGAGTGCCAGCACTGCACAAAAACATGGTCCCTGGCCAGGGCACCCATGCTAACCCAGCAGGTTTGCCTATGTTGGATACATCTGCCCACTGTGCAGGCAGGACCCAACGAAGTCCAGGAAAAAAGACAGAGACTTGAGAGGGTGGAAGCCTTGCCTTATTCATAATCACAGGACAGGCTCCAGGAAATATTTATCAGATGAATGTGTAAGACAAGGAGGTGGGCCAGAGGGGCTGGGGGTAGGGGAGTACACATGTGAGCAAAAACAGGAGAGGAGGGCACAGGTGCAGTGGAGGTAGGGAGGGCAATTTACAGTGTCTTACAGTGTCTAGGAAAGGCCTAGAAAGAATGGGTGGAAGGATGGAAAGAAAGGGTCAGGTCAGCAGAGGACTGTGGGTGGCTAGAAATACTGGGTAAGGAATAGGGAGGGGAAGGGCCTCCACCTGCTTCTTGCACTCCTGACCCACGCAGGTAACAGGGCAGAGGAGCACCTGTGCCGTGACCATAGCGTCATGGGTCCTGTGTCAGGCCACGCAGACCCAGGCTCTGGCTTGGCCCCCTCACTGCCTGTCCCTTCATTTCTCCATGTTTCACATTCCTCATTGTAAAATTAGGGTTGAGAACACTGTCTACATCTTAGGTTGTGCTTAGTAGGCACTCAGTACATGCTAGGGGTCGTGTTAATACGAGTTTGTTGCACTTAATACAAAATCTTTTTTTTTTTTTAATGTATTTTACTATTTTTCCTGACACTGATGGATTTAATTTTTGCTAGTTAGGAAATGAGGGTGTGGGAAGTTGAGGTAGAAAGAGAGAAGTCATTCAATGTTGGGGGCCCATGGAGAAGGGGGATTTGGGTGATCCATTTGGGATTTGGGGTAAAAGTGAAGCAGGCAGAAGAGGAAGGAGACAAGCTGTGACAGATTCCTGAGGGTCGTCCCAGTGACAGGCCTCTCTGGCTATAGCACAGAGGGTCCTCCCACAAGCTGGGAAGAACTGGCCAGGCTGTCTGTTGGCACTGTCCATCTGCACCGTCCAGACACCTCAGGGCTGGCCTCTGGGTGAAGGCAGGTGTTGGAGTTAAAGGGGGAAAAGCCTCTCCTGACCAGACTGACTGATTCAGAACAGGGAGCAAACTAAGAATAAACC
This sequence comes from Lynx rufus, assembly GCF_022079265.1. Classification (NCBI taxonomy): domain Eukaryota; kingdom Metazoa; phylum Chordata; class Mammalia; order Carnivora; family Felidae; genus Lynx; species Lynx rufus. The sequence goes on along the minus strand of NW_025814827.1, from coordinate 31,001,162 downwards.
CCAATCAGATGCCACATCACTCCGGTAAGTAATAATAGCACCTTGAGCAATCCCAATCCAGTCTCTCACATGGAGAGATCAGTTTTTCAAACTGCTTCCAATGCAATGTTGTGGATGAGGGCTGCTGCAAAGCTGGGCACCTGTGTGTCTACAGGGGCCAGGGCAGCTGGAAGGTTTGCTTCTTATCTGTGGCATGTGAGGAGCAGGACCTGGAATTACAGAGAAAAGCCTCACATCTGTACCAGCACAAAAACACAAACAGGCAGCCACGAAGACACCTTCTCCAGAGCCTTCCCAGTTTCTTCCACTAACATGTTATTCTCATGGGATTTGTGTGCAAAGGACAAGTTATATGACAAGAAGAGAAGGAAATGAGGACGAGGAGAGATGTGACACAGAAAGTGGTAACCTGTTCCTCAGATCTTCCGTGTTATCAAGTTGGAGGCTATCTTTCCTCTTTGTTCCCTTCCCATCCCAACAAGATCAGGACCCACAGGACTGAACATTAATGGATCCGAAAGGTGGAATAAAAACTTGCGTCTTGACAGCCACACAGCAGATATTGCCAGCCCCATTGTACATCAGATAATGGTCTAAAGTATTTGGTTCACTTCTACAGTTGTGAGGTACGAAATTCATTTTCAGTTTTTCATCCTTGTAGAAAGAGCTTCATTCTTGGCTTAGGAATTTAGCCCGGCTTCTTATTTACTCTGTGACTTAACTTCTCTGAGACTCAATTTCCTCATTTCTCAAACGAGGGCCATAATACATACTTTAAGAAATACTGCTTCTTTCTGATTTTAGGGTGATGGCCTAAATAACTTATTGCCAAGACATGGCCAACAGTGGTTTTTCTTGGAGGGGCTGGATTTGCACAGAGTCCTTTCACATGTTCAAGTAGAAACCACCATGAAACTCAACATGCATCAGTTCGATGTCGTCAAAGGCTCACCCTAAGATGATAGCTCTGCCCAGAAAAGGATTTTTGGAAATCACAGCAACTGACTGGTTCTGGGAAGTAGGGACATCTGGCCACCTTTGCCCAGTCCCCATGGGTTCCACCTCGGGATACAACGAAGCAGCCTTCTGTCTACTGCTGCCCTGGAGGACATCCTGGGTATGCCAGAGTCAGAACCAGGGCATTCTTTCGAGATCATCCAATCCCCTCTCTGGAGTATGACTTAAACTAATTCGATATGGGTAGATGAAACCTCTATTTTAGAAACCTCAGGGAAGAAGATTCCACATGGTCTTCCACACACTTACACCCATCCCTGAAAGCTTATAGCTAGGAACTTTACGTTAAATCAGTCATGAAAATCACCCAGTTTTAGTATACTTAAACATGGTCCCAAGAAACTACATAGAATGGAAATTAGGAGGCAGCCCTTTAAGAGCCTTGGCATCACCCCATGAAAGATCAGAAATGGAAATCTTGGCATATACTTGCCATGTAAGTGGCTTTAGTCAAGTTCTTCATCTCAGCAGTAAGCCCACCATTCTCTGTACAGTGCAACCAAGAGGGGCCCACTGGGGGATGAGGGTTAGTCATCACCAATCCTTCTTTCGTCTGTTTCTCTGAGGTCAGAGGCAACTTGTCAAGATGGGGAAGGGAGTTTATTTAGAGAGGAGCCTAGGTGGCTGATTATGAAATTAATGATCCTATTTAAGGTCAGAGGAATGAAGCTGTAATTTTATTTGTATGGTTGCTCTAACCTAGATCCTGCTGAAATCAATTTTCTCCTGGTCTGTACAGGACAGACATAAAGTCACTTGGTGAACTTACGTTAAATTTTTCTACGGTGATTTCAGTAGTGTCGTAGGTCCTCTACCAGAGTTGGTAGTGAGTCCTGCTTTGTTCCTAAATAAATGCCATCTCCCCAGAAGGAAGACCAGGAATGGTAACTGAAAAAGCACAGCACTGAGGTGTTCAGACAGCCCTGGGTTCGAGTCCGAGTACTGCCCTTACCAGTAACTCTGGACATGTTAGTTGGTCCCTCAGAGTCTCAGTGTTCTTATCTTGAGGACAAGAACATCTTCTTGGCAGTATCGTTATAAAGATGAAATGAGATCGTATATGTAAGTGCCTGGCATCTGCAGGCTCTCAGTAGATGGCACCTTCATGACTCATGATAAGGCTGGGTACAGGCTGGGTGTCTGCGATGGGTCTGGCTACTATATAAACCTCAAGAGGGTAAGAAGCCACAGTCTGGGCCTACAGGAGATCCAGGGCAAACAACCAGTCCCAGGGGCTCCAGGAAGGAACAAGATGGTAGCTCCTGAGGTTGGAGAGGTATCAGAGCTGGAGCAAATGCAGCACTGGGCTGCCAGGGGTTTGTTCCAGTCTCCTGCTCTAGGCTGCAGGCTTGGTCTTCTGGGGGCTCCTGTCAGGAGGAGATGGGGTCTGAGGGGAGATGCAGAGAGCTCAGGACAGCGTGTGCAAGTTCAGAGCCTGGGTATTACTGTAAGCCAGCCCGCTGCTGGAGCCCTCTGCCTGTCCCACCCAGAGTCGGCAGGATCTTGTCTTCCCGGTCCCAGGGCCAGACAAGGACACTTTGGGCAGAAAGAAACCATCAGTGTGGACAGGAAGAACAGCAGCTTCTTAATCAGTCCAGGAGAATAGAGCCCAGCTGAAGCCTTGTTCTACTCTCATTTAATTATCAAAACGATTCCTCTTCTTCTGTCCTCCCTAGGGCTGTGTGCCCCAGATTCCCTGGGCCCAGTAATTGCCTCTCTGTTAATAGAAATCATCGGTATTTATTACACTGAGTGCTCCAGCTTATTTCAGCTCTCCTTGTAGCAACATTAAGGGGAGTGCCTAGTAGCATATCACCAAAGTAACCCTACTTAATGACAAGAGTAAAGGCTCCTGAACCGTCCTTGCTCAGCAGGCCTAAGGAAAGCATGAGCTGCAGTTCAGTAGAGACAAGCTGAGGGACCCTGTGTGGGGTCTGCAGCAGGGTCCTGGCTCTGGCTGAGCAAGAAGTATAGGGCCTGGAAACCAGGGATTGGAAGCCCAGTGCAATGATCGTGCCCACCATCTCCCCAGGGGGAGTCTCCTGGGGGCTTCTGTTCCTCCTAGATATATAACAACAGGGAAGTGACTTGAGTTCAAATTCTTGTTCTACTGCTCAGGGCCTTGTAAATTGTCTCCTGGAGCTTTTGTCTTCTTACTTATAAGCCAGGAAGAGTAAGATCCACCTCCCAGGGCTGACAGGATTAAATGAGAAAATAACGTGAAAGGATTCCAGGGCGTCTGCCATGGAAGGCATGCCACAAATGTTTGTTCCCTCCTTCCTTCTTTGAGTTGATGCCGTGGGGATGGAATGATGTGAGGGACTGGGCCTCACACAGTGCCTGGCATTAATAGGGGTTTCTTCCTGCAGCCTCTTCAGCCTCTGTGTCTAATAATGGGCAAACTCATCACAGATGGGGCTGAGCCAGGAGCCCCACAGTCCTAGGGTGCACATGGACTTGGGCTGGACACCAGGCTGGCTGCCACTGTAGCTTCCAGACCCACTTAGGCACATAGGTGGAGAATCCCTCCCACCTCTGCTCAGTTGTACTCAGGTTCACTGTCTACCATCTATCTGCCCACTCTGCTGTCAGATGTCAGCCTCACCCAGGGACACATCTCTGAAAAGGTGGGTGCCCTGTGTGGCCTCAAGGGGCCCAGGCAGGTTTGGAGGTGACCTGGCACCTTATGATAAAGATAGCTGTCTCTAGGCAGCTATGGCTTTTAAGGTCCTGACGTGACTCAGCAGTTCGTGGAGCACAGTCACTGAGTACCTGCTGTGTACTTTCACACAGGTGAGGAAAGCAAGGCTCAGAGAAGCCTGTGAGGGCCTCAGAAAGCAAGAGATCAGTGCTGGAGCCAAGGTCAGCTGACTATGAAGTCCTCTTCAGTCCTATGCAGGCCCCCTACCGATGGTATCTGAGCAATTAACAGAGGTTAAACTATATCTGTCATGCAAGGGCAGTATTTAGGAAGCTTTGCTAAATCATTTGTAAATAACTATGCATCATCTTTCTTTCTTTTTTTTTGGTACGAACAGGCATAAATGTGTTTTCTGACAGTGCTGGCCCTCCTCAAGAACACAGGGGTTATCTGGTAGTAGGCTGTGCTGGTGAATAGGGAACTCTGTGGGGTGGGAAAGGTGACCAGGGTTTCTAAGTTGCCAGAATGTTCTAAAAGTTCCTATTTGAAGTTTCAGCATAAAATCCTATGTAAGAACAAGTCACCATCACCTTAGCAAGAGGGTAAGGGATATGCAATTCTGCCCCTACATCACTGGATTCCTTGCTTTCTATTCTGTTCTTTTAATTTTTGTTGGAAACTTCTAGTGTTCCCTCACCTATTAGGAAGAAATGGTCAATGCCCACCTGCTCCCATGGGATACTGGCTCCTTCAGATCAGTTTCAGAATCTGGTGGTACTGGTGCCTCTCCAGTACTAGAAAGAGAGAGGCAAAAATCTGGGGACACTGAGGCAAAGACCGGGAGTGTCAAACCAACTGGGATGTGGAGATGAAGTGGGGGGACACAGCCAGAGAGAGAGAGGAAGAGGTCATGTGTCTCCGCTGCTCTCCACAGTGACTGTGGCTGCTTAAGCTCTTCTCCAGAATGCCAGACACATGTGAGCAATTACAGAGGTTTCCTCTGGGCAGAGCCTCCCTGGCTGGTTCCTGCCTCACCCTCCCAGGCGCATAATGGAATTAAATGCTACTCCACTGCAGTTCCGCGCAGTGACTTACGCTATTGCAGTCAATAAAATCCACTCTTGGAAAGAAACTAGATTACAGGTCAGGGAAGGGTGGGCAGTCCGCTGAGCGGCCTCTGATCATTCCCTGTGGGGGGACTTCCACATCCTCTCTCTTCATTTCCACCAAATTACCCACTGCAGCCAAAGTGGGGCCTCAGCTTTGGATTTGTTATTTAGATTGACTTTGCCTGGGACCCTCCGACATTGATGTGGCACCACAAATTATGCAGCATGGAAGCCAGGGGAGTTTCCAAGAGGAGATACATTTTTTTTTTCTGGCATCTGTCACTAAAAGAGCCAAGCTACCAGATCCTGAAGGTGGATGGTGCAGGCATGTGCTTCTTCCCTGCCTGTTGCCCTTGGGAGGAGGCAAAGTCAGTGGTCTCAGACCACAGGGGTCTTACCTTACATGGGTGAGGGTCCACTCCATACGTCTCCAATGTCTGTGCTTTTCTTAAAAAGTTCAGCTCTGATGTTGCTGGTGTTTGACCACTGGAATAAAAGGAAATGAGATGATTTCAGGGTTTCCTGTTCTCTTAGATTCCTGAGGTAAACTTTCCATTATTAAGAAGCACTCAGGGTGGGGCGCCTAGATGGCTCAGTCAGTTAAGCGTCCGACTTTGGCTCAGGTCATGATCTCACAGTTTGTGGGTTCGAGCCCCGCATCGGGTTCTGTGCTGACAGCTTGGAGCCTGGAGCCTGCTTCTGATTCTGTGTCTCCCTCTCTCTCTGCCCCTCCCCTGCTCACGCTGTCTCTGCCTCTCAAAAATAAATAAATTAAAAAAAAAAAAGTGCTCAGGGTAAGCCTTATAGTCCAATTTTCCCATAGAGTGTGTGCTCCCTGCCCTATTCTAGTACCAGCTTCAGAAACTCCTGTCTGGGGTCAGAAACTCAGATGTCCTCAGACTGAGGCCAGCTACATAATAAATGACATGGGGTGTACAGTAGGGAGTGGTGGGGTTGGGGTCACTATGGCAAGCTGGGAAGTGCTACCCCATCTAATGAGGGCAGCTGCTCCTCAGCTCTAAGACTAGTCCTGTGGGAATGCAGGGCCGAGCACCACTGGATGTGCTTTTTCAAAGAGCAGTCAGAGATACTGATTTCTGTGTACTATTTCTCAATTTTAAATACTCCGGGGGCAAACAAAACACACTTGTAGGCTGACTGCAGGCCATGGGTGTCTTGTCTTGACTTATGACTGAAATACAAAGCAGAGACCTGTATATCTTGCTGGTGCTGCCCAACCCTCTTCCTTTACCAGCAGGGAACATGGGAATGGAGGGTGAAGAGACACAGCAGGAGACAGTGCTGAGCCCCCCAGACCACAATAGCGGTCTGTCTGTCCATGGGGTGATGACTGAAAGGAAGAAAGCACCTCTGGTGCCCAGTCATCTGAGGAAGGGGTCTCTAGCATCATTCCCTTCCCAGCTACCTCATGAGTAGGTCCTTTCATGAGCTCCACACAGAACAGGTGGCAGTGTCTCCTTGGCTGCCCTCAGGGTCTGGATCCCTGGTGGAGCAGACACACTCCTGCAGATGTTGAGTAGGTTTCAGTGTGAGGAGGGGTGGGAATTTGTCAAGTCAACAGTGACTCCAATGGCTGGTGGGTGGGACTGAGCTGCTCATGTCTAAGTTCATTATTTGTCTTGAGTAATACTGGTAAGTGCAGGAAGACAAGGAGGTGCAGGCCAGATTCTCCCTAGTGTCCCTCTGGATGGGTGTCAATCAGCACATTTATGTGCAAGTCTCCATGTTGCTTGTGTAAAATCTACCAAGAAATACATTGCACAATCTGGGCCTTCCAGGAGCTCATGTTAGAGTTGGAGGAAGGTAACACACATTTCCACATGCTAGTGATGCAGCCAGCCCGTGCAAGTAGGCATTATGTTGACTGCAGATTCCTACATCTGCCAGAGCACCTGAGGTGCAGAGAAGGTGCCTGGGAAATGTTTGTGAGGCAGACAGAACGCTGGGCACCAGGGGCAGCTGAGAACCACTGCCCCTTCCAGGGAGCTTATTCATTCCCTGTCTGGAAACTGGAAGATCTTGTGGGCTCCATCCAGTCTTGGAGTTGGCCCAAACCTCCGGGGCCCTCAAAGTGGGCATCATTTCCTGGGGGATCCCCTGTCTCCTACTAGGTTTCTGGATGACTGTCCCCACTACTCTCACACCTCCTAAAACCCTCCTGGCAGCGCCTCTTGGCTGTCCCAGGACAGCCCTGAAGTCTCCTTTGAACAAACCATGAGCCTTCTCAAAGGTCGATGTTTGTTCTGACCTTTACCACAAGGGGCCGCTGTTTCCCTAACAGTGATGGGAGGAGCCCTCCAGCTTTGGCAAGGACACACCAGTACTGGGAGAGGGATGGGGCTGGAGAAGGATGGAGAGCTGCTAGGATTCTACCTCCGTTAGGTGTCTCCATTCCCCTGGGAGGGAGGGAGCCAGTCCCTGCCACACGCTCTGGGCAGGCGGTCTGCTTGCAAAGGCTAAGGAGGTTTTAGGGACATAATTTTGGTAGAATATTCTGAGTGTAAGTGAGGATTTTGTGTTTTGGGGTGGGGGAGCTCAGGGAGTCAGGGTAGGAACTAGTTTAAACTTAATATTAACGCTAGAAATGTCTTTCCCCCCACTTCGGCATTATCCTTCCCCAGAAAGGTAGTTACACCAACATTGACAAAGATTTCTAAAAATTGTAATGTACTAATGTGTTTTATTTTACAGCGCTACAGTGTATATGGCCTTTTTCTTCATAGTTTGTCAGTTTGGGGTATATGTGCTCCAGAATGCCACACAAAGTAGAGCCCATACACTCTATTGTTGCCTTTTTTTTTCTTTAAATCAATCTTTGTAGAAAATCCTATTTCACGTGGGTGAAAGGACACATTAATGCTATTTTATGGAATGTGGCATATTCTGAAAAAACTAAGAATATGAGGAGGACAAGCCCCCTGCTTCCAGCCTCTTCTCTGCCCCTTCCTTCTGTGCAGTGCTGTGGGGTTGAGTGAGGCAGTGCTGAAGACACAGCCCCTGAACCAAGAGCTCTCAGGGCACCCCCAGTGTTCATGAACTAGGCTAGCTCTGCACAGTCCCATCCCCTGACCCAGAAGCCACCTATCACACTGTCACAGACTGAAGGCAGAGGCTTGCCCATGTTTCATATGCCTCCTCTCACTTTTTTCTCTTCTGCTGTTTATGTTTTTTTTTTCCTTTTCCCCAGTCCATGCTTCTTCCTCTGTCTCATCATTTATCTTAGTAACGTGAATACTTTTCAGAGGCCAATCTCTCTCTGTTTTCCTTACAATACAATGTCCCTCTTGCCCTTGGGCTTCAGCCTACTCTATAGGGCTTTGGGGTTGTGCTGTCAGTGCAATGCTGAAAATGGTACATCCCGGAGTCAGGATGCAGCATGGGGCTTGTATGCTCAGGCTGTGGGGGACAGAGTGTCCTGAGCCTCAACTGAGTGTCACATACCTGAGTTCTGTCTTGTGAATCTCAGCAATTTTCCTTTCCAGCTTCTCTGAATGTTTCGGGAAAAACTGGAACTTGGAGCTGTAGCCTTCAGGGTGTTTCCCTGGGTCATAATCCCCAATCTCCGCTTGCAAAAGGAAAGCAGAGTAAAACAGTTGTGGAGGTAGGTAAATCAGCACTGGTAAAGCAACAAGAGATGAACACACAGAGCAAAAGCCAAAGCACACACCACATTTCCAAAGAACAGTGGATCTTGAGTGTGGCTGTGGGTTAGGTGGAAGGAGTGCTCCTCAGAAGAAGCATGCGCCACCCTTGTTTTCCCAGATGTGCACCCTGGGGTGATATCAAGTCTAAGCAGATACCAGAGCCAAGCCTGTATTCTGTGGTCACCACAAGTAAACATCCAATAGAAAAGCAGAAGCTTGTATCACGGTCTTTATCTATTCAGCCTTGAGAAAAGGTCCTGGGATCATAGCTCTTGGTGGCGCACAAGAAACCGAGCTGCATCAGGAAGAGCGAGCCTCTTGGGCCTGAGCCAGATCAGAAGTCTAAAGTGTCAGTTTTGAGGATTTTAGCAGGGACACATTGATGAATGAGCCATGACCCAAACTCAGAACTCCGCTCTCAGTCAAAATCAAATCAAATCAAATCAAATCAAATCAAATCAAATCAAATCAAATCAAATCAAATGAATATATTTGAGTAAATATTCATTGAGGGTGCCATTGACCAGGTGCCACGCCCCTCTGAGAGAACCTCAAGAGTAGCAAGACTGAAACTGGTCTTTGAGTTCTGGAGCACCAGGTCCTAAGGCTGATTTCCTAGCTTCCTGCATGGGGCGCTGTTTCTCCTCTACCCATGTAGAGAGACAAAGAGTCCATCCCTAACGCTGCCAGGATCTCAGATCAGTGAGATTTCCATAGGGTAGTGTGGTGGGCCCATGACACTCTCCACAAAGCAGATCAGAACCCAGTCCTCTGCACAGGAAGGGCTCCACAGGGAACATCGTGCCTATGTTAGGACAAAGTATGTTAGAAGTGCCAGCTGCTTTGTATTTGTCCTTTCTCCTTCGTTAGTGAGAACCACAACCAGGGCCTGTGCGAAATCTTGAGGGGAGAATAAATATTAAGAGGAAAATGTGCCCTCCTCTCACAGCTGAATATTGTACTTGTGCACAAAGCTACTCATTGTGTCTTCCAAATTACTTGGGAATTTCTATCATTCTGCAAGAGACTAAAAGCTTCCCTGGGCCTACAGTCCAGAGTGACCTTGAGCCATGAAGTCATTTATTATAATTTTATTTAGAAAGCTCCAAGTAGAAAACATCAATATTGGATATCAACTACTTTTTTAAAGGAAAATAAGAAAAAGAAAAATTCAATGTTGTCAGGGTAAAACTGAAGGAAATAATAGAGTTTAAAATCTCACTTAAACCAAGTTTTCTCCTTTAAAAATGAAAGGGGCCTCTTTGGGTAGCTTAGAGTTGCTTAGCTCTAGTTGGGTAGCTTAGGTAGGCACCTTCTAGAGTTGCCGGTTAGGTGATTTTTTAAAAACAGGACTCTCAGAAGTCAAACTTGCTATGTGTTGACTTTTACATTCTTTTTCAAAAAAAATTTTTTAATGTGTGTTTATTTTTGAGAGAGAGACAGAGCTCGAACAGGGGAGGGGCAGAGAGAGAGTGAGACACAGAATCCAAAGCAGACTCCAGGCTCTGGGCACCAGCAACCCCCCCACCCCCCCATAAAGGGCTTGAACTCATGAACCATGACCTACACTGAAGTTGGACGCTTAACTGACTGAGCCACCCAGGTACCCCTGACTTTTACATTCTTAACACAGCTATGATATTTCTCTTAACAGATGAACTGAAGTTTCTTTTTGGCAAGCATTTTCCAGGTTCTCTCCACAAAGTAGCTTCCTGGAGTTCACAGATTTCCAATTGAGAGTTCAGATTCTTTGAAGGAAACTTCATGATTTTAGTGTAGTCCTGAACAATCTGGGGACAGTTCAGGCCTAAGGACTAAGGGAAGCCTTAGAAGTGGCACTCAGGAGCCCCTGTACTTCATGGAAGGAGAAGGCATCACATAGATGAAGAGTGCATACCTTTCCCAATGTTTTGCAAAAAAAAAAAAAAAAAAAAAAGCCAGTCTGGGAATCTGCTGGATACAGACTCAACTCTACACTATTAGCATGTTAGGAAATATATCTGTTACTTGTAAACATTTCAACTTTGAACACTCTGAATGGAAAGGTCTCTGAGAAACCAGAATTCCAAGATACTTCACACCTTTGAGATTTGCATGTAAAGTCTTAGAAAAATTGATTCAGATGACTCTCCAGAGTCCCAGTAACTCTATCAACCAAGGGTGGAGGAAATCCCAAACAGAGTCATGATGACCTAAAGAAGCCCGCAGGAAGACCTTAGGCACAGTTTAGCGTTGAGTGGTCAGAGCTTTCTGGGACTAAGGAGGCTAGGCAAAGAAGCTCTCCAACCTAGACTCTGCTTCAAGTTAGATACTGTTTATATCCAAGAAGTAGTCATCTGTGGTGACTGAAATAATATAATCAGGACTTAGCATGAAAGCAAGTTCATTCATCCTGTCAAAAGTCATTACCTTGAAGGATATAAGCTGCTAACAAGGCAGCATCTGATGTTTTACAGAGGAGACGGCCATGGTAGAGATCCCTTTTGATCTGTAGGAAGACTAAATACCTAGAGAGAAAAGAGAGGGTGAACTATAAAGGATTTCTCTGATTTCTTTAAAGACATAAGTATGTAATATAAGCCTATGAAATTTTTAAATGAATTTTAAATGAATTTAAATGAATTTTAAAAACAAAAACTTAAAATGGCACCACAGAACAAACATATTTTCCATTTCCCTGAAGACTTTTTTAAGTGCTTTGCCCTGAACTGATTTGGGATTGAATTCAAAACAACTTGTTAGTTTCCTTCGGTAGCTCTAAACAGAAACGGTGCTTCCTGGCAAAAGCACTGTGTCCTCCCTCCCAGTGTTGGGTTTTGGAAGGAGCCAGCCCTGGCCCATTCGATGCTGAAAAAGAAACCTGTGTCAGCAGAGAGGGGCCAGTTGGGCTTCTCCCTGCCTAGGACTCTGGCTGATGTTTCTTCTTAAGAAGTGGAATGGAGCATGAAGGAACCAGCCCAAGGAAGAGTTCTGCCTCAGCTTGCCAAACCAATCTGTCCATATGTGGAACGGCCTTCAATTGTTGGCTGAGCTCAATAGCAGTGAAGGAAGCATAGAAACCTGTGGCTAGCATTTCTTCAAACAGAGAAAACTCTCACCTCAGTAGAAGCAGGACATCAAGAGCAACAGCGGATAGTAGCTGATGTGTACTGAGCACTTCCTATCTGCCAGGCCAGGTGTTATGTACTTTGCATGCATAGCTCATCTAATTCTCACTTAATACTTTGAAATAGGTACTATGATCCACCCCCCCCCCCACCTTTTAGAAAAAATTTAATTCCAATATAGTTAACATACAGTGTTGTATCATCCCCCCTTTTTAAGATAAGGAAACTGAGGCTTAAGTAATTTTCTCAAGGGCACACAACTGGGAAGTGGCAGAGTCAGGATTCAAATTCAGGACTGACTATAAGACTCCTGAGGTTGGCTCTTAGTCACTGTTAAATGGCCCTGTCCCTTTGGTGGGACATGGAAGCAAATCTTTTGTCCCTCACTCACTGATCATTCCCTGGGCCTGAGTTCATATATCACTCCTTCTACAGCTCTCTGTGCTACAATTCAGGGATACTGGACTAAAGGAGATAGCTGAAACGGACAACAAGGCTCTGGGCACTGATTCTCAATGTGGTGGTGAGGAAAACATCCCCCGGGGTGGGGGGAGAGCACATCAGAATCTGTGTGTATCTTCTTGCTCCTGGGTTTGATAAAAGCCCTGCTGAAGCCTTCTGATTTGCTCCCTTCCCACCCAGGGGGGACATGCTCCTCCTCACCCTGAGAACCATTATCTTTATCAGGCATCTTTATCAATGGGTGCATGGCAGGTGCCTCCAGTGAGCTGGAAAGGAAACAGGCTTTCCACTGCTGGGTGGGGTTTATTCAGACTTTTGGAGGTAGGACATCTACAGGGGGGTCAAGGGTAAGGCCACAGGAACATTGTTAGACAATGGTGCAGCAATTAGAGGGGGTAGGGGAAGGAGGGGCAAGTCAACATCCTAAAAAAACCAAAGCACATTCTTTAGATGACAAGAAGAAATGAACTCAAGACCAACATCTATAGGCCTGACAGGAGGATTCACTTCTTTATGACCTCGTCTCAGACACTATCACTTCTGCTTTATTCTGTTTGTTAGCAAGTCACTAAGTCCAAGAAAGAATCAGCCAACAGCTTCAGGGTACAGAGTTGTATTAGGGGTCCCCCCTCCCTTTTCTGCTACAGTGGCTTTCATCAAGCTTCATGTTTTATTCACTGAAGGAGGTAACCAGTGACTCACTGTTGCTGGACATGAAAATATATCCCATGTGACCCACAGCATTCTTAGACCTATTCTCAAGAGAACCTGGCACATTCTCCCCTGCCATGCATGGGCCTAAGGAAGTCTCTCTTGTTGCCTGAGATACCGCCACTAGGGCCACTTTGTTTCCAGCCAGGAGATCGGCCTGCCAGGGCCACGTAGCGTTCCCAGCTCCTGATGAACAGGCTGGCTTGGTTACCCAATCTTAGAACCTCAGAATAGGAGCTGTAGAGCCTAATTCTCTCATAGGCGAGGAAACAGAGGCTATACATATAGAGTGACTTTTCTGAGGTGACACAGTGATCAGAGTCAAGGAAGATCTCCTGACTCAAGGCCTGATGCTTTTCCTACCCCCGTGGTAATTCAGTTAGTTGTCAGTTAGCAAGAAAGGGGTCCTGAATACAGGCAAGAGAACTGTGTCATCAGGGAGAAATTCTCATCGGAACCGAACAAGAAATCAACTTTAGACCAGATTTAAGACAAGCCTGTTCCTTAGGACACGTTTTTGGGTAAACTTTACTTATCTCTTCCTGGCCTCACCTCCATTTTTGTTTTAATGCCAACATTGTCCTAAATTGAGGGAGGTGTGAATTGGGACCGTCTGATGGCAGAGCAAGTGAAAACCTAAAAGACAGCCAAGGAAAATTATCTTTCTGTGACATGTACATCTCTCCAAGGTATTGGCTGTGGCACTGTGCTTTCTGATATCAAAGTGTAGAGACGAATCCACAGATATTTCCAGAATTAAAAGTTCTGACTTCAGGAAAGCAGTGGTGTCTCCTGAAGAGTTTCTCCCAAGATTTTTTTTCTTTGGACTCAACTTTCCTTTATCAGACTCTTTCCCTGGCCTCCTCTATTTTCTACCACCCCTTTTCTTTAATCATGTTTAGAATGTTTTCTTCCCCCATACTAGCCTGCAAGCTCCTTGGAGTCAGAGATGATTTTTTAATTCACTTTTAATATTCTTCTAGAGAGCTTGTACATCCTTTACTTAGCTCACCTAATTGCCCTCCCTCCCAGCCACCATCCATCCCTCCATCCCTCCATCCAGTTCTGAGCACTTACTGTGCCAGGCACTGTCATGGGTTCTGGGAATACAGAAGGGAACAAAACTGAGTCCCTACTCTTTTTTTTTTTTAAAAATTTTTTTTTTTTTCAACGTTTATTTATTTTTGGGGGGACAGAGAGAGACAGAGCATGAACAGGGGAGGGGCAGAGAGAGAGGGAGACACAGAATCGGAAACAGGCTCCAGGCTCTGAGCCATCAGCCCAGAGCCCGACGCGGGGCTCGAACTCACGGGCCGCGAGATCGTGACCTGGCTGAAGTCGGACGCTTAACCGACTGCGCCACCCAGGCGCCCCCTGAGTCCCTACTCTTAATGGAGTTTACATTCCAGTGGGGAGAGACAGATACAAAACAATAACAAAACAATAATGATTTACTGAGTGCATGTTGTGAGCCACACATTGTACTGTGTTTTTTTGTTTCATTTTATTTTGTTGTCCTAACTAGGCTCCACGTCCAACATGGGCCTCAAACTTACAACCCTGAGATCAGGAGTCATACATTCTACCAACTCAGCCAGCCAGGCACCACCACACTGTACTGTTGAACACGTACTGTCTCATGCAGTCCTCACAGTGACTCTGAGGTGACTACTGTTTTTATTGTGCTTCACAGATGAAGAAACTGACTGACTGCAGAGACTGTTGCTTGCTTGGTCACACAGCTAGTTAAAGAACAACCTAGAATTTATACCCAGTTCTTTTTGATTCCTTGGTCTGGGGTCAGCAAACTATGGCCTGCCACCAGAGTTTCCAATGAAATAAGGCAAAATTTTAGGGGCACCTGGATGACTCAGTCGGTTAAGCATCTGACTTTAGCTCAGGTCATGAGTTCGAGTCCCGCACAGGGCTCTCTACTGTCAGCATGGAGCCTGCTTCAGATCCTCTGTCCCCTTCTCTCTGTCCCTCCCCCCCTCAAAAAATAAATAAACTTTAAAAAACAAAAAAAAATTTATTGGAACGCAGCCATACTCATTCATTTAGGTATCGTCTCTGGCTGTGTTCACACTGCAAAGACAGAACCGAGCAGTTATGACAGAGACCATATGGTACACAATGTCTAAAATACTTACTATTTATAGAAAAAGCTTGCCAGTCCATCTTAGCCTAAGCTAGGCTCAAGTGATATTCATTGAAGGAATAAATGACCTATAAACTCCATTCATGAAGAGATTCATTCATTCCATTAACATTTTTTTTTTTTTTTGAGCACCTGCTCAAACACATGTCAGGCAGCTTTGTTTCCTTAGAGGGTGGGGCCCCATTTGCACTCAGTTTCTTTCTATTATTTGATCTTTCCAGAGTTCATACACCTGCGGTCCCTGTTAAACGCTAAATCTGGTGCCTAATCCCCATTTTCTCTGCCTTGTCTCTAGCTCAGACAAGAAAATCTATTTATTACTTTACAAAATGACAAAAGAGATTAATCAGGATTTGGCAACTAAATTTATCATCTGGGAAGAGTCCAAGAGATAAATTGAAGCACAGTTCTTTACTTCCTATTTCATTCCCTCCTCTCAGTCTGCCTTTATGGGAATAGCTGAGATGGCATTGAAATTTAGGACCAATATCACTAGGAAAAAACACACTGACAGCTAAATTGGCTTGGCAGAAAGGTGGCATGGAGGACTTTAAGCCAGGAATGAATTATGGGTAATTAGGCTGGGGCAGGTACCCACTTTCTCAAGATCAGCAGAGACATGAATGAGGAGAAAGATGCGGCTAATTCCAAGGCCTCCACAGGATGCCTTGGGGAAGGGGAGGCACAAAGACTCTAAATCAGGCCCAGGCATTCTGGGGTTCACACCCCCAACAATGCTTGAAAGATGTATTCTAGGGAAGGAAGGTTGGTGAGGTGGAGAGCAAGGGGAAAACAGTCAAGGATGCTCAGCACAGATGTATGCGGAAGCAGGGGAGCTTCAGTGCCTTTGTCTGTGCCTTTGAAGTCGGCTGACTTGGAGAGAGGCCTGGACTTGGTCCCCATGCTGTACCATGAGGACTTGGATGACTGATTACCAGGGATGGCTTTCTCTCTGAATCCTCAAAAGTTAGCTCCTTAAGTGTTAGGATTCTAGCTGGTGGGGGAAAAGGACAGAGGAGGAGTAGGGATTATCAGAAAAGTACCTTTTTCACATCAACAAAGGAGAAAAGCCAGAACTAATTGTACTTGTGTCCCATGCAGAGCCCTTGGGGTGCACGGACCATGTAATCAATCTGGCAGTCTCTGCTCAGTGTAAGCCTTGCTGGCGGGGGCGGGGGAGTGGTGGTGTATTACCAAGTGCAAGATCCCAGTGTAGTGGTCAGTTCTCCCAACAATTCTAGGTGGTAGATGTTACTCTTCTCATTTTATAAATAAGGGGTCTGAAGGTCAGACAGATTAAATATCTTATGTCCAAGGCCACAGAGCCAAGAAGTGACAGAAATAGGATCTGAGCTTCCAGGTCTATGCTTCTTCTTGGGCAGGAGAGTCTGTACATTAGTATTATGTAATAACATTTGACTTAGAAAATTGTGTTAAGAGCTCCTCCTAAGGGCCAAGATAACCATGTGTTTTTGCCCTTTAATCAAATCAAAAAGCCATGTGTCTGCTGTGTTCTTACTGGCAGCTCACTGAGTTGTTAGAATAATCCCTGTCATCCCCCCTGTTGGTCTAGTGAGGTGGAAACCAGACGATCCTGATGTGTGGTGTTAGGAGGCAAGGTGCTGGGTTCTCAAGAAAGGTGTGTTAAATTTGTCCAGACACGTGGACGGGAGTGTGGACTTCTGGGTCGGCCCTGGCACCATCACCTCTTTTGGCAGGAAAGCAGGGAGCAGGGGGAGTGGGGAGGGGCTGGGACAGGCTCAGAGTGAGGTTAATCCTCTGGGGGTCCTGAGCAGGGCAGGCTAGTGCTTTGCCAAAAGTCCTCTCTGTTTAAGTTGTCATTCATAGGGGTTCTACCCTTACTCTCCTGCCTAAAACTACAAGATTTCTCCTGTCATGTGGATGAGCTTGGTTTTCAGAAGCAAAGTAGAGCCACATCCACTTCCACGTGGACAATCAGAACTTGCAGTTCGTTCGTTCCTTCCCTCCTTCCTTTTTTTCTTTCTTCCTCGCCCTTCCTTCCTTCCTTCCTTCCTTCCTTCCTTCCTTCCTTCCTTTCCTTCCTTCCCTCCCTCCCTTCCTTCCTTTCCTTCCCTTCCTTCCCTTCCTTCCGTCCTTCCTTTCCTTCCTTCCATCTCTCCCTCCTCCCTCCCTTCTTTCCTCTTCTTTTCTTTCAAATTTATTTTAGAGAGAGAGTGTAAGTGGGGGAGAGGGGCAGAGGGAAAGAGAGAGTATCTCAAGCAGGCTCCATGCTCAGCACGGAGCCCAATGTGGGGCTTGATCTCACAAACCATGAGATCATGACCTGAGCCAAAATCAAAGGTCAGACGCTTAACTGACCGAGACACCCAGGTGCCCCAAACCTGCAGTTTCTGTGCCCAGTAAGGAGTATGAGGTTTGGTTCTAACTACACATTTCACTGGCCCCAGTGCTTCAAAGTTGGTGCGTACGCACTGCCCCAAACATCCAAAGCAAACAACATTCCTCATGCTTCCAACTCCACTGCAAGACTCCCCCCACCCTCCACTGGGGCCCATGTGAAGAAGCCACTTCTCCTCTCTGTCCTACTTCTGTGCTTCCTTTGTATTACTTAGTCCTGTTTCTTGCCCTCTTGTCTCCCCCTTTCCTCGTTTTCCTTCTCAGAGAAACTTCAGCTCCTTTTATCTGATATAAAACTAGGGACATGCTCTTCGGAACAGGAAGTGAACATAGGTCCATATTCTTTCTTCCTCCCTTCTTCCCTCCTCTTTCCTTTCTTCGGAATTCCTCCAAGCAGTTCAGGATCTGGAAGTAGATCGCAAGGCCTTATAGGACAGAGTCTATATAACTGGCAACAGCCTCATCCAAATTTCTGTGGTGTCCAAGGTTTGGGGAATTGCAGGGAGAGTTGGCAGAGCTGTCTCCTCAGTTCTAGGATTCCCTGGCATCACCTCTTGACCTCAGGCCCCAATCTCTACAAGGTAACATCAACATTTTGCTAATGTCAAAATTAGATATTTCTCATATAAAAGTTAAGGATCCTCGTTACAGAGCATTCCTGGATCTTGGATGTAAGACTTTCACAGAGAATGTGGCTCATATACACAAAACCCTGGTGAAGATTTGAAGCTCCTATTCATTGACCCTCTTGTAGGATAATGTGGGCACAAAAGTTCTTTCTCATCCTCGAGTGGTGCTGGATGAGATAGGATTCATTCCATGCAGCTGTCTGCCTGCCACAGAGCATGATCCCCACAATGAAGAGTTTATCACGGACCTGATCCATTAGCACACTGGGGGTTTATCCACTTGGATTTAAAATCTTCAGTATTTCCCAGCTTATTTTTCAGTGTCCTACTTCGGCATTTCTCAAGTACATTAGGCCACTGGAGTCTATTTCAATCCCCTAAAAAAGCAACCTGCCCTCTTGAAAAACATCCATGGGGGCCACATCCTTGGTAAAAGAAAAAAAAATGCTTTTGATTAAATAGTTACTCCAGATCCCTTTGTTGATGACTAGTTTCTTTTTTTTTTTTAAGTTTATTTTTATTTATTTTGAGAGAGACAGAGAGAGAGAGCAAGCAAGCAGGGGAAGGGCAGAGAGAAAGAGGGAGAGAGAGAATCCCAAGAAGTCTCTGTACTGTCAGTGCGGAGCCTGATGTGAGGCTCGATCCCATGAACTGTGAGATCATGACGCAAGCTGATATCAAGAGTCAGATACTTAACTGATTGAGCCACCCAGGCGCCCCTGTAGATGACTAGTTTAAAATGAAGTATACACACTTGTTGAAGAAAAGAAGCTCACTCCATTCCAGTCCTACTGAGGGGGGTGAGTAAAGAAAGCATGTGGAAATGAAATACAGAAGAGGTAAGGTTATATTTAGGAAGATTCCTTGTTCATAAGAGTTAGAAGCTTCCAAAATAGAGGATCTAAGAGGTTTCAGTGCCTCTTTCCTATCCTCCTCAACAGGTCTGAGTGGCTGAGGGAAGTTCAGCCTTACCTGGTTATTTCTTCTTTCAGCGCAGCAGGATCTGCAGGGTAAAACTTCACGCGGAAACACATGGTGAACGGAGGCTGCGCTGCAGAGACAAAGATGTGCCCATTAGGAAACACCCTCCCCAGAGGACGACTGGACTTCCCTCCCCACAGGGACGCACAGCCTTCTGAACCATCCTAAGAGGATCTTCACATATTTAGGGCCAGCTCACAGTCAGAACAGTGGATAGTCACCAAGACTTACTATCAGTGGGAGGTTTTGTCCCACCCTCCCCAGGGGTGAGGCTTCCCATCTTCTCATGAATACTTACATCTCAATTGCTTCACCACAGACTTTGTGAACTCCAACCAATGCTGAAACAGAGAACACAGAAGAAGAAAACACTAATGAGAGAAGCAGTGTCAACTATAACTTGTTTTACCCAATTTCAGTGACTGGACGGATTGTAGCCCAGGGTGAAAGCAGCACAAAAGCTTGTGACATGTAGGCCTGGAGAGTAGAGAGTGATAGGGTTTTCTGAAGTAAGTTCCCCATGGAAGCAGCTGTGAAGGGGGAAGAGTTCCAGCTTCAGATGCCATTTCTGGGCCTCCCCGGCAATGCTGCCTTCCAAAGCAGGGTGCCAAAGCTCTGAGCCATATTTCTGGCACAGCAGTAGGCACAAGTGAATGCACGTATGTGTAATGGGGACAAAACCCCACCTGGCTTGGACAGGGAAATGCTGACTTCAGTGGGTTGTGTGTGTTTATGTTGTGTGCCAGCTATTTTTTGGCAGAGGTGGGTGGGCAGTAGGGACAGAGGCTATTGGTCATGGCTCTAGAAAGTATTAACAGGTGGAATTTCATACATGGTGAGAAGGCAGGGATGGCTGGTGTATACTCCATCTTTGTTTGAGCAACATCTTGCCAGCCCTTGTGTTACAGCATACATACTCAGGATTCCTTGGCATCAGGGATGTTTAAAGTCTCAGTCTCATAAGATAACGAACCACAACCAATGTGTAGGATAGTACTGTATTTCCCTTGGATTTTCATAGAGGAAGGATATAGTAGAAATACATTTTTTCCCATGGAACTTACGTTTGCAGGAAGGAATCAGTGAGACCATTCTGTATCTATTTCCCAGTTCTACATAGATGCTTCACACAATGCATTATGGATGCTTGTTGCTTTTTTTTTTTTTAATTTTTTTTTCAACGTTTTTTTTTTATTTATTTTGGGGACAGAGAGAGACAGAGCATGAACGGGGGAGGGGCAGAGAGAGAGGGAGACACAGAATCGGAAACAGGCTCCAGGCTCTGAGCCGTCAGCCCAGAGCCCGACGCGGGGCTCGAACTCACGGACCGCGAGATCGTGACCTGGCTGAAGTCGGACGCTTAACCGACTGCGCCACCCAGGTGCCCCGGATGCTTGTTGCTTTTATGCTAATCAGGAAACTTGACAGTTTGCAGAGAGCTATGACTGCTGTTAAGTGGGATTTGATTATCTGGAAGTAGACTAAAACCACTAGCCTTAAGCTCTGGGAAGGCAGAAAACTATGTCATCCACCGATGCCTAGGATCGTGTTCAATGGATAGCCGTCAAACAGACGATGGAAGCCCGTCCACATCTTCCTCTCTTCTGGCTACTTCCATTTAGTGTAACATCTTGGCAGAGTCCTCCCTCTGGCAGGAAAGCAGCCAGGGCCATGCAGACAGCATCCTGGCCTCCTGCGATTCCCAGCTCTCACCTTCTGGGCTGGGCTGTGGGTCATGCAGTTAATGGACCCACTAAGAGCCAGTTCTTCCGTCAGCTCCACATGGATAATCTGGGCTGACATTCTGCTCTCTTGCTTCCTCTGATCTGAGTTCCCACGAGGCTGGCAACTCATTATAGCCACTCAATGTGGTTAAGAGGTCCTTCTCACATTACAAGGCCCACCGCGGCTCGGCTTCACAGGGAAGCAAAGGCAAGAGATGAAATTGCATGGAAACAACTGGGGTTCCAGGCTGAGCCTATGAAGGCAGAGGAGGCCCGTCTGACCGGAGCACATCAGAATTGTGTACGGCAAGAAGAACACAGCAAGTGTCTGGGGCTCAGTAAACAGAATGCCCCCAGGCACCTGACTGATAGATTAAAATAAAGAAACAAAGGAAGACAGAAACTACAAGGAAAGGCTATGAGATGCACTCTCAGCAGAAGGCAGGTGGAGCTGAATAACAAAAAGTCTATTCCTCTTGGCAAGAGCTGAGGAGGACTTTGGTCAGCACTGCAGGACTTTGCTCCAGAAAGGAGAGGCTGGAGGAGACAGGAGAGGGGTGGGAAGGGAGGGGAAAGCCCTCACAGCTTGTCCAAGAGTTTTTGACAGTCTGATAGAGAAATCAGAAAAACCAGGATTCCAAAAATATGGTGATGGTTACAGTTACCTTTTGTAGCAGTCTGGCTAAATCTGGGTCCCAGAATTACTGGCAAACTGATAGATAACATGAGGCTGGGAGCAAGGGTCAGGAGAAGAGAAAAGAAAGTTCAGAGGGGAGTTTCCGTCTGTATTTGGGTCATTGGGACAGTGTGGCACAATCTGCAGGCTCTGGAGGCTTGAAAGGGTGCCTCCACCTTGAAAGGAGAGGCTGAAAGCAGGCTGGGGCCCTGGGCCTGAGCCAGGAATAGGGGAAAGGGGGAGTGAGGGCATCTCCTCCAGGGGGGACCAGGAGAATCCCCAGACCCCCATGGGGACCCGTGCAGAGCAAGCAGTGATGGGGTGAATGTGAGCTTGGGTTCTGCTACCCCAGGGTAGGAGGTTTATTTTAGGACCTCACACCCTAAGAGAGCGGGGAGCTTACCTGCTCTGTCTCTACCATGAGTCAGTAGATCTAGAATGATAATTTTCCTACAACTCTCAAGCACTCTCTCAAGCCTTAACCCCTGAGCCATCACACAACTTCAGAAACTATCAGGTATGATGAATTCAGCATGGAGCCTTAGAAACCACACAGACTCTGGCATCAGCCAGCTCTGAGATGGAGACTGGCATTGCCATCTGCTTTGGGCAAGTTACTTAACCTGAGATTTTATTTACTCATTCAGAGAATGGATATCTGAATTGTGGATACTCATCTCATCTGTGTTAAGGATTAAAGAACATATGTGAAGCTCTTAGCTCAGTGCCTGTTACAACTCGGTGCCCAGTAACATCGGCTGAAAGACCTAGTGCAGAGCCCTGCACACAGTTGCCACTCCATACATGTTAATTTCTCCTCTCCCCCATTTCTTCATATTTCTGTCTCCTCCTGCTTTTGATCTTTATTTACCTCCATATACTCTCTTATATGTCTCAAGTACATTCTGACCTAACTAGAAAATAATGAGCATGGTACACTTTGTCCTCTTTTCTTCATAAGCTGCTCTCTTTGGGAGACAAAGAGAACTTGGGATAACCGGCTTTCCTTCTTAAGGAGAAACAGCTCAGACCAAAAAACAAAAACAAGAACAAAAACAAAACAACAACAAGAAAACCCCTTGTAAAAACAGCCCATTATTATATAGTGAATGGACACATACAGCATGTGAGGACATGTAGCATCCTGGTGTCACGGCACTTTTGGGGTCTTATACTATGGCCCAGAGCTAAGGACAGTATTTAGGTCAAGACAGTAGAGCCTTTATATGGAGAGAGGCTGACCTTGACACTGCTCAAAATTCTGCAGAGCCAGGAGGACCAAAATATGTCAGTCAAGAGGGCAGGACTTGTTGAAGGAAAGGAATACAGTCCTTTGGATTCTTTCCTTAAGCTAATGTGTCCAGTATAAAATTCTAAATGTGACCTGGAGACACAGTGGCTCAGAGCATCAAAGAACAAAACAGCACTTGACTCTGGAGTGAGGAGGGGCGGATCCATTCATTCATTATCTGAGGTCCTGGGTACTGCTGGGGGGCTGTGTCTTCTGGGGTTCCAAGGCCCCCGTGACAACAGAGATGGAGCCCATGTTTGGAACTGTGAAGAAAATCAGTGGACTCATGAAAAGGGGGGGGCCCTCTGGGATTCGTGTTGATAATGTCTTTGGAGGATGGCAGACCAGAGTAGGGGGTGGGCAGGGGTATAGCAAAGGGTGATGCTTCTGCATACTTTCCCACTTTGAGGGGGTGCCGGAGACTATATGCCCACAGAAATGAAAGGGCTGATGAAGAGAAGTTAGAGGAGCTGCAAGTTTCTGCTAGTGGAACATCTGGGCGAGTGGAGGGGAAAATTTTGGCATTATAAACCATTAACCCACACACTCATCATTCCTTCGGCAAATATTTACTGAATATCCACTACATTCTAGGCCCTCTGCTAGTTCTATGGGATATAGTGATGATGAGAGCAAGCCCACACACTCATGGGATTTACATTTTTGCAGGGAACACAGGTTTTCAAACAGGCAGCCACAGCATGGTGTAAATGCTACAACAGGGGTAGTACAGGGCACATGGGGGCACACAGGAACGGCCCCTCGTTCGGAGTGTTGATTAGGGAAGAATCCCTGGAAGAAGTGGGGAAGAAGTGAGGAAGTGAAGAAGTGAGAGTCTAAGCTGAGACATTACATGTGAGGAATTAGCCAGAAGAAAAGCATGGAGTATGGAGACGTGAGGCCAGGGAGAAGAAAAGTTCCAGGCAGGGGGACTGTACAGGTGAAGGCTCTATAAAGAGAGGATGGTGTTGGAGGAAACAGGTCAGGGGAGGTGAAGCTGGAGAGGGAGGCTGGGGCCTGGGGGTAATGGACTTGCTTTCCTATCTGTCTGGAATGTGCCCTGTGTCTATAGAGCCACATATGTTGTGTGCATCAGAATGAGTACTACAGCATTTGCAAGGCGTTGGAAGGCCCATGTCAGTTCAGTTATCTTTCTGTTCTGCCCCCACTAGATTGGCGTGGCACTTTAGGTGAGACCCTTCCTAACTGGAACAGGGTGGTTTAGCTCGTTTACTAGAAAGCAGGCGGGAGAGGCTCAGCCTGTGACCTATGCTCCAAGATCATGACCCAGCCCAGCTGCTCTGCCTCCAACTGGACAACTGGGCAAATCACTTCAACCCTCTGGGCTGCCATTTCAGCATCTGTGAAACAACAGGCCACACTAGGTGAGCCTCCATATCTATCTAATACGGTGATCTGAAGAGATGACACCCAACTGCAGGGCCCGGTTGGTCCCTGACTCTTGAGGCTAAAATCATGAGTATGAGTGGCAGTTCAAGGACTCAGCCTACTGACAAATCCTCTCCTCCATTTGTGCTTTGAATATTGACTTACCCGCTGCTTATCTGGGTCCACAAAGCGGATCCCAAAATAGTCTTTCTCAAGAAGGTTCAGGTGGTGGCAAAGAAGGTCAAACAGGTACTGGCCTTTGGCATCTCTCTGCAAAGAAAGCAAGCTCCATTGAGAAACGATAGTGCTTCTTCAGTGTAACTGTGTTTTGATTGTCATTAAAGATCATCTAGGGGCACCTGGCTGGCTCAGTTGGTAGAGCATCCGATTTTTGATCTCAGGATCAAGAGTTCAAGCCCTATGTTGGCCCTAGAGATTACTTAAAAAAAATCATCTACAAGTTGGATGAGGATGTGAAAAGGGCATGTGTCTGTAATGATGTCCTCCATATTGTGATGTGTTAGATAGTCTCTAGAGTTCTGAAGCTCTTAGCACCTAGAAGGAGCCGAAGAGCCCTTCCTTCCACAAAGATGTCACAGAAGTCAGAGGAGAGTCAGGGAAGCCCAGTTCCAATCTCAATGCACAAAGCTTTCCTGAACAAGTGGGAGCAGGGAAAGTCAGTGTGGAATACACAGAGTCCAGCTGGCCCTGCCTCTAAAGTAGATCTTGAATCCACCCACTTCTCTCCATCCCTATTACCAACTTCATGGTCAAGCCACCACCATCTCTCAATGTGCTCTCTCCACACAGCACAGTGATTGTGATTTAGACAAGCTACTTTTTTTTGCTGAATATGTAACAAAGGCATACCAATATATTCAAACATACAAAAGGAGACACTGTGAAGAGTAGGCCTCCCGTCCACCCTGTCTCAGTTTCCCTCCCCAGAAGCAACTCCTTGTGTTGCTCCTTACCAGCTCCTTGTATATCCTTTTTAAAAAATATTTTTGAGAGAGAGAGAGAGAGAGAGAGAGAGAGATGGAAAGAGAGTGCAAGCAGAGCAGTGGCAGAGAGAGAAGAAGAGACAGAATGTGAAGCAGGCTCCAGGCTGTGAGCTATCAGCACAGAGCCTGATGTGGGTCGTCAACCCATGAGCCATGAGATCATGACCTGAGCCAAAGTTGGACACTCAACTGACTGAGCCACCCAGGTGCCTCTCCTTGTGTATACTTAATGTAGGATTTTACACTTTTATACACAGGCAAGCCTATGTATATATATATATACTTTCAAAAATATAGTGGCAGTATATTTTATGCTGTGTTCTATTTCTTGTTTTTTTGCTTCTTAGGGTATCCTGTGAATCTTTCTCTGGCAGTACATACAGACCTGCCTCATAGTCTTTAACTGCTGCAGACCACTGGGATGAACCTACATGTATTTGACCCGGCCCCATATCAATGGAATTTGTTTCTAATCTGCTATTACAAACAACGAGGCAGTGAGTACACAGTGATCTTTAATCAGGTTGCCACTCTTGCTTAACACAGTCAGTGGCTTCCCATTGCTCTCAGAATAAAACCTAAACTCTGACCACAGGCCCTATACACCCTAGCTCTTACCTCCTGTGAACTCCTCCCAAATCCTTCTTCTCACTGCTCTCTGGCCACGGCCTTTCTTCCTGATGCTCCAAGGATTTTCCCCGCGTCTCCATATGCTCTCTGCCTGGACTGCAGCTCTTCCAATGGTTATTCCTTCCCTCCTTGAGGTTTCAGCTCTAATGTCCTTTCTCTAGAGAGGTCTTTCCCCTACAGAAGGGCCTCTCCCAGTTACCATCTCATTTATCCTGTTTATTCCCTTCATGGGACTTACAACAATCTGTAATTATCTTATTGATTTACTTGTTTATTATCTGCTCCCTTTCTAGGCTGTCATTTTCATGAAGGCAGGAGCTGTCCCCCAGAACCTAGCTGGTGGCGAGGTCCTCAACAATTATTCACTAAATAAGCTAATGACTGAAGGACTAGAAGGTAGGGGGTTGGCTAAATTTTTCACAAAACGTGAGGAAATTAGGCCATTTCTAAACCTTTAACTTCTCCTTCAGGGACATGCCTCAGTATCCGGGATGAGCTGGGAGCAGAATGACTTGTGGAAAACTGTCAGAATATCTGCAGCTCTGCAGGATGGCAGTCTCTAGGCCTATCCCCAGGGGTCTCTGCAGCTCAGCTCAGACGGTGGCCTCTGGTGGGACCATGTCTCATTTTGCATCCAAAACCAAGGTCGTCTTATAAGATCCAAAGTATCTCACCTGTGTAAAGGCCAAAGGGCCCAGTACTGCTCCAAGAAAGGGCAGACCTTTATGACCTCCACGCAACGTTTACTTCTCACCTCTTCCCCTTCCGCTGGCTCATCCTATACTTTCCAGGAGAAGTAGGGCAGGAGATCAGTTCTCTCAGCAAATATCTTAAGAAGCTTATCCTTGTAGGATTGGAAGGAAGAGAGAGTGGACAGCTCAACAAAGGAAGGCTGTACCAGGTGGGCATCTCCCCACCTTTTCTGCTGGCCCTGCACTCCTTCCTAACACAGTCCCAAGGCAGCCACCCTGATTCTTACACCCTTTGATTTCTCACCAAAAAGAGCTACTCTCAAGGCAGACTTATGAATCATGCTGGGATCTTTGGGTGGTGCGCTACAAACCAGGTCTTTCAAAAGACTCTATCAACAACAGTCTTTTGGGGCAAGGGCTGCCAATGATTTCCTCATTTACACCCCAGAGTGTGGAGAGAGCTTAAACTCCTTCCTAAAATTCTTCTGGGAGGAGAGGAAATATGTTTAACTCTATCCCAAGTGGCATGTCCTGTACTATTATCTCTCTCAGAGCAATTGAAATGGAATATTAAGAAACAGTGGTATATTGTGATTATTTTTCTCCACACATTTTACTTTGCACCAAATGGCTACTTCCTGGTGGTCAGCTCAGGTGAGTTTTAGTGGCTAAAGGAGTTCACTTCCATCTGTACAGCAACCATATTAGCAGGGGCCTGGGGCAGCCATGGGGAAAATGTGCTTGTGTGATAGAAATCAAAAGAACTTTTAAATATTTTTTATAAAGTATTTATTATTAATTAATTAATTTATTTGCAAGAGAGAAAGAGTATGTGCAAGCAGGGGGAAAGGGGCAGAGGGATAGAGAAATAGAGAGAGAGAGAGAGAGAGAGAGAGAGAGAGAGAGAGAGAGAATCCCAAGTGGGCTCCATGCTTAGCACAGAGCCCAATGCAGGGCTCAATCCCACGACCCTTGGATCATGACCTGAGCCAAAACCAAGAGTCAGACACTCAACCAACTGAACCACCCAGGCGCCCCAAATCACAAGAACTTTTAACAAGAATCATGTCTTCCATGAAAACAACTGGTTCTTACGAGTTGGCAGCTTGATTACACTGGTAGGGACCTTAGGTGGCAAGAACTTTAAATTCAATAGATCCAAACTTCGAGTTCTCTACTTCACAGGAAAAAAAAAAAAAAAAGCAAGAATAGCTTTTCTCATCAGATAATTATGAAAAAGAAATCCTAGTATACCTCCCTTATCTCCAGAGAAAAGGATCTTGCTCTTGTTATTTTCCAGCATCTGGTGAGATCCCTACTCCTGGCCATGAAGTCAGAATTCCTTCAGGTTCCCATTTACCAGTGGTAGATGCATGGGTTTGAGCTACAAAGCTCTTATGACGACTAATGAAGAAAATCATCTTCCTTTGCTGTTTCTCCAAGGCCGGAGGGTAGGAGGTTAGGGGAATGGAACAGAGTTCCTTGTTATGGCAGAATTCCATGAAGTTCAATTCCCAGCAGAAACACAAAGGCAGAATCAACTCAGAGCACTGCTGGGGCATCTTTCACCGAGGGTTGCAACCTGCCCCTCTCTTGGAGCACTCATGCCAGTGGCTGGCAGAGTGGCCTGAGGTAGCCTTTGGGTAGAGAGTCACATTCAGCTGAACCACCATGGTGGGCTCCCTACAATAAGCCACTGGCAGGGGCAAGTTTAAGAATTTTAAACTTTCTGGCCTTGTACTTTCAGATGCCAGCCAGCTGTTTCCTAGAATGCTCTCTTTTTGATCACCCTGCACTAGGTCTGGGGCTTTCTGGAATATTCTGTGGCAGCCAAGTCTTCTCTTTTGATGAGATGGCAAAGTCCAGTGAGTTCTGTCTTCTTTTCCCTTTGCCTGCAGTGGCCCTGACGCTACAAGCTAAACTGTGTATTGTGTGCTTAATGTTGTGCCATTGATTAAGCTGGAGAAACAGGCACTTGCGTTGACAGGTGATTACTGTTTAGTCACAAAGTCAGGGCTCCAAGCCTGAGGAAGTTTATCTTCAGGACATGTGAGCTGAGGTAGAGCACCCAAATCCTGCTAAACCTCTGAGGTTTTTCTCTTCCCAAAGATATTATTGGGTTAAAATAACTTACTCAGCATCCATTTAAAAAATAAATTTGTATTTTGTAAACCACAATAGTACCTATTTGAAAATAATACTAGCAGTACTTGAAAATAATAGCGCATATACACGCAACCCATTTACGCTCTCTGAATGGTGTGCAGAATGATTGATGAATCCCTTAGAATCATCCTGCAACTCTGAGGTTGGGAGAATTCATATTCTTGCTCTTTCCTGGAGTGCCTGGCTTTTACTCTCTATTCTTTAGGGAAGAGACTGAGGCAGCATGCAGTGGGCCAGTGACCTAAACTATTCAAGGTTAATTGCCTTTTCTGACTCATAATCCATAAGTTTGGACAGGAGAGCAGCTTTATTTTTTTATTAAAATTTTTTTCATTTTTTAATTTATTTGAGAGAGAAAGCATGAGCAGGGGAGAGGGGGAGAGAGAGAGAGAGAGAGAAAGAATGCCAAGCAGGCTTCACACTCAGTGTGGAGCCCAATGCAGAGCTTGAGCCCACAACCCTGGAACCATGACCTGAGTCAAAATCAAGAGTCAGACACTCAACTGACTGAGCCACCCAGACACCCTGAGAGCACCTTTATTTTAACCCATCATGTGGTCAATCCCAGGGACTCTGGCATAGTGCACCCTGATCAGAGCGGCTGACAGGTAGAAACCCCCCCCCCCCCCCCCCCCGCCATTAGGCCTCACCTCATTGAATCGGCCTACTTGTAAGGCAGGGAGATTTTAAGTGTGAGCTATGTGAGTCTTGAGTCTTGAAGAGAGCAAGAGCGATCATAACTCAGACCCTGGACCACGTGCTATTAAACAAGAGCTGGCCATGGTTTCATGGGCCTGTAGAGAAGGCAGAGGTGAGATGGAGAGGAGTAGGCAGTGGGCACACACGGTCCAAAACCACAAGAACCCAGGGGTGTCGAGAGGCCACGCCAAGGAAAGGGGTGCCTAGAGGAGTGGGTAACAGCTGCACTTGGTCTTCAGGGAAGTGACAGGGAAGGGTGAGGCAGCAGGGATTGGATGGCATTGCAGCCTCTGTTCTAGCTTAACTTTATATTTAAATTTCTTGTAGGCCAAAGAAAGACTGCTTTCTTTATCAGTGTCCTCTGAAGGCATGTGTGTGTCGAGGTCTGCCAGGTTCGGGGGCAGATGATGTGTACTGCACTTGAACGTCACAAAGGAACAGCCACATCAGCTCATCTTCTCAGGGCCACGGCATGAATAAACTGAGCCAAAAAGTGTGAACCAATTACTGGGGTACAGTCCTGCCCTTGTGTTCACCCATTACACCCAGTCCAGCTTTCTGCTGGAGGGAGGATAAGGGGTGCAAGTGCTAACAGCAGGGCCCCAGATTTCTTAACCTCAGCATCTTCCACTCTAATTTACATTTTCTTTGAAGGGAAGGAACCCCTGCTGAGCTCCTGGCTCTGGAGCCCACTTTTCTTCCTTAGTCGTAAACCAACAAAATCTGTCCAGGACCTGCTGAGGCTGCAGCTAGAAAAGCAGCCAAGCTCACTCTGGAAGAAGATGGAGGAGTTCATTCCAGGGAGAAATGCAGCCATACCGTCTTTGCAGCAGGTTGCCCCCAATGCAGCAGAGCCAGCAGTGAGCCCCACTTGGGCATGCTTTCAGCACCTTATTCTCAGAGGAGACAGACTCCGGAACTCGGGAGTTAGGCCAGGAGGGATGGGGCCCATGAAAACAGTAAGCATCCATATTGGAGCGTCAGGAGCCATGTGGCCAGGGGAGCCATGTGTCCATGTGGCTCCTGGGGGAGAGGCCAGACCCCAAGTGGAGGAAATCAGAGTTCAAAAGGAGAGAACAAGTGCTCATCCTGACTCCTGCAGCCACTGACCTCACTTAATTATTAATAAACATTCTTAATAAACTTCCTGCCTCAATACCACCTCCCCCACATTCCACATGCTGAGGGAGTCAGGGTGATTTTTACAATGCCAATAGATAGCTGTAGGTTCAGATGCCAGGCATGGTGCCTCGGGGAGCCCTGTTGGCTGTCCTTGCTTGGGTCAGAATACTGGCTTCACTCATCGCCACATGGTAGGGTAAGCAGAGGACATGCACACGGGGTGGGGAAAACACATTCAGTCTGGAGCATGGAGGTCACTGTATGCAAGCAAATGTCATGGGAATGACTCTGTCAGCACAGATGGCCAAACCAGACTCAACAAGATCAATTAAGACCCTCTGAGCAGAACCTTCAAACCTGCTGTTGTACAGTTTGTAAGTGCAGGACTAACAAGAGGGCTAGACTTATCATCATCAATGATGATGCTTCATGAGTCAAGGCATCCTCATGTCTCTGTGGGTTCCTTGTGCCCAGTGAAGTTCCTGGAAAGGAAAAAAACTCTGAGCTGGGCCTGAAGAAAAGCGAATTCATCTGCCTTTCCCACAGTGAGACCACTCTTACAGTAATGTGACTCTTAGAGGCATCAATGTTTCTTGCTATCGATTGAATAAATTTTGGTTGTATTTTTCCAGCCAGTGCTGAATATCTCAGTGGACTAGTCATGTCACAGCTGCAGAATTACTGAAACCTCAGCCAGGCTTGTTAGAAAAAAGCTCAGTATTTTGTATTTTTGTACTTTGTACTTCTCTCTTACATACATACACACACACACACCCTCGTACAACTATGCCTCTCATAAAACGTTGCTTCAGATAACTTGTAAAGAAAGCCCAGCATTTTGGGGCAGACAGACCCCAAAGTGTTGCTTCCAACCCTAAAGACAGTTTAACAAACAACTCATTTATTATGTCCGCACTCCCTCTCTTTTGCAAAGGGCAAA
Organism: Lynx rufus; assembly: GCF_022079265.1. Taxonomy (NCBI): domain Eukaryota; kingdom Metazoa; phylum Chordata; class Mammalia; order Carnivora; family Felidae; genus Lynx; species Lynx rufus. Next base: position 30,969,970 of record NW_025814827.1, on the reverse strand, counting down.
TGCACATGCTGTTTGGCAAATCTGGGCATCTCTGGGGTTGTAGGGAGTGGCCTGGGTGGCCAGGGTCAGGAGAAATATGGCAAGCTCAGCAATCTAACTGATTCTCCTAACCCTGTAGTAATTCCTTCAATTTCCCTCTCAGCAGAAAACTGTTTATTTGTCTGTACCAACAAGCATGATGGATCCTGAGCTGGATGGAGTCTATAAATGAAAGAGGCCAGGATTTCTGAATCTTGGTGCAGTCTCCCTTTCAATTATCCTATGGGTCAGTCATGTTCCTTAGAAGTTGAGATGGAGGCAAAGGGAGCAAAGAGGGGAAGGGCTCTGGGGATGAGCACTAGGCTTGGAGTCAAGGCCCTGCTCTGCCACTTCTCAGCTTGTGACCTTACCAAGACCTGTCCCCTAATCTGTCTAAACTTTTGTTTCTTTATCTATAAAACAAGGTTAATACTGCATCTCTCAAAGGATTATTGGGAGGCTTAAAACAAGAGACATAATTTACATAAAAACTCTGTGTATTTTTCCTACCAAATTCCTCTGCTTCCTGTGATCTCTCCTTTCTTTAGGCTGAGAGGGCTTGAATGTGACAAAGCCTCAGCAATGATACACTGCACTCATGCAACAGAAGCCAGCCTTCCCTGGATGAGAACGTTCGGGTGGGTTCTGGCTATACATCCACCTGGGCAGTGTCCCCTAGCTTATGAGGATGGCCACCATTTAGGAAATCCATACCACAGGACTCTCAAAGCATGGATTTGCATTTTCTCCATACCCCAAGGCCCTTTTACCAAGACTAGGTCAGAAGAAGAGTAGAAAATATCAAATATATGCTATCAACCCAAATCCCTCAGGGGCCTGGCAGTTTCTACTGAGTGCCATGGAGACAAAGGCAGAGCTTAGGTCATGCTGTTGATGTGTTCCTAACACTCGGGAAGGAGGAGCTGAGTGAGGTGGGGGATAAGATACGACATAATTCCAATAGCCACTGTACCTTTTAATGCCTGGCCATTAATTAGAACAAAAAGAGAAAACATTTGGCAAAATATATTTCATTAAATTAACCCAGAGCCTCTATCTCAAAAAACTAACTGGTTCTCTCTGGCATTAAAGCTAGGGGAGCTAACTGCTGTGTCAGACTCTTCCCCTTGGAATCCTCACATGACTGCCCCATCTGTGGGCATGTAAAGGGGGAGGGTTGGACAAGTAGAGCCCATAGCTCTCTGACTGGAGTCCCGAGTTCCCCAGAGCTCACTTAGCCACTCCTAGCCACTGACTTTTCCAGCTAGGACAGACAGGGCAGGCTCATACCTCTCCTGAGAAGGACAGCCAGGGCCTCCCTTGAAAGATCCCTCATCATGGCAGTGAGAACTCTGAGGTAGGGTTCCAGGGCCTAACTCTTGGTCTGTGGTCTCACTGATGGCACAGAGCTGCATCTAGGAGTGTCTTCCTTCCCAGCACCGAGTGGAAACAACCTCATTGGAACAACACAACTGGGCATCTCGGGGGGAGGAGACAGCTGGAGCCAGGGGCCAAATAGATGGCAAAGAGATGGTTTACTGTACAAGTGCTGAGGGCTGGGAAAGCAACACAACAAACCTCAATTCTCCTAACAGTGGCTGTCCCCATGGCAGAGGGGGATGAGCCAGCAAAGTAGGAGGTAGATGGCTAGCTCATGTAAAACTAGAGTTTCCTTAATAAACAACAAATTCAGGGGCGCCTGGGTGGCTCAGTCGGTTGAGCATCCAACTTCGGCCTAGGTCATGATCTCATCGTTCCCAAGCTCGGGCCCCACGTCAGTCTCTATGCTGACAGCTCAGAGCCTGGAGCCTGTTTCAGATTCTGTGTGTCCCTCTCTCTCTCTGCCCTTCCCCCACTCGCACTCTGTCTCTCTCAAAAATAAAATATTAAAAAAATTTTTTTTTAAATAAACAACAATTTCAGAACCATACCATGCTCTAAACTAGCAGTTCTCAAACCTAAGCCTGCATCAGGATTGCACGGAGGGTCGTTAAAACATAATGCTGGGCTGCTCTCCTAGAGCTGCTGGTTCCATGGGTCTGGAGTGCAGCCTAATAATGTACATTTCTAACATGTTCCCAGGTGATGCCACTTGGGGCTGTGGGTTGGGTATCAGTGGACAAGATCAACCCCTCTCTAGCACCTACCTGTTGGTCCCAAGCAGCTCTGGGAGCAAAGACTGCAGGGATGAGGGAGGAAAAGGAGATATTTGAACTCTATCATGGCCCAGCTCTGGCAGCCCAGTTCACACCTGTATTCAGCCCTCATGGAATCACATACCAACAGTAGCAACTTGAGAGCATTAGGCTTACAAGTTAAATGCTACACAGAACTCAGCTCCTTCCTGCCAGGTTTTCAAATTCTGCCTTTCATGACAGTGGTCAGTTGCCCAATTCTGCCTACAAAGTTCAAGTCCCCAATTACCATGTACTTTCAATGGCTAAGTAGCTCAAAACTCACTGCACTTTTGCCATGAACTAGATCATCGCAAATTAAAGCTGGCAGTTATCCTCAAACCTAATTCAGAGAATAAGCCCCTTCCCTACTGTCATTGGCAGGGAGTCTGTTTCAGAACATTTCTCCTCCTGGCCTCTAGGGTCTCTATGAGGTGGGCTGGGAGCTGTCCCAGACCTATGCTGCTGCCTTCCCTCTGTTCCTGCGCTCCTCTGGTTTCCCAGTCAGACTTGCATCTTGGCTGCCATGACCAGCCTTCTTCCTCTCTCCCAGGAGAGGATCCAGCTGGCCCTCCATAATGGGTGGGGAAATGAGGGGGTATAGAAAATGTGCCCTGAAGTTGCTATTCCATGCCAAGGAGGCAAGTCTTCTGTGTTCAGCACTGATCAGGGAGTTTGGGGCAGGGGGGAAGTGATGGGAGAAAGGAAAGGCAAATTCTTGGGCAAGTCATTTCTCTCTCTGAGCCTTAGTTTCCCTCTGTGTAAATGATCCCATGTCCCCTTATTGTGCCCCACTTCTCTGATTCTGTTATCAGTTGGCCAGAGTAATGACATTCCAGGTCCATCTTCTCTTAAATGAGGATAAAAAAAAGTTTCACAAAAAAGGCTAATCACATAGCTTTAGAAGGTAGAGGTTTAACACATTTATTACTAGTTTAATTAATTAAAAAAACTCAAGGCTGTTGCTCAGTAAATGGAAAGAGTAACTAAACAGAATTCATTCAATTCCAGAAACTGCCTCAAGCAGGCCTGAGACAGTGAAGGCCACTGTGTGAAACTATTATCTTGCAATGAGTCTGGTCATTTTATTTTCCATGGTGAGTGATGGGAAAATCCTGTTAGATCATCCAGTGCACAGCTCTGGCCTCACACAGTGAGAGCTGTTGCATAGTCTTCTCAGAATGGATCCTGAGACTCTCCCTCCCTCTCTTCTCCTAGCCCGCTGTTTCCTAGACTACAACCAAAGTGGCAGTGGGGCCCCTGAATTTCTACATGCCAGGGCCTTAGGGGTGACCATCTGGCTATTTTATTTGCACAGCCCTGCATGTAAGATGAACTCTTCAACTGTCTAATAAGGAAGGGATCGGGATTGGCAGAGATGGGAATGGGCTGACAAAGTTCCCTTCCAGCCTCATCCTGTCCTGTCTTAAGTTCACTCAGAGGCAGAGCCTCTGAACCTGGGCTAAGTAAAAGCTAAGGGTGGACCTTGAGGCAAATGCCCTTGGGTCCATGAACTTAGTTTCCTGAGGGTTCTCCCAGATGTAATACTTCAGTGGCTGAACAGCAACAGGTGCCTTTTGGTCTATAAGTAATTCTTGGGCTTGGACATGTATCTGCTAACATGCACTGGGGGATGACTGGACCCCAGGGCATCAGGTAGAACCATGGTCCAGGCCTTGCAGTGTGATGGAGAAAACAAGCAGAGGAGGTAATTCTTCTGGAAGTGTTACTGCTCCTTCAGCAGTTTTTTGGCCTGAAGAGTAGGGCTGAGGGCAGGGGAGGCAAGATCCTTGAGCCCAGCAGCAACTCCAAGGCCTCTGGCACCTCCCTGTCATCTCTGTGCCTCTGCACAGCCAGGCCACCAATACTTAGACAAAGGGTCCCCTGAGGGCTGCACAGCAACATCGGTTGAGATGTCACTACTGAAAAAATCTTGCACATCTGCTGCAAGCTGAATATTTGTAATTTGAAGGCCAAACAATGGATGACAAGCCATCAGGACAAACACTCTGTTCAATATATATCTATTGAGGGCTCCCCCTGGGCCAGGCACTGCTTGAGCATTCCCAGTGTTGCAGAGGTACGGGGTTTAAGGACATGAAAAAGTGACCTGGACAAAGCCATCTTCTTTCCTCTAATTTCATGGCACTCACTCCCTGTACCACTGACCTGTCCTACCACCGCCCCTCCCATCTTCAGGGCCACATTCCTCTCCATTACCAGGAGAGATGGACATGTGGGATCCAGTATTTGTGCTCATGGTGCACAGATCAGTGCCTTGCATGTGATCCTCAGGAAGTGTTTGTTGGTTAACTACTACATGATACGACTAGGTTGATAGCTCCTCCCTCCTGGGTCAACCCCTAGTACCTGCTGAGATCTGGGTAGAAAAGAACAGAGAAGGACCATGTTGGGGTGAGACTGTTCCTGGAGATGGAGTCCCTGTTCAAAGTAGAGTCTCACTTAACCCTAGAAATTCTCTGCAGGATTGGCCTTCCAGATATTACCTTCTGTCTAGTTTTCTGATTCTAACTCCATGGGCTGTACCTGAGTGGGCCAAGGGACTCCCAACCTCAATGCCACTGGGCACCAGAAAGGTGCCTACAGTACAGTCCAGCTCCAAAATAACTGTTTAGGCCACCTCCACACAGTCATTAGAAAAGAAAACACGGGTCTGCTTCCAGGAAGGTCTCTAGCTGGGTCCTTGCCAGGGAAAAGGGAAAGGAATTAAAAGTTCAATACTGGGGAAAGACTAATCACCACATCTGCTTAATTATATTGATGTGAATGTCATAGCCAAGTTCTTTTTAGGGAGTTGATGTTGGAAAACATTTACGTGCTTCTGGCCTCATGTGGAATAAGATTTCAGGTGTTTTTAACCTCTGGAAATTATCAAATGCCTTCCTATGGCAAATTCCACATGTCTCTAGGAATTTCCTCATTCCCTTACAGTTTTTCTGATAGTTTTCCTGTCTTTCTAAAATATTTCCTGACACCTGGCTAAGGTGCCACAGGATCTTCTTTGGGCTCCAGCACCTTAGACCAATGAGTAATTAATAACACAGGATTGGATACCTGCCCCATCACTTGTCACAGGTCAGATTCCTTAGGAAGTAGAGACTCTGGAATAAAGTTTAGCATGCAGGACATTTTTAAGAAGTGCTATTGGGGTCAACGTCCCTAGAAAGGAGTGGAGGAGGGCTGGATTATGCAGAGGAAGAAGATGAGTTGTGATGCAGGCCTCATGTCGACCTGGCTGAACTATGGGGAGCTCTGGAATTAGAGTAGTCCTTCAGAGTTATTTCAAGTTGAGTCAGAATAGCCAGGCTTTTATACCCCTGCCTCAGGCAGTTACTGGATGTGGACCATTGTCAGTAGCACTCCTAGGGGGACCGGGTGGGAAATCAGAGTCCATCACATCACTCTCAACACAAAGCCAAAATCATAACCACCATTTCCAAAGAGCCTACCACGTTCAAAGCATTCTACCAGCATTATCTCTAATGCTAACAATTCCCTAAGGAAGGTTTCTATTAACACCATTTTAAAAAAGAGAAAACTAAGTCTGAGTAGAGTTACATGATGCATCTAAGGCCAAACAATTGGAATGTGGGACTCAGACCAAGGCCTGCCTTACCCCACAGTTCACACTCTTCCCATTATGCTAAACCCCTCATCCTTTGATTTTCCAATATGGTCCCTGTGGAAGCAACCTACAACTCTACCGTTCTATGCAGCTTTGGGTTAGATTTATAATCCGTTGACTATATATCTAAATGTGTAGTTAAGCCCATTACTTGCATTCTTTTCTGAATTCTTTGAATCTCTTAGACCTGGGCACTATTGGCTCACTTCAATCAGAAAACCGCTTCTGTTGGAAAAAGCATAGATGCTGGGCTTCTTCATGAGGGCACACAAAAGGGGAAATCCTCAAAACAAACCGGAGAACAGTAACACAGTCAACAATATTTGAAGACGATGAAGAAGAAATAAGCTGCATTTAAAGCCAGATTTTTTTTTCTTTTAGTTTTTTTTTGGATTAAAACACTTCTAAATCCTAGAAATTGGTAACCATCCCAAACCCCATAGGCTGGGGAATTGAGGTAGGATTCGGGTGTAACATGAGAGATCATATGCACTCTTTCTATACCCCCAAAGGCTATTATCAACTGTTCTTCCTTTGTACATTCCAGATATCCTTAATCTTCAGCAAGACGTACACAGGCCAGAGAAAATCATCAGCTCATAAAAAGAAAAGCTGCTGCTTCAGCAAAACAATGCATCATTGCAAGTTTATTTGGCCCCGTGGGTCTTTCTCTCTAGGTAGAGTGTGTTATATATTTTCTCTGGGGTGCTCTTTTCAATCTGTCAAAGATGCTTACTCAGAAAAGTGTGTGACATCAAACCGTGTTAGAGACAGAGTCAATGGACTGGGCTCTGGAGCAGCCTCCTCAGTGTATTTAAGTCCTCCCTACATTCGAAGTAAGAATTCTTTTAAGGCCATCTTACACCTATTCTTCCTGACCAGGGAGACTCTAGAGACAGAGTGATGGGATGATTTCCTCAATTTTCCATTAATTTTTTTAAACTTAAAAAAATGTTTATTTATTTTTTAGAGAGAGAGACCGAGTGTAAGCAGGGGGAGGGGCAGAGAGAGAGGGAGACACAGAATCTGAAGCAGACTCCAGGCTCTGAGCTGTCAGCACAGAGCTGGACACGGGGCTTGAACTCGCAAACTGTGAGCCAAAGTCAGCTGCTTAACCGAGTGAGCCACTCAGATGCCCCAATTTTCCATTAATTAAAGGTGAACCTTATTTTTGGGTAGAGGAGCATCTCTCACAAGTTACAATGGGATAACATATGCCATCACAGAGCTATGTACAAAGTACAGGGATGATCTGGTGGATGAGACTACCAGAAAGGAAATGATTTACAAATTGAAGTTGAAGGATGCATAGAAGTTGCCAGCCTAGGAGTGGGATACCACAGAGGGAACAGTTCAGAGCAGGGTGTGTTCCAGGAATTTCAACTAACTGTACTGGTACAAGGAGGTCTGTTGCAGGAGATCAATATGGAGAGGCAGACAAGGGCCAGGTGCTGAATGGCCGTGTATGTCATTCCAAGGACTTTATTCTGTAAGTGATGGCAAGGGGTGGCAAAATTTTCAGTGGGAAAAAGACTTGAGTAGATTTCATGTTGGCAGAGGAGGACTGGAAGACATTAAGACCAGAAGTAGGGAGACTAGTTGGAAAATCACTGTAGCAATCCAAATGAGCTCTGATGGACACACAAACTAAGATAACAGCAAGGAGGATAAAATGTGATGGATTAAATACATTTTTAGGTAGCAGAATAAATGGTGTTTAAGTGACCAATTTGAAGAAGAGTGTGAATGAGAAACAGATGACAATTTCCGCAATTTCAATTCAGCAAGGAGGCTGGGAGAACAGGTTGAAAGGCTATCTTTATAAATTGAGCATTATCATGATGACTTTGGTGAATGGGTCATTAATTCTTTTAAGGCTCTGACTACTGAGTTAATTAAGGATATAATTAAGATTTCTTAGATCAGTCATTACATTAATTTATTTTTAGAGCACAGTGTTTTGGCAAATCTTGTCTTTTAAAAAAATGTTTGTCAGAATACATTTCTTTCTTGTAAGTACCACAGTTGAATTTAATTATCAAAGCACAGAAACCATATGTGTGTAAATATTAGAGGCTTGTAGATTTCTGTCTCTCTCTCTCTTTTTTAAGTAGGCTTCATGCCCTGCACAGAGCCCAACTTGGGGCTTAAACTCATGATCCTGAGATCAAGACCATGGAGGCAGGGTGGGAGGGACAGGGACCTTGTCTTACATTTTTTGGTATGCCTTATCCTTGAAACATAGTGGGCACTTGACAAATGAATCTTGCTGAAATAAACGTTGAAAAATAAAAGTAGTAAAGTAGATCTACTAACAAATCCCATTCTAGCTGCCCTCTTCCCAGACTGGCCAGCCGAAACGAAACTAATTCTGCACACAAAACACTATGGAGCTGCTGTTGTTGCCCCAGCAGTTGAGACTCAGAGCTAACTTTCTGTTATATATTGGTGATTTGTATACTGGTGATTGCTTTCACACCAAGCAGAGTCAATGTCAGGCACAGGAAATACATCTGAAGGTTTAGTCCATCAGCAGATTTGGAGGCAATATTTTTTCAATTCTAAGAATCGTATTCAAGAAATATATTAAGACAACTATTGGCACTCATATTTATCATCCAATTAAACGTGACAGCCACAAAATGTTTTCCCTTTAAGTTGACTCTCAAATACTTCATTTGCATTTTCTCCAACTCCGGAATATTGTTAGGAAAAGCCAGGATTTCTGGTATAGGGGTGAGGGGTGTGTGTTTGGGGGGTGAGGGATGACTCATCTTCGGTTCTTCTGAGTTGACTGAAATATTTTAAATTAATCATCTCTGATCTGTCATTAAGGGATTTGTCCATATGCTTCTTACAAATTATAGTTGCTAGGAATTTACAATTTAAGAATTTATGAGGGTCAAGAACATGGAATTTCAACTAATATCTTTAGTGATAGCCTCAAAGACAAGAGTCCCTCACATCTACTGCTTCTATCTTCTAGAGCAATTTGGTACAAGGGCTACTGCTGAGATGCAGACATTTCCAAATGCAGCAACTCTGAAACTCATTATGAGTTTTAACAACTTGCTTTTCAGAGTCTATGGGGCTTTGACAATCTAAATTTAGGTCTGCTTAATGGAATGGCTTTGCTTTAGAAAACAGATTTTTTTCAAGGGCTTTAGAACCCTATTCTCCCAAAATTCATTTAACCTTACTCATTTGGAACAATGGAAGGAGGGGGAAGGGACAGCAGAGGGACAGGATTACATAGTGCTGTCTTAATTTTAAATGTTTACAATGAAATGAAATTTTTTGTTACTTTCAATGAAAACATATACAAAAGTGAAAATATAAATGAGTCATGAGTAATTAGATATCCATTATCATGACACACAATTCACTTTCATGAATAAGTGTTCTATAAGATAAAGTGTACTTTAATATTTAAGGATTAGTTAGGCCCAGAACTTGAAGTTGTAGATACTTCACAATACTTTTTATTCACCTGTTTCCTGGGTAAAATAGTACTCCACCCCCACGCCCCCCCTGCCCAATTCATGTTTGCCTGGAATGCCACAATGTGACTTTACTTGGAAATAAGGTTTTTGTAGATGTAACTGGTTAAGATGAGGCCACCCTGGATTAGGGTGGGCCTAAATCAAATGGGTAGTGTCCTCATAAGAAGGCACATGGAGACAGACACATACAGATGGAAAAGCCACATGAAGATGGAGGCAGAGGCAGGTGGGATGCAGGCACAGGTCAAGAAATGACAAGGGTTGCCGATAACCACTAGAAGCTAGGAAGAGGCAGGAAGGATTCTTCCCTAGAGCCTTCAGAGGGACTGTGGCCTTGTCAGTGCTATGATTTCAAACTTCTAGTCTCCAGACATTTGGGAAAATAAGTTACCATTGTTTCAAAGCCGCAGAGTTTGTGATTATTTGTCAAAGGAGCCCTAGGAAACTAATATAACTCTTAGAGCCAACGTCCCACTTTGTGTATGGCAGTCCTTTTGGCATTGAATGTGGCCTTGTGTTATATTTTCATATATACATGTATGTTATGGTTTCATATGTCTATGGGATTTCAACAAATATTTTAAATGACAGTCTCAAAGTCAAATTTCAATGATTTTTAAATTGCCCCAGCACACAGCTGTGCACCAAAAGGGCATTCAACAAACTAGTTCTGAAATAATACCCTCAAAGACTGGCACTTTTTTTTTTAACGTTTTATTTATTTTTGGGAGACAGAGACAGAGCGTGAACAGGGGAGGGGCAGAGAGAGAGGGAGACACAGGATCTGAAGCAGGCTCCAGGCTCTGAGATGTTAGCACAGAGCCCGACATCGGGCTTGAACCCATGAACCATAAGATCATGACCTGAGTCGAAATTGGACACTTAACCAACTGAGCCACCCAGGCGTCCCAAGACTGGCACTCTTGAGGGCTCTTGGTTGACAAGTCCTAAAGTCTCAGATACTTAGGAAAAAAATATTTTCCCAAACTTCATGCTCAATGAACCAATAATTTATTTTCATCACTTTAAAAAGGAAATGTTACCTGAAAGAGATTACTCAGAAGTCTTGATTCTTTTAGACTTAGCTGGGATCCTTGGACTCTGTCCCATGCATGCATAGTCAAGCATCAGCCAGAGATTTGGGCAGAATTTATGCATAGAATTTGGGACTCCCTTGTCTGGCTCTCTTCTTTCTGGAATTTTCCTTTTCATTTTTCAGCTACTGTGGTCGTCCCAAACTTTGATCTCTATGGGTATGATAAAAACTGTGGGTTTCTTTGCTTTTTAAATGGCCTTACAGGACACCAAATGGGACAGGTCCTCAAGCTAAAAGCCATAAAAGAATGGGAAGCACACCCACGGCTCTTTCCTTCCACCAAGAGCAGACCCTCCTTCTGTTCCTGCCTGCTTTTGAATCATGCTCCAGTGGCATGAGGTGGTTGTTTTTAATACTTTGTTTAGCATTTACAGTTGTCAGTGGAGAGTTGGTTCAACAGAAAGTGCTTGACTATTACAGGAAGCAGAAAGCTCCTTCACTAAAAATTTTGAGGGCTTTTTTTTTTTTAACAAAAAATTTTTCCTCAACCCAAAGACCTAGAAAGAGTACTAAATTACAAAAGCCAAAATCATAGTCAGTTGTAAGCAGAGGGGTACTGATTTAAATTACTACTTAGGAAGTCTCAATTTAATTAAAGAAAATATGAATGGGTGCCTGAGTGGCTCAGTCGGTTGAGCATCCAACTCTTGATTTCAGCTCAGGTCAAGCCCCATGTCAGGCTTTGTGCTGTGCATGGAGCCTGCTTAGGATTCATTCTCTCCCTCTCTCTCTCTCTCTCTCTTTCCCTCTGCCCCTCTCCCCTGCTTGTGCTTTCTCTCTCTCTAAAAAAAGGAAGGAAGGAAGGAAGGAAGGAAGGAAGGAAGGAAGGAAGGAAGGGAGGAAGAAAAAAAGAAAGAAATATATGAACGTATCTTCTCCAGTTAAATTAGGATGTCAGTATGAATGAAGAGGGTTCTGGAACCTGAGGACTTTTATGCTTGCCACACTCCCGTTCTGTGGCCACCATGGGGTCATGGATACAAGAAAACATACCCAACTTTTTTTTTTTTAATTTTTTTTTCAACGTTTATTTATTTTTGGGACAGAGAGAGACAGAGCATGAACGGGGGAGGGGCAGAGAGAGAAGGAGACACAGAATCGGAAACAGGCTCCAGGCTCTGAGCCATCAGCCCAGAGCCTGACGCGGGGCTCGAACTCACAGACCGCGAGATCGTGACCTGGCTGAAGTCGGACGCTTAACCGACTGCGCCACCCAGGCGCCCCCATACCCAACTTTATGTACACACAACCACATCAACTCCATACATACTGGAGTGTAACACAATCTTTGTGAAAATTCCTTAGGGATATGGAGGAGGGGGCTACCCAGCATGACAGAGAGCAAAAGCCTCCCCCAAACTGTCTTTTAAACATCTTCTCCAAAGTCTCACTTCCTCTGGCAGCAACCCAAAGCCCCCGCCCTGTACCAAGGTCTGACTGCTGCAAATCTGCAGCTCTACCCAGTTTTCCATTCATCGCAACAAAGCCAGAATAAGCGGTCGGTTCAGCCTCAGGATTCCCTTCCTCATTGTGTGGTGGGGTGTGTATATATGTGTGTGTGTTGCATGACTGAAAATTGTTGTAATTTAATAGTTTTCTCCTGTCATAGTTACATATTCATATACATGTGTAAACAAAAGGAGGGGAAGGGATGTGTTTCAGGATGGCAGTCTGAACTATGTGCCAGGTGCTTTGTTTACACACATCACTTCTAGTCCTCTTCATTTTTCAGGTGAGGAACTTCAGGCTCAGAGCTACTGTTCATTCCCCTTTGGGATGTCTCTAATGTATTAACGTAAAATGTAATAGAAAGCATGAAAGATATGTCTGGGAGTCCTGGGGGAGAGGCAGGGGAGGGGAGAATGCATTGTCATGTGCTCAGGAGGGAAGGTCTGGGGGGCAGGGGTGGTTGAGGGAAAAGGTTTAAAGAGTCCTGCTAGATGGGGCAGGGGCCACCAGGAACAGAAGGGGCTCTTATACTCATCTTGCTTTCTTCTTTCCCCTTGTTCCCAATGTGGTGGTCTCATGGCCTCCTCTGTTCCTCAAACGGTCCTGGCTCATTTTTTAAAAAATGTTTATTTATTTCTGAGACAGAAAGAGACAGAGCACGAGTGGGGGAAGGGCAGAGGAGAGGGAGACACAGAATCCGAAGCAGGCTCCAGGCTCTGAGCTGTCAGTACAGAGTCGGATGTGGGGCTTGAACTCATCAACCACAAGATCATGACTTGAGCCAAAATTGGATGCTCAACCGACTGAGTCACCCAGGTGCCTCTGGCTCATTTTTAAAGATGGAGACACTCTGAATGATGGCTTAGTTAACTTATTTACTAGAGCTAATTAAAGTGGATACTTTGGAAGTCTCACGGAAAACCTGAGTCTTTAAAACACTGAATGACAGCATTTCAAACAGTAAAACACTTCTCTTGGTTCACTGATAAGCTAAAAAGCACAAGCTTTTAAGTTCCCAAACACCTCGTCAATTTGGGGTGAACCGGTCCAAAGGCGGCAGGCGAGGAAAACCCTTGCTTTCCCTTATCTGTAGAAGTGACTGCTTTTAAAATTATCACTTGAGCAGAATTTAATGAATACTGCTACTTAACTGACTTCTATGTCATTGTATGATTTCCTTTAAAATCTAAATTTCCTGGCATAACTGTCTTAAATAATTCATTTTTAGCAAGATTACACAAGGATGGCTGCTGGATATTTACTTTGGATTTGAGAGGATGTGTGAAGAATATTAGCTAAGAAATGTACTATTGGTAGATTATAAAAAATCATGTGTGGCCACAAAAATTTCCATTTATACTGTGTTCCAAATTCCATATATTTAGAAGCTCTCCTCTCAATTCCATGCTGCTGACTCTGAGTCAGGCAAAAACGGACCGTGAAAACTGTCTTCCCTAGAGTTTCAGTGTTGTTTTCTAAGAAGCAATTTACAAAAGAAAATTCATTTGAAATTAAACATTTTGATTTAAAATGATGGTTTTGATGATCCCTGATTTTAAGGAGGTTTGAAGGAACAGGATAGCATTGAAAGACAAAATGAACAAATGATGAAGGAAGCCAGAGGAGGGGCAGGGGAATAAGCTGAGTCACTGATGGTGGGATTCAGAAAGGCAAAGGCGGGAGACATGCCATGGCCAGGGAGACAGCATGGCTGAGCCTTATTTCAGAGAGAGAGCCCAGAGTCCTGGGAAACTTTCAGTTTTTACAGATTCAATTTTCCATGTTATGGAGGCAGGGGCAGCTGGAACACATGTAAACTACGAGAAAACTCAGAACTTACCACATTTCTAACACCCCCAGTACAGAAAACCTTACACCCCAGCAGTTAGCAAAAGTGAACATGTGGTCAAGCTGATGGTTTTTTGAAGTTATCCTTGTGCTAATTCTCCTATAGATGGAAATGCCAAATGAGAAGGGTGGGGAGGGGAGAAGAAAAGAGAGCTAGTGCTGAATGAGAGCCACCTCTGTGTCAGGCACCATGTGATACACTCCACGTGTATTCTTAATCTTCACAGCAGCCTTACGAGATGGGTACTGATATGCCCACTTAACAGATGGGAAAACTAAAGCACAGGGAAGGTCAGTAATTAGCTTATTATCACATAGTAAGTGGCTGAGCTGCAAATCGAACCCAAGCAGTTTAACTATAGAACCTGAATACATAATCTCTGTGCCATATGGCATTTTCCAGAATAACTAAAAATAACCAAGTTGACAGGATAAAAGAGACTGAAAGTGTATTCTTTTCTAACATGTGGCTACTGACTGGAAAGTTTCTAGGATATTGTGATAGAAGCCCTCAGCCCTCTTCAGTGTTCATCTCTGTCACCCACCATTATTTTTAAGTAAGTGTGTGTGTGTGGGAACCTACCTGAAGCTATACTTTCTTCTAAATTCAAATATGAATAAGTTAAAGAATTTAAAATGTTTGAATTTTTGACATAGTCACTTCATTATATTACAATTTCTACTAAATGTCAAATACTCCTGGAGGGGAATGTTTCAGTAATTTGGTGGCTGAATCATGTAGCAATTATAAGCCTAACTTCTAAAGCAGTTTCCATAAAGAGAGTGTAATTTTTTTTCAAAGTATGTATAAATCACAAACGTACTGATACTCTCTCTCTATGTAAGATATTTTCAAGCCAAGTTCCTATTTTTTAAGCTCTATTTATATGCAACCAGTTCTAAGAATTCTCAGAAAAGGACAGCCCTGATACTGTCCCTTCACTAACATCCCTCAGAGCAAAAGTCCTCATCCATTTTTCAGGCATGACCCACTTTAAGGGTTCAGACTCCCTGATGAGTCACATGCATATCTTCTAAGGACCATGATGGGTTGCAAACGGGATGAAATGAAAATGACCAAAATGTTCAGAGTCTCAGACACGTTAGTCTCTCTTTCCTATTTGCCATCTTTTCCTATTTGCCACAGATGATAAGATTAAATAATATTTTTGTAAATAAAATTTGAGAATTCAGGGGCTTCTTTTGGAGGCTCTTCTCCTGCTTCACAGCCATATAGACCCAAAGCAGCAGCAAATAGTCTATCGGACTTCCCTAGCTGGTAGGCAAAACCTATAGGGAAAGAAGTCAGTGAGGCCCATCCACAGGGGGCACCACAGACTCCCACGCTTACTACTTTGGTGCCTGTGTAGATGACTCAGAGAGGGCTTGCAAGGCCCATGACACCCCTAGAAGTAACCACAAGTTCTTTAACCCCTGCCTTGCCCTCAGTCCCATCCACTGCCATCTACGCTCATGATCCATGTGAGCTCCCTTTACTATGGACTTTCCATCCCTCTTCACAATCAATTTTAAGTCACTCCTAACTTTCCACCCAATCCTAGAACTATTCCTAAACACATTCTACTTCCTCCTAGACTCTAAGTACCTTTCAGTAGGGGGCACATCCAATTTCCCTTTCTGGAACTCAGGGAGCCTTGCCTGGCAAATGCTCCACAGATTCTGAATTAGCCAAATGATTCTAGAATCCATCTCTGAAAACTGAGACATCCTATGCAGCTCAGTGGAAACCACAGGACTGGACAGGTACCACTCGAGCCTCAGAATGTTCGCTCCTTGTACATCGCTGGAAGTGTCAGATTATTGCTCACAGACCAATAGTATTTTCTATAAGTCTGCTCTGTGTACTCACCAGTGTCCCAAAAGTGAAGCAGCACGATTAGGCAGTGACTGTCTAAACACACATTAATCATGCATTAGTTCTAAATTGAATAGCATGATACACAAGAAAATACCTTGCACACAAGGCATCCGTTACTGACAGAAGTGATCTCTCACGTTCTGTCACGTGCATATTTGGAGAGTAAGTGCACTTCAGGGAGCTCTGCTTAAAAAACAAAAAACAACAAGGATGAAAGAAGAAAGAATACATTTGTATGCTGCATTGAGACTCCATGGCTGGTGGGGGCGGGCACTTGTCAGGGAGCCTGGGGCTTTGGAACAGGTATTGGTCACCATGATGGATGAGCTGCTCAACACAAGTATGCCTCACTGTCTCTAAATGTTCCCTTCTTCCTTCTTGGTGTGCAGAAAGGCTGGGAGGTTGTCTTTACATGGCAGGTTCTGATTACAAACACAGGCCCACAGCTCAGGGGGCTGAGTTCTCCCAATTGAGTTACCAGCAGCTGGTGCACCCTCTGAAGAAACCCATTCGATTCTCTGGTCTAGAAGACTTGTGTGCTAGACGTACTTCTGCAGAACAAGGAGGGTGGAGGGGTGCAGGTAGGAGAATGTGACCAGGGAATAAGACATCTTCCTTTAATGAGATCCTAAACCTACTCCCTTTTTCCTCAAGAGAAAGGGGAGCAAGTCCTAGTCTGGGGAGGAAATGAAGTTTACCCTTCAAAACATGCATTCGCACAGATGAAGACCCATGCTTGAACTACTATCGGGTGAAAGCTGATGACAAGTCCTTGGGATGCTGGTTTCGTGACCTCTCCCTCAACTGTCTCAGGCATACTTGGACACGCACACTGTCTTTCCTCTCCTGGCAGAATCTCATTAAGAGAGGCATCAACTGAGCTTCTTAACCACAGTTTCACCCACAGCTCCCAGATGACGCAGGCAGAGGCCACGCACTCTCATTTGATGGGTTTGAGTCCCCAGAGTGAGCTCAGCTTGGGACCTGGCATCCTGAGATGATGAAGAGATCTTGAACAACAAAGCACAGCTGGGGCATCCTTACCAGCAATAGCAATCTTCAGATTCTCAGATGGTTCTCTCCAGCTGCCTCACACAGCTACTTTCATAACCAGAGAGGGAAAGCTGGGTGCTTAACAGAGTGAATGCTCCCCTCACCATCTTTCTGGTACTTTGATTATAGGCTAAACGACACTGGCTCTGAACAAGAGAGATATAAACAGAGGTTGATTAATCTTGATTTCTTTCCTTTAAACATGACATGAAGCCAAAAGACAAAATTCAGGTGGCATAACCTAGAGATTTATAGAGGAAAATCACTTAAAAATGTGTAGTATGATGATTAGATGTACAAAAATGCATAGGAAAGAAACTGGACTACTTGTATATTAAGATGCTGAGGTTCTGGGCTTTTTTCATGTTTCTAAATGTTCCATGATGTGACTTTTTTAAATAATGAAAAATATTTATAAGTAAAATAATTCATGATATTTTTTAGCAATGAAAAATATTTATAAGCAAAATAATTCATGGTGCTCTTAGACTTCAAAAATGAAACAGTTTGTGCTTGGGATAATTAAATATAGATCACTGAATTCTCTACACACCAGACAACATGATGTGTATGAAAGCACTTCACATACAGTAAGGTGATATAAAAATATTAGGTTATTAATGCCTTTCAATGCTTTTGAGTATTAGGCTGCTATATCAGCAGGCTATTTAGAATGTCTCTTGTTTGTTGTAGTGAGTGATACTCACATGCCACCAACCAAAAACATCCTCTACTAAAAAAGGGCTTGCCCACTATCTCTGAAAATACAGGAACAAGAAACCATGACAAATTTTATCCTGGCCAAGCCCCTCTCCCATCTTGGGGGGACTAAACTGCTAAGACTAAACTGCTAAGGGGGCACACTCTTTGAGGCTGAGTCTGTATGTGCATCTGTCTGTGTGTGTGTGTGTGTGCCTGTTTCTGAGTTGCCATGTGGTCAAACTGCCATAGAGTGTCCCATCCCACCTGGCCAAGTGGTCCTCCCAGGAGGAGTAAGATCAAACAACAATCTGCTCAGCACAGACAGCAAATTCCTCACCAGGTGGGAAAATCTGGAGCTGCCCTATACTGACTTTTCATCATGCCCCACATAAGCAAATGCTACTCTATATACAGATTCCAAATACATTTTATCAGGAAACCAGAGCAACATCAGCATTTATGCTCAGGCTAATGCTCTATTATATGGATTATATTCAACTGGAATAAAATGAATATTCTCCACCACAACTCAATTGTTCTTTATACAGTTTTTAATGAGATTCCACCCAGTGTCACAGCAGTACTTATGTAATTACTCTATATAACTCTGCCAGCAAGTAGGGGATGAAATCTCCTTATCAGGGTATTGCAAACCAATAACACCACAGCACACTGTCTCTTTAAGTGCACTGCTGCATTTTAGAAAGTCTGGGAGTGTGGCCATCATGCAGAGGGAACGCTTAGGTGAGTGGGGTTTCAGCACTGCAGAACAGCTTTTGGGGAAGAGGACTGTTTTTTCCCACAATTTCCCAAGAAAATGTTTTACAAAAAGAAAGGGAGCCTGCAGCTTCCAAGATGGGTCCTCTTTAATTGGGATGGTCAGCCTCTGGTCGGTTGAAGACAACTTTGCTAGAACCCTGGGACAATCCATCAGGGTAGAGTAGTGATCAGGAAAGGATGGGGGGTGGAGTCAAACAATTGTTTGCTTCTTTGAGGAAAACTGTAGGTCAGCAGAAAGCAGAATAAAGAGAACAAAAAAAAATGCTGCTGAGAAGAAGGTGATATCTGGTCTTAGTAAGTTACTGGAAATTAGGAATATGGGCTTCTGCCCCTTACTATTGGGAACCCCAGAAGTCAGGGACTGGACCATGAAAAGTTCCACTGAGACTTTGTCCTATGGCCCTGAGAATGACTCTCTTCTCTACTTGCAGTTGTGCTTCAGACTGCGAGACGGGGAAGCTGAGAGCTGACCCAAGGGCCAATGTGAAATCCAAGCCCACAGCCCAGGGACTTGCCCACAGGCCTGTCCAATGAAGGAATTCAGTCAAGAGGACATGGGATGGTCTTGGAACCTGCTAAACAGTCTCAGGGTGTTCCCAGGGAAGCAAAACTCCTCAGAATCTGCCAAGGTGGAGTATGGAGGAGGGAACAGGACCATTGGGTTACCAAATCCTCACTCCTCTCTGGGCTTCTCTCTGGTTGCACTCCCCTCCCCGCAACAACCCCCAGGCAAGGCTCAATCTGTGGTGGTGAAGGCCGGCAGAATTAGGAAGCAAGTGTCACTACTCCACAACCATAAGATGATCAGGAATGAGAAGGCTTGGTCAGACAGCAATAGGAAAAGGCAGTGTGGAGAATCTCTGATGCTACACTGTAGGTTACTTTATTCCAGACTGAGACCACCATGCTCTCTAAACTTTGTAGATTATTCTCTGCTCTTCACATACCTCCCTTCACACCCACTTCCCTCACATTTCATCTCCAACCTCCCCTGCCAATAACAACAGCAACAATAAACTCACACCTTAGCTACAATTTACACTCCCTGTGTAAACAGAAAGGCTCCTTAGCAAGTTTCCACATTGTACATTTCATGGGTGGTATTATTTGCACTTAGGTGTGTTAATAGTAAGACTCTAGTAATAATACTCAGCACATTTTTAACCCTTCAAAGGGTATTCTCAACTATTATGTGGTTTTACCTTCTCAGGTACAAAAATTCACAGAGACCAGCAGGATGGGTATTCTTCCCAGTTTATAAATCAAGAAAATGTAATTGACAGATTTAAGTGCCTTGCCTGAAGTTTATGGCACAGTTGAAACCGGTTCTCAGGTTTCTTGATCCTTACCCAAGCACTCATTCTATGAAAAAGTTCTGTGTTACCTGGGTGGAATGATCATTATAGGAGAAATTTGGCAGAGCTGAGCAGCACATGATGGAAAGAAAGCTACTCAGCCAAGCCTTGCCAGTGCCCAGATTCAATTAAATATCATCAGGAAAAGGGCTATTCAGTTTGTGCACTTCTCATCCCTTTCCTGCTCTCATGCTGTCACTGGGGACCGGCACAGAACTGCATAGACTGCGATCCAGGGTGCTCTTCTGGGCCAGAGATGCCTCTGCCTGTACACTTGCCCAGGAGATGGAGGCCTGCTGGAGGCTGAAGCTCCAAGCAGATGGGGGAGCTCATCGATGTGCTCAGCACTGCCCCAGGCTCACCGAGGCACTGTGAGAGACAGTGACTCAAAGGTTATATTTACAGACCCCAATTATTCAGTTAGCCCTATATGCTTCCCTACCCCAGATACAGGGGCTGAGTGAGAGAACAAAGTGAGAATTTGGGGCCAAAATAAGACGAGTAATATTAGAAGGCAGGCCTAAGAGTGACTCAACAAAGATAAATGGGGTTGCTTCTTTACCCCATTGCCATCCCAAAATGTATAAGTGATAATGTGTGTGGGGAAGGGGAGTTGTCTCTTTCTGGTTTACAATACTGGAACAACAACTGTGGCATTTTTCTTGGCATTTCTGTAGCATCTCTTTCTACAGAGTCTGGCACTTGCTGCAGCCACCTTCTCTTGGCTTGATGAAATAGCCCTAACAACATGAGAAGGAGCAGTCTGTGGCCGTTACTAAGACTGTTGACACCATCCTGCAAGACCTAAGGTGACATTTAACCTTTCTTCATAAAGTCTTTCTGATTCCTTCCATTTATCTCTGAAATTTCCTTCCTTTAAAGGCTCAAAACATTCAACTGTACATTCGTGTCTTTTTAAATTTTATTTTTAAATGTTTATTTATTTTGAGAAAGAGCATATGTGCATGCACGCAAGCAAGTGGGGGAGGGGCAGAGAGAGAGAGAGAGAGAGAGAGAGAGAGAATCTCAAGCAGGCCCCATGTGGTCAGCTCAGAGCCCAGTATGGGGCTCGATCCCATAAACTGAGATTGTGACTTGAGCTGAAACCAAAGGTTGGATAATGCTTAACCTACTGAGCCAGCCAGGTGCCCCACTCAAGTCTTTTTAAAAGACATTTGTATAATAGGCTCATTCCCCCACAAGGAATAATCATTAGATCATGTTCCTTGGGGGTAGAGACTGTGTTCCACTCACTCTTTACTCACCCCAAGGTCTGGCAAGAATGTCTTGCCATAGTGAGTGTTCTATAAATGTTGTTTCTCAGACATGAATTATTTTCCTCCCACATCTATGCTGGGACCTGTCACAGCACCTCTCTGGTATTCCTCCAGGCACTCCTGACTATAGTGAGTGCCCACCTCCATGGAAGTAACTAAGCAGAAGCACAGCCTTCATTTCTCAGGGCATAGTGTGAGCAAAGTTGGGCAAGTTGGGAGTTTGGATGAGGTGACTGCTGAGGTTCCTTCTAGTTCTGAAACAATAATTCTTTTATTAAAAAATTTTTAATGTTTATTTATTTTTGAGACAGAGAGAGACAGAGCATGAGCGGAGGAGGGGCAGAGGGAGACGGAGAAGGAGAATCTGAAGCAGGCTCCAGGCTCCAAGCTGTCAGCACAGAGCTCGACGCAGAGCTCGAACTCGTCAACTCCAGAGATCATGACTTGAGCCGAAGTCAGACACTCAACTGACTGAGCCACCCAGGTGCTCCTCTTTTTTTTTGTTTTTTAATATTTATTTATTTTTGAAAGAGAGAGACAAAATGTGAATGGGGGTGGGCAGAGAGTGAGAGAGAGACACAGAATCTGAAACAGGCTCCAGGCTCTGAGCTGTCAGCACAGAGCCCGACGTGGGGCTCTAACTCACAGCCGTGAGATGATGACCTGAGCCACCTAGGCATCCCTGAAACAATAATTCTTAAATTTTGACTAAATGGAAATAAGGGATTAGTGGATTTGGAGGGGAATAATAGATATTAAAATAATGAATGAAGAAAAAGGGAGATGGGTATGTTGTAGGCCCAGGGAAATGCCCAAATCTTCAGGAAAGGTTTGCTGGGGATGATAAAATCTCAGCTACTCTGTGAAGAACAGGAAGGACATTTCCAAGATAATAGTATCATTGGTGGTACAACAAGGACTGGTTCAGGAAGTGTCTTAAAATGAGATCAAATGAATATAGTGGTGAGTAAATCTCAAAAGGAGGGTACAGTACAGGCAACAAGGAGCCTGAAATAAGTGACAATCTGAAAAGATAGTGAACTCAAGGATACTGTGTGTGTGAAGGTGGATGTGATATGTTATGTACAGGCTCTACAATCAGATTAGTATGGAATCCTGGCTGCCATGCTTATTAGCCATGTGATTCTACATATTTAACCTAAGTTTCAGTTTCTTTATGCTTATCATGAAGATACATATGCATCTTCATTTGAGATTAAATGAGATAAATGATATAAATGATATGTAATACCTAGCATTTATTCATTTAACAGATATTTACTGAGTATCTTGTTTGTGCTAGATAGTACGTTAAGCATTTTGCATGGTAAATTATCAGAAAATCAAAGTTATTATTAGCTAAAAGGACCACACCTTCCCTTCCTATATCCTCCTTTGTAAATTATACATCCCTTTTGATTCTGGAGCTTAGAAGAAAAAAGTGGCATTTTACTGTGAGTTCATTTATTTGCCTTTGATACATTTTACTTAAAAAATAAACCCAAAATTTGTCCTTAGCTTTAGGTGCACCATAAATGCAAAATAAGTAAGTATTTTCTTAAAGTCTCAACTCTTTAACATAATCTCTCATTTGAGCACAGAGGCATGATCAAAAAGCCAAACACAGATTTTTCCCTCCTCTTGGAAAACCATTTCCTGACATGGTACCCAAAGAGACATCTTGAAAGGGACATGCATGGTTATGTGTCCCCTCTCCAGGGACAGTCTTTTCCTGTGGATATGAAACAGGCTTTGGCAGCTGCTCAGTATCATTAGGCCAAGGGGAAGTCAAATGCTCTCTCAGGCTTAAAATAAAGTTATCATCTCAAACCAAAAATACTAAGCATTGGACCAAAAAAAGAAAGCCAGTAGAGATCCAGTTATTATGAGGGGTTTCTTATTGATCCCATGAGGTTTCTACAGTGAATACCGGAACATCTGATTTGTATTTTTGTATGTATGTATGTATGCATATATATGTGTGTATGGCATTATGGAGAAATTGCTGAAAGGCCTTTGCATAAAGGGCTGTTTTTTGTGTGTAGATCAGCAAAACATAAAACTTGAGTAAGGTTTGTTTTTGCTAAGCACACAACTTCTTAATACATTTCATGGGCAATCAGTCTCTGGGGGGAATATATTCATTTCCGATAAGGGAGTAGATTATTCTAGTCTATAGGCTGCTTGTTTGCCAATGGTCTGTCTCTACTCTGGTAATAACCAAGAATTAGGTAGCAACTTCATAGACCGTTTCCTTGAGGTCCTGGTGACTTGCGAGAACCAAAGTGTCTTCAGAATTTCAGATGGACAATTTGGGATTCATTTGGGGTTCAGGTATTTTGGTGGAAGTTTCCCCACAAATAAGGCAAAGACATAAGGGTAAGTAGCTAGTACATGCAAACAAGGACTCTAGAAAACCACTCAGTCTTGGGTAAGAAGAAAGGAGGGCACACACTCATTTTTTCACCTAATAATTTGAATATGATTTCGCCATACTTAGAGTAGATCCATTTCCAAACTAATACTTAGTTTCTTCTAATCCTGTTTATTCTTAATTGACACAATAATCTCTAGGCAGGATAAGGTATTTTCTCTCATAAATTTATAAATCTTTACAAAGGAAATTACTTTGATGAAATTACTTCAAATGTCAAGTAACTCAAGGCACTTAATCTTGGAATTTATGTTTCTATTTTTAATGTTTTAATTCAGACACATTTTTTTTTCCTCTCAAGCCCCTTCAAGTATTGAAGGTACTAAATCAGCTCTCACACAAACAGCTAATAGGAAGGGAAATCAGAATTTTCATTTAGCTCTTCTAAATCCAGCTGTTTTGTGGGCAGATGTAAAAAATAAATAAAATCAAACCAATTAAAATACACATGATGTGAAATATTTTCTGCTCCAAAGTTTTCAACATCCCAGTTACTTAGAAACATCTGTCCAACTAAGAAAAATAGACTGAATGAAGGAATCTCAAAAAGTCATTCAGTTTATGATCCTGTTTCTGGGTCATGTGTCAACAAAATATCCCCAAATGTAACTGCGTATATTAATGTTTCTGAGCCTTAACTGTGCAACACTACAAGGCACCAAACAATAAATTTTAAACCATTTTTGTTTGTCAAAGATGCTATATAGCACTTTCCTTACATGTGTGGGTCTTTCCAAAAAGGCTGGAAATTATGGGTCTATGAATTTCAAAAGAAGTAGAAACAAGGAGGGGGTTACTAAGGTCCATTAATATTTGGCCATTGTTTGCATAACTTTAGTTTTAGGCTTTTTCTCTTTCGTCTCTGCATCATTGTTCTGTTAACTCACTGCTTTCAACTGTGCTCACTGTGCAAATGAAGAATTAGCATCATCTGTCCCTTATTTATTCTGTTACCTATAACATCAGGAGGCAGTTAAGCTAGTCTCTTCGAAGGAATAAATATCTTTCCCTTTCAGCACCTTGGACACTGAGTCATACAATGTTCTGCAACTGGCAAAGTGCATATTCATGAAAATTCTCTGATTTTTACAAAATATTCTTAATCTTTTTTACAAATGTGAAAACTGAGTGAGGTTATGGTCACTTATTGAAGTATTTGTGATAATTTCTAGTTAGGTAGCTAAAAAACAGTAAGCAAGGGGCTCAAATCCAGGTCATCTACCCCAAATCCTGGATTCTTCCCACTGTTTCTTATTGACCTTCCAGAAGGCGTTCAGTCATTTGCATTACTTGATTTAGTTTTTGTGTCAGTGCTTTTAAGTCATGGGGCCCCCATCCGAAGTAAACCTCCAGTGATGTCCAGTGAAAGCATTCCCACTTTGATTCTGAACGCTGTGCTCTTGCCAAATACCCTTTTAAAATAGCCTCTTCTCATTGATTATTAATTCAACTGCCAGTTTGCCTTGACTCCTAATAATTTTTCCTGTTTCCTTGTGCTAGCAAACAACTAAGCATCATTGCCTACTCACTTTACTTAGTTTACTACTTAGTTTATTTTTCCTCCTAAACAAAGAGACCAGTGTGGGTGAGACACTATGCTTATTTCATTTCACTTGATTCTCACATAATTCCACAAGGTATGTATCATTATCCTATTTACAGATGAAGAAACTGAGGCTCAGAGAGGTTAAGTATGTGTCACCTATTAAGCTGCTTGTGATTATTTCTAGAATATATCTAAGAGAATTTAAAGTCTTTCAGGTTTCTCTTTGTCCCATTTATGACACAACGTGTGTTCTCTTTTCCTTATGTAAATCAAAGAAGTACTAAATGCCATTCCAAAGAATGAATCACTTGTGCAACAAACAAGGACCCAGACTACCAGACTAACTACTCATGCAGACTCATGGCTAACATAGTATCTGGCATGCAGGTAATGAATAATGTACTGAGAGCTGCTTGTGACTTTGAGTACAAATGATGGATCTAAGTTAAAAGGGAAAAACAATCCAGATAGGAAAAAAAAAAGGAAAAATTAAAAGAAAAGGAAAAAGGAATGTGGAGATGTTTTTGCATGTTTCTGTTGCCTCTGGGATGAATGCTGTTTTTTTTCTTAGGGTATAACAATATATTACATATACATATATTACATATACATAATATTACCACTAACGAATGTAGACAGGAGATGAATGCTTTTTAAAAGTGAGTTCCGGGGCGCCTGGGTGGCGCAGTCGGTTAAGCGTCCGACTTCAGCCAGGTCACGATCTCGCGGTCTGGGAGTTCGAGCCCCGCGTCGGGCTCTGGGCTGATGGCTCAGAGCCTGGAGCCTGTTTCCGATTCTGGTGTCTCCCTCTCTCTCTGCCCCTCCCCCGTTCGTGCTCTGTCTCTCTCTGTCCCAAAAATAAATAAACGTTGAAAAAAAAATTTAAAAAAAATTAAAAAAAAAAATAAATAAAAGTGAGTTCCGGGGCGCCTGGGTGGCTCAGTCGGTTAAGCATCCGACTTCGGCTCAGGTCACGATCTCACGGTCCGGGAGTTCGAGCCCCGCATCCGGCTCTGTGCTGACTGCTCAGAGCCTGGAGCCTGTTTCAGATTCTGTGTCTCCCTCTCTCTCTGACCCTCCCCCGTTCACGCTCTGTCTCTCTCTGTCTCAAAAATAAATAAACGTTAAAAAAAAATTAAAAAAAAAGTGAGTTCCGTTGCTTCATGTTCTATTCCTGAGTTCTTACTGGTACTAGCACTGTTGCTCTAGTGCCTGTTCCTTCCTGTATGGTGGTCTCTTCTCTGTGACTAACAATTACCAGGATGACAGACCCTTCAGAAACAGAAACATTACAGTATTGGACCGCGTGCCTCTCTGCTGGTCATTTATGTCATTCCAACTCACACCTGGCACACCAGTAACACTGACATCAATGTTTCTATCCATTCTCTGAACAGAATAAAAAAGAGGACTTCCCTACCTCAACACAAAGCCTGACCCCACCATCACAGACTACTTTGCTTTTTTGCAAATTCAAACCACTGCTAGTGCCTAATTATGTAAGAAGTTTCTCTCCTTGGACCTCATAGCTCACTGCCTCAATTCCTCTAAACAGAGCCATCTGTTAGCCAAGGACTCAACATCAAAACATTCTTTGATGAGTCACAATTAATGACAAGTACAATGTGAGTACTGCCAGAATGATAAATTTAACACTACTCAAATATTCATCATGGACTAAATAAAGAGCCTTTTAGGTTTTGAAAACGAAGTATTTTAAGGCTTAAAAAACTGCTTGGCTTTAAAAATAAACCAAATATAGTGCTGGTAGTTCCAAAGAAATCAATTGCTACTGAGGTAGTGGTAGCAAAGCTGACATTATGTGCCTGAAAATAATCATGATTGATTTTAATAGCTGATAAGGAAAATGTTACAAA
Source organism: Lynx rufus (assembly GCF_022079265.1). Classification (NCBI taxonomy): domain Eukaryota; kingdom Metazoa; phylum Chordata; class Mammalia; order Carnivora; family Felidae; genus Lynx; species Lynx rufus. The sequence goes on along the minus strand of NW_025814827.1, from coordinate 30,943,333 downwards.
TATTGTAGTGAGGTGAGCACAATGAACTGGGAGATGAGACACAAGAGTTCTGACTCTAGCTGAGACACCAACTAGTATCTCGGTACCAGATGGTTACCAAAGTCCCTTCCAATGCTAATCACTCCGTCATTCTTTGAGTGTACGATTTAGATCCACAGACATATGGCTGCCTTTTGGATTCCAGGAGGACCTCACCAACAGTAATATTTTCTGGGTTGAGATTCCTGGTATCTCTGGGATTTTTTTTCTGGACATTTTTGCTTGTTAATAGACTAGCAAATAGAGTGAGTAGACTTTGACAATACTTCTTTTCCCTTGTAATGGGTTCTCGTTGGTAAGACCCCATTAATGGGTACTAATGAAAGAGCAAGTTATTTACGTTCACACTGGCTCAACTTCTCCAATAAGATGATTAGGTTTTAAATATATTTTTAAATGTTTATTTATTTTTGAGAGACAGAGACCGACAGACAAACATAGTGTGTAAGTAGGGGAGGGGCAGAGAGAGGGAGACACAGAATCCGAAGCAGACTCCAGGCTCTGAGGTGTCAGCACAGAGCCCGGTGCAGAGCCCAAACTCACGAACCGTAAGATCATGACCTGAGCCGAAGTTGGATACTTACCCAACTCAGCCACCTAGGTAACCCAAGATGATTGTGTTTTAAAAATGAGATCCACATAATGGAAACCAACAGTTCTCCTGTGGTCTGTTTTGCAATCAATGAAAGATAAATAAAAACCGGCTCAGCAATAATAGGTGATGGAAAAACAATTATAATTTAGAATTTGAGTCCCTTTTTATGACTCAAGAATGAATAGCAAAAGTAGACAAACTGAAGTTTAATCTTGTGTTTGTAAAAATGTAACCAAGATAAAACTGCTATTTTAAAAGCATTTATGAAATGAAACTTCTGTAATAACCATAGATTAAGTTAGATGGCCATTCATTGGTTACATATCAACTTTAAATATATTAGTCACAAAGGATCCATCTCAGTAATATCACTCCATATAGGGGTCAGACTGACAATCAAAAGTCCTTATGTATAAATAATATGATAATCTTGTGATTCCATTTTCCCTGTTCATTTCTTTGATAACTAATGCTTTTGTGGCTATTGTTCCTGAAATATTTTTTCCCCCTTTTCAAGTATGAAAACAATGCTCACAATAACAGAGTTCTGACACAAAATATATTCTGGTTTCTCTTCAGATAGTATAAAAGTTTTCAATTTTGGCATATTAGATTTTGGCCTTCTTCACATGCTGATGCTTTTTCTTATGTCTAAGCAAGTGCAAGTCCAGAAGCCTGCCCTCAACTCCATATGATGATAATTCTCTTTTGACCTTGCATTCTGCTAGTTTTATGTCCTCAAGTATTGACAACATTATGCTTTATGACTGAAGTCGGTCTATATTATTGCTTTGGGTCTTGTCTAGAAGAGGCAACCTTGGATCAGTAAATAAATGAAAATATGATGATTTATAGCCCACAGTTCAGAAGACTCAGAGCTGGGAAACTAGACATAAGTGTAGGTAGAATATTGCTAGAGGATGCCTGGTTCAGTCAGTTAAGTGTCTGACTCTTGATTTCGGCTCAGGTTGTGATCTCATGGTTTGTGAGTTCAAGCCCCACATCGGGTTCTGCACTGATGGCACAGAGGAGCCTTCCTGGGATTCTGTCTCCCTTTCTCTTTCCCTCCCCTGCTTGTGCTCTCTCTCTCTCTTTCAAAATAAATAAACTTAAAAAAAAAAAAGATGACTGCTGGAGAACTATGTACAATTAGGGTTGCTATGAAATAAAAGAGTAAGCAAAGAAAGAGGTTTGGTTTGAAGGGAAGCCTCCAAAGGAGTACTGAGACTCACCTCGTATAGAAAGGGATGAAGAATGGCCCGGGGATGTAGGACTTTTTAAATTGACAATTAGGGAATCCAGCTATATTTAGCCTGTAACCCTTATAATGATGCACAAGAACAAATAGAGAGCATGGTGGTAGGGCTTGGGGTAGAGGCTTTTCCTAAGTCTGTTCTATATTTACAGCATCCTAATCCCTGAGAGTTAGATAGAGCCACGATCCTTCACTTTGACAGCTGTCAAAACCACATGATGCGCACTAAGAAAATAGTTACTTTTTATTGATGACGTGCCAGGCACTATACATCTATTGTGCTTAACTGTGCAAAACAAGTATTATTACTGCATTTTCACTTTATGGCTGACGAAGCTAAGGAATAAAGAGGTCAAGTAAATTGCCAGGATTGCACATAGCTAATATATCTAGGTTAGGATTTGAATTTAAGTCTGTGTAACACTTAAGAATGAACTCCCCCGGGGGCGCCTGGGTGGCGCAGTTGGTTAAGCGTCCGACTTCAGCCAGGTCACGATCTCGCGGTCTGGGAGTTCGAGCCCCGCGTCGGGCTCTGGGCTGATGGCTCAGAGCCTGGAGCCTGTTTCCCATTCTGTGTCTCCCTCTCTCTCTGCCCCTCCCCCGTTCATGCTCTGTCTCTCTCTGTCCCAAAAATAAATAAACGTTGAAAAAAAAAATTAAAAAAAAAAAAAAGAATGAACTCCCCCTGCCCCCAATATGCTACTCTATGAGGTACTACATAAAATTAAAAAAAAAAATTAAAGTTGTTTTTAAGGACCAAAGGAATACAAACGAGGTATTAATATGCTAAGTATGGCCATCAGAGACTAAAATTCTACCTCAGTTCCGGTATGATTTTCCCATAAATGTTACTGAAAGTACTTGCTATGTGCAAAGACTGGGTCTTGAGGCTAAAAGTCACAAGTCTTGCCTTCTAAGAGCTTATAATCTAACTGGACAGGCTAAGAAGAAAGTAACAGTAGGGATAATTAACCATTTAATAGAACAACAAAAGTCATACCATGAGGGAATGCATGATTAATTGCCAAATCACACATGTTTAAAGCTCAGAAAAAGGAGACATTATATAGTCTGGAAAGGTTTAAGAAGACTTCTTGGAGGAGAAAGGGTTCAGGCTGATTCCCAGGGTTGGTAAAATGTGGGCAGACAGGGAGATAAGGAGCACTGCATTCCAAGAGAAGAAGTGGGGAAGAAAAATACCGGAGTAAGCCTGCTGCTTGGGAGCTGAAGGTTGGAGAACATGAACAGTAGTGAGGTGGCTGGAAGGAAGGTTAGGTACCACATGGTAGAGACTTTGAAGGGTGGATTAAGTAAACTGGATTAATCTCAAGGGCAGTGGGACTCCAGGAATGTTTTTGAACAAGAGAATCACATGATCCAACCGGCATTCCAGGAAGATTTCTCTGGCAGTAAATTGTAAGAAGATTGCAGAGGGGAAGAAGGAAGGCAGAAAGATCTGTGAGGAGGAGACATAAGAGGGGCTCATATAATCAAGGGAAGCACAAGAAAAGAAGAGGAAGCTATTTCAGTTTTTTTCTGATTTTATAGACTTAGAAAGATATGGACTTGGTTCTGGTTGGAACTGGTTTAATTAAATGCAAATTTGGGGAAAGTAGGCACAAACAACTTTGGATAGGTTTATAGTTCAATTAAAAATTATTTAACTTTATAGTTTCATATAATTTTACAGGTTATATAGTATTTTCAGAAATATTAATTAATTATCCTCATAACACCTGATGTACCAGATAAGTTTGACATTTTTTTCCATTTTTCAGATTTGGAATTGAGGTTTGAAGACCTTGCACTAACACAAGGCCACACTGTTAGTACATTTTGGGACTGTGAACTACATGTAATGAATGGGTTTCTGACTTCATACTGTATGCATGCACCATACTAAATCAAAAAACTTTTCTTCCTTCCATTTTGAAGGTCCATCACTTTTAGTTTTTTTTAAATGGGAAATTTCCAAAGTATACAAAAGTAGAGAGAATAATATAATGAACTCCTAAGTGCCTGCCACCCAGCTTCATCAGTGCTAAACTCACAACCGATCGTCCCACCTTACTCCACCCACCCCAATTATCTGGAGCAAACCCTCCCAATCAGATCATGATTCTTTTAAATTAAGGCCCAGAAAATATTTTTAAGGGCTCAAAATCAGTTGTATTTCTTCCAAATGGAATATTTCCCATCTTTGGCTTTAATGGAGAGATGGGAGGGTGCATGCTGCCTTGCAGAGTCCTCCTTTTCTTACCAAGATGTGAGAAAGTGAAGAGCGAAGCAAGTGACCCCCTTTCTCTGAAGAATTTCCTGGGAATTTCACTTCTTCAAGATATCCCTGGTAAGTGAAAAATGAAATATATTCCTTTTGTTCTCCTGATGCCTATTCTGTATGTTTCTTTCTCCCAGGCTGAAGTGATGACAGCCCATTTATTGTACATGAGGTGCTTGAGGCTTTCCTAAAGGTGGTTTTAATAGAATGTCTTGTATCTATCTATGTTATTCTTTTGTGTACGAATGTGGATGGAATATGCAGGGTGATTTTCCTGGCTACAGGAAATTGTTTTTCTCTCCATACTCTGAGGGAAAAATACATTCCTGTGTTCAACAAGCTTTTCCTAAACTGCAAAAAGACTTCTTTGGCCAAGGACACTATCACTTATTCTTACAGTGCTTAGGGGAAAAGGCTATCTTGAATTTAAAAGTGAATAACTGAAAAAACAAACACTGAAAAATCTTCGCTTATCAAAATCCTGTAAGTTGTATTTTTATTTGGAGTTTATGCCTAAAGTCACATTACTTTATGTTTCATAGAATAAGATAGGACTGTAGGTAAATGAGGACCGATTATATCTAGAGGCCTTAATAGAGATTTAGAGGGAAGGATACAATTTACAAACACTTCAAGGAGGGGTTTAAATTGCTTGATTTTTTAATTATTCAGGATTTTTTAGCCAACAAATATTTACTCAGCACATACTACACCCAGAACCTACTCTGTGTGAGGTTATAAGGACACAAATGATGAACAAGACAGATGAACAAGTCCTTCTCCCTGGGTGGAATTTTTCTACTAGGTAGAAATCTAGGTAGAATTTCTACATGTAAATATTGCAATTATTTGATTCCTGAAAATTATCACATATGTTCAAAAACACTGAAAAGTCTTTTTTAAAAAGACTCATTTTAAACATCTTAGCCAATAAATGACTGTAACTGGACCCTGAGAGGATTTTACGTTGCCTGTAACCAAATCTGTTAAGACTTTCCAAATAGAACATATGCCATTGATAAACCTGCATGAAAAGGAAGGACCTCCACTAGGTAACTGGATAGTTTCCTGGTTAAGGAAGGATGAATGGCATTACCCCTTTGCCCTAAGATTCTTCTGGAGGTAAGAACTATAATGGTTACAAATATGCTTTTTTTTTGAGATATATATATTATTTCTCCTGTTTCCTGATAAAAGCATCCTCCTCCTCAGCCTGGTTTTCATTATGAAACTTTAACTACATCTGTCCCTTCCCCATATAGTAGGGTCCTCTTTCAGCGGGAGCCTGTAGGGACTTGTGGATAAGTGTTAGCAACTGGAATATGCCTTTTAGTTGGTGAGGCACCTAGATGATACTCAATACTGAAGTCCAAGCAGATTGCTGCACACACAGAAAGTCACAAGAGTGTCCTGGCTGAGGCACAAACTGAACTTGACAAAATGCAAATCACAAAAGGAAGGGCAGAAGGAAAAGAGGAAATTTTCTGCACTCAATTTTCTGCACTTACTACACTATAATGTGACTGATGAACTAGATAAAGAGAGTTCTAAAATTAAAACTAGAACCAGGTGGAGATTTCTTTTAGGATAAATCTCTAGGCCCAGAAACCTCAGAGACGACCCAGGTTGCTGGCCTGATGCACGTGGCCTATCAGCTGCCAGCACTGCCAACAATTTACTCTTGCTGACTGCTTCATGCTTCTATTCTTTGTCTTTGAAATGTTCCTCTTCCAGCATTGGACCGGAGACAGAACACAGCTTAGGAGTCAAAAGTACTGCATCAGATGTTTGTTTTCAGCTTACGCCTTCTCCTGCTTCAACATGTATCTAAGGAAATTCACTCTACTTGGATATAGCATTTTACCCCGTCTGTTTCTGAAGCTCATTTCCAGGAGCAATACTTCAGTAAATGAGGTGTCTTTTCTCCCCAAAAGATTTGAATTGCACTCAGTTTGCTTTGGTAGCATATTGTACTAATGTGATGAAAGAAATAAGAACATAAAAGGCGTGAATCCCATTGGTGAGTAAGCTGCTGACAGGGTAGGACGATGAAATTTAGGCTCTTTAGAAACTCAGATTCCTTCGTGTCAGTAGGATGCTACCAACCTTTAACAACCAACCTAGATATACCAGGGATAACTTACTGTACTGACTTAACCCATTAACTCAGTGTTATAGACAACTTAGGTAGTATGAAGTTAAGAACGTTTTTTTTTTTCTACACCATGTGTGGTAAAATAAAATGTTTTAAATGTTTTTTTTTTCAAAGTGGAGGAAAGATTGTTTTAAAGTATGTTTTCTGTTTACAAAATACACAAAAATCACCCTTAAAAAATCACCCAGTATCTCAACCCTCAGAGAGTAGCTGTTACTATTTTGTCTTTTGTTCAAGAAAATGTCTATACAACAGAGTTGAAGTGGAGTTGTGTGTACAACTTCATGTCTTGCTTTTAAAGTTTCACATTTCAATACAAAGATTTTCAGCAGAACACATTTAATTGTGCTTCATCTCCAAAGAAAGATAGGACAGGCACTGAATATGCCTCAGATGTAGCAGAGCTCACCCCTTGTTACTAGGAGAGCTTACCAAGCATGGAAGACCACCCCATCTAGCTCATTCCCTCCAGCAGCAGCACATCACAGAATGTCCCATGAGTGGAGTTAAAGAGGCCTTCAAATATATCAATGCTTCTGTTTTATTTTAAAATTATTGTCATTATTAATTTATTTTAGAGAGAAAGCATGAGCAGGAGAGGGGCAGAAGAGGAGAGAGAATCTTTTTGTTTTTTAATTTTTATTTATTTTTGAGAGAGAGAGAGAGAGAGAGAATGAATGAGCGAGCAGGGGAGGGGCAGAGAGAGAGAGAGGTATAGAGGATCCAAAGAGGGCTCTGTGCTGACAGCAGACAGCCGGATGTGGGGCTGGAATTCATGAACTGTGAGATCATGATCTGAGCATTAGTTGAACACTTAGCCAACTGAGCCATCCAGGCACCCCCAATTTTTATTTTTTTAGTGTATTCTCTACACCTGCATCAATACTTTTAAAAGCAATTAAATTATGCTCCTTCAGGTTAAATTGAAACTCCTTGGATTTTCTTCTTCACTTTATTTTCTTGAGCCTTGATTAAATTTAACTGTGACCACAGACTAATGGATGATAAGAATTGGCAGGGAGTTAGCATTCACTGACATGATCTCCTACCTGATGAGATCTCTCTGCATCTGCTAGACCTGGGGGTGAAACAATAAGAAAGTGCCTCTTCCTTTGGGTGACTGATGCCAGATGCATGATGTGGCTACTGCAGCACTGGCTGGATTAGCTTTAGTTTCCCCCTTGGCTGGGGTGCTCTTGGTGAACTAGTCTATACAACTGTACAGTCCTGACCTAGGGGTGATGGTCTTCCAGTCTTTACCTGAGTGACAGAGAGCTCACCCCCTCATACAGTTAGTCCATTCTACAGTTAAACAGCTTTGATTATGGGAAGTTCTTAACGATAAGAAGAAATGTCTTCTTGTACCTTTTACCCACTGATCCTGGTTGTGCTTCTGAGGGAACTGAGATATCCTCTACTCAGGCTTCCACATGACTGCCCTTCAGATACTTGATACTTACTATGCCATGTGTTCTAAGTCTTCCCTTCCCCAGGCTGAATACCTAATTCTTATGACTAGATCTTCATGTGACTTATTTCTAGATCTTGGTCAACATCCCCTGTTATTCTCCAGTTTGTGAATGGTTTTTAACCCAGAAGATGGTATGGAACATGATACTTCAATTATATTATAGCTTTGTAATATAGTAAAGCTATAAAATCTTGATCTGAATGTTATATTTCCTTTAATACAACCTAAACATGTATTTTGTTTTAGAGAAATTTATACTGTTGGCCTCATTCAACTTGTAAATTTCTAAAACCCCATTTCAAGCATTCCTTTATTAAGCCAGGCCTCCCCAACCTTCGACTTGTGCAATTAGCTGCTGAAACTAAATGCAGGCCTTATTATGCCTACCTACTACACTTCTTTTTGTTGGTGTCAGCCTACCAGTTCAGTATGTTAGGATTCTGCTGAAATATATCAAATTAACTTTTTTGTAGGTTACTCCACAGCTAAACAAGGAAAAGGTGAGCAATGGTGATTCTGGCTTTGAACTAGGCACTTCACTAAGATGGGGAGTCATGACTTGGAGGAGTCTGACTTACAGACATTTGAACAACCATTTCTGAAAGGTGTTGCCTAATAGATCAGCTCAATCTAGAGGGTAGATCTATGTCCTGACCCTGGTTTTTTTTTTTTTTTTTTTTTCCTCCCCAGTAGTCCTTTCACTTAGATAACAACAGAAGCACTAGCTTGACCTGTAAGTGCTCTATGGGCAAAGAACATAATTCCCATGATACCTAAAACACTATAGGCACATAATCAATTTTTGATAATTTGCATTAAGCCTTTAACCTGAACTGTGGAAGGGACTGGGGCCAACAGCAATCAGTAGCACAACAAAAATAAGACACTTCTCCGATTATGGTCACATTGTCTCTAATGATATTTATTTCTCCTGCTTTAGAACCCTTCAGGACTTTTCCTTCTCTGGGCTAACCACTCCCCTTCTCTGCTCCATGTTTGTTCATCTGTTTGTTCATTTACTTAACAGACAGTTCATTGTTTATTCATTTATTCATCAGATATTTATTGAGTATGCTTTATACAGTTCTAGACACTGTATACAATGGTGAGCAAGATACACATGTAGTCTACTGGGAAGAGACAAAGAGGCATTTTCAATGCAGTGTGGTAAGTGGAATACTAAGGGTGTATGTTACAGTGCTATGAAAGCACATAAGAGGGCCCCCTAGCCAAAATAGAGGTAAGGAAGAAAGCCTTGCCATGGGAAATAAAGTCTAAGATGTGTCCCTAATGATAGGTAGGAGTTGGCCAAGTGAGAAGTCATGGAAAGCATTCCAGGAAGAGAACAGCATGAGCAAGGGTCTGGGAGCACAGAAATCTCTGATTGCCAACTTCTTTTAATATTGTCGTCTTTTTGGTCTCTTGTCCAGTTGTCCAGAAATCACATGTTGCACGTATTCATTTAATTTTGTAGCTTTATTCTTCCTGGCCAAGTTTCCATTAGTAAACACTGCTTGCTTTTTGTGCCTTAGAGTAGTCCTGACTTACCTTCCCCTTCCCTTTTCTTTGTCTGTTTGAGAAAGCATGGGAGTTAATTAACTCCTACTTACATTCTGGTATCTGTAAGCTCTTCAGGGGAAGGACCATGCCTTCTTAATCTTGACAGTCCAGATTTCTGACATGCAACTGGCATGCAGGAGGTATTCAACAAATGTTTGAAGTATTGAAAAGCAAAATTTAACTACTTATGAATTCTACACATGTAAAGAATATTCATTCTAGAAGACACAACCAGATTCATGTAGAAATCACAAACAGCCTACCTTGTAGCCAACAGAAATCAAAGGTCTACTTTTTAAGTCAAAATCAATCAAAAACTTTTTCTTGAGAAATTGTGATGTGGAGATTTCTTTCATTGCTTAAAGCAAGTTCAAAGAACAATGACTGGGGCTCTTGTGCCTTCTGACAACTGTCTACCAGAGCTGCTGAGCAATCTGCCAAGGTGCCTGCTGCCTCAAAGGTGAGAACCCTAGGCTACCCAAGTTCTGCCCAGTGATGTGGGAATTATCTCTCTCTTTTCATGTGTTCAGTTGGAACAGAACTGCAGAACGTCCGCAGCAGTGAACCATGAGGAATAAGAGCAGATCAGCTGAGCAAAGAGATAAACTGGGCATCGCCCAAGGGACAATGACAAGTGAAGTGACCTCATGCTTTGCTTTGAGGAACTCAGATTTCCGAGTTCTCAAAAGTTATCTAAGCTACAACATGGCAGGGCACATGAGAAAGAGAACTTCCTATTGGCAGAAAGTAGGAGAGGATAAGGTTAACAAGGAATAAAAAGATGTAAAGAGGTATTTGCTTCTAAGTCTAAATTACTATTTCAGAACTCAAGAGCTAAATAAGAAGGACAATTTTGACTACCAATAAAAACAAAAAACAGATGAAAAACAGGAGACCATAAAATCACCTGACCAGAGATATTCTTGGTAAATAAAATGCAGGGTCATTATGAAAGCAATGCAGAGGAAACCTGAAGGGCCAAAAAAGATACTTCAAAAGATACTTCAAAAGATACTGCACCTCAGTGGTGATCAGGGACCTGCACTAAAGACACAATAAGACACCATTTCACATGCAAGCGAGTAACAATATTAAAAACTCTAACACTGAAAGCCACACAGTGTTGCTGAGAGATATTAAACAAATGGAGGGATATACTGTATTCATGGATTTCAAGACTCAGTATTGTTAAGATAGCAGTTCTCAAGTAGATCTGTAGATTCAGCGCAATGTCAAAATCTCAGCAAGCTTTTGGAAGAAATTAACAAACCCATTCCAAAATTCACGTGGCAATACAAAAGACATAGAATACCTAATTTCACAATTTATTACAACGCTACAGTAATCAGGACAGCATGATATTGACAAAAAGGAAAAAAGACAGATTAGCAAAACAAAGTAAATAGGGGTGCCTGGGTGGCTCAGTCGGTTGTCTCCCTCGCTCTCTGCCCCTCCCCCACTCATGCTCTGTTTCTCTGTCAAAAATAAATAAATGTTTAAAAAAAAGTTAAAAAAAACCCCACAAAGTAATTAATAGTCCAGAAATGGACTCACACAGGGGCGCCTGGGTGGCTCAGTCGGTTAAGTGTCCGACTTCGGCTCAGGTCATGATCTCCTGGTTCACGAGTTCGAGCCCCGCGTCCGGCTCTGTGCTGACAGCTCGGAGCCTGGAGCCTGCTTCCGAATCTGTGTCTCCCTCTCTCTCTGACCCTCCCTCCATTCATGCTCTCTGTCTCAAAAATAAATAAACGTTAAAAAAAAAAAAAAGAAATGGACTCACACATCTCTCCTAGGTGCTCTAGGCTGCCATCCCCCTGATTTATATATTACTATCTCATCACATTCTTTCTAAACTATCTTTGGAGAGAAAAGTAACTGTGATTTTGGCCATTGTGTGTGTGAGAAAATGGTCTTCCTGGCATTGGATACGTGATTGGTTTTATTACAGGAAATTTATGATTGGTGTGTATAGTGATGTGGGCCTGTAATGATAAGGTTGTCTCTTATGAGGGAAGGGATCTTACCTAACAGGCACTTTCATTCTTGTCAGTGCTCACAACCTTGAAGTTAGCAGGAAGAGCCTTTCCCTCCCTGAGAATCAATTGGGAGAGTCCTGGGAGCATAGGAGAAATGGAATTGGTCTTTTTGGTCATGCCAATGAGCATCTTTGGCCTCTCCTCATCTCACCTCATCTCTGTGGATTGACACCATGGAAAATAACCTCCTTCAAAAAAAATTTTTTTAATGTTTATTTTTGAGAGAGAGAGAGGGAGAGGGAGAAGGAGAGGGAGAGGGAGAGAGGAGAGGGTGAGGGAGAGGGAGAGAGGTGAGGGTGAGGGAGAGGGAGAGAGGAGAGGGAGAGGGAGAGGGGGAGGGAGAGAGGAGAGGGAGAGGGAGAGGGGGAGGGAGAGAGGAGAGGAGGGGAGGGGAGGGGAGGGGAGGGGAGGGGAGGGGAGGGGAGGGGAGGGGTGGGGCGGGGCAGAGAGGGAGACAAAGAATCTGAAGCAGACTCTGGGCTCCAAGCCGGCAGCACAGAGTCCGACACAGGGCTCGAACTCACAAATGGTCAGATCATGACCTGAGCCAAAGTCAGACGATCAACCAAGCCACCCAGGCACCCCAACATCCTCTTTTTTAAACGTTTGTCCATGTTGGCTTGCAAGATACCATTCTCTTTGGTGTGTCTCCAGTCTACCGTTTCAGACTCTCTCTTTCCTATCCCTTAAATGTTGGGGTTTCTTCTTCTAATCTGTTTCCTTGTTTTATCAAGTATTTCTGGGATTTCCTATCCACTTCTATAGCTACAATTGCCCCTACAAAGAGATGTGCCTTCTCCTTTCTGACTCCACTTTAGTTAATACCACCACAGGCAATGTTTTCCTCATTCTATATATTCTTTAAAAAGAAAGTTTTAATTTTTTCATTATAAAAGTAAACCACATTTACTGTTAAAAGATTAATAAAAGAAAACAAAAATAACCCACAATTCCTACACATATTTTTTTATCTTCCTATCTCCTCATGCAGTTTTTTTCCAAATGAAAATATTTTCACTATCTTTTCCTTTCTCCCTCTCTCTCTTCATTGAACTTATAAATGCAAAAATGTTCCAAATTAGACCTAATGTACATAAGAGCAGGTCTAGTTATATAGTGGTTTCAATGAACTTGAAAGTGATATACCTTGAAGCAAGGACAAATAAAATATTAGTGAGTTATGTATAAAGCCCCTGAAAATATTCAAAAAACGACTTCAAAATTGCCATAAAGCTTTCCATTAACTTCCACATTAGCCTCTGATATGGTGATTTTCATTAAACACCACATTTAAAATTTTATTATTTTTTACATTCAAAATTTTAAAACCTGTATTATTATTCAACTATTAGTCAATTATTTAATTTTGAATTTAATTTTTACACTTTCTACTGTAACTCTTTTTTTTTTTTTTTTTTAACATTTATTTACCTTTGGGACAGAGAGAGACAGAGCATGAACGGGGGAGGGGCAGAGAGAGAGAGGGAGACACAGAATCGGAAACAGGCTCCAGGCTCTGAGCCATCAGCCCAGAGCCTGACGCGGGGCTCGAACTCACGGACCGCGAGATCGTGACCTGGCTGAAGTCGGACGCTTAACCGACTGCGCCACCCAGGCGCCCCTGTAACTCTTGTACTTCTAGTTTTCATTACAACAACAGTTCATCATTTATACCATGAGTTAAATGATATTTTATGGACTAATCTAAAAATCTCATCATCATTTCCAATATTATTTATCTGGAGAAATATATTCTAGATTTCTATGAACCAATTTAGAATATTCTAAGCCTGTATCTAAACCTATGTGTAAATTGGGAAAGTTCCTTTACTTTCAAAGGCCTGTGGAAAATAATGGTATTTATTATTACATCTAAGTCCATTTTAAAACTTTTATATGATCCCAACTGAAGTTAGAGACCATTCTTTATATCATTAGCCATATCCAAACTACCCATTCGGTAATATTTATTTTTTCTGAGTAATTTATTTTGATAATCTCCCTTTGAGAAGGGGTAAGGGACTGTTTGCAATGACCATATCTTGACTCCTAATCCTATCTTTCATCTACCATTTACTCTTTCTGGAAGATCTTATGTTTTGTAGAATTCAGAGAATCTAAGCAAACTGAGAGCTTGTAGGATATGACACTCTGTCTCTTTCCTTCTTTTCTCATTCCATCCTCACACTATCACAATTAGAAATAATATATAGCTGAAGATGTATTCTTTTGTCCCTTAAGATTTTCTTCATCATTGCTGCACTATATGCTAACTAATTGGGATGTAAATTAAAAAAAAAAAAAGGGGGCGCCTGGGTGGCGCAGTCGGTTAAGCGTCCGACTTCAGCCAGGTCACGATCTTGCGGTCTGTGAGTTCGAGCCCCGCGTCGGGCTCTGGGCTGATGGCTCAGAGCCTGGAGCCTGTTTCCGATTCTGTGTCTCCCTCTCTCTCTGCCCCTCCCCCGTTCATGCTCTGTCTCTCTCTGTCCCAAAAATAAATAAACGTTGAAAAAAAAAAAAAAAGATTTTCTTCTTCAGTGTTGTCCCTTTTTTCTTTGGAGATCACCACTCATACACACTGGGGATGTCCTTAACATGCCCACACAAATAAGAAAAGCAAATTGCATAGGCTATTCTGCATGAACTTCAAGACTAAGAGTAACCCATGTCCCCATCCATAAATGCCTTTACTATGATGAAAATAATAAGTAGACTTCAGGTATGCCCTCTTTTATATAATAGGTTTTCCCTGAAGAATCATAAGTTAATTAGAATTTAACTGAATAATTTAAAATGCACTAGGAAAAATGGACAAGACTAAACTATGGTTTCCAGGAATGCACACTTTGATTACAAAATTACAAAAAGAAAAATGCAAGAAAGTGATCTCTACAAAAGTCAGAATAGTAGTTATTAATAAGGGAAAGGAAAGGGCAAGAACTGAGCTGGGGCACATGGATGGGGCTTGTGAATTGGACGGCAAAATTCTATTTCATTATCTAGGTGACTGTTTTAGTGCAGGCTGCTTTAACAAATTACTGTAGACTGGGTGGCCTAAACAACACAGATTTATATTTCACAGTTCTGGAGCCTGGGAAATTGAAGATCAGGGTACCAGGATGGTTGGGTTCTGGTGAGAGCTCTCTTACTGGTTTACAGATGGTTGTCTTCCTGCTGTGTCCTCACATGGGGGTGGGAGGAGAAAGACAGATTCTCTGTATTTCTTCTTATAAGGGCACTAATCTCATTTATGAAGGCTCCATCCTCATGACCTAACTACCCCCCAAAAGCCCACCTTCAAATACTTCATACTGGAGATTAGGACTTCAACACACAAATTTCAGGGGAAACAAACATTCAGTCCATAGTTGTGGCTTTCACTTATAATAATTTATTAAACCATATTTGATTTACATGATTTTCTGTATCTGTGTTATTTTATAATAAAAAATTTTTTAAAAATTATCCTTGGTTTTTAGATAAAACATATGTCAACCTTTCATACCTTCAAAACAAAAAGTTCTTTAGTCCTCACTCTATTGAATAATATGTATTTTTGCATGTAAAGGAAGATGGAACCATATTGGCAAAGTACTATTCCCCAACTTGCCAATGAATAAGCCATTTGCCTTTGAGGGCAATACACTATCATTTGGCACTATAGAAACTACTTACACAAGGGGTTCAATTTGCTTTCGTGGCATGTTCACGTAGCTCCTATAGCTCTGGACTTTATAGGTAGATATTGTCCCATATGGTTTGGATTTTATTCCCAAGAGCAGGAGTAGATCACAGGGTCTTTGGTGAGGCAAAGGACTTAAACCCAGCCTTCCATGGCTTAAAAGAGATAGCATTCTTTCTGATTCAAAATAGTTTACTCTCCATGTATTGGGACAGGCGTGGGGAGAAGATGGGGAATCTGTAAACAAACATCACTACCATTAATGACTAGAAAGAAACCTAGGCAGCAATACACAAAAATTATTGGATTATTTCCTTCTCTCTAGTCCAGAAAGTCCAAATGGATTTTCATGAGGCATTAGTAGAGATACTCTGAATATTTCAATAAGGATTTATGGAGTGATCTCTGCTCACTTTTACCCACTGCTCTTTACAAACGTCAGATAAACCTGAAAAATGTCCGAGAATGGTCAAATAGTGAGGTAAGGCAGAATATTCTTTATTCAACAATATCACAGGTGTTGGGCAATGATTTGAAAATCAGGACTTGAAGAACAAGACCAATTTCCAACTGAAAAAAAAGAGTATTTAGGGCAAGGGAATCAGAAGATGTCAGATTATGGTTGAATTCCAACTCCAATGCACTGCTCAGAATCCCAGATGTTCCATTTGAATTCCTCCCGTTGCCACTCTGAAATACTAGTCTATAAATTTAATTGGTTATAAGCATGATTTCCCAAGATGCTTGTTTACTCTTTTCATGTAGTATCATATTGCTTTTAATAAGGTATTCAAACCCTACAAAGTATGTTTCCAAAAAAAATCAAAGCTAATTCACTACACTTAACAGTTAAGTGCTTCTCTAAGTCAATAAAACCCGCCTCTGTTTAAGTATAACTAGGATCTCAACTATCTCAGCTCCTGTAATAGAGAACTCTCCCTGCCATTCCGAAGTCCTTCAGAAAATGGACCATGCTGGTTATGTATAAGAGATAATCTTTATATCACTGCTATTGGAAAAACAAATGTGTTCCCCTTTAGGAGGAGTTAGTATTAGTGAAAATAACTCATTATCTCTATCCATCTCTTCTGGTTCCCCATTAAGTCTTTAATATTTTCCTATTCACCTCCTAATGCTTTTTCAGCCACCATTGAAGTTATTTGGTCCCTTAAATGCTTTCTTGCCTCTGATTTTAATTAGAACCTGGTCATGACTCTCAATACTCTCTGGTTTGTTCTACTCCATCTTTCTGCTCTGATACTCTAGTCTCTTGACAATTTTCACCCTTACACATGAAACAAAGTAATCACTGAAAACATGAACACCCAAACTATACCTCAGAAATCAGAGTCTTCTTGATATAAGACTGGTTCCAGTTGGGAGCACCCTAAGAGACTCAAAATATATGCTATTTTAATGGAGGAGAGAGGTTCAGTAAAGTTAAGGCTGGAGCTGATCCTGGCCAGACACAGTGCATTGTGGATAGTGTTCATTTTCATGTATTTATCATAAGCTATATGTAAGAGGCATTTACTTATTTATTGAAAAACATTTATTGAGCAACTACTTTGCCAGGTACTGTGCCTGTGGCTTCAGAGAGAATAATAAGCAAAGTGGAAGAATCTCTTCTGTCTTTGAATTCACAGTAATAATCCACAAGTCTACAAACCCTCTAATCTACTACGTAAATGTTATAAAAGAAAATGGCAGTGGTGATAGGAGAGCAATAATGAGGGAGATCTAACCTAGTTTGGGGTTTGAGGAAGTCTTCTGAGGAAGTGATCTAATACAAAGGAAATATAGAAGATAGTGAAAGGAGGGGTGAGGGAAGAGCCTTCCAGACATAAAAAAAAAAAAAAAAAAAAAAAAAAAAAGATTTGCAAAGTCCTTGAATCAGAAAGGAATGAGGCATATTCAAGGAACTGGAAGATGAGGACAGTTGATCCCACAGTGGGGCAGATGTGGAATGTGGGGAAGAGATAGAGGTATAGTGGTACAGAGCCCTGGAGAAAATGTCAAAGATGTGAGATGTTATCCTACAAACAAAAATAAGCCACTGAAGAGTTTTTAAGCAAAGGAGCGGCAGGATCAGATTGTGAATGATCAGAAGGACTTAAGATTATGGGAAGGAGTCTAGTTAGAAGGCTCTTTCAATGGTGCTGGCAAAAGATGAGAAGTGAATGGATTGGACAATTCACTTTTTAAAGTTTATTTATTTAATCTGAGAAAGAGTGAGACAGAGACAGAGAGGGAGAGAGACAGAGAGAGATAGAGAATCCCAGGCAGGCTCTGCTCTGTCGGCACAGAGTCCCATGTGGAGAGTGAATTCATGAACTGTGAGATCATGAGCTGAAATCAAGAGTTTCATGCTTAACTGAGTTAGCCACCCAGCCAGCCCTTGGCATTCTTTAGGAAGTAAAATGGATAGAACTTGGTGATGGAAGAACCACGAAGGGTGGTGAAGAGGAGGCTTGTTCACTGGGTTGATCTAAGTTACATTTACTGAGACAGGGCTTATCTAAGAATACTTCTATAGAGAAGATAGGGGAAAAAACATTCCCTTTTTTTTGCAGAAATAGAATCATCAACTAAAGCTTATACAAGCTTTAATAAATATCGGTCATTAACAGTAAGATTGGGTGAGTTCTTAGAATCATCTTGTATTCTAGACAAGAAAGAAAAATATCTTACAGTACTAGAGAAGTTATCTGATAAGGATTGCAGAGAACCTTATAAAATACCATATAACTCATCTGATTAAAGAAAGCATAGAACTCAAGAATTTTAAAGTAGTGAAGAAAAGGTTTTAATTATAGAAAAATTAAATGTTTTCATATAGAATGAAGCCAGGACACTACAGCTTTTAACCCCCCCCCTTTTTTTTCATCTATTACTAGGTTTTTTTGGAGAAAACAAAAAAGAGGTATGGAGGACCTTTAGAGATATCTTAAAGTTTCTGGAAATAAATCACTTATTGGAAAACATGGTCATATTAAGTTAGTTCTCACTAAATGTTATGAAGAAAGTCTCTGACAGATACCATTTTGAAACTCTTGAATGAGGTACCAGCTAAAAATACCAAATTAAGGCTGAATTGGTCTCTGCTAAGGCAAAGTCATGGACTAGAAAATGACAAAACTGCAGGTGTCCAAATATAGCATGCAGATTGTGGAGTATCTAAGACAAGACTACTGAGGAATGGATAGGATTCACAGAATGGCGAAGAAGACACCGGATCCTATATACAGGGAAGTTTATCCGTAATCCTTGCTTTCTGTTTGGAGGACTCAATTTTTATACTTCATTGGAGGAGAAATGGAACTTCAGTATCTCTACTAAGAAGTTCTTAAAGAACACTTTGGTTTTTCATAAATTATACTGAAAAGGTGTTTTTTTAAAGGAAGGAATACAGAAAAGAAAAAATAAAATAGAAAAGAAAAATAAATTATCTTTTACAATAGCCTTCTGGTATGTTTCCCAAAGAACAGAAGGTAATATTTCTGTTTATCAGGGTGTATGACTTAATATTTAAAATACTTATTAATTGATGCTAAACTTCATTTGGAAAGATAAAACTGATTTTAAAAAGAAAAAAGGAAAAAGAAAAAGAAAAAGAAAAAGAAAAAGAAAAAAGATTCACTTGCATACTAAATTTTCCAAGGTTCCTTTTTCAAATCTTCTAGTTTTTTTTAAGATGTTCTTTCTCTGTCTTGGGAATGGATACATTTACACATAATCAAAACAGGTGCTTTCTATACATTTTTGTCCCAGTCTTCAGGACAAATCTTAACTTAAATCAATAATGGGACTTTTTCTGCATCTTCTTAGTAGGGCCTGTAAATATTTTAAAAACAGTGTGCTACTATGAAAGGTACTCTTGGATAATTCTTTATGTTTCCAGTCTCTATCCAGATAGGGCTGTCTTGATCTCTTAAAAGAACATACAGAAAACTTGAATCATATAAACAAATGTGGAAAGTGGCTTGATACTTTAATAGCTTCATACTATCAGTCTATAATAATGACTAAGTTGGTAAAGTCTGAATAAATCAGAGATGAAACACACCTGGGACACGGAGGCGATGACAATGGAGGACTGATTCCTACAAGAACCAAGCAATGATAATGGCAGTCTATACAGAAACTCATGATTAGGGGAGTGCGGGATGATTTTAGAAACTGAATTGTATTCATTCATCACTTATGGTAAGGCTAGGAAAAGGCAAAAACTATTTAAAAGGGGGAAAATCAACACATCAAGGACTACTCCCTAGGCTCAAATCTGATTTGCTTATAAAATCAGTCCCAGAAACATTATGTTTGAGGTAAATACCCCTGCATAGAATCAGATGGATAGTGAAGAACATCCTTTCTAATATCCTGTTCATATAAGACTTTTTTCTTCCTTTACCTCTTGAACATTTAAAGTAAACTTATTTTTAAATTCCTTTCAGGTTGCTCTATTATATGTAGGTTCTTGGTTCTTTATCTGTAAATGGTTTTGTTGTTGTTTTCTGTGAGCACATGTCCAGTGAGAACAGCCTCTGTAAGACTCTTCCTGGTGCCCTGAGTTGAAAAGTTACTTTAATGGAGAGGCTGTGAGGATATTTTTTTTCCAGTCCTTGGAATAGCTTTCATATTAGTTTTCTTGGCTTGGGGCTTTTGTACTTGACAAGTATATAAATCTGGGTCCCACACCTCTAGGTGTGACTCAGGTTGGGACTCTGATTTTTCAAGGGTGACTCTTTTTCTCTCAATATCCATTTGGGCCACCCAATTTTTGCATCCCATTCCCTGGCTAGTGAGTGGAAACTTCCACAGAATGGACAGTCCCTTCTGGCCCATAACTTTAGGCAAGAAGCTAAGGTCTATCTCCTAGCCACTTATAGGGACCCACTGTCTCAATTACTGCTACCTAGGACACATCTCAAATTCCATTTTTTTTTTTTTTTACTTTATTTATTGAATTTGAGACACGGCGTCAGGGGAGAGAACACGTGAGCAGGGGAGGGGCAGAGAGAGAGGGAGGGAGAGAACTGTGAGATCATGACATAAGCTGAAATCAAGAGTCAGACACTTAACTGACTGTGATACCTACATGCCCCTACCTATTCTTTTCAGTAGAAAAGTATTGATCTGGTTTCCCCAACCTGCTCTAAGAATGCCATACTATCTCATCCAAAAGTCTCTCAGAGCCACCAAACTTCACAACTGCCAAATCACTAGGATTTCATATTTCATTTAAAGAAGTCTGAAAATGATTTTAGGTGCAATATGATGCAGTCAAAAAGTACACAGGCCTGGGAGTCCAGAGATCTGAGTTGCTATCTAAGTCCAACCCCAAACAAACTGTGTGACTGTACCAAATTTGTTGACCATTTTGGGTTTCAGGGGAGAAAAACAAGAATTTGGAAATGAAACAGAGAGGGACTCTTTCAGCTCTAAAATGCTATGATTCTATGAAATACTATCTTTCATCTTCTGGAGCCTAGTGGGAGGCCATGGTCTGGGGCAGAATGCTCTTGAAAGAAGGGAGGATAATTTATAAGGAAGTCCCTGAATGCCAGCTTCCCAGGATTATACAGCTCCTCCTTTAAAACAGCTACAAAACACATTAGCATTTCAAACACTGTTGCCTGTGACAGGTGAGTTCAGGAAGATTAGGAGGTAGACAAATTCTGTTTTTTGTTTTCTTTTTTAATGCCAGGCTCAGTAAGTAAACATTAACTGTTTGAACATAGTATTCAGCATTACCCATTCATTTTTCATGAACTCATACAACATATCAAAGGGATATATGCTCCACTGCTTAGTTCTTCTTTCAAAATTACAGACAGACTCATTTTCCTCTATCAGCTAACCTGAAAGCTAGAGCTATAGTTTAGTTGTAGGATTATCTCACAGCAGTGTGGACTTGGAAGATGATGCTGGAGTAGGAATACTCCTAGGCTCGCTTTGTCCCATGCATACGATTAGATAACTATCAAATCATCCTAAATATCCCAGAAATTAACCTGAAGACCAGCACAACAAAACTTCACAACTAAAGGTAAAGAAGAGGCCACATCAAAGGAGGTAAGAAGTGCTGAGACATGATTTGGGAAAGAAATGGATTGTGGCCACTACAGTGGGGAGGGAGCCATGGTCAAGAGAGGGGCAAGAGACAGACTAGCAGGCAGGGGAGCACAGAGAGAAAATGAACCTCCATAGCAATTGGCTTAGAAAGTAAGAGGGCCTGAATTTCAAATTTTGTGAATTCTTGAAACAAGTAGGGCTTAAAGGCCAGCAGGAGTATCTGAATATAGCCTGGAAGACATCGCACTACTCTTTGAGAGAAGGCAAGGAAACAACCCATGGACATACAGTGTAGATCTGAAAAGCACCTGGGGCACACGGTGGGGAGGTTATTCATTCATCTTGGAGTGTGTCTCAGAGAGACACAAAGGATCTTGATTGTGCCATTTCCCTCCCTGCCCCTCAGCAAAAGCACAGAGCCACCTGTGGGAACCAACGCAGTGCTAACACTCACTACATAACTTGATTATGCCAAGCCCTGCCCTCCCATGCTGGAAACTTCTCCCAGTCATGCTTGCCTCAGTTCTGATGTGGGGGGCCCCTCCCCCTAGAAGGCTGGCTCAAATCCCTGCTTACACTGCATCTCCTGGCTTGGCAGTTTTGTGGAGCCCTAGTTCTGGTGGTAGTGGTGGCAGGTCTCATTTCACATGCAGACTAGAGCACACCTTGCTAAAATGCACCGCATTCAGGCCAGGGACCAAATACTTCTCACAACAGGCAAAGAGAGCCTCTGCAGATGACTAGCCTAATGGATAAAGCAGAGAGGACACAACAGCAGAGTGCATGCAGCACACACTGGAGCCTCTCTTGGAAGCACTAGGCCCTGAGGAATAGGGGACACTACACTGAGAGCACTACAGGACCTCTTCTTCATGAAGCCATTACCATAAAAAGAAACAGGTACAGAGACTTAGACAAAATGAGCATTCAGAAAAATTTATCCTAAAGGAAAAACAGGACAAGGCCATGGCCAGAGATCTGAGGGATACAGAAGTAAGTAACATACCTGATGGGAGTATTTAAAACAATAATCATAAGGATACTCACTGGATTTGAGAAAATACTCAGTGAGACTCTTAACATAGAGATAAAAAAAGAACCAATCAGAGATGAAGAGTGCAATTAATAACTTCAGTAACATGCTTGATGCAATAGGCTGGAAGAAGCAGAGGAATGGATTAATGACTTAGAAGACAGAGTAATAGAAAGTAATCAAGATGACCAAGAGAGAGAAAAGAATTATGCAAAATGAGAACAGACTTAGGGAACTCAGTGACTTTATCAAACATAATTTCATATTACAGGAGTCCCAGAAGAAGAGAGTAAAAAGGGGGCAGAAAAGTTATTTGAAGAAATAATAGCTGAAAACTTCCCTAATCTGGGGAAAGAAATAGATATCCATATCTAGAAGGCAAGGAGAACCCCCAACAAAATCAACAAAAGCAGATCCACGCCAAGAAATATTGTAATTAAATTGGCAAAATATAGTGATAAAGAAAAAAATTTAAAGTGACAAGACAAAAGAAGATAGTAACTTACAAGGGAAACCCCATAGGGCTAGCAGGGGATTTTTCAGCAGAAACTTTCCAAGCCAGAGGGAATGGCATGATATATTCAAAGTGCTGAATGGTGGAGTGGGGGGCACTTGGCTGGCTCAATTGGTAGAACATGTGACTCTCAGGGTCATGAGTTCAAGTCCCACATTGGGCATAGAGCTTACTTAAAAAAAAAAAGTCGGGGCGCCTGGGTGGCGCAGTCGGTTAAGCGTCCGACTTCAGCCAGGTCACGGTCTCGCGGTCCGCGAGTTCGAGCCCCGCGTCGGGCTCTGGGCTGATGGCTCAGAGCCTGGAGCCTGTTTCCGATTCTGTGTCTCCCTCTCTCTCTGCCCCTCCCCCGTTCATGCTCTGTCTCTCTCTGTCCCAAAAAAAAAAAAAAAAAAAAAAAAAGTCATTCTCTTCAAAGTGCTGCATGGAAAAAATCTGTAGCCAAGAATACTCTATCTAGCAAGGCTATCATTCAGAATTGAAGGAGAGATAAAGAGTTTCCCAGAGAAACAAAAACTAAAGGAGTTCATAATTACTAAACCAGCCCTACAAGAAATATTTAAGGGGACTCTTTGAGTGGAAAGGAAGACCAAAACTGACAGTATCAAGGTAGGAAACACAAAAGCAGTAAAAATTATTATTTCTATAAAAAAATCAGTCAAAGAACTCACAAAATAAAAGGAGTGTGACAACATATACCTAAAACATGGGGAGGAGAGGAGTAAAGAATGGGTTCACACTTAAACAACCATCAACTTAATATAGACTGCGATATGCAGAAGAGGTTATATATAAACCTAATGGTAACCATATATCAAAATCCAATAAATATGCAAAGAATAAAGAGAAAGAAATCCAAATAATCACTAAAGAAAATCAGCAAACCATGAGAGAAAAAGAAGAAAGGCTGAGAGAAAATCTTCAGAAACAACCATAAAACAAATAATAAAATGACAATAAATACACATTTATCAATAATTACTTTGATTATAAACGGCTAAATACTCCAATCAAAAGACAATGATAAAAAAAACAAGACTCATCTACGTTGCTGCCTAAGAGACTCATTTTAGACCTAGAGACACCTGAAGATTGAAAGAAAGGAGATGGGGAAACATCTATCATGCAAATGTATGTCAAAGAAAGCCAGAGTAGCAATACTTATATTAGACAAAATAGACTCTAAAAGAAAGGCTATAACAGGAGACAAAATACTGTTTTACTATATAATAATAAAGGAGACAATTCAACAAGAGGTAACAATTGTAAATATTTATGCACCCAACATAGAAGCAACCAAATACATAAAAACAATTAATAACAAATATAAAGGAATTAATCGATAATGACACAATAATAGTAGGGACCTTAACACTCCACTTATATCAGTGGCTATATCACCTAATTGGAAAATCAATAAGGAACAATGGCTTTGAATGACACACTGGACTAGATAGATCTAACAGATATATTCAGAACATCCCATCCTAAAACAGCAGAATACACATTCTTTTCAAGTGCACATGGAACACTCTCCAGAAGAGATAACATATTAGCCCACAAAACAAGCCTCAATAAATTCAAGAAGATCAAAGTCATATCATGCATTTTTTTTCTAACCACAACACTATGAAACTAGAAGTCAATCAAAAGAAAAATCTGGAAAGACCACAATAAATACATGAGAGTTAATACTAAACAATGAATGGGTCAACCAGGAAATAAAAGGATAAAAAACTATGTGGAAACAAATGAAAATGAAAACACAATGGTCCAAAACCTTCGGGATACAGCAAAAGCAGTTCTAAGAGGGAGGTTTATAGCAATACAGGCTTATCTCAAGAAACAACAAAAATTTCAAATAAACAACCTAGCCTTATACATAAAGGAGCTAGAAAAAGAACAAACAAAACCTAAAACCAGAAGGAAATAATAAATATTAGAGCAGAAATAAATTACATAAAAAAATAATAGAACAGCTCAATGAAACCAAGAGCTAGTTCTCTGATAAAATCAGTAAAATTAATAAACCTCTAACCAGACTTACCAAGGAAAAAAAATCAGGAACTAAAATAAATAAAATCACAAATGAGAATGGAGAAATAACAACCAATACCACAGAAATACAAATACTATATAAAAAAAACTATATGCCAACAAACTGGACAATCTAGAAGAAATGGATAAATTCCTAGAAACATATAAACTACCCAAACTGAAACAGGAATAGAAAATTTGAACAGACCAATAACAAGCAAAAAATTAAATCAGTAATAAAAAAAACTTCCAACAAACAAAAATTCAGGACCAGATAGCTTCATGGGAGAATTCTACCAAACATTTAAAGAAGAGTTAACACCTATTCTCAAACTATTTCAAGAAATTAAAAAGGAAGGAAAACTTCAAAAATCCTCAACAAAACACTAGCAAACCAAATCCAACAATACATTAAAAAGATCATTCACCATGCTCAAGTAGGATTTATTCCTGGGTTCAAGGGTGGTTTAATATTTGAAAATCAATCAATGTGATACATCACATGAATAAGGCAAAGGATAAGAACCATATGATCATTTCAATAGATACAGAAAAAGCATGTGACAAAGTACAACATCCATTCATGATAAAAACCCTCCACAAAGTAGTTTTAGAAGTAACATACCTCAACATAATAAAGGCCATATAAGAAAAACTCACAGCTAACATCATCCCTAATGGGGAAAAACAGAGATTTTCCCCTAAGGTCAGCAACAAGACAAAGATGTCCACTCCCACCACTTTTTTCTTAAGATTTTATTTTTAAGTAACCTCTACACCCAACGTGGGACTCAAACTCACAACTCCAAGATTAAGAGTTGCAGGTTCCACCAACTGAGCCAGTCAGGTACCCTTGTCACTTTTATTCAACATTGTACTGGAAGTCCTAGCCACACCAATCAGACAACAACAACAAAAAAATAAGACATCCAAATCAGCAAGGAAGAAGTAAAACTTTCACTCTTTGCAGATGACATGACACTATATATAGAAAACCCAAAAGACTCCACCAAAAAACTGCTAAAAATGATAAATGAATTCAGTAAAGTCACAGGATACAAAATCAACGTACATAAATCTGTTGCATTTCTATACAACAATAATGAGCAGCAGAACACTGAAACTGGTGCAGCCACTTTGGAAAACAGTATGGACTTTTCTCAAAAAGTTAAAAATAGAGGGGTACCTGGGTGGCACAGTTGGTTAAGTGTCTGACTCTTGATTTCAGCTCAGGTCACGATCTCAGTATTTTGAGATCAAGCCCTCCAGTGGGCTATGCACTGACAGCATGGAGCCTACCCGGGATTTTCTCTCTCTGTCTCTCTGTCTCTCTGCTACTGCCCCACTTGTGCACAAACACACACACACTCTCTCTCAAAATAAATAAATAAACTTAAAAACAAGTTAAAAATAGAACTACCCTATGATCCATTGATCACATTACTAGGTACTTACCCAAAGAACACAAAAGACTAATTCAAAGGCAGACACACACCCCTGTGTTTATAGCAGCATTATTTACAATAGTCAAATTACGAAAGCAGCCCAAATATCTATCGACTAATGAATGGATAAAGAAGATGTGAAATATTATTCAGCCATAAAGAAGAATGAAATCTTGCCATTTGCTATGACATGGATGGAGCTAAAGAGTATAATGCTAAGTGAAATAAGTCAGTCAGAGAAAGACAGTATACCATATGATTTCACTCATATTTGGAATTAAGAAACAAAGTAAGTGGTCAAAAGGAGGAAAAAGAAAGAAAGATAAATCAAGGAACAGACTCTTAATTATAGAGAACTAATTGTTACCAGAGGGGAAAGGGAGGGATGGGTTAAATAGGTGATGGGGGATTACTTGTTGTGATGACCACCAGGTGAGGTATGGAATTACTGAATCACTATACTGGACACCTGATACCATTTCAACTCTATGTTAACTAACTGGAATTAAATTTTTAAAGAGACTATCCTGGGGTGCCTGGGTCACTCAGTGTTTAAGCATCTGAATTTGGCTCAGGTCATGATCTCATGGTTCGTGGGTTCAAGCCCCGCATCAGGCTCTGCGCTCTCTCTCTCTCAAAAATAAGCATTAAAAAAAAAAAAAAAAGATTATCTCACGGAAATAAAAAAATAAGCCTCACAGAATAGTACATCACCACCCCTATGACCCACATATACCCATCTTCTTCCTCTCCCATCAGGCAACTGTAGCCACAAAAACAAGAACTGTGTACAACTCAAACAGTTACATAAGCACCTAAGGGGAAACATCTGGAGCGCCAATGGGAAGGCACAGAGTAGGCACTAGAACGGGATTGAACTGAGTTTCCCAAAGCTATGGTACCTATTACCTCACCATCCTTGCCACCACCACTGTCCCATGTGGTGCAAAGAACTTTATTTGAGCATCTCTTCTCAGAAATTAATCTACAGGTACACTTATAACCAGAAAGAAAAAAAAAAGATCACTGTAGGATAACTTGAAGCTGATGGTCAATGATTTTGATTGTGTCCCATATGATGGAAATTAGATAGAAGGAGTACTAGATTTAGAATTTGGAAACCATGGGTTATAGTCTCCACTTTGCCTGTAACTATGAGACCATGGCTAAATCATCTGGCATCTCTGGGTCTTAGTTTTCTCATTTATAAAATGAGTTGATTGGACAAAATGATCTCTAATGTATTTGCCAGTTCTAAAATTCTATTAGTTTATGATAAGGTTAGAAACCTTAGTTCTTATGCTTAGAACTAGGAAAGCATGGTTTATATTACAGCCCAGTCCCAACTGGAGAACATTAAAAAATATAGATGCCAGGCCCCACCCCAGGTCCTTACACGGCTTGGGAATTGACTTAGAAAGTTCCTCAGAGATCCTGATGATGAACCAGAACTGGAACCACTGGTCTTAAGCTAAGAGAATGGAATGGACTGTATGACCAAAAGGATAACAAAGAACTGGCTGGGTCAACCTGAGAGGTAATCAGGAACTGACATTCTGTGGGGATAATTAGTATTCACATTAGTGAATGGGGACATGTTTATTTAATCTGCAAATGATAGTAAATTTGGGAGGGGAATCAGTATTCCAAACAATTTTAGAGACTGAAGGAGTAGTTGGAAACCAATAGCATAAAGATCAAAGACCGAAGACCTAATATAGTGCCCTGGAGAAGAAAGAAAAGCCTCATAGAGATGAAGTTAGCAAGGCTGTCAGTCAGAAAAACACCAAAGCATCAGAGTGGATAACAAACTCACCAGCAGCTAGAGCATCAGCACTGGACCTAGGGATAGAAGTAGGAATTGAATAAGGCCGTCCTAACTTTGTATGGTTCTAAAATGCAAGAATTTCAATTACAACAGTTTAGTTGAATAACACCAGTCCTTCAAGAACAGAGTTCAAATTTCTTGCCATGGTAGAGTAAAAGTATGACTAACTGCATAAGGTACAAATTTTTTTCACTGCTAGCTCTTCATTGCACAAATTGCAATGTAAATAACACATGTGCATCATGATCGGTGACAAATCACATCACTTCTAAGTTCTGTTGTTGATTGGTCACTACGCGTCTGTTATCCAGTTCACATACAAACAACCAAGTGTCTAGTAGGGTTGTGTCCTTGTCTTCCAGTGATAAACCCCAAAAGGGACAGTGGAAAAAGGGAACCAGCCAACAAAGATGAACGTGCAGCAAAGAAACAGCAAGTAGTAACCCTGGACTGTAAGCAGAGGTATAGAAGAAATAGTGAGCTGTGGGGTTGTTGACACTGCTGCTATTTGAGAGGCTCTGGATATGCACCAGAGGAACTTTGTGAGGGCAAAGCAATCAGCATAAATGAGGAAAGCAGTTGTGATGAAAAGTATGAAAATGTCCTGGGGGAAGTGATGCTGGCAAAAAAACTTTCACATTAAAGGAACTCTTGGAGCTGTTTCATGACATTGAAAGCACAAAAGATAAAGTGTTGGAAGCTGATCCAAAGTTAGAAAGGAGTGTGACAATTCACCAAGGCATAGAAAGGGTATTTGCCCAGGATTGAAAGTTATATGACAAGAAGGCGGCAAGCCCTGTTCAAACTACTCTTAGATAAGTTTTTTACAAAGAAATAAAAATACTTTAATTCTTCATGTTTTAAATTATAGTATCTAGCAAGTTTGATTGTGTTTTCATTTCTCTACATGTTTACAACAAAGAGGAATACTTTTTTAAATGATACACAGTTATGCATCATAATTTTTCCATTGATTATTCAGATCACATGATATATTCTCAGCTTGCGTCATGATTTTTACAGTCTCACACTATCATTCAAAGCAAAAACTGCTGGTATTTAGGACTCATGGGGTGAGTTTCTAATTATGCTCAGGACTTTGGTTTAGATGTTACAACCGAGGACTGACATGGAGAACCTGAAGAAGGCAAAAGCAGTTAAGAGGCTAAAAAAGCAGCCAAAGGAAAATGTGTAAGGGAAGTGAGCGATTTCTGTAACTAAAAAGAAGGCTCATGTGGTAATTTAACTATGGCTGATCTTCAGTGACTTTTGCCTAAGGAATGCTGACTAGTTGTTATACACCTCCACTACAGACTGAGCAAATAAAAAACAATTTTAAATTCAATTTAATGGACCTGGGTTAACTGAAGAATGAACTTACAGTGAAAAAGGTACCGTATATCAGAACATGTTACAAAGAGAGCTGTGTAATTTTCTTTATTTTCTTTCTGGAAGTCCTAAAATATGGAATCAGTTCTTATCCATCTGGAATGGTTTAAGTTTTGAAGAAAGGCAATGGAAGATGAACTGTGTAACCTTTCAAGGTCTCCGCCAGAGCTACAACGCTATTTTTTTTTTAACCACTGTGGGACTTTATCTTACCCTAAGCTGCCAATTATTTCTGAGCACCGTACTTAAATTGTTCTTTGCTTTGTACCATCGGCTTTCTTTGTCCCAGATCCTCTCTAGTTAAAGGGCATTAGATTATGGAGTGGAACTCTGATGGGAAAGTAAAGCTGCAGAACAACCCTGTCTTCCATGAGGCTCTATGATGGAGACTGTAGTAGCTTTGATCTACACAGCTCCCGCAACATCAGTGCATCCATATAAATCAGCCCTAATGCCTGGAACACATCTTGGCTGCTACTGCTGCTGCTGCTATTCCTGCATTCTGTGTACTGAGACCAGCATTGCTCCAGAGCTCTGGCTTGGGTTTGAAGCATGGACACTCATTACAAAAATCCATTGCCAAGCCACTCTTATGAACCCCTCCAAGACAAGGCATTTACAATGAGGACAAATAGGGACCTTTTGTACTCTCTTCCATACTGACAATACTTAAACTATAATCCAGACAACTGTTGCCACAAGAAATCCACAATCTCTTCACTACTAAGAATTATCAGTGCTACCAGGTGAGAGAATACTTGACCTGTTCTCTGTTCTCCCCATCTCTGACCTCCGTTTATATATTAGCTCTGCTCAACTTCAGACACACTCCAATATTCTTCAGGAGATGGCTCTATAATGTAATCTCTAATACAGTGCAATGTCTTATCCCTGCATTTGTCTCGCAATTACTAGATTTCCAGAAAGAAAAGATGTGAGAGACAAAACCCAAACCTTGACGGCCCATAACTCCCAATAAAATTAAGTATGAGAGATACAGAAGCTCATTAAACTATAAGTCACTTGAGGATAAGGTGTCTACCATTAAAAAAACCCAATTGGGAACAGAATATTTGCCTCTGTTATAAATCTGGATTTAGAAATAGAGACTACAAATATTCTCCATTAATAAGTCTCATACCAGAGCTG
Organism: Lynx rufus; assembly: GCF_022079265.1. Classification (NCBI taxonomy): domain Eukaryota; kingdom Metazoa; phylum Chordata; class Mammalia; order Carnivora; family Felidae; genus Lynx; species Lynx rufus. The sequence goes on along the minus strand of NW_025814827.1, from coordinate 30,912,795 downwards.
AAATTTGTTCTTTCATCATGCTTCTAACTGGAGAATTGCTCCTACAGCAGAAATATCCTATTTTGGATGGGCATTCATGAGTATGACAGATTTTTTATTTTTTTTTACTTATCTGCACCAATTTTTATTTTTATTTTAAATGTGCAATTTTTATATAGTACAAATATTTGTGTATAGTTTTTTGGCATTGCATAAGTTCTTTTTTTGCTAAAGTGTAATTGACATTAGTTTTGGGTATATATCATAGTGATAATATATTTACATATATTATGAAATGATCCCCACAGTAGACAGATTATTTAATGAGGAAGTTGTAAATTCTGAAAAGAAAAAAAAACTTACAATAAGATTACTTAAATTTTCATTTAAATTTAATGTTGACATTAACATGTCACCAGACACTTTCAGAGTTTAACAAAGAAATGTCTCAGTCTATTTCCTATCACATGTGTATAATCTTGCTTCATCTTCTGACACAGGCATCTCTATCTTTAAAGATAAAATATTTAAATATTGATTAGGTAATTCATTCTTTCACAAGCTCACAAAAGATTCCACAAGGAGGATGGGAGAACAAGATTGTCTGAAAATTACCATAAACTGAAATAAAATAATAACTACTATCATCTGGCCTCTTTTTAGATCAAATTTGATTGTTTTTAACTAAGAGAATAGAATGCAACAGTTTTAGAAATAAAAGAACTTCTTCTTTAGGAGAAGGAGTTGTATAGAGTTGCTTTAGATTTTATAGTGCTGGCCAATGGAACTTTCTGCATTAATGGAAATGCTCTGTATCTACACTACCTGATACAGAAGCTACTAATAATTTGAGGTTTGATGCAACTTGAAATGTGGCTAATGCTACTGTGGAACTGAATGTTTATTTAAATAGCCATGTATGTTTAGTGGCTCATACAATGCAGATGTAGAACCAAGGTTCCCAAATCTAGCTACAGAATGGAATCATCAGGGTAGCCTAAAACATACCCATTCCTCTAGACCTATTTTCTATTGATTCTCACTTAATAGGTCTGAGTAGGGACCATCATTGTTTTTGTTGTGTTTTTTTTAAGTTCTCTAGGTGGTTTTTTTTTATTTTTATTTTTTATAGCAGTTCATGTTTGTGGCAAAATTAAGAGAAAGGTACAGAGATTTCCCATATACCTCCTGCCTGCCTCCCTCCAGAGGCACAGACTCCCCCATTATCAACAAGCCCAAGTAGTATACTTGTTACAGTTGATGAACCTATATCGATATGTCATAATCACCTATATTTGTCTATAGTTTACATTAGTATTCACTATGGGTATTGTATATTGTATGGGTTTAGAGAAATGTATGATGACATGTATCTATCACTGCAATACCATACAGAGTATTTTCATTGCCCTTAAAATCCTTTGTGCTCTGCCTTTTCATCCTTTATCCCACCCAAACCTGAGCAACCACTGATCTTTTTACTGTCCCCATAGTTTTGCCTTTTCAAGACTGCCATATATTTGGAATCATACAGTATGCAGCCTTTTCAGATAGGCTTCTGTCATTTAGTAATATACATTTAAGTTTCCTTCATGTCTTTTCATGTCTTACTAGCTCATTTCTTTTTAGCACTGAATAATATTCCATTATCTGGATATACCACAGTTTATTAATCCATTCACCTAAGGAAAGACATCTTGGTTGCTTCAAATTTTGACAATTATGAGCAAAGCTGCTCATAATTGTAAATATCCAAGTGCAGGTTTTTGTGTGGGCATAAGTTTTCAACTCCTTTGGGTAAATGTCAAGGATTGCAACTGCTGGATCATGTGGTAAGAGAACGTTTTATTGCGTAATAAACCCAAAACTGTCTGCCAAAGTGGTTGCACCATTTTATATTCCCACCAGCAATGAAAAAGAGTTTCTTTTTTATTTTTTTTAAAATTTTTTTTTCAACGTTTATTTATTTTTGGGACAGAGAGAGACAGAGCATGAACGGGGGAGGGGCAGAGAGAGAGGGAGACACAGAATCGGAAACAGGCTCCAGGCTCTGAGCCATCAGCCCAGAGCCTGACGCAGGGCTCGAACTCACGGATCGTGAGATCGTGACCTGGCTGAAGTCGGACGCTTAACTGACTGCGCCACCCAGGCGCCCCGAAAAAGAGTTTCTGTTGCTCACATCCTCACCAGTGTTTGGTATTGTTAGTGTCTGGATTTTGGCCACTGTAATAGGTATGTACTCGTATTTCATTGTTGTTTTAATTTGTATTTCCCTGATGACATATGATGTAGAGCATCTTTTCATATGCTTATTTGTTTTCTGTATACTGCTTTGGTGAGCTATCTGTTAAGTTCTTTGGCTTTTTTTTTTTTTTTTTTAATGTAAGCTCTACACTCAATGGGGGCTTGAACTCACAACCCCAAGATCATGAGTCGCATGCTCTACCAACTGAGACAGCTAGGTGTCCCTTTGACTCATTTTAAAAAATTGAGTTGTTTTTTATTGTTGAGTTTGAAGAATTCTTTATACACTTTGAATAACAGTTCTTTATCAGATGTGTTTGTTAAGTATTTTGCAAACATTTTCTCCCAGTCTGTGGCTTTCTCATTCTTTTGATATTGTCTTTTATAGAGTACAAGCCTTTCACTTCAATAAAGTCCAGCTTATTTTTTCTTTCATGGATTCTGCCTTTGGTGTTTTATCTAAAACACTATACCCTTTGCAGACGACATGATATTATACATGGAAAATCCGATAGACTCCACCAAAAGTCTGCTAGAACTGATACATGAATTCAGCAAAGTTGCAGGATACAAAATCAATATACAGAAATCAGTTGCATTCTTATACACTAACAATGAAGCAACAGAAAGACAAATAAAGAAACTGATCCCATTCATAATTGCACCAAGAAGCATAAAATACCTAGGAATAAATCTAACCAAAGATGTAAAAGATCTGTATGCTGAAAACTATAGAAACTTATGAAGGTAATTGAAGAAGATATAAAGAAATGGAAAGACATTCCCTGCTCATGGATTGGAAGAATAAACATTGTCAAAATGTCAATACTACCCAAAGCTATCTACACATTCAATGCAATCCCAATCAAAATTGCACCAGCATTCTTCTCAAAACTACAACAAGCAATCCTAAAATTCATATGGAACCACAAAAGGCCCCGAATAGCCAAAGTGATTTTGAAGAAGAAGACCAAAGCAGGAGGCATCACAATCCCAGACTTTAGCCTCTACTACAAAGCTGTAATCATCAAGACAGCATGGTATTGGCACAAAAACAGACACATAGACCAATGGAATAGAATAGAAACTCCAGAACTAGACCCACAAATGTATGGCCAACTCATCTTTGACAAAGCAGGAAAGAACATCCAATGGAAAAAAGACAGTCTCTTTAACAAATGGTGCTGGGAGAACTGGACAGCAACATGCAGAAGGTTGAAACTAGACCACTTTCTCACACCATTCACAAAAATAAACTCAAAATGGATAAAGGACCTGAATGTGAGACAGGAAACCATCAAAACCTTAGAGGAGAAAGCAGGAAAAGACCTCTCTGACCTCAGCCGTAGCAATCTCTTACTGGACACATCCCCAAAGGCAAGGGAATTAAAAGCAAAAGTGAATTCCTGGGACCTTATGAAGATAAAAAGCTTCTGCACAGCAAAGGAAACAACCAACAAAACTAAAAGGCAACCGATGGAATGGGAAAAGCTATTTGCAAATGACATATCGGACAAAGGGCTAGTATCCAAAATCTATAAAGAGCTCACCAAACTCCACACCCGAAAAACAAATAACCCAGTGAAGAAATGCGCAGAAAACATGAATAGACACTTCTCTAAAGAAGACATCCGGATGGCCAACAGGCACATGAAAAGATGTTCAACGTCGCTCCTTATCAGGGAAATACAAATCAAAACCACACTCAGATATCACCTCACGCCAGTCAGAGTGGCCAAAATGAACAAATCGGGAGACTATAGATGCTGGAGAGGATGTGGAGAAACGGGAACCCTCTTGCACTGTTGGTGGGAATGCAAATTGGTGCAGCCGCTCTGGAAAGCAGTGTGGAGGTTCCTCAGAAAATTAAAAATAGACCTACCCTATGACCCAGCAATAGCACTGCTAGGAATTTATCCAAGGGATACAGGAGTGCTGATGCATAGAGGCACTTGTACCCCAATGTTTATAGCAGCACTCTCAACAATAGCCAAATTATGGAAAGAGCCTAAATGTCCATCAACTGATGAATGGATAAAGAAATTGTGGTTTATATACACAATGGAATACTACGTGGCAATGAGAAAGAATGAAATATGGCCTTTTGTAGCAACGTGGATGGAACTGGAGAGTGTGATGCTAAGTGAAATAAGCCATACAGAGAAAGACAGATACCATATGGTTTCACTCTTATGTGGATCCTAAGAAACTTAACAGAAACCCATGGGGGAAGGGAAGGAACAAAAAAAAAAAAAGAGGTTAGAGTGGGAGAGAGCCAAAGCATAAGAGACTGTTAAAAACTGAGAACCAACTGAGGGTTGATGGGGGGTGGGAGGGAGGGGAGGGTGGGTGATGGGTATTGAGGAGGGCACCTTTTGGGATGAGCACTGGGTGTTGTATGGAAACCAATTTGACAATAAATTTCATATATTAAAAAAAAAACAAACACTATACCCACATTTATCCAGGTTTTCCCCTATGAAATTTTTTTGAGGGCGGATAGGGGTAGAGAAAGAGGGAGAGAGAGAGAATCTTAAGCAGTGTTCAAAAAAGATATTGGTCTGTAGTTTTCTTTTCTTGTAATAGCTTTGTCTGGTTTTGGTAGTAGGGTAATGCTGGCCTCATAAAATGAGGTAGTATTTCCTCTGCTTCTAACCACTGAAAGAGATTACAGAAAATTAGTATAGTTTCTTCCTTAAATGTTTGATTGAATTCACCAGTAAACCTATCTGAGCCTGATGCTTTCTGTTTTGGAAGGTTAATTATTCAATTTCTTTAACAGATATAGATTGTTCAGATTATCTATTTCTTTTTGTGTGAGCTTCTGCTAACTGTTATCTTTCAAGAAATTGTCCATTTCATCTAGGTTATCAAATTTATGGGCACAGAGTTCTTTATAGTATTACTTATTATCCTTTTAATGTCCAAAGACATAGATTAATCATACCAGAAATAAGAAGCCATCAGTATTACAAAATTATATTTCTGATATTTTCTGATTTTATTTCTGATATTATTTTAATATTATTTTTGATATTAGATATTATATCTGATATTATTTGTATTTTATTTCTGATATTTTTTCTTATATTTATTTTTTCTGATATTTTAAAATTTTATCTCTGATATTATTAACCTATGTCTTCATTCTTTTTTTTTCTTAGCCTAGTAAAAGCTTACCAATTTTATTGGATCTTTTCAAAGAGCTACGTTTTGGTTTTGTTGATTTCTCTTTTGATTCTTGTTTTCAATTTCATTTATTTCCATTCTAATTTTTATTATTTCTTTTCTTCTGCTTCCTTTGGACTTAATTTGTTCTCTTATTCTAGTTTCCTCTGGTGGAAACTTAGATGATTGATTTTAGATTTTTCTTATTATCTAATAAGTACATTCAATGCTATAAATTTCCCAGTAAGCAGTGATTCTACTATATCCTACAAATTTTGAAAAACTGTTTTTTCATTTTTATTTATTTAAAATTTAAAAAATCTCTTGAGATTAGTTCCTTGATCCACTACTATTTACAAGTGTGTGGTTTAGAGTGTCTGACTGGCTCAGTCAGTAGAACATGTGACTATTGATTTTGAAGTCATGAGTTCCAGCTCCATGATGTAGAGCCTACTTAAAAAAAAAAGCATGTTGGGGGTATCTGGGTGGCTCAATTGGTTAAACATCTGACTTTTGGTTTCAGCTCTTGCTTTCATGATCTCACTACTTGTGAGTTCAAGCCCTGCATCGGGCTCTGTGCTGATAGTGCAGAGCCTGCTTGGGATTCTCTCTCCCCGCTCTCTCTGCCCCTCCCCTGCCCACTCTCTTTCTCTCTCTCTCAAAATAAATAAATAAGCTTTAAAAAAGTGTGTTGCTTAATCTCTACATATTATGGGATTTTCTATTAGTCTATTATTGATTTCTAGTTTAATTCCATTGTTTTTTGAGAGTAGACTGTAGGATTCCTATTCTTTTAAGGTCTGTCCTATGGCCCAGAACGTGGTCTATCTTGATGAGTGTCTCATGTGAACTTGAGAAAAATGTGCATTGTTTTTAATGGGTTTAGTAATATATACATGTGCCTTATATTCAGCTGATTGATAATGTTATTGAGTTTAACTATGTCCTTACTGAGTTTTTACCTTCTGGATCTCTCCATTTCTGATAGAAGTGTGTTGAAGTCTCCAACTATGACAGTGGGGTTACTATTTTTCCTTGCATTTGTATTAGTTTTTACCTCACACAGTTTGATACTCTGTTGTAAGGTGCATACATGTTAATGATTGTTAGGTCTTTTTGAAAAACTGGCCCCTTTATAATTATGTAATGCCCTTCATTATCCTTGATAACTGTGCTTTGAAGTCTATTTTGTCTTATTACAGCTACTCCTGCTTTCTTTTGATTTGTGTTAGCCTGCATATTTTTTCCATCCATTTACTTTTAATCTATGTGTGTCTATATTTAAAGTGGGTTTCTTGTAAACATGATATATTTGGGCATTGTTTCATGGTCCACTCTGACAGTGTCTTTTAATTCGAGCATTTTTAGACGACTGATATTCAAAGTAATTACTGATATAGTTGGATTAATATCTACCATATTTGTTACCGTTTTCTATTTGGTGCTCTTGTTCTTTGCTTCGATTTTTGTTTCTACTCTTTATGTCTTTTGTGGTTTTAACTAAACATTTATAGGATTCCATTTTTTTCCTTCTTATGATATCAGTTACACTGTTTTTACTTTTCTTAGTGGTTGCCCCAGAGACTGCAATATACAATGACGACTAATCCAAATCCACTCTCAAATAACAGTATCACTTCTTGGGTAGTACCGTAAAACAAAATAATCCTAATTCCTCCTCCTTGTCTCTTGTATCATTGTTGTCATTCATTTCACTTATATTTAAGTATACACAATCAAATACACTGTTACCTGTTAGATCAATTAAGAGTAAGAAAAATAGGGGCGCCTGGGTGGCGTAGTCGGTTAAGCGTCCGACTTCAGCCAGGTCACGATCTCGCGGTCCAGGAGTTCGAGCCCCGCGTCAGGCTCTGGGCTGATGGCTCAGAGCCTGGAGCCTGTTTCCGATTCTGTGTCTCCCTCTCTCTCTGCCCCCCCCCCATTCATGCTCTGTCTCTCTCTGTCCCAAAAATAAATAAACGTTGAAAAAAAAAATTAAAAAAAAAAAGAGTAAGAAAAATAAAAGTACTTTTCCCTTCTTTGATAGTCTTTCTTTATGTAGATATCAATTTCTTACCCACTTCATTTTCCTTCTCTCTAAAGGACTTTTAACATTTCTTGCAAGGCAGGTCTACTGACAACAAATTTCCTTAATTTTTGTTTAACTGAAAAAGTTTAACTGAAAAAGTTTCTTTCACTTTTGAAGGAAATCTCACAGAACACAGAAATTTGGGTTGGTGAGGGTTTTTTCCTCTACCCTACTCTCTTCTTAGTCTTATGGTTTCTTAGAAGTTGGTTTAATTCTTATCTTTGTTCCTCTGCCTTTTTTCTGGATCCTTTATCTTTGATTTTCTGTAATTTGAACGCAATATGCCTAAGCATAGAGGGGGTTTTTGACATTTCTTCTGTTTGGTGTTTTCTGAGTTTTCTGGATCTGTGTTTTGGTGTTTGACATTAATTTGGGGAAAATTCTCAGTCATTATGGTTTCAAATATTTCTTCTATTCTTTTCTTCTCTCCTGGTATTACCATTATGCATATGTTTACATCTTTTTGGTTGTCCCGTAGTCCTTGGTTAGTCTGTTCTGTTTTTCACAGTCTTTTTTGTCTTTGCTTTTCAGTTTTAGAAGTTTCTATTTTGAAATTCTCAAGGTCCTCAGAGGATCTCTCCTTAGCCATGTCCAGTCTACTAATAAACATTTCAAAGGCACTCTTCATTTCTGTTACAATGTTTTTTATCTCTAACATTTCTTTTTGGTTCTTTCCTAGGATTTCTCTCTCTCTGTTTACATTGCCCATCTGTTTTTGTATGCTGAGTCCTTTATCCATAAGAGCCCTTAGCATAAAAATTGTATTTGTTTTAAATTCCCATTATGATAATTCCATCATCCCTGCTATGTCTGGTTTTGATGCAAGCTTGCTCTGTCTTTTCAAATAGTGCTTATTGCCTTTTAGTATGCCTTGTAACTTTGTTTGGACATGTTTCCTGGACATGATGTACTGGTATAGGAAACTGCTGTAAATAGGACTTTAGTAATGTGGTGGTAAGGTGAGGCCGAAAGGGAAGAGTGCCATAGTCCTATGATTAGGTCTCAGTCTCTTCATAAGCCTATGTCTCATAACTTCACAATCATTTCTCAGTTTTCTTTTCTTCCCCTTTAGGTGGGACAGAATGGCTAAAGTGGGCTAGAATTGGTTATTTCCTTTCTCCCAGGCCAGTTAGGCTCTGATAATATCCCCAGAAGATAAGGCTCTGGTTAACTAGTTTCTCCTGAGGGGTTGGCCTTATGAAGAAAAACAGAGTGCTCTGGTATATTTCAAAATAGTACCTTTCTCCTTCCCCTGCAGAAAGCATGAGGGGATTTTTCTCCAGTATTTACTATGGATTATGTAGGAGTTCCCAGTGGCAAACCTCACAATTTCATGGGGGTCCTCTTACGACTGTGTTCTCCTGGAGATTTTAATGTTCATAGTTGTTCACGCTGAACTTCCAGGAATTTGTCAATTACGGTTCAAGTTTTTCAATCCTGGCACTGGTTCCCTTGGCAGTTTCTGTTCACTCATTCATGAGTCTCTGCTCCGGTGAGCTGCAACTGCCTGTATTCATCTATCTCTCCAATCTTGGGGGCAGTGGTTTGTCCTATGTCCTCTCCTCTCTTTTGGATCCAAGAAGAGTTGAATTTTCAGTCTTTTCAGCTTTTTACTTGTTAGGACAGGACAACTTCCAAGTTCCCTACATGTGGAATAGGAAACTCCAAGTATCCTCAGGTGACTTTTTATTGTGTTGCCAGAGTTTAAGAACCAAAGCTGTAGAATTCTGCAACTCAAGGTGTTTTGCTTCACCTGATAGCTTGTTAAAAATGCAGAATCCCAGCTCCACCCCAGACCTGCTAAAATCAGCAACTACCTTTTAATAAGATCTCCAGATAATTTACTTGCACATCAAAGTTTGAGAATCACTGATTTTGAACTATATTGTCAACCGAGGCTACACATTAGAATGTGGAGACCGTTTTTAAAAAAATGATACATGCACCAGCATTTCTTTAAAGTTCCAAGTGATTCCACTGTACAGTTAATGTGAGAACCACTGAACTAGAATGCACAAACACAAATTAAGAATTGTGTGGGTATACTCTGGTCACGATGAATAGAAACGAAAAGAGAGGAGGGTTAGCCCCACTTTCAAGGGGAGAGACAAGAGGACCTACCTTAAGAAGAATCCTATTAGCACCAGAAGGAAAATGACCCTTATGATAACAAAGGCCTGGAGGGTTTTATCTGGTTCTCAAAGTAAAAAAAAAAAAAAAATCAAACTGCTGTGCTTTACAGCATCTTTGCTCTATGTCTCTAGTCTCTAAAACCAGCCTTCATTTTCCTGTCCTCTGGCTGCTCCTCTTTTAATTCATACCCAAAGATTACGCATGAGATTTCTCAAGAAAACATGTTTCTGGTTCTAGGAAAGTAGCATGGATTACCCTTAATAGAAATTCCCCACTGTCCAGTAAGGCTGTAAGGTATATATTCCTACCAGCACATTCTCTTGTGGATCATAGCATTCCCTTCAGGGTGCCTGCCGGTGACAACCTAGGATGCCAGAGGAGCCAATAGAACCTAGTTTTTCCTCTGTATTAGAAACTGTCTCTTTGCCTATTGTTTCCCTTCTCCTAAATTTTGTTGATATAGCTCTGCTGCCAGAGTGAGTAATTTTTTCCCCTGGGCTTGATTTCTGGTGGGGAGTTTTCTTAATTTCTTAATATTGTTGAAGTCTAACAATGGTAGTTTTCTCCCTATATTTAGAAGATGCTCAACAATGATGACAAAAAAATATATTCCCTCTATTTCCATTCTTTACAGAAAAACCAGAATGGTCATACATAAGACAGGAAATACTCATTTCAGTCTACATGACTTCTGTTGCTACCAAACAACAATGACAACAACATATTTCTCAAGTCTCATGAGATTAAGACTCCCATCTACCTCCAACAGGTCTTTAAAAAATTTTTTTCTGGGGCGCCTGGGTGGCGCAGTCGGTTAAGCGTCCGACTTCAGCCAGGTCACGATCTCGCGGTCCCCGAGTTCGAGCCCCGCGTCGGGCTCTGGGCTGATGGCTCAGAGCCTGGAGCCTGTTTCCGATTCTGTGTCTCCCTCTCTCTCTGCTCCTCCCCCGTTCATGCTCTGTCTCTCTCTGTCCCAAAAATAAATAAACGTTGAAAAAAAAATTTAAAAAAAAATTTTTTTCTCCCCTATCTTTTGTGTGAAATATTTCCTTCATCATATTGGAGAGACTTTACCAGGTAATGTGATTAATAAAACTACATTTCCTTAACTGGTTCAACTTGGAAACATTAGTTCTTTCCATACCAGTTCATCAGGGAGAAGAGAGTTATAGTTGCTTACTGATGGTATATAATCTTTAGCTGTTTCTTTCTCTATGGAATAGGGGTAAGACTTATCTCATTTTCAGTTCTGTTGTCAAGATTAAAGAGCTAATGGATACACAAGTGCCCATAAATTGCAAATTACTCTACAAAATTTAGATATGTTTATTAGTAGTTTGGAAAAAATCATGTTTCCTGAAGGATGAGTGAAAAATAATTTCCAGGGCACCGTGAAGGCATTAAAGGAGAGACAGAGTTCTCTGATGGCAAATCTCTGTATAGTTGAATAAGGGTTCTATTTCTAGTTTCTTGTTAAAAGAGCCAACACTACACATTGCCTTTGACATTAGTTTCAAACAAGCCGACTGATCAGAGGCAATACACAGGTGATCCAACATTCAGGGAGGAGGGTGTCTGTCATGATTCTCAGGCTCTCCAGCTCACTTTAAGCACAACCCCCTGCAACCCCACTGCCATTCACACTGGCAGACACTGAGACTTGCACACTAAAGGGAAAACAAGGGGTACTCTTTTAGATCTAATTATGGTGAGCCAGGATTTTCTATCCCTGGCAGCACAGCTGCTTTCTACCAGAAAACTGATGAGATGAGCTTGTGAGATGAGGGCTGATTCTGGCATCAGGAAGTTTGCCGTGATTTGAATGAAAGACTGTTTGCACTCCAAAGTTCTGCCCTGCCGTGAGATAGGCAGGCCTATTTCTATCCAGCTGTTATCCGCCATGCAAGATGACTTCACTTTCTAGAACACAGATAATCTCTGTGGACAACCTGCTGGCAACCAAGCACCAAAACGTCTGGGGAAATATATGAACTGGGGTTATCAAATGCTGGAAATAGGAAACAGACAATAATTCCCTTCCTCAGCTGTTAACAGTGTTTCTTCTCTCTTCACAACTTGCTTTTAAACAAATCCCAATTTCCCAACTTAATTAATTTCCTGATCCAGGGTTCAATCCAGAATCACAAGTTGTATTTCATTATCATGTCTCTTTATTCCCCTTTAATCTAGAACAGTTCTATAGTGTCTTTGTCTTTAATGACTTATTGAAGGTATTTTATAGAATGTTCCTTAATTTTTTAAAGATTTTTAAAGCTTAAAGATTATTAAGATTTTTACCATTTTAACCATTTTTTAAGTGATCACTTCAGTAGTGTTATGTATATTCACACTGTTGGACAACAAATCTCTAGAACTCCTTCCATCTTGCAAAACTGAAACTCTTAACTATTAAACAACAACTGTTAATTTGAGTCTGTCTGAGGCTTCTTTATGAGTAGATGGAGACATTTTTGACAGGAATTCTACAAAAGTAATATTGTGTCCTCAGTGCATCATATAAGGAGACCATGAGGTCAGTTTGTCCCATTATTGGTCATATTAATTTCAAACACTTGGTTAAGATGATAGCTGCCAGGTTTCTTTGTTGTAAAGTTGCTATTTTTTCTTTCCAATAAATACTTTGAGACTATGTAGATATCCTGTTTCTTATCAAATTTTCACCCATTAGTTTAGGACCCATTGATAATTCTTGGATAAATTAATTATTTTTGGTATTTGTCAACTGATGGCATTTTCTAACTTTATCATTCCTTACTCATTTATCTGGCATTCTACTGTAAGGAGTTTTCTTTCTCCCTCATTAATTTATTCACTTATTTATTACATCATGATTAACACATGATTCTTATTTTATGGGTGATAACTAATCCTACCATTATTTATTTTGATGCTAAAATAGTCCCAGATTTGACAAATGAGAATCTTAAGTGGTTCTTGAGTCTTTTTGACACGTCCTTATTATTTGAGCACTTTCTTACTCTGTGCCACAATAAAATGTCCCAGACTTGCCATATCTGTTCTCTGCCCCAGCTTGGAATCAGCTATTTCCCCAGGGTATCCTATTTGTTTAATGAAGAATGATGGTATTTAAAAACTGATGTCTGGGTGTTTTGTGCTCATTGTTACTGGTGTGATTTCTTTCAGACCATTGCAGTGATGGAGTTAAGAAAGTATGTTTGAGGGTGTATATTTATATACATTTTGACATCTATATATTAAAAATCATGAATCCACACTGATAACTTTAATTCTAACCTAAACCAATATCACAAGGTTCATTCCAGTCTTCATCCTTTCCATACATACAACTCCCTTTTCTGACAGTGAGAGACCTGGCTGATATTATTCTCATTTTTATTTATGTGCTGAATCCCAGAAAGCACCAAAAGTTGTTTCAGAATTCTAAGTCATACAACATAAGACTGAACTCTTGATCTTTCATTCCAAATGGGCTCTAGCCAGTCTTTTAAATCTCAGTTGATAGCAACTCCATCCTTGTAGTTGCTCAAGCCAAAATCTTGGAGTCATCCTAATCTTCCCACCCCCCTCTTTCGTATCCCACATATAATTCTGTCAGGAAATCCTGTCATTTCTATTCCCAGAATACTTCCAGCATCTGACTGCTTCCCATTACCTACACAGATACCAACCATCTGATCTAAGTCACTACCATTATCTTGGCTTGGATTTCTCCCAATGAGTCTCCTCACCCTTATCCTTGCCTCTTAATCAGTCTATTATGAACACAGAAGACTTAGTAGTCCTTTTAAAATGTCAGTCACTCTTCTCTAAAACCCTGCAATGACTTCCTACTTCACTCAGAGTACAAGCGAAAGTCAATGGCATAAAATGGCCCTACATGATCTGGCCCCCTATACCTTTCTGACTTCATCTCTTTTGTCTCCATCATCCAATTCCACTCCAGCCATGCTAGACTTCTTGCTGTTGGTCAAATACTCCAGTCACTCTCCCATTTAAGCTCCAGCTTAAAGGATCACTTCAATAATTACTTCTCTTTGTATTTTAGCAGTATAGTTTGATTAAAGATTTCTGTAAAAAAAAATTGATCTTAACCCTATGATAGCAATTTCAGCCAATGGGTCTCATATTTATACTTCAGTTAAATTCTCCCAAGGAGGAAGGTGTCATTACCAAAAATTTAGTAACACACCCATATCACTGAGCCAAGGTGTTTCAAATAAAAGTCAAATAAAAGTTTCAGAGAAAACTGTGTAGGTTTTATATATCCTATGTATATATCTATTTTCAGTAGTGGAAGGGGAATCTAATACGTTCATAAGATTCTGAAAGAAGCCTCTGGACAAAAAACAATTAAGAAACATTGTATTTGACTATTTAGTGTAACTCCTCTATTAATAATAAGCTTCCTAAGGACAGGAACTGTGTCTTTCCCATTATCAAATCTCACTGCCTGGCAAGCAGTATATAATGTTTGTTGAACAAAAAATAAGTGAATGAATAAAGAATAAATAAATGAATGAATGACTACCACCTCAGCTCACACTCTCTCCTTTGTCTCCAGTTTTCTGAGGAGATGGCCACAGTAGCACATCAAGGACATCCAATTGATAATGATTCAGAAAGTGAAAAAGAATCACTCAATGAAGTTATTGCTAGATTTGGGTAGGGGAGTCTTCATAGGAGTGGGAAAGAAATATTAAAGATGGTAAAGACTTTAGGCTTTCTGTAGCCTTTTAAAGTTAAAATCCAGACCTTTATGGGGTTTTCTGGAGGCAAGAGACTACTGGGGGTTTGGAGCTTTTGGGTACTTCTGGGCACTAATAGGGGAGGCCCAGAATACAGGTTGTAAGAGCTTGCTCTAGGTCTGAGGTTTAAAGGTATAAGGTAATGATACTTTTATGCTTTCTTCTAAGTTCAATTAAGTTCACTAGGGTAGGAAAGGAGACAGAAATTCAAATAAGAGCCCTGTCTAGGAATAAACATTTATGGATTTATGATGTATCTTTCTGGAATCTAAATATATTAGTCAGGGCACAGAGGGTACTCCTCTAAAAGCATACCCTGAACTTTAAAGAGTTTTTGAAATTTTTAGTATATAATTTATGCAACACATTGACCATAAAGATTCATTTCTAAGAGAACTATAGAGTTGATCAGGCTATGGTTGAGGACAGTCTCTGGAATTGGCTGCATCTGTTCTGTTGAGGGAATTTTCTACCATGGATGGCTTGGCTATGAATTACCAGAAATACTCAAGAGGGCAGCAAGTTGCCTTCTGTCCCCACTTTGCACTCAGCAGAAAACCCAAGTGTTTACAGAACACAGTGAGTTGCCTAGAGATAATCAGTAACCAGAAGTTCTATAAAACCACAGTGATGGCTAACTTAAGAGGTGAAGCCTTCAAAGAACCTCTCCTCTAAATCAGACCCTACAAACTATGTTCCTGACAAAAGAATGGGGTATTTCAGACACAGAAAGCAAAAGGGAGACACATCAAACATGCATACAGTAGGGAAATCTTCCATTTACCTTTTATGCTGGACAAAAGAGCAGTAACTGGGACAGGTGTTGTCAAGGTCATACTTCATTATCAATGTTAAAAAAAAAACTTCCCTGAGCACCTATGAGGTGCTTAGCCTGTGTTGGGTACAGTGTGTGTGGTGGGGTACTAAGTGAATAAGATGAGAGCCTATGTTCTTTAGTACACAAACACTATTAATTCTAATGCACATGAGAGATATACAGATACATACATGTTTAGAAGAGCACATTACCTGGCTGGTGGCAGTGAGATCTGTTAGCTGTGCTCCATGTATCAAGAAAAAAGGAAAGACAGGGGCACTTGGGTGGCTCAGTCGGTTGGGTGTCCGACTTCAGCTCAAGTCATGATCTCACAGTCTGTGAGTTCGAGCTCCGTGTCGGGCTCTGTGCTGACAGCTCGGAGCCTGGAGCCTGCTTCACATTCTGTGTCTCCCTCTCTCTCTGCCCCTCCCCTGCTCACGCTCTGTCTCTGTCTCTCAAAAATAAATAAAAACATAAAAATTAAAAAAAAAAAGAAAAAAAGGAAAGACAGTTGGGGACTTGCATGCCCAGCTAAGGAAAGCCTCTTATTCTTTTCTTTCTTTCCTTTGTTTCTTCTGAATATTTTATATCCTGGAGTGTTTTGAAAAGAGAATTGAAGGTGATCAGAACTGCTCTCTGGAGAGATTCACTGGGTAGTAATGAAGTTTGTGGCAATGGGAACTGAGAGACAGAGCCAACAGATATTTAGGACATAAAATCAACAGGTTCAGGGAACTGACTAACTGCTGTGGGGATCAGCAAGAGGGATGAGTCAAAGATGACTTGGAAAATGCTGATGTCATATACGAAAAGGGTCCCCAGGAGAGAAACAAGAGGCTTGAGAGAAACAGATGATGTGAGGTTTTGAACACACTGAAGTACTAGTGAAGCTACCTGGCAGGCTGTTGGAAATGTGGGACAGAGGCCCTGGGGAGAGGTCTGGATTGCTGAAGCCATAGATGTGAGAGTATTCTGCATACAAATGAGAGCTGAAGCCATGAAAATGGATGAGATCGCCAAGGGAGAGGGTTTAGAAGGAGGAGAGAAGAGGGTCAAGGGCAGAGCCTTAGGGAATGCTTGTATATAAAATGAGAAAAAGAGCCAGACAATGAAACCAAAGAAGTAGAGCAATAATGGGAGAATCAGCAGATTCTCACAGAAAATAAAGGAGGAAAGAGGCTCAAGGAGCAGGAGGTCACAATGGCATGTGCTACAGAGGCCAGAGAGGATGGGACTGGAACAGTGCCAGTTGGGCCTTGGGGAGCAGTTTCACTGCCCTTCTGGTGGGATCACAAATCAGGTTTCAAGCACAAGGGTTAAAGAGGGAACAAATGGGTTGTTCAATTCATATCTGTGGGTGTCCATCTGTCTTTACTGCTTGCCTCTTCTTTTTCATTCCTGAACTCACCATCTGTCCACTTTCACTGCTATGTGCAAGTTTCTGAAGCCTCTTCATTTTAAGGATTCCACAGATACTGACAAATATTGACAAAATTAATGAATATGTCCCTCTAGGAATCCCCGGGCTCCTAAAAGTGTTATTGCTTATCTAGATTTTGTTCCCTAGGCAAAGATATACTGAAGATAGGTGAAATGTAGTAGTTTATCTTCAAGGGCTATGACATCAGACAGATATGGGTTTAAATCCTTCCTCCCCTACCACTTACCAGCTCTGTGATTTTGATGAGTGTCAACTGTAAAAAGGATGTAGTAACAGTTCTCATTTCAAAGAGTTGATGTGAAGACTAAATGAGACAATGTACTTCATGCCTAGTATGTAGTAAGAGCTCAATAAATTGTATCTCTATTATGTCCCTGGGATATTATTATTGAGGGTTATTTATGGAAATATTTATAATAATAATAATTTACCTTTAATAACACAATAACAAATAGTTATTATAATACTTATTATTTATTTTAGAAAGAGAGACAACATGAATAGGGGAGGGGAGTGAGGGAGGGAGGGAGGGAGAGAGAGAGAGAGAGAGAGAGAGAGAGAGAGAGAACATGAATGAATCCCAAGCAGGCCCCATACGCAGCACAAGAGCCCAACACGAGGCTTGATCTCATGACCCTGGGACTATGACCTGAGCTGAAATAAAGAATTGGATACCTAAGGGTGGCGGGTGGCTCAGCTGGTTAAACATCTGATACTTGGTCTCGGCTCAGGTTAAGATCTTGCGGGTTGGTGAGTTCAAGACCCACATTGGGCTATGCACTGTCAGTGTGGAGACTGCTGAGGATTCTCCCTCTCTCTCTGTCCCTCCCCTGCTTGTGTGCTCTCTTTCTCTCAGAATAGGTAAGTAAAGTTTAAAAAAAACACCCAAATAGTTAACCAACTAAGCCACCCAGGCACTCAGAAATAAGTTTTTATTATTGATAGAGATAATAAGGAACACAAAAGAAGCACTTAACATTGTTTCTGGCCTCACAGGCACCCAGTCTCATTAGAAGAGTCAAGGCTGACATAGATGAAGAAATCAAAGAACACCACCTGACTAGTGCTAGTGTGTGGTGTGATAATATCTGTAAGTGAAATAGAAAACTATGAAGAGGTAGAAATCACTGGGGACTCAAAACAGAGGTGGGATTAAGATGCTTTTTAAAAAGTTATAGTTTGGATTAAGATGTTTTGGTAGGACATGAATAAGGAGGAGAGGGATGAATGGAGGTTGGGGGGAAGACATGGAGAGGGGGGGAGGGAGGGAGGGAGGGAGATAGAGGGAGGGAGGGGGGGAGAGAGAGAGAGAGAGAGAGAGAGAGAGAGAGAATGAATGAATGAATATGAGAGTCCAGAAGATGGATGAGGGTATAAATGCAGAAACACCTATGCAGATGCTGGGGTCACTTATGAAACCAGCGTCCTGAATGTGGAGGATAAGTGATGGGGATTAATTGGACATGAGACTGGTTATGCAGGATAAAGCATGTTAAGACTTCAGTCTAGCAGCAGTTCTCGGTATCTGGCAGAGCCTGGGCTGTTTGTTGCCAAGTCTGTTAAAGATTATATGGAGGTGGGCAGAAGGACCAGGTAGGTAGACTGGCTTGACATGGCAGAGTCAGATAGCAGAATGAAGTCTGATGCTCACACAGGGGTCCAGAGGACTAAATGCTTTATTGAATACAAGTCAGGGTTGGAAGCAGAAGACTCATTCCAGACTGAAGTTGCTACTAATGAAATAACAGGTCTGGATGTTGAGCTTTTAGATAACAGAACATCAGGGGAGCGGAGGAGAAGTGGGGCAGCAGACATCAGCACCACAAGAAATATGTGTAGGTACACCAGTGAATAAATAATGGTGTGTGCATACTTCCAAAGACTTCTTGGTTACTACGGAGACACTAAATCTTCCTAAACACTGTAGATACCATCATTCTTTTGACACCTCTAAGTTTTGCAAAGCTACATGCTCTAATTACATTTAGTGAGACCCCATCTTAGAACTTAAGTATATTCAGCCATTTCAAGTCTATAACAGAAAATGGCATTAAATAATAAATTTTCCCTAGAAATTAAATAAGGCTAACCACTCTATTCATAAGTTAAAGTAAAACATAATGCATTTTGATATACTTTTTTTCAGATTCAGTGACCAACTTCCCAAACATCTGCATTGAAAAGATATAATGTTGAGAAGTACTGGGGGGAAAATGAAAGGAAATGCCTACTAATATTATTCACCGATCACAATTAATAGAATATATACTTTCAGGGCATATAAATTAATCCAAGTTTAACATAATAATCATTTGGGTTTACCTAAAGCACTATGGGTTACTGATAAGTGATTATACTCTTTTTTTTTAAGTTTAATTATTTTGAGAGAGAGGGAGAGAGAGAGAGAGAATGAATGAATGAATGAATGAATGAATAAGCGAGCAGGGGAGGGGCAGAGAGAGGAAAAAGAATCCCAAGCAGTCTCTGCACTATCAGTACAGAGCCCAATGATGGGCTTAAACTCATGAACCGTGAGATTATTACCCCAAGCAGAAGTTAAGAGTTGGATGCTGAACTGACTGAGCCACCCAGGGGCCCCAAGTGATTATATTCTTAAAAAGTTCATTCTCATAATGAAAACCACACATCGATTTTTTTTTAAGTCAACAGTTTGCAACTTACATTGCTGACTTTTGAACTTTTCTCAAAAGCTGAAGTCAAGACTATCATTACTGGCAATACCTTAATTATGAAAAAAGTATATTCCAAAGTTAATCAGTAACACACTTTCTTCTAGATTCAATGCTACAAATAAATGGTTAGGTTCTGCAGACCAGTCATGGACTTAATCCAATGGTGGCGATTTGTGTCCCTTGTACCTAAACAAATGATTTAATGAATCAACAAATAAATGAAGTTCTATGCTGTTCTGACAATAAATCCCTAATAAAAACTGCCATATATAAAAATGTCTCTTTTGGAAAGTATGTTCTGAGTTCCAGCTTAGTTGCCAGGAACAACCTCTCCTTATGGTTCATCCTTGCATGGCCAAATGAGAATTTCTCCCGTAGTGTTAAAAGAAAACTCAAATGAACTATCAGCTATCCTGGACATTTTCTCACTTCCACTGGGGAGGTCCTATAAACAAAGTTAGATGGTGAAAGGAAGGCAATGATGAGGAACGAGTAAAGCAAGAGTGGGGGCACATTTAACACAGACTATCCTTAGGGGTGGCCCAATGAATCCTGACACCACATGTTCAACATTAGCCTGACAGGGGCAAGGTGAGGACAGAGATTGGAGTGGGAAAGGGGTCTGGGTAGCAAAGGGCCCGCAGCTTTGACAGGGGGAGAAATCCCAAATAGGGCTAACAGTGAGGAAAGGAGTCTTCTACAGGAATCCTACCCAAGGTTAGTGAAGGGATTCAGAACAAGTCTCTCCAAAATGGCCCTGTGACATGTGGACTATTTTGAGCTGAAGGGAATTGAGACTCTGCAGGCTCAGGAGAAGTTTCTGCCCCTCCCTTAACCACCTAGAAGAATCTAACTCCCAGAATAAGAGTTATTACCAGAGGTAAATTTTATCTGAATGACCCTCTGTAGAGCAGGGTAAACATCTAATTACCAAACATCTGCTCTTTTTCTTATTGCCCTGTGAACTGTCTGCCTTCCCTTTGGTGCCCCAGGTCCCCATCCGTTCCTTAGCTCAGGATGGCATATAGATCTCATTTTACCTTTCTGTCTTTGAACCTCTCTCAT
Source organism: Lynx rufus (assembly GCF_022079265.1). Taxonomy (NCBI): domain Eukaryota; kingdom Metazoa; phylum Chordata; class Mammalia; order Carnivora; family Felidae; genus Lynx; species Lynx rufus. The sequence goes on along the minus strand of NW_025814827.1, from coordinate 30,892,418 downwards.
ATATGTGGGGTTCCCACACATGTGAAATTAAATTTCTTTTTCCCCTGTTAATCTGTCTCATGTCAATTTAATTCTTAGACCAGTTAGATGAACCTTTGAAGAACAGAGGACAATTTTTCATTCCTGACACTAATATTCAGCCAACTGTAAAGCACAATAACATAGTGGTCAAATGCAAGGACCCTAAAGTCTGACTTTCTGGGTTCAGGCCTCAGCTCCCCACTTATGAGCTACATGATATTAGATGAGGTAATTAACCTCTCTGTATCTCAGTAAAATGGGGATAGTAAGAGTGCCTACTACTTGAAGTTTTTGTAAGAGGATTAAATAAATTGACAGTGAATGGGATATACAAGGGGTCTGTAAATGTTAACTAAATATATATCAGGGCACCCGTAAGTTGCTGATTACATGGTATAAATGTGATGGTTAAGAACAGGTTCAACCTTGAGGACTATAGGAACTTCCTGAGAATTAAGGAGCAAGAGGAAGCAAAAGTGGGTACTGTTTATTAAATATAAAAAAAAAACCAACCATAGTACTTATCTTCAATTGTTCTGTGATCACTGCTTTTTACCTCAAAAGAAAAAATGTGTGCCAAATCACCACCTAGGAACAGGAATTTTTAAATGGTACCATGAGGTTCTCAGTGAGAACCAAGCGAGTCTTAACTGACTCTATTTTAGGAGTGTATTTTCTTCTGATAATAAGGAAGAATATAAAATACGTTTTCTTTTTTGACAGCACTGCCCAAAGAACAACTATTCAAAATGGGTTCCATTAAAGAGCACATCTCATTTCACTAAGTGAAATAAGGTCATCCTTTTTAATTTCAGAAATGTCTTTGCCCAGCCAAATGACAAATGTCATTTGAGCCCTTGGTGCATAAATTGCAGTAATTTTTTAGACACAAACTTCAGGGTTGGGCTGCCAAGTCTACACGCTTCCTTTCATGGTTTGCCAGCAAGAAGAGGTACTAGGGGGAAATGTCTCTTAAATGAAAAAGGTTACGTCACATTGAAGAACTGTGTACTTAGGTCTGCCTTTGCCCAGCATTCAAGGATCAGAGTAGCTTCTATTTCCTCCTTTACTGCAGGATAATTCTTTTAAGTAAATGAAAGGTTGATTTATACATGCATTACCCTTATTACCCTACTAGAGCACAAAGAAAGGCAGAGAATCAATATTCAGGTCTAGGGAGTTCTAGATGGGAAGAAACAAGAGTCTCTAAGAGAAAAGACTAACACCTTGGTTTCCCACAAGATTGTAGGACCAAAGAAGCATTGCTCTTTTGCTTCACAACCAAGCTGCTTATCAGCTACGCTAAGGGCCCTCCTGGTTTTCTCATCCTCTACAGAGCAATCTCACTAAAGAGTAACACCTGCAAACCCAGAGTGGTGACAAAATGTGGTAGATCTGGACTGAGAGGGGAAAACCATTAAAAATCACTAAAACTACTTAGAACGTTTAGACAAACAGAGCCAAGAAATGTAGCAATAGCTTGTTATGCCACTGAAGTATTTTACCAAGAAACCATCACAGTCCTCATAATGTAGTTAATATTTTCTCACGTAAACACAGTATTTCATCATACCCTGAAGTAGGTGACAGAAACATAGTATGGTATTGTGGAAACCCTGGAGTGTGAAGACTAGAGTTCAAGTGTAGTTCCATTATTTGTAAACTATGGCCTTGGATAACAAGGGATGACAATAATACCTGCTGTATCTACTTCACAGGATTTTTGAGAGGATTAAATGAGATAACATATCTGCTAGTATTTTGTAAACTGTACAGGCCTTTCAGATTCTACTCTTTATTATCATGATTATATTTGACTGCTTATTTTGTGTATTAATCAGTATGGATCTTAAACAGGGCATACTATAAATCAACCAGCATATGTATTGAGTGCTGGTTTGGGGCAAGTCATTGATCTAATAGCATGAAGCCCTTTGCAAGTAAAACATGGCTTTCAAACCCTGTTGCAGTCTATGAACAAGTCCTACTATCTAGGAAAGGCTAAATGTTTATCTATTTTTGTACATAAGGAAAGAGCAGTAAGAAAATGGAAGCCTACACATCTATATCAGCATTTAAATCAGTATTTTATCTGAGAATATATTAGGTAGCAGGATTATTTAAATTAATGTTATCTACTTGAAATATTTTTTCAAAGCACAGGCTGCCATCAAAGAATCTAATATGTTTAGATCAAGGGATTAGACTTTGCAGCTAAATGGAAATAAGCTTCAAAAGGCACTTTTCACAAAAGTTAATATAAATGGAATAAATATAAAATATAATTTTTGACTCAAAGGAATAGCTAAGCAGTAAACACAAATCTTTTTGTTCCATCTCCCAGTGGGATTTAGTTATCAAAAAAAAGGAGGGTCACATCCTTCAAAAAAGTATGGAGCTACTCTTAATGGCTGTTGGTATAACGTGATGACTAACAATCTGATTAAGGTTAAACATGTGGGTACTTATCTCTCAGCAAGAAAATCTGATAGGAGTCTAATGTATATGAACCCTTGAAAAGAAAGAATACTCTACTTTGGGGCATAATCATTAAAAATGTCCTGTCACTGAGTTCTCAGACTATATACTTGTTTAATACCAAGTCCACAGGCACAAGTCAGTGGCTGCACCCCTAACAATTCTAGTTTGAATATAAGGGGTGAGACAAAGTACATAGGGTGGGAGGGGAAAGTCCTGGCTTCCACAGCCCTAATCCTTTCCTTGTCCATTCTTTTTTCTCATATTCAATAAAGTTTTTTGCCCTGTAAATCCCAAGCCAGCACTGTCTCTTCATCTCCCACGTTTTGATCTTACTCCATAGACAACTTACTCCAGGGAACTAATTTTTGGTAGAGTAAGACAGGCTGTTTAAGAAGCAGAAAGATGGATAATAGTTGATGTGGATTTCTAATGCATCTATGCTTGTCTATTTTTTTTCTCCAACAGGCCATATTTTACCGAACTCTGTAAATTATAGTTGACATACTTGACATACTTATTAGCACAGCAAATGGTCACAGTGATCATCTATTAAATGCCCTGATGATGATCTAATACCACTATCCAAGATGCCCTGGACAAGAAAACCTATGTTATTTTACAGGCTTTAGAAGAAGAGTTTTTATAATCAGAAAGGCTACTCAAAATATCTCTGGCATCTTATTAAGGAAAAAAAAAAAAAGAAGAACAGACATTAAAACCCTTGGTAGAGTGTCTAATACCAAACATTAACCACTTAATTTTTTTCTGTTCTCTAAATTTCTCATGGAAGTTATCATTATAAACAGGTTATACACCTCTTCAGTGTAAGGAATATATTTCTCTGGTATTTTCTAGAGTACTTAGAATTGAACCAGACAAAAGAAAAGATTGCCAAGTTTTTATTTTGTTTTATTTAATGTTTTAAAAGTTTATTTATTTTTGAGATGGGGAGAGAGACAGAGAGAGAGAAAGAGAGAGAGAGAGAGCACGAGTGAGAACATGAACATGACCATGAGCGGGGGAGGGGGGGCTCAAACCCACAAACCATGAGATCATGATCTGAGCTGAAGTCACATGTTCAACCCACTGAGCCAACCAGTGCCCCAAAGACTACCAACTTTTAAAGAAAGAAAGTAACGGGGTGCCTGAGTGGCTTAGTTGGTTAAACATCTGACTTCGGCTCAGGTCATGATCTCAAGGTTCATGGGTTCGAGCCCCACACTGGGCTCTGTGCTGACAGCTCAGAGCCTGGAGCTTGCTTCAGATTCTGTGTCTCCCTCTCTCTCTGCCCTCCCCCACTCACATTCTGTCTCTCAAAAATGAATAAATGTTAAAAAAAAAAATAAAGTGAATATGTTTCCTTAGGGTGAAGAAAGTCATCTCTATAAAAATCTTTGCTTCATTTAAGAGTCCTTTAACCAAACAACACATGAAGAAAATACATATATAATCTCATAATGTAGCTTGGTAAGACTGCTTTGTTTAGTACTACTTGTTTATAAAGCACTGTCAGCTTTACGACCTACCACCTTTGCTCTTCCCTCACCCCAGTGTGGTAGTTTAGTTACACTGGCCTCAATTTACAGATGAGAAAATGAGACACTGAGAATTTAAGTGTCTTCATTTGTTCAACAAGCCAGGCATTTTTCTGGGTGCCATGTTGACAGTGATGAACATGACAAAGTGCCTGTTCATAGAGAGCTTACTCAGTGGTGTGTCTGTAATATTTAACAAGTGGCTCTCTGCATGTAGGTTCACCAGGAATATATGAATTAATATTTTCCTTTACTTGAATAAATAATACAAAAGTGAAATAACAAAGTTGTAGGTTGGAATTTCACTCATTTCTCAATAAAATGAGTGACTTCTTTGCTAAATTAATCATTTTCAAACATTAAAAGAATATTTTCTTATTTTTTTGTGCTATTCACAATGTAACAGCAACAGACAGTGAACTATTAACCTTCTCTCCATCACTCTCTTAAGTTCAAATAAGCAACAAAACAATAAAACCCTGATTTATAGTGTTTGCTGATTTCAGTGCTATAAATTCTCCTATTTTGACCAATTTTAGGCTATAATATGAAGTTACAGAACTCAGAGTTGGGGGGAAAAAAGCACAGTAATACACCATTAGATAGTATTTCTACCAGTTGGATACAATGGATGGAAACAACCTCAAGAGCACAGGTAATCAAAAAATGATGTGTTTTGAGGGGTGCCTGGGTGGCTCAGTTGGTTAAGCATCTGACTTTATCTCAGGTCATGATCTCTTGGCTCATGAGTTCAAGCCTCATATCAGGCTTTGTGCTGACAGCTCAGAGGCTGGAGCCTGCTTCTTATTCTGTGTCTCCCTCTCTCTCTCTACCCCTCTCCTATTTATACTCTGTCTCTGTCTCTCTCTCTCAAAAATAAATAAGCATTAAAATTTTTTTAAATTATGAGTTTTGAGTATTTATTATATTGTTTTTAATATAACCTAATTTTAAGTTATATAATTTAATTTTAACTAATGTCTGTGTTTTTATCAACTTATAAAGGCACCTCACAGAATAGGAGAAAATATTAGTAAATCATATCTGATGAGGATCAGTATCCAAACATAAAAAGAACTCCAAAAACTCAATGCAAAAATCAAACAACTCTGTTAAATGATGGGCAAAGGACTTGAATGGACATTTCTCTGAAGATGATATACAAATGCCCGTAAAGCACATTAAAAGATGTTCAATGTCAGTAATCACTAGGGAAATGCAAATCAAAACCACAATGAGATACCATTTCACACCCACTAGAGTGGCTATTATTAAAAAACAAAAGGGGCGCCTGGGTGGCGCAGTCGGTTGAGCGCCCGACTTCAGCCAGGTCACGATCTCGCGGTCCGTGAGTTCGAGCCCCACGTCAGGCTCTGGGCTGATGGCTCAGAGCCTGGAGCCTGTTTCCGATTCTGTGTCTCCCTCTCTCTCTGCCCCTCCCCCGTTCATGCTCTGTCTCTCTCTGTCCCACAAATAAATAAACGTTGAAAAAAAAATTAAAAAAAAAAACAAAAAACAGAAAATAACAGTGACGGAAAAACTTGAACTCTCATACATTGTATGTAGCAATATACAATGGTTTAGCTGTAGTGGAAAAGTATGGTGATTCCTCAAAAACTAAACACAGAATTACCATATGATCCAGCAATTTCACTTCTAGGCATATACCCAAAAGAACTGAAAGCAGAGGCTTGAAGAATATTTGAACACCTACGTTCACAGCAGCATTATTTGCAATACTCGAAAGGTAGAAACAACCCCAATATCGGTCCATGAATGAATGGATACACAAATGTGATATGTACATAGAATGGAATTATTCAGACTTTAAAAAATGAAATTGATACATGTCACAGCACAGATAAACCTTGAAAACATGCTAACTGAAATAACCCAGACACAAAAGGACAAATATTGCATGATTCCATTTATATGAGGTACCTGGAGTAGTCAAAATCATAGAAAGAAAACAGAATGATGATTAAGAGGAGAGAGGGGAGGTTATGTTTAATGGATACAGAGTGTCAGTTTGAGATGACGAAAAACTTCTGAAGATGCACTGTGGTGATGTTTGCACAACAATGTGAATGTACTTAATGGCAATGAAGTGTAGACTTAAAAACTATTAAAATGATAAATTTTATGTTATGTATATTTTAATACAATAAAAAAGAGGCCAAGAAATAAGTTAATGGAATATTCTGATGCTTGAATAGTTAAAAAAAAAAAACAAAACAGCTCACAATATTACTGAAAACCAAACAATCAGATTTTGTGATCCAGGGCAGGCTAGCTCCAGCAAACCCATGAGCTTAACAGGGAGGGACAAGAGACACTTGCTCAGGGTCTTACATGAAATGGAAGAGACAGCCCTGACTCTAGATCCTCTGCCATTTCCACAGCAGCAAGTAACTATCAGATTAGTGTCACAAATTCTGAAGTGTATGTGTTTGTTACAGAATGGCTGCAAGGTGATCAGAAAAGTGACCCTAGAGGTTAAGCTTTATGAAATGGTTAGTTTGAAAGAAACAGAGCAAGTTTCAGAGAGAAGGAAGACGGGAGAGAAGGGGAGGAGGAGGTCAGGGGTCCAGATGCCTACCTGTTAGATCTGTGGATGTGGAGGAATGTTGTGGGGGGCAGGGGGACAGGGGCAGGACACACAAAAAGCCCCCTTCTCTGGGCCTCACCAGTTACATTCACTCCTAGGCTGTGATAAGGGGTCTCTGAGAGATGTCCCTACCTTCTAGATGCAGCTACCACCTGGAGAACAGATATGCAAGAATACCTTCAATTCCCCTAATTTCCCTGGGTCTCCCGTCTGGAGACTGTCATAAGAATTGCTCAAATGAGGGGCGCCTGGGTGGCTCAGTTGGTTGAGCTTCCGACTTTGGCTCAGGTCATGATCTCTCAGTTCATGAGTTCAAGCCCCGCGTCGGGCTCTTTGCTGACAGCTCAGAGCCTGGAGCCTGCTTCGAATTCGGTGTCTCCCTCTCTCTCTGACCCTCCCCCACTCATGCTCTGTCTCTGTCTCAAAAATAAATAAACATTAAAAAAAAAAAAAAAAGAATTGCTCAAATGAGGCATTAGCAGTAGCAGCCTGACAAAAGGAGTCCTAAGCTTGGATGCTAAGAGATACATTTTACTCAGAGAAAATGACACATACAAAAGCTCAGAGGCAAGAATAAGAAAGCCAAGGGCTTTGGACAGAAAACAGCTTTGCTGACACAGGGAGGTGGCAACAGGCAGACCGCTTGCAGAGCACCTTGAACTGTGTGATGAGGCACTCGTCTCCTTGTGAGAAAGATGCTGTTTTATCTCAATGTCTTTTCATTTCTTTCTCAGAAATAAGTTCCTCCCTCAACTTTATTAACATCTAGACTTAAACACTGTAAAGTGAATTTTTAAAGCCTCTTTTAAGGAAAGTTGGACTTATTTATGGCCGCCACACGTTCCCAACAAAGCAGTGATCCCTCACCTCCAATGATCTAACAATGAAATTATAAGGGGGGAATTTGCAAATATGAATGTCTTTGACAATATAACATTTACAGCATTTTAATTTCACTTATTACTAATATTAAACTGAGAGCACAAGTTATTTCCTGATTATAAGTTTTGGAGCATTAATGCTTTCAAGACACAAAGGTAATACTACTTAGTGCCTTTCTGAGAATCGGTATGATACCAAGAAAAAAAAACATACTTTACCTCCCAGAGCCTCATTATCCTCATTTAATGGCTGGTCTAGCAATCTCTGCCTTGCAGAGTTATTGTGGGGAAAAGAAGAAAAGAATATACAGTATATGTAGCACCTAGCAATAAGTAAGCACTCAGTACACTGTGACTGCTGTTACCAATGGGCACATAAATGTTTAATTCAATAAATACTTGTTAATAAGTACTCCAGTAGAAAAGACATGGTCTGGAATCTAGGTTTTGCTATATCTTTTATCTTAAGTTATTAAATATTCCAATCATAGAGAAAATTACTGGAAAAATAACAGATGTCTAAGATCATTTAACTCCTTATGATTTTCAGCTGTACAAAAATACCACAATTTATCCATTCCCCAAATAATATTGGCATTGAACATGCCTCCTGGGAGACTTTCTCTAGGGTATATATCTACAAGTGGGATTGCTGGTCACAGGATATGATAATCTTTGCATCATAAATAGCTCTCCAGAGTGGTATGTTATTTTCTTTTGTATCCATCATTGTGAGAGCATTCTCATTTACCAACACTAGATGTCAGGCATTTTAACTTTTGCCAACACTGTCTGAAATGGTATCTCATTGTTTTAACTTGTATTTTCCTATTTATTAGAGGTTGAGTATCACTACGTGTATTTTTGCTTATTCCAGGTTTCCCCTTCAGTAAACTTCCTGTTCATGTCTTTTGCTCATTTTTTAAATTAGGGAATTGGTTTTTTCCTTACTGATTGTATTCCAACTCTCAATCCTTTGCTAGTTACATATACTGTAAATATCTTTTTAAAGTCTATTATTTGTCTTTTAACTTTGTTTATAGTGAACTATAATCATCTGAAAATGGAAATGATTTAACATTTACCTCATATGATTAAAAAATAAACCTAAAAGTTCCTCATCAAGTGTCAGCCATAGATTAAATATTCAGTAAAAGTGAATCTCCACCATTCTCCCTCAACTCACAACCTTAAGAAGTTGTTAACGGAGTAACAGATATTAAATAGTAATTTCAGCCTCAATTTCCTCATTTGTAGACGTGGGATAATAATAACCTCAGTTATTGTGAGGTATAAAGTGTTTAGCAGAGACTGGCAAACAGAAAGATCTCACCATATGGTAGCTGTTTTCACCATCATCATTATTAGGAGAGATACACAACATATACAACACACTATAATAGAGAGCAAAATACCATAAACAGCATAAAAACTCTCTTTGAATTCAGTGCTATCAGAATACAGAGATGAGAGTGATGACATCTAGCTGGGGGCCATGGGAGGGTGAGGGAGGCTTCATGGAGAAAATGGTGTTTAAACGGGTCTTGGAGGTACACAGAAATGAAAGACATTCTAACAAAACATATAGAGGCACAGAGATGATACATACACAAATCTCCAGTTTGCCAAGGTATGGGGACAACTGAATAAGTCAGACTCAGGAAGTGGGCATTCATTTTTTTAGGTTATCAGAGTAGTCTATGCCCTAAAAGGTAACTCATGGGGTGCCTGGGTGGCTCAGTCGGTTAAGCGTCCGACTTCAGCTCCGGTCACGATCTCGCGATCCGTGAGTTCGAGCCCCGCGTTGGGCTCTGGGCTGATGGCTCAGAGCCTGGAGCCTGCTTCCGATTCTGTGTCTCCCTCTCTCTGCCCCTCCCCCGTTCATGCTCTGTCTCTCTTTGTCTCAAAAATAAATAAACATTAAAAAAAAATTAAAAAAAAATAAATAAAAGGTAACTCATGACCTAATTAATATTCTGAGTATAATTATGAAATGTTGGCTTTGGAATAAAATTTGGTACATAGGATCAGTGGATGAATTACCCAGAGAAAGGTGTGTTAAGAGAACAGGGATAATGTATGTGAGTGGAATAGAGAAAGCAAATAGATATAGATGCCAAATGAGTGACACACGAGGGCCTACTACTCCAGAGAGCCAGGGCTGTTGGCTGCTCACTTACTGCCTCTCTGGGGAGAAGCAAGCTCTGATTTTCTTTTTTAAACAGGATCAGTTCTAAAGTCTGACCTAGAAATAGTACAGCCTTTACTCGTTGCCTTTGCTTATATAGGCCCAGGCAATCATTGTCAGCCTAACTTTGTTGTCTGAATAAAACAAATTTCACTCAGCACGTTTTGTCTTGAACAAAATGTGCTCCACTTAACTGTCTACTTTTTATCTACTTATATTTTAAAACAGTATTTGGCTGTATTAGCATATACTAGCATATCTATTACTGTATTCTTCATATTCTATCTATGAATAGATAGATTTTTCTTTCCAAATTTATAGAAAAAGATCAATTACTTTAAAAATGATTAGGTGTTCTCTTTTGTGTATAATTTACTCATGACAGAACTGACTTACAAATCTGTTATCAGATCCAGGTATAAATTTTGTCCAGCACACATACACAAAATTTTTCATCACAAACAAGTATCTGGTTAGGACTGTTACTTTTTTTACTTAGAAAACCCCAGGTTTGAACATAATGAAATGCTTTCTCTCAGACAGAAAATGGCGGGCAGTTCTGTATACAAAACCAGAAAAGGCAGCAGGGGCATTTCCCTGGCACAGAAGTAAGGAAATTCTAATCACTTCGATCCAGTGGAAACTTAAGCATTTCTAAAGGGGGAAAAAAAAGCTACTATATTTTTCTTACGTTTTAAACAAATGTATCTGCTGGTGGTGATTACCATGTGTTGCACAGACATAGCTAAAATGATCACTGTGGGACCAACAGTTCTTTCCTCATTGTCTACCAGCTCTTTTGTGTGTCTCTGGCATAAGTAAATAAGCAACAAGTGCATTCACAACTAAATAAGTTTTACATGCTTTCAAATTCCCAAAATACAACAGAATGAAAAAATAGCAAGAATCCTTGGTGTTTGTTGGAATCTGAGCTAAATTACTTGCATCCAAACAATTAAGGACAGGAGGGATTCTATGGTTGGCCACAAACTGTGGACCATGACTCTGGGATCACAACCCAGAACTTATCTACCTGAATGATGTTAGTGCCTCCTCTAGATTATACCTCTATAACAATACCATAACCTCAAAATGATACTATCTTTTAATAACCACTTTCTAATTTTCACCTAGATGTGCTGTCATATGTTATAGCATATGCCACCATTTACTTATACAATGAGGATTCCTTCTTCCTTTCAGAGCAAAAACAATACACCAAAATAAAACAAATGTGATAATAAAAACCAAAAAGCACAGTTTATTTTCTGTATGAAGTTCCTCTCTTTATGTAACATGGTGATATTTTGTAAAGAATTAAGATGCTTTATGCTTTTGCCTTTCTGAATGAGTAACCTTCACCCAATCTGGCTCAAGGCATTCATCTGCTTGGGGAGAGATTATGATTTATTAGAGAAAGAAAATAGAAATAAAGAAGGAAGTGACATTTGGCTTTTGATATACAAAAGATTATGGAGTTTATCTTTCATCTTTGCTGCAGTAACAGCTACCCCCAAATCCCAGTGATTTATAGCAACAAAATTTTATTTCTCACTTGCATCGCTACATTTGGCTGCAGGTCAGTGTCAGCTTTACTGCTGTTCCATGCATCTTCTCATCCTGTGACCCAGGCTTACAAAAGAGGCCCCTATTTTGGTCATGCCATTCTCATGGCAGAAGGAATAGGGCCACAGGGCTGGTAGAAACCTACACTGACTCCCAAAGGTTCTGTTCAGATGTAGCCTCTATCACATCCACGCAAATGCCACTGGCTGAAGTCTGTCATATCTAAGACCCATATCAAGAGGCCAAGAATGTGTACTACTTGCATTAGAGGTGTTGCAAGTGATATGGCAACAGGAAGGGAGAATGAACATCTGCATACAGCAATATAATCTACAATGTGCGGGAAGACAGGGGCCTTGCAAGCCAAGTTATCTTAAGAGAGGACTGTCCAAAATCCTTTACTTCTCCCTTTGCTTTATCAACCACCAAGCCTACACAAAAGAGAATGCAGAGAAGATACTCCACCCAACTATTCAGCCACACTAGGTGTATGGAAGGAGGAGGATATACCGTCAAAAGAAAGCCCAGTCCTTCCAGACTCTGGGAGATGGGAAGAAGGGCAGCAAAGCAGCCCTGACTTCCTGAAATCAGTGTGTTCAGTAAGTGAGGATGAAAGCAACAGCTGAATGCCTGCTCTTTCTTGATGTCTATTTGGGATTCTGGGACAAGATCAACTCCCAGGTAGCCTCCACCACAACATGGGACAGAGACACAGTGACTCAGTGTTGCAGAAGGACTGGCAGAGAAGATCCTGAGTTTTATGTCTCCTGAGCTCTCACAGTTCCCTTAAGGCATGAACACTAAGCGATTACAAGAGGGTGAAGTGGACAGCAGATGCAGCACAGACTCAAGGGTGTGCAACCTGTGGAAGCCAAGGAGAAGCCCAGTCAGCCAGAGTGCTACTGGGTTCTGATCAAGCAACCTGCAGCCAGAGACTTCAGCCCTAAATGCCAGCAGAGCAAGCGGCACTTGTGTGGACGAGGGCTGCTGCCCCCAAGACCCTAAGACAGACAGGTCCATCACTTATGACACTGTTGCAAAGCAGTGTTTGAATTATTGCATCATTTTAAACTTCAGACCAGGCTGGATATTCAGGTAATTTGTCTCCCCTGCTAATCAGTGCATAGGAGCTCCAGGGAAAGGCTATTAAGATACTGGAGAAATAAAGAAGCTATGTTTTCTCTGAGGAAGGCTCAAAGAGATAGAACCACTTCTATTTTGTTCATCATTCTATCTGCAGCCCTAACACAGTGCCTGATATAAGTATTCAATAAATATTCACTGAATGAAGGAATGAGAGGCCATAAGTGAGAGGAAACTGATAAACTGGTAAGGCTGTGATAGACATACCAGGCAGACATACCAGGAAGATGAGGCCAGTTTCTTTTTGGCAGCAAGAAAAAAGAGTCCCCACTTCACAACTAAAACAAGCCATCATGAAACGGCTCCTGTCACTATATTTAACTCACATTTGGATCTGTGTTCTCTTTGGATAATATTGCTGCATCCTCCTGCCTCAAGGAAAATACACGAATAGATGTACAAAATTTCAGTCACAGCAGAAAAAGCAGCAACTGTTATGGAACCAGAACGAATGGGTGATGTCTGAACCAATAAACTAACTTTGGCATTTAGTGGCAACTTGGTCTTACCTGCCCCTGGACAACTTCAGTGTTGGAGCTTCCGAACCTGTAGAAATTACAGTGGCTAGGGTTCAAAAACAGAACATCACAGGGAATAACAGAGAAAACATAGTGAATAAAATACAAGGTTATGTAGAATTGAGGTGGAGCCATGTGTTGACTGAAACACTAAATTTCACAATAAACTGTGCTCTCAATACACTAGCTGTAGGTCAGAATCCTCTGTGAAGCTTTAAAATAGAACAGATGCCTGGATATTCTGCTCAGGTGAGGCCTGAGCTATACTTATTTAAGTTAACTTATTTTGAGATAGAGACAGTGCAAGTCAGGGAGGGGCAGAGAGAGACAGAGACAGAGAGACAGAGACAGAGAATCCCAAGCAGGTTCCACACTGTCAGCTCAGAGCCCAACATGGGGCTCGAACTCAGGCAATTGTGAGATCATGATCTGAGCCAAAATCAAGAGTCAGAAGCTTAACTGATGAGTCACCCAAGTGCCCCAACAGTAATTTTTAAAAGCTCCATAGGTAACTCTGGTACAGAGCCAGAGCATTCTGCAAGGGAGAACACCTGAAGAACATGATCAGGCAATGCTGAGTGAATTAATGAACGAAAAGGCTTCTGGGGATTATACATTTTTCAAGAGCATGGACTATGTCTTATTTATTTTTGTACCCTAGCCTCCAATGTTTCTTGTAAAGAATGAATAATTGGATGAATGAGTCATGAATACTCTACCTTGCTAGCCTCATCTCTCAGGAAGACTTGAACTTGGGAAATAAACAAGTTGACAGCTGAAGTTTATTTAAGTGTGCACCTCCTTAACAGAATTCTGGCATAATTTTAGACTAAATGAGAATAAACATATGTGATCACTATAACATAAATTTTTAAAAATATTAATGAAATTAACTTTTGTTGAACTGGGATACCACGGAGAGTGCAGAGGAAATTGGTGCTATAATAAGATTTACACGGTGAAATCCTACATCCAGAGATGGGATATGAGGAAGAGCAGAATAACCTCATTCTGCCCTCTACTATTTGTGTATGTTTATATTTACTTCTCCTTGAACAGCAGAAAATACCTAGTGTTACTGATATGATTAATAATATAATTCAGCACTACTTTGTGGGAATGTTGAACGTGTTAATGACTCCAAAGCTCTGGGCAAACGTAGGAAACATGGATTGGCTTAGTGAAATTTCTAGCTCCCTGTAACCTTCATTCTCAAGCTTTGTGGAAGCAAAACCTTATGCTGGGAAAAGACAAGCATGTTTCACTTTCTAAATCTTCCTAGTTAAATGCTATCATCACAGGCAACTCTGCCTGTTAAGCAAAGCTCAGTGAGACCTCAGATCTCCAGTCTGTTCCCCCCAAAAGAGAAGCTGAAGGAGGAAAAGGAGGAAAGGCTGGCATGGTCTGATTATGTGGAGAGTCCAAGCCAAATTCTGCAGTCTTCTGCCACACTGACACTTGAGATCGCAGGGAAGTGAGGTGGGGGGCAGCGCCGGGCAAGGGATACTGAAAAAAGAAGGTGAAGTCTCATACAGGCAGGAGAGAGAAGAATGGCCTGGAAGTAAATGGGAAGAAGGAATCTATTCTCTGTTAAAATGGTAAAAGGTCACCAAAGCCTTCTTTCCACGAGTTTTCCGAAAGGGGCCGGTAAAAAAAAAATAAATAATAGAAGAAGGAAAAGCCCTGAAGCACGTAGGAGGGTTGTTAGTTTGACTGAGTGTCCTAATCAGAAGTCTTGGCAGAGAGATCGGACACCTGCGTGCTCAACAACCCTCGTGAGGAGTGCTCTGGGCTCACGCCTGCCTGTCTGTGCGGACGGGTGCTGCGTACTTAGCTACCTGCCCAGCTGACATGAGCAATTATCCCAGGCAGGGTAAATGAAGGTTGTCTTCCACCTCCTTGAAATAAGCAAGAATATAATGTTCCATCCAGGGGCTCTCTTCCATAGGGGAAAAAAAAAGCTGTGCATACTCCAGCTATTCATCATTTCTCTAAGAAACTATAAAAACAAAATAAATAATATTAATGCTGTTTTGTTCTGTTTTGTGTACTCCAGTATTTGGTGGCTATTTCTATGGTATTCTCCACTCACCCTACACCTTCATGGACTTAACTTTAAGATTACCAGAATGTTACAGATAGGGGCACTTGGGTGGCTCAGTCGGTTAAGCATCCAACTTCAGCTCAGGTCACGATCTCACGGCTTGTGAGTTTGAGCCCTGCGTTGGACTCTGTGCTGACAGCTCAGAGCCTGGAGCCTCTCCAGATTCTGTGTCTTTCTCTCTCTCTCTGCCCCTCCCCTGCTCACACTCTGTCTCTCAAAAATAAATAAACATTTAAAAAATTAAAAAAGAATGTTACAAATATTAGAGAAACTAAAGACATGAACAGCTTTTGTTTTTCTCAAATGATTACTCTATTCCAGCTCTACAGATTACATGGCCAGAAGCAGACTATATACTGACCAGGTCCCTTGGAAGCTTTTTAAATATTCCAGCAGGCCAGAAAATGGAACATGAATGCTTTTCGAAGTGATGATAAAAGACAAACTCTCTCTTTTTTTTTTAAGTTTATTTATTTTGGGGGAGAGAGCGAGCGAGCGAGCATGCACACACAAGCAGGGGAGGGGCAGAGAATCCCAAGCAGACTCGGCACCACCAATGCAGAGCCCAATGTGGGGCTTGAACTCATCAACTGTGACATCATGACCTGAGCCGAGATCAAGACTCAAAATGCTCAACTGACTGACCATCCGGGTCTCCCAAAGATAAATTCTCTTTTAAGAGGAGTCTCAATAAATATCACAAACTATAGTTTTTATACCAGCCTCTTTCTTGACATGGCCTGAGAGAGATCTGTCCTTAATATTTTCTTTTTTTATGCTTATTTATTTTGAGAGAGAGAGAGGAGAGAGAAAGCAGGAGAGGGAGAGAGGCAGAGAGACATAAGGGGACAGAGAATCCCAAGTGGGTTCTGCTTGATCTCACAAACCACAAGATTATGACCTGAGCTGAAATCAAGAGTCAGATACTTAATCGACTGAGCCACCCAGGTGTCCCTACCCTTAATATTTCATATACAGTATTAAAATTTGCATTCATAGATTCATTTGAGGCTTTCATTTATCTCATTACTTCCATTTGTTTTGTAAGAATTTTCTCTCAAAAAAGTAAACAATTAGACTGATGAGATGATTTTAGTTCTGAGTTAATTCCAAAAATGGAAAGAGGAAAGGCACTTGGATAGGATTAGAATGTAATGGTCAAAATCATAAGGCACTGCAGTCACAGTCCTCGAGTTCAAATTCTGGCTCTGACACTAACTGGGTAACTTTGGGCAAGCTATTTGATCTCTCTAAGCTGAGCTTCCTCTATAAAATGAGGGAGAATTGTTGCTCCTTAAAGCATTATGGAAATTAAGATCATTCATGTTTGGAGTTTACAAGTGTCTGATATCCATTAAGTGTTTAATAAATGGTGATTAAGATTCATTCTTACCGATTTGGTCTGGAATATACATTTTCCCACGCAGTGCTTACATCACACAGGAAAAAATATTAGGCCACAAACATGGCATATCTAATCCTGGTGGTCAGAAAGATTCCAGACTCTGCGTGGTCATACAGGGTTCTGGAATTTAGCCAGGCTGCAGCACTGAAACTGTTATACTTGCTTCCTTGACAATAGTCTGGGCATGAATAAGATTCCAATTTTGATAAGCAAAAGTCAATATAAAGTGTCTAATTGAATCTGGTCTACTTGAAAAGTAGTGATGTAATTTTACCATGATCTTAAAAAGTCACCGATCATGTAGGGGTGACTACTATTCATTTAATCCTCCTTTTCCAGCAAGGTAATTTATTTGTTCAGGCCTTCTGGTTAGAATTATATGACTAGTTACTTTCAGGCTTTGTTACCCAGACAAATAGTGTCAGTGTGTTTTTCTTGAAGGCTCACTTAGCCTGCACTTGAGTTCACATACTTCTCAAGACTGGTAAACTGAGCTATACTCCTCTCATTTGCCACCTGCATTAGCACCTGTTTCTGCATCAGTTTGAATTGAAACAGGGATAACAGAGAGAAAGCAATATTCCTTTTCATACTCCTGTGGGCATTCATCGGCTTATCTGCCTATGTATCTCAGGAGAGTATTTCTCCCTTACTTAGCGTTGTTTGGGCCAAGAAGACATAGGGCTTTACCTTGTTCCCTGTCCCTCCACCTCTGCCCCACCCCCCAGTAACTTTAGCTACTTTCAGATTGAGCTCTTTCTTTAGGCCAGTGTGAAACTTGGGAGCTGAGGGAGAAAAGGAGATTGGAGAAGTCCTAGTCCAATACTGATGAATTCTGTATCAGGCTCAGCCTAGCTCTAACCCACTGATCTTAATTAATTTCCAACTGGTTGCTTATAAAATATACTAGGAGTCTATATTGCCCCTGTACCCAAATTAGAGAACTGTATCTCCATCTCATCCCTTTGTGCATCTGTCCCCTCTTCAGGCCCTGAAGCTGACTTCCTGAAACAATGAATGTTGTTCTACTCCTAGAGTCCATATTTTTGTTGGCTTATCAAATATTGTTAATTCTTGTGAGACTCCCCCTTTTGTCAAATTCCATATTTGCCAATGACCCTGTCCTACATCTAGAAATGCTGGATTCCTCTCAACATGCACAACAGATTCCAGACTTCAATCCATGCTCCAAAACAGCCTGCAACCGTGCTGTCACAGTTGACTCTTCCTCAGGCCGAGTTACAAGTCCTCTGCCCCATTCCCAGAGGACATTGCATAAACCTGTGGTTTTAAATTTTTTGTTGTCTTGCTATGTCATGCTGACAAAAGGCCATAGATAGACACTCTTAAGGAATCTACATTCACTAAGCAATGAAATCAACCTTGGAACAGGCTGCATACCACTCAGGCTTGGTCTGAGTTCAAATTCCGAACACTCATACATCGGCAACATTATCCTAAGTGCTACTCTAATGGTATAAAGAAGCAACCCCTCAGACTTTGCATGTGCCTGACTGGCCGTAAGCCAGGCATACAGTATCCTGGCTGACTGCAACTTTGGCGTTTGCGAGAATGTCTTTTGCCAATTCTTCTGGCATTTGTTTGAAGGTGTCAAAATGTGTTTTACCTCCTAAAGAATACTTTATTTCTTGTCCAAAGAATGTCTGTGGATTATCATCTGCCTACTAGTGTTGTTAGTCTACTAAAGAAGAGAATTTGGAGACACTTTGGGATCCGCACTGTCAGTGATGTGCAATTCTGCGGATGCTTCTCTTGTCAGAGGTTGGTATGTGAGTGCGTTTTTCTTTGAACTGACTGCCAAGTGAACAACGTTGATCCTATTTTTTTTAAATCTCTATTTTCTGTTTGTGTATCATAAAACCTGAGAAGCCTGTGCTATTCCCAGGCATCTCAAAAAGGTGATGTTGGTCAGGTACTTTTTATTCATCAGCTGAGAGAGGCTTTTATTCTGTCCTAACGCCAACTAAATAGAACGACTCAAAAATGTCACATGCATGTTCCTGACAGATCTCCCCCACGTAAACTCTATCTAAAGGCAAGGCTTGGATGAACTAAATGAGAAATGTATGTTGACCTAAGAGAAGCCTCTGGCCAGGGAAACTGTGTCACATGTCACAAAAATTAAAGCAACAGCTCCTAATACAGTATTGCCTGTAACGTGTAGTCAGAGAGCACTTGTCAACAGGATCAGAACAACACCAGACATGCCTTAGTCCAAAATGCTGTTTGTTTCAGGGATAACAACACTTGAACCAGTGTCAGAGGCAGAGGGGTCCCCCATTCTGACAAAGAATTAACTTGTCCCAAGTTCTTTCGATCTCATTTTTTCTTTCTGTCTCCTCTAGAATGAAGTTCTATTAATCAGTCGCCTCTTCCCCATCACTCATACACCTCCCTCAACATTCTCCTACCTTTACATTTAAAAACAAACTGTTTGGGGGCACCTGGATGGCTCAGTCGGCTGAGCGTCTGGCTTCGGCTCAGGTCATGATCTCACAGTTTGTGAGTTCGAGCCCCGCGTCGGGCTCTGTGCTGACAGCTCGGAGCCTGGAGCCTGTTTCGGATTCTGTCTCTCTCTCTCTCTCTCTGCTCCTCCCCTGCTCATGCTCTGTCTCTGTCTCTCAAAATAAACAAATAAACATTTTTTAAAAATTAAAAAAAATAAAAATAAAAAATAAAAACAAACCGTTTGTATTCTGGATCCCTTCTATCTAATTATTCTGTCCCTGTCTTTGAAGACCGTGGAGAGCAGTGGTTGAGCATGGGTCCTTACAGCTGGACTGCCTGGCCTCAAATCCTCATACCAGGTGGCAGTGCATCTGTGTCGTTACTTACCCTCTCTGTACCACACTTTCCTAATCAATAAAGTGAGGATGATCATTGCACTTTAAAGTGATCACTGTACCTCATCATAGTTATTGAAAGGACTAAACAAAATAATACATTTCAAGTACTCAGAAAAAAAAACAAACTGATTTTTGCATATTCTTGTACCTGGTAGTTTTGTACATTCTCTTGGATTTTGCTAGGAGAAAAGAAAACGTCCTAATGACATTACTTTTGTTCCTCTCTAAACCTGATACTTTTTTGTTATTTGTCTGCTTGTTTTGTTTTATGAATGGGCTTCTGCTACAGTTGGTGAGTACAAGTGGTGCTGGGCAGCATCTTATCTTCTTCCCGACTCTTCCATTCTCTTGTCTGTTATTATTTTTAAGTTTATTTATTTACTTTGAGAGAGAGAGAGAGAGAGAGAGAGAGAGAGCGAGCACATGCATGGAAGGGGCGGTGGGGGCTGGGGAGAGAATCCCAAGCAGGCTCCACACTGCCATCATGGAGCCCAGTGCGGGGCTTGAACCCACGAACTGCGAGATCATGACCTGAAATGAAATCCAGAGTTGGATGCAGAACCCACTAATCCATGCAGGTGGCCCTCTCTCGTTTATTTTAATGAGGACCTCTGCTCCACTCTGTCACTGCAAGGTTCTGTGAGAGGCCATTAATGACTTCCTTGTTATTAAATTCAATAGGCACATTTCAGTCATCATTTTCCCATTCAGGCACTATTCAACTGTAGCAACTACAGCTTTTTATTATTTTTAACTCTTGCTCTCTTTCCTTCCCAAGAACACATGCTCTGTATTCATCTCCTACATCTCTGGATGTTCTGTCTCAGACTTCCTTGATGACTACACTTCCTCTGACTGCCCCCTAAATAAAACTGCAACATATAACTCACACTACAACTCAGATTTAGAAAGAAAAAATAAAATCCCTTTATTTTGTTTAGAACTAATCTAACTTGACTCCCAACCCTACAATCACTGGGTGGTGGGAAAAAATAGCTGAACATCCAATCCAGTTTAAAGTGTCGTATTACCCAAATATTTACCAAACCCTGTTAGGTAAAGTTCAACCTCTCTTGGATCAGTGAGATAGTCAGATGTGTCCATGAAGGCTTTTGTCCTCCTCTAAGATGATGACAAGTGGCATTGCTGAATAATTAGCAAATTCTATCATTTTTCCTAGATACATTTCGATTTAGCCTTAGATTTTCAGATATGGCATTTATGGCAAGGACTCATTTTCCTGTCATGCTGTCTTTTGTAACACAAGAGAAATGGCTAATAAGCTATGACAGATTCACTTCCCCCTCTGGTCTATCTTGTTTTCTGACTACACTTTAATGATTCATACCAAAAGGCTGCTCAATCCACATCAACCACAGTTAAAATAATTTGAAGTGGCAAAAGGAGAATGGGAAAGTGGGATAAGAAGTTGACTATGCCTATGTATTTATCTGTATATATGTTCATATGCCCTTTGTGTTCAACATGGAAGACCAGATTATTTGTTAAGAAATATCAGTGACAATAAAATGAGTAAATAAAGACTATTACTGTACAGACAGTAATATGGAAGGAGGAGAAACAAGATGAAGATAGGAATTGTCAGAAAGGGCATTCAGAATATAAGAAAAGGGCAGAAGGAGAAGAGTGGAAAGGGGAAATGAGTTCTTTGTTACCCACTCTCTTTGATGTGTGGTTACAATGCTGTTGTATCCTGAATATGAGAATAGCTGGCTTTAACATCAGGTCAATGCACTATCTCACTATGGGAAAGTACAGTCATTCCTTAGCTCATGATTAGGGCTTGAACAAGATCTGTTGCCATTTGTCACTCTGTCACTGAGAGTTCAGTGGAATTATTCTATTTCTTCTTACTTACAACAGTGTAGTCTCCCAGCTGCTATCATCATTCATAGCACTGTAATGTTATATTAGGCTATTCTTCTGAGGTCAGATTTGCAGTAATCCTGATGATTTTACAAACATTCAATACCTAGCATAACACCTTGCACAGAGTAGGCACTCAATAAATAATTCCTGAATGAACAAATGGATATGAATAGAATTCTCCTTTCATGATGAGGGGAAGGAGGTATCTTATTCTTCCCTTCTTAAATGTTCCCCCAAAGGAAAAGATTTTAGTATTTTTATTTTTTTATTTTTTTTTTTTGATTCCCTCTTTACTTTATTTTTTTATTTTTTTTTGATTTTTTTATATATATATGAAATTTATTGACAAATTGGTTTCCATACAACACCCAGTGCTCATCCCAAAACGTGCCCTCCTCAATACCCATCACCCACCCTCCCCTAGATTTTAGTATTTTTAATTTAGCTCTTAATAGACACCAAGTAGGAGAGAAGTCAAAGACGATTAAAAGGGGAGAAAATAATAAATAGATACAATGTGCTAATTCATTACATTAAGAATGGAAATAGACAGGGGCGCCTGGGTGGCGCAGTCGGTTAAGCGTCCGACTTCAGCCAGGTCACGATCTCGCGGTCCGGGAGTTCGAGCCCCGCGTCGGGCTCTGGGCTGATGGCTCAGAGCCTGGAGCCTGTTTCCGATTCTGTGTCTCCCTCTCTCTCTGCCCCTCCCCCGTTCATGCTCTGTCTCTCTCTGTCCCAAAGATAAATAAACGTTGAAAAAAAAATTAAAAAAAAAAAGAATGGAAATAGACAAATCACATAATCTAGCAAAATAATTTTTGAAGACAATGAGTTTTACTGCTCCAAGGACATTCCCATATAGTATCCAGTTCACCTACTTCTTTAAAATTAATGCAACATCTAATAACCAAAGCCAGCTCAAGGCAAACAGAAAAGTACAATGGACCACACACAAAAGTACTGACTCAAGAGGCTAATATTAATTTAACTTTACAATTTTCTTTCCTAGCAGCTTTTCTGGTGTTTGCTGGCTTAGGCTGACACAGATTCTGTTGGCCCTGGAATTGAAATACAATGTTGGTATAATTGCTTTTCTAAGAATAGCAATGGTCACTACAAGTTTTCTAAGCACTTCCGAACCTTTTCCCATTTTTTAGTGTTTTCAAATTCTTGGAAACAACACAACGTATAAATTTAACACATATGGAACTTGTTTTAAGGTTAGCCAATTTCAATTTCCCTTAATCTAAAATATCAAGAACTAGAGCATCCACGTACCCTGAGAAAAGATGATCCCGTAACATTTCCACACCCATACCAGCTGGAACCATTCTTATAAAGACATACATTCAAATTTTGCTGTAGGGGTCTAGCATGCCAGAACCATCTTCACTGTGAGGACAACAGCTTCATTGAAATATACTTCACACATTATAAAAGTCACGTTTTAAAGTGTACAAATCAGTGATGCAACTATCACCAGAATCTAATTTTAGAACATGTTTTCCCTCCTGTAAAAGAAACCCTATATCCGCGCCTGGGCGGCTGAGTCAGTTAAGTGTCAGATTATTGATTTCGGCTCAGGATATGATCTCATGGTCCACAGATTCGAGCCCTGTGTCAGGCTCTGCGCTGACAGCGGAGTCTGCTGCAGATTCTCTATCCCCCGTTCCCCCTTCCACCCCCCTGCCACTCTCTGACCCTGCCCTACTTGCACTCTCTCTCAAAAATAAACAAACATTTTTAAAAAAGGCACACTGGAGATTTATAATGTAAGCAAGGGAACTAGAGAATCCTAGACATCATTCTTTGGTCTCTCTCTCTTTTTCTTTGGAACAATATATCTTATTACAGCTGTTCCTTTACATTTCTTACATCTTACGGTGCTGTATCTCTAGTTCAGCTTTCCTTGTTTCTCTATACACAAGCTCCCCAACTACAGAACTTTTATCTCCTCAGTACCAACTAACTACAGAGACCTGGTGCAAAGTATCTGCTGATTTCACTTTCCATTTTACTGATGGGAATTTGGTCAAAATTGAATCAAATGTCCACTATAAGCAACTGTGGCACAGAGAGTGCAGTCCCATGTATGAACAGCTTTCACGGACCCTTCCTCGTGAGATCTTTGTTTTGGGGAATGTAGATGTCAGGAAGAGAGTCGTTGTGAAGTTGGGGGCTACATCAAAGATTGTCTTCTACAGAGAATAAAAGCTTTTTCTCTTTGAGAAAAGTAAAAAGACTTAACATTAAACTTAACATTAAAAAAAACACCTATATCCATTGACAACTAATTCCCATTCCTCCCAACTGCTACCTGCCATCACCAACAGCCCTGGGCAACCATTAATCTACTTCCTACTTCTATGGATGTGCCTATTTTAGACATTTGATATAAATGGAATTATACAATATGTGGCCTTTTGGGTCTGGCTTCTTTCACTTAGCATTTTGTAAGGTTCATTCATGTTATAGTATAAATCAATATTTTCTTTTTATTGCCAAATAATATTCTATTATATGGGTATGCTACATTTTACTCATCCATTTCTCAGTTGACAGGCACTTGGGTTCTTTCTACCTTTAAGCTATTATGAATAATGCTGTCATGAACATTTGGGAACAAGTTTTTGTGTGAACGTGTGTTTTCATTTCTTTTGGGTATATACCTAGGAGTGGTATTGCTGGGTCATATGGTAACTCTATATATATTTAACATTTCGAGGAATTGCCAGACTATCTTCCAAAGTGGTTGCATCATTCTATATTCCCACCAAGTTTCTCTCCACATTCCCACCAAAATTTGTATTGTCATCATTATTATTATTGTCATCCTGGTGGGTGTAAAGTGGTATCTCATTGTGGTTTTGATTTTAATTTCCCTAACAACGAATGATATTGACACATTTTGATATATTTGTTGGTCTTTTATATATATTATTTAGAGAACTATCTAGTCAAAATCCTTTGCCCATTTTTTTACTGGGTTGTGTTTTTATTATTGAGTTCTAAGCATTCTTTATATATTGTGAATACAAATCCCTTGTCAATTATATGATTTGCAAATATTTCCTCACATTATGTGGGTGGTCTTTTTGCTTTCTTGATGGTATCATTTGCAGCATAAGATTTCTCATTTTAATGAACTCTAATGTATCTATTTTTTGTCAGTTGTTGTTTGGGTGCCATATTAATACTACTTTTTACTATAGCTGTATCCCTAGAAATTTATTGCTAAGACACTTTGTAGCTCTTGGGGGAAAGGAAGCACGCATCATTGCTACTGCATGTAGATTAAAAACTTGGGTCATTAAAAAAGATTTTTTTTTTTTGAGAGAGAGAGTGCACACATGTGCACAAGCAGGGAAGGTGCAGAGGGAGAGGGTGGGAGAGAATCTTAAGCAGGCTCCACGCTCAGTGAGGAGCCTGATAAAGGGCTTGATCTCATGACTGTGAGATCATGATCTGAACTGAAATCAAGAGTCGCAAGTTTAACCAATTGAGCCACCCACATGCTCCAAAAATTGGGGTCATTTAAAAAAACCAAATTACAATAATTCAACTGACAGGGAAACCCTCCAAAAAATGGCTGAGATGTGTTATCTGCTACCTCTTAGTAATTCACAGAAATGTGGGAGAAAACTCCTCTGACTGAAATCCATAGATAATATGCAATATTTATTTTAGATATAGTTTTAACCTCCTTCACCAGACCCCTGACCAGAGTTGCTAAGAAATAGATAACTTGTTTGACTTTTGCTTCTTCTCCCTGAATCTGTAGCACCATCTGATTGAAATTTCCACAAGCCTTAAGTTACCCAAAGAAGAAAGGCAAACAAAAGTACACGTAGCCTGAATAAATTTTAAGCTAGACAGTGGGCTCCAAAAAAAAAAAAAAGAGTATTTTTAATGAATAAAATACTTACTTTGCTCCTCCATTCCACAGTCTAACCATTGGAAAGTCTTTGTAAAGAATATATTTATAAATAATGTATTCGTTGAGATGCAGAAATGGAAAATGACAGAATCAAATTAACTAATTTATCAATTCAAGAATCAGCTGGGAAAAAGAAGACATAGACATTAATTTCTTACCACACTGTAAGAAGCAATAGGTAGAACTAGAGTGTCTTCCCTGCCTCCCACTTACATCCTTCAGTTCTTCAACAACTGTAATTTAATACCTACTATGTGCTAGAAGTATGTATATTAATAATACATAACCCCTTAGAGGAGTCTCCAAATATTTATGACAAAATCAACCTTCATGGGACTTACTTCACAGGGCTTTCCCAGAGTCCTCCATTTTGGAGGAATCTCTTCCATTACTCATTTTGGACTGTACTTTATCAACATCTCTACTGGAAAGTTATAACCCTCTACTTTATGGTATCATTATTTATAAATGCATCTTGCCCCCAGCATTAAACTATAAACTCCTTGTGGACAGGATCTGTGTACGAATCACCTACGTGACCACCATATCACCCTGTACATGAACACACAATAAATTTTAGTTGAGTGAATGGAGTTTTTTTTTTTTTTTTTTTTTTTTTTTTTTGAGAGAGAGAGAAGGCGAGAATCTTAACCAGGCTCAACACTCAGTGCAGAGCCCAGTGCAGTACTCGATCTCATGACCATGAGATCATGACCTGAGCCTAAATCAAGAGTCAGACATCTAACTGACTGATCCACCCAGGTGTCCCAAGTGAATGGAGTTTTTAAGAAATTAAATTTAGAAACACCAGTAGAAGATTAATATAAAACCATGTCTTTCACAAAAAAAATTACATCCATAAATTGTTAATGCAGAAGCTTATGACCTTAGTCTGGAATACCAGCTATTCTAGTTTCCATATAAATGATTTCTTTTCATCTTCAGCAGTATGCCAAAAAGGGGGTGGCTACATTTTTAGAATATTTCAACTCAAGAGAAAGAAACTCAAAACACTTAACACACAAAAAAAATTATGGGTAAGTTATACTTGGGGGGTATCTGATGACTAAAACATACTTTTCTTTTTTTTTCCCTTGAATTTAGAAACTTTCCTCAAATCTACCCCAAATGAGCAGTAGATAAATCCAGAAAGCAAACAATTAGATCCAAAATTATTTCACTGACTCCGAAATTCCAGAGTCTTCTTTAACTCTTCCCTATCTTTCATCCCCTGATTAGCGTATATATTCAGCCATCTTTTTAAAAAATTTCAATAATTTTTTAAGAACTTTAGAACCATTTTAGAGAAACAGAAATTTGCAAAGATACTACACATATCCCACACCCAGTTTCTTTTCCTATTATTAACATCTTACATTAGTAATGACACATTTGTCATAATTAATGAACCAATACTGATGTATTTTTAAGTAAAATTCGTATTTTATTCATTTTCCTTAGTTTTATCCTAATGTCCATTTTCTGTTCCAGGATCCCATCTAAGATATCACTTTACATTTTGTAATCATGGCTCCCTTGGCTGTGACTTTTTTTTAGATTTTCCTTGTTTTTTTAATGATCTTGACAGTTTTGAGGAATATTGGTCAAGTACTTTGTAGAATGTCTCTTAGTTGAGATTTGTCTGAAGTCTTTCCCATGATTATGCTGGTATGGTGGGTTTTTTGGGAGAAAGATGATTCTTACCACATCATATCAAGAGTGCATATTATAAACATTACTTGTCACTATTGATATTAATCTTTATCACCTGGCAAAGATGCTGTTTGTCAGATTTCTCCACTGTAAAGTTACTCTCTCCCCCATGCTTTCCATGCTGCAGCGTTTGGAAAGAAGTCACTATGTAGAGCATATACTTATGGAGTGGCAATTTATGTTCCACTTCCTTGAGGACAAGTAGCCACATAAATTATTTGGAATTCTTTTCCATGAGAGATTCGTTTTTTTATCCCCACCTGTTTGTTATAGATTTTTCTATTCTCTCCCATTTATTAATTTATTTAATCATTTCTTTATATCAGGATAGACTCAGGTATGTTTACTTTATACTTTTGGTTATTACACAATATTTTATTTTGTTGTTTCAATTGTTCCAGCTGTGACCATTGGGAACCCATTTGTTTGGCTCTTGTGTCCCTAACATAACCCACCACTGTGTTTCTTTTAAATGTTTCCTTACTTTCTGGCACTACAAGATACCCCAGGCTCATAATGTATATCTCCTGCCCCAGTACTAGAATAAGGTATTTCTCCAAAGACCTTTAGTTCCTTTTACTGGAGAAAGATTTTAGGACCCAAAAGCTCTGTGCTAGATATACTTGTTACTACCTGACAGCCACTTCTTTTTACACATTTTTCTCCACTTACATTATTAAAATGTTATACAAGCCACCCTGAGATAGAGCCTAGGAATAACACTAGAGACCAGACCTTTCACTCTGATCTTTGGGAAGCCCTACTCTTATGGATCAGTTTCTATCTCAAAAAAAAAAAAAAAAAAGGCATTGTCACTATTTCTTACATATGATGAAGAATTATATTTCATTCAATACTTATCTAGTAGTATACTTCTTTGTCT
Source organism: Lynx rufus (assembly GCF_022079265.1). Lineage (NCBI taxonomy): Eukaryota > Metazoa > Chordata > Mammalia > Carnivora > Felidae > Lynx > Lynx rufus. The sequence goes on along the minus strand of NW_025814827.1, from coordinate 30,864,678 downwards.
CCTATAGAATCATAGAATGTTAGAAAGGGCCTTAGAGATATCAAATCCATTTGTTCACTCATTCACGAATATGTATTGAAAAACTACTATGAATTCAGTATGATCCTGACAACGAGCATATAACAGTAGCCAAAACGAAACAGTCCCTGATGTCATGGAGCTTACGGTCTGGTGACAAAATGATGAATACTTATTTTTAAATATCACACAAATAATTATAACAAAGCAACTGTGCTAAATGCATAAAAGGTAAATAAGAGGAGAGAGTACTGTGAGGAGACTAGATCTGCTGTGGATTAGGGTTCAGGGAAGGTTTCCCTAAAGAAGTTAAGAACAGGTGGAGTAGGAGGTAACTAGAGGGAGCAGGAAGACAATTCCAAACAAAGGGAAAGCATGTGCAAAGGTCTGTGGCAGGAGGGACTGTAGTACAGTAAAAAATCTCAGAGAGCTGAGGGAAACAGGCAAAAGGTGAGCACGGATAGGAAGCCGAGACTAGACTACAAGTCCTTGTCAGCCATCATAAGGTTTTGGTCTTATTTAAAACAATTTTTTTAACGTTTATTCATTTTTCAGAGAGAGAGAGAGAGAGACAGAGACAGAGCATGAGTGGGGAAGGGGCAGAGAGAGAGGGAGACATAGAATCAGAAGCAGACTCCAGGCCCTGAGCGGTCACCTCAGAGCCTGACGCAGGGCTCAAACTCACTGACCGCAAGATCATGACCTGAGCCAAAGTTGGACACGTAACCGACTGAACCACCCAGGTGCCCCAGTTTTGGTCGTATTAGAGAGGAAAACGAAGTTCCTGACATAAAAAACTCATTAAGGGTTTTTTCCCCCCATTAAGGTTTTAAGTAAGGTGGGGTGGGTAGTGACATGTTGAGATTTGTGTTTTGCAAAGATCATTCTGGTCGCTATATGGAGAATGGATTATGGGTGGGCAAGAAGCTCTAGTGTGAGGTGACCAGTCAGGAGGCTACTGGAGCAGGACAAAGAGATGATGCTGAAGAACTTGGACAAAAGGGGAGCTATGGAGATGGAGAGAAGTGAGCAGATTTGAGAACTATGTAGGAAGCAGAATTGAGAGGAATCTGTGACATTCTGGGTTTGGGGCAAGCAAAAGGGCAATTTAAGGGCAAGACCTTGGTTTCTGGTTTTGCACAATGAGATGGAGGGTGAATAGTGATATCATTCATTGGGGAGGGAAAGAAAACAGTGGAAGAGGACAGGTTTGACAGGCAACACCATGAGTTCAGTTTTAGATTTATTGAACTTGAACTATTTCTGAGACATAAAAATGGAGAGGCCAAAAAGATCATTGGATTTAAAAATCTAGAGCTCAGGGTTAGTGATATAAATCTGATATAGTTTTACAGGTGATAAGTGAAACTAAGAGCACAGATAAAATAGGAAATAATACAGAATGGGAAGAGAAGGGGCTCTGGGCAAGGCAATTACCCACAAAATGAAATTAATAATAATTCCTATCTTACAGAATTGTAGTCAGGATTAAATGTCATCATGTATATGAAAGCAAATGGCAAACTGTAAGCACCAACTCTGTTATTTATTACTATTAAAATTGTGCATTAAAAATGCTTCTGTGGGATATGTGTATGGTTATTTACCTTCAGGTGTTCAACCAGTTAATAGTGTGTATACCATTATTCACTACTTGAAAAACACAGAATCTCTGGCAGTTAGTGTAAAAGACTAAGAGCTATTAATGATATGAAACACAATATTGCTTTAATGTTATCTCATTTGCCTAATTATTGGTCCACAGGTGGAAAATGAAGCATTGAGGGAAGAAGGAACTAAGGTGTAGGAGCAGCCCACATCCTAGCCTATCTCCTATTACCTTCTCTGCAATTGTCTGCTCTCCAAAGCCATTTGGAAACAACTTGTGCATTATAGAAACTGCTTCTTGAATAAATGATAAAGCATCTAATAATAAATCTAAGAAAAATTACTTAACGGATTATGACCATCAACAAATGCTCTTTTCTTAGGGCTGTCCTCTAGAAAATATAATTAACTTCTTTATGTAGAACTGCACATATTTGTAACAATTGGATTCTATCTATATTTTACTCAGATGCAAATCAGATCCTATCTTTAGGATAAAATCGCAACCTATCAGTTTTCATAAAGGTAATCCCAGAATCACAAAGATGAAAGGTACAAAAGTACGTGCTTCCAGAAGAGCTGAGCTGTGCCCTAAATTTACAGCTTTTGAACTGCCCAAAGGCACCTGCCCATGGGGTCTGAAATTCAGCCTGCACTCTGTCACAATGCCTTGTGACTAGGAGCAGGGCTAGGATAGGTTGGATAAAGGCAGGGGGGTGGACCATTTTGTTTTATTTGGCTCCAACTTGGTGCTTTTGGCACCCTACAGGTTATAGTAGCATCACAGAAGGATCATATGCACAGGCAATTGTTTGGACTCCAGACAAACATTGGAGTCTTTTTTAAGATCCATTTTGGGTTTAGATAGCAATCTTGAAAGGAAATTTATGACAAAAACAATCATTAAAATGCTTTTATTAAACTATTACACTATTCCCAGCTACTAAGATGGTTTGATTTTCTTGTTAAAGCCCTTTAAGTGACACTGCATTGTCAAATGTGGTCATACACACACTCTAAGTTTTAATACCCAAGGTGTTTTGAAACATTAAAAATAAAAACTCAAGTACCTTTAATTTTATCCAAATATTGCAGAGAAAAGAAAGCCACCATACAGTAACAACAGTTATGTAGATGTTGTATGAAACATTCTTATAGAAGATGTTGTGTCTTGTGGTACAAAGTAGGTGTGGAAAAACCATCTAGAAACCAAGACCTCAGTTCAAATCCTGGATCTGATTTTAACTATTGTTTGGCCTTAACTCACTTAACCTCTTTCAGCCTCCGCTATCTTCACTTGTAAGACATGGATTGAACTCAATTATTTCCAAAGCCTCTTCCAGCTTGACAATTTAGAACTCTACAAATGCCCTTGTTACAAATCTCCTCTTCTTTGTGTGATCTTCTTCATTTTCTATTCCATGGTTATTATTTAACCACTATTTTGGCCTCCTTATCTGAGTATGATAAGCATTTGTCCCCACACTGAAATAACCTCTTCTATTTATTCATGAATTAACTTAATTCATTCATTAAGATCCTCTCTCATCTTTAGACATTTACAAATTACCTTTCTTCCTTTTTTCTCTGTTCTTTTCTTCCTCCTTTCCTCTCCTCTCATGTTTGCTTATTTTTTTTTATTTAAAAAAAAAACCTTTTTTTTAACCTTTATTTATTTTTTTGAGTCAGAGAGAGACAGAGCATGAACGGGGAAGGGTCAGAGAGAGGGAAACACAGAATCCAAAACAGGCTCCAGGCTCTGAGCTGTCCACACAGAGCCTGACGCAGGGCACGAACTCACAGACCGTGAGATCATGACCTGAGCCAAAGTTGGACGCTCAACCAACTGAGCCACCCAGGCGCCCCTCATGTTTGCTTATTTTTGAGAGAGAAAGAGAGCGTTGAGTGGGAGAGGGGCAGAGAGAGAGAGAGAGAGAGAGAGAGAGAGAGAGACAGAAGGAAACACAGAATCTGAAACAGGCTCCAGGCTCTGAGCTGTCAACACAGAGCCTGATGCAGGCCTCGAGTTCATGAACCGTGAGATCATTCATGACCTGAACCAAAGTTGGACGCTTAACCCACTGAACCACCCAGGTACCCCCAAACCTTTCAAAACTTAAAATTTTCATTATCACTTATTCACTGAAAAGCTTAAAGACTTAATTCTCTCTTTGTTCACTGTCTAAGTTCTACTGGATAAATGAGCCTAGGTCAAATACTCCAGCCCACGTTCTGACAGTCAATAATCATTTATAATCCTAGGCAATAGCAGGGGCAGCGGGTGGTTTAAAAAAAGTTAGACATCTAGGACAAAATTAGCATAGAAACAAACTAGGAGAAACTAATTCTGAAATAATATATAAATGAAACAAAGTAGGGTAAATATAGTGAAAGAAAACTCTTAAGAAGTCACAGCAGGATGGGGCGCCTGGGTGGCTCAGTCAGTTGAGCGTCCGACTTCGGCTCAAGTCATGATCTCACAGCTCATGAGTTCAAGCCTCGTTGTCGGGCTCTGTGCTGACAGCTCAGAGCCTGGAGCCTGCTTCATATTCTGGGTCTCCCTGTCTCTCTGCCCCTTTCCTGCTCATACTGTCTCTCTCTGTCTCTCAAAAATAAATAAACATTAAAAATATTAATAAAAAAAAGAAGTCACAGCAGGAGAAATCTCAATACAGGTAGGCACTGGTTCATCTTGAGCAAAGAATAAGAGTTGAATTGTTAGAGGAAATCTATGTTGGACAACAATACACAGAAATTCAGGTACTGAGCAGTCTGAAAAGCCTTTCTAGGTGTTTTCTTTATTGTAGAGAGAAGAGATGATCAAGAGAACTTTCCTAACCAAAAGTTTTAGTTATGGGTTTCTATTCAATACCTGAAGAGTCTTAACCACAGCATTGTGAAAAAATATCTTGTTAGAAGAAAGAATACTGATCTAAGTAAATCCTTCAAATACATTAGATCAAGATGCCATCATCCCCAGAAATGACTTTAAATCCTTGGTGCCTCCTTAGGTCAACCAGGGACACTGTGGGTGAATGGGAGATGCTCCCCATTACTAATTAGTTATATACCCTGACTTTCTGGATTCTTCCAACACTTCCAAACTTGGACAAAATCCACACCAGAGCATGGAATCTGGCTTTCCAACTGGCTGTAAGTGGACAGGATGCAGAACTTAAAACCAGAAGTTAACTCTTCACAGGGTGACCTCTGAATTCCTTCCTCAGGCTATGGTTTCTAGAGAACCCAGGCCAAAACAGCAACAAGGTCAGAAAGAGGTGAAGGAAAGAACACTGGGTCAGTAATGAGACACACTGGTCTTAATCTTGCTGTGACTGGCTCTATTAATTAGCTATTTGATCTGAAATAAGTAATTTTCTGAGATCCATAAAATGGGATAGGAATTGGAGAAAGAAAGCCTAGGCTAAGTGACTGTCAGTGGGTTGCTTCCAGGTCCAACACTTTATAATCCTTAGGAATTATACAACCCAAAGCCTCTAATAACCCATTAGAAGATGGGTCAGTGTGAAAACCATGGAGTTCTATTACATCCCAATTCATTTGACCATGGCAATAGTTTGGATCAGCCCTATGAAATATAACTATAACTGAATCTTGGGCAAAATTCTCTTAGTTCTGAAACAGGGTCATTTGCCTTACCATCAGCATCCAATGATATTTGATGTGTGACAGTTTATGTTGCAACTTAACCAAATATCACAAATCCAATAAAACCAGGCCACAGAAGGACTTATGAGAATTATAAGACCACATCTGTTCTGTGGAAAAGTTATAAATATAAGAGTATTTTTAAAAATCAGTAGTATCAAGTGAAAGAAGCCAGTCACAAAAGTCCACATAAGGTATAATTCTATTTATATGAAATGGCCAACACAGGCAAATCTATAAAGACAGAAAGTAATTCATGGTTGCCTGGGACAGGGAGTGGGGAAATGGAGAGTGACTACTAATGGGCACAGGGTTTCTTCTGGAGATAATTAGAATGTTCTAAAATTAGATTATGGTGATAGTTGCACAACTCTGAACACACTGAATAACACTGAATTATATACTTTAAATGGGTGAATTGTATGATATGTGAATTACACATCAATAAAGCTGTTAAAAAAGTTAAGAGCGCTCTTTTACTGTATGGAATGAACTGGCTCAGAGACCAAAAATATATATGAGGAAAAAAACAAGCATTTGTCTCTAAGGTCAGAGAACTGTAAAGAATTTTACTTATTTGTACCTTTAAGAAGGTACTGAATAAAAATTTTAAAAAAAGAAGGTACTGAAGAGGACGTACACAATAACTTTAGATGGTTTCTGTCTGACACTAAATTCCCCCAAGCAGCAAAGAGCCAAGCTCTTTGGGGGCAGACTACAGGAAGAACTCAGGAATTCGTGCAACTGGCAGAGGAGTTTCCACGTGAGCAAATGCAAGATGACACAAGTAGAGTGACCCTCAACTAGCATCATCACCAACTACAAAAGGGACCTGGATGAGAGAGGGGGTTATTCAACTCAACAGAACATGTTGGGGACAGCTATTATATACAAGGTACTGCTGTTAAGAGCAGAGGTAAAGAGGGGATACAAAAATGACATGAGTAGATTCCCACTCCCTCTTGTACTTCCAAGAGCTTCTTCTAATCTGCTAAGAAAGAGAAAACATGCACTGAAAGGCCAGGTGAATAAATGCTATGACACAACCTGAAAAGGTACTGAAAGGGTTAAAGAAGGCTTCATAGAAGACCTGGCATTTTCTATGAGCCTCAAACATTTGAGAATATCAATCCAATATGCTGCTATTCCCTGGAAAACCAATCAAAAATAATAGTTATTCAAAGAAGATAAGAAATACACTAAATTATTCTACCTTATTTAAAACAAAAAACAAGGTGCCTGGGGAGCTTGGTCAGTTAAGTGTCTGACTCTCAATTTTGGCTCAGGCCCTGACCTTACATTTTGTGACCACATCGGGCTGTGCACTGACAGCGTGGAACCTGCTTGCGATTCTCCCACTCTCCCTCCCTCTTTCTCAAAATAAATAAATAAACTTAAAAAAAAATAAAACAAAAAATACTCTTAGTATGAATCACTACACTTCATGAGGAATAGAGTAAGGCTTCATTTATAGAGAGACAAGTCTCCCGACAAGTCCTTGGCTTAAAATTCAGATGTGCTTTCTTCTTAAAGTATTTAAGGTTCAGAGTTAGCCCCTGAACATGTGGCTACAAAAACAGCCAAAGTGCTAATGAGCTACAGGCAGATCAGATAGCTCTTTGTAGGAAAAGCTTTCCTCTGATTTGCTGACAACATCTATGAGCACAAAGGAGAAGGAAAAGAAAGCAAGGGGAGAGAGCTGTCAGGCAGCAACAGAGAGTGGAAGGAGAGGCTGGAAACAATGACAGGGTAGGTGCAAGGTTGCAAGCTGCAGACGCTGGTACAGAAGAAAGCCAGTTACAAAAGAGGGAGACAAGACACTCCTTCTACAGCTTAAGCCAACAAAGAATTATCAGCTCATAAACAGGCAGGGGAGAAAGAAATCAAAGAGCACCTAAGGACACATGCATCCACCCAGAAGCCTGCCAAGCAAGGCAGTTCAAGGGCTCCTGGGGATAGGGGTTATCCATGGTGCAGAGCTACACAGTGACAAACCAAATCATTCGGCTTTATGCCTAACACCATAAATATTCACATCACAAAACACTGATGTCCCTAAACATGAACTTGAATCAAGAAAAGCTCAAGTCAAGATAAACAATTTCTGTTTTAAAAGACACGTCTAAGGGGCGCCTGGGTGGCTCAGTCGGTTAAGCAGCCGACTTCAGCTCAGGTCATGATCTCGCGGTCTGTGAGTTCGAGCCCTGCGTCGGGCTCTGTGCTGACAGCTCAGAGCCTGGTGCCTGTTTCAGATTCTGTGTCTCCCTCTCTCTGACCCTCCCCTGTTCATGCTCTGTCTCTCCCTGTCTCAAAAATAAATTAAAAAAAAAAAACGTTAAAAAAAAAGACACGTCTAAGAAATGTTTTCATTCAAAATTAAAGTCAAAATATTTGGGCCATAAATCATCAAATCCTCAACTATATGACAAACTGATTCTTTTATTCCCCAAACGATTTATTCCCTAATGACCTAGGACAATAGAAATTTCATTCCATAATGGAGCAAGAAGCCTGCTCAAAGATAGAAATCATAATTCTACGAGGGCAATCTAAAAAAAGACAAGGTCAGAAGCCATTTAATTACACGAAAGAATAAAAAGGAAAAACAAAAGAAGATCCCTGGCATACTTATTCTCTAAATCTGAATCTGAGAAGACTTGGATTAAGGGCCTGTGCTCTACGAAAGGAACTGAGACAGGACCCTATGTGCAAATATTTTACATCCTTTTAAAAATATAAGCTCAGTGAAGGAAGGAACTGTCCCATGTTTCTATCCTCCACAGTACTTAGACATGTCACGCATGCTGTATAAATTTCCCTGTCATTTAACAATGAAAACTTTCACTATGTACTAACAACTGCTTTTGATTAGCTCAGAAGAGTACAGCAGTAACCTCCTACATTTTTCAATTCTTGACACAAAGATACATCAATGGAGAAATCCTATGTCCTTCCCACCTCTCTACTCCCCGTGATTTATGGATGTGATTTTATCATTACATTTTCTTTTCTCCTAGTTCTTACAACCCAGACCTGCCAGCTTCTCTCAATATCATAGTTACTTAACCCTGACTCTCTCCCAGTCAAAATCTAGGGGCTGATTTCTGGGACAAATTTTAAGACATTTGGAAGAGACGATGGTTTCATTCTGGGCTTAAAGCAGACAAAATGTAATGTATGATCTCAGAGGCTCAGTTCTAAAAAGTTGTGGGGTAATCCCAGGCTTCACCAAGATAAAAAGTAGCAAAGGGTGCCAATGTTCCCCCATTATTAGTCTGAGCCTTTGGCTACATTGTTATAATTATCCTTTGAACTTTGCATTAAGACTTCTGGTAAACCATAAAGGTGTGATCATTCATCCTAGCCTGTTATCCATTCCAGTGTACAGCTGCCATCAGGGAATTCCATATACTAACATTTGGATCAGAGTATCCACTTTTCAAAGTATTCACTGCAATAAAATAAGCTATGATAGGGGTGCCTGGGTGGCCCAGTCGGTTAAGCGTCTGACTTTGGCTTAGGTTATGATCTCATGGTTTGTGAGTTCAAGCCCCACGTCAGGCTCTGTGCTGACAGCTTAGAGCCTGGAACCTGCTTCAGATTCTGTGTCTCCCTCTCTCTCTGCTCCTCCCCTGCTTGTTCTCTGTCTCTCAAATAAATGAATGTTGAAAAAAGTTTTTTTAATAAAAAATAAGCTATGATAGGGGTGGGATGCCTTTAACCACTCTGCTTTGAAATTTCAACCTGTGCCATGGTCTTGTCTAGTGGTGAGATGCATTTACATTTCTGATATGTTGCTAAACCTGCAAGATGACTAGCAATCACTTTCAATCATAATTTCCTGATGTAAATAATTAACACCACCCTTTTAAAGACACGTCATATAAGGTGCTTGCTGATAAAATGAAATATGCAGGAATACAGGCAGCTAGATGTTGACCAACACTTAGCATCTCCCCAATTCCCTCACTCCCCAGTCCTTGGCCTTCTGTTTTTACAAGCTTGATTTTTTATATTCTACATATAAGAGAGAACATACAGTATTTGTCTTTCTGTGTTTGACTTATTTCACTTAGCATAATGCCCTCTATATCCGCTCACATTGTTGCAAAAGGCAGAATTTCCTTCTTTTTTCATGACTGAATACATGTCTGGTATTATTCCCCAAAGCCATAATTTCCAGTCTAATCATAAGAAAACCATCAGACAAACCCAAATATTGGGCCATCATACAAAACACCTGACCAATATTCTTCAGAACCACCAAGGTTATGAAAATCAAGGAAAGACTGAGCAACTGCCATAGACCAGAAGAAACTAAGGGAACATGATGCAACATAGAACCCTGAAGCGGACCCTTGAACAGAAAAAGGACATTAGTAGAAAAACAAGGAAAATCTGAAAGAAGTCTGGTTAAAATAATAATCAGACCTTTTAAAAAACTTTTTTTAAATAAAAAAAACTTTATTTTTTAAAAAGTTACTCTTATTAAAAAAACCCACAACTACACCTGAAAAAATATAATTAAACAATTGCAGCTACACAAGATATGTTTATATAACACTCTGGGAAGCATGCCTTTTCATTTAGATCAAATGAATTCTAAAATACCTTCATTATTTTTCAATATTAAATTATTTTCATTCATTTAAGATCCCAATAGGAATTTAGTAAATTCCAATATTGGAAGTTGTTCTCCAGTGTGCTTTGAAATATCTCAATTTGTGCGAAGAATCATCAGAACACCTAATTTTATTTTTTAATGTTTGTTTATTTTTGAGAGAGAAAGACAGAGTTTGAGTGGTGGAGGGGCAGAGAAAGAGAGACACAGAATCCAAAGCAGGCTCCAGGCTCTGAGCTGTTAGCACAGAACTCAACGCAGGGCATGAACCCATGATCCATGAGATCATGACCTGAGCTGAAGTTGGACACTCACCTGACAGCCACCCAGGTGCGCAAAAACACCTAATTTTAATTGGATAAATTTATATTCTATACTAGAATAGAATGAAATTGAAAAGTCCTATGATTTTACAGTATCTGTAAATGAATATTAAATACAATCATAGAGATCACTTATTTATTTTGTCTTGTAAAAATATTTTCAAAAAGGTATTCTGAATGGAGGCAAAAAGACAGTGTTATGAAAATATTTGGGCTGAAATATTTGCAGGTTTTATTTTTTGAGGTATAATTTATAATATTCACACTTCATTAATGTTGAGTGTACGGTTAAATGAATTTTGACTCACTGTATGCAGTCATATGATAATCACTACAATTGAGATATAGAACATTTCCATCACACCAAAAAGTTCCCTTATATCTTTGCTGTCAATCCCTCTACCTCTCTCCAGTCCTTGGCAACCCCATTGATGTGATATGTTTTCTGTGCCTTTTCCAGAATTTCATATAAATTAAATAGTACAATATATGGTCCTTTGTTTCTGGCTTTTTTCACTTAGCAAAATGCTTTTGCAATTTATCCATACTATTAACTGATCAGAAGGTTTTTCCCTTTGTATTGCTGAGTAGTATTCCATTACATGAATGTACCACAGTTCACCTGCCAAAAAACATTTAGGTTATTTCCACGTTGGTGCTATCATGAATAAAGCTGCTATGAACATTTATGTATAAGTCTTTGTGTGGGCATATGTTAAGAGTGGGATTGCAGAGTCATATGCTTAGTGTATGTTTAACTCTATAATAAACAGTCAAACTGTTTTCCAAAGTGGGTGTACCACACTGCATTCCTGCCAGTAATATATGATAATTCTACTTGCTCCAGATTTTCAACAACACTTGATATTATAAATCTTTAATTGTAGTCATTCTGGTGGGTGTATAGTGTTAGGCCATTTTGGTTTTAATTTGCATTTTCCTGATGACTAATGATGTTGAGCATCTTTTCAAGTGATTATTGGCCATTTGTATATTGTCACTGGTGAGGTGTTTAAAGCTTCTGCCTATTCTAAAAACCGAGTTTATCAGTCTTTTAAAAAATTTTCTCTGCCTGTGATTTGTCTTCTCATTTTCTTAGCCATGTCTTTCAAAGGTTAAAAATTCAAATTTTAATTAAGTCCAATTTATCAATTTTTTCTTTTTATGATATGTGCCTTTTGGTTCCTCTCAAAGATTTCTTTGCCTAATACAAAGTCATGAATATTTTCTCCTATATTTTCTTCTAGAAGTTTTAGCTCTTACATTTAGGTCTATGATCCATTTTGAACTAATTTTTGTATAAGGAGTCTGATAACGATCATGGTTACATTTATTGCACTTGGATATCCAATTGTTCCTTTGTACATTTGTTAAAAGATGATTGTATGTGTGGGTCCATTTCTGGGCTCTCTATTCTGTTCCAAGGATGCACATATCTATCCTTAAGCCTAAACTATACCATCTTGATTAACTGTAGCTTTATGTCAACTCTTAAATAGCATAAGACCTCCACCTCTGTTGTTCTTTTTCCAAATTGGTTTGGCTATTCTAGATTCACTGAATTTCCATGTGATTTTTAGCATCAGTTTGTAGGTGTCAGTTTCTTTTTTAAAAAGTCATCTGGGAGGCAAGAATATGCAATGAGAGAAAGTCTCTTCAACAAATAGTGTTGGGAAAACTGGACAGCTACATGCAAAAGAGTGAAACTGGACCACTTTCTTACACCATACACAAAAATAAACTCAAAATGGACTAAGGACCTAAATGTGGGACCTGGAACTATAAAAATCCTTGAAGAGAGCACAAGCAGTAATTTCTGTGACATCGTCCATAACAACATCTTTCTAGACAGTCTCCCGAGGCAAGGGAAACAAAAGCAAAAATAAACTTTTGGGACTGCTTCAAAATAAAAAGCTTCTGCAAAGCAAAGGGAAAAACCAACAAAACTAAAAGACAACCTACAGAATGAGAGAAGATATTTGCCAATGACATGTCCAATAAAGGGTTAGTATCCAAAATATATAAAGAACTTATACAACTCAATACCAAAAACCAAATAATCCAATTTAAAAATGGGCAGAAGAAATGAACAGACATTTCTCCAAAGAAGACATCAAGGTGGCCAACAGAAACATACAGATGCTCAACATCACTCGTTACCAGGGAAATGAAAATTAGAACCACAATGAGATATCACCTTGCACCTGTCAGAACTGTTAAAATCAAAAACACAAGAAACAACAGGCGTTGGTGAGGATGTGGAAACAAAGGAATCCTCATACACTGTTGGTGGAAATGCAAACTGGTGCAGCCACTGTGGAAGACAGTATAGAGGTTCCTCAAAAAATTAAAAATAGAACTACCATATGATCCAGTAATTAATTACACTACTGGGTATTTAACCAAAGAATACAGAAACAGTAATTCAAGGAGATACATTCATCTTTATGTTTACTGCAGCATTATTTACAATAGCCAAATTATGGAAGCAGCCCAGTGACCTCGATAGATGAATGGATAAAGATGTGGTTTATATATATATACAATGGAATATTATTCAGCCATAAAAAACCCAAAATCTTGCCATTTGCAACAACATGGATGGATCTAAAGAGTATAATGCTAAGCAAAATAAACCAGTCACACAAAGACAAATACCATATGATTTAACTCATATGTGGAATTTAAGAAATAAAACAAACGAAGAAAAGAGAGTAACAAAATGACTATCAGAGGGGAAGTGGGTGAGGGGATGGGTGAAGTAGGTGAAAAGTATTAAAAGTATACTTGTCTTGATGAGCACGGAGAAATATATAGAATTACTGAATCACTATATTGTACATATAAAACAAATATAACACTTTTTTTAATCTTAAAAATTTTTTTAATCTAAAAAAAGTCATCTGGGAAGAGTTTGTACAGAACTATAAAATTTATCAATATTTCTATCTAGGACTAGAGTTTTCTTTTTGGTTTCAAGGTTTTTAACTATCAGTTAAATTTCTTTAAAAGACATAGGGCTACTCTAGTAGCCTGTTTCTCCCTATTGAGCTTTGGTTGTGTCTTTCAAACTGTGTCACTTCATCTAAGTTGTCAAACTTATTGGCATTTACTTATACATATACTTATATATTTTAATGTGAAAGCAAAATTTAAAATATTCTCCATTTAATACAATCTGTTCTGAGTTTATCAAGTACTTCAGCACCTTAGCGGAAGTATTTTTTTCAATTAATAATACTGTGGTTTAGGGGCGCCTGGGTGGCGCAGTCGGTTAAGCGTCCGACTTCAGCCAGGTCCCGATCTCGCGGTCCGTGAGTTCGAGCCCCGCGTCAGGCTCTGGGCTGATGGCTCAGAGCCTGGAGCCTGTTTCCGATTCTGTGTCTCCCTCTCTCTCTGCCCCTCCCCTGTTCATGCTCTGTCTCTCTCTGTCCCAAAAATAAATAAACGTTGAAAAAAAATAAAATAAAAAAAATAATAATACTGTGGTTTAAATAGAAGACTCAATAATGTCACATTTATGAGCCATAAAATGCAACTATGAAGATGATCATGAGCAACTTTGTAAAAATGCTAAAAATAATAAGTTCATTCTGAAATATATTCTTCAGAAAAATACCAGTGAAATGATAATAGATACCGATGCAGTTAAGAAAAAGATTATCCAATATGTCATTTTCAAATATGTTCTCCCATTCTGTCGGTTGTCTTTTAGTTTTGTTGATTGTTTTCTTTGCTGTTTAGAAGCTTTTTATCTTGATGAGGTCTCAATAGTTCATTTTTGCTTTTATTTCCCTTGCCTCCAGAGACATGTCTAGTAAGAAGTTGCTGCAGCTGAGGTCAAAGAGGTTGCTGCCTGTTTTCTCCTGTAGGATTTTTTGATGCTTTTCTGTCTCACATTTAGGTCTTTCATCCATTTTGAATTTATTTTTGTGTATGGTGCAAGAAAGTGGTCCAGTTTCATTCTTCTTCATGTTGCTGTCCAGTTCTCCCAGTACCATTTGCTAAAGGCACTGTCTCTTTTCCACTGGATACTCGTTCCTGCTTTGTTGAAGATTAGTTGGCCATATATTTATGGGTCCATTTCTGGGTTCTCTATTCTATTCCATTGATCTATGTATCTGTTTTGGGGCCAATGCCATAATGTCTTTATGGTAACAGCTTTGTAATACAGATTAAAGTCCATGATTGTGATGTCTCCAGCTTTGGTTTTCTTTTTCAATATTGCTTTGGCTATTTGGAAGATACATGCATACTACATATTGGATAAAAGTTTAGTATCCAAAATCTATAAAGAATTTACCAAACTCAACACCCAAAAACAAATCATCTAGTGAAGAAATGGGAAAAAGACATGAACAGACCCTTTTCCAAAGAAGACATCCAGATGGCCAACAGACACATGAAAAGATGCTCTACATCACCCATCGTTAAGTAAATGTAAATCAAAACTACAATAAGATATCACTTCACCAGTCAGCATGGCTAAAATAAACAACATAAGAAACAACAGGTATTGGCAAGAATGTGCGGAAAAAGGAACCCTCTTGCACTGTTGGTGGGAATGTAAACTGGTCTAGCCACTCTGGAAAACAGTGTGGAGATTCTTCAAAAAATTAAAAATAGACCTAACCTATGACCCAGCAATTCCACTACTAGGAATTTATCCAAAGGATACAAAAATGCTGATTTGAAGGGACACATGCAAGCCAATGTTTACAGCAGCATTATCAACAATAGCCAAATTATGGAAAGAGCCCAAATGTCCATCAAGTGATGAATGGATTAAGAAGATGTGGTGTGTACACACACACACACACACACACACACACACACACACACACACACACACACAGTGGAATACTACTCAGCAATGAAAAAGAATGAAATCTTGCCATTTGCAACAACATGGATGGAAATGAAGGGTATGATGCTAAGCGAAATAAGTCAGAGAAAGATATATGATTTCACTTACATGTGGAATTTGAGAAACTTAAAAGATTAACATAGGGGAAGGGAAGGAAAAAAATAAGTTAAAAACAGGGAGGCAAACCAAAAGAGACTCTTAAAGACAGAGAACAAACTGGGGGTGGGGGTGGGGTTAAATGGGTGATAGGCATTAAGGAGGGCAATTTTTGGGATGAGCACTGGGTGTCATATGTAAGACAGGAATCACTGGGTTCTACTCCTGAAGCCAAGACTACACTGTATGTTAACTTGAAAATAAATTAAAAAAAGAAAAAAGAAAAAATTAAATTATGTGATTATGCCAAGAATAATTACTTTGTTACTTTTGAATGTGCAGATAATCAATATAAAGTTTATATAAAACATTGCTTTAATGTGTTTTAGAAAAAAATATTTTTGGGAAATAGGTTTTGAATAAGCTACTTTATAGTCCACCAACATAATTAAACCATTTTTCAGTCAAGAAATAAAAATATTGAAAATTATGTAATTTTAATTATGTTAAGAATCCTCTTTCACAGAGCGCCTAACTGGCTCAGTTGGTTAAACACCTGACTCTCGATTTAGGCTCAGACCATGATATCATGGTACATGAGTTCGAGCCCCCTGTTGGACTCTGTGCTGCTGGTACACAGCCTATTTGAGGATCTCTCCCTAGCCCTCACTCTCTGGCCCTCCCCTGCTCACTCTCTCTCTCTCTCTCTCAAAATAAATAAACTAAAAAAAAAAAAAAGAAAAGAAAAAAGAATCCTCTTTCATTCTCAAAAGTGAATTAGGATGATAAATTATCTTATCAAGTTAGGTATAACCCAGTGCCTCAGATCAGTATTATGATGACTTCCTAAGATTTTCCTACGATTTTACTGATCTTAAAAGTAACCTTCAATAATTCTGAATAAAACTAATGCAGAAACAGGAATGGTCTTTGTCATATGATGGAAGAAGGATTTCCAATAAGCAGGATATGTTTGAATTGTTTGATGAATGCATAACAGGATTTTCTTCTGGAAACACACACATATACAAAATTATATGTATTATAATCAGATCCCTACCTTACATTTGACTCCCAAATAAACACCAAATAGAAGACCCAAAATCAAGGTGTAAAACTTTAAAACCAGAAGAAGAAAATCTTTTAAAATTTAATTTAATTTAATATTATTTTATTTTATTTTTATTTTAGAGAGAAAGACAGTGTGAGTGAGGGAGAGGGGCAGAGAGACAGAATCTTATGCAGGTTCCACACTCAGTGCAGAGCCTGATATTGGGCTCGATCCCTGGACACTGGAATCATGACCTGAAGTGAAATCAAGAGTTGGACGCTCAACCGACTGAGCCACCCAGGTGCCTCCCTTGTGGCATTTTTTAAATTAAACACCACTGACTTGGGGGTGCCTGGGTAGCTCAGTTGGTTGAACATCTGGCTCTTGATTTTGGCTCAGGTCATTATCTCACAGTTCATGGTATTGAGCCCCGTGTTAGGCTCTGCACTCAGAGCACAGAGCCTGCTTGGGATTCTCTCTCTCCCTCACTCTCTGCCCCTCCCCTGCATGCGTTCTCTCTCAAAATAAATAAATAAACTTAGAAAAAGAAAATTTGGGCACCCAACTGACTGAGCCACCCAGGTGCCTGCCCCCCCTTTTTTATTTAGAAGAATATCTTTACTCAGCATGGATTCCTTAATAGATTTCTCAAATAGGCGTATTTTAAAAGACTGATAAAGTTGATTGCAATGAAATTATAAATCTTTTACAACCAAATATATCAAAAACAAAGTTTAAAAGATAAATAACAGATTGGGAAAAATTATTTGCAATATATTTTACAAAGAATATCCAAACTTTGTGATGAACCACCAAAAATAAGCAGGGAAATAGTTATTCATGGAAGATGAAACTCCTGTGGCCAATGAACATGAAAAGATGATCAACCTCATTAGTAATTAGCAAATTATAAATTAAAACCACCAGACAGGCAGACATTTTAAAAGTTTGACAATTTTAAGTGAGGCAGTAGAGATAAAGGGAATCGCTATACATTCTTGGTGGAAGTATAAACTAGTATAATCATTTTGAAGAGTTACAGCTATATCTAGTAAAGCTGCAAATGACCACATCCTATGACCTAGTAATTTCAAATCTAGGTACAGAATTACAAAGCAGCACTGTTGACAGAAACGTAAAGCAAACCACATATGTAGTTTTAAATGTTTTAGTTGCCAAGTTCAAGTAAAACAAATGGGGAAAATTAATTTTAATAATATATTTTATTTAATCTAATATATTCACAATAATTTCAACATGTGATCAATAATGTATAGTATAAAAGTATAGATGAGATATTTTATATTACTTTTTCACACTAAATCCAGTATGCATTTTATACTTAGAGCACTTCTCAATTTGGACAGACCTCATTTCAAGGACTCAGTAGCCATGTGTGTGACTAGTGGCTATTGTACTGGATAGCAAAGAACTAGAGCCTTGTTAATCAAAGCATCAGTACTACCTAGATATTTATTAGAAACACAGAGTCTCAGGCCACATGCCAGACCTGCAGAATAGAAACCTGTAGTTTAACAAGATCACCAGGTGATTCATATAAATATTTTTAAAATTTTCTTTTTCAATGTTTATTTTTGAGACAGAGACAGAGCATGAGTGGGGTTGGGGTGGGTGCAGAGAGAGGGAGACACAGAATCTGAAGTAGGCTCCAGGCTCTGAGCTGTCAGCACAGAGCCCGACGTGGGACTCAAACTCGTCAACTGTGAGATTGTGACCCGAGCTGAAGCCAGACACTCAACCGACTGGGCCACCCAGGAGCCCCAAATATTAAAAAGTCTGAGAGACAATGTCCTAGAGCAGAATTTCTCAGCAGGTTTGATGTGGCAAGATACTACAGGTATACAAAAAAAAAAAAAAAAAAAAAAAAAAAAGAGTCCTTCAGCCCTTAGGGATGGCAGTTGGTCTGAGCTAGCCAGAAGACCCTACCATTTACTTCTAAACTATTTACCACAGAATGCCATGCAAAAATCCATTTCTGTCTGTCATGACAGAAAAAAAAAGTTTGAGAAGCCCTGCTGGAGAAAACCTCTCACAAAATACATAGTGAGACATGTACAGGGGTGACCACTGAAGAACAACCTATAAGAAAAAAAAAATATGGAAACACAAACATCCATCAGAAGGTGAGATAACTTGTGATATATTTCTTTTTTTTTAAATGTTTATTTATTTTTGAGAGAGAGACAGAGCACAAGTCCGGAAGGGGGAGAGAGAGAGAGGGAGACACAGAATCTGAAGCAGGCTCCAGGTTCTGAGCTGTAAGCATAGAGCCTGACACAAAGTCAGACACTTAACCGAATGAGCCACTCAGGCACCCCAGCTGTGATATATTTCTATTATGGAATGTAACATGGTAGTAAAATGTTTTACTAGATCTAAAAATACTGACATGGCTAGATATTGATGACAGTTGGTGGCTTCAGGGAGGAAAAGAAAGGAATAGAACTGGGAAGAAAACATAGGAGACATCAATTATTATGATTCTAATTTTTAAAATTTTCTAAAATATGAAAAAAATGTTTATGTTTCTTCATTTTGGGTGACTGGGTGTATGGGACTGCCTTGTTATCTTTGCACTTTTGTACTTGGGAAGAGGTTTTGCAAGAAAAACCCAATCTAACCAAAATAGGAATAAATGTACATATAATTTCAAATGAAACAAATATACAGAATAAAAAGTCCTACTTTACTACTTCCCTCAATCTCAGGTTTTTCCCCCAGAGTTAACCATAGTTGACAGCTTGGTGTACATCATGCCAATCAAGTTTATATCGATTTCCAAATATGTAATTTCTATATATTCATAGGCTCTTAAGAGAGAATAATGAACATGTGTCTAGGGCTTGCTCTTTTTACTTAACAATATATCATAGACATCTTTCCTTGTCAGAACATATTTATCTAGCTCATTCTTTTCAATAGCTACATAGTATTCCCTTGTGTTGATACTCATAATGTGTTTAAAAGTAGCATTAAGGGGGACCTGGGTGGCTCAGTCTGTTAAACTTCTGACTCTTGATTCTGGCTCAAGTCATGATCTCACCGTCCTGAGACCCAGCCCCGCGTTGGTTTCATGCTGGGTATGGAGCCTGCTTAAGATTCTCTCTCTCCATCTGCCCCTCCCCACCTCTCTCAAAAAAAAAAAAAAAAAAAGGCGGGGGGGGGGAGCGGGGAGAAGGAAAAAAGTGCAAGTAGCATTAGAAAATTGGAGTACTTTTACCTGAAGATAAAACAAAGTTTCCTTCAAAACTTTAAAATTATATTTATTTTTCTCATTTAATAAATTTAGTGATGATATAAAGAAAATTGGAACATTGCCTCTATCTCTCCCTTTAGATGGACGTAAGTAGAGAAACTACTTAATAGAAATGAAAATTTAAAAACACCTACTGAAGTATCAAAAAGCACTTCCACTACCTTCTATTTCAAACAGAACTTTTAGAAACAGAAAAAACTACTTTAGATATCCAAATAACAGCTCTCTTTTAAGCCCAATAATTTAAAGATCACTGGATAATGAAAATTATGTAATGCCTCTTAACCAAGATGCTCTGGAAATTATTTTTTATTCTCACACCGCTATCATTAACGGACACCAGTTGTGGGCTCATAGTATCCTGGGTACATTACACAATAAAAACATAGACAGGATGTCACTGCAAATATGCCACGTACACAGCTTGGTTCTAATCAGCATCATAATGAATACAAATTTATTGAAGAAGATGGTGTAGTTAGGAGCCTAGATCCCAGAGTCGGACTGCCTGGGTTCCAATCTTGGCTCAGTCACTTATGTAATACAATGACCTTGAGCAAATAGTGAAGCCTCATTTTCTCCTCTGAAAAGCGAATAAGATATCTCACAAGCCTGCTTTGAGAATTAAAAGAAATGATGAACATGCAGTATTGAGGAAAGTGTCTAGCCCTTCCTAAGCACTCAAGAGATAATAGGGATTGTCATTATTAGCACTACTGAATAATTACAATACTAAAGGAGTTCTGTTAGGACTAGATTGTACAAAAAATGTGGAACAGTTTCCCAGTTTTCAATAGCTTACAGTTTAGAAATCAATTTGAATATCCCAAAATGGAAAGATAAAAATAAAGAAGAATATCACATTCCTATTGAGACTAAAAATTAAAACAAAATCACTTCTCAGTCACCTTACCCAAACATGTAAATGTTTAATCAGCTTACCTTATCTAAATACCTAATAGAGATAATAACACTACGCATATAATGGAGGTATGAATACAATCTAGTATATAGGTTAACCTAATAAAGCTTTCTAATATAAATATGAGATTGGGCTTATCTTTGATTACATATTGTTTGATCATGATGTTGATCTCATGACCCACAAATCCATTAAGAGTGGCTTCAAGAGGCAACTAAGAGACCATTACTGCCCATCAACTAGTAGCATATAAGTTGACCCATATTTTGTAGGAAATGTTTTTAAATTTAAAGGCCAACTTATATGCAGTACTTTACAGTTCACAAAGTTCCTGCAACTTGCTACTTCCTTTTCTCCAAAATTGGGAGATGAACATGACATCCTTCATAACAATTTTAGGGCCTTCATTCAGTACAGATGATACAATTTGTCACATAAGGTGACTCTACATAATTTTACTCAACTAGTTCTACTTTTTTTTTTATCCTTAGTGTTTTGAAAATAAAGAATACAATCTGCAGTGCACGAAATAGTTTTAAAAGCCAAAAGTGACATTCAGAAAAAATGAAGTTTTGAGCTTGTGTTCCGATTCACTGTAAAACTGAAGTATAAATTACTTATTCAGCTTCACCAATCTCTGTATACTTCATGTTTTCTGCTTTATCTTTTCCAGATTTTTCTCCAGGGATATGTGTGCCCAGGTTCTTGTTTTGAAATCAAATCAAGTTAGAGATACTTACTCAGTACCTACTAGATCTAAAGCCCTGTCTAGTTGCTGGAGAGGGTCCAGAGATGGACAAGCTACTAGTCTCTGCCTTCGAAGAGCTTACAATCTACTTTGGAAAGCTGTAATACAAATACAGCATAATAAGGTCCACATAGCAGTTTGCAATGTGATAGGCATTTAAAGATTGGAGAGTGCCATAAACTTCAACTCATTTGAGCAAAGACAGAATTTTCATAGGAAAAGACAAAGGAAGACAGGCATTCTGGAAGAGCAGGCACCAGGCAGGACTGGGGAGCAGTGTTCAGGGATGTGTGGGTTGTCCAGATCTGTCACGGTTGAGAAAACATGTTACAAAGAATTTTGAATATTAGGCTAGGGAGTCTTATAGATAACTCAGTATTAAATGACTCATCATAAGTTTTGGGGCCAGAGAGTTAGATGGTAAGAACTTCATTTTGAGAAGATTTACTCATGAAAAGTGTATATGATGAGTCAAAGTGGGAGACCAGGGACACAGAGATCACTGACAAAATTACTGCAATATTTTAGATGAGGTGAAACAGCTCTCTCAAGATTAAAAGTAAGGGAAAAAGTCAAAGAGGTTGGTAGGTAAAGGAAAACTAAAACCGGGGAAAGTTTCTGCCCCTAATATTTTTCTTTAAAGAGGAAACAGAGACCTGAGATTGCATGAGGGTAGAAAAAGAAAAGCAGAGGAGAGATTACTGATACTTGGAGGGAAAGAGAGGCCAACCACTGAATCAAAGTCCTAGAGGAGAGAATGGAATGGCCCAGGTGGAGGTACTCATCTTAAAAAACCAAAACAAAAAAACAAACAAAACGTTTGTACTTCAAATGGGGTGACAGGAGGAAGAATGAAGATACATAGACACTTCAATAGTTGAGGAATTTATGGCAAATAATCTCAACCTTCTCAGAAAGTAGGAAGAAGTTCATCTCTGCGTAAAGGAACTAGGAAGAGAGTGGGTGCTTGCTGTGAGTGTGGGGCATTTAGAAAATACTGAAGAGTAAAAAAGTACTGATTTAAAAGCTGCTAAGATACCTAATGCAAAGGAAAAATAGTTAGAATGGTCTTATTCAAAATTAATGTTTGTGCTTCCAAGAACACCATTACGAAAGTCATAATACAATCCACAGAACAAGAGAAAATATTTGCAAATCATCTATCTGATAGATGGTCTAACATCCTGAATATATAAATGAAAATACAAATAACCCAATTTAAAAATGGGCAAAGGATTGGAATTAGATATTTCTCCAAAGAAACACAAATAGCCAATACACACATGTAAAAATGCTCAACATCATTAGTCACTAGGGAAATGAAAATCAAAACCACAATTTCAGACCACCTCACATCCATTAAAATGATAATAATCAAGAACAAGGGATCATAATTAAAAATAACAAGAGGTGGTGAGGGTGTGAAGGAATTCAAACTCTCATACTGCTGATGGAAATGTAAAACAGTTTGATAGTTCCTCAAACAGTTAAACACAGAGTTACCATATGATCCAGCAATTTCATTTCTTGGTATAACTCAGTGAAAACATATATCTGCACAAAAACTTGAACATAATGTTCACAGCATCATTATTCATAATAGCCAAAAAGTAGAAACGATTTAAGTAGCCACCAAATGATGAATGGATTAAAAAACATGGGATATTGATACAATGGAATATTATTCAGCCATAAAAATGAAGCACTGATATATGCTACAACATGGATGAATCTTACAAACATTATGCTAATTAAAAGTAGCTAGACAGAAAAGGCTACACATTCCATGATTCCATTTATATGAAATGTCCAGAACAGGCAAATCTACAGAGACAGAAAGTAGGTTAGGGTTTCCAGGGACTGGGGGTATGGGACAATAGGGAAATCTGGAGTGATTGCTAACGGGTACAAGATTTCTTTTTTGCTGTGATGAAAATTTTATGGAATTACACAGTGTATAATTTGGTGAATATGCTAAAAATCACTGAACTGTACACTTTAAATAAATTAATTTTATGACATGTGAAATATATATAAAGATTTCTAGGCAGCAGCGAGTTCAGATTACCTGTATTTTGTTCTACACCTATTGAGGATGGAATCATGGCTTTCTCAGGCTACAAGAAGTCTCATACAAGTCAGATTATAGGAGTTTCCCAGAGCAGAGTACTGGCAAGACATGAATGACAGAAAGTGAAAGGAATGAACAGCACATCGTTGGCCTATAAAGGCCCAGGCTCTTTCAAAACCTAACAGTAAAAAACAAATGCACAAATATGAACAGACATTTCACCAAAGAGGATACACAGGTGGCATTTAAGCACATAAAAGGACATTCAACATCATGAGCCATTAGGGAAATGTAAATTAAAACCACAGTGAGGTATCACTACACATCTCTCAAAAGAACTAACATAGAAAATAACAACACTAAATGCTGGCAAAGATGCAAAAAAACTGGATTATTTATACATTGTTGATGAGAATGTAAAATGGTATCAACACTCTGGAAAACAGGCAGTTTCTTATAAAACTACACACAACCCTACCATACAACCTACCAGTTGTACTTCTGGGCATTTACCCCAGAAAAATGAAAACCTATGCTCACACAAAAACCTATACACAAATGTTTACAAAGCTTTATTTGTAGCAACCGGAAACTGAAAACAGCCCAGATATCCTTTAACAGGTAGTGGTTAAACAAGTTGTATTATACCATGGAATATTACTGGGCAATAAGAAAACTATTGGTACATACAACAACCTGGATGAACACCCAAGGAATTACACTGAGTGAAAAACACCAATAGCAAAAGGTTACATAGGGTGTGATTCCATTTGTAGGAGGTTCTTAAAATGGCAAAAGTTATAAAAGTAGAGAATGGATTAGTGGTTGCCAGGGAAGAGAGACGGAGAATAGGAAAGAAGAAGGTGGTTATAAAAGAGCAAGAAGATGGATCCTTATGGTGATGGAGAGTCGCTTATCTTGAACGTATTAATGTCAATACCCAGTTGAGATACTGCACTATACTTTTGCAAGATGTTATTATTGGGGAAATTGGGTAAAGGGTACATTGGATCTCTCTGTATTATATCTTACAACTGCATGTGAATCTACAATTATCTTAAAATAAAGTTTAATTAAAAAATAGTTCAGGTTGGGCTGAAGGCAAACCAACCCAAAATGTGACATGCAGCTTTCACATCTGTAATATGATGAATATAATGCCTACTAAGGGGAATTAAAAATATATATATGTAAAGTGAGTAGCTTCTGAAACACAAGGTTTCTTAAGGATAAATGGTAGTTTAATGTACCATCTACCATTACTGAAATGGCTCAGCAACTGCAAACGGCTGGCAATGTCCAGAGGATTTATTATCAAGGACTCCATATTCGTTAAGTCCTTGAAAGGCATATTCATGATACCTAAAACCCATAAAAAAAACCAGACCTCCCCTCCTAGTGCAAACTGGGTCCTCTCACTGAGAGACTTCTTCTGTTCAAGAATACTAGAAGTCATAAAAGAATGGATCTAAATAGATCTAATATTTACATGAGTCAGAGATCTGCATGTAAGCATCAGCTATAGCACAGAAGTTTGCAAAACTGGTTCTGGAGTCAGACTGCCTGGATTCGAATCTCACCTCATCCATTACTAACCATGTGACCTTAGTCAAAACAAGGGGTTCTCTGGGCCTCAGCTTCCTCATGTATTATAAGAATCAAAGAGATAATACATATACAGTATCTCTGCATAGTGCTCTATAAGTACCCAATAAATGTTAGCTGTTATTAGCAATTAAACAAGGCTATATAATAATTAATTAGTGTGGTCCAACCTTTCCTGCACAGAAGGAATCACTTCAATGTTCCTAACACCTTATCCAACCCTTACTTAAACATATCTGGTGATGGGTAGCTCACTGCTTTTCAAGGCAAGCTATTCCAATTTTAGGCAGCTGCAATCGCTAGAAAGTTTCTCCTTCTATTTTTAATCCAAATCTTTAACTTCCAAACATTAGTCTTGGTTCTGCCTTTTCAAGCTATGAAAAATGTCTGGGCCCTCTTCCACACAAGCCTGTCACAATCTGGCACCTGCTATCTCATCATGTGGTGCTTTTGGAAACTAGTCTGCTCCTCTCTAGTCCTGTGACTCAGGACACATCTCTCTGAGCCTGTTTCCTCATCTCAAAAGTTGGAGTCCCAGATTAAATAATCTCTAAGGTTTTTCCTCCCAGGAAGGAAATATTATCCTTTTCAGTCTCCCCATCACCTTGCTGCCTTCCTTTGAGTATGTTGCAGTTGGTTAACGTCCTCCTTAAAATGTAATCCCCTGAACGGAACACAAAACTGAAGTTCTGGTCCTATTTAATGCAACTTAATAGAAGCATTTGGGGTTAACATCCTACCACTTTGCTTTATGGTGAGCTTATAGCTAAAAAAATTTCCTGGATCCTTTTGCCATAAAATGCTATCTTCTTTATCCAGAATTGATCTTTGGAATCCATAATCAGGATTATTATATTTATTTCTGTTTAATGTCAGCTTTTGAAGCTCTGTCCCATCATTTCAGCTCATGAAGCTTTGTTTTAACTGTGTCAGTCATTCATTGTATTAATGAAGGTACATTGATCATATTCTTATCAGGGAAACATTAAAAATATCTTTTAATATTCCACCACATATTAATTGCTTATATGTAAAAACTGCTTCCTCACTGTTTTTTTACCATTTTATTTTTTTAAATTTATATCCAACTTAGCATATAATGCAACAATGATTTAAGGAGATTTCTTAATGCCCCTTACCCATTTAGCCCACCCCCCCTCCCACAACCCCTCTAGCAACCCTCTGTTTGTTCTCCATATTTGAGAGTCTCTTATGTTTTTCCCTCTCCTGTTTTTATATTATTTTTGCTTCCCTTCCCTTATGTTCATCTGTTTTGTATCTTAAAGTCCTCATATGAGTGAAGTTATATGATATTTGTCTTTCTCTGACTAATTTCGCTTAGCATAATACCCTCTAGTTCTATCCACATAGCTGCAAATGGCAGGATTTCGTTCCTTTTGATTGCTGAGTAATACTCCATTGCGTGTGTGTGTGTGTGTGTGTGTGTGTGTGTGTGTGTATGTGTGTGACACACACACACACACACACACACACCACTTTATCCATTCATCCATCGATGGACATTTGGGCTCTTTCCATACTTTGGCTATTGTTGGTAGTGCTGCTATAAACATTGGGGTGCATGTGCTCCTTCAAAACAGCATACCTGTATCCCTTGAATAAATACCTAGTAGTGCAACTGCTGGGTCGTAGGGTAGTTCTGTTTTTAATTTTTTGAGTAACCTCCATACTGTTTTCCAATATGGAAAACTGGCTGCACCCGTTTGCATTCCCACCAGCAGTGCAAAAGAGATCCTCTTTCTCTGCATCCTTGCCAACATCTGTTGTTGCCTGAGTTGTTAATGTTAGCCATTCTGACAGGTATGAGGTGGTATCTCATTGTGGTTTTGATTTGTATTTCCCTGATGATGACTGATAAGCATTTTTTCACGTGTCTGTTTGCCATCTGGATGTCTTCTTTGGAGAAGTGTCTATTCATGTCTTTTGCCCATTTCTTCACTGGCTTATTTGTTTTTTGGGTGTTGAGTTTGATAAATTCTTTATAGATTTTGGATACTAACCCTTTATCCGATATGTCATTTGCAAATATTGTCTCCCATTCCATCAGTTGCCTTTTAGTTTTACTGATTGTTTCCTTTGCTGTGCAGCTTTTTATTTCGATGAGGTCCCAATATTTCATTTTTGTTTTGTTTCCCCTGCCTCTGGAGACGTGTTGAGTAAAAAGTTGCTGGGGCCAAAGTCAGAGAGGTTTTTGCCTGCTTTCTCCTTGAGGACTTTGATGGCTAACTGTCTTACATTTAGGTCTTTCATCCATTTTTAATTTATTTTTGTGTATGGTGTAATAAAGTGGTCCAGGTTCATTTTTCTGCATATCGCTGTCCAGTTTTCCCAGCACCACTTGCTGAAGAGACTGTCTTTATTCCATTGGATATTCTTTCCTGCTTTGTCAAAGATTAGTTGGCCATACATTTGTGGGTCCATGTCTGGGTTCTCTCTTCTGTTCCATTGATCTGAGTATCTGTTTTTGTGCCAGTACCATACTGTCTTGATGATTATGGCTTTGTAATACAGCTTGAAGTCTAGGATTGTGATGCCTCCTGCTTTGGTTTTCTTTTTCAAGATTGCTTTGGCTATTTGGGGTCTTTTCTGATTCCATACAAATTTTAGGCTTGTTTGTTCTAGCTCTGTGAAAAATGTGCTTCCTTACTGTTAATGTTAGATTTTTTTTTTTTTAGGAAAACCATGTATGCCAACATAATTTTTTTAATTTAATTTAATTTTTTACTGTTTATTTATTTTTGAGACAGTGAGAGAGAGGCAGAGAAAGAAGGAGACAGAGAATCCCAAGCAGGCCCTGCACTGTCAGGGCAGAGCCTGATGTGGGGCTGAAACTCACAGAGGGTGAGGTCATGACCCGAGCTTAAATCAGGAGTCGAGATGCTTAATTCACTGAGCCACCCAGGGACCCCTAATGTTGGATTGTTTTTAAAGATATTTCTTAAGAGTTCTGATGTACAAACCAACTGAAAACATGTTTTGATTCTTTCAACTTCATTAGTTCTCTTTTACTGATCTTAAAACCAGGACATAAAGTAGTCAAAACAAAGAGCAGGGTATGCCTCTCACTGTGTTGGGACTGCCTGATGGGAGAGGAACTGATCCATACCACTCTGCAAACATTTGCACATTCTTCTATTTATAACAAGTAATGAATGCCTTTCCTTTGTTAATTAAATTGGAGATTTTATTTTCTTTTCATATGAAATTTATTGTCAAATTGGTTTCCATACAACACCCAGTGCTCATCCCAACAGGTGCCCTCCTCAATGCCCATCACCCACTTTCCCCTCCCTCCCACTCCCCATCGACCCTCAGTTTATTCTCAGTTTTTGAGAGTCTCTTATGGTTTGCCTCCCTCCCTCTCTAACTTTTTTTTTCCCTTCCCCTCCCCCATGGTCTTCTGTTAAGTTTCTGAGGATCCACATAAGAGTGAAAACATATGGTATCTGTCTTTCTCTGCGGACTTATTTCACTTAGCATAACACTCTCCAGTTCCATCCACGTTGTTACAAAAGGCCATATTTCATTCTTTCTCATTGCCATGTAGTATTCCCTTGTGTATACAAACCACAATTTCTTTATTCATTCATCAGTTGATGGACATTTAGGCTCTTTCCATAATTTGGCTATTATTGAAAGTGCTGCTATAAACATTGGGGTACAAGTGCCCCTATACATCAGCACTCCTGTATCCCTTGGGTAAATTCCTAGCAGTGCTATTTCTGGGTCATAGGGTAGATCTATTTTTAATTTTTTGAGGAACCTCCACATTGTTTTCCAGACAGGCTGCACCAGTTTGCATTCCCACCAACAGTGGCAAGCGGGTTCCCGTTTCTCCACATCCTCTCTATAGTCTCCTGATTTGTTCAGCATCTATAGTCTCCTGATTTGTTCATTTTAGCCACTCTGGTGTGAGGTGGTATCTGAGCGTGCTTTTGATTTGTATTTCCCTGATGAGGAGCGACGTTGAGCATCTTTTCATGTACCTGTTGGTCATCCGGATGTCTTCTTTAGAGAAGTGTCTATTCATGTTTTCTGCCCATTTCTTCACTGGATTATTTGTTTTTCAGGTGTGGAGTTTGGTGAGTTCTTTATAGATTTTGGATACTAGCCCTTTGTCCCATATGTTATTTGCAAATATCTTTTCCTATTCTGTTGGTTGCCTTTTAGTTTTGTTGATTGTTTCCTTTGTGGTGCAGAAGCTTTTTGTCTTCATGAGGTCCCAGTAGTTCATTTTTGCTTTTAATTCCCTTGCCTTCGGAGATGTGTCAAGTAAGAAGTTGCTGCGGCTGAGGTCAGAAAGGTTTTTCCCTGCTTTCTCCTCTAGGGTTTTGATGGTTTCCTGTCTCACTTTCAGGTCCTTTATCCATTTTGAGTTTATTTTTGTGAATGGTGTAAGAAAGTGGTCTAGTTTCATTCTTCTGCATGTTGCTGTCCAGTTCTCCCAGCACCATTTGTTAAAGAGACTGTCTTTTTTCCGTTGGATATTCTTTCCTGCTTTGTCAAAGATGAGTTGGCCATACTTTTGTGGGTCCAATTCTGGAGTCTCTATTCTATTCCATTAGTCTATGTGTCTGTTTTTGTACTAATACCATGCTGTCTTGATGATTACAGCTTTGTAGTAGAGGCTAAAGTCTGGGATTGTGATGCCTCCCACTTTGGTCTTCTTCTTCAATATTACTTTGGCTATTCGGGGTCTTTTGTGGTTCCACACAAATTTTAGGATTGCTTGTTCTAGCTTCAAGAAGAATGCTGGTGTAATTTTGATTGGGATTGCATTGAATGTGTAGATAGCTAAATAGGGTATTTTAAACATAGCTAAACTACCTGTCCTCCTGAGGTGAAGAAGGTAAAGATTATTATGGAAATTTACTGTCATAGACAATTTAACAAGTTTTAAAAAGCTTTAGAATTAGTTATTGCTTGTCTCCATTATAAAAACTTCCATTGAAAAGCTCAGTGGTTTTCCTTTTGTAGGACTCCAGAATTTACCATGTTACATTCCTTTATGTCATACTAATTAACATCCATATGACTGTGTTCAAGTTCTAAGAAGTTCATTTCACTAACTGGATTATGACTGTAAATGTCAGATACTATCCCTTTCAAAGCTAAAATTGTCCCAAATTTTTGTTAACAAAAAAATAGTCTGTGCTTATTATCTATAAATTATACCTTGATAAAATCTTTAAAATGACAAAAATAGCAGTGCCTGGGTGGCTCAATCAGTTAAGCACCTGACTCTTGATTTTGGCTGAGGTCATGATGTCTCAGTTTTTAAGGGTGAGCCCCATGTGAGGCTCTGCACTGACAGCACAGAAGGGATTCTCTCTCTCCTTCTCTCTTTGCCCTTTCCCTGCTTCTCTCTCTCTCAAAATAAACATTTTAAAAAACATTAAAAATCAAAATAAAAAAAACAGTAAAAATTTCCTCTTTCAGGTAAATCTTGGTATTTCTCTCCCTGTTGCATGATTTCCTCTATATTCTCTAAATGCATAGGGATTTTTGATTATTATTATTATTTTGACAGTCAAACTTTATTGACCACCTATTACCATGCTGACATGTTCACAAGAGCAAAAAAGCAAAACATGGACATTAGAATCTTGACCCCCCCTCAAACCTTGACCTTGTCTCACTGCACAGTTTCACTCCTGGTTTTCTCTGTAGGTTTTACAGACTGACCCCACTGTTCACAAGAGTCACTCCATGATGGCTGCACTTGGCCTAATCTCAAGTTGATGACACATCCCCTTTCAAGCCATTCCCTCCTCTGGGACCCATATCCTTTAACAGACAAAATGGGTCCTCTCTGATGCCAATTTTTATGAAACTTTTTTAACCTGGTAGAATTTTGTGGTCCATAACAATAAAACATTAGTATGAACTGTGAGCTAGACCATGGGGATATGTAATGACATAACACAGTATCTGTTAAAATGGGATTCTATCTGTAACCTATTCCAGTCAGCACTAATCCAAATGGTATCTATTCTTTAAAAAGAGACAAGAACCTAAGGCCTCATTCTAGAATATCTTTTTCAAGTCTGGGCTATATATCCATTGTAACAAGATTGTCTAAACTGGAAAATGGGAAACAATTAGTCTGCTTTGCAGACAAGTCACTGCATCCTTAGTCCGGAAGCATTACCAAGTATATCTGTAAAATGAGTTGATGAGACTAAATTACTGATTTTCTGTCTGCTCAGACTCATAGGAACCCCCACCTACGAAAGTAATATTGGGCTACATGTTAATTTTATTTCAAAAAGCTTATTTGCTACATCATCTAAATAAAATGTCATATCTTTTTTTTTTTTTTTTTTTTTTTTTTTCTGAGCTGGAGTTATGGTCCTAACCATGATTTTTCTCATGTTGACCAGAAGTCCTGCTCGGCTTTAATAAAATTAGGAAACAAATGCATTATTACTTAATCAATGTAGAATAGTAAATCTTTCAAAATTTGGAGGCCACGGGAAACAAAATTATTAAAAGGATCTTTGGCAAAGAAAAAATGGTAATCACAGAGCTAGATCACTGAGTTATATTTTCAGCTAATAATTACTGTGTACTTACCTGTGAAAGGTTTTCCTCTAGGTCTGAGGGTTATAGGGATAACATTGAGAGGTCCATGGTACAGTCCAATGAAGGGGATGATCTCTTAGGTGCCTTCCATCTGCAATATGGAAGGTCTACCTATATGTTAAGGGGAAAGTTGTTTGTTGTTGGTAGTGCTATTTTAATTTATGATTTTCCCCTCAACTGTACTTAGGCTATAAGAAACTTTTAAAATTTCCTCACAAAGGGCACAAAACTCCCTGCCTGCTTTTCATAATAATGTCAGTTTTTATGCTATCACCAACCATTCCTACCTAGGTCTACATATCAGAGGTCTAGAACTTATACCATAAGCAACCAGGAGCTGGGAGTATCGGGGTCTTTCTTGAGGCTAAGGTCATAGCAAGGGTTGGAAAAGCTCAGGATGATGAATAGCCAGCTTCTCTGTCCAGGCCTCAGTACAAGCGAATCCTGATGGGAAAGTATGATTCTTAGGTCCTGCATAGTATAAAATAGAACATGTTTGCTTCTTGTCTCTGCATAACAAATCTCTTAAAAACCACACAGCCCTTGGAAGGTTACTAGACGTTGCTGGTTTGATACAGAGCCATCATTCGTCAGCCCAGAAAATGTCATCTCCCTGGCTTAGAGAGTAACAATTTTAAAGTATCGGATGGGAAATGAGGTCTTAACCAAATAGACCTCAAATTGCAAATTCTAAAGTGGTGTCAATTTTAATGGAAAATAAACAAATCACTTCCAACAAGATGCATCTTAACCCTTGAATAGCCATAGTTTATCACAGATATTAAAGGATCTAAGTTCTTAAGCCTCCACTTCCAAGCACATAATTTAAGTATTATAAAAGAACAAGTATTTCTCCTATTAATTTAAGTGAGCTCTGACCCAACCTGCTTTTTTTTTTTTTAATTTTTTTTTCAACGTTTTTATTTATTTTTGGGACAGAGAGAGACAGAGCATGAACGGGGGAGGGGCAGAGAGAGAGGGAGACACAGAATCGGAAACAGGCTCCAGGCTCCGAGCCATCAGCCCAGAGCCTGACGCGGGGCTCGAACTCACGGACCGCGAGATCGTGACCTGGCTGAAGTCGGACGCTTAACCGACTGCGCCACCCAGACGCCCCCCAACCTGCTTTTTTGACACCTGTAATAAAAAACATTCAATGGCAAATATACCTAGATGATGGTATAAATACAGAACACTATTCTCTTTAGACAGTACTTTCCTTTTACATAGGTTCCACTGTATCGAAGGAAACAAGTATATATGCATCCACCTAAGCGTTCAGAGTTGTCTCCCCTGCATGTTCCCTTTTAGACCCATTTCTTCCATAGAAATTCCATACGGAAAGGAGTGAGCCAACTCAAAAACCAACTGTCTAAATTCAATTATTCACTCCCCTGGTACGAGAGTAGGAACTTGTGAAAACACAAGTCCCAACAGGCAGGAGGAAATAATCTGAAAAATGAAAAGCTCTATGAACCAGTACAAAGGTTTCCCAGTCTCTGGGTGTGAAACAATCCCTCGTCAAGTCATCTCTCAGTCTGAGATGCCCAGAAATGGGTATCTGAGAGTAGCCCATGCTTGTTACCAGAAATCTCAATTCTAGCCGTTACATATACTCCTAGAAATACCCAACTCATCTACATGGCTGGCACATATTTGCTCTTGGATATAGACTGCTGTAGAGAAAAGTTGTGATGTCTGAAATCACAACATTCTTGTCCTGATTCTTTCCCCAGAAAACATTTCTTTTGCTCACTGTCCCGGAACATTATTCCTGGGGAGATCTATAAGCCAAAGATGACAGGTTACAGCATATCCATGTCAATGGGTAACTGAACACAGTTTAGGAGTCAACTGTCATTACCTATCATGGCTTAACATTCAAGTCAATCAAAGAAGGTGCCCTCTACTTAGAACACACACACAACTATTTTCCCTTTTCTTCCTAGGAACTATGGTGTACTATTCTGGGACAGGAAATATTACTAGAATGGCTGAGGTTCTGTTTGAGAAAAATCATTACAGAGAAATGGGAATTTCTTTACACATTCTTAAATATAGGAGGAAAACATTCAATTGCATTAATCGTCAAAAATATTAATCAAAACTATACAAGGCTGCAAAAAAATGACAAAAGGCCATTTCTGATATATTAAATTGGCAAAGTTTAGAAAGGTAATACTGTTTTTGGCACAACTTTTATATTGGGCATTTTGGCTATTTGTGCCAAAAATTTTACAATGCTTGTAACAACTGACTCACTAATTCTACTTTAAGGGCATTTATTTTAAAGCAATAATCAAATATATATATAAAGACTTATAAACACAAATGTTCATCCTCAAATAATAGGAAAATCTATTTTTTTATAGAAATAATAGTCCAACAATAGGGATTTGGTTAAATAAATTGTGGTGTATCCATGAGAGAATACTATGTAGCTATTTTCTAAAAAGGACACATTCTGCCATATCCTATATCAATTACTATCTCTGGCATAGTGTGATAGGAACAATTAAGAGTTTCTTTATAATATTTCCAAAATTTTTGAAAATTTGCAAAGGCATACTGTTTTTATATGAAGAAACAATGATTCATAACAGTAACAACTGCCTTGAGTACTCACTTTGTGCCAGATTGAACAGATAAGCGTTTTTTCAGTAAGTATCTCATTTAATCTTTACCATAATCTTATGAGGCTGGGTACTATGATTAGCACCATTTGAAACTACAGAAGTGACAGAGTTGGGACTTGAACACAGATCTAATTCCAAAGCTTGTGCCCTTGACCACTTTTAACCACTAAGAGATATCACATTTCTGAGTTACTTTTCTTGGAACCAAGTTTTCCAAGAAGCACTAACACATCCAATTTCATATGGAAAGAGAAAAATAGCAAATAAAGAGTTTGGAATTATTCCATGCTAAAAGGACAAGGAATCCTTTATGAATCTACACATAGCTTGAATTTGGGTAGGGTACTGTTTCTATAAGCCTATGATAAGAGTGACACATGTCTAAATTCATCAAGCAAATTGGAGGAGTGGCCTCAAATCTCTACAGCACAGAGTTTCTACACACTTAGTTCTCTTACACTGTCACATGTTATTGATGTTAAGTGATACTTGGTGGCAATCATGATAAAGCAAACTTCAGTGACAAAAACCCCATTCACTTGGGTTTTGCTAAAATTGGAGATTTTTTATGATCCAGAGGATTTAATCAAGCTTTAAGCAATGATCACCCAGTCAGTATGCACTCAGCAAGTCCCTCAGTCCTCTGATTTTGGGGCAAGAACATGTTTTCACATGGATGAGCCATTCTTGGACACTTATATGAGGAACTATCACACATATTTTAAAGGAGTCATTCACATCTTTGAAAAACAACCTACACATGATCTCTATTTGAATGTTAAGGAATAACCTTAAATATATTCATGGGAAGTATTTAAATGTGTTCTTTCAAAAAAAAAATGAGGTATTGTATGTTTCTTGTACTGAGCTCTATAACATGGTAAAATGAATAATTTCTCATTCATTTTTGCCTTTTCCCACTGCTATTGTAGCCAAACTAGATCAACCATGCAGTGAGCCCATCAACTATTTTGCAATAACTTATAATAAAAAATTCAAATGGCCAAATTGGACTTCATAGCTAACAGACTGTCTTAAATATATCAATTAGATAGTAGTAAATATCCACATAATTTGGAACTTACTGGAAACTAATCATGTAAAACTGATGTGGTTGTCGCCTTTTATGAGCAAATGATATTCTGTAGTAGATTAGTGACTAACTTCAGGAGAAAGCTGGCAAGATTAAACTTTCACATCAAACCCTATGAAGATTTACCTTGTCTAACTGTGAGTGTGAAGTCTGTGGGTAGTCAGGCTTAACCCAAAGGAAGACACCATTGCTGGACTCTAACACTCTACCATTTTCCCAGGATAGATCTGATTTTACTCTACCTGCTAGAGGGGATGCAAATCACTTCTTACATATACTGTATCACAAAGTAAATGCTCAGATAAGTAACTGCAAGATTAAAAAAAAAAGTGCAGCAAGCTCAGGTTCAAGGCCAAAAGACATTTGATGATTCAAATAAGTGAAAATATTGATAGGAAAATATTAACTTCTCACTTTTTAACCAAAATGACTCAACAGAGTCTAGAAAATTTTAAAATGTGATCATCACTAACAAATATAGTAAGTACTCTTCCTTTGAACAGAGAAGGGGGAAAACTAAGTGGCTAGATGTATTAAAGTAACTAAGTGAAAAAAGGTTTCTTCAAATACTGTCTATTACTGGACACGGAAAAGTGGGCATGGAAATTTTTAAATTTCATTAGGAAATAATTATAAAATATCTGCTATGGAAAATAAGCCTATGCTAGGTTTCATGAAGGTTATGAAGATGAGAAAGTTTTAAAGTTATCATGATTTATGTATCCTTAAACAAAAAAAGGTAGCCAGTGAAGATTTAGGTTAATTTTCTAGCTTATATATTACATGCATATGTTACATACTATGGTAGAAAATCCCCTAAGCTATCCATTTGCAAAGCAAAAAATAAGATTATTGAGAAAACAGGAGCAGAATGGCAGGGGCAGAGGGGCAAGAGCAGATTTAAAATCTTTTATTTTCTAAGGGCAAATGGTGATTATTTTCCAACTAGTTTTTTTTTTTTTTTTGAAAGTCAAAAGGCATGGTAACTGGCTTTTTGGATGTGGTTTTTCTCCCTTTTACTCTAGAAAGGAACTATATTTTCCAAAACCTATATCCTGTAACTGTTTTTTTCCTAAGGGTTTAAAGAACACCGTGTAGCCTTACATTGGCTTGAATGATCAGACCCTACCATTTACCTAAAATTCAAATAAGCTGGAGAGGATTATCTCAAAAAAAGAGTTTGTATAAAAATATCAAAGAGGGCTTACTATAAAACAGTTCAGTGATTGTAAGTAATGGCATGTTGGTGTCCTAAAATTCACATAGAGATTGACAGTGGTGATGGTTGTACAACATTATGAATGTATTTAATATTAATGAACCATACACTGAAAAATGGTCAAGGTGGCGGGGGCGCCTGGGTGGCTCCATCAGTTGAGCGTCCAACTCTTGATTTTGGCTCAGGCCATGATTACAGGGTCATGGGATCAAGCCCTATAGAGGGACTGAGTCCTCCGTTGGGCTCTGCATGGAGTGTGGAGACTGCTTGATATCCTCTCTCTCTCTCTCTCTCTCTCTCTCTCTCTCTCTCCCTCCCTCCCTCCCTCCATCCCTCCTTCCCTCCACCCTTCTCCCCCACACACATGCTCTCTCCCTAAAATAATTTTTTTTAATGGGCAAGGTTGTTAAGTTTTATGTTACATGTATTTTATCACGAACTTTAAAATTAGGGAAAAGAGTTGATGGGAGAGGTCCAACAAGCAGTGGACGACTCAGATCTGGGGTTCAAGACAGAAGATAGGACTAGTGATAGACATTTAAGAGCTTTGTACATAGGAGTATTATTTTGCATCACTGCCTGGCATGGTTATGGTGCTCTAATTTACAACCCTGAGATGCAGAGTCACATGCTTTACTGACTGAGCCAAGCCAGATGCCCCCAGATCGTAAGCTTTTAAAGGGCAATGGAATGAACACCTTACTCATCTATGTGTCCTATGCAGCATTAGGACAACACCTCTAATAGGTATCTAACAGGTATTTATAAAAATTGAACTGGGAAAGATTGATGGTGGAGTAGGAGGACCCTAGGTTCACCTCCCACACAAATATATCTAGGTAAGTATCATATCCTAAATACCCCAGAAATTGACTTGAAGAGTGGCAGAACAAACTCCACAAGTAGAGGTAGAAAAGAGGCCACAATGAAGAAGGTAGCAAGTGTGGAGACACAGTTTGGGGGAAACAGACCATGGCTGCTGTGGTGGGGAGGGAGCCGTGGTCATAGAGAAGGGCAAGAGACAGACTAACACACAGGGGAGCACACAGGAAAAAGAATCCCCATAGCAGTTGGCTTGGAAAGTGAGAGGGCCCAAATTTCATGACTTCTTGCAACCAGCAGGGCTTAAAGCCTGTTGTTTTAATGTTTATTTATTTTTGAGAGAGACAGAGTCCAAGTAGGGGAGGGGCAGAGAGAGAGGGAGACACAGAATCTGAAGCAGGCTCTAGGCTCCGAGCTGTCAGCACAGAGCCCAATGCAGGACTTGAACTCAGGAACTGTGAGATCATGACCTGAGCCGAAGTCACCAACTGAGCCACCCAGGTGCACCTTAAAGCCTGGTGTTCAAAAAAAATTTTTTTTAATTTTTACATTTATTTATTTTTGAGAGACAGAGCACAAGTGGGGGAGGGGCAGAGAGAGAGGGAGACACAGAATCGGAAGCAGGCTCCAGGCTCCGAGCTGTCAGCACAGAGTGCAATGCAGGGCTCAAACCCACGAGAACTGTGAGATCATGACCTGAGCCGAAGTGGGACACCTAACCGACTGAGCCACCCAGGCGCCCCAAAGCCTGGTGTTTTAAA
Source organism: Lynx rufus (assembly GCF_022079265.1). NCBI lineage: Eukaryota > Metazoa > Chordata > Mammalia > Carnivora > Felidae > Lynx > Lynx rufus. Next base: position 30,826,665 of record NW_025814827.1, on the reverse strand, counting down.
TGTCAGTGGGCATCGCTGGGACAGAGCCAGGAGGGCATTGCCCTGATCTTAGAGAAAAGAAAGGTAAACAACGTGTGGACATACAGTGTGGAAACAGCAATCTGAAGAGCACCTGGGACACACAGTGCGGAGCTTATTCTCTCATCTCAGAGCATGTCCCAGAGTGACAGAAGATATTTGCAAATGATGGATCCAATAAAAGATTAGTATCCAAAATATATAAAGAACTCATACAACTCAACACCCCAAAAACAAATAATCCAATTAAAAAATGGGCAGAAGATATGAACAGACATTTCTACACAGAAGACATCTAGATGGCCAATAGACACATGCAAAGATGTTCAACATCACTCATCATCAGGGAAATGCAAATCAAAACTACAATATCACCTCATACCTGTTAGAATGGCTAAAATCAACAACACAAGAAACAAGTGTTGGTAAGGATATGGAGAAAAAGGAATCTTTGTGCACTGTTGGTTGGAATGCAAATTGATACAGCTACTGTGGCAACAGTATGGAGGTTCCTCAGAAAGTTAAAAAAATGATCCAGCAATCATACATACTATTGGGTATTTAATCAAGGAATATAAAAACACTAATTCAAAGGGATACATGCATCTCTATGTATCATTTACAATAGTCAAATTATAGAAGGAGCCCAAGTATCCATTGATTGATGAATGGATAAAGAAGATGCGGTGTGTGTGTGTGTGTGTGTGTGTGTGTGTGTGTGTACACACAATGGAGTATTATTCATCCATAAAAATGAAATCTTGCCATTTACAACAATAGGGATAGAGCTAGAGAGTACAATTCTAAGCAAAATAAGTCAATCAGAGAAAGACAAATACAGTAAAACCTTGGATTGCAAGTAACTTGTTCTGTGAGTGTTCCACAAGACAAGCAAATGTTTCTAACAAATTTTAACTAATAAATGAGTGATGTCTTGCAACACGAGTAGTACATGATGCCAAACGTCACATGATCACAACTGAGCCAATGATTCTTCTCTCATGTGTGCATGCTGCAGGATTGTGGGTGATTGCTTTGCTTCATTCTAGGTCAGGCTGCCTGCAGATATAGACCCTTTCCTCTGCTGCCTTATTGCCATTTATATTAAATTCAGTATATGACAAGAGTTTATTAATACTGTACTATAGTCAACATCCAAGGGAGTGTAGACAATGGCCCCCATGCAGAAAAGGGTTAAAAATAAAGGCAGTAAGAAAAAGGAGATGATTCCAGTGTAAGTTAAGAAGGAAAACAATGAGAAGTATGAATGAGGTATATAAGTGGCCAAAATTGCAAGATTTTATTAGAAGTCTACGTCTGCATCTGGACTACAGAGGATGAGAAAAAGGCAGAGGAATCCCTCACTTCAAATGAGATTAGGGAGATGTGTAAAATGTGGGAAACAGTGCAAAATTTTGTAGAAAAGAGCCACCCAAATAAGGCTGTAGCAGTGCGAGCAATGAATCTCTTTAACGACAATGCAATGTCACATTTCCACAAAATCCTCAAAAGAAGGCAAAAACAAGTGTCATTGGATAGGTTCCTTGTTAAAGTTGCACAAAAAGAAAAAGATTCCATTGAGCCAGTAGATAGCAGTGATTCTGTGAGTGACAGTGAAAGTCATCCTATACAATAACCCTCCTCTCTCTTGTCTCCCTCACACCAGCCATGAAGGTTTCCAAAGGTAAGTGCAGGTTAATTTATTTTTCTTTACATTTTGTCTTTTCTTTAGTATTTTGTATTATATTACAGTATTGTAATCATATTTATACGAATAGCGGAACGAATCATTTGAGTTTCCAGTATTTCTTATGGAGAAATTTGCCTTGATATACAAGTGCTTTGGATTATACATGTTTCAGGAAAGAATTATGCTCACAAAACAAGGTTTTACTGTACCATATAATTTCACTCTTATGTGGAATTTAAGAAACAAATGAGCAAAGGGAGAAAAAGGTGAGAAAAAGAGACAAATTAAGAAACTGACTCCTAACTAAATTTTATTTATTTATTTATTTATTTATTTATTTATTTATTTATTGGAAGAGAGAGAGGGCAGGGGAGGGACAGAGAGAGGGAGACACAGAATCTGAAACAGGCTCCAGCCTCTGAGCTGTCAGCACAGAGCCCGACGCAGGGCCTGAACCCATGTACCATGAGATCATGACCTGAGCTAAAGTCAGACTCTTAACCAACTGAGCCACCCAGGTGCCCAAAAACTGACTCTTAACTATAGAGAACAAACTGATGGCTACCAGACAGGAGGTGGGTGGGGGAATGGCTTAAATAGGTGATGGGGATTAAGGAGTGCACTTGTGATGAGCACCAAGCATTGTATGGAAGTATTGAATCACTATATTGTATACCTGAAACCAATGTTTAGTTTATTATATTAACTAGCTATAATTAAAATCTTAAAAGTTAAAAAAAATAAAGTATGCAAGTAGGAATTTAAAAAATTGAACTGAATCTGAGCACAAGACAGAGAACCTTCAGTCTTTTTCCATCTGGTGTACCTAGACCTGACATTTATAGATTTATTCTAAATCCTGGCTAATCATTTTGGCTCATTTGTAAATGAGAGGTCAGAGGTTTGCAGCTAGACCATAATGTCTGTATTTCAGAATCCATTTTACTACATGAACATCATCCAATAAAAAGTGCAAGCCAGGGGCGTCAGGGTGGCTCAGTCAAACATCCGACTCTTGATTTTGGCTCAGGTCATGATCTCACGGTTCATGAGTTTAATCCCTTGTCTGGCTCTGCACTGACAGCGCAGAACCTGCTTGGGCTTCTTTCTCTCTCTGCCCCTCCCCAGATTGTTTGCTCTCTCTCAAAATAAATAAATACATTTAAAAAAGAAGTGGAAGCCAGAACTTGCTACTTTTTTGGTTTACTCAACTCCACACTCTCCTTGTATACCCACCCCCTCCTGAGAATCCTGGCACATAGTTTCACAGCCAAAAATAAGGCACAAGGTCAAGCAGTGCTCCCTAGGCAGGGAGGATATTCCCTCCCTTCCTTTTGGAAACACTTCAACTAACCCTGTTTTAGTTTGGCTGCTTTGCCTCATTTCAAAAATATTTCATTATACTCTATAGCCTTTCCCTGGGTGCCCTAGTTAATTAAGTTTACATAATTTCCTACTGATTAGTTTTGAACAGCTTGTTCTGGATTTTCTCTCCTTTAATTTCTGCCTTTACTGACTGCTTAAAATCCTCAAATACAAACTTAGGAAAGTATGTGTTACCACAAAGATCACTATATTAATACAACAAAAAGCACTCTGATTCTTTAAGAGACCTTCACTTGTCTGTTCCAGAAAACAAAGAAACTGTTAGGTGGAATCCATCAACAAGCCAGTAATAATAAACACAAAGAAGTCATTAGTTATATTCTTTCACATACAAGAATGAACTCTGGTCCATTCCTTTATTTATAATACATTTCACATTTACTAAGATCCTTTGAGATTCTTTCTCTGAGCTTAAGAACCCAGAGGATTAATGAAAAAAATTACTAGATGTGCAAAAATTATGCTCAAGCTGATTTATATCCCTCCTCAAACAGAATTCTTAACTGACATTTTACCTTTGTTTCTTGTGCCATAAATGAATAGCCTATAAGGTACTGAAAATGCATTCACTGTGGCCATCTTTGTGGCTGATGTGAATTGCCGCACAACCAATGGAAGTTTCTAATAATGAATATGGTCAAAATTAATGGGTCAGCTGTGCCGCAATCTGGTCCATCTGCTGCATATGCACAGCCTCAGAGGACAAGGAGGAAGGAAAGTGAACCCAAAACGTCAACACCAATATCCTAAAGCGTTTCATGATTCAAGAAATGGCATTAGACTTTTTTTTTTTAATGTTTATTTATTTTTGAGAGACAGAGAGAGACAGATCATGAGCAGGGAGGGGCAGAAAGAGAGGGTGACACAGAATCCAAAGCAGGCTCCAGGCTCTGAGCTGTCAGCACAGAGCCTGACGTGGGGCTCAAACCCACCAACTGTGAGATCATGACCTGAGCCAAAGTCAGATGCTTAACCGACTAAGCCACCCAGATGCCCCTTTTCAAATTTTTTTTAACGTTTATTTATTTTTGAGAAAGAGACACAGAGTGCAAGTGGGGGAGGGGCAGAGAGAGACACAGGCAGAATCTGAAGCAGACTCCAGGCTCTGAACTGTCAGCACAGAGCCATACGCAGGGCTCAAACTCATGATCCATGAGATCATGACCGGAGCTGAAGTCAGAAGCTTAACTGACTGAGCCACCCAGGTGCACCAAAATGGCAACAGATTTTAAAATTACTCTGAACTCTGCTTTTCTCATAAATTCTTTAGTTTCTTGGCACTTTGGGGAAAATATAACAATTTAACTTCATAAATGGTCATTCTTAAGACCAAAGTTTCGCACAATGTTTCTTCTTGCTCATGTTAACTCTATAAAATAAAGTCGCCCCATCCTCCACTAGCCCACATCAGAACACAGAGGAAAAGTAAGTTTCAAGGTTGCAACAAATCTTCAAATACACTCTTACCCATGAATCAAGAATAAATTTGCAATGGCAAAAACCAAACAAAAGTATTTAAAAAAAATATTCTCAGGTGACTTTTCTGGTGGTGAGATCCCCTCCACTCCATATACTGAAATATTCTAGGTCAGCCAGGATTCTTGCTATGCGACAGTCTTCCTCCCTGGAGGAACCAGTGTTTTAGCTCTGGTCAATTATGGATTTTGTCCATAATTGACAGCCAAATGTGCTGACTTTTCAGAAACATGCTTTGTACAAATTTCATTCCAGTGTTCTTTTATTTCTGTTGAAAACTACCTTGTTTCATGTGCCAAGAAACACTGAGATGGAAGGTTTTTTTAAATTTGTTTAAAAAAAAATCAGTTTCCACATCCAGTATGCAGATTTTTTTTTTAAACCCAGACATATATAATCACTTCCTGAGAGCATAGCTGAAGGTCATATTATGCAGTGGTGAGATGTCAAGCAAAGAAATACATACATTTCAATTTACAAGCTCACAAATGGTGTCAGTACTTGGAAAAGAAAATTCATAGGCTTGGGAATGAAAGATAAGATAGGGAACACTGGCTAATTGGCTAATTCACAAGGATAGCCTCTCCTTGGAACACGCATAATTCCCATTATGATAAGCACTTTGCAGGTGTGCTGAAGGAAGGAGAGATAAAGTTTGGCAATTAAGTTAGTGTTTCCCCCAGTGAATTCTGACTCCAACAATGGTACCAAAGGAGTGTGATGCAATTATGAAACTCAATTTCACAGGATTTTGTGGCTGAAGATACTTTGTCAATGACTCACTGAAAATGCTCATAATTTATGCCAAGCTTCTCAAACATTTTCTGATTATATACTTTAAAAGACAGATTAAGGTGCCCTGTTTTTCATCTCTGGGCCTCTGTGGGCATATATAAATATCACAGGGTATTTCTTGCAATAATAAAACTGACAAAAGAACTGGAAATATACAAGTTATCCTAAACCATCCTCTCTTCAGGATGCATTCTGGAAGATTAAGGCATGCAATCCCACAGAAGAGAAGTGAATCAAGATCCATTTTAAACCAAAAAAAAAAAAAAATTATCTGATAAACTCCTTTTAAAATATTCAAAACAATGATCAAGGTTAGATTTCATTTCTCATTCCAGGCTTACATGGTTACCAACTGTTGAAACATTTTCATGCTATGTGCCTAAATTTTGAGGACAGAATTGCTGTCCATCCACAATCTAGTACATCTGTGTCCAACCTGACCACCTCAGCAATCCTGCATAGGCGTCATGACTGGCTAACATGCTTCTAGCCAAGCTTCAACTGAGCCCAGGATTTTTCCCCCCACTGCTTTTATTTCATTGTTCTTAAATGCTTTACTGCTTTTCCTGTTGTTGATGTTAGAAGCCTAGAATGGTTTTACTGTTTAATGCATTTGTTGTGTTAAACATTAAAGACACTGAGATAAAGGCGAACCTGAAATAAAACAAGATCCATGGGATCAAACAGTGAAAATAATAGAACATTCAAAAACAATGACAAAAGGCAAAGAGAGCAAAAACATAAAGACACAGAACAGTTTAAAAGGCCATACTGTGTCAAATCAATGGTTCATTCAGTTTAATATCTCCTCTCTGACAGTGGCACTAGGGTAAGTTGTATGGTAAAGCTTGTCATTCATGCTCTTTGATTTTGTCCTCTAAAGGTTAGAAAGACATCCTGAAAATATCTAGCTTTCATTAATAATACATTAAGCATCTAGTCATAATCTAGTCTTGGATTTGTCAGTATTTCTATCCAGTAAGTTATTTGTATTATTTCTTAATTGTTAAAACGAGTAATTCTTTTACTTGTTTTAAAACAATATGTATTCTAATCCAGACTCTGCCAGTAACTGGGTATTTCACACTGGGCAAGGTGAATAATGTCTGTCTGAGTGTCCCTGTCTATGTAATGAGGGGGCAGAGAAAAAGCAATCAATTAAGTCCCTCCCTGCTTTCAAATTTTATGATTTGGCTACCAAATTTCAAAAGGATGTTAATACACTCATCCTTACATTATACATACCCACTGTCTTGCAAATCATAACCTTCTCCACCTTTGTTTTCTCTGGACTTCAAAGAATTAGCTTTTCGTGGTTACAAGAGTTCTCAAACATCAGATAATGCAACCCTAGGATGCCTGAATCATCATTACAGAATTCTCTACTGGCTGTCATCTTGATCCTGTTTGGATACTGCTACTGATAGAGAAGTTTATGAGGTGCCAAGGCAGCCCAATTCATTTTCAACTAACTCCAATTTTCAAAAATTATTCTGATATGAATTCGGATATAAATTTTGAAACACATCTATCTCCTTGCAACCTCTTGCTTGTTTCCTCTGGGGCAAGACAGAAGAAGAAGATCTAAATCTTTTTTCTACATGCTCCATGTGATAGATCTTCTAATACTGGAAGAAACTATCACATTCCTCTCACTTGCCTCCCTTCTCCAGGCTAATCATCAGTTAGCCTTTATTCTTGTATCATAGTATTTATTTCATTGACTACTCTTCTCTGAACAAACTTCACCTTGACAGTGCCTGTCTGAAAATATATCATCCCAGACAGAAACTAACACTTTAGCCAGAGGATAGTTAAGTGCTAAGAATAGAACAATTATATCCTCCCTTGTTCCAAACACCCATTTGGATGTTTCTATTAACACAACTAAGATCACATTAACTTTTGAGATTTACACTTTTTAAGGCACTGCTATTCAGCCATATTTTCCTGACCTTATATCCATAAGTGGATACAGATGAGGGCTAGAAGCTCAAAATAGAAAGTTGGCCACTAGGGGTGTTAGGAGACATACTTATTAACTGTGTGACTTCAGGCAAACAACTTCAATTTCCTGTGCCCTGGTTTTCTCATTTCTAAAAAATTTTTTGAATGTTTATTTATTTTTGAGAGAAAGAGAGAGAGAGAGAGAGAGAGAGAGAGAGAGAGAATGTGAGTAGGGGAGGGGCAGACAGAGAGGAAGACATAGAATTTGAAGCAGGTTCCAGGCTCTGAGCTGTCAGCACAGAGCCTGACGTGGGGCTCCAACTCACAGACTGCAAGATCATGACCTGAGCCGAAATCGGATGCTTAACCGACTAAGGCACCCTATAGTTTTCTCATTTCTAAAATGGAAAGAACAATTCTTCTAAATATCTAAGATATTATAAAGATAAATTAGCAGATATAACAATTACTTCCTTAAGGTAAAAGAATTATGGAAAAACAGGCTATATTTCCTGAATGATTAAACATAGAGGTTCTATATGATTCAATAAGTTCACTCATAGGATGGATATACTCAAGGAAAATAAAAATATGTATCCACACAAACACTTGTACGCAATGTTCATAGCAACATTATTCATAATAGCCAAAAAGTAAAAGCAATTTAAATAACCATCAACTGATAAATAGATCAACAAAATGTGGTATGTCTGCATAATGGGATATTATTCAGCCATAAAAATGAATGAAGTACTGACACATGCTACACTGTGGATGACTCTTACATACATTATGCTAACTAAAAGAAGACAGACACAACAGGCCACATATTTTTGCATGACCCCATTTACATGCAATGTCCAGAATAGGCAAATATAAAGAGACAGAAAGTAGATTAGTGGTTGCCAGGTTAAGGGAAGAACAGTTTGAGAATTGACTGGTAAAGGGTACAAGGTTTCTTTTTGGTGTAATAAAAATGTTCTAAATGTGATTATGGTGATGGCTACACAACTCAGTAAATACACTAAAAGTGAATTTTATACTAAAAGTGTATACTAAAAGTATTACACTTTTTAGTGTAAAAGTGAATTTTACACTTTAAATAGGTATATTGTATGGTTTGTGTTATACCGCAATAAAGTTGTTTTTTTTGTTTTTTTTTTTAATTTCTTTTTAATGTTTATTTATTTTTGAGACAGACAGAGACATAGCATGAACGGGGGAGGGCCAGAGAGAGGGAGACACAGGATATGAAGCAGGCTCCAGGCTCCGAGCTGTCAGCACAGAGCCCGACACGGGGCTTGAATTTACAGACTGCGAGATCATGACCTGAGCCGAAATCGGCCGCTCAACCGACTGAGCCACCCAGGCACCCAATAAAGTTGTTTTTTAAAGGAACTATAGAGAGGTGCCTGAGTGGTTCAGTCAGTTGAGAGTCCAACACTCGATTTCAGCTCAGGTCATGATCTCATGGTTCCTGGGATTGAGCCCTACATCTGTGCTAACAGCACAGAGCCTGCTTGGGATTCTCTCTCTCCTCTCTCTCTGCCCCTTCCCCACCTCTCTCTCAAAATAAATAAATAAATAAACAAATGTTAAAAAATATTTTTTTAATATAAGAACTATAGAAATGTAAGACATTCATTTACTTGTTAGGTCTCTAGTGAATAACCAACAGCAACTCTAAGAATACTTCCCTGAATTATAAAACTCAGAGACAATCATCACCATGGGAATTTTATTTATGATTCTTCTCAAAGATTGTGATGATAGTACACAATCTGGGGAAGCAGCATGCGTAAACCACAGCCAGGTATAAGGGTACATAAATGCCTGTGATCTGAGCACAAAGTAATTACCCATGGAAATCTAATATGGCCACTGGGAAATGTTCCCATATGCACAACCTTCACTCAGCAGCTGGCATTTATATAGATTCTTATTTAACAAATGTAACTATCAGTTTGTTGTGAGTTTTTAAAAGTGAACAAGTACTCCAAATAAACATTGTAGCCTAAAGAATGCTCATTAATTAATTCATTAATATACATTAATTAGTGGTAATGGGGTGGACGAAATAACCTGAAAAGCCTTTCCCAGCAGAACTCAAACCCAGAGTGCAATATACAAACATCCTTTTAAATACATAGCTAAATTTTCAAGAAAAGAGGGAACTCTTGAGGGGCCAAAATAGAAAATTAAATAAAAAACAATAGAGTAAACAAATGACCTGATGCAGATATTGGTCTTGAAAATATAAGGGGCTACATACGACATGAGAAGCCAAGGAAGAGGGTCTTGAATCAACCTAAGGAGTTTGGACTTTATCTGGTAGGCATAGAGTTATAAGAGGATGTAAAGTAGTAGTTGTCAATTATACCTCAATGAAGCTGAAAAGAAATGTAGAGAAGCAACATGATCAAATTTGTATTTTAGAAAAATTTTTCTGGCAGCAGTATGGCTAATGGATTTGAGGAAACCAAACCTGGGGAAGAGAGACAGGTTAGAAGACTATTAATAATAACTAGATTTATTGAGTTCTTATGTACCATCACAGAACTAAGAGCTTTATACATATTACCTCAATTATTATAACAACTCCACACTGAGATTATTCCATATTTTGATCAATAAAGAAACTGAGACTCGGGTTAAATAACTTGCTCAAGTCACATAATTAGCAATTAGTTAGGTTAAGATATACTAAGAGTCTGATGATTTAAGTGGAAGTTGAAAAAAAGGGCTTAGAAGGCAGAACTGAGAGAGCATGATGACCAGTTAGCTATAGGAAAACAAGAAAGGGAGGTGTTTAATTTCAATACAAGTAGTAATTACTATCTGTATGTGCTTTACAATATAACATTATAAAAGGGATATTGGAGGTTACTCAATAAGCTAAATAAAAAATTCCATGACACAGTAATTCCACTCCTAGAGATACATGCAAAAGAACTAAAAACAGGTATCAAACAAATACTTGTACATCAATGCTCAGAGAAGCTTTATTTACAATAGCCAAAATGTGGAGACAACCCAAATGTCTATCAAGAGAAAAATGGAAAAACAAAATATGGTATAGTCATACAGCAGAATATTAGTCATCTATTAAAAGAATGAAGTACGGATACATGCTACAACATGGACGAACCTTGAAAAATTCATGCTAAGTAAAAGATGCCAACACCAAAGACCACATATTACATGATTTCATTTATATAAAATACCCAGAATAGGGACATCCATAGAGACAGAAGGCAGATTAGTGGTTCCCTTGGGTTGTGGATATGATAGAGGAATAGGAAATGATTCCTCAATAGTTGTGGCACTTTCTTTTACAGTGATTAAAATGTTCTGGGACTTGATAGTGGTGATGGTTCAACAACATGGTAAATATACTTAATACCTCTGAATTTTCTGTTTTTTTTTTTTAATTTTTTTTTCAACGTTTATTTATTTTTGGGACAGAGAGAGACAGAGCATGAACGGGGGAGGGGCAGAGAGAGAGGGAGACACAGAATCGGAAACAGGCTCCAGGCTCCGAGCCATCAGCCCAGAGCCTGACGCGGGGCTCGAACTCACGGACCGGGAGATCGTGACCTGGCTGAAGTCGGACGCTTAACCGACTGCGCCACCCAGGCGCCCCTGAATTTTCTGTTTTAAAACAATTACAATGGTAAATTTTATGTTCTGTGTATTTTACCACAGTTTTTAAAAAGGGGATTGGCCTATTGATGGAACACTTCCATGGAGATATTTCAAGGGTAGAACTGTTACGGATGAGTGAGAAGGATGCATTTGTCTTTAAAAAAACAATAATTATATATTTTATGAAAACATTCACACTGTGAAAGGGGAACTGGCCTTAACAGAGCACTACTATGGAGAGGATTTCCATTTACAACACAGTATCACCATTCATGGTCTTGATAATACAAGAGGCAACACAGGGTCAGGGTTAGAAAGAGACAGAGCTAGTCCCTACCCTCATAGGTTTTAGAATCAAGGAGAATAAGTAGGATTCACAGAAATCTCAACAGCATACCAGTTAAAAACAATGTAAGATAAAAATTAAAGAGCAGTTCAGTCAACATATGCTGTGAGTTCAGAGGGGAAAACAGGGAAGGCAGTGTAGAAATAAACATTAAGGGAAAACCTAGTGCACTAGTTCAAAGCTTGGGTTTTTAGGTGGAGCACATTGGAGATTTACAGTAATGAAACTACTCTGTATGATACTACAATGATGGATACATGTCATTAGAGATTTGTCCAAACCCATAGAATCTACAACACCAAGAGTGAACCCTGATGTCATCTATGGACTTTGGGTGACTGTGATGTGTCAACAGAGTTTCATCATTGTAACAAATGGCCCAGCTCTGCTGGGGGATGCCCATATTGGGGTAGGCTATGCATGTGCAGTGGGGGAGATGGAACATGGGAACTCTGTGCCTTCCACTCAATTTTGTTGTCAACTGAAACTGCTCCAAAAACTAAAATCTATTAACAAAAATAGTGCAGATTTCAGAGCCACACTGAACTTTGGCTCTACCATTTACTACCTCATGCAGGTTACTTTTCCTCAATTTTCTCATCTGAAAAATGGGAATAACAACAGAACCTATCCCAAATTGTTGTGAGGATTACATAAGTTAGTATATATTTAAAATGTTTTGAATAGAAAGTACTCAATTAGCTATCATCATTATGTCATCATCAGCATCCCAAGCACTGAAGGAGGAGTAAATCATATTTAGGAATAAAACTCAGTATTCCAGGCCAGCAATTTTCAAACGTTTTTGAGTGTTCAATTAAGACAAAAACTGGAAGCCCAGTATTTACATGGAATTGAAGCACGGCTGTAACTGAAGTGATTCCTACATGGTGAGTCACATCATTTGAGAATTGTCCTGGACGTTACAGAGCACTTACTTGGCGATTCGTTCATTCTTCAACATTTGGTGACCATCTATGTGCTAGTTGGTTTTTTTAAAAAAGATTTTATTTTTAAGTAATCTCTACACCCAACATGGGGCTTGGAGCCACAACCCAGAGATCAAGAGACACATGTTCTACCAAATGAGCCAGCCAGGCCCCCACTATGTGCCAGATTTTGTAAGAGATCATGAGTATTTGGCAAAGACAGACCTAGAACCTGCTCTTCAAGGAAGTTACATATACCCTAGTTGATAAGACAGGCAAGAATCCAACAACTTTTTAATACAACTTCACTGAGAAATAATTCGCCTGATAAAATTCACCCATTTAAAGTATACAATTGAATGGTTTGTGGTGTATTGCACAAGACTGTGCAACCATCACTATAATCAATTTTAGAATATTTTCATCACCCCACAAAGAAACTCGTTACCCAGGAGTCCATTCTTATATGTAAAATAAGAAAGAAAAAACCCTATGTAAAACTATTACAAAGGTTGTAAGTGTATGCATAATGTGGAACTGACCACTCCTTGTCAATACAAGATCCCAGGAGATATAAGACATGCCAGCTTTCCTTTAAAAAGGTGATCAGTTCGGGGCACCTAGGTGGCTCAGTGGGATGAGCATGTGACTCTTGATTTTGATTCAGGTCATGATCCCAGGGGTCACGGGACTGAGCCCTGTGTTGGGCTCTGCACTGAGCATGGAGCCTGCTTGGGATTCTCTTTCTCCCTCTGCCCCTCTCCCCAGCTCGCAACGCTCTCTAAAATTTAAAAAATTTATTTGAGTGCTTCAACAATCAGAGCAAGCAAAAGGAAAAGAATCAGCAAGTAAGGAATAACAAGAATCTCACTGGATGAAATCCACAGTGCATGAAGCCAGGTAGGTCAGGACATCATAAGTGCACAAGGCTGAAGAGATGAAAAAGTAACTGGTTAGGCATAAGAGCCTAATAAAATTTTGGTTTCCAGCCTTCCTTTCATCTTAAAAGTGAGTGCATAGTAAAAACTTCCAACACTGTGTCCCTTAGCACTGTGTCATGAGCGTGTGTTTGTGCACACACACATATGTTCACTTTTATCACTCACTTGAACTATATCTGTGATTTAGGGAAATTCTACTCCAATCCCCATTTTAAACGTGGCTGTTGTGAAGTTCAGGCCAAAGGCAGACTATGACAATGCCAGGAATCTGAAAATATGTGGTAATGGTTAATGTCAGATGCATCAGGGTACAATTTTAGATCCCATGTATAAGCTTCCAGGCCAGAAGCAAATTACTTAATCTCTTTGAGCTTCAGAACACTCACCCATAGAATTATCAAGATGATGTAAATAAAATACTCAGTGAGTACTATTCTTTTTAGATGCCCCATATATGTTACACTAACTTTAATTATGTGCATAATAGCCAGATTTGATATTTTGATGTGCAACTATATTTCAGCATATACAATATTTAGCTGCAACAGTCAGTTCAAGATACTTTTTTATCAGAGACAAAATGCTGCAGAAGCCTTCTCTGAATTACCAGAGAGATGAATAACTGCAATTTTCTCCTGAAGATGTGTGTGTTTAAATTAGGTCTTATTGTACTCATTTCCAAAGAAAGTACTATATTTTAATCACTCTACCTTCCCTGTTTTGAATGTTTTAAAAGATCACTATGAATTCTTACCACAACTACTAAATTCTTCCCAGTGCTAAAGACTGCAAATATGCAATCTGAGAAAATGGGCAATTTGAGACTATCTAACAAACCAGCTTGGGGACCTTGCACAAAGAACACTGTAACTATGGAAACACTTGGCAATGGAGTTACAACATAAATCAAAGAACCTGTTTCATTATTCAAGTACCAAGCATTTGAGATCAATTTATAGCAACTGTAAGCTATTAATAATTGTATTCTATTCAATTTGTCAAACATGATTTTCTCTCTCCATGAGATCTTTAGGAAATCCTTAAGTGTTTTCCTTAAGGAGAAGGAAATGATAAATTAAATCCACTTAAGTGGTGCAGTGTACCTGACTGGTGGTTTTGATCCATTTATGAAACAAACACTATGAAATCAGGCTTAGTTGGCATTTAGCATATGCTTTGTTATGTGTGTGTGTGTGTGTGTGTGTGTGTGTGTGTGTGTGTATACACACACACCGATGACCTGGTTCCCCAATCAGGATTATAAATTCCTCAAACACAGGAAACATAAACAACTTAAAAGATACCACATCATCAGTACCTTGCAAAGGGCTCATGATATAGTCTATAATGAGTGCTTTCCTGGCTAATTTAGCTCTTCTTTTCTAAGCACAAGAGACTTTGGAAGAAGATAAATCACAGCACATTAACATGAACAGGATTTTACGATGGGGAGAAAAAGAGCCCTACAGTGCAAAGTTCATGAAGGTTATCTTTAGGAAGTATATAAGCTATACCCTTCACAAACATGGTGGTTGTTTCCTTACTAATTTTTTCACAAACTTTTTTTTTTCTTTTGAGAAAGGAAACTCTAGGCCAGTTCTAACTTTTAATTTCCTTCTGCTCACAGGAAGGTTTGTTAACTGACAGGTTGTTTTTTTTTTTCTTTACAACTGTGTACTACCTGAGCCTCTACGATCCTCTCTCCCTATTTCACTTTAGTCAAAACAGGAGGGGGAAATTACAAATAGAATTTTAGGATAAGGGCACCTGGGTGGCTCAGTCAGTTGAGCATCCGACTTCGGCTCAGGTCATGATCTCGTGGTTTGTGAGTTCGAGCCCCACGTCGGGCTCTGTGCTGACAGCTCGGAGCCCGGAGCCTGCTTCAGATTTGGTGTCTCCCTCTCTCTCTGCCCCTGTCCCACTTGAGCTCACTCGCTCGCTCTCTCTCTCTCAAAAAATGAAGAGACATTAAAAAAAAAAAGATTAAAAAAATAAAGAAAAAATTTTAGGATAAAGCTCAGGCCTGCCAACATATATGCAATATCAATAGTGAGCCTCTTTGTATGACACAGGGATGGAAGAGAAACCGATCTTGAAATAAATATACATCTTCTTTTTTTTTTTTAATGTTTATTTATTTTTGAGACACAGAGAGACAGAGCATGAACGGGGGAGGGGCAGAGAGAGAGGGAGACACAGAATCGGAAGCAGGCTCCAGGCTCTGAGCCATCAGCCCAGAGCCTGACGCGGGGCTCGAACTCACGGGCTGTGAGATCGTGACCTGAGCCGAAGTCGGACGCTTAGCCAACTGAGCCACCCAGGCGCCCCTAAATATACATCTTCTGATTGATTTGGGTTTAATGTTCCCAATTTAAAAAGCAAGGGGAACTAAGTATTTCATATTTTTCTCTCATAAAACAGTAATTTGTAGGTCTTGTTTGGTCTGCATTCTCTTGGGAATCTAGTCCCTTGACTCAAAGGGCCTCTTCCCTCTCTTGCTTGTGTCTACCTGTCCTTGCAGATGCTACTTTACAGTGTCTTCTAGTCAGCTTTCACCCTTCCTGTTCTGAAAAGCTTTCATTAATTCTCATCTGAATTACTATATTCACCTCCAAATTGGCTTCACAACTCCTATATTCCCCTGTAATTCACTCTATATGGTAGTGCTAGATTAATGTTCCGGAAATAGAGTTTTGATCCTTTGCTGAGTCACAAATATTTGTTAAGCACACATTTTCCGCATCACATGCTACATTAGACCCTAATGATTCAAAGAAAAAGACACACGTTTTTTATCTCATGGAGCTTACATTCTAATGATATAATTTCTCTGTCCAAACTCTGTCGATTGTTCTCCAATGTCAATGGAATTCAGCATAATTTCTTCACTCTGCCCATCAGAGGATATGAGCTAGGTGATGCTCTGTAGATTAACCTCCTAATGCACTTTGCCCTCTGTTCTGGTGAAATGAGTTTTGCACACCGTGAATTTTGCTATATCCATGTTCCTATTTACTCTGACCTCTGTACCTAGAATCCCCTCCCCAATGCCATCTCATCCTCCAGAAATTCAACCTATATTTCATAGCCAGTGTCAAGTGAAATCTCCTTCATAAAGTCTTTTATGACCCCATATCCTAACGTTATTGTCACCCTATGCTATTCTTCTGGAACTTTTGCCTTGCATTGTATTATACTAATTGTGTATCTGTTCCAGTTCTATTTAATTACTTATAGGAATTAGCACAGAAACTTGTATAAATTAGGTAAGGGGTACAGGGCCTAGGGCTTACTTTCAAGGATACACACATTTTCTAAATTCTCTTTCCTTCCCTCCTTCAGGCCAAAAAACTTAATCTGATAATGGACTGGGGAAGGGGAGGGGTAGATAAAGAAACAAGGAAAACTGACCGATGAGTTCTTCTCCTGAAAAGAGTCATTTAATCTGAAACTTGAACATGAATAAAGGTTGGGTGAAGAAGGGTGGACTAAATGGAATGACTAAATCAGTTAAGCATATGCGAAAGCACAGAAGCAGCAACAGCATCGCGTTGATAAAACACTGCAACCATGCTAATACCTTAATGAAACAATACAGTCTAGCCTCACTGAAAAAAATAACAACAAAAGTCTTCAACGATATATATCGTAATAGCTGTATTGTGGGGTAAGCGGATCAGCTCACAAGAATCCTCCTTTCCCATGGATCACATCTCCACGTTCCATTCCGCACCTCCAGAAACATGGACTCTGACAGTTTTGTGTTTACCACGAACCCAGGGATATACACTGACTCAAAACAGGCCAATCAGATCTCCCCTCCTGTGGGTTTGTAATAAGAACCATGAGAATGCCCAAGGCAATGTCTCCATGAGGCTAGAACTGTAACATATCAAGTTGGGTGTTACTGGGTAGACATTTTTCAGTCAACTGGATGGTGGTGCAGAGAAATCAGGTCTGTACACAGATAAGAAAGTGTCCGATATGCACACAAAAGCAGAGGAGATGGAACACAAGCATCCCTCAGGTCTGTGCTGGCTTCCTCTCTATTCCCTAGTTCTCTTATCTCTCTAAGGCCCAGCTGCTCTCTTGTTCTTGGGTCTCCCAACCCCTACACACTTATAATAAGCCCCTCTTTCTGCTAAGGCTAGAAGTTTCCTTCAAACACCTGCATAGCCAGCTAGTCCTAACTAAGACATAAACATTGTACTGAACCACAACATTTCCACTTACCAGTGTGTATGGGAAATCCTCCAGTGTTTCCCAAGTTCCCACCGTGCACAAGTTATCCACCAACAGTGTACAAGAATCTAAAAGTTTCATTTTCCATTTTCTTTTCATCATGGCATACATTATTTTAGGCTACACATTTTTAAAAGGTTTATGTCTATAATACAAATCCCAAAGCCTATAATTCCTATTTCATTTCACAGATAATAGTCACTCTGTGAGTTGCTAACATATGTATATCAATATTCTGAAAGCCATTTTGGAAGATGAAGAGGCAATGAGTTCAGAGAAGCCATGCTTCCTGTGTTTAATCAGACCAAGTTCATCTACGAAATTTCAAGTGGGCTGAAAAACTGTTCTAGGAGAATTCATTGAAGGACACATTGAAATGACCTCTTTAGAAAGCATCAGTGGAATTATTACATCCATGGATTTAACACTACTATGATTCAGTGATTCACTATGCATCACTCACTGGACCCCTAGGGAGCCAGCCAACACAAGAGTTCCATCCAACAAAATAAATATAGTCTAGCAGCAGGGTGTTTCCCAAAATTACCCAATCATAAAACTCACATGGAGCACTTGTAAACATACAGATTCCAAGACTCCACCTCAGACCTACTGAATCAGAATTTCTAAGAGATAGACCTAGGGCTTTGCAAACAACTCCAGAGGACTTGCAGTTTCCCCAGACTGTTTAGCATAACATTAAAAATGACCACAATCCCCCCCCGCCCCCCCCCAAGCCTCATACCCAAGAGGAAACCGCTGTCAGATATTGCTGAACGAGGCTTTGATTCACTTGTACCTCATCTCTCTGGCTCACATTTTCTGACTTTCATTAAATTCTCTTGTTCCTCTCCAAATGCACCCCCTGCAGCAAGGTTCTGGAGATTTCCCAGAGTTCAGCTACCTTGTCCTTCCTGGCATAGTTAACTGGAAACCCAGAAATAAATGCACTGCCCCTATATCTTCTTCCCCTTCTTGCCTTAGCCCTTCCAACTGTACGCTGCACTCAAAGACAGCCCTGGCTGGGTATCGCCTGACCTTGACATCCCACCTCAATCCAAAACAGACTCCAGGAAGGCTGACCTACATGCCATCGAAAATGTGAGAGGAAATTATGTTCATCATTCCAACTCCAGTTGATCTATTTGATCACATATGTAGCGCTTTTCCTATGTTTAAAAATATCAAAGCAAATTCCCCAGCGTATTACTGAAGAATAGATCCAGTAGTAGGTTTCTTTGAAATAAATTTTGTAGGAAGAAAATTTTCAAGAGGCAGTCCTTGGCCAACCAATTTCATAAACCACAAGCATACACTTAAGGTCAATGTGCAGACAGTCATCACCGTGAATTCCAGCTTTCACATAGGTCCACTGCTCACTGGGAAATGCCAGAAGCAAGAAAAAAGGCAGTGAGAATGAGAGATGATAGTGACTCTCACCGCATCTCATGCTTATGATGCTTCAGACAGCAAAGTATGGGGTCTGCTTTGGAAAGTAAGAAAAGCATGGTAGTCAATCAACAGCCAAAAGGCAGAGAAAGGATGTCAAGAAGGGTTTGTTCACAGATTGGCCCGTAATTGTTAATCAAATCAGGTCATGGTGCGACATTATAATGCTATCATTTTAGTTTATGGGACACAGAATTTTTTTCTCTCCACAAAAGCTAGTGAGAGAATACGAAGTCAAATAAAACCACCTTGTTCTCTGAAGTACACAAACTGATACTTCTAATGGCAAAATTCACTTTGCCATGGGTAGATGAGTAATGATACAGCAAACTGAAGGGGAGAAAAGAAATAGCTGCACTCACCTGGTAGGAACTGCAGGCTTAGTGAAAAATTCTAAGGTGTCAATTTACTCTGCAGACACACTCTCCAGGGGAGACTCTGGGTGAACAGTCCAGGCCATAAGATTTACCCTAGGTCAGATTTGAAGCCCTAGAATACCATGGCTGTGGAAGTGTCCAGGCTAGACAAAGAAGAAGCAGAACACCCATCAGCCCGACACATGTACTGCCCGTGGAAGAAGCAGAAGGTCCTGCCAGAGCAGACTAAAGGGAAGCTACCAAAGAAACCAAGGTAGCCCAGGAGAGGCTCTGCCTTCAATACTACATAAAGAGTATGTAAGAGTGTATACAAACAAATACACACATGGTAACAGTCTAACCACATCCTGAACATTCAGACTAGTAACTTGTCTGATGTGTACAGATTCCTTCTGTGAGCAGAAGGACTGCTACTGTGTGCCCAGATGGATACACGGACAAATTATGTTTACCCAACTTCAGACAAACCATGCCAAAATATTCCTCCCAAACAACTAATTTCAATTTGTTCTTGTTTTCCTCCAACAACAGCCTAACAAACTGTTTCATATATGCATTTGACTTTTCAAATATTTGCAACCATGGCAAACTCAGTGATTCCTTGTGCTCCAGAAGCTGCAGAATGGCCTTTGAGTGACATGTGTATGGCATTCTGATGTTAAATGTCATCTTCTTACAGTGCAGGAGAAAGGACCTGCAGCAGCACAGACCTGACCTGACCCTGTGGTGTATGCATCAGCAGGAGCCAGATGCCTAGAGCACCCAAAAAAGAAATGCTACGCTCCCCAAAGTTCAGCAGCAAAAAAACAAAATAAGAATTCCAGGCTTCAATGCCTATGTGACTCTTCCTGGGTCACTTCACTCTTCACTGAACAGAAAGCAAAAGGAGGTGCTAGTAGAAAAGCAATCTAGGAGGTAGCTTCAGCCAAAGCCATGGGGCTCCCTTTACCCCAAGAGTTGGACAACTGTAAGCCCCAACTGCAGGTGTGCTATTTCCTCACCAATGGTCATGTGACACTCCTGATGCCTCCAGAGAGACCCTGTCACAACCCTACCTTAAAGGAAACTTTACTCCACACCTTAGTGTCTGCATTTTTTACATTCATTTAACTCCTTTCAACATCATGTATTAGAATAGACATGTGTATCAGGCATACTTAGACAAAGATCTTTTCCCCCAAAATCTACAAACTTCAGGCAAAGAAACCCAAAACTCTGTTTAAAAATTATCCTTTTTGGGACAGAGCACCAGGATGGCTCAGACAGTTAAGCATACGAATTTGACTCAGGACATGATCTCATGGTTCATGGGTTCGAGCCCCTGCATTGGGTTCTAGAACCTGCTAGAACTGAGCACTCAGAGCCGGAGTCTGACAGCTCGGAGCCTGGAGCCTGCTTTGGATTCTGTGTCTCCCTCTCCCTTTGGCCCTCCCCCACTCATGCTCTGTCTCTCTCTGTCTCAAAAGTAAATGAACATTAAAAAATTATACTTTTTGGGGTGCCTAGGTGGCTCAGTTGGTTAAGCATCTGCCTTCAGCTTAGGTCATGATCTCACAGTTCATGAGTTCTAGCCCCACGTTGGGCTCTCTACTGTCAGCACATCCCCCCCCCCCCCGCCCTTGTCTGTCTGTTGGTCTCTCTTTCAATCAAATAAATAAGTAAATAAAGCCCATGTTGTGCTCTGTGCTGACAGCTATGAGTCTGGAGCCTGCTTTGGATTCTGTCTCCCTCTCTCTCTCTGCCCCTCCCCCACACATGTTCTGTCTGTTTCTCCTTCAAGAATAAACACTAAAACCTTTTTTTAAGTAAACTTTAAAACTTATCTTTTTTATGTGTCAACTATGCTCAAATTTAAAAATTTTAATTACCTTTTGTGTTTCTAAAATCGACTATTTGCTCTTTATAGTAAAGGTGCTTATTTTACAGATGGAGAGCAGTGATCTGTTTTCCACCTTCTTGATGTCTCTATCCAAGTAGAGTAAGACAGTCAGATATCAAAAACATGACATTATCCTTCAGGTTCCTAGATGAAGAGCAGTATCATCAGAACTGTTTATGTTGGGTGTTATATGGTTTCTGCATGGAAGGCTACAACCCCCACATATAAACACCTCCCTCACACCAGTATGTTGTAGTTCTGGTAATTTTTGGCAAATTCACAGCCATTTTAACAACCAGAAAAGCTTGGAAAATTGCGGGGTCATGACAGGTAAAAATAAATAGCTGTAATTCCCTATGTCAGTGCTTCTCAAATTAAAAGGTATCCAAATCACCTAGGGATCTTGTTAAAATAAAGGTTCTTATTCAATAGGTCTGGGATGAGGCCCAGGTTTACAGAGTTAACCAGCTTCCAGATGCTGCTGACCCATGGACTACATCTTAAATACCAAACCAAGGCCTTCTACCATTATCTCTCTCGGGAACTCAAAGTAATTTCTCTGACATGTAAGAAATTCCCATCACATGATTATGAAAAAGGACACTGTTAAAAGACAAAGTGCACTCCTCAGTTCTAGCGAATGGGGAAACGAAGCAACATTGAGATTCTTGGCCTTTCTTATTTTTTTAATTTTTAATGTTTATTTATTCTTGAGAGAGAGAGAGAGAGAGAGAGCGCGCACATAAACAGGGGAGGGGCAGAGAGAGAGAGGGAAACACAGAATCTGAAGCAGGCTCCAGGCTCTGAGCTGTCAGCACAGAGCCTGACATGGGGCTTGAACTTACGAACCGTGAGATCATGACCTGAGCTGAAGTCGGACACTTAACCAACTGAGCCACCCAGGTGCTCTGGTCCCCATTCTGACTCATACCCATCATTCAACTCTTCTTTCCTCAAAATTAGTTTGATATGCTAACTCCCTTAGGAGAGATGGAGATTGATTGCTGCCAAAGCTTACCAGTATCCAAGGTACAAAAGCATTACCTTTGGTTGTCAGCTTGCAACTACCATAGACAGGCCAGTCATGGTATGGTTTCAGGATTACCAGGGAGGAAGTCATAAGTCCATCTCTGGCACTGGAAGCACATCTAAGCAGCCCTCAATACTCTATAAAGAATCACAAAGAGTTCTGCAACATCTAAAAAGATAATCTTGTGTGAGTTTAGCCAAAATATTCTGATTAAGCAATTTGTGTTGACTTTGCCTCTAGGTGATTTAGAGTGTTTAGTTAACACTCTGAAGGGAAGTCCTAAACACTGAGTCTAGGGACACAACATTAGAGTATATTTCAAAGTCTTTCATTTTAAAAGATAAAGGACAGCGGGGGAAAGTTTAAATTTTACCCACTAGAGCTGAAATCCAATCACCCTAATTATATCTGATGCCTCCTTACTCACAATTTTGCATCCCAACATCCACACTGTCACCTCATAGCAAATGGAACCCACAGTACCAGAAATAATTAGGGTATATCAAAACGCTCACGGATACATTCAAATCACTAATAATAAAACACATACTCTATGAATACAATATACTTTTTTCTAGTACAACATTTTAAAATACAAGCTATTGACAAGTTGCTTCTCTGAACTAAAAACCACTCCTACATTATTAATCTTAGTGACCTCACACAGCAACCAAGATCTCTTGTAACAAAATAAAGTGACAACCACATCAATGAGACATCACGTGAGAAAGTGATCTCTCCCAAAGCCGATGTGAGCCATAGGCAGCTTGACTTCTGAGCTAAAGATTCTACCTCCCAAAGAAGTTGCTATAAAAAAAAGAATCCTGTTTTTTTCTGGATTCTTTTTATTTGTGAGGCTAAAGGGCCTAGACAAGAAAACTAGCTCCCGCAGCTATAAACAAACTAGTCCTTCAGGGCTTGTGACACCAAGCTGGGGCTGGGTAGCTATTCACATAATTCTGTGGGACATCCCCCCGCCACCCCACCCAGAAAGAAGAGCACTGAGAAAGCTTGTGAATAGCCGGCAATGTATGACATAAAACTAAATCAAGTCAAAATATTAGAAGAAACACATGTTTCCTCCAAAATGTATGTGTAGTGAAATATCTTAATACAAAACACCTAATACTACATAACCTCATTAACTAACCTACTTACTATATATTTCCTGTTGCTAATTCCCTCAGGTGCTTCTGGATTCCATGCCTCTTACAGATGATTCTGAAACTCCTGTGAAGGTGGAAATAAACTGATAGTGATAATTGGTATGCCTGGTTCTTTTAGATCTTAACCATAAAGCATGGCAGTGAGGGGTGCCTGGGTGGCTCAGTCAGTTAAGCATCCGACTTCAACTCAGGTCATGATCTCACAGTGTACAGGGCTCTGTGCTGACAGCATGGAGCCTGCTCAGGATTCTCTGTCTCCTTCTCTCTGCCCCTCCCCTGCTCGCACTCTCTCTCAAAAAATAAACTAAAAAAAATGTTTTTTAAAGGAATGGCAATGAATATATTTGTTCCCAAGGTGAGGATGAAAAAATATAAGGTGGTGAGTACTATTATTTCAGAAAAAGATATATTTCCAGGTCCTCAACCACTTCTACAATATTTTGCAAATTACCATTAGTTCTGCCTTATTCTCTAGGAAAGTAGCATACAACTAAAGGAAAGGGTATTATCGCATTGTCTCCTCCAGGAATGACGGCTGGACCAACTGCATCAGAATCACTTGGATTTTTTTTTAGATGCAGATTCCCGGGACCCACTTAAAGAAAGTATGAATCACAGGTTTGGAATGGGTACAGAAATCTACTTGAACCATTATCCTTAATAATTCTGAGTTCTCTGAAGTCTAGAGAACCCTGGGTTAAGGTACTGTAGAACTGAAAAGCTTTGCACTACTGACTTCTTGAAAAGCCTTATTAAATGATTTTTATACTGATTCCAACATCACATTCAATGGCAGAAGCATCCAACTTGACACCAATATGCATTTTGTGCCTGTACCTTTAACTTCTTGGACACACCTACTACCCTGGGCCACAAGTTCTAACTATAAACACAATACAGTTGGTCATTTACCAACATATAGAGTCTTGAAAAAATGCTCCAATTAGGGGATAAGAGAAATATGCAGTGCATTGCAGGAAACAAAGATGCATCAGCTGAAAGGTAAGAAGTAAACCTGGATACTTCAGTGTGAGAAAATGTTGTTGAAGCCAATAAGCGATAGTTGAGTTCCAGGCAAAGGAAGAGAAAATTCTGAGAAGGAAGTGGTCAGGAGTCTTAACAATGAAGTCAAACACGATGAGGAATAAGGGTCTTGGTATGAAGGAGATCTCCAATCTTTAAGAATGTTATTTCTGGTAACAGATCTGGCAAATCAGTGGAAACAAGAGCTAAATTGAAAGGGCTATGGAGAAATCAAGGTAAAGAGATGATCTCATAAGTAGATTACTCTTTGATAGGAAAAGGAAACAAAGAAATTGACCTAGCTTGGAATGAAATGTAGGTTTGCTGTTGTTTGCTTTTTTGTTTTGTTTTGTTTTGTTGAAGGTGAGAATCTTTTCACTAGCTCCCAAGCAGACTTCCATTCTGTACTGTGGACAACAGTATTTCAAAGGTAACTTTGTAAGAGGTTCAAAAGGTTTTCCTGTCCACACAGCCTACCCACCCCACTAACCAAGTAGATGGTTAGAGTTGGACTTAAGGGTTCACTGACTCACTTGGAGATCACTTAGGCAAGCAATGAGACAAAGAAAGTAGCCATGTTCTCAGCTCTACTATGTGTGCCTCTTAAGCGTGAACAAATCAGAAAGGCTCACCAGGCACAACCTTTAGGTCCAAGCCTTGGAAACCTAACAGGAATGAAGAAGGAAAACAGATAAAAGAGGGCGACTTTGGAGCAAAAGCTTAGCCTACTGTCATACCCTGGGGCAGTGGGAGATGGAGAGAAAAGAATCCCAACAGTTATGGCTGAGAACTTGTCCTTCTGTTGTCCAAAGAAAGAGAGATGGGACTAGGACAAGAAGACACCTGTGATCAATCAGGAAGAAAAACCTCTTTGTGCCTGATACACTGGCTGCATTGTCCTCATGCCATTTGCCCTAACCGAACTATAGCCTTGGGAACACAGCCAGCCCGGGTGTCCACTGGACTCATCAGCTATAACTGTGCTAGCCTCTGAGACCTCAAGTCAATATAGAATGAGCTCTGTCGGGATGCCTGGGTGGCTCAGCCGGTTCAGCATCCAACTGTTGATTTTGGCTCAGGTCACAATCTTAGTGTTGTGGGATTGAACCCATGTTCCGGGCTGAGCATGGAACCTGCTTAAGATTCTCTCTCTCCCTCTGCCCCTCTCCTCAGCTTCCCAACTTGCACGTGCTCTCTCTTAAAAAAAGAAAAAAAAGAGAATGAGCTCCATCAGAGTCATTCCAAAGTTTCTCCAGAAAAAGATAAAATAGGAATTAAATATTAATAATATGACCATAAGATATAGAGTATTTTTACCTTGCGGGGGTGCAGGTGCGGGGAGGTCCAAATCCTTCTGTTCGTATTGTGAAGTTTTAAGGAATAGCTCTAATTAGACATATTCTGTACAATATAGTCTTTGGCCTTGTACCTCCCCTAACATGCATTTTCACATTTTTCAGTATTCAAGTTATCACTCTATTGAGATACAGATAAATGGATATGTAGATCAAACAGCTTTACTTAAAAATGTTTTTAATGTTTGTTTATTTTTGAGAGACAGAGTGTGAACAGGGAAGGAGCAGAGAGAGAGGGAGACACAGAATCCAAAGCAGGTTCTGGGCTCTGACAAAGCCCAATGTGGGGCTCAAATTCACACAGTGCAAGATCATGACCTGAGCTGAAGTTGGACGCTTGACTGACTGAGCCACGCAGGCATTCCTCAAACAGCTTTATTTAAGTATAACACACCTGCTATCTAATTCACTTATTTAAAGCATATAATTCAGTGGTTTTTAGTATATGCACACACAGAGTTGTACCTTTGCCACAATCAATATTGGAACACTTTTATTATCCCAAAGAGAAGTCCTGCACTCATTAGCAGTCACTCTCCATTTCCCAAAATCTTCTCTCCCTCAGCCCTAGACAACCATTAACCTATTTTCTCTATGAATTTGCCTATACTGGATATTTCATACAAACAAAATCAAACAGTATGTAGTCTTTTGTGACTGGTTTATCTCATTTAGCATAGTATTTTGAAGGCTCATCATGTTGCAACATATATTTCTTCCTATTGCCAAATAATATTCCATTGTATAGATATACCACATTTTATTCACCCATTTCTCAGCTGATGGACATTTGGGTTGTTTCCACTTTTTGGCTGTTATGAGTAATGCTGCTAAAACTTTTATATTAGTACCAAATACAGTAGTCAGAAGCCTATCACTCAAGTTATTTCAAAGGTCTAGAAACAAAGTTTCTTAAAAATAAACGTGCTAGTTGTAAGAAACTGTCAGATTTAAATGTCTGCAAAAAAAAATGCAGATTTGGTAACATGTTTTTTCATTTCTTACTGAGTTGAGGGCTTAAAGATTTGTTGGTCTTTCTGCTATTTATTTGTTGCCTGTCATTCTTTCTTTCCTGGCTATTCTGCTTAGTTATAGCAATTCTCAATTTTGCCTTTCAAAAAATGGAAACACTTTTTACATTCATTAGCTTTAACAAGAAAACACATCATCATTACTGCTCATTAGAACTAAATGGATGGTGAATATTTCCCACACAATTCTTTCCCATTAGGCATATTACTATGTTTTAAAGGCTATGGTTAAATTCTGTCTCACAGAAAAATAAAGTTAAATGTTTTCCTCAAAAAGACCACAAACTTGCAAAAACGTTTTTCAATAAGGAGTAATACAACTAGGTACTAACACTTATTTTTCTACCTATTTTTTCAAGGTTATCACAGAGCAGAGGGGAAAGTAGTATTTATAAGCAGACATTAAAAGACATTGAGCACTTGATTTTAAAGCAAATACATAAAGCCATATATGGACAACACAAAGCAGAGAATCCACGGGAAGGTCAGGGGTAGAAAAGTAAACAGAAGGGCAAAGTTAAGTCAAGATATGGAACAAGCTTATTTTATACACATTCACTGCAGAAAACTTTGAATTTCCACATATAACCAAGCAGAGGGCTATGACCCAATTTACACATATGCCTCATAACCTGCATTTGAAGAGAGAGAGGGAGCTCCCTTGGGAGCTTCAAATTTCACATTTTCACAGAAGCCTATTAAGATCCCATTTGCTAAATGTCTATCAACAAATGTTAATAAAAGGGTTTTATTGTTAGATAGTAAGCCAGAGACTCACTTTCATTATCTGAGTTGTATCTACAAAGCTCTACGCTTCTCAACATAGGATCTTACTTTACTGAGATATAACACATGACCAGAAATTTCACCCCTTCAGAATGCACACTTTGGTAGTTTTTAGTGCTTTCACAGAGCTAGTTTTCAGTTTTTGAGAATAGCTTTCTAACTAGCTGCTCATCTCCCCATCCATTACCTTTTCTCCTTTTTTTTTTTTTTTTTTTAAAGAGAGAGAGGGGAAGTGCAAGTGAGCAAGGGGCAGAGAGAGAGAGTGTGTCTCACAAGAGGCACAGAGAAAGGGCTAGAGAGAAGCTGGGCTCACCCGAAGCAGGGCTTGAGCTCACCTGATGTGGGACTGGAACTCAGGAACCATGTGATCATGACCTAAGCCAAACCCAGATGCTGAACGACTGGGCCACCTGGACACCCCTCCTTTTGTTTGTATGGAGAGATGCCATAGCACACCAGTGAAGGGTACCAATTCTGGATGGAGCAAGGCTGCTTGTACTTAAATATCATTTCACTCTCCAGGTAGCTCTGTATCATAAGCCTCTTTGAACTTTAATTTTCTCATAACTAAAATGACTGTGTATGTAAAGTGTTGATATATGTGAAATGTTCAGAAGCTAATCTGACACTCAATTAACTAACATTATTTTAATAAACTGAACTCTTATGTATATAAAAAAGCAATAAAATTGAATATGTGCTTAAAAATATAGAAAGAAAAAAAAAAGACAGAACTTCCTTTCCTTCTAAGGATGAAGTCCAAACTCCTAACAGGCCAAAAATGGCTACGAGCTGGCTTCTGCACCTCTCTAGCCTCTTCTCCACTTCTCCCTGAGACTCACGCTACACACACAGCCCAGCTTGTTTGCACATGCTGCATTCTGTCGCTTCCATTCCTTTGCTCCTGCTGAAGAACACCTCCGTCATAGTTCATCATCTAGCTAACTCATTCTGATCTTTAAAATCAGTGGTTCAGTGGTCACCTCCTCTAGGAATTCTTAACAGATATGACTCCCAATTCTCACTGATCTCTTCAACTATCAGCACCGTACTCATGATTAGTGAAGACTCTTTCCCTCTGGATTCCCATGATATGTAACATCTCTGCATTCATTGCCTCCAACTATATTTAGGCTTTGAGGAGTCTGTGTTCTCCACTGAACTATGAGATCTTTTTTCAAATTTCAGCTTTGCTGAGGTATAATTTACATATAACATTTAAGATATTTAAAGGGTACACTGTGGTGATTTGATATGCATATACATTGTGAGAGAGTCACTCCATCTACTTAATTCACATATCTGTTACCTCACTGTTTTTTTTTTTTTGATGGGAACATTTAAGTTCAACTCTCCTAGTAAATTTTAATTATACAATATAGTGCTATCAACTATAGTCACCATGTTTTATATTAGGTCCTCATACCTTATTCATCCTATAGCTGTAAGTTTGTGCTCTGTTATCAACCTCTATTTAAACTGTGAGATCTTCGAGGAAAAATTCTGTCACTTCTTCCAAGACTAGAACTCTGCCTAAAAATACAAAGTGCTTAATCAATGTATGCTGATAGGAGAGGATACATCAGCCATTCTCAAATTTCTTGGTCTTAGGATTCCTTTACACTGCTAAAAATGATCAAGGATTTGAAGAGCTTTTGTTTATGCAGATTATATCTATTTAATATCTACCATATTAGAACTTAAAACTGAGAAATCTGTAAAACATAATATGAATCAAGAAAGTAAGGAATGTAAATAACTTTCAGCATTATTAAAAAAAAACAGCTGTGACTCTGAGGACTCAAGGGCCCCAGACCTCAATAAAATGATACATGGGAAGGTGTTTATTTCTTAAATTATAAAATGTATTTTTATTCATATGAAAGTTAAAGTTTTTTTGAAGGGTAATGGGTAAATGAAAATATGTAAGAAGGGAAGGGAAATACAACTTTAGCCTTAGCTAGAGAAAATTGCTGGAGACAGGGAGGCAAAGAAAAAGCAAGGTGGTAATAAAGCACAAACAGCACCAGTCTTATGAGAAATAATAAAGAAGTTAAAGGCAACTCTGCACAAAAACAACCAAGAATGGCACAAATAGAAATTGATCTTTAGAGCACCTGGCTGGCTCAGTCAGGAGAGCATGTGACTCTTGATCACAGAGTTGTAAGTTCAAGCCCCATGTTGGGTATAGAGATTACTTAAAAATAAAAAACCTCAAAAAAATTGATCTTTTAGGGGTGCCTGGCTGGTTCAGTCGGTAGAGCATGTGACTCTAAGAAAGAAATTGATCTTTTAGATCTAAAGTGCACCATTTTTACAATTCTGTCCCACCCCACTCCCATCTCTTTATCCTGCTCAACCCTCATGGGCTCTTTTTTGCTCTCCCTTCCTCTCCTCCCTCTTCCTTTGGAACTCTCTCTTGCTTTGTAGTCATTGGCTGAAAAATACTGCTCAGATGTTATGTGATTAGAGAAGGGAAAAAAAGCCACAGCTCTGATGAAGCTGCATGATTGGAATCCAACTGATAAATTTTTTAATATTCTATTAGATTATAAAAAATGATAATGAGATTTTAAAAACAGAACACTGAAGTTATTTTTACATGCTAAAAATACATTAAAAATTAGTGTCCTTAAAATACGCTGCCTGAAGGCCAGGATTAGAAAGTAATGTGGCCTTGGTTATAGTGCTAGGGTGGTAGATGAGTTGAATTATTTCTTTGACGTTGTGATATCATCCTTTCTACAGCGACAAAAGCCATGGAAATACAATTAATTCTCAACTTACCTTTGGTATTTTTACAAACTTTCCAGGGATATACAACTGTTAAGTACTCATATGTGCTGAGGTCAAACACTCAAAGTCTAGACCAATGGTAGCCAAATTAGAGGCCCAAGCCAAGCCCAGCCTATGGTTTGTTTTTGCATAGTCCTCAGACTAAAATTCACTTTCACATTTAAAAGGTTGTAAAAATGAAACAAAAATATCAAACAAACAAAAACAAAGAACAATATGCAAAAGAAATTGTACGTGGCCTGCAAAGCCAAAAATATTTACGACCTGGACTTTGCCAAAAAAGTCTGGCAATGCCAAACATAACACATTCATCATAGTGTCTGATCCAGAATACAAACTAAATATATGTTAGCTACCATTGTTATTAATTCTGGTATTCTTATTTCTTTATTTTATTATCCTAAATTATTATGCTCTTTGAATAATTTTGTTTTAACTTCTCAACTCTGAGGACATGGCTTGAACTTTGTCTAATCACATTAACTACTAAGTACCGATGTCACTGTTTTATCTTTGCATTCTTTACATCCTGCCTATTCTTTTTTTTTTTTTAGGTTTATTTATTTATTCTGAGAGAGAGAGAGAGAGAGAGAGAGAGAGAGCAAGCATGGAAGAGAAAGCACAGCTGGAAAGGGGCAGAGAGAGAGAGAATCCCAAACAGGCTCTTCACTATCAGTGCTGAGCCTGATGCAGGGCTCAAAGTCATGAACCATGAGAGAGTGACATGTGCTGAAATCAAGAGTCAGACACTTAACCAGCTGAGCCACCCAGGTGTCCCTCATCCTGCCTATTCTTGAAAAAATCTTGAAAAATCTTTCTTTCTCCTTTTTTTCTTTTACTATGGTAAAATACACATCACACAAGTTACAATTTTTTTCCTTTTTTTAAACTTTTACTATGCTAAGAACACTGAGCATGAGATTTACCCTCTTCAATTCATAACTATACAACACGTTACTGCTGACTCTAAGTTCATGTTGTACACCAGATCTCTAGAACTTATTCATCCTACTTAATGCAACTTTATGACCACTGATTAGTAACTCCTCAATTCTCCTTTATCCCCACCCCTGGCAACCACCACCCGCTATTCTATCAGTTTTACTGTTTTAGATACCTCGTATAAGTGGAATCCTGCAATAAATATTGAAATGAAATAAAGACAAATGTCTTTTTGTGATTGGCTTATTTCAGTGAGTATAATGTCCTCAAGATTCATGCATGTTGCATATTGCAGAATTTCCTTCTTTTTAAAGTCTGAATAATAATCTATTGCAAGTATATGTTTTCTTCATCTATTATCTGTTGATGGACATTTAGATTGTTTCCACATCATAGTTTTTGGAAATGAACACAGGAGTGCTAATATCTCTTCAAGATCCTGATTTTGATTCTGAATAAGTACCCAGAAGTAGAACTGTTGAATCATACAGTGTTTTTTTTTTAAATTTCTTAAGGAATCTCCATACTGTGTTCCAAGTGGCTCTGCCATTTTGCATTCCCACCAACAGTACACAAAGGTTCCAATTTCTCCAAATTCTCACCAACACTTACTGCCTTTTGTTTTTTATAATTGCATTTCACTGATGATTAATGATGTTGAAATTTTTTTCATATACCTGTTGGCCATTTATTTCTTTGAAGAAATGTCTATTCAGGTCCTTAATGTTTTTTTAATTGAGTTATTAGAGTTTTTGTTATTGAGTTCTAGGAGTTTCTCATATATTTTGGAGATTAACTTCCTATCAGATATATTGTTTGCAAATATTTTCTTGCATTCCATAGGTTGCCTTTCACTCTGTTATTTCTTTTGCTGTGCAGAAGGTTTTTTTAGTTTGATATAGTCCCAGTTGTCGATTTTTGCTTTTGCTGTCATAGCCATGAAACCACTGCCATGACCTATGTCACAAAACTTTTCCCTCTATGTTTTCTCCTAGGAGTTTCACAATTTCAGGTCTTAAATCCATTTTGAGTTGTTTTTGTATATGGTTTAAGATAAGGGTGAAGTTTGTCAAATGCTTTTTCTGCATCTATTAAAAAGATCGTATGGTTTTTTTTTTAATTTTTTTTTTCAACGTTTATTTATTTTTGGGACAGAGAGAGACAGAGCATGAACGGGGGAGGGGCAGAGAGAGAGGAAGACACAGAGTCGGAAACAGGCTCCAGGCTCTGAGCCATCAGCCCAGAGCCCGACGCGGGGCTCGAACTCACGGACCGCGAGATCGTGACCTGGCTGAAGTCGGACGCTTAACCGACTGCGCCACCCAGGCGCCCCGAAAGATCGTATGGTTTTTATCCTGTATTTTATTAATGTGGTATAATGCATTCATATTTTTATGTTGAACCATCCTTGTGTCCCAGGGATATATCCACTTGCTCATGCTGTATGGTCCTTTTAACGTATTGTAGGATTCAGTTTGCTGGTATTTTGTTGAGAATTTTTGCATTTATATTCATCAGAGATATCAACCTGTAATTTTCTTTTGTTTTGGTGTCTTTGCTTGGCTTTGGTATCAGGGAATGCTGGCCTCCTAAAATGAATTTAGAAGTGTTCCCTTGGCTTCAATTTTTGGAAGACTTTGAGAAGGACTGGCATTAATTAATTCTTCTTTAAATATTTAGTGGAATTCATCAGTGATACCAGCTGGTCCTGGGCTTTTCTTTGTCGGGAGGTTTTTTTGATTACTGATTTAATCTCCATACAAAGGATAGATTTGTTCAGACTTTCTAGGTCTTCAAAATTTAGTCTTGGGGGTTGTATGTTTCTAGAAATTTATCCAATTATTCTAGGTTATCCAGTTTGTTGGCATATAATTGTTCATATAATTGTTCAATCTCTTTGATCCTTTTCATTTCTGAAGCATTTATTTCCAAGGTAAAAAAAAAAAAAGTTCCTTTTTCATTTCTGATTAAGTCTTCTCTTTTTAAATTTTAGTCAAGAGTTTGTCAATTTTGTCTGTATTTTGAAAAAGCCAACTCTTGTTGAATTTTTCTTTTGTTTTTCTATTTTCTATTTTGTTTATTTCTACTCTAATCTGTGTTAACTTCCTTCTTTCTGCTATGTTTGAGCTTAGCGTGTTCTTTCTCTAGCTCCTTGAGGTATAAAATTAGTTTATTTAAAGTCTTTCTTCTTTTTAATGTAGGCATTTATCGCAGTAAACTTCCCTCTTAGTACTGCTTTTGCGGCATCCCTTAAGTTTTGGTACACTGTTTTCATTTTCATTTGTCTTCAACTATTTTCTAATTTCATTTTTGATTTACTCTTTACTCAATGCTTGTTCCAGAGTGTGTTATTTAATTTCCATATATTTGTGAATTTTCTAGCCTTCTTGCTGCTATTGATTTCTAGTTTTATTCCAATGTGACCAGAATAAACATTTGGCATGATTTCAATCTCTTAAATTTTTAAAGACTTGATTTGTAACCTAATTGTTATCTACCCTAAACAAAGTTCTGTGTGCACTTGGGAAGAATATGTATTCTGTTGATACTGAATGATATGTTCTGTATATATCTGTTGGTTCCATTTGGTCTAAAGTATGGTTCATGTGCAGTATCTCCTTGTTGATTTCGTTTGATTGTTTGATTTACACATACTTTAAAATGATTACCACAATAGGTTCAGCTGACATCCATCTTCTCATACAGATACAATAAAAAGGGAAAAAAAATTTCCTTGTGATGAGAAGTCTTAGGATTTACAACTTTCCTCTGTATCGTAATGTTACCCACAGTCGTCATTCTGTATAGTACA
Organism: Lynx rufus; assembly: GCF_022079265.1. NCBI lineage: Eukaryota > Metazoa > Chordata > Mammalia > Carnivora > Felidae > Lynx > Lynx rufus. The sequence goes on along the minus strand of NW_025814827.1, from coordinate 30,792,604 downwards.
TCTCAGCACTTATAAGTGGAAGTTTGCACCTTTTGATCACCTTCCTCCAAGTCTCCATACCCACCCCCTCCATACACACACTTTGATAATCCCAAGTCTGATCTCATTTTTTATGAGTTTGGGTTCTGTTTTGTTTTTAGATTCCACATATAGGTGAGACCATATAGTATTTGTTTTTCTTCAACTTGTTTCACTTAACATAATGCCTTCAAGGTCCATCCAAGTTGTTGCAAATGGTAGGATCTCCTCATTTTTTATGGCTGAATAGATATATACTTATCTCCCAACTTTTTTATGTGTTCATCCACTGATGGACACTTAGGTTGTTTCCATGACTTAGCTAATGTAAATTATGCTATGAACATAGCAAAGGTGCAGTCAGTCACCTTTCTGAGTTAGTATTTTTTTTACCTCTGGATATAGTCCCAGAAGTGGAATTGCTAGATCATATGGTAGTTCTATTTTTAATTTTTTGAGGACCTTCTATACCATTTTCCACAGTGGCCACACCAATTTACAATCCCACCAACAGTGCACAATGGTTCCCTTTCTCCATATCTGCGTTAGCATTTGTTATCACTGTCTTCTTGATGATTGCCATTCTAACAAGCATAAGGTGATATCTCATTGTGGTTTCAATCTGCATTTCCGTAATGACTAATATTGAGCATTTTTGCATGTACCTGTTGGCCTTTTGTATATGTCCATTGAAATCCTTTGTCTATTTTTAAATCGTAGTATTTGCTTTTTTTGCTATTGGTTTTATGAGTTCTTTATATGTTTTGGATATTAACTCCTTATCATATATGTAGTTTGCAAATACTTTTTCCCTATCTATAGGTTGTCTTTTCACTTTATTGATGTTTTCTTTTGCTGTACAGAAGCTTTTTAGTTTCTTGTAGTCCCACTTGTTTATTTTTTATCTTTTTGCTTGTGCTTTAGGGGTCATACCATGTCACGGAGCTTTCTTTTTGTGTTTTCTTCTAAGAGTTTCATGATTTTAGGCTTTACATTTAATTCCTTAATCCATTTCAAGTTAAAATTCTTAAAGATATGTATTACTTTTTTTCTTTAAGTTTTATTTTTTTTAAATGTTTGTTTATTTTTGCGAAAGAGAGTGTGAGTGGGGGAGGGGCAGAGAGGGAGGGAGACACAGAATCCAAAGCAGGCTCCAGGCTCTGAGCTATCAGCACAGAGCCCGACACAGGGCTTGAACCCATGAGCCATGAGATCATGACCTGAGCCAAAGCGGACGGTCAACTGACTGTGCCACCCAGGGGCCCCTTAAGTTTTATTTTTATTTAAGCAATCTCTGTACCCAACATGGGGCTTAAACTCATGACCCTGAGATCAAGAGTCACATGCTCTTCCAAATGAGCCAGCCAGGCACCCCCTGTCAAGTTTTTTTTTTTTTTTGAGTGGTGTAAGATATAGGTCCAGTTTCATTCTTTTACATGGGAATATTCAATTATCCTACTGAAGAGATTGTCTTATCTCCACTAGATATTCTTAGCTTCCTTGTGAAATATTAGTTGACTATGTACACTTGGTTTTGTTTCTGTGCTCTCAATTCTGTTCCTTTGGCCTATTTGTCTGTTTTTATGCTAATACCAGATGGTTCATGACTGTAGTTTTATAATGTATTTGAAATCAGAGAGCATACTTTTTCAGGATTTCTTTGGCTATTCAGGGTCCTTTGTGATTCCATGTAAATTTTAGGGGTGGTTTTCTACTTCTGTAAAACATTCTATTGGAAATTTAATGAGGATCACACTGAATCTACAGATGGATTTCAGTAGTACTGACATTTTAACATATTAATTCTTCCAATCCATGGACATGGGATACCTTTCCATTATTTGCATCTTCTTTGATTTTTTTCACCTATGTTTTATAGTTTTCAGCAGAGACCTTTCACCTCCTCCTTAAATTTATTCCTAAGTATTTTGTTGTTTTGTTGCTATCATAAGATTGCTTCCTTTCTTGTTCAGAAATTTTGTTAGTGTATAGAAACGCTATCAATTTTTTGTTACTTTTGAATCCTGCAACTTCACTGAATTTTATGTTAGGTGTAATAGTGTTTTGAGTCTTTAGAACCTTCTATATATAAAATCATATCACCTGCAAATAAAGAAAATTTTACTTTTTCTTTTCCAATTCTGATACATTTTATTTCTTTTTCTTACCTAATTGCCCTAGGTAGGACCTCCAGTACTACGTTGAAGAGGAGTAGTGAGAGTGGGCACCGTTATTTTCTTCCTGATCTTAGAAAAAAAGCTTTTATCCTTCCAACACTGAACATGTTATCTGTGAGCGTGTGATATATGGCCTTTATTATGTTAAGATATGTTCCTTCTGTGCCTAATTTGTTGAGGGTTTTTAACATGAATAGATGTTGAATTTTGTTCAATGCTTTTTCTGTGCCTATTGAGATGATCACATTATTCTTTTCTTTCATTCTATTAATATGATGTATCACAATTACTGATTTGCATATGTTGAACCATCCTTGCATCCCAGGGATAAATTCCATGTGACCATGGTAAATGGTCCTTTTAATATACTGCTCAATTCCATTTGCTAGTATGCTGAGAATTTTTACATCTATAGTCATCAGGAATATTGGCCTGTAGTTTTCTTTTCTAGTGGTGTCCTTTTCTAATTTTGATGTCAGGATAATGCTGGCCTCATAAAATGAGTTTGGGAGTGTTCCCTCCTCTTTGATTTTTTGGAAGAATTTGAGGAGTGGTGTTAATTCTTCTTTAAAGGTTTGATAAAATTCACCAGGGAAGCCATACGGACCTGGGCTTTTCTTCATTGAGAGATTTTTTTATTTCTAATTCAATCTCCTTACTTGTAACTGGTCGATTCAGATTTTCTATTTCTTCCTGATTCAGTTTTGGTAAGTTGTGTGTTTCTAAGAATTTTTCCATTTCTTCCAGGTTGTCCAGTTTATTGATGTATCACTGTTCATAGCTTGTTGATTTTCTGTCTAGAGGTTATATCCATTGTTGAAATAGAGTATTTGAGGCTCCTACTATCATTGTGTTGCTGCCTGTTTCTCTCTCCAGTTCTGTCAATGTTTGCTTTATATATCTAGGTCTCTGATGTTATTTGCATATGTACTTATAATTATTATATTTTCCTAGTGGACTGACCACTTATCATAATACACTATCCTTCTTTGTCTCTTGTGACAGTATTTTCCTTAAAGTCTATTCTGGGTAGACGTATTTATTTCCTTTCAGAACTTTAAAGATGTCATTCATTGTTATCTGCCTTGCAGGGTTTCTAAAAAAAAGTCTGCTCTAATTAATATCTTTAGTCCTCTGTATGTAATGTGCCTTTTTGGTTTGACTGCCTTTAAGGCTTTCACTTTACATTTGGTTTTCAGAAATTTGAACATACGACTAGGTAGGGATGTATGTATTGTGTGTAGCATTGATCCTACTTGGGATTCTCTGAGCTTTTTGGATCGGTGGCTTGCTGTCCTTCATTTCATAATTTATGGGAAACTCTCACCTATATGCCTTCTAATACTTCTGCCCGTTCTCTCTTTTTCTTCTGGGATCCCAATTATACATACATTAGTATGGTTGACCATTTGATATTGTTCCTGAGCTCTTGGATGCGCTGTTCTGCAGGCTCTGCACCACCAGCACAGGACACAACATGGGACTTGAACTCCCAACCACGAGATCATGACCTGAGCCGAAACCAAGAGTCAGAGGCTTAACCTACTGAGCCACCCAGGTATGCCCAATTTGGGTAATTTATTATTTTTTTAATGTTTATTTTTGAGAAAGAGAGAGAGAGCACCAGGGGTAGGGGCAGAGAGAGAGGGAGGCACAGAATCCAAAGCAGGCTCCAGGCTCTGAGCTGTCAGCACAGAGCCCAACATGAGGCTTGAACCCATGAACAGTGAGATCATGACATGAGCTGAAGTCAGATGCTTAACTGACTGAGCCACCCAGGCGCCCCTAGGTAATTTCTATTAACCACCTTCAAGTTAACTTTTCAACAGTTATCTTCAACTAATTCTTTCCTCAGCTGTGGCTAGTCTATTGATGAGACTGAAAGACATTCTATATAACTATTACTATGTTTTACATATTTACCATCACCATTTGATTCTTAAAGGTCCCATCTCTTTGCTGAAACTCCCTGTTTATGCATGTTGTTTATCTTTTCCACTGGAGCCTTTAACACACAAATCCTAGTTATTTCAAATTCTCTGATTATTCCAACATCTGAGTCATCTGTAAGTCTTGTTCTGTTGATTGCTTTGTCTCTCCACAGTGGGTTGGTTTTTCCTCACTTTTTTGTGTGTCTCATCTTTTTTTTAATACATCATGTAGAAGACATCTAATGGACTGGGGCCCAGATCATTCCCACTTCTTCCCCCATTGGTAGACTATATTGTATTTGCTTTATCCCTAGCCACAGTGGCTAAGATAGAGTGCACCTGTACCTTAGGGTGCAGTGGAGTTACCTCTCCTTCAAATAAATCAAGTCCTTTCCCCCCTTTAGAGTATGATACAGGTAAAGTTCCCATAGCAGCAGCTGCTCCCCTCTCCATCCTGCAGATTTCTCTTGTCCCCCATCCTGTTCCCAATCTTCCAAATGATACCCAGCAGAAGACTTGGATATAAAACTGTAAGTAGGTGCAAACACCATTTGTATCTACAGCCCCTAGGTGATCTATGCCCTCATCATAGTCCACACTCAACGTTTAATAATTTGTTACATTTTATAGCTAAGTTCTTTTTCACTGGTATGGTGGTTCTATCTTCCTCCCATTTTCTGCCACAGGTAAGCCAATGCTTTCAACCTGTCCCTCCTTGGAAGTGCCTTTATATCCCTAGATGTCAAACTAGTTGACTACCTTGCAATGTTGGCTTTGTGATAGGCTCAATAAAAGTTACGGTTTTGTATATTATCTGACTTTTTATTGTTGGTATGAAAGCAACACTCTTCCCAGGTTTCTACATACTAGGTGTAAATCTGTCCCATCCTGACAATTCTTGAATACTCTGGTTACAAACAGCTCTTAGTTTTTTCATAATATCATTTACTCTTCTAAAGATAACATGTCCAACATCATCATGTACCAAGAACAACTTTGTACCATAGAGTACACATCCCACAGCAATTATAAACAGGTACTTATCCATTATGATGGTCCAAGCTATTGGACTTAAGTTACTATCATTGTTACTCAGGCAAAGCAAGTTCTTCATTGTCACCTATGTTTTGCAGGACTTCATATATTTTACAACTGTAGTCCAGACAGTTCTTAATTTATTGCCACTCAACAAATCACTTATACAATCCTGTGGCAACAACATCTCATACTTGTTTTTAACACAGTAAAAGCAAAGACCATTTCTTCTTTTCCATTATACTCCATCTCTAGCCTCAATATTTTTTCATTTCTCTTCATATCTCTATCCCAAAATTCTCAAGGGGTAAGCACTTCCTAATCCCTTTAATGAATCGATGCTCTAGCACTTCCCAGCTCTATGATCTTCCTCAGATTATTGAACTTCTCTAAAGCTCAGTTTCCTCATTTGCGAAATGAAGATAATAGTTTGAGAAATTAAATGAGGAAATGTATTATCTTTGAAAGGTGCTTGCCTATTATTATACTTTTCTATCATTAATAGCTGATTAAATATTAGATTCATAGCCAACTGTATGAAGACTAAGGTATCTTTCTCCTAGGCAAGCATATAACCCCTATCTAATGCTACTTTTAAAGGAAAACCAAATTAAATTTAAAAATCATTTTCACTTAGAATGCCTTTTCCAGGAATACACTATATAAGGTCTTTCTATGCACTACTAAGTATCTTTTCTTTCTTAACTTTCACATATACACATAGACATATATGTGTGTGTCATGCATTTCTATACCTCTACAAGCTTGATGATTGGCAACTGCTCCTGCTCATCTGGCCTTCCATCTGCAACAGGGACAGTGCCAGGCACAGTGCTTAGCTCCTTTTTTCTTAGACAGACTCATATATTTTACTGACTCTAGAAGAACCAAGCAAATGATCTTATGGCTTTGGTAATTTAAAGACTTCCTACCAGCATGCATTTTCAGCATTTGCTAAAGGTATTGCAGAGTGATAAATTGCTCCTACAAGAACTTGATCAATTTATTTCTCTTGATCTTCAGGTTTCATCCTGTCTACAAACAAAATCCCTAAGAATATTTTGATGCAGCTGCTAGCAGCATCCTTCAGATACTGAGTAAGCATCCATGACAGTAATTTTCAGGCTAAAAAAAAAATTCAAAAAGAAGATTTCTAGATCTCAAAACATAATTTTTAATGTCCATAGGATACTTCTTATGTATGAAGACATGTTTGTCTAAGAAGCATTTGGAAATGCATTAAATAACATTTGCAGATCATGTGGAGATTTTTCCCCTTAAAATAACTTGCATGTGGAAAAGTTCCATAGGTTAGAAGGCAGTCTCATATGGTGAGAAACATATGCAATACAGATTAGTGGAGTTCTAAGTATGATTTATATTCACTATGAATTTATACTAATTCAGCTAAAATGCATACCATTAATAAAGGTGTAAAGGTTTACAGCTTCTTTGTAAATTTCAAGGTCACGGGCCTGGAGGAGCTAGGCTCCAACTTTCTTTTAACTCCAAAACTTTTAGAGTTGCTTTTAATCACCCATTCTGAATCCTTTGAAGAAGTAGGACAATAAGCATCTTGTTTCTAATCTCTACAAATGAAATGGATGCTACTTTTGTGCTCTTCCCATTCTTAGCCATTTGGGGTGCAATAAAGAGCTAGCAAATACATTCACCAACTGATATTTCAAAAGTCAACAAAAGAAAACCCAAGTGCCAGGAAAACAATTTGTTAAATACTTCTACCTTTTCATATGAAAATGCCAGAGGTCCCTGAAGACAGAAATATATCTTATTTTATATTTCAAAGTTGTACCGTAATGCCTATGTGTACAAGAATTATCATGAACTTACTTTAAAAGTAGTTTTATACAAAAATCTCCCTACTATATGGTTTAGAAATCATTTTAAGGGGCGCCTGGGTGGCGCAGTCGGTTAAGCGTCCGACTTCAGCCAGGTCACGATCTCGCGGTCCGTGAGTTTGAGCCCCGCGTCAGGCTCTGGGCTGATGGCTCAGAGCCTGGAGCCTGTTTCCGATTCTGTGTCTCCCTCTCTCTCTGCCCCTCGCCCGTTCATGCTCTGTCTCTCTCTGTCCCAAAAATAAATAAACGTTGAAAAAAAAAATTAAAAAAAAAAAAGAAATCATTTTAAGAAAATAAAAGTCTGAAAAGAATATAAAAATTCCTTATATTAAACATTTTGCTCATTCTTTAAAAATTCATAATTAAGTATTTCCACTGTTTAAAAATATACAGAGGAAAAAAATTTAATGAGAATGGAATCCCCTATGTACATGTATAAGCCTACTGTCACTGATTTTTCCCTGCTGTCATACTCTATTTATACAACCTCTATTCAAATGAAAATGCTTCAGGGAGAAGTTAAGTTGCATCTAACCAGATGCAAAGAGGGTCTTACAAGAATGTATCTGCAAAAAGCCTCTCTTTATCCTTTGCCCTCCTACCTGCAGCTACACCACACAGGATCAGAGGGTACCCAATTTTCAGGACTGTCACAAACACGCTGCAACTATCTCCCTAAGAAGACTTTCTGACAAGTTCTGCACCACTTACACTGAGTCAGGTAACCCTGCAGTTTCAGTAGAAATGGAAAAGACCTACAAAAGGAACAAATTCCACCTTAGGGTCATGGTTCCTCCTAGTTTCTGACCACTAAGGCCACTGTTTGGTTCTACCTGATCTCCTGGACTCCAGACTATTGCTTATTTCAGAAGCATGGACTCTGAAGTCTGAAAATCTGTTTAATTCCCAACCCTATTACTTACTAGCTTTTTGACCTTGAGTAAGTCACTTATATGCTCTGTTCACCAGCTTCTTCATTTTTAACAGTGGGGGTCATGAAACCCTATCTCAGAGGACTCACTCAGGAGAGAATGTAATAAAACAATATACTGAACTTTATTTGGAGAAACATCAAGTATCACACAAATGTCAGTTCAATCGGCACATAAGAACAAAGTATACCCAGAACTTGGAAAATATAACTGAACCTGAATCTAGAAAGGGTAAACATGTAATGTCATTAGTTCTCTGTAGAAGTCATCCATTATAAAAAGGCCATTTGGGGTCCTCTACTCCAAGTCTAATATGGTAATTAGATACCTTAGCAAAAATGATTTATTTAAAATAAAGCTGTAACCTAATGTTATTGAAATTTGTGTGAAGAATGTATTAAAAGAAGATGGCACTACAAATGGATTTTTTATAAAGAAGGGAGGTGCTACAAATAAAAATGTGGCAATATTTAACCAGCAGTGTCCAACAGAAACAGAACCTGACTCAGCAGACATTAGGATTTTGAGAGACAGATATTGTTTTTTGTTTTGGGTGCTTGTTTGTTTATTTGGTGTCAGTGTACTTTTTTTTAAAGTTTTTATTTAAATTCCAGTTAGTTAACACACAGTGTAATATTAGTTTCATACATCACACCATGCTCATCACAAGTGCACTTCCTAATCCTCATTACCTATTTAACCCATCCCCCCACCAACTTCCCTTCTGGTAACCATGGTTCTCTATGGTTATGAGTCTGTTTCTTGGTTTGCCTCTCTTTTATTTTCCCCTTTGCTCATTTGTTTTGTTTCTTAAATTCTACATGAGTGAAGTTATATGGTATTTGTCTTTCTCTGACTTACTTCACTTAGCAAAAAACTCTCTAGCTCCATCCATGTCATTGCAAATGGCAAGATTTCGTTCTTTTTTATGGCTGAGTAATATTCCATTGTGTATATATACCACAACTTATTTATCCATTCATCAGTTGATGGACACTTGGGCTGTTTCTGTACTGTGGCTATTAAATATAATGCTGCTATAAACATTGGGGTGTAAGTATCCCTTTGAATTAATATTTTTGTGTTCTTGGGTAAATACCTAGTAGTAGGATTACTGGGTCATAAGGCAGGTTTTTTTTTTAATGTTTATTTTTGAGAGAGAGAGAGAGAGCGAGAGGGAGCAAGCATGAGTGGGGGATGGGCAGAGAGAGAGAGAGGGAGACAGAGAATCTGAAGAGGGCTCCTGACTCTGAGCTGACAGCACAGAGCCCAACACGAGGTTCAAACCCATGAACTGTGAAATCATGACCTGAGCCTAAGTCAAATGCTCAACCAACTCAGCCACCCAGGCACCCTGATAAGGTAGTTCTATTTTTAAGATGTTCTATATTTTAAAATAAGCTTAATATGCCAGTCTTCACTGCAGTATAATGAAATCTTCTTTCAAGACCAGCTGGTGTCCTTTATTCTGATTCTATGTTCACCAAATCATCTTTTGGTTACTAATTGGATCAACAAAAGTAAAAACCAGACCTAAACTGATATGACCCACAGTGAGACACTATGGGTGAAGCCAGTCTTTCTTCTGACTTCTCAATTACAATATTACCTATTTTTTATTATTAACATTACTTATTATTTTTACCTATAATCTAATTTCAACATTACCTATTTTAATTGTGAAGGTACTTTGCATATATTCAAGAGCCACATAACTGTTCCCATTCTTCTGACTCCATACTTCTTCTAGATTATAATGCCAATGTGGAAAAATACATGTACAAAGTTGAAAATAATAGAATTTTATACATTAAAAAACCCTGATGGTTGTAGTATTCCTATTCTATGGATATTTCACAATAATTTTAAATAATGGTTGTAAACACCACATATAGCAAGAGCCCACAAAGTCACATGCCCACCAGATCAGGATAAAAACAATAAAGAAAGAAGCAAACTGGTTTAAGACCAGGTAATGATGGGAATCATCATTAATGAGAAAGGTGAAATACTAGCCAACAAGGGTAGCCACTACTCAACTCCAGTCATTTACTGCCACAGAACAATGCAGGCCCAATGTTGCTTAATCTTCTGATTTTTTCAAAAGAATCTGGAAGTTAGGATCTGTGAAATATTTCGACTTTCACACATTGGCAATTAATTCAATCAAAAAACCAAAAAACAAAATACACTAAGTAAGCTAATATGAGAGTCAAATAAAACATGAGTATAGCCTGGATTTGGCTCAAAGTCCAGAGTTTGAACTCTGCTCTCCAACTTTGAAAAAGGCTTGTGTTACAATGTCTAAAAACACAAAATATTAGAATATAAGTCAAACTATACAAATGCAATGTACTTTCCTCATAAACATAGATTTATCAAAACTATACATGTGTCACGTGTAATATAAACCAGGAATGAAGGTTGTTATCAATGTCTGCTTCTATATCCATAAAAATAGACATCTTCACTACTCAGACATTTATGTCACATTGAATTTTAATTCTTTTAAATCTGGGATTGACTTACAAAATCAACTTAAAATATTCTATACTTTTTAATATACTTGAGCTGAAAATATGTTTCTTCCTCACAAAGAAAACTATAAATGGGGCGCCTGGGTGGCTGAATCAGTTACGCATCGGACTTCTGCTCAGGTCATGGTCTCACAGTTCATGGTTTCCTGCTCTGCGTCTGGCCCTGTGCTGACAGCTCGGAGCCTAGAGCCTGCTTTGGATTCTGTGCCTCATTCTCTCTCTGCCCCTCCCCAGTTCATACTCTGTCTCTCTCTTCTCTCAAAAATAAGTGAATAAACATTAAAAAAACAAGAAGAAGGAAACTATAAATAAAGCTCAGATATTTAATACAGTATTGAGTCAGTCATGCATGGAAGTAGAGTGATAGTACACAAAACTACCGAAACATATATGTAAAATAATAAAAACTAAGACTGGATTGACATGATAGACTTTATGCACATCTAAACCTCTTCGTATCTTAAATTCAATGAAATGAAAGAATATACTGTAAAAGAATAATTTCAGGGGCGCCTGGGTGGCGCAGTCGGTTAAGCGTCCGACTTCAGCCAGGTCACGATCTCGCGGTCCGTGAGTTCGAGCCCCGCGTCGGGCTCTGGGCTGATGGCTCAGAGCCTGGAGCCTGTTTCCGATTCTGTGTCTCCCTCTCTCTCTGCCCCTCCCCCGTTCATGCTCTGTCTCTCTCTGTCCCAAAAATAGATAAACGTTGAAAAAAAAATTAAAAAAAAAAAAGAATAATTTCAGACTTTCAGTGAAAGCAAGAAAGAGCACTAAGCAGATCACAAATTTTGAGGATTTCTCAAAGTATAGAAAGCATATGGAAACAGATCAGAAAACAAGATCAGAGGAAAGCTCAGTTTTAGACACTTGCAGGAAAAAACTGCTGTGAAGGCAGGCGCAGTTTCAGAGAACTTCAGACTTAGAGTCAGTTGAATAAGGAGCAGATGGAGGTTCTCAGGCAACCATCAGAATGCAGAGGTGCACCAAATACAGCAAGACAGGGTCCTTCCCTCTTTAGATTATGTCAATAAGTAAATGATGGATCAAAGAAGCTACTATGAGCACTGGAGTCCAGGCTACTCTTGGTTGATAATTCAGGCCTTGTCCCATCACCCATATCTGTCTGCTAGCCTTCTTCAACATGTTGGTGGCTAAGGATATGTGCTAACCAGGGAAAATAGTAGGGATAAGGAAGAGGAGGAGAGATGATTTAACAGGATATATGGAGCAATGTTTCAAAATATATTTCTTTAGTTTAACAACTGGCAGAAATGGCCCACGGACTGTGGGATAGAACAATCAGATGATCTGAATGTGCCAATTAGATAAGATGCTCCAACGTAACAGACTCCCATTAACCAGCAAAGAAGTTTTAAAAATAAATAAAATAAAAAAAGAACTTCCTCCCTTGGACTCAAAAAATAGAATTCTTAAATCCTCAAAGCAACCTTATTATGTAACCACAGCATGATTTATTAAAGTGTGAATGCACCCATCCTGGGAGAAGGAGGGGCTAACTAAAATATATTTAGTCTTCACCTAATCAACTTACTTCTCCATCCTGCACAGTCCTCTGAGGAAAATTCTCTTTTGCACTGTCCAGTTTCCCAACACCTACTGTAGTTCAGAATCAAGAGAATGAATGAAGAAAGGTAAGACTGTAGAGCTGAGAGGAAGGAAGGAAGAATTCCTGCTTGCTCTGACAGTTTCTGGACTCACCTTTCTTGTGGAGAATCTGAGTAATGGGAAAGGAATAGAGAAAAATAAGAAAAGAAACCAGGAATACTATGTCTGCCCATTTAATAAAGAGTTGGGGAAAATAGATGAGCACAAAGAAAATCAGTGGACTCCTGGGTGGCTCAGTCAGTTGAGCGTCTGACCCTTGATTTCAGCTCAGGTCATGGGATCGAGCCCCGTGTCACTACATAAGATTCTTCCTCTCTCTCCCTCTGCTCCTCTCTCCTGCTCTCTCCTGCTCTCTCTCCAATAATAAAAAAAGAAAGAAAGAAAATCAGGTTGGGGTATCAAAAAGAGCTCAACCTTTTAGAAAGAGAAGGGTTGCTAAGCAGCCGTAATGTGAAAGAATTGGAGAAAAGAATAAAGAGGACTGTCAGAAGCATTACTATGAATTATAACTTAGATTTTATTTAACATTCTTTGAGAGAAGTAAGTCAAGACTGAGATCTCTTTTAAATTCTTTCTGGCTGCTGGACTGTGCTTCTCTGTATCCAATTCTGCAGGGATGATCCAGCAGGGCCTTAGTATTCACAAAGGTTAGGGACTTGTGGCCAACAGGAGACGTCAAAGGAAAAACAGTATAGGTATAATCAAGAGTTCCAGCACCTATGTGTACTTCTTCCCTTGTCCAAGATATTTATGTCCCAAATACTAAAATTAAAAGGCATTTCTACATAGAACAGCTTTTAAAAAAAAACTTTTTTAATGTTTATTTATTTTTGAGAGAGAGAGAGAGAGAGACAGAGCATGAACAGGGAAGGGACAGAGACAGCTGAAGAGACAGAATCCGAAGCAGGCTCCAGGTTCTGAGCTATCAGCACAGAGCCCGATGCAGGGCTCAAACTCACGAACCGTGAGGTCATGACCTGAGCCGAAGTCGGATGCTTAACTGACTGAGCCACCCAGGCGCCCCAAACAGCAACTTGATCACTAATAAATCTTCCCTCTTTCTCAAACACATACCCCACTTTAAAAGTGTGCTTTGAAGGGGCACCTGGGTGGTTCAGTCAGTTAAGCATCTGACTTTGGCTCAGGTCCTGAACTCGTGGTTCATGAGTATGAGCCCCTTATCAGGCTCTGCAAAGTGTGGGGCCTGCTTAGGATTCTCTCTCTCCCCCTCCCCTGTTCTCTCTCTCTCTCTCAAAATAAATAAATAAACTTTTCAAGCATGCTTTGAAGAATTAGAGGAAGGAATAAAAACTAGTTATTCTAGATTCCATTTCATTTTTTTGGTCATTGTTTTTAACAGAAACAAGTATCTCAAAGATTAATGAAGCTTGCTAGGGATGGTAGTTGAGGAGGGTTCATATATTCTAGTAATTCTCCACTTGTGATTTAGAATAAAATGATGAAGAAATTAAAGAAGCAATTATGAAAACTCTGGTACTTAACCTTCTTTAATAGGTCCCAAGTAACTCCATATTAATACATAACTCTCTGGCAGGGCCTATCCTTTCCTTCAAAGTAGACCAAATTTTAATTTAGGGAATATAGGGTGTTTTTCTTTCCTCACTTATGTATATTGCACAAGGTCAAACATTCTTTACAAGATTATTCAGCCTTCACTGGTAAATGGAAAATATACTTTAAGTCAGACAGAAGTGGCTTACTGGTGCTCCTAAAATCCAGAATATGTTGGTGGTCGCCTCCTCCCACCACTACAAGATTAACTTTGCTTAACACTCTATATTTTTCTATCATAGATACTTCATTTACCATTTCTGCAATATTCTGTCTCTAATATTCAGTCACTTTCTTGCTCCTCCATACTCACTTTTCCATGAAACTATCTTTTCTTGATTTCCTATCTTATCTTTTTCACTGAACTAAATTCTTACCTCAATTTATCAGAACATATACTTCTCTCATTCAAAATCCAATTTGGGGTGCCTGGGTGGTTCAGTCGGTTAAGCATCAGACTTTGGCTCAGGTCACGATCTCACGGTCCATGGGTTCGAGCCCTGCATCGGGCTCTGTGCGGACAGCTCAGAGCCTGGAACCTGCTTCAGATTCTGTGTCTCCCTCTCTTTCTGCCCCTCTCCCATTTGTGCTCTAAAAAATAAATAAACTTAAAAAAATAAAATCAAAATTCAAACTCAAGCCTCAAGCATGTAATCTTCATAAATTAGGCAGTCATGGGGCGCCTGGATGGCTCAGTCCCTTGAGCATCTGACTGTTGATTTCAGCTCAGGTCATAATTTCATGGGTTTGAGCCCTGCATCAGGCTCTGTGCTGACAGTGTTAAGCTTGCTTGGGATTCTCTCTCTCTCTGCCCCTCTCCTGCTCTCTCTTTCGCTCTCTCAATAAATAAACATTTTAAAAAAAATCAGACAGTCACAAACTCAGATTCCCCAATGGGATTCACAAAGGTGTTACAGCTTTGTATAGAGTATGTCCTCAAAATTTTTTAAATTATTATTGCTGAGTTATTATCATTTATTAGATTTATATGGCACTTCTCCAAAATGGCTCACCAATCTTCCTAAGATCCAAGAAAAGGAAGTAAACAGTAATTCTCTCCCCAGTTGACAATTGGAATAAATAAGTAGTATGAATGGGCTCAAAGTTTCTCATGAAATCAGTTACTGTGTTAAAAACTAAAGGCCACAGACTTCAGACCTAGAGGGAACATCCACCATAACCTAACTGGTTCTACTTCAAGCTGCTTCTTCTCTTCCTTTTTTCCAGTTTTAACAGTATTGAAAAAAGCTAATTGCTCCAAAATTTAAACTTGATTTTAGGCAATTTGATGCTAGCTTAAGGTTCTCTGGCCTTTTGGAATGGAATATCCCTGGGAGAGCTAATACTTTAAACTCTCAATTTTACCTTCTGTAAAAGGAGTAAGTTTCGGCTCCTTTTGTGAGGACAAGTTTTGATAATGGATGAGAGAGAGGGCAATTTATGCACTAGCAGTGATGCCATCTCCTGGGAAGGAAGTGAGGAGAAAGGCCTTTAATAGAAAAGCCAGAATCATGAAGACTAACTTTGTCTACTTCATCCTGGTTTTTTGTTTTTTGGGTTTTTTTTTGTTTTTCTTTTTTTGTTTTGTTTTTTGTTAAGAGTAAGGTACTGTGTACTGTGAGAGGCAAAAGCACCCAACCTAGTCCTGGGTTCTACTAGAATGCAAAGCTCTAGGGGCAGAGATTCTCATCTTTTTTCTTCATTACTATTTCTGGCATCTAAAACATTACTTAGCACACACTATGTAAAAATATTTATTAAATGAGTGAGTGAACTTCTCAGAGAAAGTGATTAAGTAAAAAAGAGGGAGCAGGGGTGCCTGGGTGGCTCAGTAAGTTAAGCATCCGACTGCTGATTTCAGCTCAGGTCATGATCTCCTACTTCGTGAATTCCAGCCCTGTGTTGGGCTCTGCGCTGGCAGCATGGAGCCTGCTTGGGATTCTCTCTCCTCTCTTTCTCTTTCTCTTTCTCTTTCTCTTTTTCTCTCTCTCGCTCTCGCTCTCTCAAAATAAGTAAATAAACATTAAAAAAAGAAAGAAGGAGCACATTCCAAGGGAACATAATGTACAAATGCACAGTAGCAATGGTCCAGAGATGTACAGATAGTTCAGCATGGCTGGAGCATAGAACACCTATCAAGGAATATCAGAACATAATTATGGACAGATACAGAGGACTTCAATCATAAAGGGACCTACTGACCAGGCTAAGGAGTTTGGGCTTCATCATGACAAAAATGGAACCATTAAAGGAGTCCAAGAAGAAGAATGGCATGAGCATGTTGAGTTTTGGAAAGATTTCTCTGGCATCACTGTGCAGGTTAAACAGGAAAGACTGTCTAGAGGCAGGGAGACTAGGTAAGAGGCCACTGTAGTTTACTCAAAAAGAATTTTGTATCACTTATTTAATATATATGATGAGCGCGAATTCAATAGCAATTCAATGTTGAGGAATCACCACTTAAGAAATGCTAGAATACCTGAATATTAGTCTAAAAAATTTATTTGGATCCACACCTTGCTTATTAGCACATCTGTGTATCTTTATGATCGGATATTTTAAAAGACAAAGAAAATAAACCAGAAAATTAATCTTTTGTGGTAATTAAAAAATTATCTCAGAAAAAATGAGGGGCACTTGGGTGGCTCAGTTGGTTAAGTGTCCAACTCTTGGTTTTGGCTAAGGTCATGATCTTGCGGTTCATAGGTTCGAGCCCTGCATCAGGCTCTGCACTGACAGTGTGAAGCCTGCTTGGGATTCTCTCTCTCCCTCTCTCTCTCTCTGCCTTTCCCCTGCTGGTCCTGTCTCTCTTGAAATAAATAAACTTTAAAAAATTATCTCAGAAAAAATAAGAGTATCAGTTTATTAAACTGCAATAAAAAAATACCAAAAGGAATACAACAAATTAGGAGAAAGTGATAAAAAGGTGCATTGTGCAAAATGTAAAAGAAGTTTACAATTATGTAAGGGCAACATCAAAGGAGAGAAACTGAAAAAAGAGACACAAATAGGAAAGGAATCATAGGGAAAAATACACAGTTAAAAAATAAAGAAATTTAGTTTCGAGTACTACTGCTTAAAACATAAATTATAAAGTCTGATACTGCCTGGGCTGAACTTCGACCTAGTGACATTACTAGTTGATTCAGTCTTTCTGAAGAATAAGCAGTAATATGTAACAAGAACTATAAAACGGTTCATATTTTTTGACTCAATAATTCTAGCTAGATGAATGTAAAGAATGTAATGAATGTGAGGAAATACTCAGTACCCTAAAAGGGAAAGAAGGAAGGAAGAAAAGAGGGAGGTTAGGAGTAAAGGAGGGAAGAAGGTAAGAAAATAATCTATATAGAGATGTTCTGAGATGTACTATTTAGAATAGTGGAAAACTGGAAATCATCCAAGTACTCCTCAGTAGAAGAATAGTTTTAAAATTATGATATATCAGTAAGACAGGATTTGACACAGCAATTAAAAACACATCTGGTGACAAAGGAGAGCAATTAATTTGGGAAAATGTAAATAAAATTTTATTTTTTTGTATTCTCTTTTCTGTGAAGCCACTTATTTGTGAAAGGGGTGCTTTTTCAGCTTGTCAATGAGAATGTCAATGTGCATCAGAATCTAAAGCTCAATGAAATTAAGAAAGAGTAACTTACTATTTCATCCTGGTCTCTGGCTCTTTCATTCTTTCACAGAACAGGAAATGGATCTGACAAGACCGATTTTCAGAGTCATTTTGATTATTGCCTTAGTACCTGTGCTCCTGTAAGTGATACCAAGCTAGATGTTATATGATTTGTTGCAGTTTCTTACTAAATGCTGAGGTTAAGCTGATTTTTACATTTCTTTGCTTTACCTCTGGGCCTTTGCAATTTAGGATAAAGCTTCAGCTCTAACTTCTGAGATCTTGAAATTCTTAGACGTAAGAAGGGAAAAACGTGGTCTGATGAATACTAACTACTTTTGACTTGACATTCAGATGAAATAAAAGCTCTTTTCTTACTTCTAAAGAAAAAAAAAAGAAAGAATATGAAGGTGATAAAATCTCACTCTTTCTCATCAATCTTTAAAATTCCACCATCATTTTTATGACCTCTTTTGTGGAATAAAGCTCCCATCACCAATCCTAGCACAGAGATCCCTTTCTTGTCATTTAGAATGGACCCACAGCTGCACTACCATTGACTTTAGAGTAAGCACAACCTTAACAGTGAAGCCTAGCACATCTTGGCCTTTCCCGAGTGTATCTAAATGCAATAGAAAGCTTTTTTAAATGTAAGCAGTCTTATCAGTAAGTTCCATAAATTACCTTTCACTTGAAGAAATTCCCACAGAGTTGAAATCAGATGCTATCAAAAAACCAATATAAGTCAGGTCAGCCACTTCAGTGATTTTGTTGGGCAAATGTATCATAAGTACACCAAAGTCTCATTAAAAGTTCACCTCTCCGAACCTTCTTCCAAGTGGTAATCAGCACCAGGATCATTTTCTCCTTTTCTCTGATATGTATGTTATGATATTAAAAATGACACCAGCTTGAGTTAGAAGAAAAAAAAAATTCAAGAAATATGGCTCCAACTGACAGCTTTGAAATCCAGGCTGAGTCCTTGAGATAATGGCATTTCCCTATGGTGGTACTACATTCGACAAATTTTTATTTAACCTTCTTCTTTGCCACAGAAATTACTTCAAATCAAACTTTATGATAAAAAACTAAAATGCATAAATACAATAGGTCTTAAAAATAATCTAAGCTCATATGTTGTCTATATTAGGACATGATGAGACTGAACACCACAGTTCTCAAGACAATGGTAGGTTTAAATGAGTGTCATACAGTTCCTAATAGAAGACGAGAGTCTAAAAAACACTTAACTTCTTTTCCCTCTACATGAACATGATCCTTTTATAAACCTTTGCAGGAACATCGCATCATCCTATTGACTAGGAACCACCTCCTTATTCTGAGTTGCACATTCCTGTCACTGCACTTCAAGGACTCTCACCTCTCCTTTCTCTTCTATACATTCTTTCCTCATTAGATTGTATCTAGTCCTTGGGGCACTTGGTTGGCTTAGTCAGTGGAGCATGCGACTCTTGATCTTAGGGTTATGAGTTCGAGCCCCTGGTGTGTCCAGAGATTCCTTAAAAAAAAAAGAAAAAGACCCTTAAAAAAAAAGCCTATATCTCGTCCTCATCCTCTTTACCAGGGTATCACATTCTATCCTTATGTCTTGGGGCACCTTGGGGCACTTGTGTCTTGGGGGTGGCTGAGTCAGTTGAGCACCTGACTCTTGATCTAAGCTCAAGTCATGATCTCAGGGTCGTGAGTTCAAGCCCCACAGTAGGCTCTGCGCTGGGTGTGAAGCCTACTTTTTAAAAAAAGACACAAAAGCTACTTGGCA
This sequence comes from Lynx rufus, assembly GCF_022079265.1. NCBI lineage: Eukaryota > Metazoa > Chordata > Mammalia > Carnivora > Felidae > Lynx > Lynx rufus. Next base: position 30,773,509 of record NW_025814827.1, on the reverse strand, counting down.
ATGAGAAAGAATGAAATACGGCCTTTTGTAGCAACGTGGATGGAACTGGAGAGTGTTAAGCTAAGTGAAATAAGTCATACAGAGAAAGACAGATACCATATGTTTTCACTCTTATGTGGATCCTGAGAAACTTAACAGAAGACCATGGGGGAGGGGAAGGGGGAAAAAAAAGTTACAGAGAGGGAAGGAGAAAAACCATAAGAGACTCTTAAAAATTGAGAGTAAACTGAGGGTTGATGGGGGGCGGGGGGAGTGGGAGGGAGGGGAAAGAAAAAAAAAGACACACACACACAAAAAATTTAAGTGCCTACCCTTGTCTCTTAGCGGTCTCATATGCTATGTCTCTCCCAGTCTCAACTGGCCAACCCTTCAACTTGCCATCACTTAAATCACTTTGGAAATCAGTCTTCCTCACAAAAACTTTCCCAAGCAACTGGAAGCAAAGAGAACAGTCCAGCCATTGGACTGTTAAACTAATAAACTTACCTTATACCAATCATTGGGTACCACTGCATTCATCATCAAAAATTCTTTTTTTTTTTTTTTTCAACGTTTATTTATTTTTGGGACAGAGAGAGACAGAGCATGAACGGGGGAGGGGCAGAGAGAGAGGGAGACACAGAACCGGAAACAGGCTCCAGGCTCTGAGCCATCAGCCCAGAGCCCGACGCGGGGCTCGAACTCACGGACCGCGAGATCGTGACCTGGCTGAAGTCGGACGCTTAACTGACTGCGCCACCCAGGCGCCCCTCAAAAATTCTTTAAGTAACTGTTTGATCCTAATGAGTTTTCATTCTTTGATTGTTCACTTTACATCACAAACATTCACAGAGGGGCACTCTCTTATATGAAGAACAGATCATGTTTCACACAGAGTTATTTAATAAATGCTTTTTTATTATGAAAGTCTTAAGAGAGATACATACCCAAATCCCAATCTGGAGTGTTCAGTGTTCATTCCAGAAACTGAAAAACACTGACTAATCATCACCAACCCCTATTTCCATGGCTACCAAACAATCTCAACTTCATTGTTGTTGTATCTCTTCTTCCTCACTGATCCCCATTAATACAAACAACCCACCAGATGTCATTGTCATTCTAAGAGAACAAACTTTTAGTATGAAGGAGGCAGCTAGAGGAATCTGGCTTTTCCATTATATCTCCATTTTTACTTACACTTCCACTTTTAATTATTTAATTTCTTCAGTAGCAGTGCCAAGGTAGAAGAAAAGGTAAAACTTCACGCCTCAAAGTACAGATGTATCCAGCAATCATATTTTAATGATTCTTCTAGAAACAAAGGGTAATTATCAAAAAATGCCCAAGATAGGTAACTATTTTTATGTCTGTATTATTTAGTACTATAAAGTCAAGAGACTAAGTTTCAAAAAGAAGTACCATTGAAAAAGGAACAGGATCATGAAGCTGATTAAGACATATTCTAGGCATAAATCACTGGGATTACAACACTGGCATTCACTATTGAGTAGGTTAGGGGACTCCTAGCTATGTGCTTACTTAAGCAAACTGCTATCATTATCCAACTATTTAAAAGAAAATACTTGTACAACAAATAATATGACTACCTCTAGGACCTCTCATACTACTCCCAACATCATCCTTTCTTTTTACTGAGAACAATAGGAATCAAATGGAATTAACTGAAGACTGAATTTTTTAGATCTTGACCACTGTGATGAGAGGGAGATGTGGAGTGCCAAAAAAAAACAAAAAAAAAAAAACAAACAAAAAAAAAACCCAAAAAGAAACAAACAAACAGGAAAAGGGCAAGGGCAACACAGAGCAAATAATGTGGTAACAAGTGTCTTAGTCTCAATGGGGATAGAAGGCATATTTATTGAAGGCATAATGTGTTACTTTTGAAGAAGAGAGGTAGTGTTAACCAAACAGCAGGTGGAAACGAAATGTTAGTGGAGGTCTCATGCTTTTAAAGAGACAGAAGTCAACAGGAATGGCCATAAAACATTTCCACATTATAAAACCTCAGGGGCCCCTGGCTGGCTCAGTCAATTGAGCATGCGACTCCTGATCTCAAGGTCATGAGTTCAAGCCTCATGTTGGCCATAGAGCTTACTTAAAAATAAATAAAATAAAATAAAAATAAAAATCTCAGGCAAGTCCTATTTTGAAAGAGATAGTAACACAAAAACTGAGACTAGAGGGTAACTTTAATCCAAGTAACCCTTAAGGATCAATGTCAATTATATCAGAAAAATGGGTAAGATGCTCTTATTTTTCCTGAGTCAAAAATGAACAGAGTTCCCTTGCTTACAGGTCATTTTAAAAGTCAGTTCAAGAAACTACATATAGTAAAAAAGAATTTTGTCTCTAAAGTCAAACTCCAATTTTTGTACACTTGTATAAGCATTTCATAAACCTGAAACCTGTTTTCTGATTTACTAGAAGTCAGACTCTACAACTTTAAGAAGCACTGTCCCAAAAATACAATAAGCAAAGGAATCACAAACATTATCCCCAGGGCTACAGAACTATAGCAACAACTTTGTGCTGTGACTGAATCCAGTGAGGAGTGAAAGCAATTCCTGTAATTGTGTCGTTACCCTGCCACCCATACCTCAAAGCCTTTTTTTTATTTAAAATAAACAAAAAGTGGAAGTAATCCTTAGAGATTCCCTGCAGTCCCTAGATGATGATATAACTCAATTTCTGCTTCAATATCCCATTAACTCCAAATAAGGAAAGACAACTCAAAATCATTTCCAAGGACATCAAGAGATACTGCAGGATAAGCTTTTAGAATGAAGCTCCTCACAATAATCCACACCACTAAAATAGACCTAAGCAGAGCCCAGAACAGAAGGAAGAATGGTTTCCTCTCTAATTTTCACAGCACTGTGCTTCTTCCAGCAGAGGAAGGTCAAGCTTTGACTTACAAGATTTCCCTAGGTTAGTGACTAGGCCACTTCTCATGGTGGACTTCTGACAAGGAACAAATGAGCCACGGGCAAAACAAATGTCTCAGCAAACTCTCTTTTTTCTTTTTAAATTTTTTTAATGTTTATTTTTGAGAGAGAGAGACAGAGCATGAGTGGGGGGAGGGGCAGAGAGAGACACACACACACAGAATCTGAAGCAGGCTCCAGGCTCTGAGCTGTCAGCAAAAAGCCCCATGTGGGGCCTGAACCCACGAACTGTGAGATCATGACCTGAGCCGAAGTCAGACACTTCACTGACTGAGCTATCCAGGTGCCCCTCAGCAAATTCTTAGAATAGGTGTTCCGCAAGGAACTCCAGCTTGTGTTTTGCAGCCAATGACACTACCTCCAGGTGGGCTGTCCTACCACCAGAAGCATCTTCTGCCCTCTAAACCCACCACGCCTCAGCAGGTTGCTACCATTTGTCACCAATACCACATCTGTGCCCCACCCCCCCATGCAAGGTGAGACCCACGAAAGCCTGGCATCCCCATCGATCCCTGGGGGAAACAGGACTTGCCCACTGGACTGGAACAGCTCTGCTTCACCTCGGTAGCTTTCTTTCCCACATGGGCAATGCAGATTAGATCCTTTGCCCAGGGCCCTGACTACCTCTTTTGCTAGAAGATTATACCTCAGAGTTGCTACTCCAAGATAGTTTACAAATGAGACTTAGATACTATAAAGGAAAAGCTGTTCTTGGGTGACTCTGGGCAAATAAAGAGAAAAAGGATAAGTCCACCACAGTCCAGGCAAAGTGAAACTTGTTCAAAGTTTTAGAAAATGACCCTGGGGCGCCTGGGTGGCGCAGTCGGTTAAGCGTCCGACTTCAGCCAGGTCACGATCTCGCGGTCCGTGAGTTCGAGCCCCGCGTCGGGCTCTGGGCTGATGGCTCAGAACCTGGAGCCTGTTTCCGATTCTGTGTCTCCCTCTCTCTCTGCCCCTCCCCCGTTCATGCTCTGTCTCTGTCCCAAAAATAATAAATAAAACGTTGAAAAAAAAAATCCATTAGAAAATGACCCTAGAATAAATCTTTCTATAATATGCATTATTTGTTAGAAGTGTGAAGCCCGGGAAATTTGTAAGCTTAGCACTTCAGAAAAATACATATTTTTTTCTAAACTTTAAATAGCTACACAAGTTATAAGAGAGCAACAGATTTACAGCTATATGGATCAACTGAGGATGAACTAATAGGGAGAGAATATAGCATTTCTTGGGTACTTTTTCATTATTAGAACTTCGAAGCACTGGATACACAGATTTACAAATTTACTTACAACCCTGACTTAGGTAAGCAGAAACCAGCTTGACATAAACTAATTGTTTTAACATTAAAAAGAAATTCTTATTTCTATGCTATAAATGTTATAGTAATATCACTGACCAGAACATACATACATACATACATACATACACACACACACACACACACACACACACACACACACACACACACGGCTTTGTTTCCTTGGCACGGATGACCTCTACTGACCAAAGGATAAATCCAAGCCAGTTTGACTCTTTTAGGTATCCAAATTTTTTTGTCAGAAGTCTAATCAAAAACCTATTATGTATTTAACCCCTCAACTACCATTCATAAAGTCTATAAACCTTACTACATTACCAAGATAGTTCTATCTACTTTCATTCAAATGGATATGAAAGAGTAATTATTAACTATCCTAGTAAGGAATCTTTAAAATCGCTTAATAAAAAAATAATGCTTTTAGGGAAGCTGACAATGAAAAAATAAAGGAAGAAGAGAATTGCTAAACAGGACTTAATTCTGACAAGAAAGAATAGATTGGTGATGTAAAAAAATGACAAAAATCTTCAAAGAAGCCATCTATGTTAAAGTCAAGTATCTAATCACCAAATAAGATAATTCTGGTTGTATTAGACATACAGGTTAAAGTTAAAGAAAATAGATTACCAAAACTTCAGAGGTAAATTAGATATAAGCCAATGTTCAGAGATCATGAAAGAACAACTTCGGGGGCGCCTGGGTGGCTCAGTCGGTTAAGCGGACGACTTCGGTTCAGGTCATGATCTTGCGGTCCGTGAGTTCGAGCCCTGTGTCGGGCTCTGTGCTGACAGCTCAGAGCCTGGAGCCTGTTTCAGATTCTGTGTCTCCCTCTCTCTGACCCTCCCCCATTCATGCTCTGTCTCTCTTTGTCTCAAAAATAAATAAACGTTAAAAAAAATTTAAAAAAAAGAAAAAAAAAAGAAAAAACAACTTTGAAGTCCCAGAAGACTTTTCAGCAAAATTCAAGCAAAAGTTTCAACTATACAATCACTAACATAAGGGGGAGATCTCAAAGTTGACATGTATTGTCAAGAAACCCTGTGAAGCACCTAAATACTAAAGAACGTGTTCAAACAAGAAACCCTATGAAGCACCTAAACACTAAAGGACGTGTTCAAAACATACAAGAAAAAAAAAATCACATGGCCAAGGTCAAATAGACACAAGACCGGCAAATATTTATAAAAAGAATGTTTGGAAGGTAAAGGCGCAAAATGAGCTTATGTTCACACTCATGGAGGGCAATAGTAGGAGCTCTTCTTAGATGAATAGAAGTGGGGAGAATCAAGAAAGGCAAGGACTACTGTATGAGGCAGAGAAAAAAGCACTCAGTTTCTGTTTCATCTCTTTCTTTATCCAGATTGAAATTCAACTTGACAAGGACAGAAAAACCTTGATTAGAAATAAATAAGGCAAACAAAAGAAATAAATTCCATGTATGTAGTAAGGGACCACTTAAATTAATTCACTTATTGAGCACCTACTATGTCCCAGGTTCTGTTCCAGGCCCTGAGCATGTAACAGTGAACAAAGATGACAAAATCTGTGGTTTCATCACGCTTCCATTCTACTGGAGTCGACAGACAATAAACAAATAAATACAGAATACTCATTAGTGACAATACTTAGAAGAAAAATAAAGCAAGATAAGAGGATAGAGAGGTACTATTTAGATAATCAGTGAAGGCGTTTGTGAGAAGGCATTTAAGCAGTGACTTTAAGCAGTGAAAGAAAAGCCCTACAGGCTAAAGCAACAACAAATGCAGGGTCCTGAGAGGACAGAATGTTTAAGTTGATGGGTAAGCAAGAAGGCAACTGTGGCTAGAATGGTGGGAACAGGGAAAGAGCAACAAGAAATGAAATTGGAAAGATGAACCAACTATAGAGGACTTTATGCTGCCTGAGGGGGAAACCCTTTGGAGTGTTAGAGCAAAGCAGATATGGGATCTGACTTGTACTTTGAAATTATCACTCAGGCCACTGTAGAAAGGGAATATTGAGGAATAAGCATGAAAAGTAAACAAACTAGGATGCTCTTGCAACACCAGGACAGGGATGATGGTGGCTATAAGAGTTGGAAGTCCCCAAGTCTATATAAGCTACATCTCAGAGTACCTAAAAAATGTACAGATGTGTTATTCACACAACCACTCTCAATCATTTTTTACATCTCACAAAAAACAAGAGTGGTGCCAGAAACCAAGAAATAAGCGTTTTCCCAGTTTTCACAAACGGAGGAGAGGAAAGGCAGATTCCATACTCTAGGAGTCAAAACAAGCCTCCTATGAAAAAACAAGCCTGACTGGTTTTATTTCCTCTAAGAAACCATCAAATACTTCCATTTTTTCATATTTCTTTCCGGTACTTATTCTCCACATATTTAATTTTTCAAAGTTGTAATTATAACATAGATACATTTTTATTGGCTACCTATTTTAGATTGCTCTGTATTATAAGCATTACTCTGTGTTGTGATTCTGGCATAATTTTTTAAGTAACTGCAAATGAAAAGAAACAATAAGACAAGTTTGTAGAGGAGGAATGGAATTTCAGGATATTTCTGCTTATTTCCTGGAGTCACAATACACAATACAAATGTGGTAAAGATAAGTTTGGGATGGCAACAATGTTATGCCAGGAAAATAATGAAAAAGAACATTTCTTATCAATATCTCTTTAATTTTTTTAAATGTTTATTCTTTTTTTTTGGAAAGACAAAGAGAGACAGAGCACAAGCAGGGGTGGGACGGAGAGGGGGATACAGAATCTGAAGCAGGCTCTACGGTCTGAGCCAACAGCACAGAGCCCGACGCGGGGCTCAAACTCACGAACCGTGAGATCATGTCCTGAGCCGAAGTCAGATGCTCAACCGACTGAGCCACCCAAGCACCCCTCAGTATCTCTTTTAATAAAAACAGTATCAGAAATTTGAGAGCCCTTTCACAAAGATGGCTAGAAAAAATATTTTTCTTCTATAAATTCTAGGAAAGAGCTTTATTTCTTTATATATGTAACTAGCAAACTAGCTGTGATAAAATGTAAGTAGAAAGACAAGAGGGAGAATAAGATTTATTTGTAGCTAGCTCGTGTTTTCTACTTTGTAGTTATATAATTCATCATAGTCTTCAAAGAGCATAACACTTCATTACTTCCAGTGTTAGAAAAATGTATTACATCTTCTAAATTTTCTTAAACCAATCAGTTTGCTTTGGAATCTTAAATATATACTATCCTTTTTCTTCTTGGGGGTAACAGATACAATTTTATTTCTGTTTTACAATCCAGACAATGGTGCAAATCAACATCAGTTTCACATGTTGAGGATCTAAAAGAAACTATTTGATATTGAAAAACGTAACAATATAAGTGACAGTTCTAGATAAGATGAGTGTGTAAGTTCACAGTTTGAGCCCTCACCCCTCCCCCTACTCCTGCACTACTCATGTAATCATGATAGACAAAAAATAAAAAGGAAAAAAGGGAAAATCCTAGCTGGTGTATTAGCCAGGATTCACTTGCAAGTATAAAAATCCTCTAGTATTTCAAGTGGAATCAGAATTAACACTGAAGTGCTAACATTTAGACGCCAACAAGAGTTGGAAGAGTTGGAAGACCTGGCTCTATGCTAAACCTTCAGAACAAGTCTCAGAATCCATACAGAACTGGCCTGCCAAGGGAACAGCCTCCTCTGTCACCGTCAGAAAGTGAAAGAAGCACAGCACTGCTCTGCTAAGTGCTGGACATAATCATAATTCCTTAGCCACATCCAGGAATTAGGCAGCCACCAGTGTGATTGTTGGTTCCAAACACACAATGTCGGGGCGCCTGGGTGGCGCAGTCGGTTAAGCGTCCGACTTCAGCCAGGTCACGATCTCGCGGTCCGTGAGTTCGAGCCCCGCGTCAGGCTCTGGGCTGATGGCTCAGAGCCTGGAGCCTGTTTCCGATTCTGTGTCTCCCTCTCTCTCTGCTCCTCCCCCGTTCATGCTCTGTCTCTCTCTGTCCCAAAAATAAATAAACGTTGGAAAAAAAAAATTTAAACACACAATGTCTGGGATGCCTGGATGGCTCAGTTGGTTAAGTGTCTGACTTAGGCTCAGGTCATGGTCTTATGGTCTGTGAGTTCGAGCCCCACATCGAGCTCACTCCCGTCAGTGCAGAGCCCACTCTGGACCCTCTGTTTCCCTCTCTCTCTACCTCTTTCCTGCTAGCTCTTGCTCTCTCTCTCTCTCTCTCTCAAAAATGAATAAAAACATTCAAAAAATAAATAAAATAAAAAATAAAACACAATGTTTTAGCTCCAGTTGCAGATCAGGAAGTTGCTGCCAGAATTGTTGGCTTCAGGGGACACAGCCCAAGGCTACAACCTGGGGATCAGAAACAGCTGCAAACTCTAAGCCACTGGACTTGCTCCAGCAAAACTAATGCCATGTGTACTGAACCCTATCCCCACTGAACTCAGTTCTGCATTCAAGTCTCATAGAAGTGAATGTGATTACTACACTCTGAACTACATCAGGAAACCTAGATGGAAGGAAGACTATGTAGTAATTTTTACTTTCCAGTTCATGTAGTAAAAGAAGGAATACTAGAAGGAAGTTGAAACAGATGCTGAGTTATCCTACAGTCATATCCAGGAAGACGACAATAAATTATATGAATTCTATTGTTATACATTAGTTATAATAAATATTCCCAAGGACTATAGATAGAACAGAAACACAAAGCAGTGAGTAAAGCTTAATGGACTCCAAGTCTGGAAGCAAGCAAAGAAGGCCAGGAATTCAGCTTCTGTAGGTTAATGAGAATTACAATTGCCTCACTTAAGGCATGTAATTGGAGCCAGCACATTGCTTTAAACCAGGGAGTGGGCAGAACTCCAAATATGAGACTAAAAAAAGCAGTTTATGTGAAGTTGTACAACAAAAGAGGCAGGAGAGGCCAGGACCCAAGCGAGCCACTTGCTAGATCAATGGCTGGATGTACATTATCACCATTATCATGAAGATCAGGAATCCTGAATTTCCCGTGCAACCAAAATGAGGCAATCATAAAACTGCTAGGCAAAGTAGGGTGAGGTGAAATGGATAGTGACTCTCACTTAAGTTAAGCTCTCAAAACAAAATTCCAATATACATAAAATAAACACCACAATGAGCAACAATATCAACCACTGAGAGATTAACCCACTCAAGACAAAATGGAAATATTAGAACCATCTGAAAGTGACCTCAAACCAAATATGTCTAGAATCCTCAAAGAGATAAAGAAAGGAAAAACAGCCATAAAAACACAGACATTCAAAGTGTAATCTCAGTACTAATCAAGACAAATACAAATAAATCCACACCTGCACTTGTCATTGTGAAGCTGCAGAACATTAAGGCACCATAAAGAAGTATTATCTACCTAAAGGGGCACATGGGTGGTTTAGTCAGTTGAGCGTCCGACTCTTGATTTTGGTTGAGGTCATGATCCCAGGGTCATGGGATCAAGTGTCAACCTCCACACTAAGCGTGGAGCCTACTTAAGGATTCTCTCCCTCCCTCCATCCATACCTCTCCGCCACGCACACTCATTTTCTTTCTCTCTCTCAAATTAAAAAAAAAAAAAAAGTATTATCTACTTAAAAAAAGAAAAGACTGACAGCAGACACTTCATCAGCAATAATAGATGCCTTGAAGATAATGGAGCTATATAAGAAAATGTTAGAAACAAAAGAACTGCCAAGCCAGAATTCAATGCCCAGCTATGCTATCATAAATAATGAGGACAAAATAAAGACACAATGAGTGTTCCACTAACAGATTCTCACTAAAGAACTGATATATCTTAGGAGGTACTTTAGAAAGGAGATCCCAAAGAAGAAAGCAAAATATCCTGGTGGTCCCACAAATAGATAAAGTATATTATCAAATGTTCCTAATTGCAGATTACAAAAAATTATGAATTTTTCATAATTAAAAGTGGTAACATAAATGAAAACATTATGCTACATGAAAGAAGCCAGTAACAAAACCATATATTGTTTATTCCATTTATATGAAATGTTCAAAAAGGGCAAATCTAAAGAGACAGAAAGTAAACTGGTGACTGCCTAAGACTGGGGAACACGGGAGGGAATGGGAAGGAGGCCAAACAAGAATCCTGGGTACAGGATTGCCTTAAAGGGGGACAAAAGTGTCTAAAATTAGAGAGGGGTGATGGGTGCACAGCCCTGTGAATAAACTAAAAAATACTCAATTGTATACTTTAAATGGGTGAATTGTAAACTATGTGAATTCTATCTTAATGATCAGTTTTTAAAAGTGGAATTGGAAAGAAAGAAGATGTTTGTATACATTTAAAATCCTTTTAACTTGGATACAAAATTTTGTAGTTATGTGTGAATGTTAAAAACATAGGAATAACCATTACAAGAACAGAAATGTTATCTATGCTTCTAAAATCAGTAGAGGAACATAAAAGATGATACTAATAATTTTGTCAATCTAAATCACAATAGTAATATTAAAGAAATCAAGAAGAGAAAATACACAAGAAAATGGCAAAAATGAGTTCAAATCTCTCTCTCTCTCTCTCTCTCTCTCTCTCTCTCTCTCTCTCCACACACACACACACACACACACACACAATTGTCTATTAAAAGACAGTCTAACAAGACTAGGTTAACAAAATGCAACTTGAGACACATCTAAAGCAAAATGATCTGGGTGCCTGGGTGGCTCAGTTGGTTAAACATATGACTCTTGATTTCAGCTCAGGTCATGATCTCACAGTTGTGAGATGGACCCCCACACTGGGCTCCACACTGGGCGTGGAGCCTACTTAAGATTCTCTCTCTGCCTCTCTCAAAAAAAATAAAGAAAATGATCCAGAAAATTTGACAATATAGTAAACAAATATATTTTATCAAAATTAAACAAAGAGGGGCACCTGGGTGGCTTAGTCAGTTAGGCATCCAACTCTTGATTTTGGCTCAGGTCATGAACTCACAGTCTTGAAATCTAGCCCTGTTGTACAACATGCTCTGTGCTGACAGGGTGGAGGCTGCTAGGGATTCTCTCTCTCCCTCTCTCTGCCCCTTTCCCACTTGTGCTCACTCTCTCTCGCTCTCTCTCAAAAATAAACATTTTTAAAAATTAAGGGGTGCCTGGGTGGCTCAGTCGGTTAAGCATCCGACTTCAGCTCAGTTCATGATCTCACGGCCCGTGGGTTCGAGCCCCACGTTGGGCTCTGTGCTGACAGCTTGGAGCCTGGAGCCTGTTTCAGATTCTGTGTCTCCCTCTCTCTCTCTCTGACCCTCCCCCGTTCATACTCTGTCTCTCTCTGTCTCAAAACTAAACATTAAAAAAATTTTTTTAATTAAACAAAGAAAAGCTGGTAAAGCAATATGAAGAACAAAACAGAACTTAGGATATAAAACAGAAATAGGAGCAAAATATGGTATTACATAATGATAAAAAGAACACTCTACAAAGAAGATATAATAATCTCATACAATAAATATAGGCTATCAACTGTATAGGAAGCACAACCAGATACAATTAACAAGGAGAAGCAAACAAAACTATAATTGTGAGATTGTAAAACTACAGGAGATTTTAACACTCTGATATCAGAACTGCTGATCAAGCAGACAAAAATTCCCTAAGGAGATAGCAAATTCGAATACAATAGTAAGTTTGATCTTATACACAACACACACACACACACACACACACACACACCACATTCTCATATAAAACCCTGTACCAAACAGAAAAGAACGTATAGTGGTTTTAGGCACACAAAGACATTCATAAAAATTTACTACATATTAGGTCCCAGGGGTAGCATCAACTAATTTCTGAAACCAAATCTCATCCAACCACATTCTTTAAGCACAATGCAATTAGAAATCAATAATAAAAAGTAAAAATAAAACCAACAAAACTATGTTTGGAAAATTTTAAATGTACTCAAAAATAACTCAAGATAAAATCAAAATAGAAATTATGAAATACCAGAGCTGAACAATAAAGAAAGTACCATTTATCAAATCTTGTAAAAATGCAACTAAAAGGGTAAAGAGAGATAGGCAAGAATAGAATAATGATGTACACTATCAGCACTTCTAGTCAACACTGTTTTAGAGGTCCCAGACAGTACAATGAATGGTATAAGAAAAAACATATAAAATAAAAAGGAAATATCAAAACATTAACATTTGTATGTTATCATTACTTTCATTAAAAAATCTAAGAGAACCTATAATTAGAATACAGAGAATTCAGAAAGGTTGTTGAATATAATATCAACTTACAAACATTGGCAGTATTCTTATATTCCAGTAGTAACCAATATGAAAATGTAATTTTAAAAAAGAAACCATTTGCAATAGCAATAAACACTATAGGGCAACTGGAAATAAATCCAATAAATTATGTGTAAGATTCTACCAGAGGAAAGCATAAATTGTATTAAAAACTCAAAGAAGAACTAAATAGAGAGAAATATGTTCTTAAATAGGAAGACTTGATAGAATAATTGTACCAATTCTCTCCAAATTACTTTATAAAAAAACCAACACAATGCTAACAAATGTTCTACAGGGAATTTTTATGGAACTTAACAAACTGATTCTAAAATTCACATAGAAGAAGAACGAGCCAAAAGAAGCCAGGATGATTTTGGAAAAAAAAATGTAAAATAATGAAAATAGTGTGATTTTTAGCTCTGGGATAGACAAACCAAGGGAGAATAGAGAACTCAGAGACAGCCAGGTGTATCTACAGAAAAGTGATATTAGACAGTGGAGACATTCCAAATCAAGGCTGGAAATAGTGTATTTAATAAAAGGTGTTGGGATAATCGGCTGTGCACATGGCAAATCATATCTCCACCATAGAGCCAAACAAAATTGATAGAACCAAAGTAAAAATAAATAAATAAATAAATAAAAACAAAACCCTAAATGTGAAAAGCAAAACTAGAAATTTCCAAAAGAATTATAACATTGTGGTTCTTTTGACCTTCTTTCTGGATTTAGTTTCTAGATTCCAAACAATCCTAGCTGTTCTCCTCAAGGACACCCTGTACTCAGAACTGAATCTCTTTATAATTTGGAAGCTGCAAGCTGCAGAGTAAAGTGGGAACATGACTTTCTTGGTGCTGTTATTAGACTTCTGGTAACACAGCTTACCTAAGACCACACTAGCTCTATTTCTTCACTACAAAATAGGACTGATGCACACTGCACTATCTATTAAACACCTACATCATTTTTTACATATGCTACACTTAAGCCAAGTCTCTCACATTTGGGGCTCAATTGTATAGGGTTTTTTTGTTTCCTCCATGTACAAAGCCTTATTCTTACATCTATTTAATGACATCATTAAACTAGGCCAGTTGTCTTTGTGGTGACTTTTTCAATATCTTCCTATGTCATCAAATGTATTCATTATCCTTTTCTACACTAGGTCATTCACAAAATCAATAAGCATGCCTTCTACAGGAGTCATCCAAGAATTGAAAAAAAAATAACAACACTGATGGAGAAATTCTAACAGGGCAATGCTAGAGGTATAACACAAAATTTCCTGCATTGATTCACTAATACTCATCCACTTAACTGTATTAGCAATTGGTCCCTATTTTTCCCCTGGCCTTCAAAAATACTATGACATGTGGTCAAATGTCCTCCTGAGTTTTGGCTAAGCTCTTCGTATTGCATTTCCATGATCAGTCAATCTACTAAACCTGCCAAGAAGTGAGGTGAGTGTGACATAACTTGGATTTAGTGAACCCACAGTGGTAGCCTCAAATAACTTGGGCTTCTACTTTTAGATCATTTATTAATTTATTAAGGTTATAAAATCACTTATTAATAATTTAAAGTATATTAGAAATTAACATAAATTATCAAAGACTAAATTATGATGACTCCACACATTCATAACATAATTATTATAATCTCTGTGGGGGATATATAATTATGAAAAACAAATCTATCTCCATGATGCGTAGGCCAGAAAATTTCTTTAAAATCTAGCATTCACGGAAGAGAGCAAGTAACTCTAAGAAACAGGCCCCCCCCTTGGGGTGGGGGAAGAGTTTGGAGAGGGTGATAAATGTATAAGGATAATTTGTGTTAATAAGAATTACTGTATTTAAATTAGGAGAAGGAGTACCAGACACAAGTGGACAAATTCTGTACTTCTTTCTAAGGGGAGAGTAAACAACATGTTCCAGTTCCAGATCCAGATAAGAGTTAGAAAACTCTGCTCCAGGATAACAGGGGTGCCCCACCTGAACACAAAGAATGTACCACACGCAGTGCAGCCCAAACACTGAAATTGGAGATTAGAAAATATTCTGCCATCCTCACAGAGCCAGCTTTGAAACTCTTCCTCATATGATCCTCCTGTTCAATTTCCACATGAAACCTCTCAGAAATTTACCTCCATCTATAGCTTTCTTAATGTCCCCAAAATGCAGACTGTTCACTCTGGGACTGAGAGATCAGCTGCCTGTAAAGATACTGTATATACAGAGATGGACCCAGGGTCAAGAATTTTCACTAACCACAAAGGGCCATGAGCTAGAATAAATATTTTGCTACTTAAGGCACCTTTCCAAGGGTTTGATTAATAAGATATTATTAGAGAATTATTAGAGAATAAGCAAGACATTATTATTAGATGTATTATTAGAAAGCTATTAACTACAAAAAACATTTCTGGAGACAAAGAAATGTATTTCCCAACAAACTACACTAGAGGGATCAGACTGTAATACTGGATAGTAGACAATATTATCTTTGCCTGAAGCTCTTTTTTTTTTTAAGTTTGTTTATTTATTTTGAGAGAGGGAAAGACAGCGTGTGTGAGGGGCAGAGAGAGAGAGAGAGAGAGAGAGAGACCCAAGCAGGCTCCACACTGTCAGCATGGAGCCTATAGTGGGGCTCACGAACTAGGAAATCATGACCTGAGCCAAAATCAAGAGTTAGAAACTTAACCTACTGAGCCACCCAGGTGGCCCTGAAGCTTTCACTTGACTGTAAGTGAGAAATGGAAGTACAGAATTCCTAAAAGCTAAAAACTATAACCAGCTGCTTTGCGTGACTATGAAAGTTCACCAGAGTCTAGTAGTGTCTAATAGACAATTTTTTTTATTTTGTCTGCTTTTCTGTAGCCAGTTCCCTTCCATCAGCAGCTAAGCAAAGATAAATGAATCATTCAGAAGTTATGATTATCATTAGATACCTATATTTCTTAGAGCTATCAGTAGAATCTGAAAGCTGAAAGACATGCTAGAAGGCAACTAATGTAACCACCTAATCTTTACAGAGGGAAAAACAGACCTAAAGAGTTCAAGAGCCCAAAGTCTCATGATCAGTTAGTAATGAAGTGGAACTAGAACCCAGATCATGAGGGTCCACTTTTACAGGTATAATCTTGGTCTTCCAGTCTCACTCTTCTGAGTAGGGTATTATTTTCATCCTGTTTAAGCATTATTGACCATCAATGGGACACTGCAATGACATTTGACAAAAGCCTTACAACTCTAGAAAGGTGCAGAATACATTGTGCTTGTATCAAACAGTATTTTGGAACTGGAAGAGTCTTTAGAGACTATCCCTCCATATCTCTGAATCTTATGCATGAACAAACAGAGCTTAAGGGGTTTGCACAAGCTCCCAGTGTGGAGTGCAAAGTCAAAATTAACAACTGACTGCCAGTGGTCTTCACATTTCATTGTAGGGCCTCTCTTTTCCTCTTTTCTAAAAAAAACTAGAAACAAAATACAAAGAAAAAAAAAAGCTTCTGCTTAAGAACAAGAATTTTGTAAAGTGAGGCTATCTGTAGAGTAGGTACAGGTACACCCCAGAGGTACCACAGGTTTGGTTCCACACCACCATAACAAAGTGAATATCACAATAAAGTGAGTCAAATGAATTTTTTGGTTTCCCAGTGCATATAAAAGTTATGTTTACACTATACTGTGACCTAATAAGTGTGTTATAATGTTATGTCTAAAAAAAAAACAATGTGCTGGGGCGTCTGGGTGGCTCAGGCAGTTGAGCATCTGACTTCGGCCCAAGGCATCTCATGGTTCATGAGTTTCAGCTCCACATTGGTCTTTCTCTGCTGTCAGCACAGAGCTTGCTTCTGATCCTCTGTCCCCCTCTCTCTCTGCCCCTCCCCCGCTTGTGCTGTCACAAAAATAAACATTAAAAAAAGCAATGTGCATACTTTAAAACCTACTTTATTGTTTAAAAGTGCTAAGCATCATCTGAATATTAAGTGAACTGTAATCACTGATCACCACAACAAATACACTAATAATGAAAAACTTGGAAATATTGTAAGAGTTACCCAAATGTGATGCAAAGACACAAAGGGAGCAAATGTTTTTGGAAAAATGGCACCAATAGAATTGTTCGATGTGAGGTTGCCATCAATCTTCAATTTGTTAAAACACAACAACAAAACACTATCTCTGAAGCACAATAAAACAAGGTATGCCTGTGTTATTTTTATCAACATTTCTTTTTTTCCAGTAAAACACAGCTGGAAAAGGAACTTATAAATAAATAAGGCCCACTCTGCCTCTGATTCTATCAGCCTGTGGGCTGACTGCTCCCTGCCTATTTCTCATACACTAGACATGGCCAGCGGTTGAGGCCAAGACACAGGACAGGGAAAGGCCTGGCAATGAATCAGTGAGCATAGAAAGGAATGTGCTTAGGTGTGTTCACTCACTTCACTCACTGGACTTCATGTGATGCAAGGCTTTAAGCTATAGAGTGTCCTGGGCCCAGAGGACTTTATGGTTCAAGAATTCCAAAGGATCCTAGACTTCTAACAACTTCTCTTCGCAGAGACATCTTTAGCTAAATGGTTTCTGGGTACTAGCTTGAAAAGCTAACCACCATATTGCTTATTTATTTCAAACACATCTTCCCATAAATAACAGACATTTGAATGCTCACACAACTCATAAATATGCCAGTTATATTTAAGACATTCTATTCATTTTCTCCAAACAAAATCCTTCTAGAAGGTAGAACTTGCAACAGAGTGAGTCAAGTCTATAGGACATCCAAACCTTCTAAACTATGAAAAGACTGAGGAAGACCATACTTGTTCCCTTACTGTGGCATGCTGCGAAGAAAGCTAGTTTCCAATGCAGCATTGGTATGGGAGGCAGGACAGAAAAGACCTGGTTGAAACCTGGCCAGAATCACACCATCACAGAATTATTATTGAATTTATACTGATAAATTGTTCTGGAGGTAGAAAGCTCTTACTCTTCTCAGTTTACTAAGATTTAAAATTAAAATTTCTGGTGTGGAAACCCAGGAAGATATTTAAAGTGTAGTAGTCTACTTCCCCATTTCTGCTGCTTCACTACTGATTCTGTTTGACAGACCTACCTATGAAGGCCTCCTGCAAACAGTTGTCCTGCGGACCTAATACTCCAGGCCATCAGAGAGCTGGCAGATAGTAAAGCTGTACAGAACTGAATGCACCCGCTACTCACCATAGGCCAAGGTGGGAATGGGAAATGCTCATTTGTTAGGGCACCATCAACTTGGTGTAGCATTAACACTTAACTCTGTGAAGTCCAGCATCTCTTTAAAATCACTGTTCCAGTTAATGTATTACTTTTCTCTAATCTACCAGGGATGAGTTACTGGTGTTAATAAGATATTTTAGGGGTTTTGGTCCTTAAAAGGTAAATGGAAACTTAGATGAAATATACATTACAAAATAGTAAATTTGGAGTAAAATCCATTACAGTGTAAAACTTATCTGAACAGGACTCTAAGAAACCCAGCCCTAGACTGCTATTGAGTCTGGAATTTGTTAGCATATTACTTTTGGTTACAATTCTGATTGCACACTAGAAGTCCAATTATGTTTAATATGCAGCAGGGACACATGGTTACCAAGGATAATTCTGCCAAACTGAATGAGAAAGTTCAAGATTTAACACATGTAATTTAGTGAGCACATTTGGCCACTAATAAAATATAATTAGCCCCTTGTCTTTCATTTTAATCATCTTTATTAGAAGAAAAAATACATCATACTAAAGGAGTTTACCATATGGAAACAGCAACTTAAAATGTAATACGCTGTTACCATGTAGAAAATTAATGCATGATGGTTTTGCCAAGTGGAAATGGAATTGAACTTTCATGTTGACGTGAACTTAAGTTGAATTTTGTCTTTTAACATGACTTAAAACACAGGTGTTAAGAATAGACTAACCGGGGCGCCTGGGTGGCGCAGTCGGTTAAGCGTCCGACTTCAGCCAGGTCACGATCTCGCGGTCTGTGAGTTCAAGCCCCGCGTCAGGCTCTGGGCTGATGGCTCAGAGCCTGGAGCCTGTTTCCGATTCTGTGTCTCCCTCTCTCTCTGCCCCTCCCCCGTTCATGCTCTGTCTCTCTCTGTCCCAAAAATAAATAAACGTTGAAAAAAAAAATTTTTTTAAAAAAAAAAAAAAAAAAAAAAAAAAAGAATAGACTAACCAATACAGTACCCAAGTTTTTAGTTTTCCCTAATTACCATGTTACTTCTGTATCTACTTACCTGTTTGGTTACTTAAAGAACTCAAGCTTTTTCTTTGGGATTAATTTGGGTTTCAATTCTACTCAATAGTGTGAAAGAGTATTTATGATTTATAATCAGAGCACGTTTTTAAGATGCTTCTGAGTGAAAATTGCTTGATATATACTGCTAATTAAGTTTTAGTGAACTACTGTCATTACAAAACAGGCAATACTTTATGGATGAAGTCTTTATTATGACCACTATATAATGTCTTTTCTATTTGGCCTGCTAATTCATGCTGTGATGCACTGTAGACAGTGCCTTTATGAAACAAATTCTATACAATTATCACAATCTTAAAAGATTAAGAGTCCTGAATACTTTACAGAAAGATTCTGGAAATCACACAGCTCCCTCCTAATTGTTTTAAAAGGCCATTTCTTAGATCTTCTGGACTCATAAAATCCTCATTTGCCCTCTATCCCTTTCCAAGAAAATATTAACAAACTGCATTGACCACAGTTCTTTCAACAATGAAATGCAAATTGAAAAACCTGTGAAATGAGAATCCAATACTTAATACTTATCACTCACTGATTGCTGGCTCATGACTTTCTTCTCTTCATATCACATCACACTGAAGAGCATAACCACTTAGAAATCTTTCTCAAAATGTGCTCCTTGGAACACTGGTATTCCACAAAAATGTGTGTTCATCATAAAACACAAAAGATGTTAGCAATATTTATTTTAAAACTTACTTTAAATATGTCTAAGAAAAACACTAAGAATCTTTACAGGGTTATTACTGTATGCACATCTTTAAGAAATTACTCACAACCCCAAGAGAAATAAAAACATATTTTGACACACAAAAACCTGTACACAAATGTTCTTAGCAGCATTATTCATAACAGCCAAAAGGTGGAAACATTCCAAATGTCCATCAACTGATAAATATGTAAATAAATTGTAGTATTTCCATACAATGGAATATTATTCAACAATAAAAATGAGGTACTGGTACCTGCTGAATTATGGATAAACTTTGAAAACATTAAGTGAATGAAAGATCTCTTATTGTACGATTCCATTTATATGAAATGTTCAGAATAGGCAGATCTATAGAAACAAGTAGATCAGAGGTTGCCAGGGGCCTGGGGTGGGTGGGGGACTGAGAAGGAGGGGTTGGGTGGTGACAGCTAAAGAGTGCAAGGTTTATTTTTGGTACAAAGAACACATTTTAAAATTGAAGTGGTGATGGAATCACAACTCTGAATCTACTAAAAGCCACTTAATTATATGCTTTAAATGTATTCT
The DNA here is from genome assembly GCF_022079265.1 of Lynx rufus. Taxonomy (NCBI): domain Eukaryota; kingdom Metazoa; phylum Chordata; class Mammalia; order Carnivora; family Felidae; genus Lynx; species Lynx rufus. Next base: position 30,753,377 of record NW_025814827.1, on the reverse strand, counting down.
ATGGTATATGAATTATGTTTTGATAAAACTATGTTTGAAAAGAAAAATAAGTACTTAAACAGATACTTCACTTTAAAAAAAAATCTAAAAATCCATCAATAAACATACGAAAAGATGCTCAACTTTGTTAGGGCATCAGAGAAATACAAATTAACACCAAAATGAGACAGCATCACACACTACCATAATAACTAAAAAGATGGAAAACAACATGTGTTGGTGAGGATGTAGCATAGGGTACATACACCATTGATAAGAACTGAAGTTGTACAGGCACTTTAGAAAGCTATTTGGGGGGCGCCTGGTAGCTCAGTCGGTTGAGCATCTGACTTCGGCTCAGGTCATGATCTCGTGAGTCACGAGTTCGAGTCCCACATCGGGCTCTGTGCTGACAGCTCAGAGCCCGGAGCCTGCTTTGGATTCTGTGTCTCCCTCTCTCTCTGTCCCTCCCCAGCTTTCGTTCTGTCTCTCTCTCTCTCAAAAAAATAAAATTAAAAAAAAAAAAGAAAGAAAGCTATTTGGTAGGGGCACCTGGGTGCCTCAGTCACTTGAGCATCCAACTCTTGATTTCAGCTCAGGTCATCATCTCAGGGCTGTGGGATTGAGCGTCAAGCTCCATGCTGAGCATGGACTCTGCTAAGATATTCATCCATTCATTCATTCATTCTCTCTCTCTTTCTCTCCCCACCCCCCACCCTGCCCCTCTCCTCTACTCATGCATGCTCTCTCTCTCTTAAAAAGGCCATTTGCTAGTACCTATTAAAGTTGAATATAAATGTACTGTAGCATTTGGGAATTCTACTACTAGATATATTATACAGAGATAGATATGTATATATAAACAGATGTATCAATGTGTGTGTGTGTGTGTGTGTGTGTATATATATATATATATATATCATATATGCACACCAGAAAACATGTGTAAGAATATCCATAGCAGCACTATTTGTAATAGCCCTAAACTGAGAAAATCTCAAAACTCCGTAAAAAACAAAATGAATTTGGAATTATGGTATATTTACATAGTGGAATACCACAGAGTAATAGAAATGAACTGATACACACAACAACATGGGTAAATTGGACTAATGCTATGCTGAGAGGAAAAAATTGACACGAAAGAATACATATTCAAATAAGGCAAAAGTAATCTGTGTACTTACAAATTAGGATAGTGATTACCTTTGGGCATAAAAAAAAGGTAGTGATGAGGGAGAGGAGTGAGTTATGAGGGAGCTTCTGGGGTGCTAACATTACTTCTTTTTTTAAAATGTTTATTTATTTTTGAAAGGAAAAGAGAACAAGTGGAGGAAGGGCAAAGAGAGAGAGGGAGAGAGAGGGAATCCCAAGCAGGCTTTGCACTGCCAGCACAGAGCCTAATGTGGGACTCAAACTCACAAACTGTGAAATCATGACCTGAGCCGAAATCAAGAATTGGACGCTTGTCTGACTCAGCCACCCAGCCACCCCAGTAGTATTTTATTTCTTGATCCAGGTGCTAGTTACATGGATATTCATTTTGTGATAACTCATCTAGCTGCACACTTACTAGGTGTGTCCTTCTGTATATATATTTAATACTTTAGCTTAAAAGTTTATTTTTAAACAGTGAAGAGATAAAAAGAAATAGTGCACAATAGCCCTATACCTGACAATGCCAAGAATATCTGATCTGTCATTTATCAAGAGTATTTACTGACACACTGTTACACAGAACATGCATTGCCAGTTCAATGCATGCTGGTCTATGTTATGAATACTGTCATTTTATTTCAACATATTTGCAATGTTTTATTTATAATATGAAATAATGATACCACTCTTAGTTGTGGTGAGCTATGGCTAGTATCAGCTAATCTATACATGACGCAAACAAGCAAAAAGCCAAGCCCCTTCAATGTGAAAATAATCATAGCACTTGGTTTCTAAAAAATTGGAGGGTGAGATGCCGAACATTAATTTATAATTTTCAGAGGTGTCTACATCAAGAGCAGATTATTGTAAACCTGCAGTTCATGTTCTTCCTTTTGTTTCAAAAAGCCTTCCTTTTATAAATGGGCTTAAGCTGCAACAAAACACTCCCAACAAAATAAATGAACAGATTTGATGCTACATATGCTATGAAGAGGGACTGAGCAATAAGGTTCCTAATAGTAAAATAGTAGATATATACAAAATACAAAACATTGCTTTCATTTTTTTATTTATTTATTTTTGAGAGAGAGAAAAAGCGAGCAGGGGAGAGGCAGAGGGAGGAGAGAACCACAAGCAGCCTCTGTGCTGTCAGCGCAGAGCCAGACATAGGCTCAGACTCACACATTGTGAGGTGAGATCATGACCTGAGCAGAAATCGGGAGTCAGACGCTGAGCCACGCAGGTGCCTCTATTGTTTTCATTTTTAATGTAGTTTCACTTCTGTATTTGAAAACCAAAAAATCATTATTTAAAACATTTTTTATCTTGCAATTTCTTATTCTTTTTGTTCTTAAATTTTTATCTGTGGGTTAAAACCCATTTAAAAAAACAGAAGATTCAAATTCTTTTTTTTTATTTTAAGATTCAAATTCTGATCATTCTTGTAATAACTCCTCTGTAAAACTGTTTTTTGCTGTATTTTAATCCATGAACTAATTATACTTCTCATGTATTTCATTTTACATTTTAACATGTTTCATGGTCAATACATTTGGGAAACTAGGACCTAGAATTATCTTCTTAATTTTAAAATACCCCTAAACCTGAATCCACAATGGCTACCTTCTATTGTGTCACAAGGTTAAAAATTGTTTATTCATTCATTTAATCCCCTCCCTTTATTTTTTTAGTAACCATTCGCTACATGCAATAAGGAGTGCAATGAAATATGCAGGAAGTTCTCCAGAGAAAAGGAGGCGGGGGCGGGGGGAAGTTGGTACTTACGACACAGCATAGATTCATAAATGGGGAACAACTGAAGCAAAGATCAAAGGTGTAAGCATACTGAAAAAGACTAACGTTTAGTCTCAATGGACATAAGCCAGTCAACTCTATGCCCAATTGCCAAATAAAGAAGGTATTTTACATAAATAGTCTTTTAACTGTAAATAGGGGTCAAAGATTATGCTTTAAAAAGTAAACTTCAGGATTTTGTAGTAGCTTTTAGCACTCTAAACTTCACTTAAAACATGTAAGTCTAATATTTGAAGTTTACACATTTCACTTTTATATGTTTCCAGTAACATATAATGTATGAAAATTGAGGAATACCTCAACTTTTGTATGACCCAGGTAGGCTGCTGCTTCTAAAGCTAAACCCCATTTCTTCCCTGCCATTTTGAAGCATGAAAATGGGATTCAATATACAACTTGACTTATATTCACTATTTGGCACCATGATAAACACTGCAAATACATATTTTAAACTGACCCTTCTAGATACACAAGAAACTAGTACCAACAGTAGCCTCCAAGAGAACAAGCTCAGAGACCGTAAATCAGGGATGGGATTGATCAACTTTTCATTCTATACGTTATTGTTCTGTTAAAAATTGTAAGTCAACCTTTTCAAAAAATACTATGATTACATCTTCTGTATCATGTTAAACACACAGAATAATGTTTGCATGCATTAATTCTCTTCAAGGAGAGCTGAAATCCAAATCTCCTCAGATGTTTCATTCCTATGTCTCTAGACCAAGCCTCCTTTCTTCTTCCGAAGACCCGAACCCCGACCTCTTAAAAAGTGTAGTTCATGTCAAAAACACTTAAAGGATTCAAAGTATGTCGCAAAAATCTTCCCTACCAACCAAACATTCAAGAATAATCCATAAGCATGAATATAGATATGTTCTATATTGTGATCTATTTCCTTCATATTAAGAGCTAAAGCTTCAGAATTATTCCTCTTTAAAGAACTGTGGATTATTTGATTATATGAAAGACCTAATAGATGTTTAAATTATTACTATCACCACAGTACCCTGCAAGTAGCAGTGCTTAACAAGCTTGCTTTCTTGAAAAGCATTTTCCCCTTGGGGCACCTCGGTGACTAAGCTGGTTAAGCAGCCAACTCTTGGTTTCAGTTCAGGTCATGAACTTGGGTTCTTTGAATCAAGACTGGCATCAGGCTCTGTGCTGACAGCACAGAGCCTGCTTGTGATTCTCTCTCCCTCTTTCTCTGCTCCGCCCTGGCTCTCACGCTTTCTCTCTCTCTTAAAATAAATAAACGTAAAAATAAATAAATAAATAAACGTTAAAAATTTTTTAAAAAGAAAAGCATTTTCCCCTAAAGTATACATACTTTGAGACAAATCCATCAACAAGATTACATCTGTTTTGATCAGAAAATACAGAACATCAATAAATACTTTTGCTAAGCATGCTAGGAAAAAAAATGGTAACCATCCTTCTTTCCAGTTGCTACTTACATTTTAAATGACATATTTGGGGAGCAAAAAGACATTCAGTTACATCAATGTACAATGTGGCCCCTCAATTACCAGTAGATGACTCAAGGGTAAAATCTTAGAGGGAGGCATCTTAAAACAACAATCACGTTGTTTTATTAGTATTTAAAGATTAAAAAAAAAGAATGTAAGTAACAGAAATGACTTTAAAAGTCCTAAGCAGGTAGATCATACTCCTCGCTACTACTTTCCAAGGTGTTCAAACAGAAATTTCTAAACGTGTTGTGTGAAAAACAACTACTGCTAAGTCATTTATATCATAAATTGTAAATCCAAAATACCACTAGCTCCACAATATGCAAATGTACAATCTAATTTCACTTTAAATTACTCTCACTTCCTTTCTTTACTAGACTCCCAACAGGAAAGAAAATGAAAGAGTACAAAACAGGAAAGAAAATGAATGAAAAGAAAATGCAGGAACTTCAATCAGATCTGCATGACTCATGTTGTGTAAATTGCAAATTTCTGATTTCAAGCCTTTAAAAAAAGAAACTTCAAGGACCCTTTAAATTATGTTCAAGTCATATGCCTGATTAGACAATTGAATCACTTTACTGGACTATGTTTTTTTTCTTGATGCAGATCTCTTGCTGCCACAAATGTTTGTTCAGTGTAAATGGAGTGATGAAGATTGACCTTTCTAGCTGAGCAGCTGGCTGAACAGGATTTTAAACGGTATGCTTAGGATTTTAGTTCACTCAATTTAAGGCAAAAGGAAGTGAAATAAAAGTTTATTGAAGAGAGATCCTACATATCTAATTTTTACTCTAGGAATTTTAAAGTCTCTGTCTCACCCCTTTTGACAAATTCAGCATCTCTCACGAGGGTGAAGTGTAAACCAGAAGTAAAACATTGAACCACTACTGTCAGAAGTTAGGGGCTCCAAAACAGAGTAACACCTCTGTCTTTTATTTTTATTTTTTTTATATATATGAAATTTATTGACAAATTGGTTTCCATACAACACCCAGTGCTCATCCCAAAAGGTGCCCTCCTCAATACCCATCACCTACCCTCCCCTCCCTCCCACCCCCCATCAACCCTCAGTTTGTTCTCAGTTTTTAACAGTCTCTTATGCTTAGACACTTCTCTAAAGAAGACATCCAGATGGCCAACAGGCACATGAAAAGATGTTCAGCGTCGCTCCTTATCAGGGAAATACAAATCAAAACCACACTCAGGTATCACCTCACGCCAGTCAGAGTGGCCAAAATGAACAAATCGGGAGACTATAGATGCTGGAGAGGATGTGGAGAAACGGGAACCCTCTTGCACTGTTGGTGGGAATGCAAATTGGTGCAGCCGCTCTGGAAAGCAGTGTGGAGGTTCCTCAGAAAATTAAAAATAGACCTACCCTATGACCCAGCAATAGCACTGCTAGGAATTTATCCAAGGGATACAGGAGTACTGATGCATAGGGGCACTTGTACCCCAATGTTTATAGCAGCACTCTCAACAATAGCCAAATTATGGAAAGAGCCTAAATGTCCATCAACTGATGAATGGATAAAGAAATTGTGGTATATATAGACAATGGAATACTACGTGGCAATGAGAAAAAATGAAATATGGCCTTTTGTAGCAACGTGGATGGAACTGGAGAGTGTAATGCTAAGTGAAATAAGCCATACAGAGAAAGACAGATACCATATGGTTTCACTCTCATGTGGATCCTGAGAAACTTAACAGGAACCCATGGGGGAGGGGAAGGAAAAAAAAAAAAAAAAAAAGAGGTTAGAGTGGGAGAGAGCCAAAACCTCTGTCTGTTAAGAATTAGTCCCATCGAGAGAGCCAAAGCATAAGAGACTGTTAAAAACTGAGAACAAACTGAGGGTTGATGGGGGGTGGGAGGGAGGGGCGGGTGGGTGATGGGTATTGAGGAGGGCACCTTTTGGGATGAGCACTGGGTGTTGTATGGAAACCAATTTGTCAATAAACTTCATATAAAAAAAAAAAAAGAATTAGTCCCATCTAGGGACGCCTGGGTGGCACAGTTGGTTAAGTGTCCGACTTCAGCCAGGTCACGATCTCGCGGTCCGGGAGTTCGAGCCCCGCGTCGGGCTCTGGGCTGATGGCTCAGAGCCTGGAGCCTGTTTCCGATTCTGTGTCTCCCTCTCTCTCTCTGCCCCTCCCCCGTTCATGCTCTGTCTCTCTCTGTCCCAAAAATAAATAAATGTTGAAAAAAAAATTAAAAAAAAAAAAAAGAATTAGTCCCATCTATTTTCCTGTTCTCGGCGGTGGGGGGGGGGGGGGGTTGGTTAACAGAAGGGAAAGAAAAGAAATTGCTGTGCCCTTAAAGCTTTGTCTAGTACCTTGACTCATTCCAGTGTCTTTTCACTGATTTTCTATTCAATAGCACTGACATGATACTTTCATTTCTTTCTTTTGTACCTCATAGCCTGACAAAGGAGTCTTGAAAACTCACTACTCTGGATAGTTAAGACCACACATATTTTCAGCATTTTGCTAAATTTTTACTCTTCCTAATCCTTGTCTCCCTCACCAATTACTGTACACTCCTAACTCAGCCCATCACTCACTAAAATCATAAATATAGGTGACTCAGGCAGCTTCCTGAGAAATTACATACTCAAATCTGCAGAAACAAAATTCCAGTATATCTAATTGGAAGAGGAGAGAGCCTACATTTATGCAATTTCTTTTAGACCTGCTACCTGATTGTCAGTCAATGCTAGCACATGAGCAAGTGCTAATTTGCATAGCTGATAGGAAGCTGAGTCCAATCACTTATTCACAGCAGGCACAGTGCTAGAAGCTAAGGATGCAGAGATAAAAGACTCAGACTCTTCATTCAAAGACTTCAAAGTCTAGTGGAAGAGAGAGCCACATAAATTTACAATCACAATAACATTATAGATGTGTCATGATAGGAGTATGTCCAGAGTGGCATGGAAGGACAAAAAAACAAGCACCTAACTCAAGTTTAAAAGAATTGGGGAAAGTTCCAGAGACTCTAATGCCAAGATGGCATTAGAATCAAGTCTGCAGAGATCCTTAGGAGGAACAGGGGTGGGAATGTGGAGGCAGGGCATTCCATTCAGAGGGAAGCAGCATGTAAAAAGACACAGATGTTTGGCTTGAGATGATGGCAAGGTTCTGGAAATAGAGTGGTGATGGTTACACAACATTATGAATGTGCTTAATGCCACTGAATTGTATACCTTAAAATGGTAAATATTATGTAATGTATATTTTGCCACAAGAAAAACAAAAAAAACACAGATATGTGGTAGACAGCAGAAATACCAAATAAGGTATCTGTAAGGAAGACTAAGTGGCAGGACAAAGAATGGAAATATACCATGGCTAGACATAAAGGGCTATGTATTCCATGCCTAAAGAGGCTAATCAGGGGGACTGGAGCTTCAGAAGGACTGGAAGCTTCAGGAAGGATTAGGAGGCTATACATAATCCAGATGAGAAATGAAGGTCTGAATTCTGAGAGACAGTGGAGACAAAAAGAATGAATAGATTTCCAAGACAGCAAGACAGAAGAATAAAGAGAACATGGAGGTTAAATGTGAACTAACGGGAGGAGTCTGGAATGCCTCTCAGGCTTTTGGCCTGAGCAAATGGCACCTGAGCGATGGTGCCACCATCTATTTAGGGTGAAATCAGGGTAATCTTCGAGTTGGATTGGGGAACATGGTAACTTCTGCTTTCACCAGTCAAGTCTGAACCCTTGTGAATAAAGAATGAAGACCAGCAGTTAACAGGAAGTGCAGGACTTTTTCAGTCAGTCTATGAACTTGGTGCTTATTTCTAGGACCAGGCAGCAAAGCATGGCCCAGATCTGAGGAGGAAGCCATTTTTTTCCCATTTCTAAACAGAGCCCAGCACCTCTCTATCAACCCCAAATTAAGGACTTTGATCGACTCAGGAGGCAGCTTCTCTAGCAAGGCCCTCAGGTTGTCTACAGTACCTTCAGTGTGGCTTATCAAGGACAGCATCTCTCAACAAAAGTGAGCCAAAGATGAATAAATAACATAGCTGGCACTTCATGGTGGCGATTGTTGAGATTTAGGTCTCTCAGAAGTAACTAGAGAAGTTTCATAGGATGAACCAAAATCTGACAGGGGGGAGGGGGAGGGGGAGTAGGTGTTATTATCATCTGGAGAATATAAAAAGGACCTATTTTATTCTCCTGGGCTACTGAGGCCTGAGATTACCAGTTATACAGTTTAGCAAAAAGCGAAATCATATTATTCACTGACGATTTTGTAGACTACTTTTGACAATTAACAACACAGTGAGCATCTTTCTAATGTCATAACATTCTTCTACAACTTCATGTTTAAAGAGGAATAGTATTTGATTATATGCCATAATTTATTCTACAAATCCCCTATTGGACAGTTTGGTTTGAATGGAGCTTTTCAAGCAAATTTTGTCACCAGTTAATCACAGGTTAATGACACTTAGGAATATCTAAACATTTTATTTGAACATTCTTTGCCCATAAATTTCCCTTCATGTTTAATTTTTCAATAACCAACTAAACAAATGCACAGCAACTTACTGGCCCTGATTTTTTTAAGAAGAAAGTAAATTGTTGTTGCGGGTGCATTAATTTTACAAAGCCACTAGTGTACCATATTGTACAGTGAAAGAGGCAGGTAATTCACTATATGACACCCTGGTGGCACACAAGAATAAATGCATCTCCAGTAAGTGAACCATGTGCTCTCTGTCAGCAGGATCAAGTGTATTATTTTATATATCCTTTCCTGTCCCATGGATGCTTATTGGTCCCTCTCCAAGTTAGCAATAAAGTCAAGCAAACAAGCCTCTCTCTACCTGTGCTCATGCTGTTCCTTCTACCTGTAATGTCCTTCCTCCGATTTCTCTACCCAACCAGTTCCTACTTGTCATTCAAGACACTTCAACTGTTAACTTGTTTCAGAAAGTTTCCCCCCATCACACTCATCGTTAGCTAAGTGTTCCCAAAATGTCCTGCCTACACTACTGAATACTTAGCACAGTTTATTATGGTGATCTGATATTCATCCACCAAATGATAAGCCTCTTTAGTTTGGGACCGTGGCTTTCACTTTAACACCTCCAGGGCCTAGAACACTGCTTCTTTAAATGATTACTAAAAAGAATGCTGTGATGTAAAAAGTGCCACAAAGTCTCACCTGCTTATCAATACTCTTATCACAAGTAATGTTTTCTTTTTTTTAAACTGTGAATACTAGTTTTATTTAATCCTGCTTCCATTCTCCATTGATTTATTTTTATTTTTATTTTATTTTTTTAATATAATTTATTGTCATGTTAGCTAACATGTAGTGTATACAGTGTGCTCTTGCTTCAGGAGTAGATTCCCATGATTCATCGCTTACATACAACACCCAGTGCTCAACCCAACAAGTGCCCTCCTCAATGCTCCTCACCCATTTTCCCTTCTTCCCCACATCCGCCCATCAACCCTCAGTTTGTTCTCTGTATTTAAGAGTCTTTCATGGTTTTCCTCCATCTCTGTTTGAAACTATTTTTCCTCTTCTCTCCCACCATGGTCTTCTGTTAAGTTTCTCAAATTCTACATACAAGTGAAAACATATGACACCAGTAACATTTTCTATTGAGAGAATCAAGCAACATGCCTAACTAAGAAAGCTAAGTACAGTGTTCTAATAAAATATAACAATAATTTGACAATGCATAATCACTGTTGTGATACATGGTAATTAAACAAACAATAAGCAATTGTATAAATTACTACTATTGGTAGCTACCAGGAATGCAGTGGGATGGCATTCAGTGACCAACTTCGCCCTCCATCAGAAATAATACTGACCTCATCTGACTCTGCTTCCATCTAAATGTCCTAAGCCCCCAAACTGTCCCCTACTCCATCAGACCTTTCCCTCATTCTCCACACTCTATATTGAAATGACTATTTCCTTAGGAAATGGGGTTCAGCTGAGAGATTTCTTTCTCTGCCTTTGTACTGAGCTATTACTATTATGAGCCTTATATTCTGCCATTTCTTCCTGGGATTTTTAGGTAGAGACACTTCCTTAAAGGGTTATAAGAACCTCAGACTCCCCTCTTTCCTTCCCAACATGAGGGTCTTTTTAAAATAGGTGCAATAGGTTGAATGGTATGAATGTCCCGCCTCAAAAATCTCACCCTTAGATTATGAGACATTCCATCATTTACAGATTGATTTGGGTTAACTAATAAATACTCACCTCTCCTGCCACCAAAAAAAAAAGCAAACAAACTAACCAAGACAGGTTTATTGGTCACTGGGATGGTACAAAGCAATGATACTTAATATTTATAATTGTATTATATTTAGTAACAATAATTAATCATACCAAAGGGATAGTTTTGAGGGAATGTGAGGAAGGGAAAGAGCAAGTGGAACTGCTATAATATGATGACAAAAAAATCTCTGCTGATGAGAGAACAAGGAATGTCAATTGGAAGAGGAAGGAAACTAGGTGAAGCCCAAAGATAAACTTCAACTTTCCATCTACAGCTCTCCAAGCATCCTCCTTTCTTTCCTTCCTCTCTGAAGGCCAATTTCTGTCCCCAACACCTGCCATGTGAAGAGATCATTTAACTTTTGTTAGTCTTAAATGTTACACACTCATTTTCACAGTAGTTTGAGCTTTATAGAGTTTTCTCATCTTGAAAATGGGGATAAGACCACCTTGTCAGAGACCAAGAGAAGTAGATGATTGTCCAGGAACATGTCAGCAATACCTCACTAGTCTAAGAGAGGCACTTAAAATACAAGTCCAAAGTTCTTTCTTCCTAAAAATGATTGAGGTATTTCAGATTAAAGTAAATGCTGGGGTGGAGCATGCCTGGATGGCTCAGTTGTGTAAGCATCTGACTCAGCTCAGGTCTTGATCTTAGGGTCTGAGTTCAAGGAGTACTACAGGGCAATGAGAAAGAACGAAATATGGCCCTTTGTAGCAACATGGATGGAACTGGAGAGTGTGATGCTAAGTGAAATAAGCCATACAGAGAAAGACAGATACCATATGCTTTCACTCTTATGTGGATCCTGAGAAACTTAACAGAAATCCATGGGGGAGGGGAAGGAAAAAAAAAAGAGGTTAGAGTGGGAGAGAGCCAAAGCATAAGAGACTCTTAAAAACTGAGAACAAACTGAGGGTTGATGGGGGGTGGGAGGGAGGGGAGGGTGGGTGATGGGTATTGAGGAGGGCACCTTTTGGGATGAGCACTGGGTGTTGTATGGAAACCATTTTGACAATAAATTTCATATATTGAAAAAATAAATAAGTAAATAAAAATGTAAAAACCAAACAAACAAACAAAAAGCCCCATGTTGGGCTCCATGCAGGGCATGAAGTCTACTTAAAAAAAAAAACAAAAACAAATGCTGGTAGGTCAAAGTTCATTAGGAGAACTGTTCATAATAGCCAAAAGTAGAAATAGTCCACTGTCTACCAAATGATAACTAGATAAACAAAAGGTAGTATATCCATACCATGGAATACTATTCAGCAATAAAAAGGAATGAAGCACAACAATGTTAATGTATCTAATGCCATAGACCTGTATTTTAAGTATGTTTTACCACATTTTTTTTAAAAAAAGGAGTGAAGTAGTGATACATACTACAACATGGGTGAACTTTGGAAACACAATGCTACTGAAAGAAGTTATCCACAAAAGGCTACATACAATATAGTTCCATCCATATGAAATGTCCAAAACAGGCAAACTTATCAACACAGCAAGTAGATTAAGTGGTTGCCACAGACTGGTGGTAGGAGAAAATGAGTAGTGTGGGGGTGGTGAAAATGGTCTAAAACAAAGAGTGGTAATAGTTGTACATCTTAATGATTACTCTAAAAACCAGTCAACCATACTCCTTATAATGGTGAATTTACAGTTAGTAAATTATCTCAACAAAACTGTTATCTTTTAAAAGTCAAATACTGGTAAACAAAGTATGGCTGATATACCTGGGACATTTCAGAAACGTTTAGAAAATCAAGATTAATCAGAAACTACATAATTGATCTATTTGTATACCAAAAAAAAAAAAACAAAACCAAAACACATAAATAAGGTACAAAGCATAAACTCAACTAATATCATGAAACTAACAAACAGATCACTTAGAAAACAAACAAGATTGACAAAAATTTTTTTAATGTGCAGAATTATACCTCTCATTGATTTAAAGGGGCAGTAATGTGTAATGAATGGTTAAGAAATCAGGCTCTGAAAATCAAATGGCCTAGGATCTAATCACTGGCTCTGTGATTCTGAGAAAGCGACTTAACCTTATTAAAATTTAATTTCTTTATACAACACACAGGCAGTATTTTAATTTCTTTTTAATATTCTTTCTTTCTCTTGGTCTTTATATTTATATTTCATTGTCTAACATTGAATTTCTTCTCTCGGCTTTTTTATTACAGTTTGCCAATTTGGGATTTCTGTGCTCTTCTTTAAAGCCATGTTTTTTTTGCCTTGCCTCCAGGCTAAAAAATATGATGTTCTTGGGGCACCTGGGTAGCTCAGTCAGTTAAGCATATGACTCTTGATATGGGCTCAGGTCATGATCTCACGGTTTGTGAGATCAACACAGAGCCTGCTTGGGATTCTCTCTTCCAGTAAATACACATTTAAAAAATAAAAAATAAAAAATAAAAAATAAAAAATAAAAATGTTCCTTTGTCTTAAGACTCCCATGTTCCCCACAGCTCTGCATCGTCAGGGCTTAAGTTATGCTTGAGTCTCTCAGGACATTAGGGAAAGCACATAGCATTTCTGGATTGTACTCAGTGTGTCTACTTCTCAGTAGACTGAGAACTCTTCAAGAGCAGGCAACAGGCCTATGTACCTTCCGTGCTACACCCTGTGTACATGAATAGTTCCTGGAAGAGAGTAGGTGGGCAAATAGTTTTTTAGTAACTTATTAAAAGTCCTATTACTTATTCATCATCCTCATTGGACTCTTCAAAGCTAAGCTGCTATGAACCTCGCTTCAGTGCATATGGATATTCCACCATTTGCTGATCAGACTGCAAACTGAACCCACATGAAGCTAAATGCCCAAGTGTTCATTCTTTATCGATCTGAAAGAGAATAAAGTGTCTAGTGAATAACAACTTCTGCTGGGTCTCAGGCAAAGGTAAAAGGCTGCTATGTGTCTCCCTCTCCTTTCTTTGCCGTGCTGAGATTTTTAACAAGGCCACTTTCCTTGTTGCATGGGGACAGTGTGCAGCTGACTAGAGCCCCGAATGTTATCCAGTCAAGTGCTTCCACTGCATTCCACATGAGCCAAATTAAATGTGGATGGACATCATCATCCATTTTTTAACCCCATATTCTCTATCTCCGCCTTTCTACTATTAAGAGGGAGTCTTTCAAATCTGTGCCTACCTTTATGGTGCTCTTTAACCATTGCACCACCTCTTGGCAAAGCAAGACAGATTGAGCAAAGACAAACTAAAGACAAGAGGCTTCTCTCTGGCTTCTTACTATCCTCCTCACCTTTTATATCTGTAGCCTCAATTCCTTCCACACAATGGTGTTTTCTTTGGTTTCCCTGAAAATCTTGGCTTACTAGTGCCTATCATCATCTCAGAAGATTCCAAGACAAGCCTGAGCTTTTCTCATCTGACTTTTTGATATTACAGTCTACTAATACATTTCCCAGTGAAAATCACATTCCTCTACTTGATCACAGTACATTCTTCTGGTGTACTGTTTATTTTTGTATTTTAAGTACATTTATGTGTTTAAAAAACATACTTTTCCTAACTTTTATGAATTTAACAACATCTGACTACTTACCATGCACAAAGCACATATTATTGGTCATTCTTTGCAGATTCAGAACTATTCTTCAAACTAAAATCAGCCTAAATAATGGAGGCAGCTATGTATGTATATGGGAAATCTCTCTGCCTTCCTCTTAATTTTGTTGTAAACCTAAAACTACTTCAAGCAAAATAATGTCTTTAAAAAATCAGTCTAAAGATCAAAGATCATATATGAAGCTAGACTGTAACACACTCATAAATAGCATCATACAATAATAAAAATTAACACTACACTGGTCCATTCACAAATAGGATAAGGAAGGGGTACAGAAATTAAGTTTTAAAACTCCGTTCATATTTTGATGGATACATACATATAATGAAATTTTCCATCCAGTAAGTATATGGACTGCCTTACATACTTTATGAGTCTTGGTGAGAGATACTATAGAAACTGAAAATATCAGACAAGCACTCTCCCTGCCTCCCTTGCAGCTAACATATGACTTGGGCTTAGCCAATTAGACATTCCCATCCTAGATATTGACTCCAAAGCTGGCAAGGACCAAGGAGAATACATTCTAGTAGCAGATGCAAGCAGCGAAGATAGTTGCAGCACCAGTATCAAGTTACAGGGGCAGAACTGGCAGCAATGTGGCACAGATGCCTAGTTTCCAGTACCCTTGGTGACAGTGGGACAAGCTGTGGCATCCAGAGTTCACAGGCAGAGGCAGAAGTATCCTCTCCAGACAGGGTCTGTAGGGTTATTCTGAGTTCTGGGTGTTCCCTAGCCTGTGTTGCTACTGTCCATTTTCCAAGCCTCCTCTATATTCTTCCTATAAATTTTCTGAGCTACTCAATGTCCTTTCTATAAATTTCTGTTTAAGTCAGCCAAAGTCAGTTTCTGTTGCTTGCAACTAAGGACTCTGAAACAATGTGTTAGTGGCCAGCAGGTAGCAGATATTAATCTAACTCCAGCAAATTAGCATTTGTTGAGGACCCACTCAGTACACCATAACTTTTGGGGGAGGGTCAGATTTAATGGAGTACAATTTACAAAAAGTAAATTCACCCTTTTAAGTAAAGTGTTTTGACAAATGTTACAGTCACATAACCACTACCACAATCAAGATACAGAATGTTTCCGTCATCTAAAAAAGTTGCCTTGTGTCTTTTTTTTTTTTAATTTTTAATGTTTATTTTTGAGAGAAAGAGAGAGAGCACAAGTGAGGGAGGGGTGGGGAGAGAGAGGGAGACACAAAATCTGTAGCAGGCTCCCGGCTCGGAGCACAGAGCCGGATGCAGGGCTCGAACTCACGAGCCATGTGATCATGACCTGAGCCAAAGTCAGACGCTTAACTGACTGAGCCACCCAGGCACTTCACCTTTTGTCTCTTTGTAATCAATTCCTCCTCCACATCTATAGCTCCTGGTAACACTAATGTGATTTCTGTCCCTGTGATTTGCTTTTTCCAGAATGTCATATAATGGGATTATATTGATGTAATTCTTTTGTGTCTGGCTTCTTTCACCTAGCATAACGCATTTTAGACTCATCCATGTTGTTGCATATATCAGTGGTTTACTCCTTTTTATTGATGAGTAATGTTCCATTTTATGGACATACCACAATTTGTCTTTTCTTTTTTTTTTTTTATATATATGAAATTTATTGACAAATTGGTTTCCATACAACACCCAGTGCTCATCCCAAAATGTGCCCTCCTCAATACCCATCACCCACCCTTCCCTCCCTCCCACCCCCCATCAACCCTCAGTTTGTTCTCAGTTTTTAACAGTCTCTTATGCTTTGGCTCTCTCCCACTCTAACCTCTTTTTTTTTTTTCCTTCCCCTCCCCCATGGGTTCCTGTTAAGTTTCTCAGGATCCACATAAGAGTGAAAGCATATGGTATCTGTCTTTCTCTGTATGGCTTATTTCACTTAGCATTACACTCTCCAGTTCCATCCACGTTGCTACAAAAGGCCATATTTCATTTTTTCTCATTGCCACATAGTATTCCATTGTGTATATATACCACAATTTCTTTATCCATTCATCAGTTGATGGACATTTAGGCTCTTTCCATAATTTGGCTATTGTTGAGAGTGCTGCTATGAACATTGGGGTACAAGTGCCCCTATGCATCAGTACTCCTGTATCCCTTGGATAAATTCCTAGCAGTGCTATTGCTGGGTCATAGGGTAGGTCTATTTTTAATTTTCTGAGGAACCTCCACACTGCTTTCCAGAGCGGCTGCACCAATTTGCATTCCTACCAACAGTGCAAGAGGGTTCCCGTTTCTCCACATCCTCTCCAGCATCTATAGTCTTTTCACCAATTGATGGATATTTGGGTTGTCTCCTACAGAAACCTTTTGAAACACAGAAATTTACCAAAATATTTACACTCTACTTTCTGGAAGCTAAAATAGTAAGAATCTTTAAACAATGTGAAGGAAATCATGCATTCTATCATAAAACATTTTATTCTATTTTAAAAACCATTATATACTGAGATACATATATTTAATTTTTCTTTCAGTACCCCCTTTTGGTACATTAGTAAAAATAAAGACAACATTATTGATCCTTCCCAAATAACACAAGAAAATCATAAGAAAAATCCATCTTTTCCCTGAAAATTTCTTCAGAGAAAATAACTTAGGCAATATATACATACATTATTGTTTCTCCTTTGCTTAGCAATATCACTGTAGTGTAACGCAATAAAAAGCAGAATGCTACTTAGTGCCACCTTCTCTCTTAAATCAACTAAGTTCCTAACTCAATAGCAATTCCAAAGCTGTGGCCAGTTTTAAACCTTTGGTAATTCATCCTACAGGAGAAAGGTCATTCTCCAAACCTATTTTCATGAGTTTCAAGCTTTATAAACAATATGGCTAGGGGCGCCTGGGTGGCGCAGTCGGTTAAGCGTCCGACTTCAGCCAGGTCACGATCTCGCGGTCCGGGAGTTCGAGCCCCGCGTCGGGCTCTGGGCTGATGGCTCAGAGCCTGGAGCCTGTTTCCGATTCTGTGTCTCCCTCTCTCTCTCTCTCTCTCTGCCCCTCCCCCGTTCATGCTCTGTCTCTGTCCCAAAAATAAATAAACGGTGAAAAAAAAATTAAAAAAAACAATATGGCTAAAGGCTGTTACAGTCAGTCCTTTCAGCTTCTGAATATTAAAAGAGCTATCATTAACACACATATTTCAAAATATAGAAGAAATATTGGTTCAGAAAAAAATCCTAACACTCCTATATAAAACAGAATTCTAGCCCTAACTCCACTGATAGAGTTTGGGCATAAAGGCTGTATCTCCACTGCATCTCCTCTGGTCATGCTGAAAAAAGAATGCTTGCCACATCTTAGATTCTAATACCTATTGTAAGGCTTTTGAGATTTTCAAAATAATAGATTTGCTTAACTCTACCATTTTGTGGTCGCTTTACAAGCATATTTCCCAAGTACATGGATTCCAGTCAAAGACAGTGATAATTAACTATAATTAAAAGTTAAAAATATTAAAATTCTCAGGCAATCAGAGTACATATTTACACCCATACTAAGGAAAGTCAATTCAGTTCACTTATAAATAGCTAGTAGCACTGAACTAATACTATTCTGGATAAATTATGGAGATATTATCCAATATGTATAAAACAGAAGGGAACCATATACTGCAGCATATAATAAACCTCAGAAATGAAACCATGAACTTGGTCATATCACATTTGTTGTTTGAGGGAAAATTTTTTCCTGCTATGCTATAGTTCTACTGTAAAATAAAACACATGTGTGGGAAAGAGTCACTGTGATTTACCGAAGTACACCCAGACCTTGAACAACACAAAATAACCAAAAGAACTGAAATTTACCTCCCTACCCCACAAGCTAACCATTTTTTATGTAGTCCCAAACTTAATATTCAAGTTCCCCCTCATCTGCTTTGCTTCTTTAAGAAAGGACGTGGGGAATTCAAAGGAGTACAGATAAACAGGGGCTAGTAGAAGTAGCCAATGGTAGCAAAATTAGAGACCAAAATCCTCAAATGGATAAGAACACAATTTCAACCTTCCAGCAACCTGACGTATCCAAACTCCAGAGGGATGCTAGAAACGAATGAAGACAACTTCAAGAACTAGCATATCCGAGAAGAAAACGGGTGAGCTCCTGCTTTGTTCCTGCAGTAACAAACACCCAGCTGAACTTTCCTGTCTTTAGATCTTAATAGTTTACCACATTGCTCTCTGTCCAGCAGAATGAAATGGGACCTTTACTGCTTTCTAAAGTTAAAAACTAGTTTAAGCAAGGTAGAAAGTAAGCTGAAGATGAAAGGTAAATTGGGGTAGTTACTAACATGAAAACAGAAATTCTGAATGCTGTACAAAAGTGAAAGGACCCTGACAAAAGCAGGAAATGATTTTATTAAAGATGACAAACCTACAAGTCTAGTTTTGGATTCAATTATTAATTTTGTAAAAAAAAAAAAAGTCATCCTAAAAAAGACAAGAATAACTTGAAATAAAGCAACTTTTTAAAAATATTTCAAGAAAGAAATTCTTTTTTTTTAAGTTTATTTATTTATTTTGAGAGAGAGAGCAAGGGAGGGTCAGAGAGAGAGAGAGAGTGAGACAGAGAGAGACAGAGAATCCCAGACAGGCTCCTCACTGTCAGCATGGAGCCCGTAGTGGGGCTTGAACTCACAAACTGGGAGATTATGACCTGAACTGAAATCAACAGTAGGATGCTTAACCGACTTAGCCACCCAGGCACCCCTCAAGAAATAAATTCTAAGAGTGTTCTCAGAGTTCTCAAGACATTTAGGAATTGAAAACACCCATTAAAACAACTACCCACAAAGGGAATAAGAGTGATAATCTATGAGGTATTTTCAATATTTTGAAGAGCCCAATGGAAATTCTACATTGAGTGTTAGGATTTCTTTGTATTCAATTATTTTGTAATGTACAGATATTATCATTGAAATTTATATGTCCTTCATTCATTAAAATAGGAAAATTATTACTAAATATAGTAATATATTTGGCTAAATATATTGGTTAAAAAATCTTTTAAAACAACCCATGGGAGGGGCGCCTGGGTGGCGCAGTCGGTTAAGCGTCCGACTTCAGCCAGGTCACGATCTCGCGGTCCGTGAGTTCGAGCCCCGCGTCGGGCTCTGGGCTGATGGCTCAGAGCCTGGAGCCTGTTTCCGATTCTGTGTCTCCCTCTCTCTCTGCCCCTCCCCCGTTCATGCTCTGTCTCTCTCTGTCCCAAAAATAAATAAAAAACGTTGAAAAAAAAAATTAAAAAAAAAAAAAACCCATGGGAGGAAAAATAATAAAAGGAGTTCTGTTTAACTGTCCTTGTAGTGTACAGCCTCTAAATCAAATAACCATCATAAAAGTGGAGGGGAGAAAATCCCTTTTTTTAATGTTTTCAAATCCCTTCTGAACATTTAAGCAGAGAGACCTGATAATCAAGAAATTTGAAAAGGTTTAAATCATATGTACTATAGTTTAAGAGCAGCTTCTGGACTTAATAATATCATTTCCCCGAGTCCTCCTTGAAGACAGAAGGATATAAGAAATAAAATTAAAATTCTGCATAATCATTATACCCAAAGATAATCACCATGAAGATTTTAATGTATTACCTTCTGTAATAGGCTGAATAAGTGCTTCCAACTATATCAGGTCTAATCCCTGGAATCTGTAAATGTCACCTTTTATAGAAAAGGCTCTTTACATATGTGATTAGGATAAACTAAGTCCAGGAGATTATTCTGAATTATTCAAGTGGGTCCTAAATGCAATCACAATTATCCTTACAAAAGAGAGGCAGAGGAAGGTTACACACAGAAGAGGAGAAGGCAGATTGGAGTGATGCAGCCACAAGCCAACGAGTGCCTGAAGGCAGGAGAAGCTGTTAGAGGCAAGGAACAGGTTCTCCCCGAGAGCCTCTAGTGAGAACACAAACATACCAGATGTACCATATATAACATTTATATAACCATTCTTCTATTTTATATATGTTCAATTTTTTTCACTTTTATAAATAGTGTTCTACTGAACATCTTGGTATAAAAATTATTCTTGTATTTTTCATCATTTCCCTAGGAGGGAGTCCTAAGGAATTCCTGAAGTTGTCAATCTTTTCAGAAGAACTATACCAATTTAAACATGCACTCCGTGTATTCTTACCATAACTGAGAATTTTTTTTTCTCTAACTACTATCATAAAACCTGGCATCTCGTTTTAACTTACAGTTTCTTGCTTACTAACGAAGGTGAAGTAAACATTTTTCACATGTTCATTAGCCAATTGTAACTCCTAATTGTATTGTCCATTTGGGGGCATTTTTCCCCATTGAGCTACTGGGTTCTTTTTTTTAAGGTTTAGATAATGAGTTTTCATTATTATTACTAAGGATATTAATCTTTTGCCATATTATCTGCAAATTTTTCTTCTGAAGTTTTGCTTGCCTTCCAGCTTTTGTTTTTGATGTTTTGCCATGAAGAAATTTTTAATTTTCATGTAACAGATACATCTTTTGATCTTTTCCTTTTTGATTTCTTCCATCATCTTTATGCTTAGAAAGTTCTCCCCATGCAAATATTACATAAATACTTTTTTTTTTTAATTTTTTTTTCAACGTTTATTTATTTTTGGGACAGAGAGAGACAGAGCATGAACGGGGGAGGGGCAGAGAGAGAGGGAGACACAGAATCGGAAACAGGCTCCAGGCTCCGAGCCATCAGCCCAGAGCCCGACGCGGGGCTCGAACTCCCGGACCGCGAGATCGTGACCTGGCTGAAGTCGGACGCTTAACCGACTGCGCCACCCAGGCGCCCCTATTACATAAATACTTCTAGTTACTTCTAGTGACTTTCATTACAGCTATTTGGAAATTAATGTTTATCCAAAGTGAGAAATCATCTACTGAGTTTCTTCTCTAAACTTAGTCAATACTTTTGAACGTCAAAGAATCATTCCAACTGAACCAAATGACAATAGATTTACTTTCTTCCAGTATCTTTCAATCCAACTAATTCATTTGTAAATTTTTTTTCTAATGAATCTGTCTTTATCAATTGGGCATTTCAATATAATAACAGTAGAAAAAAGGGCCCAGAGGTTCCACCACCAAGCAACTAGTATTGGCCCAGAGCCCTGGGTTAAGAAAAGTGCTCAGTAGTAAAAAGTACTTACACTGCTAACCATGGTCCAGGAAGGAGAGCACAGCAACAATGCTCTCTCTTCCCTAGCACCTGGATCCTGGGGCCAAGACTTTATTCCTCACCCTCTGTACTTGGCCTAGTGCCTATCACATAAAGGATACTCTGTAAAGCTTTTTTGGGTAACTGAATGACGCCCATTCCAAGGCCCCTCTCTCAGGCATTCTAAGCACTTTAATGATGCATTTCATTAATACAATGTAACTTCAAATTTATTATAGAGCCACTGAGGGAAAGCCCATGTTCAACAAAGCAGACATTGATTCTATTTATCCTCTGTTCTAAGACACACTGAGGCTATTAGATCAATTAACAGTACAATCTTCCAATCAAGTAAAGCATCTAGAAACTCTATGACCAGTCAATTAATAGATAAGCAATTCTTCATTGAAAAGGGAGAATAATTTATTTAACTGTAGGACAAGCTGTTAGAGTAAATCAAATTGTCTGCATTTAGAAGGTATACCTCTCGGGGTGCCAGTCAGTTAAGCATCAGACTATTTTGGCTCAGGTCATGATCTTGTGGTTTGGCGAGCCCCGCGTTGTTAGTACAGAGCCTACTTTGGGATTCTCTCTCTTCCTCTCCCTCTGGCCCTCTCCCACTCACATGCACACTCTTTCATAAATAAACAAATAAATAAATAAATAAATAAATAAATAAATAAGCAAGCACAACTCTTGTAGCAAGATAATGAAAACATTCAACAGAACAGACCCTGCCAAAGTTTATATAGCTTAAATATAAGTCTCATGCTTTCTGAGTGATTTCCCTATTAAAAGGAAATTGATTTTGTGATGCAATTAATACCAACTTCTTTTAATCTCTAGAATTTTAAAGTCAGACTAGACTACATATGAGGATCCTTCTGAATTTAAAATTCTTTCATATAGAAGATCACCCATTTGATTAAGTTCCCACAAGGATTATTGGGAGAATCATGCATGTAGACTTGCTCATTGCCAAATTAAAATGAATTTTAGACTTCTTGTCTTTGATTCTTGTGTGTTAGAGCCAATTTTATTTTTGGTGGCAAACACAACTGAACTATAATGGTAAGGACAAGAACAGTTATCTGGTGTAAAAAAAAATTTTTTTTTAACAGCTCTACTATCTGAAAGTAAACATAAACTATATTTTCATTTCCCAATCAGAACCCAGGAATCAATTTCAATGTTTTTGAGAGTTAAGACTGAAAATTGTAGGTGCAATTTTACTTGGAGGCTGGGACAATGCAAAGAATTGGAGTTAACTAATTCTCTAAGATAATTCATTTTGATAGTTCAGATTTTATGTTTACTCCACCTCTACCCATTCTTTCTCTTCCGACACTCTCTGAGGTGCTAATCTGAATGCCCTAATTCCTCTTCTGCCAAGCTAAGTAAGTGCTATTCCATCGTACTACTCATCTGCTGTTACAGGCTTCCTTTACTTCAAAGGTTTCTTCTCTCCCCGTTGTTCCCTGATCGATATCATTGCAGAATCACCTAGGCTACTCCTCCCCATTGCTTACTACTTCAAATTGCTCTATTTGATCTTTCCTGCGCTCATGTGCAATCGCCAGCCTCAGAGAGCTCACATGGAAAATGCACGAGCCCTGGGTGAGCCAACTTTAATTTTGCTCAACAGAGAGTGAAAGTATAAAACTTAAGCACTTAATGAAACACTTATTTCTGGCTCCTGTATTACACTCGGATTTACTCTCTTCTATTTACTCCTGGCTTCTTGGAAGGCTTAAATTATCTTTTATTCTCACCATGCACATAATCCTTCAGGATGCTCTACATCCTTTAATCTACACCTACATAAGGAAAATGTAAAACAGTCCCCTAGATTCTCCTCCATTCCTCCAGACCATACATGAAGGTTAACTTTAACCAAATGATTCCCGTGGAATTGGAATCCCCAAAAAAGTATTTTGAGGAGGGAAATTTTTTTTTAATCTCTGCGACCCAAGATCAGGTAGAGGGGGTAAGTTGAGAAAAGTTTCTAAGAAAATAGAGTTAATCGAAGAGAGGAGTGCTGGCAGAGATCTGTTGAGAACAGAGTTACCCTGAAAATATTCAAGTACACATCTCTTCCCAGTAAATGTAGATGGAATGGGAAGCCACACCAGGACCTGCTGGGTTTGGTTTTATAGGAGTTTACCTGACAGGAGCATATTTCTTGTTTCATCAGCACTCACCAAAATATATGAGCTCCAATAAGACACAATAACAAAATGAGGAATTTTTAAAGCATATATGGTGGCTATGGTTATATAATCTCTTATAATGCTAAATTCAGTTAGACTATCTGAATATACTTTTTTTTAATTTTCTTAATGTTTATTTATTACTGAGAGACAGAGAGACACAGAGCATGAGCAGGGGAGGGGCGGAGAGATGGAGAGACACAGAATCCGAAGCAGGCTCCAGGCTCCGAGCTGTCAGCATAGAGCCCGACTTTGGGGCTCGAACCCACGAGCTGTGAGATCATGACCTGAGCCGAAGTCAGACGCTCAACCAACTGAGCCACCCAGGCACCCTGAATATACTTTTTAAAAAATGTGGTGGGGTGCCTGCATGGCTCAGTCAGTTAAGCATCTGACTCTTGATTTCAGCTGAAGTTGTCATGTCACAATTCACGGGATCGAGCCCCACATCACGCTCTGCGCTGACAGCGGGGAGGCTGCTTGGGATTCTTTCTCTTCTCTCTGTGCCCCCCCCCCCGTTCGTGTGTGCACTCTCTCTCTAACTAAATAAACATTTTTTAAAATGTGGTAACCATTTCTTCACTGGGTTATTTGTTTTTCGTGTGTGGAGTTTGGTGAGCTCTTTATAGATTTTAGATACTAGCCCTTTGTCCGATATGTCATTTGCAAATATCTTTTCCCATTCCGTTGGTTGCCTTTTAGTTTTGTTGGTTGTTTCCTTTGCTGTGCAGAAGCTTTTTATCTTCATAAGGTCCCAGTAATTCACTTTTGCTTTTAATTCCCTTGCCTTTGGGGATGTGTCGAGTAAGAGATTGCTACGGCTGAGGTCAGAGAGGTCTTTTCCTGCTTTCTCCTCTAAGGTTCTGATGGTTTCCTGTCTCACATTTAGGTCCTTTATCCATTTTGAGTTTATTTTTGTAAATGGTGTGAGAAAGTGGTCTAGTTTCAACCTTCTGCATGTTGCTGTCCAGTTCTCCCAGCACCATTTGTTAAAGAGGCTGTCTTTTTTCCATTGGATGTTCTTTCCTGCTTTGTCAAAGATGAGTTGGCCATATGTTTGTGGGTCTAGTTCTGGGGTTTCTATTCTATTCCATTGGTCTGTGTGTCTGTTTTTGTGCCAATACCATGCTGTCTTGATGATGACAGCTTTGTAGTAGAGGCTGAAGTCTGGGATGAAGAAATGGGCAGAAAACATGAATAGACACTTCTCTAAAGAAGACATCCAGATGGCCAACAGGCACATGAAAAGATGTTCAGCGTCGCTCCTTATCAGGGAAATACAAATCAAAACCACACTCAGGTATCACCTCACGCCAGTCAGAGTGGCCAAAATGAACCAATCAGGAGACTATAGATGCTGGAGAGGATGTGGAGAAACGGGAACCCTCTTGCACTGTTGGTGGGCATGCAAATTGGTGCAGCCGCTCTGGAAAGCAGTGTGGAGGTTCCTCAGAAAATTAAAAATAGACCTACCCTATGACCCAGCAATAGCACTGCTAGGAATCTACCCAAGGGATACAGGAGTACTGATGCATAGGGGCACTTGTACCCCAATGTTCATAGCAGCACTCTCAACAATAGCCAAATTATGGAAAGAGCCTAAATGTCCATCAACTGATGAATGGATAAAGAAATTGTGGTTTATATACACAATGGAATACTACGTGGCAATGAGAAAAAATGAAATATGGCCTTTTGTAGCAATGTGGATGGAACTGGAGAGTGTGATGCTAAGTGAAATAAGCCATACAGAGAAAGACAGATACCATATGGTTTCACTCTTATGTGGATCCTGAGAAACTTAACAGGAACCCATGGGGGAGGGGAAGGTAAAAAAAAAAAAAGGACGTTAGAGTGGGAGAGAGCCAAAGCATAAGAGACTGTTAAAAACTGAGAACAAACTGAGGGTTGATGGGGGGTGGGAGGGAGGGGCGGGTGGGTGATGGGTATTGAGGAGGGCACCTTTTGGGATGAGCACTGGGTGTTGTATGGAAACCAATTTGTCAATAAACTTCATATAAAAAAAAAATAAAAAATAAAATAAAATAAAATGTGGTAACCACAGCGATTTCCCTATTTAGATAAAGTACTACCAAAACTCCTTTTTGTGTTATAGAAAAAAAAAAATACTTCATTACTGAAGCACATAAAGAGGTAGAATATAATACTTAGCCTTTTGCATATTGCCTTGTATATAGCAGCTACATGCCCTTTTATTCTTGGAAAGAAGATTTTATCAGTGTATGAACTATTTCTTCTGATTTTCAAATATTATTTTTCAAGGTTTTCTTCTCAAATATAGATTTCTCAAAATTTATTTTTCCCACCTTTTTAAAAAACCACCTGATTGTTCATATTTTCAGGCATCTCAGAATACAGAAAGGCATCTCCATTTTCTCAAGATTTTTCCCTTTCTATAATTGAGAATCCTTACACTTATACCATTTCTCTATTTTTGGCCCCAATAGCATTTCTAGGCCCAGAGCCTCTTGCAAACACAGCTGGTTGGGTCTCTAACCCCTGATGGTCACTTCTGATAGGACTTCTGCCCTTAGATAAACCTCTGGCTTCTGTCTGCTACTCCAGGAAGGGCTACCTTACCCAGCTGCTTATACTACAATACGAATAACATGAAAACTCAAGGTTGAATTATGTATTACTGTAATTTATATACAACTTTTTTCATTTAACAGGATTTTCTATAGATTTTTAGAAGTAGTTCATTTAAAATACTTCCATTTATATTCAACTTTTTTAAAGTGACCTACTCTGTGACTCAAGATATACCTATAATATTACTCTAGCTGCTAATGTCTATGCATGCTGACATGTTTATTTTTTTAATTTTTTTTTAACGTTTATTGATTTTTGAGACAGAGAGAGACAGAGCATGAACGGGGGAGGGTCAGAGAGAGGGAGACACAGAATCTGAAACAGGCTCCAGGCTCTGAGCTGTCAGCACAGGGCCCGACGCGGGGCTCAAACTCACGAACCGTGAGATCATGACCTGAGCTGAAGTCGGACGCCCAACCGACTGAGCCACCCAGGCGCCCCAATGCTGACATGTTTAAACACACACACACACACACACACACACACACACACAAAGTATGTTAGTGCATTTTTGTGTAAGACTTCTAAACACAAAATACACTAAGTTATCACAAAATGGTGCCAATTGCAGTATATGACTTAATGCATACATTACTGAAAAACATGAAAGCCATCTTATAATCCCCACCATAAGTAATCTGATAAGTGGTATTTTAAAGAAGTCATTATATTTCCAGCCAAATCATTGATTAAGCTGTTCAAACTACCCAATTTTACTCGTTAGGACTACCTCTGGTCTATTCAGTATTCAATAGTAAGTTTTAATTATAATTGCAGGGCTATACTTAGGAACACATCATTTTTGTTTTTGTTTTTAATATACTAATACTACACAGCATACAATAATGCACAGTGAGAATGCTAACCCTGTAGTATTTTTAGAAATCATATTTTTCTATGCCAAGATACGATTTTCTCCTAGATATAAATCATTAAAGTATATGCTGACCTTTGATTTCCTGATGAGTAACTCAACTGGCACAGGGACCTTCATCTACCGCATTCCAGGCTCTGTCTTCTCACCCGTCCCATAAAATATTGCTGTGAAGAAAATGACCCTACTAGAATGTCATTACTGAAGACAGTATCCTTAAATAACCATCTGCTAGCTTTTAACACAGTATCCCTATAAATCATTTTTATTTAACTACATAAACTACTTGTTTCTAAAATAAAAAGTATAACATAACCCACAGTCATTTTAAATAAATTCTAAACACACTGCTATTTTTATTTTCTTTTAGAATTAAATTCAGTGACTTTTTAAAAACTAGCTTCTAGGGACCCCCAGTTGACTCAGTTAGTAAAGCATGTGACTCTTGATCTCAGGGTGGTGGGTTCAAGCCCCACGTTTGGCATAGAGCTTACATAAGAAAAAAAAACTAGGCTCTAGTTTTTTAAAATGGGATCTTATTTTTATTTTTTTCACATTGTTTTTTAAGTTTATTTTTTTCTCTTTTTTTACCATTTTATTTTTTAAATTTACATCCAAGTTAGTTAGCATATAGTGCAACAATTTCAGGAGTAGGTTCTTTAATGCCTCTTACCCATTTAGCCTACCCCCCTCCCACAGCTCCTCCAGTAACCCTCTGTTTGTTCTCCATATTTAAGAGTCTCCTATGTTTTGTTCCCCTCCGTTTTTAAAATTTTGCTTCCCTTCCCTTATGTTCATCTGTTTTATATCTTCAAATCCTCATACGAGTGAAGTCATATATTTGTCTTTCTCTGACAAATTTCGCTTAGCATAATACCCTCTAGTTCCATCTACGTAGTTGCAAATGACAAGATTTCATTCTTTTTAATTGCCAAGTAATATTCCATTGTATATATATACACATCTTCTTTAAAAAAATTTTTTTAACATTTATTCATTTTTGAGAGACAGAGTATGAGCAGGGGAGGGGCGGAGAGAGAGGGAGACACAGAATCCAAAGCAGGCTCCAGATTCCAAGCTGTCAGCACATAGCCCAATGTGGGGCCAAACCCACAAACCACGAGATCATGACCTGAGCTGAAGTCAGAAGCTTAACCAACTGAGCCACCAAGGCACCCCTATATACCACATCTTCTTCTTTTTTCTTTTAAATTTTAATTTACATGCAAATTAGTTAGCATACAGTGCAATAATGATTTCAGTAGATTCCTTAGTGCCCCTGACTCATTTACCCCATCCCCCCTCCCACAACCCCTCCAGTAACCCTAAGTTTGTTCTCTATATTTATGAGTCTCTTATGTTTTGTCCCCTTCCCTGTTTTTATATTATTTTTGTTTCCCTTCCCTTATGTTCATCTGTTTTGTCTCTTAAAGTCCAAATATGAGTGAAGTCATATGATTTTTGTCTTTCTCTGACTAATTTCACTTAGCATAATACCCTCCACTTCCATCCACGTAATTGCAAATGGCAAGATTTCATTCTTTTTGATTGCCAAGTAATACTCCATTGTATATATATACTACATCTTCTTTATCCCTTCATCCATTGATGGACATCTGGGCTCTTTCCATACTTTGGCTATTGTTGATAGTGCTGCTATAAACATTGGGGTGCATGTGCCCCTTCGAAACAGCATACCTGTATCCCTTGGATAAATACCTAGTAGTGTAATTGGTGGGTCCTAGGGTAGTTCTATTTTTAATTTTTTTGAGGAACCTCCATACTGTTTTCCAGAGTGGCTGCACCAGTTCACATTCCCACCAGCAGTTCAAAAGAGATCCTCTTTCTAATGAGATCTTATTTTTAAAACATGACTCCATCAGACTCTGTGCTGGCAGTACGGAGCCTACTTGGGATTCTCTCTTTCTCTTTCTCTCTCTCTCTCTCTCTCTCTCTCTCTGCCCCTCCCTAGCTCAGATGTGCATGCTCTCCCTCTCTCTCAAAATAAACATTAAAAAAAAATAAATTAAATATGGGCACCTGAGTGGCTCAGTTGGTCAAGCATCTGACTTTTGATTTCAGTTCAGGTCATGATCTCATGAGTTTGGGAGTTTGAGCCCCGCACTGACAATATAGAGACTGCTTGGGATAATCTCTTTCTCCCTCTCTCTGCCCCTCCTGCACATGCTCTCTCTCTCAAAATAAATAAACTTAAAAAACAAAGAATCTAAAATATTAATTGATTAATTAAACATGACTCCAAATAATGAAGTTTAACAAAAAAGCATAAATAGATCTCTTAGGAATTAAACAGTACTGTATACTAGATATGATTATTCCCCCAAATACCCCTTTATCTCAGTAATATTTAAAATATACAAGTTTATTTTTTTCAATTAACTTGAATAAAAAGAAGTTGATAAGACAAGACAGACAGTGGCCACTGGAAAGGACTTTGAAAACCCTCAGGTACAAAATGTTCCCCCTCTTAACCAGAAAGAAAAATAAATAACACTAAAATTGAAAACTTCATCACCTTTAGGTATCAGAAAGGGAAAACACTTCCATTTTACCAACAGAGAAGAAACACCAGTTTCCCATATCTAGAGTTTCTAAAAACTGACAAAGATCCTTAACTCCATCTCAGACATAGAGCCAGATCAGCAAATGAAATCTCCTCTTGTCAGTCCTGGGAGAGCTGAAGTATATGACTCTACCATTCTGTCCACAAAACATATTCTGTTAAGGTATCATGAACGCCTACAGACCAACAAATCAGACTGACCAAGGTAAAGGCAGATTAGGTATTAAACCCACCCAAAGGAAGCAAAGAGGCCAGAGAAAAAGGCAGCAGTGTAGGAAACTCAACCACAAGAAAGAGAAATGCAATACCACATAAGAAAATCTACATGCAGCTTATTTAATACTTCAGCCAGGCTTCTAAATATCTGTACAAAAAAAAAAAAAAAAAAAACCTCATCTTTTCCTTAGGGGGAAATTAACACAGTCATCTCTTCTAATGGACAGAAGTAAGAAAGGGACATCTATTTGAAAGAAAAAGTAGGACTAAGGACAGAACAAAACTTCCCCCTAAAACTGAAGACATGAGATAGAGACCAAATGAATGCAAGTAAATTGTGGCCAAACAAAAGGAAGAAAAACCTTAAAAAAAATAATAACCTGTATATCACAATTCCAAAGGTTATTATTAATAATAAACATGATGGCTGAGTAACACTTTAAAATTTACAAACTGTAGGGTGCCTGGCTGGTTTAGTCGGTAGAGCATGGGACTAGTGATCTCAGGCTTGTGAGTTTGAGCTCCACCTTGGGTGTAGAGATTACTTAAAAAAAAAAAAAATTAAAAAATTAAATTTACAAAGTGCTTTAATATATATGTATTTTCTCATTTTTTCCCCTCCTCATACAAGTCTGGGATCTCTGGGAAGTAGGCTGAGCAGTTATCACTACCTTTTTCCAATTGGTTGTTTTAAAAAAATGAAAAGTCACAGAAGTTAAGCGACTCATTCAAGGTCACATAGGTACTATGAAGCAAAGTCAAGATTGACTTAAAGTTTTCTGAGTCAAAATATGACACTTCTTCCACTATATGATTATTAAATTAAACTTCTACCCAAATCAACCAAAGGCATTCTAATAAAATTCTGCTCAGTCTAACCATGGACTGCTTACTCATCGGTCCTGCAGCTAGTCTTAGAATTGTCAATATAGAACTGCTTTCACCCTCTGGTACTTTCTAGAAAAACTTCAATAAAGGAAGGATTTCAGAACCGAACACATCTTACAAAATATAACTTATTCTAACCATTATGATTGTGACTAATGAATTCAATTTTACCCTTTCAACATTGATGAGCCAGTGCCGGTATTTGTCAAAACTGATAACAAAATATAATGTCTGTTTCCCCATGGCAAATCCCTGCTTGTTTCCTCACCCATTTCCATAATGTACTGTCATTTATAACCTCTGACAGTTGTGCCACATTTTTTACACTACTTAGAAACCCAAGCACAGTAATTTTAGAAGGTTTTGTGCTAGAAACTGGTTTCCTAAAGAAAAGATAACCCCCACTTTCTTAGTGCAGATAACTCACAAAAGATGACTGAGTTTCCATGTGCTATTTTTCAGTATAAAAGAAAATTCTTTCTAAAAAATTTAGGAGTTTGGGGTGTTTGGGTGGTTCAGTCGGCTAAGTGTCCAACTCTTGATTTCGGCTCTGGTCATGATCTCACAGTTCATGAGTTCAAGCCCTGCATCAGGCTCTGCACTGGCAGTGCAGAGCTTGACTGGGATTCTCTCTCTCTTTCTGCTCCTCCCTCACTCATGTGCACACTCTCTCCCTCTCTCTCTCAAAATAAATAAATAAACAAACTTTAAAAAAAAATTAGGAGCTTAACAAATCTTGATCACACTTTTCATTGTAATTTTTCCATGAGCCAATAAATATTACCAT
The DNA here is from genome assembly GCF_022079265.1 of Lynx rufus. Taxonomy (NCBI): domain Eukaryota; kingdom Metazoa; phylum Chordata; class Mammalia; order Carnivora; family Felidae; genus Lynx; species Lynx rufus. The sequence goes on along the minus strand of NW_025814827.1, from coordinate 30,721,749 downwards.
TTTAGCATTATGACAAAATAATGCAATATAGAAAAAAGAACACTGAAGTATCTGCCTACTCCAAACTATATGACCTTGAGCAAGTCACTTTACCTCTCTAGATCTCAGGTTTCTCCTCAAAAAAAAAGAGTGAGCTCAATAACTTTCAAACATTTTCAAACGTTTTTTCTAATTATCTGTTACATGGATTCAACATTAAGAGACTGGTAAAACTAGAGCCCTTCTGGGCAGGGGCTCAGATCCCTACCCACTCAGTATGTTCCTCAGTCCCCCAACTCTCCCAGCCTCTGACAGCCCATGAAATATGTCTGAGGAACACAATATAAAAACCAGGAACAAACTCTTTCATATCTCTTCTAACTCCAAAAGTCTAGAATTCCATTAATTTTATGGTCCCTATTATTAGTTATTAGAGAAATGAAAATTAAAATCTCAATGAAATGTACCCATCTATCAGAATAGCTTTAAAAGAATAACTAATAATACCAGCTGCTAGTGAAGATGTGGAGCAACTGGAACTCTCATATGGTGAGAATGCAAAAAGGTAACAGCCACTGTGGAAAACAGTTTGGCAGTTTCTCATAAAGGTAAACATACACTTACTGAAAACTAGCAAGCCCATTTCCATGAATTTACCCAAATGAAACAAAAACCTATGTTTATATAAGAACTTACATGCAAATATCTTTTGCAGATGTATTCATAACTGCTAAAAAAAAAAAAAAAAGGAAATAACTCAAATTCCTATCAACTGGCTTGGGGATAAACAAACTGTGATGCATCCATAAAATGGAATACTACTCAGCACTTAAAAGGAACAAACCTCTGATAGGTACACCAATATGAATGAATTCCAAAGCATTAGGCTTACACTTAAAACCATAAAATATTGTTTAAAAAATTAAATACCTATATAAATGGAAAGACATCTGACGTTCATGAATCAGAAGAATTTTATCATTAACGGGATAGCAACACTCTCCAAGTTAATCTACAGATTCAGTACAATTCCTATCAAAATTCAACTTGCTTTTTGGTTTTTGCAAAAATTAACAAGCTGATTCTGAAATTCATATAGGAAAGCAATGAACTAAGAATAGTGAAAATTATCTTGAAATAGAACAAAGTTGGTGGATTCCTACTTTCTGATTTCAAAACTTACTACAAAGCTAAAGTAATCCAGGCAGAGTAGTGCTGGCATTGAGATATATAGATCAATGGAATAGATCAATAGAATAGAATAAACAGTCCAGAAATAAACCCATAAGCTTATGGTCAACTGATCTTCAACAAAAGGGATGAAGACAATATGACAGGGCAAGAGAAGTCTTCTAACCAATGGTATTGGACAACTGATATTAACATATAAAAATATAAATCTGGAGGGGCGCCTGGGTGGCTCTGTCAGTTAAGCATCCAATTTCAAGTCAGGTCATGATCTCACAGTCCATGAGCTTGAGCCCTGCATCAGGCTCTTTCCTGACAGCTCAGAGTCTGGAGCCTGTTTCAGATTCTATGTCTCCCTCTCTCTCTGCCACTCCCCCATTCTCTCTCTCTCTCTGCAAAATAAACACAAAAAAAATTAAAAATATATATATACATACACGTATATATACATATATATGTAAATAAATAAATTTGAAGTCCCCACCCTTAAAAAGACAGCACAACAAACAGCCTTCCTGATATATAGCATAGAAACAATAGTTTGAAAAATACCTGGGGTATATACTAATATCAGAGCATGTGCTGGACGGGCAGAGATCTTTGGAAGACTTCTCCAACAAGAGAGCTTGTGGGCACCATTTCCTTCCCCTGTCCCCAGCCTAGATACACGGACACCTGCACGGACCAGTGCAGCCAGAACATTCTCCACCTAGCGTGCTAAGAGTGTGCCTCACCCCCATGCTCTTCTGCAGACCCACCCCTTCCATCCTGGCCTTGCCAGGACTTTTCCCAGGTGGCTGCAGGTCCCCTCCCACAGTGGACCAGCTCGAACCTTTCTGGCACCAAGCGCCCCACCTCTGCATTCGCCTGGAGACCCACCCCCCACCCCCCCTGCAACATGCCCATGTCAGGAGTCCATCCAAAGTGGTGCCACAAGCCTGGCAGTATTCAAGCAACCCCAACAGGGGCCAGCACCACTCCAAAGTGGCTCCTGCCCTGGGGAAAGAGTAAGATAACTACACACACCAGTCCAACTGTGGCCCCAAGAGTGGGTAGGGGGCAGATATCTGGTCTGCCTGCAGCCCCCACTCACCAATGACAGCTTTTTAGCAGACAGCACAGAGTGTGCCTTGCAGTTTGGTGTGACTACAGCTCTGGCAAATGCCTGATCTGACTCAACTCAAGTCCAAGGCAGCCCCAGATTGGTCCACTAACAACAGAGGGCTCAAACCCTGCCCACAACAGGCAAACAGGGCCATTGCAGCTGACTGGACTGAAGGTAAATGTGGCTCAGCTACAAGAGTAGGGTGCACACAACACAGATAGCAGATACTCCTGAAGTGACAGGTTCTAGTGAACAGGGGACATTGCACTACAGGGTACTATAGGACCTCTTCTTTATCAGGCCACTACTTCCAAGAGCAGGAGACATAGCTGACTTTCCTAACACATATAAAGAGACATAGGGAGTTAAACAAAATGAGGAGACAAAGGAATATGTCCCAAACAAAAGATCTTAACAAAATCACAGCAAGAGCTAAAAGAAATGGAGATATGTAATAAGCCTGATAGAGAATTTAAAGTAATGGTCATAAAGATACTCACTGTACCTTTACATGGAGGACCTTAGTGAGACCCTAAACAAGGAGATAGAAACATAAAAAAGAATCAATCAGAGGTAAACTCAATAACCAAAATTAAATGTCAGGCTTTGCATTAATAGCGTGGAGTCTGCTTAGGATTCTTTGTCTCCCTCTCTCTCTCTGCCCCTCCCCTGCTTGCATACTCTTTCTCTCCCTCTCTCAAAAGTAAACATTTATATATATATGTTATATATTATATGTGTTACATATTATATATATATATATGTAACATTTATATATATGATGTGTTACATATATATATGTTACATATATGTGTATATGTATATATATGTGTATGTATAATGTAACATATATACCATACTAAGGAGAATTAATCATAGATTAGAAGAAGCAGAACAGATCAGTGACCTGGAGGACAGAGTAAGGGTGGGGGGGAAATCAACCTTAACAGGAGAGAGAAAAAATAATAATAAACGAAAATATGTTAAAGGAACCATCAAGCATAATAACATGTACATTATAGGGATCCCAGAAGAAGAGAGAGGAGAGGAGGCAGAAAATTTATTTGAAGAAATAATAGCTGAAAAGTTACCGAATCTAGGGAGGGAAACAGAGGCACATAGAGCTCCCAACAAAATCAGCCCAAGGAGTTCCACAACAAGACACATAGTAATTAAAATGGCAAAAAATAGTGATAAAAGAGAATTTTTAAAGCAGGAGGAAAAAAGAAAACAGGTACACACCAGGAGAAAACCCATAAGGCTAATGATGGATTTTTGAGCAGAAATTTTCCAGGCCAGAAGGGAGTGGCATAATATATTCCAAGTGCTGAAAGGAAAAAACCTGCAACCAAGATTACTCTATTCAGCAAGGCTATCCTTCAGAATAGAAGGAAAGATAGAGTTTCCTAGACAAACAAAAATTGAAGAAATTCATGGCCACTAAACCAGCCTTACAAGAAATGTTAAAGGGACTCTGAGTGAAAAGGACAGACAAAAAGTAGGAAGCATAAGAGAAGTAAAATTAAGTAGATCTATAAAAATCAGTTCAAGGGATTCACAAAATAAAAGAATATATAGTATGATACCATATGCCTAAAATGAGTAGGGGCAAGTAGTAAAAATTTAATGCTTTTAGAATGGGTTCAAACTTAAGTGACCATTAACTTAATATTGACTGCTTATATGCATAGAATGTTATACATAAACCAAATGGTAACCACGAAACAAGAACTGGTGATAAAAAGAAAAAATAACAAATAAAAAAATAAAGAGAAAGAATCCAAGTATATCACTTAAGAAACCCAGCAAATCATGAGAGAACAGAGCAAGAGAAGATTCATATGTGGTACTTAAGAAACAAACGAAGAAAGAAGAAAGAGACAAAAAAACAGACTCTTAAATAGAATTGATGGTTGCCAGAGGGAAACTGCATGGGGGAATGGGTTAAATAGGCAAAGGGGAATAAGAGTACACTTACTGTGATGAGCACTGACTAATACATAGAATTGTTGAATCACTATATGGTATACCTGAAACTAATGTAACACTGTACATTAATTATACTGGAATTGAAATTTATTTATATATATGAATAAATTTGGACCACTACCTCACATCATACACAAAAAATAACTCAAAATGAGCCAGACACCTAAATTTAAGAGCTAACACTACAATACTCTTAGAGGAAAATACAGAAGTAAATCTTCTTAACCTCCATTTAGGCACTGATTTCTTAGATATGACACCAAAAGCACAAGCAATAAGAAAGAAGATTGTTAAGTTGGACTTCATTATTTTAAAACCTTTTGTGCTTCAAAGACAGCATCACGAAAATGAAAAGACAACCCATAGACTAGGAGAAAGTATCTATTGACAAACCATCTATTTCATAAAGGACTTGCATCCAGAATATAAAATGAACTTTTACAACTCAATAACAAAAAGACAACTCACTTTAAAAATAGGCAAAAAAAAAAAAATTGAATAGACATTTCTCAAAAAAAGATATACAAAGAGCTAAAAGCATATGCAAAGAGGTTCAACATCTTTAGTCACTAGGAAAATGTAAATTGAAACCAAAATGAGCATAATATCTTTCTAGAGATGTCTCCTGAAGCAAGGGAAACAAAAGCAAAAGTAAACTATTGAGACTACATTGAAATGAAAAGCTTCTTCATGGCAAAGGAAACAACCAACCAAATTGAAAGACAACCTACTGAGTGGGAAATTTCAAAAGACATATCTGGTAAAGGGTTAGTATCCAAAATATATAAAGAACTCCTACAATTCAACACCCAAGAAACCAAATAATCCAATTAAAAAATGGGCAGAAGATATAAACAGGCATTTCACCAAAGAAGACCTACAGATGGCAGGGTGCCTGGGTGGCTCAGTCGGTTAAGCATCTGACTCTTGATTTCAGCTCAGGTCATTATCTCGTGGTTCGTGGGATCACCCCACATCTAGATCTGTGCTCACAGCTCAGAGCCTGCTTCAGATCCTCTGTCTCCCTCTCTCCACCCCTCACCCCCACACACACACTTTCTCTATTTCTCCCTCAAAAATAAAGGTTAAAAAAAAATTTTGTAAGACCTACAGATGGCCAACAGACACATGAAACAATGCTCAATATCACTCATCATCAGGGAAATGCAAACAAAACTATAATGAGACATCTCCTCAATAGCTGTCAGAATGGCTAAAATCAAAAACACAAGAAACAACAGGTGTTGATGAGGATATGGGGAAAAAGGAACCCTCATGCACTGTTGGAGAGAATGCAAACTGTTGTAGCCACCGTGAAAGATAGTATCAGGGTTCCTCAAAAACTAAAACTAGAACTACCAATGCTCCAGTAATCACACAACTGGGTTGTTGACCCAAAGGATACAAAAACACTATGAAAGGATACATACGCCCCTATGGTTACTGCAGCATTATTTACAATAGCAAAATTATGGAAGCTGACTAATGAATGAATAAAGAAGATGTGGGGTGTGTGTGTGTGTGTGTGTGTGTGTGTGTGTGTGTGTGTGTGTTATGGAATATATTTCAACCACAAAAAATAATGAAATCTTGCCATTTGCAACAACATGGTTGCAATTAAAGAGTATAATGCTAAGTGAAATAAGTCAATCAGAGAAAGATAAATACTGTATGATCTCATCATATATGGAATGTAAGAAACAAATAGGGGCACCTGAGTGGCTCAGTTAGGTGAGCATTCAACTCTTGATTTTGGCTCAGGTCATGATCCTATGGTCATGGGACTGAGCCCAACACTGGGCTCTGCACTGAGTGTGAATCCTGCTTAAGATTCTCTGTCTCTCTCTGCCCTCTCCCCCCAACCCTGCTCATGTGCTCTCTTAAAGAAAAAAAAAAAACTCTTTCTAAAAAAGAAAGAAAACAAATGAACAAAGGAGGGGAAAGAGAAACAAAACAAAACAAAACAAACCAGACTCTTAACTACAGAGAACAAACAAATGGTTGGGGGCGGGGGATGAATGAAATAGGTGAAGAGGATTAAGAGCACACCTATCATGATGAGCACTGAGTAATGGATAGAATTGTTGAATCACTATATTGTACATCTGAAATTAATGTAACACTGTATGTTAACTACACAAATTAAAATAAAATTAAAATAGAAAAAAACACAATGAGATACTACTTCACTCCCACAGAATGGCTATTATCAAAAAGATAATCGTGAGGATTTGTGGCAAGGATGTGGAGAAACTGGAGCCCTCATGCAGCCACTTCGGAAAACTGGCAATTCCTCAAACATTAAATATCAAGTTACCCACATGATCCAGCAATTCTACTCCTAGGTATGGATCCAAGAGAAATAAAGCCTATTTCCACACAAAAAATTATATATATGTGTTGTGCATCTGAAACGAATACAGTATTGTATGTCAACTGTATTTCAACTAAAAACAAACAAAAACTCGTATAGGAATGTTCACAGCACATCTAAAAGAAAATACACATCCACACAAAAACTTGTACATAAATTGTCAAGATTTATAATAGCCAAAAAGTGGAACCACAATGTCCAACAACTCATGAATGGATAAACAAAATGTGACAGATCCATACTACGGTAAATTATTTGGCAATAAAATAGAATGAGGTACTAATACAAGTTATTACTTGGATGAGCCCCAGAAACATTATATGCTAAGTGAAAGAAGTCAGTTACAAAAAACCATGTATTGTATGATACCATTTATTTGAAATGTTCATAATTGGCAAATCTATAGAGACAGAAAGTGGATTAGTGTTTGCCTAAGGCAGAAAGTTGAGGGGAGGGAGACAGGAAACGGAAGTGACTGCTCATGGGTACAAGGTTTCTTTCTGGGGTGATATAAATGTTCTAAAATTAGATTATGTTGATGATTGCACATCTCCATAAATATGCTAAAAACTGTTCAATTGTACATTTTAAACAGATGAACTTTATGATACGTAATTTGTATCTCAAAAAAGCATTATGCTAAGTGTAAGAAGCCAGACTCAAAAGATTACATATTGTATGATTCTATTCATATGACATTGTGGAAAAAGCAAAACTATAAGGACAGAAATCACATTACTGGCTGCCAGACACCCAGAGAAGCAAAAGGAGACTGACTATAAAGGGGCAAAAGAGAACTTGATGGGATGGTGGAAATATTCTATATATGGTTACACAATTTACACGCATTTGTCAAAATTCAAAGAACTGTACAGCTATGAAAGAGTGATTTTTAGGGGCACCCAGCTGGCTCAGTCAGTGGAGCACAAAACTCTTGATTTCAGGGTTGTGAGTTCAAGCCCTATGTCGGGCCTAGAACTTACTTTAAAAAAAAAAGTGAACTTAATGTAAATTGTACCCAAATAAACCTGACTTTTTAAAAAAGCCAAGTTTACATTGTAAGAAATGCAGAAAACAGTATTTGGAACCTTGAGACCCCAAGAATAGTGGAAACATTTACAATGTATCAAAATTCACTCTTAAGTTCTATAACATATGTGGCACAGGCCTCCTACAAAGGTCATCAATATTATGTAATATTGCCTACGAAAAGAGTGGTAATGTAGTAGTAATATACATGAGGACCATGCAGAATTTGAGATCAAAGTTTAAAAAAAAAAAAGCCATCCCTCCAAAAAAACAAAGCAGTAAAACTCAACATAAATAAAAGAAAGTTATCTGGCCAAGTCCACTTAGGGGAGAAAATGGCATTTAAAGTACAGTCTTGAGAAACACTCAAGTGTAATCAAAGTAAACAGAGTGTAACCTCTAAACTGGGACATACCTTCAAAAAAAAGAAATTAAAACTGTATTGTTAACATATGTACAATAATCTGCACTAAGTAGGGAAAGGACTAAAGGGCAGAGGTTATCAGCATTTAGAAAGTACTAATCAAACAAGATAGAAACACTGATTCTTGTAGATACATAATTACTAGCTCTGTACTCTGAAACAGACATGGTTTATAAGGCTTCTACACAACCTCGAAGAATACCCCTCAAAACTATTTGCCTTCCAAGATGGCTCTCAAATTTGTTCTTCCAGTCTCTGATCCTAAAGAAGTGCCTATAATGACAGAAACTAGTATTCACTACCCCACTGTAGTTAACAGAGATTCTAAATTATAAATTTTAAAAAAGCTATGATTTTGATTAGCATGAGTCAATCCCCCAGAATCTGATCTGTGTTGAACGAGTAGATAAAACGGTATTTTGTATTCTGCAAAACTAACGGTCAGAATACAGACCGAAGCAGTCACAAAGATCTGCCTTGACATCTCTTTCCTTAAAAGGAATATTTGTGTTTGCAAAGAATATCCTTCACAGAGGGAACACTAGGGGAAAATGGGTGATGGGCATTGAGGAGGGTACATATTGGGATGAGCACTGGGTGTTGTACATAAGCAATGAATCACGGGAATCTACCCCTAAAACTAAGAGCATACTGTATACACTGTATGTTAGCCAACTTGGCAATAAATTATAAAACAACAACAACAAAAACCCTATTGAGCCATGGACAAATTCCTTAGGAACTGTAGAATATTTGTGCTAAAAGAGACTGGAAGGGTCTTCTTTCTGAGCCTCTTCATTTTGCAGATGAAAGCTTAAATTACCTGCTTAAGCCCTCAAAGTTAATCAGTCTAGAAAGTCAGGCATTTAACACAAATCTCCTGACTCCCCCAAGTCAATGTTTTTCCCATTGGACTATACTGCCTGCTTCATCAGAAAGCAATGACTAAGAACAATGATGAGGTCATACAGAGTTTGAATCCCAGCTCCCCCCCACTGACTAGCTGTGGGACAGTAGGCAAGTAGGCAAGTTATTTAACATTTCTAAGCTTTATTGTACTCATCTGGAATTAGGGACAATGACATTTTCCATTAAACAGGTAGGATTAAATGAAGAATACACATAAAGTGCTTATCACAGAGCCCAGAACACAGTAAGTACACAATAAATTTTTAAATGGCTCAATTAACATATTAAATTAAAATATGTAATATGGACATTGCACCAAATAACTCTCTAAAATACAACAAAGACACATTATGATATGTGTAATTTGTCAGGACATTCATTTTAATTGTAATTAATTATGTCAGAGAAAACTTACAAAGAGAGGAACAGAGAATCACAGCAAAAAATAAAGATGCAAAAAAACTACCAGATATTACTTTTAAACTCTTACCTTACCGTTTTATTATCACAGAATTGACTTTATTTTCAAGTATGTTATGTCAAAACCTATCTACTTATAAACCTACATCATTTTGAAAGGTTACTAGAGTCTAATCAGTGAGAAAACTTTCTATAGTCATTCTGAACCATAAACCCAAACTAAGTAATAAGCATATTTGCTAAAGAAAACTGATTCAATCACATTTTAAAACTTTATAATTATAGACTCATAAGAAGTTGTAAAAATAGTATTAAATTGTCCCATGTATGCTTCACCCAACTTCCCCCCCAAGGGTAACTTCTTACATAACTGTGGTATATGATCAAAGGCAGGAAACTGACATGTGAATTAAGATATAATTCATATCATAAGATTACCTTTTTTTAAAAAAAGATTTTATTTTTTTTAAGTAATCTCTATACCAAACGTGGAACTCACAGCCCTGAGATTGAGAGTCACAAACTCTTCTAAGCCAGCCAAGTGCCCCGATTACCTTTTTTTTTAAAAATGTTTATTTATTTTGAGAGAGAACACATGAGTGTGAATGGGGAAGAGGCAGAGAGAGGGAGAGACAGAGCCGATTACCATTTTAAAGTGTATAATGCAGTGGGTTTTAGTACAATCCTAGAATTGTACACCTATCACCACTAACCACCTTTTAAAGTACCATAATATCACCCCAACGACCAGAAAAATCTGTTCATTTTTTAAATCTATTTAGCTCAAGTTAAAGGTAACTTTACATTTGCATTATTAATAATCCTCTTTATCAAAGCTAACATTTTCATTCCTGCATATCTACAATCAACATTTATGGAGCCCCTAGGTGAGACCTTAGATACTAACTGTACAAAGTCTCCGCCCTTCAAACAGTTGTCTAGTGAGAGGCAGACATGTGAGTAAATATTTACAAGTGAATATGGTAGATGCTATAATAAGGTCCCCCAAAGCACAGCCGAACAACACTGTGGAGGGAGTTTACCTTGGAATAACGTGATGAGAAGCTGATGGTCTACAAAGCAGTATAAAATGCATTGGGAGGACAACAGGAGACAAGTCTGGAAAGGAAGGCAGCAGAGGTAACGGAAGGGCATCTATGCCATGCTAAAAGACTGTTATCAAGTAAGTAATGGGAGAATCTTGAAGGATTTTAAAAAAGAGAAAATGATCAAAGTTGCATTTTGGAAGCATGTGAAAGATAGGAATGCGCCTACTGTTCCACAGGAAAGTAAAACCTAGACCATTGAGACCCTGTATTTGGCAAGCAGCAAATGGACAGCTTACTTTTAAATATATATATCGAAATATTTCTCTACCAGTCAGCAAATAGCCACAGCCCTAAGAGGCCTCTCCCTCTTCCCCAGGACCACTGTGAACCCCACCTCCCATGATTCAAAACGAAATAGTCTGGCCCAGCAGAGGGCCATAGAGTCAATTCCAGCATGTTCTCGCAGAGTCTTGGTCAGTGAGGTATTCAACATGACTCACTGATTGTTGAGTTATTTTATTTTTATTTTTTAAGTAAGCTCTAGGCCCAGCGTGGGGCTTGAACCCACAACCCCAAGATCAAAAGTCACATGCTCCACCAACTGAGCCAGCCAGGGGCCCCGATTATTGAGTATTTTAATTACCCCCACATGGGGGCCAAGCTCAGTGAACTCCTTTAAATCATTAAAGATCTCCTATCACAAACAGCTGCAACAACAAAAAATAGACATCCAACATTCTTTCATTTTCTCCAACCTGCTTCTCCAGATTCTCACTCCAGATTCTAAGCAGGTATTTCTGCTGAGGGTTCATCTTGCTCCATCCCAGAGGTTTCTCTGGTTTTGATCTTTTCTTTCTCCTTATCAATTATCTTAATGCTCCCTCTAGTTTCACCAACTTCAGCTGTCAAAAATAAAGACTCTCCTGGCCACAGGCAGTGCCCCCACTGTGCAGACCCAGCCCTGAAATACCAGACCTGAAGTTACAGTACAGGAAAAGTCTCACTGAGTCTGTTAATCTAATCTAATCTAATTAAGAAATCATTGCAGGAGCGCCTGGCTGGCTCAGTGGGCTGAGTGTCCAACTTCGGCTCAGGTCATGATCTTGTGTTGGTGAGTTTAAGCCCCGCATCAGGCTCCATGCTAACAGCACAGAGACTGGAGCCTACTTTGGATTCTGTGTCTCCCTCTCTCTCTGACCCTCCCCTGCTTGCACTCTCTTTGTCTCTCAAAAAATAAGACATTAAAAAAAACTTTTTTAAGAAATAACTGCAAAAAAAGTGAATAGAAAACTCTAAACATACTCAGCCCATCCCCGAAGTATCACTTTATACAATATTTTCATTTGTTTATATTGTCTCAAATTCCAGTTAATTAAAATATACACTATTGTGTTAAATAATGAAATTAAAGGAAATCAATCACATTATGCTCCAATGTGTATTTATACACATTATAATTGCACCTTTTTTAACACCTCCCACCACTACCAACAGGTGTGTCCACCAAAGAATTTGACAATAAGCAAAGGTATAACTTAGTAGTGATAACAATTAGAAATGGTGTTACGAAGGGATATCTGGCTGGCTCAGTCGGTGGAGCATGCAACTCTTGATTCTGGGGACATGAGTTTGATTCTGGGGTCCTGAGTTCAAGCCCCACACTGGGTGTAGAGCTTACTTTAAAAAAAGAAAAAGAAAGAAATAGTGATAAGAGATTGTATTAAATAAGTGGCCCAAGAATAAATTACGATAAAACAAAGGAGATCATAAGAGATGGACAGAAGAGCTATGGTGTTAGGAAAGATGGTGGGAAATAAAACTATAGAATTCAAGATGTGAAGAAAAGGCTTTCCATTTTTGATTATTTTCTTTCAACCAGAAACTAAAGATATTTTATGTGAGATATATTCTTAGTAGGAATAGTCTGTATTACTTTATAATGACACAGTAAAAGATGTAATGCGCAGCAAGACAATATTATATCTGTCTCTTAAAAATAATCAGTCTAGGGGCACCTGGGTAGCTTAGTCGGTTAAGAGCCTGACTCTTGGCTTTGGCTCAGGTCATGATCGCCTGGTTCCTGAGTTCGAGCTCCACATCAGGCTCTGTGCTGACAGTGCAGAATCTGCTTGGGATTCTCTGTCTCCCTCTCTCTCTGCCACTTTCCCACTCGTGCTTACTCGCTTGCTCTCTCTCTCTCAAAAATAAACTTAAAAAAATAATCAGTCTACTGTACCCGATATCAAAAATTAGAATGAGAAATATGTGTTCTCTTTTACCATACAAGTTAGAAAACAATTTAATTTTTTTTAGCATTTATTTATTTTTGAGAGAGAGAGAGAGAGACAGAGTGTGAGCTGGGAAAGGGCAGAGAGAGGGAGACACAGAAGCCAAAGCAGGCTTCAAGGCTCTAAGCTGTCAGCACAGAGCCCATTGTGGGGCTCAAACTCATAAACCTCGAGATCATGATCAGAGCTGAAGTCAGCAGCTTAACTGGCTGAGCCACCCAGGTGCCCCTACAATTCTTTTTTTTTTTTTTTTAATGTTTATTTGCTCTTGAGAGAGAGACAGACCACAAGTGGGGGAGGGGCAGAGAGAGAGAGAGAGACACAGAATGCAAAGCAGGCTGCAGGCCCTGAGCTGTCAGCACAGAGCCCAACGTGGGGCTCGAACTCATCAACTGTGAGATCAAAGTCGGACGCTCAACTGAGTCAACCAGGCTCAGGCTCAGGCTCAACTGAGTCAACCCAAATTAGAAAACAATTCTTAGATGTGCTTTCTGTACTGTGGGTACTCATTTAGGTAAGCTTATCTAAATAAGATACACTTAAAGATAAGCAAAGTACTGATTTTTCAGATCAGCTATGTTGCTTATATATTCTGACACTGCAATAGTTGGTTCAGTATCTTATGTCCTGAAGCTACACCAAGCCAACTCCCATTCACTTTTTAAAAAAAACCTTCACATAATGCTAGAATCTAAAGCTGGGTATAGATTAAGTTGCACTGTAGTACTAGGACTACCTTATGTTTTGATCAGATTTTTATCTTTTATACAGCCAAATTTCTTCTGAGAGGACACCTAAAGAGCTGATACGATATTTTGTTGTAGGGATGAGTGTATCCTATGAAACTGCAGGCTCTACATGCCTTGTAACATCCCAGGCATCACTGCCAGCCCATGGGGTCCTTCTGCCCTACAAACCTCCAATTCCATAATTACTCTGGAGGATTCTGGATTTTTCTAGAATTAAAAATCTGAAAGAGGGCAGGCTGGATGTTTTCTTCAGCCTAAATTATGCCCTAGAGGGGTGACTGGGTGGCTCAGTCAGTTAAGCATCCAACTTCAGCTCAGGTCAAGATCTCATGGTGAGTTCGAGCCCCGCAACAAGCTCTGTGCTAACATGACAGCTCAGAGCCTGGAGCCCACCTTGGATTCTGTGTCTCCCTTTCTCTCTGCTCCTCCCCTGCTCATGCTCTGTCTCTCCTTCAAAAAATAAACATTCAAAAAATTTTAAAAAAAATTATCCCCTAGAAGTACTTGAGATCCTTAGATGAATTAATTCTACTTCCTTATGCTGTGATCAATGTTCTTATCTGCCTGGCTCATGTCTGACCAAACAATAATCTTAGTGGCATCTCCTGAATAGAGTATATGGAATCCTCTGGTACTTGTGAAACCAACCCTTCCACTTGGGTGTCCTCAAAATTAGGCTAAGGCCCAGACTAGAGGGCCCTGGAGTTAAATCAAGCAATATGGAAATAAGGCTTTGCACCTGCCTGGAGGCAAAGGATAATTTGCCTGACTATGGAGTGCCTGAATGGACTACCAGCTTATAAGGGTTCCTAATGATTTGGCTTTTTTCTACTATGAGTTCAATGAAAGTGGCCAGACTTTTGAGCGTGCCCTGGGGCATGCTGTTTTGATGAACCACTATTTCTTTCAGGTCTTGGGCCTGTGGGCCTTTGCTAATTTATCTGGCTCCCATAATACCACTTCACAGCAAGCCTCCTTAATCTCTCCAACAAAGTGGAGTGCCTGTATTGTCAGTCATTCCCCTATTCATCAGTCTTTAAACTATCCCTTCTTTTTCTCCTTTTCCAGAGCAAAATAACCTATTAGCATTGGCATTCTGCCGAACATTGATTGCCTAAATGCCAAACAGTACTTTCCTGGAGGTTCCCATCCCCAAAGCTCTAGCCTGGCATTGTGTGGAATGCTCAAAGTGCACCCTGTGTTGGGCTGGGAACTTCAGAGCTGGCAGGCAGGGGTTCACTGGGGAATCCAGGGAAGCATTCCTCCATCCTCTAGAAAAGCGATTTTTGGTGGTCACCTAGGTTTGGGAACAGAGATGCAGAATTGTGCCTCTTAGGGCTCCACTGGTCACATTTCTTAACTGTTAATGCACCATTTAGGCTGCATTATATCAGCCAAAGGATTTTCAAACATCAGCTGAATGTTGGGATTTGATACTCTCTTTTTTGGGGTGGATAAATAAGCTGATGCCAGAGATGAGGTCCCCTGGAAACAAAAGTATATGCATAGTTGCTGCAGCCACAGAATTAGCACAGATTGATACATGACTCTACCTTTTTATATGATGCCATTGTTTTGTGAAGAATCTTAATTTGTGTTATATACTTTTGGAGTTAGATTTAATTCAACACCAGCTTTGTGTTATTTTTAGTTTAGACTAAGTCTTCTGAGCAGTCAAGAGTGATTGAAATATGCTGACAGCAATTTTTCCTAGGCAACTAGATTGTTATTCGACTCAACTGTACCAGAGTACGTCAGATAAACATAGTAAAGACTAAATACATTTGGCTTTACATTTTTAGCTTTCCTACCTTCAAGTTGCCTGCTGTTACCTCAGCCTGGAATGCCCTTTACCCATCCCCACAGCCCATTTTCTGCTTTTGGCACTCTTTCATGACCTAGTTCAAATCTCACCTCCTTTGAGAAATATTTAATTTCTATTCCCCCAGATTTGCACTGCCACAACACACTACCTTGTCTTAGTGCTGAATCCCATGAGATTTTTTGTTTGCTATTTACATGTTTGCAAACAAGGGTCTTCCTACACCCCCAGTGCTTTAAGAGGTAAAGATTTCTTTGAAAAACAGTATAGAAATATAAAATAATCATATTCTTTCTAGGTCAGGGAAGACAAAAATAAAACCAATACATATAAGAGCATCAAATTGGAATGATGACCCATCATGACTCCTGCCCACCTGAAACTGGTATGCATATCTGCAAATAAACTTTTACCCTACAAGGGTAGAGAATCAGTTAAGGCCATTCAGAAATAAATCAAAAATTAGAAATATGAGATTCACTCTTGGCTTCTCCTTCTCCCTCATTATACTCAATCAACAATACTCATCAATTTTACTAAATATCTGTGTGACCCAGTACTAGTGATCTCAAACCTCAGAAAGCGTTAAGACCTACCTTGTTAAAACAGAAAGCTGAGGGGCACCTGGGTGGCTCCGTCGGTTAAGCATCCCACTTCGGCTCAGGTCATGATCTCACAGTCTGTGAGTTTGAGCCCCGCATCAGGCTCTGTGCTGATAGCTCAGAGCCTGGAGCCTGCTTCGGATTCTGTGTCTCCCTCTCACTCTGACCCTCCCCTATTCATGCTGTCTCTCTCTGCCTCAAAAATAAATAAACGTTAAAAAAAAAAACTTAAAAAAAAACAAAACAGAAAGCTGAGCTCCATCTTCTGTATTTCTCATTCACTAGGTCAGCAGTGGGGCCAGAAATTTTCATTTGTAACAAGTGCCCAGGAGAACCTGATGCTGCTCATCCAGTAACCACACTTTGAGAACCATTGCTTTAACTCATCCCCCTATTCTATTCTCCTTGCTTTCTAACAAGGTTCCCAATTTCTACAAAAGGAAAAAGCCCCCTGAGTTGTGACACAGTAAGATGGCTCAAATAAGACATAAAAATAGCTAGTTTTGGTCCTGATCTAGAATGGTTTCCCTTGGTGGGCAGGGGTTGTCTACGTCTTTGAAATGACCCTTAACATACAGAAATGAGTCCTACAGCATTTCTGGAGTGGTCCAAAGTGTCTCTAAATACAGACCAGAAGATGAGGTCATGGTAATGCAAGGAGTCAGAAGTAGAGGAGGGGGAATGAAAGCTATAATCACTGTCAAAGGGGTGTTTTCTGTAGACAAGTGAATGGAGCTATTGTACACAAACTCAGTGGTTGCCAAGCATGTGGCCCAATTATTTTGCCTGTATGAGCATGGCACGGAAGGATCTCCTTAGAGGACTTGATTCACACAAGTTGGTGTTTAGTAGCAAGCAAAAGTCTGGAGAATTTGAACCTAACTATATAAGTTCCTGCTTTCCAAATCTAGGATATAATACAATTAAGTTGGAAAGACCACAAAAGTAAAACACCATCCTTAGAGATAGTACAGCATTTACAGTTGGTGAAAAACCAATATAGAAGATCTTGCTCAAAATATTGACAATAATGAGGATCACATGGTGGCCTTGGGCAGCAAGAAGTCCATAATTTAAATCTAGGGGTTAGCCTCCGAAACTGCTTTCCCTACTCTCTTGGGCTCCACTGCTATTTAAAATGTTTGTAAAAGTTCAAAAAGTTGGTATTGGCCACCCACCAGATCTAAGGTCTTAAAGAAATGGGAGGTTTACTTCAGTGGCTAGGATGGATATGTGACAAGGTGTTTTGCTCTCTTAGGTGAAATACCATTCATTCTACAACATAGGAATGGAGATGCTTTAGTGGTCTTCAAAGGTCTCAGCTGCATGAGAGAACCATTCAGGTGGTTCACCTGAGCCCAAAGTATCAAGGCCAGAAAACAGAGGGACAACAACAGCCACCTGGCCTCCAGGAGAGCAGCACCTTCCTCCCTGAGCACCACGTAAGTAAGAAATAGAAGCTGTGAGGTTGCTGCCAATCCTCCATATTCCCATCTGTTGTATAAGCTCGGGCTAGGCAGAGCTGAAGAACAGTGTCCCACAGGAGGCTGCTCCATGGAACAGGGTCTACAGTCAGAATGTTACAGATGAGGCTATCAGAAGATGAATTCAGCTTAAAATAGACATAATTAGAAACAGGTTGGGAAGCATGGGTTTCTTCCTGTTAGGGCAAGAAGGTTAGAAAATGAGGCTATGAGAAGATCTTATGTGGCATTGACTTAGGGGAAAGAGTGAAGGAAGCTTCTGTGGCTGTGGTGATCCCAATGTCAATATCCTAATTCCGCCAGACCTCCAACTCCCCATGAAGCACTGTACTACACAGTATTCATTTGATCTAAGCCTTCTAAACCTGCAGAGATGGAGGAAGGGGAGACCTGAAAGGCTTGAAATCCTATGAGACAAACCAAAAAAATCATAGGAATTCTAGACCACAGCTCTACTAATTCAACCAAGGATAATTGCAGAAAGTTATCAGAGACCTCAAAGGCTCCGTAAAATACCACATTTACATACCCTACCTCTCACCAGGGAGAGGGGCTGCAAAGCAAAGTGGTTTGGAATGGGATGGGTTGAAACTGGTTTACAGTTGTTAGAGAATGTTGTTTTCAGACACACGAAATGTTATTTATTGTTTTAATGTTTATTTATTTTTGAGACAGAGAGAGACAGAGCATGAGCAGGGGAGGGGCAGAGAGAGAGGGAGACACAGAATCGGAAACAGGCTCCAGGCTCTGAGCTGTCAGCACAGAGCCCGACGCGGGGCTCGAACTCACGGATCGTGAGATCATGACCTGAGCCGGAGTCAGACGCCCAACCAACTGAGCCACCCAGGCGCCCCAGACACATGAAATTTTAAAATGCTGGAGTTAACTCAGCCATCATGTAGCACAAACAAATCAGAACAAATATTCATTCAACTATAAACATATAAGTCACTGTGATATAATTCTTAGGGTTTAAAATTTATAGCTTCCTCTTACTCTCCCCTTTAAAAATTCTAAAGTGTAATCTACTGAAAAATAGTTATTAAAATAATCCAAAATAGGGGCGCCTGGGTGGCGCAGTCGGTTAAGCGTCCGACTTCAGCCAGGTCACGATCTCGCGGTATGTGAGTTCGAGCCCCGCGTCGGGCTCTGGGCTGACAGCTCAGAGCCTGGAGCCTGTTTCCAATTCTGTGTCTCCCTCTCTCTCTGCCCCTCCCCCGTTCATGCTCTGTCTCTCTCTGTCCCAAAAATAAATAAACGTTGAAAAAAAAATTTAAAAAAAAATCCAAAATATTTTACTATAATAATCATATCACTTAAATTACCACCTTGCTTATTTTGGGCTACACATTTTAATACCTATACATAAACCACTACAATTGTATAATAAAAATGACTATTTTTTGTCTTAGGTTGTCTGATTTTTATCTTGGCAAACTTTTTTTTTAAGTGTGATATTAACACTAGCACAGACACGATCAACTTGTCTCTGGGCAATGTAACAAACAGGGGACTCAAAAACCACATGCTCTTTTATTATACACTATGTTGAATTGCCTTGTCTAGCATATTCATTCCAAGCATTTAATTGAATGCAAATTCATACAAATACCCTTGAGTATAATCTGCTATGGTGAATGCTTCTAGGTTTCTCTTGGATGCCACTGCTATTTCCCTAAACTGGACTTTTTCAAAAGGAGAAAGAATAAGAGCATAAATACATATCTAAAATATACCTTTTGTCCTTAAAGGTTGATCTGCATTAGTTTTATACAATAGATATTTCCAAATACAAATTAAGAAACAGAATACGAGTGCTTTTAGGATTCTAGAAGGCTAATTTTGGACCTTAGTTTCAAGAATTAGAGTCTGACTTACTATTTTAACAGATCCTGAGACACCATAATTACCTTTTTAAAACAAAGTTTTAGAAAAAAAACAATGAATTCATGAAAATACAACAGCTTTGTGTTTTTCTGTGAATAAAATTATCTTAATTCTCTAACAACATCCCTTTTGCATTAATGAAACCAAGGATTTTGCTTACCAAATATGAAACAGAAATTCTTAGAAAAGACAAATCATGGTCAGTCCAGGAAATAAATGCCCCTCTAAAGCCAAAGCTTTGGTAGGATAGAAGGAAAGCAAACCTGAACTCTTGAATTTTAGAGAAGAATTCTACTACAGAATCCAGTTATCCCAGCTTTGGATTGTACAATTTCACTGAGATTAATCAGATATCATTTTAAGGACACCTAAGGGTTAATTTATTTTCCAAAAACAAAATCCTATTTTTTATTTGAATAGAATAAAATTACTCTGTTTAAATCTTGTTAGTATTTGTAAAGACATTACCAAATGATTTTCTCTTTACTATGAAGTATTAATTATTGTTCTCATTTTACAGATGAGAAAATTAAGATACAGACAGGTGAACTGACTTAGGAAGTCAGGAGGAATATAGGGAACAAAGCTGGGATTTTTATAGACAAAATGACCAGAGTTTCAATATAGTATAGCCACCTACTACTAGCTTTGAGCAAGTTCCTTCATCCAAGCCTTTCATCTGTAAAATGAGGATAATAACACCTACCTCTCAAATAGTTGATGTAAGGTATAAGCAAAGCACCTAGCAGAAAGCATAGTACAGAGTTGCCCATTCAAGAAACATCAGCTCTCCCAGCAATCCACAATCTTATTTTCTTCAGCTGGTACAAGAGGTGTCTACTGAATCCACATGCTATTGTGAGGTAAGTGAGAACACAAGCGGGGCACCTCACAAGTATGGGGCTCAATACATTTGTTCTCTCCCCCAGTACTCCCTCTCTTACCCTAGGTCCCACAGTTACTAAATGGCTGAGCCGCAGCCAAATCCAGATCTTGGTTCTACTATAGAACTGTTTCTGTACATATGCATTTTATTTATGATAGTACCTCATTTAACTGCAAAAACAAATTTAACCTAGCTGCTTGATCAGTTATTATTTTAATGCGTTCCCAGTAAAATCAAATGTATTTCTAGGGCAGCTTTACTTTTCAGTAATCAGAAAAAAGTGATTAATATTTCAGACTTGAAAATATGTATTTTTGATATGAATTTCTACTGGCATTCCTTAATGTATATTCTTAATATTTTATAAACTATTAAACTCAAAACAGTCAAAAATCTATTACTTAGGATATTACATATCTAAGCATTTAAATGAGTCCATTTGATATACTAAGTTCAAAGATATTAGGTAGCCTTTTCATTTTTCCTATTTGCTCCCAAATAAAATAACAAAGTAGGGTAGTAAATGTAGTAAATAAATGTAGATATTCATAAATGAAACAGATGTGTAGAAATTACAGACTAGATCTGCATTTATGAAGCAATGACCTTCAAAACTGGCAGGGAGCTGTTAACAATGTTCTTCACAGGGGAGCAATTATATTACAACCCTATGTATACTTTCATATCTCATGATCTACAAATACATTTGCATATCAGAAAGAATAAAAGAATAGTCTGGTAACTGAGGCAATCTTTACTGAAAGGATATAAGGCGTTTTCCTTACCTTAATAATCACATTCTAAATGCTAGATCAGTAGAACTGGTGCAATATGAAAGGCTAGAACAATACTTTGACAGAATTTCCTACAACTGAAATTTACCAAATGTGGCTATTATGGCTCTAACCTAGTGATACATTTCTGACTCTCTAATACCCTAAGTGTTCTCTGATTATCCCAAGAAGTACTGAAATCACTCTACAATACATACCTTATTTAAAGAAAAATATGGCATACAATATTTTAAGGAAAATGATTCCAAATTATCACCAAGTTTTTTTTTTAAATACTGTACTGCAATTCCTAGAATGTTAGGAATATTGCTTTAACCTAGCAAGTAGCTCACAGCTCCTTTCCATACTGATTTAAAAGACCTAGTGCCCAATGCTTGACAAATAAGCGCATGCACAAACACACAAATACACACACTACAGAAATGTATAAGGGGTGAAAGTTACTAAGAAAAGCTCAATCTCTAAAAGCTTAAAAAAAGCTATATCCACAAAATATTAATTTCACATAATATCCTGTCTTTTTTGGGTTTTTTTGACATTTCCTCTCATTGGGTAAAAACAAAAGGAATTCACAATAGTGGTGCCAAAGACTGACAATATTACATAAATTTCAGAATTCCTGTATTTTTAAAATTTTCATGCAAGAATCACAATGCACAATCATTAACATGTCTAGACAGTGGACACTCACTACAGTATAATCATGTTACACCAAGCTTAATTTTTTATGTGGCCTGAATTTTTATAACACATTGACTTGTAATAATGTAAAGAAGACCAGCAGGAAAAGAAACACAACCATAGTAAGATATAGCAAGCATAAACCCAGTAAGTCCTGTTAGACTTAAAAATACTGTTTTTCTTAACAGTAATAAAAACTACCCACAACTGTAATACCAACCAACCAACCTCAAAGGTTCCACTAACTGGGAAAAAATAACTAGTTGTCTTATTGTGATACTGTAAAAGCCACAAGATTATCACTAGTGGAGTGGTGATGTGAATTTTGTTTCATTTGTACTCTATACCTTGGCAAAAGTTAATGACCTGCCCCAGGAATTTTATTTCACCATATACCCCAAAGTATTCTTAGGACTCACAAAGTCTAAATCTTACACTGCCCTTTATATGCTATTGTGTAAATGCTTTAAATTTTAAAACAAAAGGATAAAGACTTTAAAAGCTCTAGACAATGTATTCAAATGGTGAATATGTCAAGTCAATGTTTTCTCCTCCCCCACCCAAAAACAAACAAAAAAAACTGTACATGGCACATAAAGATACAATAGAAACAAAAAGTAGCATGCCACTCATTCTGTGAGAAAATACAGAACATCTATCAGATTCAACTACCAAAATCCTTTTCACGTGATGGCTAGCATCTTTATGACTGTGTTTAAGTGGCCTTAAAAAGCGATGTTGTTCTCTTTCTCTGCCCTCCTGGATCTTTGACAGCAGTCAGCACTTATGCCCAGAGCTGGTTTGGAGAGTGGGAGAAAAGGGAAAGTGAGGAGAAGACTGAACTGAGCACGGACTCAGCAGAGAGCAGCTGCTCTCACACACTACCCAGCGTCTTTCTCACACACCGCTATTTTCCGCTATTGAGCATTGTCAGCAAAAAAATAAATGGGGGGTTGGGGGGCCAGGAGACAAAGAGGGTAGAACCAGAGGCCGACAGTTTTTGTCTGCCACATCTGAGGCGAGAAGCCCCCTCTGGTTTCTTGCTGCAAAGGCAAGGGATCAGATGAGACCCCTCCGGGTCCAACTCAATTTGCTTCTCCAGAAAGAGCAGTTTCCGGCAGCGAGCGCAGGATCCTCCGGCTGCTGAACTAAACACCGGAGCATTGTCAATGTTTCCTATCACTGACTTTACAGAGGAGGAGAGAGGGCTGTGACTGCATTCCTGGGAAAGACTACTACTCCAGACGTTCCACACAGCAGTAGTGAAAACACATAAGAGGTTGTAAAAATCCCTTCCAAAATACCAGGTTTCTGAAGAAATGCTGCGAAGCATTAACGTATTGTTGGTGTTATTTGTAAGTCACCGATTCTTTCTCGCCACGGCCAATCCTCAAATCTCTGGTACTTGTTGCTAAATCTTTACCTCACGCCCCCCAGAATTGCCCAACACAAATGAGATCTGCGGAGCGAAAGGCGGGGGGGGGGGGGTGCTAATCCTGGGAGCCCAGAGGCTGGGCTCCCTTCCATAGGCCACTCTGCATGGGCTGCGCGTTCACTTCTACCTTCTGAGAGCTCTGACTCACAAATGCTGGGGGGGGGGGGGGGGGGGTGAATATGACATACAGCATTATCCTTCCAACCAAAGATAGATAAGAAAAGCCGGCCAGCGGTCCTTGCCTGGCTGGAGAGCCAAAGCCTGTACCCCCCGACGGGGCGGCCGGGGTAGAAGCCTCCCGCCCTGCCCGCCTCTCTCTGGACGCCCGCGGAAGATGCTCCCCACCCCAGCAGGCTCGAGGAGCCAGGATGGGGTGCCCTCACCCTGGGAGAAGGCAGAGGGATAGCTGAGGGTCCGGGACGGAGGGACTCTCACCGCAGCTGCGCGGAGCGCCTGGTACCCCGCCCCGGACCCGGTCTCGGGCGGAGGCGCTCTCTGCACCGGGGCCGTCCGCCGCAGCCGGGGACGGACAAAGCACCGGGGTCTGCGGCGACCCTGGGCGGCGGCGGCGGGCCAAGTTGGCCAGAGTCGGGGGACGAAGGGGTTCCGCGGGCAGGGCAGCGCGGCACTGACCTGGATGGTGCAGGTGTACTCGCTGTCGTCCAGCAGCCGCACGGTGCAGCTGTACTCGCGCTCCAGGCTCCTGCTGCTGCCGCTCATCAACCTGCTCAGCATCTTCCCGCCCGCCCGCCCGCCCCCGGGAGAGACGCGGCGGCGCTGCGGACCCCGGACCAGGCGCCCCTCAGCCGGGCAGCTCCTCGCGGGCCCCGGGCACCTGCACCATCACCCCAGCCGGGTCGCGGCCGCTGCCTCCTGCTGTCCCAGCTCCTCCTTCTTCTCCTCCTCCTTCTTCGCCACCGCCTCCCCCCAGCCCCGAGCAAGCGCCCCGCTCTCTCTCCTCCGCGCCCCACTCCCCATGCCCAGTTCGTGGGGCGGGGCCT
Organism: Lynx rufus; assembly: GCF_022079265.1. Taxonomy (NCBI): domain Eukaryota; kingdom Metazoa; phylum Chordata; class Mammalia; order Carnivora; family Felidae; genus Lynx; species Lynx rufus. The sequence goes on along the minus strand of NW_025814827.1, from coordinate 30,697,654 downwards.
GGGCCGGAGAGGGGCCAATGGGGGTCAGCGCGGCGGAACCGAGTGGCAGAGAGAAGAGCCAATCGAGATAGGGTATTGATATGATAGACAGGTGGGAGAAGCAATCACGGGAAAGCAGTCGGACAGAGCCTAGCGGGACCAGCCCTCTGGCGTCCCAAACGAGGGGCTCCTCTTGTCTCTGCGGTTCCTGTAGAAGCTGTTTCCCCTCCCCCAGGCCAGGTGTGGGCACCAGGCTGGATAAATGTCTGCTGCGTGGAATACGTTTAGACTCTGCTTCAGGGGCCAAGTCCCACACTCTGCAACGCCGCGAGTCCCGCCCTCTCGGGAGCCGGGGCGGTGCAAGAAAACAATCCCCGCACCTGCAGAATGCAGGCACCTTCCGCTCTGGACCAGGCGCCTGCCCCCACCTGAGCTGTACCCCAGGTGGGCGCGACGGGCCTCTGCCCCAGCCCTCTTATTTTGAACAACATCTATTTTACAGTAGCTACTTAAGTAAAAGCTGTAGGGTTCGAAAGGGCTCTTAAGCACTCGGGTTTAACTCCTAGGAAACCCTTCACTCTAACACCCTATGCCTCGCTTTTATTTTCAGAAGACAAAAGAGACTGAGGTGTGCTCCTTCAGCCGGTAGGGTGCAGAGGAAGTGGTAGGTCCTTTCCTTGCACCTTCAGAACTAGAATTATCGTATTTTCTTACTTCCTCAACAAAACACCAGAGTGTGTCAAGGAGGTATGTATCACAGAGGAAAAAAAAAATTGTCTACTGCCCTTTGTGACCCCTTATCTAAAGATCTCACGTTCTTTATGAAAACTTCACCAAGAAACATAATATTCTCGCTCAAAATTTTTTGATGGAAGGAAATGTTATATAAAAGAATCATATCAACACAAAATTGATGCCAAAATATATTAATTTAATAAATAATGAAAGATGCATAATTTCCTATTATTTTAATTTATACTGTTCTTGTTTATACGGATACACATAAAAATGAAACTCTACATTAACTTAGAAAACAGCCAACTTTTAAAGTGCTTGTTTGTTTGTTTGTTTGTTTGTTTACCCGGAGGCATCTGGCTGGCTCGGTGGGTACAGCATGTGACTCTTGATCTCAGGTCCTGAGCTCAAGCCCCTTTCTGGGCATAGAGCCTCCTTAAATATAGTATGCTTCTCTTGCGTCCTTGATTTCCAATATTTCTCCCAATTTTTTTGCATGGGACCCTCTCCCACTTTAGTTATCACCTCTTTATTAGTTGCATTCTCATTTATGTCATTCAATAGTCATAAGAGGAGGTTTCGCTTTTCAATGTAATCCTAGAGTTAAGAAACTAGAACGGTAAGTCAAATATTCTAGCCATTAAACCAGATGTGAGTTCCTCTACTTTGTAGCCACAGCAGGTAGCCTTGTATGTGCAACACAGTAAGTATTCAGTAAGTTTTTGTTGAATGAAGTAAATGAGATAGATATTTCATTGCATCTAAGTCCCAGGGAAAGATACGTGAAAAAATTAAGAATTTCAGGAAGATCTTGGAGATAAATGATATTATTAATATGTCAAAGTGATATTTTGCAAAACTCAGCTTTGTTGTGTAGTTGGGAGAAGACAATGAAAGATTTCAGGCAGGCAGAACTTATGTTGAAGGCAAAAGTTGCTGTTTGTTTACAGAATCTGTAAGAGCAAGAAAAAATGTCCAAGAACTAGAGGAAGCCCAGTAGTTTGATGGTAGGGAAATGTCTTTAACAGGTTATGCAAATAAGCAGCTGTTAGAATAAAAAGGCAAAGCATCATGAATCCAGAAAAGCTCTCAGGAACTGAATGCAGTCTTTTTTCAGAGTATGACCATAGATGCAATCAACAGGGATGAGACTGTGGCTTCTATGCCAATGTGTTAAGTAACATTCCTGTTCAGCCTAAGAAAATCATATAAACTTAGATGTGCACCTCATTGAAAGACCAGTTACATATTCATCCATGCTTATGCATAATATCCAGAAAGAATTTCAAACTTTCCCTTACGCTCTTATTCAGAACACTTTGTGAGGAAAACAGAGGATGGATGCATAATGGAAGAAAAGCAAGAAACTATCAGTTTCTGGTAAAATGTATGCCTATTTAGGGATTGAGAGCAGAAGCCTGGGAGAAACTAAAAAGAAAAGACTCATATAAAATCACACTGAGGAATATTTTGTTTGTCTTTGTTTTTGTCAAGCCTTTTGAGCAGGATATCCAGGATAAAAAGGGTGTGTTCAATAAAAGGCCTCATGTGCCCTTGATAATTAGAGCATCATAGCTTTCATTAAGTTTTTGGGTATAAAGGAGGCCATATTTAAAATTCCAAACTACAATAACTCTGAGCTCCCACCTCCCAAATTATTAGGATATCGGCTCCCTTTAAAGTTTCCCTCCCTGCTCTACTGTTGAGGAGTCCCTAAGGGTGATTCTGTCACCAACATATGCCTGAAATAACTGAATTACTCCTGCCTGTATTTCAGATGTCACATACCCTGATGTTCTGGGATACTGATCTCTCTCCAGCCATTGAAACTTTCACCATTGCCTTGGGATCCAGCAGGAAGAAGCACTGCCTCCTCTTCACCAGGACATCACAAACCCTGGTTCTTCCCATCATAGTCTCCTTATAGCACAGCTAAGACCAGGGTTATATAACAATATTAAAAAGGAAGAGCAATACAGAGTAAGCTGCAGGTATGACATGGCTACTTTCAAAGCCCTTATGGACTACAGGCCTGCCTTATTGTTGAGCTTGCAGCCAGGGTCTATGTGGCTAATGACAGCCCCCCTCTCCATCAAGAGTTCTCCTGACCCTGTCTTGAGCATTCAGGCTCAACCACTCAGAGAAGAAAACAACTCTCCTTACCCAGTTTAAGGTGCATTTTCAAAGTTCCACCCCCTGTCCCAGTTGCTGCCTTTCCATAGGATGACTGACCATGGGAATACCTACTCCTTTAGAGGAAACCCCACCTTCCATCCTGAGGAGTGTGACCTTAACCTTTGACCCAACTGGACTATCACCTTCATAACATAAGAGTCCAAACCCAGCACATTTCTCACAAAGAGTTAATCTTTATAAATAGGTCTAGGTAGAGCCTCACCAAAGCCAGTCCAGTCCCTTTGCCTAATTATTTCTCCAGTAAGCAGTAAGGATTATGCCTGTCCTTGTTTGCCTGTATCTTTTAGAGCTCAGCTTTTGTTCTTCTAAGAGCAAGGGCTGAAACAAGGACATTCGCATCTCCACAGAAACAACACATATGTGGTCTACATCCACAGAGAGAAAAGGAACAGTTTTTCTCTTCTGCATCAATGTCTGCGGAAGCAATGCTCCTGCTCCACACACAAAGATTTGCATATCCAAATGGAGCACTCTGCTTCACAAACTAAAGCATCTACACTCAAGTTATAGTTTTCCAAGAGTAATAAATGTATACTTGCTTTAACATGAATAGTTAAACAATCCATGTAGTTTTTCCAGAGCAGTCTGCCTCTGAAGAAATGTTCAAGTCTTCTCTTTCATCAGGACAGAAATCACCAATGGTTTAAGAAAGCCTTTCTACCTTCTACTAACTCTTAGGATTTTCAGTTAGCCCCCATTACATTTAGAAGAATTTTTAATGTGTATTTCTATGTGGAAATATAAGTGCATGTATTGTTTTTATTCCAAACTACATGTATTGATCATTTACTGTGTGTTAGGCACATACTCTATGACAGCTTTCTAGAAAACATAGACATAGCCCAAAGAATATGGGAAAATGAGATGTGCAAACAAAAAAGTTCACAATCTAGGAGAGAGTGTTGGGTATATAAACAGTTAGCTATTATACAACATATGGAGCATGAGTAAAGTACTATAAGAGAAAAACAAATGGTACAATTATTTAAGCATGGGAGACAGCATAGTCTCCCATGAGAAAGCATTTGAGTTGAGCCCCTAGGAATGAAAAGTATGGTGATGGGTGTAGACAGCAGAAGAGCAAGATATGGTATGAGGAGTGACATTTTAAGTAGAGGAAACAGCATGATAAAGACATAGAAGAACAAATATGTATAGCATGTTTTAGAAATTGCAAGTGCCCCTGGATAGATAGCACGTGGGCTGCATTGGCTGGGAAGAAATGAACTGAGGACAAATCATATAGAACCTTCCATGCCATAGTTAGGAATTTGGACTCTGTTGTATAGACTGGTGGTGGGGGGTTGGGGGTGTTGCAGGTTTTTAAGCAGCGAAATGACAGAATCAGATCTGTGTTTTGGAACTGATCATTTTGATAGTGTCAATGTTTAAATTATAGCAAGAGGTGATTATTTACTATGGAAAAAATGCATTCTGAAAACAATAGAATGTCTTTAATGAGGCATCAGAAGCATTTATAATAGGTGTCTCAGATGTGAGTGACAGGCTTTATTATATTCTCCAATTATGGTTCATTTTCCTTATATTTCCAGCCAGTCTTTAGTTATTGTTCTAGAAATGAAATGTATATGAAACAAAGCAAATTAATTCATTTATTCAAAAAAGATTATTAATGGTCTACTATGTGCAAGTCCCCATGCCAGGTGCTGAGAGAATTCAAAGATGAATAAAATATATTCCCAATCCTCATAGAATTTACAGCTCTATGCAATCTGCAAAATTACTTCAACATTTATTAAGTATTCAGTTTATGTAGATTAAAATTCAACACACATTGGTCAAATATATATATATATTTCTCATAAATATATATATGTGTATATATATATATATTTATGAGGACAGCAAAGATAGGAGAAACAGCCTAAATATGGGCAAAGAAAGTATATAAATATGAAGAAATTAGAACAGCCCATATTTCTTGATTAATAGTGTCAATTGACTATTTGCTCTGCAAAATGAAATAATTAACATTACTGTACTTCCTCCCAAACTCTGACTCTAACTCCCAATCTGTGTGGTTCATACTATTTGTATTTTGTCAGGATTTATAATATTTATGGCTTCTGGCAACTGATTTCCTCTAGTTATTTAATCTTACTTCTGTATTCAAATGGATTCAGGGCTTTTACCACCAGTCCTTTTATCCTCCAGATTCACCATTCACATTTTACTCATGTCCTGGTACATGGGATTTTTCCGCTAAGTAGTTTAAGAATGGCTAATGGCCACATTACCTTTCTTCCTTTTCTTTTCTTTTTTCTTTTCTTTTCTTTTCTTTTCTTTTCTTTTCTTTTCTTTTCTTTTCTTCTTTCTAAACATACAATGTTTTGTGAGTTTCAGGTGTATAATATAGTGTTCCAACAATTCCATACATAAATCACCTGGTGCTCATCATGACAAGTGACCTCCTTTATCCCCATCACCTATTTCACTCATCCCCCCACCCACCTCCCTACTGGTAACCATCAGTTTGTTCTCTATAATTAAGAGTTTGTTTCTTGATTTGTCTCTCTCTCTCTCTCTCTCTCTCTTCTTCTCTCTCTTCCCACCCCCTTTGCTCATTTCTTTTGTTTCTTAAATTCCACATATTCCACATATGAATGAAATTATATGGTATTTGTCTTTCTCTGACTGACCTATTTCACTTAGCATTATACTCTCCAGCTTCATCCATGTCATTGGAAATGGCAGGATTCATTCTTTTTTATGGCTGAATAATATTCCATTGTAAATATACACCACATCTTATTTATCCATTCATCCTTGATGGACACTTCAGATGCTTCCATAATTTGGCTATTGTAAATAATGCTGTGATAAAAATAGAGGTGCATGTATTCCTTCATATTAGTGTTTTTGTATTCTTTGGGTAAATACCCAGTAGTGCAATTACTGGATGATATGGTAGTTCTATTTTTAATTTTTTGAGGAACCTCCATATTCCACAGTGACTATTACCAGTCTGCACTCCCAACAGTGCACGAGTTTTTCAAAAGTCTCAGCATCCTTGCCAACACCTGTTGTTTCTTATGTTGTTTATTTTAGTCATTCTGATAGATGTGAGGTGATATCTCATTGTGGTTTTGATTTTCATTTCCCTGATGATAAGTGATGTCGAACATCTCTTCATGTGTCTGATGGCCATGTGTATGTCTTCTCTGGAGAAATGTCTGTTCCTCTCTTCTGCCCATTTTTAAATTGGATTATTTGTTTTTCGGGGTATTACCTGCATTCTTTCTTGTCTACCTGTTGCATTTATACTTGAACAAATACTTGTATAGAAATATTACTTTGGGCTCACATTTTTTTCATTTTCTTTCTCTCAGAATTTTACAGTCATTGCTCCTTTGTCTTTTTTCCTGATATTTGCTATAGAAAAGTCTCAGATGAATCAAAATTTTCCCTATACATGATTTTCTTTTTCTTCAAGATATCTGAAAGATTTATACATTTAACCCTGAAGTTTAAGAACTTAGAATATATCTCTATGTTAATTTTTCTAAATCAATTTTCCCTGGTATAAGATGGGTAGTTTTCTGAACAATAATTCTTATTACCTTTGAATTTGTTGGGTTCTCTTCCTCTGGGATGCCAGTTAGCCCAATTTTGGATCATATTTGACTACATCTTTCTTTTTTTTTTAATTCTTAAATTTCTGTGGCTTTTCCCTCTTCATTCATTGTGATTGTCCCAAGTCTTTTCCTCTCTGCCATTAACCTGATTTTCAGCCAAGTCTATTTTGTTCCTTGCTGTTCAAATTTATTTATATTACTTTGATTCTCAATTATTCTGCTGGGTTTTTTTACTTTATTTTTAAGTAATCTCTACATTGTGGGGCTTGAACCCCAAACCCCAAGATCAAGAATTATATGCTCTGCCCACTGAGCCAGCCAGGTACCCCTCAATTATTCTGTTGTTTTAATATTTCATCTTGGATTTCTTATTTTTTTTTTAATATTATTTCTTATTGAGTCTATAGAAGAAAAGCTTCATAAAGAATATGCTTCAGAGCACCTGGGTGGCTCTGGGTGGCTCAGCTGAGTGTCTGACTCTTGATTTCAGCTCAGGTCATGATCCCAGGGTCGTGGGATCAAGCCTCATGTTTGGTGTAGAGATTGCTAAAATAAAGAAATAAGCTTCAAAGAATATGCTTCTCTTCTCTGAGTTGTGACAGTCTCTTCTTGACCAAACTTTAGTCAGATTCCTCTGAATCCCCTTCCGAACTAGCCTTGAGTTTTGGACTTTTTTCCGTCTTTCGGAATTTTGCCCACCTTTGCATCAGGTTAGCCAGAATCCCCCAAACTCAGTATCTAAACATCTTCAATGTGTTACCAAATTCTTCATCTCCTACTATTCCCAGATGATGTTTGATGACTTTGGCCCATCTTCAGCAAGAATCTTGTTAGGCCACTTTAGCCAGAATCTCCCCTTATCCTTGATGTTTCATCTTAGTAATTTTTCATTCACTGACATCCATCTCATCCCTACTCTGCTCTTTGATTATAAATTCCCACTTTTCCTTGCTGTCTTCAGAATTGAACCTAGGTGTTTTTTTTTTTTGGTTTTTGTTTTTGTTTGTTTGTTTGTTTTTTTAGTTTATTTCCTTTGAAAGAGAGAGGAAACGTAAGCAAGGGAGGGGCAGAGAGAGGAGGGAACAGAGGATCTGAAGCAGGCTCTGTGCAGAACAGCAGAGAGCCCGATGTGGGGCTCGAACTCACAAACCCTGAGGTCACAACCTGAGCCAAAATTGGATGCTTAACTGATTGAACCACCCAGGCGCTCCAGAATTGAGCCTAGTTTTGTACTGAGGTCTCCTTTCCCCTGAATAGTTTTTATGAATAAAATCTGTTTTTAATCACTTTAACTACTGTCTAGCTCTGGTTTTTCCTTAACAGTTGTTTTCATCTGAACTAGATCCTTTTACCATGCTTGAAGGGTGGTCATGTCATATAGTTCATCCAGTTCATGCTTAGCATGGACAGACCATTCAGATTTTCACTTTGCTCTGGTATATGCCAGTTTTTCTTCCTCCTGCTTAGGACTTTGGACTTGTTTTCCAACTAATTTTCTCTAACATGAGGATGCAGGATAAGGGGAAGAAAAGAGGGAACTTAGGGCCAAGTGATGCCTGTATTAGCTCTACTCTCTTGTGAGATTCAGTTAAATGGCCTTTCTCAGCCCAGTCTAACCAGCCAGGGGTGTATTACTTTCCTTGTATCAGTTCTTTTCCTCAGCTTTGTTACCTGGAAAATGGAAAGCTTATTGTCTCTACTGAGGTCCCATGGTAGTATATAGAGGATTCTTTCTAAAACAAATTTCTTGGGGGCCCCTGGGTGGCTCAGTTTGTCAAGTGTCTGTTGATTTGGGCTCAGGTCATGATCTCACGGGTTGGTGAGATCAAGCCCCAGGTTGGGTTCCTTGCCCAACAACAGCACAGAGCCTGCTTGGTATTCTCTCTCTCCCCCTCTCTCTGCCCCTTCACCCCACTCAAAGCATTTAAAGAAAAATAAAACAATTTTCTTGGATTCCTCCATTTCTCCACCCTCCTCAGAGTTATTTATCTACATCCTCAGAATTCTTCACCAATTAATGAATGTGGTGTATCCCCACCACACCCTTTCTTCCTCTCATTCTTCTTTGAGGAATAGGGGCAGGGTGAGGAGACATACCTTACTACACCAGAATATTCTTTTTCATTTGTTGGCCACATTTTTTTTCACATTTCATTTCTACATGAGATTTTATCTTTTATCTTGTAGCTGCTGGTGAATTTTGGGCTTTGTCAATGAATTTTTATTCTTGTCCATTTCATTACATATTGGTGGAGAGAAAACCTGTGACCCTGCCTAATTCTTCTATCCTTACTCAGAAGTTTGTCACCTAACATTAGCTAGGTTTGAAGTAGTTGCTAACCAAAGATATTTTCATAGAGAGGTTCAAATAAAAGAGAAAGGAAGAATAAACGTTCCACAGTGCACATGCTAATTATTCAGTAAATGTCTACAGAATTAATTTAAAAGTTTCCCTGGACATCGTTCAGTTAATTAAAACTGCAAATCATTATTACATCTTATCATTTCATTTTTTTCCATTATAGTAATAAGGGAGCACTCACTATATGCCAGGGACTCAGCTGGGTACTTTACATGTATTATCTAATTGAATCCTCACAACACCATGGTGAGGTCATGCTATTGTTATCATCCCCATTTTATAGATGAGGAACTTCCAGTATAGTGAAACTAAACAGTTTGTCATAAGAATTCAACTGTTAGGAAGCAGAACCTGGACTCATATCTAGGTCTCTGGTGCCAAAGACTATGCATTTAATAGCTACGTTATACAGCCTTCTTTTTTAGAAAGTTAGTGAAAAGAGTGGAGTCAGAAAAACTGAATACAAGCTCTAGATCCAACATTATATACTATATAATCTTGGCTAGTCATTTGAACTCCCTTTCTCATATGTAAAATGGAGATAATAATGTCTTCCCTGGCTGTTCTGAAAGTCATAAGACTTTTATTTGTTTAATGTTTGTTTGTTTGTTTGTTTGTTTGTTTTGAGAGAGAGAGAGAGAGAGAGAGAGAGAGGCACAAGGAGAGGGAGAGAGAGAATCCCAAGCAAGCTCTGTGATGTCAGCCCAGAACCCAATGTGGGGCTCGATCTCATGAACTGTGAGACTATGACCTGAGCCAAAATCAGGAGTCTGATGCTTAACTGACTGGGCCACCCAGGAGCCCCACTTTATTTTTTCGAATATGTTTTTTTCAAATATGTTTTTTAAGGTTTTATTTTTAATTAGTCTCTACACCCAGTTTGTGGCTCAAACTCACTATCCCAAGATCAAGAGTCACACACTCTACTGGCTGAGCCAGCCAGGAACCCTAAGACTTTAAAGTGGCAGGTTGAACACAAGCATTTACCTCTGTTATTGCTCTAAATCCACCAAAATGACAGTAAAGTGATTAGGAAAAGAAACATAAACTTACGAGACCAAGGTGAATGGAGGGGAGCCACAGCAATAACATTTTGGAAACCAGAAAGCATATGGGTGAGTAATAATTGACTAAGCAGACCCAAGAAAGTTGAATCCAAACCCAGCAAAGGGGAGAGGTGAGAGGCAATTTGATTTGCATGTAGAATCCACAAAATATTTAGAAATTGATGAACCAGGTGCTTTTATAAGGGGAGACAGAACTGAAAATAGGAGGATTGTTTGAAAGTCCATTTAAGTAGCAGTTCCCTTCCTCAGCTCCATGCAGCCAAAAGACTTCTTTTCTCCACTCTGTCAGAAGAGAGAAGGTAATTCCCTGGAGAGAGTAAAACAGAGTTTCTCAACTGGGGATAGGGTCACCAGAAATTTAAGAAATTTAAGTAATACTACTAACATAAAATATAGAGGCCAAAACAAAAGGGAAACAGTCAACTTTGAGTATGGAAAGACTAAGCAGGAGAAAGAAGATTTTCAAAGAACAAATTATTAGTAAAGATTCTAATAGAAATGGGAGACAATATGGCATCTCTTAAGTAAGTACAGGATGCGATTTGGGGGAAAAACACATTCAGAGAATAATAACAAAACAGAGTACCTTTATAAGTATAAAATAAAATAGGAGAAATGAAAATTAAAACTTAATAGGAATAGGGAAAGAAGGTAGAGGGCAGGAAATTATCAAAGGCATAATTCAAGAAAAATTTCTTTACTGAAGGACATGAATTTCCCAATTTAGAGGGCCTGCCAAGTGCCCAGCACAATGGATAGAAACAAAGCCACACCATGACACACCACTGTGAAATTTCAGAACACTAGGAACAAAAATAAGCTTCCAGAAAGAAAAAAAGCTACAAACAAGCATTAGGATTACACTGGACTTTTCAATAGCACACTGGAATCAAGAAGATACTAGAGCAATATTCTCATATTCTGAGGAAAATTATTTCCAATCTAGAATTCTATTTTCGGGGTGCCTGAGTGGCTCGGTCAGTTAAGCGTCTGACTTTGGCTTAGGTCATGATCTCACTGCTTGTGAGTTCGATGCCTGCATCAGGCTCTGTGCTGACTGCTCAGAGCCCCGAGCCTCCTTCAGATTCTGTCTCCATCTCTCTGCCACTCCCCTGCTCTGTCTCTCTCTCTTCCTCTCTCCCTCTCTCTCTCTCAAATATATAAAACATTAAAAAAAATTAGAATTCTATTTTCAAATAAACTATCAGTTGGGTAAAAAGACATTTTAGACATGCAAGATTGCAATAAATTTAACTCTTATGCATCCTTCCTCAGGAAGCTATCAGAGGATGGTCTCTCAAAGAATGTGGGAGAAAACCAAGAAATAGAAACACAAGGTAGACTGTGTTATGTGTTCAAAATATTCCCTGTTCCTCTCTATCAGGACTAGAATTTTACCTCCCAATCCCACTGACATCAATTTTGGCCACAGTTTTGCTTTGTACAATAAAACATAAGGGAAAATGGTAAATATCATTGCTTTTTTCTTTCCTAAAACATTGGTATGGCCCAGATGAAGACCGCCTCTGGGTCCTGTGAAGAAGCCAACAGGGAGCACAGGTGCCCCCAATGCCGAGAAGATATCTAATGAAAGTGAGAAATAAATCTTTTTTGTTTTAAGCCACTAAAATTTTGGAGTCATTGGAGTACTTGGCTGGCTCAGTCAGTAGAGCATGCAACTCTTCACCTCAGGGTTGTAGGTTCAAGCTCCACATTGGGTGTTGAGATTACTTAAAATCTTTAGGGGTGCGTGGGTGGCTGAATTAGTTGAGTGTCAACTTCAGCTCAGGTCATGATCTCACAGTTTGTGGGTTCCAGCCCTGCATCATGCTCTGTGCTGACAGCTCAGAGCCTGGAGCCTACTTCGGATTCTGTGTCTCCCTCTCTCTCTGTCCCTTCCCTGCTCCCACTCTGTCTCTCTCTCTCTCTCTCAAAAATAAATAAACATTAAAAGAAAAAGAAAATATTTAAAAAGAAAAGAAATTTTGGAGTCATCATTGAAAAAGAAAAGAAGGGGCACCTGGGTGGCTCAGTTGATTAAGCATCAGACTTTGGCTCAGGTCATGAGCCCATGGTTCCTGGTTTTGAGCTCCACATCGGGCTCTGTGCTGACAGCTCAGAGCTTGGAGCCTGCTTCGGATTTTGTGTCTCTTCTCGCTCTCTGCCCCTCCCCCATTCACACTCTGTCTCTCTCTTTCTCAAAAATAAACATTAAAAAATTTTTTTAAAGAAAAGAAAAAAGTTCAAAAACGAATATATATGATCCTGGAAATGGGATCTAACACAAGAAAGAGATTGTACATCTAAAACCTTTTTTAAAAAGAAGAAAAAAGAGATGTAAATTCTCAGAAAAATGGTAACGTTTAATCTCAGAATCATAGCTGTGAAGCAACTCTAGAGAAGGATCAAAGCCAAAATGGAGAAAATCAGAAGGCTCTCAGGTGTTTCAAAGAAAGTAAAAGCAATAGACTACCTAATGTGTCTGATTATATTGAGAAGAAATAGACTTTTGGGGGAAGTTTGGTTGAGTTAGTGATAATTATATTAAAAGCAAGTGAAAAATAAAAACAAAGCATTTAACAGCTCTAGGAAAAACAAAAGGAAAAGTAATAGTAGTATATACTCATTTACATAGCTACAGTAATATAAATAGTGATTTGATTTGTTCAACATTATGATATAACTATATAAGAAGAGTGGGTCGGAAAGTGTGTACATAGGTGATTGGTGTAGGCTGGGGGTTGAGGTAGTTGAAAGATATATCTTTCATAGATAACACCTAGTTTTTTTTTATCAAGATGTAGAAATGTAAGCATATTATTTAGAGATATTGAGACCAATACAAAAAAAACAGCTAAAATAGCTGAAAATTGTTAACTCTAGGCAAGATAGATAAGAAAACAGGGGACTAGAAAATTGCTGTTTTCTGTAATAGACCTAATAGAACTATTTGACTCCTAAACCATGTGCATATTTAACTTTGATAAAAATGAAAACTAGGGACACCTGGCAGGCTCAGTCAGTAGAACGGGCGACTGTTGATCTCAGGGTCATGAATTCGAGCCCCACATTGGGCGTAGAGTTTACTTAAAAGAAAAGAAAACTAAACCTAAACATTGCAGCACAGGGGTGGCTTAAGGCTTAACAACTCCAAAGATAAAAAAAGAAAATTAATACAATAAACCAATGCAACACACATTTATGTACCAAAAGAGGGAAGGAAGGGATAAATGGAAAGGGAGGGAGGAAAGAAGGAAGGAAGGAAGGGATGGTAAGAAAGAAAAAGAGAGTGGGAGGAAAGGAGAAAGGAAGGAAGAAAGAAAGAAAGAAAAAGGGAGTTTGAAAGAACTTTGTAAACTGTAAAGCCCTGTGAATATTTATAGTGAATGTAAACAAGTTAGAAGACTGAGTGGCATGGAAGCAGGAGAACATACCCGGTAAGTGCATGATGCTATGTTCAGGCAGCCCATGACTTAAATTCTAACCCTGCTGCATACTAACCGGGTGACCTTAGGAATATTACTAAGCCTCAGATTCTTCATTTGTTTAAAAAAAAAAAAAAGGATAATGATAGTCCCTTTCTCCTAGCCTTGCTGTGAGAATGAAATGACATCAACCCTTCCACAAACAAAACATCGGAAAAGTTTTATCTAATACGAGCCTCTTTTGGGGCACCTGGGTGACTCAGTCAGTTAAGGATCCAACTCTTTTTTTTATTATTATATGAAATTTATTGTCAAATTAGTTTCCATACAACACCCAGTGCTCATCCCAAAAGATGCCCTTTTCAATGCCCATCACCTACCCTCCCCTCCCTCCCACCCCCCATCAACCCTCAGTTTGTTCTCAGTTTTTAGGAGTCTCTTATGCTTTGGCTCTCTCTCCCACTCTAACCTCTTTTTTTTCTTTTTTTTCCTTCCCCTCCCCCATGGGTTTCTGTTAAGTTTCTCAGGAAGGGATCCAACTCTTAATTGCAGTTCAGATCCTGATCTCTCACAGTTCTTGGGACCAAGCCCTGCAACGGGCTGCACACTGTGACAGAACAGGGCCGCCTTTAGATTCTCTTTAGAGAATCTTTAGATTCTCTCTCTATCTCTGCCCTCCCTCTCTCTCAGTATCTTGCTCTCAAAATAAATAAGTATATATATATATATATATATATATATATATATGTATATTTAATACCAACCTTTTTTGTTCTCTCATCTTCTGTGGATTGATAGACATGAAATGGATGACTTAAAAGGCAATCAATAAAAGGGAAAATTGAAAGCAAAAATCTGAGATGATACCCAAACTGGAGAACCAGCCTCTGAATCATTGAAAACTGCATTATGGTTGCTTCAGCAGCAGTAATTGGCAAGCCAATTGCCTTAGAGCTACAGCTGTTCCTTGTCTTTCTGTTTCTTTCTTGTTCCTTTCTCTCCTTCATTCTTAATCATTGTCATTATCATCATCTTTTTTTAAGTTTATTTATTTATTTTGAGAGACAGAGAGAGAGAGCAGGGAAGGAGCAGAGAGAGAATCCCAAGCAAGACCTGTGTTGCCAGCATGGAGTCTACACAGGGCTTGATCCCACAAACCGTGAGATCATGACCTGAGCCGAAATCAAGAGTATGCTTAACTGACTGACCCACCCAGATGCCCATATCATCAACTTTTAATGCATGCTGACATCTCATTCATTCTGCAAATGATAGTTGAATGCTAAATGCACTTCTTTTAGACTCTGCTTCCCATGTGCTCAGCTTATCTACCTACACAATTTAGGCAACAAGTTAAAATTATAGATATGGAAAGGAATTTTTTTTCTGCAACAAGGAGTTGGTTATGATCCATAATAGGTAAGGAGGTTTTATTATTCCAAAAGCAACCACAAGGATATTTGACCAGCATCCAACTCGCACAGGAGATTGTTTTCCTCTGCAAGTAGTATAATTCTTTCTGAATCCGAAAGCCATTCTACTTCCCTAATCTGGTAATCACAAAATGTGATTTTTCAAATTAGATTTTTATGTCGTGCTAAATAAACTTAGTTCTTCGTTGCATACTAGGAAGCAGGTTTTTTAAGGACATGGTGGGTGAGGGAAACTTCCAATCTCCTAGAGTTTATTGCCAGGAGAAATCTAGGAGTTCTGTGTGAAATACAGTCCTTTTTTCCCCCTACCCATCATCCAGAGATGCAGCTAGGGCTAACATAAGGCATTTTTAAGGATCACCAATCCTTCATTAAGAGAATGCCCAGAAGTTAAAGTACAGAAGACAAAAGAAACTGCCTAAAAAACTGCCTTATCCATAGATATCCTGGTGTTTTGTTCTCCCTCTCCCTCCCAGCCTTTTTTATCCTTCTTATCCATACAGGTGTGCCTTTGGGAGCTGAAGATCCCTATAACCATCCCAGCATCCAGTCTAATTTGCCATTGATGCTGTGGTTCCAGTCTCATGCTGTAGTTTTGACACAGAGTTCTGTGTCTTCTGGTAGCTGCATCCTTTCTGATTCCTTTAGTTGGCTCCCTTGTCTTAATACCCTGCAAAATCACAGTCCCTTTGAGAAAGGATCTGATATGCTGTTACTAGTCCTACATTCCAGATGCTGATATATGCAAACAGCAGGCTGTCTGCTTAGATCTCTGAATATTCCCTCTCCTGAATTACCCAGCACTGTGCTATCCACTGTAGAAAAACTGACCCCAAGTTATTCTTCCTTCTTGTCAACTGCTTCCCCCAGGCTACCCTCCCTTTCCTATTTCCATGTCCTTCTTATATGTACCAATAAGGCAGGATTCCTCCCAGGGCCTGCAGCTGGGTCCACCCTGTACCTCTCCTGACCCAGTGTACCTTGTCCACTTGTAGTTAACAAGAACATGTTGGCCCTGTCCTAAGAACAGTCATCCAACCAACCTGCTGGGAAAAATGTGATTCTCAGAAGGAAGTAAGAAGTCTGAACTTTGAGATCAAGGCAGTTTGTACATATATGACTCTACATAGCCCTCCATACCCACACTGGTTTCCCTGTTAAAGATAGACAATTGTCTATTTCCCTAATTTTGAGTTATTAACGGAGTTTGAAAGAGTATGGCATCGGTTGGAATAATTAGTTATGTTGGCTGAACTTTCAAGAGAGTATAAGATTTTGCATTTTGGTATAATAATGGCTAATGCCAATTATTATATGCTAGGCACTATATTAAGTGCTTCCTATAAATTAACTCATTTTATCCTCACAACTACCCAATGAAGTAGGTACTGTTATTTTTTTTTAATTTTTATTTACTTATTTTTAATTCCAGTATAACTAACATACAGTGTTATCTTAGTTTCAGTTGTATACTATAGTGATTCACAGTTCTATACATTAGTCAGTGCTCATCCCGATAAGTGTTTTCTTAATCCCCCTCACCTATTTCACCCCCGCCCCCGGCCACCAGTTTGTTCTCTATAAAGGGTCTGTTTTCTCTTTGTCTCTTTTTTTTTCTTTTTTTTCTTTTGTTTCTTAAATTCACATATGAGTGAAATCATGTGGTATTTGTCTTTCTATGGCTGACTTATTTCACTTAGCATTATACTCTAGATCCATCCATGTTGTTGTAAATGGCAAGATTTCATTCTTTTTTATGGCAGAGTAATATTCCTGTGTGTGTGTGTGTGTGTGTGTGTGTGTGTGTGTGTCTATACCACATCTTCTTTATCCATTCATCTATGGATGGACACTGGGGTTGCTTCCATATCAGTAAATAATGCTGAAATAAACATAGGGGTGGATATATATGTCTTTCCGAATTAGAGTTTCTCTTTTCTTTGAGTAAATACCCCATAGTGGAATTACTGGATTATACTGTTATTATCCCTACTTCACAAAGGAGAAAATTAAAGCACAGTGAGGTCGAAAAACTTACCCAGTTTACACAGCTAGTAAAACTAGATGTTAAATTCAAGCAGTCCTAGAAGACTACTATGTGATATTGCCTTTGGGAAACTAAAACAGATAAGGGATGGGGTCTTTAGCTCCTCCTTCAAAATGGACATTATAGTTCTTAAAATAAGAAAAGTTCAGACTGATTGGTCTCAGTAAATCAAGAACTCCTAATACATTTGGCTCTATCTCCATAATACATTTGCTAATATAAACAGTAAAGCAGCCAATTACTAGGAAAGTGTGTTTTGTATTTATTAAACAATACTATAAAATTCTGATGAAAACCCCTATTGTAATTCAGACTTGAGGGGTTTTTTTGTTGGTGTTCAGAAACTGGTCCAGCTGTTCCTCCAGCTGCCTGGTTATTCGGCAGGGACAAAATCAGTGAATCAGTTCAAATTCTAAATTTTGAAAAGGACAATGCGTTTCCTTTTGTCTTCATGAGATACCTACATTTAAATTACAATGCCAAAGCAACCAGGCGTTGTGTGAGCAAATTTACATAATTGGTGTCAAGGGTCTAAAGCAGACGCAGAGGGGGCTAGAAATTGATGGAACTGATAGGGCTCATTATTCTATCCATCTTCGTGTTTTTTAAGCCCTTTAAAATGGAGACATTAAATTGCTGTGCATATCTCCTTTAAGTCTAGCTATATTATTAGGGAGTAATTAGGTTAAAGAAAGAAAATGCAACCGTAAGATTTTGCATGTTTAGATCTATGCCTTTTTGTTTAGAACTTGTATGGTAAAACATGTTCCCGTCGCTGCAAAGATTTCATTCCATTCAGCATTTCTTTGTGACCCATTTGCTCACGAAGGCTGCTGCATCTGTTGTACTAAACAGCCAGTTCAACCACCGGAAGGGTAATCTGGATAATTCAAACTAAATTTTAAGGAGCCGCACATCTGCAGTAAATGTGGCCTATGTCCTTCATAGATTTTAGCTATTCTTTGTGGAGAAGAACATGTCTTAATCAGGGATAATTGCTTGCAAGGAACAGAAACCCACATAAACTTGCTGAAGCACAAAGGGGGTGATGCTTATTAAAAAGATACAGGAGTATCTTATGGAACCAAAGTCACAAGATCGCTAGATTGTGACATGGGACTTAAGATGCCAAGGCATTTGACTTGGAACTTGAAAGTCAGGACCTAAAGGTATTTTCTTCACCTCCTCTAGGCTCAGTAATATCTTTTTTTTTTTTAATTCTGAAGGTCAGCTTTCTCTGCTTCAGCATCGCCTTCATAAAAAATGACAATCCAGCCCCAGCACTTAATCACCTACCAGGTCCAGTGCCCAAAACAAACAAACTGGAGACTCTGTATCCCAATTCCAAATATCCAGAAGAATGTAATTAGCCCAACTTAAATCATGTGTCTACCTTTTATCCAATCAACTTTGAATAGAGGACACTCATATGGACACTGACTTGCTCTGTCCTGTTTAGTAAGTGAGGCCAGTAGGCATTTGAACAAGGATTCATTACAACACATTGTTGTCATTCTTTGGAATTAAATGGTGGTGAACTGGAAACGAGTTAGCGTTTAAACCTTCTTGGATCCACTTTTTATCCATCTCTGCATCTCAAATCCACCCTTGTCTCTACTGATAACCCTAGACACTTGATTTTACCATTTCTGCATCTGCCAAAATCACCAACAAAGAGTTGACAAGCTGATTGCGAGCATTTGTCAGGTTGTACAACTGATGCTAACTCTCTTTCTCGTGGAGAATTTCCTGGAAATTTTATTTTCATGCTTCAGGAAATTTCACAAGTGATGCCTGCAAATATCTCCAGACTTGCCCTCGAGTGGCAAGGTGCTCAGTTCTCAAAAATAGTATCAGGAAAGCCAATGTGCACCTTTTCGTTAGAACTCCCAAATAAATGCTATCCACTGTGAAGATGTATAAAAGGAAAATATAAAGTGAAACCCTTGTTAATTAACACATTATAATTTTGACTTCCAGGCTGGAAATGAGTACCTTCATTAAAATACAGCCATATCATTGTCAATTCCAACTGACATTTCAGGAAAGAAGTGATGATCCATCTAATGGCCAAATTCAGCCATGATAATCCCATGCTACTGTCATTTAGCCCAGATCAAGGCTCCTTTCCATGTTACTAAGAAGGAGAAAGTGCTTTATCTTCTTAATTTTTAAAAATTTAGTTTAACTGTTAATTTTCACAATCTATGTGAAAGCCTCCCTGTGCCATCTAGAGTTTTCCCTTGATATAGAAGAAAAGAAAATTCCATATTAAATAACTTTTTTTAACCCACTCAGTAAGAACTTCAAATTTTAGGAGCTGAAGATAGAGACGATTTCCAAATTGCATCTGTGCAGAAAATGCTGACTTTGGGTAATAGTCTAGGAATAACTATAACCATTTTTCCCCCTTCTTATGTTTTCCAAATGAGTCATAAAGGACCCTCTGCGTTCAAATAGTATGTCATGAAATGGAAAAGATAAAACACAGAAATTGGACATTGCTGTCTATTCTTGATGAATCCAGCTTAGTGTTATCTGGTGTGAGGCCAGAATAGCCGCTCTAAAATAGGAGTGAGTTGTAAGCCATGACAGCCATTTCCAGTGTGCTGTGCTATTTCTCTGTTATGTGTGTGGCACATCTCCCTGGGTGGAAGAAATGTTGCTTTGTCTTTGAGAATGTCTGATCCAGTGGTTCTTAATCTTGTTTGCAAATTAGAATTACCCAGGAACTTTTTTTAAAAATACCAATGTATGGAGTCTACCAAGTAAACGTGAATCTTGGAGAACCAGGGTAGGGTATCAGTGTTTTTAGAGAGCTCTCGAGGGGATCTAGATGTGTCACCAGAGTTGAGAATGCCTGGATTAGACTTTATGAAGATAATCTGACCACTCCTTTTTGCCCTATGGACCAGTGTTCCTCAACTTTAATTCATTATCACCTCCTAATGAGCCCTTTGAGATTTTTTCCCCTAGTTGCCCCTTCATTAAAGTTTAATACCACACATATATTGTATACCTGTTGTGTACTGTATGTATATCTGTACTTTATACATTAAAAAGTAAGGCTCTTTTGCCCCCCAGAATGAATATTTGTCCTTTTGGGGTGATATTATTCCTATTGAGAATGGATGTGGTAGACTGAACCAATCTATTGATCTAGATGGGCTGGGTTGTGCTGCAGTGACAAACAACCCAAAATTTCAGTGGTTTAAAACAGCATAAGTTCACATCTTGCTTACCCAACATGTACATTCGAAATTAGCAAAAGAGTCCTGCTTGCCAGATTTCCAGAGTGCCTTCTATCTGGAGTTTTACTGGTTACTATGGCAGAGGAAAAAGGAAACATAAAGAAGGATGCCCTGGCTCTTAAAACTGATGCCAGGGGAACTTCCAAAACTTCCATTCAGATTTCAATGGCCAGAGCAAATCACATGGTGACACCTGAGTTCAATAGGACAGGTAAGTGTGATCCTCCCACAAGAAGGGAAACTAGATATTGATGAATAATCCACCAAGTAGGCAGTCTTCTCAGACATTAAGAGAGAGAGCAAGAAAAGGAAGGAAAGAAAGAAAAGAGAGGAAAGGGAGGAAAAGAAGGAAAAGAAGGAAGGGAGGAAGGAAGGAAGGAAACAAAAGGCACATATGCTCCTATTGATCACTAAGAGTATCTTTCCTGGCTACTGTGCTCCTGGATCCAGGGCAAGAGAGGACATGACATACTACTGGCAATGCTACTCAATTCTTGATTTTTATGCCTATCTTTTACTTGAATTAAGGTGAAATTAAGAGAATTCAGCAGGCATTCTTTACTACTTTTTTTCATGGTTCTACTAACCCTGTACCAATAAGCATGGCATCCCACTTACATCATTAACAAGAATCCTTTTAGTGGACTCTCCAAATAGTCTCTTGGAGCACGTTAGGTTTTCCTTGTTGGCTTTTGATAGGTTTCATGTTTCCAGTTTGATGTTTGGGAGTATTTGCTAACTACATTATATACCCTGTACAAAACTTATTTTAACTTCAAACACAGAAAATGCAGGTCAACATCCTGTATCTTTTGTTTATCAATAAAATTTCTACCAGACTGTGAAAGATTTCCAAACCTGGTGAAGGAAGTGGTCAGGATTTCCCATTACAAACCATGATAATTGGACATATTGCCACGTGCTCTAATCTCGAATGAAGTCTGGATACGGTGTACAAAAAAAAAAAAAAGTAACTTCATAGTTGAAGCCAGACATCATTTAGCCAGGCTGTATCATTTAGAAATAACAAGGGGGCCATAAAAGAAATAATGCTTGTGGAAAGCAAGAATTTCAAGTTGAATTGACATTATGACTCAAAATATTTAATATGATCCTTCTCTTGTTTCTTGTTGCAGTTAGACACATCGGCTCTCATTGGTTAACAAAAGTCACACCAGCTCCTTGGTTACTTCAAAGTCAGAGCTTACCAAAAGACTTTTTGAACTATAAGATTGTCTATAACTTGGAAGATTTTAGAAAGCCTCTGATTAGGAAAAGTAAAAAATGGGTTATTGGTCCTTGCTCTATGTTCTATGTTGCATAATAAACCTTTTAATGCTGAAGGAATCCCAAACAGATCACTATACATCCATAGTTATTAGAGCTTTATCTTGCAGATTCTTATAATGTGCTTCCCACATACCTCTTTCTCTTTGATTTACCTTGATTCATCTTGAGGATAGAGGTTCTCTCTTAGTGATATGGGCTTCCCATAACCCTCTCCTGTCATAGTCCCTTCTTTACCTTTGCCCCTATCCCTGCTGCAACAGTCTCAGACTTTAAGGAGATTAAAAGGTGTTTTTCTTCCTAAAATGTGATCATTTTATGACTGTCTTCAGTTCTGTTCCTTCCTGGGCAACAGAGAAGCGTATTCCTAAATATCGTAGAGCAAGATCATTCTCTCAAGATCTCAAAGATATCACCAATGACAAACTTTTTACTCTAGTAGATATGTAATGACCCAAAAAGTTTAAAAATGATTTTCAAATATGTCTCTAGAATTTAACAATGAAAACTGGAGCCTCTGTGCTCCTTATCACCTGTACCTGGCTGGAATTCTATAAGATTTGGGAAATCCAAACATGATCTCCCAAGCCTTTTACAGAAAGGTACTATCAAAAGATCCAAGCCTTTTTTTTAGTGGCCCAAAGACCCTTGGAGCCATGAAGGATACCATGAAAGCCTTTCATTGGGTCCTATAACTTTAGTTTGTAATAAAGGGAAAATTTTGCTCATGGCAGAGTCAGATGCACATTTTCACAAAACTGGACCCCCAACCCTTACAGTACTTCCACAGAAGTAGGCAATTGATAGGTTTTCCAGGCAGCACCTTGCTCCGCGCTTCCATTGGCTGTCTCGTGGCTAATCAATTCCCACTATTTCTCCACATACAAACAGTTCAGTCTGGTGCAGTTCTTTGCTCACTTCTGGTTTTCTTCATGAATTAGGAATCTGGTGTTGACCTGTCAT
Organism: Lynx rufus; assembly: GCF_022079265.1. Taxonomy (NCBI): domain Eukaryota; kingdom Metazoa; phylum Chordata; class Mammalia; order Carnivora; family Felidae; genus Lynx; species Lynx rufus. Next base: position 30,675,313 of record NW_025814827.1, on the reverse strand, counting down.
TTCAGTATCAGGGACTGACTTTGTCTCTGGGAGGACTTGAGTCTTTATAACCCTTCCTGGACAATGAAGGAAGTGTTGGCTGTGAGGAGATTGTTGAACAGTAAGCAATACTGCCGCCTTGTGGAAGACAATGATTTTACTTTTTTGTGGCAGAAATAATTTTTAGAAAGTAACCTTTGAAAGTGCAAATTGGAATGAGGTTGGAGATTTGCTTTTCCTTTTGTATCTTTGTGCATTGTTTAAATTTTTATCATTTGCATAAATTAATCTTATTTTAAAATAAATTTAGTTCACTAAGACATAAATTAAACTTTAAAAAGTAAAAAATGTTTAGGAGCGCCTGGGTGGCTCAGTTGGTTGAGAGTCCGACTGCGGCTCAGGGCATGATCTCGCGGTCTGTGAGTTCGAGCCCCGCGTCGGGCTATGTGCTGACAGCTCAGAGCCTGGAGCCTGCTTTGGATTCTGTGTCTCCCTCTTTCTCTACCCCTCCCCCTGCTCATGCTCTGTCTGTCTGTCTGTCTCTGTCAGAAATAAACATTAAAAAAATATATAGAGCATTTTTAATATCCTATTGTTTAAGTCATTTAAAATTTGTCCCGCTCCACTTCTGTGTAAACTTAATCATTTGAACCTGTTTCCTCGTTAGTAAAATGTGGGAGTTGGATCTGATGACACTTAAATAATCATTATTTTTCTATTACCTTAAATTTTTCCCAGACTTCTTTTTACCAGATACAGCAATTAATGTGTAACTTATATAACAGAGAAATGGAAATTTTTAATATCGAAAACTAAACCAAGATAGTCATTCTAACCTGGTGGTGAAGCATCTGGGATGCTTTAAAAATTCTAATACCTGGGCTCCACCCCAGGCCAATCATATTAGAATCTCTGAGGGTGGAGTCTTTGCAGTAGGCATCTTTTAAAACCTTCTCAAATGATTCCAATAGGCAGCTAAGATTGAGAACTACTGCAAGTTAAATTGTTGCCTGAGCTGAAAGACATCTCCTTTACAGAGTTTAAAATTCTACTACAACATAACTTGGATCAGTGGCTGTTTTCTTTTTAAATGTAAATATACTCATAAAGATTAAGTCAACCAAATCCTTTGATCCAAATTAGTTCAGTAAGGGTACTTTCTTCCTAACATCTAGCTAAAGTCAGGCTCATGAAGAGTTTAAATAGGGTTAGGGGGAAAAATAAAAAATAAATAAGGTTAGGGAAAGAGATAACTCATTTTGGAATATATCATGAAAGACTTTGGGAGAGGTTAGGTCTGAATAGGCGATAGAAAGGGAAGCAATGAGCAATCAGAAATCATCAGGAAGACATCATGAATGTGAGTTATGGAAGAGAATGAAGCAGGGATTAGCAGAGGAATGGAAAGGAGCAGAGGACTGAACCAAAGACTAATTGCAACTACTAAAATTTTTCTCTAGATCATGGGCACCTGGGTGGCTCAGCTGGTTTAAACTTCTGACTTCTGCTCAGGTCATGATCTCAGAGCTTGTGAGTTTGAGCCCCACATAGGGCTCTGTGCTGACAGTTCAGAGCCTGGAGCCTGCTTGGGATTCTGTGTCTCCCTCTCTCTCTGCCCCAACCCCACTTGCGCTCTGTCTCTCTCTCTCAAAAATAAATAAACATTAAAAAAAAGTGTTTTTAAATTTTCTCTAGATCAAAAAGCGCAAACTTCCAGTTGTAAGATGAATAAGTTTTGGGGATCCAGTGTAGAGCACAGTAATTGTAACCAATAATACTGTATTATATACCTGAATGTTCTAAGAGAGTAGATCCTAAATATTCTTAACACAAAACAGAAGTGGTAATTATGTGACATAATGGCACTGTTGGCTAAGGCTATGGGATAATAATCACTTCTCAATATGTAAATGTATCATTTTGTTGAGGGGTTTAAGATTTTTTTTTAAGTAATCTCTACACCCAGTGTGGGACTCGAACTCACAACCTTGAGATCAAGTCATGTGCATCACTGAGTAAGCCAGCCAGGCATCTTGATATGTAAGTGTGTCGAATGAACATGTTGCACACCTTAAACTTACACGATATTATCTGTCAATCATATCACGATAAAGTGGAAAAAATTTGTCTAAAAATGTCCCTTAATCCAACCCATAATGTAATCATTATGAATAATATCAAATCTTTCAGGTTGAGTAGGAAAGACTAGATATGCAGAACATCTTAGCATGATTTTTAAATATCATTTCATTAATTAAATACTTTATGTACTTATTTGTTTTTTATATATTATTTTATTTAACCCTTAACCACTTCATGAAGTTATATCTGTATCCATTTTACAGATAAGAACACTGGGTTCAAAGGAAATGGGATCAAATTTTTGTGTTTTTTGTGGTTTTTTTTTTTTTTTTGCTTTATCATAATGAAAAGACACTTAGTTAAAAGTGGATTATATTTTGGGGTGCCTGGGTGGCTCAGTCTGTTAAGCATCCAATTCTTGATTTCCGCTCAAGTCATGATCTTACAGTTCATGGGATCGAGCCCTGCATCGGTGCACAGAGCCTATTTGGGATTCTCTCACTCTCTGCCCTTCCTCTGCTCATTCTCTCTCTCAACGTTTTTTATTTATTTTTGGGACAGAGAGAGACAGAGCATGAACGGGGGAGGGGCAGAGAGAGAGGGAGACACAGAATCGGAAACAGGCTCCAGGCTCCGAGCCATCAGCCCAGAGCCTGACGCGGGGCTCGAACTCACGGACCGCGAGATCGTGACCTGGCTGAAGTCGGACGCTTAACCGACTGCGCCACCCAGGCGCCCCTCATTCTCTCTCTCAAATAAACTTTTTTTTTAAAAAAGGTGATTATATTTTAATGTCTAGTATCTGAAAGGGTATAGATACACATATCTCCCAGATGTCCTGAACAAATTATGCCTTACATAACTGATTGCTACCCTCTGATATCTATTTCTCTGTTCTTTTCTTTTTAAAAAATATTTTGAATATTTTCTATATAATTATGTTCATTTCAAAGTGAAAATGTGACAAATAAATCATCCTTTACTCATCTTCTTCTTGAATCACACATATGCATACCCATAGACACTTCCCTTTTTGATGATAAATGGTTATCTTGAAATTTAAAAAAAAATTATGAAGCATAAACAATGGTCTGACGCAAGGATACTAAATATCATACCTGGACTGATTTTCTAACCTCACAAAAGATTAAAAGCATAAGCTGTTGTTTTTTATGCTGTAAGCTAAGGGAGAGATTTTATTTGCATATTTTGTAACATTAGCAACCAAAGCAGGAGCCAGCTAATGAGAAAGTATGAGCTTCCTTTTTTCGAAGTGGAAAGGAATGTCATTTCCACCAATACTTGACAAGTGACCTTTATTGGGAAGTGTCCTATAAAATGAGGCTGGCAGTAGTTTTAGCTACAGCATTTTCTCCCTGATACAGAATCTTCAGGAGTCTCCTGAGAAGGAATGGTTTGCTCTGGACTAACAGACCTGAGGAGGTCACCTAGAGAAAATGCCCAATTGTTAAAATGTTTTCCTGACACTCCCTTGTAGTGTCTTGTAGTTTACATGAGATTAATCAATTCACTTACTTCAGTTCAAGCAACATTTATTAACTATACTGGAAACACTTGTACTCAACCTCACAGGAGATGCCAAGATCTAAGGATCTAAGTCATTGTTTTCTCTTGCCTGGATTACTGCAAAAAAAAAAAAAAAAAAGATGTTCCCACATCTACTCTTGTGTTTCTTCTTTCTACGCCCAGCATAGGACCCAATGCAGGACTTAAACTCACAACCCTGAGATCAAGAGTCAGAGGCTTAGCCAACTGAGCCACCCAGGTGCCCCCACATAAATCACTCTGGATTTTAATATAAGGTAAAGAAAGTGTAGTAGTAACACGACATACTTTCACAACAATGAGAGTAATAGGAAAATAAGGAAGGAAGCCATTAACTTCCAATGATGAGATGTGAAATAGCACTACCTCAGCTGGGCTGTGAAGGATGGGAAGAACTCTAACAGGAAGAATGAGAGAAAAGGATTCCACAAGGAGTAGTGGAAGCAACGGTGTGGGAAAAGGAGACTACAGGTATTTCTGGGCAAAGGCAAGAAATGTGATTGAGGTAGAGAATGTCTGAAGGGTGTGCTGCAGGATAAAGGTGGAAAGGTAGGCTAGCATTATCCAACTGAATATCAGACTGAGAAGTTTGTATGTTATTCTACAGGCGGTAGGATCAGATCTGGCTTTAAAAAAGGAAATTTTGCATTGTATAGAATTAAATAAAAGGAGAGAAGAGGAAGAGAAATCCTTTAGGGACTGTTTAGAGGAGCAAATCAATATACAGGTAGCAGTCTCTCCACACTCTAAAATGTAATCCTTAAAGAAACTTCCATCCTGCTGCGCACAAGCATTTCCAGAGGAGTACGAACTATCCTATGCATACTGTGGTTGCTGATTCTAGAGAAGAAAAAATCCATCCACCTAAATTTATATCGAGAGGTGCAAGTTCCAAAGTTTGAATTTTTTTAAGTTTTTTTTCAGCTTTATTGAGGTATAATTGACAAATAAAATTGTAATATATTTAAAGGGTATATCATGATTATTTGATATACGTATACATTGTCCAAGAATTCCCCCATCAGGTTAATTAATCCATCACTCCCATATTTGTTTTTGCTTATTTACTTGTTTGTTTGTTTTTTAGTGAGAACATCTAAGGTCTCCCTTAGCAAATTTCAACTATATAAATACAATGTTATCAATTATAGTCACCACATTATACTTTAGATCCTCAGACTTTATTCATCTTATACTGAAAGTTTGTACCCTTTTCTCAATGTCTTCCTATTTCCCCCACCCTGTAGCCCCTGGCAACCACTTTATTACTCTCTGTTTTTATGAGCTTGGCTTTTTTAGATTCTACATCTGAGTGATACCATGCAATATTCGAAACAGATTTGTATCAGAGCTAAATAATGCTATCTCCAATAACAGTACTGTTATTAGAATAAACTATCTCAATTATGCAAAGAAAAGAAGCTTATCTGGCTTTTGAGAATAAAAATAATAGTAAAAAGTCAAATTATTATTATTATTATTATTTTTAGAGAGAGAGAGAGAGCACAAGTGAGGGAGAGGGCAGAGGGAGAGAGAGACTCCTAAGCAGGTTCTAGGCTCAGCGCAAAGCCTGACATGGGGCTGGATCCCATGACCCTGGGACCATGACCTGAGCCAAAATCAGGAGTCCGACACTTAACTGACAGAGCCACCCAGGTGCCCCATAGGTGGTCAAATTATTAAAAACTCTTCCCCTATTTCAGGAAAACAAAAATTCATACACAGTTGGTATAACCACAATCTACCTAAAAAATCAGTTTAGCAATTAGTTTCCTATAAGCAAAAGACAATTGACAGTGTTTCCATTTTCTATAGCACAATGCCTTAATCACAGTCCTGCATCATGCATAAATCCATAACACAAGGTTCTTGTGACTTTGAAATTTCCTATATCTGTTCTGAGGGGTGTGACATTTTTTTCTTACTTTCAGGTGCATCGTTTGATGTATGATAGGCATTTCTTTTACATATGTCTCAGTAACAAAATGTAACAGCTTCATATACTTGTGGATCCTGTATAAGGTATTTACAAGAAACTATGAAATTGTGGTAATTCCTCCAAGGATTAATATTTTCTCCATTTATATCAAATGATATTCTAATGTCTCTATGCTTTTCTGCAGACAGTATAGCTTTTATTCCAATTCTGAATGATAATATAGTCATGATTAACTTTAAACACAATTGAACAACACATGAATGTCAAATAATACATAGAATTAAAACATCAGTAATATGAATGGTATAACTGAAGTTATGCATACATATGCATAGGCATTGATGACGACGATAAGGTTGCTGTTTGGCTGAGAACAATATTACAACAACACTTGACCCTGATTTCAGAGACACATCCTGCTTAGGATTCTCTCTCTCTCCCTCTGCCCTTCTCCCTTGCTTGTGCTCTCTCTCTCTAAAGTTTCAGAGATATTAAAATGTGATGAAAAGGAACTGCATCACAGAGTCAATATGGTGAGTCCTGCATCTCCAACTAGATTATGGGTCTTTGAAGGTTGGAACTTGCATCCAAGTAGGATGTTTCCTGTAAATAACATCAACTAGATTCAAACTGACCTAAATAGGAAAGTTTATTGGCTCACAAAACTGGAAAGGTAGAGTGATGCAGGAGAAACTTGCAGGGTTGGTTAATCCTGAAGAAAAAAAAAACTGTGATCAAGAACTCAGATTTTTTCGGGGCGCCTGGGTGGCTCAGTCGGTTAAGTGTCCAACTTCGGCTCAGGTAATGATCTCGCGGTCCGCGAGTTCAAGCCCCGCGTCGGGCTCTGGGCTGATGGCTGGCCTGGAGCCTGCTTCCGATTCTGTGTCTCCCTCTCTCTCTGCCCCTCCCCCGTTCATGCTGTGTCTCTCTCTGTCTCAAAAATAAATAAACGTTAAAAAAAATTAAAAAAAAAAAAAGAACTCAAGATTTTTTCCACCTGTCTGCTCTGACTTCTAATGTAAGCCTCATTGTGAGGTTACCCTTCCCCCTGTCTCAGTGATCTTCAGATGGGTGTCAGTAGCTATTGAAGCTCCATTCTACCTCTTAACATCCAGCTAGTTTCATGAACTTCCTTCTCTAGAAGCTTCCAACAAACTTTTCCTATGATTTGTCAGATGATTCACAACATGCCTCTTTTTAAACCAATTACATGACAAAGTATTGTGATTATCCTGATTGGTTCAGAATAATCAAGTCTCCAGAACCATGAAATTGGATCTGTTTCTCCTGAGCCATATGAAAGGGTGAACTCTTGGTCAAAATCTGAGTTCTGTTAGTAAGAGGAAATGGGGTAACAATCTCTGTCAGCTCTAAAACCTTCTTGAATTCTTTTGCATCTCTACTAGTCTCTAGCACATGACAGACTGGTACTAATTTATTTAAGGCCAAGGACTGTCTCTTACCTGTCTTCTCTCTTTAATTTCTTGGACATAGTCAATGCTTAATAAATACTTGCTATTGTTTTAACTGTAGGCATTATTTTTTATAATAGCAATTGTGTTTTTTGACAAAATAAATCTTGAAATGACCTATAGTTTCCTTTTCTTTATTCAGAGGTCAGTCCTTGTACCAATAAAAAAAAAAAAGATTTCCTTGAAAACTGTAGCCCAGTAACATTCTTGAGGTAAATTCTTGATGTTTTCAAGAATTTCATGGACACAGCAGCTTACCCAAGAAAGTAAACTGAAGGTATGTAATAAATAAAAAATAAAAAAAAACAAGATGAATTAAACAAAGCTGTTTATCAAGAAATTTAGAAAAGATTCAGGGAAAGGAGGAGGTAACCCTATGTCTGTATCAAAAAAGTAGAGATTCTAGCTTTTTATTTTCTTTTTTATTATGTTTCTCTTCCAATATGAATCATTTCTTGTTCTAAACCACTCTACTTCCCTTTCATTTGATTCCCCAACTCTGAAAACTGAAGAGAGACAAGATCTGTTTGACTAGCTAACTTTTCTCCTAGGTAGTCAGAGCTTTATGCCTTGGAGAATTTTTCCCGTTTCTTTTCATTTTAAGTGTCTTAGAGGCACCAGAGTGCAAGCTCCACTTAGACAGGGACTTTGTCTTCTTCCTGTTTCCCCAATTCCTAGTACAGTGTCTGGCCCAAAGAATATTATTTTTAAAATAATGCAATAAATGAGTGAGAATAATGCCATTAGAAGAAACAATGAAAATATATAGTGAATTGTGGATTATGAACATTGTATTGTATTTTCCACCTAGAAAATTCTGTCAGAGCTTTAAATGAAAGGTGCTTGGAAAATGTGCAAATAAACATTTCATGGTAATGGTTTCCCTATAGAAAATTCATATCTTCAAGGTGCACATTTGGAAAAACCCCAAATCTTGATTTTAATTAAAAAATGTATAATTCAGTTTTACATATGGTTTATAAGAAGAGCTTAGAATTAAATTACCAAAGTGTCATGTACAGAGGAAGCATTTCAGTGACTGATTATTGAATGTAATTACACTTTTTTTTTAAATTTTTTTTTTCAACGTTTATTTATTTTTGGGACAGAGAGAGACAGAGCATGAACGGGGGAGGCGCAGAAAGAGAGGAAGACACAGAATCGGAAGCAGGCTCCAGGCTCCGAGCCATCAGCCCAGAGCCCGACGCGGGGCTCGAACTCACGGACCGCGAGATCGTGACCTGGCTGAAGTCGGACGCTTAACCGACTGCGCCACCCAGGCGCCCCATGTAATTACACTTTTTAATGAAATTATATTTTCTTGTATAAAAAATTACATTGTCCCATATAAATTACATTGTCTTATATATTTTGATTATACAAATCATGTAGTAGGGGTTCAAGAGACAAGTAGATGATTTGTGAAAAAACACTAGCATGCTGAGCTGTTCCTATTCAGAGGCTTTTGGTTACTTAATATCTTCAACTATATGCAGATAATGCCTCAGAATCCCTGGAAGGATTACTTTGTGAGTGGCACCTTGCACTCAAGTGATTAATAGCAAATAGAGGGAATGGGTGTTGGAAGAGGACACTTGTTCCTTTCCTTCATTTCCAAGTAATTATTCAATAAAATTGAATCCCATTTTTAGTCTATTAGACACTGTGGAGGTGTAATCTCATATACTCTCCTACATCCACAGGAGGAAAACCTCTACTTCTGTGCTGCTTATGATGTATGCTTGAAGGAAACATTTGAAATAAAGTGACCAATTATTTTCAGTTGGAGAAGACTTTCCCAATTTTAAAACTTCTATGTCCCAGGAAATCCTTCAGTTTCAGGAAAACCAGGACAGTTGATCATCCTACTTTGAAAATTCCTTTAAAAAATAATAGGTGCGTCTGGGTGGCTCAGTGGGTTAAGTGTCCAACTCTTGATTTCAGCTCAGGTCATGATCTCATCGTTGTGAGATCAAGCCCTGCATGGGGAACTGCGTGAGGACCCTGCTTAAGACTCAGTCTCTGTCTCTGTCTGTCTGTCTCTCTCTCTAGGGGAGCCTGGGTGTTTCAGTAGTTTAAGCATCTGAAACTTGATTTTGGCTCAGGTCATGATCTTGTAGTTTGTGAGATGGAGCCCCCAGTAGGGCTCCAGACTGACAGCGTGGACACTGCTTGGGATTTTCTCTTTCTCTCTCCCTCTGCCTCTCTCTCTCTCTCTCTCTCCCTCAAAATAAATAAATAAACTTAAAAAAATTTTTTTAAAAGATTCTATTTCTCTCTCAAAATGAAAGAAAGAAAAAAGGAAGGAAAAATAATAGAAAACTTACTTGAATCTACCTAGATTTCATAATACACTTCTTTTCTCCTTCCTAGGTTACCCCAGTTGCTCTCCTGAAATCCTAAAATGTTTCTCCCTGTAATTCTGCTGACTTGTTTCCTTTCAGCTTGTTATGGACTTCCAAGCCGAGGTTTTGGGTATATTGCTTAATATCTGTTGTATTTGCTAACCACTAAATAAGCAGATAACCTTCATGAATTTTACTTGAGCTTTCAGAGAAAGTGATGTAGGTTCATTGAAAGACCTTCTTTTATTAACCCTGAGCCTTTGTAATGCGTGATCCCAGAATGAAAATAAAAACTAACAGAATTGTGCTTTACAGATTTGAAAACCCAAGTGTACAACAGTCTTTGATGACATAAGGATACTTCCTTTTTGGGGTTCTCCCTTAGTTTTTTTTTCTTAAGTGATTTAATTTTGGGGTATCTGGCTGGCACAGTCAGTAGATCATGCAACTCTTGCTTTCAGGGTCATGAGTTCATGCCCCAAGTTGGGGCATAAAGCCTGATGTGGAGAAAAAAGGCAAAAGAAAAATTAAATTTCCCTACAACTTACAGACCATTGACAAGTCCTTGAGACAGGTAGAGTGACCTTCCTCCAGGAACTCAGCAGCCTCAATGTTAATACTTTGCTAAGGGCAAAGAACAACCTTAGCTTAAAGTTAGCCTGACCTCTAGGATCCTGTAAGTCATCTTTAACATATGAAAATCCCTTTGACAGCTTCCTTTATCTCTACCCCCTCCTCCAAAACGTATGTTAGCAATCATCCTCCAAGCATATGGCCCACTGATATACATCTGAAGAGTGTATATGACTGAGAGCTTACTTGACAGTAGTAAATGACATTTTTGTAAAAACAGATAGCCCCCCAAGGTCCTGGAAACTTTGCTTCTAAATTTCTTAGAGACTTACGCTATCTCTATCCCCCTCCCAACTTGAAAGTATATAATCAGCCACTCCTCAAAACTCCAGTGCAGCGTTTTCTGCCCATGAGTCCTGTCCCCATGCTTTAATAAAACCACCTTTACTTTGCACCAAAGTCATCTCAGGAATTCCTTCTTGACCATTTGCCCTGAAGCCCCAACATTTCACATCAGAGCTTATGTAAAAAAAAGGAAGAAGAAAGTGATTCAATTTAAAATTTCTTCTAGTCCAGTGTTTCCCAAGGTGGGGTGCACAGGAATATTAGGTGGTATGCAAGTATGAGAATCAGTGAGATGATTCATTTTCACAAACAACAAATAAAAGCTGTGCTGTCTAGTTAACAATAGGTTTACAACTTATTGGAAATATGTATGAACCCTACACACACACACACACACACACACACACACACACACACAGGAGTCCCACACCCTTAAACACTTCACTTACTGGTTCTTCTTCTCCTCTCCATTTTGCAGGCTTATTTTTCATGGGCTTTGCAATGAGCATGTGCCAAAGAACTGAAGTCTCTGTGTCACCTCAAGGAATGTACATTTGTTCCACTAAGACTACTTTTTGCCTTATGTGAGCATAGGCAACTTCTGGGTAAGGGTCTAACCTCTGTAGTACTCAGCCAATGAGGAATCAGGGGGGACTTGCAAGCTAGGAGATAATCACCTGCTATAACCACCTAGAATGTCCATCAGACACCCGCTCTTGCAAGAGTGTCGATTAAAACCTCTTCACTGGGCTCCGAGTCTCTGAGTCTGTCCTTTGATTGAATCAGTGGGCTTATTTCTCATAGCAAGGATGACATTAACTAACTTAAGCCAATGAGAAAATTGTTTTCTTTAAATTCTCTCTCTCTCTACATGAGAAAATGACTGCACTTTTGTAAAGGCAAAGGGGAAACAACAATGAAGCCATTTTTCCCACGCAATATTTGACAAATATTTTATTTTATTTTATTTTTTAAATTAAAAAAGAAACTTTTTTTGAGGGAGAGAGAGAGAGTGCGCAAGTGGGGGAGAGGGGCAGAGTGAGAGAAAGAGAGAATCCTAAGCAGGCTCCACTCTTAGTACATTGCTCGATATGGAGCTCATTCCCATGCCTGGGATCTTGACCGGGGCCAAAATGAAGAGTCAGAAGTTCAAATGACTGAGCCACCCAGGTGCCCCAGTAAGTATTTTAAAACTTTGACATTATTAGGGGTGAGCAATGACGTGCAGCTATGGGACATTTGTCCATGCATGATGGCAATGTAGCTTGCACTTAAAAATAGGCATAGGGAATAACTTGTGCACCTCAATGGCTCAGCAATTCCTCTCTTAAGTAATTCAGCATTCTGGCACATGTAAGCCAAGAATGTTCAAAACAGCATTGTTTATCATAGCAAAAATTGAGAAACAAAACTATGACTGATAGACTAGATTAACCATGATATATTTTACACCTGAATACTGTAAGACAGTAAAAAAATAAATGAACCACGGCTAAAACAAATTTAACATTGACAAATCTCAAGAACAAAATGGTAAGTGAAAGAAGCAGCTTACAGAAGGATATATTCTCTATAAATCAAAACCAGGGAAAACTAAACCTATCTCTTAAGGGAGCATGTATCAGTGGGAAAAATAAAAAGAAAGTTGAGAATAATTAACACAATCAACTTGGTTTTAATAACACTGATTTTGAGAAGAAGAAAGTCTCTTTTGTGGGGAGCCTGGGTGGGGGCTCTAGATAAATAAATAGATAAATAAACAAATTAAAAAAAGAAGAAGAAAGTCTCATATTAATACTAAAGTGTCTTAACAGCTCTCTAACAACTACTCATGTTCCTTACAAGAAAGAGTGAGTGAAACCTTTAAGCTCAGAGTCCAAAAGTATCTGGCTGTATAGCCAAATTATGGAAAGGCCCTAAATGTCCTCACTTAATGAATGGATAAAGAAGATTTCACATACAATGGAATGCTACTGGGCAATGAGAAAGAATGAAATTATGCCATTGCCAGCAATGTGCATGGATCTGGAGGGTATTATGCTAAGTGAAATAAGTCAGTCAGCGAAAGACAGATATCACACATTTTTACACATATGTGGATCTTGAGAAACTTAACAGAAGACCATGGGGGAAGGGAAGGGGAAAAAATAGTTACAAACAGAGAGGGAGGGAGGCAAACCATGAAAGACTCTTAAATACAGAGAACAAACTGAGGGTTGATGGGGGGGTGAGAGAGAGGGAAAATGGGTGATGGGCACTGAGAAGGGATGAGCACTGGGTGTTGTATGTAAGCCAATTTGACAATAAATTATATTTTTAAAAAAGTAGAAACACACACACACACACACACACACACACACACACATACACACACACACAAAACCCAAAAGTATCTGGCTGGAATTTGATAAAAAGGTTTGGTTTTTGTTGTATTTATTGTCATGATTACATTCTACTTATGACAACAGGAACTGTTTTTTTATTTTGGAAAGTGATATAAAGACATTTTTCTTTTAGGTAAATATATGTAAATAAAAGTAATCAATTTAAAGCAAAAATATTTAGCCAGACCCATAAAGGTGAGATTAAGATTACTGAAGCATAAGAAGACTTGTCCAGGTAACCTTTCCCATACTTATGGAGGGATGGAAGAGGATGGCATCTGACATCCCCACCCCCACAAACCTCAGTTATTTCCCTAAGACAGCACTGAATAAAACCCTGTAGCACACTATGTCAGATCATAGTATCTCAGATTTCTAACAAGATTTAAAAGGAAATCACTTTAGAGTGTCTGTCTTTTTCTCATGGCACAATCCCCTTCTTAGCATCCAACAACAACCACCAACCAGCCCTGCAGTTGGACCCAACAGATTCCTCTAAATTCTACAGTCTTGGCATGTCCAGAAGCTGGACTCATTATGAGGGACAGCAGCCATGAGGTCTCCATGGTATTAGTGTTGGAAGGATTGAAATGAACATCTTTGAATTTACTTGTTGAGCTGGCATTTAGAAATGGAAACTTCAAATGGTGTTTGATTTCTGTGATTTTTTATTCCTCTTTATGGAACATTTTAGCCATCACATTCAGGTTTAAAAAGCTAAATATGGGAGAGACATTTCATCAATGGCAAACTTTGTTTTTATTAAAATAAGTGATATGATAACATTTTACCTACTAGTCAATGTAAAACAGACAACATAATCTGGCATTGAATGAAATTATTTGGAAACATCATAGATCTGATCTTGGATCAAAATTTGAGAAATATCTCTTTCCCCAAACACTAAATTCATCAGATTTACTTCCACAGTATCAATCAATTCAATGTTTTTGAGCTTCTACTTTGTACTCATCTCAGACAGTGAAGAACACACGGAGAATTATAACTCTTTTAATGGATTTATGATACAGCTAGGGTGTGACTATACTAACTAACCTACGTAAAACAATTGTACAGTAATAAATTGGAGTGAATATTTACATGGTAGGCAGGATAATAAAGATTTTATATGGGAGTTAAGTAAGTTTATAAGAGAATTATATGAAGAAGAAAGAAATAATTGAAGATTACAACAGTCCAGGAAAGTGTTATGAAGGGATTCTGTTTTCTTTTTAAAAGATGGGTAAATTTTGAGGTGAAAAAAGATAAGGATGTTTCATGATTGATACCATGATTAAAGCCAGGTTTGATAAGACATCAAGAGTAGATATGAAGGAAAATGTTCAAGATTAGTGGTACCAGCTTGGCTGGAACATGGGGTTAATGAGGGATGTTGATGAGTGAAAATGCTGCGAGGAAAGTAAAGCGACACCAACCTGTGAAAAACGTTGAAAATTGTTTGCAGAGCATTAGCTGATTCCATAAGCTGTTGAGAAACCATCCTCATAGCGTTGCTGTGAGGATTAAATAAGGTAATATTTGTGATTAGAAATGCTGTTTTAGGAATATCTATCAGTCATAGACAAGATAGATTAAAATGAAAGAATATTAGGGAGCCAGATAGAAAGTGATTTCAATATTCTAGACTTGAGTCATTAAGGGTCTGTACTAGGGTAGTGTCATTGGGGAAAGAATAGAGGCAAATCTGAAACATTTTAAAATAAGAATCTAAGGGAACTCTGGGGGTGCTCAGTCGGTTGAGCATTCAACTCTTGATTTCGGTTCAGGTCACGATCTCACGATTTGTGAGATGGAGCCTCTTGTCCGGCTCTGTGCTGACAGAGCAGAGCCTGCTTGGGATTCTCTGCCTCCCTTCCTCTTTGCCCCTCCCCTGCGTGTACATGCATTCTCTCTCTCTCTCTCTCTCTCTCTCTCTCTCTCAAAATAAATAAATATTAAAAAAATGTTAAAATAAAAATCTAGTAATTTGTATATATATTAATTTATATTTTGAGTCATTAACATTTTTGAGCAAGTGTTATGTGAGAGACATTGAGCCAGGAGCATACAGAATTGATAGACCTCAGTGAGATCTTTTAAAAAATGTTTATTTATTCATTTTGAGAGAGAACGTGAGCAGGAGAGGGACACAGAGAGAGGGAGAGAGAGATGTGGGGCTCAATCTGAAGAATCATGAAACCATGACCTAAACTGAAATCAAGAGTCAGATGCTTAACCAATGGAGCCACCCACGTGCCCCCAGTGAGATCTTGTACATAAGAAATTCATGAGAAATGGCAAAGGTTTCTGTACTAGATTAGAAATAAAGGTGATGTCTTAACAGAGACAGAATAAAAGGAATTGAGAAGGGGAGCAGATTTTGTGGAGAAAGATAATCACTCTAATTTGGACACTTGAAATTTGAAGAGAACAGGATTGTGTATCACCATTTATTTGCCAAACACCAGGCTAGATGCTAAAGCTACAAGGAGGTGTAAGGCAAGATCCCTACCTTCAAAAGCTTACACTTAAACCAGGGATCTAAGAATTATTACAAAATGGTAAATGACAGTACACAGTGATATATGCTAACTTGTCATTTAGGTGGTATATATAGATAACAAATGCCACAGAAGTTCAGAAGAAGGAGGTAGCATTGTGGTTGGAGCAATCGGAGGAGGCTTTGTGGATAATGTAGTATTTGTGCAGAATATAGAAGATCAGGCAGTAACAACAATGGAATAACTACTATTTTAAGTGTTTACCTTGTACTTGTATCATCTCATTCATGTATATTACCTAATTTAATCCTCACAACAATTCTATGATATAGATGCAGATGAGGAGATGAAGGCTGGGAGAGATGAAGTATGTTACGCAAAGTCATATGATTGGTAAGAACTAGAACTGAAATACTAACTTGTTGTTTGACTCAACAGGCCATACTCTTATTCACTTCTTTACAAGAAGGAGAAAGCTGTAGGACTTGAAAGTATGGAATGATTTCAAGGGATATGCCAATGGGGATGTACTGAGAGCAGATTTTAAAATTTGATAATGCATAATAATAATGCATAATAATAATGAGTTATGATAGTGCATAATAATAATGAGTTAATACTCACATAGTAGCTACTATGTAACAGGCACTCTTCTGTGCATACTACTCTATTCTGTGCATAATAATCCTCTAATAATCCAATGAAGTAAGTTTTATTATTTCCACTTTACAGATAAGGAAACTAGGTGACACTTCTAGTAAGTGGCAGAGCCAGGATTTGAACTCAGACATTGTGACACCAGAATCCATACTTTTAACCTGTGTACTATTAGGTCTTTTGAATTAAGCACAAGTTAAGTCTTAGAATTTGGGTGGAATATATATATATATATGGAGTTTATAGGTATAAAAGAATAGGAGGTCACAAAAAATGAGCAAGGAATTGAGTATAAAGCCAGGCCAAGGACACAATTTTAGGGGCACACACAATTGGAGACAAAAAAAAAGGGAGACATGCTGACAAAGCAAAGGAGTGATGGACCATCAAAAAGTTATAAAGAAACACATCCATCAGACAGTGTGGTCAGCAGAATAAATGTTACTGAGAAGAAAATATGAACTAAATAAAATTGACTGAAAAAAAAAAGAATGCTGGTTTATCTTACAGAAAGCAGTCAGGGGTAAAAGTCAAAGTTCAAGGAGTCACTAAGAGAATGAGAGAGGAGGGAGTAGGGGCCAGGAGTATGGACTATAGATGTGGGAAGATTGACAATGAAAGGAGAGAAAGGAGATAAGCTCACAGTGTCAGCAAGGTCAGTTCTCTTACCTCATCTTGGGGACCTGGCCATAGAAAGATACTCCACTCTTTACAACCATTAAGTTAGAAAAGAAGGCCCAGAGAAGTCCCTCCCTTAATAATAAGTCAAATGGAAATGATGCATTAGTAAGTGGACAAACAAGACCTCACTCTGAGTTCTTCAGGGCAGGTCTATTCTGTACTATTCGATTTAGCCCTTCTTTCTATATTGAGTTGTAGCTTATTTTTAGATATTGCTACACATAGGCTGAGCTTTTCCAGTTGGTTACCTCCAAGGTTCAGCCCAAATGCTCTGCCTTTTTGCAGTCTGAGTGAGAGCCCCACCCTATGTAGCACCCACTGCATTCTACTATAACCATTAGTATTTTTTCTGGTTTCCTTACATAGACAATGAAATCTTGCAGGAATCAATTATAGGGTGTAGGAGACCAGTGGAGGGGTAATAAGGAGAGTCACAAACCAGTCTCATCTAGAAACTCAGCACAGACAGAGCAAACCATCCAATTCTTGAAAGTACCTGAGATCCTAAGTATAAGAGGTGAACTGTTACATTTATTTCACTGTTTTCTGCCTTAGTTTCCTTATCTGTGAAAAGAAATAAGAATGTTTGCTTTCACTTCACTCTGCGTATCACAATGACTAGTAGTTCCCTGTCTTGTAGAAGTTTGCAACAAAGGGTAGTGGGATTAACAATCACAACGTACAAACAATTTCATTTGTTTGTGTTTATTTGATCCATTTTCTTTAATCCATGTGAGATGAGCGAAAAGAATTGTTCATCCTGAATCTGTCCACAGGCTTGAGCATTCAAATATACTAAATGGGTGATTCACCATAAAACTTTAGCTCTGTCCATTTGTAAACCCAGAGATGAAGTATGGTTTTCAGGTGTGGTCTTTGCTGATTTGCAAGTTTAAAGGCAGTTGGGTGACTGGCTCCACTTAGTGCTGAAATGCCATAGTGCAGCCTGCTTACTGTTCCACAATCATAAGAATCAAGGAAGGAGTGGACTAACTACAGGCCACTTTTCTGTTTAAGACAGGTGTGTGGCAATC
Source organism: Lynx rufus (assembly GCF_022079265.1). Classification (NCBI taxonomy): domain Eukaryota; kingdom Metazoa; phylum Chordata; class Mammalia; order Carnivora; family Felidae; genus Lynx; species Lynx rufus. Next base: position 30,657,755 of record NW_025814827.1, on the reverse strand, counting down.
CTATTCAGAGAAGTTGTAGTTCAAATCCTTCAGGATTGGTGCTGAAAATAATAAAATCCGGGAGCAAGAAATATGAGGCCAGAAATGGAGTCAAGAGAAAGAGGAGAGTCTCTGGCTACTATGGTAAATTAGGTTCCTGGTCTGTATTTTATGCTTTCTAGATAATGTTGCAAATCCTTTTAAAATCAGTTGTCCGAATGTCATTGCTAAGACTTCATGGAGGAAGGGAAAGGGGCCTAGAGTTAGGCTACAATAAGAAACAGGATGTTCTCAGTAGCATCACTGTATTACCCCAAATTTTGAGTTTACAATATATCAAAAATTTTCATAGCAGATTATGGGATTTTTAAGTTTTGTTTTATTTTTAATGCTTATGTATTTATTTTTAGAGAGAGAGAGAGGAGGGTAGGGGCACAGAGAGAGGGAGAGAGAGAATCCCAAGCAGACTCCATGCTGTCAGCACAGAGCTGGACTTGTGGCTCGATCTCACCAACCGTGAGATCATGACTTGAACTGAAATCAAGAGTCGGAAGCTCAACCAACTAAGCCACTCAGGCGCCCGCAGCAGCTTTTCTTTATGTGTAATGGGTGCTCCATTCATCTCACTGACTGATGAACACGGTGGGTGACCACTCTGGGCAAACAATCAGACTCTACAACTTGAATTACTTCCACATGACAGTTTATGTTGGTTTAGGAAACATACTGCATGGCTTTGGAAGAAAAATAATTTGATCCTGACATATTTATATTTTAACAGGGACAAAGCCTTTATTTTATATCTGAAAGACACAGGGGTCATGCTTATTACCAGGCAAATCCTTGGGTTTTCTGAATGAATAGAGTTATAGAAATGAGATTGCATCTGAGTAAATACATTAATCTGGTTCCAGGCTCAGTTTTTTGGCTAGTACAATTTCAATTGTTCATTGTTCCCCCTTGAATGGACCTCTCTGTGTAATCATAAAAACATTTTCTTAACAACCATTACTAAATAATTAAAAGGATAGGAGACAGTGCCCTTGTGCTATGATATAGAGATAACTCTATAACCTTTATGGACAAGGTACTTTTTCATCTTATGACACTTAACTCACCTAATATTTATGACTCCACAAGGTAAATATCATTAGCATTATCACTATCTTGCAGGTGAGTTAACTGAGACTTAGAAAGGTTGGGTAATTTTCCAAGACCATAAATAAAGGAAGGAGTAGGAAAGCAAGCCCTGTCCACCTCCGTCTCACCGTTTTTCCCTTCTCACACCTTGACCTTTCAGTGTAATTTGGGATAATCATAATGTTTGGATGATAAGAAGAAGGAAAGAAAAAAAGTTAAAATGTCAACTGAGGAAGAATAAGCATTTAATTAAAATATCATCTCTTAGATGAGAGTGTCTGTCAGGTTTATATAAAAATTACATGTATAATGCTAGAAAATAAAAAAGTGCCTCCCACCCCCAAAATGGAAAAGAAGAGATAGGAACATGTCAAAAAGACACAGAAGCTAACCTGAAAGAGCTCCCAATGGCTAAAGCTGGAATAATTTGATCAACAAAATATATAATGATGATATGATATTACAAATCAAAAAATAAAATAAATACCCTGAGTCCACACTGGCATAAATAAATGGTTGAAAAAAAATGGACAATGGACAATTGTTCCTTATGGAAGAATTCCAATTAATTATGTAGAAAAAGTGAGGGAAAAGGAAATAGAAAATCACCATTAGAACCCACAGTAATAATTGCTAAGGGTAAGATTGATTGAATATTAAAATCATTGCATGAAGTAGTAAAATCTAAATAAAGTACAGAGTTTAGTTAACAGTAATGTGTTGATATTTGTTCAGCAGTTATGCAAATGCATATCTAAGATGTTAACAATAGGGGGAAATGGGGGAGGGGGGTATGGGAATGCTACATACTATCTTTGCAACCTTTCTATCAACCTAAAACTATTCTAAAATAAAAATAATTTTAGTAATGCAAAATTAATGGGTGATGGTTTAAGGAAAAACAAGATATTGACATAGCCCTGAAATATTTTCCACAAAATATTTGTTAATTACAAAGAGAAAAAAATAGTAATCTGGCAGATATTATGTTAACAGATGTTCAAGGTCAATATCTCTAGTAATTAGACATAACAATATCACATAATCCTGACAAGACGTGCTGAGGGTACATAGCTCCTGTGAGATTTTTCTCAAAAATCTATATAACCTCAATCTAAGAATGAAAAAACATCAGACAAACCCCAAATGGGGGGCATTCTACAAAACTCCTGATTGGTACTATCCAAAAATGTCAAGATCATGAAAGGTAAGGAAAGATTGAGGAACTGTTAGAGACTGAAGGAGACTAAGACATGGTAAGTAAAGGCAATGTTGGAGCCTACATCAGATCCTGGAACAGAGGAAGGCTATCAGTGGAAAATTGGTGATAGTCAAATAAAATCTGTGCTTAAGTCAATAGTATTGTGCCAATGTTAATTTCCCAGTTTTGATGAATACACCATGGTTACATGTTAATATTAGGGGAACTTAGGTGAAGGATACATAGGAGCTCAGTAGAGGAACATAGATTTGTACTATCTTTTCAACTCTTCTGCAAGTCTAAAATTATTTTAGGGGCACCTGGGTAGCTCAGTTGGCTGGGTGTCTGGCTTTGGCTCAGGTCATGATCTCACAGTTCATGAGTTCGAGCCCCACATTGGGCTGTGTGCTGACAGCTCAGAGCCTGGAGCCTGCTTCAGATTCTGTGTCTCCCTTTCTTAGCCCCTCCCCTGCCTGCACTCTGTCTCCCTTTCTCTCAGAAGTAAATAAACATTAAAATAAATAAATAAATAAATAAATAAATAAATAAATAAAATAATTTTAAAACTTAGAAAATTTAATTCAAATATAAAAATTAAATGATACACAAATTCGTTGTCTTCTGCTTCCTACGGCTGAACTGTGCCTTCTGGAGGGTCCTGTTAGGTTTTAATACTTTATGTAAAATGTGTCTCTTCTCCTTCATTTATTTATTTATTCACTTACTTATATCAGTGTGGACTTGTAGACATTTATTATATTATTTGGGTTATAATACAATACAATCATTATTTATTTTGTTGATCAATTTATTCCAGCATTAGCCATTGGTACAGTGTAACAAACGTGGTTCCCATGTATAAAATCTTCTCTTTAGAAAGACAAATACCATTAGGCCATAAGCTACTTGAGAGCAGGGATCATATCTTATTCATCTCTGTGTCCTGGATGCCTGGTGGTGCCTTAATAAATACCTACTGAACTGAACTGACCTATGCTATATAGACATGTAATATATATACGCATATTCACACACACACACACACACACACACACACACACATATATAAAGAAGTGAAGAGGAAGCAAAAGATTACACAATAAAGACATGAGTTTCTAAAACTGAAGAGCCAAATATAAAAATAAAACATTCCATGAATTAAATGAGTATGTTTTAGGGGCGCCTGGATGGCTCAGTCAGTTGAGCGGCAGACTTTGGCTCAGGTCACAATCTCACGGTCCGTGGGTTTGAGCCCCACATCGGGCTCTGTGCTGACAGCTCAGAGCCTGGAACCTGCTTCAGATTCTGTGTCTCCCTCTCTCTCTCTGCCCCTCCCCCACTCACATTCTGTCTCTCTCCCTCAAAAATAAATAAACATTAAGAAAATAAAAAAATAAATGAGCATGTTGTATAAGTTCAGATGCTATAAATCCTTTCCTCTCTGTTAAGCTTTTAGGTTATTTGGCAGAACACATTTGCCTTTGCCACCTGGTGACAGGATGGCAGTAATAGCAGTGGCTGACAGACTCTCCACTTTTCTCCTGTGAGACACCTCCCACAAAGTGTTCAAAGTTCCCTATGTAACCATAAAAGAACATCTCGTGATGGCTCCTGTGAGCTGACGGCAGCCATGGAGTCACTGAAAAGGGAAATCATGCAGCGGGAAATAATGGACTGCCTTTTGCACACCCACTTTGTCTTCAACTCAGCATGAGTAAGAGAATAAGGACTAAAAGAGAGAAATGAATACAGGAGTGAGCGTTTTGCCCCATTTTGCAGTGATAGATAGAAAAGGACAGATGGTGGATGGATCAGATGGGAGCTGTTTTTATCTTTTCTTTTTCTAGATTCTTTTCTTTATGTGTATCTGAATATGTGTGTATGTGAGTGTGTGAGAGATTCAGAGAATTGGGAGGGGACTGGAATTCATTTTTGAATGTGTGTAAGAGGCCATATGCAGTCCCAGTTATACACATTTAGAGGTGTAGATAGATTTGGAGACAAAATTGCCTGCCTGCCAATTTTTCTAAATAAATATGTTCACAGATTTCATAGCATTAATGAGCTGCAAAATAACCACATATTGAAGCTGGATGCAGCTGTCTATACTGAGTTTGAGACTATTTTAAGTGAATATTAAACTACTAATATAAATTAGAGAGGCCAAATTCTCAAAGATGCTTAAATAAGAAGACAGAATGAATAGGAGTATATGGTTTGGATTTCAAATGTGAGATTCATGAGTATTTATTATAACTTTATAGTTTCCATATATGCTTTTCGTGTGTGTAAGTTAAAATATATGCACTGAGTGTATGGTAAAAAAGATAATAATAAAAAAGTTTTTAATTAGTTTGTAGGCAACTACAAGTGTTTAAAGTTTAAAAGGTGAGGCACAAACTATAGTTATGATACACGTGTAATGATGCTCACAGCTGCCAGATGCAATGTATGTAGCATTGTTGTGACAGTTTTGACTTAGCCTTAGGTTAAACTAAAAAATACTTATCATGATGCCAACATACCTGTGCAGTGCTGAATTTTAACAGTAATTTTAGTAATAAAAATGTTTCTGTTATTATGGACTAAGAAAAATAGATGATTGATCAAGGTAGACAAAAACAAGCCTGAACCCTTCTTTTTTTTTTTAATTTTTTTTAACGTTTATTTATTTTTGAGACAGAGAGACAGAGCATGAATGGGGGAGTGTCACAGAGAGAGGGAGACACAGAATCTGAAACAGGCTCCAGGCTCTGAGCTGTCAGCACAGAGCCCGACACGGGGCTTGAACCCACGGACCATGAGATCACGACCTGAGCCGAAGTTGGATGCTTAACCGACCGAGCCACCCAGGCGCCCTAAGCCTGAACCCTTCTAATGGCCCAATTCATGGATGTAGGCGGGGGTACACTCCAACTCAAGTCTGACTCCACAGCCCATGTTTTTTCCATTATATCATGTCCTTTCAAAGTGGTATTGCCATTAAAGTTCTAACTTAAACATCATCCCAGGGGAACTTAGCTGAAAGTCAGCCTTAGGAGAGAAAATGAAAGTGCCACTCGACAGGCTAGTTCTAAAAGTTATATAGAAGTGCAGGAGTGCCTGGGTGGCTCAGTTGGTTGAGCATCCAACTTCAGCTCAGGTCATGATCTCATGTTTTGTGGGTTTGAGCCCTACATCGGGCTCACTGCTGTCAGTGCGTACCCCACTTCAGATCCTCTGTTCCCCTGTCTGTCTGTTCCCTGCTCACACTCTTTCAAAAATTAATAAACATTTTAAAAAATAATAAAAGTTATATAGAAGTGCAAAGTAACAAAAATAGCCAAGACCTTTTTGAAGAAGAAGTAAAAAGGAGAACTTATTCTCCCGAGTATAAACACACAGTAGAGGGGTGCCTGGGTGGCTCAGTTAGTTAAGCGACTGACTCTTAAATTCTTTTTTTAAGTTTATTTATTTTTGACAGAGACAGATCGCAAGCATGAGCTGGGGAGGGGCAGAGAGAGAAGGAGACACACAATCCAAAGCAGGCTCCAGGCTCCAAGCTGTCAGCATGGAGCCTGACGCGGGGCTCAAACTCTCGAACCGTGAGATCATGACCTGGGCCGAAGTTGGATGCTTAACTGACTGAGCCACCCAGGCGCCCCTAAGTGACCAAATCTTGATTTCGGCTCAGGTCATGATGCTACGGTTTGTGAGATTGAGCCTGGTGCCCTGCTCTGAGCTGACAGTGTGGAGCCTGCTTGGGATTCTCTCCCTTCCTCTCTCTCTGCCCTCCCTCACTCTCTCAAAATAAATAAATACACGTTTAAAAGATAAATAAATAAAAATAAATTCATGGTAGAAAGCTATAGGAATGAAGACAGTGTGGTGTTCGTGCAAAGAAGGACAAACAGAATGAAATAGCTCACAGTTGATGGACATTTGGTTCTTAACAAAAGTGGTGCTGCAGAGCAGTAGGGAAAGAGCAGTCTTTTCAACAAATAGGATATTTGAACAAGAATATTGGGGAGAAAAAAAGGGACATAACCCATAACCATACATAAAAATCAATTCAAGGTGGATTGTAGACCTAAATTTGAAAGGCAAAAAATTAAAGTTCCTGCAGAATAATAGAGATCTTCATGACTTGGTATAAGGGAAGCATTCCAAAACAAGATACATAAATTTAAAGTTGACAGATTTGACTGTTAAAATTAAGAACTTCCATTCATCGAAAGACATTATTAAGATAATAAAAAGACAAGCCACAAAAAAGGAAACAAAAATTTAATGTATAGAGTTGATGAATCACTGTTATACATGTGAAAGTAATGTAACATTGTGTGTCAATTATAAAATTTAAAAAAAGGAAAATAAATTTACAGCATATATAACTGACAAAGGGCTTGTATTCAAAATATATAAAGAACTGCCAGAAATAAGAAAAAGATAAACAATCCAATTGAAAATAGGCAAGAGATTGGGGCACCTGGGTGGCTCAGTCGGTTAAGTGTCTGACTTCAGCTCAGGTTGTGATCTCATGGTTCGTGGGTTCGAGCCTGGCGTCAGGCTCTATGCTGACAGCTCAGAGCCTACAGTCTGTTTCAGATTCTGTCTCCGGCTCTCTCTGCCCCTCCCCTGCTTGTGCTCTGTCTCTCTGGTGTCTAAAATAATAAACATTAAAAAAATTTCTTTTAAAGAAAGAAAATAAGCAAGAGATTTAAATAGGCATTTCTCAAAACAGGATATCAAATAGGCAATAAACATGAAAATTGCCCAACCGCATTAGGAATCCAGGAAATGCAAATTAAAACTACATTTGGATAGTATTGCATATCCACTAGAACAGCTAAAATTAAATACACTGACCATAACAATTGTTGGCAAAGATATGAAGCAGTGGAAACTCTCATATTCTGCTGGCAGAAGTGATACAACCAATGTGACTTTCTCAACCAAAGTTAAAGATGCACATACCCTTATGACTCAGCAATTCAACACTCAGGTACCCATAGAAATGTGTGCACATAATAAACCAAAGAGACATGTACATAAATGTTCATGGAAGTATTATTTGTAATCTCTCTAAACTGGAAACAACCCAAGTATGGCATTGACAGCAGAATAGATAAATATGTAATGTGATGCTCTCATTCAATAAAATGATATACAGCAATGAAACTGAACAGACCACATCTACATACAATGTTATGGATGAATCTCACAAACAAAATGTCTTGTTAAAGAAGCTAGATACAAAAGAATACATAATGTGTATTTCCATTTGTAGCAAGTTTGAAAAAATGGGCAAGACTAAACTATAATGTTTAAGAGTGCGTACTTAGAAAAGTCAGGAAAATGGTTAGCTTTGGGAGAACGGAGGAGATCGTGATTGTGAGAAGGTTCTGGTAATGTTATTTTGCTTGAGCTGAGTAGTGGTTTACATGGGTGTTTGCTTAGTGGTAATTCTCTGAGCTATACATTTTTGTGTTGTGTACTTTCCTGATTGAATTATATTTTACAACAAAAAGGTTTAAAGAAAAAGAGTCAGAATCTTTTTATCCCCGTAATTCTACCCAGGAAAAAAAGTATTGAATACTTTTGCACAAGACTTGGTGCTCCTTTCTGAAGTGAAGAGTAGAATGGGAACAAAAATGAATGTCATGATTCTTGACTTTGAGAAGCTTACAGTCTCATGGTGATGAGAGATACATAAAATATTACAAGGTAGAATTTAATTATCAACAAAGATACTGTTCTATGATTTGTACCAGTTGGGTTCCTACAAAACAATATCTAAAAATTGCATTGTAAAAGTGATCATCTCAGGGCACCTGGGTGGCTCAGTCAATTAAGTGTCTGAATTTGGCTCAGGTCATAATTTCATGGTTCTTGAGTTTAAGCCCCACATTGTGGGGCTCTGTGCTGCCAGCTCAGAGCCTGCCTTGGATCCTCTGTCTTCCTCTCTCTGCCCCATCCCCTGAATGTTCTATCTCTCTCTCTCAAAAATAAAATAAACATTAAAACGTAAAGTGACTGTTTTAATGGGGAGAATTGAGCCATCTCTTCGGTAATTTCAGCAATAAAAATATTTTTGTTGTTGTGGCCTAAAAAATAACAGATTGGTTGACCAAAACAGACAAAAACAAACCTGAATCTTTCTCCTGGCCCTTTAGCTTCACACTCTGGAACTTCTCTATTTCTGTTATCATCTTTGGCCTGAAGTTTTCTAAGCATTTATTTTCCAGAAAGATAATTTTAAAAATCTTATTAACATTTACTTTAATGATATGAAATCCAACAGCTCCAATGATATTACATGTCTTTTCAAAAAAAGTTATTACTCTCAACTTTTGCATAAGTCATAGCTTTTATTTTCCTAGCTCTACACAATGTTATCATTAACCCAGCACTTCTAACACACATTATTATCACATTTGTTACCCATTGTTATGACATATGACGCAGGAGTGAAATATGATGCAAAACAAATTTACGCCCAGTTCACAAACAAGAGGCCAAGTAAGCTGTCAGCCATTCATTCAGCCTTATGTTCCTACATAACAAGCAGCAGCAATTGTGTCTCATGGCTGGATTATAGAATCTGTAGCCAGTCTAGGCACTGTGACTCACATTCCCTATGCATTTAATTATATCCAGTTTGCAAGACGAAAACCTGCAGTAGGTAAAATGCCTATACACGTAAGTTGCTATGGAAACGTAGAAAAAGAAATGTTTAATTCCTTCTCGGAGGTGCCAGGGAAATTGAAGTTCAGGGAAGGTTTCACATTTGATCTGAATTTTGAGCAGGAGTAGAGAAGAGGGGGAGGCATCTCCAGGTTATGATGAGGTGGGAACAAAGGCAGAAAACATTGCCAGGGAAGTCCAGACAACAAATTAAACTGTCATGATTGAAACAGGTGTTTTTGAAAGCCAGTTTTCAAAACCTTTTAAAATAATGCAAATATATATCCATCTCATTGAGTAGAACTAGTATATCTAATTTCCTGAGAATAGATGCTGTTGCTCCCCAGTCACTTCTCAATGACGTATTTATTTAGATGATTTCACTCTTGTTAATCTGCATTCATTTTCTTCCCATTAGACATTTTCCCCTTTATACAAATTACTGTAATTCACAAAAGGTGCTGGCAGTCTCTGATAAAAATGTATTTCCATGAATGGGCTTTTGTGTGGTTTAGCAGCACAACCCTGAACTCTAAGCAGGATATCTGGATCCTGGTCCTGGCATGACCTTCAAAGGGCTCCATGAACCTGTGTAAGTCACTCAACCTGTTTTGACCTCAAGTTTTTTATCTGTATGACAAGATGATCTCCAAGATCCCTTCTATTGTAATGATCCTTTCGGATAGTGGACTGTGAGCGATCAAGCGGCCTAGTGTCCTAGTGTCCTAATTTCCTAGTGTCTGCCTAGGAGATTTGCCTCAGATGCCTGATGCAAGACAGAAATTAAAATATTTACTTTCTAAGAAAGAGGCTTTTGGGTAGAGTTCCCTAGATGGTTTTAAAGCATTAAGAAGAACCTCAATTTAGGTATGTGATAAACTATAATAGTAATGCTAATCTGTCATTAAAATTTAGTTAAATTAGATTCAGAAATCTGTAGGCTTGATTAATGCTATGCTGTTTTAGAAAATTATAGTAAAATATACATTACATGACTTATCTTTTTAACCATTTTTAAGTGAACAGTTCAGTAGCATTATGTATATTCACAATATTGTATAACCATCATGGCTGTTCTATTTTTTTTATTTCTTATTTATTTCTTTTGAGAGAGAGAGAATCCCAAGCAGGCTTCGTGCTGTCAGAGCAGAGCCTAATGTGGGGTTTCATGTGATGAACGGTGAGATCATGACCTGAGCCAAAATCAAGAGTCAGACACTTAACCAACTGAGCCACCCAGGTGCCCCGCCCACATCATGGCTGTTTACTAATGCTATGCTTCTGTATTTTGCTTTTGTTCCCCTAGTTTCCTTAGAAAATATTATTTTAAATACATTCTGTCCTTCTTTCAACTGAATTAAAAGAAAAAGGGCCTTTTCTCATTTTTTTCTCAATTTGGGGCCCCTTTTCCCCCTCAGGGGGCATTTGGCAATGTCTGGAGATATTTTTGGTTGTCACAACTGAGAGGTGGGAATATTCTGACATTTAATTGCTACAAGCTAAGAATACTGCTAAATATCCTACAATGTTCAGGACAGGCCGCCACAACAAAAAATTAACTGCTCCAAAATGTCATTAGGGTTGCTTTTAAGAATCCTTGTTTAGCCATAAAAAAGAAAAATGAAATCTTGCCATTTGCAACAATATGGATGGACTTTGAGGGCACTATGCTAAGTGAAATACGTCAAATGGAGAAAAGACAAATACCATATGATTCCACTTGTATATTAGTGGAATCTAAGCCCTGCACTACCCCCCCACAAACCCCAGACTCATAGATACAAAGAACAGATTGGTGGTTGTCAGAGGTGGGGGGTGGTGAGTGAAATGGATAAAGGTGGTCAAAAAGTACAAACTTCCAATTATAAAATAAATAAATCAAAGGGATGCACAGAGTGGTGACTTTAGTTAATAATATTACTGAAAGTTGCTAAGAGAGCAGACCTTAAAAGTTTTCATCACAAGAAAATAATTTTTTAACTACTTGGTAATGGATGTTAACTACACTCATTGTGGTGATCATTTTGCAATATATGCAAATATCAAATCATTATGTTGTACACCTGAAACTAATATAATGCTATATGTCAATTATATCTCATTTAAAAAAGAAAAAAGAATCCTTCCTCTCTCAGAATCAATATGGGGCTCAAAGTTTCTCAACTCAGCCTTGGGAGGCACGGTAGCAGCAAGAATGGGAAAGTTCTGAAACCTAGTGAAATACAGCAAGGCTTGGGCAGATAAAGAGTAGAAATAAAATTAGGATGGACTGTGAACATTCCCTTTCCTCCTAATGATCCCCTCAGTGCTCTGCTCTCTAATTCTGTGGTAGTGGTCATTTTATAACCCTTCTTGTAGTACAAGGTTTATTAATGGTACAAGTTATACTATTAAAAAGGCTGACCCAAAAGGCAGGAGACGTAAGCTGAGAAAGGCAGTTTTTAATTGCTTCTTCCTTTGGGATGAGTTTCTAAGAGGCAACCTCTCCTTGAAATTTGGCTGCTATTACACCTTTATTACTCCCATCTCACCCCCAACTCACTAGGGATATATCTGGTTCTGGTTGTGGCTTGTTTGAGGTCTTTTTCCAAGAGAAATAAAACTTGGTTAAGTCCAACTGAACTCCCTACTAGAAAAAGTAAGCAGTAATTCCTTTTATAACCTTATTCTCGCTTATTTGCATTTGAATATGTTTTTATGAGTGGGAAGTGAAAAAACAGAATTGCAGCCTGTGCTGAGAATTATAGATAAGCTTAGAAGAGTGTCACATTGGTGATCACCATTTTTCATGTGTCATAAAACAAAAACAGCTAAGAACTATTGGCTTATTAGAAAATTTTAGCGATAGCTTAAATGAAACATAATTAGAAAGGTAAATCTGCTACTGTAAAGAATGTGCATTGTAATCAACTTTCAATAGTTTAAAATGACCTATTTGTGGAATTCATATCACCGTTCTCCTCTATTAGTAAAGATAGGATTTAAAGCAACCCAACCTTTGGAGTTGGGAGCTTTACTTTGGCTACCATGTAAGCTGACAGTTCGGTTTGTCTACATTTCCATGTAAGATCTATCTGTTAGGTCAGTTTTTATCTTTTTAATTTTAACTTTTTTTATTTTTTTAAGCTTTTATTTAAATTCTAGTTAGTAAACATGCAGTGTAATGTTAGTCTCAGGTGTACAATTTAGCGATTCAACACTTACAGACAGCACTCCTTGCTCATCAAAACAAGTGCACTCCTTAATCTCCATCACCTATTTCACCCATCCCGCCACCCACTTTCCGTCTTTTAACCATCAGTTTGTTCTCCATAGTTAAGGGTCTGTTTCTTGGTTTGCCTCTCTCTGTGTTAGATCAGTCTTTAAATTCCGGGACTTTCACCTGTATGTTAATTAGCTAGGATTTAAATAAAAAACTTGAGGACAAAATACAAAAAATAAATTTCAGGACTTTGCTCATTTAAAGAGCAGGAATCATTTTGACCCCAGGTCTATGTTAGAAATTAGTTGAACTGTCCTTATGACACAAATATGGGGGAAATGGCCAGGTTGTTAGTTTCTGTATTTGATGGGTTTTTTTTCCTTATTTATTTTGAGAGAGACAGAGAGAGTGCAGGGGATGATCAGAGAGACAGGGACAAGAGAATCCTAACTAGGCTGTGTGCTGTCAGTGTGGAGCCTGATGTGGGGCTTGATCTCACTGCTCTGAGACCATGACCCGCTGAGATGAAGCGTTGGACATTTAACTAACTGAGCCACTCAGGCACCCCTGTATTTGATGTTTTATGAAGTCTCAAATGATTGCTGTTAGAAGAAGATCATAACCTTTGACCTAAAGAGAAATAATTTGTTTCTGGAATGAAGTTAAGAAACGAGGTAACTAGAGCAGCATTTCTCAAGGTATGTTCCACAGGACATTAATTCCAAGGAAGTTAGGAAATGCTATGGCAAAAAGGGGGTGGGGACTTAAAACCAAGGCCCAAATTAATTAATAGGTTTAATGACTTAAAATGTCAGCTCTTTAAGAGACAGGCATTAAAGCAGCTTTTCAACATAGTCTCCATATTTTTTACTCAAGATAGCATTAAGTCCTGGATATTACATGTACTGGTTTAACAATCATCTACTCTTGGTGATCTTGCTCCTGGAATTTTGTCCAAGTTTCAAGCAGAACTGAAGATTGACCCTGCCCTGTCCTTAAGACATGATCTGTTTCTCCACAAACTTCATATAAAAAAAAAAAAATAATAAATAAATAAATAAATAAAAAAAGACATGATCTGGCTACTGCTGCTTGCCTCCCAGGTAACTAGCCTTCTTTTATTTTAATCAAGATTGTCAGTGGAAGACATCCAATGACTACTTATTCCTTCTTATTTGGTGCACTAAAATGTAGGTTTCCTTTCTTCTCTACTAGAAATTTTATAAAGTAGTAAGCATGCAAACATTTTTGTAACATTGTGTTCTTCCTTTTCTTCTGATATAATTTATATGCATTATTTTGAGCTAAAAGAACAAACTAAGCATAAGCTAATACAACATTTTCCTAATGAAAGCTTGGTTCTCCAAGTGACAGTTTATGATGTCCACATGCTTCTAGATATGTGTCCACAGCCTCTGCCTGCTATCCAACACATGCAAAGGTTGTGCATGAATGCTCATACAAGCATTAGTCATAACAGTCAAAAAATGGAAACAAACTAAGTATCCATCAACTGATGACATAAATAAAATGTGGCATATCTATACATTGGAATATTTGGCAATAAAAGTAATGAAGTACTAATACATGCTATAAACATGGATGAATCTCAAACACAATATGCTGAATGAAAAGAAGACAATCTCAAAGGACCACATATTGTATGATTCAAGTTATATAAAATATCCAGAACAGGCAATCCATAGGGGGAAAAAAGAGAGGAAGAGAGAATGAGGAGAGACTGCTTATGGGATAATGAAAATGATATGGAATTACAAAGTGGTGATGGTTGCAAAACTCTGTCAATACACACAAAATCATTGAACTATACACTTTAAAATATGCACTTTATGGCATATAAATCATATTTCAATAAAGTTATCAAAAAAATCAGTAGGTTTCTTTATTATAGAACTTCTTACATAGCCTTTAATATCTTAAAGTAATTTGTGAATCTTTAAATAGAAAGCAGAGGATGAAGTGTTTTCCAAAATTATTTGCTTCTTGGACTACCTCCCCATCTATTTTATGACCATCCCATGGAAATGCTATTTCTATGTAGCCAATTAGGAGAACCCCTATCTAGGATAAATAAACAATCTTTAATTCCTAGCAAGAGGTAAATCCTTGTTAATCCCTGGGTAGCGTTTTGGGGGAATAGTTGAACGGATTTAGATGAGATGGGTCTGATCCTGCTACTTAAACCAAAGTTATAGATAAATAATACTATAGCTAAGACATGTATCCAAACAAGCAATATTTCAAGTTAGTGAATTCTTAGACTTAATCTGCCTTCGCCCCCAAATTATCTCCTAGTGGAAAAGGAAGAAAAGTACTGGAGAGAGGTCTCCTGCTCCAAGCATTCTCAGGAGAGATGGACATCTGTCTTGCTTGGATAGATCCTTCTTGAGGAATAAAAGGCAGGTCAGGGTGTGAGGAACACCAAGCATGATGAAACTTTCCAGGCCTTACCTACCACCTCACTCTTCAACCAAGGGAATGGTTTGTGTCTTGTGACAAAGCTAGCTGACTAAACAAGGAACCTTGTTTCCTTTTCTGAAGGAATTCATTTTCCAATGCATCAGTCAGCCATCCTAATATTTTCCAGAAGTGAAAAACTGTTTGGACAGATGTTTCCTCCAGAACAACCTCCCAGAGGTGGAGAAAAAAAAAAAAAGGATAAAAGGGGAGTATTGATGGATGGCACATCATAAACTGATTATCAAAATATATCTTAATATTATTTCTCACATATTTCTTACACATTGGCAGGAGGAAGTTAAAGGCATGACATGGTATTCAGTCGAGAAAGTTGATTTTGTTATGATAGAGGATAAAGCCACAGGAATAAGTTAGCTGCATGGCTTAAGACTCAAAACAACTACATCCCCACACAGCTGTTGCATAGATTTGAGAGAGTAGAAAGATCCGAAATTATCAGATGAAGATCTTCAAGGGCTGAGTGAAGTGATGTATAATTTTTCTCAACTGGAAAAACTTCTGCAATTATATAAACAGTTAGAAGTTCACTTGCAACCTGGGTGGCTCAGTTGGTTGGATGCCCGACCAGTGCGGGTCATGGTCTCGTGGTTCAGGTTCTGGCCCCACATCAGGCCCTGTGCTGATAGCTCAGAGCCTGGTGCATGTTTCAGATTCTGTGTCTCCCTCTTTCTCTGCCCCTCCCCCGCTCACGGTCTCTCTCTCTCTCTCTCTCTCTCTCTCTCTCTCTCTCTCTCTCCCTCTCTCTCTCTCTCTGAAAAGTAAATAAACATATAAAAATTTTTTTAAAAATTCACTTACAAAGAAACTTCTGATCAGTTCTCCAGAGTTTCGTATTTCAGTGAATGGGCCCATTGATGATCTGGTTGTCCAAATTAAAAACTGTTTCCCTACCTCTAACATTTCTTGCCTGAATTATTGCAACAGTCTCCTAACTGGTCTTCTTGCCATCTATAACTTGTAAGCACAATCACACATAGCTAGAGAAGTCTAAGTCATAAGTCTGACTGTGTCACTCTCAAAACTTTTTGATGGCTTTCTATTACTCTTAGTTAAAAATCCAGACCTTTTAGTAGGGGCTTCTCCGTCATCTAACTTTCACTTATCTCTTCATCCTCATCTCTTGCCACTTATTCTCTAGTTTCTATACCCAGGGGATACATGGTAGAGTGTACAAGATTATCTTCTGGGTGTGGGATGAAAATGTTTGAAATTTTATAGACTGAGAAGCAGGAACACAAACGGAAAGAGTGTCACAAATTAAGAGTCTGAAGTAAGCCAAGTCAAAACCATGTGCAAATGGAAGTTTAAAGGAAGCAAATGCTCTAGGAAGAAGGGTGTATTAGTGAGACATGAAGAAAGGGGATAGAGAGCAGCATCAGAAAGAATAGCTTGATCCTAGAGCTTGATTCCTGACAGGTGGATTTCTAGTTCCAGTTCCAATCTATACAATACACACTCCTTTTTCTTGAGACAATTTGAATGGGTCTTGTTTATATTTTTTAAGCGTTTGGGTGTGGGAGGAATGTCTTTGTTTCACGCAACCACAAGCTTCTACTTTAAATACTTAGTGTGCATCTACAGGGATTTGTTAAACAAATAAATGCATCTTTCTATGCATTTACCAAAACTGAATATGTAGTGCTAAAACTTAACACAGAAGGCTGCTTACAAGATATTGTTAACTGAAAAAGCAGGTCAGTAAATGGCATGTATAATATTCCATTTTTGTTTTATATTTTATGTTTGTATATATGTAGATAGAAAAAAGTCTGGAAAAATCTATACTAAAATGTTAGCAGTAGTTACACTTGGATGGGTAGAATTATGGGCAATTTTCACTTTCGATTTTTCCAAAAATGAAATCCTTTTTGACCATCTCATTATTTTGTTGTTGTTCTGAGCATGCATTTCTTTCATAAGCTTGAAAGCTTAAACTATTAAATTATTTCCATTTCTAAAAAGAATAAAAAGGGAAAAACAGACGTTTAGTATTTTTCTTTTATGTGGTGGAAAGACTAAGGATGAGTTGACTACATCCAGAAGGAATAAATATTTTTTATTCATTCATCAAACATAATATATACTACCTGCAGGTTTAGATGATGGGAAGATAAATAGGACATAATCCTCATCTTAAGGATTTCACAGTCTAACAGGATGATAAATATGTAAACTAATAGCTATAATATAGGTATAATAAGTATAACATCAGACATGTACATTAGGTATAATAGAGGCACAGAGAAGGAACAGTTCAGGAAAAGGCGTTTAAATAGGATCGTAAAGGACTTACACAATGATAAGGGAGTGCATTCAAGGGGAGAAGAATAGAATGTACTAAAGCACGGAGGCATGAAATAGCACAGTGTGTATACAGTGTGACCTAGTCACCAACTGAAATAAGTTACTTGGCCACAGAAATTAATAAATTTTCTTTAAATTCCCAATATATTTTTTTTAAGTTGAGAGAGAGAGTGCACATGGGTGAGAGCAGGAGAGAGGCAGAGAGAGAGAGGGAGTGAGAATCTTAGCAGGCTCAGTGCAGATCCTGATGTCGGGCTTGATCTCACAACCCTGAACTGAAACCAAGAGTTGGACATTTAACCAACCAAGCCACCCAGGCGCCCCCCGATAATTTTTTTAAGTAAACTCTACTCCATACGTGGGGCTCGAACTCATCACTTCAAGATCAAGAGTCACATACTCTATTGACTGAGCCAGCCGGGCACCCCAAAAGTCCCATTAATTTTTATTATGGATTTTAAATAATCCCAGCAAGGTCCAATGCCAAAAGAAAGAACATTGTGTATACCAATATAAAATGTAATATATATATATATATATATATATATATATATATATATATATATAGAAAGAGAGAGAGAGAGACATATTTCAAAACATGTTAGTATTTCAAATTTACTACACTACCCTGCTTTAAACATGTGGTCTTTTGCAAGGGGAAATGTGGTCCTTTGTAAACCCTGGCTTCTGTTCTGTCTTGGCATGCAGTGTGCTACTTCTCCAAGATACTGACAAATCAAAACATAGCACCTGAACAGGAGCAATGAAGTGAGTTCAATCCATCATCATGTTTACTTGATATAGATCAGGGGATTGCACTGCTGAAAACAACACAAACAACATGCTGAAGTAACAGATTTAGTGAAAAACTATGTAGGTTAAAAAAAGGCTTTTAGCTTCTACTTAAAGCTCAGGCAGTGGATAAACGAGGATTTGCTTAAAGGGCAATATATTACACATGACTTGCTCTGCTCATAACTGTGTCTTCTGCCTGAACATCAGCATGGGAGGATTTATTGTGATGCCACACTAGCATCGGCAGCAAGTACATTGGACTAGGGAACCAAAATAAATGTATTAAATAAAGGTTTGGAAAATTACAGGATGATCATTTGAAACCAGTCCCACATAAAGTCCCACTACTCTAAATGGGGCCACATTTAATTGGGTCACTCTACAGAACAATGTCTAGAAGAGAAAGCCATGAAGATCTAAAAGATTAGATGAACTGAGAAAACAAAAAATAGGGCAGAAACCTTGGGTTTTCTGCCAAGTCTCAAAAAAAATACATTGCAGCAGACTGTGCAAAAACATAACCATCTTTTCATTGATTGCCAAGAATCTAAGTCTGGTTTTTAAAAATTACAAGGAATCACAACCAAAATGTTAAAGAACAAGAACAATTATGTTTTAAAAGGGTATATGAGAAGCAGCAGTTAATCAGTGAAAAATATTTTTAAATCCCTACTATGTGCCCATTCATTTACTTAATACCTATTTTCTTAATATCTACTAGCTACTGTGCTACATGCTAAAATGAGAGAAAATAAAAGCATCAAAATCTGTGCTGAGGTTTACAGCTAACTGGCCAGTGAAGGAATTGAGTAATGATATAAAGCAGCATTATACTCTATGACCATTGACAAAGTGATGCATTTTATAGACAATATGTTAGTAATTCAGAAGAGCAAAATATGAGCTGACCTGGAACTTAGAAGAAGGTCTCAGAAAGGGTGGATTTGTGCTGAATCTTGAGGAAAGCTTGCATCCTGATCCCAGGTCTGCCATTAACTGGTAGAATAAAACAATTGTGAACAAGTCACATTATTTCTCCGGATTTTCATCTTCATCTATAAAATCAAAGTTTTAGATTAGGCAATCTCTAAATTCCCCTTCTGTTCTAAAATCCCATAATTCAAGAATATAAGAAAAAAGCCTAAGGATGAAATGTTTAAGAGAGCATTCAAAAAGTGTTTCAGACAAATCCAAAGAAACTGGGAAGAAAGAAGTGAGCAGTCATTGGCCAAGGGGAGGAAAGCCTAATCGTATGAGATCAAAACAAAATCACAGCCTATGGGTGATACTGTCTGTTAATGTGACCCTACAGAATAACATGTATTAAAAGTCTAGTAAGAGGGGTGCCTGGGTGGCTCAGTAGGTTAAGTACCTGACTTCAGCTCAGGTCACGATCTTGTGGTTTGTGAGTTTGAGCCCCACATTGGGCTCTGTGCTGACAGCTCAGAGCCTGGAGCCTGTTTCAGATTCTGTGTCCCCCCCCCACTCTCGCCCCTCTCTCTGCCCCTCCCATGCTCACACTCTGTCTCTCTCTGTCTCTCAATAGTAAATAAATGGTGAAAAAAAAATTTTAAAGTCTAGTAAGAGGATGATGTGTCACAGCAAATAAACTGTTATGATAGTAATCTAGAAAATATCATGAAGCACACTTAAGATGGGGGTCACTTTTACTTGAGAGCAGCAGGGGGTGGGAGGTGTCAAAATGTTTTAAAGGAGATGGACTATTTCTGTTAGGCATTGGTAAAGGAGGAAGAGACAAGAAGTTTCAGGAGAACCCTCTGCCCCTGCAGTATGCTCTGCAACTCCTCCTACCTACAACACTATCTGGCACACAACAGACACTCAATGAGTATTTGATTAATTAATCAAGCAATTAATTAATGCATACTCCATGATATAAAGGCTTAAATAAAGTAGGTTTCTAATAACCCAATGCCATAATAATGAGTTTTTAAAATTTTTATTTAAAAGCATTACTCACTTGGGGTGCCTGAGTGGCTTAGTCGGTTAAGCATCGGACTTTGGCTCAGGTCATGATTTCATGGTTAGTGAGTTTGAGCCCCATATGGGGCTCTCTGCTGTCAACACAGAGCCCATTTCAGATCCTCTCTCTCCATCCCTCTCTGCCCCTCCCCTGCTTGTGCTCTCTTGTCTCTCTCAAAAATATATAAACATTTAAAAAATTTAAAAAAAGCATTTTCTTACTTTGTAATAACCTTTTGAATTAAGTAGTTTCTCAATTAACTATTATATTAACAATATAATTGTGATTGTATAAGTACTGAAAAATTTGTATCATTTTTATTAATGGTAAATAAAGTTATCAATAAAAGGTAGTGAAAGATTGAAGAAACTTGGAGAAGTATTCCAATATGAAATAACCAAAAAAGTGTCACATATATAATATAGCTCAGGAAACAGAATATCCTTAGAGCTAGGGTGTAAGAAATAGAAGGAAACAATAAGTCTGGAGAGACTGATAGAGGCTAGGTTACAGTCCTACCAAAAATATGGGTCTCTGGACCCAAATTACCAATCTTTTGACTATAAGAACTTCTTTTTTAATGTCAGAAACTGTGTGGATAATTATGCGATAGCAATTATACTTATAGTGTCCATTACGAAAATGTATAATGAAGGTTATGATGAAATTACTTTTATTTAAAAGTAATTTTAAATAAATTTCAATTGTGTTCATCACAATATCTTCTCAGACGTTTTAAAAAAGTAATGAGATTTTGTAGAAATTCTTCATTCAATGTATAGGATGGTGAAGATACAGGTTTGTTCATGCTCTCCCCACAAGCTGAAAACCATTACTACAGTAATAGTAATGGTGGCAGCATGTATTGAATACTTGCTAAGTGCCTGTTCTAAACATAGTACATATATTATTATTTTTTCTTTTTTAAGTTTTAATTTAAATTTCACTAACATGTAGTGTAGTATTAGTTTCAATAGTAGAATTTTGTGATTCATTACTTACATACAACACCCAGGGCTCATCACAGCAAGTGCCCTCCTAAATACTCATCACCTATTTAACATGTCCTTGCACCCACCTCCCCTCCAGCAACCCTAAGTTTGTTTTCTATAGTAAGAGTCTCTTTTATGGTTTGCCAGTCTCTTTTTTTGCCCCGTGTTCATCTGTTTTGTTTCTTAATTTCCACATATGAGTGAAATCATATGGTATTTGTCTTTCTCTGACTTATTTCATTTAGTGTAATGCACTCTAACTCCATCAACATCATTGTAAATGGTAAAATTTCATGTTTTCTGATGGCTGAGTAATATTCCTATATATATATATGTATATGGATAAAGAAGATGTTGTGTGTGTATATATACACATCTTCTTTATCCATTCATCAGTCAATGGACATTTGGGCTCTTTCCATAATTTGGCTATTGTCAATAGCACTGCTGTAAACAATGGGGTTCCTGTGTCCTTTTGCATCAGTATTTTTATATCCTTTTGGTAAATACATAGTAGTGCAACTGCTGGATCATAGGTTAGTTCTAATTTGTACTTTTTGAGGAACTCCACACTGTTTTCCAGAGTGGGTGCACCAGTTTGGATTCCACCAACAGTGCAAAAGTGTTCCCCTTTCTCCTCATCTTTGCCTACACTTAATTGTTTTCTGTGTTGTTCATTTTAGCCATTCTGACAGATGCGAGGTGAGGTCTCTGTGGTTTTGATTTGCATTTCCCTGATGATGGATGATGCTGAACCCCTTTTCCTGTGTCTGTTAGTCATTTAAATGTCTTCTTTGGAAAAATATCTGTTCATGTCTGCTGCCATTTCTTAACTGGATTATTTGTTTTTTGAGTGTTGTGTTTGATGAGTTCTTTATAGATTTTGGACACTAACCCTTTATCAAATATGTAATTTGCAAATATCTTCTCCCATTCCATAGGTCGCCTTTTAGTTTTGTTGATTGTTTCCTTCACTGTGCAGAAGGTTTTCATCTTGATGATGTCCCAATAGTTCATGTTTGCTTTTGTTTCCCTTGCCTCTGGCAGCATGTCTAGTAAGAAGTTACTATGGCTGATGTCAAAGAGGTTGCTGCCTGTGTTCTTCTCCAGGATTTTGACAGTTTCCTGTCTCACATTTGGGTCTTTCATCCATTTTGAATTTATTTTTGTGTATGGTGTAAGAAAGTGGTCCAGTTTCATTCTTTTGCATGTTGTTGTCCAGTTTTTCCAGCACCATTTGTTGAAGAGATTGTCTTTTTTCCATTGGATATTCTTTCCTGTTTTGTCAAAGATTAGCTAACTATACAGTTGTGTGTTCATTTCTAGGTTTTCTATTCTGTTCCATTGATCTATGTGTCTGTTTTTGTGCCAATACCATACAGCTTTGTAGTTCAGAATTGTGATGCCTCTTTCTTTGTATTTCTTTTTCGAGATTGCTTTGGCTATTTGGGGTCTTTTGTGGTTCCATACAAGTTTTAGGATTGTTTGCTCTAGCTCTGTGAAAAATGCTTGTGGTATTTTGGTAGGGATTGCGTTAAATGTGTAGATCGTTTTTGGCAGTATAGACATTTAAACAATATTTGCTTTCCAATCCATGAGCATGGGATGTTTTTCCACTTCTTTGTGTTATCTTCAATTCGTTTCCTAAGTATTCTATAGTTTTCAGAGTACAGATCTTTTACCTCTTTGGTTAAGTTTATTACTAGGTATCTTAAGGTTTTTGGTACAATTGTAAATGGGATCGATTCTTCATTTCTCTTTCTTCTGTTTCATTATTGGTGTATAGAAATGCCACAGATTTCTGTATGTTGATTTTGTATCCTGTGACTTCACCAAATGTGTGTATCAGTTCTAGCAATATTTTCGTGGAGTCATTCGGGTTTTATACATAGAGTATCATGTCATCTGCAAGTAGTGAAAGTTGACTTCTTCCTTGCTGATTTGGATGCCTTTTATTTTTTTTTTGTTGTCTGATTGCTGAGGCTAGGACTTCCAGTACTATTTTAAATAACAATGGTGAGATTGGACATCCCTGTCTTATTATTGACTGCAGTGGAAAAGCTCTCAATTTTTCCCCATTGAGGATTATATTAGCTATGGATCTTTCATATATGGCCTTTATAATATTGAGATATGTTCCCTCTATCCTTACTTGGTTATACTTTCTTTTATTAATGTGGTGTATCACATTGATTTGTGAATATTGAACCACCCCAGCAGCCCAGGAATAAGTCCCACTTTATCATGGTGAATGATTCTTTTAATATACTGTTATATTCGATTTGCTAGTATTTTGCTGAGAATTTTTGCATCCATGTTCATGAGGGATATTGGCCTGTAATTTTTTTTAGTGGGGTCTTGTCTGGTTTTAGAATCAAGGTAATGCTGGCCTCATAGAATGAGTTTGGAAAATTTCCTTTCCTTTCTATTTTTTGGAACAGTTTTAGAAGAATAGGTATTAACTCTTCTTTAAATGTTTGGTAGAATTTTCCTAGGAATTTATCTGGCCCTGGGCTTTTGTTTGTTGGGAGATTTTTGATTATTGATTTAATTTCTTTGTTGGTTATCAGTCTGTTTAAGTTTTCTATTTCTTCCTGTTTCAGTTTTGGTAGTTTATATGTTTCTAGGAATTTATCTATTTTTTCCAGATTGCCCAATTTGTTGGCATATAATTTTTCATAATATTCTCTTTTAATTGTTTGTATTTCTGTGGTGTTAGTTGTGATTTCTCCTCTCTCATTTGTGATTTTATTTATTTGGGTCCTTTCTCTTTTCTTTTTGATAAGTCTAGCTAGGGATTTATCAATTTTATTAATTCTTTCAAATAACTAGCTCCTGGTTTCATTGATCTGTTCTACAATATTTTTGTTGTTGTTGTTGTTGTTGTTATTGTTTTGTTTGTATGTTTGTTTCTGTATCATTTATTTATGCTCTAACCTTTATTATTTCCCTTTTTCTACTGGCTTTAGGCTTCATTGGTTGTTCTTTTACTAGCTCCTTTAGTTGTAAGTTTAGGTTGTGTATTTGATATTTTTCTTGCTTCTTGAGGTAGGCCTGTATTGCTATTTACTTCCCTCTTATGACCACTTTTGCTGCATCCCAAAGGTTTTGGTCATGTGTTTTCATTATCATTTATTTACAT
The DNA here is from genome assembly GCF_022079265.1 of Lynx rufus. Lineage (NCBI taxonomy): Eukaryota > Metazoa > Chordata > Mammalia > Carnivora > Felidae > Lynx > Lynx rufus. The sequence goes on along the minus strand of NW_025814827.1, from coordinate 30,633,848 downwards.
GTATTTTTTTTCATTTCTTCTTTAATTTACTGGTTGACCCATTCATTAATTAGTAGGATATTCTTTAACCTCCATGTATTTGTGGTCTTTCCAAATTTTTTTTTGTAGCTGACTTCAAGTTTCATCGCGTTGTGTTTGGAAAATATGCATGGTATGATCTCAATCTTTTTGTACTTATTGAGGCCTGATTTGTGATCCAGTATGTGATCTATTCTGGAGAATATCCTGTGTGCACTTGAAAAGAATGTGTATTCTGCTGCTTTTGGATGAAATGTTCTGAATATATCTGTTAAGTCCATCTGGTCCAGTGTGTCATTCAAAGCCATTGTTTCTTTGTTGATTGTCTGCTTATATGATCTGCCCATTGTTGTAAGTGGGGTATTAAAATTCTCTACTATTATTGTATTAGTATCAATTTATGACAATTTATGTTTGTCATTGTTTTATGTATTTGGGTGCTTCCAAGTTAATGTCATAAATATTTACAGTTGTGAGATCTTATTGGATAGACCCCTTTATTATGATAGTGCCCTTCTTCATCTCTTATTACAGTCTTTGGTTTAAAATCTAGTTTGTCTGGGGTCACCTGTGTGGCTCAGTTGGTTGAGTGCCCGACTCTTGAGTTTTGCTCAGGTCATGAACCCAGGGTCTTGGGGTTAAGCCCAGTGTCAGGCTCTGCACTGAGTGTGAAGCCTGCTTGGGATTCTCTCTCTCTCTCTCTCTCTCTGCCCCCTCCTCCACTCGCACTCTCTCTCTCTCTCTAAAACAGAACAAAACAAAACAAAAACCTAGTTTGTCTGATATAGATATGTCTACTCTGGCTTTCTTTTGACATCCATCATCATGATAAATGGTTCTCCATCCCCTCACTTTCAATCTTCAAATGTCTTTAGGTCTAAAGTGAATCTCTTGTAGGCAGCATATAGATGGATCTTTATTTTTGTATCCATTCTGATACCTTATGTCTTTTGATTGGAGCATTTAGTCCACTTACATTCAGAGTGATTATTGATAAATATGAATTTAGTTCCACTGTATTACCTGTTAAGTTGTTGTTTCTAGAAATTTTCCCTGTGTCTTTCTAGTCTTCATCATTTTTGGTGTTTCTCTCCCCTCAGAGTCCCCTTTAACATTTCTTGTAGGCTGGTTTAATGGTCATGAACTCCTTTAGTTTCTGTTTGTTTGGGAAATGCTTTATCTCTTCTTTCATTCTGAATGGCAGCTTTATTGGACAGAGTATTCTTGGCTGCGTATATCTCTCATTCAACACATTGACTATATAATGCCACTCCCTTCTGGCCTGCCAAGTTTCTGCTGCTAACCTTATGTTTTTCCCTTGGTTTTTGTTTGTTTGTTTATCTTTGAGAGAGAACGAGTGATTAGGGAAGGGGAAGAGAGAGGTGGGGGACAGAGAATCCAAAGTGGGCTCCATGCTGACAATAGTGAGCCTGGTGTGGGGGCTCAAACTCACAAACTGCAAGATAATGACCTGAGCAGAAGTTGGACACTCAACCGACTGAGCCACCTAGGCACCCCTGTTTTTCCTTGTAAGATAGGGATTTCTTTTGCTGCTTTTAGCATTTTACTTTACCTGTATATTTTGCAAATTTAATTGTGGGATTTCTTGGTGTTGGCCTGCTTTTATTGATTTTGATGAGAGTTCTCTGTGCCTCCTGGATTTGGGTGTCTGTTTCTGTCCCCAGATTAGGGAAGTTCTCAGCTATAATTTGCTCAAATAAACCTTTTGTCCCCCTTTCCCTCTCTTCTTCCTCTGGGACTTCTATGAGACGAATGTTATTATACTTTATGGAGTTGCTGAGTTCTCTAAGTCTACATTCATGATCCAATATTTTCTTTCCTTCTTTTCAGCTTCATTATTTTCCATAATTTTAATTTCTTAAAAAAATATTTTTAACGTTTATTTATTTTTGAGAGACATAGAGAGACAGAGCACAAGTAGGGGAGGGACAGAGAGGAAAACACAGAATTGGAAGCAGGCTCCAGGCTCTGAGCTGTCAGCACAGAACCTGACTCAGGACTTGAACCCACGAACCATGAGACCATGACCTGAGCTGAAGTCGAACACGCAACCGACTGAGCCACCCAGGCGCCCCTATAATTTTAATTTCTATATCACTTATTCATTCCTCTGCTTCTTCCATCCTTGTGGTCATTACATCCAGTTAGTTTTGCATCTTGATTATAGCATTTTTTAATTTCAGCCTGACTATTTTTTAGGTCTGTTATCTCCGTGGTAAGGGATTCCCTGGTCTCTTCTATGCTTTTCTCAAGCCCAGCTAGTATCCTTATGACTGCTGCTTTATTTATGATTGCTGAAATTATGGATCAAGCAAATTACTTACATCTATTTTGATTAGATTCCTGGCCATGACCTCTTCTTGTTCTTTCTTTTGGGGTGGTTTCCTCTGTGTTGGCGTTTGTCTACATCTCTGTCTTCTGATGTGTGTTAGGAAAGCCTGCTATGTTTCCTGCTCCTGAGAGTAAGGGCTTTATAAAGAAGCAGTCATATACTTTCCAGGGCCTGGCGCTTCAGAAGGTGTCTCTTGTGAATGCTGTGTGCACTCCACTGTTGTGTTTTGTCAGCTCTTTCCCTCAGGTCAGTTCTCAGCGGAGTTTCCCCTTGCTTGCAGTGGGAAGTGTTTTGACCTTGTTCAGAGTGTGGCAAGTTTTAACTAGGTGTGCTCTGGTCTGCTTGTTAAAAAAAGACCCGAAGCTATTTCCACTAGAGCTGAAGCTCTGCAGAACTCTATGGTCAGTAGACATGGTGCATGCAGGAGTTGGGCTGGGGGGGGGGGGTTGGGGGGATATGCTGGTCTCCTGCAGGAGGTGCCTGCTGTGCTGGTTCTCAGGAAAACTTGACAGAGAAGCAGCACCTACAGAGTGCAGGGGGGCGGGGCTTGGTGTAAGTGGTTTAAGCAGGCCCTGTTGGTGCAGTGCTGCTTACTGCAATTAGTTTATGCTGAGGGGTTGGGTAGAGAAATGGTACCTGCCAGCTCCTTTGTCCCTGGAGAGGCAATGCCACCTCTCTCAGATGTGCTCCATGAAAGGGAAACCATCTTTCCCAGTGCATCCAGGGGATCCTCAGAGGGTTACATTTGCCCCCAGGCTATCTGTCCTTCTCCACAGGAGCACTGAAGCACCCACAGGGCTCCACACCTGCCATGCCACAGACCTCTAAAACTCTAGTCCTTGAGCCCCATTGTTGTAAAAATTCACAAAAATTAGCCCCTTTTGTGTTCCCAGTCAATGGTTTTGGGCAAGTGTTTTCCGTGTGCCATCCCCTGTGCAATCCTCTCTCTCTCACACCTCTCTCCACGTCCAGGGCTCCTTCCCCTCCACAGCACCTGCGATTCACTTCTCTACCAAATCATGTCTCTGCATTTCTTACCTTCCATGATGTGGCCTCTTCTTTCTCTCTAGTTGTGCAGTTTGATCTGTCAATCCTCAGATCTATTTGAGTATTCAGAATGATTTGATATTTATCTAGCTGAGTTCAAGGGACTAACCAAGCCTAGGGTCCTCCCACTACTCCACCGTCTTCATTTCTCCTTGGCATGGTATCTATATTAACTCACTTAATTCACACAACATCCTTATAAGATAGGCACTATTATTTTCCCCATTTGTGACAGAATTTGTTTTTGCTTCCCTATACTTTTCCTTCTTTTCCTTTACTAAGAGACCCTAATTTTCAACTGAAGACATTGTTGCTATAAGACTATATTTCCTTGCCTCTTTGGTCTCTAGGGGTTGGGGGGTGACTATGTGACTAGGTTCAAATCAATGAGAAGGAAGTGGAAATGCACATTTGGAGAAGTCTTCTTAAAAGTTGAAGGTAGGTGGGATGGTGCCCTTCTTCTTTTATGCTTCCTGGATCAAGAAAGTCACATCTGGAAGTGAAGACGAGATCTGTACTGTAGAGATGACCACAGTGAGCTTGAAGGAGCCTGACATACCAGTCTTGGATTGCTTGTGTCTGAATATATTTTATGTAAGAAAGAAAAAAAAAATCCTATCTTGTTCAAGTTATTTCTCCCCCTTATATGGAGCCAAATTTAATCCTAACTCATATGCCATTTTGGAAATGGGAAACCTGGTGCACTGAAGTTGAGTATCTTGCCTGTGTTACAAAATTAATAAGAGGCAGAGACTTTTAACTCACACATTCTTACTCCAGAGCCCACATTACCCCTACAGTACATTGTCTCTTGCTATACAACCATAGGAAATGGGTTTGATGTAAGGAAGTAACTTAACAAAAGTGTGTTCTCTTGACTAGTATTCATTGTTGGTTGCCATGGGAACAGGGCATTCTGTTCACAAGGTGGTCCTCTTCAACTGAGGCAATTCTGAAAAGGGCTGATAGCTAAAGGCTCTCTGTTGGCAGCACTCCCAGCAGTTAGGGGAATAAGTCCTTCATGCCTGAAAGGGGATCCGGGTTGTGCATCATAGCATCCACCTCTCATGCATAACATCATACCCCCTCCTGTGCCTGTGGACAAATTACTAATTGATCATAGCATTCTTCCTCACTTAGCTCAGATACACTTTGTCAATTTTTTTATTTTTAGTACAGTAATTCAGGCATTGTTATTAACTGACTGGAGTTAGCACATAGCCTGTGGCCTTTTCCCCTTGCTATCCAAAACCTGGTTGATTTATGAATATAAAGGCCTGAACCCCTCCGACTCAGGACAACTCTGAAGGGCTGCAAAAGTTTAGAGCTCTATTGGCATTGGCTGAAGCTTTCACTGAGACTGCATAGCATTCCAACTCTCCCTCTGCCAATACCGTTTTCATCCTATTATGTTTTCTATTATGAATCTCCATCTCAGAGCCTGTTTCCTGGGGAAAACAACCTGAAACACAATGTCTTTATTCACTTATTAACTGTTCTTTTTTTTTTTTAATTTTTTTTCAACGTTTTTATTTATTTTTGGGACAGAGAGAGACAGAGCATGAACGGGGGAGGGGCAGAGAGCGAGGGAGACACAGAATCGGAAACAGGCTCCAGGCTCTGAGCCATCAGCCCAGAGCCTGATGCGGGGCTCGAACTCATGGACCGCGAGATCGTGACCTGGCTGAAGACGGACGCTTAACCGACTGCGCCACCCAGGCGCCCCTAACTGTTCTTAATTGGAAGGAAGATAATACATCTCAAGAAAAAGGAAACTCAGTTGTATTTGTTTGAGTCAACATTTTTTTTTCTGTTTCTTGTTTTCAGACTGACTACTGGCCATAGGAGAGCGTTTTATGCTGGGCCAATCATAATACCTTATCTCCCTGGCCACAGTGATGGGTATAAGTTGTGTGTAATGATCAGGCTTGGACAACCAGAATCCTTCCTTCATCATTTTTGTACTGAAAGCTAGAAGACAGACTTCCCTTGCTTTTCAGATCATGGAACTAGCAGGATGTGACCCTGGAGATGTTGGGGCCATATTTCTTGTCTGCAAAGAAAAGCACCATCTGAAGAAATAAAGAATAAAGCCAAGCAGGGGGGAGAAACAAAAAGACTGAATTACGGAAGCATTGAGTTCCCTATAGGTACCCCAGTTCCTGTTGCTCTTTCAATATTACCATGGACTATTCCAGTATGCTTCTAAAATATATATAACTCTTTGCTTTAACCAGTTTTGGTTGTTGTTTTTTTCCCATTTGCAATGGAAAGAACTTGCCTAACATATTTGTCTATTTTGTATTTCTATGAGCTGCCACCTTCTCTAATCTAGTCCTACCCAAAGTCATAAATATTGAGGAACAATGAGGTACCTGGCTGGCTCAGTTGGTAGAGCATGTGACTCTTGATCTTGGGGTTGTGAGGTTGAGCCCCACGTTGGGTGTAGAGATTGCTTAAAAGTAAAATCTTTAAAAGATATATTGAGGAATAAGCTATGAGATAATCCACTCCTCTGCTCAATTGCAGCATATAAAATTTTTTGAGTCAACATAAACTGAAGACATATGCCAAATAGTGTTCTGAGCTCAAAAAGGGTCTCGATTGCACAAGAGAAATAAATGACATGATTGTTGCCCTTAAAGAAAACTCAATTTAAACACAAAATTCCTGTTATTCAACCTTACTTGCCACTTTATAATAGATGCTTACCCTGAAAATAAATCTTAAAACATTATTTCTCTGTGATTATACTGCCTTTTCAGCTATATGAACATATTTATGTCTACACATTATAACCTAAAAGGTATTCCAAAAGATAGAAACTGGTGTTTGAAAAATAATTTTATTTTACAGCAGTTTTAGAAATATAGAAAAATAGTGAAAATATTAAAGAACTCTCACATACCTCACATCCAATCTCCCCCATTATTAACACCCTATATGAGCATGGTACATCTATAACAATCAATTAATGCATTATTATTAACTAAAGTTCATATTTTATTCAAATTTCCTTCATCTTCCCCTAATGTCCTTTTTCTGTTCTAGGATCCTATCCAGGATACCACATTACATTTAGTAGTTATGTCTCCTCATGCTTCTTTTGCCTGTGAAAGTTTCTCAGACTTTCCTTGTTTTTGATGACCTTGACACTTTGTAGGATTACTGGTCCAGTTGAGGCAATTGGAATTTGTGTGATATTTTTTCTAACGATTAGACTAGAATTAAGAGTTTTGGGGAGGAAAACCACAGAGTGGTGCTCCCATCACATCATATCAAGGATACATACTAATAACATGACTTATCAATGTTGTTGCTAACCTTGATCACCTGGCTTAAGGAATTGACTTTTACTTCCATTTGTTTAATGCCTAATCCAGAACCATCTATAGGAAAGTGCTTATACACTGTCATGATGATATGTGGATTTGGTTCCTTTAGTAGGGAGAATAGCTTGAAGAGGTAACCATCAAAATGGAATAAAAAATTTGTTTCCCTGGGGGCAGAGTCGAAATAGGGTTGGTTTTTAAGATCAGCCCTGCCACTTGCCAGACATATCACTTTAAGCACATTACTTCTGCATGTGTAAAATGGAATAATGGACTAAGAAACAAATAGTTCTTTTAAGCATCTATTTAAAAAATGTATGTGAATGTGTTTTGTACAATATTAAATTTTTATATGTCAGAATCCCATATAAAAATGAAAACATTTTTGCAAGAGTAATATCTTAAGCAGTTAATACTATTTTATAGTTAATTTTCAACTGCTGGCTACACAAAGCAAGGCCATTATGAAGTTGAGGAAAAGGATACATGGGAAGGGTCATTATAGTCAATGATCTTCTATTTTTGCTTTGCTCCCTTTTGCCAAAGTCTGCTTGTCATTTGAGAGTGAAGGGGATTTATGTGATCTCATGAAGCTGGAGCAAAGAATTCAAGTTTGATGTGAACTAAAGATTAATCATTTTGGCATTACTTGTTTTTATGTAACTATGAGAGAGAAATCATCACTCTTAAAGGTGCAATAATTCTTCCAGGCTACTAACTTCTAGGCAAGTTTCTTCATTTTTGAAACGGACAGGATGCATAGGATAATTATTCAAAGATGACAAGTCTTTTTGCCCTGATTTGAATTTTTTTTTTCAACGTTTATTTATTTTTGGGACAGAGAGAGACAGAGCATGAACGGGGGAGGGGCAGAGAGAGAGGGAGACACAGAATCGGAAACAGGCTCCAGGCTCCGAGCCATCAGCCCAGAGCCTGACGCGGGGCTCGAACTCACGGACCGCGAGATCGTGACCTGGCTGAAGTCGGACGTTTTAACCGACTGCGCCACCCAGGCGCCCCCTTTTTGCCCTGATTTGAATGAAAATACCAGTTTTTTTCATTCTTGAGATTCTATTCTTATGGAAGTTCTTGAAACTGAAGTTTGAAAAATAAAGCAACTCCATCTTCTCCTTAAACAGCCAATAACTTAAAAAATTTTTTTAATGCCACGACAAAGGAAATCTGCAGAAAAAACAAAAGAGGTGGGGCTTTTTCTTCCTCACGGTGATTAATGCTGAACGTATAGCAACGGTTAGCCTGGTATAATGCAAAGAGCAATAAAGTTAAGGGAACAGTGATCTGGCTCCAAGTCTAACAAGTCCCAAACAAGATAAGGGACTTTGAGAAAGTTTCTGGAACAGTTTTTTGTATTAGATTCTTCATCTGTATAACTGTGTTGTTGAGAAGATAACATGAGACTAGGCATGCAAAAATAATTTGTAAAAGAGCTATTTCTAATTCAGAGTGTGCTGTCAGTAATAGCATTAGTTATCATTCATTGAGGTAGCTTCTGGACTTTCTATTTGGAAGCCTGTCTCAAAGCAAAAGCAGCAGTAAGTTTAAGAACTCACACATTCTTAAGTTCTTCCCTTCCGTGCAAGGAGTAACCTTGGAAACCTGGCTGGCACCACCCCGTTCAGTTATAAAGCTTAGTTTTTCTTGATTTGTCTTTGTAATATTGGGAGCACCACTATTTTATGGTATTTGTTGTTTACTCTCCACATCGTCAGCACAGACGAGAAAATCTATCTACTGAAGCAAGTACAGAGCCCTTCTAGTCGCCCTTTCTGCCGCATCTCACCGACTGTTATCCCTACAAAGCGGTCGCAACCGCAGATGTCCTCAAAGACGAAAACTCGCACGAGAGTCAGGGTAGGGTAGGCACTCCCTGGACCTTGGGTCAAGGGAATCAGGGTAAAAGATTGAAGAGATTCGAATTCAGGTACAAGAGCTAACACAAAGCGCCAAAATTAACACAACACTCTTCCCAACAGAGATAACACTCGCGAGATAAGACTGCAAAGGGCGAGAGAAACTCACTTTCTCGCGAGAAGAGGGGGCGTCGGCGGAAACTAGGCAATGGCCCCCTAAGCGACCCGGACCCAGCCAATGGGCGGGGCCAGAGTTAAATCCGCCCCCTTCCGGCACCTTTCCCCGCCCCCCAGCCCTGAGGTGTTGGGTCCCGGGTGCAGGCGGCTGGGTTCTCCTGGTTCTACCCGGATTGTGCAGGGTCGTTTTCAAAGCTTTGGGAACACGCTTTGGCCTGATTTGAGGAGGGGGGGGCGGGGAGGGGCCTGCGGCTTGCGGCCCCGCCCCCTTCTCCGGCTCTCAGGCAGGCAGATTGGCCCGCCTCCTCCTTCGGCCGGCCCTGGGGCCGCGTCCCCCAGGCAACTCAGCTACTGAGGCCTGAGATTCTGGCCGCAGGTGTCCGCGGCGAGGCCCCAGGGCACAGCCTAGTTCGACCCCATGGTGGGTTTCGGGGCTAACCGGCGGGCCGGCCGCCTGCCCTCCTTCGTGTTGGTGGTGCTGCTGGTGGTGATCGCGGTCCTCGCCTTCAACTACTGGAGTATCTCCTCCCGCCACGTCCTGCTTCAGGAGGAGGTGGCGGAGCTGCAGGGCCAGGTCCAGCGCACCGAGGTGGCCCGTGGGCGCCTGGAGAAGCGCAATTCGGACCTCCTGCTCTTGGTGGACTCGCACAAGAAACAGATCGACCAGAAGGAGGCCGACTACGGCCGCCTCAGCAGCCGGCTGCAGGCCAGGGAGGGCCTGGGGAAAAGATGCGAGGATGACAAGGTAAGGACGAGCCCTCTCCTCTCAGTCCTCCTACTTTCCTTTAACCCGGCGTAGGGGCATTAGCCTACCGCGGCTGCTTTATGCCTTCCGGGATTGCAGCCTTGGAGGCTCCCCTTACCGCCAGTAACCCTTTTTCTATCAGACTTTTCCCGGTTTATCACTGCCACGTTCTCCAGTCGCTACCAGGCGAAACTGGCCACAAGTTCTGGTTCTCAAATGTGGCCTGTGTGTGGATACCGCCTGTTCTCCAAGCTCAGCTGCTGAGCTGGCAGTAGCAGTCATCTGGCCTATGTGGCTGCCTTAGGTTTACAGATACACAAATCTGGAGACTGCCAGGTTTGGTGTAGGTATTGTTGCCTTATCCTTATTCCGTGCACACTGATCAATATTAATTTCTTCGTTTAAAGAATGGGCCTCCTCAGACTCCTGTACCTATGTATATTTTAAGCAGTATGATTTTTATTAACCTCTGTAGGTGGATATATTAAGTAGTTGAAGAATCAGATGCTACAGCCTTTTTTTTTTTTTTTTTTTTTGTGATCAAAACGTTATGATAAATGGGCCCTGGAGCCGTATATGAGCCACACTTGTGACTTTGGCATAGTTAATGCAAAATTATGTACTCAATTTGAATTGTTGATGAAATTAGCCAAAAAGGAAGAATCTATAATAATGTTACAAGCAACAGAATCTCGTGTCAGTGTCCTTGCTATTCTTGAAAGAAATAAAAATGAAAATTTCCATGCTTAAGTAGCGCTTAGGGTTGGTGTTTTATGCAGATGGAATGCCATACAAAGTTTAAATTTAAAAAGTTTAAAGCTGTACTGTAACCAGACCTGCTACTAGTCTTTTTTCTCACCAGCATATTGGAGTTATATTATTATTTTTTATGTTAAATGTTTGGTTTTTTTGAGAGAGAGAGAGAGAGAGAGAGAGAGTGTGTGTGTGCCTGTGTCCCCGCGCGCCCACGAATGAGCAGGGGAGAGGCAGAAAGAGAGAGACAGACAGAGAATCCCAAGTAGGCTCCGCACTGTCAGCACAGAGCTGGTCGCGGGGCTCGAACTCAGGAACCATGAGATCATGACCTGAGCTGACATCAAGAGTCCAACGCTCAACTCACTGAGCCACCCAGGCGCCCCTGAAGTTACATTATAAATTTATGTATAATTTATACATTATAAATATATAAATTTATGACTTACGCCACTTCTGTTGGTATAGCAGAGTTGTGGAAATTTATGGGTGGGCTAAGTAGATGCCTTTTTTTTTTCTAGACCCTTCTTTGGTAATCTTCACATTGTTTTCTGGGTGTTCCTAAGCTTTTATTTTGTATATAAAAATCATTTATAGTAAGTCATTATAAATTAAAATCCCATGAGCTCCCAACTTCCCTATTGTCACTTGCCTACACCTTCTTATTACATGCAGATTGGGGCCCTTAGTTAATTGCAGCTCTGTAACCCTCTGCTTTCCCCCACAACAGACATCCTCTGACAGGAGCAACAGATCAGCAAATTTATACCCTTGCTATATACACTGAACTCTAAAGACTGAAAAATTCTCTTGAGTGGAGTAGGAAGAAATCTATGAAATTTTTGAGTATTAAAAGAAGGTCTTCAGATTTGGCTAGGCATTGCTATTCAAATTCTCTCCAAGCTGAGAGGAAAGATGTCTTTTCTAGTCATTTATACTCTGGATTCCATTTCTTCCATCTACTGATCTGTTATTATGTTTCTTTCAGTATGGTTTCACTTTTACCTTCAACCAGGTGCATGTGACCCCATTCTAAATTTTTTTTTTATTGCTCTATATGCTCCCTTCTCCCAACCAACCAATTTCTTTTTTTACTTTCACTGCTAAACTAGAGTTATTGGTGGTCTCTAAATGCTTCATCTACTTCTTTTATCATTTCCATCCTAACCTTTTATATTCTGCCTGTCATCCTTCTTTTCTCCCCCTTTCTGAAGCTATTATTCTCCTAAAGGTCACAAGTGACAGTTTTCCTAGTCCAATCGAAACACTTTTTATTCTCAATTTATTTAATATCTCAGTAGTTTAGTTTTGTTGATTGTCTCTTTAGAAACCATCTCCTTTCTTGCTTCTATAATATTGAATTATCCATATTTGCTTCCTACCTTCTTCACTGTATTCTTTATTGGATTTGTTTGTTTGTTTGTTTGTTTGCCTCCAGCCCCCTAATAATGGATTGTATTCTTGGGCCTTTGCCTTTGCCCCCCTTAGAGTAGTGTTTCTCAAAATGGTGTTAAACAGAATACTTTCCTAGGAATTGTTTATAAGTGGTCAGGATTAAAAAAGGAAAGAGCTTTTTTTAAGATAAATGTTAAATACTGTAAGTAGAGGGGGCGCCTGAAGGGCTCAGTTGGTTAAGTGTCCTCCTGTTGATTTCAGTTCAGGTCATGATCTCATGGTTCAAGTCAGAGCTGACAGTGAGGAGTCTGCTTGGGATTCTCTCTCCCTGTTTCTCTCCTCCTCCTCTGCACTCGCTCGCTCTCTCTCAAAATAAATAAATAAACCTAAAGCACTGTAAATACTATAAGTAGAATATACTCTTCTTAGAGTTCATAATGCCTGCTGGTGTATAAAGGCTCTGAGAAATCTGTTGGTTAATAAGGCTGTTTAATTTTGTTTCACCTAGTCTCTCAGTTTATTTGATCACAGATTACTATTTTCATGGCCTACTTGTTATCATGGTACAGAAGAATCCAGCAAAGCATTGAGAAATGTTGCCCTAGGTATCTTAACTACTTCTGTTTAGTTAATTTTATGCAACTGGCTCGCAAATCTAAATCTCTTACTTGTGTGTCAGTTTCATATTTTGAGCTAGCGATAGCATCTTTGTTGGAGTGTGTATGCATGTTTATTCTTTGAGCTGCTATCAGAAAGGGTCATGTTGGTCTAGATGAGCTGTAGATGAAATTTATCTGTTAGAGGTCTTTTGTTTATTGCCTCTACTCCCTTGATATCTGGGGAAGTATATGGTATCTTAAAAAAACATTTCAAGCTTTGAAGACTGCAGATACAGCTTAGAAATCTAATTCAGTTTCTAGCTGTGATGTTGGGCAAGTTATTTAACTACTTTGGATTCATTTCCTCATCTGTAAGATGGAGAGCTTAGTACTTACCTAGGTATTATACAGATCTGAGATCACATGTATGTAGAAGTATCAAACTTGACATGTTACAAATCAGATTGTAGAAAAAACAAAGCCTGAAACTTTCTTATTTTCTATAACAGATCTAAAATTCCCTCTGGGTGGTGATAGTGTTGGAGGAAGAAGTAAATTGGACAATGAAAAGTGTGTCTTCTATTTTAAAACAGATTTGTTCATTTAATGTATTCTCTTGAGTAAAGGCTCTGCCTTTCAGGGTTTTTACCTATAGACACTGGTGGTGGCCTGCTCAGTATCCATTCACACCCCCCTTCATTTTTGCAGACCAGCCCTATTTTGTTTGGTATATATACTTGCCTTTGTGATTCAGGAGTAAGTCCTGATTGATCTAAAGTGATTATGGTAATTTCATTATTCTTCCTACTGATTAATTTAGGAAGGAGCTTATGATGTGTGGCTGGTGAGTTGTGAGGGGAAGTTTCCTAATTCCTTAAAAGAATCGCACTTGCATCTCTATGGTATTCTTACCCCAAATCTAAAATCCTTAGTCTAATCACAAGAAAGCATCAGACAGACTCATACTGAGAGACAGTCTAGAAAATATCTGACAAGAATCCTTCAAGAGTCTCACTTGAAGAGGTGGTCTTTTCTGCTGCCAGATGTTGTGCCTTCTGCATGTGATACCTGAAATGGAGACAACCAGAGTGCCAGGAGAGTTAGCTAGAGAATGAATGAGGCACTGAACATTATGGAGTAGAATGTTGCAATAGAATATTGGTACTTGTTATGTGAGATACAAAATGTTTCCTTATTGTTTCAGTCAAGTTGAGATTTCCTTAATTGCATCCTAAGGTGTCCTGTTAACATTCTCATTGTCAGGGTAGTGTCTGAGGGGTGGGTTAAGTTTCATATGTTCCCAAGGCAATGTGGGTAGTGACCTCAGATCTGCATATTTTGGTGGTCTTCAGTGGTCTTTATCTTATCAATAGTGTCTTTATCAAAGTATCAACAGTGGTGTTTAGATGCCTGACACTAGGTACTTTTACTCTTTTTTGGAGATCATGATCCTATGGAGGCATCACCCCCTGTATACTCCCCTCTTCCCAATAGATGTTCCACACCAAAAGTTCTTTTGCCCTGCTGAGATGCCTTAGGTATGATGTGTGGATAGGGAGTGTTGGCAAGGTAGTCCCTTGCTCAGGCTTTCCTCCTCCTCCTCTTCTTCTTCTTCTTCTTCTTCTTTTTTAATTTTTTTAAACATTTATTTATTTTTGAGAGAGAGAGACAGAATGTGAGCAGGGGAGGAGCAGAGAGAGAGAGAGGGACACAGATCTGAAGCAGGCTCCAGGCTCTGAGCTGTCAGCACAGAGCCTGATGTGGGGCTCGAACTCACGAACCGTGAGATCATGACCTGAGCCGAAGTCGGATGCTCAACCGACTGAGCCACCCAGGCGCCCCTCTTCTTCTTTTTTTAATAAACATTTATTTTAGAACAATTTTAGATACATGGAATTATTGCAAGAGGGTTCCCATATACCCCACACCTAGTATTTCCTGTTATTAGCATCTTACATTGCTATGGTACATTTGTCATAATTAATGAACCCCTTTTGATACATTGTTATTAACTACAGTCTATACTTTATTCCAGTTTCCTCATTTTTTCCCTTATGTCTTTTTTCTGTTCCAGGATCCCATCCAGAGTACCACATTACGTTTAGTCATTATGTGTCTGTAGGTTCCTTTTGGTTCTGACAGTTTATTCTTGATGACTTTGACAGTTTTAAGAATTACTGGTCAGATATTTCTCAACTGGGACTTGTCTGATGCTTTTCTCAGGATTAGATTGGGATTGTGGTTTTTATGGTTTTGGGGAAGAAGACCACAGAGGTAAAGTGTAATTCTTAATTACATCATATTAATGGTATATCTCTCAAAATGACTTATCACTGTTGATGTTAACCTTGATCACCTGGCTTGATCTGTTTGTCAGGTTTCTCTGCCTGTTTGTCAGGTTTCTCTACTGTAAAGTACCATAAAATTAGTCTTTTTTTCTCCTTTTCCATACTGTACTCTTTGGAAGGAAGTTGCTATGTGCAGCCCGCACTTAGTGGGGAATTATACTCTACCTCCTTAAGGTCAGAGTATCTACATAAATCATTTGGAATTCTTCTGTGTGGACCTTTGTCTCTTTTCCTTCATTTATTAATTTATTCAATCATTTATTTATATTAGTATGGACTCATGGATATTTATTTTATACTTTAAGTTATAATCCAATGCCATTGTATTTATTCTTTTGCTGAAATTGTTATAATTTTTACCACTGGGAGTTCTTTGAGTTGCCTTCTGTATCCCTTTTGACATAATACCCATCACTGTGACATGCTCCCTACTTGCTTTCTGGCACTACAAGATGCTTCCAGGTCATCTTATATATTTCCTGCCCCAGTCCTAGAATCAGCAATTTCTCCAAGGAGTCTTTGTTCCTTTTATTGGAAAAGAGTGTTAGAGACTAAGATCTAGGTGCTAGGTGTGCTCACTGCTACTGTCAGGCTAGCTTTGGAAATCTAGGAATCCCTGCTCCAAAGGAATTAGAAAGGTGATGTTGGACTTCTTCCAATTTATTATACTATCCTGCCATTTTCAACCTGTTAGAATACAGAAATAACTTAAGGGAGCTTAAGTTGTCCAGTGAAGTAAGAAGCAAGCTCTACTTCTCTGGGATTCCCCCATATTTTATCTTATTTTTTGCCTTCTCCTAAAGGAGTCCCCCCTAGAGGGTTGTATTAGTTTGCTAGGACTCCCATATACAATGCTACAGACTGGATTGGTAAAAACAACAGAAATTTATGTTCTCACAGTTCTGGAGTCTGAAAGTCCAAGGTTGAAGTACAACAGATTGGTTTCGTCTGGGCCCTCTCTCCTTGGCTTACAGATGGCTGCCTCTTGCTGTTTTGTTATTACATGTTTGTTCCCCTTTGCACACGAGTCCCTGGCATCTCTTCCTCTGCTTAGAAGGACACCAGTCACAGTGGGTTTAGGGCCCCACCCTAATGACCTCATGTTAACTTAATCACCTCTTTAAAGACCTTATTTCCAAATAGGTTACATTCTGAGGTTCTGGGATTTGAGGCTTCAATATATGGATTTGGGCGGAATCTGTGACACGCACAATGCCTTTTTTTCCTCTTTGTGTCAGAAAGGGCCTTCCTTCTCCTTCCTGTGTGTAAGAGCATTTTTCTGATCTGAACTTGAATTCTTCCAATGTATAATTTACATTAAAGCTGTATGGTCCACATGAGCCAAGTCAAGTTCTTGATAATTAAAAGGAGTCATTATAATGTAGAAACAGACCTCCCCCAAATTGTTGCATTATTACAAATGCAAAATAAAAAGTCAGTTTTGAGGTTTGAAGCAGAATAATAAATAGTCTCTTTTCCCTTTAACAACCACAATCTTCCCTGAGGCAGTATATACCTTTGTTTAAATAGGGAAAAGGTAATGTGCCAGAAAGGAGGATGAGAAACATATTACTTTTTTTTCCTCCAAAAAATATCCTTAGCATGTGTGTGTGTGTGTGTGTGTGTGTGTGTGTATACAACGCTCAGACACATATGAAATGTGTATATGTAAAACCTTGGCACAGTGGATGTCTATTACTGTGGACTCGACTCTTGGCACTGCCATTTAGTATGTGTATAACCTTGGGCAAATGACTTAATTTCTCTCTGTCTCACTTTGCTCATCTGTAAAATGAGGACAATAATAGTTACCTCTCATTCTTAAAAGTTTAAATGAATAAATCATTAACATGCTCAGAATAATGCCTACTATATAGTAGAAAGAAAGAGAGACAGAAAGAAAAAGAAAGAAATGTTTAGTAAGTGTTATATTAGCCACTATTATTCCATATCTACTTCCTTATTCCACAGCTACATCCTGCCTTCTCTCCAGGATGAAGAGAGTTCCTGCCCAACATCCTGTCCCACCTCCAGCCTACCTGCCTCACCCTTTGGTCCTGGTTGTTTGACTTTTTCTCCTACCCCATTTCCTGGTCCATTTTTAGTTAGGCTTAGTTCACTCCTCCCATATTTTCCTTAACAGGCTCCCTGGAGGCCTGCCTGTTCCTCTGTGATTTAAGGATCAGCCTTCTACAGTTCTTCTAACATGCTGCACCTGGTAATTCCTGCCTTTGCCTCTGTTTCACCAGTCATAATCTGCCAAATTCTAGCTGTAATTTAATTGCTACTTCAAATTATTCATAAACCATACAAATTCATACTTCCTCTCCAAACTATATTCCTTTTATACTTTCTTGATCATGCAACCATTATTGAGAATGAAGTTAGGAAAAAAAAAAAAAAAAGACGGAGGTTAGAAATTTTGGTGTCGTCTTTTATTCCTAGCATCTCATATTCAGTGATTCAACATACATAGGAGTTCCTTGATCAAATTGAGCTAAAAAACATCACTCTGGTAGCAGAATAGAGAATTGATTGAAAAGGAAGCAGCAGTAGCTTCCTAACTAGTCTCCTTGCCTAGGTCTCTATTTCTTTCATTCTGTTCTCTCCCTTAAGCAAATCTGATCTTCCTCAAACCTTACTTTCAGAGGGCTTATATCACTGCATTAATTATGATGTCTAACCTTTAATGTCTTCCATGAAGTGGCTTTAACTACCTTGTCTCCCTACTATCTCCTGACTCAAAGTGTGATACAGACATGTTGTTTTGCTTACTTTTGTCTTCCCACCTGCCTTTCTGTGTCATGTTAATTCCTGTTTTTTGTACTTTTGTTCCTTTTCTTAGTCTCTTACCTCTTTTCTGTGTATGTATTCTATCATCTTTTGCCCAGCTTTTGATCTGTGTCCGAGACTTCTGACCCAGGGCATGCTTTTCCTTCCTTATACACTCTTTACACTTACTGACTGAGCCACACTATTTATTTTGTTTTTCATTTTCACTAGTAGTTTCTTGTATGTTAACGTTGTCTTCTCAACAAAATTTTAAGTTCCTTGAGGAAGGAGCAGATTAAAACTTTTTTCCTGTGGGCTCTTTATTTTTTTCAATGCTTATTTATTTTTGAGAGAGACAGAGTGCAAGTGGGGGAGGGGCAGATAGAGAGGGAGACACAGAATCCAAAGCAGGCTCCAGGCTGCAAGCTGTCAGCAAGAGCCTGGGTGCGGGGCTCAAACCCATGAACTATGAGATCATGACCTGAGTTGAAGTTAGACGCTTAACCAACTGAGCCACCCAGGTGCCCTCCTGTGGGTTCTTAATAGTCCATAGTGCTGATACATAGTGTTATGGGTTACTGGATTAGTGTGGACCCTAATCCAATGTCTTGTATCCTTATAAGAGGGCATTTGGACATGGTTACACAAAGACACACAGGAAAGACGGTCATGAATTGATGGAGGCCTTGACTGAAGTGATAAATCTATAATCCTTGAATGACAAGGATTGCTAGCAATCACTAGAAGCTAAGAAAAAGGAAAGAAAGGATCTTTCCCTAGAATCTTCAAAGAGAAAGTGTGGCCCTCTTAATTTTAGACTTCTAGCCTCCAGAATTATGAGGAAATAAATTTCATTTGTTTTAAGTTTTAAGTGCCACTGAGTTTGTGGTGCTTTGTTATGACAGCACTAGGAAGAAACTAATACAAGCGTCAATAAAAACTCCAGCAGACTTTTTGTTATTGAAACTGACAAGCTGATTCTAAAATGTATCTGAAGGGGCGCCTGGGTGGCTCAGTTGGTTGGGCATCCGACTTCAGCTCAGGCCATGATCTCGTGGTCTGTGGGTTCGAGCCCCACGTCGGGCTCTGTGCTGACAGCTCAGAGCCTGGAGCCTGTTTCAGATTCTGTGTCTCCTTCTTTCTCTGACCCTCCCCTGTTCATGCTCTCTGTCTCAAAAATAAATAAATGTTAAAAAAAAATTTTTTTTAAATAAAATGTATCTGAAAATGCAAACAACATAGAATAGCCAAAGCAGTTTACAAAAAAAAAAAAAAAAAAGAACAAAGTTGGAATGGGGAAACAAAAGAACAATAACTGCCACCTTACAACATATACAAAATTAACTTGAATCACAGACCTAAATGTAAAAGGTGAAACTATGAATCTTTTAGAAGTTAACACAAGAGAAAATATTTGTGACTTAGGATAGGAATGGATTTTTGAGGGCACAAAAAGCATGAACGTAAGGAAAAATACTGGTAAATCAGACCATCAAAATTAAAAACTCAAAAAGCACTATTTTTTAAAAGAAAAAAAGCAAGACACAGATTGGAAGACATATTCACAGTATACTTAACAGACAGAAAAATTATTTAAGAATGTATAAAAACTTCCTAAATCTCCATAAAAAGAAGATAACCCATGGGGAAAATGGGTGAAGAAGAGTGGGAGGTACACTTCTGGTTATGGAATGAATAAGTCAAAGGGATTAAAAAGTACAGTATAGGGAATATAGTCAATGGTAGTGTTATATAGCATTGTTTGGTGACAGATGGTAGCTATACCTGTCATGAACACAGCATAATTGTCCTGATCATTATGTTATATACTCAAAACTAATGTAACATTATGTGTCAATTATATTTCAATAATAAATAAATAAATAAATAAATAAATAAATAAATAAATAAGACAACCCAATTTTTAAAAATGAGCAAAAGATTTGAATGGATTTTTCATCAAAGAAGACTGGTGATGGCAAATAAGCATATGAAAAGGTGCTCAATGTCATTAGTCACCAAGAAAATGCAAATTAAAGCCACAGTGGGGCATTACTCTATACCCATTAAAATGGCCTACACTTTTTTAAAAGTTTATTTATTTATTTTGAGAGAGAGAGTGCGCACGTGAGGGGCATAGAGAGAGGGAGAGAGAGAATCCCAAACAAGCTCCTCACTATCAGTGCAGAGCCTGATGTGGGGCTCAAACTCATGAACTGTGAGATCATGACCTTAGCCGAAATCAAGAATCAGATGCTTAACCGACTAAGCCACCCAAGCACCCCTAAAATGACCTACATTAAAAAGACTTACAGTCTTTTCTCAAGGATGGTGCCAAAGGTGATGAAGGAAGCCCTGCCTCTTCCAAAGCTGAACCCAAAGCAAAGGCTTTGAAGGCCAAGATAGCAGTGCTGAAAGGCGTCCATAGTCACACGCAAAAAAGATCTGCACATCATCTACATTCAGTGGCCCAAGACCTTGCATCTCCAAAGACAGCTGAAATATCCTTGAAAGAGAGCCCCCAGGAGAAACAAGCTGACCACTATGCCATCATCAAGTTCCCCCTGACTACCAAGTCAGCCATGAAGAAAATAGAAAGCAACAACATACTTGTGTTCATTGTGGATGTCAAGGCCAACAAGCACCAGATCAGACAGGCTGTGAAGAAGCTCTGTGACATTGATGTGGCCAAGGTCAACACTCTGATAATCAGGCCCGATGGAGAAAAGAAGGCATATGTTCAACTGGCTCCTGACTATAAAGGTTTGGATGTTGCCAACAAAATTGGGATCATCTAAATTGAGTCCAGCTGGCTAAATCTAAATATAACCTTTTTCACCATAAAAAAAAAAAAAAAAGTAAAAAAGACTTACAATACTAAGTATTAGTGTGGATGTAGAACAACTACAATTCTCATCTGCTGGTGGGAGTATAAAAGTGTACAACCACTTTGGAAAACTGCTTAGCAGTTTCTTATAAAGTTAATTATATACTTACCATATGACCCAGCCCATTCCACTCCTAGATATTTACCCAAGAGAAATAAAAACATATGACCACACAACAAAAAAATTATGCACAAACATCCACAATAGCTATATTAACAAAAGCCTTAAACTAGAAAAACCCAAATGTCAATCAGCAGGTGAATGGATGAACAAAATGTGATAAATCTGGAGAGTAAAATATTACTCAGCAATAAAAAGGAATGAATTACTGATACACTCAACAATATAGATGAATCCCCAAACCATTATGCTGAAAGAAGCCCAACATAGAACAGTACATACTTATGATTCCATTTATATAAGTATTGTAGAAAAAGGAAACTAATCTATAGTGATAGAAAACAGAACAGTTGTCACCTGAGGTCAGAGGTGGAGGAATGGATGACAAAGGAATGAAAGGAAACTTTGAGGGGGTGGTAAAAATGTTTTCTATCTTGATTGTAGTAGTGGTTACACAGTTGTATAAAGCTGTCACCTGTCATCAAATTATATGCTTTATATAGATGCAATCTGTGGTATGTAAATTATAGGGCAGTGAAGTTGTTTAAAGATAATTAAAACATGTCGTGGAGATGACTGGGTGGCTCAGTTGTGAGCATCCAATTCTTCATTTCGGCTCAGGCTGTGATCCCAGGATCATGGGATTGAGTCTCACGTTGGGCTCTTTGCTGAGCTTGGAGCCTCCTTAAGATTCTCTCTTTTTCCCTCTGCTCCTCTCTGCTACCTGCATGCATTCTCTCTCTCTCTCTCTCTCTCTCTCTCTCTCTCTCTCTCTCTCTCTCCCCCTCCCTCTCTCTCTCCCTCTCTCTCTCCCTCCCTCTCTCTCTCCCTCTCTCTCTCCCTCTCCCTCTCTCCCTCTCTCCCTCTCTCTCCCTCTCTCTCAAAAAAAATTAATAAAATAAATAAATACATACATACATACATATGTAAATGAATGAATGAATAAGACATGTCATAAAAGGAGGGCAAGAAGCCAGTCAATGCCTTCCTATTGCTCTTACAAATCTTTTTACAGTCTGACTCTAGCCTTGCATTCCAGCATTCAAATATTATTAATTCTCCCTTTAGTTCCCTCCAGTGCACATACTGAACTTTTACATCCTGAAACCTCCAGGGCTTTTCCTATTCTGCTTTGAAACATTCAGTGTCCTCTATTCAAAACTGTCTTCTCATCTGTTCTAAGCTTCTTATTCCTCCAAACCTCTGTCTCTTTCTTTACCTCATTTCAGCCTCATCTTTTTTTAGGACTCAGCTAAAACTGTCTTTCTCAAGAATGTCTTCCCCCAAACCCTTAGTTTGGGTTAGGTCTTCCCCTCATAGTCCCTGCTCAACTGTAAGCTCTCTAATCATGTATACTGTGTCTGTCTCTCATTCACTGCTGTATCCACAGTACGTAGCATAGGTACTGCCCCCCAAAAGAAACTCAAACATTTGATGAATAAATGAAATTAGGGTTAAAGATGGAAGTACAGAGTATATAAACATTGAATAGGAGAGGGTTAGGATGAGAGAAAATGGGTGTTATTGAAGCTAAGGAGTAAAAGTTTCAAGAAGGAAGGACAGATCAGTACAAAATTGCTAAAGAGAGTCTAGTTTAAAAGTGAAAAATGTTAGTTGATGAGGCTTTAGTTAATCATCAAATGGGAAAAAGTTTTGCCTCAAGGTGAATTTAAATTAGATATATAGGATTGAAATTATAAGGTACAAGTACATCATTTTATATTAAATACAAAAATGCTTCCTGTGGATAAGTTTTGAAGTCATCCTTGGGGGGAAGCACCTAGTTTGCCAGAGAGAAAGAATCAGGCATGGAAGGCAACTGAGGCAAAATTGTTCAAAGGAGGAGCTACCTGACCAGGAAAAAATAGGGCAAGAAAGTTAGATAAAGTTAGTTAGGAGTCAGAAAGAGAACCTTGAAGCACTGTGGGAAACTGAAATATACTGCATAACTAGACTGTGCCTAGAGGGAATGCTGGATTTTCAGTCAAAGGAAATGTTAATTTTCTTCCAAGGAAGAGGCTAAAATGGGGAAACCTTAGGTCTTCAGCCACAAAAAATAGTTCTTGCTTAATGAAGTCACAGTTCACAAAGTTCTCCTTATCACTCAGAGGACAGATACTACATGCTACACTATAAGAATTGTTTCTTTTCCTCTATGAATTGGATAGAAGGAAGCTCTTGAATGTCCTTTTACCTTTTCTCTGCATAACTAAATCCTAGCCATCAATTTTCAAGAATCAATATAATTAACATGGGAGCAAATTGAAAGGAGAAATATGAAAATAAGAAAGGGAGACAAAAAAGAAAAGTAGGGACAGTTTTCTAAGATCTTAGTATATAGTAAGTGCTCAATACATTTTTGTCAATTTAATTAATATATTTGGGTTTTTGAAGAAAGCAATACAAGACCAAATTTCTTCAAGACTAACTGTACCACTGTACCCAGAAAAGAAAGGAACTAACATTATAAAATGGCAAACTCTGTACTGGTGGACAGACTTTTACATATTTTATTTCATTGATCCTCCTCATTTTATGAATGAAGAAACAGGCTTAAGAGAGATAAAAGAAGGGCAGAATTCTAAATTCAGGTCTGTTTGATTCTAACAACCCTTGTTCTTTCCA
This sequence comes from Lynx rufus, assembly GCF_022079265.1. NCBI lineage: Eukaryota > Metazoa > Chordata > Mammalia > Carnivora > Felidae > Lynx > Lynx rufus. The sequence goes on along the minus strand of NW_025814827.1, from coordinate 30,610,805 downwards.
GTAAACTATATTGCCACACAGTATTTTATACATGTGTTTAAAAATATATAAAATTACATATATAAAATAAAATTATATAATATTATATAAGAGAAGTTATCTCTCTAACAAATTAAATAAATTTTGAGTATTTACTATGTGTATTAGTTGCCCAGAGCTGCTGTAACAAAGTACCACAAACTGGATGGCTTAAAACAACAGAGACTTGTTATCTTATGGTTTTGGAGAATGGGATTCCAAAATTAAGGTGTTGGCAGGGTTGTGCTCCCCCTGAAACTTCTAGGGGTAAGATTCTTCTAGCTTCTGATAACATCAAGAGTTCCTTGGGTTGTGGCAGCGTAACTCTGGTCTCTTGTCTCCATCTTCTATGGCTGTCTTTCCAATATGTCTGTGTGTCTTTGTTGTTTTACATGGTGTTTTCTTCCCTAATCTGTTTTCTCTTCTCATAAAGATACTGGTCATAATGGATTAAAGCCTATCCTAATCCAGTATAACTTCATTTTAACTTGATTACATCTGCAATGACTGTTTCTAAGTAAGGGTCATTCAAAGGTACTGGAGGGTTAGGACTTCAACCCTTTTGGGGACACAGTTCAACCCACAGTAAATCTATAAATCAATTTGGAGTGAATTGAATCTTAACTCAATATTGAATATTTCAATCCATGTATATGGTGTTTCTCTGTTTTTTAGCCTTCTTTAAATTCTTGCAACATTTTATATAAAATTCCCAGTATTTAGGACTCCTACATATTTTACTATACTTATTTCTAAGTATTTCATGTACTTGATGCTATCAAAAATGGAATTATATCTTTTATTCAGTTTTCTACTTGTTCTTTGCAAGTGTGTAGAAATGCTCTTAATTTTTGTATATTGATCATTTTGCTGCACTAGAACTCATTAATTGTAGTATTAATGGAATCTAAGGAATTCTAAGGAATCTACCAAAAAAAAAAAAAAAGGCTGCAATACTCATTAGTAGTAGCTTTTTTTGTAGATTCTGTAGAATTCTCTATATGCATGATCATGTCATCTACAAATAGAGACAGTTTCCCCCCCTTGCCAATTGGATGGTTTTTATTTTATTTTTCCTTGTCTTATTGCACCAGCTAGGACCTCTAGTACATTAAATAAAATTGGTGAGACTGGATAATCTTGGAGAAAATGCATTTGACAAAGTTTAATACCCATTTGTTGTAAAAACTCTAAGCAAAATTGGAATAGAAGGAAACTTCCTCAAATTCATAAGGGGTATCTATCAAAGCCCCACAGCTAACATATACTTAATGGCAAAAGACTAAATGCTTTCTCCTAAGACCAGAAGCATCAAGAGTTTTGAGTACTTGATCAGATTGAGCTTAAAAGATTACTCTGGCTACAGAATAGAGAATTTATTGGAGGGAAGATAATTATGTAATGGAAATAATTATAAGGTTTTTATTTAAAATTTTGTTTAGGGGCACCTGGGTGGCTCAGTTGGGGAAGCATCTGACTCTTGATCTCAGCTCAGGTCATGAACTCACGGTTGGGATTCTATCTCTCCTTCTTTCTGCCCCTCACCTGCATATGTGCTCTCTCTCTCTTTCTCTCTCTCTCTCAAAATAAATAAATAAACTTAAAAATAATTTTTTTTTAAGTAGTGCAGGTAAGACATAATGGAGTCTTTAACTAAACAAAGTGCAATTCTTAACCTGGTCAATACAAGCCTCAGGGAGCATTTTTGTTAGTGCTAATGATGGGGGAGCATTAATGGCATTTAGACATGGAACTAGGAATGGTAGATGTTCTGTAATGGGAGGGAGAGTCCCAACAATGAGGAACTGTCCTGCTTCAAATGTCAGTAGCACCTTGATGGAGAAACACTGGGTTATTAAAGCATAGAAGTAGAGTTAAGATTTTGTAATATATTTGATGTGCGACGGGCATTCAAAGATGGATCCCTTGATAATTGGTTTGTGCAACCCACCAGATGGTGGTGCTATGACTTGAGGTAGGAACCTTAGATTAGAAGTTAGTTTGAGGGGTGCCTGGGTGGCTCAGTCAGTTAAACGTCTGGCTCTTGGTTTTTGCTCAGGTCATGATCTCACAGTTCATGGGTTTGAGCCCTGTGTCGGGCTCTGCACTGACAGTGTGGAGCCTACTTGGGATTCTCTCTCTCTACCTCTCTCTCTGCCCCTTCCCAAATTGCACTGTCTCTGTCTCTCAAAAAAAATAAAATAAACTTAAAAAAAAAAAAGTTAGTTTGAGAGGGATGCCTGGGTGGCTCAGTCAGTTAAATGTCCAACTTCTGTTTTCGGCTCAGGTCATGATCTCACGGTTCCTGGGATTGACCCCTGTGTTGGGCTCTGCCCTGACAGCTTGGAGCCTACTGGAGATTTTCTCTCCCTCCCTCTCTCTCTCTCTCTCTCTCTCAAAATAAATAAAACATTAAAAAAAAAAAAAAGCTAGTTCCAGAAAAGTACAAACTTTGGTAAGTTGAGTTTGAGGAATCTGTGAAATATCAAGTAAGTAATTGGAAATATATTTCTGGATCTCAATAGAAAGGATAGGCTAGGGACAGATTTAAATCTGTTATGGTTGTTGATGTCATAGGAATGGTAGGTTGTAGAATAAAATGGTGCATATGTAAGACAGAGCTTTGCGTCAGATAAGGGGATAGTAGAGGAGGAGCAGGTTTGAATGATTGAGAAAGAGAAGCCAGACAGAAAGGAAGAAAAAGCCCCAGATACTGTGGTGTCATATGTAGGCCAAGGGAAAGAGTTCTGAGAGAAAGTTGTCAGTATTAATTGCCATAATTATTTATTTGTAATTGTCTCTCCATATCTAGATTGTGAGCCAGGCATGGCTATATGTTTTATTCATCTTTGTATTCACACGGTTCTTGGCATAACATTACTTAATAAATGTTTAAGATTCTTTTTTTTTTTTTTTTTTTTTTTTTTTGAGAAAAGAGAGACAGAGTGTGAGCAGGGGAGGGCAGAGAGACAGGGAGCTGAACTGTCAGCACAGAGCCTGGTGCGGGGCTTGAAACCACCAATGGTGAGATCATGACCTGAGCTGAAGTCAGACACTTCACCAACTGAGCCACCTGGGTACCCCTATACATGTTTAAGATTCTTGAGGGCAGGGTCCATCTCTCTTTATCTGCTATGTTTAGAGTACCTGGTTTACACCCAGTTAATAAATAATTACTGAATGGATGACCATATCTGCACATTTATACTGCATCTTTTATTTTGCACCTCTTTGTGTGTGTGTGTGTTTTCCAACTTTATATTGTGAATTTCTTCACTATAAAAATCTGTAAAGCATGTAAACATGTATATATTTGGTACTGTGCCCTATGTGTGTAATATTTAAATAAGTAAATATTTGATGATTGATTCAGCAGTTTGTACTGCCTCTTAGCTAAAGTGTGCATAAATATGTGCTGGGGCTACCATAGATGTTATCCACATATCTGATTACACTACTTTCTGGAAGGCGTGATCAAAATATTCTGACGTAAAACTACTCATTATGAACCCTATCTTTCTAACATGCATAGAATGTATCTTTGTAATGTATGCTAGTACTTTAGATTAATATCTTGTTCATGTAGAAACCCAAAAATATTTTTCTGGTTCAATTTAATATTCAAACGAATAGAAGAAAACCTTGGGATTAATTTAGTGGGAATATAGTGAAAAAAATTATTATATATTGCATATCTTCAGGGACTTGTTTCATAAACTGGAAGCTAACTTGAAATAAATTCACACAGGGTAAAATGAAATAAGTCATTTTACTGACATAGTGCTTTCTGATTTTTCAAAATTATGTTACATGCAGAAGTCATTTATTTGGGAAAGCATCTTCCATGTGCTAGGTTCTAGGCATAGAAAGATGATAAAATTCAATACTTGTCCTTAAGGAACTCAATCTAATGGGGGAGATGCACATAGAGAAATAATCCATAATGCATGATTAATGCTATGATCGAACTATTTACAAAGGGGTTTGAAAGTACAAAAGAATAATTGATTAACTGCTCAGGAAGTGAAGAAAGAAAGGATTCACTGAAGATAAATCCTAATGGATGAAGAGTAGTTCACTAAACTTAGAAAGGGGGAAAGACAAAAGGAACATAAATGAAGGCAGGAAAGATTGAAAGTCTATTGTACCTTCACAGGTCAGGCAGTTCAATAGGAGAATGGCATGTGAGGTACATGGTGGGTAGAAGGAAGGAAATTTGTGGCTGGAGATGAAGGTGTTTAGGGCCAGACCCTTTATTAACATTTTTTTTTATTGTGGTAAAATATATATAACAAAATTTACTATTTTAACCATTTTTAAGTTTACAATTTAATGACATTAAGTACTTTCACAATGATGTATAACCGTTACCACTATCTATTTCTAGAACTTTTATTTTAATGTTTTATTTGAAAGAGAGAGAGACAATCCGAAGCAGGCTCTGTAGTGACAGCAGAGAGCCTGATGCAGGGCTCAAACCCACAAACTGAGAGCGTGATCATGACCTGAGCCAAAGTCCGACACTTAACCAACTGAGCCACTCATGCGCCCCTATTTCTAGATCTTTTAAACCATCCCAAACCAAAACTCTGCACCCATCAGAGCAATAACTGTTCCCATATACCAGCCACTGGTAATCTCTATTCTACTTTTTGTCTCTCTAAATTTGTGTATTCCAGATACTTCATGTAACTGGAATTATACCATATTTGTCCTTTTCTGTCTGGTTTATTTCACTTAGCATAATGTTTTCAAGGTTTATCCATGTTGTAGCATGTATCAGAACTTCATTCCTCTTTATGGCGGAGTAATGTTACCATATATAATTCTGTTTATACATTATCTGTTGATGGACACTTAAGTTGTTTCTACCTTTTGGCTGTTGTGAATAATAATACTACTTTGAACATTGGTATAGAAGTATCTGTTTGAATCTCTGTTTTCAGTTCTTCTGGTATTTACCTAGGAGTGGAATTGGTGGGTCATATGGTAATTCTATGTTTAACTTTTTGAGAAACCACCAAACTGTTTTTCACAGTAGCTGCAACCAATGTACATGGTCACTAGCAATGCACAAAGGTTCCAGTTTATTTATCCTCATCAACACATGTTTTGTTTGTTTGTTTGTTTGTTTTGTTTTTGATAATAGCCATTGTACTGGATATGAAGTGGTACCCACTGTGCTTTTGATTTGCATTTCTCTAATGTCTAACAATGTTGAATATTTTTTCATGTGCTTCTTGGCCATTTTTATCTTTGGAGAAGGATTTGTTCAAGTCCTTTGCCCATTTTTAATTAGATTATTTGTTGTTGCTGAGTTGTAGGAGTTCTTTATATGTTCTAGATATTAAACCCTTATCAGATATATATTTGCAGATATTTTCTCCCTTCTGTGCATTATCTTTTCATTCTGTTGATACCATCCTCTGATGCACAACAGTTTTAAAATTTATTTTTTAAGTTTATTTATGTTTGAGAGAGAGAGAGAAAAAAAAGCATGAGTGGGGGAGGGGCAGAGAGAGAGGAAGAGAGAGAATCCCAAGCATGCCCTGTGCTGTCAGCACAGAGCCTGATGTGGAGCTTGATCTCATTAACTGGGAGATCATGACCTGAGCCGAAATCAAGAGTTGGATGCTCAACTGACTGATCCACCCAGGTACCCCAGGTTAAATTTTTTTTTAAGTTCACTTATTTATTTTAAGAGAGAAAGAAAGCACAAGTGCATGTGCACCCTTGTGTACACCTGAGCAGAGGAGGGGCAGGGAGAGAGGGAGAGAGAGGATCCCATGCAGGCTCCTCATTGTCCACACAGAACCTGACACAGGGCTTGAACTCACAAACCATGAGATCATGACCTGAGCTGAAATCAAGAGTCTGACACTGAACCAACTGAGACACCCAGGCACCCCACCAAAGTTTTTAATTTTGATGCAATTCAATTGTATCTATTTTTTCTTTTCTTGCCTATGCTTTTGTTGTCATATTTAAGAAACCACTCCCAGGGGTACCTGGGTGGCTCAGTTGTTTGAGTGTCTGACTTCAGCTCCAATCATATCACAGTTTGTGAGTTTGAGTGCCACATCGGGCTTGCTGCTGTCAGCATGGAACCCGCTTTGGATCTTCTGTCCCCCTCTCTGTCTTCACATCTCCATTGATGTTCTCTCTCTCTCTCTCTCTCTCAAAAATAAATGAAAAACACTTAAAAAAAAAAGCGCTCCCAAATCAGAAATCATGAAGATTTATCCCTATGTTTTCATCTTAAGAATTTTATAGTTTTAGCTCTTAAATTTAGGTTTTTGATCCATTTGAGTTAATTTTCTTTTGTGGTTAATTTTCTCCTTACCTTAGAAGGTAAGCATCTAACTTCATTCTTTTTATTTATTTATTTTTTTAACTTCATTCTTTTGCATGTGGTTATGTAGTTGTCCTGACACCATTTGTTGAAGAAATTATTATTCTCCCCATTGAATGGTCTTAGCATTCTTATTGAAAAGCCTGTTGAACATATATGGGGGGTTATTTCTGGGCTCTCTAGGGCCAGACTCTTAAGTCTAAAATGCCATACTAAGGAGTTTTGATTTCACCTTGCAGGTCATAGGGAACAATATAATTCAATTTGTTTTTTGAAAAGATAGTCATGAGTGTAGTAAAGGATGATTGTAGAGAAAAGAAAATGAAACCAAGATCAGTTAGGAAATACATTACTGCAGACATTTAGGCAAGAACTGTGGGTCTGTATTTACAATGGCAGCAAGAATAGAGAATAATAGAGTCGAAAGACTGGTAAGTTTGATATTTATAGCTAAACTCCAAGGTAGATAGGACTTGCAATTCCATTTTATAGATGAGAAAATTAAAATTTTTAAAAGTTATTTACCTCTGGTCTCTATACCTGAAGTTGGAACTAAAACCTGGTTTTATAATTCTGGTTCATAATTCTGGTTTTATAATTCAGTGGTTCATAGTTCAGTGGTTTTCTTACCATACCATGGTTACTTTCTCAGATGGAGAATTATAATAAATGGTGGGGAACAAGAGGTTAGTTTTGGGACTGGTCATGTTTAACATCTTTAATGAATGACTTAGAAAAAGTTCACAGTGTACAGATGGCATTCTTAAAGGGGAAGGGTCATGAACAGAAAAATCATCAACTGTGCATTGGGAAAAACGTTGAAGCTTTAGTGGAGGCATTTAGGAGAAAATAATCCAAAATGTACTTACTTATAGGATAAGTAGCTCTGAGCTATCAAAAAAAGAAATTGGCGGGGCACCTCCGTGGCTCAGTCGGTAAGTGTCTTGACTCTTGATTTTAGCTCAGGTCATGATTTCACTCACAGTTCCTGGGATCGAGCCCTTCATCAGGCTTTGTGCTGACAGCACAGAGCCTGCTTGGGATTCTCTCTCTCTCCCTCTCTTTTCCCCTCCCTCTCTCTGTCTCTCTTGTTCTCAAAATAAATAAATAAATAAATAAATAAATAAATAAACTTAAAAAAAAAAGGAATCAGGAATAAAATAATATGCTAGGAAATTCTGTGAAATTCCCAGTGTATTATTTTAGCCAAAAAGGCTAAATTTGAGGGACCACCATGCTAGGTACTGGGAACAGTAAAGATCTTCTACCAGCTAACATTTGTTAAGCAGTTACTATGTGCCAGGCACTGTTGCAATCACTTTATCTCAGGCCTGTGAAGCAGATAATATTCTCATTTTACAGATGAGGAAACTGAAGCACAGAGAAGTTTAATAAGCAGTATGTCCAAGATAATAATAAGTTATGGATTCAGAATTCAGACCCAGGCAGTTTAACCTTAGAGCCTGTTCTTTCAAGCACTACATTACTGGGTTCTGCATAATCACAGTCTTTCCTTATGTGAACCCTTTGTTCAGTATTAATTACATGATAGAGGCTTAACAAAGATACAAAGAACAACTGACATCAAGGGATGAAAGGGCAGTTACTAGAGAACCATCTAAAAAGACGTGAAAAAGCATATAACTAAAAATATGGATGTATACTTTCCATACCAAATTCAGCAAGGTGGTTTTATGTTTATACACATCCTACTTATTAAGACCCATTCTGAGAGCTTATGCTGGTGTCTTAATGCCATATGATATCTTTTACCTTAACTAAAAGAAAGGAAGAAACTGTTTTACAGGTTAATGGGGAAAATTTATTAACAAGTTTTACTTCTTTAAATGGTGCTTCCCCCCAAAACAAAAGACATTTACTCCTCAAATATTGTTATGGTGCCTGGAATGCCTTCAATTGGAGATTTGTTTGAGTTAACAGCATAGTGGCCATATTTCCCAAAATCAGGACACTATGTCTGAAAAAGAATTAAAAAAAAAAAAAACTGTGGTGAAAAGCCATGTAACAGAAAATTGACTATCTTAATCATTTCTAAGTGTGCTGTAATGTTAGCTATGTTGTGCATAATGTTGTGCAACAGATCTCTAGAACCTTTTCATCTTGCAAAACAGAAGCTCTATACCTATTGAACAAAGCTCTCCTTTTCCCTTCTCCTTAGCCCCTGGCTGAAAAAGAATTTTCTTGATTTGAGAAAAAATTTTAATATAAAAACTATTACAGTGGCATAAAATTAAATGTTTAATTGCACAGATAAGGAATCCCCTTCATTAACAGAAGAAAATTATATTAAATTGGAACCTTTAGAAAATCTAGGACACATACTCACTCAAGGCCCTGAGAACTAAAGTGAGCTTTCTAGTACAATCACTTCTGGGGAACTAGCATCAGAGAACTAAGGGCTGACTCTGCCATCACTTTTTTATTTAAAAGTAATGAGTGTGATCAGCCGAGGTAACTTTCACAGAACTTGTGCTGAAACCCAGTTTTGGCCTCCTGCTAGGTAGAAAGATTATTGTTGGAAGTCTAAGTCTTGTAGCTTATTCTGGACAGCTTAAACACATTCCCTTAAATCCACTCTAATCAGGCTTTTGCCCTCACCAGACCAAGTGTGGTTCAGTATTTGAGACTTGGCTAAAATCCAGTAGTCAATTCTTAGTTATCATTTTGCTTCACCTATGAGCAACATTTGATACAGTTGATTACTATGTCCTCTTCCTTGAAACATGTTCTTCATTTTGACTTTCAGGGAATATTGCTTTCTTTCCACCTCACTAGCCATTCCTTCTCATTTTCTTTTCTGGTTCCTCCTCAGATAGAATGCTCCAAGGCTTAGTCCTTGAACCTTTTCTTTATCAAACTCAGTTCCATAGAGAGCTCATCCTGCCACTTCTTTAAAAATCATCTATACACTGATGATTTCCAAATTTATATCTTTTACCCAGACTGTTCTCTTAAATTCCAGTCTTGATAGACAACTCTCTACTCATCATCTCCTCATGGGTGGCAAATATGGTTTTGGACTTAACCAGTCCAGAGCCAGCTCCCTGATCTTTCTGCTACCCCAAAACTTCTATTCACAGTCTTTCTCAGCCCAGTGAATGGCAACTCCTTCCTGTCAGCTTCTCAAGCCAGAAACTTTGGAGTCATTCTTGACTTCTTCTCACCCCCGTGTCCAATTTATCAGCAATTCTTGTTGGCGTAGCTTCAAAATATATACAGAATCCAGACACTTGTCTCTCTACCACCTTTACCGCTCTGGTCTAAATTATCATAATTTCTTGCCTAAATTATTGGTTATAGCTTAACTAGCCTCCTTTCTTCTGTCCTTGCTCCTACTTCAATCTGTTTTCAACACAGCATTATATTAAAATGTCAATTAGGTTATGTTCTTTGTTTGCCCAAAATGCCCTGCTGGCTTCCATCTCAATTGCAGAAAAAGTCCCAAGTCTTTCCAGTGGTCCACGGGCTCTAGACCATCTGCTTCCCTCACAGTTCTCTGTCATCTCCTACTACCCTTCTTGTTGCTCACTTCATTCACACCAAACTAGCCATTTTGATCAGTTCTTGAAGTATCAGTCATTCTCCTGCAATAGGGCTTTTACACTGGCTGTACCCTCTGCCTAGGACATTCTTTTCCCAGATAGCTGCATGGTAATTCTCACTCTTGAAAGTCTTCGTTCAAATTTACACCTTTTTGTTAAGGCCTTCCCTTCTTCTCCATCTCTAATGTATTTTTTCCACAGCACTTAGCACTTCCTATTCTATTGTATGACTTCTTTTATCATAATAAGTAAATATTGTATATTAAGTATTGTAATCCCCCAACAACAGAAGGGATTTTTGTTTATTTTTGTGATTTGCTGTCTCCCCAGTGCTTAGATCAGTGACTTGCATGAAATAGGTACTCAATAAATATATGTTGAATAAATTAATATAGGAAGGAATTAAATGCACACTCAAGACCTAAAATGGGATTTGGCAGCAGTGGTGGGTTGTCTTGGCAGGAGGTGGCTGGGACATGCTAAATTAGAGGGGACCTGGCAGTGGAAGATGTGATGAGGACCTAATAGCATAAAAAATTGGGAAAATTTGGAGGGATGAGGGATAGTGAATATAATGAAATTTTTATCTGTAGAAATTAACATCATGCTCTCATAGAGTCAATTTAAGTTTTGGTTTTTATTTTAAAGGAGGGAATGAAATTTGTTGTAGGAAAAAGGAAAGGAAAGGACATTCTGTTTGCTGATGATGCTTGGATATAGGAAGGAGTAGTTTAAATTATATATGGTTAAAACTAGCTTCACTCTGTCCAGGAGACCATTTCTGGTAATTGGTTAACATGGTACCCACCTTCTGAAAGACATTAAATGCTTGGTAGAAGAGTTTTGGATTCCACACTATGGGTAATAGTGTTCTATTAGTGGATTTTGACTAAAAGAAAGATTTGATAGAAAACAAGTTTTTGCAAAGCTGTTTCTCACTACCATTTGGAAATTGATAAAAGTGGGAAAAGACTAATGGTAAATTAAATTTCTTCATTTATTTGTTCAGTAATGTTGAGTGCCTAAAGTGTGCCAGGAAATATAGGGGTGACCAAACAAATAAGATCTCTGCTCTTATTTGTAGATCAAGGCAGTTTCCATGAACATAGAGAAAGAGTTAAGGGTCAGATATGAGAGAAGTTGCAAAAGAAGAATTGGCTGGACTTGGTGATAGTTTGTGTGGAGTGTGAATTCATGCAGTTCTAGGCACTAGTGGGGTAGTTAATAAGATGAGGAGAAAGAAGAGGCAGGAGAACCAGAAGATTGATGATGTCACTGAAGGTAGTGGAAGCTGAGAAGGGCTTCTAATTTGTGGAGAAACTATCTTAATTTTTTACACTTCAAGTTTTAAGGATTAGTGAGATGTATAAGTGGAAATGTTTTATGAACTGGGTATGGCAGATGGGGGGAGACTCTTGCTATCATACTTTTTTTTTTTAAGTAGACTTCACACCTGTGCACAGCCCAACACAGGTCTGGAGCGTACGACCATGAGATCAAACCTGAGCTGAGATAGAGTGTGATGCTTAACCAACTGAGCCACCCAGACTCTCATACTTTCTAAGTCTGCCTTGCTTTCCCTTCCAAGTCTGCCTTGCTTTCCCTACTGACCTCTCATTCTCTCCTTCCCTTTCATAGTCCTCCACCTGCACCCTCTTCTGTGGCTTAAAATTTATCACTCAACTTGTCCTTTGTGGGTTGACTGAAGGCACTGCTCTGTATCTTCCTCATTCTAGGGTCTAGGCAGACTAAGCAGCCCCCATCCGAAACATTGGTTGCTATGGTAGAATGACAGAGCGGCAAATTGTGCTCCTTATCATTACTTATGTCTGGAAGTGATTCATGTCATTTTGCTCATATTCATTGCCTTTCCCTCATCCCAACTTCAAAGAAATCAGGAGGGACAGTCCTACAGAGTGCCTAGGATGAGAATTAGAAATATTTGCCAACACTAATGATAATTAAAGACCTTGATTTTTAATTCATTCTAACATAAATTTGACATAGGATTCATATCCTTGAGATTCAAAGTTTGTGAACTGCAGGGGCACCTGGCTGGCTCAGTTGATAGAGCTTGTGACTCTTGATCTCGGGGTTGTGAGTTCAAGCTCCACATTGTGTGTATAGGTTGCATAATAAAAAACATTTTTTTTTAAGTTTGTGAACTTCAAACTTGCATATTCTTAGGAGAATGTACCAAAAAAGAGATTAGAACTGCTGAATGAACTGTACTTGTTTTTCACAAGTACACCTGGACCACTTATCCTTTCCTTCTTCCATTCCAGAAGCCTTGTTCACTCTTTACTTTCCTCCCTATCCATCTGAGATTTGATGGTCTGTTGTTTCAGCTTAGTTTCTTGCTATTATTCTTTCTTTTACATATCTATTTTAAACCTAGCTGGAGAAAATCAGATAGCCAGTCTGGTATTTGTAGAAATTTATGATCAGCTGCCCCAACTGGGCTTTCAATAGCACCTTACAAATTACAGTAGTCTAGACACCTATCCATTCCAGCATCTTTCAAACTTCTCCTCTCCTCAAGCCTCCCCCACTTCCTATCCCCATTTAAATTCCTCTTCCCCTAACTCCAGCCCAACATGTGATCTTGTATCCTTTTTGACAGAATTGGACAGGAACTGATAAAACTTTTATTACCAAATCTGCAGGCATACCTACGTTTCTACCAATATGTCTTCCTCCCTTGTTGGATTAAAAAAAGGTTCCTAATTTCTCCAGGACCAGCTCGGTACCTGTTTTCTGAATCTAATTTCCTCTATCTTTTCAAAGATCTTGTACTATTATTAATCCAGTCTCCTTATATTCAATCTCTGTCTCTATTTACTCTTCAGCATTTAGTAAATGCTTGAATCTTTCCTTCCTTTCCCAGTCAGGTTTGTTTCTTTTTTATTTTAGAGAGAGTGTGTTCACATGTAAGAGAGTATATATGAGCAGGGGAGGGGCAGAGAGAGAGGGAGAGAGAGAATCTCAAGCAGGCTCCACACTCAGTGCAGAACCTGACACACGGCTCGATCCCACGACCCTGGGATCATGACTAAGCCAAAATTAAGAGTCAGATGCTCAACCAGTGGAACCACTTAAGTGCCACTCCCAGTCAGATTTCTTGAAAACAGAATTGTCTTTGTTCATATCTGGATTTTCTCTTCCTCTTACTAATATTTCAACATCTTTTACCCAGTGCACTATGCTCTTGGCTTCCATGATGCCAGACTCTCCTGTTTTCCTTTTCTCAGTTCTTCTTAGTCTTCTTTGCTTAGTCTTAGTTTTCTTTGCTTCTTCTTTGATGCACCTCTGTTCATCATTAAGTATTATAGTTCATAGTTTTCTTTTTTGTCTTCAGATTTTATTTTTTTAAGTAATCTCTGTACCCAACATGGGGCTCAAACTCACAACCCCAAGATCAAGACTCCACCGACTGAGCCAGTCAGGCACCACTAGTTCATAGTTTCCTGTCTAAGATCCTCTTCTCTACTTATTCTGCTCTCTTTGTAAGTGCTCATATTCATTCAGAAAACTTCAGTTATGCTGATGACTCCAAATGTATATTCTTTACCCAGATCTCTCTCTTGTTTCTTGTGTGTTGCTATATTTCTAGGCCTTCAACAGTATCTTCCACTTACTAGGTGTTTCATAAATGTTTCTCTTGTGACTGGCTGACGAATGAATGAATAAACAAACATAGTTTGTTTCATGGTGGTGATTCTTTGTAACTCTTCTTAATAGACCAGGACCAAATACTTTATATCCCTAGGCCTAGCACATAGTGGATACTTAGTAAATGCTTTATAAATGACTGAATAAAAATGAATAGGTGAATAAAAGAACTTTGTGATGATTCATTATAGCCAACCAACACCAAACACCTTGATTATTCTTTTTAAAAATGTAACTGGGTATGGCTTAAACTAATACTTGCTTCGAGAGAGACTAATTCTTTAACAGATCAAGTAAAAGTTGCAAGTGTGTTTGAAATGTTGACTGAATAACATGTGTGTAATATAATATTAGTAAGAAAAGAAGTTTAATCACTTAGCTGATCTAGTATATGCACAATGGTCATGAACACAGACTCTTATGTGGGACTGCTTGGGAGAATATCTGGTATCTACTGTAGGTATATGAAATAGAGTACAGTTTCCTTGTCTGTAAAATGTAAAGCCCACCTCATAGGATGGTTATGAGGATTGAATGCAGTGATACTTATAAAACACTTAGCAGAGATCTGGCACAAAATAAAAATTAAAAAATTTAAACATTTAATACCCATCAATTATTATTAATATATCATTTTGGTCCAGCTGCTATAGGTCCCAGCCAAAGACATAGTATAGATGAGTAACTGCTAAACCTGGCTGCTTATCAGAATCACTTGAGCTTTAAAAAAAAAAAAAAAAAAAAAAAAAAAAAAAAAAGATTTCATGAGATGCCAGAGTGGCTTAATCAGTTAAGTGTCTGACTTCAGCTCAGGTCATGCTCTCACAGTTCATGAGTTTGAGCCCCACATCAAGTTCTGTGCTGACAGTTCAGAGCCTGGAGCCTGTTTCAGATTCTGTGTCTCCCTCTCTCTCTCTCTGCCTCTCCCCTGCTTACACTCTGTCCCTCTTTCTCTCAAAAATAAATAAAGTTAAAAAAAATAAACATTTAAAAAAAGATTTAAATGGGGACAGGGGGAAGTGGTGCCTGGCTGGCTCAGTTGGACATACATGTATCTCTTGATCTCCAGGTTGTGAGTTCGAGCCCCATGTTGGGTGTAGAGATTACTTAAATAAATAAATATTAAAAAAAGAAAAAAAGATTTCTGGGCTGATCCCCAGACTATTATAAATCACACTGGAGTGGGGTGGAGGAGGTAAGAATATGTATTTCTTACAGCTCCCTAGGTGATTCTGAGGATCATCCAGGTTTGGTAGTTATGTTACAGAAGATAGAATTGTCTCTAGAAATCATCTGAGTATGAGATATAAATGGGAAAAATGTTTCTGGTATGGAGAAAAAAGCCAGAAATGACATCTGTAAAAAGCTAATTATATATAACCTTTGGGATCAATGGTCAAAGTTGTGCTGATTGTCCAAGAACAAGTCATAATGAAAGTGAAGCATACACAGCTGAGCCATTTTCAAGGTCCCAGAATGAAAAGAAAAGCAGAGCCACTGAGCTGGTAACAGCTGCCAAAATTAATTCAAAGTAGCCATGTGGGATGGGAAAGCACTAAATGAACTTCAGAAAGAGGTGGTAAAAATATAAAGATTATGTTTTAGGTATTGGAGGGAGGAAGAAAGATTAGAGGAAAATAGATGAAATAGCTGAGGACGAGTGAGAAGTGCCATAGGAAAATATCAAGAGAAGATGATTCTTTCTAAAAAAAAGAGGTAAAGAACATATGTCTTGGAAGAGAGAAAAAGAAAGGTCTCAGAAATGACAGTAAAAACATTTTAAGAGATTAACATGGAAAAGGCCAAAGACAGCATAATTATCAGCCAATTATAATCAGCCAATTATAGATGGACTGCAAATCCTAGAGAGACCAGTATTACAGAAGGGGAAAGGTGAAGTAAAGCTAAGGCAATGAAGTTGATAACAAAGGGAAATAAATGAGGGAGTTTAGAAGAAGTCTTGAAGGATAATTAGAATTATACAAATATGAGGGGCACCTGGGTGGCTCAGTTAGTTGGGCATCCGACTCTCGATTTCAGCTCAGGTCATGATCCCAGGGTTGTGGGATTGAGCCCTGTCTCGGGTTCCATGCTGAGTGTCAAGCCTGCTTGAGATTCTCCCTCTGCCCCTCTTTCCTGCTCGCACACACTCTCTCTCTTAAAAAAAAGAAAAAGAATTATATAAATATGAATAAAGTACCATTTAAGGTAGAAGAATATGTAGTACACAGTATAAAACTTGAAAATCTAAGGAATGATTCAGCAAACATTTATTGAGATGGACACACAGGGATGAATGAGAAATGCAGTCAGTGCCTGTTCTCATGGAATTCTCATTTTTTTAATGTTTAGTTATTTATTTTGAGAGGAGAGAGAGCACGCACACACAAGTGGGGGAGGGACAGAGAGAGAGAGAGAGAGAGAGAGAGAGAGAGCGAACCCCAAGCAGGCTCCATGAGCTCCATGAGATCATAACCTGAGCCAAAATCAAGAGTTGGACACTTAATTGACTGAGCCGCTCAGGCACCCTGGAATTCTCATTTCTGATAAACCTTGGGGGTAGAAGAGAAACAGGGTGACATTCTTACTGGAAATAGAACTGCATGTGATAAAAGAATGTTTTGTTTTTGACAAGACTGAATATGAGGCTCTTCCCAGTAGAGTTGAGTTGGGCAAGGCATTTTGAGCATTTTGGGTTTTTGAAGGATACATTGGAATCTGGATTGGAATCTGTCTGACCATAGATGTAAATTAGGCAAGGGAATGTGTGTCTGTCTCTCTGTCTATCTACACACACTGATCTCTCATCCCCAAAGAAATTTGAAAGAGAAATCATTTGATATATTATAATATATTGTAAATAAGGATATTTTGGCAAAAGTCTGAAAGTGACCAAAAGGGACCCCTGAAGCCGGATGAGAATCATTTCATAAAATAAGGATTAAGTAATACTTCTTAGAGTTTATGTACTGTTAGCTGTCTGGAATATACTTAGAAAAAAAAGAAAGTATTCCTATTACATTGCCAGTTCAACTGAGTTTATGTGGCAGAGTGAAATATTTTTTTTTCCAATCATGCAACAGTGAGAACTCAAATTAGTTTCTCAACAACTGGGAAGTTTTGGCAGAGTCATTTAGAAGATAAGCAAATTCATGTTAGAGCACAAGGAAATTAAAACTATGAGGAAGAATGATCAAAAGGGAAGCCAAGCTTCCTTTTGAAGGTGTTGAGATGCTGGAAGTATTAAAACAAGTGAAGGCTCTCAGAGGAAGGGTTAAAACCAAAGGAGTTAAAGAACTAAAGAGACCTGTCTATATGAAGAAAGGATTAATGAAAAGCATAAAAGGAAAGGAAAACAAAGTTGAAGAAATTAGAGCAAATAAAAAAAATCAGAAACAAAATGAAAAAGTCTTCATAAACAGACTCAAGATGGTAGAAAACATAAGATTAAAGCCAAAATTAAGTCATTGCTTTATATTCTTACATTTTGCAAGAGTACAAAGGAGTGTCACGGTAGCTAAAAACACATTCAGATTTCCTTAAAAGGATAACATTGAATGTAAGAAGAATTCCTTATGAAACTGTTTCAGGAGGTAGATGAGAATTTGGGGGATGAGGTATACATATGGGGAGAAGAGGGGTCAGATGCCTATAATATTGCACTGTGAAAAAAAGATAAACAGTTTAGTAGCAGACATCTAGATTCTAAAAGTGAGGAGCATAGTAAAATTGCTGTAGGGGAAAGAGAACTTCTAGGTTTAATGATCTACCACCTGGGCTCTGTGAGGTCTTTGAGCAAATCCTTGGCACTTCTGTTCAAAGGCATATGGAAGGTGAGATAACTTGCACAATGTTAATAGGTACAAGTAATAATAATAACTTGCACTAGTGTTAATAGGACGTGAGAGAAATTGGGAACTGGTACTTGCTGATAATACTAAACACTAAATATAAGATTATTGTGAGAATTGTGCTGGAAAGATTGACAGGAATAATAGAGAACACGAGATGCCAAGGGAACAATATGCCATGAGGGGGGTCCGAAAAGCTAACTGAAAAATCCTTACATGGCAAAGGAATGGGGTGGGAAATAAATTCATTATGCTTGGCTTAAGAAAGGGCTTTTATTTAGACAAGCTATGATTTTCTCTTGAGTGCCACGTGAAATATATTGTTCCAGAGCAGCTTTTGAAATGTGAGGGCTTTACATATGAGCCATTGGGATCAGTGTCTCCATTCTCAGTAGGGAAGATTGAAGAGAAAATTAAAATGATAAAAATAAAGCAGTACTGCCCATATAATTCTATACTATTTTTGTGGTCTGTGGATTGAATTTCCCTTCCTTCATTAAAAAATTTTAAAAGTATATAAGGATACAAAGGAGACAGTGCAGGGAAGCTGAGGTCACTCATAGCCTAGCATTTAAGAATAGCATATCTGTAGCAATTTCAAAAGGAAGTTTAAAATAAAGAGTGCAGAGACGTTGGGATAGCCTAGCATTTAAGAATAGCATATCTGTAGCAATTTCAAAAGCAAGTTTAAAATAAAGAGTGCAGAGACGTTGGGATAACATCATAAAAATGGATAAAAAACAGAGTAATACAAACTTATTGAAAGCAAGAATAAAAGATGGTTATGTTCTTTGGAGGGGCAAAAAAAAAATTGGATCATGAAAATAAAGGAAGTGGGAAAAAAAAGTAAACATAGGCTAATTGCACATTATTGGAGAGCAGTTTTTAGTGATCATCTGATCACATAGCATTTGGTGTCCGTTCTTCCTGCTGCCTCTGCAGCTTTCCATCAGTGATTTCATTCCTGTGGCTTTAATTGCTATTCATATGCTAATGACTCTCAAATCGTTGGTGCCCAAGCTCCAGACCTATATATCCAGCTGACTACAAGGTCTCTTCTCAGGTGTGTCACAAGTGCCTCATATTCAACAGGTCCAAATCTGTAAAAATCATCCCCCCACTCTCCCTCCCACCCCAAGTCTATTTCTCCTGTTTCCCTCTTGTGGAGTACTGCCACCTTACTCATCTAGTTTCCTACTTTAGAAATCTAAACATCATCCTTGGTGTTTCTTCTTTTACCCTTGTATCTAGTCAATCAGCAAGATATTCATTCTTTCCCTTTAATAGTTCCCATGTATATTTATCTCCCTGTTCTCATTCTATTAGTTTAGACCAGAGGTTGGCAAACTTTTTCTATAAAGGACCGAATGGTAAATACGTTAGGCTTTGCAGGCCATATGGTCTTTGTCACAATCACTGTAGCTCCAAAGCAGCCGGACACAATATGTAAATGAACGGGTGTAGCTGTTTCCCATAAAACTTTATTTATAGACACTGAAATTCACATTGTGTATAATTCACAAAATATTCTTCTTCTTTTGCTTTCTTCCCACCCCTGCCCCAACCATTTTAAAATGTAAAAACCATCCTTAGTTTGTCATCCCTATGAAAACAGAAGCAGGCCAGATATGGCTCACAGGCCATAGTTTGCCCACCCCTGTCTTAGACCACCATTTTCTCACCTGAAATACAACAGTAGTCTTCTACTCTCCTACCTGGTCTCCCTCTAGCCTTGTCCCTCTGGTCCACTTCTCTTACTGAAGCCAGGTTGACTTTTCTAAATTGCAAATTGGATTGCTCTACTTGCTTGAAGTCCTTTAAAGGTTGACCATAGCCATTGGAATGTACCCACATTTTTTGGCAAGACCCTTCATAATGTGGACCTTGCTTACCTTTCTAGCCATGTTTCCTTGCCACATGTTTCTAGCAGCTTCAGCTGCTTACAACTGCTTGCAGTTTCTGTAGTGTGTAGTATTTTTCACTTCTAAGTTTTGACACATCCCTTGAATATCTTTCCTCCTTACCCTCTGCCTACTTCACCTGGCAAAACACTACTCTTCCTACTGGACACATTTTAGCTATCATCTCCAGAAGCCTTTCCTCACTCCCCTAAGGTGTTTTATCCCCTAAGGATTTAAGTGCTTCTACTAAGTTCTCTTGTCATATCTGCAGAACCTAATAATAGCATTTATTTTACTATATTATAATTAACTATTTATTTGATTGCTTCTCCAAAATAATAAACTCCTTGAGTGCCTAGAATTTGTCCATTATTTTATTCCCAGTTTCATGTATGGTGCCTTATAATACCCTCGGCACTTCCATTTCTATCTTTTTGCATTAAAAAATTGAGATATGGGAATGCAAGCTGGTGCAGCCACTCTGGAAAACAGTATGGAGGTTCCTCAAAAAATTAAAAATAGAACTACCCTACCACCCAGCAATTGCATTACTAGGTATCTATCTAAGAGATACAGGTGTGCTGTTTCGAAGAGGCACATGCACCTCAATGTTTATAGCAGCACTATCAACAATAGCCAAAATATGGACAGAGCCCAAATGTCCATCGATGGATGAACAGATAAAGAAGATGTGGTGTGTGTGTGTGTGTGTGTGTGTGTGTGTGTATATATATATATATATATATATATATATATATATATATGCTGGAGTATTACTCAGCAATCAAAAAGAATGAAATCTTGCCATTTGCAACTATGTGGATGGAACTGGAGGGTATTATGCTAAGCAGAATTAGTCAGAGAAAGACAAATATCATATGACTTCACTCATGAGGACTTTAAGATACAAAACAGATGAACATAAGGGAAGGGAAACAAAAATAATATAAAAACAGGGAGGGGGACAAAACATAAGAGACTCTTAAAATATGGAGAACAGAGGGTTACTAGAGGGGTTGTGGGAGGGGGGATGGGCTAAATGGGTAAGGGGCATTAAGGAATCTACTCCTGAAATCATTGTTGCACTATATGCTAACTAATTTGGATGTAAATTTTAAAAAATTTAAATTAAAAAAAATAATAAAATAAAATAAATTGAGATATAATTCATATATCATAAAACTTACCCTTTTAAAGTATACACTTCAGTTTAGTTTTTAGTATATTGACAATACTGTGCAGCTATCACCACTAATTCAAGAACATTTTTTTTAAAGATTTTTTTTTTAAGTGATCTCTACACCCAGTGTGGGGCTAGAACCCACAACACCAAGACCAG
This sequence comes from Lynx rufus, assembly GCF_022079265.1. Lineage (NCBI taxonomy): Eukaryota > Metazoa > Chordata > Mammalia > Carnivora > Felidae > Lynx > Lynx rufus. The sequence continues at coordinate 30,590,109 of NW_025814827.1, read as the reverse complement.
GAATCACTTGCTCTACCATTTGAGCCAGCCAGGTCCCCCGAGAACATTCTCATCACCACAAAAAGAAACCCCATGTCCTTTTGTGACTAGCTTCTTTTACTTAGCATATATGTTTTCAAGGCTTATCCATATTGTAGCAGGTAACAGTACTTCATTCCTTTTTATGACTGAATATCAACATTATATTTTAAGCTTCATTCTTCAAAGCTGCCAGGACTCTAGGGGAAGACCTAGAGGGCCCCTCCATGGTCCTTTTTCTCCAACCTTCTTTCACAATGCTTTTCCTCCTGTATCATGTGCTATAGCCAAACAATATTTTGATCATATTTTCATACATGTCTCATGTTTTCTTGCCTTTGTACCTTTTCTTATGTCATCCTCTCTATCTGGAATGCCCTTTTCTACCTATTTACAATTTTTCCTAGCCTTCAATGACTAATTCAGGTAAAAATTCCTTCCCTGAAGCTTTCCTTGATCAGATCAGCTAAGAACCATCTCTGAATTCCTACAGTAATTATACTGCTTTAGGTACTAAACTTGCCTACTGATTCCTTGAGACTGCCCTCATGTTTTCCAATTGTTTTATACTCTCCCATCTAGTACCTTGGTACAGTAATTTTTTAAAATGTAAATGAAAATGGCATGACCACTTTGGAAAAGGAGGAACCTCACTCTTGCACATTTATCCCAGAGAAATATCCTAGAAAACTAATATTCATGTAAAAATCGGTATACTGTTTTTTATAGCAGCTGTATTTGTAATAGCCAAAAAGTTGAAACCACCAACATGTTATACAGTAGTTGAATACTTAAACAAACTGTAGTACATTCATATCATGGAATACTACTCAGTAATAAAGAGGAATGAACTATTGATATATGCAGCAACTATATGTTATACTGAGTAAAAAATCGTAAAAGGCCACATATTATATGATTCCATTTATATAACATTCTTGAAATGACAAAATTGCAGAGTTGGGAAACAAATTAGTATTTACCAGGGTTTAGAAATAGTGTGAGGAAGGAGGATAGATTTGAATATAAAGGATAGTATGAGGGATATCTTTGCAATGATAGAATAGTTCTGAATCTTTGTTTTGGTGGTGGTTACATGAGTGTGTGTGTGTGTGTGTGTGTGTGTGTGTGTGTAAAAATGACATAGAATTATACATACACATTGTACCAGTGTCAGATTCCTGGTTTTGATGTTGTATTATAGTTAGATAGGATGTATGTATTGGGGGAATTGGGTGAAGTGTATATGGGACTTCTCTGTGCTATCTTTGCAATTTCTTACAAATCTATAATTATTTTTAACTAAGAAGCTTAAAACTTTCTCTTTAGAGATTGAAAAGGTATTTATCATAATCATTTTGGCATTCATGATCCTGCTTCTGATCACTATGAATCTGTGTATACTTTCAAAGTCAATTTACTTTTGAGGTTGACAAGAGAACCTGTTTGTAGTGATATTGTTGTTACATTTTACAATTGATACCTGTTTAAGCAAGATCTGGGACAGTGGTTCTTTGTGGATGACATCCTGGCTTTCAAAGACCTTGTCTTAATTTTTAAATTAAGTGCTAAATTAAATTAGTTTGAGTCATATTTTGTTACAGATTTAAGTTCCTATTGTTCTTGTCTACTGGATCTTGAAGGACAATGACCACAACAACAGGTCCTGTGTAGTATCTGTTATCGTATGAGAGCTTGATAAGCATCAGTTACTTTTGATTTTGCATTAACTGATTCAAACAATTAATTCTTATTTTAATATAGAGTTAGTAAGAGGTCTCTTCTGGTAAGATTTTGAAAAAAGATATCATTAAGCAATGTTCAACTCAAATTTTTAAATGTTTGAAAGTCATTAGACTATATATTAAGTAAAATGAATATTCTTTTGCAAATTTAAAGTATTACAAAATCAAAATTTCTCTCTAATTCTTTTTGGAAAGAGGTGGGTATGTATAACTTAAGGATTTTTCTTTTGTATTTATGATCAAACTTAAAGTGAATATGAGCAAAAAAGAGGAAATATGAGCAAAACTCCATATTCTGTAGTAAAATGAAAATTTTTTTTTTCAGATTAAACTACAGAGCAACATATCATATCAGATGGCAGATATACATCATTTAAAGGGTAAGAAAATTAATTACAGATTAAAGATAAACAAAGGTCACTAAATGTCTAATATCCTCAACAATTAAGAAATAGCTAGACAGCTAAATGAAATAAAAATTTTTGAACAAAGCTCCTTTGATGGCAAAATGTTTACTTTTTCTTAAGATATCATAAAAGAATTTTAATGTTGCTTTATACACATTAAAAGTTAAAATTTGTATTTTAATCTTGTGTATAGACAGATTCCATACAATGAAATGTTACTGAAAGAAGCCTCAAAGAAAATTGAGGTATAGCTTCAAAAGCTATCAAATTTCTAGGGAAAAGGTAAGGGGTAATCCCTCTGTATTGTGTCCAACTGCTAAATAATCCATTCAGGTCTAGGGATGCTTTAGACGGGTCCTCCAGGCTTCATGTTTACCCTGGGAACAGAAAGAAACTCAGAACAGAAAGAAAACCTGGAAAGAAACCAGGAAGAAACCTGTAGATAGATAGATAGATAGATAGATAGATAGATAGATAGATAGATAGATATACTGTGTGTGTGTATTTGTGTGTGTGTGTGTGTGTGTGTGTGTGTGTGTATTTTTTCACTTAGATGAAGTGATAGGAAATGACTAAAGGTTTTATAAAAAATAATAGTACGGTGAACAAGCTCTATGCTTTGCTTACATTACTTCATACCATCACCAGCCTGTGGAGTTTGGGACCTGAAGAGGACCCCTCTTCTCCCTCACACCCTTTGGTTACAACACTGTTTGTATGTATGTGTGTATATATATGGTGTTTATTTATGAGAGATGTGTGCACACATGAGCGAGGAAAGGGCAGAAAGAAAGAATTTCTGGCGGACTCCGCACTGTCAGCACAGAGCCAGAACTTGAACTCGTGAACTGTGAGATCATGAGCTGAGCTGAAATCAAGATTGTCAGATGCTCAACTTACTGAGCCACCCAGGCACCCCTGTGATAAATACAACTCTATATTTATTTTGTTGTTTTTACATGTTTCTTTATTTATTTTTAGAGAGAGAGTGCGTGCATGCACATGGGTACATCATGCACACACACACACACACACACACACACACACACAACCAGGGCGTGTAGAGCAGAGAGAGAGAGGGAAAGAGAGAATCCCAAGCAGGCTCCATGCAGTCATTGCAGAGCCCGGTGGACGCTCACTGTGAGATCATGACCTGAGCTGAAATCAAGAGTCAGATCCTTAACCAACTGAGCCATCCAGGTGCCCCAATACTGTATATTTTAAAACTTGGCAGGCAGTGACTCTAAGTTTTTGTGTGTGGGTAATACATGCTCTGTAATTTCATAAATATATCTTTATTCTATAACAATTTTAACTCTCTTTAGGTGGAATTTGATAATAGATTTTTATGATCCTCTTGAAGAAGCCAACCTGAGCTGGCTTTGTAATTTATTGAAATTTTTGCTTCTCACCTAGCAAATCACTAGGAATGTGTTATAACCTGAAAATAGAAATTATGATTATTTTTACTATGATTTAGAACAGCTTTGACATTCTCTTAAAAATTCACTTCCTGGGTGGCCACATTTGTTTTTGTTGCATTTGTGTCCGTGTTCTACTCTTTATGACTCACAGGAGTACATTAGGATGACACAGAAGATGCCACTCTGTCAGTGCTGTTTCCTGCTTGCTATTTTTACAAATGAGTCTGCTTGTCATCAAAGTATGTTTCTATTAAATAATAATAGATCAGTTGAATAAGAAGTCCAGTGCCTTCTCCTAGTCTACCTTATAAAAAATGACAGCCCATGTTACTGAGTAAAAGTCTTTATTGTACAGTGTGTGTTGAAGTAGATCCTAAGGTATTTTGAAAATTTTTTTATGATACTCTTCAGCAGAATAAAAGGCTTTGATTTGAATTCATAGCTCTACAAATTTTGGGTTTAGTGCAGTTACTCAAGCTTGCACTCTTAAGATTGAATTTCCTTTTAATGTGACTTTTGCTCCTTAGGAACTATTTTTGACTGAAGCAAACTTCTTGACAAGTCAACTATAAAATCCAGATTGGACTATTTTCGTTGAAAAATTAGAAAAAATTTTTTTTAATGTTTGTTTATTTTTGAGAGAGAGACAGAGTATAAGCAGGGGAGGGGCAGAGACAGAGGGAGTCACAGAAACTAAAGCAGGCTCCAGGCTCTGAGCTGTCAGCACAGAGCCTGATGTGAAGCTTGAACTCATGAGCAGTGTGATCATGACCTGAGCCAAAGTCGGACGCTTAACTGACTGAGCCACTTAGGCACCCTCATTGAAATTAATACTAGATATGATGGAATTAATACACACTAAGACCTAAACCTTATGGTAGTTAATATTCTTTTTGGAAATGAAAGGAATGAGAGTTAGTTTTTGATCCCCGAGTTAACAAATTAACGTTCTAGTATACACCAATTTATCTTGAATGGCTCACCTTATTTTTATGCCTATTGCTGAGAAAATTTGAAATCAAAATTTTCTAGAAGTAAATTTTTTTCTTTTTTTTGCTTTGAAAATTGGTCCTAGGCAACCCCTTTCTTTCTTTTTTTTTTTAATTTTTTTTTTCAACGTTTATTTATTTTTGGGACAGAGAGAGAGACAGAGCATGAACGGGGGAGGGGCAGAGAGAGAGGGAGACACAGAATCGGAAACAGGCTCCAGGCTCTGAGCCATCAGCCCAGAGCCTGACGCGGGGCTCGAACTCACGGACCGCGAGATCGTGACCTGGCTGAAGTCGGACGCTTAACCGACTGCGCCACCCAGGCGCCCCAAGGCAACCCCTTTCTTAACTACATCCCTAATCTTTTGAAGTTAAATTGAAGGAGTATGGCCAGGCCTTTCTGTAACATACCCTGATGTTACTGTCAGAAGTAGAACATCCTGCACAATCAACTGTGGACCTGATCGTATGTTAAGTCACTTTGAGAATCCTGCTGTGGTGACCTGGAGCAGCCCCAGTAGACACAGAGTATATTTGGGTCCCAAATAAAGAAAACACAAGGCAATCAGTTGAAAGTAAAATTGTGATGTAGGACAATTTTGTCTTTAGTTTTGCTCTCTGATCTGTTTATGTTTCCCGCTTTCAGGTCTTTGTATTGACTGGCTCAAATGACCAATTAGCTCCCTGCTTTATAATCTTTTCTCTGTTTAAACAGGAAAGGTTTCGATGTTTTACATGGACTCACTCATATTGACATTTTGTTTTGTCAATTGTATTTTAAGCCTTTTATCTCAATTTAGAAATAAAACTTTACTTCTTGATAAAGGAATTACAAATGTTGTCAGTGACAAGCTTTGTGGGGAGAAGAGAACCATCCCAAATCTTGAAATCATAGTGAGCCTCAGGTTCATTCTGAAGGTAAATTTAGCTACTTCATTTATTTTACTGTGTAGGAAAAAGCCTGCATGAGTCCTAAAGCCCACCAATTGAGAGCCATTCTCTAGTAGCTGTTAGGTGGTGCTCTTTTTCTTTTTTTTCTTTTCTTTTTTTTTTTTAATTGCAGTAACTTTAGTTTCAGAACCTTTCCTGCCTGAACACAGGTTCACTGAACTGGCTAACTCTATGTGTAAGCTACAAGGCCTTTTGTCACTGCCTCCTGCTGGGATCTCATTGTCTCTGTAGAATTGATATCCATGGCTGAGGCCATAGTTTCTGCTACCTCTAGTTGTCTAAATCTTAGGAGATGGGGCCAGGGACCAAGTAACAAACAGAATGTTTTATTCAGGGATACCTGGTATCATATTTGCTACTTTTATCTGAGGTGGAGTTAGTGGATGAAAAACTATGGAGATCAGCCATGTTTACGTATTGGAGAATTAATAGAGTAAAAAGGAATTTAAAATGTGGCTTGATTAAACTTAGAGAAAGGAATGGTGGTTACCAGGGGCTCGAGGGGTGGGGAAAGTGAGATGTTGGTTGAAGTATACAAACTCTCAGTTGTAAGATGAGTAACTCTTGGGGATATAATAAACAATGTGGTGACTGTAGTTAACAGCATTATATTTTGTACCTGAAGATTGCTAAGAGAGTATATCTTAAATGATGATTATATGAGATGATGGAGGTGCTCGAGATGATGGAGGTGCTCGCTATTGCTTCAGTAGTAATTTCACAGTGTACAAGCGAATTAAATCAACATGTCGTATAGCTTGCACTTATAAAATGTTATATCTAAAAAATTTTTTTAAATAAAATAAGTGGCTTGAATGTATAAACATAATTATCAACTACAAGCATTTTATGTGAATCATTAACTTTTCACATTTGATTATTATACAAAAACTATTATGCATATTGTTAAACTATTTATCTGCCTCAACAAATATTCACCCAACTTTAAAATTTTTATTTGTTGTCATTGTCACAGTTATGATTCTACAATAAAATTTAGAAAGTAGAGAAAAAAAATACGCTCAGAATCCTACCACTAAACATAATCACTGGTAGTTCTTTGATGGATTTTTATTCTAATCTAGTTTTTTTACATGGATATAATTACATTGTAAATATTTGTTTACATTTGCTTTTTAAAAACTTAAATCCCAAGTATTTTTAGAGTGCCTTTAAAGTAATAAGACTAATTTTAGAAGTCTTCCATGAAAAGTAGATTTTATAATATTTGTACATTATGGTTAGATACATTTTAGTCTTAATAGATGTTACCTATACCGAAAAGACCTCTGTTGCCATTTATACAAATTAAGACTTTCTTTTTTTTTTTTTTTAACTGGAAACTTTACTGTTACTTTTTTTTTTAAATTAAGACTTCCTTCTACTTTAGCTTACTTCTAAGGCTATTAGCTAATTTTTAAATCATCTATTTAAGAAACTGATATTTCTCTTCTCTGGCTGAATTACTTTTATTTGTAGGGTCACATGAAGAGGGACCAACTCCAGAAAATGTGGGGCCTGTGGTTATGTGTTAAATGTTCACAAAAGAGCATCTGGTCCCACTTTTAATCTACTGTCCAGCTTAGAATTTCATGTTATTCGTTACAACTAAAACTTTCAGCTCTTGTCCAGGAATTATGAGCTTTGAGAATGCAATAAGGGTATATGGGGACCTAGCATTAGTAGCAAAACTAGAAATGAGATCTCAAGTAATTGGCACCTTAAGTTGGGAGTCAAATGTGATTTAGAATGAAAAAGAAACCTTGAATTCTATATCCGTAGCCAATATATCTAAAAAACATGATTTTCCCCCACCTTTATAAACATTTTTATTTATTCTTGAGAGATAGAGCATGAGTGAGGGAAGAGCAGAGAGAGAGGGAGACACAGAATCCAAAGCAGGCTCCAGGTTCTGAGCCATCAGCACAGAGCCCGATGTGGGGCTCGAACCCATGAACCGTGAGATCGTGACCTAAGCTGAAGTCGAACGCTTAACTGACTGAGCCACCCATGAGCACCCCCCTCCCAACTTTATAAAGCAGATAGGTTTATACAGTTAGGTAGGATTGGGTGCCTGGGTGGCTCAGTCAGTTAAGTGTCCAACTCTGTTTCAGCTCAGGTCATGATCTCACGGTTTCTTGAGTTCGAGCCCCACATCGGGCTGTGCACTGATGGTACAGAGCCTGCTTAAGATTCTGTCTCTCTCTCTCCCTCTCTCTCTGCCCCTCCCCTACTCATGCTATCTCTGTCTCTCTCAAAATAAATAAACTTGAAAAAAAATATTTTTTTAAGTAGGATTTTGTTGTTGTTGTTACTGTTTCCACAAGTTAATATGTATCTACATAATATGACAAGATGTATAATTTTTTAATATTTCTGATTGATATAGAAACCACTGAGGCTATCTTATTTTTTAAACAAATTTTATTGTCTATGCATATGTTATAAAAGGCAATTAGATTTATATAATTTATATAATTTAATATATATTTATTTATATAAATATAATTTATATAATTTAATTTGTATATAATTTGTTTATATAATTTAATTTATATATTTTATATATAATTTATTTATATAATTTAATTTAATTTATATAATTTATACAATTCATATATTTTAATATATAATTTATATAATTTAATTTATATACTTTATGTAATTTAATATATTTATATAATTTTATTTCTATAATTTATATATTTATATATAATTTATATAAATTTATATAATATATATTTATAATATATTTATATATTTATAATTTATATTTAATTTATATAATTTAATTCCCTGAGAGTTTGAGTAAAGAAATTGAGAAGTGTATATAAGTTTTAAAAACCCCATAACTTCTCAATCAGAAGCATTAGAGTAAGTAAATTTTATTCCTTTGATTCTTACATCGTGTGGATAGAGCAACTTGCTGAGCTTCGTCAGGAGTTTCTTCGACAAGAAGACCAGCTTCAGGACTATAGGAAGAACACTACTTACCTTGTGAAGAGGTTAGAATATGAGAGGTGAGATGCCATATAGCAACAAATAGTTATGAATCTGGAATATGTGTCCCACATTTGGACAATTTATTTCTTCCTCTCTGGCTTCTGTTTTTCTTTTCTTCTTTAATTTTCTTAGGTCTTTTAAGTTCCTTTTCTCTTGTCTTCCTATGCCTCTTTGAAATACAAACTCTTATTTTGGTATGTTAAACACCATGGGAATACCTTTTAGAAGATGTATCTAGTCTGCCCATATAGTGGAGTACATTGTGAGTCAGAAAATCTTGCAAGGCCTGAGTTTCATTGCATTAAGTGTGCAAAGACTGAAAGAAGATTCTGTGGTTCTTTTTGAGGGGCATCAGAAGATGAAGCCAATGCTGAGAGAAGTCCCCAGAATAAGCTGAGGGACTGAGCACCAGCCGCTTCTTCTGTTTGGCATTTCAGTCCCCTTTTGTACATCTCTGCACTAGGTTGGTGGTAAGGTCAGGGAACCTCTTTGTAGCAATCACTCTTTAAAAATCTTTGTTACGTCTTTAATCCATTTTATAGTAAAGGGTATTTTTTAGGACTGCATACCAAAAATTAGAAAGATTCACCATATTTTAGAACACCGTTTATCCATTTCTGATTTGTTACTCTTATAGGTTATCAGTATATTAACCTGACAGTATTCAATAATTTTCAGTATATCAATAGGATTAAAGAGTTAGCATATTCAGAGGTAATATATTATTCCAGCATGTTAATGTACCAAAGTTTGTTTAATCTCTCCCAATTGCTGGACTGTTGTAGTTTTCCTTATCTTACTGTTATGAATATCAGCTATAAAAATCTTTACACAAAAAGGATTTTTCCCTCTTATGTTATTTCACTGGTGTATATTCTCAAATATAGAATTCCTGAGACAGAATTTTTTATTGTTTTGTTGCTTTTATCAGATATGTGAAAGATTGCTTTCTATAATGGTTGTACTAATTTATAATGTCAATGTTTCCCCATAGCCCCACCAACATTAGTTTCTACAATTTGGACTTAATTTTGCTAGTATAGGAATAAAATACTATCATATATACATATAGGAAGTTTAATTGCATTTTTAATTGTTAAAGTCAACATTTTTCTGTAAATTTTTTAACTACTTGTTTCTTTTTGCATGAATGATATATTTGTATTCTTTGACCACTTGTCCAGTGGAAATTCCCAATCTTTATCTATTTTGTTCTTTCACATTTTCTCTTGATGACTCCATTCTGTCTTATTTATTGGTTTCTTCCATTCTAGCTCTTCTTATGGTTCATAGACTCTTACTATTGTGTTGAAAATGAGAACTATTGGATGAATCGTCTGCTGCCACTCCTTATCACCTCTTATAATTTTAGGTTTTCTCAATTATTAGTGTATTTTGGTCTCATGGTTTTCTCTTCTGTTTTTTCTCTTCTGTGACTGAAGTTGGCTTTGATAATTATTTCTTTATAAATAAGATTTATAAAAATAGTTTTTATCTTTCTAATTTCTGTTAATTAGCCTTATCAGTATTTTTTATACTCTATTAAAGATTCAAATATTCTAGGAATTTTGACTGTGATCTATTTTTATGCCTGCTTTGTCCTTTTGTGCCCACTCTGCTGCTAACTGAATGCTTTATAAATGTATATTTTCAACTGCTAGACAACTTTGAGAAGTCAATCCAAGATAATATAGCCTAAAAGAATGACTTTGTAATTTAGTTTTCAGTGTGGCCAACAGATCAAGGAGTTAAGAGCACAGCATGAAGAAAATATTAAAAAGTTAGCAGACCAGTTTTTGCAGGAACAAAAGGTAAATTTTTTTTAACAAAAGGTAAATTTAAAAAATACTTAAAATACATTCTTGTTATAAATCTTGTAATTTAAATATGTGCTTTTAAAATAAAAATATGTACTTTTGTCATAAAACATTATATTTTTAAGTATTCTAGCCTGCCTAATTAAAAAAAATGACTTACAGTGTTTTTATTGTTGAGTGAATTAGACATTTGCAAAAAGACGTCAACTCTTAAAACCAATTTTGAGCTAAATGTTTTTCTTTTTTAAAATTTTTTTAATGTTTATTTTTGAGAGAGAGAGAGACAGAGCGAGAGCATGTGAGGGGCAGAGAGAGAGGGAGTCACAGAATCTGAAGCAGGCTCCAGGCTCTGAGCTGTCAGCGCAGAGCCCGACACAGGGCTGGAACCCACAAACGACGAGATCATGACCTGAGCCGAAGTCAGACACTCAACCGACTAAGCCACCCAGGAGCCCCAATTTTGAGTTAAATGTTTTTATCTGACTTTTAAAAATAATTTTTGCTATTAATATATTTCTCAGATGGTAAAGTGGATACAACTTTACTGACAAATCAATTCTTTTTTTTTTAATTTAAGTTTATTTATTTATTTGAGAGAGAGAGAGAAAGCACACATGAGCAGGGAAGGGGCAAAGAGAGAGAGAGGGAAAATCCCAAGTAGGCTCCATGCTATCAGTGCAAAGCCCACCGTGAGGCTCAATCCCATGATCCATGAGCTCATACCCTGAGCCAAAATCAAGAGTCAGACATTTAACCAACTGAGCCACCCAGGCGCCTCTGGACATTAGATTCGAAAGCACTTTGTAAACAGTGAAGCACAGTGCAAATGTTTATTGTTAATTTTGTCTGCCAGACACACTGGAATACCTGTACCTGATTGTCAAAACACTTTTTTCTTCTTTATTGTGACAAATTCTTACAGTTTGGCTCTTGTTTTTCCAAATTTCCTGTAGATTTTTTTTAATGTACTGTTTTTTATAACATTACTAATGGTTACATTGCATGCTGTTTTAGAGTTGACAAAACATTTCTATATACATTAAATAATTAAGTACAAGGACCTATGTGGCAACATTAGCATGTGTATTTAACTCCTTGCCTCTCCCATTTTTTCACTGAGGCCACTCAACCAGTATAAAAGACAAAACTGGTTCACTGATAGAATTGAGTCAGGCCTAACCAGGTCCAAAGATTGAAGTTTCCAAGGAGATGATAGGGTTAGACGCATGTTGAAAGGAATACTGACTGGGGCGCCTGGGTGGCTCAGTCGGTTAAGCGGCTGACTTCGACTCAGGTCATGATCTCACGGTCCGTGAGTTCGAGCCCCGAGTCGGGCTCTGTGCTGACAGCTCAGAGCCTGGAGCCTGTTTCAGATTCTGTGTCTCCCTCTCTCTGACCCTCCCCCGTTCATGCTCTGTCTCTCTCTGTCTCAAAAATAAATAAACATTAAAAAAAAAAAAGAAAGGAATACTGACCTGTGTATTGTTCTGCCATTACTTCCTTTGCTTGGGTGGCCAGCACACCTAGGAAGAAATTTGCCTGTTTTCTACCCTTGCTGTTTCTGCTACTGGAAAAGCTTGGCAATGTCATTAACCATCTTATCACACTTAAGGGGGCTTCCATGTGCCAACCTCCTGTAATCTACCATCCTGCTCGATTACAACACAGGCCTATAGAGAACTCACCCTGCCCACAGCCCCTAGGACAATGCCCAACTGTAGGCCAGTGCTCAGCAAGACTATCTTCTTGCAGAATCATTCCCTCAGCATAGCCAGAGAGAATTACCTCTGCCTAACATCTTAGACCATTTACTATAATTAGAAACTTTAAAAAGTGTTAGTCTTTGATTTTTTATTAGGTATAAAAAATGAACAGAAAATAATATATCCCACATCTTCAAGTGTTTGGAATTTGGACCCATAGTATATGTTTCAAAAAATGAACTGTTTCAGAACATTTAATTAGTAGTTGTGTTAATTGTTTAATCTTGAACTGAAAAATATTGACTGTTACCAAATCTTTATTTAACAGCAGGAGACAAACAAGTTTGATTCAAAAGATGCAAACGAGTTGGGAATAAACAATCATGCAGTACCTAAAAACATTCCAAAAGTACCTGAGAATGCTGCAGATAAGAATGAAGAACCCTCAAGCAATCATATTCCACATGGGAAAGGTATTACTATTATTTTGTTTTGTATTAATAGGATATTGACTTTTTGGATATTCTCATTTTGAAGTGAGCATTTTCAGTCATAAAGAATACTGTTTGATTTTAGTTCAGTTATGAGTAGGTGTCAGTGCTGTTTCACATTTGAATATTTTGACAGACAAAAAAAAGAGTAAATTGTTTTAGAGTTATAGCTATGTCCAAAGCAAGTTATAAAGATATGCAGTCAGTGTAGCCTGTTGCTTTAGAAACTGTTTATTACATTCCTTCAAATCGCTTTGAATTTATATAAGGAAAATTAAAGAATTATATCTTTCATTACTTGGGCAGAACAAATCAAACCAGGTGGTGATGCGGGAATGCCTGGAATAGAAGAGAATGACCTTGCAAAAGTTGAAGATCTTCCTACTGGTAAGTAAAAGTTATCAGACTATTTACCCTACTCTCTTTTTGAGTAAAAATCATAATCACTTGGGAAAAGTCCTAGGTCTCTGGAAGATTGATGTGTCTGTTAATTAACTACCTATTAATTGCCCGGACTTGTTTAGGATGCAATTGTTTTAAAAAATTTTGCTAAAATGTATAAAGTCCTTGTTTTTGCCTTGATAAGAGTGAACCATATTTGAACATTTTCTTGATTCAAAGTTACTGCTTAGACATTTAAACTATGTCAGAGCCATTTGTGTTTACTAAAAGTAAGTATACCTCATTTCTATGAGACCAAATGTTCCCAGAATGCTGTGTTGTTGGTGTGCTTTAATAAGGCGTGGTAATACCCTTATATAGGTTTTTAGGACTTTGCTTGTCCTTTCAGTTATTTACCCCACAGTTTAAATAGTTTATTCCTGGGGCACCTGGGTGGCTCAGTAGATACAGCATCTGACTTCAGCTCAGGTCATGATCTCGCGGTTAGTGAGTTTGAGCCCTGGGTCGGGCTGTGTGCTGACAGCTCAGAGCCTGGAGCCTGCTTCAGATTCTGTGTCTTCCCCTCTCTCTGCCCCTCCCCAACTTGCACTCTGTCTCTGTCTCTCAAAAATAAAAACTAGGGGTGCCTAGGTGGCTCAGTCAGTTAAGCATTCAACTTTGGCCCAGGTCACAATCTGGCAGTTTGTGAGTCTGAGCCCCACCTCAGGCTCTGTGCTGACAGCTCTGAGCCTGGAGCCTGCTTTGGATTCTGTGTCTCCTTCTCTCTCTGCCCCTCCCCCACTCTCACTCTGTCTCTCTGTCTCTCTCTCAAAAATAAATAAACTTTAAAAAATTAAAAAAAAAATAAATGAATAAATAAATAGTTTCCCTATTTTTTCTTTTTCTTCTTTTATGGTCACTTCTGTTCAGTGTTGTTTCTTTCTTCATTAATGTGTCTGCTCCTTATCCATTTCCACTTGAGGTCTGAATCACTCCTGGTATCCTAGTCCTGTTCAGTGTTTGGGTTGTTTTTTTTTTCCATGTCTCTTTGTTTTTCTTGCCATTTCTATGTTTCTTTGTTACCATAGGTACCTCTCCCTGCTGACTCCAATTTATTATGTTGAAAAATTGGAAATAACAGCATGTCTTTGATTTTTCCTGACTGTTTTTATTCCTTTTCAATCTTAGGGTTCCCTTGTGTGGTTATAGCTCACTGTATGTGGCTGAAATTGCTGTGTGTCTGAGGTCCAAATGAAAGACTATTAGTCCTTTCATTTGTATGGTTGTTTTCTAAGATTCTTTTCTGTCCATATTCTTTTGGGTTTCCAATTCACAGTATATGCCCCTAAAATAAAGACAAGGACAAGAGCAATACCAGGAATTTAAAAATACAGAGTCAGGGGCTCCTGGGTAGCTCAGTCGCTTAAGCATCCGACTTTGGCATGGGTTATGATCTCACGGCTTTTGAGTTCGAGCCCTGTGCTAAAAGTGTGGAACCTGCTTGAGATTCTTTCCTCCCTGTCTCTCTGCCCCTTCTCTGCTTGTGCATGTTCTCTCTCTCTCTCTCAAAATAAATAAATAAATATTTTTTAAAAATACAGAGTTAGAATGAGCATGATTTGTTTGTGAAGCAATGAAGTTATCCAGTGATTCTTAAAATGTGGTCCTCGGCAGCAGTATCCTAAGATTACCTTGTTAGAAATGCAGATTCTTAGGTCCCATTTTAGACATACTGAATGAGAAATTCATGGGATGGAGCCTAGCAATCTCTGTGTTTTAACAAGCTTTCCAGGTGAATCTGATCTATGCTAAGGTTTTAGAACCACTGGCTCAACATTAATTTGATGTCGAGAACAAGGACCATGTATTATTCTGAATTTTGTAGTACTTACTCTAGTCTTAGACTCACCAAGTTTTGGCTTGATTAATCTTCTTTACATTGCCCTTAGTTATTCTCTTTTAAATTTTTTTTAAGTGTTCTATTGTTTATTTTTGAAAGAGAGAGAGACTGAGTGTGAGCAGGGAAGGTGCATAGAGAGAGGGAAACACACAGTCCACAGCAGGCTCCAGGCTCTGAGCTGTCAGCACAGAGCCTGATGCAGGGATCAAACTCATAAGCGGTGAGACAGATCATGACCCGAGTGAGCCGCCCAGGCGTCCCACCCTTAGTTATTTTTTAAGCTTCTCCCAAAGTTTTGCCAAGGATAAACTGCAGGTTTATAGTATATAGACATACCCAATTCAGATATGTGAGCAGGCATGCATTTATTTTTCATGTTACATATATATACAAAAATATGTTTGTGTTGAAATTTATAAGTTTCAACCTCTTTTTGTCTAGTTTTCAAGCTAAAATGTTACCATTGCTACTCTAAGTGTGTAGTGTCTCAATTTATTTTCTCATTGGTCCACTGTCATAATTTATTACCTGGCCACCAAGGATTCCAGAATTAGAGTAACATGAAAGGGGAATGCAAGAGGTCTTAGAGATCTTATCTAGACCATTTTTAGGTATATTGTCCTTATCAAACAGAGGTTTTCAGATGTCTTTCACATATGAATTGCTTTAGTAGGGCAAAAATCCTATCTTGCTGCTTCTGCTTGATTAAAAAAAGCACACAGGGGCGCCTGGGTAGCTCAGTCAGTTAAGCGTCTGACTTTGGCCCAGGTCATGATCTCATGGTTTGTGAGTTGACGCCCCGCATCAGGCTCTGTGCTGACAGCTCAGAGCCTGGAGCCTGCTTTGGATTCTGTGTCTCCTCTTTCTCTGCCCCTCCCCTGCTTGCACTCTGTTTTTCTCTCTCTCTAAAAAATAAACATTAAAAAAAATTTTTTTTAAAGCACACAACCATTTCATTAGAATGAATAGAGATGAATAATACTTTTGATAAGATGCCAACAAATTCATGTCTGATTTTTACAGTATGAATTAGCCGTATTGATTCATATAATGGTCGTAGCACTAGAGTTTAGAATGGAAAGAACACAAAAAATGTATACATTTTGTGTAAATTATAATTGATACTAAAATTATCTGTATATGTAGACACTGTCTACAGTGTCATGGCATTTAGAGGCCTTCCTCTGGATTAATTTTTCTTTATCTTTGATTTTCTGTAGTTTGAAATAATATGCTGTGATGTAGTTTTTTGGGGGCATGTAGTTTGCTTGGTGTTCTCTGAGCTTCCTGGACCTATGATTTGGTGTCTGACATTGATTTGGGGGGATTCTCAGTCATTATTGTTTTAAATATTTCTTCTGATCTTTTCTCTCTTCTCCTTCTAGTATTCCCTTTATGCATATGTTTACACTTATATTTGTCTCAGATATTGTTATTTTTTTTCCATTATTCTCTTTCCTTTTCAGTTTTTGAGGATCTTCTTGATATACCCTGTAACTCAGAGATTCTTTCCTCAGCTGTGTCCAGTCTACAATGAGCCCATCAAAGGCATTCTTCATTTCTGTTATAGTGTTTTTTTATCTATAACATTTCTTTTTGGTTCTTTCTAAGATTTCCATCTCTCTACTTACATTGCCTATTTGTTCTTGCATGCTTTGTACTTTATCCATTAGAGTCTTTAGCACATTAATCATAGTTGTTGATATGCCTTGTAATTTTTGCTTGATAGTCAGACATGATGTACCAGGTAATAGTAACTGCTGTAAGTAAGCCTTTAGTAATGTGGTAGTCCGGTGTGGGCAAAGGGAAAGTGTTCTATAGTCCTGTGATTTCTAATCTTTTACAGTGAGTCTATGCCTCTGGACTGTGAACTTCACAAGTTTTTCTCAGTATTTTGCCTTCTCCTGAGGTGGGACAGGAAGGCTGGAGGGGGCTGAAGTTTGGTATTTTTCTTCAGGTAACTTCGGCTCTGATAAAGCCCCAGGAGGTTAGGCTCTATTTAACTAGTTTCTCCCAAGGGCAGGCCTTTTTAAGGAGAACCAAGCGCTCTGGTGTATTTCTAAATGGTTCCTTTTCCCCTCTTCCTGCCTGAGGGAATTTTCCCCCCAATATTTACTATAGGAATGTAGTTGAGCCCCTGAAGGTAAATCTCACAATATTGTAGGGAGCCTCCCTATGACTGGGTCCCCCCGAAATCTTTCTCTCTGAGTTGTTGACACTGAGCCTCCAGTGAGTTGTCCAAACTGAGCATCAGTTACAGTTCAGGTTTTCCTACCCTGGCACTTTCTGCTCCTGAATCTCTTTTGTATGTCATGACTCCCTATATTCACCTTTCTTTGTCTCCGTTCTTAGGGATAGTTGGTTTGCCCTGTGTCCTCTTCTCTCTTACCCAAAAAGAATTGTTGATTTTTCAGCCTATTTATTAGCTTTTCACTTGTTGTTAGGTTAGAGTGGCAACTTCTAAGCTCCTTACATGTATACAGAACCAGAAACCAGAAGTCCTTTGGATTAATTTTTGAACCTCTTTAAACTGTTGGTGCTTTGCTTTGAAGATCATTGTTCATAACAGTTATCCTTAATTATTTAGATAAGTATTTTGAGTATAAAGATTATTATGATATAGTAACTGGTGAAAAGAAACCTTGAGGTGTGTAATCAGTCAGATGCCTACACAAAGGAAAGCCCTATCATATCTTTGTACCTTGATCTCCTAGCGTGGTGCTTTACACATAACAGGGTCCCAGTAAATGTGTATGGTTGAATTACCAGAATATCCTTAATGGTGAGGCAATGGTATCTGGAATTAAACTGCCTGAATTCAAACCCTTGACTCCCATCTTTTAACAAGTGTGTGACAACCATTTATTTATTCTTATCCTTATCTATGAAATAGGATAACAGTTCCAACCTCATAGCATGAATGTGAGATTTAAATGTAAAGCACTTAGGACAGTGCCTGGCACATAGCCAGTGCTATCTAAATCTTAGTTACTATTGTTATTATGATGATTATTGCACATCATTAGAAACATATTTGTTACCTTCTTGTCATTCCTTTTACTGAGTGTTGTCTTTTCTCTGTGATGTAGTCAATGCCAAAATTCTTAATGCCTGTACAAATTCTGGTGTATATGTGGAGTCCCTTGTAGGCAGTAACCCCACAAAAAAAGTAGAGGAGAAACAAGTCCTTGTCATTTTAAAACAGATTTGTATGTGTTACTGACTTTTATTTATGATAGCCAGGGCTATACTAGAAACCATAGCAGAACAGCGCTGAACTATCTTAAAATGTGGCTCTGAAACAGTCAAGGGAGTATGTATATCATGTGCTTATGATTAGCACAGTGTTTCAACTTCTCAGCTCCCCAAACCATAGAGCCAAACCCCAGTGGGCTTTGTTTGTTTTTAATGTTGATTTGAGTTGGTTACCAAGATCTTACAGGAATCTTATCATTTAACCCATACTGTTCTTTACCTGGATATTTACCTTTATGGTATGTAGGTACCTGTGATGTTAGACAGTTACACATTTAGATCACTAGTTTTAAACTTTTTTAGATTAAAGAACATTCCAAGCATACAGGAAACTAGGATAATATAGTAGCCAAGTACCTACTGCCCCCCCCCAGAAGAAAACCACAAAAATAACATAACATTTTGCCACATTTGTTTCAGATATTTCTGTTATTGATGTTATTGTTAAAGAAATAAAACATTACTGATAAGTTGAAGCCTCCCTGTGTACCCACCAGATCCTATTCCTGCCTCTTCTTCCCCAGAGGTAACTACTATGCTGAGATTGGTGTGTATCAATTTCCATACATGTTTTTAGACTTTTACTGCATTTGTAAGCATCTATAAAACTATAAAGTATTATTTTGTTTGTTGCCTCAAACTTTAAATAAATGGTGTCTTATTGTGTATATTATTCTATACCTTGTTTTTTTCCCCTCAATATTATGCTTTTGTGACTTACCCATATTATTCCTGTGGCTTTCTAACAGTTATAATTATTTCATTGTATAAATATACCATAACTTATCCATTCACCTATAATAAACATTAAGGCCACTTTTAGTTTTTTGTTATTTCAAACAATACCACAGTGGACATTCTTGTTTATGTCTTCTTATGCACATGAAAGTCTCTAGATACTGATATTTGACTAGTACATTGAGCTAAAAAGGTGAGGCTGCTGCTGGCTAGAAAATGTGACTAGGGATCTAGCTGTCCCAGGCCCTAAGAGTTGAGGAGATCAATAGCTCAATACACTGGTAACCCATAAACAATTCTTAGCACAATGGTTGCAAAACTGTGTACAAGGGTATGAAATTAAAATAATTCTTGCATCGGGGCACTTGGGTGGCTCAGTTGGTTAAGCATCTGACTTCAGCTCAGGTCATGATCTCACAGTTTGTGGGTTCAAGCCCCACATCGGGCTCTGTGCTGACAGCTTAGAGCCTGGAGCCTGCTTTGGATTCTGTGTATTTTCCCTCTCTCTCTCTCTCTCTGCCCCTCCCCTACTCATGCGTGCTCTCTCTCTCTCTCTCTCTCTCTCTCTCTTCCTCCCTCCCTCCCTTCCTCAAAAATAAATAAACTTCAAAAAAAATTTTTAAAGAATTCTTGCATCATAGAATATCGTCAACTTCTTAATATCAGTTTATACTTCTACTAGTAATATATGACAGTGTCTGTTTGTCCACATCCTCACTAAGATTCAGTTTGCTATACTTTAATTTTTTTGCCAATCTGACAGTTATTAAATGCTATCTTATTTTAGCTTAAATGTGCTATGGTACTAGTGACATTAAGCATCTTTTCACATATTTATTAGCCATTCTGGTTTCCTTCTTCTATGAATTACCTGGTAATCATTTTTGCCCATTTTTCTATTGGATTTTTGCTATTTTCCTTACTGATCTTTGAGTGTTCTTTAGTAGTTTGTAATACAAGTATCTTCACCATGTCATGAATATCAACAGAGAAAAAAATCTTATTTATTACTTGGAAACTTTTTTCTAGTTTTAAGGTCCAGTTAATCTCATAGTAAAAATTGCCTCTAATGATTTACTTTGGGGAAAATTCTGGTAGATACAAAAATTTTTATGTACCTGAAAAATTAGAAGTTCTTTTCTAATTAATAACTTAAAAAGAAAAAGTTTTTCCTTTTGGTTTCTTAATATGCATTAGATAGAGCTACTCAAGATAATTAATTTTCTGGAATAGAGGTTTTTGACCTTGGCTATATATTGGAATCACTGGGGAGTTAAAAAAAAAAAATTTCATGTGTGTGTCTCACTCCAGAGATTTTGATGTGTTTGGTCTGAAATGCAGCTTGGCCACTGAATGTGTAAGTATTCCTTAGGTGATTGTATTATATAACTAAGGTTGAAAACCACTTCTCTTCTATATCTGCACTGTCTAATATAATAGCCACTAGTCACATGTATTTATTTTTACATCAAACTTAAATAATACTGAAAAGTCAGTTCCTCAGTCAAACTAGCGACACTTCAAGTGCTTAAGGATCGCCTGTGGCTAGCGGCTACTGTACTGGACAGTGCAAGTATAGAACATTTTCATCATTGCATCAGTGCTGCTCTAGATGGTAATATTGATTACCTCTGGGAAAGAAGACTGAGGACAGAGATAAAAAGGTGATTTACTTTTCAACATACAATCTTTTGAACTTTTGGATTTATATTTCAAAATTTCAAAAGTTTCTTAATTTGATAAATTACCTATTCAAGAACTAAATAATTTTTTAAAAATGAAAGACAGGTACAAAAATGAACTACTAGGACCTCATCAAAATAAAAAGCTTCTGCACAGCGAAGGAAACCATCAGCAAAACTAAAAGGCAACCGACAGAATGGGAGAAGATATTTGCAAATGACATATCAGATAAAGGGTTAGTATCCAAAATCTACAAAGAATTTATCAAACTCAACATCCAAAAAACAAATCATCCAGTGAAGAAATGGGCAAAAGACATGAATAGACACTTCTCCAAAGAAGACATCCAGATGGCCAACCGACACATGAAAAAATGCTCAACATCACTCATCATCAGGGAAATACAAATCAAAACCACAATGAGATACCACCTTACACCTGTCAGAATGGCTAACGTTAACAACTCAGGCAACAACAGATGTTGGCGAGGATGCAGAGAAAGAGGATCTCTTTTGCATTGTTGGTGGGAATGCAAGCTGGTGCAGCCACTCTGGAGAACAGTACGGATGTTCCTCAAAAAACTAAAAATAGAACTACCCTACGACCCAGCAATTGCACTACTAGGCATTTATCCATGGGATACAGGTGTGCTGTCTCGAAGGGACACATGCACCCCCATGTTGATAGCAGCACTATCAACAATAGCCAAAGTATGTAAAGAGCCCAAATGTCCATCGATGGATGAATGGATAAAGAAGATGTGGTATATGTATACAATGGAGTATTACTCGGCAATCAAAAAGAATGAAATCTTGCCATTTGCAACTATGTGGATGGAACTGGAGGGTATTATGATAAGTGAAATTAGTCAGAGAAAGACGAAAATCAAATGACTTCACTCATATTTGGACTTTAAGAGACAAAACAGATGAACATAAGGGAAGGGAAACAAAAATAATATAAAAACAAGGAGAGGGACAAAACAGAAGAGACTCATAAATATAGAGAACAAACTGAGGGTTGCTGGAGGGGTTGTGGGAGGGGGGATGGGCTAAATGGGTAAGGGGCATTAAGGAATCTACTCCTGAAATCATTGTTTCACTATATGCTAACTAATTTGGATGTAAATTTTAAAAAATAAAAAATAAAGTTAAAAATTAAAGAGAGGTAGTTATAGTGATGTTTGAGAGGAAAAAAAAGATTATGTTTTAAAGAGGAAATGTAGTTAGTGTTTTTGTTTTTGTTTTGGTTAAGATTCTTTCTCTAATGATTAGAGCTTTTAGAAGAAATATCTGAATTTAAATACATCAAAAGTTTTTACCAGGAGGGGCGCCTGGGTGGCTTAGTCACTTAAGCATCCAACTTCAGCTCAGGTCATGATCTTGCGGTTCATGAGTTCCAGCCCCGTGTCTGGCTCTGTGCTGACAGCTCAGAGTTTGGAGCCTGCTTCGGATTCTGTGTCTCCCTCTCTCTCTCTGCCCCTCCCCCACTCGTGCTTTCTCTCTCTCTCTCTCTCTCTCTCTCTCTCTCTCTCTCTCTCTCTCTCTCAAATAAATAAAGTTAAAAAGAAAACTTTTATCAAATTAAATCACTGCAGATATACTTAAATAAATTTTTCTCTTAGACATCCTGTAAGACAGGAATTGGCAAACTACAGCTTAGTTGGCCTGTTTTCACAAATAGTTTTATTGAAACATTACCTTGTTCATTTATTTATGTTTTGTCTATGGCTGCTTTTGTAGTAGAACAGCAAAGTTGAGTATGGCCTCCAAGCCTAAAATATTCACTATCTGACCCTTCAAGAAAAAGATTTCAAAGAAACAAATGATATAAAATTGGGCTTTTTTTTCTTAAATTAGCATATCAAATTTTATTCCTGGAAATTGCTACCAAAAATATATAAACTTCTAATGGTACTTTGGTTTGTAATTGAAAGACACTTCTTTCAGGGCACTGGGGTGGCTCAGTCAGTTAAGTATCCAAGTCTTGACTTTGGCTCAGATCATGATCTCATGGTTCATGGGTTCCAGCCCCGCATCAGGCTCTGCACTGACGGAGCCTGCTTGGGATTGTCTCTCTCTTCCTCTCTCTCTACCCCTCACCCCCCTCAAAATAAATAAATAAACTTAAAAAAAGAAAGACCTTTCTTTCATTGTCATATTTTATGAAGCCACAATTTATAGTAGCCACAATTAGGAATAAAGGAATCAAAATAGGGTCTTGAATTAGAAAATACCCAGGGAGAATAGGATAGTTAGCATCCATTGGGTTTGAGGGTTTAATTGCTGCCTGTTTCTCTCATTTTTTAAAAACTACGCTTCTAAAGTATTGTGTTTTAGTGGTTATTCCAGGGATTGCTATATGCATCCTTTATATGTCATGGTCTACTTAGAAATTATCTTGTAGTACTTCATGTGAAATGTTAGAACTTTACAAAGATATAATTCCATTTACCTTGCCTCATCCATTATGCTATTATTGTTATATATTTTACTTAGATATAAGTCCCAATATTTTCAGCATTATTTCTGCTTTAAAAGCCTTTTAAGGGGCATCTGGGTGGCTCAGTTGGTTGAGTGACTGATTCTTGATTTTGGCTCAGATCATGATCTCAGGAGCCAGCCCCATGTCAAGCTCCATGCTGTGCATGGAGCCCGCTTGTGATTCTCTTTCTCTCTCTCTCTCTACCCCTCTCCCCAACTCACGCTCTCTGTCTAAAAAAAAGAAAAGAAAGAAAGAAAAAAAAGCCTTTTAAGAAAATAGGAGAAGAGAATATTATGGTGTCTTATATTTACCACATGTTTAACTTTTCCAGTGATGTTCATTCCTTCCTGTGGATATTAATTTCTATCTTGATTATTATTTTCCTTTCAGCCAGGAGAACTTCCTTCAGCACTTCTTGAAATGCTGGTCTTCTAACAACACATTTATCCATCTTAGTTTATCTGAAAACTCTTTTATTTCATATTCATTTTTGAGGGATATTTAAAAAAAATTTTTTTTAATGCTTATTTATTTTTGAGAGGCAGAGTGCAATCAGGGGAGGGACAGAGAAAGAGAAGGAGACACAGAATCCAAAGTAGGCTCCAGGCCCTGAGCTGTCAGCACAGAGTCTGACACAGGGCTCGAACCCACAAACTGTGAGATCATGACCTGGGCCAAAGTCAGACGCTCAACCGATTGAGCCACCCAGGTGCCCCGAAAACATCATTTTTAATAATCTCTTTTGACATGTACCTATATTGCTCAGAAAGCTGAGATGGTTCCACTGGCCAATATTTGAATAATTATAAGCATGTTCTATCTGTTCATTTATGCAGAGCAAAGTAACATAAGAATGTTACATCATTGTGTTGTATTTAATGTTGATGCTTCAGGACGATTAATATTCCTATGGGCACTTACCAAATAGCGTTTCATCACTTCCCAAAATGTTACTATAAGTAAACATTCATTAGGACTCATCTAAGTGTGATCAAACTATGTAATCAGGAGGCTCAAAAAATTGGTTAGGGCCAGTAGCTTTACATTTAAATGTTTCTGTTTTTTCAACATGAACCCTGGATTCTTTCTTCATTCTAAGAATTAATACTTAACTTTGACTCTAAAATACTTCAGTGTACATAAAACACCTATTTGCTAGGCTTGTATCATAATGCAGTAGCTAATATTCTCACTTGGTCTCCAAATCGATCATGCAGGATAAATGGCATTATCCCTGTTTTTCAAATTTTTTTTTTCAACGTTTATTTTATTTTTGGGACAGAGAGAGACAGAGCATGAACGGGGGAGGGGCAGAGAGAGAGGGAGACACAGAATCAGAAACAGGCTCCAGGCTCTGAGCCATCAGCCCAGAGCCCGATGCGGGGCTCGAACTCGTGGACCGCGAGATCGTGACCTGGCTGAAGTCGGACGCTTAACCGACTGCGCCACCCATGCGCCCCTATCCCTGTTTTTCAGATGAAGACTGGGGCTTTGAGAAATTAGTCACTAATCCAAAATCATACGGTTGATAAATTACAGAGTCATGATTTGAACCCTGGTCTGTCTGACTCCAAAGCTCATGCTTTTTATTCTGTCTTTGACTCTTTTGGTGATACAACAGAACCACTTCTGGAGCTTTTAATAAATATAGATACCTATGTACCACCCCCCATGTTCAGTATGTCTAGGGTGGTATCTGTATTACTAAAGTGCTCCCAGAATAGAGGTCCATTGCTTATTTATGCCATATTACTTTTCCATAGTCATAGTCACTGGATTGTGAAGCTTTTCTGTAAGACAGAAACTGGAAGATTTGAACAATTTTAAGGACCTGAGCTGAAGTCAGACGCTCAACCGACTGAGCCACCCAGGCGCCCCGCATCTAATAGGCATTTAATAAATATTGTTGAATGATTGAATTTCCATATTGATAACTCTCCTTTTTAAAAAAGTGTAGGGGCGCCTGGGTAGCGCAGTCGGTTAAGCGTCCAACTTCAGCCAGGTCACGATCTCGCGGTCCGTGAGTTCGAGCCCCGCGTCAGGCTCTGGGCTGATGGCTCGGAGCCTGGAGCCTGTTTCCGATTCTGTGTCTCCCTCTCTCTCTGCCCCTCCCCCGTTCATGCTCTGTCTCTCTCTGTCCCAAAAATAAATAAACGTTGAAAAAAAAAATTAAAAAAAAAAAAGTGTAAAACCCAGGACCTTAGTCATAGGATAAAAGCTTTGTGCTCCAAGTTTCTTTGTATCCTGTGTTTTGTCTTTATCATAACTAGGCTTTGTCATTTTATCTTTGGTACTTTTCCTTAATAATGGCAATTATTGTTTGCAGTCTTTTTAGTGTCTAATTTTTCCCCCACACTTCTATTGTCTTTACGCTCACATTTGTTATTTTATTTCTCTTAATTTAAGAAGTGCCTGTAGCTATAACCCAGTGCTTAGTACTTCCTTGAGAATTTATCATGTAGGTATAAAAATGCTCAACACGAAATTGTTTATAATGACAAATTGAGAGCTATATAAGCATTATAAATAGGGTTAATTCGTTAAATTTGTTATATCCATAACGTGTGATATGTAGTTGTTAAAAAGAATAATGTGGAGCTGTATATATTAACATAAAAATATATCTATGATTTTTTAATGAAAAAAGCAGGTTACAAGAAAGCAAGAATAATATTTTATTTTTGTGGAATAAACATTAGATACTTATATGTGTATAGAAAAAAGTCTGTAGAACTTTTCTATAGATAATTGGAGAGTGAGGTTAGCATTCTACCTGTCTCCAGGCTCACTAGTAGTTTTCTAGGTCTTCATCTGTTTTGGTACCACTGAATATAAGTATGCATTCTGACCCCTGGGGAAGCCTTTAACTATCTTGCCCTGGTATAAGTAAATTACCTTTCTCCTTAGTTCAACAAAAACAAGGCTTGAGGTTTTTTTAAAGGAAATTTACAAGGAAACAAAAAAGGAAAGTGAACAAAAAGTCAATGTAAAAACATAGAAACCAAAATGTTTATAGAACACACATTTCTTTTTCCTAAATAGTAAAAGTCTGTTCACCAGCTAGCTTAGCTGATGCAGTTTATGGGTCTCCAAGATCCCTGTGGCAGTTCTTTACCCAGATCTTTCTAGCTACATTGGAAGTTTTTGTTTGTGTTTTTTCATTTTTTTAAATTACTTTTTTAGTTGAAGTATATGTAACATTAAAATGGAAGTTTTGATTCAGCATTACCATTTGGGAATGTTATAGAAGAAAATGGGATAACAAAGAAAAATATGTATAAAATATTAAAAATCAGATTATAAGGTTGTTTGTATGATAGGATCCTACTTTTGTTTAAGGTGTATTGTATAATGTACAGCAAAAAAAAAAAAAAACCCACAAAACATTAGAGAGGTGGTCTTGAAATGATAACAGTGGTTCTAGCTAATTTTAAATTCCTTCATGCTTTTTGATTTTTTAAATTTTCTCTGGGAACATGTGTTATTCATATCAAACTTATAAGGCTCCATATTACTACTCTGTTTATGCTATATCAGTTCTAAACTCCTCTGGCTATTTTACAGAGGCTCTTTTTAATCCTGCATTTTTTATTTTTTGTCACCTATATGAATCATAGCTTTGCCTCCAAATATTCACCTTGTTCTTGAGCATGAGGCAATATTATATAAAGCTAAGGACATTTATAATTACTTCTTATTTAGTAGTGAAGATGCCCTCTTTTGTCTTCTGGTTTGAGTAGTGCTGGACTGAGCTAGGCTCCAACAGTGATTAACAGATTTGTGGATTGTGACTGACTTCTCTTTCCAAATATATCTACCAGATGCTTAGTGTCCTCAGAGTCTGTTAGCAAATCAAAATTGTGTTAATTAAACCCAGCAAAGTATTGCTCTTTTAAGATGTTAGCTGATTGTTATTTAGCTGTCTTATGTGCAGAAGTGAGTGTTGGACGTTGAAGCTAGAAATAGGAACAAGGTAATAGGAATATCATGAGATATAGAAAATCTCAACTTTCTGTAAATTTGAATAGGTTGCTTTCTTAGAGTGAATTTTAAACTCCTTGGGGCTTTAAGTTTAGAAATCTATGTAATAATAAATGAAATACACTCATTGAAATAAACTTTCAGGATTGTGAAAATAATCCAAGTATACTAGTTAGAATTGATTAGGCTGTGATATATTAACAAAGAGCCCCCAGACTGCAGTGGCTTAAAACAAGAAAGATTTATTTATTGTTCATATTACAGTCTGATGCAGGTCAGATGATGATTTGTAGCTCTCCTCCAAGCAGTGTCTCTTTCCAGTATATGATATCATCTTCATATGTAGCATCCTTAGTTGTGGCAGAAAGGGAAGAGAGATCTTATGTGATTTGCACAGATTTTATCATCATACATGGAAGTGGTATGTTCAGTTTCACTTACATCCTCACAGTCAGAACCTAGTCTTTTGGCTCCTAAGTGTAAAGAAGGCTGATCTTCCTCTGTGCCCAGGAAAAATCTGATGAAATAGGAAAACACAGCATTGTCTCTGCCACTGTCTCCGTTTCCTTCTTTGCTCTCTGACTTTCTATCATGTTAAGCTGCCCAAGGAAGCAATGGAATTAGTGGTAGTGAGTGGAACATGATCTTTCCCTGTTGTCTTCATTTCGTAAAGGAGAATGAAGTCCTCACTAGAAGTGTGTACATCTTTATTAGTAAAGCTCTTTGTACAAAACGTAAATGTTCCCTCTTCAAAAATAAAATTCAGCTTGTTCCATCAATTATGTTTAGTTTTTATTTAAAATCTGACTATCTTAGAGTAACATATTCTCATTGCTTCACCTAATCTGTAAATGTCAATTTTTATTTATAAATAAATATATACTATCCATAGAAAAAGATCTTCCTGTATGTGAACAGATTCATTTATTTATTCATTCATCAAATCTTAGGTGAGCTTTTGTGATGTGCCATTTATTCTAGGTGTTGGGGATACAGTGGTGAACAAAATGTAGAGTTCTAACTATTTTATATTCTGGTCAGATTTACTGATCACCAAAACTGGTGATGTGTAATACAGTGTATCAATTAGTAGCCATAAATTAGTTAATATGCCAACTGTAAAGATTACAAAATTAAAATAAGCATCATAGGATTAGTGCAGTGTAAATAGGTTCATGGTGGTTGGTTTTTATTTTTTTTTATTTATTCATAGTGGTTGGTTTTTAAAAAACATAATATCGATAGGAATAATATGGATCTTTTTTTCTTTCAGCTTTAAAGAAACCCTCTATTTCTGTTGCTCAGTATGAAAGTCATCAAGCAATCTCCCATATTCCAACTGGACAACCTCTCTCCCCAAATATGGTTCCAGGTGTGAAGTCTTATTCTCTTTCTTTTTAATTTCTTTTTTTTAATGTTTATTTATTTTTGAGAGAAAGAGAAAGAGCAAGCACAAGCAGTGGAGGAGCAGAGAGGGGGACAGAGAATCTGAAGTGGGCTCTGTGCTGACAGCAGCAAGCCCAATGTGGGGCTCGAACTTACCAACCGTGTAATCATGACCTGAGCCAAAGTTCGACTTTCACCGGACTGAGCCACCCCGGTGCCCCTGACGTCTTAGCCTTAAAATTCCTTTTGAAAACCATTTTACTGGTCAAGTATTGTTATATAGGGAATAAAACATGTCATTTAACAGCATGGTGAAGTAGCATTCATTCTTCTAGTTAATGTTAAATATTTTGCAATGATTGATCAAAACTCAGGGAGAGATAATCATTTAAAAATGCAGTTTGGGGGCGCCTGGGTGGCTCAGTCGGTTAAACGTCCAACTTCAGCTCAGGTCACGATCTCGCGGTCCGTGAGTTCGAGCCCCGCGTCGGGCTCTGGGCTGATGGCTCAGAGCCTGGAGCCTGCTTCCATTCTGTGTCTCCCCCTCTCTCTGCCCCTCCCCCGTTCATGCTCTGTCTCTCTCTGTCTCAAAAATAAAAAAATTTTGAAAAAAATGCAGTTTGTTGGGGGCATGTAGGTGGTTCAGTCAGCTAAGCATCTGACTTGATTTCGGCTAAGGTCATGATCTCTCAGTTTGTGAGATTGAGCCCAGTGTCAAACTTCGCTGACAGTGTTGAGCCTGCTTGGAATTTGATAGGTCCTTCTCTCTCTGCCCCTCCCCCCCACCTCAATAAATAAATAAACTTAAAAAACTAAAAATAAAATTTCATTTTGTCTGAAGCATTTTCAAGAGCAAAAGAACTATTTGTTCTGCCACTCTGGACTTTATTCCCTTTCATCTCTGCCAGTCTATATGTATTTACTCTCTTCAAAATGTGTTCAAATTTATTTCACAGAGGCCTTCTATTAACTACTACATCCATCTATATTCCACTCCCTATTCCATACTTATGAATGTATGTTTGTTTTCTACTGAATACCTATTTGATTTTATAGAAATGTTCCCCTAAAATGAGAATTGATGTGATTAAAGTTAATTATAATAAGGATCTAAATGAAGGCTTTGACGAGGGAAAAAGGGGACTGGGGAAGAGAAAAGTTATATCCAGGAGTTGCCAATAAGAAAGAATCAAGAGTTGGGGCTTAGTCAGTTAAGTATCTAACTCTTGATTTCCGCTCAGGTCATGATCTCATGATTCCTGAGATTGAGCCCTGCTTTGGGCTCTGTGCTTACAGTGAGAACCCTGCTTGGGATTCTCTCTCTCTGCCCCTCCCCCTGCTTGCACGTGCACTCTCTCTCTCTCTCTCTCAAAATAAGTAAATAAACTTAAAAAAAAAAAGAATCAAGAGTTAACATGGGGCACCTGGCAGCTCAGTCAGACAAGCACGCAACTCTTAATCTCTGGGTCCTGAATTCAAGCCCCATACTGTGTATAGAGATTACTTAAAAATAAATAAACTAAAAAAAAAGTTAACAGTTGTGAGTCACTGTGTAGGTGAAAATGACTTAGAGGCTAGAGATTTCTGATAGCAATGTAGAGTTAGAAAAACTTAGGGAAGAAAAAGATACAAGTCTCAATGCCAGTTAAATCTTCAGGTTTCTACTATGTATCACTTTGGCTGATAGGTTTATTTATAATCAATACCAGAGATACTTACCTAAGAATGATTAGTAAACTTCACACAGCTAAAATCACATTGGCTGTAAGATTTGATTAAAGAAATTATAATAAAGCCAAAAAAGAAAAAAAGCTACGTGACTACTCAATATCAAACAACAGTGTGTCTTACATTTTCTAAGCAGGTCTTTTGAAATTCTTTTGCAAAATAGGACCTTAATTTGATGTTTTTATGCCATAGATTCTCATGGACACCACAATGGAAATCCTGGAACTTCAAAGCAGAACCCTTCCAATCCTCTTCAGCGTTTAATTCCAGGCCCGAACTTGGAAAGTATACCCAGAATTCAAGCAGATATACTAAAGCAGGCTACCAAGGATAGAGTCGGTGATTTCCATAAGTTGAAGCAAAGTAAGAATCAGTTGATGAATGTTATGCTGAAAAGATTTCTTTAAATATAATATGTTTATAAGGCTCAATTAAGGTCTTCATTATTATACTGTCTAATGAATGTATAGTAAACTTATATGCATACAAAGAGAAAGTGTGATGGTGGTAAAAATTAAAAGGAAAGCAAGTTTTAAATGGATAGAGATATTTTATTTTATTTTTTTAAGTTTATTTATTTTAAGAGAGAGAGAGTGCGAAAGCATGCTCAAGCAGGGGAGGGGCAGAGAGAGAGGGAGAGAGAGAATCCCAGGCAGGCTCACTCAGTGCTGTCAGTGCAGAGCCCAACACAGGGCTTGATCTCACAAACTGCAGAAATCAAGAGTTGGAGACTTAGGGTGCCTGGATGGCTCAGTTGGTTAAACATTCAACTTTGGTTCAGGTCATGATCTCAAGGCTCCTGAGTTCAGGCCCTGCATCAGGTTCTCTGCTGTTGGTGTGGAACCTGCTTCAGATCCTCTGTCCACCTTTCTTTGCCCCTCTCCCACTCTCTCTCTGTCTTGCGCACACGTGCACGCATGTGCTCTCTCTCTCTCTCAAAAATAAACATAAAAAAAAAAAAGTCAGAGGCTCAATCTACTGAGCCTGGATAGAGATATTTTAAAGAAGCCTTTAAAAATCTTCTCACGTTCTCCACTATTAAATAATAAACTTCAGGTGAGTTGACATTTTAAAAATGCTATTAGTTCTTATAACTAAAAAATTTTTGGAGAAGTGAGAAAAGATATATTTTGTTAGGCTAATGAATTAAAACTTTGACTAGGAGGAGAAGATAAATAGTTTTGAAAAATGGATTCTGGGAGATATAAAGACCTAGGGACTGCCATAATAGAAGGCTCAATGCTCCTTCCTTTTGCATTCCTTTCCATTGCAATTTGCTTCATTTAGGTATTAGGAGAAAAGTGAAAGAAATTGAACAAATTCATAGTAATGTGTACTAAAATATCACTTCTTAATTATCTCAGAGGTATCAATTTTGATAGGTGGACAATACATTTTAATTTGTATAACTCTCTAATTGGCAGATTCTTAGGAAATATAAGAAAAATTCTGGTAGTCGAGAGGGTTTGGACCAGACAGTGTCTCTTAGGTCAGTTCCCTTAAACTACACTTTTCACTGCTTCTGCTTTACAAAGCTTTTTCCCTTCAACTTCTTTTGTTGTTGTTGTTGTTGTTGTTTATTTTTATTTTTCCTTAACAATATATTTTGGAGTATATTCCATACCTGTATATAAAAATTTACTTCAACTAATGGCTGTATCATGTTCCATTATACATGTTTGTAGTATTTTATTGAACTCATCCCCTCTTAGTAGACATGTTAACTCCTTTCAATATTCTCTACTGTGCTGCAATGAAGGATTCATAAAAACAAAGGCAAACTGCAGCTTGTAGACATTCTGTCTGTTCAGACATGGAAGGGTCTGAACAGACAATGTCTACAAGCTGCAGTTTGCCTTTGTTTGCTTTCCATGATGGCTTCTATGGCAACAACTATTCAGAGCAGTGTTGCACGGTTATTTGTGCGCAGGTTGCTCATACAGTGAGGACTGCAACGTTACATTTTTTAAATCTCTTCAGAGTATTTTTAATTGGTCTTCTGACAGTTCATATTTCTTCATCTATATGAAGATATACTTTGCATCCATTTAACTGACTTTCCTTCCTTGATATTTTAAAGTGTATCCTTGTATGTTTACTGAAGTATCATATGAAAAACATTTTTATTAAATAAATGTGGCTAATGTTTTAAATACATTGAAAATTTTTTTTCTCAAAATCTTGTTGAAGAATTGGCCTGAAAACTTCTATCTTACCAGAAAGAGGTGTATAGTAAGGACAAAACAAAGTATCTTAATTCAATATCTTAATTAACTTAATACTTTCTTCTAAACTTAAGTTTACCCTATAAAACCTTTTATCATTGCCATACCTGTATTTTTTTTAATGATATTTGGATAAAGAATGTGATTGGAAATAATTGCCAGGAAATTATTATTCTCTACAACTTCTTTAAAAGAGCCTGTTGAGTCTTAAACTCTTACTCCAAATTCTTTTCAGTGTATATATAAAGTTGAAATCATTGGGAGCACTGTTTTGTGATTTACATTGGCATTATCTTTACATACATTTTAACCTATCAAATAGTTACACAGTTGTCATTTTAAATAGACATATACATATATACACATATATAGACACATACATATATTTGATTGTGTTTAGGCAATAATAATAGTTCAGTTAGTTCTATTCTTTTATTGGTTATTTAAAGTATTTCATATTTTCTCATGTTAGTTGTCATGACTATGAGTGACTTTTTTTCAAATTATTTCCTGCTTACACTTTTGTGTTCCTTTATTTTTTTTAAGTTTATTTATTTATTTTTGAGAGAGAGAGAAAGAGAGGGAGATTGTGAGGGGGAGAGGCAGAAAGAGGGAGACCCAGAATCCCAAGTATGCTCCCCCATGTCAGTGCAGAACTGGTTGTGGGGCTCAAACTCACTGACTGTGAGATCATTACCTGAGCCAAAATCAAGAGTCGGACACTTAAACAACTGACCCACTTGGGCACCCCAAGTGTATTCCTTTAAAAGTAGTTCCCAAACTGAAATTACTAGGTCAAAGTACTTGACCAGTTTTATAGTTCCTATTACATATTTTCAGACTGTTCTGTAGAACAGTTTCACAGTGTCATTGGAGATGTTTAAATTTATTTCTGTATGGCCTGGCCACATTGGCTTTTTAACTCTAAGGCATTTAGAATATAATGATTCCTTAAATATTTTTTAATAAGCATTTACTTTCTGGTGGCCTCTCCATTTTTATATGAGGAATTTTACTATAATTATTTGTTGGTATATAATCTGTGCATCCATGTGACCACTTAGCCTGATAGCTTTGGAGATTGATCCTGTATCTTTGTGTCAAATCTTTATAAATAAATCAGATGTTAACCTCTTATCAGTTATCTTTACTACAGTTTTACTTTTCCGTTGCCTTTCCTGATACGAGATTTTATTATATTTAATCATCATGCAAAATATTTTAATTAAAAATAATTTTTAAATTTTGTGGAAAAACGCACATACAATTCACCGAAGTGTACAATTCATTGGCATTTAGTACATTCATAATGTTAGGTGATCATTGCAAACTATCTAGTTCCAGAATGTTTTCATCAACCCCCCAAAAAAACCCTGTACCTATTAAGCAGTCACTCCCTGTTCTCTCCTACCCACAGTCCCTGGCAAAGACTAATCTGCTTTCTGAATCTTTCATATAAATGGAATCATACAACATGTGACGTTTTGTGTCTGGCTACTTTTACTTAGCATGATGTTTTCAAGGTTCATTCTATTGTAGCATATATCAATACTTTATTTTTTATGGCTAAATAATATTCAGTTGTATGAATACATTTTGCTTATCTATTCATCTGT
This sequence comes from Lynx rufus, assembly GCF_022079265.1. Taxonomy (NCBI): domain Eukaryota; kingdom Metazoa; phylum Chordata; class Mammalia; order Carnivora; family Felidae; genus Lynx; species Lynx rufus. The sequence goes on along the minus strand of NW_025814827.1, from coordinate 30,556,184 downwards.
TGGTGGACATTTGAATTGTTTCCACTTTTTGGCTATTATGAATAGTGTTGTATGAACATTCATTTACAAATTTTTGTTGAACACCTATTTTCGATTCTTTCAAGTATATACCTAGATGTGGAATCACGGGGTCATATGGTAATTCTGTGTTTAGCTTTATTAAGGAACTGCCAAACTATTCTCCACAGTGGCTCTACCATTTTACAGTCCTACCTGCAATGCACGACAATTCCAATTTCTCCACGTGCTTGCCAACACTTAGTACTTCTTGGGTATTTTTTATTTTTCACTGTTGCCATCCTAGTGCATGTGAAGTGGTATCTCATTGTGATTTTCTTTCTTTTTTTTTTAAAGATTTTATTTTTGGGAGCATCTGGATGGCTCAGTCAGTTAAGCATCTGACTTTTGACTTCAACTCAGGTGATGATCTCATAGTTAATGAGTTCGAGCCCTGCATCAGGCTCTGTGCTGACAGCACGGAGCCTGCTTGGGATTCTTTCTCTCCCTCTCTCTCTGACCCTTCCCACTCATTCTCTCTCTCCTTTTCTCTCTAAAAATAAATAAATAAACTTGGGGCAAAAAAAGATTTTTAAGTAATCTCTACATCCAAAGTGGGGCTCAAACTTACAACCTTGAGGTCAAGAGCCACCTGCTCTACTGAGTCAGCCAGCCGCCCCTCATTGTGATTTTCATTTGCGTTTTTCTAATGACTAATGGCATTGAACTTCTTTTCCTCTACTCATTGGCCATTTGTATATCCTCTTTGGAGAAATGTCTACTCAAGTACTTTGCCCATTTTTAAATTGGGTTGTTTGTCTTTGTTGTTGAGTTTTAAGCATTCTTTTATATATTTGGATACTAGACCCTCATCAGATATATGATTTGCAATTATTTTTGCCCATTCAGTGGGTTGTCTTTTCACTCTTTGATAGTGTCCTTTGATACACAAAGTTTTTAATTTTGATGAAGCCAAATTTATCTCTTCTTTTGGTGTTTATGCTTTTGGTGTCATATCTAAGAAACCTTTGCCAAATCAAAGGTTATGAAGATTTCCCCTTATGTTTTCCTCTAGAAGGTTTATAGTTTTGCCTCTCATGTGTAGGTTTTCATCTGTTTTTATATGATTTTTTAATAAGTTTATTTATTTATTTTGAGAAAGAGTGTGTGAATGCATGTAGGAGGGGCAGAGAAAGGAGACAGAGAAGCAGTCTCTGTACTGCCAGCACAGAGCCTGATGTGGGGCTCAATCTCATGAACCACGAGATCATGACCTGAGCTGAGATCAACCCTCACATACTTAACTGACTAAGCCACCCAGCCACCACATCTAATTTTTATATATGATATGAGGTAAGGATCCAACTTCATTCTTCTATATGCAGGTATTTAGTTGTCCCATACTATTTGCTGAAGAGACTCTTCTTTTTCTATTGAACATTCTTAGCATACTTGTTGAAAATCAATTGTATGAGTTTATTTTGGACTCTCAATTCTATTCCCCAGATGCCACTACCTCACTGTTTTCATTACTGTAACTTTGTGGTAAGTCTTGAAATCAGGAAGTATGAGTGCTCCAACTTTGTTCTTCTTTCTAAAATTATTTTGACTATTTGGGATCTCTTATAATTCTATGTGAATCTTAGGATCTGTTTGTCTATTACCACTAAAAAGGCAGTGGGGATTTTTTTTTTTTTCCAATAGGTAAGCTCTACATAGGCCCTATGTAGGACTTGAACTCTTGACCCTGAGATCAAGAGTCACATGTTCTCTGGACTGAGCCAGCTAGATGCCCCAAGGCACTTCAGGTTTAATTTTTAGTGTTTTTAAAGTTTTATTTATTTAAGCAATCTCTATACCTCATGTGGGTAGAACTCATGATCCCAAGATCAAGTTGCATGCTACTCCAACTGAGCCAGCCAGGCACCCCAAATGGATTCCACTGCATTGAATCTATAGATTACTTTGGGAAATATTGTCGTCTGAACAATATTAAGTCTTCTAGTCATGAAAACGGAATTATCTTTCCATTTATTTAGAGTGTCTTTATTTTCTTTCAGCAGTGTTTTATAGTTTTCAGTGCACAAGTCTTGTGCCTCCTTGGTTAAATTTATTCTTAAGCATTTTATTCTTTCTCATGTTATTGTAAATTTAATTGTTTTCTTAATTTCCTTTACAGATTGTTCATTGCTAGTACACAAAAATATGACCAATTTTTTTCTTGGCTCTTGAGGTTTTAATTTTTTATTGAAATTTCTAGAAATATGTAATATTTGGGTCTTACCTTAAAATTTAGAATGTTGGATTTTATTTTCATTATTCTAGAAATAATGGCTATGTATCTGTTTTTATATGCCTTATATAAAATATACCCTTGTCTTATACATTAGCATATATAAACGTATATAAACATATATGTATATATACATATATATGTCAGTATTTTGAATATGATTCAAAATTTCTGTGCCTGTTTTACATCAACTGCATTTTGTTTTCTTTATACATGTTGACCTCCTTTCCCCATTCCTCCCACCCCTATCTCCCCCTCTCACAATGACAGTCTGCCCACTCTGTCTATGAACTTGGGGTTTTTCTTTTTCAAAGACTCCACATATCTAACAGAAATCATAGGGTATTTGCCTTTCTCTGTCTGGCTTCTTTCACTTAGTACAGTGCCCTCAAGCTCCATCCATATTGTCGCAAATGGCAAGATTCCCTTGTTTTTTTAATGACTGAATAATATTCCATTGGATATATATACCACAACTTTTTTTTAATGTTTATTTATTTTTGAGAGAATGTGCAAGTGTGCATGATGGGGAGGGGCAGAGTGACAGGGAGACAGAGGATCTGAAGTGGACTCTGCGCTGACAGCAGAGAGCCCAATGGGGGGCTTGAAATCACTAACCATGCAATCATGACCTGAGTCAAAGTCAGATGCTTAACTGACTAAGCCACCCAGGTGCCCCATCTTCTTTATCTATTTATCTGTTCATAAACACTTAGATTGTTTCCATTTCTTGACTATTGTAAATAATGCTCTATTGAACATGGGGGTGTATATATTGTTTTGAGTTCATGTTTTCATTTTCTTTATAAATACCCAAAGAGGAATTGCTGGATCATTCTAGTTTTAATTTTTTGAGGAACCTCCATACTGTTTTCCATGGTGGCTGTACCAATTTACATTACTACCACTAGTACACAAATGCCCCCCTTTCTCCACATTTCTCCAATTATGGCTGATTTTTGTTTGTTGATTTGTATCCTGAAACTTAACTGAATTTGATGCATTAGAGATTTTTATTTGTATATATTCAGGTATATCCATTTTGACTCTTATGAGAACCTTCATTTCTTTTAATCGTCTGTTCTTTATCAGGGCATAAATGTACTACTCAATTTTCATTTATTTTTCCCCCTGATTATTTGACCTCTTTGGAATATATAATGATCCAAATTAATTTTTCTCTATCCTGATAACCATCTGTCCCAGAACTCTTATTGTTTGTTTTTCCTTTGTGGTATGGTATTTACTTCTGGTTTATCACATACACACATTAAGTTATTGCACTATTTTCAACCTGTCTCTAGAATTTCCATTTTTTCCAATTCTTGTCCTTATCCCTAGCATATAGTAACAATTTTGATGCGAGTTCTGATATGTGTGGGCTTTTCCCACATGACCAAGCAATTCTCAGACACCTACAATTCGACTCAATTCTGACACCATCTACCAGGAGATAGCCTCAGATTTCACAGATTAAGGGCACAGCCCTACAAGATTGCTCTTCTCTCCTCCACTTCAGACACCAGTTGAAAGTCCTGGTTGTTGTCTGTGCTTCTGAGCAACTAATGGTGTAATGCCCCTGATTTCGAACCCGAGAGACCACCAAGGAGCCGATACCGATGCAAACGCACGAGGGTCTATTTGCAAGCTCGAGCTTGGGCCCAAGTATACCCGACACAGCGGAGCAGGGACTTGGACCCCTAGGTTAAAAGGCATAGCAGTTTTATAGGGGCCAGTGGCCAATGAGATTGTAACACACACAGAAAGTTGCATAGTCATGCCAGTCCACATGCAGGTGGCCAATTGAATTACAATGTACCCTATAGTAACTGTTTGAACTAGCCTATCACTCTGGTCAGATTTGGCCTGCAAGTTTGGCGGGCAAAAGGCGGGGTTTACATTCTTTGGCCGTTAGGGGTTCCGCATTCCTATATGAGCTGGTTTCCAGTAAGGGTGTGCTCAGCGGCTTGACTAGGGTGGGGGAGTATCTTAAGCAATAAGTAGGTCATTTGGGGGTTATACATGAGATGGTGGGTGTAGCACAAAATGGAGTTAGTCTTGCTCTGCCTGTCAAGGGGTAGGGGATTTTTGTTAAATTCCTTGGGTCCCACAATGGTAGATCTGAGGTTCCAACAGCCCCTTCCTTGAGTCAATTAATTTGCTAGAGTGGCTCACAGAACTCAGAGAGACTTTTTATTTACTAGATTACCCGTTGATTATAAAACGGTATAACTTTGGGACAGCCAGACAGAAGAGATGCATAGGAAGGTGTGGGAAGACAGTGTGCAGTTTCCATGCCCTCTCCAAGTGTACCACTCTCCCCACATCTCCTCACCAACCTGGAAGTTCTGATCTCTGTCCTTTGGGGGTTTTTTGGAAGGCTTCATTATGTAGGCATGATTGATGAACTCATTGCCATTGGTGATTGAATCGACTTCCAACCCCTCTCCCCTCCTAGGAGGTCACATGGTTGTCTTGGCACCAGTTTCCAAACCTGAGGCTGATTCCAATAGTGGCCCCATTAACATAACAAAAGACACGCTTGTGGCTTTCCTTCCTTAGGAAATTCCAAGTGTTTTAGGAGCTCTCTGCCAGAAAAGGGATGGAGACCAAATATATATTTCTTATCATAAATCACAATATCACATATGGGTTTGAAAACTGCTTTATTATAATTTGAACCTAAAAACTTTAAAAATCTATTTTTTCTCTGTTCTTCCAGAAGAATTTCACTATTAGTTTACCAAGTTCTATAAGTAGTCCTCAGAAACCTTAGTGTATATTGAATTAAATCTACATATTAAATTGGGTGGTATTATTTACTATCTTTAGCCTTTACATCTAAGACTCCATTTATTCATACTTCATTGTAGTCTTCTGCTTTTCTTTGAATGAATATCTGACTTCCCAAGTTAAATAGGTATCTCAATATTTAACTGTTTTTTTTTCTTATTATTTAAAAATGGGATTGTTTTTCATTGTATTTTCAAGTTGTATATCACTTTTATGTAGATTATAATTGACTTTTTGGTATTTCTCTTTTCTTGTACCTTTAAATTGCTTATTCATATGTCTAATAAATTCTTTTCTAAGGATTTTGAAAGATATATTATCATGTTAACTGTGAAAGTGGTTTTATTAAATATTTATTTTTCAGAAAGTAAACACTATTTAGTCATAAGGGGAAATTATTTTTTAAATGTACTTTCGCCTTATAATTTTCTTTTTTTGCCTTATAACTTTCTTTTTTGGTTTTATCTTTCCCAAAATCATATTGGCCGAAAAACTTCAAAATATTAGAGGAATTATTGGAAATAAACTTTTAAGATACAAGGAACCAATAGAGATAATATAATGCCCTACTACTCAAAGTTGTAGGTCAGTGGACCAGCAGCATCCATATTACCTGTGATTATTATAAGGATTTCAGGCCCTACCTAGACCTTATTTATATTTACATTAAGTTTGAGAGTCTTCTCTAATGTGATTCCCTCATTTCACAGAAAATAAAAATTAGGTCCAGAGAGTTTAATTTGCTTAAGGTAAATAGTGGACTAACCAGGACTATTATCTAGGTCCCTGTTCTTCAGGTTCACTGCTTTTTTATTGTATCACACCACCTCTTCTATACTTTTGATGTTTTGGAAAAATTCTTTAATATTTCCTTTTCTTGTTCTCTTTCTAGTAAATTCCTAATCATACTTTAAAGGCATGCTCTGCTGTCACCTATTTGGTAAAATCCTTCTTCATATCTTTACCAATCTTGACCATATCAATCACTCCTTTCTCATTCTACTTCAATACATTGAACATACTTTCATTAGTGTATATTCCACATTATTCTGTAATTAACTATTCTGGGGGAGGAAAAGTTTTCCTTGACCTTCTTAGCGTCTCTGACTGGGTCTGAAAATTAAACTGACAAAGACAGATTAACGGGAGGAAAGCATGCACATGTATTTCATGTAAATTTTCATGACACAGTACCCTTAAGAGGAAAATGAAGAACTGAGAAATGGTTAAACCTAAGTGTTTTTATGCTAGGTCTGATGAAAAGTTGAAAGTTGTGGAAAGATGATAGGACAAAGTGTATGAGGTAAGTATAGTAAGCTCGGGGAAATGTAGTAAGGCCTATTTGTTCAGATTCTTCTTCTTGGTGTTGTTCTGTCTTGGATATAAAGATGTGCCTTCCCCCCAGATTATAAGGAGAGGGTATCTTCCAAATGAGGATTTTATGACATGCTTCAGGGGAAGGTCAGAAGGTCCTTCCTTCACATACCATTTCTTAGATTCCTTTGGCTTGAAATATTTAAAAGGCCAAGGTGCTGTATTTGGGGGGTAGGATGTCCTGAACCATGTCATTCCCCCCCCCACTCCACTCTATCTGAAGCTTCTCCAAGAAATTTCACATTCCATAAATTGAGTTGGTAGATTGTCCCATAACCCACTGAACCAGTCTCTGTCCTGAGCGTTTCTAGGGAAACATAAGAAAAAGGTTAATAATTGGAACCAGTTTTGTAGTCCAGAAGGCAGTCAGTTAAGATTTTCTAAGATGCTGAACTTGAAGCATCTTCAGATGGAATATAGACAGGCACTGGAAATATGACAGATTTTCCTGGTTTATACTTTGATTGTCTCTGGTGGTGTCATCAGGTGATCTGGTGAACTTTCTAAGTGGCTCACACGGGAATAGGCACAAAGTTTGTCCATACATGAGTTGTTGTGGTGATTTCTCGCCAAGTTTACATCAAATTGTCCAGGTTCAGTTTGCAGGGCTTTGGGAAAAGGACAGTTTCAAGTTTTAGTAATTCAAAGTCAGAAGGGTGGGAGAAAAATTGGAAACTCTAATTTGAAGAGTTGTAGCTCGATAGTGGAGGAAGCTAGAAGGATTCAAGATGCAGGCTAGGTAACAAGTAAGTAAAGTAATAAAATCTTAAAGACAATGGCTAGGACTAGAATTTAATACCCATGAGGGTGTGCTATAGTTCCCTACTGAAACATCCTTTTTCTCACTATAGTCACCCCTATTTCTATCAAAGATAAAGTAATACTAATTTGTTTGCAAAATAAGGCTAGTCTCATTAAACTTGGTCATAAGTGCAACAAGAATAGTATTTGCTTACCTAGGTCTTTAGAGTTTGCTTGCTAAAAGTTTTCATAAAGAATCTCAGATTCAAGTTTTAAAAGCCTCTGGAGGCTAGGAAGCCAAACCAAGGACTCACCATCAGACTTTAGACATAATACCTATTAGACCTATTTGAATTCCTCTCTTTTCCAAGTTCCCAAGATATCCTGAGGTTTCTAAGCCTGCCAGGAACTGACCTTTGTGATTCACTTGTATGGCTGGGAACCCTGTATCCCCGATATAGACTGGTTTTTCCAAGGGGATGCTTTATAAATATTGGCTCCTAATAGTCAGCCTGAGAATTGTAAAGCTATCTGGTCATACTGGATTTTTTTTTTAAGTTTATTTATTTATTTTGAGGGGGTGCGGGCAGAGACAGAGAAGAGAGAATCCCAAGCAGGTTCTGTGCTGTCAGTGCAAAGTTCGACATGGGGTTTAATCTCATGAACTGTGAGATCATGATCTGAGCCGAATCTAAGAGTTGGACACCTAACCGACTGAACCACCCAGGCGCCCCTGGTCATATTGGATTTTATGCATCATTCTCAAGTATGATATTCGTCAGATCCTTGGTAATATAACCAAAGTTTCCAAATGTGTCCTAATAGCAAGAGAACAGATTCTTACTGAACTTACCCAAATAACTGTATTGCATGAAAATAAGATTTATTCACTTAGTTTCTGAATTCTGCAAGATCAGGTAGGGAGAAAAAGAAATTGTTTCATCTTTATTCACAAAGGTATATATATTTTTTTATCAAATTGCTTTAAGTTATAGTTTAAGAGAAAAGAGAAAAAAGTTTCCTTAAATCTAGAAAACATAATATTAAAGAACCAGCAATGTTGGATATTGTATCCTAAATCCTGTAACTGTTCATTTACCTGCCTTCTGTATTAAAGTGGTAATTTTATGAGGGCAGGAACTGTTTTATTCTTTTTTATTTTCCGAAGCTTCCATGTATGTAGTAAGCATTTGTTAAATGTTGTTAAACTTACTGCATCCGTTTTGGAATTTTTTATTTCTGTAAATAGTCACACAGTCAAAATGGTAAATTGGCCATAAGTTATATCAATAAACAGTTATGAGAATTTTCTTATTTTTAATTTCTTTATTCTAAAATTCTTAGTCCTAAAACTTTTTTATAGTCACTCTTTTTTAAATTATTATCAATTGTTTAAATTTTTATATCTTTCAAAAACCCAACTACTAATTTTGCCACTATTTAATTTCTAATCTGTCTTATACTTATTTTATTCTTTGCTACTCATGACTTGTCACTTTTTTTCAGTTTTTAGGTTTTAAACTTTAATATTTTAGTTTTAGATACTTAAATCTTCACATCTCTTTTTCTTAGTAATATATTCATTTAAAAAAACTTTTATTGAATGCCTGTTAGGCAAAAGATTATGCATTTATAGCTATAATTTTTCCTAACTAGATATGGGATGAACAATCTTAGATTTTATACAGTGATCACCACAAATTTTTTGGCAGTTTTAAATTTAGTATTTTTGATTTTTAGGTTAACATATTTTTATTGATATACTTGTATAAATTTAATTTTGTATTGCCACCTCATGCAAAAATGGCTAGATAATTTGTGGCATGTTTCATTATATTTGGATGATCTCTTTGGGTTGGTTTAATTTAAAATGTAGAATGTAGGCTATATTGTGACACAAAATACAGTTTGGGGATATTTCAAAGTATCCTGGAGGCATACTTCATGGAGGGAGTCAGATATCCTCCAAAGTAGTTGAAACTGAAAATTCATGGAAGGTCCACATGTTTGCCAATGGGTTAGATATACCTTGTATATTTAGATACCTTGAATAGAGAAAACAGTTCATTTCAAATGTCAGCCTCATGCTGAGAGTCACAAAGACAGTTACTCCAAACAATAGGTAGTGATCAAGCTGCTTCTCATACGGGTTTTTCCTGTGTAGCATGCCTCAGTGTAAGTAGCAGCAGGAGTTCATTTGTTTTTTGGGGGTTCTTTCAATGTTCATTTTTGAAAGAGAGCACAAGCTGGGGAGGGGCAGAGAGAGGGAGTCAGAGAATCCCAGGCAGGTTCAGCACTGTCAGCACAGAGTCTGACATGGGGCTTGAACACATGAACTGCAAGATCATGACCTGAGCCAAAATCAAGAGTTGCATGTTTAACCAACTGAGCCACACAGGTGCCCCAGGAGTTTGTTTATTTAACCAAGGTTAATGATTCTCCTAAACAACACTGGAGAGACAAGCTAGAGTATCAGAGAGTATATGATTTTTCTATATATACATGGATTTTTAAAGTAATTTTCAATCTCCTATCCGGATGGCTTTAACATTGAACATGTTCACGTTACATATGCATTCTGCTCACACACATAATGATAGACAAAATATATATAAAAAGAGAACTAAAAAGTTACTGATAATCTCAAAACAATGTTAACATTTCTGTGGTCAAGAAACAAACAAACAAAAATGCTAAATGATGAAAGGAATTGAATGGACTTATGACACTCGGGTCTGGAAATCTAGACCAATTCTGGGAATTTGGCTCTTAAGAGCAACAAGAATAAAGTAGGAGCCAGGCTTATTGCTTAAAGTCAGGACCTGGTTACTGCCCCATCTCCTTGGCAGAGGAAGCAGAAAATAAAGCTATTGCTGGCTGCTATCAAGGACTACAGTGTTTAGCAACCTAAAGGCTTATGGAGATAGGAACTTATGGAGATGCAGCCTTGTGACCATACTGCATGGTCATACCACACCACCATTGGTTTTATACTGAATTTGTGCTACCTCTGTAGCATCATGGAATATAAACTCTGAAATGTGATTATAAATCTCATTCTAGACTGGGGAACTGGGTGAAAGCATCTTTAAAATTACCAGAGGGATGCTTATGGGGCTCAGCTGGTTGAGTGTCCCACTCTTGATTTTGGCTCAGGTCATGATCAAGCTCACATCCGGCTCCATACTGAGTGCTGAGCATGGAACCTGCTTGGGATTCTCTCTCTGCCCCTTCCCTGTTTGTGTGTGCATGCACACACAGTCTCTCTCTCAAAATAGATAAATAATTTTAAAAAAAGATTAAAAAGTATAATTACTAGATAATATGGGTTTACAGACAGGGGAAAAGAGAAAAACAAATACCCCACATACACTGAAAATCAATCAACAAACCAAAACTCTAAAATTTATGAAAAATATTAATGCTAAGGGACATAGCCACCATATCAACAATTGAAATGTGAAAACAATTTTATCTAGCAGTCTGCTAAAAACTAAACATGTTTAAGGATGCACAGAGAGATAAATAAGAAATAACTTACTCAAAAAAAGAAGTGATTAAGAAACAGGCAGAGAAAAAGCAAAAATAGATAAATGTAAAAACCAATTATTTATTCTAGAAATGAAAATACAGTCACTGAAATAAAAATCAGTCTATGAGATACTAGACCATGAACATAATTGACTGAAATAAATGATTTGGTACCTTGTACTGAGATATTTACCAAGAATGTAGCAGAGATTGACAAAGAGATATAAATATATATCATATGTATATATGACAGAGATGTTAAGACAGAAGATATACATATGTCTGATAAGAGTTTTGGGTAGAGAATGGAGGAAATGGTAGATAATCAATACTTGAAAAGAATTTTGAAGGGTTTGAAGAGCTCAGAATTTTCTGCAGTTGAATAAAGACATACATGAGTTCTCAGATCATATATGCCTGCTGAGTGTCAAGTGGGATAATAAAAATCTTTGCTTTTAAGCATTGTAGGAAAACTTCAGAGTATCCAAAAATAAAGGGAAAAATCTTAAATGATACCAGAAAACAAAGATTATTTCTAAGGAATGACAATTACATTGACAGATTTTTCATCAGCAAATCAAATGACAAAAGATAATGGAATAATATCTTCAGTGTGATGAGTAGAAAATAACTACTAACATAGAAAGTTCTATCAGCTAATGAGGACATTGAGGATAAAATGAAGACATTCAGTTACACAAGACTGAGTTTACCTCTTAAAGACACACTTGATGAAAGAAGAGTAAAGGTTATTCTTTAGTAAAAAGAAAATTGAAGAGACACTAATAGCTACAAAAAATGGGAACTCATTGATCAAAGCTATTGATAAATTTAATTTTTGGCTTAAAACCATTTTTGTGTCATGACAGCAAAAGCAGCAAATAGTAAGAGAAGATAGTCAAGGGTAAAGTGAAAGGGTCCATGTCCTGCTCAGAAGGAGGACAGAAATACTGAATATTTTGTAATTTTGTTTAAAAAATGTATAAATTAGGGGCGCCTGGGTGGCGCAGTCGGTTAAGCGTCCGACTTCAGCCAGGTCACGATCTCGCGGTCCGTGAGTTCGAGCCCCGCGTCGGGCTCTGGGCTGATGGCTCGGAGCCTGGAGCCTGTTTCCGATTCTGTGTCTCCCTCTCTCTCTGCCCCTCCCCCGTTCATGCTCTGTCTCTCTCTGTCCCAAAAATAAATAAACGTTGAAAAAAAAATTTAAAAAAAATGTATAAATTAAATATGTTTAAAAATGAAGAGTTGGGAAAAAAATTAAGGGTTGGGGTACCTGGCTGGCTCAGTCAGTAGGGCATGCAACTCTTTTTTTTTTTTTTAATTTTTTTAAATGTTTATTTATTTTTTAGAGAGAGTGTGAGTAGGGGAGGGGCAGAGAAAGAGGGAGACACAGAACCCGAAGAATGCTCCCAACTATGAGCTGTTAGCACAGACCCCAATGCAGGGCTCAAACTCATGAACCGTGAGATCATGACCTGAGCCAAAGTCGAACTCATGAACCGCAAGATCATGACCTGAACCAAAGTCGGACAGTTAACTGATTGAGCCACCTAGGTGCCCTGGGCATGCAATTCTTGATCTCAGGTTCATAAGTTTGAGCCCCATGTTGGACATGGAGCCTACTTCAAAAAGCAACTAAATAAAAAATAAAAACTTAAAAAAGTTAAGGGTAAAAGAATAGAAATACAATGTGCCACTTCCATCTAACAGTGGGTAGAAGAAGAAAAGGAGATAATTTTGAAAGAAAGGAAGAAGAAAACTTAGAATCTAAACAGTAAAATCAAAGGACTAAGCTCAAAAATTACAAAAATCAGGACTCCTGGGTGGCTTAGTTGATTAAGTGTTTGACTCTTGGTTTCAGCTCAAGTCATGATCTCATGGTTTGTGAGTTTGAGCCCCGTACAGGGCTCTGCATTGGCACTGTGGATCCTGCTTGGGATTCTCTCTCCCTCCCTCTTTCTCTGCTCCTCCCCTACTCACATGCTTTCTTTCTCAAAAAAAATAAATAAACTTTTTAAAAAATTATAAAAATCATGATAAGTATAAACAGATTAGAGTTATCTGTTAAAAGAGATCATAAAAGAATACAAAAGCAGAATCTAACTACAAAGTGTTTAGAACTAAATCTTAAACATATACACGTAGAAAATGTGAAAATAAAAGGACTATAAAAGATACTTCTCCCTTAGTATATACCCCAAAGAAATAGAAACAGATAACTTGAACAGATATTAGTGCACTCATATTCATAACAGCATTATTCACAATAACCAAAAGGTGAAGCAACCCAAGTGTTCATTGTTAAATGAATGGATAAACAAAACGTGATGTATAGGTGCAATGGAATATTACTCAGCCTGAAAAAGGAAGGAAATTCTGACACATGCTGCAATATGGATGAACCTCGAAGACACTATGCTCAGTGAATTAAGCCAGTCACAAAAGGACAAATACTGTTATGATTCCACTTGTATGAGGTACCTAGAGTAGTCAAATTCATAGAAACAGAAAGAGTGGTAGTTGCCAAGCCCTGGGCGGAGGAGGGGATATTATTGTTTAATGAATACAGAGTTTCAGTTGGGAAAGATGAAAAAAGTTCTGGGTATGGTGGTAGTGATGGTTATACAACCATATTATTATATTTAGTGCCATTGAACTGTACACTTAATAATGGTTAAGATGGTAAGTTTTACATAATGTATATTTTACCTTAATTTAAAAAAAGATATTCATTAGTGAAAACTAAAGAAATCTAATGTAAAGTATTAACAAGTGACAAAATAGATTTTAAGGAAAAAAGAAGAATGTTACTCCATAATAACAAGAGGAACAACCTACTAAAGAGAAGAAATACTCTAAAAACATATCCAGAAAATAGACAAAAAGCTGTTGCAATTTCAAAAAGTAATTGACAATTACATAATTAACATGAAAGATTTTAATATACTTCTGTCAAAACTGAAAAGTCATCAAAAATAGAATTTTGAAGCAAAAATTGTTAAATTTATTCAACTATATATAAAGCTATACAGATCTCTATACTTCATAAAGAGAGACTTTTTAAAGTATACATGGAACAACTACAGAAATTGACTATCTACTAGGTCACAGAGTCTTGATAAAATTTAGGCTATTTGTATTATGAATAGTATCTTAAAATCCCTTTATTATAGACTTCAAAATGTTGGTCATCAATAACTTTTTTTTTTGAGGTGTGTATTTATAAGGAGTATTTCAAAATTTATAGAACTGAACAATGATATAAGTACCACACATATCAAGATGTGATGAATACATTTGAAGTAATATTTACAGCTAAATTTATGGCCTTGAAATCAGTAAGAAAAAAAACCCCTAAAAATTAAATGAGTTTTTATTTTTTTTTAATTTTTTTTTAATGTTTTATTTTTATTTTTGGGACAGAGAGAGACAGAGCATGAACTGGGGAGGGGCAGAGAGAGAGGGAGACATAGAATCGGAAGCAGGCTCTAGGCTCTGAGCCATCAGCCCAGAGCCTGACGTGGGGCTCAAACTCACTGACCGTGATATCGTGACCTGAGCTGAAGTCGGACGCTTAACCGACTGAGCCACCCAGGTGCCCCAAAAAAATAGTACTTTTTAAATCTTTATTTCAATTAGGCTCCATGCCCAGTGTGGGGGTGAACTCACAACCCTGAGGTCAAGAGTCACCAGGTGCCCCCCATCCTGAATAGTGTTAATAGTAGTGGTCGACATAGTCATACTATTACTATTACTACTAATGATGATGATACTAATAATAGCTAACATTGGAGTGGTTAGTATGTGCCAGTTTTTGTTCTAAAGGTATGTGTATGTGTAAATGTACAACACATCAGTGTGTAGATATTATTTCCATATTATAGACTGGAAGCAGACACAAAGAAGTTTCATAACACTTTCAAGATTACTTAGCTACTAAAGAGCAGAATCAGCATTAGAACCCAAACAATCTGGATTCAGAGAAAGGAGAAGAAAGAAAGGAGGAAAAAATAGACAAGAGCAATCATAAATGAAATGGAAAATAAAGAATAATTAGGGGCAAAAAAAAACTAGATAAACAAACATCTAGTAATACTAATGAAGAAAAATAGAAAAGATTAATTAATATTCAGAACAACAGAAGATATAGTTTAAGTCACAAGAAAATTTTACTTAAAACTTTGACAGGGGTGCCTGGGTGGCTGAGTTATTGAGTGTTGGATTTCGGCTCAGGTCATGATCTCACAGTTTGTGGGTTTGAGCCCTGTGTAGGGCTCTGTGCTGACAGCTCAGAGCCCAGGGCCTGCTTTGGATTCTGTCGCTCCCTCTCTATGTCTCTCAAAAATAAATATAACATTAAAATTTTTTAAATAAAAATAAAACTTTGACAATAAATTTGAAAACTTAGATCAAATGGAAATTTCCTGGAAAATTACTTACCAAAATTGGCTCAAGAAGATTTGAAAACCTGAATAAACCAATAACCATTTAGTAGATTGAATAGGTAATCAAGTCTAACCACACCCCAAATGAGACACTAATATAAGTAATAAGAATGTTTAGCTAGATTACTAAATTTGGGATCACTACAGGGCGCCTGGGTGGCTAAGTCAGTTAAGCATCTGACTTCAGTTCAGTCATGATCTTGCTGTCTGTGAGTTCGAGCCCCGCATCAGGCTCTGTGCTGTCAGCATGGTGCCGGGGGCCTGCTTCAGATTCTGTGTCTCCCTCTCTCTCTGCCCCTCCCCCACTCATGCTCTCTGTCTCTCTCAAAAATGAATAAACATTAAAAAAATTTTTTTAAATCAAAAATGAATAAACACTTAAAAATTTTTAAATAATAAATTTGGGATCACTACATGAAATCAGTAATGAAATCAACAAAACTAAAAATTGATTCTTTGAAAAGAAAGTGAAAATAAGACCTCTAGCACAGATCAGGACAGAAAGAGATGGCACAAATTATCAATATCAGAATTGAAAAAGCATCAATATAGGCCCTACAAATAACAATATTAGAGGATATTTAATGAGTTGCATTACTGCCAAAACATTTGAAAATGTAGAAGAAATGAATAGTATCCTAGAAAAACACCTATATACAAAATTGACACAAGAAGATATGGAAAATCTGAATAGTTCCATATTTATTTAAGATATTGAATCTGGGGACTCCTGGGTAGCTGAGTCATTCGAGCATCTGACTCTTGATTTCAGCTCAGGTCATGATCCCGGGGTTGTGGGATTGAGCCCCACATCAGGCTCTGTGCTCTCCCCCTCTCAGGCACATTCTGTCTCTCAAATTTTTTTTTTAAATGTTTTTAAGGTATTGAATGTGTAATTTAAAACTTTTCCTTAATGATTTTCATGCCCAAATGTTTTTCCCGGTGAATTCTTCCAAACATTTAAAGAAGTACAACCAATCTAAAATGAGCTTTTTCAGAGAATTGAAAATGAGGAAACACTTCTTAACTCATTTTATGAAGCCAGAATAAGTTGGGTAGCAAAACTAAGTATATTATGAAAAAGGAAAATTACAGATGATCCTTCCCAACATAGTACATCTAAAAATACTGAATAAAATATTAGCATATCAAATCCAGAGATAGATAAAAATGACATACATGATGACCATGTTGGGTTTGTTTTTGAAATGCAAGCTTATTTAATATTTGAAAAGCAATCTGTGTAATTTACCACATTAATAAAATATGTGAGACAAATCAGGTAGGTGCATCTCAATAGGTGCAAAGAAAGCATTTCAAGAAATTCAACGTGTGTTTGTGAAAAAAACAAACTCTGAGCAAACTAGGACTAAAAGGTAATTTCCTTAATTGATAAAGAGTATTTACAAAAATCCTATAACAAACATCACTTAATAATGAACTATCAAAACTTTTCCCTTTGAAATCATGAAAACTAAGAACCACTATCATCACTTCTATTCAACTTTTCACTTTAAGTCCTAGTCAATGATACAAAGTGCAAAAAAGAAAATAAACAGTATAGAGATTAAAAGAAGAAATAAAACCAATAAATTGATATTATTTGCAGGCATAATTTTGAATGTGGAAAACTCATAGCAATCTACAAACTTACATACAGTAAATAAGTTTGTTTGTTTGTTTTTTTATCTTAGAAACAGAACAAGTGGGGGAGAGGGTCAGAGGGAGAGAGAGAATTCCAAGCAGGCTCCATGCCCAGCTCAGAGCTGGACATGGGGCTCAATCTCACAACACTGGGATCATGACCTGAGTTGAAATGAAGAGTTGGACACTCAAACAACTGAGCCACCCAGATGCCCCAGTAAATATTACATAAGTATTTAGCAAACTAATTAGAAGGCTAATGTATAAAGTTAATTGTATTTATACATGTCAGCAACAAACATAAAGTGAAATTTTTAAAAAGAAACTTTTTTTTTTTTTAATTTTAGGGGGCACCTGGGTGGCTCAGTTGGTTAAACATCCCACTCTTGACTTTGGCTCAGGTAACCATCTTACAGTTCATGAGATTGAGCCTTGCGTTGGGCTCTGAGCTGACTCACTGATCCTGCTTGGGATTCTCTCTCTCCCTCTGTCTCTGTCCCCCTCCCCTGCTCATGCTTTCTCCCTCAAAATAAATAAATAAAAATATTAAAAAAAAAAAAGATTTTAAGTAATCTCTACACCCAATATAGGGCCCGATCTCACAATCCTGAGAGCAAGAGTCACATGCTCCACCAGCTGAGCCAGCCAGCTTCCACAGGAAAGTATTTTTAATAGCATAAAATACATCAGATTCTTGAAAAAAAAATATTCACAAGAACAAAATATTATTGGCAGAAATTAGATAATATATAAGTAAATCCATGTTGACAGACTGGAAGGCTCAAAGTTTTAAATGTCTTTATTTTCGAGAGAAAGTGAGAAGGGGGAAGGAGTGGAGAGAGGGGGGAACAAGAGAATCTGAAGCTGGCTCCACACTGAGAGCAGAGAGCCTGACGTGGGACTTGAACTCACTGAGAGATCATGACCTGAGCTGAAGTCAGATGCTTAACTGACTGAGCTACTCAAAAGTTTTAGACTCAAAGTTTTAAAGGTGTCAGTTCTTTGATTGATCTAGAATTTCAGTGCTATCCTATTCATTATCCCAGTAGCATATATATATATATATGTATATATATATATTCATATATATTTATATATATATTTTGGTGGAAATTCATATAGTGATTCTGAAATGTGTATGGTAATGTAAAAGGCTAAGAATAGCCAAGACAATCTATAAGAACGAAACTTAGTGACTTCTATCAGATATCAAGAGTTATTATAAAACTATTATTAATGAGGTAATTAAGACAATACAGTATTGGCACAAGAATAGACAGATGGACCAGTGGAGCAGATTGGAGTATGCCAAAACTAACTACACATATATGGTCACTTAATTTATGATAAAATTGATAATGCAATGCAATGGGGAAAAGGATAGTCTTCAATAAGTAGTACTGGGTCAGTTTGATACCAAAATGGAAAAATATTAACCTTAGATCTCCTACTTTACACAATACACATAATTAAATTCAAGATAGATTGCAGATTTGGGGCACCTGGGTGGCTCAATTGGTTAAGCGTCCAACTTCAGCTCAGGTCATGATCTCATGGTTCTGAGTTCTAGCCCCACATTGGGCTCTCTGCTGTCAGCAAAGAGCTTGCTTCAGATCATCTGTCCCCCTCTGTCTGCCCCTCCTCTGCTCACACTTTCTCATTCTCTCTCTCAAAAATAAATACACCTTAAAAAAAAATAGATTGTAGATTTAAACTTTAAAGCTAATAAAACCTCTAGAAGAAAACAAAAAAATATCTTCATGACATGGAATAGGTAAAGATTTCTTAATCCTCCCCCCACTGCAAAAAGCTAACCATGAATTTATTTTTTTAATATGAAATTTATTGTCAAATTGGTTTCCATACAACACCCAGTGCTCATCCCAACAGGTGCCCTCCTTAATGCCCATCATCCACTTTCCCCTCCCTCCCACCCCCATCAACCCTCAGTTTATTCTGAGTTTTTAAGAGTCTCTTATGGTTTGCCTCCTTCCCTCTCTGTAACTTTTTTTTCCCCTTCCCTCCCCCATGGTCTTCTGTTAAGCTTCTCAGGATCCACATAAGAGTGAAAACATGGTATCTGTCTTTCTCTGTATGACTTATTTCAAGTAGCGTAACACTCTCCAGTTCCATCCACGTTGCTACAAAAGACCATATTTCATTCTTTTTCATTGCCAAGTAGTATTCCATTGTATGTATAAACCACAACTTCTTTATCCTTTCATCAGTTGATGGGCATTTAGGCTCTTTCCATAATTTGGCTATTGTTGAAAGTGCTGCTCTAAACATTGGGGTACAAGTGCCCCTATGCATCAGCCCTCCTATATCCCTTGGGTAAATTCCTAGCAGTGCTATTGCTGGGTCATTTTTAATTTTTTGAGGAAACTCCACACTGTTTTCCAGAGAGGCTGCACCAGTTTGCATTCCCAGCAACAGTGCAAGAGGGTTCCCGTTTCCCCACATCCTCTCCAACATCTATAGTCTCCTGATTTGCTCATTTTAGTCACTCTGACTGGCATGAGGTGATAGCTCAGTGTGGTTTTGATTTGTATTTCCCTGATGAGAAGTGACATTGAGCATCTTTTCATGTGCCTGTTGGCCATCTGGATGTCTTCTTTAGAGAAGTGTCTATTCATGTCTTCTGCCCATGTCTTCATTGGATTATTTGTTTTTTGGGTGTGGAGTTTGGTGAGTTCTTTATAGATTTTGGATACTAGCCCTTTATCCGATATGTCGTTTGCAAATATCTTTTCCCATTCCGTCAGTTACCTTTTAGTTTTGTTGATTGTTTCCTTTGCAGTGCAGAAGCTTTTTATCTTCATGAGGTCACAATAGTTCATTTTTGCTTTTAATTCCCTTGCCTTTGGAGATGTGTCAAGTAAGAAATTGCTGTGGCTGAGTTCAGAGAGTTTTTTCCTGCTTTCTCCTCTAGGGTTTTGATGGTTTCCTGTCTCACATTCAGGTCATTCATCCATTTTGAGTTTATTTTTTGTGAATAGTGTAACCTTGAATTTTAAAAAATGATAAATTGGACTTAATTAATATTAAGAATTTTATTAATTAAAAGGTCAATCATAAGTGTGAGAAGATCCACATACCCTACAACTCATCACCTAATATGTACCTACAAACAATTTCAGACCTGTACAAGAGTATTTGTTATTAGGTTGAAAATCAGAAACAAATGTTCATCAGTATGAGAATGGATATGTCCCATACACATACAGTGAAATTATATATAGGAGTTCAAATGAATGAACAAAGCCACATTTATCAACATGGATAAATCTCAAAAGCATGAGGAGAGAATAAAGCAAGTTGCAAAATAGATACATTATGCTATGTTGGAAGTCCCAAGATCACCTTCAGGTTTGATGATTCACTCGAAGGGCTCACAGGACACAGAAGAATTATTAATATTCACAGTTATGGTTTGGTACAGTGAAAGGACAGAGATTAGAATCAGCAAATGGAAAAAGCTCATGGGGCAAGATCCAGGAGAAAGCAGATGCAGGCTTCCAGGTGTCCCCTCACAGTGGAGTTGCATGGAGATTTGCTTAATCCTCCTGGCAAAGATGTGTGACACTATGTGTGAAGTGTTTCCATCCTGGGAGGCTCACTTGATCTTTGGGGTCCCGGGATTTTTTCAGGGATCAGTCATGTCGTGCCCACATGTCATGCAATGCTTGCATAACTGAGCTCAATTATTCAGACTTTAGCCCTTCCACGCCCCACCTAGCAAAAACAAATATACACCATAAATCTCTTTGTTAGGATAAACTTAATTTAATCATGCTGGTATAGCCTGGCCCAAGAAACACACATATCAGACAGAACATTCCATAGGCTCAGAAGTTATCTTCCAGCTTCCAGCCAAGCAACAGTCCTGAAGACAAACCTTTCTTTAGAGTGTACAGGGTTTCAGCAAACAAGGCATGCCCAGTTAACTCTTTCCTGCCCAGATGCCATATATTTAGAGGCCTATGAATCAATACTATTTATTAATGAATGTGTAAAGTTTCATGGGGATATTTAACACCCAGTTTAAGATAGAGGTTATCTTTGAGGTAAGAGGCTCATGTTAGAGAGAGGTGCTAGGGAACTTTAATTGTATATGTAATGTTTTCTTTATTAAAAGTTCTAAAACAAATATGGCAAAAAACTGTTTAAATTTGACTAATTTCTGAATGATGGAAACATGGACATTATATTCTCTAGACACTTCTCTCTGTATCTGAAAATATTTAATAATAAAAAGTAGAGGACCCCTGGGTGGCTCAGTTTAGTGTCTGGCTCTTGATTTTGGCTCAGGTCACAATCTCATGGTTCGTGGGATTGAGTCCTGCTTTGAGCTCTGCGCTAACAGCATAGAGCCTGCTTGGGATTCTCTCTCTCCTTCTCTCTCTCTGCCACTCCCGTGCTCATGCTCTCTCTCTTCCTCTCTCTCTGTCTCTCTCTCTCAAAACAAATAAACATTTCTTTAAAAAAGAATTCATTTAAAAAAAGGAAAATTTAAAACAAAGCAAAACAAGAAAAAATTTTTGTAAGGGTGCCTGGCTGGCTCAATCAGTAGAACCTGGGACTCTTGATTTCAGAGTTGTGAGTTCAAGCCCCATGTTGAGTGTAGAGCTTACTTTTCAAAAAAATAAAAAAAATTTTTTTGTGAAATATATGAATAAATGGTTTGCTCTGTTCTTCAGTATGCTGCAATAATGTTTTGAGATGACATTTTTTTTTTTTTATGATGTGAATTCAGAAAGTAATCAAGTTTGGCATACAAGAATTTGTGCCACGGCAGCTTAATCAGTTGAGTGTGCGACTCTTGATTTCAGCTCAGGTCATGATCTCACAGTTCATGGGTTCAAGCCCTGCTTTGAGCGCTTCACTGAGTGCAGAGCCTGCTTGGAATCCTCTCTGTTCCTTTCTCTCTGGCCCTTCTCTGCTTGAGCGCATGCACATGCTCTATCCCTCTCTCTCTCTCAAAAATAAATAAGTAAATAAAACTTAAAAAAGAATTTTGTTGGGGCGCCTGGGTGGCGCAGTCAGTTAAGCGTCCGACTTCAGCCAGGTCACGATCTCGTGGTCCGTGAGTTCGAGCCCCGCGTCAGGCTCTGGGCTAATGGCTCGGAGCCTGGAGCCTGTTTCCGATTCTGTGTCTCCCTCTCTCTCTGCCCCTCCCCCGTTCATGCTCTGTCTCTCTCTGTCCCAAAAATAAATAAAAACGTTAAAGAAAAAAAGAATTTTGTTACCCAATTGCATTATAGTTTTGTTTATTCTGTTAAAGAATATTTGAATACTGAAGTTGAAATGAAGTGTTTAACCACTTAATGTACATAAGACTAATGTACTTGTCATAAATATGTGACATATGCTTGGTATTACTTACTTAAAGATTAGCTAATTGGTTCCCACCTCAGGCCCCTTTATTTTATGCTGGTTTTAGGAGTAGTCCTGTAGGTTTGGTGGAGGAGAAAAGCAAGAGGTAAAGGAGAACAGTATTTGACCCTGATGCAAATCAAATCATGTGCTTCCCTTCTCTTCTCCCTTCCCCTCATAGAATTAGTCTTAAGGATAAAAAAATAACAAAAATGCAGCCTGTGGATAATATGAAGAAGGGGAAAGAGCATTTGAGCCTCTTGGCATTGGGAATGGGGGTGAAATGGTGGTGGTGATTGTTCAGATGCTATTAGCTGTAATTTCTAGCTACCATGTTTCTTTCATTTCCCTGGTTTCTCTTTACCTTCCATAAATCCAGTCAATTAACAGATTCCTTCCTGTGCCTACTACTACATGCCGGTCCTATACCTTGAGATGCAAAATAAGTATGGTCTTTTTGCCCCATAATGTTCCTCATAAAGAAATCAAACTAAATAGTTCAAATGCCAGTAAGTAGTCTTCCCTATATATTGCTTTGTAGGGAAAGCCTGCAGTAACATTTTTGTCAAAATTTGCACACCTCACCCTTCCAGCATTCACAACTCTTGACTCATGTCTCAGCAGATTATAAGTTATCACATGTCATGGACCTTCAGGGATACTTAAAATAGTCAACATTGTAGGTGTTAAATTGAACGATGCAAGAGTCATTTGAATTTGTTAATTTCCAAATGACCGGTACGAAATGGATACTACCAGTAGATGAAGGCTAGAAAAAGAGGTTCCCTCCTTTGGAGTAAAATTTCCGATTGATTTATTTTGTTTATAATAGTGACAATATATTAAAAGAATGACTAGAAAAATATAAACCTGTTTTTCATACAATAATTGAGAAATTGAAACCTATAAGTGAAACTAGAGCTAATGAAGCAAAAAAGTGACTTATCTTGGTTTGATTTTCAGTACAGGATTAAAACATACAGTCTAATTCTCTTGACTGAAATGCCTTTTTGTGACTGTAACATTGAGAAATGTTATAGTTATTTGTCATCATCGTTTCATTTTCTACTGGTTTTGGGAGTTTGCAGCCTGATGTTTAAGGTGTTTTACAGAATATCTATCATTCTGTATGAAGTTCTATTATATTGTTTAAAGTGAACTGAAAAGTGTATCAACAATCTCTTATGATTTGGTTTTCCAACGCGATGCCACCCAAAGACTGTCAATAGCTAGAGTGTATGTTGTTTCTTTCTTCATGTTCTCATGTTTAAATTGTTAGGATGAAGCTAGTATCCTGTTACTGGTAAGCTATAAGTTAATTATTTTCAAGCAGCCACCAGGATGAAAATAAAATTCAAGTACACAGTTGAATTTTATAAAAAATACAAGGAAATTGGGGGATCCAAACTAAATAAAATGACCATATTACTCACCTAGCTGAGCACAGTTTTAACATTGTGGTTACTGAGAGAGAGAACTGAATTAAAAATCTTTAAATAAATAGGTAAAATGCTTCAGAGATAAGGTACAATATTTAATTCTTGTTGAGATATCACAGTTTTACACCATCATGTGATAACTTTACCCTCATTACTTCCTTTTTCCCTTCTTCTTTTTTTTTTTTTTTTTCAACGTTTATTTATTTTTTTGGGACAGAGAGAGACAGAGCATGAACGGGGGAGGGGCAGAGAGAGAGGGAGACACAGAATCGGAAACAGGCTCCAGGCTCCGAGCCATCAGCCCAGAGCCCGACGCGGGGCTCGAACTCACAGACCGCGAGATCGTGACCTGGCTGAAGTCGGACGCTTAACCGACTGCGCCACCCAGGCGCCCCTTTTTCCCTTCTTAAAGATAGTCAATACCTAAGATCACTCCTTTGACCAATAGCTGTTTTCTGTATTTGTTTCCTAATAGAAATTAGCTCCTCATAGTTTAATATATCATCTTTATATTTATGAGTCTTAAACCTATACATCTAGCCCTCACTTTGCACCTAGAGTCTAGTTCCATATTTCCATGTGTCTATAAACTATTTTCATTTGGATATCTTACTGTAACCCTTAGTTAAGTATACCTAAAGCATTTGCTTTCCCATACCTTATCAATTGTTCCATTTTGGGTACAAGTATCTTTAGTTTCTAGGCTAGGATTATAGAATCATTTTTTGAGTGCTTCCATTCCACTGTGCCATGTATTCAATTTGTCATTCTTAAATGTATTTGATTCACCTGTTCCTAAAATTTCCTCTCATATCTTTCTAGTCTAAGTCCTCATAGCTTCTTACCTGAAAAGACACTGGAAATGCTGTAGTACATAAATCAGATTAGATTCCTGTTCTCAGAGAGCTTAAAAGAAATTATGACAACTGCCTATTGCCTCCTACACAAAGTTCAGACTTCCTCTGTCAAATAGAAACCAACAGTAGCAATAGTCTCCATGTTAAGATGTCACTTTCTGGATCATTGTGGTATAGCACACATAGCATCACTTTCTAATTATTTGTTTACTTGTTTGTCTTCCTTCCTATAATAAGTTACCAGAGATGGAGATGATAAGTTTATTTTTGTGTGACGGTACTAGCACAATACCTTTCACATATGTTAGTGAGTCTTTATTGGATGAAAGAGTATTGTAGATACTTCCATATACTTTGTCATTCATTCTAACAATGACCCTGTGAAGTGGATATAGGATGCCCTTGAAAATATCTAACTTTAAAGTTTTTCTATAATTATTCCAAATTTGCTTGTCTAAACTTCCTCTTTCCACTTTCTAAATAAACCCAGTCAAATTAATCTCTTCACTGTCTCCTGAATACTCTACCTTCTTACTCATTCTTCGGGTGTTTTCTTTCCTTCTCTCTGTCATGGTCCAGTATATTTACCTCTTTCTTGAAACCTTCCCTTCTAGCTCTAACCCACACAAATTTCCCCCTTTTATAACTCCTTTTTTCTTTTTTTTACAGATTTACTTTTAATTTTTTTAATGTTTATTTATTTTTGAGAGACAGAGAGTGTGTGTGAGCTGGGGAGGGGTAGAGAAAGAGGGAGACAGAAGATCCAAAGCAGGCTCTGTGCTGAAGGGCTCAAACTCACAAACTGCAAGATCATGACGTGAGCTACTTAACCGACTGAGCTACCCAGGCTCCCCTCCCTTCTATAACACTTTTTACAAACATGTTGCCTGACAATTATATAATTGAGCAGTTTGTTGTATTGATTATTGTTATGCATTTTTATTTATGCTGTCACAGTCATTCACTATTTATTGTGAAGTTTGATGTCCCAACTTGACAGACATCTTTGTATAGCTGGTTCTTTTTTTCTCTGTTGTTGTCTGTCATGCTGTTGAAATCCTGTATTAAGGGTTAGCTCTTTCTCCAAAGATGAAAATTCTGCATATATGATAGCACAAATTACTTATTTAACAAGGGACAGTTGTGTGGCCATCCATTCTTTTTTTTTTTTTTTTTTTTTTTTAAGTAATCTCTATACCTAATGTGGGGCTCAAACTTACAACCCCAAGATCAAGAGTCACATACTTTGCTGGCTGAGCCAGCCAGTTGCCCCTGTGGTCAAGCATTGTTATTGATTTTTTCGTTATCTCTGTCTAGTGTCTAGTGTCACTAATTTTAATATTATAATTTTAGGGCTGAATTTGGGCTAGTCAGATTATCAAACACCTATAAAAGAAAGATACTATAAATTGTTCTGTTGCAATATTATAATAGGTATAGGTGGACCCTTTTTTAGTTAATGTACCATGTCTGATAGTATTAACTATATTTTACAATAAATTTTTAGGTTAATTTTTTAGTCTTCTATGTTTCATAACTGATTAAAAATTTTAAAAATTTCTTAGAGGAAATGGTATACCTTGAGAAATTCATTGGGAACTAGCATATTAAAATGTTTATTTATTTATTTTAATGTTTATTTACTTATTTTGGAAGGGGGCAGGGACAGAGAGACAGGGAGAGAGAGAATCCTAAGCAGGCTCCACACTTTCAGTGCAGAGCCCAAGCAGGGCTCACTCTCATGAACCATTAGATCCTGACCTGAGCCGAAATCAAGAGTCTGATGCTTAACCAACTAAGCCACCCAGGTGCCCCTAAATGTTCGTATATTTAAAACAGCAGTTTGGGGCGCCTGGGTGGCGCAGTCGGTTAAGCGTCCGACTTCAGCCAGGTCACGATCTCGCGGTCCGTGAGTTCGAGCCCCGCGTCGGGCTCTGGGCTGATGGCTCAGAGCCTGGAGCCTGTTTCCGATTCTGTGTCTCCCTCTCTCTCTGCCCCTCCCCCGTTCATGCTCTGTCTCTCTCTGTCCCAAAAATAAATAAACGTTGAAAAAAAAAATTAAAAAAAAAAAAAAACAGCAGTTTTACATTGCATAAAGATGATTTAACAACTCCAGGTTAAATTTGTCCATAGAAAATATTGCATATTAAGAAAAAGAAAATATAGATTTCTGTAAATCTCCCTTTTTCCTTATATTGGCATCATTAATTTTGTTGTTAGAAAAAGAAATTATAATAAAAGCCACTAAAATGTTTTGTTTTGTATTACTATCATTAGGAGACATGGTGTCTTTCTCACAAATAGCTTATTATTCTTGTTTCTGTTTTTCCTTTTTAATTCTTTTATATCCATTTATTTTCTCTAACTCTATTTTATCAACTTTTCCATTTATTTATTTATTGTACATACCCAACCTTATTCTGGAATATATTTAAGATGACTTTATGCTCTTTTTATTGGCCCCAGTTACTTAAGTCTCCTATTGTAAACAGCCCCCATCCTTGAAAGCCTATGTAAGTGTGATTTGTTCTTTAACTAGTTCCCCAATTGACTCTTTACTCAGCAATTAAAATTATATTGGCCCCATGATGTGGTGAGCTGTTTGTAAAATTGACCAATACCTCCTTAATTCTTTCCATTTGTACTTAACCTTTCTTTCCAAGCAAAGAAGTCATTAATTTTTTTCCTGAATGCCTCATTTCAATTTACTTCTTAAAAACATAATTCAAAAAATTTTAGACTTATCCATAGAAAGTTTGTATAATTTTTTAAAGTCTTAAATTCTTTCATCATCAGTAAGTTGATATTATTTATATTTTAGATTTTGGAATAAAATTTAATTTTATGCTACTTAAATTTAATGTCAAAGTAGAGTTTAACTTGTGTTTCTGAGTCAGATCTTAGTGTGCCTAACATTTTCATTTTCAATTTTAGTTGCTGAATAGCTTTCTACAGTGGATGTTATGTCTTTTGCTCTTTTTGATTTCTTACTGTTATGAATGTGCGCAATATAACAACCTCGCATAGTTCAACTTTCTTAAGCTTCCTCTATCATTGGCTTTTAAAAGTCCTGTTTAGGAAATGGGAAAGAATAAATCAGAATTACTTGGGATGTTTTTTCAAAACACATACCACTAGGAGTTCTGATAGTTTATTCTTTATGCCATCTCTCCTTGGAAATCCACAGTTATAGTCAGTCACTATCACTGAAGGAACTTGAGATAGCCCTCAGTTGTGTTAATTTGTCTTAGCATCCAAAAAGAAACTAGCCTGCATGGTACTTGTTTATTTTTACAAAAAAAAAATGATCAAAATTATTTATGGAAAATGGTATTTTATAAAGCAAATAAATAACTACAAATTTCAAATACATATTGTATCTAGTAATAAAAACACTTCTTGTTCTTCTAAAGTGGTAAATTAGACAAATACTTATTTTGGAGAAGTCATTGGTTATTAGGAAAGCAGTCCTGAAAATGGTACCCTTTCTTTAAGAAAATATTCAAGCCTTAAGTAGCAAGTACTAAAATGAACACCAAAAGGAAATTCTTTTTTTAAAAAGTTATTTTCAGTCTTCATTCTTATTTCTTTTTGTCTTGGATAACCTTCACAAAAATGTATCTTTTTTATAACCAATACTCTAAACGTTGCCAGGTTTCGCTTGTCTACTTTCTGGAGGCATCCAGTGTAGGTCCCTTCTTTTTTTTCCTCTTTACTCTTGAATTAATCCTCTACCTACTTCACAGGCCGATTCTTTGATGAGAATGAATCCCCTGTTGATCCGCAGCATGGCTCTAAACTGGCGGATTATAATGGGGATGATGGTAACGTAGGTGAGTACGAGGCAGACAAGCAGGCTGAGCTGGCTTACAATGAGGAAGAAGATGGTGATGGTGGAGAGGAAGACGTCCAAGGTGAGCGTGGGCTTGGCCTCCATGCTGTGACCGTGAAACCCACCTCTAAATTTTTTGGTTGAATTTGTGTAGAATTTTCCCCACTTATTGACAGAATTACAATCTTAATACAAAGAGATTCTGTGTAGTTTTTCAATTTTATTTTGAAAACAATTTTATGATAGTCATATTTTTAGATTTTAATTATTTTAAGTATTTTCATTTTAGTTATCTTATATGTATTATTGATATAGTTATAATTTGAAACTCAAAAGTATTCAGAAATTTTAGATTTAAATTGTTTTAAATGTCTCCAGGCTTTACCTACGGCAAATACTCCCAGAAAATAATTCTTTTCCAATTTCTTATCTGAAAACATTTCGTTATTCTAGGTACATATTTTGACCAGACAGCCTTTTTGTTATAAAGGAAGTCCCAAAGAGAATGGTCTCCATACTGAAGATAAGATATGTCACTACTGATTGAGTATAGGAAGGCTGTTTTTGAACTTTTTTCTGAGAATTTATATTTAACAGTTTGAAAAGATTTGTCTGTTTTATGTTTAATACACAGATTCAACATATTTTCCTTGTTAACTATGTAACTTCTGAGCTTTTAACTTATTAAAAGTTCAGAATCTACCTGTGTGCATGCAGCCCTACCCATGCATGCATATCAGAGTATATGACATTATTATGAGTTTTTAGGCCTATTTTCTGCCTGCTTATATCATTTAGTAGTATTTGTGGAACTTTTTCTCTTTTCTGTAAAAGTTGATTATGAACATAATAATGTGTGATGTATTCTATTTTATAATGTGATGCATGAAGTATTTTCCAGTGTAAACTGTCTCAATTTCTTCCTTAACTCTTTTTAAGTAATCACATCTTACTTATGTTCATGACAAGAGTTGTTTTTATAAAACTGAAAAGAAATTATAGTTATCCTCAGATACTTTGTAGTTAATAGAAAAAGGGAAACTTAGAGACTCAGACTTCCATGCAGGATTGTTTTGATAGTACATTCTAGTTTTGGAAGAATGGTTGTTGGGAATAGAAAGAAATAATAATTATTCTAGGACTTCTATAAGGATACATTCATGAGAACTTCTCAAATGCTGTTTGGGGCTTTAGAATAAATTATACCTACCTTTTCTATAATCTCATCCATTTTTCATAAATTTTACCATTTTTTCTCATTGTTTTGTGTTTGTTTGAATGTTTTTATTTGCAAGTATTTATAACATTGTTGTGAGGCTTTTTCATGCATGTATATCATATCACCAATTAGATTACCAAGCTCTGGAGGGCAGGAATTTTCACTTATTTTGCCTTATATTTTGTTTGTGTCCTTTTCTGCCTTCATATTCACCCCATCCTCCACCCCCCATAGTACTTAGCCTACATAGGTCAATGTTGTTAACTGATAATTTTATGCTTTCTCATTGAGTTTTAGAACTGTGACTAGAATAATAACCTTTTAACTTCTGGTCTTATAAATTTAGTTTATAGTTTAAACATTCTCTAGTTTTCTTCCTAAGAGCTTCTATCATATCATTGGATAATTTTGAGGGTTTTATTAGAGCAAATAATTTCAGCTGTAACTGAAAGACATTTCTTATGCTTTTGGCTATCTTAAAGTTAATGACTTTTATCACAAAATTTCAGATATTTTGTATGGCTTTTATCCATGGTAGGTACATTTATCTTCAGTGCCTCCTCCCTCTCTCTCTCTCTCTCTCCCTCCTATACCCTTTTCCCTTTCCCTCTCCCATCCCCAGTTTTCATTGTAACTTTCCGCTTTAGGTCACCAGTATCCTCATGCTGCTCTGCCTTTCCTTTCACAAGGAAATAAATGCATCAGTTCTAAGGAATATAAGGAAATGACCTAAGGTGATACCCTCAGTGAAGTAGGGAGGGGATTGTTAGATTTTGGGGTTTCCTCATTTGCAACTCAATCTTACTTGAGCTGGGGGTTGCCACTTACATTTTTATCCCATTTTGGGGTTCACTAGATGACAGCAGTAGAAGGATAGGACAGCTACCAAGGGGACTCCTTTATGATAGGGAACAAAGCCACCAGCTGCAGCTAGTGAAGAGGGATGTTTGGGTGAACTGACTAAAAAAGAGTTTTGGAGAGCCAAATAATTTAAAACATGCTTTCAGGGATTCTTTAGGTATGGTATTAACTGTCCAGAAAGTGGGAAGGGGGAATTATGGTTGTTCCCTAGTTTATCAATAATTTGGATTCTAAATTTTATTATTAAGTTAGAATATTTAGAATTTAAGAACATTTCTTCATAGTTGCAATGTAGAAATAATGGTTGGGTTCCCAGGCCAGTTTGCACTTGTAGCCAAAGCAGGCAGTAGAAAAGAGTGGGGGAAAAAACATTAGGTTAGGAGACCAGCCGTTGAGTATTGTTTTTCAAGTCACTTTAACTCTCTAGGCCACAGTTTCTTCATCTGTAATGTGACTGTTGAACTACAATAGATGGTCCTTCTCAGTTCTAAAATTCTGTGATCATATTCACAGTGGAATCACTATATACAACACAGGTATAATGGGAGAATGTGTTTCAGATTTGAGCGTGCCTGAAACATATCTTTCCCCCAAACCCAGGAAAGAAAATCTTTACTGCCATTAAGACTCTGCAACCAGAGATATCAAAAATTGAAACATGCTTGTAACAGATGGTTGCTATACTTGTGATGAACATAGCATAATGTATAGATTTGTGGAATCACTATGTTGTATACCTGAAACTAATATGACATTGTGTCAACTTCAATTAAAATTGAAACATGTACTTCAGAAATACTATTAGGGGCTCTTCTCTACTCTTTCTAATATTAGGAGGAGTTTTGTTGTTGTTGTTTTGTTTTGTTTTTCCTCAATCTGTTGGGTCCCTAGGATTAGAGATTCCACTTACAGTGCTGAGGTTCTGGATTCAGCTAAGGTCAATGGAGATTTGGGCAGCAACTCTGCCAATAGAGTTTATCTGCCAGCTTTATCTCTGATGCTTGTTCATATGTATTGATCATTTGGGACACTACTATCTGTAAAGTGTTTTCTTGTAGAATTAAGTGAGGCCTATTTTTCCTGTGTTTACAATTCTGGTTTATTTGGATTTTTAACTCTTGGTTTCCTGAAGCAGCCTAAAAAAATGTTATTTTATTTACATTGGTGTAAAAAATTTTTTTTCCTGCCTTCTTTTAAGTGACCCAATGAGGGGTGCCTGGGTGGCTCAGTCAGTTGAGCGTCCGACTTCAGCTCAGGTCATGATCTCAACGTCTGTGAGTTCGAGCCCCGCGTCGGGTTCTGTGCTGACATCTCAGTGCCTGGAGCCTGCTTCGGATTCTGTGTCTCCCTCTCTGCCCCTCCCTTGCTCTTGCTCTCTCTCCCAAAAATGAATAAATAAAATTTTTAAAAATTTAAAAAAAAATTAAGTGACCCAATGAAAAGATTACCTCTGGAAATACTCTGCATCTGATGGATATCTTTTAATTCATTCTTTATTGTAATAAGGAGATGGATGTTTATAAATTCTCTTTACTCTTATCTTTAATCCCATAAAAGTTCCAAGTTTCTTTAACAGAGAATGACCTGCATATTTATTTATGGTTGTATTTATGTGCTTATGGAAGGAAGCTGAGCCTAATGCTTGAGTGCCTGGATTCTGGAGCTGGACTGCCTGGATTTGAATCCTAGCTCCAGCACTTACCAGTTCTGTGACCTTGTGAATTACCTAACTCTATGCCTCAATATCCTTATCTGTAAAATAGGGGTATAGTTACTTAACTAAGCTGTTGTTATGTAGATTATATGACTCAAATATTTGTTCAGCACTTAGGGCAGGTCTTCCACAATGTAAGCACTACATAAGTGTTTGTTGAATAATAGTTTTTAAGAAGTTAAAGCAAATACAGAATATTTTTCTTTGGATTGCCTGCTTTGGAGGATAATTACACTTTGGTTTGTGGATTAACGTGTACTTTTTAGTGGAGCCTCACTGCCTTATTATCCCCAAGATGTTCTTGTTTGGTAGAGCTTGCTTTATGGAGGTGATCCTTTCTTGACTTCAGAGGGAATTTAGGAATTATTTAATAAATTATGAATGTCCTTCTATTTCCTTAATAGTCATTTTATGTTAATGAGCTATTTACAGATTTTGCTGCCTTGTAAAATGAAAAAAAAAATATATATATATATATTTAGTTTTCAGGTTGTTATTCTATATTAGATTTGACTAGGTAATTTCATCATACTTTACAAATACTGTACATGCAAATAGGTTGTCAGTAGAAATTTGAATTCTGGTTAGAATAGCTATACTGAAAGTGGACTCTAGTTAATGTAAATAATAGTTCAGTGTAAGAAAAATGCAATATTCCAAAAGTCCTGTGAAATTCTGAAAAATAATGTGAAGGCACAGTATTAAAATTTGATTAAAAGCATGAATTAATAAAATCAACAAACTCCTCTGTATATTTATAGAAGACTTTAGAAGTAAAGACTCCTTCCTATACATTATTATTATTATTACTATTATTATTATTTTGAGATAGGATAAACAGTTGCTATCTGTATTCTACTGAGAAGGTAACTAAAAGTCTAAAGAGGTTTAGAAACTAGATCAGGTTTGTTAAGAGACTGAGCCAGAACTAGAATTCAGTGTTTTTATTCCTAGAGCTTTGCTCTTACCTTCTCTTTATAATTTTTCACTTAAAAGTCTTCCAACATACCTACTTTCAATAACTTTCCTGTTAAATTTTTAGGAATTCTCTTTTGTATAGCTGCTTTTCCCACCCCTCTGTGGTGATTAAGTCTTCATTTAATTACTGAAGTCATGAAAGATGTATTTATAGCCATAAGGTGATATCCCATAACATGGATTCTAAGGAGAGCTTTCTGGAGAGGTGCCAGTGATCATTTTCCAAAGATAATTTTTTAAAGTACAATAAGTTCTATGTTAAGATATTAGCATTTTTTCAAAATACAGATGTGATTATGGATACAATTTCAGCCTCTGCCTGTAACAGATCTGGGGTTATCTTATCACAGCTAGTGGATTACACTATTAAAGATACAAGATAATTTTGTTGGCCTATGATGCAAAATTGTTGCCTGCAATTCTAAATGAGAATTTCTGTAAGTTTAATAGGAAAGTTATTGAAAGGAAAGAA
The DNA here is from genome assembly GCF_022079265.1 of Lynx rufus. Taxonomy (NCBI): domain Eukaryota; kingdom Metazoa; phylum Chordata; class Mammalia; order Carnivora; family Felidae; genus Lynx; species Lynx rufus. Next base: position 30,522,618 of record NW_025814827.1, on the reverse strand, counting down.
AAAGTTATCTTATTTGGTATTTTTTAAAATGAATAAATATAAAGAAGAAATAAGAACACATCATTATGTAAAATACACAGTACATATATCACATAGCATTTTTCTTGAACAAAATTTTACCATAGGATATACTAGAGAAGTTAAGAGTGGATTGCCATAGGATATACTAGAGAAGTTAAGAGTAGCAAACCTATCAAATCTAAAAGACAGATTTCAGAAAGCTATAGTATACATGTGAATTGGGATTCTGACTCTTGAAATATATAAAATTATATTTATATATAACTCATATAACTCTTTAAATTATATAAAATTATATTTCTGGACAATTATGATAGTAACATCTCAATCTATCAAAAACTAAGCTGATGGGTAATTGTAACTGTGAACTATAAAGTATGAAAAATCATTTTTCAAGGCTGTGGAAGAATAGAAGAAGAAAAAAATAAGAAAACCAAACAAAGAAAAAAAGAAAAAAAACAAGGCTCTGGAGGAGCTAACAGATGTCACTAAAAGCCATATGCTAGAAAGAAAGTCTCTTTGCTTTGATTAAATTACTTTTCATTCTTGTTCTAACATAATTTTAATATTCTGAGCGGTCTTATTTCAAAACCTGTAGTTTGTAACAAAATTAGAAAAGGATTGCTACTGCGAGATAAACAGTAATGTGAAGTGGCAGATGATAGCCAAGAAGGACCCAGAAAAACCTGTCAATATCCAAATAAGTCAAACTCTAAAGAGTCATTTAATGTAGCTACTCAAAGTGACTTTGAGGATCTTACTAACAATATTATGTAATATATTTTTTTTCTTTTTGGTAAAAAAGAAGTTAAATTTTGGTTAGTATATCATTTAAGAAGTTGCTGCTAAGCTCTTTGCAGAGGAGCAAAGAAATTCCCTATAATGTTAAATATTGGGATTATGAGTAGCTTTTATTTTCCTATCTTTTATTTTCCAATTTTTATGTGATGAGTGTGGATTAATTTTGTAATTAGAAAAAGTTTTGGTTTTTAAGGGCATGAAAATGTATACAGAACGGTTTCTAAAACTTTTATTTTTAAATTTTATTTATTTATTTATTTTCATTGAAAGAGAGAGAGAGAGAGCAGGCAGGGAAGGGCAGAAGGACAGGGAGGGAGACAATCCCAAGCAGGTTCCACACTCAGCATGGAGCCCGATGGGGGTGGAGGTGGGAGGATCAATTCCACAACCATGAGATCATGACCTGAGCTGAAATCAAGAGTTGGATGCATAACGGACTGAGCCACCTAGGCACTCCAAAAACTAACTTATAGAACTAATTCATTTAGTAGAAATAATGTATTTTATATACAAGAACCAACTCCTCAATGTTTGTGGGTTCCTAAAGTTTGGCTAACTATATCTAGCTCTACTATCATCAAAAGATTTGTTAAATTAAGTAATCTTCCAATATATTGGAAGACTGGAAGACAGACTTTTCACTGTTTAGCCAAGCAACTAAGAAATAAAGCTCTATTTTAGAAGGTATAAAATAACAAATAGAAAACTACTGAGGCTTTATTTTATTGGTTTTCTGCAAGTGATTTTAAAAATAATATTCTTGATACGTAATTATTTTCCTTACAGATGATGAGGAACGAGAACTTCAAATGGATCCTGCAGACTATGGAAAACAACGTTTCAATGACGTTCTTTAAGCCCTAAAGGAAAACTTCAGAAAACCTAAAGTGCTGTAAAATGGAATGATTTCTACTTTGTTGTTTCTGACTTTTGTTGTAAAGATCAGTTGTATCAGTTGTAAAGATACATTGAGATAGATTTAAGGAAAAATTTTAATGAAGAAATGTACCCATGTACATATGTGAACTTTTTCATATTGTATTATTAAAGCAGAGATTTTTTTTGTTATATTACAGTTGAGCCAAAAACAAAGTAAGCAAAACTGTAATCTTTGCATTTAAAATGAACTAATGTATATTTTACATTTTATTGAGCCTAATTCTTTCCACAAATGGACAAATAGTAAAAATTGGTTGTACGGTTTATATGTTGCACATAGCATAACCCCAGTGAGAACAGTTATTCAACTGAAAAACTTTTTATACACTAATATATTCTTGTTAGCCCAACAGGTGTTCTGTTCTATCTACCCCTCATCTCATGCTCTTCATGGAGTTATATCTAGTCACATAAAAGAGGGGTTGGAACCTGGAAGCCAAACACTGGGCAGCATGTGTGCAAAATCATTTCCCTACTCCTTTTATTTTACATGAGTGCTGATGTGTTTTGGCAGATTAACTTTTAGCTGAGGCCTGATGGAAGTTGAGGTAACCTGCAAAGACATAACAATATTTATGAGTTATACCTTACTTAGTTCATGAAATTGTGAAATGCATGATTGACAATATCTTTTCAATTTTTATTTTTTTCACATAATACTGGTACTGTTTAACGATAACCATCACTGGCTAAATTTTTTATATTTTCAGAGTCCAAGTTGGTGAAAATATTCATGATTTAAATGCCAGATTCTGAAAGAAGCTAAATCAACTTCAAAATGAATCTGCAATCAGCATTTCAAAGCTTCTCTGGTAGTTTTAGTGATCTTATTTGACTAGAATTTTTCAGAAGTACTATAAGGAGTTTTAACAGATTTTTATTAACACACAAATAAGTAGAAGTGCAGTGAGGTCTACAACTGTTTTATTAAAATAGCTTAAGAGTTTGTAATAAAGATGAAGAATCTTTGTAATTAATATGTTAAGAACCCATAAGCCTCATATTTGCTAGACTTACAGAATTATTTTAAATGCATTTGTCTTTTTTGACACTATTCTGGAGAATGTTTAGGCTAGTTAATCCCTGTTTTCAGATTTAAATCTTTTAAATCTTATCCCCCCCCCAAATAAAAGGTTTTGATCACAAGGAGACATTTAAGGTTGTTAACTCTGTTTTTCAGAAGGACTTCTGTTAATTGCACATAAACATGAAATGTTTTTTTTTCCCCCTTGTGCTCAGGTTCTAGTCAAAATTCAAACTTACAGAGGTAAAAAAAGCTGTTCATTTATTAAAAGTGCAAAAATTCTTAGACTTCAGTTTGAAATTATTTAATGACCAGGAAAAGATATAGTGATTTACTAAAATTGTTATTTCTACCAAATCAAAATGGCAATTTATGCCTTTGCTGAGTATATCAGGCCTATAATGAATAGGTATAATAGTTCACAGAATTTTTTAAAATGGAGTTGAAGGGAATTGATGTACACCTTTTGGGCATTAGAGTGGGAAGATGAATCTAAAACATACTTCTAGTAATACTTTATATTTAATACTGTAAAATCTTTACAAATGAAAACCATGAAATTTCCTGCCTTAGTTCCTTTGTCATAAGAGCAATCACTTAATTATATGGTAGCTATTACTTATATAGCAAAATTTCTTCAATTAGCAGTCTAGACATTTTATAAACTGAGAGATCTTGGACCAATTGATAATGTTTCTGACTGTATTAACATTTTAGTGCTATAAAATACTATGTGAATCTTAAAATTCTGACATTCTACAGTCTGTATTAGACATGCTGGTTTTTATAATATTTTACTTCTGCCTTAAGATTTAGGTTTTTTAAATGTATTTTTGCCCGGAATTAAGTGTTAATTTGATGGAAACTCTGCTTTTAAAATCATCACTTAACTGGGTTCTAATAAATTAAAATTAAACTTGTTTTACTATTTTTCTGATTCTGACACATATACACACATCACACTCATGTGATGCAAATAGTTACATTTTAACACTAAAATTTGAGCAAATATAGAATTCATTTTAGGCTAAGCTAAACTAGATTGCAGAAAAATTTATATTAGGGTTGTTTACCGTAGTGCTAGTGTAACAAATACTGAATGCTTCCTATGTGCCCAGCATTATCTTATGTAATAAGAATACTGTAGTGGGTAGGATAGACCAGGTTTCTGTTCTCATGGAGCTTACATTCAAGTTGGACCAGTCCGACAATATACAAGTAAACACAAGAACCAGCTAATTTTAAATAGTGATAAGAACTATTAAAAATAAAACAAAGTTCCAAGGTTTCAAGGTCTCTTAAGTTTCCAAATAATAAGGTTTTCAACTTAACTGAAACATAATTATGAAGCTAGAATATCATGAGAGAAATGAGGCTGAAGAGGTATGGAAAGGGTAGGGTAGGTAGAACCTTTTAAGTTCAGGTCACTTGCTACTGACCCATAAAGAGAAAATATAAAATCCAAAATATACATGGAGGGATGATTCTAAGGAAAATGTGAATACAACTTCAAAATCATTTCTAAAATATGTCCCTTTATTTTAAAAAATCTTAAGATTGTGTTCCTTTTTGACTTGTCCTGTATACACCTGTAAACATAAAATTTGCTAGAATATGAGGACAGAGAATGTATAAAACAAAACAAAACAAAAACCGTGTAGTTATGAGGGGGGTAGTCACTTGTCATAATGGCTAGCCTTGGAAACTTCTGTTCCCTCACATGTCTGACCCCATGACTTCAATAAGACAATCAAACCATGTGATGTTATTTAATACATTTCCAAAGTCTAGGTTATTGAGTCTTCACATAAATATTCAGTTCTAATTGCGCTATATCTAATTCCTTTTAAGACTCTCCTCACTAAGGGTTCCAAATGAAAATTCAAACAACTGTCCCAGAAAGAAAAAGGGGAAATTTAATGGTCCATGTAAATAAACTGCAAAAAGGGCAGAAGTCAGCTGGACTTGAGGATAATTGTATTGACACAAGGACTTAAACGCTGCCAACTTTGTTTCACTAACTCCCATTTCTGCTTCTCTCTACTTGCTACTTTCTTTCACTCAGACTAGCTCTCCCCTCAAAACTCTAACCAAGACTTCCAGCAGGTCACATTTTCTTAGTTTTGCCACCTGAGGACAGCTGCTCTTCTTTCCTTAATTCCACTCCAAAAAATATGAGGGAAGGGAGATTTTTGTTTCTGACTATGATTAATTTGACTAGCCCTTTCTGAATTAGTGGTAAGTATAAAACTGGACAAGATGTGACTGTTTTGGGGGAGCAAAAAACTTAAGCTTCTGAAATAAGGGAAACTTAAGCAGTTGAGCCCCACAGTCACCCAGCTTCCTATGGGTGTAAAAAAGCTGAACTGAGATGACAGAGATCATAGTGGGGAGCAGCTGAAGCAGTTGGAAATCAATTGGGTGGACATCAGAGAAGAGGGAGCTATCTATACAGAGAGGTAGCCCCAGAAATCCTTATAAGGGTGCCCACAAGTTCATGGCTGAGGGCTGGACTGTACATAATTAGAGCAAAACCACCTGATGCTTACCCCATAGCAGTTGCCACAGAGTTGAGAATGGAACGTAGATACCAGAGGTCAAGAAGTGTTGCCATAAAGGGTGCCTGGGTGGTTCAGTCGGTTAAGTGTCCGACTTCAGCTCAGATCATGGTCTTACGGTTCGTGAGTTTGAGCCCCACATGGGTTCTGTGCTGACAGCTCAGAGCCTGGATTCTGTCTCCCTCTCTCTCTGCCCCTCCCCCACTCACGCTCTGTCTCTCTGTTTCTCTCTCTCTCTCTCAAAAATAAATAAAAACATTAAAAATATTAATTAAAAGAAGTGTTGGCATGAAAGCCGTGCTATAGGACACTAGGTTTCTGGGCCTGTCAAGGTGGAGTCCTGTAACAATTGTGGCATCCAGATAAACGATTAGAAAGGTTGCACCTTGGGAGTAAAGACCATGCCCTCGAGTAAGACCTACCCTAGGTCTGCCCTAACAAGCTCTGACAAGATTGTAAGGGGAGATAAAGTATGAAGATTGAGTCCTGTCAAGTTAGAACTTAATGAAACTCCTTCGGCTTCTCATAGATATGAACTAACAAAGCATAAAACCAAGCCTATATTAGTTTAAGGTAACTACTCAGTAACTGAAGAATCTGCTAAAATAAGAATCATCACTTTTCAGAAGATAACAATCAAGAATCTATAAAACATATACACAATGTCTAGTTTTCAATAAAAAATTATCAGACATACAAAGACTTGAAATGTGATCTATAGTTAAAAAAATTAGATGGCTGTTGTTATTTGTTATATTGTTATTTGTAAATGCAGGTATTAAAAGTGTTTACTGCACTGTATGTTAACTAACTTGAATTTAAATTTTAAAACATTAAATTAAAAAGTCCTAAAAAAAAAGTATGTTTAAAGATTAAATGAAAATGTTTTAAGTAAGTGAACAGATAGAGGATCTCAGCACAGAAATGAAAATTATAGAAAACCTAATGGAAATTCTAGAACTGTGAAGTATAATAACTGAAATGAAACATTCATTGGATGGGTTTAATTGCAAATTGCAAATAGCAGTAGAATGAATTTGAAGACATACAAATGTAGTTGTACTATAAGTATTTGAAAATGGAAGGTTGAAATGTTGAGAGACCAAGAAATGTGGATTTGGGATTCATTCAATATTTATTGAGGGCTCCAGACACCCCCTAACACATAAGCCTAAAGATTCAATCATGAAAGAACAACGATCATTCTTTTAATTTCTTATTGAGTACCTAATCTGTATAGAGAGCTGTTTTGAGTACTACAATGTCTTTGCCTTCATGGAACTTACATAAATACCAGAGGGAGAGATCATTATTTTCTATACTCATAGTGATAAATGCTTTAAGAAAAATAAATCAGAATAAAGGAATAGTGATGGAGGAGTGCTATTTTTAGATAGGATGATCAGGGAGGGCCTTTCTGAAGAGGTGGTGTGAAAATAAGCCATGTGGATATCTTGTGTAACACTATCCAATAGAAATATAATGCAGGATACCTATGTAATTTTGAATTTTCTAGTAACTACATTTTTAAAAAAACTGGTGAAATTTTGATATTTAACCAATATATCCAAAATATTACCATTTTAATATGTAATCAATATAGAACACTACTAATGAGATAGAGATATTTTATATTTTCTTTTGTGCTAAATCTCAAATCTAGTGTGTATTTTACATTTACAGCACATCTCAATATGGACATTAAGTTGTCATTGGAAATATTTGGTATTTGGCATTCATAAAATTTATATTTGAGTTAATATATTCACATACACATGTTCCAAGTATACTTAAAAGTTTTATAATAACTGAACCAAATATTAATTTTTTTCAATATACTTCACTCTTTAGGGCAGTTTCAGGTTCATAACTAAATTAAGTAGGAGGTAGAAAATCCCAGCATATCCCACACACACACACACACACACACACACACAGCTTCTGTGCCATCAACATCCTGCACCAGTGTAGAATTATTTGTTAAAATTGATAAACCAACACTGTGTATACATCATTATCAACCAAAGTCAGTTTACATTAAGATTCACATTTTGTATTGTACCTTCTATGGGTTTGGACAAATGTATAATGACATGTATCTACCGTTATAGTATGCAGAACAGTTTCACTGCCTTAAAAATCCCGTGTTTTCCACTTGTTCCTCTTTCCTTATCCCAAAATCCCTGGCAGCCACTGACCTTTTTACTGTCATCATAGTTTTATCTTTTCCAGAATGTCATATGATTATAATCATACAGCATATAGCCTTTTCAGATTGGCTTCTTTCACTTAGTAATATTCATTTAAGATTACCCCTTATCTTTACATGACTTGATAGCTCACTTCTTTTTAGCTGATTAATACTCCATTGTATGACTATGTTGCAGTTTATGCATTCCCCCATTGAAGGACATCTTGATTCTTCCAACTTTTGGCAATTATGAATAAAGTTGCTATAGACATTCATGTGTAGATTTTTGTGTGGACACAAGCTCAACTCCTTTGCGGAATACCAAGGGGCAATTTTTTTTTCTTTTTTTTTTTTTTAATTTCTTTTTAAAAAAAAATTTTTTTTAATGTTTTATTTATTTTTGACAGAGAGAGAGAGAGACAGAGCATGAGCGGGGGAGGGTCAGAAAGAGAGGGAGATACAGAATCCGAAGCAGGCTCCAGGCTCTGAGCCATCAGCACAGAGCCCGATGCGGGGCTCGAACTCACAGACTGCAAGATCATGACCTGAGCCCAAGTCGGACACTCAACCGACTGAACCACCCGGGCACCCCGGGGCAATTTTTTTTTATTGTAGCAAAACTACCATGGTACATTTACATGCAAAGTACAATTCAGTGCCATTAAGTACATTACAATGTTGTGCAACCATTACCACTAACTGGTTCTAGAACTATTTCATCACCCCAGCTGGAAGCTCTGTTAAGCAGTCATTCAGGTATTAATTTTAAATTTTGTTAATTAAAATTAAATAAAGTTAAAAATTAATTTCCTCAGTTGCACTACCACATTTCAAGTGCTCAGTCCACCCATAGCTTGTGGTTAGTGGCTATTGAATAACACAGGTCTAAGCGAAAAGAAGTAGAGGCAGAGAAATAACAAAAACAAAGTCCTTGATACAGGAATATACTTTTTCAGAGAATGGTTAATTAGCCAGTAGGATGGGAATACAAATAGCAAGAGGTAGGGAATGTAGTCATGAGGTAGCCAAGAGTGAGCTAATGAAGGGCTTTGCATGTTATAGTGAAGACTTTAGATTTTATTTTAAGGGTGTTGAAAAATTTATAAAGAGGTTTAAAATGATCACCTTGGCTGTGTTTTGGAAAGATTGACGGAGGTTCAAGAATGGAGCAGGAAGACTTATAGTATTCCAGGTCAGAGATGATGGTCCTTGAACTAGGGGAGATAGCTGAGGTGGTAAGTGTTTGGATTCAAGATATACTTTCAAGGTTTAATTTATTGCACTTACAGTGGATTGGATGAAATATAAGAGAATTATATTCTATCCAGTGGAGAATACTAAGAGAGAAACAGGTTTGAGAGTTTAGTTTTGACCATGTTAAGTTTCAGATGATCATTGCCATCAAGTGAATGCAATATTAAAGTACAATGGCAGTTCTGATACTATTTCAATGTTTATTATGAATATTGCTTTCTTAGTTGTAGTATGAGAGTGATAAAAATATGCCTCATAGGGGCACCTGGGTAGCTAGGTTCGTTAAGTGTGTGACTCTTGATCTCAGCTCTTGATCTCAGGGTCATGAGTTCAAGTCCCACATTGGGCTCCATGCTGGGCGTGAGGCCTATTCAAAAATACCTCATAGATGGGTGCCTGGGTGGCTCAGTCTGTTAAGCATCCAACTTCGGCTCAGGTCATGATCTTGCAGTTCGTGGGTTAGATCCCTGCATTGGGTTCTGTGCTGAGAGCACAGAGCCTGGAGCCTACTTTGAGTTCTGTGTCTCCCTCTCTCTCTGCCCCTCCCCTGCTCACACTGTCTCTCTCTGTCTCAAAAATAAACATTAAAAAAATTTTTTTTTAAATATCTCATAGAGATAGAATTAATGTAAGACTGGATTGTGAAGTGCATATGTCTTATATATCAGATAAAAGGTAATAAGGGATTTGCTGAAGGATTTTGTTAAATATCCAAGATGCTTCTATCACATTACTTAGTGAACACCTTATTTCATTAATATTTTCAGATAGCAATAATTTTGTATAGTTTAGAAAGCACGCATGCCACTAAGTTTTTGCATTAAGTTTTTTTCCTGTGGCTACTGCTTTGTGTATAAATATACCTGACTTTTTTTAAGTTCATATTTTGAAACCCTTATTTTATTCTAAAATCTTGGACAAAGTTTTTACTGAAGCTTAATGACATTACGAACTGTCATTTATAAATGAATAAATAATCTCATTTGACTTTCACAACAATCCACTTAGATATTGCAGAAGAGAGTCTAGTAGAAACTATTAGATGTAAACGATGAAAGTTAAAATCAGAACATAATCGTTATCCTCTGAAAAAATGTTAAAATGTTAAATAAATTGCAAAAGCATTTAGGCTTGCTACCAGCAAACTTTCTAAACTTAACAGGAGACAGTAGGATGTGGTATAATGAACAGAAGGACAGCTTGCTTGAGTCCTGATTGTATTTCTTACTACTGGATTCTTTGGAAAGGGTGACTGTTTTTTCCTTTGTTCTCCCTTCCTCCTACCTTAAAAAAAAAATTTCAGCGTCTTCAGCTGAAGAGTTGCGGGGGAGGGGGAGCTCTAATATCACCTATTCACAGGGTTGTTGGGAAAATAAAAATGCATATAAAAGCACTTTGTAAATGGCATATTTAAGTTTTAGAAGAGCGAACACTGGTAGTTATTACTACTGATATTTTTTTTTCAGAAATATTCCCAATTTTTACCTGATTTAAAAATTATGTTGGTAATCAGTTGGGGTAATTGTTTAACCTGTATGGTTTTCCATGATATACACTGGATAATCAGTAACTATTTGTTGATTTCCAGTTAGTTTTTCAGGAATCTATTATTTTGTACACTAATACCAGTTCTGCTCGCTGATACACCACTGGCTGTCAGTAAACATCGCATTCAGAGCATTCTTGTAATCGGAAGATATCGGGTGCAAATGAACTCTGAGCTCTGGCAAGATCTGCAGTATATAAGGCATTCAGGAGACAACTCACCTGCTCCACACTTTGAAACAACCAGATTCACAAGGGTTCTCTGCTTACCTCGCAGCCTCATCTCTCTCCACTTTCTTCCCCTCAACTCCTCTATCCCCAGCGCACAGAACTACTACCCTAACTACTCAACACAATCTCATTTTTGGATTTTTTCCATCTGTTTACCTAGGCACTCTTCATTTGTAACATCAACTCTTCAGGTCATCTCATGAAAGCCTTCCCACACCCCGTTTGTACGCCTGTCAAGAACTCCTTGTGGTCATTTTAGCACATTGTATTTAAATTGTTTACTTGTCTGTCTTCTTCAGACCGTGAACTCTGAGAAGGCAGGGTTCACGTCTACCTTGTATCCCTCGCATTCTAGTATGGTCTTCACACATTGTGTTTTTTCAATAAATATTTCTTGATTGAATAATGTGAGTGACCCAGAGCTTTAGTAAACAGATAATGCTCTTCCAACCATTAGTCTTGGTTTTTTGATAGTTCACTAGGGCTAGATGCTCGGATTGATACATTTTCACTCCATTAGGCTGACAGTCCTTAGACCCAGGCAAGCAGGTAGGAACTCATTTGTCTGAATGATCTGACTTCTCGGCAGAACCACAGCCGAGTTCGCGTGGAGTCGAATGGCGTGGGCTTGTGTGACAGAATCACAAGCAACTGTTATGCTCTCTAGGCAGAGAGCTGGAAAGAGGACCTTCAAGGGCCACCGGGATCCCTGGAAAGATGAAGGATTCGTCTCAACATGGCCTGGGGCAGCGCTCTACACACACTACCACCTCCAGCGCGCCAAGGCGTTAGTCCCACCCCATCCCATTTGGCTCCACCCACAAGGCGCGCCCGGGTTACTAACCCTAGCCGCCAGGGTGAGCGACGCGTTCCTAAGCCCCGCCTCCACGGTGAGGGCGCGCTCCCCCTCCCAGCTCTGCCTAAGCAGTTCCGTTAGCAGCGGGAGGAAAAACCGTCCTTCGGGTCCCCGCCTCTTCACTCCCAACGCTTTACTCCCTACTCCCCCTGCAATCACTACACTGCCAGCTACGGAGGCCCTTAAAGTACAAATATCCCCCAGGTCCTGGCGTATCCTGATAGGTTTTGTCCTTGTTCCTCCATTCGGTCCTAAGGGCCTGCGTTCATTTTGTGTCAGGAATCAGGCTTGTGAGTTTCTTCCGGCGGCAGGAACTCCAGCGCTCTTTACGGAAGTAAAAGCTGGATTTTTTTTTTTTTTTTTTTGACTCTGAGGCCGCCCGCATTCCTTCCCTCCCACCTCGCGGAATTGTGGCGGGAGGGGGAGGAGAAAGTCAAGGCGCCTGCGCGGAGAGGCCGCTTTCCATCCGGGTCTCTGTCCGTGCGGTGCAGCAGGTCGGTAGGCGGGAAATGGCGACTGGCTGAAGGAGCTGGTTCTGTTGCTGCTGCGGGCTAAGCGGGAAAGACACCACACATTGCGCAGTCGGGACCATCGCCGGAGCCTGAGGACACTTTCCTGTCGTCACAGTTAGGTAATCCCCCTCGTCCAGACACTGCCGCTGCTTCCAACCTTAGTCCTCCTCCTCTTCCAGGGCCGTCTGCCGGGGTCTCCTCCCCTTCTCAACCGGGTTCTCCAGCGGCTCCGGCGCCTTGGTAGGCATGCACTATTGGCGCCTTATGAGTGCGCCGTGTGGAGCCGCTCTTCTCTGGACTTTCCCCTGGGAACAGAAAGGGAGCTCACTTCCCGCCAGCTTCAGCTTCTAGGCTGCGGCCTGTGTTGTGATTTCTGGGGTTAGATTTCACTTTGCTACCCACCCCCACCCCGATCTCACGTTCCTAGTCCCAAACCTTGTGGTCCCTCCGGGTAATTGGGTTAGATCAGCTTTTCTAACCTTGGCCCACCTCATGTTTTCGGTATTTCGTTCTTTGTAGTAGGGTGCTTTTAGGGGGGCGTTGCTCTATCTCAGTTTTTATAAACATTTTTTGAGGATCTGGAATTAGAGATTTCACTGAGTTCTGTTTATCTTCTGTACTGTTAAAATGTTGAGTTGACATTGTTACTTTTTCGAATCAAGAGTGATAGTAAAGGACAGCCCATGTGGAAGGCCTGTGGTTTCTGTAGTGGTCAATTAAGGGTGAATCTTATCGCCCGTAGTATTCTACGCTTTCTTTGGGGATTAAATAACTATATGAATGTTTACTTTTGCATTCTTGACTAGAATTCTGTGGTAAATAATTGCATAAGTAAATCGTGTTTATTTACTTCTCACCCTAGTGGTGGCTGGATGTGTGAATGATGTTAAGCACTTTAGAGTACCTTAGGGAAGCCTAAAGAGATACTGCTCGTAAACTGCCCTAAGATCCTGAAATGAAATATACTTAGTAAATGTTCCTCCAAGGCAAGGATTTATCTTTCTAGTGCTAATAAAATGGTACCATGATTACTGCCCAAGATGGGTATACAAATTAGTAACTTGAGTGATAGGTTTATCTTAGTAATTGTCAGATTGTAGATTTTTTTACATAGTCACCCCCATTCTTTGCCAAGTTTTAAATTTTCCTTTGTTGTCCAGCTGTTATCTTTGTAAAAGCAAGGAAACGTCTAGTTGAAGCTAATTTTATCTCCCCCACCTCCACCCCCCCTTTTTTTTTTTTTTTTTTTTTTTTTTTGCGTTGCAGACCAGTTTTCCATAAAGAGAAGTAATAATGACACTGTTGGTGTTTTTCAGAATTTATTTTTCAATCTTGTTGAATTTGCGGCCTTGGTACTTTTTTCCCCCTTACTAGTCAGATTAAGGTTTTAAAACGTGGTTCATAATGCATATCAGTCGATATTTTGATTCACAGGTTTTCAGTTCTCTAGGTTCAGTTTAGAAGACTTCATTAATGTTAGCATATTAGGGTTAAATTTTAGTGATAAACAAGAATACACCAACATCATTATAGTTGTCATTTGGTAGATTCCCTCCAAGGTCATAAAGAAAGTCAAGGCAAAAGTAGCTCTTATGTGAAGCAGTCTTTTAGGATTGAATTGAACCTCATACTTGTCTTCTAGGACCAAAAGGGAATGGGAAGTGGAGGTGAGGGCATAGTGGATGCTTGCTGAACCTATTTGTTTCAAAAAATAGGGCCATTATGTGTTTAAAAGAATGTAAAATAATTGGACTCGTGTAGGCGTCATCTCTGGTTTAATGACCTTTTTGGATAGTTTATAAAGCATTAATGTTTTTAATAAAATTTGGCTTTCAGATGGCTGGGTGAGCATTGTATGTAGATTTTGTCTTCAAGAAATCTCTCAAATTGTTTAAATTCTACATTCATTCAGTATCTGTGCTCTTTTCATACTCTTATCAGTACAGCTTGAAAGGATGTAAAAGCTATAAGGATGTAAAAGCTATAAGTGTAAAAATCTCTGTAGTCTTGTAGCTATATAGAAATTCCAAATAGGATTGTATAGAAAAACTGAATAGGATTGGTGTGTCTTATAATATTCCATTCTACATAGTGTCTCTTGGGAATTTCATTTGAGCTAGTAATTTATTCTTTTCCACTGTTAAGAAATTAAGAAGTGGGGGTGTTTTCTGTCTCCCAAATTTATCTATTCTATGTTTGAGATTTCTGGTCAAGAGGTTTCTTCACAAGATTATTATAGAAGAAAATCCATACAATTCTGGTTTCTAAATTGTTGTTTAGAAAGATGTACTAGGCTCTAGACTTGTAACTGTAAAATTAATTGCAGATTGAATGAAATGGTATTAAATTATTTCAGTCATAGGAGAATGTACTTTGGGTTAAAGCAATAAAGAACAAAGTGATTTGTCAGAATTTGAAGTAGACAGTCTGCAATTTTATTTGTAATTTACCAGGTTGTTGTGAAAAGCATAAAGTAGAAAAGACACTTTAAGTCAGAAGTGTCAAATGTTCTGAGAGACCTCATGTATGGTGTACTAAGGTAATTATTCTGGGTAGGTTAAAAAGTTACCTAACCATTTTAGGGGTGCCTTTCTGACTCATTTAGTAACACATGTGACTTGATCTTGGGATCCTGAGTTCTAGCCTCATGTTGGGGGTAGATAGAGATTACTTAAAAAAAAAAAAAAGTTACCTGACCATTTTTAACTGGATTAGCTATGGGGGGTCATTTGCTATACTTTGAAGATGAGAAGATTTGGGGCCCCTGGGTGGCTCAGTCAGTTGAGCATCTGACTTCGCCTCAGGTCATGGTCTCGCTGTCCATGGGTTCAAGTCCTGTGTTGGGCTCTGTGCTGACAGCTCAGAGCCTGGAGCCTTCTTGGGATTCTGTATCTCCTTCTCTCTCTGCCCCTCCCCTGCTCATGCTCTGTCTCTGTCTCTCTCTCTCTCTTTCTCTTTCTCTCAAAAATAAGTAAACATTAAAAAAAAGAGAGAAACACTTAGATACATGAAAAGAAGATGAGAAGATTTAACAGATATGGAGCTTATGATAAAACCATACAATTAACAGTTTTAGTTTTTACTTACTTGACATTTGTGAGGCACCTATCTAAGCCAGATCTATATTCACTACTGGTTGTATGACTACATTAAACTTCAGGTCATCTTTTTTTTTTTCTTTTAATGTTTGTTTATTTTTGAGAGAGAGAAAGCATGCGAGCTGGAATGGGTAAAGAGAGGGAAACAGAGAATCCCAAATAGGCTCCAGGCTGTCAACACACAGCCGATGTGGGACTTGAACTCACAAACTGTGAGATCATGACCTGAGCTGAAATCAAGAGTTAGCTGCTTAACTGAGTGAACCTCCCGGGGGCCCCTAATTTTCAGTTTAAACTGTATTAAATTGTAATTGGTTCTACATTACAAATAGGTAGACTAGATGGTTTAATGTGTAGTATAATTTGAGAATTGTTAGTGCCTAATTTTGTGTCTCTCGTGTATTATGAAATTCTTTTTAAATGTTTATTTATTTATTTTGAGAGAGAGAGCCTGTGGGAATGCATGTGGGAGCAGGGAAGGGGCAGAGAGAGAGGGTGAGAGAGAATCCCAGGCAAGCTCTGCACAGTCAGAGCAGAGCCCAAAGCAGGGCTCAATCTCACAAACTGTGAAATCATGACCTGAGCCAAAACCAAGAGTGCCATCCAGGTGCCCCTCTGAAATTCTTTTTAAAATGATGTTTAAAATCACAAATTCTTTGGAAGATAAACTTTAAACTATTGTCTTTTATTGGCAATATTATCTCGTATTAGTTTATCAGATAAACTTGCTGATACCACAAACAGGTGAGGGTTCAGAGGCAGTGCTAAAATGTAGAAGTAAGCTTTTATGTGCTGATCAGGAGAGGTGTGACATAGGAGCACTGACTGTCTAGCAGAGAAAGATATGGTGGGGGTCGAGTCGCAATGAGAAACTTGGGTATCTTGGGGTCCTTAAGGAATCTTGTGAATCTGACAGTAATGAGGGGTAGACTAAGGGTGGTCCAAAGAATGGTAGAACTGTGAGACTAAGTGTGGTCCAAAGAATGGGAGAACTGTAAGGACAAATATGACTTAAAGGTTTGGCCAGTTTCCCTCAGTTAGTATGGTATTTTTAGAAGAGTGAAGGGAAACACTAATATGCCATCGAAAAAAAATAGTATAAAATTTTTACATAGTAAGTCTTAATTTTATTATAAGGTCACAATAGGCCAGTTGAGTATATTTTGGATCCCATATTTTATGGTATTCATAAAGTCTCCTGTATTAATTTAAAGAGACTGTAGGAAAGGAAGTATGTCTAGATTAAACATAAATCATCAGCCGTACTTTGACTTGAGGTTCTAGCAATCAGGTTTTCATAATAGCTATAATAATTTTAGAACAGGAAAATGTGTTTACTACCTTGATTAAAGAAACATAAAACTGTACTATTAGAAGACACCTGAATACTTCAGGAATAATTGAGATTAATATTTAGTAGTAGTTGCATATATAGTTTAGGAAGAATATTTTTCTGTGGACTGAATACTTACATATTAAGAAATTGTTTGAGGGGCGCCTGGGTGGCTCAGTCAGTTGAGTGTCTGACTTTGGCTTGGGTCATGATCTCACAGTTCCTGAGTTTGAGCCCTGTGTCGGGCTCTGTGCTGACAGCTTAGAGCCTGGAGCCTGCTTTGAATTCTGTGTCTCCCTCTCTCTCTGCTCCTCCCCCGCTCATGCTCTCTCTCCTTCAAAAATAAATAAAAACATTTTTTAAAAAATTAAAAAAAAAAAGAAAATAAATTGTTTGGGAAGTTAAAAAGCAGACATGTTGTTAAAAGTAGATAAGGGGAAGATTTTAAGTTTTTATTTATTTATTTTGAGAGAGAGAGATGTGAGGGGGCAGAGAGAAAGGGAGAGAGAGAATCCCAAGCAGGCTCTGCAGTGATAGCGCAGAGCCTGATGTGGCGCCAGAACTGACAAACTTTGAGATCATGACCTCAGCTGAAACCAAGAGTTGGTCACTTAATGGACTGACCCAGGCTTCCCAAGAAAGGGAAAGATTAACACTCCATTAGCATAACTTGGTATTTTAAATTTCTTATGTTGACCAGTTAAAGTAATTTTTAAGTAGGAATTTAAAAGTACACTTTATTAAAAGTGGAGTATATTACTTGTTAAAGAAAAATATCCAGAACACATAAGTATCTTTTTAGTTGAGAAAAAACTATGATTATTTGTTTTAGGAATAATTACTTTCTTCCTGGTAGTCCCCAAATATGTATGATTATCCTGTTGAGTTGAAAATGATTAACCTCTCACTGATCTTAAAAGTACCTGCTTTAGTATTTTTTGTTAAATAAGATAATTAATTATACAGTCCTTTAATTTTCTGAGGTACTGATAAAAATTATTTGAAAAATATTCACAATCACATTTCAAAACTAATGCACTTTTTCCTTATTGGGAGTATGCCATTTTATTTTTTTAGTCATAGCAAACAAGAGTGTACTTCTGTAAGAGAATTATGACTATACCTAGTCTTTGACTATGTATTTATTTATTATTTATTTATTTATTTATTTATTTAAAGGATTTTATTTTAAATTAATCTCTGTACCCACTGTGGGGCTTGAGCTCAAAACTCCAAGATCAAGAGTTGCATGTTCTATGCACTGAGTCAGCCAGGTGCCCCGACTAGTAATTTAAATAGAAATTCACTTGGGGCTCCTGGCTGCCTCGGTCCATACAGCATGTGACTCTTGATCTTGGGGTTGTGAGTTCAAGCCCCATGTTGGAGGTAGAGTTTACTTTAAAAAAAAAAAATTTCACTCTTCGTAAATTCTGTCTTTAGTTTATCTCAATCAAAATGACTAATTTTTTCTTGGTAGGTAGTGTAAGAATAGTAGGGATTATTTCAGATACTGTAAATTTATTTTGGGCAAAGACCTTGGTGTTTACTACATAATTTTAAAGATTTTTAGTTAATAACTATTTTTCCTTCTTGTCAATCTCATTAGCTTTTTATTCCTATAAGTTAATGTTTTCTACAGGTTTCAGATTTCTACTGGCCTGAATAGGTTAATGTAAAATTAATTTTCTTTTTTTTAAATGTTTGTTTATTTTTGAGAGTGCAAGTGGGGGAGGGGCAGAGAGAGAAAGGGAGACAGAGGATCCAAAACAGGCTTTGCGCTGACAGCACAGAGCCCAGAGCCCATTGCGAGGCTTGAACTCAGAAACCATGAGATCATGACCTGAGCTTAAGTCAAACACTTAGCTGACTGAGCCACCCAGATGCCCATAAAATTAATTTTCTTTAAATAAATAGAAGTTTAATCAAAGAGTATAAATAAGTAGTTGTATCTATCCTCTTGCCCAGTTTCGGTGAGAACTAAAATAAAAGCACTTTTAGGAAAATTCTGCTAAGTTTAAGTTCATTTCTTTTATCGTCAAGTTTCTTTGTTAATGTGTTTAAAAAGTACATTGTAACTTGTATATATACAGGTGACCCAGCAAATTAAAAAAAACAAAAATGCTGGAATATATACATACACACACACACACACACACACACATATATATATATATATACATATATATTTTTTAGAAAGGATAGTAATATGAAAAATAATAGACTGGAGTGACAAGTATCGTATGTGCTTTTTGAGGAAAAAGAAAAGTTTCTCATGAGTATTATGGTACTCAGTTCTTAAGAATTCATAAATTATATGTTTGCTAACACCTTGTGTTATAAAGTGTTATTGATAAGAATTTCTTTCATACCATGTAGTAAAATGCTCTTTTTACAAGATGTTTAAATTATATTTATTGAAGGTAGTTAAAATTAAAAGTCTCCAAATTATTGTTCTATTAAAGCTTAGGTTAAAGAAATACAAAAATGCCCTCAGCAGGACATACTACCTCATTCTGTCCATAACAAATACTGATTTTGTCCTAATGTTATTTCTACTGAAGACATAAAAAGGTTTTAAGTTGGGGTACTGCTAGTAGTATTTCAAAACCTTATATCTGAATGGTTGTGCCTTAATAAGTATTTTCAGTGATTAACAAACTGAATAATGCACTCTTTAAAAAGTCAGAGTTCATATTTTCATAGTGTTATTTATAGTCATCAATTTAACAATCTACATATTTTGTTTCTCTAGAGAAAAATAATTGATCATAGATTTAGAAAAAGCATTCTTCATTGTTGTTCATCGAAGAAAATTTTGCAAGGAAAGAACCTCATCTGCTGGGTTTTTTTTGTATATTCCCTATATTTTGACAAATGCTTTTGATTATAAGTTTATTATGTTTAGTAGCTTCTGAAGAATCTTATAATGTTAGCTAGTAAAAAAAGACAAAGTCATACATCAAAAATAGTAATAACCCCAAAATGACCACCTATCTTTATCACACTTTTTGGAGAAGGATTTGATGAAAACTCTTCTTGTATTGGAATTGATGCTTATGTAATACTCCTCTACTAAGTTCTTCTGCCCTAGTTGACTTTTGACTTTTATTAGATGATAAGTGGGAGGGACAGAGAAATCTCTTCCTTCTCTGAAGTCATTTAATGAAGGCTTAGGGAAGTCGTGGAGATTAAAGTGGACAGTTGCAGTACCTGAAGTTGTTGATTTCAGATTAGTCAGGCTAGAAATATAGATAGGAAAAACAGATGCTGACACTTTTGGAAATGTCATTTGGTATTAATGAAGGCAGTGATTTTTAGCTTTTTTTCTCATTAATATAAATTTTAATATAAATCCAGTAGTGATACTATTTGTAATAGTATAAATTAACAAACTCATAGAAATCTAGAGCTAGAGGAGACCAAAGGGCCATCTAGTCCAGTAAAGTCTTTGTTTTATTAATGATGAGCCATTCTGAAGACTTTTTAACATGTAGTAAGTGTTTGTCTTAAATTCTTAATTAGGGTGCTATGGGATGAGTTGTATGTGATAGGATGAAAACAGCTCAGCTGAATTAATGACTCATTTCCCATTTTGGCACCTTTTTTTTTTTTTAAGGTAAAATTTACATATAGTGAAATGCACAGATCTAATGTCCAGTAATTTCTGCTGTTGAGGAAATGAAATGCTAGAATGATTGCATGACTTAATCAGTGTCTGATCAGTGTCGCCGCTAACTGATAGATTCAGGACTGGTACCTCCCTGTTATTCCTTAAATAACTCCCTCGGGAGGCTACTCTGGAACCTTGTATGCATATATTCTTTATATAGCCAACTTACAATTTATATGTATCTAAATTTTAATGGGAAAACCCAGACTTTGTTTCCTTTAAAGTTTGATTTGTAATCTTTTTACAGTTGTCTTTATTTATTACTCACTTTTGTTTCCCTCTTCTCTGCTTCATTCAGCAAATACTTGTTTAAAGGATGTACATCAGGGTGGTCCTAGAAAATTCGTTAAGAATCCTTTATATGCAGTGTGCTATTTTGTTGTTTTGATAGAAATTTGTGCACTCAAGACCTCATTAGCAAATTATTAGCTGAGTTTATGCTTGTAGCATTATTATAATCTTGTTAGCACAAGATAATCTGTAACCATAATTGTTTGCTTCAGATATTGCTTGGAATCAGGGATTTTGTGAAGAGGAAGGAAATCTTATGAGGAAGGAACATTTTTAGTTTTATTTATAGGCCCCTTTTTGTGAGCAAGAATTGATTGCTGCAGTGAGGGTTGTTTGTGTTTCAGTGACATAGTTTTTTCCCATTTTCTAATCTCTGGTCTCTGAGGAAAATGAGAAAAATTTATGGTTCAGTTCAACATAGATTGAGTTATCTTATGTGCCAGGTTATTGTTACAGATTAGATTTCTGCCTTCAAGACTCTTACAGTCTAGTGCAGTTAAAGATATAAATTATTTCAGTAGGATTTGTTAAGAGCTTAGATACAGATAATATAGGTTTACATCAACTTGGGGATGTGGAGGCGGTTACTTAACTTACTGGGGTGCAAGATACTTGGGCTGAGCTTTCAGTGATGAAGATAAGAATTAGTTGAAAGAAAAGAATGTTTGAGGTAAAGAGAAAAGCAGAAGTAGATACAGCATAGTGTGGGCAGGAAACTATTATTATTGGAGTGCAAAGAGAGAGGCAGCAAATAGCAATGAAAAAAGACTTAGATCATGTAGGGTTTTATACTAGAGTCTAGTCTTTATTTTGAAGGCAGTTAATGAGAAGGAACAGGCAGATTTGTGGAGTGGGGAGGATGGATTTAAAGGGGACAAGACTAAGAACTGTTTTAGAGGTGAAGTCATCAGGGTGTGTTGATTGTAGGGAACAAGGAGGAATGACTAGGATATGTAGGGTGGTTTCTGGTTTGGTTGATGGGGTAGACGGTGGGAACATGATCAAGAAGATAATAAGAGGAGCGGCTGGCAGGGTCACTCGGTAGAGTGTGTGGTTCTTGATCTTGGGGTTGTGAGTTTGAGCCCCATATTGGGTAAAGAAATTGCTTAAATTAATAAACTTAAAAAAAAAGAATATAGTAGGAAATAATACAGTAGGAAGAGTAGGTTTGGGTGTGACAGTGGGATGGGAATGTGGGTGAGAAAGAGTTCATTTTGGGGTAAGTTGAATTTGAGGTGCCAAGTGAAAGTGATGAGAAGGCTGTTAGATGTGAGTCTGAAATTTAGAGGTGGTAGAGAAACTAGCAGAATTAATTTCGCAATTGATAATGAGCATTTGAAAGAGATTTTCTCCCCACCCTCCACTACTTTCCCAATCCTTTTAGTTGGCCTGCAGGTAAATAGAAAGCAAACTTCATTGCCCAGTTTTAGATTGCTGAGCAGTCAGCTCTTTCTATTCCTGAAATGAGGTCTGGTTTAAATGTTGAAAAAAGTTGAAATGTTTTACTTTATATATTTCCCCCCTTGTAGTGTCATGAGTTCGTAGGCTTAAAAATGTCATTGCCCCCATTGTTAGGTTTGTTTTATGATGTAATCTAACTAAATTGTATCATTTTCATTCATTAGATCCATTTCCCTAGTGTACTCATTTCCGAGTCTTTACTTGTTTTATTCTGTTCTATTGATAACAGAAAAGGGCTTATCTAGTAATGGAGTTCCTGGAGAACCTAGAGGATATGTTAAATTCTAACATAAGTAGAATTACCAAGAAGAGGAAGTATATGCATGTTTAAAATTTTTCCTTTATATTTTAAGTGATAGTATTAGATTATTGCAGATGTTGTATAGGCAATTTCTGACCTGTACTTGGCCCAGTTGTTATTAGGGTAATGCTGACCTCAAAATGAGTTGGGAAGTGTGTTCCCTTCTATTTTCTAAAAGTTTGTGTAGATTTGGTGTTTTGTTTTTGTTTTAAATGATTTCTTTTTTTTTCAAGTTTATATATTTTGAGAGCGTGCATGTGCATGCACGAGAGGGAGAGAGGCAGAGAGAGAGGGAGAGAGAGGATCATGAACTGTGAGATCATGACCTGAGCGGAAATCAGGAGTTGGACACTTAAGTGACTGAGCCACCCAGGCACTTCTGTTTTAATGTTTTGTTTTAAATGTTTGGTACGATTTTCCAGTGAAGTCATCTGGACCCCTGTGTTGGAGGCTTTTCCTACAATTTCAATTTTTAAAAATAGTTGTAGGACTGATCAGGTTACCTATTCTTCTGTGAGCTTTGGTGGCTCAGTTTTTGAGGAGTTTGACCATTTCGTGTAAATTGTTGAATATATGGGCATAAAGTTGTTATATTCCATTATTGTTCATATAATGTCTGTGGGATGTGTAGGGATTTCACTTTTCATTCCAGATGTTTGTAATTTGTGTCTTCCTTTTTTCCCCTCAGTCTTACTAGAGGCTTATCAATTTACTGATCTTTTCTAAATCAACTTTTGGTTTCATTGAGTTTTCTGTTTTTGACCTCATTGATCTTTGGTTCTGTTGAATGCTTTGTCTTGACAGTGGGTTGAATTTTCTTTTTTTGTGTGTCTTTCAATATTTTATCAAATGCTAGATATCATGAACACAACAGTTAAAGACTGAGTAGATAGTATATATACCTGGAAAATTGTGTACCTGGATTTTTAGTGTAGGAAGTCCAGTTGATCTAAGTTTCAGTTTTGTTGTAACAAAAGAATTTTTTTTTCTTTGTGAAGAATATTTTAAGTGCACCATTAATTGCAAACTTCTCTAGTGTTATTTGTGCTTAAGCTAGAAATTTAAGCATGAGAAAGTATTTCTCAGTTTTCCTGATGACTTTCAGTTTTTGGCTTTCCTTGTGCACCTGTTTGTGTTCCTTTGTAGATTCTCCTCTCTTCCAGTGGTAGATTACAGTTGTGTTAATCTGTGCTTGTTAGGTGTGCTCTTTCGAAGGGATACATGTACGCCAATGTTTATAGCAGCACTATCAACAATAGCCAAATTATGGAAAGATCCCACATGTCCACTGATGGATGAATGGATAAAGGTATGTGTGTATATGTGTGTGTATATATGCATATGTTATATATGTGTGTGTGTGTGTGTGTATGTATACGTGTGTGTGTGTGCGTGTGTATGTACGTATATATATATATATACATATATGTGTGTGTGTATATATATATATATATATATATATATATATATAAAATGGAGTATTACTTGGCAATCAAAAAGAATGAAATCTTGGGTCACCTGGGAGGCTCGGTTAAGCATCCGACTTCAGTTCAGGTCATGATCTTACGGTCAGTGGGCTCAAGCCCCGCATCAGGCTCTGTGCTGACAGCTCAGAGCCTGGAACCTGCTTCAGATTCTGTGTCTCCCTTCTCTCTTTGCCCCTCCCCTTGCACCTTCTCTTTCTCAAAAATAAGCATTAAAATTTTTTTAATAAAAAATAAATTAAAAAAAGGATACTATCAACAGTGAAAAGGCAACCTGTGGAATGAGAGAAAATATGTGCAAGTCATATATCTCATATGGGTTTAATATTCAGAATATATTTTAAAACTCCTGCAACAACAAAAAAAATCAAACAACCCAGTTCAAAAACAGGTAAAAGACATTTCTCCAAAGAAGATATACAAAAAAGCACATCAAATAATGCTCAACATCACTAATCGTTAGTAAAATGCAGACCAAAACCACAGTGAGGTACCTCTTCACACCACTATGATAGCCATTATCAAAAAACAGAAAATAAGACTTGTCATCAGGGATATGAAGAAACTGGAACCCTTGGTACACTGCCGATAAGAATGCAAAATGGTGCAGCCACTGTGGAAAATACTGTTGGCAGTTCCTTAAAAATTTAAACATAGAATTACCATATGATCTAGCAATTCTTCTAGGTAGTTCTAAAGAACTGAAAGCAGGAACACAAACAGATATTTGCATAGCCATATTCACAGCACCATTATCCACAACAGCCAAAAGGTTTCGGAAGCATAAGTGTCTATTGACAGAAGAGTGTATAAACAAAATGTGGTAGAAATATACAATGGAATGTCATTCAGCCCTAAAGAAGAAGGAAATTCTATAATATGCTACAACATGGATGAAACTTGACATTACACTAAGGAAAATAAATCAGTCATGAAGGGACAAATATTATATGATTTCACTTATACCTACTCAAATTAAGTACCTTATGTACCTATGTACTTGTGTACTTTGTATAAATCTGGTTTTTCCAGACCTTTCATAACAGGAATTGGAATGGAACGATAAGTAGGATTGGGATAAAGAGAGGTTTGGGGAAAAGATAACAAAAACCATAGAGGAAGGCCTAACCATAAGATAGTTTTGGGAGAACCACAATGTTTAGGAAAGAGGAAAAAAATCTGCTCTTCTGGTCCTGCATTTCATCCGGTGCCTCCACCTTCCACCCTGTGCTGGCTGTGGGTGCATGATCGCTGCATTCCAGCATCTTCCATCATCGCACAGCCCTTGGGGCACCCAGGCCCACAATGTTGGGCCCCAACAGGGACCTGGGCATGCCAGTGGAGGCAAGGGTGGAAGGTGAAGATGATGACTTCAGGGAGGTAGAATATGCTACCATCGACTCCATGTTGGACCAGATCAACTCCTGTCTTGACCACCTGGTGAAGAACAACCACCTCCACACCCACTTCCAGGAGACTCCAACCGGCAGACACACTGTGAGTTCCAGCAGCAGCTCAGAGAGGCCCCTGGCAATGCCAGTCTGTAGACTCTAGAAAACCCTAACCAGCCCTAACCCTGCCTCCCTGGGTGAGGCTCTGACCTAGGCATTCACCACCTGGCTTAGATACCTTTTCAAGGGCTGGCCTACAGGTCCCCTGATAGACCTGCCTGCCTGGACCACCTTTCTGGTACTCCCCTTGGCATGCAGGGGCCAGCCCTCACCCACCTTGTCTGCCTGCCCAATTTTAGGGCACTTTCCACTCTGCCCAGGCCTTGAATATCCATCCTAATTGGGTCTCCAACAATAACAAAACAAAAACCAAAAAGGAGAAAATCTAGGACCCATTGGGGAATTATTCTCTTTACTATCAGCCTAGCCAATTTGAACCCTTTCCTTTGGTCTAAACCAAGGAAGAGGCAAGGGAGTTTATCCCAAGCAACCTGAGCACAAACAAGTCATGGAATTACAAATTGCAGCTTTAGATCAGAAAGGAAAGCTCCTCTAATTGTAGAGTTTTACCTAAAGATCCACTTTTATACATTAATTGGGTTCTGCCTACACAACAGAAAGCTGGAAAAAAAATGCTTCTACAAGCCTAACAACAATTAAAAAAATGGGATAAACTACAAATCTGAACTTCTCTTGAACCTATCAGAGAGCTGAGGACTTAGGGCAACCAAACAAATATCCAAGAATAGGAAAGCCTTTCCTAAGAGAGACAGGATATAAGCACTGGCTCACCTATGGCAGAGCAAGGGAAGAGCCATAAAAACATAAAAAAAAAAATCATGTAAAATTGTTAATAAACTCCTTAAAATTAAGGCAAAGTAGGCTAGCACAGAATGCAGTATTCCTGGAAGCTATAGACACAATGGAAGTGTATCTTTGCCACAGACTTCCACCAGGTGCTCACAATATGGGAACACATGAGTAGAAAGAACCTTCCTCTGCGGTGCAGAGCTAAAGAGGGGAGCAGCTTGTACCTGGGAAAAAAATATCAAAGCCTCAACCAGATCTTTTTCCCCCAAGGAAAGAAAATTTTAAAGCCAGGGGAGGGGCAGGTCCAGTAACCTTCAGGGCATAAGTGAAGACATGATTAAGGAGGAGGGTAAAGTCTAAGAAAAACCCGTCTACCACTAATGGGTGGGGCAGGAAACAGTTTGGGGCAGAGAGATCTTAATACTACTGTCTTCAGAGATCTCCTACCCTTAAGGCAAGGCTCAGGGAACTCTTTCCAAACAAGACCTGAAAAGCTGCGAGCCTAATTTGGCACTGAGAGGCAATCACTGACAGAGCCCCACTCCTGATGCCCAGAAACACAGGGCCTGTCCTACATTGTGACTACACCAGAACAACACCAGGCTAACAAGCACAGATTTTTTTTTCCTTTCTCTTTATTGATTTTTTTTAAAAATTTACATCCAAGTTAGTTAGCATACAGTGCAACAATGATTTCAGGAATAGATTCCTTAATGTCTCTTACCCTTTTAGCCCATCCCCCCCTCCCACAACCCCTCCAGTAACCGTCTATTTGTTCTCCATATTTAAGAGTCTCATATGTTTTGTCCCCCTCCCTGTTTTTATATTATTTTTGCTTCCCTTCCCCTATGTTCATCTGTTTTGTATCTTAAAGTCCTCATACGAGTGAAGTCATATGATATTTCTCTAATTTAGCTTAGCATAATACCCTCTAGTTTCATCCATGTAGTTGCAAATGGCAAGATTTCATTCTTTTTTTAAAATTTTTTTAACGTTTATTCCTTTTTGAGAGACAGAGATAGAGCGCGAGTGGGGGAGGAGCAGAGAGAGAGGGAGACACAGAATCTGAAACAGGCTCCAGGCTCCAGACTATCAGTACAGAGCCTGGACAGGGCTCGAACTCAAGAAACATGAGGTCATGATCTGAGCCGAAGTCGGACACTTAACCAACTGAGCCACCCAGGTGCCCTGATAGTGTCCTTTATTGCAGAAAAGTTTTTAACTTAAGTGTAGTCCGGTTTATCTTTTCTTTTTCCTTTTGTTGCCTGTCCTTTTGTGTCATATCCAAGAAATTATTGTCAAACCCAATGTCATGAGCTTTCTCCCTATGTTTTCTTCTAAGAGTTGTATAGTTTTAGCTCTTAAGGTCTTTGATCCGTTTTGGGTTTGTTTTTATATATGGTGTAAGGTAAGGGTCCAACTTCATTTTTTGCTTTTGGATATCCAGTTTTCCCAGCACTAGAGACATATGGTTTTAATATGAGTACAGATAGGTTTGGTGTAGAAATAGGGAATATAGTTTTCCACACGGTTGATATAATGGTTTAGAGTCTAGATTTTTCTATCCAATTATATTATGGGTAAAAGTATGCCATAGGAGCTGCCCTGGAACTGTAACCCGCATTTGTAACACTATTTCTATGAGAAGTTGTATTTTGAGCTCCCAACTGCCAGTTTGTAAACACAGCTGTTTGTAAGTTAACCCTATTTTAAGGCTTTGTATAGACAGGGGTTCATTCAGCGGGAAAATCACTTGTGAATGACTATGTATTTAGAAAAGAGCAGAAGTAAAAACAAACTTTAGAGGGTAATGGGAAATTAGAATTTTTAGTGGCTTTTTAATTAGTTTTTTGTTGGCGATAAATATACTATTTTTACATTGCCGGTTATTTTTATTGAAATTACCTGGAAATTGTTCCTTAAAACACTTCTGCTGTGTTTTCCACCTCATTTTCTTCCATCATAAGATGGAAGTAATGGATACTACTTTATGATGTTGAAAGATTAAGTGAAACAATGTATTAAAAACCACTTAGGACAGTGCCTTGGACGGAGCAGTTAATAAAGGAAAGCTATTGGTTAATATATCACTTTAACCTTTTCCATGTTCAGATACATGTAGTTAGATAGGAACTTTATTTTTGAAAAGGATGGGTTAAGGATTGGTTTTCTGGAGCACACAGGAAACTTACTAGAAAACCAACACAGTACTTTTTTAGGCAGTGTTTTGGTAGTGTGCTTGTTTGAATTATGTTTCAATATTCAGGTAAGCATAGACATTTGAGCCTTTATTTTAGGATTTTAGTAATCTGCAAGAAATGCGAAGAGATTAAATTAGCAAATATTTATTGAGATCCTTGGAAATACAAATTGTTTTTGAAGTAAATATAGTTCCATTATATTGGAGTTGGAACAAATCATGTAAATACCTAACTTTTCTAAATTAAGCCATAATTGGCAAACTAAAAAAGTTATATAATATTTGTTTTTAAGTATTAAAATGAAAAAAATATTCAAGCTTTGGGTTTAAAACAAGGAAAATTATGCTTAACCAAATTGCAAGAGTTAAATTCTTTTTAGAAATTCTGCATATTGGGGCGCCTGGGTGGCTCACTTGGTTAAGTGTCTCACTCTTGATTTTGGCTCAGGTCGTGATCTCATGGGTTGTGGGTTTGAGCCCTGCATCAGGCTCTGTGCTGACAACATTTAGCCTGCTTGGGATTCTTTCTCCCTTCTCTGCCCCTCCCCTGCTTGTGTGCACTAGCGCACGTGCTCTCTTTCTTAAAATAAACTTAAAAAAGAAAATAACTTTTTTATTAAATAAGGGAATTGATGTTATATATTTGCAGGTTTTATTCGGCTCACTTTAAAAGTTCTTTTTGTTTAGAATTCATTTAACATTTTGAAATACTTGCAGTAGGAAGTATTGAGCTTCATGTCTCCTTAAGTTATTTGAGCACAATATAGGTTACCTTTAAACAGAAAAACTATCTGAAAGATTTCTGCTTTGGTTGGGGAGGTTGAACTAGAGTTCTTTTCAACTTCAGTACTTTGATTCTTTATTATTATTATTATTATTATTATTTATTTGAGAGAGAGAGAGCATACATGCTCGTGCACAAGTGGGGGAAGGGCAGAGAGCAAGAGGAGAGAGAATCCAAAGCAGTTTCTGTGCCATCAGTGCAGAGCCTGTTGTGGGTGGGGCTCGAACTCACAAACTGTGAGATCATCTGAGCCGAGAGTCGACACTTAACCAGTTGTGCCACCCAGGTGCCCCAGTATTTTAATTCTTAAAAACAAAGACAAAAAAACAAGGAAGGGGCGCCTGGGTGGCTCAGTTGGTTAGGCATCTGACTTCGGCTAAGGTCATGATCTCACAGTTCATGGTTTTGAGCCCTGTGTTGGGCTCTGTGCGGCCAGCCCAGGGCCTGGAGCCTGCTTTGCATATTGTGTCTCCCTCTCTCTCTGCCCCTCCCCTGCTCTTGCTCTGTCTCTCAAAAATAAATAAATGTAAAGAAGGAAAATTTAAAAAAAAATTTTTTTTTAATGAGGAAAGGGCATGCATAGGCATTTAACCAAATGGGAACTAGAGGTAGCCTATAAATATAATTAAAACATTTGATTTTACCTGTCATGACTACAGTTTAAAGTCATTTTTACTTTTGGGGCACCTGGGTGGCTCGGTCAGTTGAGTGTCCAACTCTTGATTTTGACTGAGGTCATGCATCCCAGGGTTATGGGATTGAGCCCCACATTGGGCTCCACACTGAGCATGGAGTCTGCTTAAGATTCTCTCTCCCTGTCTCCCGCTGCCCCTCTCCCCCCTTAAATTAAAAAAAAAATCATTTTTTTCAATTATCAAACATTTTAAAAATTAAAAAGAAATTCTGATGTGCAGGATTCAGTATGTGGATAGCTTGCTTGGCCCTCTTTAGTCCCTGTTGTGCATGTGTGCTGCCTCAGCCAGGAATGTGGTTGGCGCAACAACCCCTGCATCTGCAGGCTTTTAGAGCTGTTGGCCTCCTAGTTCACCTGCTACAGAAATTATTACTTATACCAGAAATGTCACTTATACTGATGATACCATTGAGTGTGGTCATTGTCCGACTGCTGTAAACCATCAGTCTCTTTTTATGGTGACCTCAAAGTTGACATTCCTCTCAGCCTGACAAACCATCTGAGCTTGCAGGTGGAGTAGGGAGTAGGGGAGTAGAGCAGTCCCAGACAGGAATGACACGGACTCCTAACGTTCTTACCCAAAGTTGAGCAGTTTTATAAGGATTCATAGATTGTTATATGCCTTTGGTTTATTTCTAGAGTAGTGAAGTGATGGTTTTTGTTATTTTGTCTAACTGAATGGTTGCTTTTTGTGGAGATTTATTCACCTCTTAAGCTGGACATAGTCAGAATTCTGGGGATTTAACTTCCTCTATATCTGTCTTCTTGTTCTATACTGTTCTAGGTTTCTGAGGACCCAGTAGATGATAGACCTGGAATTAGAAATCTAAATAATTTTATCTCATGACAGACTCACAATAGCCATGCCAGTGCTATTACCGTATGCATGATTTTTGAAGCCGTATATGCACTTTTTGCTGTGTTCTTCACATTCATCCCTTACTTAAAAATTTTTTTTTCTTTGATGTTTATTTATTTTTGAGAAAGAGACAGAATGTGAGTGGGAGAGGGGCAGAGGGAGAGGGACACACAGAATCCGAAGCAGGCTCCAGCACAGAGCCTGATGCAGGGCTTGAACTGAGGAACTGTGAGATCATGACCTGAGCCGAAGGTGGTCGCTTAACTGACTGAGACAGCTGCCCTCATCCCTCACTTTTAAATTTTAAATAGTTAAGTATGTTTACATTGTCAGGGAATATACACACTCTAC
Source organism: Lynx rufus (assembly GCF_022079265.1). NCBI lineage: Eukaryota > Metazoa > Chordata > Mammalia > Carnivora > Felidae > Lynx > Lynx rufus. Next base: position 30,491,899 of record NW_025814827.1, on the reverse strand, counting down.
TGTCTTCCTTTTAACCTTCATTTTGGTTTTTGCTGTATGAGTAACTAACTCCATGTTGTATGTTTGATATTCACCATCAGTTCTAATGCAATATCTGTACTCAGTTTGGTTTTCTCAAATGCTCTGTTAGATTTTTTTAGAAAGGCCACAGTATTCCCAGAGTTTTTGCTCATTGACAATAGTTGGTGGCCAGTATTCTTGTTATTTTTGTTGGATATAAAATCCTTGGTTTACTTACATGGTCTTTTCTTGATTATTTTATTTTAAATATGTAACTCCATTTTTCGTCTGGCATGAAGTGTTGCTGTTGAAAAATTGAGAGTAGTTTAATTTTTTTTTTCCATTATAAAGTCACTTAGTACATGTCTAGATCGGGAATATGCAAACTGTTGCCCGTGGGCTGACTGCCTGTGTAAACACAGTTTTATTGTACACAGCCATGCTCATTTACTTACATATTGTCTTTGGATGCTTTTGCTAAACACTGCCATAGACAATATTGAAACCAATGAGCATGGTTCCAGACACTGATATTTGAGTTTCATTTAACTTATACCCTGTGATCTGCAAGCCTAAAACATTTACTGCGTGGTTCTATAAGAAAAAGTTGGCCTGTATCTGGCTTAGATGCCCAAAGGAGGATTTTTTTTCCGCATTTAAAATTAAAGTTCAGCAAAGTTCTAGTAATTCATACCAGACTGTGTTTTCATATTTGCTTTTCTCAGGCCTGTTTCTTTCAATGCAGAGTTTCAAACTTTTCCTATTTCTGGAAATTTCTCTTGTTTTTGAGTATCTGATCTATTTTCAGTATTTACCAGTTTCTCTTGAATCTTCATTTGTTTTTTAAGACTTTTTTTTTTTCATTTTTTTTTCAAAAAATTTTTTTAACGTTTATTTATTTTTGAGACAGAGACAGAGCATTAACAGGGGAGGGTCAGAGAGAGGGAGACACAGAATCTGAAACAGGCTCCAGGCTCTGAGCGGTCAGCACAGAGCCCGACGCGGGGCTTGAACTCACTGACCGAGAGATCATGACCTGAGCCGAAGTCGGCCGCTTAACCGACTGAGCCACCCAGGCGCCCCTAAGACTTTTATTTATTTTTTTTATTTATTTATTTTTTCAACGTTTATTTATTTTTGGGACAGAGAGAGACAGAGCATGAACGGGGGAGGGGCAGAGAGAGGGAGACACAGAATCGGAAACAGGCTCCAGGCTCTGAGCCATCAGCCCAGAGCCTGACGCGGGGCTCGAACTCACAGACCGCGAGATCGTGACCTGGCTGAAGTCGGACGCTCAACCGACTGCGCCACCCAGGCGCCCCAAGACTTTTATTTTTAAGTAATCTTTACTCCTAATGTGGGGCTTGAACTCACAACTCTCAAGATCAAGAGTTGTATTGCTCCACAAGTGAGCCAGCCAGGCACTCTTGAATCTTTGAATCTTTTTTTTTTGTTTTTAAAAGTAGGCTCCAAGTGCACTTGTGGGAGCCCAGTGTGGGACTTCAACTCAACAACCCTGAGCTGAGATCAAGAGTTGGATGCTTAAGCCACCCAGGCGCCCTGTGTTGAATCTTTTTTAATGTGTGAAAATATTCCGTCTTTGTTCTATCTGTTCATTTAATTTTTTGTTCCTTTTTTTTTTTTTTAAATTTTTTTTTTTTCAACGTTTATTTATTTTTGGGACAGAGAGAGACAGAGCATGAACGGGGGAGGGGCAGAGAGAGAGGGAGACACAGAATCGGAAACAGGCTCCAGGCTCTGAGCCATCAGCCCAGAGCCCGACGCGGGGCTCGAACTCACGGACCGCGAGATCGTGACCTGGCTGAAGTCGGACGCCTAACCGACTGCGCCACCCAGGCGCCCCCTGTTCCTTCTTTTTTAGTCTAGTTTAGAAATGATTTTTTGTTCTTAATTTTTTACAAGTTCTTTTGCTTCTTTTCCCTTTCCTTAAATCCTGGTTAAAATTGTTCCTTAGTATTAATGTCTTTAAGCATACTTGGAAATAGTGTGTAGATGTGATATGCTTTTGTGGATTTATCTTTTGCAATCTTACTGTCTGTAGAAAGTTAGAGATTTTATTTTGCTTCTCAATTTTTTTTTTTCCTTATGATGACTGTATGGGCTCTGATCTAATTTCTGTTACTTTTTATTTATTTTTTTTATTTTTTTATTTTTAAAAATTTTTTTTTCAATGTTTATTTATTTTTGGGACAGAGAGAGACAGAGCATGAACGGGGGAGGGGCAGAGAGAGAGGGAGACACAGAATCGGAAACAGGCTCCAGGCTCTGAGCCATCAGCCCAGAGCCTGACGCGGGGCTCGAACTCACGGACCGCCAGATCGTGACCTGGCTGAAGTCGGACGCTTAACCGACTACGCCACCCAGGCGCCCCTTTCTGTTACTTTTTAATGTGAAATTCGTTTCCTTGAACTTTTGGAAAAAGGTTTGGTTCAGGACAGTTGCTGACTTAAACGGAGCTTTCTGTTATTTTCTTACCATGTTAAAAAGTATGGAAGATTGCTTAGTTTATGTTCCTCCACCCCTCTTTTTGTAGATGTTCTCTTTGCTTTTCTCATTTGATACTGCCCTACTCTATTTTGACTTAATTCAGTTTTGTTTCACTGCTGAACCTTGTCGGTAGCTCTGACAATAAGGTGTTTTTGTTTTTTTTTTAATGTTTATTTATTTTTGAGCAAGAGAGATAGAGCGTGAGCAGTGGAGGGGCAGAGAGAAAGAGAGGGAGACACAGAATCTGAAGCAGGCTCCAGGCTCTGAGCTGTCCGCACAGAGCCTGATGCGGGGCTCAAACCCATGGACCGTGAGATCATGACCTGAGCCAAAGCCTGATGCTTAACTGACTGAGCCACTTAAGTGCCCCTTTTGTTGCTAATTTTTAATGGAAAATATCAAACATGCACAATGTAGACAGAATGGCATTATGAAGTCCTATAAAACTATCACTCTTTTTAAGTAGTTACTAATATTTTGTATGTTTTTTAGATTTGTATCCCCACCCACTCCCAACTTCTTGCTAGCTGGTTAGTATTGTTTATAGAAACTTTTTACAGGTATACATTTTTGTAAAATTTACATACTTTGAAATACATAGGTTTTAGCTATAAGTTTTGACAAATAGATCCATACTCTGTTGCATACAGGTCATTTCTTTTCCCCAAGGCAACTTCTATTTTGATTTTTCTCCTCAGATTATTTTTGCCTCTAATAGAATTTCTTTTTAATGGTGTCATCAAATATGTACTCTTTTGTGGCTGCCACTGCTCAGCATAACGTCTGAGATTCTTTCATGTTGTTGATGATAATGATGATCATTGCTGTTTTCTAATTATTCACTGTGTGAAGACACCACAGTATTCATTTTTCTGTCCTTGAGCATTTTTGTTGTTTCCAGTTTGGGTGGCTATTGTAAATAAAGCCTGCCAGGAACAGTTTTGTAAAAGTATCCTGTGGGCATGTTTACATTTTTTCTTGGATAAAAACTTGGATCAAGGGGTGAGGCGTTGTTTGAAAGAAATTGCTCAACTTCTACCAAAAACCTTATGTTCCCACCAGCAGAGTATGAGAGCGCTCATTGTTCCACATCCTTGCTATCATTTGTTGTCAGTCTTTTTAATTTTTGCCTTTCAAGTAAGTGTAGATTAGTATTCTGTTTTGATTTTAACTTGCACTTCTGATGGTGAATTGTATTGAGTATTATCATTTCATATGTTTGTGGCCAATCATCTAGCTTTTATGAAGTCTCAGGTTTTTTTTAATTTTTATGAAGTCCAGTTAGTAGTTTTTGCTTTTATGGTTTCTGCTTTTGTGGTTATTTTTCATGCAATGTCATGTTCTTTGCAAAGAGATAGTTTTACTTTTTCTTTTCTAATGTGAATTTTAAAATTTTCTTGTTCTTGTTAGGTTTTCACTATGCAGTATGATAGCTGTGGATTTTTCGTTGCTGCCTTTTCTCAGGTTTAAGAAGTTCCCTTCTATTTCTGGTTTGTTGAGTATTTTTATTGTGAAAAGGGTGTTGGGTGTGGTCAATTGTGCTTTTTTTTCCTGCATCAGTTGAGATGATCATACGGAATTTTTCCTTTATTCTTTTAACATGGTGTATTATATTGGTTGAGTTTCATATGTTAAACCAGAATTGCATCCCTGGAATAAATTCCACTTTGGTCATGGTGTGTAATCCCTTTATTAAGCCGCTGGATTTGGTTTGCTAGTATTTTATTGAGGATATTTGCATCTATTTTCGTAAAGGATATTGAGTAGTAGTTTAATTTTTCTTGTAGTGTCTTTGATTGTGGTATCGGAGCAATGCTGACCTCATAGATTGAGTTGGAAGGTATTCCTCAATTTTTTGGAAGAGTTTGAGAAGGACTGGTGGTAATTCTTCAGACATTTGGTAAAATTCGCCAGTGAAGCCATTAAAATTGGACTTTGTGGGAGGTTTTTAAAGAAATTATCACTAATGCAATCTTTTGGATTTTGTTTTCTCGAGCCCATTTTACTTGTGTCTCTATAGAAATCCATTTCTTCTAGGTTGTCTAATTTGTTGGTGTACGATTGTTCATAGTATTCCCTTAAAATTGTTTTTATTTCTGTAGGGTTGGTATTAATGAGCCATCTTTCATTCCTGACGTTAGTAGGTTGAGTCTTCTCTCTTTTTTTTCTTTGCTAGTCTATTTAAGGTGTGTCCGTTTTGTTGATCTTTTCAAAGAACAAATTTTAGGCTTCACTATTTTCTTGTTTATTTGTAAATCACCTACTTGAGTTCTTTCTGCTTTATTCTTTATTTCCTTCTTTTTGCTTGCTTTAGATTTAGTTTGTTTTTCTCTCTATAGTTTCTTATGGTGAAAAGTTTTGTTACTGACTTGAGATTTTTGTTTTGTTTTTTTTTGTTTGTTTTTTACTTTTTAAAATTTATTTTTGAGAGAGAGAGAAGGGGAGGGGCAGAGCAAGAGAGGGAGACACAGAATCTGAAGCAGGTTGCAGGCTCTGTCTGAGCTGTCAGCACAGAGCTTGACACAGGGCTCGCACCCACAGACTGCGAGATCATGACCTGAGCCAAAGTCAGAGATTCACCCAACTGAGCCACCGAGGTGCCCTGAGGTTTTTTTTCTATTATAAGCATTTACATAAATTTCCCTCTGAGCACTGTTTTTGGGGCATCTCATAAGTTTTGGTATTTGTGGTTTTGTTTTGTTTCATCCTGAAGTATTTTCTAATTCACCTTGTGATTTCTTCTTTGACACAATGCTTACATATTTAGGAGTTTGTTTAATTTCTGCATATTTGTTAATTTCTCATTTCTTTCCTTGTGATTTCTAATTTCATTCCAATGTAGTTGGAGACCATATACTTGTATGATTTCAATTCTTCTAAGTTTATTGTGACTTGTTTTGTGTCCTGACATGTAGTCTGTCCTAGAGAATATTATGTATTGTGCTGTTGTTGGGTAGAATGTTCCATATGTATCTCTTAAGTCTAGAGAATTGTTCATGTCTTCTATTTCCTTATTGGCTTTTTGTCTAGTTCTGTCCATTATTGAAAGTAGGTATTGAAATACCCAACTATTGTTGAATTGTCTATTTTTCGCTTTTGACAGTTTTTACTTAATATATTTTGAGACTTTGGTGTTAGGTGCATATATGTTTATAATTTCCCTCTAAATGCTGCTTATTATATCCCAGACATTTTGATGTGCTCTTTGGTTTTTTTTGTCCAAAATTTATTTCCCTTGTGCTTTTATTTCCTCTTCTCCCCACCCCTCTCCTCCTCCTCCCGACTCATGATTTATTTATAAATATATTTTTAAATTTTCAAGTATTTGGTACTTTTTAAGATTTTTGTTTTTGATTTGTAATTGTGGTCAGAGAACATACTTTGTAAGATTTTTCTTTAAATTTATTTAGCTTTTTTTATGTCTCAGCATATGGTCCATTGGTAAGTATTTCATGAGAAATTGAAAAGTATATGTTTTCTTTATCTGTTGCCTGAGTAGTCAGTTTTGAAAGTTCATGAGAGCTTGACTGCCCCAGCCCTTTTAGACCTATTAAGTACACCTTTTACAGTTCACTATTGGAATGGACAAAAATCTTCTACATTTCAACTCTTTCTTTAAATGCTCATGTCTTTCTTTCTAGTAAATGCTCACTGGTTATTTTTGAGTTCAAAGAACCTTTCTCCTAAGCTTTCCCAGAAATGTCTTCACTCTTCTTCATGTGGAGTGATGTAGAATTTTATATATACACTATGATACATATATTTATTTGCCAGACTTATGATTCTCATGGGTAGAGATAGTTTTCATCCTTAACATTTTAGTAGCAGATGACCAATAAGTATTGCAATTTTAATGAGCCAAACTCTGTAAGACTGGACTTAACCTATATGCTTTTAGTCTTTTAAGACCTACTTTACCTTAGTGCATTATTTCATAAGGTGTTATAATTACTATTTGATGATTCTGGGTTTAAGATAGATTCATTCCTAGGTGTTTTGTTTGTTTGTTTGTTTGAGAGAGAGAGAGAATTTTAACCAGGCCCCACTCCCAGTGAGGAGCCCTGTTGGGGGGCCAGGGAGGGAAGGCTCGAGATCATGACCCATTGAGTCACCCAGGTGCCCCTCTGTAATTTAAAAAAACAAATTTTTTCCCCCAAAATACCCAAGAATAGGGGCGTCTGGGTGGCTCCGTTGAGCCGCTGACTTCAGCTCAGGTCATGATCTCACAGTTCGTGTGTGAGTTCGAGCACTTTGTCAGGCTCTGTGCTAACAGCTCAGAGCCTGGAACCTGCTTTAGATTCTGTGTCCCCCATTCATGCACGCTCTCTCTCTCTCTCTCAAAAATAAACAAACATTAAAAAAAAACAAACCCAAAACAAAAAAGACCTCAGAATAGAACCTGGGTGGCTCAGTTGGTTAAGCATCCAACTCTTGATTTTCACTTGGATCATGGTCCCAGGGTCGTGGGATTGATCCCTGCATGGGGTTTTGTGCTGGGCGTGGAGCCTGCTTAAAATGATCTCTCTGCTTCTGTCTCTGCCCCTTCCCCACTTGCTCTCTAATTTAAAAAAATTACAGAAATTGATTAAAAATAGTTTTGAGAATTCCCCCTTGCATTTGCTATATGCGAATTTTCCTTTTCTAAGGAGTGCTGTGCTGAAGAATTAAGGAATTAAGACATCATTTACGTACTTTAAATAGGATTTTAAAGTAAATAATACATGCCTTGAATGATAAATCACTTTAGAATTAACTTTGACTCTTCAGGGAAAAAGGCAGCATTTTTTATTTTGGGATGGCAAGTTACAACTGAGTACCATTTGTTTATAGGGAAAAAAATAGTTGTTTGTAAAGGTGTCTAGGGACTTCTCTGATGAATCCTTTGAGTGTGGGGTTTTTGTTGGAGTAGATTGTGTATGTGTGTGTATGTATGTATAACTTCCTAAAAGTTTCTAACATTTTTTCTGTGACTCTTGATTTAGTAAAGACATAATGTCTTAAGCATAAGTCGGTGAAGACTACCCTTTGCCAGGATTTTTGGCATCTTTAGGCTTTGGGAATGCTTAAAAGGAGTTAGACTTTTCTGTGAATGCATTCACTATTGTGAGTAGCATTAATGTTCTCTGCAGTTTATAGTCTTTTCTAATTCCTTTTTCATTTTGAAGCTCAGGATGGTAAGATGAATGTATTCTTTATATAATTGAAAAAACAGTTAAGTGACTATAGTTTAGCAGTGATTGAAGTAGGATTGGAATTCACATTTCTTAATTCTTACTTTGGTAATTTTTATATTCTCTTTCAGATTCTAATTTAGGGTATATTCTTAACTACCTCTGTCTTGATACAGTTTTGTCAGCCATTAATTTTCTCATCTATAAAGTGAGAGAGTTCAAGTAGATTGCCTCATAATTTCTTTTTGATGTGAATTTGATTTTTAAAGTATCATGTGTGGTAAGATAAAATGATCTTATAAAATGAATGATTCAACTGCTCTTTTTACACTTGCATGATTATTGATCATTAGAATCATGCTCAGGTAATTAATTCATTCATTGAGGGTTTTCCCACTACATTATGAGCTCCAGAAGACAAAAATCTTCTGTATGTGGTTTACTGTTTATGAGGTGCTTATCCTAGCCCAGTGCCTTGAATGTTGTAAGTGCTCAATAAATGTTTCTTGACTGAATGGTTGAATGAATGGTAACATTGGCATGGGTGGAGGTTGCACAGTGCTGTGGAAAGAGTATGCGCACTCTTTGGTGTTACTCATATTTTTATTAGATCATAGGGTAAAATATTTCAGAAGTTGTTGGGAAGGTTACTTGGGAGAGTATGTAAAAGTTCAAAGCATCCTTTCACTTAAAATTTTGGTTTCTTAATTTAATCCTCTGGAGACCTACACCAAGGGATTTTTAGTATAGAAGGTGGGCATATTTGGCCATGCTAGGTTTAATTTTAATAACCCTTGTTATTTTTCTCTTGTAGTTTTATATGTGGCACCCATAAAAGATGAGGCTGAGAACACGGAAAGCTTCTCAGCAATCAAATCAAATCCAAACACAACGCACTGCTAGAGCAAAGAGGAAATATTCAGAGGTTGATGATAGCCTGCCTTCAGGGGGAGAAAAACCACCGAAAAATGAAACTGGCTTGTTGTCTTCAATTAAAAAATTCATTAAAGGAAGCACACCCAAGGTAATGGTTTTACCTCGTACTTAAAATTGAAGTTTAGGTTATTTTCTTTAAGCATGCAAAGATGAGAAATCTTAATATTGCTAGTAGATTAAGGAAATGTCTACATTTTGGTGTTATTTTAAGAGTAGTAACATAAAAAATATATAATGGCCATTCAAGAAAACATTACTTATTCTACTTAACTCACCCACTTCGCCTTCTGTTTTTTCAGCATAGTATTATGAAAAGTAAAAGAAATTTTTCCTTATTTTATGTGAGTTTAATTAATACATTGTTTAGGGAGGTGATTTCTCTATCTGAATTGTAACACTTGTACACTGAAAATGTATTACTTCATTAAGGAGGGGGGAAAGTTGTTAAAAAATGGATATGACCAGGAGTCACATGCTTCACATTCATACTCTGGACCAACTTGAATGATCTGAGGAAATTCTTTTACCCCTCTGAACCTTAAGAAGACAGTAAAATGGGACTAATTTTAACTGCTTTGTCTGCCTCAGAGTTGTTTTTACGTTAGATGGCAAACAGAAAAGGCAGTTTGAGAAATTTTAATGCACTCTATAAATAGTGTTATTCATTGTATGTATTTAACGTGGACATTAATGAGTAATCCAAGATTTGGGTTAAAAAAAGAAAGGAACTTGATAGAAAGATAGGTTTTTCCTATGTCTTCTGACTTCTCTTTGTATTCTCTTCCTTCCTTTCTTTTTTTCCTTCTTTCTTTCTTTTTCTTTCTTTCTTTCTTTCTTTCTTTCTTTCTTTCTTTCTTTCTTTCTTTCTCTCTCCTTCCTTCCTTCCTCCCTCCCTCCCTCCCTCCTTCCTTCCCTCCTTTCTTTCTGAGAGATCATGTGCACAAGCTGGGGAGAGGGGCAGAGGGAAAGAGGGAGAATCTTTTTTTTTTTTTTTTAATTTTTTTTTTCAACGTTTATTTATTTTTGGGACAGAGAGAGACAGAGCATGAACGGGGGAGGGGCAGAGAGAGAGGGAGACACAGAATCGGAAACAGGCTCCAGGCTCCGAGCCATCAGCCCAGAGCCTGACGCGGGGCTCGAACTCACGGACCGCGAGATCTTGACCTGGCTGAAGTCGGACGCTTAACCGACTGCGCCACCCAGGCGCCCCAAGAGGGAGAATCTTAAGGAGGATCCCAGGACCCTGAGATCATGACCTGAACCGAAATCAAGAGTCAGATGCTTAGCCAACTGACCCATCCAGGCACCCCTGTTCATATTCTTTTGATTTGGGCATTCTTTTATTTTTTATAACGTTTATTTATTTTTGAGAGAGAGAGTGCTAGTGGGGAAGGGGCAGAGAAAGAGGGGGACAGAGGATTTGAAGCAGGCTCCTCACTGACAACTCTGAGCCTGATGGGGGCTTGAACTCACGAACTGTTTATGACCTGAGCTGAAGTCAGATGCTCAACTGATTGAGTCACCCAGGTACCTCTGGGCATTCTTTTATTAATGTGGCATCATAGCATATCATATCATGCTTTTTTTCTCCTTTAGTAGTAAGATCTGTCTTTGTTAGTTAGCAAATTTTTGCCTGTGTCAACTACACACCCAGGGTTTTCCTACAGAAATTTGTTAAGTTTCTTTGTTTCTTTCTTTCTTTCCCAAAATCTTGGATTTTTCATTAATGTCTACCTAAAGATCTTAAATTAAAAATAAAAGATGTTAATAAATACAATAGGGCCAAACCTGTTTGCAAACTAATGTCTTATTCATTAATTTGGGGGGGGGGCAAGAGTTTTCCTGCAGCCACAAAATCATTTAATTGTACTCTTATTCATTATAGATTTTTAAATTATATTCTATAAGGTTATTATGAAAATTAGTATTGGAATGTCTTGCTAAAATCAAGGTACATTTATTTTTTCTCCCAGTCTACTAATCCTATGTTAGAAGTAAAGTAAATAATTAGCTTGTCATTTATTATTCCTATTGAGCTTATACTGGCTTTTAGTCATTATTTCTTATTATCATTAAATCATCTTTTTGATACTATATTCTAAAGTTTTATTGAGAATCTATACAGTGCTTGCTTATGTTCAGTATCTTGAATACAGTGTTATCTTTTTCAAAATTTGGGTGGGGGTTGGCAATTAATGTTTATTGAATATATTTAATTAGGTGCTTTATATCTAGTATCTCCTTAATTCTTATAACTATCTTGTTATTTTATAGAAGAGAAAAATTTAGGCCTAATGAATTTAGGTAACTTGCACAATGTCAATAACAACAATAATTGTAATGTCCGAATAAAAAAGAACGATAAAGAACAAATAGAACAGTAATAACTGTCAGCAATTGAGCAATTAATATGTGTCATGTATTGTTCTCAGTGCTTTAAGCATAATAACTTCTTTAAGACTTTCAAACCATATGAAGTAGGTGCTATCATCTCTATATTACAGATGAGGAAACTAAGGCACAGGAAGTTAAATAACTTGTACAGGGTTACTTAGCTTTAAGTGGCAACACTGGCATTAAAGCCAAGAAAGCCTGGTTTCAGAGCCTACATTTTAATCCCAGTATGCACTACTGCCTCTACAATAAGCAACAATACTGAGATTTAAACCCAGTTACAAGGGCCCCTGGGTGGGTCAGTCGGTTAAGTGTCCGACTTAGGTTCAGGTCACGATCTCATGGTTCTTGAGTTTGAGCCCCGGGTCAGGCTCTGTGCTGACAACTCCGAGCCTGGAGCGTGCTTCAGAGTCTGACTCTCTCTCTCTCTCTCTCTCTCTCTCTCTCTCTCTCTCTCTCTCTGCCTCTCCTCCTGCTCACGCTCCCTGTGTCTCAAAAAATAAATAAATGTTAAAAAAAATTTAAACCCAGGTACCTTTGACTCTCATACCTTTGACACTCATATAGTGCTCTTTCTACTATACCATCCTTTCTCAAAGTAGCTAGATAATGTCTTAATAGAATCTTGTGTAAGGATTGAAAATTCTTTTTGATGAAAGCAAGTAAGAGTTGAATATTCTATGCTACCTAACCATTTTGTCATTTATTTATATTCTGTCATCATTTCAAAGCTGCTTGAAGCTTATTCTTTTTATAGGAAGTTTTTCCTTCTAGTATTTTTTGCATATATTTTCATCTTCTGTTTTTATTCTGGCTGGATAATAAACTACTGCTCTTACCTCTACAAGTATCCTTTTAAAACCACGTTAGTTAGACAACTCCTTGTGCTGTCTCTTTTGGTTTTTTTTGTTCCTTTCGTTTTTGTCTGCTTTTAGACTTTTAAAGATACGTGGCAGGGCCCCTGAGTGGCCCAACTTCTGCTCAGGTCGTGATCTCACAATTTGTAGATTTGAGACCTCGCGTTGGGTGCTCTGCTGTCAGTGGCGAAGATTCCGCTTAGGATCCTTTGTCTCCCTCTCTCTTTCTGCCCCTCCCCAACTTGCACTCTCTCTCAAAAATAAATAAACACTAAAACAAAAAGGTATGTGAACTCTTTAGATAAGCCTTCTTTTGAGCTGTAGTCCTTTCTAAGGTATCTAACATTGCTTTCATGCCTGTCTCAGGAGCCCGACTTTTTTTTTTTTTTAATGTTTATTCTTGAGAGAGACAGAGACCGAGTGTGAGCAGGGGGAGGGGCAGAGAGAGGGAGACACAGAATCCGAAGTAGGCTCCAGGCTCTGAGCTGTCAGCACAGAGCCTGACGTGGGGCTTGAACCCACGAACCGAACCATAAGATCACGACCTGAGCTGAAGTCGCACGCTCAACTGACTGAGCCACCCAGGTGCCCCAGGAGCCTGACTTTTTGAATGTGCTCTCCTCATATCACCCTACTTTTTTGCTCTTTTGTTTACTATTAAGATGGCTAGGATCAGTGGCTGTGGGTGCTTGCTAGTTTACCATTGCTGACTTGTTTTTATATTTTTATATTACTACCAAGTTTTATAATATGTATTCTAGTCTTAATTTTGTATAAATTAGTCATGAGTGTATTTAGGTAAACCAAACATAGGTTGTTAATTTATGAATATAAGGAGTATGTAGTAGTTTGCTAGGATTGCCCTAACACCAGAGACTGGGTAGCTTAAACAACAGAAATTATTTTACAGCTGAGAAGCTAGAAGTCCAAGATCAGGGCATCAGCAGGTTGGTTTCTTCTGAGGCCTCTCTCCTTGACTTGGATGGCTGCCTTCTTGTTATGTTCTTCCATAGTTCCCCTCGGTCCTTTATATTGTCTGTGTTGTAATCTCCTCTTCTTGTAAGGACACCAGTCATAATTGGATTAGGGCCTATCCTAATAGGACCCCATATTTTATTTTATTTTATTTTATTTTATTTTATTTTATTTTATTTTAATTTCATTTAATTTCATTTTTTTAAATATTTATTTTGAGAAGTGGGGAGGGCCAGAGAGAGAAGGAGAATATCTAGCAGGCTCCATGCTCAATGCAGAGCCTGACACAGGGCTTGATCTCACAAATCAAGAGTCAGTCACTCAACCCAGGCACCGCCCCCCCCAAATGTCTCCATTTTAACTTAATTACCCCTTAAAAGTCATATTTCCAAATATAGTTATATTCTGCAGTTCTGGGGGTTAGGACTTCAACATATGAATTTGATGGGGGACACATAATTCAGCCCATAACAAGATGAATGAAATCTCTGCTCTCTTTCAAATCCAGATTTTATGATTCAAACATTTACTTCTCTGATTTCAGAATTATGCAGTTGTCAACAAAAGCACTCAGGAATTGTTGACATGCAGTCTTTCTGCTTTTAGCATAATGAGATTTCTGATCTATATTTGAAGTGAAGTCCTTACAACTAAAATATATTTGCTTTATACCAGGAATCTCTGTATACATTTCCAAATAGTAGTTTCTAGAGTCTTTCCATAACAAAATGGTCTTTCCTCCGTTCTTATCTAAATACTGTTACACTGTTGTAGTTAAGGGCCATCAGTTTGCCAATGGTTATAATTCTAAAGAAATAATAAAATCCTTCTGTTATATTAAGTGTGTTTGTTTATTTGTTTATTAAGGTTTTATTTTTAAGTAGTCTTAACACCCAATGTGGGGCTTAAACCCAGAACCCTGAGAACAAGAGTTGCATGCTCTGCTGACTGAGCAAGCCAGGCGCCCCTTAAATCAGTGTTTTTAGTTTTTTTAAGTATAACCCTCAGAAAGAAATCTAGCCTTTACTACATTCATGTATGTGAAACAAAACTCACCCTTAACATATTTGATGTGCTTTGATTTTTCTTTTCTCTTCTTATTCCCCTTTTAAAGATGATTTTAATACCTTAAATTAATTTCACGGTCCACTGTGCGGTTGTACCCTGTGTTTGAAAAACTCTAACCTTTGTACTACCAGGCTTTGTGGTTTTATTGGGAATTTTCTTCCTTCCTACCAAAGTTAATATAAGTCAGTCTCTAGACCTGTTCTTTAACATCTTAGATTAATGAAGTACTTTACTGTTTATTATGGAATGCAAAAATTAGAACATCAGGTTGATTGGTTATACATACATGAACATACATAGCAGATAACTATAATTTTTCTTATTTTCTGATCTTTAGACATTTTATTTTTTTTTACTTACTGCATTGGTTAGGACCTCTAGTACAGTGCCCTGTAGAAGTTGTGAGAGGAAACACCTCCTGTTGCTGATCTTAGAGAAAAGTTTGTTTACTATTAGATATGATATTAACTAAATGTTTTTCATAGTTATCTTTTATTCATTTGAGGAAGTTTCCTTTTATTCCTGGTTTTCTAAAAATATCGTGTTGAATTTTGTTAAAGACTTTTCTCCATCTATCGAGATGTTCTTCAGATTTTCTTTTAAATTTTAAATTTGCATTAAATATTTTTTAATGGAAAACCAGACTTGTATTGCTGGATTTGGTTTGCTGTTTTTTGTTTTTTGGTTTTTTTTTAGGGATTTTTATGTCTGTGTTCATGAGGTTTTTGGTCTATAGTAGTTGAGGATCAGGACGGTGCTTGGATCTTAAAGCAAGTCAAGAATTATTCCCTATACTTTTTATTTCCGAAATAACTTATATTGGCTTAGTATTATTTTCTCTTTAAATAAGTAGTAGAATTTATTGTGAGATAGCTTTTATTATAAATTTGATTTCTGTAATTTATATGGGGCTGTTTAGCTTTTCTATTTCATATTTCAGTTTTAATCATATGTGTTTCCCTAACTGGCTCAGTCAGTACAGCATGTGACTCTTGGTCTTTAAGTTTGTGAATTTGAGCCCTATATTGGATGTAGAGATTACTTAAAAAAATAAATAAAATCTTTGGTGGGGAAAAAACATTGCTAGCTTGCTGGCTATGTGCAGACAGCTTGCTGGACTTGGTTTCTGGGCTATAGTTTGCCAGCCAGCCCCTTGCTTAGATCATTGATACAACACTTTTCCCCCCAAAATGTAAGTTGTTTTTTTTTTTTTTTTTTTAAGTTTATTTATTCATTCTGAGAGAGAAAGCACACTCAAGTGGGGGGTGGACAGAAAGGGAAAGAGAGAATCCCAAGCAGGCTCTGCACTGCCAGCACAGAGACAAGTGTAGGGCTCAAACTCACAAACTGTGAAATCATGAACTGAGCCAAGATCAAGTCAGATACTTCACCAACTGAGCCACCCAGGCGCCCCGTAAGTTTTTTTCTTTTAAGTTTATTTATTTTGAGAGAGGGGGAGAGAATGTTCCAGCCAGGGAGGGTCAGAGAGAGAGGGAGAGAGAGAATCCCAAGCAAGCCTTATGCTCTCAGTGCAGAGCCTGAAAGGGAGCTTGAGCTCATGACCTGAACTGAAATCAAGAGTGGGACACTTAACCAACTGAGCCACCCAGGTGCCCCTCCCTTTATATAAGTTTTATTTTATTTTTTAAATATTTATTTATTTATTAAATGTTTATTATATTTATTTTTAATTTTTTTAATGTTTATTTTTAAGAGACACAGAGAGACAGAGGATGAGTGGGGGAGGGACAGAAAGAGAGGGAGACACAGAATCTGAAACAGGCTCCAGGCTCTGAGCTGTCAACACAACCCTGATGCAGGGCTTGAACTCCCAAACCGAGAGATCATGACCCGAACCGAAGTCTGATGCTTCAAAGCATCAGTCTGATGAACCGAAGACTGAAACACCCAGGCATTTCAAATGTTTGTTTATTTTTGAGAGTGAGCATGTGGCAAAGAGAGATAGGGGGACAGAAGATCCAAAGCCGGCTCTGTGTTGACAAGCAAAGAGCCCTTTGTGGGGCTCGAACTCACAAACCATGAGTTCATGACCTGAGCTGAAGTCGGACGCTCAACCGACTGAACCACCCAGGCGCCCCAAATGTTTATTTTTGAGAGAGAGAGTGCCAAGTGAGGAGGAGCAGAAAAAGAGGGGGACAGAGGGTCCAAAGCAGGCTCTGCACTGACAGTAGCAAGCCCATTGTGGGGCTGGAACTCACAGATCATGAGATAGAGACCTGAGCTGAAGTTGAATGCTCAACCTACTGAGTCACCCTGGCAACCCCCAGGTACCCCCCCTAATGTAAGTTTTAAAGCTGTGAATTTCAAAGTACTGCTTTCCCATGCATTCTGATTATATATATTTTTTTAAGTTTTTATTTTAACTTTAGTTAGTTAACATACAGTGTTACAGTGTACAATAGAGTGATTCAGCAGTTCTATAAATACATCACCTGGTGTTGCTCATCTGATTTTATCTTTATTACCGTGTGTGTGCGTGCGTTTTGTGACTTATTTTCTGACCTGTGGATTATTTAGAAATGTGTTATTTAATTTCCAGATATTTGGGCATTTCTTAGATATCTTCTAATTGTTTTCTAATTTAATATTGTGATCTAAGAATATACTCTGTATGATTTCATTTCTTTGGTGTTTTTTTTATACTTTCTGGCATATAGTCTATCTTGGTGAGTGTCCCATGTGTATTTGAAAAAAAATGCATATTCTAGAATTAATTAGTGTAGGTCAGGTTCGTTGATAATATTTCTTTTTTTTTCTTTTAGTTTATTTTGAGAGAGAGTGCATGAGTCGGGGGAGGGGCAGAGAGAGGGAGAGAGACAGTCCCAAGCAGGCTCTATGCTGATAGTGCAGAGCCTGAAGCTGGGCTCGATCTCACAAACCATGAGATCATGACCTGAGCTGAAATCAAAAGTCGGGCACTTAACCAACTGAGCCACCCAGGCACCCTGATAATATTTCAATCTTCTATATCTTAAACTTGTTTTATCAATTGCTAAGACAGGGGTGTTAAAAATCTCCAGTTGTTATTGTGAATTTGTCTACTTTGACTTTCAGTTCTGTCATTTTTTTGTTTCTTCATATATTTTTAAGTTCTCTTGTTAGGTGTATATACATTTGTGAGGAATATAAATTGTTCTTGTTACCACTGTGAAATGTCTCAATATCTCTAGTAATATTTGCCTTGAGGTTTACTTTGCCTAATACTTATATAGCCACACAACTTTATTAGCATTTGCATGATATAGTTCTTTCCTTTTGTGTATAAATATACCCTATGTATTTATATTTAAGTTGACATATTTAGTTAGATGTAATTATTAATATGAGTTTATTAATCTTACTCTGTGTTTACAACATTGTTTTTCTCTTTTTCCTATGCCTTCTTTTGGTAAACTAGTTATCTTTTAGAATATCATTCTATCTCCTATATTAATTTTTAAAAATTAACTTGATTTACAATTATACACAAACACACTCATTTAAAGTATATATTGTCATGAATTTTTAACAGATTTATACACTCATGCCCAAAAACCCTTACAGTCTTTTCAGACAGTTTCACAGTTATCACTCTAGACAACCATCTATCCGCTGTTGTTATAAATCACATAAATCTCTTCTGGAGTTTCATAATGATTGTAGTCATATAGCGTCTCTTACATCTTTCACTCTGTGTAAAGTTTTTGGATTCACTTATGTTACTGCGTGTCTTCATACTTTATTCTGCCCTCCATCCAGAATTCTGTTGGTGTGAGTATACTGCATAACATAATTTGTGTCTCCGTTTGGATTGTATATATTTTTTAGCTATCATGAATAAAGCTGCTATGAATATTTGTGTTGAGCCCATGTATGGACATATATTTAAGTTAGATTGGTATTGCTAAGTCATATAATGCATGTTAATTTTTTTTGTGGTTGCTTTATTGAGACTTACATAATTAGCAATACCGTAAAACTCACCCATTTAAGGTATAAATTCAGTAGCTTTCAATATATGCACAGTGTGCATTTGTGTTGTAGCATATATCATTTCATCATTCCTTCTTATTGCCAAGTAATAATATTCTATAACATGGATATTCAACATTTTGATTATCCATTTTATCAGTTGATGGACATTTCCACATTTTGGCTATTATGAAGGTGACTCCTGGTGAACATTCACATACAAGGTTTTTTGTGGAAATCTATTTAAAAAAAATTTTTTTTAATGTTTCTTTTTGAGAGTGAGAATGTGCGTGCAGGTGGGGGAGGAACAGAGAGAAAGAGACAGACACACACACACACACACACACACAATCTGAGGCAGGCTTCAGGCTCTGAGCTGTCAGCACAGGGCCTGATGTGGGGCTTGGACTCACAGACTGCGAGATCATGACCTGAGCTGAAGTCGGATGCTTAATGGACCTAGCCACCCAGGCGTCCCATTGTGGAAATCTGTTTTCACATCTCTTGAGAATATACTGAAGAGTAGAATTGCAGGATGATATGATAATTGTGTAGCTTTTTTTTTTTAATGTTTTATTTATTTTTGAGACAGAAAGAGAGCATGAACGGGGGAGGGTCAGAGAGAGAGGGAGACACAGAATCTGAAACAGGCTCCAGGCTCTGAGCTGTCAGCACAGAGCCCGACGCGGGGCTCGAACTCACGGACTGTGAGATCATGACACATCATGACTTGAGCCAAAGTCAGATGCTTAACCAGCTGAGCCACCCAGGCGCCCCCCTGTGTAGCTTTTTAAGGACTTGCAGACTGTTTTCCAAAATGGCTGCACCATATTACAGTCCCACCAACAAAGTTAAAGGTTCTAGTTTCTCCACATCCTCAACAACACTTGTTATTGTTCTTTTAGGTATAGCCATCTTAGTGAGTGAAATGGTATCATTGTGGTTCTGATACATTTTCCTAATGACCCGTGACATTGAGCACTTTTCATGAGCTTGGCCATTGTAACTTCTTCAGAGAAATGTCTTTTAAATCTTTGTACATTTTTAAATTGGATTTTGTCTTCTTATAATTGAGTTGTAAGAGTTCTTTATATATTTTAGATATAAGTCCCTTGTTCCATAAATGACTTGCAGACATTTTCTCCCATTCTTTTAGACCCCTTTGAAGCACAAAAGTTTTAAATTTGATGAAATCAAGTCTAATTTATTTATTTTGTGTTGTTGTTGCTTATATTTTTGGTGTCATGTCCAAGAAGCTATTGCCAAACTCAAGGTGATAAAGTTTTAGGCCCGAATTTTCTTATAATTGTTATACATTTTTTCTTACAAGCTTCAGAGTTTTTTTCTTATACATTTTATAGTTTTAGTTCTTATATTCA
Source organism: Lynx rufus (assembly GCF_022079265.1). Taxonomy (NCBI): domain Eukaryota; kingdom Metazoa; phylum Chordata; class Mammalia; order Carnivora; family Felidae; genus Lynx; species Lynx rufus. The sequence goes on along the minus strand of NW_025814827.1, from coordinate 30,472,639 downwards.
ACTCTTTCATCCATTTTGAATTAATTTTTGTAGATGGTGTGAGGTAGGAGTCCATCTGTATTCTTTTGCATATTAATATCTGTTAGTCCTAGCACCATTTGTTGAAAGACTCTTTAACTTTAAAGAAGCTGTTCAGTTGTTTTCCAGAGTATTTGTACTATTCTACCCAGCATTGTTTGACTGTTCCAGTTGCCTACATCCTTAGCAATATTTGATATTGCCAGTCTTTTTAATTTTAGCCTTTCTACAGGGGTGGGTGGTTATCTCATTGTGTTTTTATTTTGTATTTCCCTGATGATTAATGAAGTTGAATGTGCTTATTGGCCATATGTGGATTTTCTTTTGTGAACTGCCAGTTCAGATTTTTTCCCCATTGGGAGGGGGTGACTTCTTAACTTTTTTCTTGTGATTTCCATTAGTAGTTTCTTTTGAGCAAGTGTTCTTAAACTTTTTGATCTCAGGCTCCTTTACGTTCTTAGAAATTATTGGAAACTCTAAAGAACGTTTGTTTATGTGAGCTATTTATGAGTATATCTCATTAGATATTAAAACTGAGGAATTTTGAAAATATTCATTTCTAATTGCAATTATAAATCCACTACATGTTAATATAATAATATGTTTTTAAGTATTTCCTAAAAACAAAAAGGAAATTAATGGGAGCATAACATTATTTACAGTTTTGCAAATCTCTTTAATGTTGACTTCATACAAGGTAGTTTGTTATCATTGAAGCACTTAAAACCATATTTGCATGTATTTGTTAAACAGAAGAGTACTTTACTATCTTTTTTAGATAATTTTGATAGTCTGTTGATACTATACCAAAACTTGTCAAATGATTTCATCTTGTTCCAAGATGAAATTTGAAAGGATTGCAATAATCTTTTCGTTAGTCAGTCTTGCACTTGGAATGTGTATGTATGGTTTTGTAACACTATACACTGATTGTTTAGAAGATATTGGTTCACTGAATTATGTAGATCTTTGATATACTGATATATTTCATTATTCAGTACTTAAAAATTACATTTCTGAACATCCCCATTGATCTCAACAGGATAGTTGTTAAGTACTGGGAAACTGTCAAGCTTATGGTGCTGGGTCTAAGTTTTCTAAAATTCGAATTTTTGCTTGAAAGCTCAAATTTTATTGTTGGCAACAAAAAGTGTCAGTTTTTCTTGAAGTGGCAGGCTCACTTTGTTCACTTTTCAGAAAATACCAGGGCACCTGGGTGGCTCAGTTGGTTAAGTGTCCAACTTTCGCTCAGGTCATGATATCACAGTTTGTGAGTTTGAGCCCTGTGTCCGGCTCTGTGCTGACAGCTCAGAGCCTGAAGCCTGTTTCGGATTCTGTGTCTGTCTTCCTCTCTCTCTGCCCCTCTCCCACTTGCACGTGCTCTCTGCATCTCTCTGTCTCAAAAATAAACATTAAAAAAATTTTAAAAAGTCTACTTCTAGTAAAAATACTTTTCCATCAGAAAAGTGGTATAATTCAGCTTATAATCAGATACTTTTTATTCAAGACAATTGTGGAAGCACAAGTTTGCAGCTGTAGTATTTTATTGTACTTACCATCCTATAGGATGTTAACACATATTTAAGGGTTGAGATTAAATTAATCTTACAGCTTCAGCAGGGACATTCTTAAGTCGAACTGGCTTTATCCCCCCTGCCAGTGCATGGCAGTAAATAATACGGTAACTATTGGGTGTCATTGCCTTAATTTGTGCTAAGGTGACAGTAGTTAATATCTACCATTGCTTTTGCACAGTCAGCACAAATGTTCAACATGTTATTTCAGTATAAACTGAGACACAAAAAAATTACTCCCCATTTGTGTTTATTACCACACATTCACAGTAAAGAAGATCTTTGATAATTAGTTGATGCTAGTATTAGATAAATATAGTCAAAACAGAAAGTCTGGCCATATCTGTAAGGCAAAAGTACAATTCTACAGACTAGATATTAACTAATTTCCTGTATTTGCAGGTAAGTCTTTAATTCAGAGTTACTTTATCTCTGGGAAGTGAAAGAGCCTGTTTCTTTCATTGACTTTTTTATTCACCAGGCTTCCAGCAATGTCTACTGTGCAAGAGTTTATAAGTCTCTCAGATAGTGAGTAATATGTGCACATTTTCAACCAGTGCAGTAAGATATTTCAGTGGTAGTTCAGTTTCTTGTTTGTCTTGTGGGGTTTTTTTGTTGTTGTTATTTGTTTTTTGTTTTGTTTTGTTTTTTTTGAGAGAGAGAAAGCAAGAGCACAAGTGGGAGAGGGGCAGAGAGAGAGAGAGAAGGAGACACAGAATCCAAAGTGGTCTCCAGGCTCTGAGCTGTCAGCCCAGAGCCTGACACAGAGCTTGAACTCATGAACTGTTAGATCATGGCCTGAGCTGAAGGTGAACGCTTAACCAACTGAGCCACCCAGTCACTCCTCGGTGATTCATTTTTTTTAGTTTGAAAAATTATAACGATTTTTGGCTTTTAAAAACTCGATGTGTACATTTAAAATATTAAATTCCTTTTTTAAATGTTGAATGAGTGTTCTCAAATGATAGTGGAACTGAATTGGCACCATAACTTTATTTGAGTACGTTCTATTATATAAGGCATGATGAAACAATAATATTTATACAGCTAAAGGAAAATAGCTTTATCATATTCTTATTTGTAATTTGCAGTTTGATCCAGATTCTTTAGAGTAGTTTTCCCCTTTTGTGAGTAAAGAGAATTCTATGTCAGTTTCTTCTTTGTGTCAGTATAATAATGGAGTGAAACCACAAATTGTCTAATCTCCCTTTTTTAAAATTCATTGTTAATTATAAAGTTATGAATTTTATTGTAAATTTTTAGTGAATTTAGTGTTTTAGACCAAAAAAAAAATTTTTTTTTTGAGAGAGAATGCAAGTGGGGGAGGATAGAGAGGGAGAAAATCCCAAGCAGGCTCCACACAGTCAGTATGAAGCCCGGTGTGGGGCTTGAATTTATAAGCCGTGAGATCATGCATGACCTGAGCCAAAGTCAGACACTTAACTGACAGAGTCACCCATGCACCCCTAGACAAAATTTTAAAAACCTAATTTGGTATTACTGCAAAGCAAAATATTCAGAGTACTCTTATTATGTTTCCATATATATATATACATATATTTACATGTACATATATATGTAGATATATGTATATATACACACATATATATACACACACTGTTAAAAGCTTTAAGACTTCAATATAATAATTTACTGGATCATAATGAGGCTACAGAGATTATAGCAAATATGACCTTTGAAGATAGCTAGTAAAAGTACAGTAGTAGTGAACACAAAGTCTTTTATATTTCCTCATATATTTGCCTTAGTGGTGTTCATTCCTTACTATAGGTTTAGGATCCCATCTGGTATTACTTATTTTATGCCTAAAGAATTTCATTTAGTACTTCTTGTGTAGATCAGCTGCGAAGAATTCTGTTTTCTGTCTCAGAATGACTTTAAAGTGAGCAATTAAAAAAAAACTTTATCTCTTATCAGTTTTCTTATAGTTTTATATCTGTACATTCTGAGCCTATAGTCATTCCATACTATCTTTTAATCCTCATTTATCTTAGTTACAGAGGTTCTACATACGTTCACTATGTTCCATGCTTATCCTCAGTTCTTATGTCATTGTCTGTAGTCATTTTTGTTGTCTGAAGCTCATTTTCTGGTAGATGCCACAGAGAGTACTCACGGGAACAATATTCTTGCACATTGATAACAGTACTCTTTAAGCTTGAAAATCAGTTTTGCTGCATATAAAATACTCGGGTAGCCTTTTCTGTTTGTGATTATTTTAAATGTTATTCCATTTTATTCTGACATAAAAGCATTGCTGTTGGAAGTTTGATGATAATCTAATGTTTTACCTTTATAAATGAAGTGATTTTCCTTTGATCTCCAAAGGATTTTTTTTTCCTTCAAATTCTATGAAGTTTAGGATATATTTTGTTTGCTTTTCTGGGTTGATAGTTTTAGTTAAACATATCTTTCAACATGTAATTTAAAATCTTTTCTTTGTGGAAAACTTTCTGTTACTTGTTCTGTTGCTATACTTTTGATTTGGTTTCCTTCTTCAGGGACTACTATTTTCTGTCTATTGGATCTTCTTTGTCTATCTTCAGTATTTGTAATATTTTGATGTCTTTAAAATTTTTCCCCCATTTTATCTTCTGTTTCTTTTAAAAAACATAATTTAGGGGTGCCTGGTTAGCCCACTTTGATTAAGCATCTGACTCTTGATCTCAGCTCAGGTCTTGATCTCAGGGTCTGATCTTAGCTCAGGTCTTGATCTCAAGGTCGTGAGTTTGAGCCCCATGTTGGGCTCCATGCTGGGTGTGGAGCCTACTAAATAAAAAATAAATAAATAATTAAAGACCTACTCTGTTGTTTACTCACTTTTATGTCTGTTCTAGTTCAGTCTTTATTTCTGATATTACAGTAAAGCATCATTCTATATCTTAGAGCATAAACTCCTGATGTTCAAGGCCCATCTCTTTTTTTATCCCGAAATTCAGAACTGCTATAACATAGGCACAGCATGACTAAAATAATGAGGATGATGCCAGGTTTTTAATTTTCACTTTTATGAAAAAGTTGATCGTTTTCTCACTGTGTGATTTTTTTTTCTTTTATTTCTAATTATTTTGTCTCTGATTTGAAATTTTCTAACTCTTGATGTGTGTCTCGTATCGTTTTCTTAGTAAGTCTTTTGCTTTGAAATAAGTTATAATTTTTATCTATAATGCTTCTTTTACTGATGTCATTCTTTATATATATGCACACACACACAAATATATGTGTTTTTTAAAAATATTTATTTATTTATTTATTTATTTATTTATTTATTTATTTATGAAAGAGGGAACATGAGCAGGGGAGGGTCAGAGAGAAAGGAAGAGAGAATCCCAAGCACGATCTTCTCTGTCTGCATGGAGCCTCACGTGGGACTTGGTCCCTCAAACTGTGAGATTATGACCTGAGCCGAAATCAAGACTCAGACACTTAACTGACTGGGCCACCCAGGCACCCCCACAGGGTATCTTTTCTAACTAGTTTTGTGTAGTGTTAAAAAAATATAGTGATTACTTTTTGAGTTTTCCTGTCTCTTTATTTTTACCTCATGTTTATCTGAAACTTCGCTTTTCTTCTTTTCTTTTGTTTCTTTGCTACTCAATTTTGATTCCATTCCCAGCAGTTTCCCCTTAGTGTGGAGCCCTGTTCTAGAAGAGAGCCTTAGTTGGTCAGTTTTAGGAGTTCATAGGAGCTGTTGTTTCATTCTCACCATGGACCCCTTTGCTATTAGATTGGGCACAACTTTTTCCCGTCTTAACATTGACCTGCCATGCTTTACATTGAATACCTACCTTTTAGCTGTTTTGGGCTTCTCTTGTTCTCAGGTGTGTCACACACCTTGTTGATTCCTTTATTCTACACTAGTGTATGTGGGCATTCAGGTATGGTGGCTGTTGGTTTGTCTTCATCTGCTTAGAATTTAAGGGAGATAGCTTGTCCCCTTGTTTTTGCTGTTATTTTGACCTTGAGTTTTTGTTGCCTCTTTGGTTCTATGTGTTTCCCTTGGGATTCAGAGATTTAAGAATACTACCTTCCTGGTGGATGGCTCAGTCAGTTAAGCATCTGACTCTTGGTGTTGGCTCAGGTCATGATCTCATGGTTTCATGGGTTTGAGCCTGGCGTTGGGCTCCGCTCTGGCACTACGGAGCCCTTTTGGGATTCTCTGTCTCCCTCTCTCTTTGCCCCTCTCTCACTCACACTGTGTCTGTCTCTCTCAAAATAAATGAACTTAAAAAAAAAATGGCTTCCTCTTCCTCCTTAGAGATGTAAGCTAAAATATTTTTACTTTCTGTATGTATTTACATACTTTATGTACGCAAAAATACTATATGTATTTTTAATTGACCACAGTATAGTCTCTTCTGCTACAATAAACATGTAGTTCCACAGTATCAGCTAGCTTAGACTATTGGTAAATAGGGGAATAGTGTCAGTATAACATGGGTGATGTGTTGCTTTATACATGATTTTTTCCTGAACTGGACAAGGGGATCCTGAGTAATGGGAGTTGAATTTTATATTTCATCAGGAAAGTAAAAAACTTTCAATTCAGCTGCTACAGAAACAAAAGCCCCACACACAGACACACACACACACACACAGTTTTTATTTTTTTTTTATTTTTTTATTTTTTTTAAATTTTTTTTTTTCAACGTTTATTTATTTTTGGGACAGAGAGAGACAGAGCATGAACGGGGGAGGGGCAGAGAGAGAGGGAGACACAGAATCGGAAACAGGCTCCAGGCTCCGAGCCATCAGCCCAGAGCCTGACGCGGGGCTCGAACTCACGGACCGCGAGATCGTGACCTGGCTGAAGTCGGACGCTTAACCGACTGCGCCACCCAGGCGCCCCCACACACACAGTTTTTAATTAGAAGTGATAATTAGCAATGGGGGGTTGCCTCCTAGAGAGGTACACTGTGATCTAGCAGAGACATTTCTCATGTGGCAGTTTGCATTTCCTTTTGTGTCCATCTTTGCCCTACTGGCTTAAAGCTCCTCTCAGCTCCCATAAGCCCTTGTTTCTCCTTCTGTTTTTATTACCTTTTATTAAACCCTGAGGTAGCATTTCAGCTGCTGTTAGCTGCCTCACTGGGGTGTCCAAGTTATCTCTGGAGGTGTCCCAATCATTGTTTTTGTTGGTGCTATGGTTACAGAGTTAACGGGGCATTGACTGATTTTTTTCCTTAAGCCTTGTTATTTTTAGTGTTGCAGAATGCAGGGTTTTCAGAATGTAAGTATTTATGTTATAGCAGATGTACTAAGAGACTTCTTTAAGAAGATGCTGGAGCTTAGTCTTGTTGGCTTTGTGGTGTTATTTCTGTTCTTGAAGGACTTTATGAAGAGAGTTCTGTTTTCTGGCAATGGAGCTCCCATATTTGGGATATGAGGCTTCCCTGTTCATCTTTTAAACATGCAGGGGAATGATAAATAGTAAACATATGAAGAATTTTGTTGTGGATCACTGAAGTGTTATTTTGTGCTATAATAGACATACTGTTGTAATGGAGCTACCTAAAATCAGCAAAACTACTGAGTAAAAGTAAAATTCTATGTGGTATGATATGGACTGATATATTTTGACAGTATCTTTGTTCTGTTTTCATCCAAATAGGAAATTGTAATTGTGTTCATTTACAATACCAAGGTTTGTTTCAGAAATAAAATAATATTCAACCTTTAAAAAATGCATAGTAGCATATTATTTACTGTGGTATAAAAGCATTAAGTACAAATATTCAGTATGAGTAGAGAATTCTTACTCTTGTTGAATAAGAATGTTGATTATACATATAAATTATATTTAATATAGGTTTAAGAATCTCTAATCTCATCCTTACCAAAAGGTTTCAGGTAGTCTCATTAAAACAGCAAGGAATTGGGGCACCTGGCTAGCTTAGTCGGTAGAGCATGTGATTCTTGATCTTGGGGTTTTGAGCCCCACATTGGGTGTAGAGATTAAGATTACTAAAAAATAAGGGGCGCCTGGGTGGCTCGGTCAGTTGAGCATCCGACTCCGGCTCAGGTCATGATGTCACAGTTCATGAGTTCAAGCCCTACGTCGGGCTCTGTGCTGACAACTCGGAGCCTGGATCCTGCTTCTGATTCTGTGTCTCCCTCTCTCTCTGCTCCCTGCTCACACGCTGTCTCTCTCTCAAAAATAAGTAAAGATTAAAGAAAAAAAAGATTACTAAAGAATAAAAAATACAGCAAGGGATTATAGGTCAGTATTACAGTAATGTAAGAAAATCGCTCATGTGGTCGATGACTCTAGAAAAATTTTACAAATGAGAAAAATAGATGTACAAGTGAAGACAAACCAGGTATTACTTGGAGTATACTCTTTTAGTCAATAATATCACAAAAACAATGTACACTGGTGGTGTAGATTTGCCCCATATAAGGAAATGAATAGAGAGCTTCATTAAGGAGTAAACTCCTTAGTGTTAATTTGGGCATTTAAAGAATTGAGGTTGGCATTGGGTGTGGCATTGGCAAGCCTTGTTATTTTGGTAATATGTGATATGCCAACAAATTCCAGTGAGGTTCTGTTTCTTACCCTGAGTGCTCACGGAAACAACCACTGTTCTTTTGGACAAATCTAAGAGTAGGGGAGTATTGCTGAAAATTCAGAGCACATCTTACAATTCGAGTGTTTCAATAGCACAGACAGTGTAATGGACATTGGGGAAAGGATCTGAATTGAGAATGCTGTAATTATATTTGTGTATTTTAAGTGCATTAATAATAAGCACCCCTACAACATTGTCAAATTTTTACTTTGTTTTTTACCACTTTTGGATATTATATAATTCTATTTTGTTTCTCCTGCATGTGAAAACAGGAAAATATATTACACATATTGTACCTTTTTTAAAGATTGAGGGGCGCCTGGGTGGCTCAGTCGGTTAAGCGGCCGACTTCGGCTCAGGTCATGATCTCTTGGTCTGTGAGTTCAAGCCCCGCGTCGGGCTCTGTGCTGACAGCTCGGAGCCTGGAGCCTGTTTCAGATTCTGTGTCTCCCTCTCTCTGACCTTCCCCTGTTCATGCTCTGTCTCTCACTGTCTCAAAAATAAATAAAACGTTAAAAAAAATTAAAAAAAAAAAGATTGAGGTATAATGGATATACAACATTAGTTTCAGTGTACAACATAATTTGATATTTATATATGTATATATACATACACACACCATGTATTCTTTATCCATTCATCAATAGATGGACTCTTAAGTTGTTTCTGTTGGCTATTGTAAATTAAGCTGCAGTGAACAGGGGGGTACATACCATATTTTATAAGTGTAACCTGTAAGGCAGAATGCCTATGCTCAATGCATGTTTTTTTCCTCATATCTTAAGGAAGAGAGAGAAAATCCTTCAAAACGGAGTAGGATTGAACGTGATATAGATAATAATTTGATCACATCAACACCAAGAGCAGGAGAAAAGCCTAACAAACAGATATCTCGAGTAAGACGGAAAAGTCAAGTAAATGGAGGTTTGTTAATATTTAGATATTCTTCTATTAGGTCTAAGCAGAAATTTCACCTGACGTGTTTCTTTTCTGTTTTTAAAAATTGAATGTGTGTAATTTTTGCCTTATTTTGTAATCTCCTTTGTATTAAGTATTAGCATGAAATGAAATAAAAATTACCTCATATAAATATACTTTGATGAATTAAAATGACAAATAAAGGCAGAACAACTGGCTTTATACTATTTATCATGAAAATGCATACAGAACAACATTTTTGACCTCTAATAAATTCATTTCTTACAGCAGTAATAATTGTGACTTAATTTACTGAAATAAGTACAAAGAATTTGTTTCTGGATCAGGGAACTTCAGCTCAGAGGGGTCTTGGATCACTCAGGGCAGTGATTCTTAATGAGGGGTTGTTTTGTCCCTAGGGGATGTTTGTTAATGTCTAGAGACCTTTTTGGTTGTCACAACCTATGGTGGGATTGCTACTTGCATCTAGCAGGTGGAGGTTAGGGATGCTGCTAAACATCCTACAATGCACAGGGTATCCTCCCATAATAAAGAATTGTCCAAGCTCCAAGTCAGTAGTGCTGCTGTTGATAAATCTTGTTCTAGGTCAGTCTGTTATAGTATTGCTGAGAAGCTCCCCAAGTCCAAAAGAAGGAGAAAAACAAGAAGGACAGGCAGAGGAAGGTATAAAGAACACTTTAGAGCATGGGGTGCTGCGTTTTAAACACAACAGCAAGAATACCTTCCCTCTTTCCTCTCAATTCAATATTGTATCTCTAAATTTTGAACTATTAGGGAAAAAAGAAAAGAGCTATAGCAGCAAAGAAAGAAAGAAATGTGGGTAGATACCAAGTAAAGTTGTGAAAGGTCAAGGATGATTAATCAAAACACATTTGTGTGAATTTATTTTTATTGTTTATTTTCCAAAACCCATGAAAAATTTTTATTAAGAATCTAAAAAAACAAAAGACAAAAAACCTGTTTTTCTTAACCACTCTGAAATGGTGCCTCGGTATGTACATAAGTAATTTTTGCTATATACTATACATAGTCTTCTGCTTCAGTATATATATGTTGCCGCTATTTATTTAGCTGTTATTCATTAGTAAGAGACTGGAGGGTCGGTTTTATGAAGTAGGCAGCATCCCAAAATGTAAATAAAGACACAGTCTTGCATTTGTGTTTTGATGTTGTAACTTGCTTTACTTACAAAGAGTTTATTTCATTTTGTTGTAACTTGCTTTACTTACAAAGAGTTTATTTCATTTTCTGTTACACTGTGGAAGCCTATAGTCTACATACTAGAAACTTCAGTCTATATATATGCTTCTAGATGTAAATGTGTTTTGTAGCAGTTATAAAACATTATAAATAAATAAATTTGTCATAAAGATCATTTGATTTACCTCAGGATTTTTTTAAGTAAAGCTTTCTTAACATTAGTGTTCATCAGTTTTTATGAAGTATTTTAAGGGAAAAAATATTTTCATAATGAATTGTTTAAAACACATTTCTCAAAGTCATGTTTTCTAGATTGCAACTTTTTTTTTTTTTTTTTTTTTTTTTTGCCTTAGAAGCTGGTAGTTATGAAGTGACAAATCAACATGTAAAACAAAATGGAAAATTAGAAGATAATCCTTCCTCTGGCAGTCCTCCAAGGACTACATTGTTGGGGACCATATTTTCTCCTGTCTTCAACTTTTTTTCACCAGCAAATAAAAATGGTAAGTATAAACTATTACCCATAAACCATAATCTGGGTTTAAAAATTAGTTTTCCTGGTTTTTCAAGAGATCTGTTTGATTTTACTGGAGTATTTTGTGAGCATCTTAATTTGTTTTCAGCCTCATTAAAAATACACAGCTCCTGAAAGACTGTTTTTTTTTTTAACGGACTGAAATACATTTAGGTTATGTTTAACTCTGTTGAAGTGCATGAACTCCGCTTTCACTCTCCGAAAAGCTAGATGATAAACTCTGAGCTGGAAGGAAAATGATTTTTATGATACTATGTATAGGAGAGAATCCAGAAACATTTTCAATATTCTAGATCAGTAAAGTAGAATTTGTTGAATATTTAAGTGAGCTGAAAGTAGGTCATTTTTTGTAACACATTTTATTTTTATTTTTCGTTTGCTTGATTTTTCCCCATAGGGGTCATTAATTTGGATATTTAGTAAAACTACTCTAATTCAAATGAAATGCCTTTGCAAAAGAAATTTGGATTGTTGCCCAGCATTTTTTTTAGGCTCCACACCCAGCACTGAGCGCAATGTGAGAGGCTTGAACTCACGACCCTGAGATCAAGAGTCAGATACTTAATCAACTGAGCCACCCAGGTGCCCCCCGCCCCCCTCCCAGCCCCAGCATTTTATTTTTGTTTTTTGTTTTTCTTAAAAATTTTTTTAATGTTTATTTATTTTTGAGAGAGACAGAGTGTGAGTAGGAGAGGGGCAGAGAGAGTGAGACACAGAATCTGAAGCAGGCTCCAGGCTCTGAGCTGTCAGCACAGAACCTGACAACAGGGCTCAAACTCACAAACCATGAAATCATGACCTGAGCCAAAGTTGGACGCTTAACTGACTGAGCCATCTAGGTGCCCCTGGCATATTTTAAAAAGAGATAGCTAGTGTTCTTTTTTTATGAATAATTGTTAATTTCATAAGTGATCATTTAGTCTTTATGTGAGGGCAGGAGATCTTGTCTTTATTTTTGCATCCACCATGTTGTTTGATAGTATGGGGCACATGGAAAATAGCCATTAAGTGCTTGTTGCCTGATTATTTAAATTCTAATTTGAATATGTTTCTGGGTGATAATACGATTTTTAAAAGGCAGAATAGTGCACTATAAAATCTAGATGCTCTGGGGGATGAAAATAATGTATGTTAGCACATTTAAAAGGACTGTGAAGTCCTATAGTAGAAATAAAACAAAAAACTACCTTTAACTTTGTTTAACCCCATATTTCCTAGACATGTATGATCCAGTGAACCCTTTTTTGTGGAACATCTGTTAACATCTTGTAAAACTAGTGCCCCATAGACCAACTTTGGAAATAGCTGGTGTAGTGGGAAAAGAATGGGCCTTGGAATTAGAGAAACCTGTCTTAAAATTTCAGCTCTGCTGGGTGCCTGGGTGGCTCAGTCATTAAGCATCTCACTTCAGTTCAGGTCATGATCTCACAGTTCATGAGCTTGGGCCCTGCTTGGGTGAGCACATGTTCCACTTTGGGTGACCTTGAGCCCCACTTTTGGTGAGCTTGAGCCAGTAAACATGAGCCCCACCTCTCTCTCTCTCCTTCTCCCTCCCCCTCTCTTCTCTCTGCTCCTTGCTCTCAACAACAACAGCAACAACAAATCCTCCTCCTCCTCCTCCTCCTCCTCCTCCTCCTCCTCATCCTGGCTCTGCCTCTTTAGCTGTGTTACCTTGGTCTAGTTCTTTAAATTCTTGGGGCGCCTGGGTGGCGCAGTCGGTTAAGCGTCCGACTTCAGCCAGGTCACGATCTCGCGGTCCGGGAGTTCGAGCCCCGCGTCAGGCTCTGGGCTGATGGCTCAGAGCCTGGAGCCTGTTTCCGATTCTGTGTCTCCCTCTCTCTCTGCCCCTACCCCGTTCATGCTCTGTCTCTCTCTGTCCCAAAAATAAAAAATAAACGTTGAAAAAAAAAAAATTTAAATTCTTGAGCCTCTTTGTCTGTGAGAGAGGATAACTATACTTAAATATGGGGCAGGGGCGATTCGAAGATTTCATGTCATTGAGTATCTGCTGTGTCCTGGCCATTGTATTAATCGCTAGAGATTCAAGGATATTTAACACATCCATGGTCCCTGTGCTCAAGAAGCTTAATTTTTTACAAGAGGGAGAGAGATCTATAAATAGGTATAATAAATTTTTATAAGTGCACTGATAGAGGTATGGGGTAGTATGGTATTCATAGGATGGAATGGTTCTATATTCTGACATCTCACAATAGTCTTTATAGAAAAGCTGAATCTTGAAAGGTGGTAAAGGGTATTCCAGGTAGAATGAGCAGTGTGAGCAAAGGCATAGTGTGTTTGAGAAACTGAAATTAGTTAGTTACAGATAGACCATTGGATTTGAGGAGTGCACAGGATGGTTAAGATAGTTACGAAGATGGCAGATCAAAACTAACATGGTAAGATATTTGAATTTTATCCTTGGTGGGGGATGACTGAAAGGTTTTAAACTGGTGAGTAATATGAACAGATTTTTGTTTTCTAAAAATCATAATGTGTCAGCTACATTCTAAAAAGGTTGTGTTGGGGGAAAACAATTAGTAGACTTGTAGTCCACATGAGACTTGATGTAGCCTTAACTATGATATTAGAGAAAAGAAGAAGGATCAGAGATATAGAGTAGACAAATTTTGAGCACAGATTGGAGGTGAAAGAGACCAGAGATTAAGATGACACAAGGTTATTTTTTCAAGAGAGGTTGGGTTCTAGGAGATAGGTGGGCCATACTGAGTTTGAGATGCTATGAAACAACCAAATAAAAATGTCTGGTAGCCATTTGTCCTTCTTGTGTGGAGCTTAGAAACCTGGGTTTAAGCAGTAGACTATTATATTACCAGCTTATAGGTATCATTTGAAACTAATGGAGTAAATGTTCAGCAAACTTAAGATCTTGGAATATATTTAAGGACTGGACAAAGTAAAAGAAAGCAACAAAGACATGGAAGAAGCCAGGAGATTTTGTGTCATAGAAGCCAAAGGAAAAGAGAATATCAAAACCCAGGGTCAAACAATTATAAAGATTGAAGGAAAGGAAATGAGTATTGAAAAGAGACTGCTGAGCCTGGCAATTACAAAGTTACTGGTTTCTTTCTGTCTTTTTTTTTTTTTTTAATGTATGTTTGTTTGTTTATTTTTTGAGAGCAAGAGTGTTAGTGGGGGAGGACTGAAAGAGGGGAGACACAGACTCTGAAGCAGTCTCCAGGCTCTGAACTGTCAGCACAGAGCCTGACACAGGGCTCAAACTCATGGACCACAAGATCATGACCTGAGCCAAAGTTGGACGCTTAACCAACTGAGCCACCCAGGCATCCCAAGTTATTGGTTTCTTTTGCCAGAACAGTTTCAGGAGAGTGGCTGGAGTTGGAAGTCTAACACATTTGGGTTAAAAGAGTAAAATGGGAGTAAGAAAGGAAGCAGCAAATGTAGGTTACTGTTATGAACTACTTGACTATAAAATTAGAGAGGTTACCAAGTCTCGAGTGGTTTCTCTTTGTGAGAGACCAGCATGTTTTAAGCCTCAGGGAGGAGTCTCATAGGAAGAGGTTGAAAATAGAGGGAAAATAACTAATGAAGAAAGTTTCTGGAGTCTGCTGACAACGATGAGATTATGGGAACAGATAGTAGAAGGATTAGAATGGAGAAGAGAGGGAAAAGAGATATTTTTCTCTAGTGCTAAAGGAAAGAAGCTGTGAAGGTGTGTGCGGAAATAAATGGGCAGAAGAAGTTGGTTTTTGGTAAGTTACTTTTTCTTTGAAGGAGGAGATGGTGCCATGTGCTGAGATTCCTGGTGGCGGGGACTGAAGAGAACAGTGAAGGTTTAGAATGTTTGTTGTTGGGTATAATTAAAAGAAATACATACATAATCCAGTAAGCCTGTAAGTTACATTGATTCAAGAGAGATTTCTATGATGGGTGACATTTGAAAGACGAGGGAGCAAGAATACTGAAGCTGCTGGCTTGTGAGTGTATTAAGTGATATACCATGCAGTCTAACTAGATGAGAAGGGTGGGGAAGGGGCTGTTAAGGGATTGTTTGGAATGAGACTGGTCTTTATCAAACATGAAGGTCACATGTAATGGGAATATGAAATAGGTAATTAAAAGGTTAGGAAGTTGTGGTAGTGGATTGATACATTTGAACTTTAGTTTTCAGAGATGAACAGTTTCTTACTGTGAATGTCCAGGTTATGGTCATGGTACTTGCTAAAGAGAGCAGCGTGTATGAAGATGGAGCTTAAGAGCGCAAGACCTTTGATTAGTCTTAGGGATGAGTCATTGACATCCCCTGTAGTAACAACCAGCAGGTGTTTCATAGAGCTTTAAACTGGTAGCTAGGTGTTAAATTCGTCTGGTTGAGAGAGGATGCTGGCAACAGTTGGTAGAGGACAGCAGTGGGGATAAATGAAGAACTACAAAGCTAGGTGCCATCAGTCTCAAAGGAGGAGGGATTTTTGCACGTTAATGGAAAACCAATGATTTGGTGGCAGCAATGGAATAAATGAATTCTGATTCATTTAGTATGTTGAGTATGGAAGAATAAAGAGCTTTGAGGGGAAAGGTATCAGGAAGAGATTTTTTGGAAATAAGTCACATTTAAAGCTTTGAGGGAGAAGGAATGTTGTCTGAGAAAACTGAGAGTATGGGAGGTTGATTTTGTTTTTGAAAATGACATTTGGAGGATTCCATAAGGAAATAGAGTTGGGGGTCATCTCATCGTGGAAGAATTGGGTAGCAGGGTCATTTAGGTTGTGGCTGAGTATGATTAGGAAACTAACTTGAGTCTTTGTTACTGAGATGGAATCATGTTAGGAAATTGTTCTTGTGTCTCTGAATAAAAATGTTCTGATGGTTAGGCTAACAGCTCATTCTTGGATAACTACCTCTGTCCACAGTGGCTAGGATGCTTACTTAGTACTGGACTAATTTGAGGATAATGAAAAATACACACACACACACACACACACACAATGCCTAGCTCATAGTAGACACTTAATAAATGATATTTGCTTTATTGAAAAGAAGTTCTGTAATCAACAATACTGTGTTGTATACTTTGAAGTTGCATAGAGACTAGATCTTAGATTTTCTCACCACAAAAAATGATAATGATGTGGCAGGATAGAGGTATTAGCTAATACTAGGTTGGTAACCATAATGCAATATATAGATGTGTTAAATTAGCACAAACACCTAAAACTTACACAATGTCGTATGTCCATTATGTCTCAATAAAAATTTTTTAAAGTTCTAAATTATGACTGTCTATATAGCTGGATGTTTCTAAACTGAACACTCTTAAGAAAAATTTTGTTCACCAATAGCACTGTAGTTTATAATAGTCTTTATTCCTCATTATTTGAAATATCTAGAAGAGACTCACTAAACAGTGATCATCAGCTCTATGTCTGTTGCATTTAGTTTTTCTAAATATTTATGAGTTTATTTTTCAATATTTAATTTTAGTTTTATTAAAATGTATTTGAGGGGCACCTGGGTGGTTGAGTCAGTCAGCCAGCTCCTGATTTTGGCTCATGTCATGATTTCAGTTTGTGGGATCAGGCCTCGTGTGGGGCTCTGTGCTGACAGTGCAGAGTCTGCTTGGGATTCTTTCTCTCCCTCTCTCTCTGCCCCTCCCCTACTCGCTCACACTGTCTCTCAAAATAAATAAATAAGCATTTTAAAAAAACCCTTTATTAAAATATATTTGATATACAACATTATGTAAGTTAAAGGGTATAACATGTTGATTTGATACATTTATATATTTTTTTTTTTAATTTTTTTTTTTTCAACGTTTATTTATTTTTGGGACAGAGAGAGACAGAGCATGAATGGGGGAGGGGCAGAGAGAGAGGGAGACACAGAATCGGAAACAGGCTCCAGGCTCTGAGCCATCAGCCCAGAGCCTGATGCGGGGCTCGAACTCCCGGACCGGGAGATCGTGACCTGGCTGAAGTCGGACGCTCAACCGACTGCGCCACCCAGGCGCCCCTGATACATTTATATATTTTAATGTGATTGCCATGTAGCAATAATTAGCACCTCTATTATTATATAATTATCCTTTCTTTTTAGTGGTTGGAATAATTCTAGCGTCAGCAAGTTTGATGATTATAATACAATATTGTTGTCTGCACTCTGTTGTGCCTTAGATCTCTAGGGCTTATGTTTGCTTGCTATGTAAGTTTGTACCCTTAAAAACATCTATCCTATCCTGCCACTCCCTTTTGATTTTTTAAATGATGGTTGTGAGTACACTGAATCTTGATTATAGGAACATCAGGATCTGATTCCCCAGGACAGGCTGTGGAAGCTGAAGAGATAGTAAAACAACTTGATATGGAACAGGTGGATGAGATCACTACCAGTACTACGACATCAACTAATGGAGCAGCTTACTCAAATCAAGCAGTTCAAGTGAGACCATCGATAAATAATGGTTTAGAAGAAGCAGAAGAAACAGTTAATCGTGATATCCCACCCCTTACAGGTGAAGAAAATTCCTTTTCTTATGCATCTTCATGAATTTAGAAAAATACGGTATTTATTTATTTTTATTTAATGTCAAATGCATATGTTTTTCTTCCTTGAACATAAGACAATTAAAATCGAAAATAAAACTTTCTCCCAGATATACAGTCATTTTGAAATTGAAAGTTTTTAGAAGGTTGTGTTGATTGAGAATTAATCATTTTACAGTTTAATTATTTGTACTGATCTTACTAGTTAGAGAAATTGAACACAAATAACGAAATAGATGCTCATGTTTATGAGTATATTTATTGTAATTGCACCCAGTCTCAGACCCTTAAGTCTGAAGTCCCTACCTAACGGCAGCTTTACACCTTCGGATTTGTTGCATATATAGATGACATCCGCCCCCCCCCAAGAAGCTTCTGTTCCTAGATCTTGCCCTGTATTCAAACTGCAGCCTAATTCTGGATCCTTATAAAAGCCTAACGTAATTGTTTGGTCCCTGAGCCACTTGTCATGGAAATGTAGAACACATGAGATCAGAATTTATTACGTCTGAGGGTTGTGGTATACAGATGCATAAAGCTAAAAGATGAAACTGTTCCATCATACTTAAAAGCAGAAATAAAATTGAGGGCGGTCATCGTTTCTCAGAGGGACAAGATCTTAGGCTTTTATTTTAGATTAAAAAAAATTTTTTTTCATGTTTATTTTTTTATTTAGAGAGAGGGAGAGAGAGAGAGAAAGCATGAGCAGGGGAGGGGCAGAGAAAGAGGGAGAGAGGGAATCCCAAGCAAGTTGCACAGAGCCTGATGTGTGGCTCAATCTTACAAACCATGAGATTGTGACCTGAGCTGAAATCAAGGAGTCAGACCCTTAACCAACAGCCACCCAGGCACTTTTAGATTTGTTTATTTCTTATAATGCCAGGCATTTGCACATATGTATTGGTTCAGAAATGTAGTTTGGTGTAAGGAAGTAGAATAATGTTCTTCCCTTGAGTATAAAGGAGAAACTTGAAAAACTATAATCCAAACAGCTGAAAACATTTAAAGGAAAATGCATACAATTATGAAATTTCTATATAGTGCAACCCAGTCATACCAATATGAAAAGTGACATAAAATAGGAAAGATTTATTTTAACTTGGTCGAATAAAAGATTGGGCTCTGTAATGTTAATATCTGTAATGTTAAATTGTAATGTTGTAATTTAAGAATAATATTGAATCTGACAAGCAAATCAATATGGTGCACATAGTTCATTTTGGGTGGTTAAAACTTGCAAATGAACCTACTCTTGACCTGTCATTTTATGCTCGTTACTTTGCCAGTGTTTAAGCTAGTGAATTGTAAAGTAGACGAAGTCCAGGGCTTTGGGCCTCGTGTTTGATGTTTGTTCTGTATTTTTGTGCTGCTGTATTTTTTTTTTTCCCTGACAACTATGAAAATGGAGAAGGGAGTTCTATAACCATAGTGATTTCTAGAGGGGAAAAGGAAAATTTAGTCCTGTTGTCTCATTCATTCATTCATTTAGTCCCCTAACATTTATTGAACATCTATTTTTTGTGATGGGCATTGTTTATGAAGATGAATAAGATAATGCTTCTTGACCCTGAAGAGTGAATGATCTAATTGATGAGCCAGGTATACACAAAAATTACTGTACAGTGTGGTGAGTGCTGTTACAAATAAATGAGCAAAATGATGAGGTGGCATATTATATTTACTCTGGGAGTATCATGACAGGAGAGAAGTAAAATTTTTGCTGATCTTAAAAGATGAGTATGAGTGACAAAGAATATTACTTTTCCTTAAGAACTAAGCCAAAGAGAACAAGACAGAAGGAGGCTGGCTCTACCATTTACTTAGCTTTGTGACTTTAGACAATTTAAGCTCACTTGAGTCAGTTTTCTTAGCTTTAAAAGGGTAATAATAATTCACGGTTTTAAAGGCTAAATGGGATGAAAGAAGAAAAATGCTTAGCATGAAGGCTCTCAAATATTACTTCCTTTCTCCCTTTTTCTGAGGTTAATAGGAATTTGAAACAGAAGTGGTTAGAAGTTGTATTTTTCTATTAACCCTTGTGCTAATGAACTGTCATTGGCATAAAGTTATTACAGATGGACAAAAGTTATTATTTACATCTGGCATTCACTGAACATACTATGTTACAAGGTAATTCATACGTAAGAAATTAATATATCATAATAGCAAAAATGATTTCTTTTTGTCCTGAAAGACTTATCCACCAATATTCCATTCCTATAGACAGATTACAGCAGTTTTTACCGTGTTCCACTATTTTAGTCCTTTTGGGCTACTGTAACAAACTACCATAGACTAGGTGGTGTATACACAGCAGAAATTTATTTCTCACAGTTTAGGAGGCTGGGAAATCCAAGATCAAAGTGTCCGCAAACTCAGGACCTGGTTAAGGGCCTGCGTTTAGGTTCATAGACAACTGTCTTCTCATGCATCCTCACATGGCAGAAGCTATGTGAGTTCTCTGGAGTCTCTGTTTTTTGTTTTTGTTTTTTCTGTAATGTTTATTTTTTTTATAATTTAAAGAAATTTTTAATGTTTATTTTTGAGAGAGAGAGAGAGAGAGAGGGAAAGAGAATGAGTGGGAGAGGGGCAGAAAGAGTGGGAGACACTGAATTCCAAGTAGGCCCCAGGCTTTGAGCTATCTGCACAGAGCCTGATGCGGGGCTTGAACTCATGAACCATAAGATCATGACCTGAGCCAAAGTTGGACGCTTAACCGACTGAGCCATCCAGGCGCCCCATTGTTTGTTTTTGAGAGAGTGAGAGAGAGAGACAAAAGATCCAAAGGGGCTCCGCACTGACAGCAGAGAGTTTGATGTGGAGCTTGAATTCACAAACCACGACGAGATCATGACCTGAGTCCAAATTGGACGCTTAACCAACTGAGCCACCTAGGTGTCCCTGGAGTCTCTTTTATAAGGGCACTGATCCTATTCATGAGGGCTCCCCCCTAATGACTTGATGACATCCTAAAGTCTTCACCTCCAAATACCATTTTGGGAGGGCACAAACATTCAGTCTGTAGCATCCAACTTAAGCTTTTGTCTGAAACATTACCTCTGACTAATAATATTATCTTTTGTCTTCTTGAATTTAAGTTGTAATTATTGTCTTAGAAAATTCCCAGCAAGGTTTTTTTTATTTATTTAAGTAATCTCTACACCCATTGTAGATCTCAAGCTCAAGACCCTGAGATCAAGAGTCCTACATTCTTCTGACTTAGCAAGCTAGGTGCCCCTTCCAGCATAATTTCTAAAGCTCTGTCAGTTGATAGAATTTTAGCTTAAACATATACTGGACCATGTGTCATGGCATATAGAATTGCTTCATGATTATTTTTAGGTTGCTTGTAAATTAGAAGTAAAATAAAGCCTCCTCTGAAGCAGTGGTTTCTAAATAGAACAGCATTTCTTAACTTTTAAAAGATTTTAGATAGCCTTGAGGTTCCTGGGAAAATGTACATACAACAAAAGTGCACAAGGGGGTTTCATGAACCTCTTAAAGAATGTTCATAGATCTCAGGTTAAAAACTACCTTTGGGTCTATTGTCAGCACACATATATATTGACTTCCTATGTATGTACAAGGTACTTTGAAAAATGTTACTGCTGCAAGAGGCAGCATGAAGTTTTTATGGTTATACATATAGACGCCATTCAGTTAGAAATTGAAGTTTGGTGGAGTATATTTTTCTAGCAATAAGTAGTAAATTTTTTCTTTGCTATTAGGGATTTTAATTCTACTAGCCATGATCTAGCTTGCCATTTTATCTGTAATGGCAGTTTTTTCCTTTGCTTCTGGAGTTAAGAAATTTATGTTAAGAAATATGTGTTAAGAAATTTGCTTTGAAATACTGTTTACAAGTTATTTCTGTCATATCTTTAACCTAAAATACACAAGGGGTCAGGAAAATCTTGTATAAAATCAGTAAAAATGTATACTCACAGTGAGTTAAAACTAACATATTGTTTTTCCTTTTATTAAATAGCACCAGTAACTCCAGATAGTGGTTATTCGTCAGCTCATGCAGAGGCCACCTATGAAGAAGACTGGGAAGTATTTGACCCGTGAGTTTTTTGTGTTTTTTTTTTTTTTTTTGTCTTTTATTTTCCTTTCGCTCTTGGAGCAGAATGAAAGTGTGTGTGTGGAAGGGTGGCTCAATGGTATATTGCAAAGAACATGTGACCCTTAGGTATTAATAATTTTACTGGGTTACTGAAGTACTAATTTATATATTTTCAGTTTTATTTATGTTTCATAGGTTTGGTTTACTAGGTTAAATGGATATTATTTAATTGAAGATTTATTTTAAAAAGATTTAAATATGAGCTGAATTTAGTAATATGTTTAATATTATTTATAAAAAATAGAAATGTTGAGATTTTTAAAAAAATTTGATCTATAGGTATTATTTCATCAAACATGTTCCACCACTGACAGAAGAACAACTAAATAGGAAACCTGCTCTTCCATTGAAAACAAGAAGCACACCAGAATTCTCCTTAGTTTTAGACCTGGTAAGTATATTATCTATAGAGGTAGGGAAAGTAAGTTAAATTTATTTTTTAAAATACTAGCTGAAAATAACTAAAAGGATACAATTGAATGAATAGGCTTACACATTTACTAAACATGTCCAAGATGTTCTGAAATGTTTTTATTTGAAGTATAGTATAATGCCAGGATCCACATTTGGTTGGTATCAGGTACTCTTTGAAAATAAGTTAGGCTTTCATTTTTGTATTTAAATTGGTTCTTTCCCCCATATTTCTGGAACCCTTGTGATCTTTTTTGAAAAATTTCCCAATAAATTATAATTTGATTTCATGCTTAGATTTCACCTTTTTTGGTTGGGGGGGGGCGGGGAAGGGGGTCGTGGTTAGGATTATGTTTCCCTGAAGGACCAAATATTATCTGTGTCCCAATGAGTTAACTTTATGCAAATTATAGTTCTTTTCCTGTTCTTATTTTTGTGTATTGTCTAATATCAATAACTTTATTAATAGACTCCCCAAAGCATGAGCTCTGAATGCTAATAAAACCTTTGATATGTTTTCTTGGTTTGTTAAAAATTTATGTTTTAGGATACCAAAAGAGCTTTGAAAAATGAACATCTACCTCTTACATAATACTGGAAACAATTTATTATTTAGCCTTTGTTACTGGTATCCTATAATTGGAGATGTGGTTTACTTCTCATAAAATTTTTTTCTTGAGGAAAAGATCATTATTTTAAATCTTAACTAGGATGTATAGTTCTTTTTTGAGAGTTCACCACCTTAGCCTTTGCCTAGCCAAAGAGGTGTAAGAGAGGTATTCAGAGGTCCTAAATATTAAGGTATTTATTAGAGGATAAGTATAGAGAAAAATTCTGAAACTGATTATGAGTAGTTTAGATGTGATGTGCAAGTTAGTGGAAAAACTGAAAAAAGATTTTGCTAGATTTTTGTGTTAGGAGTTGATATGGTCATCATAGCAAGTTTGACCATGTAATTTTTAATCCAGTTTAAAGGTAAATAGAGAAGGAAAGCTAGGGATTGGCTGAGCATAAATGAATAATTTTATAGAAGTAAATGAAGAATGATCAAAATTTAGATAGTGTGTAAATGAAGTAGTAGAATTAGTTATTCAATTGTAGGAAAGAGGATACCGTTTTTTTTTTTTTTAAGATGATAAGACAGTACCTTGAAATGTGTAGTCTGATATGCTATTAAAAGAAAATGAGGCATATCTAGAGTATTTTTTGCTCTTTGCCTCCCCAGAGTTAACTTTAGGTTAAAAGAAACACTCCAGCTAATAAGATGTGGAATCACAAGGTATGAACATTTGTGTTTCATTTTAATTCATTTTAAATGCATTGAAAAATTTGGGGGTAGTCACTGGCAGCTTTTTAAAAGAAAGCATTTTGTTAACTACAAATAGACCTCCTATTTGTATTCGGTATTTAAGAAATATGAATATTTGCACATATCTTAGATTGAATGATCCTCACCTTCTTATCCTCTTAATGAGAAAACAGTTTGGTGATCAAAGATGACAAGTCTTCATTGACTGCTAATTTAGTTAAATCATGTTTATGTCTGAAACATATTCAACAAATACTAAGACATCCATTTTATAAAATAAAAGTCTTTATAAAAGATTTAAGGATAAGGAGCTATGTGAATAGAATATATGTAATTTTAAAAATAATTAGATTCTAAACTTTCATTTGTTATTTGTTAAATAAAAGGAGTATGGATTATACTTATCAGAAAGTTGGCAAGTGCAGAACTCAGAGCAGTGGTTCTCAAACTTGAGCATTCATTGGAGTCACATAAAGGGTTTATTAAAATATAGATTGCTGAGCTCCTCTCTCCTTCACCCCCTTCTGAAGTTTTTGAATTATCATAAGTGGAGCTGGAGAATTTGCATTTCTAACTAGTTATTTGCCTTTCTAACCCAGAAGGTGGTGATACTTCTTGCTGGTCAAGGGACCATACGTGAGAACCAGTGGCTTAGAAAATTCTATCCCAAATTGCTGTGCCACACACAGCAATATGATAAATATAAAATCCCACGTATGAATGAGTACTTTAATAAATGTTTTTGGTGATCATGGGTACATAAAATTATCATTTGAAATTTCTTTTAGTATCTTGGTTTATTCAGTATGTGTTTTTTATTTTAAGGATGAAACACTAGTACACTGTAGTCTAAATGAGCTAGAAGATGCAGCACTTACTTTTCCAGTCCTTTTCCAAGATGTCATTTATCAGGTAATTAAAAAATTTTTTTTAACTTCTTTTTTGGCCTGTTAGATAATGTTCTGAACCAAGAAATCTTTTGTAATTTTGTGTGTGTAAAATTTAATGTGTTTTTTTCCTAATGAGTTTCATCAATATATTACTGATTTATTAACACAAAGTAGCATCATGCTAAATAATTACATAAAACATTAAATGTTACCCAAAACATGAACCTTTTCTTAACCCAGTGATCTCTGCTAGTTTCATAATCTGTTTGCCAGCAGGTGGAGGCAGAAGCACTGACATCATAGATCCCCAAGAAGAACTTGCCAGGTTAACACCTGGTGTTTTGTTTTTGTGTGTGTTTTCCCCCAAAATCTAGTTAGTATAAAGAAAACTCATTCCTTGTTGGTCATTTTTATTTCCTTTTGTAGTAATATGGTCTGTAGATTGCAGTTTGGTGTATCTGCTTTATATCAATCACAGAATTCTAGGACATTTCCAGTTACTGCTTTAAAAATCTGGGTAAAAGCATTTCTCCCTCATCTTTGTTGATGGACAGGTAACTGTGCAAAATACAAATACCATTAATCTTTCATTGTGAATTATGTTGTTGGCCATAGCTTTTACTTTACGTTTGAGATTTTCCTATCATAAAATTTGAATTAATTAACATATATGAATACACTTTGAAAATTGCAAAGTGCCTTTCTGTGGTGGCGGCTGTTAATTAGCGTTACCTTCATCCATACTAGTTGTTGAAGGATTGGGAAAGGTCAAAAAGTTTGTTCTTTGTCAAGAGGAAGCCAACCCAAGGATTAAATAAAGCCACAGAACATTTGCCATGTGGATGATGAAAAGGTGTTTATGGTTGTTTATGTGCTCTTAATAGGCAGTTAGAATGTGGGTGTAGTTTTCTTAGCACATGATAGTTACTCTCTTTTGGGAATCATAAAATTTCATAATTAAATAGAAGTTTGTGGTTCAGGATTTACTTTACCGACTTCATCTTGTAATGAGTCGTAAGAGGATTTACTTTAGCAGTTATGTCAGTTCTAGTTTAACCTAGTTAGTCATTGTAGGCATGCTAATATCTGAGTACTATATTCATTTCCCTTCTATGGAACCTGATTTTAGTTTTGATTTTTGATCAGAGAGTGAGCAAACTATACATAAATATAAGGGATTTTAAGATTTTTGTATTCATTTTTAACTGGTTATTATTTGGTTTAAGGTAATCTTTTTTCTTAATAAGACATTTTCTGCCAAATAGGTTGTTCTTGTTTAGTTCATGTTAAGGACAGGAGTCTTCTGGTAAATATAAATAGTATAGCAGTATCTTAATAGGTTTGTCTTTTTAGCTTGATTACCTTGTTTTTTTTGTTTAAAATTCCATTCAGGCTTTGAATTTGGAAAGGAAAGTTGTCATTTGAAAAATATTAAATAATTATTTTGGGATGACTTCTTAAGCTTTCTGGTTTGAAATTTATTTCTTGCAGATAGTTTTGGTCTGTATGTCATTTTTAATAGTGAAATAAACTTGGAAATTGGAGGAGTTTGAGTCTTTCCTTTCATGAGCATTTCTTTTCATTGTGACCATAAGGTTGAATTTTTTTCTTGCTGCTTTCACCATTTCTGCTTTAATTCACTTCTTTTTAATAAAGTTCTTATTATTTTTATGTGGATCTGGATAGTTGTCTTATTTTGAATAAAAGGCTTCTAGCAGTGCATATGACTAATACTTAGAAAAACTATATATGTACTGCATCTACCTTTGTGTAATTCAAAGAACTCTTTTTCTTTCATATTCTGAGTTAAATTTTCTGAAACTGAAAAATAAATGATCTAGCTTAAATTAGGAGCAGTGAGCAGGAAGTTTGAATCTTCCAAGTTATAGGGATGATTGCATTTTAATATTACTTATTAGTTACTACATCATAAACAGAGTTTAGTCCCCCTTTAGTAAATTTTTGAGGATGTCCGTAGTTAATATTGGGTACATTCCTTTGGATTTCTGGTTTTGGCATAGCCATTCTGTCTGCTTTTTAAAAAATAACTTTGAAGAAATCTTGGGTTAGGGTTCCCCCAGTTTTCAGACCAGCAAGCTCCCTTTAAACAGGGAATGATGTCTTTTAAACTTTCAGTGGTGTTGTCTCCATCTACTGGCAAAGAAGAAATATACACAAGGGTCTGAGATGATCTAAGAGATTTTGGAGAAACCACATTATTAGGTAAGATGTAACTTACATATTTAACCACTGCAATATAATGTGGCCCACTTAAAGGTTAGAAACCTGTAAAATACTGTATATACTCTTAAAAAATAATTTATTGAAGTGAAATTCACAACATAAACCATTTTTAAATGAACAGTTCCATGGCATTTATCTGTATACTGTTGAATATGTCAGTTCCATAGCATTTATGTATAAATTCTTAAAAAATAAAATTGTAATGTTAAGATAGGATCAAATTCTTCACCTGAATCAACGCCAGATAAAGTGTCCTCTTGGGACTTACTTTGCTTTTGGTTTCTTTTTGTGGTAAGTTTGTTATGGTTGGCCTATATCTAATTTTAAATCTACTTGTTTTTTTTTCTTTCTTTCAAAACAGTTTAAAGTGTAAATTGTTTTACATATGTTTTAATAATCGTCCAAATCAGGGGTTGGCAAACTTTTTCCTGTACAGGGCCAGTTTTTAATATTTTAGGTTCTGTAGTCTTTGTTCCAAACATTTTTTTTTGCCATTGTAGCATGAAACTAGTCATAGACAGTAAGAATGTAATCAAATAAACATGGCTTTGTCCCAGTAAAACTTTATTTACAAAAATAAGTGATGTATTTGGCCCATAAGCCATAGTTTGCTGACCCTTGGTCTAATAATTATGAGAGTATATACAGTAAATTTACATACTCAAATTCTAAGTGGAAGTAAGTAATCAAATGTTCATCAAAATTCTTGTTAATATATAGAGAAATTTAAAACTAGATCCACTATAATCTGGTTGTGGGCTTTCTTAGTTTTTTTTCAGATGAAAGTTTGAGGGAAATTTAAGGTGACCACTATTCACATTTAAAGACTGCCTGACTCCATGGTATATACTCTCCTTTTGATTGATAAGTAGGACTCAACTTACTTAATGCAAGTCTCAGGATTTTTGAGCAGGTAGATCATTCAAGCCTCAATTTAGTATTTTGAGTGTATTTGAATTCCATTTCTCTGGGAGATTCAAAAAAACTAAAAGATTCAACTCAAAATTTGATACATGTTACTAATACTATTTGGGTAGAGAGATTTAGTTTGTGTAGATGGAGAGAAAAAGTCATTCTTTAAAGTGAGTTTTTAAAGTGAGGGTATGGCACTCAAAGAGGCAAAGTGTATGGATTTTTGTTTGGGTCTTTTTTTCCCCCCTTTAAATCGGTTGTTTTTCCATGAAGTGTTTTACAGTTAGTTATTGGGAAAACATTATTTATTCTTAGAATTGTACAGATGCATTTGATACCTGGAAAAACAAGTGCATGATCAGTTCCAATCCACATATTTAATTTTTATATTTAGCTTATATTGACACATTGTCAGGAAATCCATCTCGTGGTGTTACTCAGTTAAGAGGTCTCCACTGTATTTAGTTTCTGTTCCTGCAGATCCACCAATTCAAGACTCTAGGTCATCTCACTCCCTCTTCCATCCAGAAGATGACTTCTATCCACAAGCAGGACTGAATCAAAAGACAGATTTTTCACTTAGCTCTTGAGCTGAACCACCTCCTCAATGACCTTCCTCTATCTCCATCAAGAACTGGAGCTCAGTTTTTTGAAGATGTAATAGAGCTACTCAGCCCAAACGTGGCTAATTGAAGACAAAAAGAAGATGCCTCATATGTTTCACCACAGTGCAGCCAAACGTAACTGTGCTGTCCAACTCCTCATTCTGTAAAGTATGGCAGGGGCATCTGATTTTTGACTCTGTTCACCAATAAGACTTTAGCCAGTCAGTGGCTTTCTGAAGATCAGTAAAATCATCAAACTTTGGGTCAGCTGTCCAGAAATCAGATTGTGGTAAGCACTCAAGGAGAGATAGGATCTGTAGGGAGCTACTTGATAAAGGATGCTTTGTTTTATTAGTAGAGGTTGCTTTTATGGGAAAAGTTGGGGGGAGAGGTGGGCGGGAAACCCCACGTTTAGCAAAGCTTAGACTTTTCCCCATCACTATAGTTTGTTTTTTTTCTTGGGAACCTTACAGCCTAGGATAATTTTCATAAGGATCTCAAATATTTTATCCCACAGAACAAGAAAAGTAGAGAGTCAGTGGCTTCTATCTCTTCTGTATAGTCTTTCTTAGAAAAGTCAGCATTATTTTTGCTTTATGGAGAAATAAGCAATCATGTAAAGGAAGAGTTTTGTAGTAAATACCTAATCAAGTTTTTCTTCCTCTCAAGCTCTGACTTAAATTGACATTAACCAAGAGGCATTTTGTTTTGACCTTCATAAAGCATAATTTTTGTTGTACAAAAGGAGTGTTTATAATATACCTTAAAAAGAACATTTGGGGTTCATGGACACTTAGTATTGAGGATTAAGGTAATATTTTAGCTGGTAGGGAACAATACTGTGATAACTAATTATAGGTTAATATTAAAAGTAATTTTAAAGTAACTTTCCTATCCTTCTTAGTAAGTATAACTAGTCATTGGTCTATTTTTTTTTCATTGTAATTATTCATTATTGATTTTTTAGGTTAAAAAAAGAAAGAAGTGAAACCTATAGTTAGCTGCCTCTCAAAGATGATAAAGTATATTTCATGGGGACCTCTTTGTAGTCTTTGTAAATGTATGTTAAAATTAGAGGCAGTTCCTTAAAAAAGCATGGAAAATTCTTGTTCAACAGCTGAAAATGTGCTGCAAATTTAGGAGACGTGACAGTTAATTACTAAGCATATTAAATCATTTAGGCAGTTTAGAGCTTGTTTTTAAAGGCAGCATTTTTTGTTTTACTAAAGTGACCTTTTTTTGCTTTTAAAATGATTAAACTTTATTTAAATAAAATCAGCAGTAGTTTATACATATAAAACATATATATATGCCAATTTTTATTTGAAAATTATGCTTCATTGCTAACTTACATATATGGATACCTTAAGTTTCATTTTATCCCATGTAGACTCTACAGGAAAATTCCTTTTCAAATTTATTTCTACTTAGTGTAATGTTTTGCAGAAGTTTTTAGTGTGGGGATTTTTGATTTTATTATTTTTTATTTTGATGTTTTAGTATTTACCTATTCATTTTCAGATTGATCTGCCTACAAATACTATCCCCAGCAGCCATCTACCTCTTGTTGGAATTGTGTTAAACAAAGGATGACTGTAATGTCACCCGGGGGTTATAAGGTTGAGGTCTCTGCAGGGCCTACCTGAGCAACCCTCTTTCTGTGAAGAGGATTTGGGTTTTGTCTCTGTGCTCTAGTATTGATGCTAAGAAAGTGTTAACTAAGTTAAATAGCAAAGCTATCAACTGATCGAACTCCTGATTATTTTCTCTCTTCTAAAAGTGTAGATTGCAGCTGTAGGGCTTTCTTTTTCAGTTAGGTTGCCCAGTTCTGACCCATAGAATCATACTCATTCCAGCTATTCTCCTTATGACTGGTTAATAATAAGGTGGATAAGTAATAGTCGTTGGCATTCTCCGTGTGCCAGGCACTGTTCTAGGTGCTTTACATGTATTAACTTAATCTTCACAACAACCCTATGAGGTAGGTACTCTTATTTTACTCATTTTATGTATGAGGAGACTGAGGTGCACAGAAGGGTTAACAAATTGACAGTCACTTGTTATACCTGTGGTATCTATCTACTCATGGTAAGATTTTTCAGTTATATGTAGCATCTCATTCTTCACATTCCCCAGGATTATTGGTTTTCTACTGCCTTAAAGTCTTACTTGGGCGCCTGTGTGGCTCAGTCAGTTAAGCATCTGATTTTGGCTCAGGCCATGATCTCATGGTTAGTGAATTTGAGACCCGCATCAGGCTCTGTGCTGGTAGTGCAGTGCCTGCTTAGGATTCTCTCTCCCTCCCTCTCTTTCTGCCCCTCCCCCACGTGCACGTGGGCACTCTCTCTCTCTCTCTGTCTCTCAAAATTAAAAAAAAAAAAAAAAGGGGCGCCTGGGTGGCGCAGTCGGTTAAGTGTCCGACTTCAGCCAGGTCACGATCTCGCGGTCCGTGAGTTCGAGCCCCGCGTCGGGCTCTGGGCTGATGATGGCCCAGAGCCTGGAGCCTGCTTCCGATTCTGTGTCTCCCTCTCTCTTTGCCCCTCCCCCATTCATGCTCTGTCTCTCTCTGTCCCAAAAATAAATAAACGTTGAAAAAAAAAAAAATTAAAAAAAAAAAAAAGTCTTACTGCTGATTAAGTAAATAGCATTTACCAATCATCTTTTTATTTAAAGGGTGCCATACTCTTAAGTGGAGGAGTCCCACAGAATTGACTGTTTTTATGGGGTTTTTTTGAACCTATATCAATATGTGGCTCCTGGCTGCCTCAGTCAGCAGAGCATGTGACTCTTGATCTTGGGGTCATGAGTTTGAGCTCCATGATGGGCATAGAGATTACTTAAAAAAAATTTTTTAATAAAAATAAACCTGTGTCAGTATAGCAATAAATTCAAGATATCATGGAATAACTATTAAAAAATGTTTCTTTTTGAATATGTTAAGGTTATATTATCTGTGCTGAAAACTATTTAGAAATACTTTTTCTTAAAAGATTTACATGTAAGAGTTTTTTGTTTTTGTTTCTTCCTTATTCAGTTGCCCACAAAGTGAAGCTGCTTTGGGGGTTTTCTCTTCCTCCTCCTCCTCCTTGTTTTCCTCCTTTTTCTTCTCCTGCTTCTGCTGCTTCATTCATGTTATTAAAGTTATATATGAAATTTCTTTACAAAGTGAAATTACCTATGAAATTAGATAAGGTTTGGTAAACAGAGATTATTCAGTATATATAGCTTGACATTGAATATTTAGTCATGAATTTGAATTTAGACAGACTACCACAAAATATTTATAATCATTTTATAACTAGATTGCTATTTTGGTGACTGCTTTTATTAAATTCAGTTTTATTAACCATTATGGCCTGGTAGGATTATCTACATACACAATTACAGGACATTCTCATTGTCTTAACACTAAAGAAAGTACAGGCCATCAGGTATTTGTTCATCTCAAGGAATCTTGATGTAATATTTTCTGTTATACACATTACTTTTTCTATATAAAATTTAAACTTTAGTAAAATCAATCTACAAGATCATATAAGATTAGTTCCATTATCACAGTTTTGCAGGTATTTCTGGTAGATTTTATTTTTAAAGTTTTATATAATGAACATATTCATAAATCCCTATCTTTGGGTAGTCATTGCTCTTTAAGACATATCTTTGGGTATGGTATTTTTATACAATAATTGTTTCTTTATAGCATTCTGCATTATTTTTAAAGTTTTGACTTTTTAAAAATGCATATTTAGTGATCGATTAAAACTATTTGTAGGGTAGATAGAATAATTGCTGTATATTTGGAGGGACATATGTATACCAGACTGAAGTGAAACTTTTAGCCTAATCTTACATTTGGGAGACTACATGATTTTGAAAAGTTACAGGTTTGAAGAAGGATGGTTGTTGGTGAAATACTAAGTAGGGAAAGAATGTGGAAAAAGGGAAATAGGCAGCTCAGGACAAGAATCTTTGTTATGAGAAAGAAGAAGAAAAATATAATTATGAGCATCTGTGGAATAGATTCTGAAGCATTTTGGAGGCATGCCTCTGTGCATTTGTACATTTCTATATCTCTGTGACCTAACATAATAAGTGATCATAGTCTCTTTGTATTATATATACCTTAACAATTGTTCTGTTTCCTACTAGACAGTACTTAGTGTTTGACTTTTATATATTTATGCTTTAATATATCCATCCAAATGACTTAGACCATGCTGGCCTTGTGTCTCCATTTCTATTTTTCTTTCTGAGATTTTACCTTTGTAGCACATAGCAGAACCTCCACCTCTGCTCACTGTTATTTTGTACCTTTCTATATTCTCTTTCCCACTAACCACATTAATTTCTGTGTATATATTTTAATCCTGAATGACCTTCCTGTTCAAATAGTGAATCTGTTTTGGGGATAGGAACTTTTACAGCCAACAATTACTCTATTCTCATGGTAAGGAAATAATTTAGCAATATATTCCCCCATCTTCAGTACTACCTTTTTTTCATCCTCTGTAAACAAGTACATTTTGAAAGTAATGTCGTTTTAAGATGTATTTTTATATTAAGAATGGTCAAAGTAGTAAGTACAATGTATAATGAAGTTATAGTTTTGATTTAATATGGAAGTCATGTATAAGAAGTTGGAAATGTCACCTTTGTATAGTGTTCCACTTACTATGCTTGGATAATACCGTTTACATAGAAGTATTCCTCTGAAATGGAAGTGTGTTAGGGTTCAGAGGAAGCAAATCCCAAAGTACAGAGGCCTTCCTTAGCTTATAGTGTGGAGCAAGTGATAACAGGGATATTGAGACCAAATGAAATCATTTACATAAATGCAAAAATAACATATTGTTTAATTAAATGTATGTAAACGGTAAGCTTTCTTAGCAGCAAACAAAAGGCTCTGATGGTTCATAGTTTATCATCCTCCTTGAGATGAGGTAATCGGAAAAGAAGTATTGACTAAATTGATTGTTTTCTTAATCATCACAAATCTATTTTGAAAAGACCCATAGTTAATAAAAAATGGTATTTCTATTTAAGGCAATCCATCAGTTACATGGGTTGGTTACAGGGTATACCAAATGTTTTTAAGATGGAAATGTCAAAATTAGTTAGATTTCTTGGGCCTCATTTTAAATGATCGTGATTGGACACTGAGGATTTATTTTTATTTGACTTAGGGGTATATGGCTTACTTTGTTTTTGATTAGCCAAGAAATTGAGATAAAATGCCTAATAGGATTAAAAAGAAGTAAACTTTATCATCCTAGCCTGGAGGTAGGGGTAGAATGATATTATTATCACTCACAATTTGTCTTCTACAAGTGATCAGTTTTTAAGGAAACTCTATAGTTTTCCTTATATAGTCATATATGCTTGCTTTTCTTTATTTGTTTTGTTTATATTGCTTGGCTTTGATTTCATTACTCAATGTATTTTTTTTTCTCAAGCACTTACTATATATTTAGTATTGTCTTATGCCTTTTGGGCTTTGGAAACTATAAAGATTGGTAGTACATGGTCGCTACCTCCTAGAATCCTTTGCATGATTTCCTTTTTCTGCCCTGAAACATTCCCAGAACTGGATTTTTATCATGAGGGCATTTTTGTGTGGATGTGTGTTTATGACAGAATTAAATTTCATGAAGCCTAGATTTTGAGTTTTTTGCCACTAGTGTTTTGTTTTGTTGTTGTTTGTTTTTAATCTTAATCCAGTGAATCTGGGGCATAGGTGTTCTATATATATTTGTTGTTCGTGGTGTTTGGAGGTAATAATCACCTTTGAGTATAAAGTTTTCTTTTTATAAAGTTTTGTCACAAAATGAAAACAATTTAAAATCTTTTGTATGTCAGTTTTAGTAGTTGCTCATGGCTTATAGTCCTGTGCTTTTTGAAAATTGGAGTAAGAGCTACATTAAATGTAGGCAAGAAGATAGACACAGAAATAAGGAAATAACGTATATAAGGCAGTTCTTTGGGTACTGTAGTTTTTCCTGATACTGCCAGTCGGTTTTGATAACTGGTGTGCCTTATTATATTTTCAATCTCAAGTAACCCAGTAGTGCTAATTTAGATGCCACATCTGAATCAGTAAATGTAGAACAAGATTGAATTCTGAAAAATTCCAGTTATGTAAAACCCACCAATCCAGACATCTCTTTCTTGAACATTATTTACCTAATAGAGATTTAAAATAAAGGTATTCTTAGCAGGTGATTGTTGAGAAGAAATTCTGAGTATAGAGGAAGGTCATTGAGACAGGTCAGCTAGAGGTGGACACACAGCCTGCCTAATAATTGGATGGATGCTACCTGGCTGGAAGATGGAGCAGATTGGTGGATCAAAATCTCAAAGGGAAACCTTTCATTTTTAGTTGAAATGTTTATTAAAATTATATTCCACAAAGTACTATCATATTGTATGCTGCAATTTAACTATTAAGAAGTGACATCACCAATAATTATTGTTACCCTACCAAAAGATTGTTTTAAGTGGTATTTGGTATGTGAAATATATTTGGCTGAGTGGTACTTAGTATACTTTTCTATTACTTTAAAATATGAACTTTTAAATTATACCCAAAGTTAGAACACAACATATCTTATAAATAAGTTGTTTCTATTTTATAGGTTTATTTACTGAAGCTTATTTTTGTTATTTCTTTAGGTTTACGTGAGATTAAGACCATTCTTCAGGGAATTCCTGGAGCGAATGTCTCAGATGTATGAGGTAAACATGCTTAAGCTAATTACAGAAGTATTTTTATTTTATTCAATATAGTACCCATATTTAGATCATGTATAATGATTACTTCTTTTCCCCTGAATTTATAGATCATTCTTTTTACTGCTTCTAAGAAGGTGTATGCAGACAAGTTACTGAACATACTAGACCCTAAAAAGCAACTGGTCAGGTAAATTTAATTAAGAAATAGTAGAAATGTCTGTCACACTGATCTATGAAATTACTATGATTCTATTTAATTTTCATGGCCATTTTCAGTTGGCTGCATATATAGAGATTTGTTGTGTTGAATGGTGAAAACGATCTTTTTTAAGCCCCCAAACTCTTTAAGAGTTCCTAATGATGTTAACTTCAGACAGACGTTCTTTAAAGGATACAAAGATCAAATGTATTTATTCACTGTTACATCTGTATCCTCACTTCTTTGGGGACTGGGGGGAGATTGGGGGTATGTGGAATTTTTCACTGTGTGCATGATGTTTTCACTTCCTTATGTCTCTGAGATAATGCATGTTATGTCACCTTTTTAATGGCATAGAAAATAAAGGTTAATTTTAACAGAAAGGATAAATTAAACTCTTTTGCTTTTTTCAAGAGCAAATTTCTCTTCCATGGAAAGAAAACATTACATGAATCTAATTGGAAATTGCAGTTGGTTTAGTCACTCAAGTTACCCGATCTGGACTCACTTCCTTGTGTGTGTCCTGAGCCAGCAGATGCAGTGTGTTCCTGGTTAGGTGGGAGTGCCTCGGGTAATCTTAAAACAGTTTAAAAATCAGTTCCATTATTTCTGTCAACAGAAATGAAATACTAAGACTGCCAGCAGTCTTGCTGCATCCTCTAAGATGACAGAGTTAATCTATGTTGTTGTTTTTTTTTAACCGAGAATGCTGAGAGAGATGCCAGAAAAGGTTCATAAAAGCTTTAATAGCCAGGAATTCATTTTCTTGAATTCTTTTTCCCATATTTTTTTAGTGGAAAGTCCTAATTTCTACTGTTAATAGTACCTTTGTTATAGAGTGGTTACAACTATGTTAAAAGACTTTTTCTGATGTCCACGTTTAGGGGATTTGCTTTCTTGTAAATAGAACTATGTTTTTTGTTTTTTTTAATCTAAAGGAGCAAAATTTGTCCTTGTCACTTCCCATTTTAGCTTCCAATATAAGCAAGCATTAGACACACAAATGAAATTTTTTTTTCTCTTCATAAAGGTATAATGCATGCTTATTTTATCTAACTTTAACAAAAGTACACAAATGATTTTGTTTTGATGACTTCATTCATTCTAAAGATTTCTGTTCTCTTTTAGAGCTTTCTTTCATTTTACTAGGGAACAAATCATAGTCATGGAATTATAATGTTACAAATTAACACCCTTCATTTAAACTACATTTATAAACCTACACATTGAGAGTTTAAATTTGTTTTATCTAGTTTTTGTATCTAGTATTTGAATAATTTAAAATAGGAGGAGCTTTTTGAACAGTGTATTGCATTAGAGTACTATGTTGAAGATAAGGTAGACTCAAATTCCTGTGATCTGAGTCTCATGATTCCAAATGCAAATCTGATGACTGGCAAGAGTAGTTCCTTTCTAAAACTGCAAATGCCTGCTATTGACTCTCAGGCTCCTGAATAACTGGAGGGATTTTAGTGTAATTTATTTACAGTTATCATTTGTATCCACATACATGTTCATTTGTCTCCTGTCTTGGGTGAGTTTGCTGCTATTGCCAAAGAAACATCAATAGTGACTTGCGTGTACCTGCTGCACCTGCCTGTCTAGTTTCCTCAAATGTAAATGTTTGTACAGATAAAAATGGAATCTTTTATAGGCCCATCCAGGACTTAAATTCTTTTGTCTGGTCTTACCTTTTCAAAGTAGAACAGTCTTTAAACCATACAGTGGTAGATGATCATTTAATTTAAGGTATTCTTTATAGAAAGGGGGGGGAGAGAACTGTTTCTACTACATTTCTTCTGGTTGGAAAACTCTGTCGTCATCACCGGGACTGATGTTTTTAAGGTTGAGTTTTGTTGTTGTTAGAGCTATGGCCAATTTTGTTGGTGGAAAATGCCCATTTCTTGAAATTCCATAATTAAAAATATAGGTATATATAAGTAGGCCTTAGCTGCTGAAAAATTGTTTAGTGGGATTAAGACACAAGGAAGCCAAACCATCAAATTACTAATGTATGCAAATGGAGTATTTCAGGGTGACCAGTATTAACTATTAGTAATATTCCAAGACTAACATTTTGAGTGCTAAATGAGATTATGTAATTATGACAGTATATAAGTATTATAAGACCTTCAATCGCTTTTAGTGGTACACCATTTTTCAGTTAAGTATCTATCATTGGTGAAACATCAGTTTACATTTGTAATACTTAAATCTGAATTCATCATTTCATTCAATCCTTGTTTTTCAAATATTCATATACACACTCACACGAAATTAAAAGGAAGATGGGTGTTTGGGAAAAGTATGAAGTGATGGAATAAACATTCGTTTTGGCCTCCACAGCTTTTCTCAAAAACTATAAGGGAAACGAAAAACATTTTTGAAAATGCCAACACAGAAACATTCCTTCTTATATTTTCTATTCTGGCATGTACAGGGATAGGGAGGCTGTGTGGTCTTCTGGTTAGAGCAAAGGACTGGGAGCCAGGAGGATCCTGGGTTCCAATGCGGGGCTAACCACTGACTTACTGTGTGACCTTGGGCAAGTCACTTGACCTCCTTGTGCCTCAGTCAACCATCTGGAAAATTGGTTAAAAAGCAGGACCTCGATGACACAACCAGATGCTGCATCTGAACTGAGCTTTCCTGGGTAAATAAATTACAAAAACAATTTACAGAGTTTTTAATCCCTCTTTATAATTTAATATAACATTTTGGGATAAGCCAAAGTTCTTAAAGGCATGGTAATATTTGGTTGTAAGGTTTCAATAATTGCTAACATTTTTTAAAGTAAAACTGTAGCCCAAAGCTTAGGCCCACATTTGTATTTGAATTTCCTTTGTGAGAGAAAATAAGGCTAAAACTGTAAAGCCTGTGGTATGTGTGTATGTTTCAGTATGTGTTACACTTTTTGGAGTTTTTTTTTTTAAGTTAATTTCTTTTTATTTTTATGTTTAGGCATCGGCTTTTCCGTGAACATTGTGTTTGTGTACAAGGAAATTATATAAAGGACTTAAATATCCTTGGAAGAGATCTTTCAAAGACTATAATAATTGACAACTCACCACAAGCCTTTGCATATCAGGTATGAAGAGAGGGTTGCTAAACAAAATGAGATTGGAAAAAAAAAACAACACAATGAGAACAAATGCTGCCAAACAGAATGTAATAGGAGAACAGAATTTTCACTGGTGGAATTTCCCTTTTTAGTGTTATCTTTTAGAATTAGAAATGCCAAATTGCTATATTTCTTGTGGACATTTTTCTTTTAAATAAATGAAAACATAGATAAAAATCTGAGTAATAATTCTGGATAAGAAGAGATTATAAGCTGTACATCAGTTAATAGCATTCTTATCAGTTGTTAAATCAGTATGTCAGCACCAAGCCTGATATGGGGATCGTACTCTTGAACCATGAAATCATGACCTGAGCCAAAGTTGGAAGTTTAGCCGACTGAGCCACCCAGGTGCCCCTTCTTTTTCTTTTTTTTTTTTTTTTAAATGTTTATTTATTACTTTTGAGAGCAAGTGTCTGTGCGAAAGCTAGGGAGGGGCAGAGTGAGAGACTCCCAAGCAGGATCCACGCTGTTAGTGCAGAGCCCGATGAGGGGCTTGAACTAACAAACTTTGAGATTATGACCTGAGCCAAAATCAAGAGTCGGAAGCTCAACCAACTGAGCCACCCAGGCACCCAGCAAGATTTGTATTGCATTATGAATGTGTTCGTGTGATAGGTCTGAGATTTCCTTTACAGTAAATCAGTGCAGAGTAGGGATGGTGGAAATTGGGTTGGGTGTAGAAAGAACAAGTGAAAAGTAAACAGTAAAAAGATGAAAAAAGAAAAATGGGGAAAACTGCATATGGTATTGAAATGTGTTCAATTTAGGTCATTGGTCACATTTTGAAATATATTTTTAAGAATTTCATATTGGTTCCTGGATAAAATAATTTCATTTATCTACCATCTTAAATATAGTATTCTGCATTAGTATTAAAGATAACCTAGAGATTATTTACTATAAAATGTGGTTTGCATTCTCGTTTTTAAACTTCTCTTCAGTGAAATACCATTGCATCAATTTGTTACGTTCCTGCCGTTTCAGGTTATCCTGCTATTTGTTGGAAATAGAACAATGAATGTCACACAGTCCCTGTGTAAAAGTATATAGGCTTTCTGATAGTGTTTACATTGGCAACACCCCTCTCACAGTGCCTAGCATAGACTAATAGTAACTATTTTTTTAATCCATAAAGTAATATTTTTAATTACGTAATTGCAAAACTTGTTTCAATGGATCTTTCTTGTTTAGTTTCATATATATTAAGACATTAAGCTAAAAAACCAATTAGGCTTTGATGTATCCCTTAACATCTGTTTCTTGCACTATTGAATTGTCAGAATGTAACAACCATAAACTGATGGCATTCCTTTTCACAGTAACTTCTGCAGATCACTGTGTACTTAAGTATCTGTTATTTCTTTTAAGTTTTTATAAAGTATGCAAAATGTAATAAAAAGGATTTAATTATTTATTATTTTAGCTATCTAATGGAATCCCTATAGAAAGCTGGTTTATGGATAAAAATGACAATGAACTCCTAAAATTGATTCCATTTCTGGAGAAGCTTGTAGAACTGGTAAGTATCTTATTTATCTTGTTGTGTTTTGCACTTGTTGCCTCAACTCTATTGAAGTAAATCTTTTTAATTACTTTACTTTATGTGCACTGACTTTTAAAGTCAACTTGGTATGAGATCAGGGCAAAAAAAAATTGAAAAGGATTACAAGCATTTTCTAACCTTGTAAACTATATCAAAATCATGCTTCTTGGTATTTAATAATTTGCAGGTTGAATGTTTTTATTTTCACTGGGCTGCTTCTTACAAAGTCACTAACAGTATTAAATTGATTTCACTTTGCTTTCATAGTTCAGGTCTAGAATTAATGCTTGTGCTACTGAAACTTTATTCTGGTGTTATTTTTTCCTAATAAATAAAGTAGAATTCAGTGGCTTAACACTTTTACCAGTCTTTTGGTTTTGCCTCTTAGTGCATAATTGTTCTTTACAGAATTAAAACTTTAATGACAGTTCTTTTAATCTAAATTTAATTCTAAGTTAACTGCTTGTGTGTAGTATCTTTATATTTGGCAAACAAAGTGAAATAAATAGTGGTATATTTTCTCTGCAAAGGAAGAATGTTCACAGTGTTACGGAATCATATTTTTACATGGCTTTTAAAATGTCTTTTTCTCCACACAGAATGAAGATGTTCGACCTCACATCAGAGACAGATTTCGCTTGCATGATTTGCTGCCCCCAGATTAAGTACAAAGACTTGTCAGATCACTGAAGGGGGAGAGAATGCAGGACCCTTTTGGACTAAGACAAAAACATTGCCATTACTGTTGAAATTTTGCATTTTTGTACCCCGTCTTGCTTTTCTTATCTTTGGTGCCCAATAATAATCAAGGGTTACAGAAAGAGACTTTATCTCAGATTGAATACATACAGTAGGTAGGCTAAAACAGAAGAGTCTTTAGAACTAGTGCAACTCCGGTGAAATTTTTTTATGTACAGGACATCTGCAGTTTATAAAGAATTCTGTTTCTGCCACCAGCAGTTTGACCTGTAGTCACACAGGATTTTATGATAATAACAGAGATGAAAATGGACTTTTATTTTCTCTCTGTTTGGTGCTCTAAGTGGGTTTGTAGCCACTTTTCTGTTACTTTAAGATTCTCATTTCAACAGGAATGGCCAGTAAAAGTTGTTTTATTTTTCCTGTTAAGGTTTATAACCTTTTTACATTTTTGACCTGTATTAGATTAGATTTTCATTATGCATTCCTTTTAGTTGAGGCGCTTCCTAGTTTTCTGGAAATAGTCAGTTTTTAGTTTTTTATTATACATTTGAATGGCCGTTTTCCTGCTTTGTCTGCCTGCATATTGTATATTTGTTTAAAAATATTCTCTACTTTTAGTCCATGTAAGTTTCATTTAGAAAGACATGCATTTATATTTTGTTTCTGTAATATTCTGTAGGTGAAATCTTTTAAAAAAAATCAAAGGACTGGGTAGATAAGAATATATGAATGACTAATATTCAAAAGATTTAAACCATTGTGATGGCATGTGTTCCCCAAATGGTAATATCTTGCAATGGCACACGGATTTAACGGATAAAGGTATACCTCAGACTTCACTGTGCTCACCAATCTTTGAGGAGAATGAGTTTGGTCATCTGTTGGGCTTGATTTGGTTACTGCTGCCTTTGGTTTTCTCCAGGAATGAAGTATTCAGCACAGTGACTCAGTATTTTTAGTTATTTTGCATGGGCTGGTAGTACCTCTGTTATGCTCTTGGTTACAATCAATTTAAAACTCTGTGTAACAGTCTTGGTACCTTACAGTAGCTATGCATAATCCTGTGGCACAGTAAACTCCCAAGCCACCAATGCAGTTAATATGCTCTCATAGTGGTTTTCTATGCTATATGAAAATAGTCTTCAAGCCTTGGTTCTCTAATGCAGCTACCACAAGAGGTTGATATTTTTATAGTGGCGTGTAATCTCCTTTTCGGGAGGCTTTTTATGGAAGGTAGAATTTGTAAAAGTTAGTATGCTTTGCCTCTCGACTGCATTAACATGCCACAGGCTCAGACTGTTTTTGTGTAAAGGATGTCAAAGAACGGCACTTTTTCTAAAGAGAAGTTTGATATTTTGTATGCTTGTTAAGAAAGTACAGTATTGGAAATTAAAGGTGGACAACTGATAATTGAGGAGTATGTCACTTAATTTTTTATGTATATTACCTGTTTACTTGTACAACTTATTGTACAAATTACATGCAGCTTCATTTTCAAATGAATCCTTAAAATAAGGAAATCTTTTTAGGAAAACATTTAATTTTTGTATTTTTGATTTTAAAGGCATGAGTTATGTCAATTTTCAGTGTATTAATGAAGATTTTAACTTTTCATCAGGTTGAGTGTTTTCTTACTATATTATCTGTTGTGTATGTAGTTAGCATATTGTGTCACTGAACTGTTTAAAAAATCTAGCATGTAGAGCAAGCCTGTTTTGTGGAAAATCCTTATTCATTAAAAAAAAATAATCATGGCAGATTTTCTGCAAAAAAAAAAAGCAAACGCATTTGCAATTCAGAATACTGGTTTTGTTTTTTTTTTTAATTTGTTTTGGTTTGTTTTTGTTTTAATTTAAAGAAAGGTATTTTGCTTGCAGGAAAAATACTCCAGATTCATTTTAATGAGAATCTTTGAAATGTATTTATCTTTAGGGCATCTGGGCATCTTTATGCTGTTTGTCTTCTGTCTTTCTTGAAATAAAATGTACATACGTTACCTTTACATACGCTCTTGCTCAAAATTGTGAACCTAGTTACATTTCTCCTTGCTCCCCTTTTTATGCTCAAACAGTAAAACCCTAAACCTATACAAGAAGATCTAAGCTTTCAGCGTGCATTATAATTGCTGAAAGCTTTTCTGATTAAGCAAACACAGTCTCAAAGGGCTTTCCCATGATTTAAAGGGAAATGTAAGCACCTGTACTGTTGTGCCTGTGGGCACTTTAAATAAACACCAACTTTTAGTCCTGTTTTATTAATGGTAAACTGTTTTCAGTCCCATGCTAGGAGAGTTCTTTAAGTCAACTGACAAAGGAATCTAGCATAACAAGATTCTGTAAAGGAATAAAGGGAAATTTTATATGACCTGAGAAAATTTTTCGAGACCAATTTATTTTTCTTCATTACTTAATTTGGGTCATTTTAAATTTGTTAATATAAAATTTAAAATAACTTATAAAGAGACAATTATCCAGCTTCCTTCTACTTTAACATGTTTTATCCTCTCATTACCCCTAATTTTCTTTTATCTTTTGGTAAATGTTATCTTAAACACACTTCCATTTAGTTAAGCGGAGGTGTTTATTTTGTGAATTGAGATGTGCCCAGCTCCTTCAATTCACACAGGAAACATGAACTCTTAAAAACTGACTGTAGGAAATGCAGGAGAGTTGCATACCTGATAAGACACAGCGAAAGTGACCTATATACACATTAACATATCTGAAGTACATATTATAATTGTGATATTTCCAGTGATAAATGTCTGGCTTTTAAGACATTCTTTTAAATATTTGTATTATTGTTAGGATGTTT
This sequence comes from Lynx rufus, assembly GCF_022079265.1. Lineage (NCBI taxonomy): Eukaryota > Metazoa > Chordata > Mammalia > Carnivora > Felidae > Lynx > Lynx rufus. The sequence goes on along the minus strand of NW_025814827.1, from coordinate 30,429,654 downwards.
AAATCAGTTGTGTTTTTTAATTCTGTGTAATATATGTAGCCCTAATCAGATTTATATCACCATATTTCTTCTTGAGTCTTAAAGAGTTGATAACAATTTGAAACCATAATTGTTTTATATTAGCTAGTATGTATATTTATTTACCCGATGGCTTTATCTTGTTTCCCAAAATTGGGGGGGGAGGGAGCTGTTGAAAGCATTGTAACTTCTATAAATGGCTATTTTCTTGTACCTGTCAGTGAAAATGGATGTGTACATTGTTTTTTTTTATATTTCTCTGGTTTTTCTGGTTTGTTTGGTTGTTGTTGTTGTTGTTGGCTTTTTTTGTTTGTTTTTTTAAGTGTTAAACATAGAATGGTTTAAAAAAGTTATCTTTGGCCAATGACTTTTTCAGCTAGATAATTACTTTTATTCAGCCTTCTAAAGAAGTTTGTTTTCATTGTTTTGTTCAGTCAACTTGCCTGAAAAAGAGAGACTTCATCTCATCAGTGAAGAAAGCATGTCATTATTCCTACAAATCTTTACAGCGAGCACAGAATTCTTCATAAGGATCAGATCTCTTCCACATCTTGTGTCAGTCACATAAAGCTGAAATGTAAAGGACACTGAAGCCTTCATTTAATTGTACTAACACGATGGTGTTATATACCACATCATTAGCTAGTTAAGGTTTTCTGAACTGACTTCTCTTTGTCTTCCTAGGTATTTATTTGTTATCTCTTTTAATCTTGTGTATCTAAATTAACTTAGTTAATAGTTACCCACTGAATAACTATGCCAAGCAACTAGGAAAGAATGTTTATTTTATTTCCCCTTATAGGGGAAGAGTGGACTGGGAACAAAAATGTATGGGCCAAAAGGCCTTAGGTTGTCATTCATTCACTTTCTTATTCCTCTCATGAGCTATATTTGAGTATAGTATTTTTTCAGTGCTGATATGCTTGATTATGTCATTACTTCTCATATCTTCCCAAGTTGAAAGCCTGCTAGGAACCTATATAAAACACATTTAAAATTTTCAGAATAAGAACCACAAAACTCAGTATCTTATATTCAAATGCCACTTAAATTATTATGGGAATCCAAGTCTCACTCACTAGGATACATTTTTATAAAATGTTTCTCTGTATCTTGAATTGAAATTACTTGCTCAGAGGCAAGAGTTCTGGGGGTATAATGTGTTTTGAGAAATTTTTAGAAAGGGGAGAAGAGAGCAGCAAGTTTATACTTAGTTACTTTATGGTTTTGATATTAGTATTTTAAAATACATCAGTGTTTCCCAAACCTGACCATTAGAATCGTTCTGAAGAGCTTAAGAAATACAGATTCCAAAAGCCTAACCCCCTGCGAAACTGTCTGGATGGATCTAGAGTGGGGCCTGAGAGGTGTGTGTGTGTGTGTGTGTGTGTGTGTGTGTGTGTTTTAAAGACCTCCAGGTGATTCTAATAGCCAGCTTTGGGAAATCACTGTTTTAAATAATGTGACGGTGTTTGAGAGTAGGCAACTAAAATAAAGTTTACCAGACATCTCTGGTAGTTTTTTTTTAAACCGGGACCAGATTTCACAGAACTTACTCAAGATACATGGAGGAATAATAAAGAAGATTGAGGCTACTGCTCATTATCATTCTTATCTCCTACTTTTTAAGAGTTTGCATTTCTAGCACTTGGAATAGTTGATCATATATACAGCTGAAGGACATCCCTGAATGAGACCATTATATATATTAATTGTAAAATATTTCACTATTTTTTTATTTTATAAATCTTTGTAGAAATAAGCAATGAAATACTACTTTCATCTTTTGAAATGGGATTTTTCAAGGCATTGTCCTTTTGGCATTAAGGTAGGGGGGAGTTAATATTCTCTCTGCCTTTTTCCATGTGAATCAATATAAAAGTCATGGATATTTAAAAATCTCAGTTTAATTTCTACATATTTACTATGCAGTATAGCCGTGAACAAGTAATGTAGACTTAGTTTTCTCATCTTCAAATGCCCTGATCACCCTACCTCACAGGGTTGTTGTGGGGATAAATAAAACTTTTATGGAAGCACTTTTCTTTGACGATATTTTATCAGCCATTAGAAACAATCTAACAGCTTATATTTGTATAGTGCTTTTTTGCTTGTTTGTTACAATTACGTGATTTTTTTCACATTACTTTCCCCTTTGATATCTTCAGGATGTACCTGTAAGGAACACAGAATAGGTTACAGACAGGCAGAATGACAATTTCTGGACCTACTGTGTGCAGAAGTGGAATAAAATGTGAATAAAGGGGCTAGTTTTGAAAAAAGAGATGATGGCAAAGAACCAGATTATGGTGAACCTAAGATGAGGAATTTCTATTTGATGTAGTGGGCAAAATAACATGAACCAACATAACTACAAAATAGCATTCTGGTTCCACCCCGATTTCTGTGGTGAGACTTTTTCTTCTTTACTGAGCAAAACTGACATTGTGTGAGTTTAAGGTATATGGTATGAGGACTGGATACAAATATTTGAGATGTTCATCACAATAAGGTTAACATCCTTCACCTAATTACCATTTTTGTTAGGGTGAGATGAGAACATTTAAAATCTACTCTGATAGCAACTTTCAAGTATACAGTACTGTTAACTGTAGTCACTAGGTCCCCAGAACATTAGATCCTCATACAACTGGAGGTCTACCCTTTGATCAGCATCTCTTCATTTCCCCTAGCCCCAGGCTGTGATGAGATTTTTTAAGTATTTTCCCTAAGCTCCAAAGGAGTTTGATGCACATACAGGTTTGAGAGTCACTGAAGTACAGGGCCTTTAGAAATAAATGACCTGGCTGGCTTAGAAGAGCATGCAACTCTTGATCTGAGGGTTGTGAGTTCTGCCCCACATTGGGTGTAGAGATTACTTTAAAATCTTAAAATGACGACTTCAGGTGAATAGTTGACTTGGGAGTTTGGTTAATAAAAGGAGCTTTCAGGATCAAAAGATCTGATTTCAAGTCCATAGGTACTCAACTTACTAGCCAAAAGCAGGTATCTAAGCCTCAATGTGTTCATCTGTGCAAAGGGTGCACGAAGATGTACTTTTCAGACTTAACAAAGATGAATGATACCAAGACATCATAAACTGTAAGGCAATATACAAATAACTACCAGAATAGAAATGGTAAAGCAGCTAGTTCTTTTGCAGATATGCAGGAGATATACATGCACAGTGTTTGGGGAGATGTCTGAAGCTGAAAAGGACAGCAGAAAATCAAGGCATTGTAATAACCACATGTTAGTTTTTTAAGAAAAACATGAGCAGTAGGGTGCATTCACATGAAGACCACAGAACTGATTGTGGAGAGGTCACCTTGTAACAATGTGTTTGATGAAAATATGCTGAGTGTTAAGAAAAAAAGTGGATGATGAAGACAGTACTGAATGGCTTGAGAAATCTGGTAAGTAGTTGGGGTAGCAGGCTTATATAAATGGTTTGCCAAGTTAGTAGTTGCTTAGTAATGGATGAACCAAATGAACTAGAACTTTTGGTGGCTATCATAATGAGCTTCAATGTTATACTTGGTGTATGGCAATATTTGTTGAAAGCTATAAGTAGCCTTCCTAATGACAGTAACAGTCATTTTAAAGCGCTGCCTTACTATGTGTTAGACACTATTCCAGGCTCTATGAACGGCAGAAGAAAACAACCCTGACATTGCCCTCAAGCTTACAGTCTAGCAGTGAAGACTGATAATGGGAAAAGAGTCATGAAGGGGAAGAATGGCTTTGAGAATGCCACAATCTAGTCTGGAACCAGGCTTGGGTTGGCTGAAAAAGCATTAGGTTGAGATCTGTAGAACATGTACTGAAAGAATGTAAAGCCAGGCTTGATTGCAGGTGGAGGGGACATCAAGTAAAGAAGTATATGATCGGATTTATCTTGAAAAGATCACTTTACCATACAGGGAAGAGAGGGGGTTGGTGGGAGATCAGTTAAAAAGAGTTACAAAAGGCGGCCTAATTCAGGGCTCCTGGGTGGCTCAGTTAAGCCTCCAACTCTTGATTTTGGCTCAGATCATGATCTTGCGATTTGTGTGTTTGAACCCTGTGTCAGGGTCTGCATTGACAGTGTGGAGCCTGCTTGGGATTCTCTTTCTCTGCCCCTCCTCTGCTCTTGCTCACTCTCAAAATAGATACATAAACACATTGGGGCACCTGGGTGGCTCAGTCCAGTTGAGCATCTGATTTTGGCTCAGGTCGTGATCTCACGGCTCGTGAGTTTGAGCCCCGCGTTGGGCTCTGTGCTGACAGCTCAGTGCCTGGAACCTGCTTCAGATTCTTTCTCTCTCTCTCCCCCAACTCGCACTCTGTCAAAGTATAAGTAAACAGTAAAAACAAAAAGATTTTTTTAAAAAGATAAACACATAAACTTTAAAAATTAAAGTTAAATAAGTTAACCTAATTCTCCATACAACGTCTTCCCTTTCTCGTAAGACCACAAACATTCGGTGCTAACCTAATGGACAATCTGAGGCCAGGAGGTTGGTAAAGTCTTAGGGAGAGTATGGACTGTCCATTTAACGGACAGGAATAGGAAGATAACTGTAGGATTTTATGGCACCATATAAAAGTAAGAGCAAATGTATAGGAGTTGAATGGAGACATATGCTATCATTCATGTCTTACAAAATTCTTGGGTAGGCTTTTTTGGGTAGCGGTTGGGGTTAAATGAAAAAAGTCAGTTCTTGTATCAAATATAAATCAAATCTTTTTACATGTGTAATGACTCAGTTATTTTGGTACTTTATAAATGTCTTGACTTGGTCCTGTTTGCAATTAAAACTTCCTCTTCAGCCTTACTTCACTTAATCTCTGAGATTTTGAGTCTAGTGCTTAAGGCAGTTCACTTAAAAAGAAGCCATTGGCATCTCCATTTCTGCTGTTATTTACTATCCTGTGGTCTTTTTTTTTTTTTAATGTTTATTTATTTTTGAGACAGAGAGAGACAGAGCATAAACAGGGGAGGGTCAGAGAGAGACACACACACAAAATCTGAAGCAGGCTCCAGGCTCTGAGCTGTCAGCACAGAGCCTGACACGGGGCTCAAACTCACGGACCATGAGATCGTGACCTGAGCCGAAGTCAGAAGCTCAACCAACTGAGCCACCCAGGCGTCCCTATCCTGTGGTCTTAATGATGAAGTTCTTGTAGGCAGAGATTTTAATATTAATTTTTTCAACAAACATTGATCAATTACTCTGGTCATCTGTAAAATAAGAATACTGTTCTGTGTGATTTTAGGGCTCCTCTAGAGGACTACCATGTGAATCACAGATTCATTTTAAGGACTGAATAAATTCTCAGCACATAATTCTATTTTTTTTTTTAATGTTTATTTTTGAGAGAGAGCACAAGTGGGGGGAGGGCAGAGAGAGAGGGAGACAGAGGATCTGAAGCAGGCTCTGCACTGACAGCAGCGAGCCTGATGCGGGGCTCCAACTTGTGAACTGCGAGATCATGACCTGAGCCTAAGTAAGACGCTTAACCAACTGGGCCACCCAGGCATCCCTGGCACATAATTCTAGACAATTGTTTCCCTGCTTCCTCATTTCAAAAAGCAACATGCACAATACTGTGAATTCTCAATTTCTGCCTCAAAAATCTATCAATGCTGCCTACATATAGCCCATGTATTTTTCCATAGCATCTCCACAAACCATTTTCTTTTTAAAAAAAATTTTTTTTTAACGTTTATTTATTTTTGAGACAGAGAGAGACAGAGCATGAATGGGGGAGGGTCAGAGAGAGGGAGACACAGAATCTGAAACAGGCTCCAGGCTCTGAGCTGTCAGCACAGAGCCCGACGTGGGGCTCGAACTCATGGACCGCGAGATCATGACCTGAGCCGAAGTCGGCCGCTTAACCGACTGAGCCACCCAGGCGCCCTCCACAAACCATTTTCAACTGCATGTGGTTTAAAACCTTGAAGTTAATATCCCCAGAACCTAGAACAATACTGAGTACAGGGTAGGCACTTGATAATTATTTGCTGAATAAATAAATGAATGAATGAGTTCACACTTCAAAGTATGGACTTCTATTTAAAAGTCCAGAAAATTGATTCAGTGCACCCCAGAATTGATGAGATTCAGGGGAATTGGTTCATACCAATTAAACTCATGAGGCACTAGTTTTTAAGCCAGATTTCAATTTCCTTCATTTACTGGCAAAAGTTTTCTCCCTATGAAACTAGATTACAATCAGATGCCTCCTTGGTGAGGGTGAAACAAAAGAGAAAATCTATTGAAAATGAATTATAATGTCTAATACCAATTCAACAGGATACCCCTCTACTAGACATCAGCCAAAAACCTAATAGATACTTACCTTCGAATGTCAAGATCTATGTGGCCAAAAGTTAATTTATCCTTATTCTTTATTATGATGAGAGGCACCATTCAGTTACTTTCAAAAACATTTATTGACCGTTTACTATATGCCAGGCACTAGGAATATAGTAGTAAAAACAACAGACAAGGTCCCCATGCTGCAAACAAACATTAAATATGTAAACAGGGTCATTAAAGATTATGATAAATGCTATGTCAAAAACAGAGCAATGAGATAGAGTAACTAGGGGAGGCTTCTTGCAGGCAGGAGATCAGGAAGAGCTCTGCAAAGGTAGCATTTGAACTCTGATATGAAAGAAGAAAACCAACCATGCAAAGAGGTGTGGAAAGAACACTGTAGGCAGAAAGAATAGCAAGTACAAAGTCCAAAACTAGGAAAAGGGTTAGTAGCCTTATAAGGCTAGAAGCAATGAAGTTAATGAGAGAGAATGACATAGGGGGTTGACAGGAGGTAGGAGTCGGACTTGTAGGGCCTTATATGCCATAGTAAGGAATTGGAATTTACTCTAAAAATAACAAGAAGCCAGGGGCACCTGGGTGGCTCAGTTGGTTAAGCGTCTGACTTCAGCTCAGGTCATGATCTCACGGCTGGGCTAGTGAGTTTGAGCCCTGCATCGGTCTCTGTGCTGTCAGTGCACAGCCAGCTTGGATCCTGTTTCCCTCTCTCTACCCCTCCCCGCAACCACCCCCCACACCGTTTGCGCTCTAACATTTAAAAGAACAAGAACAAAAAATTAAAAAATGAAAACAAGAAGCCACTAAAGGCTTTTCAACTGGGAGAAAGGGGTGTCACAATCTGATTTACATTTTTAAATAAGCAAACTGCCTGGCGTGTAGTGAATGGATTGTGGAGGGAAAGGTGGGAGAAGGAAAACCGACTGGGAAGTCATCATAGAAGAGTCTAGAGAAAGTTTGGATGAAGGTGGTTGCAAAGAGATATGGGGGTAATTAAATGTATTCAAGATTAATAGTGGAAGTAAATCAAAGAACTTGGTGACTGAATTTAGGAGGTGAGAGGAAGAAAGCAGAGATAGGTCTCGGTTTTTTGACTTCGGTACCTGGAGATTGGTGTCACCACCACTCGTTCAATCTCCAAAAGCACTATCCTCTACTGCTCTCTCCCACTTCCCCTCCATATCCAACCAGTCACTGTTATTAGTTGGGATTATCCAGAGAAACAGAACAAACAGCATGTGTGTATATACATAAAGAGATTTATTTTAAGGGATTGGCTCACACGATTGTAGGAGCTGGCAATTCTGAAATCTGCAGAGCAGGCCAGCAGGCTGGAAACCCAGGCAAGTGCTGCTGCTGGAGTCCAAAGGCAGTTTGGAGGCAGAATTCCTTTTTCTACAGTGTTTTTTTTTTTTAAGGCCTTCAACTGATTGGATAATGATTAGGATAAGACCCATCCACATTTTGGGGGTTAATCTGTTTTAACTCAAAGCTTACTGATTTAAATGTTAATCACATACAACAAGTACATTCACAGCAACAACTAGTGTTTAACTAAAAACTGGTTATCACGGCCAAGCCAAGTTGACACATAAAATTAACCATCACAGTCAATAAATTGTTTTGACCCTTAAATATTTCCCAGATTGGTTCTTTTCTTTCTGCTACCATTGCCTTACTTTAGGCTTGTGTTCTCATTTAATTAATTCATAAAATATTTACTTTATGGTATTAGATACTGTGCCAAATGGTGGAAATACAATTGTGAATAAAAGATTATTGCACCCTAGGGACCTTGCATTCCAGCCTTTCCCTGCCTTCTGCTAGCCTCCCTCTAATTTAGCTTTATAAAAGGATGACTGTATATCATTGCCTCTAATACTTTAACATGGAGAGTCATCTGAGGACCTTGTTAAAAGGCAGATTTTGATTCAGTAGGTCTGGGATGGGGTCTGAGATTCTGTATTTCTAACAAGCTCTCCAGATATGGCTGTAGATGAGGAATAAACTAAGAGTAACTGGGCTGTACAAAATCTCTTTAAAGACCATGTTTATAAAATATGTATTTGTAGGGGCGTCTGGCTGGCTCTGTTGTAAAAGTAAGCAACTCTTGGTCTCCAGGTAGTCAGTTCGAGCCCCACATGGGGTGTAGAGATTGCTTAAGTAAATAAACTTAAAAAATAAAATAAAATGTGTATTTTTAGACTCCCTGAAAAGATACACACGAACACAAGAAATAGGTAACAACTGTTGCTCCTAGAAATAACAGAATGGCTGATCATTGTATATACCCTTTTATAACTTGGATTTTATACCAAGTACGTGTATTACATATTCGAAAATAAATTAACAACAAAAGTAAAGTAAAAACACCTGAAACTGCTCCTCTTAATACTCTGCAGTGGAGCCCAGTGGCCCAAAGGGCAGAGTGCAGTTTAGCCCATCTTAAACCCTTTATTATGATCAGTTTACTTATTCAGTTTATGTCGAATGTTGCCAGTCAGGTCAGGGACCACAGGCATTCTTTCCACCGGAAATGCACGTGAGCAAATTTCACTTGGTCTTTCAAACTCCAGGTTCTGCAGAACTTACCCCAGGAAGCCTTTCATGCATCCTCCCGCCCCCCGCCTCCGCCGTTAAATTTACCTTTTTACATTTAACCTCATAATGCTTCTTTTTGTTGCAGTCATCACACTGTGTCGAAATTTTGTTTACATGTCTATCTTTGCTACTTGATTGTGCGCTCCTTGAGGACAAGGCTAGAGAGGACAAGGCCTAGCGCAGACCGACTTCCGAAATTATTCTGCGAAAGAATCATGTACTGGCTGGCCTCAAGGGGCTCACAGGAAGGGACAATCCTCGAGTTCTGGGGCTCTCTTCGATCCCTTCGTGAATAACTCAAGGCAAACGCGCCAGGAGCTGAATTCGAGTACCTTGGCTGAGAAGGCTGCCAAGAATGCGGCCCTGTCCACTTGCTCCTTCCCGGACGCCCGGTCCACGCCGGCGTCCAGAGCAATCTCCCCTCGTCCAGCGCGCGACGCCTCCTCCGGGGGGTCGGGGCCGCGGGTCCGCCGCCCCCACTGGCGGGCGCGGCTTGGAAAGCTTGGGGGTCTCCTTGGTATCCGCCAACAGCTCCGGGCGGCGGCCACAGTGAAGACAGGGAGGGCGCACCCGGCCGGTCGGGGCGGGGCTGCAGTTGTCAGGGAAAGGGTAGCAACGACAGGCGAGCACCAAGCGCCAAGGAAGGCGCCCTTCTAACTTCCTCGCACGTATGTTTCCTCGCCGGGACCTACGCTGGGGCAGCCGTCTCCTGTGCGCTTCCTCTCTCCCCGCCCCACTACCTGCAGGACCACTACCTCCACGCTGTGGGGTAAGGAACACTCAGTCTCACTCTCCCGCCGACTCCCGCGCTGTCGGCCGCATTCCACGCCCCCTTCTCGCCCGCGCGCGCGTCGCCGCTGCTGCCGCCGCCAGAAGAGGCGGGGCCTGGGCCCCGGCGCAGAGTCAGCCACGGTCCCAGCCTGCCCCGCGCCGGCCAACGAGAGCAAAGTCAGTGACTCACCTCCGCCGCGCTAACTCCTCGCTAGCTCTCCCCTCACACACGCTCACACCCGGTTCGAGATGGCGGCGGCAGCAGCGGGGGACTCTGACTCCTGGGGTGAGGGGAAGTTACGAGGGACAGGGGCTGGGCCGGCGCTGGCCCCAAGCTGAATCGGGCACTAACGCGGCTCGCTCTCTTCCGTAGACGCTGACACGTTCTCCGTGGAAGACCCGGTGCGGAAGGTGGGGGGCGGCGGCACCGCCGGCGGGGACCGCTGGGAAGGCGAGGACGAGGACGAGGACGTCAAGGTGGGTGCGGGCCGGTACTCCGGGCCGCGCGGGAGCGAACTGGCGCTGTCTCGGGCGGGGATGCCAGCCGAGGGGCGAGCTGGTGGACTCTGGGCCCAGGGGCGCCGCCCGAGCCTGCGGTCTACGGGTCCAGACGCGAGCGTAGGGCCCCCCGGTGCCCTCCTCCCCTACGCTCGCCGGCCATTTGGGCCGGAGTCGAGCAGCGTGGCCTTTTGGATTTCCTTGGCGAGGGTGGTGGCGGCCCCGGCCCCAGCCCTTCTTTAAGGGTCTGCGTCCCGGCCTGGATCCCACCCACCAGTTGGCGACGGGAGGTGACAGCAGCGGCCGGGCCCGGCCCACGTGCAAACTTCGCGGTCTGGAGCCACTCGCCAGAATGATCTGGGAAGTTGGGCATTGAGCCCAATGGTTTATCCCATATGGAAAGTCTTACAACCACCTGCCTGTTTGAGCTCAGGTATCCCTAGTGGCAGTAACTCATTTTTGTTTCTGAAGGCCCATTTGTAGAGTTTGTTAGAGCAGTTTGATGAATGAAATATTGTGCTTTAATTTTAGCCTCCCCCCCCACAAGACAAGTAGAAACAGTAAAGTTTACAAAATAACTTTAGACTACCCTCTCCCCACCCTGTTGTAAAAATATTAACCGAGTACTGAGATAGCCAGCAGTTAAGTTGTCAGAAACCTAGGTAGTCCTGGGAAAACGGAGAGTTGACGGAGTGAGTTATTTATTCGCATACGAACGACGCCTAAGAAAATATTGGTTAGAATAGAGGAGGGGGCCAGTGTTTTTTTCCTATGCCTTGTTGATCTGAACCAGATTTACCCTTGTCGTTTGTTGTTGAAAACTCCTGGGGACTCATATTGGTCCAGATGACATTATGACTAGTGCATTCATTTTTTTTGTTTGTTTTTGGTAGTTAACAAACATCTCAAGCCCAGAATGTTAAGATTCTTTCTAACAGAACTCTCAAAATCTTTTTACATTTGTGCAGAGTTTTGTATGAATTGAGAAGATGGTTTCTCTTGGTTTTGATTCACTTAGTGTTTTGCTTTCCTGACTTATACCCTTCAACACATATTGGGAGTCCTGTTAAGTCCTTCTGCTTGAGCTGAAAAAATTTAAGCTAGGTATGACTATGAATTTAATACTACTTATGTTTGGATTTTTTTTTTTTTCTCCTGAGTCTGATGAGGTGGATGTCTACTTTATTGAACAGCTTGAGGTCCAGAAATAGTGTGAGCTTTGCACACATTGGGGTTAATAAATGAGTAGTGCTATTGTGCATATACTTAGATGCTTCATTTACTTGTTGTATAGACATGGGAATGGATTGTGTATCATTCTCATTGCAAGATATTAGTTACCTTACTACATTGTAACAGATTTTCTATTTTGAGCATTTAGTTCACATTTGTCCTTTCACTTTTTCTGTGCTTACTGGATGCAGCAGTTAGGACATCTGTTCTGACTATTGGGAATAATTCAGCAAATGAGAAGAGAGAGAAATCAGGAAAGAAGTACCAGAAAATGAAGCTTGAAGGGAGTAGTCTGGACTAATGCCATGAAGTAACCTGCCTGTGATTATTGGATCTAAATGGTGTCATTCCTGATAAATATAATTCTTACCACTTGGAACTAATTTTGGAGATTTACAGGTTGTAAGGGACCATAAAGGTCATCTTGTCCAGTCACTCTTTTAGTGCAGAATTTTTCTTTTATGCAAATATCTTATTTCTTTTACATAAACATTGAAGTTGATCTTGGAGAAAAAAGCTGAACTTGTCCATTTTATTTCTCACTTGAAATGTTGGTTTATTTCTATTGAATTTCTTCAAGATTCCCAAGGTATGTTATTCATGGAGTAATTTGATTCCTCTGCTTTAGAATCAGACAGACCTAGGTGTATATTATTGCCTTGACATTTTCTATATCTGTGGTCATAAACAAGTTTTTTTTTTCAACGTTTTTTAATTTATTTTTGGGACAGAGAGAGAGAGAGAGAGAGAGAGAGAGAGAGAGCATGAATGGGGGAGGGGCAGAGAGAGAGGGAGACACAGAATCGGAAACAGGCACCAGGCTCTGAGCCATCAGCCCAGAGCCCGACGCGGGGCTCGAACCCACGGACCGCGAGATCGTGACCTGGCTGAAGTCGGACGCTTAACCGACTGCGCCACCCAGGCGCCTCACAAGTTTTTTTACTCTTTCCTTTTAGTTCCCCAATCTAAATTGTCCTTACAGGAGATCACTTCAGGGGGTTGTTTTGCATTTTAAATGATCTAATATGTCTAGCATTAGGCAGAGTTGCCTAGCACTTGGGAGGCACGCAAACGTTAATACTCTCTTACTTCAGGATGTTGCCTTAATTTTTCTGGCTTGTGGGAAATACCCTGTTTAGATCCAGTATCTGGGTTTATTTTGTGCCACATTTTGTGATTTCCTGAGCTCCAGGGGACCCTCCACGATGGCTCTTTACTGTGAATTTTGTGTTTTGAATGGAATGATTAACAAGCAAGTTTTTGCTTGTTCAGTTTACCAGTCTAGAGTTGAATTTTGTCACTTTGGATGGTAATGAGTAGTACCAAATTTCTGAATTTTGATGTTTTAATACATAATCCTTTTGTAAATATATGAAAACAAAGCTTAGTTTTCACAAGATCAAATAATCATAGCCTTTAAATAGTATAATATATGCATTTTTTTAAGTCTTCAAAGGTAAGATGTAGAAACAGAGTAAGTTCTTCGCTTTGTGTTGTCATCTAGTGTTTAACTTTTAAGAATATAGATTTAGTGTCATTTGTAATATCCTGAGAAATGAAAGGAAAACTGAGGTCTTTGTTGCAGTAATTTGCTTCAGTAGTTTACTGTTCTTCAGTAGACATTATAACATTTTGCTGTCCTTGACTTAGTTGTCTGGCAGTGACAGAAATGGATTTAGGAGAGACTATAGAATTGTTAATCATGAGGAGAGAAGCTGTGCTTCTTCCCAATTAAAAACAAGAGAACTAGGTGTGCCTGCTTGGCTCAGTCAGTAGAGCATGAGACTCTTGATCTCTGGGTTGTAAATTTGAGTCAACTGTTGGGTATAGAGATTACTTAAAAATAAAATCTTAAAAAAAAAAAAAGAAAACAAAAGATGAGAACTAGGAAAATAGTCTCATGTCACGGGCTGGCTTTATTTTACCTTTCTTGCTATCCTGATGTTATGCAGAGGTAGGGAGGAAGTGTTCACTTGGCATATGTCACTGGGCTCCTTCCCCATTGCTGGAGTGATGTGTAGGTTGTGTTAAGGCAATGAGTGCATAGCCCCAGCAAGCAGGGACAATACAACTTTTACTTTATTTTACTAGCCTCCTAGTATTTCAATAGAATAGATTAAAAGCCAGATTTATTCAAGTTGTATAGAATTGTTTTGAGAAAACTGGCTGTGTTCAAGCATCTCTGGCATTTGCACATATAATGTTATTATACAATTCTTTTTAAAAGATCCGAGAATGAACTTAGTTGAAAACTGCCTGACTCATCCTACCCATTCAACTATCTGTTAGGATTGTATCCTGCTTAATAGCTTAAATCTACCAGAGTAAGGACATTTTTCAAGCATTAGAAATAGCATTTCTGAAGAAGAGGAGATTTTTGGGAAATACTCAGAAGGTGGGCATTTTGCCAGGAAATGGGTATCTTGAAGTGTGTAACTTCTCATGAAAAATTCCAAACATAAACAGAACTAAAGAGAAATTTAAATAAATCCATGAGCAATCTTATTTCTTCTGTATCTCCACTTAACTATTCTCCCCTAACCAGATTATTTTGAGGAAAATCTCAATTATATCATTATTTTGAGGAAATCTCAATTATATCAAACTACCCTGGCAGTTTTTATAAACTAGTAAGTTTTTAGTTAGGAAGTGTTTTGTTTTGTTTTTTTTTAACGTTTATTTTTGAGAGAGAGAGGGAGACAGAGGATCCAAAACAGGCTCTGTGCTGTCAGCACAGAGCCCAGTGCGGGGCTCGAACCCACAAACCATGAGATCATGACCTGAGCCGAAGTGTAACGCTTAACCGACTGAGTCACCCAGGCGCCTCAGTTAGGAAGCATGTTTGGTGTTGAAAATGTGTCTGTCATGCTGGATGACTGAAAATAAATAAGCCATTTGTTTAGTGTTCATTGTCTCGATATTGCTTTAGCCAGGCATTTGAAGTAGGATTGATTAATAATAGTTCCACATGTGAAACTGGTAGGCCTTGAGATGGAATTCAACGGAGTGCTTAGCCATAATACATAGTAGGATGTTAAAAACTTAATGAATTGAATTAAATGAAGTAGACTTTAGAGGCAGGTACCTTAGCTTCCAGAAACCAGCATAGTTTTGAGATGATGGAAGAACATTTAGGCTTCTTTTAAGAACTGAACTTTGCTGGGAAGTCTAGACTTGCCAGAAGCCTATTACACAGTTCTGAAGCCTCTTAGAGCACGTCAGTACAGCTTACAGAACATCAGTAAAAGACTCTTTTTCTGCAAAAGGTTGTTTATCTAAACCAAATTACTTAAAGGGAAGTAAAAGAGTATATGTTAATTAATGGACTCTTGCTATGGGGCAGAAGAATTTTACTGCTCCTTTGAAGCTACTTCTGTTTGATGATCTATAAATACATCTTGCTTAAGTTGGAAAGCATTTTCAGCCCTAAATGTGTTCTCTGATTGCGTGTGACATTCTGTAGTTGTGCATTGTAAAAATGACAGATCAGCCAACTACTGGCTGTATTATTAGAAATGTTTAAAAAGCAGGGTTTAAAATTTTTGTTTTCAGTTCTCAGTCATGTTCAATTGGGAAGTAGGTTTTAAACTTGAAAAGCAGCCATCTCTTTCAGAGCAAAGGCTCAAATGATGTTGGGTTTGTATCTGTAGAAGAGTGTAGATTAGCAAGAGATTTATAAACTGCCTCTGTTCTTTTTTTTTTAATTTTTTTTAATGTTTATTTTTGAGAGAGAGGGACAGAGCACAGGTGGGGGAGGGGCAGAAAGGGAGGGACACAGATTCCAAAGCAGGCTTCAGGCTCTGAGCTGTCAGCACTGTGCCGGATATGGGGCTCGAATCCACAAACCATGAGATCGAAGTTGGATGCTTAACTGACCAAGCCACCCAGGTGCCCCTAAACTGCCTCTGTTCTAAGGAAGGTAGCTAGCCATTTTAGGAGAGCAGCCTGGGTGGCTCAGCCAGTTGGGTGTACAACTTCAGCTCGGGTCATGATCTCTTGACTCGTGAGTTCAAGCCCTATGTCAGGCTCCGTGCTGACAGCTCAGAGCCTGGGGCCTGCTTCGGATTCTGTGTCTCCCTCTTTCTCTGCCCCTCCTCTGCTCACGCTCTGTCTCTCCTTCAAGAATAAATAAACATCAGAAAAAAATTTTTTAATTGAATATTACAGTTGGAAGATCTATTAGCTACCAAAAATTGGGTAAGGAATTTACTTGGTTTGGTTATTGATAAGTATTCTCTGGAACCAAATAACCATTTAGAGCTTACTAAATTACAGACTTACTCTCTGTTTAAACGTGTTAAATTTTAGGTGTTTCTCTAAGAATATTTTTTAAATTTTATCTGAACTTACTGTCAGCATTTACAAGGTTCTAGTGTTTACAGCAAATTGGGCAGATTTTGACCTTACATTTACTTTTTAGGCGCTGGCAAATTTTATAACTAAGGAAACAAAAACTCTAGTTCTTGGGGAAAACTACCTGGCCTTATGCTGTGGGAATT
Organism: Lynx rufus; assembly: GCF_022079265.1. NCBI lineage: Eukaryota > Metazoa > Chordata > Mammalia > Carnivora > Felidae > Lynx > Lynx rufus. The sequence goes on along the minus strand of NW_025814827.1, from coordinate 30,413,711 downwards.
ACGTCTATTTGGAAGTCTCTCTGTTGACTTCACTATGCTCCCTTCTTTAGGGACTTGTCCCCAGTCAGGGCAGCCTTGTTTCAAGCACTTTGGGGTGAGGGTGACAGGCAGAGCTTGCCTTCCATGGTCCTTTTTTTTAAAATTTTTTTTTTTCAACGTTTATTTATTTTTGGGACACAGAGAGACAGAGCATGAACGGGGGAGGGGCAGAGAGAGAGGGAGACACAGAATCGGAAACAGGCTCCAGGCTCTGAGCCATCAGCCCAGAGCCTGACGCGGGGCTCGAACCCACGGACCGCGAGATCGTGACCTGGCTGAAGTCGGACGCTTAACCGACTGCGCCACCCAGGCGCCCCCATGGTCCTTTTATGAACGCAGGAGCAGGTGCCATAGCTGTTCCCAGGACTTGTTGATAGGAACCACTGCTTTTGCTACTAAAATCCATTCTGTGGTGGAATCTAGGTAGCCTCATTATGTCAGCCCTGATGGGACAGTTTGAGTGTCTGGAATAAGATTTATACTTTGATTTAGGGAAACCAGGAACTGGGATAGGGGTACATAGAGTTGGTATAAATGAGATATTGAGGGCGCAGGGATATGGATGGGGGTGGGGTGATGTTTTACTGGGAAAGGGAACTGAGAAATGCTCCTGATGTATCTGTTTCTCCATGTTGGAGGTATTGGGATGGAGCTGCTCATTTTTAGCTATACCTCTCCCCTCTTGGCCTCCTGGTACCAGAGGCTGCTAGACTTGTTTCTTAAAATTAATAGAAAACCATCACAGGCAATTTGAGGTAGGTAACTGGTATAGTTGTAGCTGGACACATCACTCTGTGCCATACCCTTCCTTTGATGAGCTTTCCTGCAATTCCAGGGGAGCTCATTCCAGAACTGATTGATAGAATGAATTTTAGTGGGGAGGGACCTAGTTCTCAGATAGTTATGGTATACTTCAGGACTCCAGTAAGAAGTTGTTTAACTATGACACTTTAAACCTGGTTCCTTCAGGGGCGCCTGGGTGGCACAGTCGGTTAAGCGTCCGACTTCAGCCAGGTCACGATCTCGCGGTCCGGGAGTTCGAGCCCCGCGTCAGGCTCTGGGCTGATGGCTCAGAGCCTGGAGCCTGTTTCCGATTCTGTGTCTCCCTCTCTCTCTGCCCCTCCCCCATTCATGCTCTGTCTCTCTCTGTCCCAAAAAAAAAAAAAAAAAAAGTTGAAAAAATAAACCTGGTTCCTTCATTGTTTTGTTTTGTTTTGTTTTTGTTGGTTTGGTTCATTCATTACTTTTCACTGAGATTTTGGGATAGCTATCTGAGGGCCTAATGTTCTTACCTATAAAATGGAGAAACCACCATCTTACTTACAGGACTTCGTGAGGGTTAACTGTGTTACTACATGTAAGGCCCTTTGCACAGTGTTTGGTGCAAAGTAAACACTTAGTAAATGCTTTATTATCATCATCATCACTGTTATTAATAGAGAGTGGTGAATATGTACCCCTTTGAAGTAAGCAAATGGTCTTCCTGTCTGGAGCACCACCTAAGCAGGATGTCACTCACAGACCCAGCTTTCTATATTATGTGAAGATTAAAACAATAACAAAAAACTCCTAGTAGTTAATTTTTATTTTCAACTCTAGGGTTCCTTTTGTACTGTGGTGTATTGATAACAAGCACTTAAGCAAACCAGTCAGATTATACAAACATCTGCTTTTTAATTTCTAACTCTTGTATCTTAGATGTCCAAATAATGACTAGCAGGTTTGTTTTCAGTCTGTTAACCTTGACCTGTGAGTTAAATTGCCAGGGTGAGGTGATTATAAAAATATTTTACTTTTATCCAAATTTCTTTCTACTCTGCTTGCAGAGCCTATGATAGCCTTAATCAGGATTTTTTAGTTCTCTGGTGGACTTAGAGAATTTTATTAAAATCGAGGCTTGGTTAGTTTAAATACCTAGACTGATTCATTATGAGCTGTCTTGTTATAAAACAGAAGCTTGGTGTCATAGTTATGGCACATTAGTCAGCCTCTACATCTTCCAGCAGCAGCAGAGCCTCTTGCAATCCTGTGGTTCAGCTTCAAATGGCTATCCCTATTAAACTTAAACATTCTAAAGTCTCTGGAACCTTTAGAAAATTGTTTGATAATCAGTTTATATTTAGTTCAGTGACTGTGTTAGGTGTAGAAAAGACAAGAGTATAGATCAACCTTAAAGTGCCCTACCCAAGTTAGGGAGTGGGTTCAATAAGCTATTGATCAGCTCTTGACTGCTCTTAAATACTGGGCTTAAATATTATATAGATTTAATTCATTAATCAGGGTTGTGTTGTATACCAATAATTGTGTTGTATAGGTTGTGTTGTATATCAATAATTGAGCCATTGGCTAGAATGTTGGATGCTTTCACATTTGGGAAAGTAAGAAATATAAAGTCCTGTTAATTTTTTATTTAAAACAACTGCAAATTACTTTAAGAGAAGTAGTTTTGGCTTGGTTGTCTTGTGTTGTGTTAACAGACAAGTTGATATAAAATTTCATATGGAAAAACAAACATGCAAGAATGGCCAGGAGAACACTAAAAAGCCTGAAAACCTATAAGAGAGGGAACCAGCCTTGACCTACATAAAAACATACTATAATTAATTAAAGTAATGAAAGCAGTGTGGTATTGGTGCATGAAGAGACAGTAGACCTGTGGGAAAGCAGAAGTAGACCAAGTACCTGTGAAAATTTAGTATGTGGCAAATCACAGGGCTCAGGTATACTTTTTAATAACTGATGCTATGACAATTAGGTAACCATTTAGAAAAAGAGTTAGATCCATACTTCATACCACACAAAAGAAAAAACTCCATATGGACTAGAGATCTAAATAAAAAACAATGAAAGCATACATGTTTTAGAAGAAACTGACTTGATGAAATTCACAGACAATAAAAAGAAAAGACTGATAAATTTTACTGCATAAATGTGGTGGGGTGCATATGCTTCGTAGGGAAACACTAGAAATATTTCCATTAAGAACAACAAGGCAGGGGTGCCTGAGTGGCTCAGTTGGTTAAGCTTCTGACTCTTGGTTTTGGTTCAGGTCATGATCTCAAGTTTTGGGAGTTCAAGCCCTGCATTAGGCTCTGTGCTGACATCACTGGAGCCTGCTTGGGATTCTGTCTCCCTCTCTCTCTGCCCCTCCCCCACTTGCTCTCTATCTCTCAAAAAACAAAAAACAAAATAATGATGCCCATTATCTCTGCCATTATTCACAGTGTACTAGAGGTTTAGCCAGTGCAGTTAGATAAATCAGTTGTGGAAGCATAAGAATTGGTAAAGAAGTAAAGCCATTTTCATTTACAGATATTATAGTACACCTGGAAAACCCTAGAGAATCATTGAAAGTGACAAATTAATTAACATGTAAAAACCAATTGTATACACAAATAATAACCAGTTAGAGGACATAACAGGGAAGGAAAAAAAAACCCTCCAATTTACAGTAGGAACACATAAGAGAAATACTTAGGAACAAACTTGAAGAGAAATTCACAAAATCTCCAAGAGGGAAACTTTAAAACATTCCTTGAAAGATACAGAAATAGACTTGAACAAATGGAAAAACAGCCCTTTTCCTTGGCTAGGGTGGCTCAACATTATGAAGATGTGCATTTTCCTAACATTAATTTACAATTTTAATGCAGTACAAAAAAAAAAAATACTTCTTTCTGTGGCGTTAGATAAGTTGCACATGGAAAAGTAAACAGGCAAGAATTATTAATAGAAGTCCTTTTCTTTAGGATAACTGGGATGATGATGATGATGAAAAAAAAGAGGAAGCAGAAGTAAAACCAGGTGAGCCACTGGGGTTCCGTCATTTTTGGTTTTATATCTTGTGAGCATGTAATACTTATGTTAAGACAAATGACAAAATGCTTGCAAAATTGAAAATTTTTGTGTTGAGAAACCAAACACCCTTCCATTCTCACTTTATTCTCTTCTCCTCCCATCTCTTCTCTCCCCTCAAAACATAATCAGATTGGAGACTGCCTGCCACTTTCTGTTTGAGTGCTGCTGTTAGGAGACAGTAGAGGAGGGTGTGATCTCATATTTTAATAATCTAAATCCTGCTGAAAGCACTGGGGAAATATGAAGGGAGATGTTTGGGTCCTAGGGGTCAGATCAGAGAAGAGAAAGGAAGAGTCCCAGAACTTTCCCATTGTTATTCACGAGTAAATCACCATATGGAATTGGAGCTAGGAGAAGTTTGGTCTTTTGAAGTATATTATTGTTGTCTGTCTCATCCACAAACTGGAAAATATTCAAGGTAACTGTGATTAAAACATTTCTTTCAGAAGTAAAAATTTCAGAAAAGAAAAAAATAGCAGAGAAAATAAAAGAGAAAGAACGGCAGCAGAAAAAAAGGCAAGAAGAAATTAAAAAGAGGGTAAGTAATACTCATTTCCTGAAATACAGAATTCTCACATCAGTAATGCTACATTGTCTTAATAGACAGCAAGTATTACCTAGCAGTCTGACGGGCTTTGTAAAGACTATAAATGGACACTATTAGAGAAGTAAATCCCCGAACTGAATTCTGTGTCTCCCTCTCTCTTTGCCCCTCTGCCTCTTGCGCGTGCTCTCTCTTTCAAAAATAAATATTTAAAAAAGCCCCTCAAAATAAAAGATAAATTATCATAATGAATAATCATGTATGTCACCTAAATTTAACAGTTGCTAATATTTTGCCATATTTGCTTCATCTTTTTTTGTTAAAATCAAGTAAATAAAATGTGCATTTTATCTTTAAATACTTCAGTATGCATCTTTGAAAAATCAGAGCTGTTTCTCACATGATTACGTATCTAATAGAATGAACAGTAATTTTTTAATGTCATCTAATATTCAGTTTATACGGGTTGGTTTTTTTGTTGTTTTGTTTTATTTTGTTTTTTGAGAGAGAGAGAGTGCACAGACAGGGAAGGGGCAGAGGAAGACAGAATCTCAAGCAGGCTCCACACTCAGCGTGGAGTCTAATGTTGGGCTTGATCTCATGACCGTGAGTTCGTGACCTGAGCTGAGATTAAGAGTCGTACCCTTAACGAACTGAGCCACCCAGGTACCCCTATATGTGCCCAATTTCTAATTGTCCCAAGATATCTTTTACATATGGTTTGTTTAAACAAGGACCTTAGATTCATTGCATTAGGTTGTTAACATATCCTAAGTCTCCTAGAGTATCTTTCTCTCTGTCTTAAAATGACAGTAAGGGCACCTGGGTGGCTCAGTTGGTTAAGCATCCAACTCTTGATCTTGGCTCAGGTCATGATCTCATGGTTCATGAGTTCAAGCCCTGCATCAGGCTCTGGGCTGATAGCTCAGAACCTGCCTGGAGTTCTGTTTCTTCTTCTCTCTGCCCCTCCCTTGCTTATGCACATGCATGTGCTCTCTCTCTCAAATAAACTTGAAAAAAAAAAGTAAAATGACGTTCACTTATTGAAGGGAGGATCCCAATTGTCGTGTAGAATATCCCACCTTTTTGATTTGTCTGATTGCTTACAGTTGCAATTTCCTGTAACTTGGCTGGTAAGTCTAAAAGTTTGATTGGATTCAGATTAAACCTTTTTAACTGGAATACTTTAGAGGTCATGCTATGTGCTTCATATTGCATCATATCACATCAAGAGTCACGTAATATCTGTCCTATTATTAGTGATGCTAAAATTGATGACTGGGTTAAGGTGGTAACAGTCTGATCCTTCTATTATAAAATTACATATTCTTGTAAGTAATCCAATTTCACGTCAAGCTCCCACCCATTAGTTTAGTGTTAATAATGATTGTTGCCTAATTATTTTATTAGGGATTGCAGAATGGTGATTTTTCTCATCCAGTGACTTCTCTTCCATTTGTTACTGGCTGGCTTTTCTTCCTCCTCTTCTACTTGCTTTGCTGTTTGATTACTTTGATATGGTTTGTGCTAGAAAAGCAGAGTAAAAGCTTAATTGTTTTCTTGTAATCACTAATTTCCAGAGTAAGGAGGGAGTGTAATAGTAACTTCAAAGGGTTGAAAAATGAGGGGTTTGTGGGTTTTTTTCTTTTGAGTAAATTTGTAGATGTACAGGTTTTTATAAATTTTACTCAGATACAGTAATTATTCTTTTGATGCTCAAATTTTCCCAACTTTGGCCAGTAGGAAACCCTTTCAGTTGTTCTAATGTTCATCCTTTTGACAGAACCCTATTAGTCTTTGAAAACTTCTGCTTTCTGGCACAATAAGTGCCGGGCTCACCTGGTAAACTCTATTCTTTAAGCCTGGAATGTGCTACTTCCCTGAGGTTTTTAGTGGAAATGATGTTTAGAAGCCAAATCTAGTTGCTAGTAGTACTCAGCATTATTGAGGTGGCCTTGCCTTCTAGACCCATTTTTATAGGTGAAGCTAGGAAAGAAATAAATGCATGAGTATATGTGTTGTGTATGTCAGCGTTAGTTCATGGATTCTAATAACCTTAACGTAATTGTTTCTTTGCTTTTCTACAATACCAGTAATACTAACAATGTTTGTAGGATTTCTTTGCAATTCTTTTTGCATTGAGAATATATCCTGTAAGGATGTATAATTATGTTCTGGGTTCTAAAGTCATTTGTATTATTTTGTGTCAGTATGTCTTTTGATACATATTTTAGAGTCATTTGTTACCATTTCCATTTTTAAAGTTTTATTTTTTATGTAACTTAATTTTTTAAACATGAAATAATGTTCAGAAGGCAAAACCATACAAAAATGGTATACTCAGAAAAGTCTCAAGCATCCATTCCTGTCCTGTCCTCTCCATCCTGTTCCCTGTCACCCCCTATAAGAAAGCATTTTCACTAGTTTTTGGTTTATTCTTTTTTATTTTTTGTTTTTTGTAGCTGTATGGTATTCTGTTGCTACAAATATGTACCATATTTTATTTCACCAGTCTTCTAGTCATGGGCAGCTGGATCTTTTTTCCCCATTCCTGTACTTGAACTAACTGCTTCCATGAATAGCCGTATCTGTGTGTCATTTTTAATGGGTATAGTCATATTTGTAGGATAGATTGTCAAATGAGAGATTGATGGGTCAGAGGGCAAATTACATTTGTAGTCTTGCCAAGGGTTCTCAAATTGCCCTCTGTATGGGGTTGTACCAGTTTGCATTTGCCAACAATGTATCAGAGTGTGTTTCCCCAGTCAGGGACATTTTAGATACTTTTAAAATAATTTATACTTGCATATCAAAAATATTTACATGTGTGTTTCTATGATCAGAACAAGCAATAGAAACTTAGAACTCAGTCTAAGAAGCCATCTTGGTTAGATCTTTCTTGGTCATTGAAGTTAGAATTTGTACTTCCTTTGTTGTGTCTTGGTATTTATATCCAACATAAAGAAACCTTATTAGAGTGTGCTCAGTTTGTCTTAAGTAAAATATTGAGTTAAAATGAGTTCAGTTTTGATGCAGGAAATACTTAATAATGTCCAGGTCTACAAAGACAGTTAAGTCAAGATATTTCCTTTTTTCTTTCTAGAAAGTAATCTGAGATTTCCTAACTTGGCATAATGACATTTCTCATTTTATCCTCTCCATGAGAAACAAAATATGATGTATTTCAGAAGTGGACTTGTGAATCAGAATCTGCAAGCTGCATAGACATAGTTAACTATGAATAGCACAAGTTCCCTTTACTTTTTTCCCACTTTAATGAATACTGTCAAAGATTCTCCTTCATAGTAAAAGTGATACATTTGTTGTAGGAAGTATCACAGTATAAAGAAATGATATTCACTAAACTGTTGACTGTCAGAGAAGTAGAACTGGAAAATAACTGACAACTTCTGTTGTGTGTCTTTAAAATTTGTTAACAATGATAATGTGTTACTTTTATAATAATAATATAAAAATGTAAATAAGAGGAAAACTTTTTTTAAATTTTTTTATTGCTTATTTACTTTTGAAAGACAAATGGAGCATGAGTAGGGGAGGGGCAGAGAGAGAGAGACAGAATCTGAAGCGGGTTCCAGGCTCTGAGCTGTCAGCATAGAGCCCGACATGGGGCTTGACCTCATGAACTGTGAAATCATGACCTGAGCTGGAGTGGGATGCTTAACCTACTGAGCCACGCAGGTGCCCCAAGAGGAAAACGTTTTTTGGTGGTTTGTTTTGTTTTGTTTTACATTTTTACTTATTTTTGAGAGACAGAGACAGAGCACACCTGGGGGACGGGCAGAGAGAATGAGACACAGAATCCGAAGCAGGCTCCAGGCTGCAAGCTGTCAGCACAGAGCCCGATGCAGGGCTCGAACTCACAAACTGTGAGATCATGACCTGAGCCAAAGTCGGATGCTTAACTGACTGAGCCACCCAGGCGCCCCCAATTTTTTTTTTTTTTTTTTAATTAGAACGTGTGTGCGCACAAGTGGGGGATGGGCAGAGGAAGAGAGAGAGAATATTAAGCAGGCTCCTCACTCAGCATGTAGCCTGATGTGGGGCCCCATCCCATGACCCTGGGAGATCATGACCTGGATGGAAATCAACAAGAGTTGGATGCTCAACTGACTGAGCCACCCGTGTGCCCCCAAAACATTTTTTTTATGTTTGCATAGTACAGTTGGCCTTTGAACAATGTGGGGGCTAGGGGTGCTGACCCCTGCACAGTCAAAAAGCTACATACAACTTTTGACTCCCCCCAAACTTAACTATTAATAGCCTACTATTGACTGGAAACCTTACTGCTAACACAGTCAACACATAATTTTGTAGTTGTGTGTATTATATATCATATTCTTCCAGTAAACTAGAGAAAAGAAAATGTTAAGAAAATCATGAAGAGAAAAATGCATTTGCTGTACTGTAAATACCAGAAAAAGTCTGAATAAGTGGACCCATGCTTTTCAGACCTGTTTTCTTCAAGGGCCATCTGTATTGTCATATGGCTGTGCCATGTTTTATTTATTCTTTTGTTGAACATTTGGGTTATCTCTAAATTTATTGGAAATTATAATACTCCAATGGACATCCTTGTGGCTAAATGTTAGTGTGCATCTTTGGTTTCTTAAGATAAATACCTAGAAGTGGAATTGAGTCCACATAAAGCATATAAAAGTTATTTTAAGACTTGATGCACATTACCAAGTTGCCCTAGAAAGGTTGTTTCAATCAATATACAGTCTTTAGCAGCAGAATGTGAGTGTGATTTTTCCCTTGTCTACAATCTCAATTCCATATTTTTTAAAAGGCTGTGGAAATAAACTCAGTCTTCTTGGGTTCTTAACTCAGCTCTCTCACATTAGCAGCTGTATTAACCTTCTGTTACCATGGACAGGTTGCTTAACCTCTCTGCCTCAAATTTTTTTGTGTAAAATCAGGATAAGAACATCTGAGGTGTTTAGAAGGATGCCTGAAATAAACACTTTATAAGTATTTGCTATTATTTATAATTTTGTGTTTATTAAAAAAAGTTCACACAATTCAAAAATGTACTGGTCATTCGTAATCCCAGCCGTTTTAAAATTTTCTTTCTGTCTCATTTTAGTTAGAAGAACCTGAAGAACCTAAAGTGCTAACACCAGAAGAACAATTAGCAGATAAACTGCGGCTAAAGAAATTACAGGAAGAGTCAGACCTTGAATTAGCAAAAGAAACTTTTGGTAAGGTGCAGGGAGGGGGTGATTGCAGTGAAGTATTGAAGTTCCAAGTGCATGCGGTGGAAGTCTTACTAGTTATGAAAGTTTAGAAAACATCTCCATTTTTGGCATAACAATACTGGCTAACTTAGATATTCGAAAGTAGTTTTTATTTTATATTTGAGGTTTCATTGCTTAAGGCAGAGTGAAATACATTTTCAGATTTTTTAATGATTATGTTCCGAGTATCACATAAAAGGTTATTAAGATAAATCATTGGACCTTTTCAAATAAAGTCACTTGCTCCTTTAAATATATCAGCTGGGGGCGCCTGGGTGGCGCAGTCGGTTAAGCGTCCGACTTCAACCAGGTCACGATCTCGCAGTCTGTGAGTTCGACCCCCGCGTCAGGCTCTGGGCTGATGGCTCAGAGCCTGGAGCCTGTTTCCGATTCTGTGTCCCCCTTTCTCTCTGCCCCTCCCCCGTTCATGCTCTGTCTCTCTCTGTCCCAAAAATAAAATAAAAACGTTGGAAAAAAAAAAATTAAAAAAAAAAAAAAGAAAAAAAAAATAAATATATCAGCTGGATGAAATTTGGATGAAATGTGAGGTCTGTAGCTTTGAGGTTTAAATATTGAACTGACTATAGGGCTGTCCTATTGCCTTAAATCTGGATAAGAATGTCCCTGTGGGGCATTCACCTTCAGCTGTGCCTCTGCTCAGGATCATTCCTTTCTGTGACCCTTCTTGGCCCTCGCCATACCCAGTCTTCAGAGGGCTTCCATTTCTGTGTGCCATGCTACAGTTGTGAGTGGTACGTGAGATAAAAAACATATTCAGGATCCTGTATGTATGGAAGTTCAGAGTGTTCTAGGGGGAGAGTAACATGACATGAAGGGGAAAGTAAGAAACATGGCCAAAGAAATAGTTAAAAGTTCTCCCTTTGTTTAATTAACCTCATTGTTGTCATTACCTATTGTGTACTTTTCGGAGTAGAAGATTATGTTGAAAGAGTTAAAGAGCTTTGAAACCTATAGCTAATTGTATCCCCATCCTTCCTGTTCTTTAAGGAAGGCTGACAAGTGATCATTGTCCTTTCTGTGGGAGATGTGATTTTCTCACTCTGGGAGTTGCTGGCAACCTGAGGAGTTACTTTGGGTGCTCCTGTGCACTGGCGTGTGCTTGGCAGATCTTAACCTGCAGAGGGCACGCAGCCATTATCCGGTGTCTTCATAGCATGGTAACAGCCAGCCAAGTGTTTATTAAAGAAAAGAGTTTACATGCTACTTAAAAATTCTAAAATGGGACAATTATGGATTGCAAGGCAAAAACATGGATTCATACAGCCATCATTTAGTTAATAGGGTTTTAATGTTGTATTTCTCATACTAAAATACTAAATCAGTGATACTGTTAACTCAATTTGCTATTGAGGAAGATACAAAGTGTACTCTTAGCCTAGAATCCTTTTAGGCCAGATTCTTTCTGTTGGGATTTTTAAAAAATTTTTTTTGTTTTTTTTTTAAAACAATTTTTTTTTTTTAATTTTTTTTTTCAACGTTTATTTATTTTTGGGACAGAGAGAGACAGAGCATGAACGGGGGAGGGGCAGAGAGAGAAGGAGACACAGAATCAGAAACAGGCTCCAGGCTCTGAGCCATCAGCCCAGAGCCCGACGCGGGGCTCGAACTCACAGACCGCGAGATCATGACCTGGCTGAAGTCGGACGCTTAACTGACTGCGCCACCCAGGCGCCCCTAAAAAATTTTTTTAAATGTTTATTTACTTTTGAGAGAGAGACAGAGCATGAATGGGGGAAGGGCAGAGAAGGAGGGAGACACAGGATCCGAAGCTGGCTTCAGGCTCTGAGCCGTCAGCACAGAGCCTAGCCTGATGGCGGGGCTTGTACCCACAAACTGTGAGATCATGACCTGAGTCGAAGTCGGATGCTTAACCAACTGAGCCACCCAGGTGCCCCTCTATTGGGATTTTAATACATGGCTTACCCCTCTTAGCTTCTGGAGTCAGCTGCATACTTTGACAGGAGCCATCTGGGTTTTTGTTTTGTTTGCTTTTTCCTTCTCTCCCCATTTTACTGTGGCCTATTTTTTTTTTAAGTTTATTTATTTTGAGAAAGGAACAGGGGAAGAGGGGCAGAGAGAGAGAATCCCAAGCAGGTTCCATGCTCAGCATGGAGCCCGACGTAGGGCTTGATCCCATGACAGTGGGATCATGACCTGATCCAAAAGCAAGAGTCAGCCGCTCAGCTGATCCACCCAGGCCCTCCCTTGCTGCAGGCTATTCTTAGACATAAACTTTAAAAACATCCTTTTTGTGCCAGGGACGCTTTTGGTGCTGTGGTGAAAACTACAGGTTTCCTCTTAATATGATGGTTTTTTAAATGCAGAAAATAAAATACATAGAATTTTACTAAGGAAGTCTGTTCTATTGAAATAGGTATAATGTTAAAAAGACGAGATACAGTAATATTGTGCTTCTTTATTAATGCAGTAAATAAGATCTAGTGGCAGGTCTAATAAGTAATGTAATTTGAAAGTAATGATGACCGAAACAATATTTTAAGAGAACTACAACTGTAATGTGATATGAAAATATCTGATCTTTACTAGTAACAGGTTTTTGCTAGTTATAACCACTGTGATTTATTGCCTATAATCAAAATGGAAGGAAATGCTAAATTAGAGGTTAAAGAAAATAAAGTTGTAATCTTTGATCCAAATTTACAGACCTGCTGAATTCTGTCCAAGAACTCCAGTGGACCCAGGTTAAGAAACTCTGCTTTAGCATGAAATAACAGCATTGTTCAGATACCGAATTGGTTTATAAACCTAAAAAAAATCTTTCTGATATTTTTAGTGCTCCCTCTTCTCCTGCAGGTGTTAATAATACAGTTTATGGAATAGATGCTATGAACCCATCTTCAAGAGATGACTTCACAGAGTTTGGAAAGTTACTAAAAGATAAAATTACACAATATGAAAAGTCACTATATTATGCCAGTTTTTTGGAAGCCTTAGTTCGAGATGTGTGTATTTCACGTAAGTAATTCTAATCTCTACTTCTGTAGGTGGATTTTAGTAACAGCCCATCATAGGAGGATGGAGGTTGACTTTTTTTGGGATGCTATAATAGACTTAGGATTTCCTTTTCAGAAGTTACCTTGGGAATGTTCTGCAAATACCCAGTGAGTTTGAGTGGTTTTGTTTTTTGAGGCTTTCTTCTTAATGTTTTTAAAATGGCTTCCCAAAGGGACATCTGGACTTTGCTGATACAAAGCTGATAAAACACTAGCTTATTCTTTTATCTAATTATATCTTTTTAAAAAAAATTTTTTTTAACGTTTATTTTGAGAGAGTACAAGCAGGGTTGGGGCAGAGAGAGAGGGAGACACAGAATCCGATGCAGGCTCTGAGCTGTTGGCTCCCCTTATCTAATTATATCTTAAATGGATGAGGAAGTATCTTTTGGGGAAAACTGTCTCTCACCATACGGAATTTTAGAGCTGAGTGCAACCATAGTAAGTGTTCATTTTACAAACAAGGAAGCCTGTGACTATAGGTTTAAGTTGCTCAACAGAACAGGTACCTATATTCTGGGTCTGTGGGTGTGGTGCCATGCCCTGAAAGGAGTCATACATTTCAGAGACAGGGTGTGTGGGAGTAAAAACCAGGGGTGGTGTGGCACTAATGTGGAAGGGACTGTTTTTGCTAGCACTGCTGTTTTTAAGATCGAGAAAAAGGAATTCTACACGATGAACTTTCAATTGGGATTTCCTTGAGAAATCATTACTAATTTGGGTGTTCTGAATTTGATTAGTGATATACCCATAGTTGGTATTTTATTTACATATACTTTTTTTCTTCTTTTTGAAGGTGCTCTCTAACCAAAACTGAAACTCTTTTTTGGTAGCTAAAAACTGCTGTGTTTCAGCTTGGTATTTTTATAAGGATCAAAGGATGTGTTGTCCACTAATCAGACTTGTCTCCTAGTAGGATACTGAGATTTCTGAGATAACCTGTTTTCATTCTGGTTCCCGTGGTAGAAGTGGTAGAAAATAGAGACCCTAAAGGGTGGGGAGTTGTAATTTGTAGTTTTAAGAATGGTTGTTCCATGTTCATTCAGCCACTCCTCAGTGTGCATCGAGGATGTGTTGTGGAAAGGCATGGTGATCCTCCGTGTGTTTATTTTTTTGCCCCCTCACATGTTTAGATTGAGTTAAGGAGGTATGGTAGGGGACAGTATGAGCTCTAAAGACACTTCAGGTTTCTTTTTGAACAATGGTGTCTTGGTTATTTCAGGTCATTATAAAATTTTTGTTGCTGAGTTTTCTATTTTACGTTAAATAGTTCTGATTTGTGAGCCTAGCCATAGACTGAATCGTCATTCTTTACCATCTTATGTTTAACAGGACAAATTCATAGCCTTTTTAAAGTTACTGAAGCTAATGATGGACAAAGTAGAGGTGGTAATTCCTTTTTCTTTTTTTTTTTTAGTGGAAATTGATGACTTGAAAAAGATTACCAATTCATTGACTGTGCTTTGCAGTGAAAAACAAAAGCAAGAAAAGGTAAGGGCAAACATGCAAGGGAGATGCCTATCACATTAGGATGGGGGTGTAGGCATAATATTCTCAGTGTACTGGGACCCTGAACTAAAATTTAAATTGGAATAGAGCTGGAGCCTGAGTGCCATTACTGTCCTTTTGTTCACAGACATGGTCAGAGTTTTCTTTTGGAACAGAAGTTGCTTTGGGTTAGGTCTGAGATCTCCCCTAAAGTTTTTTTGTTGCCAGAGGCCTTAGTGTCTCTGTGAGGGTTTCTGTACCAGAAAAAGGTGCCCACAGTGGACAGTCTCATGAATTAACTCTCTTTTGTCTTTAGCAAAGCAAAGCCAAAAAGAAGAAGAAAGGCGTGGTTCCTGGAGGGGGATTAAAGGCCACCATGAAAGACGATCTGGCAGATTATGGTGGTTATGATGGAGGATATGTACAAGACTATGAAGACTTCATGTGACATTTTATCTTCTCCTGGTGTCTTCTTTCTGTTGCCCACAATCCCTTCAACATGTAGCACAACTTCCTTTCCTTTCAGTTCTGCCAAATGCTACAATCAGAAGTGCAGTATCTTTTGTGCTGGTTATTTAACCCCTTGACACTTAGGTGCTAATGTGCGAATGAGGGAACTTGGATCTTGCTGCCAAGGGGTTAAAATTGGGAACCTCAGTTGCTACTAAATCATAGTTTAAAAAAAACAAGCGTAATAATGTTGTCATTGTTGCTCTCTGATTCCATAGCAGCAGTCACTGAATTGGAAACAAAGGTTGCAACATGACAAAAATTGTGTAGTATTTACCAGCACCATTCAGTAATACAGCCTTAACCATACCTCCTTGAACTACTTCATAACTTGTCAAGAAAAGCAGTTTGCAGCAAGGGCATGCCGTGTGCACCTAGTATTAAAATTGCTTTGTCTTAAAATTGAGCGTGAGGATATTAAAAATACATTGTGAAGAAGACTGCTTATCTCAGAGTGAAGATACAACGGCTGAAAAGCACTAGCTTGATACTTAAAAATCAAATGACCAAAACCCTCCAACTTTGAAGCTGAAGAAGGTAGACCTCCATTATTGTGTTGCATTACAAGTTGTGGAATCTCTTGAATGCATAGACTGTCTAGTTTCTATTTATCAGACTGTTCTGCTGACGGAGTGCTTCACACGGGGGAGGGAAGCTCTTTACCTGTTTCATTTCCCTGATTTAAGTGTCTGAACAATCCTCCTTTGTTCTCCTGGGCTGCAATGGAACAACTTTAACAGGGTTTTGGCATTTCCTTTCCTTTATAAAACATGCTCAGCAAACTGCACCAGTTGACTACAGTTTGGTAAATTGTTATGTTAACAATTATGACATCTGCAATGTTTTATAAAGCAACTAATTTAATAAAATCACTATTGTGAGGACTTAAATTTTGTGTTAACTCCCAAGAGATATTTTTGGAGCGTATAGAACAACAGCTCTTGGGACTAGAGTTCTCTGTATACTTACAAAGCTATTAATAAATGCCTGATGAGCAGTTAACAGCTTTAAGACAAAAATGATGTGCCAGGCCTGATTAGTGTCACCCTAGAGCAACAAAGGTATAGGGCTGCCTTCCTCTCCTTATTTATTTGGGCAAATTATTTGCTTGTTTAGATAGTAAGGCCTAACTCAGTACGGAGAAGAGCTTATTTATTTGGAGTAATTGAGCTTATTACTCAGGTTACGGCTGTAAAAGCATAGATTGGGTGATCATCTTTATTATATATTTTAAGCAATTTAACCAAATTTGTGGAGTCTTTTTGAAACTGTCAGAGAATCAAAAGTAGGGACAACAAAACATGTTCTAAGTTTCTCTTAAATAGGAAATAGGAACCTCAATCAAAGCTCTGTAGACTACTAAGTGTAAGAACCGTCTAAATGATTGGAGGAATTAACAGAAAGCAATGACTACACAGCAATAATTACAGTAAATAAAGATTGTTTTAGGGCAGACAAGGGCTAAGATTTCCTTGGCAGTAATGATGACATACAATGAATTTAAAATCTATTTTATTATAGAGATCAGTTTCTAACAAATGGAAATGTATCATCTGTTCCTTAACTGTGTAAATAATATTAAATTCCTTTGAAACTGGAATCTGCAGGCACAGATATTCTTTAATCAGTATTGCATATCTAAATAGAAGCCATCTTCAGGAAGATGGAGCTTTTGATCTTTATACCAATACTATACTATCTGAAGTGGTATAGATGAACAATCACTTTTAAGTAAGAATTTCCTAGTGAAAATTCTCATTTACCCACTATTCACAGAGGACTGGTTATGGTCAGTCCTGGGGTTTTACAACTTGACAACACATACCCCCACCGCATTATTCTGAACAAACATCTGTCAGTACCTCACTTCAGTACAAGAAAACAGGCATCTATGACATCTCGGCAGTAACCACCCTCCTATCATCTGCATCCACCTAACCTGCTAGCATGTCCTTTAGACAGCAGCCAGTTTGAGGGTCCTTCAGAAGCATATTTACAATGTCATAAAATTTGTGTTCATATGCAAGTTTGTAATACAAGTAGACATCTTCACAATAAGTGAGTAACTTCTTCAGGTTTTTCACAGCTGTGTCAGTAGGCTGATGCTGTTTGTATCTAGAAAAGAAATAGAAGAATGTACAGGTTAAGATACTATATCTTGAGCGAGAGCTGTCTACTCTGACACGGCTACTTACATAGGAGACGATGCTGGAATCTGAGAAATTCTATCTATGGTATTAGGGGTCCTGGATAAACATGAAATTATTTCATCAAAAATGTTATCTTAATGCTCACTTTAATTGCAGTAAGTTCAGTACTCCAAAGAAGGCCTCTGAGGTTTAGAGTGTTTGGCACCTTGGGCAAGCTGAACAGCTGTCCTCCCATTTTAAATTCAGCGTGCTGTAAGTAAACTGTTCTCATTCATCTATTTGCATACGTTTGTTAAAAAAAAACATCCAGAAGCAAGAGATCTTTTAAGTTGATTTATTTTGAGGGGAAGAGAGAATCACACGCAGGCTCTGTGCTGTCAGTGCAGAGTCTGACGCAGGGCTCTACCTCACGAACTGCGAGATCATGACCTGAGCGGAAACCAAAAGTTCTGATGCTCAGCCGGCTGAGCCACCCAGGTGCCCCTGGGGATTCTTGACATCTGTTTGCCATCTCAGAGAGGCAGCTACAGACATGTTCTATTTAGCCATAGAATTCTTAACCCACGCCTTATCTCAAAGCAGTCATTTTAATACTTACTTTTTTGAAATCTCTTCAAATACACTAGATCTTAATAACCTTTGCTGCTTAAATTCTTCCAAGTAATTAAAGTCTCCTTTAACAATCACTTGTTGGTATAGAATTTCAGCCCAATCAGGAACAAAGTCATAGGCCTCAGCCACAATAGAAGCCTTATAAAAGGATGGAGGGGAAGAAGGATACCATTAGAACCCTATCTGATATAAAATTGAAGGCAAGGGGTTCTAAAAAACAACTTCCTACTGTTACATTCATGGTGAATGTGACCATCACCAACATGCGGAAAGACTATTAGCATTAGCATTGGGAAGTTTGGTGTTCGTTTGACATTTCTCTTCCCTTAAACCCCAAACATTTTCCTGCGGTATTTTTAATCTTCACAATGAGTTAGTAAAACTACTGAGAAATGGTATTTTTCCCACTAACTCAACTGTGTAAGGAACAGGGAAGGGGCTGATTCCCTGGTAACCTAAGTGCTAAAGCCAGCCTCCCAGCAGCCCTGACTCCCTGTGCTAACCCAGGTGTACCATCCTAGAAACAGTGGGGCTAAGAGATACTCAGCTCATTAGCAGGAATGTTTCTCCAAAGGTTGTCTGCCTTTCTGCTGGTCTAACAGCAAGCTCCAACCTCTGTCCAAACAATATGCTAACAAATCCTGCCATGAAAAGCAATTTGGTGTATCGGACAGCTAAAAGTAAAAGCTTAGAATTACCCTGATTCTGTCTCTAGTTCTGACATTCCAGGCAAGTGACTCAACCTGTGGGCCCCAGGAGAGGGGTGGCAGGAAGGGGTGCTGGCAACAAAGCTGACTTCTAGAGTTTCCTTCCTTGCTTACCTGGTAGAACCGAGGTAGAGCAATGATGCAGTCCATCAGCCTGTGGCGGCCGAGGTTGATGAGCATTGTGTTCTGGCCAGTGTTCAGAAAGTGAATCTGCAGTGTTATCAACTTGGTGAGCCGGTGACAGTGCAGGGCCTGTCGCACACAGGAGTCCTGAGAGACAAGGGTAGAGGGAGGCACAGGGGACATGTTGGCATGTCCCCTGGGAACCTTCCAGCAACTGAACTCACCCCTTCTGCCCCCCGTTGGCCCAAAACTCCGTCTCCTTTCACTTGGAAGAGCCCAGGGAGATAATTCCTACTGCAGACACCAAGCTCTAAGGCCGTTCTGGAATGAGACTCCACTGTTACCTTGGCATAACTCTCTGCTGCATCCAGCATCAGAGTCAGGGCTTTCAGCAGCAGCTGCTTCAGGTGGTGCCCGTCCTTGAGGCGGTCCTCTGCGGGAGAGAAGGGGAAACCTGTGGGGTGTGTCTGACTCTGGAGGCTGGCTGCTCCCATCCCACTCAGTGATGGTGGGCTGGACTAGAAACATCTAGCTCACATTCGCTAGGAGGCAGGCATGTCTTACTCAGCTAAAGGCTACTGGACCAGAAGCACACACTTTGGAGCAGGGTTCATCTAGTTCTCAGAAGCATCAAGGCAGGCTCGCCCAGCCTCGGTGTACACATTGCTTCCAGATGGATGTCACCCCGGGTGCATGGGCTACAAGAGGGGCAAATGCCTTCCAAATCCCCTTCCATCTCTTGTCTGCCCAGCTGGGACCCCACTGAGTGGCAGTTAATAGCTGAAGTGGGTATTAATCCCCTTCTTAGTCCCAAAAACCTCTCCTGGCTGGCAGCACTGGCCTGAGGGCACTGCTGTGACCTTTCTCACCCCAGGGCTGAGACTCGATCAATTTCAGTTGGATGCCGGCAGCTGCCTCGTGGTTCTCCCCGATCTCCCGGCACATGCTGAAGCACAGAGCAATCATGTTGTGCTTCTCACTGTCTCCCGGGCGACAGCGTTTGATGTAGTCCAGCAGGGCTGTCTTCAGGGTACCGCTCTGCCCAGGGAAAAAGGGGAGTACCAAGGTCAACCAGTGACTGCGAGGGGGCATGACTGGCTGAGTCCCTTGGTTCTGAAAGTTCCTTGACAACTCCCAAGAAAAAGGAAAAGATAAGCAAAAATGAACACAAAAGTTTATGCTACCCTAAGAAAACAGGCACATCCTCTCTGCTGGTACAAATGTGAACGGTGAAACCTGTCAGAAGGGAGAACCCTCAAAAATGTGCACATGTGCATTACTCTAACAGTTCCATTTTTTAGGAAATCTATCCCTTAAGAAGTAAGCAGAGAAACGTGCTGAGATGGATGTACCACAGGTATTCAATAGCAAACAACTGGAAAGAATCCAGATGTCCAGAATAAGGACTAAGAGAATACCATGTAGCCATTACAGCCAATGTTGGTTTGGGAAATATTCATGACATGCTTATTAAGTGAGAAAAGCAGGCTATTTTATATCTACACACCATGATAAAAGTTTTGCCAAAAAATACGTAACTACGTATGTATATATGTTTCTGGCCACATGTGCAGAGAAAGGGCCTACACCAGACTGTTAGCAGTGGCTGTCTCCTGGTGAGGACTTTTTTCTGTGCATTGTAGTTTTCCAAGTGTCTCTATAGTGAATATGCGTTACTTTTGTTATCAGGAAAAAAACTTATTAAAAGAATATTTCCATGCACAAACCAAAAGACCTTGGAAACAATTTTAAAAAAACCCTCTGGGGTATCCTGCAGGTGTACCTCGGCCCAGGACTTGCTCCTCTCCTCACAATTGGACTGGTCTGTCCTGAAACTGGCCCAGCACTGGGGAGAGTTTTTCTGCTTTATCTCTTAGTCCTGATTGGCTGAGCTCAAGTTCCCAGAAGCCAAAAATGTGCCTTGGTTTTCAAATCTTCAGAGGTGAAAGAGGCTGAAGCAATCAATCAGCCAAATGAATGATTTGGGAACAGAGGCTCCGTAAGTGACATGCCTGGGGTCACATGGCACGCCGAAGACAGAGAAGTGCCCGGAGCCTAGAGGGCTGACAGGTCAGGCCTTGGCTTCCAGGCCTCCTTCCTGGTCATCACTGTAAGCTGCCCCACAGCCTTCCAAGCCCAGGCCTGGGCATTCCATTCACTTCCTAGCGGCTCGTGGCAACACACATTCTCATGGTCCCTTGAAAACTCTCCACTCAAAGCCATCAGACACAGCATTCTGAGCTGGTTAATCTACTTCCACATGGCTCCCAGGAAGGGTTTTTGCTTCCCCGGAGCCAGCATTCAGACAGCCGAGGCAGGTGACAGGCTGACAGGAAGTGCACAAACTTGTTTTCCTCATTATTTAACATCTATTGGGATAATTGCTACCTAGTCTGAACTCTGTAACTTAAAGCTACTGGTTACGGTGTGTGTCCTAGGAAGTTCTTTAATTCTCTCCCTTTGATCCCAGGGGGCCACCTTGACTGGGATTATTCCTGAGAAGTCAGCTGTAAAGTCAACAATATATGCCGTCCTGGAGCTCAAAATACTGTACACCTACCGGATCCAACTTCTTCCTCATCAGCACTTCAAAGTAGTGCTTTTTATGCAGCAAATCAAATATGTAGGTCATCTCATTGTACCTTCCAATGCCAGTGAGCAGGCGCACCTGGAAAGGGTGAGGGCAGCTTGCATCAGTGTCAGCTAGATCGCCGCTGCTCTCATCATTTCGGTTGCTTTCAGATGCCAACCTCCAGGGAGCAGAAGGGCTAATGGCAAGGCTGCCATTCTTAGCTCCCTCCCTCCCTTCCCATGTACCCAATGGGACCTCCTCTGGAGGATTCAGAAATGCTCGCCATTGGGCCACCACTGGCTGTTGCCTCCTCAGTCGTCTATAAACCTAAGTGTTGACGTGACATGGTAGGCAGGCACGCTTCCTCTTCCCACCACGCCTTATTACAGGGCCCGGTGGCTTGCTCACCCACACGGGTCAGTTTCAAGCCTGGGGAGATTGGGGAGGCACAGGAGTTGTGAGCTGTCAGCTCATTTCAGTTCAGAGACAACACTGAACCTTGTTTTGGGGGGAAACAGAGCTGTCTCAGCCCTCTAGATAAATGAACTGCCCTGGCAAGGGGGTAGGACAGCCCTGGAGCATGGCACAGACCCTCTTGATATCTGCTCCTTTGGGGCAGTCTCTGCTCTGATTTTGACAGTAATCCTAACCTAGAGCAGAGGGTTGAGCTGCCCAGCCAGCTCCCAAGTAGGCAGTGGTATCCAGAGGAGCAAATGCCCTAAGACCATGTCAGCTCTGAACTGGTTCCCGGCCTATCTGTTCTCTCAAAGGTAGCCTCAGAATGGAGGGTGGGGGTTCAGGGGTGACTTACCATCAGCCCATACTCCTCACTGGGGGCCAAGTGTTTGTCTGTAAGCAGCCGGGCAGCCTGCAGGACTCGGCTGATGCCCTCCATGTGGCATGTCAGCGTGAAGCAGTGATGGGCCAGGATCAGCAGCTCCGTGGCTGGGTAGGTGAGGCAGTCAGGGTAAGAAAGGATTGTGAACCCTGGCAGCAGGGTGGAGGGGCCTATATAGACAGCCTGTCTGGAGAAGACTCTGAGATCCCTGACCTCACCAGCTTTGGAGTAAAGTGTGGCAATGGACATATAAAGCTTTAAAAATAGGCATACTTTTTTTTTTTTTTTTTTTAATTTTTTTTTTTCAACGTTTATTTATTTTTGGGACAGAGAGAGACAGAGCATGAACGGGGGAGGGGCAGAGAGAGAGGGAGACACAGAATCGGAAACAGGCTCCAGGCTCCGAGCCATCAGCCCAGAGCCTGACGCGGGGCTCGAACTCCCAGACCGCGAGATCGTGACCTGGCTGAAGTCGGACGCTTAACCGACTGCGCCACCCAGGCGCCCCATAAAATAGGCATACTTTTGAATCAGGAATTTATCTTAGGGAGATAATCATGAATGTGCATATAAATGTGCCTATAAGGATGCTTGTCACGGTGTTGAAAACAGAAAGTTGGAAGCAATCTTAAGGTCCCAAAGTAAGGTATAAAATGTTTTAATTACATGAGAAATACTGTGTAACCAGTGACAATGATATAGAAGAATATGGTCATGGAAAGATGTTAATGACAGCATGTTCATAAAGTAATTATAAACAGTATACACAGGATAATGCCATTTTTGAAAAAATGCCTATAGACTTCCATAGAGAAAGATCAGATGGACACATACTACCGAATGCCTAGAATGAACTAGATATTGTGGAAAGCGAGCAGGCTTTCAAGTCACAGGGACTGGGTTCAAGTAACACTTCTGACACGTAACAGTTACAAATCAATCAACTTCTCTCAGCTTCAGTTACCTTCTAAAATGGGGACTTTAATATCCCCATTTTAGGGGATAACGTGAGAGTAAGGTAAGGTAAATGTTATATAAATGTTATAAGGTTACCTTCTTGTGTAAATTTTACATTTTGGGCAGCATTCCCATATTTATTTTCTGAATTTTCTTCAATGACTGATGGCTCTCCACCAAGAACTTGTAAACTATGCTGGAAGGGAAGGGATCCAGAGCAGGAACAAGGATCCAAGTTGAGTTTTGGAAAGACTAACTTGGGGAGACTTCTTGGAGACCGGCTTGGGCCCAAACATGTAAGAAAACGGCCAAGAACTTACTGCAAGACAACTCCCCATGGGGAACGGAGGAAATCTTGTCTAATAGCTTCATGCCTACCAACGTGCGGTCTTGACACAGAGTGGTCAGCTGAAGAAATGTCTGGCTTTCCTCTGCTGGGGTGAACATCTGCTTAAGTCCTGTATAAAAAGGCGGTGAGAAAGGGGCTGCTTTTAGCCTTGAGAGTTGAGAGAAAGCTAAGAACCCCATGCCAGGCACTCTGCCCAGTAATGCGGAAGGAGCTCCTAGTGCAGCTGTCTGCTTCGCTGAGCTCAGACACGTTGGCCTAGTGGTCGCCTTATAGGTCAGCAGGAGTTCATTAGCTCCGAGAAAGGCATTAGCTACTCTAAGCATAATCATAAAATATTAAACAAAAAGCAACAATAACAAAATAAATGCAGTGTGTTCTCTCCTCTGACAAGTGCAGCCTGGTAGTCTCAGAGGCAGCATGCACGATGCACATGAACATGACATGCAGATTCCTTATGCTGGCAACGTGGGAATGTGGTCTGAAAGACGTGGAGGCATGTAGGGTGGAGCACCTGTTCCCTCCGATGGGGTCAGCAGCTCCCGGGTCACCTCTTCGGCCACAAGTTCAGCCACTGTGTCTGGCTCGAGGCCCTGGGTGCTGATGAAAGCCTGGGCCCGCCTGCATCGGTCGGGCCGCTGAGAGGCCAAGATCGTCCTGAGCATGGCCTCACCGTCCCGAGCGGCCACATCTGCGTAGGAACAGCCCAACTCCTGAGAGGAAGGCAAAGTTGGTCAAAGCTACTGTTAGGAGCCAGGAAAAAAGCTAGCAAAAGGCATCCGTTTCTGAAATCCCATGTGGACAGACTCCACTATTTTTTCTGAGGTTAAAGATCCCTCACCCTGGGCAGAAACCTTAGAAGAAGGAAGCACTGTTTTCTAGCCCTTTCTTTCTCTTCACCAATGAGCTGAATCCAAGCAAGAGAAAGAAAGGCTTGTCTTCAGAAACCATCAGGTGACTCACCTCTTGTTGAACACTGAGCTTTTCAAATGTTATGAAATGTAAGAAAGTTGAATAAAAGGCAAGAGCCTCCACTCTGCTGTTCCCACAGCAGCAGCAAAACCCTCAATCTCCAAAGAAGCTCTTCCAAAGGGCTTTAGTGCCTGCCATTATTTCTCCTGTGTTCTTCCACTTCTCAGTGTCTATTATTTTCTCCCCTCGATCAGCACAAAGCCACAAACAATTTCTGGCTGCTCTGGTTCCTGTCTTTACAGTCATCACATTCCATTTTATTTTATAACTTATTTTGGGCTCTCCCGCATATGGAGACCTCCAAACAATCCTGAAGCTAACTAAGATATTATGGCTAGAAGGGACCTTCATGATTAAGTCATTTACAGATGGAGAATCAGGAGCCCAGAAAAGTGAAATTTCTTGCCCTCGCTTCTGGTTGGCTGGGGCACAGCCAGGACTCAAAAGGCCTGGCACTTGGCCTGGAGTCCCCGGTATTCCCAGGGATGGATTTACAGGGGCCAACATCTTGACGAGCCATCTGCTCTCGTGTCATGGTTATCACGTGAAGGGCCAACTTGGCAGCATCCAAAATCTATCTCCATCTTCCTGCTTCCCTCCCTCAGCTGCCCCAGAGGCCCCACCATTGGGCACATACCTTGGCAAGTTCATACAGACACAGGACCTGCCGACAGTAGTTCTTCCCATGGAGGCATTTGCTTGTCAGAATTTCCAGATTAGTCACCACTTCATCCCTGGGGGGCAGCATCACAAGTGACTGACTATCCAAACTTGAAGCTGGAAGCAGATACAGGTTTGAGGGGGCTTTAAGCTGGCAAGTAAAGGCCTCTCCCAAGCCCCCTATGGCACAATCTGTTTGCTCACACTTTCCTCCCGTTACACCTCCATGACTCCCCCTGGGTCTGGGACCACTTGTGACTGGGCCCACACCCCACTATTTCATTGCCTTCTTCCAGGAAATCCCGGCCAGGAGACTTCAAAGCCCTCGAGAGGCTACACAAGAGTCCAAGCCACCCAATGAACACTCTAGATAATTACCAAAAATGTCTGCTGAACCCTCCTCCACACACCCTCCCAATTTCCTCTCGTACCACCTAAGTCACCAGATCTAGCTGACTGTGTCTCTAAAACATCTCCCTGGTCACTGCCTGAGGTACAGTCTTCACAACCCTGCATCTACGAGGCTGGCACGAGCCCCTGCCGCCAGCCTCCCCCTCCCCAACTCAATCTTCTATGGACTCTGAAGGATTTTTCCAAATCGGAAATGAGAAAAACCAAGGGTCAACCGGATAGAGGCCTGAAGCGCATGATAAAAATTAAAATCCATTCCTGACTTAGAAAAAAATCAAAACAACCTCTCAGCCGAAAATAGAAGAAAGTGGTCTTGAATTGAGAAAGGGTTTCTATTAGGAAAAAAAGTAGAAGGGAGAATTTAGATCACAGTGTTCCTAACAGCAAAAACAAAATTGAAGAATTTAAGTATGTATCAATACAGTACTATTGGGGCGCCTGGGTGGCTCAGTCGGTTGAGCAGCTGACTTCGGCTCAGGTCATGATCTTGCGGTCCGTGAGTTCAAGCCCGTGTCGGGCTCTGTGCTGACAGCTCAGAGCCTGGAGCCTGTTTCAGATTCTGTGTCTCCCTCTCTCTGACCCTCCCCCGTTCATGCTTTGTCTCTCTCTGTCTCAAAAATAAACGTTAAAAAAAAATTAAAACAAAAATACAGTACTATTAAACAATAAAGTCTTAAGCAAAATTAGTGTATTCATATAGAATGCTCTGCAGCCATTAAAAAGAATGAGGTCCAGAGGTGCTGGGCGGCTCAATCAGTTAAGTGTCCAACTCTTGATTTTTGGCTCAGGTCATGATCTTGCAGTTGTGGGATCGGGCCCCGTGACAGGCTCTGCACTGACAGCTCAGAGCCTGCTTGGGTTCTCTCTCTGCCCCTCCCCTGCTTTCTAAATACACAAAAATACACCCGGTACTAAAGTGACAAAATGTTGGAATTACCATTTATTGAACAAACTATCTTTCAAAGTAGCTATCATACAAATTGTTCCAACAAGCAATTATAAGTGTTCTTGAGACAAAAAGAAAAACAGAGTCTCAAAGAAACAAGGTATAAAGGATAAAATAGAAATTCTGGAAGTGAAAAGTAACTGAAAATTTAAAATCACAGAAATAAACTCAAGAGCAGCATGCAAATGCCAGAGAAAAGAGTCCGTGAAATTGAAAATGGACAGACAGAAATGATCCAATCTGAAAACAAGGAAAGAAAAATGATCCAATCTGAATTAAGACAAAAAAAATGAAAAAAAATTGAATAAAGTCACAAGAACTTGTGAGACAGTAACAAAAGTTCTATGATTTGCATCACTGGAGTCCCAAAAGGAGAGGACTATGAGGACAGTGTTGAAAAAATATCTGAAAACATAAGGTCTGAAAACTACCTACATTTGGTGAAACACATACACCTAAATGTTCAAGTAATTTCAAGTTCATCCTGGACATTTTGAATAGTATGAGACTCTGATTCTTGTTTAAATCTTATGAAGAATGTTGGTTTTGTTTTAAGCAGGCAGTTGACCTGGTTAGGTTTCGGCTACGATATCCAACCCACATTCTGTAGGTAGACTGTGTCGGTTTTTTTTTTTTTTTTTTTTAAGGACCATTTTTAAAAAATGTTATTTATTTATTTTTAATGTTTATTTTTTGAGAGAGAGAGTGTGAGCAGGGGAGGGGCAGAGAGAGAGGGAAACAGAGAATCTGGAGCAGGCTTCAGGCTCCGAGCTGTCACCACAGAGCCGACGCAGGGCTTGAACCCATGAACCGTGAGATCATGACCTGAGCCTAAGTTGGATGCTTAACCAACTGAGCCACCCAGGCACCCCATGTTTTTTATTTATTTTTGAGAGAGAGTGAGAGTGTGAGCAGGGGAGGGGCAGAGAGTGAGGGAGGCAGAAGATCCAAAGCAAGCTCTGCCCTGGCAGCAGACAGCCCAATTCAGGGCCTGACCTCAGAACTGCGAGATCATGACCTGAGCCAAAGTCGGATGCTTAACTGACTGAGCCACCCAGTGGCTGTGATTTTAATATCAGTTTTCAAATCCTTTGCAGTGCCATTCAGATCTAGCCTGCATGTGTGTAACATCCTATGCTCAGTCTGCAGCCTGGGTAGTGTAGTTGTTAATTCAGTTCTCAGAGTCTTGATACGCTGATTAGGAGCAGGTCTATATACGCAAAGCCCAGGATTGAGCCCTGGAGTTCATAAACAATTTTATTGTTGGGTTTCCTGAATCTCTCTCCCAAGTATTTTCCGGTTCCCTGAGGCTTCACTTTTCAACCTTCTGGCCAACAGCTGGAATTTTAGCAGCCTCATTCTATCCTGCACTTTCCCTGACTGTGCCTGCATACTGGGCCAGCAGACAGGATAATGCAAAAGAGAACAGGGGTTCACTGCATCGTCTTGAGACCAGGACACCTCGAATCCAAAAAATAAAGTTCCTCTCTGAGTTTTGGATCTTACCAGCTGTGGCTCCAGCCTCTACTACCACAGCCAAAGGGCTTCTTAGGAGCTGAGATTAAAGAGAAAGGGTGTTAGGAGTTCCCTTTCCTGCTCCTTGAGCCCGTTCTACAGGGCTTCTCCTGGAACACGTGTTCTGTCAGGCTTAGTGCTTAGTTTTGGGTTTCAGGCAGCATCACACTCAGGCTGGAGGTGATGGGAGGTGGGGGCGGGGAGGGGGAATAATTTGTGTCACTCAGTGCTGCCTGCTGTGTGCCAGGTTTTACGTTGATTTCAACAGGTAGAGCGAGCTCGTTCTGCCTTACCTACAACCACAACCCCAGGGAAGGGTTTTAAGCAGGGGATAACATGGTCTGAGTTGCTATTTACTTTCTTCTTTTTAAGGCATATTTTTAATGTGTAGTATCTTAAATGCAAAAGTATTACATGCTTAGTGTAATGAATCACAGTAGAGAAGTGCATAAAGTAACAAGTGAAAGTCATTTATCCATTCAATACCACCCCCACCAAATTTGCCAGAATAATGTCTCTTACTTGCTTGGTATGCATTATTTTCTGTGGGTGGGTTTGCACAGGTACATGGGCACATGCACACCATTTATTTTTTACAAAAATAAAGTTACGTTGTTGTACATTTTTTCCTGTCAGTACACATATATTGACCTCATTTAAAGAGAGAGAGAGAGAGAGAGAAAGCATACACACACAAAAAATTCAAAATGGATTAAAGACCTAAATGTCAGACCTGAAACCATAAAATTCCTAGAAGAAAACATAGGCAGTAATCTCTCTGACATCAGCTGTAGAAACCTCTTTCTACATATGTCTCCTCAGGCAAGGGAAAAAAAAAGCAAAATTAAACTATTGAGACTAACACCAAAATAAAAAGCTTTTACACAGCAAAAGAAACCATCAACAAACAAACAAAAAAAAAGCCTACTGAATGGGAGAAGATATTTGTGAATAAAATATCCCATTAGGGGGTTAATCTTCAAAATATATAAACAACTCAACACCAAAAAACACAATCCAACTAAAAATATGTAAGATGTGAATAGACATTTTCCTAAAGACATCCAGATGGCCAACAGACACATGAAAAGATGCTCAACATCCCCCTCATCACCAGGGAAATTCAAATCAAAACCACAATGAGATATCACTTTACACCTGTCAGAATGGCTAAAATAAAAAATATAAGAAATAGCAAGTGTTGGTGAGGAAAAGGAACCCTAGTGCACTCCTGCTGGGAATGCAAGGTGATGCAGCCACTGTGGAAGACAGTATGGAGGTTCCCCCAAAAATTAAAAATAGACCTACCATATGATCTAGTATTCCACTATTGGGTATTTACCCAAAGAATACAAAAACACTAATTTGAAAAGATATATGACCCCTATGTTTATAGAAGCATTATGTATAATAACCAAGATATAGAACCAAGCCAAGTGTCCATTCATGGATGGATAAAGAAGATGAGGTATATACACACAATGGAATATTACTCAGCCATAAAAAAAGAACACAATTGGGGCGCCTGGGTGGCTCAGTCGGTTGAGTGCCCGACTTCGACTCAGGTCATGATCTCAGTTTGTGAGTTCGAGCCTCGCCTCGGGCTCTGTGCTGACAGCTCAGAGCCTGGAGCCTGCTTCAGATTCTGCGTCTCCCTCTCTCTCTGCCCCTTCCCCGCTCATGCTCTGTCTCTCTCTGTCTCTCAAAAATGAATAAACATAAAAAAAAAAAAAGAACACAATCTGGCCATTTGCAACAATATGGATGGATGTAGAGGGTATAATGCTAAGTGAAGTAAGTCAGTGAAAGAAATACAATTTCACTCACGTGGAATTTAAGAAACAAATAAAGAATAAAAGAGGCAAAAAAATGGACTCTTAACTATAGAGAACAGGGGAGCCTGGGTGGTTCAGTCAGTTAAGCATCTGAGTCTTGATTTCGGCTCAGGTCATGATCTCACAGTTCGGGGGTCTGAGCCCCACACTGGGTTCTGTGCTGACAGTGCAGAGCTTATTTGAGATTCGCTCTTTCTCTCTCTCTGCCCCTCCCCAACTTGCACTGTCTCTCTCCAAATAAATAAGTAAACTTAAAAACAAAGTAGAAAAAGAAAAAAAACTATAGAGCAAACTGGTAGTTACCACAGGTGAGGTGGGGAGGGGGGATGGGTGAAATAGGTGAAGAGGATTAGGAGTACATTTATTGTGATGAGCATTGAATAACGTATAGAACCATTGAATCATATTATATACCTGAAACCATGTAACACTGTATATTAATTATATTTGAATTAAAAATAAAAAGACTGAATGCTTTCTCCCTAAGATCAGTAACAAGGCAAGTATGTCCACTCTTACCATTCTTCCCCAATATCATACTGGAAGTCCTAGCCAGTGCAATAAAACAAGAAAAAGAAATAATAGTCATTCAGATTGGAGAGGAAGAAATAAAATGGTCTCTATTCACAGAGAGTATTGTCTGTAGAAAATTCCAAGGTATCTATAAGAAATCCACTGGGATGAGCAAGTTTAGCAAGGGCACAGGATACAAGATTAACACAAAAATCAGCCTATGTCTATATACTATCAATGTATAATTAGAAACATGATTACTGGTACAGAAAAATTTCAATGGACTAGCTACAAGTCAGATAGATTCCCTCTAACTTTGATATACAGCTAGTTAAAAGACACAAGTGTTGCTATTTCATTGACTAGTTAATTACCTAGTTTATGGATTACCCTGAACTTATGTAACTAGTATGCCAATAGGTACCCTTTCTTTCTGGGAAAGAGTGCCAACAGCTCCATTCAGGACTCAGGGAGGTTTGATCTCTTTCACTTACTGCTCCGGGCTTTCCTTAGTGGCATGCCAGGTTCTTCCTCCTCAGGCAGCTCAGCACTTTGCAGGACAGCATGGACTTCTGGGTGCAGGTCACCCACACTAGCTTCCCCTGAAGCCAGTGCTCTGCAGTGCAACACCAAGGCAACATCTTGGTTATAGAAATGAAAATACCGACATATTCTACTTGCTTCATGCACACAGCCATCGTCCAATAGGCGCCCGATCAGGAAGTTCAGCGATTCCTGCTCCTTCCGACCCAGTGTGTTATCACAAGTCTCTTTGGATGGAAGGCCATTAAGTTCTAAGTATTTTGATGTGTTCAGAGCGGCCAACATGGAGATTGAAAACTCACTCGCTACGCTTTCAAAGGAAAATTCCCCACTAGTTGAGATCTGTTGAGAAAACCTGGGCTCTGTTTCCTCTGGGTTTTCCCTGAGGGTGTGCTGGGCGATGCGGCAGAGCCAGATCCGCTTCTCCAGCTCCTCCAGCTTGTCCACGGGCACCAGGCCCTCCTGAGCAAGCCAGTGTGCAGCCAGTGTCAGCAGCAGATGGGCCTCCTCAATGCTGCTCAGTGCCCCCTCAGCTGGGCACTCACATGCCTCAGGGGCCTGGGCTGAGAAAAAGGAGGAAGCTGCTTTGTTTGAAATGGAATTTCTCTTAAAATTCTCGTGACATTTTTTCCAGAAGCCAATTCTTGCTTGTTTCAGGGACCACTGGTCAATGCGTTTTAAGGTCTGCATTTCCTGTGTTATCTGTGAAATTTAACAAAGCAATTTTTAGTCTTTCCTAGATATAAAAGTGTCATGAATGTGAATGCTCCCAAGAATGCCATACTTGTCAAAACCAAATCAAGTCAGAGAACATGAGACTTGGCTACAGATGATCCTGAATATTTTATCTGGAAAGTTAAAGTATGAAAAGCAATTCTAAATTTACATAATTGAAGGGGGGGTTCAAGATGAAGCCACCCTGTATTTAATTCTATTCAAAGCACAACAGTTGCAGCATATCCTATAAGCTGACCTGAATTTAAAACACACACTCTTTGCTAATGGGCATCCTAGGCTCATCCATTTCTGAAAGTAAGGTGTGTGTCAAAAGTAAAAAAGCCTCGGGGCGCCTGGGTGGCGCAGTCGGTTAAGCGTCCGACTTCAGCCAGGTCACGATCTCGCGGTCCGTGAGTTCGAGCCCCGCGTCGGGCTCTGGGCTGATGGCTCAGAGCCTGGAGCCTGTTTCCGATTCTGTGTCTCCCTCTCTCTCTGCCCCTCCCCCGTTCATGCTCTGTCTCTCTCTGTCCCAAAAATAAATAAACGTTGAAAAAAAAAAAAAATTTTAAAAGTAAAAAAGCCTCTTCTCCTATAAATCATCTATCTCATTTGATTCTGTTTAATGCTGGTTTAAAAAGCTAACATTTTAAGTAACTTAAGAGACTAATGATACCTCTTCAATAACCAAGTTGTCCACAGGTAGCTCAGCTAATTCTGCTACCCTCCTGGCCAAAGCAAACTGTCCCTCTGTCTCCAGTTTTTCCAAAATAGATCTGCATTCATGCTGAAAATTCTCAGGGCTGTAGCTGCTAATAACTACAGGATTAATGGCTATGGATGTATCCTTCAAAATTTTGCTAAGGACACAGAGCTTCTTCACATCTGGACCTGTGCCAAAGAGAAAAGGATATATACATTTAATCAGGAAAATGCTGCCATGGCCTTTCCAGAGTAAATATCAGGGGGAAAGCATGTATGTTTAACACAATTATGTAATCAAAGGAATAACACAAACCTATTTTTCTTCTCTGGTTTGCTAGCACATGAAGCTATAAGGGCATTTCCTACATCGTAAGAACCACTAAAGATTCGCACAGGGACTCCATCTACACATGTGGCTTTATATACACAGCAGAAGTTGGTGGCCTGCTCTGTAGTAGCAACTCAGTCAACCTTGGGAAGATCTGACCAGTCATTCAGGCTAATCCCACCTCTTTCTGGATTCTTCTCCTACCTTGAACAAATCTGTTTTTATGATTGCTCACTTGCTCATTCGGTGCAGGCATCATGTGGAGTAAGACACAGAACTGGCAGGACAGTTGAAACTGTAGCTGACCAATAGCCAAGCCCCTTAATGCAGCACACCGTATCCAGAATGGAGCATCACTTTCTCCTTCGCACAAGTGCTTAACCCAGGGAGACCCAGCTGAGTTCTTCTTCATATCCCTGGGAAGTCCTTTTCCTCAGTGACATTTGGAATTCTCTGCCCACAACCTATGTGGCTGGGTCTGCTCCAATTCCCACATAGTCTGTGTAGAGCTGATGTGTGCCCTACCATAAAAGAGGGGCATGAAAAATATTCTGTAGGGGCCATCTGCTGGGCTGCGGTCTGATTTAGGTGGTTCTGGGGACAGTGAGACACCTTGCACAATAACCACCAGTATGGGGATGCTGGGCTTCTTTTCTTCATATAAAACACAGGTTTTTTATAAGAACAATTTCTAGGGGCACGTGGGTGACTTAGTCAGTTGAGCATCTGACTCTTGATTTTGGCTCAGGTCATGATCTCATGGTTCATGAGTTCGAGCCCTGTGTTGGGCTCTGGGCTGGCAGTGAGAAGCCTGCTTGGGATTGATTCTCTCTCTCCCCCTTGCCCCACTCTCTCTCTCTGCCCCTACCCCACTCACACTTACTCTTTCTCTCAAAAATAAACTTAAAAAACATAATTTCTTTTCTCTAAGCACATACATGTTATACACAGAGCACAAATGTTCTATAAAAACAGAAAATGTTTATATGAATCAAAGCATAATAACAGTTAACAACACAATCCTTATAATTTCTCAAGGATACAGTAATTCTGGCAAGAAAACCAGAAATTCATTTCTGAAAAAAATTAAGATTACTACAGATCAATAAAAACACCTATATGTAAAAAGGATCCATTTGGTGTACAAAGTAATTGGCAAGTCCCATGTGACATACACTGCATTTTGGAAACACCCCTCTTTATTTCCAGTCGTCAGCCCTGACAGCCTACAATCCAGGCATTGAGCCCAGTATTCTGTCAGTGTTTGGTACAGATGTGAGTTCTCCAGATGAATATCTATGAATTTAAATGTGATAAAATAACCCTAGTAGTGAAAATGTCAGAATCTAGTATAAAAACTTGAAATTATCAAATAGAAAAGAGGGTAAGGCAGTAACTGGTTTCTTTCAATCCATAACAACCTTAGAGACTGCCCGTGTCTGGGAGTCTGCAAAAAATAAGCATAATTTGTCTGAAACCTTCAAAATGAATTAGACATTCCTGAAACAGTTTGTGACCCTGAGCAATGATGACATGTTAAGGTGACTTGTCAGAAAAAAGAATGACGGTGACAGGGTGCAGACTAGCCAAGGGGAACGTAGCTGACAAGGACTCAGAAGGAGCAGACAGCTGTATTATATAGGTTATATCTTGTTGTGCTATGTTTTGAATGCTTTCACCATGATTGAAGATTCCTGCAACCTCTTCTTCATACCTCATTATGGACTATAAATGTAATGTTATATGTATTTGATTTTCCTGAATGCCCTTCTAAAATATTTTCAAGATTAAGAAAGCTAATTTGGGGGTGCCTGGGTGGCTCAGTCGGTTAAGTGTCTGACTCTGTTTTGGCTCCTGTCATAATCTCATGGTTTGTGGGTCCAAGCCCCACATGGGGCTCTACGCTGACAGTGCAGAGCCTGCTTGGAATTCTTGCACTCTCTGCCCCTCCCCTGCTTGCTCTTTCTCTCTCTCAAAATAAATAAACCAAAAAAAAAAAAAAAAGAAAGCTAATTTCCTAACAACTTTAGTTTAAGGACTGTCTCTTACCATCACAGAAGAGATGTTCTATTCCAACAAATAGCTGTAAAAGCTTCCCCAGTTCATACTGGGTCCCACACTGCTGCAGCATAAGCTTCAAAAGAAAACACACCTGCTCCTTCAGCCACGCAGCAGGGATGGTAGCATGGACCCTTGTGGCTGTTGTTTCAACCTATGAAAATAAAAGGGGGTCAGGAAAGGTGATTTCACAGCAAATCAAAACCTCCAAATTTGGGAACGTCTAAGAAAGCCAAGGTACCACCAAAAGTCATTTCCTGTCACAAAGGGGGACACTTATTCAGGTCCTTTCCACATGACAGGAAATGGAAGTATGCCTCAGAGGAGTGCAAAAATAAGCCCTCCTTCGCAGCTTTGCAGATACTCTCTTTGTGAGATGTCCTGCTGTAGAGAGCTGTGTGTGTCAAAGTCAAAGATGGACTAGAGACCTAAAGACTGAACGCTAACCATGGAGTGAACTGATGTGAATACCCGCAAGTCAGTGACAGCCAAACTAACAATGCTGTGAGTGGCTGTGAAATTAACCTGACATGTTTCACCTAACAGCTTTGGAGAGGGATCTAGGGCTGCCCTGGAGTCCAGAAGATCTGAAATTCATATATCAAGACCTCTTAGAAAGATTTAACATTGCCCAACTTGTTCTACCACTTTGCATGTAGTTTATATTATCATTAGAAAAGGATCTCAATTAAGAAGCCTAGACTTATGTCATTACAATCAAATGCTGGCAATATTAATAGGAAGATGATCCCAAGTAGCAGGCTACATTAGTTTGAATTAGAGAATTAGTTCTTAGTCTTTATTTACTTGTTTACCTACTCCTGCTGCTGTTAGAAGAGAGTCTATAGCAGGCAGGTGATGGAACTGGTCAGAAGAAAAGATACATGAAAGTAAAGGGCTGAGGCAAGGATGGAACAGGTGCACTGCCCCTCCACAGGAAACCAGAGCAGGGGCAGTCAAACAAGAATAAGAACCACCTGGGAGGACCTAAATATGAAATGAAAAACTATAAAACTCCTAAAAGATTATACAAGAGAAAATTTAGATGACCTTGGATGATAATCTATAAAAACACAATTACCCAGATTGACTTAATTAAAATTAAAAACTTCTGCTCTACAAAACACAATGTCAAGGGGCGCCTGGGTGGCTTGGTCGGTTAAGCGTCCGACTTCGGCTCAGGTCACGATCTCGCGGTCGGTGGGTTCGAGCCCCGCGTCGGGCTCTGTGCTGACAGCTCAGAGCCTGGAGCCTGTTTCAGATTCTGTGTCTCCCTCTCTCTGTGACCCTCCCCCGTTCATGCTCTGTCTCTCTCTGTCTCAAAAATAAATAAACATTAAAAAAAAAAATTAAAAAAAAAAAAAAACACAATGTCAAGAGCATTAGAAGACTAGCCACAGACTGCAAGAATTTGCAAAAGACAAATCTGATAATGGGATATTATCCAAATACACAAAGAACTCTTAAAATGAAACAATAAAAAAACAACGCCATTAAAAAAATAGGCTGGGGGCACTTGGATGGATCAGTAGGTAGAGCATGCAACTTTTTTTTTTAAATGTTTATTTACTTACTTTTGAGAGAGAAAGAGAGAGAGTGAACAGCAGGGGAGGGGCAGAGAGAGAGAGGAGGCACAGAATCTGAAGCAGGTTCCAGGCTCTGAGCTGTGAGCAGACAGCCTGATGCAGGGCTTCAAAACATCAACCGTCATCATGACCTGAGCCAAAGTTGGACGCTTAACTGACTGAGACACCTAGGTGCCCCATGCATGCAACTCTTGATCTTGGGATTGTGAGTTGAGCCCCATGTTGGACATAGAGTTTACTTAAAAAAAAAAAAAAAAAAAAAAAAAAGGCTGAAGACCTTAACAGGTACCTCACCAAAGAAGATATATAAATGGCAAATAAACATAGGAAAAGATGCTCTGCATCATATATCAGGGAAATGCAAATTAAAACAGTGACATATCACAACATACCCATTAGAACGGCCAGAATCTGGAACACTGACAACACCAAAGTCTGGCAAGGATGTGGACCCACAAGAACCAGCGTACATTGCTAGTGGGAATGCAAAGGATACAGCCACTTCAGAAGAAAGTTTGATGGTTTCTTACAAAACAAAACACACGCTTACCATTTGATTGAGCAATTATGCTCCTTGGTATTTACCCAAAGGAGTTGAAAATTTTGTTTAGAGCACCTCTATTCATAATGGCTAAAACTTGGAAGCAATCAAGATGTCCTTTAGTAGGTGAATGAATAAATAGACTGTGGTATATCCAGACAAGGTAATATTCAGCACTAAAAAAAATGAGCTATTAAGCCATGAAAAGACATGAAGGAAACTTAAATGCATATTACTAAATGAAAGAAGCCAATCCTAAAAGTCTACATTCTATACAATTCCAATTATACCACATTTTGAAAAAGGCAAAACTATGAAGATAGTAGAAAGATCAGTGGGTGCCTGGGGTTGGGAGTGGGGAGGGATGAATAGGTAGAGAAGATTTTTTAGGGCAATGAGACTTCTATGTAGGATACTGTAACACATATATGTCATTATGCATATCTCCAAATGTATACCTGAAGAATGTATAACACTAAGAGTAAACCCCAAGGTAAACAATGGATTTGGGGTGTTATGATGTGTCAGTATAGGTTCATCCTTGGTAACAAATGGACCATGCTGGTGTTGTGATGTTGATAACAGGAGAGTCTATACAGGTGTGGGGGCAGAGGGTATATGGAAAATCTCTGAAACTTCCTCTTAATTTTATGATGAACTAAAACTGCTCTAAAAAATAAATTCCTTTTGAAAAGGTGGTGTGGAGGGAAGGAGCAGAAAGCACCAGCATCTCTCTCTTCACCTAGACAACAACTGCACTGGCAAATCGGTTCAATACAATCATTTTGGAACTCTGCAGTCTGTTGAAGGCTTGCGAGTTCCAGAGGAAGGCCTAATGGCAGGTAAATTGCTGACAATTTTGATCAGTTTCAGTCCTTACCACAGTAGCTGCAACCCACTCCTCACCCCTAGCCACAGAGGAGGCAGTTGTGTATGCACATGTTCCTAGAGCAGCTTGCACACAGCTTGCAGGAGTTGTGGGGGCAAAAAGGACCCTGTCCTCCAAATACCAGAAATCGGTGCTCTGATCCCCAGTTGCTGCTTCCAGCCACAGAGGTGTAGACAAAGAGGTGGGCAGTCGTTGTTTCACTTCACCCACTGTTGCAAGCTCCACCGAACTCCTCCCCTGACTTCCAGGAGATTTAAAGGGCTAGCACCCTTTTCCTCCCCACTCCCTTCATTTTTTGCTTTTTTCCCTTTTGGGAGCCAGACATAAAGACGGAGACATTTAAAAACAACTGCATATATGAGGAAAATTAGAAAATTACTGTGTATGTGCAGGGAAAGGCTAGAAAAGACCCAAGAAGACCTTACTTAGATTTACACTTCGTGCTGATCCTTGGCACAGAAATGACTTCTGGCCACCCAAAACCCAAAATAATAAAACAATAACAAAAAATAACAAACCCTGGGGAAGGGGGAGAATCTGACTTCTAGGGTTACCACATCATTAGATTCAAATGTCCAGAGTTCAACAGAGAATCACAGGGCATACACAAAAGCAGGAAAGTAGGGCCCCAAAAGAAAAAAATTTTGACATAACCAGTCCCTAAAATAGACCTAATGGCAGATACACCATTAAAACAACTGTTTTAACTGAGGAAGATGTGGAGAAAGTCAAGAAAATGATGTGTGAACAAAATGGAAATACCAAGAAAGAGAAAACCTAAAAGGAAACAAATTCTGGAGCTGACAAGTAAAATAACAAATTCACTACATGGATTCAAAGGTAGATGTGAGCAGACAGAAGAAAGAATCAGCAAACTTAAAGGCAGGACAATAGAAATTATCAAGTTTGAGGAAGAGAAAGAAGATTGAAGAAAACCAAACAGAGCCTAAGAGACTGATGGGACATCATCAAGTGGACCAATGTAAGCATCATGTGAGTCCCAGAAGACGACAGAAAGGTGTAGAGAGAATATCTGAAGACACAATGGGTGAAAACTTCCCAAACTTGAGGGAAGACATGAATATAAATATCCAAGAAGCTCAGCAAACTCTAAGCAAGGTGAACTGAAAGAAACCCATAATGAGACACATAATAATTGAACTTTCTTAAGGCAAACAACAACAACAACAACAACAATGACAACGACAACAACAACAACAAGAATCTTGGAAGTAACAGGAGAGAAGGGACTGGTCACATATAAGGGATCCTCAAGAAGATTATCTGCAAGGTTCTTATCAGAAACTGTGGAGGCCAGAGACAGTGGGGTGAGATATACATAGACATAGACATAGACACACACACACACACACGCACACACACACACACACTTAAATGGGTGTTCCTTTTTAAATTTTTCTAATTTTTTTTTAGTTTTATTGTTTTATTAAATTCCTTTATTTATTTTGAGAGAGAAAGAGAATGACACAGGGGCAGAGAGAGAAGAGGACAGAAAATCCCAAGCAGGCTCCACACTGTCCGTGCAGAGCCCAATGTGGGGCTCGATCCCATGACCTGTGAGATCATGACCTGAGCCAAAGTCAGACACTTAACCGACTGAGCTACCCAGGCACCTCATGGGCTGATATATCCAGCAAAACTATCCTTCAAAAGTGAGGGGGAAATTAAGACATTCCCAGGGAAACAAAAGCTGAGGGAGTCTTTGACTAGTAGGCTGTTCCTATAAGTGATGCTCAGGGGAGTCCTGTAAGGTAAATGAAAGGACACTAGACGATACCTCAAAGTAATATGGAGAAATAAAGAACTCAATAAACATAAATACATGGGCCATTATACAAGCCTGTATTACTGCAGCAAGGGGTTTTTACTTTCCATATGATTTAAGAGACTAATGCATTTAAAGAAAAAAAGAACAATTATTAGTATAAAAGCTGGTATTACTGTAACTTTGGTTTGTAACTCCAACTATTGTTTTCTTCATAATTTAAGAGACTAAATGCCCTTAAAGGAATTATTTATGTCTTTGGGCATATAATCTATAAAGACATAATTTGGTGACATGAACAACTAAAAGGGGTGAGGTTGGAGCTGCAGGCATACTTTTTGTATGTTATTGAAGTTAAGCTGACATAAACTCATTGTAACCACAAAGAAAACAGCTACAGGATAGGCACAAAATGCAATCAGAAAGGAATTTAAACATTTCACTACAAAAATCAACTAAACACAAAAGAAAACAGTAATGAAGGAAATGAGAAACGATAAAGCTACAAATTATAAAGAAAACCAACAGCACAATGGCAGAAGTAAGTTCTTCCTGGTCAGTAATTATTTCAAATATAAATGGATTAAGCTCTCCAATTAAAAGACAGAGATCAGAATAGACAAAAACACACGGTCCAACTATGTGCTGTCTACAAGAGACTCAATTGAGATCCAAAGACATAAACAGGTTGAAAGTGGAAGGATGGAAGAAGGTATTCCATGCAAATAGTAACCAAAAAAGAGTGGAGGTGGCTATACTAATATCAAACTTTTAATCAAAAAAGTTTACAGAGAAGGAGGAGTGTAGATACTCATAAAAGGTTTAATACAGCAAGAAAATGTAACAATTATAAACATTTACACACCTAATGATGGATTTCCAAAATACATGAAGCAAAAGCTGATGGAATTGAATCAAGAAATAATAATAGTTGGAGACTGCAATACCTCACACTAATGGATAGAATAATCAGACAAAAACAATACAGGGCTTGACACAATAAACTGAATAGATTTAACAGACAGGTGCAGAAAATTTTACCTAAGAACAATAGAAAACATATTCTTCTCAAGTGCACATGAGGTATTTTGCAGGACAGACCATACATTAAGCCACAAGTTTCAAGAGATTTCAATAGGCAGAGATAATACGAAGTATCTTCTCTGACCACAATAGGATAAAGTTAGAAGTCACTATCAAAAGGAAGACTGAAAAAATAAAATTGTGGTTTTATTATTGAAATTAAACATTTTTTATAGAGAGAGGTCTCAAATTACTAAAATCAGAAATGAACGTGGGGTCATTCTACAGATAAAAAGGATTATTTATTTCTTGAGTGGGGCTCAAGCTCACCCAAAGCAGGGCTCACACTCTCCCAATGTGGGACTCAAACTCACCAACTGTGAGATCATGACCTGAGCTGAAGTCAGATACTTAATGAGTGGGCCAACCAGCACCCTCAAAATAAATAAACTTAAAAAAAAAAAAAAAAGGATTATAACAGAGTACTATGAACAAAGAAAAGCCCTGGACACAATGGCTTCACTGGTGAGGTCTAAAAACATTTAAAGAAGAACTACTACCAATCTTTTGCAAACTTTTCTAAAAAACTGAAGTAGAAGGAACACTTCCCAACTCATTTTATGAAACCAGCATAATCTTAATACTAAAGACAGATGAAGACACTATAAGAAAATTATAGACCACATCCCTTACAAACACTGATGTAAAAAAAAAAAATCCTCAAAAAAATACTGGCAAACTGAGGGGCGCGTGGGTGGCTCTGTCGGTTAAGTGTCCGACTTTCACTCAGGTCATGATCTCACAGCTTTTGAGTTTGAGCCCCACACTGGGCTCTGTGCTGACAGTGTGAAGCCTGGAGTCTGCTTCGAATTCTGTATCTCCCTCTCTCTGTCCCTCTCCTGACTTGTGCTCTGTCTCTGTCTCTCTCAAAAATAAGTATTAAAAAACATTTAAAAAAATACTGGCAAACTGAATTCAGCAGCATATTAAAAGGATTATTCACCATTACCAAACAGGATTTATTCCTGGGATGCAAGGATGGTTCAACATACAAAAAACTAATCAATGTATACATCGTATCAACAGAAGATAGGAAAAAAAACCCCACACGACCATTTCAATTGATGTAAAAAAAAGTATTTGGCAAAATTCAACACCATTTCAAGGTTAAAAAAATAAACAACAAACTGGGGATAGGAAGAAACTACCCCACATAATAAAAGCCACATGTGACAAACTCACAGTGAACATTTTACTCAAAGGTGGAAGACTGAAACATTCTTCTAAGATCAGAAACAAGGCAAGGATGTCTGCTTTCATCACTTCTATTCCACCCAGCACTGACTGAAGGTTCTAGCCAGAACCTTTAGGCAAGGGAAAAAAATGCACCAAATTGGAAAAGAAGAAAATAAAATGATCTTTTCAGAAAGTATGATCTTACATGTAAGAAAACCCTAACAATCACACACACACACACACACACACACACACACACACAACTCGGAATAAGTGAATTCAGCAAAGTAGCAGGATAAAAAGTCAACACCCAAAAATCAGTTGCATTTCTATACACAAACAACAAACAACCCGGAAAGGAAATTACAGAAACAACTCCATTTCCAAAAGCATCAAAAAGGATAAGTTACTTAGGAATTAACTTAACCAATGAGGTAAAAGCCTTGTACAATGAAAACTACAAAACACTGCTGAAATTAAAGACATAAATAAATGGAAACACATGCCATGCTCATGGGTTGGAAGCCTTAATATTGTTAAAACATCTATACTCTCCAAAGTGATCTTTGGATTCAGTGCAATCCCTATTAAAATCCCAATGATGCGTTTTGACAGAAATAGAAAAACCATCCTAAAATCATATGGAATTTTAAGAGACCCTCAATAGCCAAAATAATCTTGAAAAAGAACAAAACTGGAGACCTCATTCTCCCTGATTTCAAAACTTACTACAAAGCTATAATAATCAAAACAGTGTGCTACTGGCATAGAGACAGACATAAAGACCAATAGGATAGAACAGAAGGCCCAGAAATACACCCTTACATATATGGTCTAATGATTTTTGACAAGGGTGCCAAACCATTCAATGAGGAAAGGACAGTATTTTCAACAAATGGTGCTGGGAAAACTGAATATCCACATGCGAAGAATGAAGTTGGATCCTTATACGAGAATTAACTCAAAAGGGGCCAAGGACCTAAATATGAGACCTAAACACAATAAAAACTCTTAGAAGAAAACATAGGGCAAAAGTTTCACAACTCTAGATCTGGCAATAATTTCTTGGATAGGACACTAAAGGCACAAGTAACAAGGGAAAAATTAGGCAAACTGAACTTCGTGAAAACTTAAGGAAAGACACTATCGACAGTAAAAAGGCAACCCAGAGAATGGGAGAAAATATTTGCAAATCATATGTCTGATATGGGATTAATATCTCAGTTATATACAGGATTCCTAAAACTCAACAACAAAAATAACCCAATTCAAAAATGGGCCAAAGGCTTAAATAGACATTTTTCCAAAGATGATATACAGCCAGTAAGCATGAGAAGATGCTTAACATCATTAATCATTAGGGAAACGCAAAAAAACTACAATGAGATACCACCTCACACCCATTAGGATGACTACAATCAGAAAAAACAGTAATCTGGGGCGCCTGGGTGGCTCGGTCAGTTAAGCGTCTGACTTTGGCTCAGGTCATGATCTCACAGTTCGTAGGTTCGAGCCCCATGTCGGGCTCTGTGCTGACAGCTCAGATCCTGGAGCCTGCTTCGGATTCTGTGTGTCTCTCTCTCTGGCCCACCCCCACTAATGCTCTCTCTCTCTTGCTGTCTCAAAAATAAACGTTAAAAAATTAAAAAAAAAAAAAAAAAAGAGAAAAACCAGAAAACAATGGAGAGGCTGGCTGGCTCAGTTGGTACAGCATGCAGCTCTTGATCTTGGGGTCTCCAGACTGGGCGTAGAGCTTACTTAAAAACAAAAAGGAACAAAAAACAGCTAACAAGCATTGAAGAAGAAGGATGTGGAGAAATTGGAACCCTTGTGCATTGTTGCAGCGATGTAAAATAGTGCAGCTGCTATGGAAAGCAGTATGACAATTCCTCAAAATATTAAAAACAGAGTTACCATATTGTCTGGCAATTCCACTTCTGGGAGGATTCCTCAAAGACTTGAAAGCGGGGTCTCCAAGAGCTATTTGTATACCATGTTCATAGCAGCACAGTGAAAACATAGAAGCCACCCAAATATTCATGGGTAGATGAACAGAGAAGCAAAATGTGGCATATAAAACACAATGGAATTTTATTGCAATTAAAGGAAGGAAATTCTGCAATATGCTACAACATGGATGAGCCCTGAGAACGTCATGCTAAGGAAAATAAACCTGTCACAAAAGGGACAAATACTGTATGATTCAAGTTACATGAGGTACTTAAAGTAATCAAATCATAAATACAAAACATAGAATCATGGTTGCCAGAGGCTGGGGATAAAGGAGAATGGGGAGTTATTGTTTACTGAGTACAGAGTTTCAGTTTCACAACATGAAAAGTGTGATGAGGATGGATGGTGGTGATGGTCGCGCAATGGGAATGTATTTAATACCACTAACTAATACTCAATGGTTAAAATCGTAAGTGGTATGTGTATTTTGCTAAAATAAAAAATAATGTCAAAAAAAGAAAAGGAAAGAAAGAAAGAAAAGAAAAGAGAAGATATCTAGCAGAGCCCCAGCCATGGAAAAGTGCTAGACTTGAGGACATTAATGTTCCTATTTGCTGTGATTTTGTAACCTCAGGCATATTTCAATAATTTATTCAATATTTTCAAGTAATTTAACTTTTAAATTTTCATTACAGTTATTGATTTAGAGCAAAAGCCTATACTGGTTCCACTGTGATATATTTGTTGGGTAGAATCAGTATATAGTTTTGTGTCGTTTATCATCGAGTTCTTTTGGGGTTATTGAAAGCAAAAGTGCTAAAACCCCACGAAGGACTAAGGCACATCTCTTTTCCTTCCTTATAACTTCCTCTTTCTTCCATAGGGTTAATTAGCTCCACATGATAAACAGGCCTGAAACAAGTACTGAAACGGTGAATCGTGAAATGGACCACAAGG
This sequence comes from Lynx rufus, assembly GCF_022079265.1. NCBI lineage: Eukaryota > Metazoa > Chordata > Mammalia > Carnivora > Felidae > Lynx > Lynx rufus. Next base: position 30,369,503 of record NW_025814827.1, on the reverse strand, counting down.
CTCAGCATCATTTGGACAGGGACTACGAGGACTCTGGATGGAAAAGGCCATTATTTTCTGCCACAGCAAATACAGCAGTATTACACACCCTTCATGCTCAGTGCTGTTGGCGGTTCTGTTAGAGTGGCAAAGTGTGGCTCACACACCACCATACTCCTCTCAAGCATCCATAGCAGATCCTGTTAATCCCTTTCCCACTGAGCTTGGCTGCAGCTCGGGACCCTGATTAGAATTAACACATTAGATGAAACCTCACTGTCATGCCTGGCAACTGAGGTGCTGTAAGCAAGGCCGCTGTGACTCCTGTCCTACCCACCGCCTCCCCCCACCTCTGGAACAGTACAAATGAGTTGGTATGAATTATGACACATACCAGCCATTTGCCTGTCATATCCTGACTACTAACAGATGATGGGCCATGCTACCCAATTTCAGATCAGCCACAAAGGGCAGTATGATTCCAACTTACAGTCTCAAAGCTTTTTTCGAACTCCAGAAGTTTAACTTTAGCTTCCTTATAATTCTTAAAGAACATACATAGTTCATACATCTCCATCATCAACAGTAGTGGGGAATCCTTTAAGAAAGAGTTTGAATGAAATTACAAAATCGTGAATTCAATCAATGCTATTTTATCAATGAACAATGCCAATCAATATAAGAGGTTAAAGTAAAAACATAAGTACTAGTAGTAACAGTTTCATCGTAGAATTAAGCCATATATGTTAAAAAGAAAGATTAAATTTATATTTCTTTTACCTTTTAGAAAAAAGATATTCAGGCCAGGTACACCTACTCAACAGTCCATTTTCTGTCTATTGTATGTATACTTGGTCCACTGCACACGAGCTGGAGATGTTCCACTAGATGGCACTAGGACACCTCTACATACACTCCTGGAAAATGGGCTCCAGAGAGCTGCCAACCTACAGCTGTCTGGGGCATTTCTATCACTTTGGTGAAAGCTTTTCAGTCAGAGGACAGGAGTTTTGGAATGAGAAAATATAGATCTGAACTATAAATATACTACTTACTAAAACACTTTGAGACCCTGGGGAAAGATACCTAAGTTCTACAAGCCCAAGCTTGTTACTGTATAAAATGAGGATAATACCATTTCATAACATCTTCATATAATACTGTCTTTGTATTGGATTATTTTGAGAACTGGCTAAAATAAATTTAAAGCTCTTTGCTAAATAAATGGTAGTTCTATTATCATTATTTGTTGTTGGCTAAAAAAACCCCAAAAAACCCAGGGTTACAACAATTGAAAAATCCAATGGGAATATTCTGAAGTAACCTTTTTAAACTCAGGAAAGAAATGAAGTGACTATCACTACCTTCAAGAAAAGGTGGAAACCTCTGATGAGAGTTTTGCTCTTCCGCCTTGTTAATAATGTTTTCCAGATGACTGAGAGGTCTTGAAGCTCCCACGTGTGGCCCTCCACTGAGCCCTGAATGTGTCCTGTTGCTTCCGCTGCAACACTCTCCTCCACAGATGTGATGATCCAAACACAGAGACAAGGAATAGTACTGGCACCCTGCCATTGGATAAAAACTTTTCAAAATAAAATAACAATTGTGTCTGAATTACCTGACAGAGGGAGTTGGGAATTGCCAGCAATGCTACAACCATGGATGGATATGTCCTGTTTAGAACAAGTCACCTCACCAACAATAAATTGGTTAAAATAGCTTGAAAAGCCTTCAAACATGAAATAAACACTAATAAACAACAAGGGATTATTATAAACTATTCTGCAGAGTGTAACATGTCAAAGGACCAAGAGACTGAGCAGGTATACATGGAAGTTGTGGAAATACGAAGTATAAGAAAACAAGACAGCCTTCCACAGAAAGGCTGATCAAGGGGCTGGCTACAGCATCCCACTTCTTTGCTCAAGAGGCAGGGTCCCTCCTCTTTGCCAACCAGGAAGCAAGGCTCTGATCACCCGAGTTATTGAGTATCAACGTACAAGAAAGTGTACTATTAGATGGCCTGGAGCCTAAGCTGGAAAAGCACAAAAGTGACAGTGGCCTTGAAAACACAGGCTGGAGCCTCACATCATCACCCCACTTCCTCTCTGATTATCAGCCTTCCCAGTCCCTCTCCACTGTTCCTCTTGCTCTCTGGGTCCTTAATTTAGGTTTTTCATTATCCTCACCTGGAGACATGAGGCCAAGACACTAAGGATAGGGGCCTGTTGTTTCACCGCTTCAGCTAGGAGCCAGGACCCGGAGTTTGGCTCCTCCGAGCACTGGAGCAGAACTTCAAAGAGATCAGTCATCTCTTCTTTGTTTCCCTGGAATTCCTGGGGGGACCTGTTGCAGACTTGATCACTGTCCATCCTGGAGTTGGACACTAAGGGCAAGTTCTCAAAAGCCAATCTTAAGTGGTCTTCAAGGACAGGACTGAAATATTGAAGAAGAGATTTCACCTAGAAAACAGACGATTAAAAAAGACAACTGTCAATTTCACCCGGAGCTGAAAAATGTTAGAGAAAAGCAGAGGCAAATTGTTCTTTCTCACCCTGAACTGCGTGCAGGGGAAGTGACCATGGAATTTTACAAAGTAATTTATTGCTTTGGAGTGAATTTCCATATTCAATCTGGAGTCACAAAAACCTCTTCCTTCAGCTCTTTAATACTAATGATTAGTCCATTTTTAAAAAAAAAATTTTTAATGTTTATTTATTTTTGAGATAGAGCATGAGGGGGTGGGGCTGCAGAGAGAAAGAGAGAGAGACACAGAATCTGAAGCAGGCTCTAAGGTCTGAGCTGTCCGCACAGAGCCCGACGCGGGGCTCGAACCCGCGAACCGTGAGATCACAACCTGAGCCGAAGTCGAACACTTAACTGACTGAGCCACCCAGGCACCCCTAATGATTAGTCCTTTAACTGAAGCCAATCCACTGAAATCTTAGTAAAAATAGTAGCATCATATAAAACAAAAGCCTAGGTATACACAACAGAAAGAACACTACTTTTCTTCCCAGAAGTCTTCTAATTTCCTCTTCTTGAATAGTTGGGAACAAATGGTGGCTTACCTCCTCTGGGTGATAGTTATGGAGTTGACTGTGAATAATGAACTGTAACCAATCATTTGCTTTGGCACATTCTCTGAGATAAGATGTGCTCAGTTTCACATTGTGGATCCTGCAGAACTGTACCGCTAATGCCCACTGGCTGCTAGATTCACTAGATATCCTGTAATTGGGCAGTAGAGGAAAAAACAAACTTGTTAAGATATAGCTTTAATTTTAAACTGGAAAATTAGTAAACACTAAATAAATTTAACCACAGCATATGTTCTAAAAAGCCTTTCAACAAATATCAATGTTTAGTAGGCTGTTCTGGAAAACAGTGGTGGAAAAAAGAGGACTCCTGTACCCATAACACAAAAGCTTTCTTAGTATACTAGCAGAATTCATTGCTTTTATCAGCCAAGTATCTATCAGTAGATATAGTAGCTATATACCATCTTAAGGAGAACTGCATAAACAGTCAGTCAAGACACTTCCTGAGTGCTTAACTGTTTTTGCATGATTTACAGTATCAGAGTGCAGACAAGTGCATGGGCTTCCTAAGCGGGGAGTACCTGTTCCTAGATCAGGTGCGTTCAGAGTGGTATGGCTATAGACAGGGAGTACCTGTTCCTACTGGCAGCAGGAAACTGCTGAAAACAGAGCCACTGACAGCAGGTATAGGAGAACAGTGTGCCTCCCCACAGTCTGGGGTCACCCCAGGATTACCCCAGGTGGCGTAGCACAGAGGAAAGATGGCATAAGTGTGTATGTAGAGGGGTTTTTGTGGATAGATGGTCACCTCAACTTTCATTATCAACTAACATACATTAGGAAGAAAAAATTAAGGACATCACTTAGAGTCAAATTTTGTGAGATCCATCCCACATCTTCTTAAATGATTTCAATATGTGACACTTAAGAGATTCCTCTGACCAGCAGGACAGTGGAGGAGACAGAGCACTTTTCCATCTCTTGGAAACTCTATCTCTAAAGAGTGAATAATTATCTTCACCCTCCTTTTACTAATGGCAAGAAGAAATTAAAATCCTTGTCCATTTACCAAGTATCTGCTATACGCTGGCTGAGTAAGAAGACTTGAAAGGATTGATAAAAATATGTGAGGCGTTAGAAGAAAGACTAGGCAAACACAGCTTGGAAGATTAAAGTTTGCTGGAAAAAAGACTGAGGTTGCAATTCAACAAACCTATTTATTTCCTGCTGCTGAATGCTGCTCCATATACCTTCTTCTAAAAGAATAAGCAATTCTTCTATGGTTGCCTTTTCACCCATAGCCAGTTTAGATAGTTTTTCAGCTGTAAGAAATATAAACAATAAAATATGGTGAAGAGAAAGGGTCAGGCACTGGGAATTTCTGTTTGAAGAGTGTGGCCTTGGGCCATTTCAGAACCTAATTAAAAGGCCCAAAAAAGTGAGATAAAGTGCAAACATTCTGCCGGAAAAGAATGAGACAGGAAGGTAATTGTTTCTCCCCCAACCACTCATAATCCAGTGCCTCAGACCTATTCATCCCTTGTCCCCTGAATAAAACAAACCCCAGATAGAAAAGGTGCTGTACCTAGAGACTCTCTGACACAGCTGTACTGAGCATCTTCATTTCTACACTTGTAGCTCAAAATTATATTGGCCACTTTCATATCAACTCTGAGCTTTAGGCTGTCGAGGCCAAGCAGTTCTAAGAAACAAACACACGCAGCTGCTATTGAAGGTATGTAGAAGGAGGAGAGTCCTAAAACATAGGCCTCATTGCCTACTTGCTGGACCCTGAAAAAGGAAGAAATCAAAATCACATCAGGATATGAAAATTGTTTCTCAACAGGAAGAGCAGCTAGAATTACACAGTGATACATGAAGCGTCAGACACCTATGATTTCTGCCCCCTGCACACACCCATTTAAGTTCTTGGCAGTTTTTAGTTGTCTCCATAGCTCCCCATTCCCATACATTTCACCTTCTCCTAAAACACCTGTTTATAAGCCAAATTATTCTTGCTTCCAACTTCATCCAAGGAACACAGAACTTCTGAAAGACTGTCAACTTGTGATCTTATCAATTATGAATATATATACATACTACCAAGAAAATTAATGCCAATTAAACTTGACATATTAGGTTTTAAAATTTCTTTTTAATGTTTATTTTTAGATAGAGAGCACACACACATGGGAGGAGCAGAGAGAGAGGGAGAATCCTAGGCAGGCTCCATGCTGTCAGTACAGACCCTCATGCGGGGCTCGATCTTAGAATTGTGAGATCATGACCTGAGTTGAAATCAAGAGACACTTAACTGACTGAACCACCCAAGTGTCCCCATTTATATTAGTTTTACAAGCGTAGACAAATTTCAAGGACAGATGCACACAAAAATAACCGTATTAATTTACTATGTAGGATGAAGACAGGAGACTCAGGGACTTTTATCTTTCATTTTTCACCATTCTGAATTACTTGAACATTTTACCATAAAAATGCATTACTTTGTTAGCTATAAGACAAATCAATAAATAAAGTAAATCTATATTTAGCTGATTATATAAAATACTTCTCCAAATTCTGTACTTTATAAAAGTGAATTATAAAAAATGAAGATCATAAATACAGAATTCACATCTTATTATATATACAATTCCCTCTTTAGAGGAACCACTAATATTTGGCAAGCTCCTGGGTCATTTTTCTCTTTTAAACAGAATTTTAAAAGACATAAAAAGAATCTTTTAATATTATCTTTATTATCTTTTTTCCTATTAACAAAGATACACTAAATTCCCCACACTTGGGATATACAGAAAAGCACAAAGGGGAAAAAAAATAACACTAAATTACTAGCCAGATATAATTATTTAACTGCGATATGTTTTCAGAATTTTTTTTCAAATACATGTGAAAAATACTCAGATATGCCTTTTATTAAGAGTACAAATTATGTTTTAAATACTCACAGCTGCTTGGGAGTCTTGCTCTTGGTTAATTCCTGGACCAGAAAAGTACCAAATGCAAACGAAGGCCGTCCATGTTGTAAATAATAAGCAAAATTCAGACGTTCCACTATAGCATACTTATTAACCAGGTCAGGGCTAGAAAAATGCGGGAGATGACTCCCTGCATCTGGGGGGAAAGTAAAGCAATATTAATCCTCTTCACTTCACCATGATCAATTCCAAATTTGTACGTGGGAAACTTAACTCTGCAATGGTAAAAGTTCCTCACAGAACTTATTTTATATGCCGTAATTCTATATTTGATGATCATTTAAGTTCACAATGGCAATAATCTTTTAGCCTGTAAAATCTCTGCTGACGATCTGCACAAAGAGCTTTACAATTCATTCATGCAGCTCATAACACAATGAAATCCCTTCATAACGTATTTATATGAGTCCTCTATTCACCAAGGCCAACTCACTATACCTTCCTCCAGTAAACAGTTTTAAGAACATCCTTTTCTTCATATTAATACCGTTCTACAATTTCCGTTTATCACAAGCTATAGTTTCTGATGATGTTTTCATAGAGGACCTTATTAGCTATATGATAATACCATCTTTCTAAGATTAGCAGAGTAGCTCAGTTTAAAGTTACTCTGTGCCCATGAAAATAACAGAAAAAAACATTTTTTCCTCTCTAGAGAAATCTGAAGTCAGAAGATGTTTGCATGTGACAAGTTAGTATGAAATAACCACTTCTGTCAAGCCCTAATCTTTAATTGCCTCTTAGGCCACTCACTACCTATAAAAAAAAAATGAAATAACATTTTTGTTTTCTTCTAAATGTATATTTTTAACATTTATTTATATTTTTGAGAGAGAGAGAGAGAGAGAGAGAGAACACCTGTGCATGCAAGCAGGGGAGGGGAGGAGAGAGAGGGAGACAGAGAATCCCAAGGACTCCGTGCTTTCAGTGCAGAGCCAAATGCGGGGTTCAAGCTCATGAACTGTGAGATCATGACCTGAGACAAAATTGAGTTGAATGCTCAACTGACTGAGACACCCAGGCACCCCTGAAACCACATTTTGAACTGTTAAGGAACAAGTTCTTGGAAAACTTCATCTGCTCTTATTTTCAAAGTTCAAAGCCTATTTCTGAAAAAAAAAAAAAATTATCCTCCAAAAAAAAGGATTTTTTATACTGTGACTTGGTTCTTAAAGAAAAAGACAGACAGACAGACAGACTTGAAGAGAGGTGTCTGTCATCTAACAAAGCTATTACTTAAAAGTCTACCACCTTTGAGATTAAAAAATTGTCACATGCCTTATCTATATTCTTTGTGAGAACACAGTGACTTTGGTAACTTGTAATTACACATAAAACTGTTCATTCACTCATTAAATATTTGCTAAATACATGTGAAGTATATAGCACTGCCTGGCACCAAATCAGCTAACTTCAGTTTTTAATTCAAGTAAGACCGTGATCTTTTAGCAGCTGAGGGCTAGTATGGAGAGTGTATACAAGAAAAAATTCTACCCAAAAGGTAATTTTCTCTGGCCTGACACAGAAGCCAAGTCACCTCGCAGTCACTCTACATCTCTTTTCAGTGGTAAGGCCATATGAAAAAAAAGTATAAACATTCTAATTAAATACAATTCTCCAATCTCATAAATCCACATTATGTTTTTATAATTGTTTCATTTACTTTATGCTTTATTTCTTCAAATATTTCCCAACACCAGGCAGGGAATATGCCTTTAACTTCCTCTCTTTTCCCCAAGTGTACCCAGTACGGTGCTCAGTCTCCAAAAGGGGGTCAGGATTCTGGTGAAGTTGTTGGAGTTGGAGGCATTAGAACAGCACACGGGAATCAGTCTACACTCTAGTAGTAACTTCACTGAGATTAAGAAAGTATTTTCATTTGAGAATGCAATACGCACTACTATATTCAGCCATCAACAAATATGTATTGAACATCTATTACAGGTCTGGCACTGCACGAGCTCTGGGCACTAGGTGAGTTAAATATATTGAAATTTGAAATTACAAAATGGACACATTAGAAAATTCATTTTTATGCATGTCCATAAATATTTACAGGGTATACATTATGTGCAAAGTGCTAATCTGAAGCCTACTTTAGAGTAATATCGGCAGAGACACCACAAGTACCATGACATTAAAGGCTAACCCTAAATTTAAAAGTAAAAAAGAAAAAGTAGAGTTTAAGCATGGCACCAAAAAAAAAAAAAAAGATCAGAGAAGTGCTTCTGGTCTAAAAAGAACAGCAATGTGCATGCCTCTGGTGCTTACCATGAGCCAGGAGCTCCAAGAGCTTTGTCTCCTGTCATTCTCATGTAATACGTGAGGTGGGCACTGTTATTAACCTTATTTTGTAGGGAACTGAAGAAAGCTTACATCACTTACCCAAGATCGAGCCAGGATTTGTCTAAAGCCAACACCTATGCTCTTAATCTTATTTATAATACTATACTGCAAACAGGGATTTTTGGAAAGGGAGAAATTTAAGCAGATAGATAATACAGATACACTTTAGGATAATACATCTTATATTTCTCGGCAAGAATAGCACTAGTGATGTATTACAATTACTTTTAACTCACGAAATGTTTTCAGTTCAGTCTCCTAGAAAATGTTTTCCATCGGAATGCATCTTTATTTTTAAAATGGAAAGCAGTGAGGGGTGCCTGGCAGCCATCAGTTAAGCAACCAACTCTTGATTTCACCTCAGGTCATGATCTCATGATGGGTCATGAGATCGAGCTCTACACTGGGCTCCACACTGGGCATGGTGCCTACTTAAGAGTCTCTCTCTTCCTTTCCATTGTCCCTCCCCCGATTACCCACTCACTCGTGCACATATGTTCTCTCTCAAAAAACAAAACAAAAAAAAAGCAGAGAAAAAAACTGGATTGGCCTTACATAAATTAACTTCTACTGTCAACACTGCTGAAATACTTAACTTCTAAAGCCCTAAATACCTATAATGACTTACCTCCTATAGCCAGTGTGTTGGCAGATTGCCAGCCAAACAATCTGCTAGGATCAAAGGGCAATAATGACTGAAAAAGGGGAGAAGTCAGAATTAAAAGTTAATCGACTCTAAAATAAGTAAACAAAACTGTATGAAAAGACTTCACAGGTAGTCTGCTTCCCTTCTTCAACCTTATCTTTCTGAACATAAATTCTCTCAGCCCAACTTACAAAAAAAAAAAAAAAAAAAAGAATGCATGAGACACTTTCCTATGTTAATAAAAAAAGAACTGGCTGTGTTCCTTTTACAGACTCCCCTCACTTCAAACTACATCTGCCAAGTGTACTCTCTTTCGGTTCAAACAACATCAATCATAATGTAAATGGATTTTTGAAATACTTTTGGAATCCAAAAGCAAGAGAAGAGGCTAGAAAATGTTACCATGTAAACAAGACAATGTAAGCTAAGGCAGGACTAGAAAGGAAAGAGGAAAAGTAGATCAAAGGTTAGAGGAATGTGGTGAACGAACCACCACTGCCATCAAAGAAAAAAGAGGGCAGGAAGTTGTTAAGCCAGTCAGAAAAGGTTTGAAAGCTGGGAGCCATAGCTGTTTGAAATTTCTCTAAGCCAAAGATTTAGCAAAGATGATCAACAGATGGTAGAAAAGATAAAGGAGAAAATAAAACTTTTAAGTCAAGATGTGAGTGGCTAAGGAAAAAGCAGCTTTGATTTAAAATTAAATAAGAATTTGTGGTCTGTTAAGGAAGGGCTAATTTTCATAAAGTAATACGACTAAAAAATTGCATCAGTCAACTTGAGAAGAGAACAAAGAACAACCTGAATCACTTATGTTCTAGGCTGATTGAATCCACTTTAGGCAGTGCAACTGCTTTGGTATAATCCACTTAAAGTTTATACCAGTGCTACTGGTCTGCAATAAGATAAGAAACTTGCAATAACTTTAAATCCAGCTAAATGCTTCCTGCTTCAAGAGTGTCTTGCTACACAGACCAAACAACAACAAAAAAAAACACAACAAAAGCCTGCTGAACTGAACCGTGTACTTAGTAACATAGATTTATATAATAGTTCAAGATCCTAATCTCATCACATCCCAGCAACAAGCAGTTCATGGAGTGGCACCCACATGGGGAGTGAGCATTCTGAGCAGGACTACTCTATAAATTAAGGACTGTTCACACTGGAGAAATTTTGTACCTTTATATAGTGTTTATGTTGAATTAAAGACCCTAATGGGAAATATGCGCACCTAAAGAAAAAAAGCGAAAGCCCTCTGAAATGAGAAATGAACAAAAGAATTGTTCATAACAGAAGATCCCTGAATAGGTTTCAGGGTATATGAATTCCTCGAAAATATATGCAAACTTATACATATATGTGCAGTTTTTCTGGGTAGAGGACTCACATTCTTAAAGAGGTTTTGTCCTGAGAATGGTTAAGAAGCACTGATTTAAATAAACAAATAACTCGATTCACTGAGAAGAGAGAGACCCAAGTTATCTGTGTAGAATGCTTTCGATGAAAGCAGCAGACAAGTATGCTGGCCAACTATCCCCTGTCAGATCCATTTCCACCTTTCCCCTACAGAGAACTGCATTGCCCAAGCTCATTTGCCCTTTGGCTACCAGTAGGGTTAGCCCAGAGAACAACATGGATACTAAAGGTGGGAAGAGGGGAGAAACCAGGTATTTTTTTCCTTCTTTGTTTTCTGGGGTATCTCCTCCAAGGTTCCAGCTCCACCTTCTGTTTCCAGCTCTCATTAGACAGCCAGGTTGTCAGATTAGCTCCCAGAGACCGCTCCAGCTTCTGGGTTCTGATAACACCACTTTCTTGCACTGTTCTTGCAGCCTTAGGAGTGTTGACGGCTTCCTTCTTCATCAGTTTTTGGGTTGTCTCACCAGGGCATGTTTGGATTCTCCTTTCTGCTGTTACTGTGTAATTTCCTATTTGAAAGACCCAGGGTAGGGGCAGCTGGGTGGCTCAGTCGGTTAAGTGTCTGACTTCGGCTCAGGTCACGATTTTGCGGTTGAGGAGTTTGGGCCCCCACACGGGATCTGTGCTGACAGCTCAGAGCCTGGAGCCTGCTTTATTCTGTGTCTCCCTGTCTCTCTGCCCCTCCCCTGCTTGCACTCTGTTTCTCTCAAAAAGAAGTAATAAACATTGAAAGACCCAGAGTAGGTTTCTGTTTTCCTGGCTGAACCTTGACTGATACCCCTCAATACTATCCACCTAAATACTGTACCTGCATAAGGTGGTAAAGTGTAATATCAGGTGGCAGGACATTAGAGGCAGTATACTGTGGGAATAGAGCAGTTTTTAGCTTGGGATAAGGAGTTAATGCCATCTTCAGTAACTGGGGATCTACTTTCTTCAAACAGGTCTCATTTTCATCATTCTGAACAACCTAAATAAAAAGATCACATGGTACAGAGTAAGGGTTTTCTCTTTCCCAAATTTAAGTTTTTTTTTCACAAGAATGAAACAAGGTTAGCTTGAAAAAATACATGGAAGTGAAAAAACCAATGGTCAAGGAGTTAGAAGCCAAGAGTTCTCATTCTGGTTCTAGGAAAAACTAGCTGGTGACCCTGGGCCAGATATTCAACATCAGGCCTCAGTTTCCTCATCTATAAGATTAGGAAGTTCAACTAGATCAGTGGTTTTCAAACTATATGTGAAAAAACTGTTTGAAAAAAGGCTCTGCTACTAAAATGTTTAGAGTATTTTTTATTTTTTAAAATTTTATTTATTTAATTTATTTAGAGAGCACATGTGTGAGCAGGGGAGAGGAGCAGAGGAAAAGGGAGCGAGAGAGAGACCATCTTAAGCAGGCTCCACACTCAGCATGGAGCCTGACATGAGGCTCAACCCTATGACCCTGGGATCATGACCTGAAATGAAATCAAGAGTCAGATGCTCAACCAGCTGAGCCACCCTGGCACCCCTTAAAATATTTAAAGAGTAAATAGTGAATATTTTTAAAGGAAAAAGAAAACCACTTGACTAGATGACTCCTACCTAGGTTTTTCTCCCTCAGTGCTCAAGTTATTCTATGACTATTTTTTGACAGGTGATTATAAACAGAGGAATAGATAAACATATGAATTAAAATACATTGCAATAATCTGGAGGATGTAGTATTATATTAAATTAGCATCAGTAAGAAGCTTTTAAGGATTAGATGTTAAACAGCATCCTTAATTCAGTTCCCTCTAACCAGGCATACTATACTTACAAAGAAGCAGAGATGGGCAAATTTCCACTGGGTCCCTTAAGAGTTTATATGGATAGCTAAAAATTATGATTTCCTTTTTGCCTAAGAGTACAAATAGTAGACAGTAATTCCTAAGCCACACATCTAAAATACAGTTACTCCCAGGAGCAATCAGAAACTGACGCGCTATCCTTAAAACAAACCTGGAGTTTAAAAAACAAAGGTAGGGGCACCTAGGTGGCTCAGTCAGTTTAGAGTCTGACTCTTGATCTCAGCTCAGGTCATGATCTCACAGTTCATGAGTTGGAGCCCCTCCTAGGGCTCTGCACTGGTGATGCGGAGCCTGCTTCTGTCTCTCCTTCTCTCTGCTCCTCCCTTGCCTGTGCTCTCTCTCAAAAAAATAAATAAACTTAAAAAAATAAATAAATACCAGATATACACACACACACACACAATTGATTGTTTCTCTGGAGAACCCTGACTAATACAAGGCTTCTGAAATCCATAGAGAAAGAAAAAGAAAGAAAGAAAGAAAGAAAGAAAGAAAGAAAGAAAGAAAGAAAGAAAGAAGGAAAGAAAGAGAAAGAAAGAATAAAAAAAAAATCTCTACATCACATATTAGTTCCCTTTCAACTTAAGAGGATATAATGTAAAATATAAAACTTCATCCTTTGTTTTATGCTCTTTAATATAATGAGATACTTATAAGTAGTTATACATGAATATCACAGGAGATCTAGAAAATCCATAGATATTTCTGCTAAATTTAAAATCAGTCCTATTTTGCAATAACAGGTAAAAGTGCTATCCGTACCTGGCTGACACCCCCAGGGGCATACATTGTAGTAGCAAGGGCCAGGAGAGTATGTCCTTCCAACAGCATACTGCTTACACTGGCCTGGTTGCTGGGAATCAGTATCTGAGCATTTGCAAGGCTAGCCTGGAAGATCAATTTGGGATCTGGAAAACAAAAGAGTAGGTTTTTTTACTTAAGAGAAAGAGTTATATAATTCTGAGAAGAAAATTTTCACTATCCACAGTATGAAGGACTTTCTATGTTTAAAAGCAATAAGAAAACATCAAAAGGGAAAACAAGAGATTTGTCCAAATAAAAATAAACTTCTATTTAAACAACTGAGACAAACAACTGTTCAAACAACTGAGATAAACAAAAGAAAACTAAAAGGCAGTAATGAACTGGGGGGGGGGGGTAGGGGCGGCGTGGAATTTTAACAACAAATTAACAAATGATAACCTAAAATTAATGTCTTCAGCAAAGAGCTCATACAAATCAATGCCTGAAATACTGACTCTCACAGATAGACTGTCACGATGTGGGAGCTTAATAAACATTTGGTGGATGAATGCAGGCTAAAAAAAAAAAAAAAAAAAAGGATAGAGAAAATAACCAGAACAAAACACATGAAGACAGATCAAGAGTTGCCTGTGGATGATTATCTACCTAGGCTATCTACCTGCAGAGTTTTACCTTTTGATAGTTGTCTGTGGCGTCCAATTTTTCTTTACAATAAACATATTATCAACATCAAAAACAAACAAAAAAAAACCCCAACCCACATTATGAAAAAATTCTTTATATTGGAAAAAAACCCAGAATTACATAAAAGTGAAAGATTGGCTGTTGACATTCCTTGCCTGTGTTAGTGGCTTTGCCTGTCCCCTTTCCCAAGTGGAGTCTCTGGAATAATACCAGCTAAACCCTCAAGGGGGGCGGGGGTTACAGGGCTTTTCTGATTATAACCAGAGCAAAGCTCTCCTTCAGCAGCTCCACTACATAAGACAGAACAATCCAGACATACTGTGGTTTGTTTTTTTTTAAATTCCATCTGGAGTTACTTACTAAAAAATTCAGGGCAGACACCTGGAAGACAGACCACTTTTTCATAGAAAAAGGGTGTCATTACCAGAGAGCAGGAATTCACCCTGTGATAAACTGGTAAGATGAGATATATCCAGAAAGAATAAGCCTGAGGCTGAGGGGGAAGGGAACACTAGCACACATGCTGTCTGGCTTTTCTTGGCTGGCAAGAGGGCAACATTTTTGGTCTTCTGCTTTTTAAACAAAGCTTGAACCTAGGTTATAGTCAGATGTTTGTCTATAGACAAATGATTTATTTAGAGAACACAAATTACGTGCCATTTAACAGACCATTTAGCCAGACTTTTTTTTTTTTTTGTTAAGAGACAGAGCATGAGCAAGGAAAGGGCAAAGAGAGAAGGGGACATGGAATCCAAAGCGGGGTCCAGGCTCTGAGCTGTCAGCACAGAGCCCAAAGAGGGGCTTGAACTCATGAACCACGAGATCATGACCTGAACCAAAGTTGGATGTTCGACCGACTGACCCACCCAGGCACCCCCACATTTTTGTATTTAATACAGTACACCCATACCTGTTAAATTACTGGAAACTTGTCGACACTGAACTAAAAATTCAAACCAAGGGTGAGCTTCATATAATTCACTTTTTTCCAAAAAGGGACAATTTGAAGGATTAAGTCTGTATATAAAACAAAGGAACAAACTCTGGTTAGCACACAGGATAAGACGGTTACAATCATGTTTGCTCCAGATGATAACTAGCATTTAAAAAGGAATTTCAGAATTAAAAGTAAATATAATATACTCCAATCTTGTGTTGTGTTTTACTTATTACTTATGGTCTAGAAATAGAGAAAAATTTAGAGACAGATAATTTTATTTATAATGTGTTTACTTCCATGATGAAATTTTACCAACTCTGTAAGATTAACAGATAACTTGTCCTGTCATATTTTATTATTTTAAACAACAAAAACTTGTCAGCATTTTCAAACTTCAGAGGCTTTTAAAAACTTCCACAACTACAGAGAAGCTAGGACCAAGGAATTAAGTCTCAGGATAGATCCTTTGAATATATGACTTCTAAATCTTCTCTTACCAGCAGCTTTGGGGAAAACATTTCTGTGTCTAAATAAGCTTCAATGATACGAACCAGAAAAACACCATCTATTTGAATTCTTAGTCTTTAATACACAAAATAAAATAAAAAGGTTCTCCTTAGCACCTAAGGGTGGACTCTGGAATCAAATCTAAGTAGAATTAAATCTGGCTGTGCCATTTATGACAGCCATGTGCTGTAAGTAAGGCACTTGGCCTCTCTCAATGCTTCAGTTTCCTCATCTGTGTAATGGAGATTGGAATAACCACCCGATAGGCCTTTTGTGAAAATTAGATGAGATAATGCACGTAAAGTACTTAGTCTAGTGCCAGGAACACTGTAAGTACTCCTATATTAGAGACATAGTCTTGTTAGCACTGACCCAACAGCAATTCAGAGCAGCCAGAGTGATCTTGGGCAGTACACACTGATGTATATCTATCCATCTAAATATCAGTTTAAGAGTATACCTAACATACCTTGCAGTGGCTATGAACTCATAACCTTCTGTTAATCTTACAGAATTGTTTAGCACTCATTTGCCTGGTAATGAAGGTATCAAGTAACTCCAAGTTAACTTTCAGAATCTTCCTCTCTTTTAAACTTTTAAGGCATTTCTTTCATTTTATTCTTTGTAGTTATCTTATAGGTTAACAGACATGTTACAGGATTAACATCACCAAAAAACACATGATAAGCAGTTAGCTGAATGCAGCACTGAACTAAGGTACCAAGTATTGGAGTGAAGGGGCACTATTTCAAAAAGATCAGTATTCCCAAGGGAGTGTTGAATATTTTCCTAAAAGTCACATTCAGAAGTAGTATGGAAAGAGGAAATTGATTTGTGCTGCTCAAGGACAAATCAATTCTCAATACTCACTTGTAATGGTCAAGATAGACATAGAGAAGATACTGCAGACTGTGTTCCAAACAATAGAGAATGAAGTGAGAATGGAAATCCCAACCTTCTTTGGACCTGTAGTTTTGAACGGGGAGAGTATCTTGCATCACACCTCCAATGCGGTTCAGTCTTAGGAGGAAGAGTTCAAAGTCTTCTAGTTCAGACTGAAGAAAAATCCCACTCCTGTTGGGCAGGTTTCAGAGGTGGCAAGTTACCAAGTTGCTAGACTCAGGGCAGACCAAACCACTTCCATTGTGGAAGTCTCAGCTACTTAAAAATAAGGATTTACAAATTAAGACTGCCAAGTCTTGTGGTAGGGTCCCCTCCCTAATGTAAGAAAAAACAAACCTCAAAGCAACCTGGCTATATGTGTATGTGACAACATCCCTCACAACCTTGTAACAGGAGACCACTTAACCAGACTACATGTTTGTGTGTTACCATATATAGGAGACAAAGAAGTAAAAAGTATATAGAAAACTACACCACGTGGCGTTCAGGGCTCAGTTCTCCAGGGACGAACCCAACTGAGCAATGCTGGCAGGAATAAAGTTACTTCCTGGAAAGAAAAGCCTCAGCGTCACGACTATCTGTCTGAGATTCCTGCTACAGTCTCACTCTATAAATCTGTTCTGACACATATATATTTTGCTAGTTTCTGATGAAGACTGGTGCACCATCTTAGTATTTAAATGACAGTCTAGAGTTATCTTCATTATTTCAAAAACCCAATCTAAGCTATCTCCATTTTCTTTTTTTTTTTATTTTTTTTTTTAACGTTTATTTATTTTTGAGACAGAGAGAGACAGAGCATGAACGGGGGAGGGTCAGAGAGAGGGAGACACAGAACCTGAAACAGGCTCCAGGCTCTGAGCTGTCAGCACAGAGCCTGATGCGGGGCTCGAACTCACGGACCTCGAGATCATGGCCTGAGCCGAAGTCGGCCGCTTAACCGACTGAGCCACCCAGGCGCCCCGCTATCTCCATTTTCTTATGATTTTAACTAGAATTGCACAATCCACCGTGGCAACAGTGGTTAGCTCTTGAAATTAGATGTTTTAAGCACTGGGAATTTCCAAAATTCCCAAACAAAACCATTTAGAAGCTAAAACGGAATAATTTAAACAGACCAACAACAAGAATAGAAATTTGCATTTAAATATTACATTTTACAAATTTACTGTTAAATTTATATACTATACAGAGGACAATAGGAAATATATAATGTGGCATGTACAGAAACACTATGTAACCATCACCCAAATAACAGAATATTATACCTTGGTGTATTCTTCCCCCATGCATGTCCTTTGCTACCCCCAGAGGTAACCACTATCCTAACTTTGTAATAATTATTTTTAAAAAAATTTTTGTAATGTTCATTTTTGAGAGAGACACAGAGACAGAGACAGAGTGCAGGTAGGGGAGGGCAGAGAAAGAGGGAGATAGAGAATCTGAAGTAGGCTCTAGGCTCTGAGCTGTCCACCCATAGCCTGATGCTGGCTCAAACTCATGAACCATGAGATCATGACCTGAGCTGAAGTTGGATGCTCAACTGACTGAGTCATCCAGGTGCCCCCCTGCCCATTCCCAACTTAAAAAAAATTTTTTTTTGAAGTTTATCTATTTTTGAGAGAGAGAGAGACAGAGTGCAAGCAGGCAAGGGGCAGAGAGAAAGGGAGACACAGAATCTGAAGCAGACTCCAGGCTCCCAGCTGTCAGCACAGAGCCCGATGCGGGGCTTGAACTCACAGACCATGAGACCTGAGCTGAAGTTGGACGCTTAACTGACTGAGCCATCCGGGCACTCTTGGATTTGCCTATTTTAAACTTTATGCATAAATGGTACTATCTGGATATATTATTCTTAGTCTCATTTCTTTTATTGAACATTGTGTGATTTACCCATGTTAATACCTGTGAGTACAGTTTGTTTTCATTATTTTTTTTAATTTTATTTTTTAAAATTTACATCCAAATTAGTTAGCATATAGTGCAACAATGATTTCAGGAGTGGATTCCTTAGTGCCCCTTACCCATTTAGCCCATTCCCCCCTCCCACACCCCCTCCAGTAACCCTCTGTTTATTCTCCATATTTAAGAGTCTCTTCTGTTTTATCCCCCTCCCTGTTTTTATATTATTTTTGTTTACCTTCCCTTATGTTCATCTGTTTTGTCTCTTAAAGTCCTCATGAGTGAAGTCATATGATTTTTGTCTTTCTCTAATTTCACTTAGCATAATACCCTCAGTTTGTTTTCATTGTTATATAGTATTCCACTGTAGGACTGTAAGTACATTTTATTTATCTACTCTCTACCTTTGATGGTCAGTGCAGCACTCCTAGATTTTTGGTAAAATAATTTTATATTTCCATGACTACAAATGAGGAAGACCATCTTTTTGTATGTTTATTGGCCATTTGTGTTTCCTCTTTTGTGAAATGCCTATGTATGCTGTTATCTTCCCCTCCAGATCCAAGCTCTACTCTTCTCCTATCCCTGGAGGCTCACCTGCACAGAAGACTCTAGTACCCTCAGGCTTCCATTTTGTTTTGCCTATGGAAGACCCCCATAAGAAGAGAAAAGTCAGAAAGAAGAGAAGATGAGGATACCTTGGCTCTTTCTGTGCTGGGTGACTGCAGGTTGCCTGACACTCTCCACTAAGGGACACAACTCTTGCCAGGCAGCTCTCTAGGTCTCAGTAACCATTCTCCTTGACCCCTTAGGCTGTTTAGAAAGCATACCCTACTCCCAAGGTCATGAAAATATTCTTCCATATCTTCTAAAAGTTTTATAGTTTTACATTTATCATTTGGGTTTTGAAATCTACTTGGAATTGACTGTATGCATGAGAGAAGGCAGAAAGTCCAATTAAAAATAAAAGTCCAATTTAAATCCAACCCCCCCCCCCACAGCTATCTTGTTACCCCAGCTCCCATTTGTCAAAAAAAATGTTCTTTGCCCGCTATTCAGTGCCACCTCTGTCATATATAAAGTGAGGATGCATGTAGAAGTTTGTTTCTATGCTCATTATTCTGTTCTCTGGTCTATTTGTCTATCCTTGAACCAATACTCTCACTGTCTTGGTTGCTAGAGCTTTAGAATAAACTTTTATACCTGGGAGGACAAGTTCTTTTTCAGGGCTATTCTTGACCCTCTGCATTTTCATATAAATATTTATAATCAGCTTGTTAAAATCCACAAGAAAACCTGCTGGGATTTTTATTGAGATTGCATTATATCTAAAGATCAACTTGGGAAGAATCGACAACAGGCTTGTCTTGCTCCAAATCTAAATAGAACGTTTGTGGTGTTTCACCATCAAGCATAACGTTAGCTACAAGATTTCTTTAGATACCCCTTTCACATTAAGGAAATTTGCATCCACTCTTAGTTTGCTAATATGTAGCTTTTATGATAAATAGATGCTGAATTTTATCAAATGCTCTTCTGTATCTAACAGGGTGGTATGAGTTTTTCCTTTTAATCTCTTACTGTAGACCTAATTCACTAGTGTCATATTCCTGTTGAATCACACACATACTAGCTTTTCAAATAAATAAATATTAAGCCAAATATTTGACAACCATGCAAGTTATATGCAATTTTACTTTTAGTAAATAAGGAAAGGATTTAGTGCAATAGAAGGAACAGCAAATAGAAAGTCAGAGGTAAAAGAATTGAAGTCTGTAAGTAACTGGCTTGGGCAAAGCTCCTAACTTCTCTAGATTTCACTCTCCACATCTTCAAATTGATTAGGACAATACAGCTACACTTCCCTAAAAGTATAAATATAAAATAAAATAAATACATGGGGAATAAGCTTCAGAAACTTAAAAATTAATATATATGTTATTGTCTCATTATATTATTTTTATAGCCTTAGGAAGATAGACTAGGTTTAGCCTGTGAAATTGCTGATATTCAACCATTTTTGACCCACACAAATGGCAAGTTCACATGGTTCAATCTAACAGAATTGTTTTTAGCAATTAATTAAAAATTTCAAGTCTTCACATCACTTCAAGAGCTACTTACCCTTCAATAATTTTTTTTTTTAAGTTTATTTATTTTGAGAGAGAGAGACAGAGAGAGTGCAGGGGAGAGAGAGAGAGAGAGAGAGAGAGAGAGAGAGAGAGAGAATCCCAAACAGGCTCTGCACCATCAGCACAGAGACTGATGCAGGCCTTGAACTCACGAACCACAAGATCATAACCTCAATTGAAATGAAGAGTTGGACATTTAACTAAGCCACCCAGGCAACCCCTCACTGATTTTTTTTTAAATTTTTTAAAATTATTTTCTTAATGTTTGTTTATTTTTGAGAGAGAGAGAGAGAGACAGAACGCAAACGAGGTAGAGGCAGAGAAAGAGGGAGACACAGAACCCAAAGCAGGCTTCGGGCTCTGAGCTGTTCACACAGAGCCCGATGCAGGGCTGGAATTCACCAACTGTGAGATCATGACCTGAGCCAAAATTGGGTGCACCCCTCCCCCTCACTAATTTCTTAACTGAACAGTTCTCTTTAGTTAAAATCCACAGGCAGCACACAGGTGCAGTGACAGTAATGAGAAGAGTGGGAGACATTACATGACACTAAGGCATCCTCTTCTCAGCTCTTGCCACTTGGTCCTTGTAGCTCCAATGACAGCTGACCATGTCAGCTACAGTATGAGAACCTATTCACTAACCCATGGTGTTAAATGCATGTGATCTTAAATATTTTTTTAAAAATTATTTATTTTGAGAGAGAGAGAGCGAGCGAGCGAGCATGAGCAGGGGAGAGGAAGAGAAAGAGAGGGAGAGAGAGAGAATTCCAAACAGGCTCTGCACTGACAGCGTGAAGCCTGACATGGGGCTCAATATCTCACAAACCATTAGATAGATCATGACCTGAGCCAAAATCAAGAGTTAGACACTCAACTGAGCCACCCAGGCACTCCAAAATGCATGTGATTTTAAAACCTCAATATATGGTAACACTTTATAATTTTAAAATACTATGAAACAACATTGCATTGGATTTATGGCATTTCAGAGCAAAATTTACACCATTAGTTTTTTATTGCCCTTCCTTGTATTCATCTCCAGTTACAATACCTGGCCAGCTTATCTAAAATTTCATTCCTCATGTAGTTGTTGCAGCAAGTATTCTGATCAATAACATCAACAGTCAGAAGGGGCCATCTGTTCTGCTGAAGTGAAGCACAACTGTTCTGGGTCTGAAATTCTCCAATCCACAAGATAATGCTTGACCAATCATGGCGAGCTGTGAGGTATCTCCAGAGGGCTTCGGGAGAATATGATTTGTACTCTGCATTAAGAATAAAATACATTTTAAAACAGCAATGAATTATGATTATTAACACAAAACTCAACAATAATTAACTTAATAGATTCTTCTTCCCTTTTCTTAATATAAATAAAAACTTTGGAGGCACATGGGTGGCTCAGTCAGTTAAGTGCCCGACTTCTGATTTCGGCTCAGGGCATGATCTCATGGTTCATGGGATCAAGTCCTATGTTGGGCTCTGCACTAACAGCACAGAGCCTGCTTGGGATTCTTTCTTCCTTTCCCTCTCTCTCTGCCTCTCCCTGGCTCATGCTCGCTCTCTCTCTCTCTCAAATTAAATAAACAAACAAAATAACTTTGGCTGTAATAGTTAACATGAATTTAACATTCCATACATAACTACTATTACTTGTTCCCCAGAGCCCTCATGTGATACAGATCCTAAGTTTACACAAGAAGAAACTCAAAGACTATTGGAAAAACACAGATGTCACTTTGAGGCTGGCTAGAGAATTCTTAGCCTTGAAATTTCAATTCACTAAACCATATGGCTTTTCTCTTTCACTGTCACATTATAAATCTCTTACAAAAACCTTGAGATATCCCAGAGTCGTGGGATTGAGCCCCATGTCGGGCTCCTTGCTGAGGCATGGAGCCTGCCTAAGATTCTCATTCTCATTCTCTCTCTCTCCCCCTCTCTCCCCTCTGCCCCTCCCCAGCTCATGCACACACTCTCTAAAAATTAAAATAAAAACCTTGAGATAAGAGGTCTTCATGCAATGACTTGCATTTTAAAGTAACTGAGTATTCTTCCTCCAAAAGGAATTCCAAAATGGAGACTCACCAAAATATTCAAATGCCTAATTTAATTCTCATACAATATGTTTAAATTTTAGGTTCTTTCACACTTGCCTTCTGGACTTATCCTGGGGAGAAGGATGGATTCTTGTGTTAGTTGATTCCACCACTGAGCCCAATTTAACACAACTCTGTGGTCCTGTTTGTTAAATTTATCTTTAGGATCATGTTTCAGGAGTGAGTCCAAAACAGATTTGTGCTTGAAAAAATCCTGTTCCTTCATCCTATACCTGAAACAATGGTATAAATTTTTTTAATTTTGGAGGGAAAATCTGCTCATGAACTTTAACTCTTTTAGGAAACACATAATTCAATACTATCATTTTTGTATTTATTATCTTAAAAATATGTATGTAATTATACAAATATTGAAATGAGAGGAAATTCCCTGAGTCCCTTCTGGATGATACAAGTTTTGTCTTCATAGAGAATGTAAGCTCAGTTCCACATAAAAAACCTGTGCTCACTAACAATTATAAACAATGTCCACAATATTTTTTCCATATTATTGAAAGCAGGCTAATAAGACTACCTGGCAAAGGACTGGATCTGCACATTTTCTTGAAAATGTCCTGAATAAAACTTCTCAACTTGATGCACGAAGTCTATAGTTCTCTTTTCATTTTCAGAAAAATAATTTTTTTCTTTTAAAATTTCAACCTTGAATAAAAAGTAATTAAGCAGTGACCTCACAAAAATCAATCACAATTGCAAAATAAATGTCATGAGATTAAATGCCATTTAAGAATTGTATTTTGAATTTTTGAAGTGTATATATATTCACACAAATTTTCTTTTATCACAAATGCAAAATGATCATTAAAAATAAAAGGAATTTTAATACTTTTACTTACTAGATATTAGTCGAATATTAAAATAATTCATTTTGAATTTTCACCGAGGTTTACTAGAAGATGTAAACTACATAGCCTCACCTTTACCTACCAAAAAGTCCCGTATATCTTTATCAGTTGTATAGAAGCAGATCTTGAGCAACTGGTCTTTTACATCAAAGCCCTGTAATAAACAGAAAAATTGAAAAACCTTTAAATTTTGTAAAAGGACTATTTTAAACATAAATATATGTTGGATAAAGAAATACTCTATTACAGACATGTACCCTGTTAGAATTCTACAGCTTTTCTGCTCTTGTGAACACTCATACTCTAGATTTACCTTACGTATACACTGCCTATCCCTAAAGTCCTTAGCCATTTTGCCAGAACAAAGGCAGCAGATAGAACAATTTAAGGTAATGCTAGGCTACCATGACCAAAACTGCAGCTATCTGCTATAATGATTCACTTGAAAACAAAAGTCAATGCAAATCACAATGCTTGCATGGTTTCACTCTGTACCTCTAGAAAGTTACCAGGGACAAGCCACGACCATGCAGATTAGGGCCAGGTCTCAGCTTAGTCCAGGAGGCCTACCTCCGGGACTTCCCCTTCTCAAATGAAGTAAAACCACAGAGCACGAAGTAAAAGTATAAGCCATTAGCTCAAACGGAGACGTAAGGGGTCACACGAACAACCCAGAATGTTTCCCAACAAACGAGGTTCTGTGCACACTTTGACATGTGTGAAGCCTTCTAGGAGAAGCACTGTCTCCTTCTAGTCAAAGTGCCAAGTATAACAGAGAATAAATGATGGAAACTCCCAATAAAAAAATTTCTTCAAAAAAGTTCTCAGTACCAAAGAACATTTCTATTTCCCAGTAAAGGCTATATAAATTTCTTAGTTTCTGACACAACTATGAATACAAATCAATTTTTATATCAACCAGAAATTGCATTCAATATAGAGAACTTCTCTTCCATTAGAGACTTTAAGATCAGACAGTTTATGCAACTCACCATGTTCTTCAAAAGTTCAGAGGCTTCCTTTATGTTGTTCTTTTTCAAATTGTCAAAGACCAAATTTAGGCCTATTCTAATCAGCTCCTCAAGTCTTTGAGCAGAATGACTGTTAATCCTGAAGAAAGCCTGTGCCTCTGGTATTCTGTTGTTCAAAATAGCATCGGCAATAACGTCCTAAGAAAATGAGGAAACATATTTGCCTTTTAAGTTCCTTTTTATTTCCTTATTATGATTATCAACATGGGACTTATATATTTATTGAGCACCTAATAGACTTTTATTGAAAATCAACCACTAGATTTGGTGCTTTGCATAGGAGAGATGAAGTTGACCAAAATACAGGCTATTAGACTAGTGGAAAATATACAAATAAAGTATTGAGTATAGTCTTGTATGATAAAGGCAATGATGCAGGTATCCCAGGGTGCTAGAGAGGAGGGTCCAGAAGAGGAGCATCTAAATAAAAGAGGTAACAACAAAAGAAAAGTCTTCCTAGTAGAGAGGACTAATGAGGTGAAATTTAAAAGGCAAGTATGCATTACATACATATATTGAGGAAACAGGACAAGTGTCCCAAAAAGAGGGAATAAATATATACCGAGGTATAAAGGCAAGAAACAGTATCACTCTTTAGGAAACTCCAAATTACTCAATTTAACTGGAGAAAAAACTGGACATAGTAGCAGATGAGATTTGAAAGAAAAGCAGAGGTTCCATCATGAAGGGTGTTATATGTAGGAGATGGATTGTATCCTGAAATTTATGTGGAAACACTGAAAGATCTTAAAAGCTAAGGGTGACATAACCAGATACATATTTTAGGAAGAATGTTCAGGTAGCAATGTGGAGAATAGACTACAAGGGATTCAAGCTCAAGACAGTAAGGCATTAGAAGGTTACAGCAAAAATCCTAGTAAGAAGGAATAAAGACCTACACTGAAGACCTATACCCAAACAGAACAGAAGAGGGACTTTTTTTTTTTTTTTTTTTGGAGAGCACGCGTGCACAAGTTGGGAAGGGACAAAGAGAGAGGGAGAGAGAAAGAATCCCAGGCAGGTTCCGCACCATTAGTACAAATCCCAATGCCAGGATCAAACTCGCAAACCAGGAGATCATGACCTGAGTTGAAGTTGGATACTTTACCAACTGAGTCACCCAGGTGGCCCAAATAGGGGCATTCTTAACCCGGGGCTTTCAAGGAGTAGGTAAATCCCATGAAGCCTTATGCAAAATTGTATGCACGTGTACATGCACACAATCGCATGTATATTTTTGGAGACAGAGTCCACAGCTTTCATCAAAATATGCTATAACCTTTCAAAAAGTTAAAAATCAATTATTTTGAGCAAAAAGACCAGAGGACGAGGGATGGTACCTTGGAGCATATTAAAGGGTGAAAAATAGGAAGTGAAACCTGCAAAGGAGACTGTAAAAGAGAAGCCAAAAACAGTAGAGGGAAAATCAATCAACTTTCGGATAGAGAATAAGAGATACAGAAAAAGCAGTCACACCAGCTACTTCCCTGTTCCTCCACCCCAAGAACAGCAGTCCTGCGAACCTGACAGTATGTCAAACTTATCACTTTCACTCCCTACTGAGTTTGATCATCTATCTGGGTTAAGCTATTTTGGTCTTTGTCTTTCCAAAGCCAATACTCGACAGGTGGGTGGAAGGATCCTTCCAGTCCCCAGTCATAAAGAGGGCAGCAGCACAGTTTGGTTGTACTAACTTCTATAAAAAGAAAGTCAAGGGGCTCCTGGGTGTCTCAGTCGGTTAAGCGGCCGACTTCGGCTCAGGTCATGATCTCGCCGTCTGTGAGTTTGAGCCCCGCGTCGGTCTCTGTGCTGACAGCTCGGAGCCTGGAGCCTGCTTCGGATTCTGTGTCTCCCTCTCTCTCTGACCCTCCCCCGTTCATGCTCTGTCTCTGTCTCAAAAATAAATAAACATTAAAAAAAATTTTTTAAAAAGTCAAGCAGGTGAGCTAGAAAATTTAACTGGCAAGATATCTTAACTGGAATGTGAGATAGGACTCAAACTGAGTATATGTCCAAGAAATAATGCCATAAAATAAGTTTCCTAAGATCAAACTACCAGCAGCAATGCGATTTACCCAAAGGTCAGGCAGAATGCTTAAGTCCAAAGTGCCAGGCCCTAGCCATTGAAGAAATACCGTGAAGAGTGTGCCACTTCACATAGGTTTGGGGTTAGGTGCTTGTCACTGGATCTAAGTGGGCAGATCTGGCATTAAGAATTCAGAGGGAACCTCTCTGTGTTCTCAATTACATACACAAGCTTGTAGACATAAATTTGAAGTCATGCCCAGAGATCTCCAAATCTATAAAACCTAAACTCCAAATGTATAAAACCTTGCTAAAGATTCTGAATCACAAATGTACAGATTCTAAATTCTGGTTTTCAAATTGTTTTCTCAGATCCTCTAAATCTGGCAAATAAAAAGTAGTAATTACTCATATTTACCTCAACACTGAGTTTCTTCCATATATCGCTTTCTCTTACTTTGGGGACATTTTCATTTACATCATATTCATCTACGGTATCTATTATCTTCCAGGGAAACTTTATCATGAAGGTTCGAAGTTCATTAATGTAGCTGGTCAAAATGTTCACTCCCTGCTGTAGATGTTCATCTAGTTCTGTGGAAAACACCAATTTGCCAATTTCGTATATATAAAAATGTACGTGTGCATATACATATAGAGAGAGCAAGAACTAGAGAAAAGGAATAAACCCTAAGCTGTTATAAAGAATTCTAGATAAATGCCAACAATTAAACTCGGTGTTTTCAAATTTCAAACAAAAAAATCTGAGCTTCTTCGTATTTACCAGTAGCTCTGTGTTTTAACATAACCCTTTTCACAATAATTAGTCCTTTCTGTCAACTTGGCCAGTATTGGAGCCTATTTCACTCAATCAATTATATACACTGACTCTTCTCAGCTTTAGGAAATAGCAGTCTCTTGGCTTATATTTTCTCGGGCAATAGGACCACTGGGATCTCTGTCCTGACACACGGATAGGGCAGTTACACCCCTCTTTGTTGCTATCTTACCTTCATTGTGAAGAAAAAGCTCCTTTATTTGTTTGTTAAGAAAAGACAGTGTAAGATTAAGCAACTGTTCTGAAAAGTGTTTGCTTTGGGTTTCAGAATCACTTTCTCTAATTGCTGAGCAAAGTAAATCCAAGGCTGGTGTCAGCTTTTCCACATCTGAGAAAGAACCAAAGAAATTAACATGAACACCAGTATCCTTCTAATAAAACTAACATAATCAAAAATATGTTAAAATTTTTTAGGAACATAACAGATATATGTCTATTGGACTACCTGATATAGAGGATAGCGCAGTATGAATGGATACTATGAAAGACACATAATACAAATATATTTATTTTTATTTGAGAGAGAGGGAGTGCATGCGTGCACTCATGCAGCAGAGGAAGGATGGGGGTTGGGGGGGGGCAAGGAGATAGATGGGGGGAGGGAGGGAGAGAGAGGGAGGGAGAGAGAGAAAAGAATGAATCCTAAGCGGGCTCCACACCCAGCTTAGAATTCAACTCAGGGCTCAATCCCACAACGCTGGGATCATGAGCTGAGCCAAAATCAAGAGTTGGATGCTCAGCCTACTAAGCCACCCAGGCACCCCACAAATATATTTTATTTGAAATTAAAAATCTTCCACAGCTCAACGGGTAACTTGGAAACAAGCTTGTTTGACTGTATTACTGAGCAAAAACAAGGCTGAAGCACAAACACCCTTCTGTTTTGACATGTATTTGGAGATAGGTAGGAAGACACTACTTATTTTAAGAACTGACCTTCCCTTAAGGCCTGGTCATGGAAGTGTAAACAATGTAAATGAATCCACCATTATCAGTTGTCATATCGTATCTATGTTATTCTGAGATCACACATATACCAGCCAGTATAATAGGGAAGGGTTGCTATACCACAGTTACATTTGAGTTCTTGGCAGGCAGGAATGAGAAAGAGGAATCTGCAACAAATTATACATCCTATTTAGAACAAATCAGTAGCATTCCCTTAAATAACAGGTTACAAGAGAAAGATATTGCCTGGAACGTTATCCTTTTTCACTTTGGTTCATTTTTAGTTTTTGTTTGTGATTTACATAGTTGTCTGATTCATCTGCTTATAGTATAATCCTGCCACAAAGTATTAAAACACAAGATAACTATTATTCCTTCAACATCTGCATTTTTCAAGTTTTATACCCTACTACATCCCTATTATGTCAGCAGTTCTTGAACAAAAAACAGTAAGTGGGTAAAACTCATCTAAACACACAGATGTTAGGGTGCCTGTGTGGCTCAATGGGTTAAGCCATCCGACTTTGGCTCAGGTCATGATCTTGCAGTCCATAAGTTCGAGCCCTGCATCGGGCTCTGTGCTGACAGCTCAGAGCCTGGAGCCTGCTTCAGATTCTGTGTCTCCCTGTCTCTCTGCCCCTTCCCCACTCATGCTCTGTCTCTGGGTCTCAAAAAATGAATAAATTTTTAAAAATAAAAATAAAAATGCAGATGTCTAGAACTGTATAATGGTGGTAGAGGGGAAGGAGATAATGAGGGAGGAGAAAAACACATTCATGTGCCAATACATTAATGTGCAGGGAATGTGGTTCAACTCTTTGCACTTAAAAACAACATCCCCAGGGAAGCTGATTATAATGGTATTTCCAGAAAACTTCCTTTGCCCCCAGAAAAGGATCTGAAAAGCCCAATCCAAACTTTTGAACACTACATTTATGAGATGCAGTAAATGATGATCAAAGCAGTCAGAGGGAGAAGGATAAACATGTCTTCCATTCAGCTAGTTTGTAGCATAGCCTCTTTGGCTGCTGGTGGATCAGTAAAAACCCACTCAAGTACCGGAAGTGCTTTGAAGGATAGGGGTAGAAAAGTACCGAGCATATTACCTTTCTTTATCAGTAACAGGGCTTCCTGGCTAGGAAAATTTTCTTTCTTTTTTTTTTTTTTTATGAAGTTTATTGACAAATTGGTTTCCATACAACACCCAGTGCTCATCCCAAAAGGTGCCCTCCTCAATACCCATCACCCACCCGCCCCTCCCTCCCACCCCCCATCAACCCTCAGTTTGTTCTCAGTTTTTAACAGTCTCTTATGCTTTGGCTCTCTCCCACTCTAACGTCTTTTTTTTTTTTTTTTTCTCCCTTCCCCTCCCCCATGGGTTCCTGTTGAGTTTCTCAGGATCCACATAAGAGTGAAACCATATGGTATCTGTCTTTCTCTGTATGGCTTATTTCACTTAGCATCACACTCTCCAGTTCCATCCACGTTGCTACAAAAGGCCATATTTCATTTTTGCTAGGAAAATTTTCTAAACGGTAAAATGACTCCAGGATAGATCTCCTTCTCCATCATTAAATGTGGCAGAATTAAAAAAAAATTTTTTTTTTACAAGTAGATATAGTGAAAACAAAATTAAAAGGCAGAGAACACAAAAGGATGAAGACGATGCTATAGGTTCAACAGTACTCTATAAGGTTAGAAACCTGCTAACTTTCAAAGCCCTAGCAAAATACCACTTTAAAATTTTTTATTTTTATTCTTAAGTAATCTCTATATTCAACATAGGGCTCCAACTCACAACTGCAAGATCGAGACTTGTAGGCTCTACTAACTGAGCCAGCCGGGCACCCCAAAACACCACTCTTGTTTAGAAATCACTTATTCATCATATGATCACATGTTGAATCCTTTCTCTCCACATACTGAAAAATCCTACATTTGGCCTTTAAGCATTCCTCATTTCTTTGCCACTCTTGTAGCTGAGTATCTTGTTCCAGTAGATTTTGGTGTGGGTAACTGGAAGCTGCTGGCACAAGGCCTTGAATGTGGTGTTTGACACTGTTTGATAGTTTTCACTAATTGCGGTATGATAATTACTTTCTGCATGCTCAATGACTTGGCAATCTGGACTTCGTTTGAAACAATTACTGAATCCTATACATCTTTATGACTAGGCAACTGAACATTGTCATCTTAATAATAGTGAAAATGATTTTTTTTTAATTTTTTAAACTTTTTAAAGTTTATTTTGAGAGAGAGAGAGAGAGAGAGAGAGAGAGAGAGAGAGAGAAAGCAGGGGGAGGGACAGAGAGAGACAGAGAGAATCCCAAGCATGCTCCCTACCATCAGCACAGAGCCTGATGCAGGGCTCGAACCCACAAACTGTGAGATCAGGACTGGGGCCAAAATCAAGAGTTGGATGCTTAACTGAATGAACCACCCAGGCACCCCATGAACCTGAATCTTAAGTACTCCAATCACCTGGGCTGTAGGTGGTGTGATGGTGAACTTCCACTCTGATCTCTACCATTCCAGAAGTTTTTAGGCTGAAACTGATGGCTTCAATGCATACAGTAATGGTCTGTTGCCTGTCTATAGTTTTGGCATAAATCATACAGAAGCCACTGGAATACAGATCTTTCACATTGGCCCTTAAAGCACTGTCACATGGTTCTGTCCAAGACTTCAGACTTCCATCTACATCCTCTGGCTGGGGGTCACTTGCTTCTTTCCATAAATGATCGGACTTAAAATTTTGTTTCTTGGATCTAAAAATCTATTACCCAGGTGACTGTTCTGTAATGAAGACCCCATCTTCTACCTTCTATCTTCACAGGTATGAACTGACACATGTTATTCTAGGCAAACGCATGTGCTACCCCTTCCCTGAGGAGATCATCAATTAAGTAGTAGCCAGACATTGTTGAACACCTCATTAAATTCCCCTGGGGGTGCATGAGTGATGAATTTAGCAGCTATGCGTACCTTCTCCTCATCCGACACCCAATCCTCCAAGTTGGGCATCTTGGGCTGCTTGGACAAGCAAAAAACAAGGCCAGTATCCTCCTCTCAAAAAGTTCACAAAAATTTTATGAAGTCTTACTGCAAACGTTAGTGATTCTACTTACTATTAGTCATTGTTTACTGGTATTATTAGTAACCACCATTTTACTGACCACCTATGCTATATCTTAAGTATCAGGCTTGGTGTTTTATAAGTGCTATCTAATTTTTTTTTCATTTTCAACAATGCTGAGAGGTAGGTGCTGTAGCCGTTTTCCCATACATGAGGAAACTGAGGTTAAGAGGGATTAAAATAATTTGCCCATGCTAATTTGGTAAGTAAATGGCAGAGCCAAAATTTGAACTTCAGCCTGTTTCCAAAACCATTCTCTTAAACATGCAGGTGAAAGCAGGAAGTGCAGGCTCCTGAAGCCTCCATTTGCCAGCTGCGGGCCCTAATAGAGGGATTCCTGTTTATCTCAGCATTGGCCCCACCTGCAGAATTGCATGAGAATGATGAGAAACCTAAGATTGCCTTTGAGACAGCTGGTAAGCTATTCCCATGCTGGTTTCCAGACTCATCCCACCATTTAGGGCAGAGCAGTGCAGGCGAGAGGGGAAGGAGGAGGAATCACTGACCAAGACCAAATAGTAGAAGTGAATAATGACCAGACAACTGCTGAGGGAATTCCACTTACCACAAACCAGGCCTTTTTCTACAAATTCAAGCAGACTTAAAAAAAGAAATCATATGGGTGCCTGGATGGCTCAGTTGGTTAAGCGTCCAATTTCCACTCAGTTCATGATTTTCCTGCTTGTTTTGTTCAAGCCCCACGTTGGGCTCTTGCTGACCGCTCAGAGCCTGGAGCCCACTTCAAATTCTGACTCTGTCTCTCTACCCCCTCCCCTGCTCACACTCTCTCTTTCTCTCAAAATTAAACATTAAAAATTGGAAAAAAAAAAAAAAAGAAATTGGAGTATTAAAAAAAAAAACAAGTTAGCAATGCAAAAGGAAAGGGCAAACTGGGCAAGCAAGATGAAAGAAAATGTTTTTTAAAAAAGAAAATTTCGAATCCACAGTGTCAGTGAGAACACTACATTGATGGAAAAAAAAGCAGGCTGTTGTTTTCTCCATGTAACTAGAGTACAAGTTGATAAAACTTTTCTGGGGGACAATTTCTCAAAGCATTTAAGAATATAAATCATATGTCTCTTTGACCTGGAAATTTCACATCTACACATTTATCCCAGTAATTGTACGTATGTGAAATTATACACACACACACACACACACACACAGCATTTATAGCACACTACCAACAAGAGTAAAAATTGGAATCAATCTAAATGTCTAATAGGAATATGGTTGGGAAAATTATGGCATAGCCCACAGAATGAAATTCTATGCCACCACAATTAAAAGGGGATCTATTAACAAGAAAGAGATCTATACCAGCAAGAGACAAAAAAAAAAAAAAAAGATTATAAAACTGTAAGTGTAAGGAAAAACATACTTTATTACCCTGTACCTCTAAGGAGAGGATCTGCATGGCTACCTGGTTGAAGACTAACAACTAGGTTTCCTGTTTATTAAACACGAAAGCCAAATCTTGAAAAGAAGCGTTGGTAAAGCAGCAAATAAGCAGAAGAGTTAAGCTGAAAAATTTATATATAACAAGTCTCAATCCATAAGTCAGGCATCACTAAATATCTCAGACAGTTGCAAGAGTGAGCAATTTTGCAAATGAATTTTGTTCTCTTTTGAATGAAATTCTCTTGAATTTGAAAGGCCACTTCTTCCTTGTATACTAAAAATACAAAGCATAGTACAGGATATGAACAATAAACAATCCACTTAGAATGAGAACATTTACAGATTCTTACAAGTCTCTCAAGATTCCACGAAATACATAAAATGTCATGATTGACTTTTGGCAAGTCAGTCACCAAAAAGCACAATAATTTGAAAATGACTAAAAAGGTAAAATGATAAATACAAATGCAGAAGACTTTTCTACTTACTTTTTAAATATAAATGAGATGGAAAATGATCCAACTGATCAGGTACAGAAGATTTTGAGGATGGATTCAAAAGATTTTCTTTGCTCTTCAAAAAGAAATCTACTGTGTCCAGCTGACGATTTTCTATCCCAGCCTGAAACAGGAGAAAATTGGGAAAAGTTACAATAGGAAAAAATTAAGGATATAGATTTTTTTTTTCAACTTTATAACTTAACGTACTGAGACTGCAAGAGACACAAGGCGCTCTACCCTGCAGCAGTACCCCGGTTCTGGTGAGGATTCTGACAATGACTAATCATGCAATCTGCCCAAGTCTCCAACTTTGCTGAACATCAGTTTCTGCTTTGGTAGAAACAGGAGGTTAGATTAGAAAACACTTCCAGCTCTACCGTCTGTAATTCTAATTCCATTCAAAGCCAGGTTCTTGGGGACTATTATTACAGTTAATTTACAGTCCATTTGAATTAAAATGTTAAAGCATTTTATGATATAAACTTTATGATATAAAGTTTACTGAAAAAGCAGGCTAAAGACAGACTCCCAAGGCGCCTGGATGGCTCAGTTGGTTGAGGGTTCAACTCTTGATTTCAGCTCAGGCCATGATCCCAGGGTGATGGGATCAAGCCCCATGTTGGGCCCTGCCCTGAGCATGGAGCCTGCTTAAGATTCTCTCTCTCTCTCTCTCTCTCTCTCTCTCTCTCTCTCTCTCTCTCCCTCCCTCCCTCCCTCCCTCCCTCTCTCCCTTTGTCCCTCTCCTCTGCTCATGCTCTCTTTATAAAAATAAAAAGATTTTTTTACTAAAAAAATAAAAACAGACTCCCATTTCTGATAAGGCATATTAAGGAAGCTTTCCATACAGTACACTTAAAAATCACAGATTAAAACACACACACACACACACACACACACACACACACACACACACACACACACACATTTAAATGCTCAGTTGAACTGCAAACAAAAAAATTTTCCCGGGATAACAATGAGGGGAAAGACAAATCCAGAAAACTGAATGCTCTAAAACCAACTGCTGTCTGAAAGATTCTGCAAATTTCTTTTTCTTTTTTTTCTCGCTAGTGTGCTTTTTCTTTTTTTCTTTTTCAATGTTTATTTATTTTTGAGAAAGAGAGAGAGCATATGCACAGCAGAGGCAGAGAAAGAATGGGAGACACAGAATCTGAAGCAGGCTGTAGGCTCTGAGCTGTCAGCACAGAGCCCAACGTGGGGCTTGAACTCACACACTGAGATCATGACCTGAGCCAAAGTCAGACACTTAACCAACTAAGCCACCCAGGCACCCCAATTCTGCAAATTTCTAACAGCCTAAAGCAGGGATTGGATAACTAAGACCCACCAACCAAATCTAGCCCTTGCCAGTTTTTGTAACTAAAGTTTTATGGGAACATAGCCACACCCATTCACCCATTCATTTACATATTGTCAATGGCTACAAATGGCACCTCTCAGTAGTTGCAATAGAATCCTACCAGCAAACCCTAAAATACTTGCTATCTGGCTCTCTGCAGAAAGTTTGCCACTCTTACCCTAAAGCACTGTGCTTAAGAATGACCCAGAGTAAATTGCTAAACCCGACCCGCAGAGTTTCTGATTCATTAAGTCTGGGGTAGGGCTTGAAAATTTGCACTTCAATAAATCCCTAGGTGATGGTGATGCTGTTAGTGTGGAGACTAGCTTTGAAGTTCTGGGTGTAACAGACCAGGCAGGTTGAGTGAAAGGTATTGGTAGAAGTTACACATCCAGGAAAAGAGGATAAACCTAGGGCTCATGACACTCTCCAAAAGTGGATGGACTAGAAAAACAAGTGCCTCCAAAGAAAGACCATAAAAAACTGTCTTCGGTCTGGGTGGTGGGAGGGAAAACTGAATTGTGTATGATTAAATAAGAGAATATTCTTGTTCTTAGAAGATATACGCCAAAGAACTTAAAAAGTTACAAAGTTAGTAACTTTTAAATAGTTTGGCAAAAATAAAAAGTACACAACCAGTCAAGACATATGTGGCAAAATGTTAACAGCTGGTGAATGATGAAGGGTAAATGGATGCTCATTTTACTATTTTTTTCAATTTTTCTGTAAATTTGAAAATTCTCTAAAGAGCATATTTTAAAACAATGACCAAATAGTAATTCTAGAAATAAAAAAATAAAAATTGAAATTAGATACTCGAAGGATGTGTTTAGAACAGATTAGACACAGCTGAAAAGAAAATTGGTGAGCTGGAAGATATAAAGAAATTATCCACAATGTAATAAACACTCATAAAGGTAAAAGAGAAATTGAGGAAAGTATGCAAATTATAATTACTTTTGATTGAACTACCACTATGATGTCACAGGATGTGGGGGTAAAATGCACATTCAATGTTCAAGTACATGGAACAGTTATGCAAACTGAGTACTTACTAGGCTAGAAAGGAAGTCTCAACAAATTTTAAAGAATTGGTATCAGATAGACCAGTATTTTTCCAATTAAAGACTATGATTCATTAGTGAGACATAAAATCGGTCAAACTGCAGAACACTAAAAACAAAAAGATCATAAAAGTAGCCTGAAGGGAGAAAAATAAACTATCCTCAAAGAAACTGATTTTTCAATGACAATGGAATCCAGAATATAGGAGAAAGTGATCAGGAATGTTCTGAAGGAAAACTGCCTACCTAGAATTCCACACCTTC
This sequence comes from Lynx rufus, assembly GCF_022079265.1. Taxonomy (NCBI): domain Eukaryota; kingdom Metazoa; phylum Chordata; class Mammalia; order Carnivora; family Felidae; genus Lynx; species Lynx rufus. The sequence continues at coordinate 30,333,882 of NW_025814827.1, read as the reverse complement.
CCAAAATGACAGCAAAACAGATGTTATTAGTTAGATAAAAATGGAGAATTCAGCACCAGTCAGATCCTCACTAAAAGAGATTCTTAATGATACACTCCAGGCAGAGTGAAGGCCTAAAATGGGAGAAGAAATGAAGAGCAAAGAAAATATATCATATCTGTGCAAAAAGAGAACTTTGAAGGGCACCTGGTTGGTGCAGTCAGTTAAGCGTCTGACTTCGGCTCAGGACATGATCTCACAGTTTTTGAGTTCGAGCCCCTTGTTGGGCTCTGTGCGGACAGCTCAGAGCCTGGAGCCTGCTTCAGATTCTGTGTCTCCCTCTTTCTCTGTTCCTTCCCCACTCATGCTCGTTCTCTCTCTCTCTCTCTCTCAAAAATAAACAAACATTAAAAAAAAATTTTTTTAAAGAAATGAACCTAAATACATAATAATGATGTCTACTTTGGTTTAAAAAAATAAAAACAATAGTAACTTAAGTAGGGAGAAAAAGTAAATAAAATTAAAGCATTCAATGGACCTGTATTATCAAGAAGGGTAAAGTTACTAACTTTAGTTTTGATCATGTAAGTATGTACATTTCCTAGAATATCCTCTAAAAGAACATAAACTTAATATTTCATATCCAAACTACTAGAGGTCACAGGAGCTTCTACAGTGCTAGCGATGTTCTATCTTTTGCACTTGGTGGTGGTTACAAGACTTTTTGCTTTGTAATTATTTGTTAAACTGTATGTGTATTCTGTATACTTTTTTATACATGTTATATTTCACAATAAAAGTAAAATTGATTAATGTAGTTTACAGTAAATGAAAGGGGATGACTCATATGATTATATCAAGAGATTCAGAACAAGTATTCAATAAAATTTCAATACCCATTCATGATTTAAAAAACAAAACAACACCTGGGGTGCCTGGGTGGCTTAGTCAGTTAAACATCAAACTCTTGGTTTCAGCTCAGGTCATGATCTCATGGTTTGGTGGATTTCAGCCCTGTGTCCAGCTCTACACTATCAGTGCAAAGATTCTCTGTCTCCCTCTCTCACTGCACCCCCCAACTCACGCTGTCTCAGTCTCTCTCAAAATAAACAAACAAAAAAAAAACTCATAGGAAAAAAAGAAAAGTCAATCTTATAAAGGTTTTCTTGATATACATGAGTGTGCACAGACTCATGTATATCAATATGGATAGATATTACAGGTATTCTTTTTAAAATCAGGAATAAATAAGGATGCCCACTGTTACTTCTGAGAGATACTATGCTAGAGGTCCCAGCAACAAAATAAGGAAAAAAAGTTAGAAGAATAAGGATTTGAAGAGAAGAAACAAAACTGTATTATTCTGATGTTATTGTAGCTAAGTATATAAAAAGTTCAATAAAATCTAACAAATAAATTATTAGGATAAGAAAACTTAGCAAATTCACTGGATACAAAACTCAGTTATCTACCAGTTAAGAAATGAGAAGATATGAACAGACATTTTTCCAAAGAAGACATACAGATGGCTAACAGACACATGAAAAGATGCTCAACATCACTCATCAGGGAAATACAAATCAAACCCACAATGAGATACCACCTCACACCTGTCAGAATGGCTAACATTAACAACACAGGAAACAACATCTGTTGTTGTTGGCAAGGATGTGGAGAAAGGGGAACCTTCTTACACTGTAGGTGGGAATGCAAACTGGTGCAGCCACTCTGGAGAATAGTATGGAGGTTCCTCAAAAAGTTAAAAATAGAACTACCCTACAACCCAGCAATTACACTATTTACCCAAAGGATACAAAAATACAGATTTGAAAGGGCACATGCACCCCACTGTTTATAGCAGCATCATCAACAATAGCCAAACTACGGAAAGAGCCCAAATGTCCACTAATTGATGAGTGGATAAAGAAGATGTGGTGCATACACACACACACACACACACACACACACACACACAATGGAGTATTACTCAGCAATCAAAAAGAATGAAATCTTGCCATTTGCAACTATGTGGATGGAGCTATAATGTATTATGCTAAGCAAAATAAGTCAGAGAAAGACAATACCAAGATTTCACTCTTATGTGGAACTTAAGAAACAAAATACATGAACATACAGGAAGGGGGAGGGAAGAGGAGAGAGGGAAACAAACCACAAGAGACTCTAACAATAGAACACAAACTAAGGGTTGATGGAGGGAGGTGAGTGGGAATGGGTTAAATGGGTGATGGGTATTAAGGAGGGCACTTGCTGGGATGTGCACTGGGTGTTATACCTAAGTGATGAATCACTAAATTCTACACCAGAAACCAACTTTACCATATATGTTAACATATAAATAAAAAGATTTAAATAAAAACTTGAAAAAAACCACTATATTAATGAAAATTATGGAAATCTCTGCACTCTCACCTATTTCCTGTAAGTCATGGAAATTGGAAACGTATTGATTTTCTCCAAGTAACATAAAAGGTACAGAAATAAAGAAAAATTAACATATAAAAGCTCAATGTATTTCTTTATACTGGTAACAAAATATAACAAAAATATACCATTTACAATATCAATATATAAAAGTTTTTAAATACATGTAAAGATATACTACATTTATTTTTATTTTTATTTTTTTTAATTTTTTTTTTCAACGTTTTTATTTATTTTTGGGACAGAGAGAGACAGAGCATGAACGGGCGAGGGGCAGAGAGAGAGGGAGACACAGAATTGGAAACAGGCTCCAGACTCTGAGCCATCAGCCCAGAGCCTGACGCGGGGCTCGAACTCACGGAACGTGAGATCGTGACCTGGCTGAAGTCGGACGCTTAACCGACTGCGCCACCCAGGCGCCCCGATATACTACATTTAAACATATAGTATTTACATATGTATACACATATATTTAAATATAAATACATCCAAACCAAAAATAAAGCTAACAAAAGATGTCAAGCTCTTAATGGAAAAATTGCACAAATGATAATGTTTCATTGAAAGACATTAATGAAGACATGAAAAAATGGGAAAAGAGACTATGTTTATGGATAGGAATATTAAATATCCTAAAGATGTCAATTCTTCCCAACTTGATATACAGATTTAACCTAATTCTCATAAAAATCTTAACAGTTTTTCATGAAACTTGACAAGCTGATCCTAACAGAGATGGAAGAGGGTTAAGGGAGAAAGAATAATGAATACATCCTGAAAAATAATAAAGTGAGGGATTTACAATTAAGACTGGGTAGAAATGGCCCCGGATAGGCAAAGACCAATGTAACAAAATAGACCCCAGAAACAAACTCATGCATATATGGAGACCTGACACACAGAGATTTTGGGTAGTGGTAAAAGGAAGGAGTTTAGAAAAAAAAACGGTTCTGAGACAAATGGTTATCAATACACAGGGGGTAGAAATAGGTCCCCACCTCACACCATGAATAAATCAAGTTCCAAATGATCAAGGACTTAAATGTGAAAATCATAATTTTAACCCTTAGGAAAAAATACAAAAACATCTTTATGACTTCAGGATAGGAGAAGGCACAAATTACATGCAAAAAAGACTGATTAATAAAACTACACTAAAATTTAGAACTACATTAAAGACCCCACACAGAACATAAAAAGTCAAGCTACACATTAGAATATATTCACCCCACTTAGAAAAAAAGATTAGTATCTAGAATATATCCAACATACAAACTACAAATCAGTAAGAAAAAGACAAACGCCCCAAGAGACAATAGGCAAAAGACTTGAACAGTCACTTTACAAAAGAAATCCAAATGTCATACATTTATCAACCTGAATCATCAGGGAAATGCAAATTAAAACCCATTGTAATACCAGGTTGGCAAAATTTGAAAAATCTAGAAATGCCAAGGGTTGGAAAAGACATACAACGAGAACTAACATACATTGCTGGTGAGAACATAAACTGATGAACCAACTTTGGAAAACTAGAGTGTTTGCTTAGTAAAGTTAAAGATGCACATGTCCCACGACCCAGCATTTCTACTACCACCACGGAGAAACTCTTGCACACGCGCTACAGCAAATGTGTACTGCTTATAGTGACTTGTCCATAATAGCAAACAACTGGAAAAAACCTAAAGGTGGATAAGTAAAGATGTATTGATACAATGGGATCCTATATGGGAGTGAAACTGAATAAATTACAGTTATACAAATTAACACTGGATGAATCACAAAATATTATGTTTATGTTTAGTGTTAGAAAACAGTCCCAAGGGGCGCCTGGGTGGCGCAGTCGGTTAAGCGTCCGACTTCAGCCAGGTCACCATCTCGCGGTCCGGGAGTTCAAGCCCCGCGTCAGGCTCTGGGCTGATGGCTCAGAGCCTGGAGCCTGTTTCCGATTCTGTGTCTCCCTCTCTCTCTGCCCCTCCCCCGTTCATGCTCTGTCTCTCTCTGTCCCAAAAATAAATAAACGTTGAAAAAAAAAATTAAAAAAAAAAACAGTCCCAAAAGAATATATACCATGGTACCACTATATGCAAAATTCAACAATAGCCATAACTAAATAGCATTATTTGAAGATATATTTATGTGGAGTAAGATAAAGAAAAGCAAGGGCATGGTTAAAATTTTCAGAATGGTAGTTAACTCTGACACTGAGTGAGGTAAGAGAATAGGATGGAGAGGGGCACACATTCAAGAATGTTAATCCAGTTCTTGCTGGGATGGTGGATACAAGATATTTGCTTTATTATTGTTGTTGTTATCACTAAAATCATATATATTTACTCATTTGTATATGGAGTGAGACTAAGGCCAAAACAATGCTCCATTTACCATGCAATCCTTTATTATATGTTTCTAGGAATTTATCCATTTCTTCCAGAGTGCCCAATTTGTTGGCCTATGATTTTTCATAATATTCTCTTACAACTGTCTGTATTTCTGTGGTGTTAGTTGTGATCTCTTACATACCATGCAATCCTAATTAAAGTCACACATAGGCATGAACACTATATAAGGACAGAGGCTCAGCAGTCATGCTGCCTAGGTTCAAATCCTGGCTAACTATCACCATTCATGTAATATTGGAAAACACTATTCACATATATCTGAATTAGATTTCCTAACCTGTGTTCCCTCATGAATAAAATGGGATTAATAACAGTATTTACCTTCAGGGTTGATAAGAATGTTAATGAAATTACACATTATTAACATTAATATTTAAGAAAAATAACCACAAGGAAATAAGTATGATTACTTCTGGATAATGGATTTATAGGTGACAAATTTTCTTTTTTTCCCTATAACTCAAATTTTCTCAATGATATTTTGTAGTGTATAAAAATAAGTTCTTCAACAAATGGTACTGGAAGAAATGAGTATCCACATACAAAAGAATGAAACTGAATCCCTTGCTAATACAAAAATTAATCACAATGCATCACAGACCTAAACGTAAGAGCTGAAACGATAAAACTCTTATAAAACCCCATTGCCTCAGTTTAGGCAATGATTTCTTAGATATGAACCAAAAGCACTAGAGATTAAAAAAAGTAAATTGACTATCAAAATTAAAAACCTTTGTATTTCAAAGGACATCATCGAGAAGGTAAAAAGAAAACCCACAGAATGGGAGAAAATATTTGAAAGTCATCAGATTCTGGTACCCAGAAAATATAAAGAAATTTTAGAACTCAACGACAGAAAAAAATTTTAAAATGGACAAAGCTTTAAATAGACATTTCTCCAAAGACATATACAAATGGACAATGAGCAAATGAAAACATGTTCAACATCATTACTCATTGGGAAAATGCAAATCAAAACCACAACGAGGGGTCCCTGGCTGGCTCAGTAGGTAGAGCATGTGACTCTCAATTTTGGGGTCATGGATTCAAGCCCCACAGTGAGCACAGAGATTACTTAAAAACAAAACAAAACAAAACAAAACACAATGACTTAATTTTGACTTTACAACTACTAGGATGGTTATAATAAAAGGTGGACAATAACAAGTGTTGGTGAGGATGTGGAGCTCTTAGAACCCTCGTCACACACTGCTGGTGGGAATGTAAAATAGTGCAACTGCTGTGAAAAACAATTCTGCGGTTCAAAAAGTTAAATGACCCAGTAATTCCACTGCTAGGTGTATATCCAAGAGAAACGAAAACATATGACACACAACTTGTACACCACTGTTCACAGGATTACTTACAATAGCTAAAAAGTGGAAACAACCCAATGTCCATCAACTGATGAATGGATAAACAAAATGTGGTACATCCATATAATGGAATATTATTCAGCCATACAAAAAAAGAAGTACTGATATATGCTACAACATCGATGACCCTTGAAAATATGCTATGTGAAAGAAGCCAGTCATAAAAGGTTACATATTTTATATTTCCATGTATAGGAAATGTCCAGAATAGGCAAATCCAGAGACAGAAGGTGTATCAGTGTTTGGGACTTAGCAGCCATGAGAACTGGTAAAGGACTGCTAATGGATACAGAGTTTCTTTTTGAAGTAATGAAAATGTTTGGAATTACATAACAGTGATAGTTGTACAACCCTGAATACACTAAAAATCAGTGGACTGTACTCCTTAGATGGGTGAATTTTATGGTATGTGTGTTATACTTTAATAAAGCTGTCATTAAAAATACAAACTCACATACAACATTATTAACTTTTGGGGTCTGTGTGATCTACAGAAAAGTACCTTGACTTTGATTCTAGCTCCAGTTCTTGTTAGTATTGCTATGGGCCACTCACTCAACCATTCTGAGCCTAAGGTTTTTCATCTGTAAAATGAAATGAATAAAAACTATCCAGGGGCACCCGGGTGGCTCAGTTTAGTCCCAGACTCTGATTTCGGTTCAGGTCATGATCTCTCAGTTCATGAGTTCAAGTCCCACATTGGGCTCCATGCTTACAGCGCAGAGCCTGCTTAGGATTCTCTCCCCTCCTCCTCTGGTGTCTCTCTCTCTCTCTCTCTCTCTCAAAATAAATAATAAACTTACAAAAAAAAAAAAAAGACTATCCAAATCATCTCATGTTATTTTAAGACAAAACTAGATAATGCATATAAAAAAGCGTGAACTACAAAATGCTATACAAATTTTTCAGGTTATGTTGCTTCCATAGTTTGATTAGAAGAGTAGGGACCATAAGGTAGAAATAAAAGGTCACTTTTGTTTGTGATTTCCATAGCTTGCTTTTACTTCATTTAGTCTTACCATCTTATTGTTGCCTCCATTTTTTGCAACTTTTTTTTAGTTTTTACTATAATTTTTTATCTTTTAAGACCAAAAAGGGTAAGCAGAATTAGTGTATTGAAATAACCAGAACTAAGCAAATAGTTGGGTAAAGACTATAGCTCTTTTTGCTGCTAGGTTAAATGAATTCTCCCAAATCTTCAGTCAAGTAAGAGTCTATGACAGAAAATAATCAAGCAAAGTCATGTAGACATTTAACATTGTTACCTCCAGTGCATGGATGGGGATTGAACATCTCCCCCAACCATTGAGATGGCAAAGAGAGTCCACAGTACTGGCACTTCCATGGATCATTAGTCTATTTAAAAACTCCTCCTGAGTCAATCCAAACAAAATCAGAGAGAGTCCATTTTCTGCAGGAAAAATAAAAGTTACCTTAAATAAATTAAGGTATTTATTACCTTATTATGGTATTACCTAATTACCTTATTACCTAATTAAGGTATTTATTACCTTATTATATATTACCTCTAATTATGCAATACTTCAGTGCTATAATTACAAATATATGTATTTGGCACCAGGTACTACTATGACCATGATTAATCCAACACGATTTTTTAATGTTTTTAAAAGAGTTTTATTTTTTCAACAATGGACCACAGGGCAAATTCTCGTAAGAACAACACATCCTATGAAATAATACTAAATCTCACTTTTCTCCTTTACATTATCCACACAATAAATGCCTGGAATTTTTAACTATTTACAGAGATGTCATATATCCGATTCACTAAGGTAAAACCAATAGCACGCTCTTGACACACAGAAATATAGGATTTCCAAATCTGGGGTATTAAAAAAAAAAACACACATAGTTCAATTGCATCACTCAATAGCTTTGTAGGAGGTTATGGCATAACTGCTGACTGAGAAATACCAAACGGGTAGTGAGACAAGTACAAGAAAAAACTAACAAGAACACAGCCCATCTAAGAGAACCAAAATTCAGCCTCAACCCATAAATTACTACGGAGGAATGCAGGGCTAGTGTTGCCAGATCTAATAATTTTTCAATAACAGCTAGAAATCCTCTAACTTTACATGTTTATAATACAGTCTTCTTTAAAAGCCTAGACAGTGCAAGCCCAATAGACTGAATCTGTGGTGCACATATATATGGCCCAGAAGCAGCCACTTTACTACTGTTGCTTGCACAGACAAGTCAAGAGGAGACTCCCTGGGATAAAACCAACCTTTACTACTCTGACACTTCTCTGACTTTAGCGTCAGAGCATTGAGCTGAGCAAAAATAACCTTAATTAAAAATCAAATAGATGAGACAACAGTACCAAGAGTAACACCAAGTTTCCCCATGAAACACTACCACTTAGAGGACAGTGTAGGCACTAACATCACCTGAGCAGAAGTAAAATATGTTAAGAAAGCACACCTCTCAGGGCACCTGGGTGGCTCAGTCGGTTGAGCGTCCAACTTCGGCTCAGTTCATAATCTCGTAGTTCATGGGTTCAAGCTCCGCATCGGACTCTGCTGACAGCTCAGAGCCTGGAGCCTGCTTCAGATTCTGTGTTTCCCACTCTCTCTGCCCCTCCCCCGCTCATGCTCACTCGCTCTCTCTCAAAAACAAATAAACATTAAAAAATTTTTTAAAAAAAGCAAGCACACCTCTTAGCAATGGGTTTCAACCTAACACGAGTTATTCTCACCTGTCAAAACAAGGCAGAGTTGCTGGTCTCCACAACTGTCTATAGGAATACACTTTTGGCCAAGGGAAAAGCACTGCAGGCCCTGGGTCTCCAAATCCCAAAGGACAATGGTGCAGCCCGTCCTTTCCACTGCCCAAGTAAACAGTGCACTGAATCCTGTCACAGACATACATTTAAGCTCAATAGGTTCCTCTTGTTCATGAATGTGCATTGTTTTCCATGATCTTCCTGGATCCCTGGTCTTGGCATGATCTTTCTGTGGAAAATTATACTGGTTGTGCATTATGTCTGGTGGAATGAAGGCCCAGCCTGGCATACTGGTACTGGGGTTACCAGATTCAGGAGACTCCAAATGCAAAATATTCTGGAACCACGGAGCACAATAGGAAACCTCCAGGTTGGAACTCTTTATTGTTTCATTCAATGATGATAGCTGGGCTTTCCAAGACCTGGAAGACAGGGTAGAACTCACACCTGTTACAGTGAAAGGCACTACATAAAACACTGTATCATGAAGAAGATGCATTAAAAAAAAAGTGTTTACTTCTGTAAAGCCCTTTAGTAAAAAGGTAGAGTATGACAAAAAAAAAAAAAAAAAAAAGGAATAAAGTAAACCCAAGAGGGAAGTTTCTGTACCTATCAACTTGAAAGGAAAACTTGGTCAGTTTCATGTTGTAGTCAGAATTAACAGGATCATCTTCATCTATCCCCTTAGGGCCTTCAACAGGCATGTCTTCTTGAGTTCTTTCACATAGTAGGTGTCCTGGGTGTTGCCTACATTTTAAAATGATAGCCATGGTCAACAATGATGATTGAATCCAAATCTGTGTTACTACTGTTAAATATTGAGGGGAAGGGGGTGTCACATAGAAGGAACAGTATAGACAGGTTTTTTGAACAGGACTCCTTCTCTCCATTGTTTATAGCAGAATGATAAAGTCAGCCCTAAGAAGCTGACCCATTTGTAACCATGTGTGGTAATGGAAGTTAACTAGATTTATTGTGGTGCTCACTTCACAACATATACATATATTGAATCATTATGTTGTACACCTGAAACTAATACAATGTTGCGTGCCAATTATATCTCAATCAAGAAAAAAGAATTGGACATTTATAGGCAGTTAGCTTTATAAAGAAATAAGAACACTTACTATGATAATGCAGATGTTGTGATTAAAACTTTAAAATATTTTGTTTATTTATTTTTGAGAGAGAGAGAGAAAGAGAGAGACAGAGCGCGAGGGGGGAGGGGCAGAGGGAGAAGGAGACACAGAATCTGAAGCAGGCTCCAGGCTCTGAGCTGTCAGCACAGAGCCCAACATGGGGCTTGAGCCCAGAAGCCGTGAAGACATTTAACTGACTGAGTCACCCAAGTGCCCATAAAACTTTATATAAACTAAGCCTTTCAAAAACCCTATGAGGTAAACATACCCCCATTTTATAGATATGGAAACAAAGGCCCAGAGAAACAGTGGAGCTGTAACCAGGTCAATGTGACCATAAAGCCCAGGCTTTTAACCGTTCACAATACTGTCACCACAAAGTAAGATTTAGGCTGAGATCAGGGGAATGCATACCAACTAGAAAGACAAAATGTAAGTGCAGGTGTAGGTGGAAGAGTATTTGCAGAAAGAGGGTTTTTCTTTTTGTTTTGAGAAACAAAAAAAAGGCAAAGGTAGCTAAAGCATAGTGAATGAGAAGCAAGGTGGCCTGAGATGAGACTGGAGAGGTTGGCAGGAGACAGATGGTGCAAGACTCTATGGGCTACTAAGGATTTTTAGTTTTATCTTGTGGGGTAGGGAAGCTAAGTAAGGGTTTTAAATAAGAAAAGCAGTATGATCAGATATAGAAGAGTAGCTGGGGGAGAAAGAGTGGCACTTAAACCTTGAGCACTTACACTGCTATTAACCCTTTCAGCAATTTGAAGATAATATGTTAACATCAAGGATTGATTTTTAAAAAGCTAGAAAAGGCAGGGGACAGGGAGAAAAGATGATGCATGGAGAAGGCAGTTTCCCATCCCCCCAAATGAAAGGTGGATACCTTGTCCCCAGGTGTTAATATCTGGCTGTTTCTCTGAGAAGATATGCATTTTAACACATCACTCTGGCTACTTTACAGAGCATGAAGTTGATGGGGTAAGAGCAGACATGGGGAGACCAATTACAAACCATTACCTTACCTTAGTTCAGGTAAGTGATGACAGTGACATGGGTGAGAATGATAACAGAGGAGTTTAGAGTAGTAGACAGATTCAAGAAACACTTAGGAGGTAGAATGATTAGGATCTGGTGACTAATTAGATATGCATCTAATGCTTAAAAGAGTTTGGAGGGGCACCTGGGTGGTTCAGTTGATTAAGTGTCCGACTCTTGATTTCAGCTCAGGTCATGATCTAATGGTTCGTGGGTTAGAGCCCCACATCGGGCTCTATGCTAGCAGTGTGGAGCCTGCTTGAGATTCTCTCTCTCTCTCCCCTCACCCTCTCTCTTTTCCCCTCCTCATGTTCTCTCTCTCAAAAATGAAACTAAAAAAAAAAAAAAAAAAAAAAAAAAGAGGTTGGAGAAATAAAAAAGAAAGCAAATGGAAAATGGTCCCTGAGAAAGAAGGAAAAAAAATGGGATCTGGAGCACAGAGCACAGAGGCCTTCATGGAAGGAGGGGAATCTGTTTGGAAGATGAGGAGATGGGCACAGGAAAGTAGGTTTGTAACTTAATGTGAGAAACTGAGGGAGTTCTCATTAGATGGATTCTACTTCCACTATAGAGTAGGAGACAAAGTTACCTAAGAAGACTTGGGGATAAAGAGATGAGCAGAGGTTTGGGGAAAATGGAGGTTTAAAAACACTGTTATAAAAAAAGGGGCTCATGAAAAATCATTGTAAAATTTCCAGACAATACTGAGAGACCAGTTGAAGGCAGCAAATGTGAACTCACAGTGGTATCAATTTTCCTTTGTGGTTTTCTCACAAGTGCCTGGTTGCTTGGGGGCAGGGACAGAGAAGGCAGAGTGAAAAAGAAAAAAGAAAAAAAAAAAGATTTTGTCAGACCAAGTGCTACCACAGAGAGGAGCAAGAGTTCAGGGCACATACAAAAAAAAGTGATTGAAATATGAGTCACAGAATCTATGCTGAGAAGGGAAAGGAGTGGGAGGGAGTAAAGACAGGAGGAGGCTAGAGAGTGAAAAGTCAACGAACTGGAAATTCCAATGAGGTCAGAGGACAAGTAAAGTGGGGGTACTTGAGTAAGTGACACAGAAAATTTGGGAAGCTGTGGTCAGGGAGTGAGAAGTGCAGGTAGTGATTTGAGGGAGGAACGGTTTCACACAAAGACAAAGCCAGGGTAAGAGTATTGGAAGAAAAGTCACTGACAATGAACTGAAAGAACAGACCCCGAGTTTGGGTCCTCAACTTGCTTACAAACTCTACAGAAAACATGAAAAAATTAGAGAAATAATACAAGACTACATAACTAAGTGCTAAACTGTAGTTCAAAGCAAAAGTGTTACAGAAGTCCACAGAGGAGAAAAATTATAAAATGAATATAAAATTACAAGTCGAAGGGGTTTTAGTAAGTAAAGGCTTCATGAGAGAGGTAGATCTCAAAGGATAAAATGAAAAGGAGAAACCGACATTCTGTATCAGGGGGAAAGAAGAGCTAGAACTAGGAGTCAGGAAAGATAAAAACACTTTTAAACTTCAGAGCACAGGGGCGTCTGACTCTTGACATCAGCTCAGGTCATGACCTCACGGTTGTGAACTAGAGCCCCAAGACAGGCTCTGAGCTGACAGCATGGAGCTTGCTTGGGATTCTTTTTCTCCCTCTCTCTCTGCCCCTCCCCTACTCACACTCTTTCTCTCAAAATAAATAAATAAACTTTAAAGTAAAATAAAATAAAAAATAAACTTCAGAGCACACTTAGAAAATAAAATATGCAGAAAAACTGAGAGCTTTCCTCCTAAGGTCAGGAACAAAACAGCGATGTCCACACTTGCCTCTGTTATTCAACATAGTATCGGAAGTCTTAGCCTCAGCAATCAGACAACACAAAGAAATAAAAGGTATCCAAATCAGGCAGGAGGAGGTCAAACTTCCACTCTCTGCAGATGACATGATACTCTATACGGAAAATTCAAAACATTCTACCAAAAAACTGCTAGAACTGATCCATGAATTCGGCAAAGTGGCAGGATATAAAATCAATGCACAGAAATCGGTTGCATTCCTATATACCAATAATGAAGTGACAGAGAAATCAAGGAATTGATCCCATTTACAATTGCACCAAAACCATAAAATACCTAGGAATATATCTAAAGAGGTAAAAAATCTATACACTGAAAACTATAGAAAGTTTATGAAAGAAATTGAAGACACAAAAAAATGGAAAAAGATTCCATGCTCCTGGATAGGAAGAACAAATATTGTTAAAATGTCAATACTACCCAAAGCAATCTACACATTCAATGCAATACCTTTCAAAATAACACCAGCATTCTTCACAGAACTAGAACAAACAATCCTAAAATTTGCATGGAACCAGAAAAACCCTGAATAGTCAAAGCTCTTGAAAAAGAAAACCAAAGCAGGAGGCATCACAATCCTGGACTTCAAACTGTATTACAAAGCTGTAATCATCAAGACAGTATGGTACTGGCACAAAAACACTCAGATCAATGGAACAGAATAGAGAACCCAGAAACAGACCCACAAACGTATAGCCAACTAATCCTTGACAAAGCAGGAAAGAATATCCAATGGAATACAGTCTCTTCAGCAGTTGGTGCTGGGAAAACTGGATAGCGACATGTAGAAAAATGAACCTGGACCACTTTCTTACACCATACACAAAAATAAACTCAAAATGGATGAAAGACCTAAACCTAAGACAGGAAGCCATCAAAATCCTTGAGGAGAAAGCAGGCAAAAACCTCTTTGCCCTTGGCTGCAGCAATTTCTTACTCAACACATCTCCAGAGGCAAAGGACACAAAAGCAAAATGAACTATTGGGACCTCATCAAAATAAAAGGCTTCTAAACAGCAAAGGAAACAATCGGCAAAACTAAAAGGCAACCGACAGAATGGGAGAAGATATTTGCAAACGACATATCAGATAAACGGTTAGTATCCAAAATCTAAAAAGAACTTATCAAACTCAACACCCAAAAAACAAATCATCCAGTGAAGAAATGGGCAAAAGACATGAATAGACACTTCTCTAAAGAAGACATCCAGATGGCCAACTGACACAGGAAAAAATGCTCATCACTCATCATCAGGGAAATACAAATCAAAACCACAATGAGATACCACCTCACACCTGTCAGAATGTCTAACATTAACAACTCAGGCAACAACAGATGTTGACGAGGATGTGGAGAAAGAGGGTCTCTTTTGCACTGCTGGTGGGAATGCAAACTAGTGCAGCCACTCTGGAAAACACTATGCAGATTCCTTAAAAAATTAAAAATAGAACTACCCTACAACTCAGCAATTGCACTACTAGGTATTTATCCAAGGGATACGGGTATGCTGTTTCAAAGGGGCACATGCACCCCAATGTTTATAGCAGCACTATCAACAAGAGCTAAAGTATGGCAAGAGCCCAAATGTCCATCAATGGATGAATGGATAAAGAAGATGTGGTGTACACACACACACACACACACACAAATAGAGTATTACTTGGCAATCAAAAAGAATGGAATCCTGCAATCTGCAACTACGTGGATAGAACTAGAGGGTATTATGCTAAGTGAAATCAGTCAGTCAGAGAAAGACAAATATCGTATGACTTCACTCATATGAGGACTTTAAGATACAAAACAGATGAACATCAGGTAAGGGAAGCAAAAATAATATAAAAACAGGGAGGGGACAAAAACATAAGAGATTCTTAACTATGGAGAACAGAGGGTTACCGGAGAGGTTATGGAGGCAGGATGGGCTAAATGGGTAAGGGGAATTAAGGAATCCACTCCTGAAATCATCGTTGCACTATATGCTAACTAACTTGGATATAAATTTAAAAAAATAAAAATTAAAAAAAATATGCAGGGGTTTCTGGGTGGCTCAGTCAGTTAAGTGTCTGACTTGGGCTCAGATCATGATCTCACTGATCATGAGTTCGAGCTCTCTGCTGTCAGAGCAGAACCCACTTTGGATCCTCTGTCTCCTTTGCTCTCTGCCCCTCCTCTGCTTGCGAGTTCTCTTTCAAAAAATATAATAAAAATTAAAAAAAAAAATTTAGGGGTGCCTGGGTGGCTCAGTCGGTTAGGCGTCTGATTTCAGCTCAGGTCATGGTTTCACAACTTGTGTGAGTTCAAGCCCTGTATCGGGCTGTGTCCTGACAGCTCATAGCCTTGAGCCTGCTTCAGATTCTGTGTCTCCCTCTCTCCCTGCACCCCCCTCCCCACTTGTGCTCTCTCTCTCAAAAATAAATGTTAAGAAAAAGTAATAAAACATTTAATAAAAGTTAAAAAAACAAGAAAATACAGTCTATTCCAGAAATTATACTAATTAAAGAGCATTCATGTAATTAGTAAATAGAGATCATTCATTTAGATTGGTAAGCAAACACCAGCTCTCTTTGGGTGATGTAACAGTAGCTGAGTTCAAATGCAATTTGTTCAAACAATGTGCATGGTGCAGTCTTCAGAGTTCTCTTGAAGTGTTACCAAAACATCCACAGGGGGGCACCCGGGTGGCTCAGTCGGTTAAGCAACTGATTTTTCGCTCAGGTCTTTATCTCACAGTTGGTGGGACTGACTGAGCTGACAGTGCAGAGCCTGCTTAGGATTCTCTCTCTCCTCTCTCTCTGCCCTCCCCACTGTTGCTCTCTCTCTAAATAAATAAATCAACTTAAAACAAAAACAAAACAAAAAACATCCACAGGAATGTTCCCTATACTCAAGGATCAGAGTGGCTGAGTAGGCTTTCCCCCCTCTTCATCTATCAAATTATTTTCCAAGGTAGATTAGAACGTAATTCTACATACCAGGGTATGTTTTAGTCAGTAAAAATGGCCTACTGTAAACAGGCATATGATCTGAGAAAGTGCAAATCATCTTTGTTCAAAGATTTTTTTTCTTTTTTAAGGTCAAGGCCATTTATAACAAAAGAAAAAAAACACAGTAGGAAGAGTTTCAGTAGGTATGTGAAAATGAATTTATCCTTTCTTGTGATCCAAACGATAGGCAATAAAATCCATCAAAGTGCCTTCCCAATTACTCAAGGATTTGTTTATCTCATTCATATTAAGTTAGGACCAAAAATCCTAATGGTTTTGAATGGCCCTGAAGGCCACAAGTCATAAATACGGACTAGCCTACTTTTAGATAAGTTGCAATGTACAGGTTGGGACATTTACATATGCCTCTCACATCATACCTCTCTCAAACATTACAAAATCAGAAGCAACTTAAATATCTAAATCTAAAAGTAACACAAATAAGCCTTCAATTTTTACTAATATATTTAGACAGTAACTGGGGTGGGTCCTTCAAGGGAAACAGCTGAGGAAGTACTTAGCTGGAGAAAGCTACCTTAATATATATTATCAAAGTTCTTTAAGAGAAAAGTAATCCCCAAGGCTCCAGGAACCTAAGCCACATAAGAAGCAATTCTGAAACAGGGTAAATCCCATTTTTCTTCTACTTTAATGTAGGGCAAGGAATAAATAATGTGTAATAGTCAACTGTGCTATACTATACATTATGTACTTATTTTTAAAACAGTGCTTGATTACTTTGTAACTTACATAAGCTACATGTAAAACATATATAAATCAAAATCAAAATCTTGATATAAAGGAGGCCAATGATCATTTGCACAATTTTGCAGTAACAACCTATGTAGTTGCTAGAACATGAACTAGCTGAATAGAGAAATTAAACTGGTTTTTAAAAAAGCTAACAAGGGGCACCTGGGTGGCTCAGTCAGTTAAGTTTCCAACTCTTGATTTCCGCTCAGGTCATGATCTCACTCTCCTGAGATCAAGCCCTGAATCAGACTCCACCCTAAGCATGGAGCCTGCTTGAGATCCTCTGCCCCTCCCCCACTTGCTCTCTTAGGAAAAAAAAAAAAAAGCTAGCAAGTACATTTTTTAAATTAAACGTTTTTATTTTATTTTAAAGAGAGAAAGTGTGAGTGGGGGAGAGGGACAGAGGGAGAGAGAGAGAACCTCAAGCAGGCTCTAAGCTCAGCATGGATCCCACGACCCTAGGATAGTGATCCAAGTAGAAATCAAGAGTCCAATACTCAACTAAGTCACCCAGCTGCCCCCTAACAAGTACTTTTTAACCTCTTAAGGCTTTATTTACCTCAACTCAGAGATGGCAGTAATTTACATACCTGAAATACAAATTTAAGTTAAGAGCAATTGCAGAGTTGGAGGAGCTGATAATCACCACAACATCTAGGTCCTGAGACACTTTCAGCGAAGTAAACGAAGAAACCTTGGCTGGCTCCTGTTGCTGCTCATCACACATATCTTCTTGGTGAAGGGCTAAATCCACATGAGCTACATGTCTACCATCCACAGTGTCAAAAATGTCTTTGAGTTAGAGTTAAAGAAAATGCCAGTCTTAAGTATGCCCCAACACTTAAAATACAGGATGGGATGGAGCTTACAGACTTCATCGCTGCAACCTTATGAGTATAGTAACAAAAGGAAGAGTGGACACTTGAGGCAGCCCTCATCACAGTAACCAGCTGAATGTGAAGTTGGTGGCCCAATAAACAACCTGATACAGAGTTCATTCAGCAATGCTTGCTGAAAATCCACTCTGTAACAGGCTCTGATACACTGCTAATATTTCCCACTACTGTTCTACAACAGTGCTTTCCAAGAGAAATAGAATGTGAGCCATATTTGTCATTGCAAATTTTCTAGTAGCCCTATTAAATAAGTAAAAAGAAACCAGTGAAATTAATGTTAGTAATACATTTTATTTAGCCCAATATATCGGAAAACTTACCATCTCAACAGGTAATTTACATAAAAAATTGGGATATTTTACACCTTTTCATAGAAGTGTTCAAAATCTGGTATTTTACACTTACAGCAAACCACAGTTTAGACACTAAATTTCCATTGGAAATACCTGATCTGTATTTAAACTTCCTAAAATTCACATTTGAGAACTTAGATATACTTAAAAGTTCTCCAATAACTGAATCAAGTATCAGCTTTCAAACTTAAAATAATTAACTAAAATTAAGAATTCAGTTTCTCGGGGCGCCTGGGTGGCGCAGTCGGTTGAGTGTCCGACTTCAGCCAGGTCACGATCTCGCGGTCCGTGAGTTCGAGCCCCGCGTCAGGCTCTGGGCTGATGGCTCAGAGCCTGGAGCCTGTTTCCGACTCTGTGTCTCCCTCTCTCTCTGCCCCTCCCCCGTTCATGCTCTGTCTCTCTCTGTCCCAAAAATAAATAAACGTTGAAAAAAAATTAAAAAAAAAAAAGAATTCAGTTTCTCAATCACACTAGCCAATTTCAAGTGCACAACAGCCATATAAGCCTAGTGCCTAACATGCTGGACAGCACCATTCTATAACCTGGCAACAAAGATGAAGTTAATGCAACACTTTGACATTTTTTACAAAAGAAATTTTAATAAAGGCTATTTTATATCTAAAATAGACAAACCATCCCTTTAATTCAGAAATAAAAGTTCTAAAATCATATAAGGGGTCATTTTTCAAGTCTTCAAAACAATTTTGCTGATGATCTGATCTACAGATCTGCTGGAAACAAAAACTGTAATGTTTCCAAAACCAAATTAAAAGTAGTTAAGCAAACCATATGATTCACTAATATGATGGAATCATCATATAAGGAGATTATATTCATATATGAAAATGTATGCATCACATCATAAGCAGCCCTCTAAATCCTTTCTGGAACAAGCACATAGTTAACAAGCATATAGTTAAATAAGATATTTAATAAGCATGTTTTGGATAAATGGGTAATACAGAGCATATATAATTTAAAAAGAACACAAGTTGGAATATTATGACTATGGAAAAAAATGTATATACTAAAAAATATTTGAATGGAATAGAAAACAATATAGTTAAGTATTTTAAGTTCATAAAGATCTTTTTCCCTGAATTATACTGAAAATCTAACAATTCTACTTATATACCAGTCCCTAAAACTAAAAGCCTAAAAAAGGCTCATCCTTTAAGGCATTCTCCTCCCCTGCACATCCACATCTTTACTGCCAAGGATACAGATCCAGCCTAAACTACTCAAAACAAAGAGAATTCCTCTGCAGAGCTGCGTGTCAATAATCCTGTCCACTGCCTGTGCAGGCAAGGGTAATGTAAAACAGCTGCATACTCCAACCTCAGCATCTCTTTCAGGAAATATAAGGTGTACGATGATACATTTGTTGATGAGCAATAGTGAAGTGTTATCGTGAAATGACAGAATTCTCAAAGACAATATGGAAATACCTAGGAAACAAAAGCATAGTATTTCAAACTCACTGGTAACAATTTTACAGTTGGCAATTTTGATCTTGTAAACATATCATAAACAGATCAAATGAAGAAGAAATAGCACTT
Source organism: Lynx rufus (assembly GCF_022079265.1). NCBI lineage: Eukaryota > Metazoa > Chordata > Mammalia > Carnivora > Felidae > Lynx > Lynx rufus. Next base: position 30,314,385 of record NW_025814827.1, on the reverse strand, counting down.
AGTCCGACTCTAGGCAGTTATTGCTCATACCCACCTAATCAAATGGTCACTGGTAGGTAGGTAAGGGGATGAATAAAGGTAGCCTACAATATCTCTGTTCCTTCTGTTTATGGTCCGAGTCTGATAGTACACAAGAAGATTAAAGAAAACAAAAACAAAAAAAACCCTACTTATCCTGGGAACCTCACAAGAACAATCACAGATTTTTTTTTTTTTTAACAAGATGGGGAGCACCTGTCTGGCTCAGCTACTAGAGCATGTGGCTCTTCCATTGTAAGTTCGAGCCCCACGTTGGGTGTAGAGATTACTTAAAAATAAAAAAATCTAAAAAAGAAAAAGAAGGAACCTTAAAATCAAGTGTGTCAAGTATGCTACTGCTTAAATATAAAGGCTGAATGCTTCATTTCTGCTCTCTGCAGCCTTCAGGATGAAATAAAGTAAACAGCTGGGTAACCAGTCTCGATCAGCACTATCCAATAGAAATATATCAGCCACAAATGCAAACTGCACAAGGAATTTTAAATTTTCTAGTTGCACCAAAAAAAAAAAATCAGGTGAAACTAATTTTTATATATTATTTACCCCATAATATCCAAAATAGCATTTCAACATGTAATGAATACAAAAAACTATGAATGAGATATTTTACTTTCTGATCCTAAGCCTGCAAAACCTGGAACGTATTTAACACTTAGAGGACATCTTAATTCACATTAACTACACTTCAAATGCTCAAAAGCCTCATGTGGGTAGTGGCTACTGCACTTAACAAGGCAAATCTCCCTCCCTGATTTCATCTCTATAAGAAGTTTTCCTGGAATATATAAGATTTCACAGTGATGTCACAGACTGACCACCTGTAAATACTTACTGATATTTTGATCTTCAATGAGCTTTTGCAATGTCTCCTCACTACAGCTATACAAAATGGTTGCATCGCATCTTCCATCTTTCAAATTAAATTCATAGATAAACAGTTCATAATTTTCACTAAGAGCAAGCAGTTTGGGCTTGTCTGTTGGTGAGCTGCTCTTATGAGACTCGTCCCATACAAAGCTAAGGAAAAAGCATAGATTATTATATTCTATTATCCACAGTAATATTTACCCACAATGGTGAGGGTAGAAGGGCAGAATGAGTAAAGAACAATTCTTTAATTCATGGAGTAGTAGCATTAGTCCTATACTGGCTTTAAAGGGAATGTAAATTGCTCTGGGACTTTGCCCCTCTTCTACCTGAGCCCCCTTCAGGCTAACAAAATACAAGTGACTGGTGAAAGGGGACATGGAGCAATAAATGATGAATTATCTTCCTAAATCCTGTCTGATGAAATGTTTAAAGGAACAGTCACAAGGATAAGTTTCAGCAACCAAACATGTATATTTTTTTTTTTTTTTAATTTTTTTTTTTTTTTCAACGTTTATTTATTTTCGGGACAGAGAGAGACAGAGCATGAACGGGGGAGGGGCAGAGAGAGAGGGAGACACAGAATCAGAAACAGGCTCCAGGCTCTGAGCCATCAGCCCAGAGCCTGACGCGGGGCTCGAACTCCCGGACTGCGAGATCGTGACCTGGCTGAAGTCGGACGCTTAACCGACTGCGCCACCCAGGCGCCCCCAAACATGTATATTTTTTATAAGAGGTGATGCTCAAACTTGACAAAGTAGGTTTTGCTAACTTAAATGTTTTCGATGACTTAAAAAGTGACTGTTAGTATTTATAGACTATGAAGACTCGAAGATGGTATATTATAGAATAGCCCTGACAAAGAGAACTTTCCATTCTGTTGGTCAGAACTATTCTATATATCTGCACTGTCCAATACAGTAGCTAACAGACACATGTGACTACTGAACAGTTGAAATGTGAATAGTGCAACTGAGGAAATATTTAAAATTCACTAAGTCACATGTAGCTAGTGGCTACCATGCTAGACAGCACAGTTACAGAAGTTTTACAGCAGTGTAATGATGGAAAGAGAATAACGAATAATGCGACAGCTTCAAACTAAATTAAAAAAATAAAAGGACCCAATTGTGAAAACAATGGAATGGCAGGAGGCTACCATGCTGATAAAGCTTTATCGTTCAAAAAAATCTTTTTTATATACAGAAGTAGTTAAATTTTATTTCTTAAAAAAAAAAATCAGATGATTTTTTTTATCCTTATTAAAGAAAAATATTGACACATTTTATATTTCTATCTTTATACCTGGACTGATGATTTCTCAGGAACACTCAATTCCTGACTGTTTACACTGAAAATATGGAAAACAATAGGAATGGTCAAATATAAAAAATATTAAGATATATTTAAAAGGAAGAATACAGTAACACCATTAACATCAGTAGCATATGGACTATACTGTCACATGAAAAGACAGGAAATGTTAAATAAAAATAACTATAGAATGTACAGTGATTTCAACATAAAAAAGGCCATATACACTTTGAGATAAGTAAGCCCTGAATACTATAGATTTATCCTTATTTTTTACCCTATGAAGTACTTGAATTAAAATTCAATTCAAATAAAAAATAAATCCCTCTTAATCCTTCTTCCTTCTAGTAATTTCATGCAGTTTACAAATGCCTTCATTTCATGTGTACATGCCTTATCTTCTGTTAAGTCTCAAACACCTAAAGAGTTCTGCTTTTCTCTCATTCCTTTCTTTAGGGGACTGTGACGATAGGTACTTAGCGCAGTTTAATAAACTAACTTCCGTTATGGAGAGATTGTTCTTCCTATCAGCTAGAAATCAGGAGTAAAAAATACAAATACCAAACCGAGTAAACCAGTTGCTTATTTAACAAACACATCTCTACTGTCAGGCACTGTTACAGAACCTGGAGATTCCAAGACAAGACACCTCTGGACTACATTAAGTTTTAAAGAGGAGATCGTTTCCAAAATGTTTTCTGTTATTAAAAAGAGCCCAGGAGTGCCTGGCTGGTTCAGTCAGAAAACATACGATTTTTGACCTTGGGTTGTGAGTTCCAGCCCTATGCTGAGTGTAGAGATCACGTAAATAAAACTTAAGGGGGGGCGCCTGGGTGGCGCAGTCGGTTAAGCGTCCGACTTCAGCCAGGTCACGATCTCCCGGTCCGGGAGTTCGAGCCCCGCGTCGGGCTCTGGGCTAATGGCTCAGAGCCTGGAGCCTGTTTCCGATTCTGTGTCTCCCTCTCTCTCTGCCCCTCCCCCGTTCATGCTCTGTCTCTCTCTGTACCAAAAATAAATAAACGTTGAAAAAAAAAATTAAAAAAAAAAAAACAAAACTTAAGGGTAAAAAAAAAAAAAAAAAAAGCCCAAAGACTCAGAGAACACTCTCAAACTTAATGACATAAACTCTAACTCCTGGCCGGAGAGTTACACAAGTGGAAAGTACAGGATTATAACTAGGTGTTTTGTTTTGTTTTTTTTTCGGTCTTCCCAAATCACGCAACCTTTGCTATTTTGTTCAACTTCTGGAGCACTGCTCCTATATAACAGTAAGCGTGTAATAAATATTTGTTAAGCAATAAATGAGTGGGCAAACGAGGCTCTATCCTTGAAGAAGGGAGGCAGGCGGGGGGAAGGGTCCGTGTGTGAAGGAAGTCGCTGTTTCATGCACAAGAAAAAGGTATCAAGATGATTCAAATTAGAGATTGTCCCCAAGTGGTATCTTTAAGGGATTTAACTGAAAGAAAATGGGCACGGTACACAGCACAGTAACGATTAATCAACCTATGCTGAATTTATCAGCGCCCGAGCTGGGACCCACTCCAGGTTCCCTGCGGCCAGCAAAGGAGCTGAATACCTTCTCTGTTCCCACCCCCAATCCCTCCCCGCCCCTCACAAGGGAAGGGAGGGTGGGGCTGCAAAGCGAGAAAAAGGTTCTAAGAGGGCACCTAGATCACCTGTCAGGTGTTTATCACTCCTCTCCCCGCTACCCCCACACCCGGAGGGGAGCACTGGGGCCAGCCGAACTAAGGCTCCGGACTCCTCCCACACTGCCCGGCCTTCCCGCAGCACTTACTGCCGAAAGGGACCATTGAGGCAGCAGGCACCCCCACTCCGGCCGCTCGGCGCCAAGGAAAGCACTTGCAGGCTGCCTGCAGCTGTTAGGCTCCCCAGAACCTCCTGCTCTCTGTGCAACTGTGCCCGGGATCCCAGCCGCCGTGTTGCCTCCGCTGGGACTGGCACCAACAACATAGGTAGAACCCGCTCCATGGCTTTAGAGCTGCAACTGCCCCAGCTGGCAGCCCTGCCGGCTGCTTCTTCTGCAGCCATTTTGGTCCGGCCATTTCTTCCGGTCACCTGAGCCGATCTGCGTCCTGGGCATGCGCAGTGTAGCCGCCTCGCTCGCTGTCTCGTGACTCCGGCCTAGACAGCTGAACTGTCTCGGCTGATTGCATTTCTCACCTATGGAGGCCGGCACCAACCTGTCCCACAAAACTGCATCTGCCTTTTCCTCAAGACTGTTTGCTTAACTACCCTGAAAGAATTAAGGACCACATTTAGCGGCTTAAGGCAGGCTGCAGCAACTTTACTCGCTCTGGGGCATTACCCTCTGTATTTTTACTCTAAATGCTTTCCATCTGTTGGAACCCGGTTTCTGCCTCTCTCTCTCTCCTTTGCTTTTACTATCCTACTGTTATTTTCGCTTACAGGACCTGGGTGGTATCACGTCTTTGGTAATGTGGACTGCTCTCTTGTTAGGGAGTTGACCTGAATGTTGAAGTCAAATAATATCCATTGTAAAGGGCAAAGAAATAGGGTAGTAAAGGTGGGTGGTGGTAGAGTTTCTGAATCATTACTAGTCTTTTATCAAGGAAGTATGATGAAAGATCTTCAGAGCTGGAGCGGAACAGAGAGGGTGAAGAAAGAAGAGGTGTGTAATAGGAATTTGGGAAGGTCTAATAAACATCACTATTTTAACACATTCACACACAGCTAACCAAAGGCCAACTCCTCCGTTTGTGCTTTGATTCACATCCTTCTCACATCCTTCTTGTTCTAAGACTTTGAGTCTGTAAAATTTTCTCTTCTGCATTGCTTTCTCCCCCTTTATTGGGGTTTTTAACATTATACCAAGTCCACATGATATTCTCAAAAGAAATCCTCCCTTAATGTACACAGACCACTACCTGCTGTCGTTTTTATATCCCCTTAAGAAAATTCTTAGTTGACTCTTCTTAACCATCCTCCCCAAGCCCTATTTTCCTTGTTTTTTTCCCCCACTTCAGTATGGGGCACCCACCATTCACTTTACTTGAAGTCATCCAAGTAACCACGGTTATCAAGCCTATCAACCCCACTGTTACCAAGCCTATCAGCAGTGTCTGCCAACTCTTACTTCCAAGACCTACTCCAAATTTCTTCTCTGCTTTCTCTGCCCCTGCTCTTCAAGTTTTGCTTGAACTGATGGAAGAAACCTCTGAACATTTTTCTCTGCTTTCCCCCTTCTTCCTCTAACAATAAGCAGGCCAGAGTGACCTAAAAATGAAGTCACATCACTTTCCAGTTTAAAATTTGGACTTCCCATTAGTTAAAATTCCAATATTTAAGTCATGGCTTATAAATCTATACCTTGCCGAACCTCTCTCCAACCTCATCACCCTCCCACCTTCTCTGTGTACTTTAGCCATACTTTTCCTTCTTTTTCTGAAACACATTAAATTCATTCTCACTTGGCAGCTTTGTGCTCAGTAGTTCCTCTGTGTGGAATACTTTCCCTTCTACTTAATTGTAACCACTGTTGACAGTCCTTCCTGGACCATTACACTGCAGTCACTCCTGACACACCAAGGTATTGATCACAACTTGATGTTTTGCATCAGCCCCTGACTAACCAGAATGTAACCTTCAGAAGAGCAGGGAGTTTTCACTGCTGTTACTCTACCACCTAACGCCTGGTTCAAAAAAGGGATTCCAGTGATTAATTTAACTTGACAAACAAGGTCATGTATTCATCAACAAACATTTCATACCCCAAGGGAGATATTTATATCCAATCCTATTAGCTTAAAGAGGGCTACTTTCTCTTTATACAAAATGGCAGTAGTGGGGGCACCTGTTTGGCTCAGTCAGGTAAGTGTCATGACTCTTGATTTCAGTTCAGGTCATGACCTCACACTTTGAGTTCATGACCTCACACTGGAGCCTGCTTGGGATTCTTTCTCTCCCTCTCTCTTTCTCTGCCCCTTCCCTGTTTTCTCTCAAAGTAAATAAATACACCAGGAAAAAAAAAATGGAAACAGTAAAGAAATTTCCAGGTCATACTTTTGTTAGACATAACAAGACCTTGTCCCTTTTATTAAGGACTTTCTTAGGGCATTCACAAGTTGCATCTCCTAACTTATAACAAGTTTGAACACATTATTCTTTTAGCTCTTTAATTATACCTTATCATGTCATGCCATTTTAGGCATATCACACAGGTTTTTAATGCAAGCATAAGAAAATGTTTTGGTTGGGGTCCTTCAATATATCAAGGCATAAGAAATGTCCTTGGGCTCTCTGGATCTCTGAAGACATAGCTCATATAGCTAGTGTCTGATGATTAAACTTTTCCTACACGTACATGTTCCAGCACAACTGGATCAATAGATCCAAGCAAGCCTACAAAGAGAACAGATGTTAACTGTCAACAGTTATATTTTCTAAAATATTTGTGTGATTTGATTAGTATCTGACTCCTTCCAGCAGATGGTAAATTCTGAGGACACAAGTGACCTTTCATGTTGTTCATGCTTTTATCTTAGTTGTCCCTCAAATATTTCTTCAATTAACCATTCAGCTTCTATTCATCCTTGCCCTTAAGTAGTTTAGGGTAAGTGAGGAAAGCCATCTGGGAATAAATTAAAAAGTCTGACTGAAGAAATAGGCCTCACAGCCCTAATATGGACCAACTGGTTACTCAGTAAATGCTGGTATCTGGAACAACTTCTAAAAACAAGGTATCCTTCATATTCTTAGCTTAAAACAAGAACTAAGTGACAGAACCTAGACTGGGCTTGAACAAGGGGCTAGGACCTTGTTTCTGCCATCACTTACTCCATCCTCTCCCCTAGCTGCTGTACCAATTGTTTGTCCACATGGTGACAAAACAGAGGAAGAAGGTTGCTGGGGAAGGCTAAGGGTTCTGCCAGAGAGGCTGTCGGCATATGGGCGATCTCCCAGGCAATCAGAACCACCATGTCTGTCCTGGAGGGCAGAAAAGACAGAAAACCTCAGAGTCTTTGTATTTATGTAGTAAACAGAACTCAAGGCCAAGGTTCCTAGTTATTTTTCCACCGCCATCAGCCTTTGTGGTTGTAGCAATTAAGGGAATATTTGCAGAGTTTCTATGTGCCAAACAATGCTTAGTGCTTTACATATGCTCCTTCTTATATTAAGAACTCTGAAGTTCCTTGCTTCAGATTCTCAGTCGCTCTGCCCCTCCCCTGCTCATGCTCATACGTGAGCAATATAAATATTAAAAAAAAAAGAAAAAACAAAAAAAAGGAGCACCTGGGTGGCTCCGTTGGTTAAGTGTCCACTTCAGCTCAGGTCATGATCTCACTGGTTATGAGTTTGAGCCCCATGTGGGCTGACAGCTCAGATCCCAGAGGCTGCTTCAGATTCTTTGTCTCCCTCTCTCTGCCCCACCCCCACTCATATTCTGCTTCTCTCAAGTATATAAACATTGAAAAAAGGTGGGGGGGGGGTTGTGCCTGGGTGACTCGGTTAAGCGTCTGACTTCAGCTCAGGTCATGATCTCATGGTTTGTGGGTTTGAGCCCTGCGTCAGGCTCTGTGTTGACAGCCTGGAGCCTGCTTCAGATTCTGTGTACCCCCCACCCCCCCGCCCACCCACCCTCTCCCTGCCCCTCACATGCTCATGCTCTGTCTCTGTCTTTATACAACTTCCCTTCTCTATACAACTTCCTTCCCAATACTAGAATATACCACTCAGGAAATATCTCATCTGACTCAGCCTATACATCCCAGGGGTACTGACATAGTATTTACAAGGCCATAAGATCTTACCAAGCTGAATTATCACTATTGGACTCCTTAAGAGAAGACTCCAGGGATACCAGCTGCTCCCCATGACTCAGCAGGGCATAGAGCAAAGAAATTCCAAACTGCAAGTGATAGAATATCCAAGGTAAGAGGAGTTCACCATAGGCAAGCAGTGCTTTCCTGGCTCTGCCACGTTCCCAATTAAAAGGGAAGGTTCACGTGTAAAAATAGAGTACAACACTTGTAAAATGGTCAGGTTTTACAATGGCTGGCCAAAGAACTCTCAGACCTTTAGAAGGAAATCACTGCTTTCAAGTTTCCAGAAGATCCTTGTGGAGAGTTGATTAAATGCACACTTGTGGGTTCTACTCTCAGGAGTCAGAGTCTATACATCTAGACCCAGGAATCTGATGCAGGTAGTTTGTGGACCCCACTGAATGAAGTATTACTTTAGGCAAAGATCTTCAGAGAGGGGTTCACAAGATATACCATTGGGGTAATTAGAAGGTATCAGAACTTTCACATCTAGAGTCTTCACTTAAGTTTTTCTATCTTTCTATTTACATAATAAAGGTATGTACTTAGTATAGTTTTACATGTGTAGGACTTATAGACAAGCACATGGGGGACATGATTGAGAGCTTTTTACTAAAAGAGATAATCAAGTTTGGTGACGGGGCACCTGGGTGTCTCAGTCGGTTAAGCATCCGACTTCAGCTCAGGTCATGATCTCACAGTTCGTGGGTTCGAGCCCTGCGTCGGGCCCTGTGCTGAAAGCTCAGAGCCTGGAGCCTGCTTCGGATTCTGTGTCTCCCTCTCTCTCTGCCCCTCCCCCTGCTTATGCTCTGTCTCACTCTCAAAAATGAATAAATGTAAAAAAAAAATTAAAGACAAAAACAAAAAAAGTTTGGTGACCTCTGCTCTAGAGGTCCACCTCAGCACCATCAGGAAGCTTGTTAGAAAAACAAATACATGGGCCACACTCCAAGTCTACTAAATGAGACTCTCTAGGGGTGAGACCAAGGAACCGGTGTTCTGCGAGTTTTCCAGGTGATCCTAGTGCTTACTAGATATGGAGGAGCACTGCAGCGAAGATGCAAAGTTAGCACTCCCTTGCTTATTCCTGGCCTGTGATAGCACCTGAAAGCCATCTGTGGCAAGAGAAAAGCCTCCACCCTGTGTTACCTGGTTCTGAAGGATCACAGTGACTGGTCGCTCTGAGGAGCCAGGCGGAAACAGCATTAGCCCCTGAAGTCCTTGGAGGAGTTCATGGAAGGTCAAGTAACTGATACATTTGCCCAGAGGTTTGAATAACATTTGTAGGGCCTGCAAGAAGGTAAGTGCCTCTCTCAGATTTCACTACAACTTCACCTCCTCCTACTTTTCCTCTACCCCCTTTTCTTGCTGACCTGCTTTTGGCACTTTCCTGGTCAGGTTACTTCCCCAGCCTATCATTATTCATGTCTCTCCAACCTGAATACTGGTCCTTCAATACCCACTTATTTAGGATGCCTTCCCTAAGAAAGTTGGACATGGGGCTCGCACTTCTCAGGGAGTCCTTATCTTCTCAAACCTCCACAGCACACTCACACCTGTGCCAACACATGCCTGTATTTTGTTTATTGTACCTAAAGTTCATCAGTTGTTCCTATAGTAGTTTGTTCTGGAACTCACCCACCTGAGGGTGTCAGGTTGACCTCCCCCTGCCCAGCACTTTCTCCAGCATCTCTGGGGGTGGGGGACAGAGGATGAAGTGGAAGGATCCCTCACCCATCCACAAAAGTATCCTCTGCTCAGTGCCACAATACCTGATCGGCAACATCCCTTCTGACTAGGAGGGGCAAATGGTGGGTGATAGCTAGAAGAATGCTAACAGCTTGATCCTGGGGCAGGAAAGGGAGCAGCCTTGCCACCAGAGCTTTCCCCTTCCTCACGGAGAGCACCTGCAGGAAGCCATCTGCTGCCTCCCTACATGTGAGAAAGGAGAACATTTTCAGGGCTCTGTATAGAGGGCTCTGGCTACATGCCAGAAACGAGGGGCATGCTCATCTTGCCCTTCCTGGGCTGGAGGTGTGACCCTCCCACACTCACTCCAGTTTATTCTGCTCCTGGGTCTTTAAGGCCTGGAAGAGCTTCTCAACCTGGTTGCTCTGCTGTTCGGAGTAGCAGGGCTGTTGAGGCCCATCCTTCTGGCCCTGTTCTAGCTCTAGTAACTGAATGAACATCTGGCAATTTGAGGGTGGGAAAAGAGGAAGAGGTCAATATGAGCAATATTCCATTCTCAAGGGTCAATTAGTAACTCATCCCTAAGGACTTGATAGCTCACTTTCTCAATCCGGGACAACACCTGAAGCCTCTGACTGCTTGCAGCTCCCATCTCCTAGGAGAGAGTCCCAGGCCATCAGCCACACCTCCATAGCAGCAGCCCAGGCCCCAAGCGAGCTACAAATTGAGCCAGAAAGGCTAACACAAAGTCTGACCACACTTCTTTATCACTCTTAGGTCACAATCTGATCTCAAGCATGACAATGCCCCAGTCCTTTCTCCAAAACAGGGGAGACAAAAAGGGTTCTGGAGAGTTAACACTTCTACCTGCTCTTGAGATCCATGGGGTACAGCATCAATAGCTCGACGAGGGCTAAAACATGTTGATACAGCTACCTGGCCCAGGGAACCCTCGATTCGAACCACTGCACAAAAAGGAGTCAAAAAAACACATTCCCTTCCCCTTTCCACCCTCTGTTCATCCAGATGTCTATCCCAACCCACCATGTCAGCCCTGGTCCCACCTGACTCATAAGCCTCCGCCTTCTGAATGTAAGGTGTTACCAGCTTGAGGGATTCAACCTTGGTCCTTCGCCCAAGTAGTTCTTCCTCTGTCTGCTTCTTCTCTAGTTTCTGATAATATTCCTGAGAGTCCATGGAATAGAAAAATGTGTCCTCATCTCAACTTAGAATTAAGGTTCTTAAATGCAACCTCTTAATACATCCTTTCCTACAGCATTCATTTCAGAAATGATCCTGGCACTTTAGGCCTTTCTGCCGACATCTTGAGTTGGGCATCGTGCCATCTGTATTGGGGTCTCCGTACTAAGGACTTGAGGAGCTAGATACCACCACCAGATCTGATGAAAAGGCAGAGAGCAAGGTGGAAATCCGGGAAGCAAACCTGTCCCAACATCTGCAACCTTCTTTCATTCCTTATTCCCAGTATACACATTGCACACATCTTCCGCCCCCAACCCGTTTAGTTTTGTGATTGTACCTGTGCTTTCCCAAATTACAGTTATCTGATGGCATGAAGAACCATGAGGAGCTTGCAGTACAGAGATGGCACTATTGTCAACTGGCCAGTAGCCAATAGCACTCTAGGCCAGTTTTATGCTTCTGAGGAATGGCCCAGCAGCTCTAGTATCTTCTCAAAGAAATCTGTAAAATCCCAAGCTAAATAAAGCCACTGACTGTGAGTCAAACAAGGATTTAAATAAAGTTCTTTCACTTAGAAGCAGTGCCAAAAAGTCAAGAGTATAAAAATATTTTGCTTTCAGTGATCTGGGCAGAAAGAAGAGTTTTTGAAGCATGGTGGAAAGGAAGAAAAATTAGTCTAAATAGGAAGGGGTTAAGGGTCGGAAACTTGGTAGGGGGCTTATAGAAGTTGACAAGAAAGTGGAACACAGCTTAGACAACATCCAAAATCAGTAGGTAAGACCTGCCTCATAAATAAAAGGGAGATAGGTAACAGAGGGTAAGGAGTGAAAATTTCTGCTGGCATTTATTCAGTTCAACAAATTGAATCCCACTATTTAGGAGATTCATGTATCATATCTAAAAAAGCACAAAGTAGGTGAAGGTTTATAACAAGACATTTCTAAGATCCACAAAAGTGTACAAAGGCAGAAAAGTTCTTATTTCAAGGCTGAGTAGGGGAAATTCTTGGCAAAGGATGAAGACAAAATGTCAACGTTTGGGGAATTGTAAATAATCCCATTTGTCTGAAGTGTAGGAGAATAGAGGATAACGATCTTGGGATGTCAGCTTTAGAAATATGGCCCCTATCCTGTAGGGATGGTCTCTCCCACCTGACTGGACATGGCCTCTAAAAGCTGGAAAAATGACCCAAGAGGGCTGATGGAGTCCAGGTCCATTTGACGCCAAAGTCAGAGGCAGAGAAGAGCACCTGGGGCTCACCTGGTAGTAATAGTCATCCAGGCAGGGGTTCTCACTCTGCAGCTGAACCATCTGTACTTTTATCACCCAGTCTTTCTCTTTTCGGGTCATGAGGTTAACATAAGGGTCTGGCTGCTGAGACCAAGGCTTCTTGGCTGGGGGACTTTAAGCCAGAAGGAACATTCCTTTAGACCTTCCCACCCCCGCACAGTGAATGTCCCAAGGAGAGTTAAGCAGGGAGTGGAGCCATCTGGGCAGGATGGAACAGAGTGCATAGGTGGGCAACACTGGGAGAGTGTTATTTGTGTAGGGGCTTTGGAGAGATGCCCAATCACATAGGAATACTCAGCATGCATACGAACTGCCCTCAACCCCGCTGCCCATCCAGGCTTTACCTTGGTGTTCGACTATGTTGCTGCAGCTGCAAGATCCGTTGGTGCTGAGGGTGGAGCTGGGTCAGATGACTAGGAAGACTTAGAAAGAAACTTGGTCTGGGTGAAAGAAAGCACTCGGCTCCCTGCCCTCCCATTCAATTAGCTTCTGGTAACCTCAGTTGGACATCTAAAGCAACTCCATCTGTTCATGTGCCTCCCCCAAAGTCAGCCACACAAAACACCACAACCCTAGCTCAGCAGGGCTCACTTTCCCCTCCAAGATACATTTTCCTGCAATTTGGCTGCGGGAAATCTTGACAAAAGAGAAAACGACTTGGCCTGGTTGTTGGGAGTTCTGTCCTAACTTGAGTTCTGCCATGCCAGCTAACCTCAAGTAAGTTTTTAGTCCTTCTGGGCCTCTATTTCCTCATCTGTGAGGGGAAAATGACTGGACCCTACCACACACTTCTCTTACTAAGTTTCTGTAGGTGTTTTTCTGTGGCAGTTGGTGGAGTGGCTCCACCCCTCCTCAAACCACTACTTTCTGAACCCTCTGGAGAAGAGTTCAGCCTGTGGGAGACACTGGGATGCCCAGCTCACTGAGCCAGTACCTGAAACTAGGGGGCCATGAGGTTGGTGGGCTGCAGAAGAGAGTTGGGTCTGGTAGGAGAAGTCGAGGTCCAAAGTGTCGTGCTGGAGAGCTGGCACTGGAAAATGTAGTCCGGAAAGGAACAGGAGAGAGGTAGTCCAGCGTCTGAGAGAGCAATTTGGAGGTCTGGGAAAAGGGCATCTTCAGCAACAAATGCTGCTCTTGCTGCCACATGCCTTTCCCACCTTTATATTGTCACCTGCCTTTTCTCCCATAAGAACCTCACCCAACAGAGTTGGCCACCTCCTAGGGAGCAGCTCCTTAGTCCCTGATAGTGTGGAGGCATGCACTTTCCCTGTCTGGTGAGTCATCACCGGTCTCGGTCTCTCCTCTCTGTGATGGTCTTCCCTCAGACTCTTGTACCTTCAGCTACTGGGGCAATGCTTCTTTGCCTCTTTTTGGACTCCTCCTCCCAAGAGCTGCAATTGTCTTCTTATTCTCCCTGTAGGCTTTCCTGCAATTCCTCTACCCCATGCCATGTTCTCATTACACAGTTAACCTAAGGGCAGGTGCTCTTTCCAGCCCTAAGCTCAATGCTGCTCATCTGCTGAAACATTTTTTCACTTGGATGGCCAGTTGTCCCCTGACCACCTCTACCATTTAACAACCTTCCCTAGACTATAGGTATCTCCTGCCTCCCATACCTGCACCTCACTTGGGGTGCTCCATTTCCAGAGCAAGGTCAAGAACAGACTAAGGTACACTCCACATGCTCCTTCTCAACACACCATTACTTTCTCACAGGATGGATAATGAAGTGACTCACCTGCCACAGAAAGTGCAAGGAAGCAGGTGACATCCCCAACACACCAGAGGCCTTGATTCCAGGGGAGTTGAGAAGACCTCTCTAGAATGGGAGGAAGACTGAGGCTTGAAAGAGCCATGTGGTCATCAGCATCCACTGGGTTTGGGGTGCGGGAAGGCCAACCACTTCCAATATGCAAGACAGATGGAAGCCTGGCCCTCCGTTGTAATCAAAATCAACTGGATCAGGACCTCTCTGCTTCCTTTGAGGGGAGGCAAGACTGGTATCTCAGAAGTGAGTTGAGGGAGAATCTGAGTGATTTCATTTCTGTTTGCGAACCCTGGTCTCTCTCCACTGGTTGTGGGAATCCAGGGGAATAAATACCAGGAATGAACTGCTGAGACATGGGGCCTAGGGTCAAAGAAAACTCACCTTCAGCACCAGGAGCTGGACGAGCACCTATGGGCTATGCACAACCCTTCTAGGACCTGGTTTTTAAGGTGAAGACAGCATCAGAAACTAAGTGGGAAATAGGAAGGAGGAAGGAGAGTGTCTCTACTCAGGTTCAAGCCTAAAATAGAAAGTATTAACCCAGAACTTATCTTAGAAAGGTGTGGAGGTCATGTAGTCATGGCCAAATGATTAAAGCGAGGGACTAGAAAGGAGTGAAGAGAAGGATATTTAGCATCAGTCTGTAAGCCGCAGATGGTTCAGGACAACAGTTACCCCACCCCCTCCTGTCCTGGTACCTGGGTGTTGTGGACAGCATTGAGGACAGCTGGATCCCCGAGATCACTCTCTTCCTCATCCTCCTCTTCCTCCTCCTCCGGGTCTGGGGTTAGATCTGGATCCAAATCCATCTCCTCCTCCTCCTCCTCGTCTTCCATTTGGGAGGCAGATACTGGCTCCTCCTCAGGAGCCAAGGAGCCACAGCACTTGCTCAGGCCTCGGTTTAAGTGGGGGCCTGAGGAGGGAGTAGATGGGGACTCAGGCGTGAAGAGTCTTTTCTAGAGAGGCTGATTCTCAGTAGCACCTCTGTTTACAAGTCACCTCCAGCACCCTCTTCAAACAATGTCTCCCCCTCGTTACCTGCCCCTAACCACTCCCCTAGCACAAATGGAACCTGACAGGTGTCAACCACTTTTGCTTTCCATATCTCTCCAATTGCTTAAGTACTACCCCAGGTTTCTCTACTT
The DNA here is from genome assembly GCF_022079265.1 of Lynx rufus. Lineage (NCBI taxonomy): Eukaryota > Metazoa > Chordata > Mammalia > Carnivora > Felidae > Lynx > Lynx rufus. The sequence continues at coordinate 30,299,269 of NW_025814827.1, read as the reverse complement.
GCTCTCCCCCACATAACAGCCCTGAGTGCCTCCTTAACCAATCAAGTTCCAGCTACCAGGACCCACTGCAATTTAAGCCTACTATGCACCAGATACCTTACATGTATGTGTCCTTTTAATGCTGAGCAGTCCTGCAAGGCTGTTATTGATAATTTCACAATGGAGCAGAGGAAAATAGGGCCCAGAAAAGTGACCTCAGTCACCAGTGTGATGTAGCTAGCAAGTCAAAGAGTTTGGAAGTCACTGCCAGTAATTCTGGACACCCAGGCCCATATCCATCCACTGAACCAGACCATCAAGTCTCTGTACCCCAAGCCTTTTCATCCAGATATCACAGCCTAATTGTCAATACCTTCAGGACATGTCATCTTGGCAGGCTTGCAGACTTCCGCCATGGCTGTTTCCTCTGGTAAGATAACACCATCCGCCTCTGGAAGGTAAACCTGAGACAGGGAAGAAACCCAGAGACACCCTCCTTCTCAGTAAGGATGTCATGGCATCCATCCTCAAAGAGCCATGTTCTCCCCCTAGCAAGGTTGTCAGAGGAGTATTGGCCCAGCATCTTGAAGCAGGACCCTGGGCTTATCAGACTGTTTTAAAGCCCCATGCTGTGCCCTCACCAGTCCAGCTGCAGGGAGCAAAGGGTCAGAAATGAGGGACAGAGTTTGGAATTGGAGAAGCACTTCCACACAAATACACACTTGGCCTGGAGGCCTCACAGCTGCCTTGTTGTTGACACCCACCACTGGACTGTTGCTGTTCTTTCCACTTAGTTTAGCCATGGCAGCCTGGGCCTGGCTTGTTTGCTGCCCTGGCTTTAAGAGTCCCAGCCCCTCCTTTGCTGCCCCCTTAAAGGGCCAGCATCCCCCCAACCACTGCACCTTGATAGAAGTATGAGAATATAATCTAATAATAGAGAAAACTCTTGAAATGGCAAGAGACATAAATTCCATTTTTAACCACCAAGTTTGTGAGTACAGATTATGGGGATTGATATTTGGGAGTAGGTATTTGTTAAAAGGATTCCTGTTTTCCACACCCTTCATAGGAGCGTTTTGAGGTTATGTTCCCTTCAGTCCCTAGGTTTTGATTCATCAAAATTGGATTGGAAAGCCCTGGGGGGATCCTGAGGAGATTTGCCAGGAACCAAGATCTCAACCCTTGGGCAGTGCACTTGTAGATCCTAACAGTGCACCTGATAATGCTTGCCTTTCACTGGGTGTTGTGAGTTAAAATCTGCCACCTAGCTCTAACTGATGAGGGACCCCTGTGAATTTAGAAGCCAGATCTTCAAGGTTAAAACCCATTTGCATGAGTTACCCAGACAATCTTGTATCTTCTTGGCTACTCCAGTGGAAAACAGGTTCAAAAGCTCAGGAGTAATAAGAAAACAAGACAGCAACAAAAATGAGCACATCAGTACAGCTGGTAGGCAAAAACCTAAGACCCACCTGAGCCTCATCTAACACCTGAGTGAGCCGGGTTCTGTGCCCATGTCCTGTATTTATTATGTTTTCTAAATTTTAGTTACTTAACATACAGTGCAATATTGATTTCAGGAGTAGAATTCAGTGATTCATCACTTACATACAACACCCAGTGCTCATCACAACAAGTACCCTCCTTAATACCCCTCATGCATCTAACCCATCCCCCACCCACCTCGTTCCATCAACCCTCGGTTTGTTCTCTATTATTGAGAGTCTCTTGTTGTTTCCCTTTCTCCTCTCCCCCTCACTCTGTTCATTTGTTTTGTTACTTAAGTTCCACATATGAGTGAAATCACATATTATTTTTCTCTCTCTGATTGACATTTCGCTTAGCATAATGCATTCTAGCTCCATTGACACCATTGCAAATGGCAAGATTTCATTCTTTTTGATGGCTGAGTAATATTCCATTGTGTGTGTGTGTGTGTGTGTGTGTGTGTGTGTGTGTGTGTGTATACACCCCATTTTATTTATCCATTCATACATTGATGGACATTTGGGCTCTTTCCATACTTTGGCTATTGTCAATAATGCTGCTATAAACATTGGGGTGTATGTTCCCCTTTGAAACAACACACCTATATCCATTGGATAAATACCTAGTAGTGCAATTGCTGGGTCACAGAGTAGTTCTGCTTTTAATTTTTTTAGGAACTTCATATTGTTTTCCAGAGTGGCTACACCAGTTTGCATTCTCACCAGCAGTGCAAAAGAGATCCTCTTTCTCTGCATCCTCGCCAAAATCTGTTGTTGCCTGACTTGTTAGCCATTCTGACAGGTGTGAGTTGGTATCTCATTGTGGTTTTGATTTGTATTTCCCAGATGATGAGTGATGTTGAGCATCTTTTCTTTTTTTTTTCTTTTTTTAGTTTTTTTTTATATATATGAAATTTATTGACAAATTGGTTTCCATACAACACCCAGTGCTCATCCCAAAAGGTGCCCTCCTCAATACCCATCACCCACCCTCCCCTCCTTCCCACCCCCCATCAACCCTCAGTTTGTTCTCAGTTTTTAACAGTCTCTTATGCTTTGGCTCTCTCCCACTCTAACGTCTTTTTTTTTTTTCCTTCCCCTCCCCCATGGGTTCCTGTTAAGTTTCTCAGGATCCACATAAGAGTGAAACCATATGGTATCTGTCTTTCTCTGTATGGCTTATTTCACTTAGCATTACACTCTCCAGTTCCATCCACGTTGCTACAAAAGGCCATATTTCATTTTTTCTCATTGCCACATAGTATTCCATTGTGTATATATACCACAATTTCTTTATCCATTCATCAGTTGATGGACATTTAGGCTCTTTCCATAATTTGGCTATTGTTGAGAGTGCTTTGAGCATCTTTTCATGTGTCTGTCAGCCATCTGGATGTCTCCTTTGGAGAAGTGTCTATTCATGTCTTCTGCCCATTTCTTTAAAAAAATTTGTTTTAATGTTTATTTTTGAGAGAGACAAAGCCTGAGTGGGGGAGGGGCAGAGAGAGAGAGGGAGACACAGAATCTGAAACAGGCTCTAGGCTCTGAACTGTCAGCACAGAGCCCAATTCAGGACTTGAACTCAGGAACAGCGAGATCATGACCTAGGCTGAAGTTGGATGCTTAACCAACTGAGACACCCGGGCATCCCTCTTCTGCCCATTTCCTAACTGGGTTATTTGTTTTTTGGATGCTGAGCTTGATGTTCTTTATAGATTTTGGATACTAACCGTTTATCTGATATGTCGTTTGCAAGTATCTTCTCCCATTCTGTCGGTTGCCTTTTAGTTTTGCTGATTGTTTCCTTTGCTGTTTAGAAGCCTTTTATTTTGATGATGTCCCAATAGTTCATTTTGCTTTTGTGTCCTTTGCCTCTGGAGATGTGTTAAGAAGTTGTTGCAGCCAAGGGCAAAGAGGTTTTTGCCTGCTTTCTCCTCGAGGATTTTGATGGCTTCCTGTCTTACATTTAGGTCTTTCATCCATTTTGAATTTATTTCTGTGTATGGTGTAAGAAAGTGGTCCAGTTTCATTCTTCTGCAAGTTGCTGTACAGTTTTCCCGGCACCACTGCTAAAGAGACTGTCTTTTTTCCACTGGAAACTCTTTCCTTATTTGTCAAAGATTAGTTGGCCATATGTTTGTGGGTCTATTTCTGGGTCCTCTATTCTGTTCCATTGATCTATGTGTCTGTTTTTGTGTCATTACTGTACTGTGTTGATGATAACAGTTTTGTAATACAGCTTGAAGTCTGGAATTGTGATGCCTCCAGCTTTGGTTTTCTTTTTCAGGATTTCTTTGGCTATTCAGGTCTTTTGCGATTCCATGCAAATTTTAGGATTGTTTGTTCTAGCTCTGTGAAAAATGCTGGTGGTATTTTTTAAAGTTTATTTATTTATTTTGAGAGAGAGAGAGCACGAGCAGGGGAGAGACAGAGAGAGGGAGAATCCTAAGCAGGCTCCGCACTGTCAGTGTAGAGCCTCATGTGGGGCTTATAGTCATGAACCATGATATCATGACCTGAGGTGTAATTAAGAGTTGGACCCTTAACTGACTGAGCCACCCAGGCATCCCAATGCTCGTGGTATTTTGATAGGGATTGCATTAACTGTGTAGATTGCTTTGGGTGGTACAGACATTTTAACAGTGTTTGGTCTTCCAATCCATGAGCATGGAATGCTTTTCCATTTCTTTGTATCCTCTTCAATTTCTTTCTAAGGGTTCTACAGTTTTCAGAGTAGAGATCTTTTACCTCTTTAGTTAGGTTTATTCGTAGGTATCTTATTGTTTTTGGTGCAATTGCAAATGGGATTGATTGCTTGATTTCTTTTTCTGCTGCTTCATTATTGGTATATAGAAATGCAACAGATTTCTGCACATTAATTTTATATCCTGGAACTTTGCTGAATTCATATATCCACAGCCTGTGTTTAAATTAACTGCATGTGACTTTGTAGAATTTCTGAATAAAAATGAAAATGAAACTAACTTCTCTACATCAAAACCGCTAGATAAGTCCTGTTATCATGGTTTATAGGACCGTGATTCTTGGCTCCTCTAAAGAAAAATTTTGTTGCAGAAGTTTTGCTGTATGTCAGAATGATAAAAGTGGGGGGGGGGATTAAGTAGCTTAATTAAGTTTAAGTTACTGAAACTTTTCAAATATCCAAATTGGGATCAGGCCTTTTGGTAATGTCATTCAGCTGTTTCTGTCAAGAATTTCCTAATAGCTCTCTTTGGTATTAAAAATAAAAGGGCCAGTGGTGAATGTCAGTGTTCCAGAAGTGATTTATTAGGTTGTTGTAGAGAGCAGGTCTTATGAAGAGCCACCTGCTGCATGCATAGTGTAAAAATAACAGGATGTGTTCATTTCTAGAAATAAAAATCCCTTTCTTGTTTTTGTTTCTCATTTTAACTGCCACTTATCTCTCTCCTACCGATGAACCAAATTTCTGCATTTCCTCAACTCACATCATTCCTTCAACCATTGCTCTCTGGCTTTTGACTCCATCATAATGAGGGCACCAAGGGACAGATGAACAATTCCACAAGCTTCCCAACCCTTCCTATGGCCAGTTGACAGTTTTTCAATCCTGTGTTAGTACTGTGCAAACACACTATCAAGACAAATCCCATACCCTCACTTCTACCCAGTCACCACCCCTAAACACTACTTGAATGACACAAAATCTGGAACTACCATTGCCCATCGCCCCTCAGAAACTATCCACAGTTACCAATGATTTCTTAACTCTAAGTGCAAATGACGGGTTTCAGCTCTTACCTTAGCTCAAGTCTTGACAGCATTTGACACTATTGACCATGCCCTCCTTATATCTCTATTCTCCCACAGCTTCCTAACACTTTAGTCTCCTGGTTCTTCTTGTATGCCTTGCGTTATCTTTCCTTTCTGCTGCTTGTATGCCTTTTTCCTGCTCTCCTCATCACCATCCAAATATCCTCTTCTTCATGCCTCTCCTCTTTCCCTTCTATGTCACATATTCTCAATTTGACAGTTGCCTGAAACTGTGTAGGTTTGTGTGATTTTTAACATGTACGTTTTTCTAGACAGACAGTCCAGAGCTTTCCTCAAGAATACCCCCAGGCCCTGAATTGAGTCCTCTGCAACTTGGTATTCCTGGGCAATCTCATCCACTCATGTCTTCCTACCCACTACATGCTAGTGACTTCCAAATCCTTTCATCAGATCTGACACTTTCCAATTAAGCATCTCAGTGATTTTTATCTTCTGTCCATTACAGAAGGCATAAGATCCTTAAAATCTGCCTCTCCAGCCTCCAGTCTTCAAGTTCTCTGCCTTCTAGTTTGGGTTTCAGAAATTATAAGCTATATTTGGCTGTGTGGGGAGAGTGGAATTCTGATGGAGCCCTCTCTCATAATCAGTGTACACCAGGATCTCTCTCCCTGGCCTGGGGGTCTCTCTCCTTTTGTCTGGGAGTTGTATTCAGTTGTTGATCAAAGCAGCTTCCTGTCCCAATTCTTTCTTTCTTTTCAATGATATTAAACATGTATCTTAACAGGCAATATGCTCTTCATTGTGTCACACAAGCAAAATGAATTTGCAAAGGAAGTTATTTTATTTTTTTTAATTTTTTTTTCAACGTTTATTTATTTTTGGGACAGAGAGAGACAGAGCATGAACGGGGGAGGGGCAGAGAGAGAGGGAGACACAGAATCGGAAACAGGCTCCAGGCTCTGATCCATCAGCCCAGAGCCTGACGTGGGGCTCGAACTCACGGACCGCGAGATCGTGACCTGGCTGAAGTCGGATGCTTAACCAACTGCGCCACCCAGGCGCCCCTCAAAGGAAGTTATTTTTTTTTTAATTTTTTTTTAACGTTTATTTATTTTTGAGACAGAGAGAGACACAGCATGAACGGGGGAGGGGCAGAGAGAGAGGGAAACACAGAATCGGAAGCAGGCTCCAGGCTCTGAGCCATCAGCCCAGAGCCGGACGCGGGGCTCGAACTCGCGGATGGCGAGATCATGACCTGAGCCGAAGTCAGACGCTTAACCAACTGAGCCAGCCAGGCGCCCCAAAGGAAGTTATTTTAACTGGAGGGTGATTTCAGATGTTTCATTAAATGGTCTTATTCTAATTTTCTAAATATTCAAATGGGGTTGAAAAACTTAGCTCTGGCTTCACTTCCTCCAGGAAGACTTCTCGGACATCCACCTCCCTTCCAGGCTGGATGAGATGCCCATCTTTTGTGCACTCATTGGTTCTTACACTATTTTCTCAGAGCACCTACCACGCTGAGTTGTAATTCTGTTTCTGTATTTGTCACCCCCTTTTGAGAAAAGAGCTGTGTCTTCATCTTTGTGCTTCCAGCACTTAACACAGTATCTACAACAGGATAGGTCCTCAGTCTCCTTCCCCTTGGAGACTTTGTCAGATGCGGTTTCTAGCCTGCCACCTGGGTCTGTCTATTCCAGCCCGCTTTCCACGTTGCTTCCAAGAAATGTCATTCTAAGAAAACAAACTTTATAATATCTAAGCCAAAAGTCAAAAAAGACATAAAGATTTGACTAAAAAAGTATAACTTCTATACTGAAGACATATTTATGCCAGCATAAATTCTTATAGAACAAAGATTTAAATATTAAAAAAAAAATTAAACCTCAAGAATACTCAAAGTGTGAGTTTCTTTAAAAATGTGAGGGGCGCCTGGGTGGCTCAGTCGGTTAAGCATCTGACTCCGGCTCAGGTCATGATCTCGCGGTCCATGAGTTCGAGCCCTGCGTCGGGCTCTGTGCTGACAGCTCAGAGCCTGGAGCCTGTTTCAGATTCTGTGTCTCCCCCTCTCTCTGCCCCTCCCCTGCTCATGCTCTGTCTCTCTCTGTCTCAAAAATAAATAACCATTAAAATAAAAAATTTTTTTAAAAAGTGAAGTAGAGAAGGTCCTTGTAACCATGACCTCAAATCCATAAACCATGAAAGGTGACTGGTAAATTTGTCTATGTAAAAATGTAAGGCTTCTGGGGGCGCCTGGGTGGCGCAGTCGGTTAAGCGTCCGACTTCAGCCAGGTCACGATCTCGCGGTCCATGAGTTCGAGCCCCGCGTCGGGCTCTGTGCTGATGGCTCGGAGCCTGGAGCCTGTTTCCGATTCTGTGTCTCCCTCTCTCTCTGACCCTCCCCCGTTCATGCTCTGTCTCTCTCTGTCCCAAAAATAAATAAATGTTGAAAAAAAAATTAAAAAAAAAATGTAAGGCTTCTGAATGGCAAACAAAATAAATTTATTTTTATCCGGTAATCTTAAATTTATCTTTAAAAATTATTTATTATTTTTTTTAATGTTTATTTTTGAGGAGAGAGAGACAGAGAGAGACAGAGTGTGAGCAGGGGAGGGGCAGAGAGAAAGGGAGACACAGAATCTGAAGCAGGCTCCAGGCTCTGAGCTGTCAGCACAGAGCCCGACTTGGAGCTCAAATTCACAAACTGTGAGATCATGACCTGAGCCAAAGTTGAATGCTCAATCAACTGAGCCACCCAGGTGCCCCTGCCTTTAAAAATTATTTAAAATAACTTTTAGATGAAGTTCTTTTTATTGTGTCTGAAAATTTTGAGGGCTCAGGAAAGGAGAATTTATGCTAAGTCCAGATCCTTTTAGAAATACTTCCTTTACAACTCCTGATAATATTATCCAGTCTGCAACCATATCAAAATTAATGTAACACTGTTGATGGGTAATATAAACATAAGATTGCTATTTTCTCTCATATTTACTTTTAAAATCCTATAACTTTAGGTAAGTGCTGGATGTCTGTTAACACAGAACATCTAATCCTTATGGAGACTAAGAAATCTTGGACCATACTATTCACTTCTTCTAAAAAAATAAAAGTCCTAATTTAAATAAGAAAAGTATGACTTTGTCCTAGTCCATTTGAGCTGCTGTAACAAAATAACAGAGACTGGGTAGCTTATAAACAACAGAAAAAAATTTTTTTCACAGTTCTAGTGCTGCAAGTCCAAGATCAAGGTGCTGGCAGACACAGTGTCTGATGAGAGCCCACTTTCTTTTCTTTTCTCTGTGAGAGCTCACAGATGATGCCTTTCACTGTGTCCACAATGGTAGAAGGGAGGGGTGAGGGAGCTCATCAGAATCTCTTTTATAAATTCATGATTCCCATTCATAAGGGCTCTACCCTCATGACCGAATCATCTCCCAAAGGTTCCTCCTCCTAATACCATCACCTACCTTGGGGATAGGATTTCAATATCTGAATTTGGGGGTGGACACAAATATTCAGTCCATAGCCATGACCTTGGGGGATATAAGTTAAGTATATAAAACTACTATGTTTTTACCGGAATTTTACATTGAAATATAATATTTGATTATTAAAGTCTCAAAATGGTTATTTTTTCTCAAAACTATGCTTCCATTTACATTATAGGAGAGGTGCAGGTGCAGACAAAAAAAAAAAAAAGCTGAGACTTTGTCTTCCAAAATCTATATTCAATCCATAATCAGGTAAATCAACTTTCTGGGATTAATCTGTAATTGCCACATTTACATAGAAACTCCTGGTTAAAAGAAACTTTTCAAAACAGATTGTTTGGTGTTGCATTTAGGCCCAATGTTCATTTATTTAATTCACCTATGACATTTGGAAAAATTTTTTCAAACTTAGGAAAATGCAGGGCTTCACTGAATTATACATAAAGGCTGCAAAATATTTTTGTTACACAACTAAGTACAATTGAATAAATGCGATCAGGCAAAAGCAAAGACTTTCCTTTCACATTTAAATTATATTTGTTTGGGGTGTCTGGGTGGTTCAGTGTGTTAAGCTCACACTTCAGCTCAGGTTATGATCTCACTGCTTGTGGGTTCAAGCCCGGTTCGAGCTATGCTGACAGCTCAGAGCCTGGAGCCTACTTCAGATTCTGTGTCTCCATCTCTCTCTTCCCCTCCCCTCCTCTCAAAAATAAATAAACATTAAAAAAAATTTTTTTAATTATATTTGTTTCACACATTACTGCCTGAAAACAAGTTGGAAGAGACTATTACTCATCTTGACTATGACAATTTGTTGCATAGTTTGGCCTCTCTTTTTAATGTTAAATAGTCTGAGTTTCAAGTTCTTCTTTTCTTTCTCTTTTAATTTTTTTTAATGTTTATTTATTTTTGAGAGAGACAGAGACAGGATGCAAGTGGGTTAGGAGCAGAGAGAGAGAGGGAGACACAGAATCTGAAGCAGGCTCCAGGCTCTGAGCTGTCAGCACAGAGCCAGATGTGGGGCTCAAACTCACAAGCTGTGAGATCATGACCTGAGCCGAAGTTGGACGCTCAACCGACTGAGCCACCCAGGTGCCCCTCAAGTTCTATTTTTCTATTAATCTTTAAACAGGTGGCTTAGTGCAAAACTTGAATAGCTGACACCATTGACCACCAAATTGTTTGTGGACCAGAAATCAACTCTACCAAAGTTGCTTCCTTGTATATTTCCTTCTACTATGAGCTTCAAATGCTCTAAGCAGAATTTGGATATCACATTTGCTTAACCCTGATTTGATGATGATAATAGTTCCATTGTGCTCCAGGATCTAGATCTTCTGGTTTCAGATCCAACACATCTGTGCCTAAAATATATATCCTCTTATTCTTGGCCCTGTTCTCCAGGATTAATTCCAAAAAAGTCATCTGTTAGAAAGGGTGCTGAATATAGAGTCACCGACTTCAGTCTCCATCGTGTGTACTTCACCTGGTTTTTTTCTGTTCAAGAACTGAGGTTTTACTTCCTGTAGAGGCAAGATGAAAGTCAGTATCCTACTTTGTCTGAAACTTGTTAGTTGATTTCTAGTAAGGCCATCAGGAATATGGTCTGGTGGAAGTCGCTGTCCTGGAGGGCTGAGGCTGGCCAAAGAGCTGCCTGGCTCTTGTCACCTATGACGTGGGGCTGAAAGAGATAGACTCACTCATTCAAGATGGCTGAGAATCTCCAGGTGGCAGTGGCAACTGTCCTCAGAGCAGGGAGCAGAGTCTGAGAAAGAGAGGGATCTAGGACAGACTGTGGTTACTTCTCAAACCCTCTGCCTTTTCCCCCTCAGGGCTCTCTTCCTTCTAACATTTTATTTTGAGAAAACTTCAATCCCACACACAAAGTCCAGATGATGATAAATTATCTTCTGTGTATCCTTCACCTAGCAGTTGGTAACATTTGCCTAATAAATATTCTTTAAACAAACTCCCCTGTTCCATCAGGCAGTGTTTGTTCCCAGTGACTGGGGATTTTGGCTGACAGAATCATGAATAGGAAACTCATAGAACAAGGAACACAAATAGTAAGTAAACATGTGAAAAACCGTTCAACCTAACTGCCTTTTAAAAATACGAAGTCGGGGCACCTGCATGGCTTAGTCAATTAAGCATCCGATTTTGGCTCAGGTCATGATCTCACAGTTTGTAGGTTCGAGTCCCATATCGGGCTCTGTGCTGACTGCTTTCTCAGAGCCTGGAGCCTGTTTCAGATTCTGTGTCTCTGCTCCTCCTCCACTCATACTCTCAATCTCTCTCTCTCAAAAAATAAATAAACATTAAAAACTTTTTTAAAAAATTAGGTCAAACAAGGGGATGCAATTTTTCAATGATAATAACCTGCTTAGGGAAGGATGTGGGAAGATGAGCACTCTTTTTATTGGGCAATGGAGGGTAACCTCATACAAAGTCTCTAGAGGGCAATTTCACAGTGTATAGCATGTGTTAGAAGAGGGAAAAACTGGAAATGTCCCCAGTCCAGGGTTGGGTAAAAAAGTATGGTATATTCATATAATGAAATACAGTTAACCCTTGAACAATATGGGTTTGAACTGTGTGGGTCCAGGTATAGGTGGATTTTTTCCCCCATAAATATAGTACAGTACTGTAAATGTGTTTTCCTTATGATGTTTTTAACATTTTCTTTTCTCTTAACTTTATTGTAAGAATACAGTATATAATACATATAACATACAAAATATGTGTTAATCGTCTGTTTATAGTATTGGTAAGGCTACCAGTCAGCAAAAGGCTATTAGTGGTTAACCTTTTGAAGAATCAAAAGTTACATGCAGATTTTCAGCTGCAGACAGGGTGGGGCTGTGTCAGGGTCAATTGCACTATGAAAGCATGAAAAACCTACATAGATCTCTATTATGATAGAAATGGATATATTATCCATGATATATAGTTAAATTAAAAAAAGCTATTTGCAAAGAAATATATGCAGAATAATTACATCTTTGTAAACATGTATATCCATATGTATATCTGTATATGAATAGACAAAGTCTGGGAACAAACATCAATTCATTAGCAATAGTTATCTTTGGGTGGTAGGTTAACAGAGAATTTAAATGTTTTTCTTTATTCTTACCTATATTGTCTGAACTTTTCTTTTTATTTTTTTTTAAACATTTATTTATTTTCGGGAAAGCACAAGTGGGGGAGGGGCAGACAGAGGGGGACAGAGGATCTGAACCGGGCTCTATGCTAACAGGCTGACAGCAGCGAGCCCTGCATGAGGTTCCAACTCACAAACTGAACGGCAAGATCGTGACCTGAGCCGAAGTCGGAACCTCAATTGACTGGGCTACCCAGGCACCCCATGGCTGAACATTTCATAATGAATATGAATTTTATAAGTAGAAAAAACATGAAGCTATGTAGAAAAGCTTTTAAAATATCAAAGAAAAAAAAGCCTCACAGACAAGTTAAAAAAACAAAAACAAAAAACAGCTTCACAGCACCTGTGTCATGATCTAAGGGATAAAGTCCACATTCTTTCCTTGGCACCAAAGTCCTCTGCAGGCTCTTTAACCCCTCCAGGTGGAGTTAAACTGCTTTCTTGGATTATAATTTATTCATACACCTATAAACCAGAGTCTCTGAGCCTTTGAGGAAAGATGTTCCCCCAGTGCCAATCCAGTGTCTAGCACCTAGCAAGGTGCTCAGTAAAGGTTAGTTGAATGACTGAAGGATGGCGATGCACACTGAGACCTGATGGATAGATTGGGGCCAGGCTGAGAAAAAAGAAGGCAAAGCTTTGGGAGACCTTTGTCCTGGGGACTAGAAGGCTCTTCCTGTTCCTCTCATTTTCTGTTTAACACCGGCAACAGCAGGTAGGGCAGAAGTGGTTTGGCCCATTTGGTGTGTGGTGTCTGCGAAATAGTCCAGAAAAGTGACAGCTGGGGCTGAGCCAAGTCGGTGAGGGTGATGATGGGAAGGGGAAGAAGAGCCAAAGCTCCTGACCAATGCAAGTTTCAGTACAACTTCTACCCCATCAGCTGTTGAACTGACAATAGCCCTCCCTCAAACATGAGTATACCAAAAATGCTCTATTTGACCAGAATCTGATTAACTAACAGGTAAACTTGACTTTGAAAGGCAAATATTTTTACTGAACTAGGCTCCTGGCAACCAAGACCCAAATATCCATGATTCTGAAAAAGGGGCATAGATTGGTTTTTTCTTGCTGCTGTGACAAATTACCACTCACTTGGTGGCTTAAAACAATACAGTTTATCATCTAACAGTTCTGTAAGTCAGAAATCTAACCTGAGTTTCAGGGGGTTAACATTAAGGCAAGGCTACTTTCCTTTCTAGAGGCTCTAGAGGAGAATCTGTGTTCCCTGATAATCTCCCCATGGCAAGGTCCTTAATCATTACCACACCTGCAAAGTCCCTTATACCATTCACATTGATTAGGATGTGAACATCTGAGTGGATGGAAGAGTAGGGCGTTATTCTCCCTACCACAAGGTGTGATATGGAGAAAAGTATAAAATTGTTAGTAATAAGAAACCAGTTCTGTATATAATGACATAGAAAATAGCTATATTATTAAATGAAAATAATCAAGCCCAGTTAATATGTATAGAATGATCCAAATTTTGTGGAACCTCCCCTACTTCCTCTCACTAAACTCTGGGTGTAAGCTCAATGAACCTCCTTCCACCTGTCATGGCCTGGTTTTTTGGGGTAGATGGTGGAGCCCATCTCATCCACTCACACCCTCAGGGCATCGAGTGGCCAGATAGGCTAGTCCCACCTCAGGTTTTGATGTCATCAGTCATTGAATAAATAGATTTTTGGCTAGCTTTACAAATGGTAAACTGTCTTTTGGCAAACCATTTGTGGCAAGGTGATCTACAGTTAAAACAATAATAGTAACAAGGATAACGAAAGTAATGAAATAAAGAAAAATATCACAAACACAAACCTTTAATTTTCTGACTTCCTCCTTTGTACCTTGACTGCTTCTATGGTGTGTATGCATGTGGTGGCTCCTTCACCTTTTTATATTCTTTTTGTTTTGAATTACTGATTCTTTACTAAAAATTTCTTCCTGGTTTCTTTGCAGTTCTCTTTTAGGAGAAGAGTTTAGAAAAGTCTAAGGAACCAGAGTGTAGAGAGCATATAGTCAAATGCAGGTCCCACATAGCAGGGGACAGCCAGAAGGGACCACATACACTAACTGGCCAGAGGCAAGTATCAGCTAAGCAAGCTGGAAAGTGGGAAGCTGGGGTTTAGAAAAACTTGCCAAAAGGGAAAAAGGGCATTTGAAGGAGACTCCTGACTTTTTTAAGGGGGCTTCACGCCCAGTGCGGAGCCTGAACTCATGACCCTGAGATCAAAACCCAAGCTGAGATCAAGAGTTGGACATTTAATGAACTGAACCACCCATGTGCCCCGAGAATCTTGATTTTTAATAGTGCTGCATGGAATCTAAGGCAGGATGGAAAATCCAAGTTAGAATTCTATAGTTTTAAACCAGAAACTGAGATGCAGACCCAAGGATCTATGAGGGGAAATCACTGATGAAAAGAGACTATGCCCGTAAGTTAGTTTCTGGGTGTAATATCCCTAGGGATGGTGCCCAATTCTTGGCTCCTGAGGTTGTCCTGTTGCCCCCACACTGTTAGGGGGTTTTGACTTCTGCATTTACTTAACCCTTCTCTCCATCCAAGTTGACAACTAATGATGCCTCTAATCCCTTTTATAGTGGGTGCTGTGTTCCAAACTATAATAGTCTTTGTAGTCATTATTTTAAAATTCCTCACTTTCCAAACTGCGTACAATATATAGCCATGAAAGGATAAACACTAAACTTTAACCACGGTTTCTTAGGGGAGGAAAATGAGATGAGAGGCAGACAAGGGAACTTTCACTTTCACTCTAATTGTTTGTATTTTTCCAATGTGCATACATTCATGTGTTGGGCTTGTAATTTAAAATAAAAAGTCCCTTAAATACCGTGCTTACTACTGGGAAGAGGATTTGAGAGAAATTGGAATTTCATAGGTCTGTACTATGGGTTTTTTTTTTTAATTTTTAAAGTTTATTTTTGAGAGGGATAGAAAGACAGAGTCTGGTCAGGGGAGGGGCAGAGAGAGTGGGAAACAGAGAATCTGAAGCAGGCTCCAGGCTCTGGCTCTGAGCTGTTAGCACAAAGCCCCATGCAGAGCTAGAACTCACAAACCATGGGATCATGACCTGAGCCGAAGTGCGACACTTAACCGACTAAGCCACCCAGGTGCCCCTGCTTGATGTTTTCAATACCAAATTTGTATGGCTTTCCCAGTAAAAACAAATTGGCAATTGAGAGAGCATGGTGGTTACACACAAACCTGAGGCCGATTCCCCACCAACCAGATATCTCCACTCTCTCATCTTGAATTTTCTCATGTAGTCTCCCTCAAACAGATATCATAGTACTTACGATGTATGGATTTTGTCAGGTTTTTCCCCCCTCCTATGAATGGTGTCTGACTTGGTAACTATCAATAAGAAAAAGACCTCACTCTGTGCTCCATTTGCTTTGGGCCTGTTGCCCATTGTGTAATAGCTTTCAAATCTGAGGATTCAATCAGCCCAGACACCTTAGGAGGGTGCTAATAAATTAATCATTGTACTGATTTTAACTCCAGATTGGAATCTCCTGGTTGGCAGAGTCTGTTATCCCCTTCTGCTTTATTGTTACAGTACTTACATTTTCCACAAAGCCTGCAGTCAACTGACATTTGCTCAATTTAGTGGAATTTAACACAAAAGACTGAGTATTTCCAATTCCCCAGACAGACTAACCAGGCTGTACTTTTGAGCAGGCAACACTCTTCAGCCTCCTCATATTAAACCATTTAACAATACGCATCTTTGGGTTGGAGGACTGCCTGTTTTAATATTCTTTATAGTTTTTAGTATGTTCCAATTTTCTGTCATGTGCATATATTACTTTTGCGGGCAGAAAAAAAGTGTCAGTTAAAAAAATAATCCTACACATGTTGGTGCTGGTTCCTGTTTATCTACTTCCCCTTATCTTCTCATATGCTTTTAATCCTTGCCCTGATCTCTAAGCCAGGCAATGAATTGTTCCCATGAACCCTTTCTCAGAAAGTGATTTTCTAGTGGAAATTATGGGGCCTTTGGAATCAGATGGTCCAGTGTCTGAATTTCAGCTCAGTATGAATGTGCAAGTATCTTACCTCTCTATCTCCTTATCTGTAAATGAAAGTAACACCTCCGTTCTAGATTGTTGTGTAGTTTGGGTCAACAGCTTCACAAACTTTAATTTGTATATGGATCACCTGGTGTGTTGTTAAAACGCAGACTCTGGTTTAGTAGGTCTGGGTTGGGCCCAAGAATCTGCATTTCTTTCTTTTTTTTTAATGTTTATTTATTTTTGAGACACAGAGAGCCAGAGCGTGAATGGGGGAGGGGCAGAGGGAGAGGGAGGCACTGAATCCGAAGCAGGCTCCAGGCTCTGAGCTGTCAGCACAGAGCTCAACAAGGGGCTCGAACTCACAGACCATGAGATCATGACCTGAGCTTAACCGACTGAGCCACCCAGGTGCCCCCCAAAGTCTGCATTTCTAAGAATTCCTAGGTGTTGCTGATGCCAGTGATGTATAGACCACCCTTTCAATTACAACGGAGGGATTAATGACATAACATTTGAAAAGGCCCAGGCACAAAAGTCCTATGCTTATTCCTCTCCGCTTGAGTGGGCCTGGCTTTTCTAGCTGTTTGGATGGCCCATCTCAGAAAACTGCTGACTGAGATCCACTCACGTGCAACCCAACCTATTTGCATTTTAAGCTATTCCTATTTTCTCCCCACTTCAGTTATCATTCTTTTTCTTTCTGTTCAAGCACTCCATTCTTCTTTTGTCTAACAAAAATACAGGTGCTTTTTTTTTTTTCTAACAGCTTTATTGAGGTATAATTGACATACAATAAATTACATTTAAAGTATACAATTTAATAAATTGTAATATATGTATATATCTATGAAATCATTGTCAAATTCAAAATAAACTAATATCCATCAACCCCAAAGTTTCCTTATGTTCCTGACTCTCCCCTCTCAAACCAACCCCCCCACCCCAAACCACTCATCTACTTTCTGTTGCATAGATTAGTTTGCCCTTTCTAGAGTTTTATATAAACAGAATTGTACAGTATATACTCTTTCTTGTCTGGCTTCCTTCACTCAGCATAATTATTTCATCTATGTTGTTGTATGTACCGGTCCTTCATTCCTTGCTTATTGCTGATGGTATTCCACTCTATGGATATATTCCACAATTTGTTTATCCAGTCACCTGTTGACATTCGAATTGCTTTTAGCTTTTGGCTATTACAAATAAAGCTGCTATGAATATTTGTGTACAGGTCTTTGTATAGACAAATGCTTTTGTTTTCTCTTGGGTAGATACTTACAGTGCCTGGACAGTACATGTTTAACTTTTTTTAAAAATTGTCAAATTGTTTTTCTTTTTTTTAAAAATATTTTAATGTTTATTTATTTTTGAGAGAACAGAACAGAGCACGAATGGGGGAAAGGCAGAGATAGAAGGAGACACAGAATCTGAAGCAGGCTCCAGGCTCTGAGCTGTCAGCACAGAGCCCGATGTGGGGCTTGAACTCACGAACCATGAGATCATGACCCAAGCCGAAGTCTGACTCTAAACTGACTGAGCCCACCCAGGCACCCAAATTGTTTTCCAAAATAATTATATCATTTAACATTCCCACCATGAGGACATGAGAGTTCCAGTTCTTGCACATTCTTGAAAATATTTACTGTTTTGAATTTTTTTTAATGTTGTTTATTTTTTTTTTTAATTTTTTTTTTCAACGTTTATTTATTTTTTTGGGACAGAGAGAGACAGAGCATGAACGGGCGAGGGGCAGAGAGAGGGAGACACAGAATCGGAAACAGGCTCCAGGCTCTGAGCCATCAGCCCAGAGCCCGACGCGGGGCTCGAACTCACGGACCGAGAGATCGTGACCTGGCTGAAGTCGGACGCCCAACCGACTGCGCCACCCAGGCGCCCCTAATGTTGTTTATTTTTGAGAGAAAGTGTGAGTGGGGGAGGGGCAGAGAGAAAGAGAGGGGGTGACAGAGGATCCGAAGCAGGCTGTGTGCTGACAGCATACAGTCTAATGAGAGGCTTGAACTCACAAACCATGAGATCGTGACCTGAACCAAGGTTGGACACTTAATGAAGTGAGCTACCCAGGTGCCCCAAAATATTTACTATTTTGAATTAATATTCATTTTAAAAAATTTTTAGGAGAATCCTATAGGCAAAAAAAAAAAAAAAAGTACATCTGCTATACCCACGACTGGGAAATAACACTATTAAATTGCCATGTTTGTGATTTCTACAAGCTTACCCTCCTAGACAAACGGTCTCAATAAAACAAAACTTTATATCTCATTTTCATTCTCACTACTCAAAGCATGTCATAAATGGAAATTCAAGGAAAATACAGGAGTTCCCCAAACAGAAAACTGGAAGATATACTTTTCTGTCTTTACTGCATTTTATTTTTTTTAATTGTTATCTTTTTGTCTTTGCTGCATTTTAAAATTGCTTTTTAAATTGGTTTTCTAAGTGAATACGTCAGAATCTATCTATAATGAATTTTAAGTATAGTATTTCTCTATGATGTAGTAAACAGGGAATTTAGAGGTAAAAAATAGCCATGAGTCTTCCTATACTCTCAGGGCACTAGAAAACACTTCAACACTAACATTTCAGGCCTTAAGAGCCTTAATGAGTTAAACACACACACACACACACACACACACACACACACACACACACACACAAATGGGAGAAGCAAGAATTGGTTTACTTGTAACTTTATGCATGACAATTATTCTTGTACCACAAGAGAGTTATAGATTGAGCTGGTACGAAAACTAGGTATGTAACAACAATAATCATAGTACATTTGTTAAGCATTATAAAACACTGCGCTAGGAACTGTGTGAGGCTCTCTGTCCATCATCTCATTTCATTAGATCTGTGGAGAGTATTCTTTTTCTAGTTCAGACGTGGCTTCCACATTAGGGGTTATTAGGAGGTCTAAAAATACATAAAAGAAATCTATAACATAACATATTTGTTGGCTTTTTGGGGAATCACAACCCAACTCCCTTTAACTGAAAACCATGGTGATTTCCAAGATCTCCGTCTCTCCCGCCCCCATGGTTGAGAAAAGACTGCTGGACTGAGTTGTCATGTGATGTCAGCATCTTTTTTATGGTATGTCTGGAGTGTAAGTTTTCTTAGTGGGTCTGTCCAACATTGTTAAGCTCTTACAGTCAGTAGGTTTGACTTCTTTGGCTGGACCTATGGCCCATGCAATCCAAATTCTCACTAAAATTTCAGAGCCCTTATTTTCCAAGAGTCTAACGCATGAATGGCAATAGCATCAGGCAAGTTTGAATCCTAGTCTCAGCTTTTGTTATCCCTTATTCATAAAAATTAATGGGGTGATTCTTATTTCCTACTGTTTATTCACATATTTACCGGTTTGTTCGTTCATTCATTCATTCATTCATTCATTCATTCATTCATTCCACTTACGGAATACCTGCTATGTATCAGGCGCCATTCCAGTGTGGTAATTCCAAGGGAATGATGTACCTAAAGGGGTCTGTAAACTCTAAAGCTCTAGGCAGTTACTGCTTTGGCAGTGGTTGTTTTTCTCACAAATCAACAAAACTAAGAAAATTACCTAAACAACAGCAGGAAGATACAGGGAAAATTTTCTTGGCACAGGGCTTTACAAAAGCAAACTTTGGCCTGAAGGAATTCAGGAAGCAATATGGTCCTTGTCCATTCTGGACAGTTCTCTGAGCTGTCCTCAGGAGACCGCGAGGCTTGGGGACTGTTTTTCTTACTCAGAGAACCCGTAACCCTACATTATATTTCCCGCGCCATAGTTATTAATCGAAGTTCTTATTCTGCCCCGCACCATTCATTCTTTGTCCACGCTCTTAATCTTTCTGGGCTTCAGTTTTCTTGAATGAAAACCACATGTCCTCAGGTCCTGCTAGGGACATGGTAAGCAAGTCACTCTGAGACTGGCTGGTTCTCAGAGAGGGGCTGGACCAGAGTACTTCCAGCCCGCAGTTCTAGGATAGGAGGCCCTCCGCACAAGCTCTGGCGTGCACCCCAAATCGAAGGGCGCGGGTTTATAGACAGCAAAACTACTCGGCCCAGCCCAAGCCTTTCTAAGCATCAAGGGACTTTATAGGAAAATGAAACTGAAAACGGGGAAGTCCCCCTCTCTAACCTGGCCCGGCACCGCGCGCTAGGAGACAAGTGACGGCCCCTGCAGTAAGCGCTCTGATTGGCTGTGCGCGCGTGGCATATAAGTAGAGGCGCAGGGCGGGCTGGCCAGTCCTACTTCTGGCGCTGCTCTGCTAGCAATGGCGCGTTTTGTGGTCTTGGTCCTGCTCGGACTGCTCTATCTGTCCCACCTGGATGCCGTCCAGCGTGAGTGTCCCCTCTTGTTCTAGCCCTTCCTCTTCTGTACCCCGATCTGTTTGGCTCTCTCAGCTTTAACTCTGTAAGTCACCCACTCCTTCTCCTCCCTGGGGACTAGCCGCGGGCTTGGTCTCCGGGCCGGGTAGCGGTGGGGTGGCCGGGCAGTGGGGAGCGGTGTGAGCCCAGGACACAAGTCTCCTTTTTCTTCTTCGGGAGAGAGGGACGGGGGACGCCTTCGGCGTGCCCGTGCCAGGTGGGTCAGGACAAAGTTTCGGGGTGATGACAGACTTCGGAACGACCGAGGTGGGGGAGGGTTTCTCTTCCGCGTAACCTCTAGCTTCCCGAGCGCAGCTGCCTGGGAGGGCTGGAAGGCGGGTCCTAAGGACGCGGGATCCCAGGCTGTGAATGGGTGGAGACATCCGACTGGGTTTGCGGGAGGCACCGCGCAGGTACCTCGGTCCCTGCAACTCTACTCCACTCGGATCGCGGATTTCTCCGGCACGCCCGGCGGGTTCACCCGCCCAACAAACAGGGGAGGGATCCGCACGTGGCATTTGTAGACTGCTTTGAGGTGTTACAAAGCGCTTTCACATCATTTAATTCACTTGTTGCCATTACATGTCGCTTTGAATAATCATAAGAGCTACTAGTTAATGGTAAGGAGCGTGCCGGGGACCTTCGGGTGTGAGATTCTTGCTAGCAAGCTGGAGAGCATTCGGGCCTTGTTGCCTTTTCTTCACAGAGGGCTTCCTCTTCGGCTCTTTGCCTGGTTCTTTCCAATAAAAACTAAGCCTCTACTTTCTGTTTTGAAAAAGCGAAGGTTTACAAGTCAGGGAGATTGTAAAACCAGTGATAAGGATAATCAACCTGGTTGGCCAGGTTGTCTGTCATGGACACTCTAGATCCTGAGCACGGTCTAAATACCTTTCAATATACCAGACCCTCTCACATTTTCCCCTCACAAAAGCCTCTGTGAAGCTGGATCTCTTGATCATGAGATAAAGGTATTTATAATCTGTTTACAAAGTAAAGCACAATTACTATTATTGATATTTGCTGGCAACTATAGAAATCTTAAAAAAAATAAGCTGACATTAAAAGAAAAATCTTACTTTGAAAATTTCTAGGATAATACATGCCATGAATAGATCACTTCTAGAAGATACATAAGAAATGGGTAATGATGATTGCTGTTGTGGGGGAGGTCTATTTTTTGCTCTGTCCCTGTGTGGGTTTTCACTGTGCACATAAGTTGATTTTTCAATTAAGCTTCAGAAGAGCTGTCCAAAAGTCACAGAGCCAGTAAGTGGCTGAGCCCAGAAACAAACCAAGGCTTATCTGATACTCATCTTCCTCTCAGAAGAGATTATTGTGATGTTCTTGCAGAACCCTGCCTGGCTCCCTCATAGAGAGAATTCTAGGCCTGATGAACTTGTGCTCTGATTCTTGTGGTATTTATTATGTTCTAATTATTAGAAGCTCCAATATAAAAAGCTTTCTGATTTGTCCTCACTTTAACTTAATGAAAAAAAATCAAAGCTTCATTGGGATCCCCAGTGTAGCTCCTATTGGGGCTGGTGATCTTTCCTTTGATGATGGGGTGTTTGTAGACAGATATATTTGGTCAGAATATCCTGGCACTCCTCCCTATCACATCCTGGACATGGAGGAGTTGCCTTTTAGTGATCTTGTACCCTGCATGTGTGTGTATTTAAAAGTGAATTATACACATGAATTAGTGTCAGTCTGTGTGCTTAGTAGCAGTAATACTTCTCTTCTTTGGATGAAAAATATGGAAGTAGAGTTTTTGATAGTTTCTTTCCATATCCCCAGGGTAGATCTAGTTATGCATCTCATTTTGGAAAAACATTCTGTAGCAGCAATGTATTTCCAACATGGCTAGTTGTAGCAATCACTTGAGGGTTCTAATTAAAAATGCAAATCCCACTCTTATACACATTACTTCACTTAGTCAAAATGGAGAATATGTTCTTTCCCTTTTGCCACGGTCTTCACCCTTCCATAATGTTCTTACCAAGCCCATATCACTCATTTATGGTATCTTCTGACTTCTGTAGGCATTTAAGTTTTGTTTGAGGTAATACTAATAACAACATGTGCTACTTACAGAGCAATTGGTATGTGCCAGGCACTATTCTAGACACTTAATACATATTGAGAAGTCAGATGGGTGTGGGTCTAGGCAGGAGCATGAACCAAAAAAGAAAGTAGTAAACATTAAAAAAAAAAAAAAAAAAAGATAGGCTGAAACAAAGTACAGTAACATGAGGTTTTTTTTTAATTTTTTTTAATTTTTTTAACGTTTATTTATTTTTGAGACAGAGACAGAGCATGAATGGGGGAGGGTCAGAGAGAGAGGGAGACACAGAATCCAAAATAGGCTCCAGGCTCTGAGCAGTCAGCACAGAGCCCGACATGGGGCTCGAACTCATGGACTGTGAGATCATGACCTGAGCCAAAGTCGGATGCCCAACCGACCGAGCCACCGAGGCGCCCCAACATGAGTTTTTTGATGTGGCTATTATGGAGAGTGTATGAAATGAGAAATGAAGTTTGAAAAGGAGGGTGGGGCCAAATCATGAGGACTCTTGAGACATGTGTTGAGGAATTATATGGGTGCTGAGAAGCCATCAGAAGTTCTTGAGAGTCTCCACATAAAGGTCTTAAAGATTTGGCACAAACTCCGGTGACAGAAGACAATACTATTAGAAATCTGTAGAAAAAAACCAAAAAGCCACGAGTAGAGAAAGTATGTGAAAAAGATACTAAATCATGGTTTATCCCTCAAAATGGGTAGCTTTTTGGAAAAGTAGACAGAGTGGAAATGGAATTGGGAGAAATCAGTGATCAAATTTAAACATTTGTTGCCCAGGGGCGCCTGGGTGGCGCAGTCGGTTAAGCGTCCGACTTCAGCCAGGTCACGATCTCGCAGTCCGTGAGTTCGAGCCCCGCGTCGGGCTCTGGGCTGATGGCTCAGAGCCTGGAGCCTGTTTCCGATTCTGTGTCTCCCTCTCTCTCTGCCCCTCCCCCGTTCATGCTCTGTCTCTCTCTGTCCCCAAAAAAATAAATGTTGAAAAAAAAATTAAAAAAAAAAATAAACATTTGTTGCCCAATCTAGCTTTAGACCAAGGTGGCCCCAAGTGAAATACCGTGCAACTTTCATTTGTCTTTCCTTGATGTCCCTCAGATTCTCCAAAGGTTCAGGTTTACTCCCGTCACCCAGCAGAGAATGGAAAGCCAAATTTTCTGAACTGCTACGTTTCGGGGTTCCACCCACCACAAATTGATATCACCTTGATGAAGAATGGAAAGAAGATGGAAGCGGAACAGACAGATCTGTCCTTCAACAGGGACTGGACTTTCTATCTTCTGGTCCACACCGAATTTACTCCCACTGTCGAAGATGAGTATAGCTGCCAGGTGAATCATACTACTCTCAGTGAGCCCAAGGTCGTTATGTGGGGTAAGTTTTTAAGTTCTTTCCTTAGCTACTGAC
The DNA here is from genome assembly GCF_022079265.1 of Lynx rufus. Lineage (NCBI taxonomy): Eukaryota > Metazoa > Chordata > Mammalia > Carnivora > Felidae > Lynx > Lynx rufus. The sequence goes on along the minus strand of NW_025814827.1, from coordinate 30,275,494 downwards.
AGTTGTATCTGAGAATAGGCACAGCTTAAAGACGCTTTGATATAAAAAAATCTGCATACTGCAATTGACAGGGAACATTGTAAAGCTCTGATTAGTGGCACCTTGAGAGACCTCTGCACAGCATGATCCCTAAAACAGTAGTTTCCCTGTAGCAAAAACAGGGAGCAGCAGTAACCAGCAGTTGCACAAATGCACACAAACTCCTAATGTTTCTTACCTGCTAGCTTCTTTGGGCTTTCCTGACAGCCTCATGGATATGTAGAACCATCAAAAGTCTCAGGGGGGCACAGGCCTTTGTGAGACCTGCTATCCTAGTTCCTTATCCAGTACTCCCTTGATGGGTTGGGATCTGAGCCTAGTAGGCAAGGTTGGGCCCTACTGAGTATTCATGGTTAGGGACAGCAGGCTATTCTAACAGCCTCATTTGTAACAGTTTTAGACATTTGTTAGCATATGGTATTTTAAAAGTAAAACTTACTGTCTTTCTCCATTTTCTTTTTTGTAGAGCGAGATAAGTAACCAGCATCATGGAGGTAGGTGAAAATACTTTCTTGTTTCACTGTCCTGGGGACTAAAGACAACTCTAATAGGATAACCCTCATTATAGGAAATATATTAATCAGGATAGCATTTCAGCAGGCAAGAAATAATCCTACACGGAATACATTTTCTTTTCCTGTGGAGTGGCATGAGAAAGGTATGTAGCCCTAGTCTAATGCTGCCGGCGTCCCTAGCCCTCTAAACAAAGTCAGAGGAGCTGTTGGAGTGGTGTAACAGGATAGGGACAGCCAGTTTACCTACATTTCCTGCGAAGGTTTGATCTTTCTTCTTCCACTTCTACAGTGTGCATCTCTGGGCCTTCAGAAATGAACTGTTCTCTTCCTTTGCATAGCAGTTGCTTTGTTATTCAGCCGGAAGAGAGGAGTGACATGATTCTGCAGACATCCTGTTCCTTCAGTCTCTTGTTCAGCCTTAGTGTGTGGGCACTGTGTTTGCCTTCTAGAGGCTCCAGTCCAATAGAGGAGAGAAATGGAGGGGCGCCTGGGTGGCTCGGTTGGTTAAGTGTTCGACTTTGGCTCAGGTCATGATCTCACGGTTCATGGGTTTGAGCCCTGCATCAGGCTCTGTGCTGACAGCTCAGAGGCTGGAGCCTGCTTCAGATTCTGTGTCTCCCTGTCTTTCTCTCTGCCCCTCTCTGCTCACTGTCTGTGTCTTGCTCTCTCTCTCTCAAAAAAATTTTTTTTTAAATACAAGAAATGGAAACATTTTTATGATGCAATGTAAAGATACTATAATATATGTATCTACAGAAACTTCTAGCAGCATGAGAGAGGGAGGAATTGGACTTCTCTGCATTGTTGGTTGGAATACAGAGGTAGAAAATACAGCTTTTCAGTGAAATTCTACTTCATAGGGTACCATCATAGCAAAAACCTATTCAAATTTCCCATTATGTTCTAGCACAGGGAAATCGATTTGAGAGAGCATCAGAGAGTTTGGGTGACCTGCCCAGAGTCACACAGTTACTAAATGGGAGAGCCAGGACCCTACCTCTAATACCAGCATTCTTTCCTCTAAGGTTATAGGAAAACCAATGGGATAAATTAATGGGATATGCTCTTGGTAATGGGTTTGGATAACTGTCTGCAGCTATTTCTTTTACAAACAGTGACTTACACAGCAGAAGTTAGACAAGTGTGTTGATGTGATCTGTAATCCAAATAAAATAAAATAAATGCATTTGCTAACAAGACTTTTTTCTTTTTTTTTCAGGTTTGAAGATAGTGCATTTAAATTGGACTATTCCCAAATCCTGCATTCTTTTTAATGCTGTTAGCCTTTTATGTTCCATTATACAAATCATAAAGTTATATTGATGATAATACAAGTATAATCTACTTGATAATTCTCTAATGGGCACTGTCTGGCATATTTGACCTGTCTGGGCATATAGATGTACGTTTCAGGGCTGGAAGCTTAGAGGTGGGGTAGGGAGGAGAGCATCCTCATGTTCACCATTAGTATCTTTGCCAGATATGAACTCTCCAGTCTCTTCACACAAAACTCAATAAGAATATAGCTATGCATGTTTAGAATTAACTTCCAATTTGCATACTCTGCTGGGAATTGGGAAATGTTTTGAAAGATAGCTGTCAAATTATTGGTAAACTGTTATAGTGCATAAGGCATTTCCTACATAAAATTCCTATTGACTTCTTGCATGTTAGAGCCATTGTTGCATATAATTTGACTTCTGTTGATTTTGTTTTACTAATTAAAACAATGGTAAAAACTTGATGTGTTCAGTTTCTTATATTTTACTCCCTCTGTTAGCCCTTTGTTTTAAAACAGGAAAACAGGGGGCGCCTGGGTGGCTCAGTTGGTTGAGTGTCCGACTTCAGCTCAGGTCACTATCTCACAGTTTGTGAGTTTGAGCCCCGCGTTGGGCTCTGTGCTGACAGCTCAGAGCCTGGAGCCTGCTTCTGATTCTGTGTCTCCCTTTCTTTCTCTCTGCCCCTCCACTGCTCATGCTCTGTCTCTTGCTCTCTCTCTCAAAAATAAATAAACATTAAAAAAAATTATAAAACAGGAAAACAGTCTTCAAGAGTCACTCGGAGAAGAGTGTAAACCACTGTTATATAGGGCTTAACTCACAGTGGACAGGGCCTCAGTGATCTGCATTGTACAGATGAGGAATGGGATCCCAGGCAAATTAAATGACTTAGGGTGACACAGTGCTCTGCTGGCATAAAAAACATGCCTCTGTCTTTTAGCCAGTGTTCTGTTCCTTTTTTTTTTTTAATTTTTTTTTAACATTCATTTTTGAGAGACAGAGACAGAGTGTGAGTGGGGGAGGGGCAGAGCGAGAGGGAGACACAGAATCTGAAGCAGGCTCCAGGCTCTGAGCCGTCCACACAGGGCCCGATGCAGGGCTCGAACCCACGAACTGTGAGATGAACCCATGAACTGAGCTGAAGTCAGACGCTCAACCGACAACCACCCAGGCTCCCCGCTGCAATCTCTTATGACAGAGATTACTACATTTTGGACCCCACTGGGTTCTCTCAGTGTGTAACCATCACTCTCCAATTCATGTAATGGCTTTTTAAAATTTTTAGTTTTTATTAAACAGTTCTCTTGCATTTTCTTACAATTCTCCCTTTGAGAAAAATTTAGAAGGGCCCAAGAAACCAGAAAAAGACAGTATATGATATGATGCAGGTTCTAGACCTGCAGGGTCTAGACCTGCAGGCCCAAGAGGATCCCATACCTTAAATGACCAAAGCAAGTGACAGTGAGAAAAAGCTCTCAGGTGGGAGTCATTGACTAAGGCAATTCATCAAGTTCATGTAGGGAAAAACATCTGGAAGAGAGAATCCAAAGGAATACAGAAATTTGAATCAGAATTCAGCAATTTTAACCTGGAACTTCTCTGTTGACCCAAAGACCTACAAGGAACATCGAGACAAGGCTGTGACTGTAGCTTAGTGGTTTGTGTGTAATATTTATTAAGAATGGTGACCAGAGTTTGGCAGCTATGGCAGAAATCCTGCTCACCCCTTGTTCAGAGCATCAGCATTTGCCTATCTCAGGTGTTCCAAGCTGAGCTGGTACTTCTGATCTCTCTGTCTCTCTCTCTCTCTATATATATATATATATTTTTTAAGTTATTTATTTATGTATTTCTGAGAGAGAGAGCCAGAGAGTGAGCAAGCACACACGTGTGAGCGGGGAAGGGACAGAGAAGGTGGGGAGACAGAGGATCTGAAGCAGGTTCTGTGTGGAAAGTAGAGAGCCCGATGTAGGGCTTGAACTCATGAACTGTGAGATCATAACCTGAGCCAAAGGCAGATGCTTATCAGACCCAGGTGCTCCCATTTTATATATTTTGAAATGGCCTTAAAATTTTTTTCTCAACCTCTTTAAGCAGATACACCCACAGAAAAAGGTCCAGAAATGTATTCAATAGCCTCTTAACAACAGGCAGGCCCTAAAATGGCAGGAGTAAGATAAAAGTAGACTTTTTACTTTTATTTTTTAAAAATTTTAATTTCAGTGTGGTTAACATACAGTGTTATATTCATTTCAGGTATACAATTTAGAGATTCAACAATTCCATATATTAAGTCAGGGCTCAACAAGATAACTACTTTTATTTATTAAAAAAATTTTTTTTAATGTTTAGTTTTGAGAGACAGAGACAGAGACAGAGCACAAGCAGGGAAGAGCAGAGAGAGAGAGGGGGAGACACAGAATCCGAAGCAGGCTCCAGGCTCTGAGCTGACAGCACAGAGCCTGACGTGGGGCTCAAACTCATGAACCATGAGATCATGACTTGAGCTGAAGTCAGACGCTCAACCAACTGAGTCACCCAGGTGCCCTGATAACTGTACTTTTAATAACCTTCACCTATCTCACCCATCCTCTTCTTCCCTCTGGTAACCAGAGTTTGCTCTCTGTAGTTAAAAGTCTGTTTTTGGTTTGTCTCTTTTTTCTTTATTTGTTTTGTCTCTAAGTTCAACATATGAGTGAAATCATATGGTATTTGTCTTTGTCTGGTTGGCTTATTTACCTTAGCATTGTACTCTTCTAGAGCCATCCATGTTGTTACAAATGGCAAGATTTTATCCTTTTTTTTTTTGGCTGAATAATATTCCATTGTATATGTACATATACCCCTCTTTATCCATTCTTCTATCAGTGGACACTTGAACTGTGGATTTTTCCCATTCAGCACTTTAAAGATATTATGCCCACTTACTTCTGACCGGCTAAGTTTCTGTTGAATAATCTGCTGATAGACTTCTGGCATTTCCATTGTATGTGTTTTCTTTCCTCTTGCTGCTTTTAAGATTCTTTATCACTGCTTTTTGACATTTCAATTACTATATGTCTTCTGTGGACCTCCTTGGTTGATTTTGTTGGGAGAGCTCTGTGCCTACTGGATCTACATTTCTGTTTCCTGCCGCAAATTTGCAAAGTTTTTAGCCCTTATTTCTTTAAATAAATTTTCTTCTCCCTTTTCTCTCTCTTATTCTTCTCTGGGATCCCTAATGTGAATGTTATTACAGTTGATGGAGTCACTGAGTTCCCCGAGTCTATTCTAATTTCGCATAATTTTTCTTCTCTCACTTGCTCAGCTTAATTACTTCCCAATACTCTGTCCTCCAGATTGGTGATTCATTCTTCTGCTTCTTCTAACCTGTTATTTATTCCATCTAGTGTATTTAAATTTTTTTTAATGTTTATTTATTTATTTATTTTGAGAGACAGAGAGTTAGTGGGGGAGAGGCAGAGAGAGAGGGAAACAGAATCCCAAGCAGGCTCTGTGATGTCAGCACAGAACTGCATGTGGGGCTCAAACTCACAAACTCTGAGATCATGACCTGAGCTGAAATCAAGAGTCAGATACTTAATTGACTGAGCCACTCAAGTGACCCTAGTATATTTTTTATTTCAATTATTGTGTTATTTATCTTTGATTGGTTCTTTTTTATCTGCTTGTTAAGGGTCTCAGGCTGTCCTCCAGTCTTTTTTCAAGTCTAGTGAGTATCTTTATGCTCATTATTTTAAATTCTCTATCAAGCATATTACCTATCTCCATTTCGTTTAGGTCTTTTGCTGTAATTTTGTCCTGTTCTTTCATTTGTGACATATTCATCTGTCTCATTTTGTCTAACTCTCTGTGTCTGTTTCTGTGTGCCCTGCCCACTACTTTCAACAAGGTGATGCCAATCCTTTTCCACAGGGGATAAGCAGCTGCCACAGAGACCAGGGCTGGTTGGGGCTGCTCCACAAAGCACAAGTAGGTGGGGGCCACAGTGCCCACAAATTGTTCGCACTCGTCCTTTTCCACAGGAGATGCACAGCTGCTACCAAGACTGGGGCCAGCTGAGGCAAGCAGTTTTAATAAGGTGCGTGTGTCCTCCGTGGGAGGTGACCTGCCACTGTCACTGCCAGGAATAAGGTCCCACAGAGTGCACAGTCTGGATACACAGGGTTGGCAAGGTTTGCACCAGTCTTCCAGGGGAGGGGACCTACAACTCTAAGACTGAGGCAGGCCCAGCTGGAGGGCACAGGGTGTGGCATAAGCAGTTAGGTAGTGAAAACCAACAGCTGTGCTGGTTTCCGCAGGTGGCCCTGTGTTTATGCTGGGGGGTGGGGGAGGGACTTCCTGGAGAAGTCCTTCACCAAACTTAAGTGATTTAGTAAATAATTCTCCCTCGCATATGCCCCAGGAGGTTTTTTGACAGCTGCTTCTATGCCTTATCTCTATGGGCTATTTGTTGTGCTATCTCTTTAAGGACACAGACTCAGTTTCCTATTGCTCTCCTAAGGGCTGCTGATTTTTAAAGTTCTAGGCTTTAAGTCCTGCTGGTTGTAAGAACTCACAAAATTCAGCGCCTCTGTTTTTCAAAGCCAAATGTTATGAGGATTCCTCTTCCTCATGCAGGCTACCCGGTGTGATAGTCTATTTTTCTCCCCTTACACACCCACAACTCTCTCCCTCCAGCAACCAGACATTCGGGGTCTAGCTCCCCAGCTCATCTCTGCCCTTCCTACCCTCTTCATTGTGGCTTCTGTACATTTCGTTGTAGGGTTTGTTTTGCCAGTCTTCAGGTATTTTTCTTGGTTTTACACTGATGTGAGTGTTATCTATAGTTGTGTCCATGGGACAAGGTGAGTTTAGGGTCCTCCTACTTAGCCATCTTTCCCAAAAGTCCAGAACAATTGAAAGTAGACTTTTTAAAAAATATATCATTCTGCATACTGCTGTATGATTCGAATTTTTACAGCTTTTATTATTTGAGCATAGCTCATTGTTTTTAAAAAGTAAGATGTTTATACAGGCAGAAAAGAAAAAAAAAAAAATCTTGTTAGTCTCACCACTCAGAGATGATCACTTATGACTGTTCAATGTGGCATGGTTAGCTTTTCAGGAGATTTTTATTAAAAGAAAAAAAGTCATTGTTGAAACTGAAGATGACACAAATAAATAGAAAGATAGTCCATGTTCATGGTGGATTGGGAGAAACAATATTGTTGAAATGTCCATACCATCAAAAGCAATCTACAGATTTACTGTAATTCCTATCACAATGCCAAAAGCATTTTCCATAGAACTAGAACAAATTGTCCTAAAATTTGTATGGAGCGATCGGAACAGAAGAAGATGGCGGCGTAGGAGGACGCTGGGCTCACCGCGCGTCCTGCTGATCACTTAGATTCCACCTACACCTGCCTAAATAACCCAGAAAACCGCCAGAGGATTAGCAGAACAGAGTCACCGGACCCAAGTGCAGACGAGAGGCCCACGGAAGAGGGTAGGAAGGGCGGCGAGGCGGTGCGCGCTCCACGGACTGGCGGGAGGGAGCCGGGGCGGAGGGGCGGCTCGCCGGCCAAGCAGAGCCCCCGAGTCCGGCTTGCAAAAGCGGAGGGGCCTGACGGACTGTGTTCCGACAGCAAGCGCGACTTAGCGTCTGGGAGGTCATAAGTTAACAGCTCTGCTCAGAAAGCGGGAAGGCTGGAGGACAAAGGGAGGGTGAGCTGCGGAGCCCCCGGACGACAGAGCTCAGTTTGGCGGGGAACAAAGGCGCTCGCCAGCGCCATCTCCCCCGCCCATCCCCCAGCCAAAATCCCAAAGGGAACCGGCTCCGGCCAGGGAAATTGCTCGCTCCGCGCGAACACCCAACTCTGTGCTTCTGCGGAGCCAAACCTCCGGCAGCGATCTGACTCCCTCCGGCTGCACAGGGCCCCTCCTGAAGTGGATCACCTAAGGAGAAGCGAGCTAAGCCTGCCCCCCCTGCCGCCGTGCACCTTGCCTTCCCACCCCAGCTAATACGCCAGATCCCCAGCATCACAAGCCTGGCAGTGTGCAAGTAGCCCAGACGGGCCACGCCACCCCACAGTGAATCCCGCCCCTAGGAGAGGGGAAGAGAAGGCACACACCAGTCTGACTGTGGCCCCAGCGGTGGGCTGGGGGCAGACATCAGGTCGGACTGCGGCCCCGCCCACCAACTCCAGTTATACACCACAGCACAGGGGAAGTGCCCTGCAGGCCCTCACCACACCAGGGACTATCCAAAATGACCAAGCGGAAGAATTCACCCCAGAAGAATCTCCAGGACATAACAACAGCTAATGAGCTGATCAAAAAGGATTTAAATAATATAACAGAAAGTGAATTTAGAATAATAGTCATAAAATTAATCGCTGGGCTGGAAAACAGCATACAGGACAGCAGAGAATCTCTTGCTACAGACATCAGGGGACTAATGAACAGGCACGAGGAGCTGAAAAACGCTTTAAAGGAAATGGAAAACAAAATGCAAACGACCACAGCTCGGATGGAAGAGGCAGAGGAGAGAATAGGTGAACTAGAAGATAAAGTTATGGAAAAAGAGGAAGCTGAGAAAAAGAGAGATAAAAAAATCCAGGAGTATGAGGGGAAAATTAGAGAACTAAGTGATACACTAAAAAGAAATAATTTACGCATAATTGGTATCCCAGAGGAGGAAGAGAGAGGGAAAGGTGCTGAAGGGGTACTTGAAGAAATCATAGCTGAGAACTTCCCTGAACTGGGGAAGGAAAAAGGCATTGAAATCCAAGAGGCACAGAGAACTCCCTTCAGACGTAACTTGAATCGATCTTCTGCACGACATATCATAGTGAAACTGGCAAAATACAAGGATAAAGAGAAAATTCTGAAAGCAGCAAGGGGTAAACGTGCCCTCACATATAAAGGGAGACCTATAAGACTCGTGACTGATCTCTCTTTTGAAACTTGGCAGGCCAGAAAGAATTGGCACGAGATTTTCAGGGTGCTAGACAGCAAAAATATGCAGCCAAGAATCCTTTATCCAGCAAGTCTGTCATTTAGAATAGAAGGAGAGATAAAGGTCTTCCCAAACAAACAAAAACTGAAGGAATTTGTCACCACTAAACCAGCCCTACAAGAGATCCTAAGGGGGACCCTGTGAGACAAAGTACCAGAGACATCACTACAAGCATAAAACATACAGACATCACAATGACTCTAAACCCGTATCTTTCTATAATAACACTGAATGTAAATGGATTAAATGCGCCAACCAAAAGACATAGGGTATCAGAATGGATAAAAAAACAAGACCCATCTATTTGCTGTCTACAAGAGACTCATTTTAGACCTGAGGACACCTTTAGATTCAGAGTGAGGGGATGGAGAACTATTTATCATGCTACTGGAAGCCAGAAGAAAGCTGGAGTAGCCATACTTATATCAGACAAACTAGACTTTAAATTAAAGGCTGTAACAAGAGATGAAGAAGGACATTATATAATAGTTACAGGGTCTATCCATCAGGAAGAGCTAACAATTATAAATGTCTATGCGCCGAATACCGGAGCCCCCAAATATATAAAACAATTACTCATAAACAGAAGCAACCTTATTGATAAGAATGTGGTAATTGCTGGGGACTTTAACACCCCACTTACAGAAATGGATAGATCATCTAGACACACGGTCAATAAAGAAACAAGGGCCCTGAATGAGACACTGGATCAGATGGACTTGACAGATATATTTAGAACTCTGCATCCCAAAGCAACAGAATATACTTTCTTCTCGAGTGCACATGGAACATTCTCCAAGATAGATCATATACTGGGTCACAAATCAGCCCTTCATAAGTTTACAAGAATTGAAATTATACCATGCATACTTTCAGACCACAATGCTATGAAGCTTGAAGTCAACCACAGGAAAAAGTCTGGAAAACCTCCAAAAGCATGGAGGTTAAAGAACACCCTACTCACGAATGAGTGGGTCAACCAGGCAATCAGAGAAGAAATCAAAAAATATATGGAAACAAACGAAAATGAAAATACAACAATCCAAACGCTTTGGGACGCAGCGAAGGCAGTCCTGAGAGGAAAATACATCGCAATCCAGGCCTATCTCAAGAAACAAGAAAAATCCCAAATACAAAATCTAACAGCACACCTAAAGGAAATAGAAGCAGAACAGCAAAGGCAGCCTAAACCCAGCAGAAGAAGAGAAATAATAAAGATCAGAGCAGAAATAAACAATATAGAATCTAAAAAAACTGTAGAGCAGATCAACGAAACCAAGAGTTGGTTTTTTGAAAAAATAAACAAAATTGACAAACCTCTAGCCAGGCTTCTCAAAAAGAAAAGGGAGATGACCCAAATAGATAAAATCATGAATGAAAATGGAATTATTACAACCAATCCCTCAGAGATACAAACAATTATCAGGGAATACTATGAAAAATTATATGCCAACAAATTGGACAACCTGGAAGAAATGGACAAATTCCTGAACACCCACACTCTTCCAAAACTCAATCAGGAGGAAATAGAAAGCTTGAACAGACCCATAACCAGCGAAGAAATTGAATCGGTTATCAAAAATCTCCCAACAAATAAGAGTCCAGGACCAGATGGCTTCCCAGGGGAGTTCTACCAGACGTTTAAAGCAGAGATAATACCTATCCTTCTCAAGCTATTCCAAGAAATAGAAAGGGAAGGAAAACTTCCAGACTCATTCTATGAAGCCAGTATTACTTTGATTCCTAAACCAGACAGAGACCCAGTAAAAAAAGAGAACTACAGGCCAATATCCCTGATGAATATGGATGCCAAAATTCTCAATAAGATACTAGCAAATCGAATTCAACAGCATATAAAAAGAATTATTCACCATGATCAAGTGGGATTCATTCCTGGGATGCAGGGCTGGTTCAACATTCGCAAATCAATCAACGTGATACATCACATTAACAAAAAAAAAGAGAAGAACCATATGATCCTGTCAATCGATGCAGAAAAGGCCTTTGATAAAATCCAGCACCCTTTCTTAATAAAAACCCTGGAGAAAGTCGGGATAGAAGGAACATACTTAAAGATCATAAAAGCCATTTATGAAAAGCCCACAGCTAACATCATCCTCAATGGGGAAAAACTGAGAGCTTTTTCCCTGAGATCAGGAACACGACAGGGATGCCCACTCTCACCGTTGTTATTTAACATAGTGCTGGAAGTTCTAGCATCAGCAATCAGACAACAAAAGGAAATCAAAGGCATCAAAATTGGCAAAGATGAAGTCAAGCTTTCGCTTTTTGCAGATGACATGATATTATACATGGAAAATCCGATAGACTCCACCAAAAGTCTGCTAGAACTGATACATGAATTCAGCAAAGTTGCAGGATACAAAATCAATGTACAAAAATCAGTTGCATTCTTATACACTAACAATGAAGCAACAGAAAGACAAATAAAGAAACTGATCCCATTCACAATTGCACCAAAAAGCATAAAATACCTAGGAATAAATCTAACCAAAGATGTAAAGGATCTGTATGCTGAAAACTATAGAAAGCTTATGAAGGTAATTGAAGAAGATTTAAAGAAATGGAAAGACATTCCCTGCTCATGGATTGGAAAAATAAATATTGTCAAAATGTCAATACTACCCAAAGCTATCTACACATTCAATGCAATCCCAATCAAAATTGCACCAGCATTCTTCTCGAAACTAGAACAAGCAATCCTAAAATTCATATGGAACCACAAAAGGCCCCGAATAGCCAAAGGAATTTTGAAGAAGAAGACCAAAGCAGGAGGCATCACAATCCCAGACTTCAGCCTCTACTACAAAGCTGTCATCATCAAGACAGCATGGTATTGGCACAAAAACAGACACACAGACCAATGGAATAGAATAGAAACCCCAGAACTAGACCCACAAACATATGGCCAACTCATCTTTGACAAAGCAGGAAAGAACATCCAATGGAAAAAAGACAGCCTCTTTAACAAATGGTGCTGGGAGAACTGGACAGCAACATGCAGAAGGTTGAAACTAGACCACTTTCTCACACCATTTACAAAAATAAACTCAAAATGGATAAAGGACCTAAATGTGAGACAGGAAACCATCAGAACCTTAGAGGAGAAAGCAGGAAAAGACCTCTCTGACCTCAGCCGTAGCAATCTCTTACTCGACACATCCCCAAAGGCAAGGGAATTAAAAGCAAAAGTGAATTACTGGGACCTTATGAAGATAAAAAGCTTCTGCACAGCAAAGGAAACAACCAACAAAACTAAAAGACAACCAACGGAATGGGAAAAGATATTTGCAAATGACATATCGGACAAAGGGCTAGTATCTAAAATCTATAAAGAGCTCACCAAACTCCACACCCGAAAAACAAATAACCCAGTGAAGAAATGGGCAGAAAACATGAATAGACACTTCTCTAAAGAAGACATCCAGATGGCCAACAGGCACATGAAAAGATGTTCAGCGTCGCTCCTTATCAGGGAAATACAAATCAAAACCACACTCAGGTATCACCTCACGCCAGTCAGAGTGGCCAAAATGAACAAATCAGGAGACTATAGATGCTGGAGAGGATGTGGAGAAACGGGAACCCTCTTGCACTGTTGGTGGGAATGCAAATTGGTGCAGCCGCTCTGGAAAACAGTGTGGAGGTTCCTCAGAAAATTAAAAATAGACCTACCCTATGACCCAGCAATAGCACTGCTAGGAATCTACCCAAGGGATACAGGAGTACTGATGCATAGGGGCACTTGTACCCCAATGTTCATAGCAGCACTCTCAACAATAGCCAAATTATGGAAAGAGCCTAAATGTCCATCAACTGATGAATGGATAAAGAAATTGTGGTTTATATACACAATGGAATACTACGTGGCAATGAGAAAAAATGAAATATGGCCTTTTGTAGCAACGTGGATGGAACTGGAGAGTGTGATGCTAAGTGAAATAAGCCATACAGAGAAAGACAGATACCATATGGTTTCACTCTTATGTGGATCCTGAGAAACTCAACAGGAACCCATGGGGGAGGGGAAGGGAGAAAAAAAAAAAAAGACGTTAGAGTGGGAGAGAGCCAAAGCATAAGAGACTGTTAAAAACTGAGAACAAACTGAGGGTTGATGGGGGGTGGGAGGGAGGGGCGGGTGGGTGATGGGTAGTGAGGAGGGCACCTTTTGGGATGAGCACTGGGTGTTGTATGGAAACCAATTTGTCAATAAACTTCATAAAAAAAAAAAAATAAAAAAAAAAAAAAAAAAAAAAATAAAAAAGATTTATCTAAATCAAAAAAAAAAAAAAAAAAAAAAAATTTGTATGGAGCAATGAAAGATCCCAAATAGCCAGAGAAATCTTGAGAAAGAAGAACAGAATTGGAGGTATCACAATCCCAGATTTCAAGATATACTGCAAAGCTGTAGTAATCAAAATTGTATGGTACTGGCAAAAAAATAGGCATATATTTCAATGGAACTGAATACAGAACCCAGAAATAAACCCACATTTACATGGTCAATTAATCTATGGCAAGGAAAGCAAGAATATGCAATGGGAAAAAGTGTCTTCAACAAATGGTGTTGGGAAAACCGGACAGCCCCATGAAAAGAAAATGACTGGATCATTTTCTTACACCATACACAAAAATAAACTCAAAACAGATTAAGGACCTAAATGTGAAACTATAAAAATCCTAAAAGAGAGCATAAGCAGTAATTTGTCTGACATCAGCCATAACATCTTTCTTCATACGTCTCCTGAGGCAAGGGAAACAAAAACAAAAATAAACTTTTGGGACTACATCAAAACCAAAAGCTTCTGCACAGCAATGGAAACAACCAACAAAACTAAAAGATAGCCTACTGAATGGGAGAAGATATTTGCAAGTGACATATCCGATAAAGAGTTAATATCCAAGAATTTATACAACTCATCACACACACAAAAACAAATAATCCAATTAAAAATGGGCAGGAGACATGAACAAACATTTCTTCAAAGAAGATATACAATGGCCAAAAGACATGAAAAGATGCTCAACATCACTCATCATCAGGGAAATGCAAATCAAAACCACAATGAGATATCACTTCACACCTATCAGAATGGCTAACATCAAAAATGCAAGAACAAACGTTGTTGGCCAGGATGTGGAGAAAAAGGGATATTTGTGTACTGTTGGTGGGAATACAAGCTGGTGCAGCCACTATGGAAAACAGTATGGAAGTTCTTCAAAACGTTAAAAACAGAATTATTGTATAATCCAGTAATTCCAGTACTGGGTATTTTCTGTAAGAATATAAAAACACTAATTTGGAGGGATACATGTGTCCCTATGTTGATTTACAATAGCCAAATTATGGAAGCAGACCACATATTCATAAGATGAATGGATAAAGAAGATGTGGTATATATATAATAGAATATTACTTAGCCATAAAATAGAATGAAATCTTGCCATTTGCAACAACATAGATGGATCTAAAGGGTATAAAGCTAAGTAAAAGAAGTCAGGGAAAGACGAATACCATATGATTTCACTCATATGTAGAATTTAAGAAACAAAACAAATGAACAAAGAAAAATAAGACAAAAAAGACTCTTAACTAGAGAGAACAAACTGGTGGGTGGGGAGGTGGGTAAAATAGGTGAAGGGAATTAAGACTACATGTATTGTGATGAGCACTGAGTAATGTATAGAATTGTCAAATCACTATACTGTACACCTGAAACTAATATAACATTGTGTGTTAATTACACTGGAATTTAAAAACAAACAGACAAAGAGAAGCAGCATTGCACTGGGTGTACATCTTCCCAAGAACATCGCTTTGGAAAAATATTATTTAATTTAATGTCCAGGTTTTTCTAATTATATTTTGACAACGTTAAAAGAAATAAAACATTAGGAAATGGTCATTGTTATTATTATGATGTTTATTTTAAGAAATTTATATGTTATATCTCATTTTTATTTATATGTTATATCTCATTTTTTTCCCACTATCCCTAATGAAAACATGGCATAAATGGAAACAATATAGGAACTGATAAATATTTTCTTTGCTAGTTTTTTTTTTATATATGAAATTTATTGACAAATTGGTTTCCATACAACACCCAGTGCTCATCCCAAAAGGTGCCCTGCTCAATACCCATCACCCACCCTTCTTTGCTAGTTTTTGTCTTCTGTCACTCTCCCAATATCTTTGGGCTGTTGCTTTTTACTTTATTTCTTATACCCTAAGCTCTTGAGGAAAAATTCAAGGTCTTTCCTTAATATAATAAATATTTTGTCTGTGATATAGCCATTAAGGTTTTAGGGGCAAAAATTTGCGTTATCTCTCCTTGGACTCTTGGCTTCTAGGTTTTTTGTTTTTTGTTTTTGTTTTTTAATTTTCATTTTCTAATTCATTGAAGTTTAGTTTCCAACTTCATAATTTTGGTTTCTAGCATTATCCACTTTCAATTCATTACCTTCATGCTTGTTATTAGGTTTACTTTTTGGTAAAGAACAGCCTAGTCTTCTAGCATCATAATATCCCATGGAATCTCGCTGAAGATCAGAAACAGAGATTTTAGAGGTCTCAGACCTTCTCTTTTAACCTTCAAAAAGGTAGTGTCCTACTGGCCTCTTTACTATCCCTATAGAATATACTGGAGTTCTCAACTTGCTGGTTCCCTTTCTGAGTGAACAGAACTTTTTTCAGAATTGTGATACGCATCGAGAATTCATAGTCCCTATTTTGATCTAATTGTCTTTTAATATATGAGTTCTTGCTCTTCTGTTTATAATTCATTTCTGACCTTTGGACAAATCTCTCCAGTCCTCTCTTTAGGTCCTGCTTTAAACTCATGCTGTCAGGGGACTTTCTCAGTTTGGCTCTTGGTAGATATGCTACCTTAGGCAGGGTGCTGGACCTTGATGGGCATCCTACAGTTATAGCAAGAAATGCTTCACAAATCGTATCTGATATGGTCTAGTTAAGACTGATCTTAACTATAGTCTAATTAAGATTAATTAATAAAAATTCATTGCTTAGAAATAATTATCCATTGACCTAAAGTCAATAAAAGTCTTTTTTTTTCTAATATGAAAACATGTAATTGTTTGGAGGGGAGGGGGAACAACTTGAAATAAATTAGAAAACACCTCCACATTAATCATTCTTTGCATATACTTCAAATTTGTACTCAATGCCTTTCTCCTCCTGGACATCAGAAAGAATACCTGGGTATACTGGGGGAAGTTTATATTTCTCCAAATCAAAGTCTGGAAAAAGTGTGTCATTTTCAAATTTCTGCATAATCCTTGTCACAAATAGTCTAAGGTGGCCTGGTTTCTTCGTGGTTTCCTTATAAACAGAACTGCCTCCCACTATCCAAACCATGTCCACTTTATTTGCTAATTCCAATTGCTCAATAACTTTTAAGGCATTGACCAGACTTTTGGCAAGAAAAATGAGCTTCTTGGGGAGGTTCTTTAAGGTCTCAACTGAGAACTAAATTAATTCTTTTCCTTTAAAGGCTGATTCTTCTTGGGAATAGAGAACCATGTCTTCCTACCCATAATCACTAAAGTTTGCTTACATTCTATGAGGAAGATGTGGTCATTCTTGGGAAATAGTGTACTTGAATTCATTCCTGAGCGGGGGCTACAGCACGCCCCCGTTCTTGCAGATGCCCTTGTTCTGGGACACAGCGACAATGCAGTTTAGGGGAAGAACCGTGACAGCGCTGTAAACACCTCTGAGCTGGCTCACCATCCTGGGATTCCCCACCCTTTGTCAAGCTTGGCACAAAATTGTCTCCTTGGACTCTAGGCTTTTAGAAAAAAATCAAAGGGTAACCAATTTGGATCCTAGATATTTTAAGAGAAATAAAGTATCTGTGAATATTTTGATTGGAAGTTTCATGCATTAAAAACAATCCTGATGCTTTGGAAAGCTATAAGAAGGACTGATAGAAAAAAAAAAGAACAACCCTGGTAAATAGAATTAAAAAAAATGTTCAATCATGTATCAAGCACTTACTATGCACTAAATTTCATACATCTTCTCTCATTACTTGGATTCAGAATTTTTTGTTCTCTTTGGTCCTCTAAAACACAGATGATTTAAAAGTCTATGAAAGGAAGGAGATATTTCTATCTTTATAGCACAGGCCTAACTGAAGGCTGCAGTAATGTGAGATTTCCCCACCCCCATGGGCCACTTCCTCTTTTTATTGTTTTCACGTAGAAAAAAACCAGAGGACTCTTGCTGCTACACAATGCTATCGTGCTATCTGAAAGGGTTTTCTAGGTATCCTTACTGTCTGAAAGTGTGCATGCAATTTTCATCATCTGCAGAGTCAGTGAGCATGTTGGGTTGAGTTCTTGCAGAAGTATGCCGCGAATCCAGAATTTGGATGCTATGACTTATAAAGAAAGGGCTTCCAGGAGAAACCAATAAGCAAAAAAGGAGTGGGGCAGGGGGGAAGGGAGGATGAAGAATAGGGAACGGGAAGAAGCCAAGTGAAGGGGTGATTTCAGAAATCCCACACTCAGCCTGGTCCCACGGGAGCTCTAGAACAAAAGAATACCCCTCAAAGTTAGTTCTGTCTTGAAGCAAAGGAGCTGGGCTTTGGTACCTCACAGGAGCCTGTCTCTGGCTATAAGCTACAGAGTGTGTAGTTGGATGAAACATTAAACTCCCAGGTACTTCCAGCTCACTCCAGTGCCTGAGGGTAATCTGCAGGGCTGGGATAACGTGCAGGTGCTAGCTGTTAGCAGCAAAATATGAAAAAGCTGGGTATGGACTCATTGAGTCTGGGTGAGGCATCAGTCTGCTACTGCGTGTTTCCTGTTAGGTTTCTCTACAGGGCCCATAAGGCATGCAGTCCCAAACTTTCATTAAAAGTTCAAAGCTTTGGGGCACCTGGGTGGCTCAGTTGGTTGAGTGTCCAACTTTGGCTCAGGTCATGATCTCATGGTTCATGACATTTGAGCCTCCTTTGGGCTCACTGCTGTCAGCCTGTCACAGCAGAGCCCACTTCAGATCCTCTGCCCCCATCGCTCTGCCCCTCCCCACCTTGTGCTCTCCCAAAAATAAATATTTTTTGCAAAGTTCAAAGTTTCGGGGTGCCTAGGTGGCTCAGTTGGTTGAGCATCCAATTCTTGATTTCAGCTCAGGTCATGATCCCGGGGTCTTGGGATCAGCCTTTTTATCAGGCTCCAGGGTGAGCAAGGAGTCTGCTTAAGATTTTCATTCCCTCTCTCTCTCTCTCTCTCCCTCCCTCCCTCCCTCCCTCCCTCCCTCTCTCCTTCTCCCTGGCTCATGCTCTCTCTCTCAAAAAAAAAAAAAAAAAAAGTGTGAATGCCATTGAAATCAGACCTGAGTTTGAATCCTAATTCCACAAAAGAAATTGGAGAAATCATTATTACTGGCTTGACTCCTTTTTTAAATGTTTTTTTTTGTTTTTTTTTTTTTTGGTTTTTTTTTTGGTTTTTTTGTTTTTTTTTTGTTTTTTTGAGAGAGAGGGAGAAAGAAAGTGAGCACACATGTGAGCAGGGAGTGACAAAGAGAGAGGGAGAGACAGAGATTCCCAAGCAGGCTCTGGCTGTCTGCCTGGAGTCAGTCAAATGTGGAATTTGATCTCAGGAACCATAAGATCATGACCTGAGCTGAAATCAAGGATTGGAATCTTAACCGAGTGAGTCACCCAGGTGCCCCCCCCCCCAGCTTGACTCTTTGTCACCAAATCCATAAAATGAGATAATTATTCTTATAAAGTTTATTCACTTATTTGATCGATCATTCATTCAATAAATATGGAGTATTTACCCCATACCAGACACTGTTCAAGGGTTGTTCTCGGGAAATGGTGGTAAGAACTCTGTAAATGTAAAGCTTCAGGCGATTGCTTTTACTTGCAGTGGTTACTTTCATAGCTTACAAGAGCAAGTAAAATTACCTAAAACCATAGCAAAGAGATAAAAGGGAAAACTTTTTGGCTCTGAGCTGGCGAAAAAAAGAAAGTATGCCTCTACTCCTTTCCACGAAGGGTTTTAGGTAAACGTCTTCACTCATTCTGGACAGTGCCCCACAAAGGGAAACTTGCTCTCTTCTGGCACTCTCAGGATTTCTGGAAATGATCTTGCTTGGAGAATTTACAGACTGAATTCTCAGGAGCTTCTAGCCCTGCCTCTGTCACAGTTCACTCTCTTTCAAATCTTTTAATTTTTCCTGGCCTCAATTTTCTTACCTGTAAAAGGAAGGGTTCTGCCACTAACGTGTTAGCACAGTAAGCAGGTCACTTGAATATACTGGAACCTTATTTGCTATATTTCTATGGTGGGGAGTCAGTACTCAAGCTAAGGCTTGGTAGACTGAGGTGAGTACAGGCCCAGGACTCCACTGCAGACGAGAAGTTTTAACTCCAATCAGATCCAACACCTCCTTTTTATAACTCTTTACTGTTACCCTTTAGTAATTTGATTATGAAGGTTAAGCAATTGAGTAATTGAATACTCTAACCTGGCTGTACTGGCTGCTGTAAGAGGTGCCGGATGCTTGTAACTTGGCCTAGGGTCTCTGTAAACTGTGACATAGAAGACTGAGAGTTACACTATAACTGAATCTGATGGCTCAGATTCAGATATGGTGTAAGGGTTAAATTGTAGTGTAGGGCTAAGGAGTAGCTTGAAAAATAACAGCTTTGTTCTGACACTGAAGGTCAAGAGATAACAGCCTTGCTTTACTCTTGTAAATTACGCTTGGTACTCTTGTAAATCAGGCTTTACCAATGAAGGAAACAAAAGCTCAAAGAGCATCAGAGGCAAGGTCTAGGAGATCCACTGGTTGCAACTTAGCGGCAGAAAGTCTAAAATAATCACCTCATTCGGCAACTGTTTCTAACTCATCTGGCAACTGTTTCTAACTCATCTGGGGACTGTTTCTCTGTTCTGTTCCCAGGTAATGATAAAACGATGTGATCGGCTTTAAAAACTCTGTGCCCCGGCTGTTCAGGGCCGCACTCTTATCAAGAGTGTTGGTCCCGATCCGTCGGCCTTGCCTCTGATTGTAATAAACTTTGTTGTGACTGTCACTGGTGCCCATAGCATTCTGCTTCAGGAGTCGTGTGGATGCAACAATGGTATTGCTGGCTGTGGTGTGATCCTCTAAAATGGTTAGAATATCTAGGTAAAATTCCAAGAACAAAACAAAACAAAAAACCTGAAACACATCTTTCTTCTAGTTGTCTGGTAGTTTGCATTCCTGGACAATTCAGTGTATATAGTCTTGACCTAATCCCCTGAACTCAGAAAATCTCTGGTAGAAACTTCTGTTCAGTTGTCAATTTTACCTTATAGGAACTAAACTCCTAGAAGCTTCTGTCTAGCTGTCAATCTTACCTTTTAGAAACAAACTAACAAACTACTAGTACTGAAAAAGAAACATTTGAGGAAGATGCCTACCCAGATGATTCAGAAAGGGCCTAGCTGTTACCTCAGCCTCATTACAATGTTAAAATCCCCTTCTGGATATTTATCCCACACTTAAATTAAAGGAGCCTGCTTTCCCTGGTTCAGGGAGACACAGCTTTGGAAATGATTCCCCATGACCTCCTTGTTTGTACAAATAAAGTTTACCTTGTGAGGCAACTCCATTTGGTGTAGTTGCTGTCTGTAACTCAGCAAGAACTGGGCCCACTTTGGTTCAGTAACTGTTCTGTCATAGTAAATAGTCAATATATACCAAGAAATAATTGAAAAATAAAACACATTTTTACATGTGCTTGTAAAGCCCAGATTATAAAGCAGATTTTTCATATATTGAGAGATAGATAGAGACAATGTGTGCGTGTGGGAGGGGGGGTGGTGGTGCCGGGGCCCCTTGCCCTCTGCCCCTATATGCCTATAGCGACCACTAAAAACAGCCTTGTAAATTTCCAAAACTTTTAGAGAGGCTACTGCCTCTACTGAGAACCACTTTTCTAGAGGGTGGGAAGTTGCTGATCTAACAATAAGAGGAGATAAAAGGGAAACAACAATCCGGTGCCTCCTTTTTATCAGTAAACAGGAGCCTGGAGAAAGGTGATAAGGACAGGAAAGTCCCCTTTTCTAACCTGGAACACCAGCTTTCCACCTAGAGACTGGTGACAAGCTACCATGGGCTCGGGTTTTGATTGGGCAGTTGAGAAACTAAAACAGCAGCTTAAAAGGAGGGAAAACCCCAGTGCTTTCCGCCGTCCTGTGGATAACTCGCGCGCGGAGACCCCTTGCTTGTGACCTTGGGTGTGTTCGCCGAATGCCACCACCTGCAGGTGCAAGTTCACGGTGAGCACCCCGTCCCGTGATGTCCCCTCCCTCTGCTTCTCCTTATCCACTGGCTCTCCCTGGCCCTGCGGCCTCTGGGTGCTTCTTCCCAGCCCAGTGTAGCCAGGCACCCGGGTTCGGCTCGCCCAGACTCAGTCCAGACGCCACAGGGAAGCAGCCCAGAGGCTGGAAAGTCCAGCGCGCGGCTGGAACTCACTCTTCCTGTTCTATTCTCCCAGGAGAGCTGCCTCAGCAGGACTGGGCTGGACAGGACAAAATAGCTAAATCATTAATGGGATACGTGGGTGGGGTCAGTGGTGGTGGGCAGGCCCGTTGTGAAAGGCAAACACTTGAGGGTGGTGATCTGGCGGAAAGCAGGTGTCTGTGGGGTCTAAGAGAACAATTGCCTGGGTAAGCAGGTCAGCGCTTCCGGTGGAGACCTGAGCACTGTGCCTTCCTCCGGGTGCCCTCTTTCCATTTTCCTTTCGGGTTCCACACTTTCCCACCAGGTTCTAGGGCTTGTGTCTAAATCCAGATTGTATCACATTGTTTTGTGTAACATTCCTATGGCAGCTTAGGTGTTTGTCTTGGTAAAAGCTTTATTGAGAAATTATTCACAAACCATACAATTCATCAATTTAAAGTATACAATTCGGTGGGTTTTAGTATATTCACAGAGTTGTGCAAACATCACCTCCATTTTAGAATATTATGCTCAAAAGAAACCCTGCACCCATTAGCAGCCACTTCCTATTTCTCCTCAACACCCCAGGCCTAACGATCCACTCATCTTTCTGTCTTTTTAGATTTGCCTATTCTTGACATTTCATATTAATGGAATCATACAGTTTGTGGTCTTTTGTGATTGGCTTCTACTGCTTAATATGTTTTCAAAGATTATCCATATTATAGCAAGTATCTGTACCTTACTCTTTTTTATTGCTTAATAATAAATACTCCATTGTATGGATATACCACATTTTGTTTATCCATTCATCAGTTAATGGGCATTTGGCTTGTTTCCACTTTGGGGCTATTATGAATAATTTTATCAACATTCATGTATAAATTTTTTATTTGGACATAAGTTTTCAATTCTCTTGAGTATATACCTAGGAGTGGAGTTGCTGAGCCATATGGCAACTCTATTTTTAATCTTTTGAGGAACTGCCAGACTGTTTTCTAAAGCTGCTGCACCATTTTACATTTCCACCAGCACTATATGAGAATCCCAATTTTTCTACATCCTCACCAACACTTTTTATTATTTATTTTTAAATCTTAGTCATCCTCGTGAGTGTGAAATGGTATCTCATTATGGCTTTAATTTGCATTTTCCTAATGATGACTGAGGATGCATTACTTTTAAATTACAAAATAATTTTTAGAAAGGATTTACATGTTGAGGTTTTGAGAACTTTAACAGTCTACGTTGTGTGCCCAGTGTCACAGAGCCTAGACTCAAACCAAGTCTCCCTATGCAAATGCTTGAACTCTATCCCTTCTTCCCTAAAACAGAATCTGGGATGAAATGCTTCAAGAAAACTCCTCTCGCTGTCTCTGTTAGAAAGGGAACACTGGGCCTGATGAACCTCTGCATGGACTAACTGGTTCATTTCTTATTTGCTGTTAGAAACCCAAATGTGCAGGGTACCTGGGTGGCTCAGTCAGTTAAGCATCCAGCTCTTGGTTTGGGTTCAGGTCATGATCTCAGAGTTCATGAGATGGAACCCCACATCAGGCTCTGTGCTGACGGGGCAGAGCCTGCTTGGAATTCCCTCTCTCCCTCTCTCTCTGCCCCTCCTCCATGCTCTTTCTCTCTCACTCTCAAAATAAATGAACATTAAAAAAAAGAAAGAAAGGGGGTGCCTGGGTGGCTCAGTCGGTTGAGTGTCTGACTTCAGCTCAGGTCATGATCTTACAGTTCGTGGATTCGAGCCCCATGTCAGTCTCTGTGCTGACAGCTCAGGGCCTGGAGCCTGCTTGGGATTCTGTGTCTCCCTCTTTTTCTGCCCCTCCCCTGCTCACATTCTGTCTCTCTCAAAAATAAGTGAACATTAAAAAAAAAATAAAGAAAGAAAGAAAGAAAGAAAGAAAGAAAGAAAGAAAGACCTAAATGTGCAAAGAACTTATTGGTCTCCATTTTTACTTTGTAAAAAATAAGTGTTTCCTTGAGATTCTGACACTGCATCTTGGATGAAATAGTGACCCTTTCTTGGTATGCAGCACTTCTGTGCTTCTCTTCATGTAAGTGCCCCTTGGGCTTCTCCTGCTTCCCATTAGGACATGGAATAAGGAAAGATACAAAGTTGAAACCTTGTTTAAATGCATAACTACTGAAGTATTTTGAAAACACATTTTTTTCTTTAGATATCTATCTATTTTACACTACTATCAATCTTATTTAGATATTACCAAAACTTAATTTCTCTTTTTTTTTTTAGTTAAAAATTAAGATTGAGTTGTCTTAAAAGTGGCTCCCAGAAGCCTCACAAACCCACCCACCCACGTGGGAACACAGCACTTGTGGAGGTGGAGACAGGACTGGAACCAGAATCAGAGTTCAAATACACCAGAAAATCTGGGCTCTAAATTCTTATGTAAGTCGGAGAGTGACTGACCAACAGCTGGGGACTTTACCATTCACTGTAAACTTTGGGACAGATCACTTATTTCTCTGAAGACTGGATCCAACAAACACAATGAATACAAGAATGTGCTGCAGTAGCATGGTGAATTCCAGACAAACCCGAGAATTCCGTACAGCTGGGGAAGGAGGCCCTACTCCTGAGATGGTCTTAGAAACAGAACTGATAGATCTCAGGGAAAGTGATGAAATAGTTGACCTCACCTGTGAATCCCTAGAACCTGCAGTGATTGACCTAACTTGCCATGACTCTGTTGTGATTACTGAAGAAAGGAGGAGGCCAAGAGGAAACAAAAGGTCACTCCAAAGGCAAACTGGCAACTGTGTGGTGAGCAGTGATAAGGAGGAGCTGAGGAGAAACAGAGATGTGTATGTGACCAACAGGACCTCCCATAATGCCCTGGAAGAAGAAGTTTTAAGTTGCACACTACCTGGTTATATCCGGTGTCGAATTTGTATGGACGGGTACTCGGAGATTGAACTGAGTAGGCGACATGTTTACTCTACAGAATGTGGCCACATCTTCTGTAGTTGCTGCCTCTGCACTTCCCTTAAATATAGTAAAAATTGCCCAGTTTGTTTGAAAAAAATCAGCTGTCATCAGTACCACCGTATTTATATATGAGGTATACCGTATCATTCAGGACAGACAAAACTTGGGTGGATTTTTCCATGTCCTCATGCAGAAACTGCAGGTTGTTGGCATCCTATACACTGGACTCAAAAAGGCTGCTTTAAAAATTGTTTTCTGGGGTGCCTGGGTGGCTTAGTCAGTTAGCGTCTGGCTCTTGGTTTTGGTTCAGGTCATGATCTCACAGTTGGTGAGTTCAAGCCCTGCATTGGGCTCTGTGCTGACAGTGCACAGCCTGCTTGGAATTCTCTCTCTCTGCCTTTCTCAAAATAAATAAATAAAAATGTAAAAAATTATTTTCTGGAGTATATAAAAAACTTTTTAATTTCTCACACACTATGAGACTACTTTTTGATTCCTTTCGTTTCATGCTTTAAGGCTGGACTTTGGTTGTCATAATATGCCAGAAGACTAGTGGTTGTCCTCAAAGCAATTTTTCTTTTTTTTCTCATAGTAATCACTTTTTAATTGACCACATATGGGCATTTTGGATCATGTAAACAAGGGCAACATCCTAGAGATGGTGGAGCAAGTAGATGGAAAGAGACTGGGAGACTGACAACTTTGCAGGTCAGAGCCACCATACAAATTTGGACTTGTACTTGAGAGACATATAAACTTTATTCTTATTTAAGCAACCATATACTAGGTCTTATTTAGAGCAATGGAAACTTTAATTAATGGACCAGGTAGGGTGCCGTCTCTGGGTTTCTCTGGATTTCCTGATTCCATTGGAGTGGAAGGAAGTCAGTCCTTTCTGACCACTTCTCCACCCAGCAGGGCAGAGGTGGGTACATGGGCAGGCACCATGTCCTCTGAGACTCCTGCTGGCCTTTGAGGCCAGTTGGAGGAGTTGCCTAGGCACATGGGAATCTAGAGTTGTGGTTCTGTGCTTTCTGACCTGCCAGAACACAGAGGAGATGCCATCACCCTGGCTTTACAGGTGTGGCTGTGTCCACCACACTGGTCAGCTAATCAACAAGTTGGCGCGCTTCTCTGTCAACAAACACATCACTGCACCACCATCCCAGCTGCTCCAGGGCCACTGCCCACCCTCTACCTCCCAGCCAAACACAGACTAGTTCTTTTTTCTTTTGCAGAGGATCATATAGCACTCACAGTTCAGACTGCACTTTAGAACTGGAGAGAATGAGATTTCTACAGTGCTCCCCCCTTTTTCCTCAGAATGAAATGGGCAGTAAAGTTTGTTCCTTACTTACTATGGCTGTAGCAGTGCTGCTCTCCTCCATGGAGGCTCGGTTGTGCTGATGGAACAGTGCCCATCCCTGTGTCATGTCTGTCTACACAATGCATTCTCTGAAATGTTCCATACCCCAGGCTTCAGTTGCTTGACATGGCACAGGATATGCAAGATAAATGTGGTATACTCTCTTCTGTGTGTTCCTTTGTATGTTCTAACGTGAAAAGAGGAAGAAAAAGAACAGGAAAATGAAAAAAATTCAAAAAAGTTCTAAATATTATCTTCCTACATTTCAATAGATCATTTTATGTACCCCACTTTGGAAACTATTAATTGCTCTGTGACCTAGCACACAGTGTATCAGAAAACCGGCTAATGACTGAAACATCTGAGGTGCCTATTAAATGCAGATTCTGCTTTTATACATCTTGTCCATGTGATCAGGATAAAGAGCAGAGTCTCTCCAGCTTGTCAGCAGCCCTCAACCCTCCCTATCTTATCCTGCCTAGCCCACTACACATTTCCCTTACCTGCCAAGCTCTTGTAGACATTTGGGTTTTTGGCTCTGCTTTCAGAGGAAAAAATAGAGGAGATTCTGAATTTTTCAAAAAAAAATCAAGATAAATTTTATAGACAACAAAATGCATTGATCTTTTTTTTTCAATATATGAAATTTATTGTCAAATTGGTTTCCATACAACACCCAGTGCTCATCCCAAAAGGTGCCCTCCTCAATACCCATCACCCACCCCCCCCTCCCTCCCACCCCCCATCAACCCTCAGTTTGTTCTCAGTTTTTAACAGTCTCTTATGCTTTGGCTCTCTCCCACTCTAACCTCTTTTTTTTTTTTTTTCCTTCCCCTCCCCCATGGGTTTCTCAAGATCCACATAAGAGTGAAACCATATGGTATCTGTCTTTCTCTGTATGGCTTATTTCACTTAGCATCACACTCTCCAGTTCCATCCACGTTGCTACAAAAGGCCATATTTCATTCTTTCTCATTGCCACGTAGTATTCCATTGTGTATATAAACCACAATTTCTTTATCCATTCATCAGTTGATGGACATTTAGGCTCTTTCCACAATTTGGCTATTGTTGAGAGTGCTGCTATAAACATTGGGGTACAAGTGCCCCTATCAAAATGCATTGATCTTAAGTGCATAATTAGATGAGTTTGGGCAAATATATACATTCATAATGACCAACACCCCAATCAAAATACAGAACAATTCTGTCATTCCAGAAAGTTCCCTTATATCTCCTTCTAGTCAATCCCCCCCACCCCCCCCACCCCCCACCCCCTCCAACCCCCACTCCCCCACCCCCCCAACAACCACTGTTCTGATTACTGTCACCAAATACATGCTTGGGAACACTGACTTTTATTACTTCATTGTCTAGTTCACCTCATCATCAAGGAAAATATGATAGGGATTTGGACTATAAGCAATAGGCAGGGATCAAATATTTGTTTTAGTGGGAGCATGACTAATATTACCTCTTTTAAGAATTGAAGCAAGAAATAAGTCAGTCAGAGAAAGACAAATACCATATGATTTTACTCATGTGGAATTTAAGGAACAAAACAGATGAACATATTTATTCAAAAATAGAGAGGCAAACCAGGAAACAGACTGTTAATGATAAAGAACAAACAGGGTTAGTGGATGGAGGTAGGTTGGGGATGAGCTAGATGGGTGCTGGGTTAAGGAGGGCACTTGTAGGGATGCACACTGGGTGTTGTATGTAAGTGATGAATCACTAAACTCTATGCCTGAAATTATATTACACTGTATGTTAACTAACTGGAATTTAAATAAGAACTTGAATAAAATAAAATAAAATGTTAGTTCAAAACAAAACAAAAAAGAAGAAAAGCCTTTTGTGTGGACAGTTAAGTGTACAGCAACTATTAATAAGCATTAATTGAATGCAAAAAATAGAAGGAAGAAAGTGTCACTGATAATGACACCTGCCATTCATTAAGTAATAGCTGTGTTCCAGGCATAGTACTAGGCACTTCACACATCACAGGCAGTCAATGCATAAACCTAGGCAAGAGCAGGAACCCAATAGGATGTAAAAGCAGAAGCTGAATGGAGGTGCCACAGGGCATACTAACTTGAATAATTTGGCTGACTATTGTACATAGCTGTGGAAAGAAGTGAGAAATAAAGAAAAGAAGAATTAAGGCCATATTATGCATAGAGTATTGTTTGCTGTGTTATGGAGTTCAGAGTTTATTTTACAGGTGCTAAGGAGCCCTTAAAAGGCCTGGAAAAAAGCCTCCAGAGAAAGATTCTTAAGGATTCAGCATGATCTTCAGTGAAGGCGGAAGATGCTGTTTAAAAGTTGAGGGGAAAATATGGTAGTGGAATTAGGAAGGGAAGATCCTGCTGTTGACTTTCCTCTCAAAATAGAAGTGAATTTCATGAAGTGTGTAAGAAAAGGATGAAGTAATCTCGGTCTGAGGAATTTGGTAGTCCACTGTACTCTCCTGCCCTCGGATGTCTAGCAGTTCCATTTTAGAACAGCCAGCAGAGCTATGCAAACCTTTTGAGCTGTGGCAACTCCTAGGAGATGGTGTTTGTTCAAAGGTGGCAATGATAGGACTCCAGGGGAGTAGCTGTGGAAGTTTGGATTTAGCTTTCAGGTACCTTTTTGGAAAAGTAGAAGCTCATTTGGCCAGAGTGGAAATGGAATTAGGAGAGATGGACATTCAAATTTACTCACTTCAAGCTTGATCTAGCTTTAGACCAAGTTAGCCCCACAGTGAGATAATCTGGCAATGTACATCCATCATTTCCCGATGTTCACTGAAGTTATAGCAGAGAATGAAAACCACATTTCTTGAGCTGTAATACAGCTGGATTTCATCAACCACAGATTGAAATTGAACTATTCAAGAAAGGGGTTAAGAGAGACAGAGGAGAGAAGTCAGACTCAAGTTTCAGCAAGGTCCAGTGTTTTCCAATTCTCTAGTCCACACTGAATTCATCCCTATTGTAAATATTAAATACACCTGCCAAGAGAAACAAGTTACTCTCCAAGAACCTAAAATTGTTACAAAGGATAAACTTCTAGG
Organism: Lynx rufus; assembly: GCF_022079265.1. Taxonomy (NCBI): domain Eukaryota; kingdom Metazoa; phylum Chordata; class Mammalia; order Carnivora; family Felidae; genus Lynx; species Lynx rufus. Next base: position 30,246,784 of record NW_025814827.1, on the reverse strand, counting down.
TTCTTTCCTTAGTTACATCAACTAGATCCCACTGATATGCCATTAAAATCTGTGTACTGGGATGACTACCCCAGGGAGTATTAATAAAGTAAAATAGGTTTCAATGACATCATTAGCTCAGTGTCTATCTCTAAAATAGTAGTCTCCCTGTAGCAAGAGCCAGGGCGCAACAGCAGCCAACACTTGAACAAATGCACACAAACTCCTAAGGTTTCTTACCTACTGGCCTCCTTGGGCTTTCCTGACAGCCTCATGGGTACTTAGAACTGACAAAAGTCTCAGGGAGGTACAGGCCTTTGTCTGTGGGCCCTGCTATCCTAGTGCCCTATCCAGTATCCCCTGGCTGTGTTGAGATCTGAGGCTAACAGACAAAGTTGGGCCCTACTGGGTAATACATGGTTAGGGACAGCAGGCTATTCTGCCAGCCTTATTTATAAATAGTTTTAGGGGCACCTGGGTGGCTCGGTTGAGCGTCTGACTTCAGCTCAGGTCATGATTTCACAGCTCGTGAGTTCGAGCCCCACACTGGGCTCTGTGCTGACCGCACGGAGCCTGCTTCAGATCCTTTGTCTACCTCTCTCTCTGCCCTTACCCTGAGCATGCTCTCTCTCTCTCTCTCGCTCTCTCTCTCAAAAATAAATAAACACTATGGGGCGCCTGGGTGGCTCAGTCGGTTAAGCGTCCAACTTCAGCTCGGGTCACGATCTCGCGGTCCGTGAGTTCGAGCCCCGCGTCAGGCTCTGGGCTGATGGCTCAGAGCCTGGAGCCTGCTTCCGATTCTGTGTCTCCCTCTCTCTCTGCCCCTCCCCCATTCATGCTCTGTCTCTCTCTGTCCTCAAAATAAATAAACATTAAAAAAAATTAAAAAAAAAATAAATAAACACTAAGAAAATATATTTAAAAATATTTAAAAAATAGTTTTGGACATTTTTAATACATAGTATTAGAAGTAAAACACACGGTTTTCTTCTATCTCCAATTCCATAGTTCAATTTCATGGTATTATGCAGGTAGGTTTCTGACTTCGAGAAAATCTTTTTTCTGTTTCACTATCCAGTGACTATTCACTGACAGTTCTAGCATGATCACTCTCACTGTATGGGAGACATTAATGAGGGTAACATTTGATATGGGCCCTTCCCTTACCCCCTTAGCGGTCAGCAGGCAAAAAGATCCTACAGGGCATAGTCCCTTTTCCTGTGGTGTGGCATGAAAAGGCATATGGCCTCAGATGTGGCTCCGCCACAAGCACCCACACTCTAAAGGGAGGACAGAGGGGCTGCTAGTGTGGTGTGACAGGATAGAGGTGGTAGTTACTCATACCACTTGGCTCCCTTGTTGATGAAAGTGCCTTCAGAGACTGAACTTCTCTCTGCCTTTCCTCTGAACAAGCCCAACCTACAGAGACAACAGCTGTTCTATTCTCCAACCAGAAGAGAGAAGGTTCACTGCATTGCTGGGCATGGGCCATTCATTAATTCATTCATTCATCTGCCCACTTACCTGGTATTTATTAAATTTTGATAGCGTGGTAGGCCTATGTGGTTAAAAAGATATTCATCTTTTTAAGAGTCCTTTCCTCCAAGTAGCTCACAGCTAGTGGAGAATAGATGTGAAAAATATTTATAATACAATGAAAGAAATAATGCAGTGTAATAAAAGCTATGATAGAAATATCTGCCAGGTCCTAGCTGAAGCATAAAAGCAGATATAACTCTGACTTATCAGTAACTTCCTTGGAGTCTAGAAGATAGAAAATTGAATTTTTGATTTGTATTCAGCTTTGTTGGAGTCCCTGAAGATTAATATCTACTTATATCTCTTGTTACATTTCAAGACAGAAAGTTAATTTGAGGGAGAGGATTTGTAAACAATTTACTATACCAGTGTCAGTACAATGACAATAATAATAGCTAGTGCCATTTATTGGGTGCTTCCCATGTGCCAGGTGCTGTTAAGCCCATTACATACGTCATCTCATTTAATCCTCACAACAATCCTATGAGGTAAGTATTATCATCTCTTTTATATATGTTAAGATTGAGGCTTGGAAAAAGACAAGTAACTTTGCTTTATAACTTTGTTTTTGTTTTACTCTTTCCCCTACATGGTAAAATCTGGTATGTGTAGTTTCTTAGATATCACCGCCCGCTGCCTAACCCCAACTTTGTTTTTAAAATAGTGAAATAGGGGCGCCTGGGTGGCTTGGTCGGTTAAGCGTCCGACTTCGGCTCAGGTCATGATCTCGCGGTCCCTGAGTTAGAGCCCTGCGTCGGGCTCTGTGCTGACAGCTCAGAGCCTGGAGCCTGTTTCAGATTCTGTGTCTCTCTCTCTCTGACCCTCCCCCGTTCATGCTCTGTCTCTCTCTGTCTCAAAAATAAATAAACGTTAAAAAAAAATTTTTTTTAAATAGTGAAATAAAAACCTGAAGTGCCCCTTTGTGAGATTTGGGACCTCATGCAATATAGGTTTTGGCATCACAAACTTTAGAGGCAGAAGGGGAGTCTTAGGAAGTCACATTTTATAGGAGGAACTGATACCCAGAGGAGTTCAACATTTCAGCCGTTATTCAGTTCTCTGGGTTCTTTACTGGGAGAAAAGGCTTTTGTCTTCTAGGCCAGTAAGTATTACTGCCCCAAAGCTACAGGCTCAAGGATGTGCAAACTCTAGGATTTAGTACAATCATCTTTACTAAATGCTGTTAAACATTTCAGCCAACACCAAAAATATTCAAGATGGAGGCACCTGGGTGGCTCAGTTGGTTAAGCATCTGACATCAGCTCAGGACATGATCTCACAGCTTGTGAATTTGAGCCCTGTATAGGGCTCTGTGCTGACAGCTCACAGCCTGGAGCCTGCTTCAGATTCTGTGTCTCCCTCTCTGTCTCTCTGCCCCTCCCCTGCTCGTGCTCTGTCTCTGTCTCTCAAAAACAAATAAAAAATGTTAAAAAAATATTCAAGATGAAACAAAATTAATTTTTTAAAGTTAGGAACACAGTTCCTAGCTCAACATCAGAATTTCATAGCTGATTAGTTGATAAGGTGCTTTATCCCACAAATGCCATGTACTGTCATGGTGAACAAGATAGCACTACCCGTAGTTGTTTACAATTTAGTAAACAAGGGGCAGACATGAAATCAAACAAAATAACTATGAACAGGTATGTACAAAGATCTAGAGAGTTATAGAAAGGTGTAAAGCACTGATTCTCAACTGGGAGTTAGTTCCACCCCCATACACCTAGCAGACATTTGGCAATGTCTGGAGACAATTTTGACTGTCACAACTAGGGGAGAGGGTGCTACCAGCATTTGGAGAGCTGAGGCCAGAAATGCTGCTCACTGTCCTAAAATTCACAGGACAGCCTCCCATAAGAAAAACTTAGCTAGCTCAAAATGTCCACAGGGCTTACGTTGAGAAACTCCAGTATAGAGCCAGCAAAATATATTCTACAAGGGATGGGGGAGGAGAGTAAAGCTTAGGGGGTTGGTTATGGAAGAGTTTACTAAAGAGATAATGATTGGGGTTGGGAGAGAGGATCCCCAGCAGAAGGGACATGTGCAAAGCCACATATTGGCATATTTGGGCAATCCCAAACACCAGAGGAATTGTTGTGGGCATTAAGACTGGACAGCAGGCATTCCATAGGAGCTAGACATTCAATGAAATCTATTGAGTTAGAGAAAATCTGGTTCCGTGATGGCTCTTTATATGTTGGTCACTCAAGAGCACAATCTAGGTACAGATCTCTGTGAACTAAAACTGCCCAAGAAAGCTGTTTGAAATAAGGCTTTTCTCATCTTGCTTCCTTAGGTCCTAGGGTTTTCCAGGCATTTGTTACTTTCTCAGAAATAGAGTTGGGGCTGTTTCAATGGAATGTGAACTCTGAGAGGTGGGATAGGTCTCTATTAAAGCCACTCAGGTGGAGTCTCAATACTGGGATCACGAGAAGAGATGATGTGGTTATTTCTCATGCATTATGCTTATAGGCAGATGATGATGTTTATTTCCTCTTTCATAGAGAATCCCAGTCCAGAAATGGGAATATGTGAACCTTAAGATTAGACTGCCACCTTGAATCTAATTGGGTTGCCTTCCCTCTCCCCTCCCCCAACAAAAAATGGGGGTGAGTGGGTAGGCCATTCCAATCAGGCTTTCTCTCTCTCTTAAGCTAATGATGATCAAAGCAACTGACAAACTGCCACGGAATCTGCTAGAACTCACTCTGGCCTTGCCCTATCCCCAGCTGCTGAACTTTTCTTCCTTCTGTCATGCTCTGAGCCCATTCTTAGCAAACTACCAGGCACCTGATTCCTGGTCCGCAGCTACCCTCGTCCTGTTGTGGTTTGATTCAAGTGCCTGCCTCTGTTCCCTGGTGGCCCAATGATAGAGCTTAATGGAGGTGAGTGACCCTACCTTAACTCAGCTAATTTTCTAGGCATAGTGTGGAAAACAAGATCACAGAAGGGGGTATGGATCTTACAGCATGAAAGGAAATTCAGGGAACTATTTAATTTATGAAAGCTTATAGCTGCTATACTCTCTTCAGGTTTACTCTACTTGGTAGGCAAGTAATGACACCTACATAAACTTTTGAGAAAAATTAAAATAAATGCTATACAAAAATTTACTTTCTTTATTAACTAATCCCTTAATTTAATTCATTCATTTTTTTTATAGTCTAAAGATTGTTTTATTTCAGTATGCATGGATCTGTTCCCTCCTTTTCCTTTTAAGTTTTAATTCTGGTATAGTCAACATACAGTGTTATATTAGCTTCAGGTGTGCAATATAGTGATTCAATAATTCTATGTTACTCAGTGCTTATCAAGATATGTGTACTGTTAATTTCCTTTACCTATTTCACTCATACTAATCACTTTTATTTTATTTTGTTTTATTTTATTTTATGTTTATTTATTTATTGAGGGGGGGCAGAGAGATAGGGGAGCAAGAATCCCAATCAGGCTCTGTACTACAATGTGGGTCTCGAACTCACAAACCATGATATCATGACCTGAGCTGAAATGAACCGAGCCGAAATCAACAGTCAGATGCTTAACCAACTGAGCCACTCAGGCACCCCTAATCACTTTATTTTAGACTGAAAAAATTTATTATGTATAACTTGGTTTGCTAGTTATACTATTACATGTGGTATTTTATATTTAGGACCAAACTGATTCTCACAGGGATTAAACATTTTCTTTTTTGTCTTCCAGTTATTTTATTTTAGCTCTAGCTGCATCTTCCAAAATTGATGAATTAAATCTTTTTTTTTTTTTCACTACAGCGAGGTCTGGAGTTATTTATGCCTATTAGAATTCTGAAAAGTTATAAACGGAATTAGCATTAGCTACAATATCATTTAAAAAATTTTTAATTCCAGTATAGTTAACATACAGTGTTATATTGGTTTCAGGTGTACAATATGGTGACATGCCAATTCTGTACATTACTCGGTGCTCGTCACAATAAGTGTACTCTCTGGGGCGCCTGGGTGGCTCAATCGGTTGAGCGTCAGACTTCGGCTCAGGTTATGATCTCGTGGTCCGTGAGTTCAAGCCCCGCGTCGGGCTCTGTGCTGACAGCTCAGAGCCTGGAGCCTGTTTCAGATTCTGTGTCTCCCTCTCTCTCTGACCCTCCCCCGTTCATGCTCTGTCTCTCTCTATCTCAAAAATAAATAAATGTTAAAAAAAAAAATTTAAAAAAAAGTGTACTCTCAACCCCCTTTGCCTTTTTTCCCCCCATCCCACAATCCACCTCCTCTCTGGTAACCACCAGTTTATTCTCTGTAGTTAAGAGTCTGGTTTTTAGTTTGTCTCCTTTTTCTTTGTTAATTTATTTAGTTTCTTAAATTCCACATGAGTGAAATCATATGGTATTTGTCTTTCTCTGACTGACTTATTTCGCTCAGCATTGTACCCTCTAGATCCCATCCATGTTGTTGCAAATGGCAAGATTTCATTCTGTTTTATGGCTAAGTAATAACCCACTGCATATATTATACATACTACATCTTTATCCATTCATCTGTCGATGAACACTTGGGCTGTTTCCATAATTTGGCTATTGTAAATAACACTGCAATAAACATAACAGTGCATGTATCTTTTCAAATCAGTGTTTTTATTTTCTTTAAGTAAATATCCAGTAGTAGAATTACTGGATCGTATATGGTAGTTCTATTTTTAATTTTTTGAGGAGCCTCCATACTGTTTTCCACAGTGGCTGCACCAGTTTGCATTCCCACCAACAGTGCACAGGGTTCCTTTTTCTCTCGCCAAGTATCCTTGCCAACACTTGTGTTTTTTATTTTAGTCATTCTGACAGGTGTGAGGTGATATCTCATTGTAGTTTTGATTTGTATTTCCCTATTGATGAATGATGTTGAGCATCTTTCATGTGTCTATTGGCCATCTGCGTATCTTCTTTGGGGAAATGTCTATTCATGACTTCTCACTTTAAATTAGATTATTTGGTGTTTTGGTGTGGAGTTGTGTAAGTTCTTTATATATTTTGGATATTAACCCTTTATTGGATATATCATTTGCAAATATCCTCTCCTATTCAGTAGGTTGTGTTTTAATTTTGCTGAGGAGTTAAACATTTTTAATTGAATTCCTTTAAGATCTCTTCAGAGCTAAAATTAAGGACGTTATATTCGTTTGAACCAGGTGTTTTCCTGACAGACAAAAGAAAATGTGTATTTACAGAAAGAAAGCTGAAAAAAACTCACTGAAATTCATCAACAAGAAATTTTGACACCTGAATCATGTTCTGATATATCATATCTATCAGCTTCTACTTCTTATAAAGTTTAATTAAACATATATTAAGCATTAAGATAAGATTCCTCAGTTATGGAACCTTTAGGTTTGCTCTTAGTCTCATCTGTTCTTAGCTGTTGAAACAGAGTTATACCTATTTTGTTTATAATTTCTAGAGGGAAAAGTAAACAATACCGTCTACTCCTACTATACTCTTATTACTATTGTCTCTTCCCACCACATTCTTATTAAGGGGAAGTTAGTAAAAGTAGACACTTTTTCATAACAGTTAAAAATTTGTGTAATAGTGAGCTTCCCATGATTTCAAATGTTCAGGGAGTAGCTAGAAAGGAGTTAATTAAATGACTTATGATCTCTTTCAACCCTGACAAACTAGTTAAATGAACAAGTTCATAATATTTCTTTCTTATGTGAAAGTGACAGGGCACACGAAGCATGCATATATTTTGCTCTGGTGCTTGAGCTGTTTGTGCCACATAGTTTGTTTTAGATGAATTATGTTTCTCTGCTCTTAATTCTCTGCTCTGCTAATTTTTCAGCAATCTGCCCATCAGAGTTTTTAAAAATTACTTTGAAGAAATGAAAGCTGAAAAGCAACTAATGCCCTTTAAAAAAGGCAACAAATCCCTTTAAATATTTTGCTGATCCTGATTTCAAAAGTTCACAATCTAAAACTTTTCAGGAAGAAAAAAAAAAAACCTGTGAAAAATTAAGCATTTTTTTCTGCAAGTTTCCAGTAATTTCACTGCTCTACTTCGTCCTTGCCTTTTCTCTCCTTATAAGAATATGCAAAGTGAGTAGAAGGAGGTGGATATGCTTTCTTAAAAGTGATTGCTGCCATCCAGGAGCTTTCTAAGGATGAATTCTTATCCTGGACTTGAATTTCTTTCCTTCTGCCTTAAGGTTAGGCTTCCTCTAAGGAGCTGGCAGTAGGTGTGATTTCCTAAGGTTTCCAGGTAGAGAAATTTCAGAATCTCCTTTGTTTTTCAATTCTATTTTTCCCTCTAGAGCAGTGGGAAATTGTTCCAGCTGTTTTGCCTCACAGGTTTGATCCACTTAATGAATTAAATTGCACAAAACATTGGTTTGCCCTCTGCTGACTCAATGATTAGGAAAATGGGCTTTGGGGTCAGATAATCAGTTCAAATCCAGGCTCCACCACTTAATTACTGTGTGATCTTGGCAAGTTATTTAACCTCTCTAAGTTTCAATTTCCTTAAAAATGGAAGAATAATACTGATCTCATATGGTTGTTATGAGGATTAAATGAAATAATGTGCATAAAGCATTTCACACAGCAAATGGTCAGTAAATATTAGTTAATATGATTAAAATAACCTTATTTTATAGCAGAGGCTATATTCTTGAAAGTCAGAGTAATTGGCAAAACATCAATTGGAAAGATATTAATAATAAAATAACAGGGTCGTGTAGATGGCTCAGTTGGTTAAGCATCTGATTTCGGTTCAGGTCATGATCTCGTGGTCTGTGAGTTTGAGCCCCACGTAGGGCTCTGTGTTGACAGCTCAAAGCCTGGAGCCTGCTTTGGATTCTGTGTCTCCCTCTCTCTCTACCCCTCCCCTGCTCATGCTCTGTCTCTCAAAAGTAAAATAAGACATTAAAATAATTAATAATAATAAAATAACAAAAATTTCATATAATGCCAACAATAACATTAAATATATATTTTCATATCATAAAATTCACCCTTCTAAAGTTTACAATTCAGTGTTTTCTCACAGTCACAAAGTTGTACAACCATCACCACTATCTAATTCTAGAATATTTTCGTCACCACATAAAGAAATTCCATACCCATTAGCAATCACTCCTCATTCCCCACCTTGTCCTAGCCCTGGAAACCACTAGTCTACTTTAAATGTATTTTTAAAACACATGGAATAAAAATTCCTAAATGGCATCCATTTCCAAAAGATACTGCATTCACTAGGATTAAAAACTAGCTCTGGTAGAGACAATCTTTCTCTTAAATTGCCAACTGGCCAGGTTCTCCCACAAGTTCTATCATATTCAGAATGCATCTAATTTTAAGTTTTCCAGACAGACTGATTAGCTTAAAATGCAATGTTGTTTTTGCTTGCATATTCCCTGAGGGGCATATTTTTATGAGTTTTGTCTTCTAAGCACATACTGAGAGGGTGGAGAATAACAGATTTTTTCCTCTTTATTTCCATAGAATTGCCCACTCAGTCTAGTACAAAAAAAGGGAATAAACTTAAAAACTTTTTTTGTTATCTAATGGTTAATGGAACTTAAATGAATCATTAATATATGAAAGGATGGTAAATTAAAAAAATTTACTGTACAACAAAACCATGGGAGATAAGACTAGAAATATGAGTTTGCAACATGTAGAGAATTCTGAAATCTGCCTTTTTAATAAAAATAAAAACACCACATAACTTATTTTGGTATGCTATGGAAAGCAAAAGAAGATATTTGAGGCAGGGAAGGGTTAGCAATTATTATTAGTTCTATTATTATTAACTAGACTTTATAATTGATTAGATGATGGGGGAAAAAAGAGAACACCCAAAGATGACTCATATTTCAAAACTGGGATATTGGTGGTGCAACAGAAATAGGGAAGCCAAGAGCAGGAACTGATTAGGGAGAAAGAGGAGTTATGTTTCAGGCTTATTTAGTTTCAGGGACCCTGTTGTGAGCTCAAAGATATGGGCTCAGAGATACAGATTTGGAGGGCTCACCTTTATAGCAGTTGTACACAAAGTTTGGAATGAATGGCTTCCTTGGGAAGAAGAGAGTACAGAGCTAGAAGAGAGCTGAAGATAGACCATAGTGATTGTTTACACTTAAGAAAGTGGAAAGAGGAAGAGAAACCAACCAAGGCGGAGGAGTGGTCAGAGAAAGAAGAATTAGAATCATATCACAGAATTTTAACTGGGTTAATTTCTTAACCCATAAGTTAAGAAGGATGAAGATTCAGAGTAGGTCATTAAATGAGTGTTTAGCAAACTCCATGGCAAGCTTTCAGAAAACAGTTTTTATAGCATGCTGGGGTAGAGAGTTTGTTACAAGAGCAGAGATTCAGACAAGTTATTTTAAGTAAGAGGTAACCAAGAGGTAACCACACTGACCATGAGGATAAACATCCATGACTCCAACTCTTTTGCTGAGCCCCTACTATAGCAAGGCATTGTGTAGGCATACGAATCCAAGAAGAGTCCTATAACAGTGCTGTGGTTAATGTAACACAGTTACTCTCCACATTTGTTTCTCTCTATAATTCTTGTCTCTAAGAGCTTACTGACTCCACCCTACATCTCTCCATGTCTTCTATTTAAAATTTAGCTCCTGGGGCAACTGGGTGGCTCAGATGGTTGAGGGTCTGGCTCTTGATTTTGGCTCAGGTCATGATCTCATAGTTTGGGAGATTGAGCCCCATGTCGGGCCCCATGCTGACAACAGCTACTTGGATTCTTTCTCTCTGCCCCTCCCCTGCTCATGCTGTCTCTCTCAAAATAAGTAAACTTAAAATAAGTAAATAAAATTTAGCTCCTAGATTCTGTTTCCTTTATGAGTCTTCATGCCATGACCTTTCATGTTTCAAATTTTTAGGATTTGCTTCAACTGCCAATTTCCTGATTTTATTTCCAAAGTTAAATTCGCAAGAGGTTCTATTTTGCCCAGATCATCTTTTCCATTAGGTCACACCTTGGGTTGTTGAACAGCCTATGAAATGGGTCAGAATCCTACCTGTATTTTATTTACCTGTGGCTTGGGAGAGAGAGTAAAGGCCACATGATGAATGTAGTCTTGACCTTTAGCATGGACTATAGGAATGTCAGCAACTACAATTAACACGTCTAGTAGGTATTGGGGATGCATCTTGGTTTAAAAATCCAAGTATGCAAAGAATAGTGCATAACCCTTTCCATAACACTGCTTAATATTGACTTTGAGTCTCCATTCCTGTGGGCTGGAGAGAAATTCAACTTGTAATCTTTGGGGACAGACATGTGCACTGATTACCACTGGTCAAGGTGGTGTATGAAGGACATACTGAAATATCTCTATCTCCCCTCCCCAACCAAATACATAGAAATGTTGGTTAAGGTGCCAAAAACAATTTAAGCTTAGGTTTTCAAATTGTAGAATAAAAATAGTGGTTTTATTTCTTTTTTGCTCAGAAACTCATCCTTCTTTAACTCAAAACTACAAGGAGAATGAAAACTAGACCAACTCTATTTGCAATACAACTAGAGACATCTGTAAGCCTAGACCACAACCCTTTGAGGAAGTATGCTTCCTTTTTTTTTTCCAGAAGAAACAGAAAACAGGAGGACTAGGGGTAAGGTGGCAGACCTTTGACAGAATAAGGCAGCATATTCTCCAAGATAATTGGGCTTACATGCAGTATGCCTAGAGAACAGCTTTAAATGCCTTTATGACCACAGTAAATACAAGAATGCAAAGCCAGGTACATAAAACAAAAACCACACAAGTAACAATTATATATATGTGCTGGGTCCCAATAAACTGAAAGCACTTTTTATATTCCCCATCATATCTTTAACACACCTTTTTTGGTTACCTTTGAGTAGGAAGTAGCCACATTCAAATGAGTTAAGGTATAAGAAATAAAAAGTACCACAAACTTTATTAAAAGTAAATAAATGTAACATATAATATGTACAGATGGCACATGGTGCCAATTTTATTTGTAGTTATTATAGTACTCCAACTCATGTTTACAAGTTAAACCTTTGTCACAGCCTTGGCTAAATCTTGAACTAGTGCAGAATTTAGTTGTGCTAGAGTGCTGATCTTAGCATGCTTAGATGTGGCATACTTGTTCTTGATAGTCATGTGCTTTGTAAGCCCACGATTCATTCATTCATAGTCATGTGCTTTGTAAGCCCATGACTATATTCTTAGCCAGGTGTTGCATAATATTTAGAAGGGATTCTTCAGTGTATGACAGGTAATGCTGTCAAGTTGGTGTCCATTCACCATTGTCGAGAATTTTTAGTGCCAGGCAAAAAGTTCCTGCCGCAATCTGAGAAGGAGGAAAGTGTACCATATCGTAATCCAGCATAGTTAGTTCCATCAGGTATTTGGCCAAAGTATGTTGCTCAACACCAACCTCTCCAATCTTAGATGCTCTCCGAAGGAAATGCAGGGGTAGAGGGCGGCCCAGACCAAAATGTAAAGATCTTAGAATCTTCATTTCCATCTGTCTGATTTGGTGCTTGGTGTAAGAGTCGTCAGTCACAAAGGCAAAGTTACCAATTTCTGGAGGGTACATTTCTTCGTATTTACTTGCAATAAACATGGCAGTGACACCAACCAGCTACATCATCTTCTTGGGTACACAATTATTCTGCATGAGCTGATCAATAAGGGAAACAGTCATGTACATGGTCTCCTGCAGTAACCTGAATTTCATTTGAACCTGCACTAGCCAGTCAATTAGGATGGCTCTCATGTTTCCAGTGACTTCACGACCCAGTAGGTATTTTGGTCTTACTGCTTGCTCTTCCTCAAGTTGTCTCAGATAAGCATAAATATCTTTCACATATTCACAACAAAGGTTTGGATCAGCTCCATTTTCTGCATCCACATCATTCACTGTAAGAATTACATCAGAGAGAGCCTGACACAGATATTCTTCTGCAGGAGCACATCCAGACGTTTCCACTGGGCTTGGAGATGGAGTATCAACCAAAATAGGCTCCGGAGAAAGTTTTTCTTCTTTAACAGGCTCATGTTCTGGCTCTGGTTGGGGCACAGGTACAGACACAGGCTCAGGTGCTTTGAAGTTTTGATATTTTTTTAGCAATAACTTTTCCAGGAGCCAAAGTTTTTGCTTCCTTTTTCAGAGGCAATTTGGCTTGTGGCTGTTCACTGACTTTGTTACCAAGCATGTGATAATGGATGCTTAGGAATGTAGATTTTGTACAAAACAAGAGTGATACAGCTCTCCAAAGGAAGTGCCAAGATCCACAAGCACTTGTAGGGAACAATGAGAACAGGCAAGCAGGCTAAAGCAGGAGCTTTTAAATACCCTTTTGTCACCAAAACTGGAAATATAGGAAGGTGAAATTGAACAAGGAAAAATAAGCCATATTTATGGAAAGCAGTCTGTTGGTGAGGAAGAGTGGAGGGGACAGACTGCATTGTAAGCAACTCTGCAGTGCTGATGGTGGGGGAAAGTGAGGGCTATACAAACTCATACACACATTGTTTCATAAAGAAAATAGCCTCAAATATGGCCCTGTCCCCAACCTCTTACAAATTTCATATAAATAGCTGATTTTGGAAAAACTCACCTTATTCAAAGATGTTTAAAGAAACAAAAAATAAACAGCACCTATAAAAAAGAATGGGAGAAAATGTCCAGAGCAAAGCACAGAGAGCTAGAAAATGTCGTTGGAAAGTAAGAAAAGGAAATTAAGAGGAATGGAGGCTGAGTAAGAAGCTCCAATGTTTGTCTGATAGAAGTTTCAGAAAAAGAGACTAGAGAGAATGGTGGAGAGCTAATATTCAAAGAGAAAATGGTTATATTAGATCCAAGCAGGCAAGATCCAAGTTTGGAGAGATCAAGTGTCAGGGATAGGGAACATAGGTGGAGTGTGAAACTAGGGAACAAAGGCCTAGGAACATAAGCCAAAGCACTTGGACCGAAAGAGGTGAAAATCTAGGTATGGGAAGAGAGCAACAGAAAGAGTCATCAATGAATGGAATTTGATGATGAGTTAAATAATTTTTACCCATGTTCCCCTGACAAGAACAGATATGAATATGAGTGAAACTAAATCCACAGATAAAAGTAAATACAAACTTCTAACTGGGAATGGGGGGCTAAAAATGAGAAAGCAGTTCTGGATACTCAAATTTTTGAGGGGGTGTACAGCAGATGGAGAGAACTCTGGTTCTAGAATTCTTTGGATTCCTTTGATTCTACCACTAACTCGAGTATCACAGCAAGTTCTGAGTTCTAGTTTCCCTTTCAAGAGCATGAGACGTAACCCATGGGCTAGTCCTCAGGGATTCTGCCTCAGATAAAATCTTCTGTCTATATTTAAGTTTTTCATCCTTCAGAGGACATAATATACAAGTTGAAAAATAGTATATATACATTTAACATTTTTTTCTCCCATAATAATCTTCCTCACTTTTGTCTGTCTAAGGTATAATCTTTCAAGTCCCATCTTAGAGATCCTAGATGTTTCCCTTGACCAACCCCCTAGTCAAGTGCCAGGGACCCATCCATTATGCTCCCCTAAAACATTCTTATCTTCATCATGCACATTATCATCCTACATTGAGGAGGTCTCATCTCAGTCCCCATTTTAATCCTGAATCATAGCCTTTCAGCTTTAGCATTTATTTAGGAAAGAGTAAGAATACACAGAGCTGGCCATGGTACATGCTGGAAGCAATGGGTGCTTGTATTTGAAAGTCTGGGGTTGGCAAGGTCATTTTAGGACTTCTGGTAGAAAGCTTCATAGGAAGCAGAGCCCAGAATTCTGAAATCTGAGCAGTCAATAGTTGTAACTATGTCCTCCCACAGTTAGTCAGACAAGCCCCACTGGGCACCTGAGACCCCAGGAATTCAATTCTGGTAAAGATGTGGCCTGTGAGATGAAACTATAGCCCCTCCTTGCACCGACAGGCCCAACCCATGGCTGGTAAGATAGGATATAGATGAGTGGAATGGAACAGAAAAACAGTACCCACCTAGACCTGGGCAGTACTGGTCCTTTCCTGGGCCTTACTTTGAGGCTCCTAGTCTGAGCCTTCTCCAGCAATGTTCCTCTTCACAAGACAAGGAGCCCATGAGACTAAGGAGCTTATGCTCTCTCCTACTTTGAATCACATACTGTGTATCCAGGACTCCAAAATTCTCTGCCCAAAAGATTCTGAGCCCACTTCTAGGGCCTCCATAGCTCCCACAGGCAGCTGTGTGCCCAAAGGGCACCTGTGTGTTGGTGTGTGTGTGCGTGTGCGTGTGTGTGTGTGTGAAGCTTGGTTGTGTGGACTGGGCTTTCCACACATGTGATTATGAGGTATATGGGACAGGGTAAGGGGTTCCCTGAGAAGTGAAAAGAAGAATGGGCCAGGGGCTTCTAGTTGTACTTTATCCTCACCTATAAATGTTAGTGGAGACCCAGACATGAGCAGCTCATGGGCAGAGCCTCTCTCTAGTTTACGCATTTTAATGCCCTAGCAAGTATGGGTATTAGGACAGAGCTAGTATTATTGAATACTTACCTCATCAGACTCTTAGGAATTGAGATCGAAGGCATTTCTGGTGGTTACACATGAAATAGTAGTTATAATATAGCATTCAACAAGATAGGATACTGTTCAGTATAAAAATTTTGGCTCTGGAATCAGTTATGGCTTCAATTTTTTTAAATTGAGGAAAAATTTACATGACAAAATTAACCATTTGAAAGTGTACAATTCAGTGAGTGACATTTAGCATATTCACAATATTCTGTAACTATTGCCTCCATCTAGTTCCAAAATATTTTTAAAAATTGTTTTTAACATTTATTTATTTTTGAGACACAGAGACAGAGCATGAGTGTGGGAGGGCAAAGAAAGAAGGAGACACAGAATCTGAAACAGGCTCCAGGCTCTGAGCAAGCTGTCAGCACAGAGCCGGATGTGGGGCTTGAACAGTTTTGCAAGTTCAATAGTTGTTTGTGGAGTTCTCCCTGGAGAACTTAGTGACGTCAGTCCTGAATTCAATTTTTTTCAATTTTAAGTACTAAACTCAATTTAGTACTTAAAATTAAAAGTTGGGGATTAACACATTTGGTGTAGGTGAGAAAATAAAATGAATCTAGCAGCTGCTAAGGGCTCACTGCAACGTTACTCTGTAGAAAAGTGTGTGATGGTTACCATTTCAGTCAATAGAAAGGGTTGGGCTCCTTTTCCAGTTTAATCCTTTTCCTGACTACTCCTGTTTCACTGATTTTTTTTTAACGTTTACTTATTTTTTGAGAGAGAGAGAGAGAGAGCATGCAGGGGAGGGGCAGAGAGAGAGGGAGACAGAGGATCCAAAGCAGGCTCCACGCTGACCTCAGAGAGCCCGATGCAGGGCTTGAACTCATGAACTGTGAGATCATGACCCAGCTAAAGCTGGACACTTAACCAATTGAGCCACTCAGGTACCCCATTCTGATTGATGTTCTTAAAGTCTTATCTAGAGCCTCTACTGAGTCCCAAAACCAAAATCCCAAAAGTGTTTAGAACTACAGAGAAAAAAAGAATTTTTTTCCTGAGTACTCTTCTCAAAATGAAAGGTGGGAAATACTAGGTAATTATAGCACCTGCTCGGTTCATTGAGTTCCAACTTGGACACCCAAGTCTATCTAGAATAAATAAGAGTAGATCTGCTGGCTTGAGATGTCTGCTTGGTTATAAAAAGAATGGATTATGGAAATCATTCAGAAATGATGTGTTGCTTCTCTACAATTGCTTCTCTTTTGGAAAATAATCTTTCCTAACCTTCTCACTTCTTTTTTTTTTTCTGTTTGTTTTTTACAACTTCCTTTTGGGTACATAGTCATACATAGACAGAGGTGGTCACGTAGGTGATATGATTAGAGCAGAGCCAGGAAAGCAACATGTAAAAGAAATTTTGCATACACAAGTCTGAAATTCTGTGATTTAAGATGTATTACTTTGGGGCTGCCTGGGTGGCTCAGTTGGTTAGGCATCCAACTTTGGCTCAGGTCATGACCTTGTGGTTTGTGGGTTTGAGCCCTGCATCAGGCTCTGTGCTGACAGCTCAGAGCCTGGAGCCTGCTTTGGATTCTGTGTCTCCCTTTCTCTCTGCCCCTCCTCAGCTTGTACTCTGTCTCTCCCTGTCTCTCAAAAATGAGTGAATGTTAAAAAAAATTTAATGTATTACTTTGAGATTGGAGGGGAAGATCACAGAGTAGGAAAATCCTGAGCCCACCAACTTCCATGGACATATCAAGGCTGCAAGCACATATAGAGCAACTCTCTCAGAGAATGACCTGGAGACTAGCAGCCAAAAATGTAATTAAAGAGCCACACTGAGAAGGGCAGGAGGGAAAGTGATGCAGTCTGGTTGGAAACCAAACGTTGGTGTGGTGACCTGCAAGGAAGAAGGATAACACAGGCACTGAAATCCTTCCAGAGAAGTGAGGGGTTCAAGTCCCATATCGGGCACCCTGTGAATCTGCACTGGGGAGATAAGTCCCCATAACATCTGGCTTTGAAAGTAAGTGGGGCTTAACTCTGGGAGAGTTGGAGGGTTATAGGAAACTGAAACTCCACTCTTAAAGGGCCCACAAACAATCTCTCTTGCTCCAAGACCCAGCACAGAGATAGCTGTTTGAAAATCATGTAGCGTGTACGTGAAGGATATTTATTGATTAATTTTAGGTGTGTGCTCACAGGGCAAGGATCTGTAGCAACCTTGTCTAGGAAAAGAAGCACAGAAGGCACCATTTTTCTTGCCCTCCTTCAGCCTAGTTGGCTTGATGCTGGCAAGTGCCAGTTCTGACACTCTCCATCTACCTTGCTAGTACAAATTGCCTGTCCCTGTGTTCCCCCGCAGACCTACAATGCCCAATCTGCCTCACCAGGTGTTCCCCCCAAGTGGCTGCACCCTCAATCACCACACCAAGCAGGCAGCCTCAGCTGGGACTGGTGCCTTGAAAAGTGACTCCTCTCCTGGGAGGCAGGGGGGCCAGCCCTGCCCACCAACACACCTGCAATGGTCACAGCCAGGCCTTGCAGCCAGCTACACCCAGGACCAGCCACACTCACCAGCATGCTCAAAGCAGTTGCAGCCCAAGCAACAGGAGGGCACATGCCCACACAGGAAATACCCCTGCAGTGCCTGATTCTGATGACCAGTAGGGACTGCATTTCTGGGCCCCACAAGATGACTTCTATATAAGACTACTCCCTTCAAGAATAGGAAGTATAGCTGATAACAGACAGACAAAATGAGAAGACAAAGAAATATGTTCCAATGAAAGAACAAGATAAAACCTCAGAAAGAGAACTAAACAAAATGGAGATAAGCAATCTACCTGATAAAGAGTTCAAAGTGATGGTCATAAAGATGTTCAATGAACTTAGAAGAAGAGTGGATGAACTCTGTAAGAACTTCAACAAAGAGATGGAAAATATCAAAGATAGATAGAACCAATCAGAGCTAAAGAATACAATAAATGAGAGTGCTGCCAACACCCTGGAGGAGAAGCAGAGGTCATTACTGAATTTGAAATATTTAAAGTGGATACAAAATTGAATTTGAAATATTTAAAGTGGATACAAAATTGAATTTGAAATATTTAAAGTGGATACAAAACTGTTTCAGCAATGCAGACAATTAAGTGTGTCATTGTGGGCAATGGTGCCTTTGCTAAAACATGTCTCCTGATATCCTACACAGCAAATTACCATCAGAGTATGTACCGACTGTTTTTGACAACTATGCAATCACAGTTATGATTGGTGGAGAGCCATATACTCTCGGGCTTTTTGATACTATAGGGCAAGAGGATTATGACAGATTACTACCGCTGAGTTATCCACAAACAGATGTATTTCTAGTCTGTTTTTCAGGGGTCTCTCCATCCTCATCTGAAAATGTGAAGGAGAATTGGGTGCCTAAGATAACTCACCACTGTCCGAAGGCTCCTTTCTTGCTTGTTGGGACCCAAATTGATCTCTGAGATGACCCCTCTTCGATTGAGAAACTTGTCAAAAGCAAACAGAAGCCTACCACTCCAGAGACTGCTGAAAAGCTGGCCTGTGACCTGAAGGCGGTCAAGTATGTGCAGTGTTCTGCACTCACACAGAAAGGCCTAAAGAATGTATTTGATGAAACAATATTGGCTACACTGGAGCCTCCAGAACCGAAGGAGACCCACATGTGTGTGCTGCTATGAGCATCTCCAGAGCCCTTTCCACGCAGCTGGTGTCAGCATCGTACTAAAAGCAATGTTAAATCAAACTAAAGATTAAAAATTAAAATTCGTTTTTGCAATAATGACAAATGCCCTGCACCTACCCACATGCACTCGTGTGAGACAAGGCCCATAGGTATGGTCCCCTTCCCCCTCTCAGTACTAGTTAATTTGAATAATTGTGTATTGTTAGAAAAGTGGTTAGTACTAGTTTTTGTTTTGTTGTTTCAAAAAAAATTTTTTTTTTTTGTTTTGTTTAAAAGCAAGGCATGCTTGTGATGACTCTGTAAAAGACTAATTTGGTTGTTGGGAGCTGCTTCCAGGGCTCCATCCACTCTGCAGAATAATCTGGGACATTTAGGGTTTTTTTGTTTTTGTTTTGGGGGGGGGAGTATGTGTGGGGTTTGTTTTCATTTAGTCATGTTTTTTAAATTCAGTAACCATTTTACAGCCCTTAAGGGGAAGAGGACAGAATGACTCCACATTCCACTTCCTAGATCTAGTTTAGAACACTTGTCCCCCACCTGGTGCTCTTAGGAAGGAGTATAGTAAATAACTCATTTAATAACATACTCCTTTTTGAAAGTTTCCTTTTCTCTCTACCCTTTTTTTTTTTAAGGGCAGGTAAGCTAGTTTATTAAATGTTATATGGACACATACTTGTACATTGATTCTTATTTGACACTAACTTATGATGAAATTCTTATTCTATATATCAGTATAATTTGTGATGTGTTAGTAACATTGAAGTGGAGACTATAATACTGTTTATCAGTACTTGAATTTGTTATAACATTTTTCATTACTCTTTTCCCTTATCTTCTTTTTTTTTAATATGAAGTTTATTGTCAAATTGGTTTCAATACAACACCCAGTGCTCATCCCAAGAGGTGCCCTCCTCAATACCCATCACCCACCCTCCCCTCTCTCCCACCCCCCATCAACCCTCAGTTTATTCTCAGTTTTTAAGAGTCTCTTATGGTTTGGCTCTCTCCCTCTCTAACTTTTTTTTTTTCCCTTCCCCTCCCCCATGGTCTTCTGTTAAGTTTCTCAGGATCCACACAAGAGTGAAAATACATGGTATCTGTCTTTCTCTGTATGACTTATTTCACTTAGTATAACGCTCTCCAGTTCCATCCACGTTGCTACAAAAGGCCATATTTCATTCTTTCTCACTGCCGAGTAGTATTCCATTGTGTATATAAACCACAATTTCTTTATCCATTCATCAGTTGATGGACATTTAGGCTCTTACCATAATTTGGCTATTGTTGAAAGTGCTGCTATAAACATTAGGGTACAAGTGCCCCTATGCATCAGCACTCCTGTATCCCTTGGGTAAATTCCTAGCAGTGCTATTGCTGGGTCATAGGGTAGATCTATTTTTTAATTTTTTGAGGAACCTCCACACTGTTTTCCAGAGAGGCTGCACCAGTTTGCATTCCTACCAATAGTGAAAGAGGGTTCCCGTTTCTCCACATCCTTTCCAGCATCTATAGTCTCCTGATTTGTTCATTTTGGCCACTCTGACTGGTGTGAGGTGATAGCTCAGTGTGGTTTTGATTTGTATTTCCCTGATGAGGAGTGACATTGAGCATCTTTTCATGTGCCTGTTGGCCATATGGATGTCTTCTTTAGAGAAGTGTCTATTCATATCTTCTGCCCATTTCTTCACTGGATTCTTTGTTTTCAGGTGTGGAGTTTGGTGAGCTCTTTATAGATTTTGGATACTAGCCCTTTGTCCCATATGTCATTTGCAAATATCTTTTCCCATTCTGTCGGTTGCCTTTTAGTTTTGTTGATTGTTTCCTTTGCAGTGCAGAAGCTTTTTATCTTCATGGGGTCCCAATAGTTCATTCTTGCTTTTAATTCCCTTGCCTTTGGAGATGTGTCAAGTAAGAAATTGCTGCGGCTGAGGTCAGAGAGGTTTTTTCCTGCTTCTCCTCTACGGTTTTGATGGTTTCCTGTCTCACATTCAGGTTCTTCATCCATTTTGAGTTTATTTTTGTGTATGGTGTAAGAAAGTGGTCTAGTTTCATTCTTCTGCATGTTGCTGTTCAGTTCTCCCAGCACCATTTGTTAAAGAGACTGTCTTTTTTCCATTGGATATTCTTTCCTGCTTTGTCAAAGATGAGTTGGCCATACTTTTGTGGGACCAATTCTGGAGTCTCTATTCTATTCCATTGGTCTATGTGTCTGTTTTTGTGCCAAAACCATACCATGCTGTCTTGATGATTACAGCTTTGTAGTAGAGGCTAAAGTCTGGGATTGTGATGCCTCACACTTTGGTCTTCTTCTTCAATATTACTTTGGCTATTTGGGGTCTTTTATGGTTCCATATGAATTTTAGGATTGCTTGTTCTAGCTTCGAGAAGAATGCTGGTGCAGTTTTGGTTGGCATTGCATTGAATGTGTAGATTGCTTTGGGTAGTATTGACATTTTAACAATATTTATTCTACCAATCCATGAACACGGAATGTTTTTCCATTTCTTTGTATCTTCTTCAATTTCCTTCATAAGCTTTCTATAGTTTTCAGCATACACATCTTTTACATCTTTGGTTAGGTTTATTCCTAGGTATTTTATGATTCTTGGTGCAATTGTGAATGGGATCAGTTTCTATATTTGTCTTTCTGTTGTTTCATTATTAGTGTATAAGAATGCAACTGATTTCTGTACATTGATTTTGTATCCTGCGACTTTGCTGAATTCATGTATCTGTTCTAGCGGACTTTTGGTGGAGTCTATCGGGTTTTCCATGTATAATATTATGTCATCTACAAAAAGTGAAAGCTTGACTTCTCTTTGCCAATTTTGATGCTTTTGATTTCCTTTTATTGTCTGATAGTTGATGCTAGAACTTCCAACCCTATGTTAAGCAACAGGGGTGAGAGTGGACATCCCTGTCATGTTCCTGATCTCAGGGGGAAAGCTCTCAGTTTTTCCCCATCAAGGATGATATTAGCTATGGGCTTTTCATAAATAGCTTTTATGATGTTTAAGTATGTTCCTTCTATCCCGACTTTCTTGAGGGTTTTTATTGAGAAACGATGTTGAATTTTGTCAAATGCTTTTTCTGCATTGATTGACAGGATCATATGGTTCTTTTCTTTTATTAATGTGATGTATCACACTTATTGATTTGCGAATGTTGAACCAGCCCTGCTGCCCAGGAATGAATCCCACTTGATCATGGTGAATAATTCTTTTTATATGCTGTTGAATTCGATTTGCTAGTATCTTGTTGAGAATTTTTGCATCCATATTCATCAGGGATATTGGCCTGTAGTTCTCTTTTTTTGCTGGGTCTCTGTCTGGTTTGGGAATCAAAGTAAGGCTGGCTTCATAGAATGAGTCTGGAAGTTTTTCTTCCCTTTCTATTTTTTGGAACAGCTTGAGAACGATAGGTATTATCTATGTTTTAAATGTCTGGTAGAATTCCCCAGGGAAGCCATCTGGTCCTGGACTCTTATTTGTTGGGAGATTTTTGATAACTGATTCAATTTATTCGCTGGTTATGGGTCTGTTCAAGCTTTCTATTTCTTCCTGTTTGAGTTTTGGAAGTGTGTGGGTGCTTAGGAATTTGTCCATTTCTTCGAGGTTGTCCAGTTTGTTGGCATATAATTTTTCATAGTATTCCCTGATAATGGCTTGTGTTTCTGAAGGACGGGTTGTAATAATTACATTTTCATTCATGATTTTATCTATTTGGGTCATCTCCTTTTTCTTTTTGAGAAGCCTGGCTAGAGGTTTATCCACTTTGTTTATTTTCTCAAAACACCAACTCTTGGTTTCATTGATCTGGTCTACAGTTTTTTTAGATTCCATATTGTTTATTTCTGCTCTGATCTTTATTATTTCTCTTCTTCTGCTGGGTTTGGGGTGTCTTTGCTGTTCTGCTTCTATTTCCTTTAGGTGTGCTGTTAGATTTTGTATTTGGGATTTTTCTTATTTCTTGAGATAGGCCTGGATTGCAATGTATTTTCCTCTCAGGATTGCCTTTGCTGGATCCCAAAGCATTTGGATTGTTGTATTTTCATTTTAATTTGTTTCATATATTTTTTAATTTCTTCTCTAATTGTCTGGTTGACCCATTCATTCTTTAGTAGGGTGTTCTTTAACCTCCCTGCTTTGGAGGTTTTCCAGACTTTTTCCTGTGGTTGATTTCAAGTTTCATAGCATTGTGGTCTGAAAGTGTGCATGGTATGATCTCAATTCTTTTATACTTATGAAGGGCTGTTTTGTGACCCAGTATGTGATCTATCTTGGAGAATGTTCCATGTGCACTTGAGAAGAAAGTATATTCCATTGCCTTGGGATGCAGAGTTCTAAATATATCTGTCAAGTCCATCTGATCCAATGTATCATTCAGGGCCCTTGTTTCTTTATTGATCCTGTGTCTAGATGATCTATCCATTGCTGTAAGTGGGGTGTTAAAGTCTTCTACAATTACTACATTCTTATCAATAAGGTTGCTTATGTGTGTGAGTAATTGTTTTATATATTTGGGGGCTTCCGTATTTGGTGCATAGACATTTACAATTGTTAGCTCTTCCTGATGGATAGACCCTGTAATTATTATATAATGCCCTTCTTCATCTCTTGTTACAGCCTTTAATTTAAAGTCTAGTTTGTGTGATATAAGTATGGCTACTCCAGCTTTCTTTTGACTTCCAGTAGCATGATAGATAGTTCTCCATCCACTCACTTTCAATCTGAAGGTGTCCTCAGGTCTAAAATGAGTCTCTTGTAGACAGCAAATAGATGGGTCTTGTTTTTTTGTTTTTTGTTTTGTTTTTTTATCCATTCTGATACCCTATGTCTTTTGGTTGGAGCATTTAGTCCATTTACATTCAGTGCTATTATTGAAATATATGGGTTTAGAGTCATTGTGATGTCTTTAGGTTTCATTCTTGTAGTGACGTCTCTGGTACTTTGTGGTCCTTGCAACATTTCACTCACAGAATCCCCCTTAGGATCTCTTGTAGGGCTGGTTTAGTGGTGATGAATTCCTTCAGTTTTTGTTTGTTTGGGAAAACCTTTATCTCTCCTTCTATTCTGAATGACAGATTTGCTGGATAAAGGATTATCGGCTGCATATTTTTCTGTTTATCACATTGAAGATTTTCTGCCATTCCTTTCTGGCCTGCCAAGTTTCAGCAGATAGGTCTGTAGATAGTATACTATAGTATACTATAGTAGATAGTATACTAGATACTCTTATGTGTCTACCTTTGTAAGTTAAAGCCTGTTTATCCCTAGCTACTTTCAGAATTTTCTCTTTATCCTTGTATTTTGCCAGTTTCACTATGATATGTCATGCAGAAAATCGATTCAAGTTACATCTGAAGGGAGGTCTCTGTGCCTCTTGGATTTTAATGCCTTTTTCCTTCCCCAGATCAGGGAAGTTCTCAGCTATGATTCGTTCAAGTACACCTTCAGTCCCTTTCTCTCTCTCTTCTTCTTCTGGAATACCTATGATACTGATATTGTTCTGTTTGATTGTATCACTTAGTTCTCTAATTCTCCCCTCATACTCCTGGATTTTTTATCTCTCTTTTTCTCAGCTTTTTTTTCTATAATTTTTATCGTTTTTTCTATAATTTTTTCTTTAATTTTATCTTCTTTTTTGACATTTTCCATAATTTTATCTTCTAATTCACCTATTCTCTCTTTTGCCTCTTCAATCTCTGCTATGGCTGCCTCCATTTTATTTTGCACCTCATTTATAGAATTTTTTAGTTCCTCATGACTATTTCTTAGTCCCTTGATCTCTGTAGCAATAGATTCTCTGCTGTCTTCTATGCTTTTTTCAAGCCCAGCGATTAATTTTATGACTATTAGTCTAAATTCTTGTTCCATTATATTGCTTAAATCATTTTTGATCGATTCATTAGCTGTCACTACTTCCTGGGGTTTCTTTTGAGGAGAATTCTTCTGTTTTGTCATTTTAGGTAGTCCCTGTGGTAGCTCCAAACTGCAGGACACTTCCCCTGTGCCATCCGGAATAACTTGTGTTGGTGGGCAGGACCGCAGTCAGACCCAATGTCTGCCCCCAGTTTACCACTGGGGCCACAGTCAGACTGGCGTGTACCTTATCTTCCTCTCTCCCAGGGGCAGGACTCACTGTGGAGTGGTGTAGCCCTGTCTGGGCTACTTGCTCACTGCCAGGCTTGTGGTGCTGCTTCGATGGGATCTGGCCAAGGTAATATCAGGTGGGGTGGATCCACAAGGTGCACCGGAATGGGAGGGGCAGGCTTAGCTCACTTTGCTGTACGTGGTCCCCTGCAGGAGGGGCCCTGTAGCACTGGGAGGAAGGCAGGCCCATCGGAGGGATGGATCCACAGAAAACAGCATCGGGCATTTGTGTGGTGCAATCAAGTTCGGTGAGGGGAGCTGGTTCTCTTTGGAATTTCGGCTGGGGGATGGGAGAGGGAAATGGAGCTTGCCAGTGCGTTTGTTCCCTGCCGAGCTGAGCTCTGCCTTCCAGGGCTCAACAACTCTCCTTTCCGGTGTCCTCTCGCCCTCCCCGCTCTCCGAGAGCAGGGCTATTGACTTTTAACCTTCCAGATATTAAGTCCCGCTGGCTGTCAGAACTCACGGAGTCTGGCCCCTTCGCTTTTGCAAGCCAGACTTCAGGGGCTCTGCCATGCCAGGCAGGCTGCCCCTCCACCGCCCTGGCTCCCTCCCGCCAGTCTGTGTATTGCACACCACCTCTCCGCCCTTCCTATCCTCTTCCGTGGGCCTCTTGTCTATGCTTGGCTGCGGACAGTCTGTTCTGCTAGTCTTCTGGTGGTTTTCTGGGTTATTTAGACAGATGTGGATGGAATCTAAGTGATCAGCAGGATGAGGTGAGCCCAGCATCCTCCTATGCCGCCATCTTCCACCATCTCTCTCTCCACCCTTGAGTAGGTCCAGTACTTGATGAAACTCATGAAAGCGGGTGGAACCTGTCTTACTCCTCCTCTTTTCTAGGATGCACTCTATATATGACTGTGACTTTCAGGGAAATTTGTCTGTCATTTTCTGATTTTTTTTGAAATTAATTTCTAACTTCTTTCACTGATAAATGAAGAAAAGTATTATACCTTTTGAAATACACCCAGTGGATTGATTATGTAATTAAAAAACATTTTTTTCCCTGTCACTGTCTTATATGCTTAGCATAGATGTCCAGCTTAATAGCATATGACAAGGTGTTCTTAGAACACAATCAAAGACCTAGTAAATTGAGGAAATGTGAGTGGTGGTGCTAGAAGACAGATGTCTATGGAATGATGCACATCCTCTTTCAAGTTGGGAGGATGAAGACCTGCTTAAAGAAACTAGGGGTGGGAGTGGAGGTGGGGAGAACATTTAACAACATGGGACCAGTCAGAGAAATCCCCTTATTTCTGTTTTGCGTATGAAGAACCCTAGAGTAGCTAGGTAAGGCTCTCTAGTTTAATTAAAAAAAAAAAAAATCATGGAGTCTTATGAAGACTCTTCATAAGTATTTTTTTTAATTTTTTTTAATGTTTATTTATTTTTGAGACAGAGAGAGACAGAGCATGAACGGGGGAGGGGCAGAGAGAGGGGGAGACACAGAATCAGAAGCAGGCTCCAGGCTCTGAGCCATCAGCCCAGAGCCTGACGCGGGGCTTGAACCCACGGACCACGAGATTGTGACCTGAGCTGAAGTCGGACGCTTAACCTACTGAGCCACCCAGACGCCCCTCTTCATAAGTGTTAATAGGGATTTTATCTGCTTATTTTGGTTGCAGTTCCCAATTTTTAAAAATGTTTAGGTAATCTTCTCCACCTTTCCCAAATCCTAATTCTTATAGATTCTGTTGAACCAATGCTTTCACATGTCTCAATTCTTTGTATATGCATTCTTTTCAGATGTATTAAACAAACAAAAACCCTTCACACACAAAAAGAATACAATAACTGAAATGAAAATACACCAGAGAGAAGCAACAGCAAATTAGAAGATGCAAAATGAATCAGTGATCAGGAGGAAAAGGTGATCAGTGGAAAACACCGAGACTGAACAAAAAAGGGAAAAAACATTAAAAACAAATTTTTTTTTATTTTTTTTATTTAAAAAAAAATTTTTTTTTTCAACGTTTATTTATTTTTGGGACAGAGAGAGACAGAGCATGAACGGGGGAGGGGCAGAGAGAGAGGGAGACACAGAATCGGAAACAGGTTCCAGGCTCTGAGCCATCAGCCCAGAGCCCGACGCGGGGCTCGAACTCACGGACCACGAGATCGTGACCTGGCTGAAGTCGGACGCTTAACCGACTGCGCCACCCAGGCGCCCCTAAAAACAAATATTTAATGTTTATTCACTTTTGAGAGAGACAGAGCATGAGCAGGTGAGGGGCAGAGAGAGAGGAAGACACAGAATCTGAAGCAGGCTCCAGGCTCTCAGCTGTCAGCACAGAGCCTGATGTGAGGCTAGAACCCACGAACCATGGGATTATGACCTGAGATGAAGTCAGACACTTAACTGACTGAGCCACCCAGGAGCCCCAAAGAAAAAAAAATTTTTTTTTTAATTGGGATAGGTTAAGACACCTCTGGGACAACATCAAGTGTACTAACATATTCTAGGGGTCCCAGAACAGAAAGAAGAGAGAGAAAGGGGCAGATAACTTACTTAAAGAAACAATTGCTGAAAACAATTCCTTCCCTAAACTGGGGAAGGAAACAGACATCCAGGACTAGGAATCACAGAGCACTAAACAAGATGAACCCAAAGAGGTCTATAGACAGACATAATAATTAAAATGTCAAAAATTACAGCTAAAGAGATCATCTTAAAAGTAGCAATAGAAAAGCAATTAGTTACATACAAAGAAGCACCCGTAAAACTAATAGCTGATTTTTCACAGAAACTTTGCAGCTCAGAAGGGAGTGTCTTGATACACTCAGAGTGCTGAAAGAAAGAAAGAAAAAAAAAACCCTACAACCAATAACACCGTATCCCAGCAAGGTTATCATACAGATTTGAAGGAGAAATAAAAAGTTTCCTAGACAAAATTTAAAGGAGTTCATCCTACCACTAAACTGGCCTTAAAGGGACTTCTTTAAGCAGAAAAGAATAGGCCATAACTAGAAGTAAGAAAATTATGAAAGAAAAAATTTCACTGGTGAGAGAAAACATACAATAAAGGTAGTAGATCCATCACTGATAAAGCTAGTATGAAGATTAAAAGAAAAAAATGTAAAATCAAGTATATCTACAGTACTTAGTTAAGGGATAGAGAAAGTAAAAAAGATGTCAAATATGACATCAAACACATAAAACATGGAGGAAGTGGAGCAACAATGTAGTGCTTTTAGAATGTGTTCAAATTTAAGTGACCATCAACTTAAAATAGATTTCTGTGTACATAGGGTATTATATATGAACCTTATGGTAATTACAAACCGAAAACCTATAATGGACATGTATACACAAAAAAATAAAGAGAAAGGAATCCAAGCATAAAACTAAAAAAAAAGTCATCAATTCATAAGGGAAGAGAGCAAGAGAAGAAAGGAACAGAGAAGACCTATAACAACATCAGAAAACAATTAACAAGATGGCAATACATACATATCCATCAATAATTACTTTAAATACAAATGGGCTAAATGCTGCAATCAAAAGATATAGAGTGACTGAATAGATAAAGAACAGGACCCAACTATATGCTGCCTACAAGATACTCACTTTAGACCTAAAGATACACACAGACTGAAAATGAAGGAACAGAAAAATATATTCCATGCAAATGGAAAAAAAAAAGAAGCTGGGATAGCAATACATATGTCAGACAAAGCAGACTTTAAAACAAAACTGTAACAAGAGACAAAAAGGGAAATACATAATGATAAAGTGATCAATCCAATAAGAAGATATAACAATTGTAAATATCTATTCTCCCAATATATATATTCAGGGGTAACTAAATATATAAAGCAAAAATTAACAGACATAAAGGGAAAGGTTGACAGTAATACAATAACAGTAGGGGACTTTAACATCCCACTCACATCAATACATAGATCATCCAGGCAGAAAAGCAATAAGGAAACAATGGCTTGAATAACAGACCAGATGGACTTGACAGATATGTATAGAATATTCCACCCCAAAATAGCAGAATACACATTATTTTCAAGTGCACATGGAACATTCTCCAAGACAGCTCATATATTAGGCTACAAAACAAATCTCAATAAGTTTAAGAAGAGTGAAATCATATCAAGTGTCTTTCTTTACTATAACAGTATGAAACTAGAAATAGTTATAAGAAAACCTGGAAAAAACACAAAGACTTGGAGGCTAAACAACCTGCTACTAAGCAACCAATGGGTCAACAAAGAAATCAAAGCTAAATTAAAAAATACTTTGACACAAATGAAAATGTAAACCCAACATTCCAAAACCTTTGGGATGTAGCAAAACAGTTTTAAGAGCGATTTTTATAGTGACACAGGTCTCCCTCAGGAAACAAGAAAAGCCTCAAATAAACAATCTAACCTTACACCTAAAGGAACTAGAAAAGAACAATAAACAAAGTCCAAAGTTAGTAGAAGGAAGGAAATAATAAAGATAAGAGTGGAAATAAGTGAAATAGAAACTAAAAATAATAACAGAAAAGATCCATCAAATTAGAAGCTGGTTCTTTGAAAAGATAAACAAAATTGATAAACCTTTAGCGAGGCTCATCAAGAAAACGAACAGAAAACTCAAATAACTAAAATCAGAAGTGAAGGAGAAGTAACAACCAACATCAGAGAAACACAAAGGATTATGAGACTACTAGAAAAATTATATGCCAACAAACTGAACAACCTATAAGAGATATAGATAAATTGCTAGAAACACACAATCTTCTAAGACTGAATCAGGAAGAAGTTGAAAATCTGACTGAGCTGTTTACTAGTACTCAAACTGAATAAAAACAAAACAGAAAACTTCCAACAAACAAAAATCCAGAACTATGTAGCTTCATAGATAAATGCTACCAAACATTTCAAGAAGAGTTAACACCTATTATCCTCAAACTATTCCAAAAAATTGAAGAGGAAGAAATGCTTTCAAATTCATTACATGAGGCCAACATTACTCTCATACCAAAACCAGATAAGGATGTTATGTAAAAAGAAAATTACAAGCCAACATTCCTGATGAACATAAACGCAAAAATACTCAACAAAATGGTAGCAAACCAAATTCAATAATACATTAAAAGGATCATTCACCAAGATCAAGTGTGTTTTATTTCAGGGATGCAAGAATATCCACCAATCAATCAATGTGATACTTCACATTAATAAAGTGAAGGATAAAAATCATATGATCATCTCAACAAGTGCAGAAAAAGCATCTGACAAAATTCAACATCCATTCCCCATAAAAACTCTCAACAAAACAAGTATTGAGCGAACATAACTCAACATAATAAAGCCATATATGACAACCCCACAGGTAACATCATACTTAATGGTGAAAAGCTGAAAGCTTTCCTCTAAGATCAGGAAAAAGACAAGAATGCCCACTCTGACCACTTTTATTCAACATAGTACTAGAAGTCCTAGCCAGAGCAATCAGAGAAGAAAAAGAAGGAAAAAGCATCCAAATTGATAAGGAAGAACTAAAACTGTCTATTTGCAGATGACATAATACTATGCATAGAAAACCCGAAATACCCCTCCAAAAACTATGAGAACTAATAAATGAATTCAGTAAAGTTACAGGCTACAAAATTATATACAGAAATCTATTGTGTTTCTATACACTAATAATGAAGTAGCAGAAAGATAAATTTAGAAAACAATCCCATTTACAACTGCACCAAAAAGAATAAAATATAAAATACCTAGGAATAAGTTTAACCAAGGAGGTGAAATACCTATCCTCTGAAAATTATAAGACACCGATGAAAGAAATTGAAGATGACACAAATGGAAAGATATATTGTGCTCATAATTCAAAGAATTAATATTGTTAAAATATCCATACTACCCAAAGCAATCTATAGATTCAATGCAATATCTATCAAAATACCAATAGCATTTTTTATAGAACTAGAACAAATAATCCTAAAATTTGTATGGAACTACAAAAGATCCTGAATAGCCAAAGAAATCTTGAGAAAGAACAAAGCTGGAGGTATCACAATCCCAGTTTTCAAACTATACTACAAAGCTACATTAATCAAAACAGTATGATACTGGCACAGAAAATAGACATATAGATCAATGGAACAGAATAGAGAGTCCAGAGATAAACCCTGGCATATATGGTCAATTAATCTATGATGATTAATTGAAGGCAAGCATATACAATGGAGAAAAGATAGTCTCTTCAATAAATGGTGCTGGGAAAACTAGACAGCTAACATGCAAAAGACTGAAACTGGGCTATACCATACACAGATAAGGTCAAAATGGATTAAAGACCTAAATGTAATACCTGAAACCATAAAACTCCTCAAACAAAACATAGGCAGTAAACTCTTGAACATCAGTCTTAGCAATAGATTTTTTTTTATCTGTCTTCTCAGGCAAGGGCAATAAAAGCAAAAATAAACAATTGGGACTATATCCAACTAAAAAGCTTCACAGTGAAGGAAACCATCACGAAAATGAAACAAAAACCTGTTAAATGGGAGAAGATATTTGCAAATGATATGAGGTTACTATCCAAAATATATGAAGAACTCATATAACTCAACACCAAAAAGAAAAAAGAAAAAACAAGTAATCGAATTAAAAAATGGACATAGAAGCTGAATAGACGTTCTTCCAAAGAAGACATACAGATGGACTACAGACACATGAAGAGATGCTCAATATCACTGGGGCACTTGGGTGGCTCAGTTGGTTGGGCATCTGACTTCGGCTCAGGTCATGATCTCACGGTTCATGAGTTTAAGCCCTGCATCAGGCTCTGTGCTGACTGCTTGGAGCCTGAAGCCTGCTTAGGATTCTGTGTCTCCCTCTCTCTCTGCCCCTTCCCTGCTCATGCTCTCTCTCTCTTCAAAAATAAATAAACATTAAATTTTTAAAAAAGATGCCCAATATCATTAATCACCAGAGGAATCCAAATCAAAACCTCAATGAGATATCACTCCACACCTGTCAGAATGACTAGTACAAAAAGCCAAGAAATAACAAGTGTTGGTGAAGAAGTGGATAAAAGGAAACCCTCATGCACTACTGGTGATAATGTGAATTGGCGCAGCAACACCAGTATGGAGGTTCTTTAAAATATTGAAAATAGAAACACCACATGATCCAGCAATTCCACTTTTGAGCATTTACCCAAACAAAACAAAAACACTAAACATTTATTATTGTTTTTGAGAGAGAGAGAGCATGCACAAGCAGGGGAGGGGCAAAGAGAGAGGGAGAGAGAGAATCCTAAGCAGGCCTTGTACTGTTAGCATGGAGCCTGCTGCGGGGCCAAACTCATGAACTCAGATATCATGACCTGAGCTGAAATCAAGAGTCGGATGCTTAACTGACTGAGCCACCCAGGCACCCCACAAAAAGATTAATTTTATTAAAAAGATATGTTCACTCTTATGTTCATTGGAGCATTACTTACAAAAGCCAAGATATGGAAGCAACCTAAGAGTCCATTAATAGATTAATGGATAAAGAAGATGTGATATCTATCTATATCTATATCTATACCTATATCTATATCTATATCTATATCTATATCTATTTATGTGTATATACATACATACACTATGGAATAAAAATGACTGAAATCTTGCCATCTGTGACAACATGAATGAACTTAGAGGGTATTATGCTAAATGAAAAAATCAGACAGAGAAAGACAAATAATGTATGATTTCACTTATATGTGGAATCTAAAAAATTAAATGAACAAACAGGGGTGCTTGGGTGGCTCAGTGGTTGAAAGTCCAACTCTTGATTTCACCTCAGGTCATGATCCCAGAGTTCTGGGAGTGAGCCCTGTCTCCGGCCACACTAACTGTGGAGCCTGCTTAAGGTTCTCTCTGTCTCCTTCTACCCTGCTCTCCCCTATTTGTGTGCACTCTTTCTCTTTAAAATATTTAAAAAAGAAAAAAAAAACCCCGAACAAACAAAACAAAATAGAAACAGACTTATAGATACAGAAAATCATCTGGTGGTTGCCAGAGGGGAGAAAGATGAAGGGATGGGTAAAATAGAGGAAAGGGATTAAAAGGTACAAACTTCCAATTATAAAATAAATAAGATATGGGGATGCAATGTACAGCACAGGAAATACAGTTAATAGTATGTAACAACTTTGTATGGTGACAGATGGTAGCCAGATTTACCGTGATCACTTTACAATGTATACAAATATTGAATCACTATGTTGTATACCTGAACCTAATATAATATGTATGTCAACTATATTCCAATTAAAAAAACATGTTTTAATGTATTACTTTGGGCTACCAGCTCAAAATGGCAGGCTGCACCTACTTGTCCACCTTGTCAAAATCCTAATTTTATAAAATGGGGTGCCTGGGTGGCTCAGTCAGTTAAGTGTCTGACCTTGGCTCAGGTCACGATCTCACAGTTCATGAGTTCGAGCCCCGCATCGGGCTCTGTACTGTCAGTGCAAAGCCTGCTTCGGATCCTCTGCCCTCCTCGCTCTCTGCCCCTCCCCCACTCGCACTCTGTTTCTCTCAGAAATATATAAACATTAAAACAATTTTCATAAAGTATATATACCAAAGAATAAATCCATAACTGTGCTATAACATAGGGAATAGCTAGCAGTGGACCAAAAACATTAGGGAATTTTGCATGATAATAAAGAAAATGGGATTTAGTGGTATAGAAACCAAACAGCTGAAAAATCTATAGTGCAACAGTAGAAAAACAGAAGATTGCTGAAGTGTTCAGTCTTGACAAAATTCTGTAATGACTCTAAATTTAAAGTCACTTATACTCACAGAAGAATGAGGCTAAAGAAAGGTCAGTTGAGTATCAATTGAGAGATTGGCAAAGATGGACCAATTCAGGCTTATTTTTCACTCAGACCCCAGACCAAGGTAGTTAGCATTCTTTATTGTCTTCCTTTGCCACTCCTTCACTGAAATTGTAGTTCTTCAAATACCCCAACTTTATTGAAAAGTCTCAGGTCCAACTCCTTATGTTGGTGCAGGTCTAAGGATTGTTAAATCTGAGTTTTCCTGAGTCTCAGTAACTCTAACCTACCTCAATGCTTTTCTGTTCTATATTCTTTTTTTTGACTTAGGCATTTCTCTTTACTTTCTTGTACACTCAGGTATGCATTTCAAAGGATGTCTGTTACATCTTAATTGGCATTTCTGTGTTTTATAGTGGTGGGTTTTCCAGGATAAATGGTTCACAGTATTGCCAGAAATGGAACTTAAGAGTATATCTTTAAGCATTTTTTCTAAAAGAAAGGCTGAATAGGGAGTATATTCCATTGGAATAATTTCACTTCCAGGAATAATGGCCCTATTTTGTCCTGACATTTGAATAAAAGTTTGTGTAGACTTCAAATTTTAGGTTCCAAACATTTTCCTCTCAGTACTTTATGGACATTTTCTATTATTTGCATTTAGTGTTGCAGAAGAGAAATCCAATGCCAGTTTGATTCTCATTTCTTTTAGGAAATCTAAATGATCATATAACTATTCAAGAAGTAAATCAGTACTTCCAGATAATACAAAATCAGAAAATAAAGCATCAATTCTAGAAGGTACACTGGTGAGTTTCACCAAATTACTCAAGGAACAGATAATTCTATTATTTTTCACAGTCTCAGAGAAGAGATAAAGAAGGCACACTCCCCAATTAATTTTATGCAGTTAGTATTACTTAAATAAGAAAACCAGACAAGGATAGCTTAAGGGAAAAAAAAAAAAAAAGAAAAGCAATCTCAGTCATGAACATAAATGTTGAATCCTAAATAAAATATTACCAAACCAAATCTAGCAGTACATAATTAATATATCATGATCAAGATGGATTAGTTGCAGGAAAAGAAGGTTGGTTTAACATTAAATAACCTAGAAAAATCCTTGCACGTGTGTACTAGGAAACATGTGAAAGAATGTTCATAGTAGCATTGGTTGTATGGCAAAACACCAAAACAGTCCAATTGGCTATCAATAGTAAAATGGGTAAATAAATTTTCATCAATATAATATTATACAGAAGTTAAAACAAATGATCTTTAGTTCTGTGTATCAACACAGATGAATCTCAAAAATTATGCTGACCAAAGAAAGCAAGTCATATACATAAAATATAATTTTGTTCATATAAACATCAAGATAGGCCACAAAGGAAATGATTAACACAAAATTCAGGATAGTAATCATCTCAGGAATATCGGGAGGGGCATATAGGTGGTAGAGTGTATGTATATAGATGATTTCTGGGGTAGCTGGCAAGGTTCTCCTTTCATGGCTCTTCATCTATTAAATCAATATGCTATACATTTATTTCATGCTGCTTTCTGTATGTTATGCTTAAAAACTTTTTAAGTTTTAAAAAATTAAGAAATTTTGCTCATTAAAAGATATCATTAAGAAAGTGAAAAGGTGGGGTGCTTGGGTGTCTCAGTAGATTAAACATCCAACTCTTGGTTTTGGCTCAGGTCATGATCTCATGGTTTGTGGGATCAAGCCACACATTGGGCTTTGCACTGCACTGACAGTGTGGAGCCTGCATGGGATTCTCTGTCTCTCTCTCTCTCTCTCTGCCCCTCCCTAACTTGTACTCTCTCTCTCAAAATAAATAAACAATAAAAAAAATCCTTTAAGAAGAAAGAAAGAAAGTGAAAAGGCAAGCCACAGAGTGGAAACAGATATGTGTGATGTATGTATCTAATGAGGAATTCATATTTATAATATGTGAAGAACTCTTATGAATAAATAAAAAAGACACTAAATACACACTTCACCAGAAGGGGAGATGAAAATGGACAATTAACATTTGAAAATGGGCCCAATATCCATAGTCATAAGGCAAATATAGATTAAAGCCACAGTGTAATACAGGTACATACCCACCAGAATGGCTAAAGTGAATATGCTAAGTCTTCACAGCACTGGTGGCCGTGTAAATCGATACTGCCACTTAGAAAACAGTGTGGCAGTATCTACTAAGGTGAATGTATGCCAATCCTATGACCCACTCCCACTCTTAGGTATATAACAAGAAAAAATATATGTATATATATCTATATATCTATATATGTATATTTACATATGAGCAGTAATGTTCTCAGCAACACTGTTTATAATAGCCTCAAACTGGTAACTACCCAAAGGTCTACCAATAGTAGAATGGAGGAATAAATTATGGTATATTCATACAATGTAGTACTATACAGCCATGAGGATGGATGGACTACAATTACATAGAACAATACGTATAAATCTCACAAATGTAAGGTTGACAAAAGAAGTCAACAACGAAAGAGTACATAGTACATGGTTGTATTTGTATAAAATTCAAAAACAGGAAAAACTAATGAATAGTGTTGGAAGTCAAGACAGGGGTCAACCTTGATGAGGGATAGTACTTGAAGCAGGCCTCTGGGGGACTTCTGAAATGGTGGTAGTTTTCTGTTTCCTGATCAGGGCCATGATTACACAGATGTGCTCATTTTGTGAAAAGTCACTGAGTTTCATGCATGATTCTGCATTTTTCTGTATATATGTTATTTCTATAATGTGTTCTTTAAAAAGGAGGGGAAAGGCCTGGATGATATTATGGTTGATGATATTATGTCACTGAGGAATCTGATTGACCTTCCAATTCTTTGTACATGACTTGTAAAAAACAAAACAAAACAAAACAAAACAAAAAGGAAGTAACTAGTAGAATGGAAATTGAAAGTAAAACTTTTAAACAACACATGGGGAAAGTGGGTGGAAGGGTATACAAGTAGAAACATTCTTTGGTTGAATACTCTTGATTTTTCTGCCTTAGTTCTCTATTATATTTTAAATAGAGCTGGGAGTAGGAATAAATGATAATGTTTGAAACCAAGGAATTTATCAGATCACTTTCAAAGAGGAGGCTGGTGCTTTTATTCTGGCTGCACCAATTCTTAGCTCCTTTAGGATTACAGCCCACTAGGGGTACGTGGGTGGCTCAGTTGGTTAAGCGTTTGACTTAGGCTCAGGTCATGATCTCACAGCTCAGCAAGTGGGTTCCATCCCTGCATTGGGCTCTGCAGACAGCTCAAAGCCTGGAGCCTGTTTCAGATTCTGTGTCTCCCTCTCTCTCTCTGCCCCTCCCCCACTCACACTCTGTCTATCTCTCAAAAATAAACATTAAAAAAAAAAAAAAAAAGGAATGGAGCCCACTGTCCTGGAGTGCTGAAATGGGCAGCAAGAAAGATAAATTCATTTTAGCTGTTTTTTTTTTCCAAAGGTATCTTCCAGCCCCTCCTCCAACATCGACCCAGGCAACTATGGTGAAGTGCATGATCTGATCACCCAGATACCCTCTCAAGTGCAGATACAAGATATTACTAAGGAGCTACACTGCCCACTGTGTAATGATTGGTTCCGTGATCCATTGATGCTAAGCTGTGGCCACAACTTCTGCCAGGCTTGTATCCAAAACTTTTGGAAGCAGCAAGCAAAGGAAACATTCTGTCCTGAGTGTAAGATGCTATGTCAATATAGCAACTGTACATTCAACCTTGTGCTAGAGAAGCTGGTAGAGAAGATTAAGAAGCTACCCTTACTCAAGGGCCATCCACAGTGCCCAGAGCATGGAGAGAACCTGAAACTATTCAGTAAGCCAGATGGGAAACTGATCTGCTTTCAATGCAAAGATGCTCGGTTGTCTGTGGGGCAGTCTAAAGATTTCCTGCAGATCTCTGATGCTGTCACTTTCTTCATGGTGGGTGAGCCCTGGGCCTTGAATAATGCCTTAGGAGAGCTGGGAAAAATCTTTTGTAGGTTTTCTTCTTTCTTTCAGCCCCACCCCTCTATTCAGATGATTATTAGTAAGCTTAGAAAATACAACATATCTTGCAACGTACTTTCTCTAGAGTTGCTGATGATAGGAAAGAACAGTGGAGTAGCTCTAAGCCTACTGCCCCCTCCCCCAATCAAATATTTACTTACACTCTGCAATGACAGCACTCTACTAGACACTGGGTAGAATGTGGATGTACAAGATATTGCTCTTGTTATAAAAGTCTTGAAATTTAGGCAAGTTCAAAATGAATAAAACAACAGAAGATATTCTACTATTGAGAGCTAAATTTCATCACATTTGTAATATTCGTAAATATTTAGAATTTCAGAGAAGATTAGAGAAAACTGAAATAGGGGAT
This sequence comes from Lynx rufus, assembly GCF_022079265.1. Taxonomy (NCBI): domain Eukaryota; kingdom Metazoa; phylum Chordata; class Mammalia; order Carnivora; family Felidae; genus Lynx; species Lynx rufus. The sequence continues at coordinate 30,208,707 of NW_025814827.1, read as the reverse complement.
GTGTGGTGAAGGAAAGCTTGAATTGGGAAATCATTTGCATTTTAATGGGCAGAAATGGGAAATGAGTGCTCTAAGTGATAATAATGTAAGTAAAAGTAGAGACAGTGAGAACAGTGTAACTAGAGTAGAAGATGTAGAGTTCTATTACCTTCTTCAACCCCCTACAGTAAGCTAATAAGAGCATAAAACTAAATTTTTCTGCTGCTTGTTATATTCTTCACAATTCTTAGAAGAGACAGGAATTGTAGTTCAGGGTAAAGGAAAGATTTTTGCAGCAAGAGCTTGCTTTTTTTTTTTTTTCTTCTCACACTCTGGGGCTTTAGGAGAGATGTCCCTATGGTCCTTCATCTCCCAAGTTAGTGTGGATTAAGTCTGTGTGGTATTCCCAGGAGGAGCTCACCATCCACCAGGGCCAACTGGAGACAACACTGAAGGAACTTCAGTCTCTGAAGAATATGCAGAAAGATGCTATTGCTGCTTACAAGGTGAGAAGCAGGGCAGAGGGGCTATGAGATAGACCTGGAACACTTTCCTTGTAACTTCAGCCATGTGAGTGTAAAGGATACACTAAATGGCACCTGGGCTATAGCATTAGAAAATGGACACTGTAGGATGGAAGGAAATACAGCAGTGAAGTAAGTTCTCAATGGTTCTTCAACAGAGAGAACACACTGAACTTTCCCATTATATGCTGATCCTTCTTATGTCCCCATCACTAGGTGATTGTTCTGGGTTTGTGATGTGTCTGGTCTTTCCCTTTATATATGGCAAAATAAGGAATTTATCAGAAAAATGCACTAAGGATTGCTATGTCCAAAGAAATACCTTTCTTTTGAGTTTACAGTCAGGCTACCTCTGATTGAAGGTCTCCTGGATTGCTGGTTTTTATCATCTGATTTCATCTTTCCTAGCTCCCCTCAAACTAAATAAATAAACTATTGCTGTTTTATATATACAGGGGATCTAGGACAATTAATAGTTAGAAACTTGGCAAAGCAGTCCCCGGGTTATGGGGCTAAACTGGGAGTTCTGTTTCTTCATTAATTATTCTATGGAGGAGGGTAATCTCTGGCATTTGGCATTGTACAGAAATATGCACAATGAGAGAAAGAAGAAGGATAGATGGAAATAATGTCTCCAGAGAATGTTGTTTCTGTTGTAAGAGTTCCTAGTTCAGCTATTACAGTCAACATTCATTCATTAAAAAAAAAAATTATTGAGTGGGTAAGGCATTATACTAGATACTATATTACACTAGGGTGGGAAACAGATTAATGGGATTGAGTGATCCCATCAATAGCAATAAAATGACAACTGTGATAATTACTATGAATGAAGGTAAAGCGTGCTACAAGAGCATATACATGAAGAACTAATTTAGGCTAGGGAAAGGGTGTTCTCTGAAGAAATCACCTATTAAAAACTGAGAACCAGGGGCACCTGGGTGGCTCAGTCAGTTAAGTGTCCGACTTCAGCTCAGGTCATGAGCTCACTATTTGTGAGTTTGAGCCCCACATTGGGCTCTGTGCTGACAGCTCAGAGCCTGGAGCCTCCTTCAGATTCTGTGTCTCCCCCTCTCTCTGCCCCTCCCATGCTCATGCTCTGTCTTTCTCTGTCTCTCAATAATAAATGAACATTAAAAAAATTTTTTTAATTGAGAACTGAAGGATACGTAACTTAGCCAAGGGAACTGATTGAGAGGAATATGAAGGAAGTGGCCTGGAGAAGAATGTTCTATGAAGAGCAAAGAACATATGGAAAAGTCCTGATAGGAAACTAGTTGCTATATTAAATAGAGAGAAGCTAATAAAATTAGATCATGGTAAGCAAAATGAGATTGAAGAGGTGGATATGGGCCCAATTATGTGAGCCCTTGGAGATAAATTAGGAATTTTGAACTTCATCCTATGAATAATGAGAAGGCATTAAAGGGTTTAGATAGGACATGATTTCATCTTATTTTGAAAATATCAGTCCAGTGGCTGTGAGAAGAGAGACAATGACAGGATAATGGTTAGAAGGCTACTGCAGTAATCCCAGAGAATAGTGAGAGTGGCTTGGACAAGAGAAGCAGTGGAGATAGAAATAAACAGCTTTGGCATATACTTTGGAGATTAAAAAAAAAAAAAAACAAAACCTGGATGTGGTGACTGATTAGATGTGAGGGGTGAGTGGAAATGTCAAATAGGTAGTTGGATACAGGAATCTAGACCTTGGAAGTTGGTCTAGGATGGAAATAAGAAGTCAGCATACAGACTGATTTAAATCTGTGTGAGAAGAGGAGATTACCTAGAAAGAGAATGTAGAATGAGAAGGGGAAAGAGCCCAGGAAAAAAAATCAAATAACTCTAATATTCAGAGCTTGGTTAGAGGATACAAAACCAACAAATAAGACTGAGAATAGTAGTGAAATAGGCAAAAGGAAGACTGGAGATGTGTGAGCTAGAGGATAGAGTGAATTTTAAGTGTGCCATTATAATGATGGACCATAGAATCCAACCTGGACAAAAGGGGACATGGAGACAGAGAAGATGAACAGAAATGGAGGGGATCAATGAATAAGAGGTTTCAATGATACCCAATAATTGTTTCTATAGAGGTATCTGACTAAGTGAGCATAATAAGTTAATTTTGGGGTTCCTGGGTATCTCAGTTGGTTAAGTGTCTACTCTTGATTTTGGCTCAGGTCATGACCTCATGGTTTGTGAGCTGAAGCCCCACATTAGGCTTTGTGCTGCCAGCATGTGGAGCCTGCTTGGAATTCTCTCTCTCCTCTCTCTCTCTGTCCCTTCCCCTGCTTGTGATCGTGCACATGCTTTCTCTCTCAAAATAAATAAATAAACTTAAAAAAAAATTTTTTTTAAAGAGTTAATTTTGGAGGTAGTGAAATGGCTGGGAATGATAAAGTCCTGTGTGATTAAAAGAATGAGTAGATACAGGGGAGATCACTAGAAATGATGAGGATAAGGATCTGAGAAGCCTGGATGTCAGAAGGTTCACCGCTCAGGATGTTGCAGTTACCTGAGAAAAAGGGTGTTAAGTGTAGCAGTTATCAATTTCAGTGCTTCAGACATTGTCCATCTCCTGCTTCTTCTATGTTGTCTTGGTAGCAGAAGTGGCATCCACCCTCCCCCCAGCTCTGATTTCTAGATAAGAATAGTTCTTTCAGCCTCGTTATGGCCCCAGTCTGACAGCATCACTTGGTAGACACTGGTTTGTACTTCTGGGTAGGAAAGTACTATCATTCATTGCAGGATGTTTAACTAATTAATTAACCCCACAGCCTTATATGGCATTGGTTACCACCTCAGTACTGTAATAGGAACCTAAAGACCACTTTTGATGATTTCCTTCCTAAACTATTAAACTGACAGAAAAACAAAGTAAATCTCCCAAAGGATTCCTATTAGTATGGTTAAGTGATGATACTCAAGAGTCATTTTTATGCATTTTCCTGTTATGGTATTTCCCGCATTGTGTGAGTATTGATGGTGTGAGCCCCTATCCCCAAGAGCTAGTCTCAGTAATTACCATGGTGATGATCATGGAGGTTTCCAGGAAAACAAGCTACATCTGCAGCAACACATCTCCTTGGAGTTTCTAAAGCTACATCAGTTCCTGCACAGCAAAGAAAAGAACATTTTAAATGAGCTCCGAGAAGAGGGGAAAGCCTTGAACGAGGATATGGAGCTGAATCTGAACCAGCTTCAGGAACAGTGTCTCCTAGCCAAGGAGATGTTGGTGAGCATCCAGGCACGGATGGAACAGCAGGATCCCTTCAACTTTCTCAAAGTAAGACTCCATATTAACATAATTATGGGTACACCAGTTAGGGGAAAGAGGGTTGGAAAAGACATAGAAGCAGCTTTTCCCCACCAGGAGGGGAAAAAAAAGAACTGCTGTAGTGCTTTTAAGATTTTCTGGGAGAAATGCAGAAGGCTACTTTTGCCTTACACTCAGTAGAAAGCTTTGCCTTCACCCTCCTAAAAAAAGATAATAAATGCCCTTAGTAATGGTATCTATTAATATTTTAATGTTTCTTCATAAAGAATTTTGAAGATTTGTTTCTCAAAAATAAGAATGTTGAAACTTAGATTGGCTTTCAATTGACCTGTTTGAAAGGTGTTTGCCAATATTTACTATCTGAAGCTTCACCTCCGAAGTGTCATTGATTATCACCTTAGCACTCAGAAGTTTACTTAGCCAGAGTAAGAGAAAGTGGCTTTGGGTCTGGAAAACCTACACTATTTTTCTCCTGAGACCATTTGGCAGTATAGGTAGAAATAGCCTAGCTATTAATTTCTCCCCTTGTTTCATGTAAAAGGCAACACTAGAAAATCAGAATAAGATAAGGCCAGTTTATCCTGGGTTAGATGAAGGATACCGATCAGAAAAGATATATGGAGGTTGGGATGAATTGGAATGGCAACATCTGCACAGAATCTCAGTATTGATGATAAAATTCTGGTGGTGGCCAGTATCACCAAAGAAATTTCTGGAGTTGATAAGCAGGCATCTAATTTCTTTATTGCTCCTTTTCTCTTCTAGGATATCACATCTCTCTTGGATAGGTAAGTGTTTCTATATGGTATTAATATCCTTCCTCCAGTTCCTGGAGGATGTCTAAGAATAAGTGATTTATGTCCCCTGCAGCTTGGAACAAGGAACAAAGGTGCTGATACCCAGAGAGCTTATCTCCAGAAAGTTGAACCCAGGCCTGTACAAAGGTCCCATCCAGTACATGATGTGGAGGGAAATGCAATCCTCTCTCTCTCCAGGTATCAGAGGGTCATAGCTATTGGTTCCTGGGTCTCCTAATCTCTGTTTCTTCTGTGGGAACTCTTCTGTGGCCCTAATTAGTACAGTAAAACCTCGGATTGCAAGTAACTTGTTCAGTGAGTATTCTGCAAGACAAGCAAACATTTCAAATAAATTTTAACTTGATAAACAAGTGATGTCTTGCAATATGAGTAGTACGTGACACCAAATGTCACATGATCATAACTAAACCAATGGTTTCTCTCTCTCTCCTGTGTCTCTCTCTCTCTGTGGGATTGTGAGCAATTGTCAGTGCAATGCCACATTTCCATGAAATCCTCAAAAGGAGGCAAAAGCAAGTGTTATTGGATAGGTTCCTTGTTAAAGTTGCACGAAAAGAAAGACTCCATTGAGCCAATAGATAGCAGTGATTCTGTTAGTGATAGTGAAAGTCGTCCTACACAATAACCCTCCCCTTGTTTCCCTCACACCAGCCATGAAGGTTTTCAAAGGTAAATGCGGGTTAATTTGTTTATTTGTCTTTATGTTTTGTATTTTTTAAGTTTATTTTCAGAGAGACAGAAACAGTGTGAGTGGGGGAGGGATAGAGAGAGAGGGGGAGAAAGAATCCCAAGCAGGCTCTGCACTGCAAAACAGAGCCCAAAGGGAGAGAGAGAGAGAAAATTCCAAGCAGGCTCCTCCCTGTCAGCACAGAGCCCAATGTGGGGCCCCAACCCACAAACCATGAGATGATGACCTGAGCTGAAGTCAGATGCTTAACTGACTGAGCCACCCAGGCGTCTCCCCACTGGTGTATTTTTAAATTTCAGTTATTGAGTTCTTCATCTCTGATTTTTTATATTTTCTATGTCTTTGTTGAAAGTCTCACTGAGATTCTCCACTCTTAAGTCCAATGAGTATCTTATGACCATTACTTTGAATTCTTTGCCAGGCATATTGTTTATCTCCATTTAATTTAGCTCTTTTGTGGTAATTTTGTCCTGTTCTTTCTTCTTCTTCTTTTTTGCTTTTTAAGTTGTATTTATTTAAGTAATCTCCATACCCAACACAGAGCTTGAGCTCATGACTCCAAGATGAAGAATTGTACATTCTTCTGAATGAGCCAGCCAGGCACCCCTGTCCTATTCTTTCATTTGGGACACATTCCTCTGTCTCCTCATTTTGTCTAACTTTCTGTGTTTGTTTCTATGTATTAGTAAAGTCAGTTATGTCTCCTGATCTTGAAAGTAGAGGTCTTCTTCTTAGAAGTCCTGTGGTGGCTGTAGCACAATATCCCCTGTTTACCAGAAGCAGGAGCTTCAGGGGTGTCTCCTATGGGGGTGCACCCCATTATTGTGGCTGAGCCTCATTTGCTTTCAGTTCAGTTGTCTTCATAGGCCCACTTTGCCCATTGTGGGCTGGGTTTGGCCCCTGTGATGTTAAGAGGCCAGTCTGGGGCCATGATGGGCTTATAGTTGGGCAGTGTCAGCAGTCAGATCAGATGCCTGCCTTCAGCCTGTTTGCCAGGGCTGTGGTTGCACTGAATTTTAGGGTGCTCTCCCTGCCGTGTCCCCTGAGAGGCTTTTGTTGGTGGGTGGGGCCTGCAGTCAGGCTAGATGTCTTCTGGGGCTATAGACACACTGATTGACAGGGCATTCTCTGTACTGCCAGTTACAAGGTTTGGCTGCTGGGACTGTAAGTTTACTGGTGTGTGTTGTTATCTTCCAATAAGGGCAATTTTAAATGAGTGGAATTTGGAGCGGGGGTGCCTGGGTGGCTCAGTCAGTTAAGCCTCTGACTCTTGACTTTGGCTTAGGTCATGATCTCATGGTTCATGAATTTGAGCCCTGCATTGGGCTCTGCACTGACAGCGGGGAGCCTGCTTGGGATTCTCTGTCTCCTCTTTCTCTGCCCCTCCCCAACTTATGCACGTGCTCTCTCTCTCTCTCAAAAAGAAATAAACAAAACAAAAACAAAAAAAAAAAAAAGGAAGAAAGAAAAAGAAATAACCTGAAACTTAAAAAAATAAGTAAATAAAAGGGTGGAATGGGTAGAAGTTATACTGTGAAGGGTTCAGGAGGGATTTGGAATGAGGCAGTAGTGAAGGGAATAGATCACTCACTTGCAAAGGTTCACTAAGAAGGGAGGATGTGAACATGGCAGCAGAGTTAAAAGAGGACTTAAAAAAAATTATTTTAAGTAATCTCTACACCCAACGTGAGGCTTGAACCCATGACCCTGAGATCAAGAGTTGCATGCTCTTCTGACTGAATCAGCCAGGCACCCCAAAAGAGGACATTTATAAAAAAATTTTTTTAATGTTTATTTATTTTCAAGAGACACAGTAAAAGAGTGAGAGCAGGGGAGGGGCAGAGAGAGAGGGACACACAGAATCTAAAGCAGGCTCCAGGCACTGGGCTATCAGCACAGAGCCCAACATGGGGCTTGAACCCACCAACTGTGAGATCATGACCTGAGCCAAAGCTGGACGCTTAACCGACTGAGCCACCCAGGCGCCCCAAAAGAGGGCTTTCTAAAACAGACTGAGGAAAAACAGCCTAAAGAAAGGCAGAAACCAATGGTATAAGACTGTGTATAACTGGTGGTAGTAGGGAAGAGTGAGTGACATCTAGAAAGAGAAGTACTGACTTTCCTCAGTTTCCTTTGAAAATGGAGAGGAGATAAAATAGTAAAGGCAAACAATTTTCATCAGATGGAACTTGCAGTAGACATGGGACGAAATGAGGGATTCCTATAAGATGTACTATAATTTCTCTATGAAGCAGGAGAAGAAGTCATCTGCTGGCAGTGAAGAAGGAACAGATGTTTGAGGAGAGGCCAAAAGTCTGAAATTGCTGTGAGAAACTGGAGAGAGTTTGATTTAGGAAATACAGTAGGGGTGATGGTCGAGCACAGAGTGGAAATAATGAATCTGTAATAATATCTACACGTGTACAATTTTGTGATTTTCCTCCAGCAGTGGTCAGGAATTGGCATTTGAATTTTGACAGCTGGATAGATCCAGAGTTGGAGAGTTACATGACAAATGCTGCAGATACAAGGTTAAAAATGATAAGGTTATTGGCAATAAAGCTGCCAATACTAAGCAGTTTAGGGAAGGATTTTAAGCCAGAAGGCAGACAGATCAGGATAGTAAGGAGAAATGAGGCACTAGAGTTGTTAATGAAGTCAAGGAATGGTTGTAGGGGGAGATGAGAGTGAGATAATAAAATATAAGAGAATGGGATATCTGAGTTTAAGATTTTAGAGAATGGAGTCAGAAATCACTAGCAGTAAAGCCAAGGACGTACAAGAATGGAAAAATGGCTATATCCAAAGGATAGTGAAATCCCTTGAGATGATGAGCTGGAGTTGGGATAGTGGTGTACAGTTAATCCAAAGCGCAGAGAATATAATCAGGAAGTCTGTACATAACAACATCAAATAGAGATAGAGAGTAATATGAGATGTAATGACAAGAGCCTCAAAAGAAGAGTGATTTTTACATGAGGATAAGGATTAGAGTAAGGGTCTAGAAGTGGGGGTGGTGGCTCCTGGATCTCTGGCTCTGAATTTAGAAAACTAATAGTTTCATGGACTTTTCAAGTTGTATTTTTTGGAGAAGAAATAGGTTTCTGTTAAAGTAAGGAGGTGATAAGAGAATTCTGTAGAGTGGGGATACTGGAGAGTTACTTAGGGAGGGAGTTCTGAAGGGCAGAGTGGAAAGGGTTTGGTAGGAGCAATGGGAGGATGGGTGAAGGTACAGGAAGCAAAGAACAGAATAATGGGGATAAGAGTACATGGAGGGTAAATCATTGGATGGGTCCACATTATGGGTTTTGGCCAAGGATAACAGGAATATGAAACGTGGCGGAATTAGTTAATGTCAAGGATTCAAATGTAACTTTGAAGTTTGTTTATTTATTTAACAAATAGTTACTTGAATACCCAGGAACAGTTCCCAATTTTGAAGGTGTGTAAGGAAATAAAACAGATGAAGTCCCATCCTGTCAGAGATTACAGTCTAATGGAGGAAATGGACAATGGTAACAGTAAGTAATGTCACACAGTGATAACCATTGTCAAGAAAGTCAAGTAAGGTACATTCAGTAAGTATTTATGAGCAAAAAGTAAGATAGGGTACAGACAGTGATGAATAGATGAACATGCTATTTTAGACAGAAGGGCCAGAAAAAAACCTCTTTGAAGAAGTAACTCCCCCTCCTTATGTTTCACTGTGGAGATTTCCAAACATACAGAAAAGCTTAAAGAATTTTATAGTGAACATCACTATACCTACCTAGATTCTATCACTAACATCTTACTGAACTTGCATTAACAAAGGCTGGAATAAGGTGAAGGAGTGAACCACATGGGGAAAGAGTGTTTTAGGACAAGGAAAGAAAATGTAAAGGCCCTAAAATCTGAATGAGTTTGATACATTCAAGGAACAGCCAAAAGCAAAAGTGATTGGATCAAAGTAAATAAGGGAGATGTGTATTAGGAGATGAGGTCACAGAGGTAGGTAAATCATGTAGGTCCTATTTGCTCTGTAAGGACTCTGGATTTTATCTTGGGAGTGATGGAAAGTGTAAGAGTTGAGTAGGAGAACTGGATGATCTCATTCATATTATGGCAGAATAGGTTGCGGATGGGCAAGAGTGGAGACAGGACAGTTAAAAAGCTATTGCAAATAGTTCCAGGCCAGCAGTATTTAAGAAATCATCTGTCTCTATATTATGAGTAGGCTCAGATTACATTTTAAAGGTGGAGCTGACACAGAATTTACTGTTTGGTTGAATATGGTATGAGAAGAAAAGAGTGAAGGCAAAGCTGACTCCTAGGAATCTTCAGAGCTATGGCAGGTTGAGTTAGCTGGAGGTGTCAGAGGCTTGATGACAAAAGCAGACTAGGTTCTAAAAAGGTTGGTAAGAAGTCTGGATGATACTTCCAAAGAAATCCAGTTCTTGCATTGGAAAGAGCAACAACTTTACCAATGGGGATATGGGAGGGAGGGAAGATTCAGCCTATATGAAAAAAGTCAGGATTCTACAAAGTCCCTTGTTGGAAGAGAAATCCTTGGGATGATAAAAAATAAGACTCTGGCTTTTCTGGGAAGAGAGAGCTGGACTGGATTGATCTCACTTCCAAGGATAAATAAATCCATTAACAACAAATGTATGCATGTATGTATCTGTGTCCTTTATGTGAACATATTGTCGTTATGTTTCCTTTATCAAATTTTATGCCAAGGTTTGATTATCTTACAACTAAAATTTGTGTTTTCTTGCTGACATGCTTCCAACATCTCTTCATTTAGAAATTCCTTTTTATACTGCTGTCCACTTACTTGTCTAAACCAATGCTTATCAAATGGCCTGTGGTGAGGACCAGTTTTTTTAATGTTTATTTATTTTTGAGAGAGAGAGAGCAAGTGGAGGAGGGACCACGAGGATGGGGAACAGAGGATCTGAAGTGGGCTCTGCGCTGACAGCTTCAGCACTGACAGCAACAGAGTCCAGGGCTCAAAATCACAAAATGCCAGATCACAACCTTAGCCGAAGTTGGAAACTCAATCGATTGAGCCAGGTGCCCCAGGTGCCCCAAGGACCAGGTTTTAAAATCTCAACCTGTCATAGACTGATGTGTTTGTGGAACAGAGTATAAATTAATTACCTGAAAAAGTGGAATTTAAGAAAATTACGAAGTACAAGACTGGTTGTTTAATTATTAGATTCAACTGACATAAAATTACTGTCAGATTGCTATGAAAATTTCTAAGAGCTTAACTCTTAATTTCTGTACTATTTTGTCCCAGACTGGTAACCAAACACTCTGAATAGCAGTGACATAAACCACTCCACATCTCAAAAGTCCCATTATCTATTAAGCCAAATGTAAACTTCTCACCACTGTCCTCTAAACTCTTACCAGTTAGCTCAGACTTACCTGCCTGTAACAGGCAAGCCCTTACCTTCCCTCCCACATAAGCTACTGTTTTTATTCCTTTCTTGCCTTTGTTTACTCAATGCATCCAGAATACATCTCACAGATGTTATATCATAACTGAAATGTTTTTTGTCCTTAGAAAGTTCTCCCAGGACAAACTTACCTAATTTTTATCCCATCAGCATTTGTATTTTCTTACATTTGGTCGAACATATTAATATTATTTGTATTGTTTTCTTTGTTACAGCATAAATTGGTTCAGAGTAAAGTCAGATTTTTACCACAAATTAAAAGATATCTAGAATACAGCCACATGGGTATAAAACAATAAAAAGTATTTAAGTGATTACCTGCCTACGAGTATATGTACATGGGAAGATAAATTACTGGTGTCTGTGTAAATACTGTCTTTTACTTGGGGAATTTATATTCATCCATTTTCTCCCTATCCCTGCTTTATTTTCTTACTAGGCCTATCTCCATTAACTCTGGACCCTAAAACAGCTCACCCAAATCTGATGCTCTCCAAAAATCAAACCAGTGTGTGGCATGATGACATTAAGCAGGTAATGCCTGATGATCCAGAGAGGTTTGACTCAAGTGTGGCTGTGCTGGGCTCAAAAGGCTTCACATCTGGGAAGTGGTACTGGGAAGTGGATGTGTCAAAGAAGACAAAGTGGACAGTTGGAGTCGTCAGAGAATCCATCATTCGGAAGGGCAGCTGTCCTCTAACTCCTGAGCAAGGATTCTGGCTTTTAAGACTAAGGAACCAAACTGATCTAAAGGCTCTAGATTTGCCTTCATGCAGTCTGAAACTGACTAACAACCTCAACAAGGTGGGAATATACCTGGATTATGAAGGAGGACAGGTGTCCTTCTACAATGCTAAAACCATGACCCACATTTACACCTTCAGTAGCACTTTCATGGAGAAACTTTATCCCTACTTCTGTCCTTGCCTTAATGATGGTGGAGAGAATAAAGAACCATTGCATATCTTACATCCACAGTAATTACTCATACTATTGTGTAAATTCAGAGCGTTATTAAAGAGGTATTGAAATAGTTTACCAGTCTCACTGGTTTCTCTTCCCAATTTATGGGGAACTCTGGAATAATGAAGGAAAGATTCACAAACTAAATTCCATTCTCAGTGTCTTAAGTGGATTTCACTGGAGCTTTTCAAGATGTCATTCTAATTCTCTGGGGTCTTCTATGACAGGAGCCACTCTTCACAAGAATGGTCATCACACTATTGTTACTGGAGCAAATCGCAACTTGAGTTTTGATGCTTGGGAACCCTTTTCAAACATGCCCAGAAATTCTATTATGCTGTCATTATTATCAGCACAAGACTCTTAGTAGATAAATTTTCAGATGTGTACTCTTCTTCCTATTTAATTATCTTTTAATATACAATTTGCAATACAGTTCTTTTCTAGAACTTGTTACCATAGTTTTTAAAAAACTGCTCCAGAAATTTATAGAAAAAATAGGAAACGGTCTGGGCTAGTTTATAATCTTGTCTCGAATTCTCTCAAGATAGTTTTTGGTCCAATGAGCCTGACTCTCTTGGTCTCTTTTTCTTGCTTTAATCTACCTTTGGGAGTACTTGTTCCATACTCAAATACATTTAAGTATTTCAGAGTACTTTTGACTATGTCCTTTTCATCATTCCTGCCTATAATTTATTTATTTATTATGATTTTTTAATGTTTATTTACTTATTTTGAGAGAGAGCGAGCAAGTGGGAGAAGGAGCAGAAAGAGAGGAGAGAGAAAAAAAAGAGGTTCATCTAAGGATGAATCCTAATTAGGCTCTGCATTAACAGCATGGATCCCGATGCGGGGTCTGATCCCACAAACCACGAGATCATGACCAGAGCCAAAATCAAGAGTTGGACGCTCAAATGACTGAACCCGCCAGACTCCCCTCATCATTCCTGCCTATAATTTAAATATTAATACTTTTTATCTTATTCTCTCTAGTATATTCATCCTCCAGTGTGTTCCTTCTAAGTCTAAAGCTCTTAGCATCACTCCTCTCAGCAGTACTCTTGATGAACCATCCCTTCTTTTCCTTTGAAGTCCCATCTAACTGGGCTCCATCCTCTATATCTAAAAGGCTTTTTTGGGGGGGGAGGGAGGTTATTTAGGACCTGCAGTACTGGCCCTTTAAAATTACAATTAGCACAGCTCTCTGGCAGGGTAAAAGCCCCCTGTCTTATCAATCACATTGGGAAGGACACACACATGCCATAGGTAATATTCCTGCAGTGTTGGCAATACATATACAATATAATCATATTATAGCTGCTGATTTGGGTAAACAGTCATGACATTATGATGGTTATTTTTAAGAAATTACTTAAAAAAAATAAGTCCCTTTCAATCAGAATGTAATAAGGACTTGTTTTGTGCCTGAAACCTCACTAGATTTTTTGAAGCATGAACCCCAATGTTTATAGCAGTGCTATCAACAATAGCCAAATTATGGAAAGAGCCCAAATGTCCCTTAACTGATGAATGGATAAAGCAGATGTGATAAATACACACACAGACACACACAATGGAATAGTACTCAGCGATGAAAAAGAATGAAATCTTGCCATTTGCAACAACATGGATGGGACCAGAGGGTATTATGCTAAGCAAAATAGTCAGAGAAAGACAGATATCATATATTTCACTCATATGTGGAATTTGAGAAATCAACAGATGAATATAGGGGAAGGGAAGGAAAAATAAGATAAAAACAGGGAGGCAAACCATAAGAGACTCTCAAATACAGAGAACAAACTGAGGGTTGATAGAGGGGAGGTGGATGGAGGGATGGGTTGAATGTGTGATGGGCATTAAGGAGGGCACTTTTGGGGATGAGCACTGGGTGTCATATGTAAGAGATACATCGCTGGGTTCTATCCCTGAAGCTAAGACTATACTGTATGTTAACTAACTTGAATTTAAATTAAAAAAAAAAAAAGTTCATTTAAGGAGACTTAAATTCAGAAGCTTGGACCCCACCCAAGACCAACTAAATCAAAATCTCTAGCAGGTGGAGTCTGGGCATTTATAGGTCTAAAAGATCTCAGATAAAGAGCACCTGGCTGGCTCAGCTGAATGGAGTGTATGACTCTTGATTTCAGGGTTGTAAGTTCAAGACCCACATTGGCTGTAGAGATTACTTAAAGATAAAATCTTTTAAAAATGCAAATAAAGGGGCGCCTGGATGGCTCAGTCGGTTGGGCGTCTGACTTTGGGTCAGGTCATGATCTCGCGGTCGGTGAGTTCGGGCCCTGCATCGGGCTCTGGGCTGACAGCTCAAAGCCTGGAGCCCGTTTCGGATTCTGTGTCTCCCTCTCTCTCTGACCCTCCCCTGCTCATGCTCTGTCTCTGTCTCAAAAATAAATAAATGTTAAAAAAAAAAAAAGTTTAAAAAAAAGTAAATAAAAATAAAAGCTCTCAGGTGATTTTAATGTCAGCTAGGACGGAGAAGTATTGAACTAACGAAACTTTTTTTCATCTTTATTTAGAAAAATTCATGGCGAGTGGTGGGGGGCGCCTGGGTGGCTCAGTCGGTTGAGCGTCCAACTTTGGCTCAGGTCATGATCTCGTGGTCTGTGGGTTCCAGCCCGCGTCAGGCTCTGTGCTGACAGCTCAGAGACTGGAGGCCTGCTTTGGATTCTGTGTCTCCCTCTCTCTCTGCCCCTCCCCCGCTCATGCTCTGTCTCTCTCTCTCTCTCTGTCAAAAATAAATAAACATTAAAAAAATTTTTTAAAAGAAAAATTCATGGGGGGCACCTGGGTGGTTCAGTTGGTTGAATGTCTGACTTCGGATCAGATCATGATCTCACAGTTTGTGAGTTCGAGCCCCACATTAGGCTCCTGCTGTCAGTATGGAGTCCACTTTGGATCCTCTGTCCCCCTCTTTCTGCCCCTCCCCCACTTGCGCGCGCGCGCGCGCGCGCGCGCGCACACACACACACTCTCTCTCTCTCTCTCTCTCAAAAATAAACATTAAAAAAATTTAAAAAAAAGAAAAATTCAAACTTATAGAAAAACTGAACATTTGTATGATAAACTCTCCTATATTCTCCACCCAGATTTATCAATTATTAGTATTTTGCCACATTTTCTTATTCACTCTCCCTCACATCCATCCCATATGATTTTGGGTGTATAGTGTATAGTATGGCTAATGTTATTATTGCTGAGCAACTTCAGATTAAGTTACAGGCATTAGGACTCTTATTCCTAAATACTTCAGCAAGTATCTCCTACAAACCAAGACACTCTCTTTTTTTTTTTTTTAATTTTTTTTTCAATGTTTATTTATTTTTTTGGGACAGAGAGAGACAGAGCATGAACGGGGAAGGGGCAGAGAGAGAGGGAGACACAGAATCTGAAACAGGCTCCAGGCTCTGAGCTGTCAGCACAGAGCCCGACGCAGGGCTCGAACTCACGGACCGCGAGATCGTGACCTGGCTGAAGTCGGACGCTTAACCGACTGAGCCACCCAGGCGCCCCAATATTTCCTTTTTTAAAAAGTAATTCTTTTTTTAAATGTTTTTATTTATTTATTTATTTATTTATTTAGAGAGGAAGGGAGGGAGGAAGAATCCCAAACAGGCTCCATGCTGTCCGAACAGAGCCTGACTTAGGGTTCCAACTCACAAACCATGAAATCATGACCTGAGCTGCAATCAAGAGTCTGATGCTTAACTGACTGGGCCACCCAGGTGCCCAAGAAGTAGAGTTTTCTAATGATAGGATTTTAGACACAGTGGTAGAGAATTTCAATCAGTATGACAAAGAGTTTGAGGGATAAAATGGGGCCTAGCTCCTATCCATTAAGTCATATATAGAGTTCTAGATCATTGGTATCTGAAGTCTGTCCTTGGGGATAGACAAGTACTATAGAATTCGGAGAAAGGGAAGGTCAATATTTACCAAAATAGAAGGAGAAAATTCTAAAGAAAAGTTACATTTACGTTGGAGATAATAAAAGATGACTAGGAATGAATTAAAATTCTAATCTGAATTTGGAAATTATATTTCTTAAAAATGTTTTTTTTGTGGTGATGGTGGCAGAGTTATATAAATATACTAGAAATTAGTGAACAGTACACTAATAGTGGGCAGATTTTATGGAATGTATATTATACCACAATAAAGTAAAGCTGTTTTTTAAAAAAGAGAAAGAAAAAATGAATATTTTTTTCCAAAGGATAGACCACAGGTGTATACATATTTTCCACTATCTGTAAGTATTCACTTTAATACTTTTTCTAACATACTACCTCACCTCTCCAGCATTTATCTTAACATAGGTAACACAAATTTATTTTCCCAGTTTCCCCAAATAATTGGTTATTCTGTACTGAATAATTTGAACAATCCTTCTATGTAGAACTCAGATTATAATTAAAACCTTCTATGAGTATGAATCATAAAACACCAATATGATACTTCCCTGCTAGAAAGAGATTCTGAATGTTATTCACTGAGAAGTGTGATTAGGGTTATATTGTTTTATCCCAGGCTACAGATGAGACTGCTAGTAACAAAATATGAAGTAGAAGGTAAAGTAGAAGGTAAAGTCATTATGTTAGGATTCACTGAGGTGAGAACCTTAAAAGGAGAACACCTTGCACTTTTCTGTGACTAACTGACTTTTAAAATAGCAGTGGTGATATCATTGCACAGTTGTATAATGTAGCTATGATACAGGAGAAGAAAAAGTTAATAATACTGGATTACCAAGTATTTCCAAGGAAAAGATGCTCTGGACAAACTTATTTTTCAGATGAGTAAATGTGATTTACTTAATGCCAAGTATCTGTTTAACTACTTTAGATAAAATCCTCCTGGGGCGCCTGGGTGGCTCAGTTGATTAAGCGGCCGACTTCGGCTCGGGTCATGATCTCGTGGTCCGGGAGTTCGAGCCCTGCGTCGGGCTCTGTGCTGACAGCTCAGAGCCTGGAGCCTGTTTCAGATTCTGTGTCTCCCTCTCTCTGACCCTCTCCCGTTCATACTCTGTCTCTCTCTGTCTCAAAAATAAATAAACGTTAAAAAAAAAAAATCCTCCTAAGTTGACTTTCTTATTCTTAAAAATTAAATTATAAAATACACACAAGAGAGTGTATATAACATATGTGTAATTTAGAGAATAATAATAAAAAAAAAAAACTCCCACTAATTGACCATCTAGTTTTGGAAATAGAATAGCATCAAAACCTTTTAAGGCCCCCTGTGTGCCTCTCTTGGCTCTGGGGTAATCATTATCCTACATTTTGTATCTGGTTTTTTACTTTTTGAAAATAATTCATAGCTATATTTTCAACAAATGTACTATTTAGTTCTTTCTATATACTACATATATATGTATCCCTAAAAAGGAAGTTTCATTATGCCTGTTTTTGTACTTTAAATGAATGGAATCATGTTGTATGTATTCCTTATCTTTTTCAAAATTCAAAATTATGTTGTATTCCATTTTATGAAACTACAACAGTTTAAATACCCTAGCTACTGTTGATAAATAAGTGGTTGTTTCTAGTTTTGTTTTTGGTTGTTGCTGTTACTTTAGTAACAATGTCACCATAAACATTGTACAAAGTATAAGGGTAAACAGCAAGAGTTTCTCAAGGTATGTATCTAATAAATGCTAACATAGGGTATGCACATCTTCAAGTAAGGAGTGCTGAATTGTTGGTCAAAGTGACTGCCAATTTACATTCCCACTCCAAGTGGGAGTTCCCATTACTATATGTCTTTGCTAACTCAATTTTTATCAGTAAAGTGGGTACATAATGGTATCTTGTAGTTTTAGTTTGCATTTCCCTAATTATCCCCGTGGTTGAGAATATTTTTCTAAGTTTACTGGCCACTTAATTTTCTTCTGTGAAATGTCTATTCAGGTGTTTGCCCATATTTTTCATTGTGCTATTTCTCTCTTATTGATTCATAGGGTTATGTT
Source organism: Lynx rufus (assembly GCF_022079265.1). Taxonomy (NCBI): domain Eukaryota; kingdom Metazoa; phylum Chordata; class Mammalia; order Carnivora; family Felidae; genus Lynx; species Lynx rufus. The sequence goes on along the minus strand of NW_025814827.1, from coordinate 30,191,022 downwards.
TGTGTTCTAGATACCCATCCTTTGTTGGTTACTCATACTGCAAATATCTTCTTTTTATTTGTTGTAATTTTTTTAAATGTGTATTTGAGAGAGAGAGAGCACGAGTGGAGGAGGGGCAGAGAGAGAGGGAGACACAGAATCCGAAGCAGGCTCCAGGCTCTGAGCTGTCAGCACAGAGCCTGACGCGGGGCCCGAACTCACAAACCACGAGATCGTGACCTGAGCTGAAGCCAGATGCTTAACCGACTAGGCCACCCAGCCACCCCAATTATACTGCAAATATCTTCTAATGGTTAATACATGTGTCTGTTAAAAAATTATTCTCAAAAAAAAAAAATATTCTCTACTCAGAGGACCAAGAGGTATTCTCCCGTTTTATTCATATGTTTTAAAAAGTTTTGCCTTTCCTATTTAAATGCTTAATAGTTCAGTCAACTAGAAAGTACCAAGTAAACATTACCATGTGCCTAACACCATGATTTCAATATATATAAAGAAAAAATTAACAAGAAATCCATAAATCCACAAAGGAGATTTTAATATGCTCCATTTAGTAATTGGCAGAAAAATGTGACAATATGATGAATAAACTTGACCCAATGAACATATGCAGAATGCTGTACCCAACACTCAGATAGAATATTCTTTGCAAACACAAACATAACACTGACCATACACTTCAATCATAAGGGAAATTTCAACAAATTTCAAGGATTATAAGCATATAGGCTATATTCTTTTATCTTAATGCATTTAAACCAGATATCATTAACAATAGCTAACTAAATAAATAATCACGTGTTTGGAAACTTTAAATTTTTTTTTTTTCAACGTTTATTTATTTTCGGGACAGAGAGAGACAGAGCATGAACAGGGGAGGGGCAGAGAGAGAGGGAGACACAGAATCGGAAACAGGCTCCAGGCTCTGAGCCATCAGCCCAGAGCCCGACGCGGGGCTCGAACTCGCAGACGGCGAGATCGTGACCTGGCTGAAGTCGGACGCTTAACCGACTGCGCCACCCAGGCGCCCCATGGAAACTTTAAAGTATTTTAAATAACCCATGGATCAGATAACTTATTAGAAGCCTGAAAATATGTTTAATTGAACAATAAAAAATGACATCTTGAAAACTGTGGCACGGCACACAGTTTCAAGGAAATTTATAGCCTTATCTGCACATATTAGGAAATAAAAGAATGAAAATCACTCCTCTTTCAAGAAATTAATAGAACAGCAATTTAAAACCAAAGAAATTATAAAAACAGAAATTAATGGCATAGAGAAGAAACACATAAAAGAGTATCAACAAAGAGCCACAAATTTGTTCTTTGAAAAGGCTAATAAAATTGACAAACTTCTGGTGAGACTAAGAAATAAAAAGGCACAAATAGCTAATAACAGAAATGAATAAGGAACCATTGTTACAGAACCTGCAGGCATTAAAAAAGATAGTAAAATGTTTTATAGGCTTTATATCAGTATTTTTGAGAGTTTCGATTTAATGGACCCAACACCAGGAAAATAGACTTTATCAAAAGTGATGCAAGGAAGCGAAGTGTGGTGGTGGTGGAAACTGTAAAAGAAAAACATGATTTTGAAAAAACCGGAAATTTCGGCACCGGTGAAATTTGACAATATTAAAGAATTAGTATTTTTAAGTGTGATAATGGTATTGTGGTTTTGCTTTTTTGAAACTCCTTATCTTTAGAGATTGTAACTGAAACACTTATAAATGAAATGATACAATGAGTTTTGCTGCAAAATAATGCTTGATGCCACAGAACCTGTGCCCATGCCTGTAACAATAGCACAATAACTTGAATACTGAGGGTTTAAAACTCACCAACGTGACTAGGCGCTCTCCGCAATGTCAGGGGAAAGCTGAACGGTCTCTCCACAGCCTCAGAGCCTGTCAGCTCTCCAGCAGCGCCAGCCAGACGCCTCACCTTCTTGCCGCAGGCTTTTCCCGCCCATTACTCTGAGAACCAATCATTGAGCGTGGCTTTGTACCTCGGACCAATCAGCGATTCCCGGTAGGCCCCGCCCCCACATCCCCGAAAGCAGCCGGACGCCATGTTTCAGGGGCAGCGGGGTTGGTTCTGCCGCAGCGTCGGCGGAGAACTGAGGCAGTTCTGGGGTAGGCAGCTGGGCAGAAGGGGTGGGTGAGGTGGTGAACTGAGCATCCCTTCTCGCTCTGGTGCTTTGGTCCCAGGGTAGTTGCTAGGCTCACCTTGTGCTCTTACCTCCACAGTGGCCGAAGGGGGCTCCATCAGTGACCCGAGGGCCGCCGACTTCCTGTTCAGCTGTGATGCCTCCCACCCAGACACGCTGAGGTACCTGAAGGCCACCTGGCAGTGCCTGTTGGGTCACGATGAGTCAGCAGCTGGCGTTGGAAGTTGCAGGCCCCTAATAAATATCGATCACAGGAATAGACTGGAAATGAGCAAGTTTTCAGCCCTAGATGGGAAGCGGGGAGGGATATAAATGACCTTTCTCTTCTTTCCGACACATCGACATGGCCTCCTACTTGGTTCACGAGTCCGCCCAAGTTCCAGGGTTACGTTTCCAGCTGTCTCTCCCACAAGTTTACGTGGTGCCTTGAAGGCCCATCACATTCAATATGTTTAAACCAAATCTCCTGATTGTCCCCTCACACCTGCACCAAGTCCTGTGCTCTCAAACTGAAAACCATAGGAGTTTCTTGGAAATAACAACTCCACCCCATTAATCGGTCAGTGGCCAAACACGTACCCTGTGGTCACGTACCCTGTAAAAGTTCTTCGTACTCACTGCAACCACCTTCGCACACGCCCTCATTACCTCTGGCACGGAATGTAACAGCTTTCAGACCGGTTGCTCTGCCTCCAATCTGCCCACCTACGACCCCCCTTCACATTGCTGTTCCATTATGTTTACAAAGCAGAAGTCTGGTCACTCCCGTGGCTGCCCCCCACCCCACTCTCTTATTCCCCAGTGTCCTAATTGCCCACACATAATTATCCCTACTTTCACTCATTTATTCTTTCTTTTGAAAGGTTGAATACATTCTTCTTTTTTTTTTTTTTTAATTTTTTTAACGTTTTTTATTTATTTTTGAGACAGAGAGAGACAGAGCATGAACGGGGGAGGGGCAGAGAGAGAGGGAGACACAGAATCGGAAGCAGGCTCCAGGCTCTGAGCCATCAGCCCAGAGCCCGACGCGGGGCTCGAACTCAGGGACCGTGAGATCGTGACCTGAGCTGAAGTCGGCCGCTTAACCGACTGAGCCACCCAGGCGCCCCAATTCTTCTTTATTTTATAACCTAAAATATCTCCCTTTCTTTCTCCTAGGATATATCAGAGCCTTGATTACATAGAAGATAATGCTACAGTTTTTCATGCCTACTATCTCTCTGCAGTAGCTAATGCTGAACTAAAAAATTCGGTGGCTTTAGGTCACTTCATTCTTCCTCCTGCATGCCTGCAAAAAGGTTAGCAAAGATCAGTCATCCAATCTCTGTTAGCCAAATCCAGCCAGGTCACCCAACTTTACTGAGCTTTGTTCTCAGAGATTTTTGTGTTTTGTATCATTTAATATAAGTGGAAAGGGACTTGGGATCACATTTCCTTGGGTGTATATTCTAGCTTTGTTTATTGTTCATTCACACATTCACTAAACTCCTACTGTGTGTCCAGTTTCAACCCAGATACTGGGGATTCAGTGCAGAATATGACAAAAAGCAGATCTTGCCCTCACAGTGCCTACTGGCTAGGATCCATTACTTACTAGTTTTGTGAATTTCAACAAGTTCCAACTCACGAACCACGAAATCATGACCTGCACCAAAGCCAAGAATCGGACGCTTAAGCGACTGAGCCACCTAGGTGCCCCTGTTCTTTACACTTTTAAAAGTACTGGAGCGCCTGGGTGGCTCAGTCGGTTAAGCGTCCAACTTTGGCTCAGGTCATGATCTCGCGGTCCGTGAGTTCCAGCCCCACGTCGGGCTCTGTGCTGACAGCTCAGAGTCCAGAGCCTGTTTCAGATTCTGTGTCTCCCTCTCTCTCTGACCCTCCCACATTCATGCTCTGTCTTTCTCTGTCTCAAAAATAAATAAACATTTTAAAAAAAATTAAAAAAAAAAGTACTTTCATGTTAATTATTTCAGCAATCCTATAAAGGGCAAGTTAATAAACTGCTTCTGAGATTGGTTCTTTTAGTACTCCCTGCTTGGAACATCATTTCCCTATCTTTTGTGGGGTAACCTTAAATATTCCATTTTAGGTCTTGCATTATTACCCAGTTCTTGATATATGTGTGTCTGTCCTTAGAAAGACAGACTGAAGCTAGAACAAAGTCCCAGTAAGCAGTCTATTTAAAACAAAGCACAAAACGAAACAAAACAACTTGAAAAAGATTTCTATAGAAGAGCTTTAGAAACCCCAAAGATTGGATTCCTTCCACAGTTGATGTCCTTGTGAGAGTTGGTTATAACAATAAATTGTTCCAAAATAATTTATTTATACAAATAAATTAATGACTGGATAGGCGAACTAATTTACTCAAAAACTGTGCAAATCAGTGAATATCCACCTTCACGGGGCTTATATTATAGAATGACTGTCTGACCTGATTTTAAATTATTACTCCTGTCTTTGAGTTTAGCATCTTACATTAAAATGTATTTAAATTAAAGAAATCTGTTTTCAGTGAAAACATGCTCCTTTTTAAGATTGAAAAGTATACATTATTATCTACCTAGCCCAGTATTGTCTAGTAGAAGTGTGAGATGCAAATGTGAGCCACATATTGATTTTAAATTCTCTAGTATAAATAAGAAGTCAGTGAATAAAAATAGATGACATTAATAGGTGAAATTAATTTTAATATATTTATTTAACTTAATGTATCTAAAATATTATTTCAATATATAACAAATAAAAAATCATTGGGATATTTACATTCTTTTTTTGATGCTAAATCTTTGAAATCCAGACTTTATTTTACACTTTTAGTACATCTCAATCTGGACTAGCCATACATTTCAATATGGTATCGATATATAGCTAGTACAGTGGCAACTATATTGGACGACATAGGTCTAGAGGGATGTTACCTTTTTGTCTGCAAGTGGGCTACTATGGAAACTGTTGAGATCATTAAGAATGTGACCTAGGGGCACTTGAGTGGCTCAGTCGGTTAAGCATCCAACTCTTGGCTTTGACTCATGTCATGATCTCATGGTTTGTGGGTTTGAGCCCCGTGTTGGGCTCTGCGTTGACAGTGCAGAGCCTGCTTGAGCTTCTCTCTCTGTTCCTCTCTCTCTGCCCCTCCCCCCTCAAAATAAATAAACTTTTAAAACTCACACACACACACACACACACACACACACACACACACACACTACTATGCCCACTAGACATGTTTCTCTTCCACTCCTCTTTTACCAAATTATTGAATTCTTGAGGACCTCTACTCTACAAATTTAGGAATTTTATACCTTTTATTTTGACTGTAGATTGTCTTCTTTATTAATGGTTGGCCTAAAGATACAAACATCTAATGAAGACCTATACTCCAGCAGAAAAAGTTTACAATAATGATTCTTATAATGCTTTGGAACCATCTGGGGAGTTTGTTAGAAATGCAAATTCCTGAGCTCCCCCTCATTCATCTGATTCAATAGGAATCTGCATTTTAAACAACTATCTTAGGTGAGTTTGATGCAAGTGGAATAATGCTGGCTTAGAAATTTCAGACTTCAGGTAAATTTCAGAAAATTCTACAAAGTTACTTTAAAAAATAGTATTGGATTTTTTTTTTCTTACCACAGAAATAAGAAGAAAACTTGGTAATTTTATTTGGGAACAAGATCAACATTTTCAGATAGAAAAGGTAAGAGTAAATAAAGGTATTTGGTTAGAATCTACAGTTTCAAAAATTTTTGAAAGCAATGTAATCTTAAAAATGTTTACTTGTGACATATTAATGTCAATGATCCAGATTATAGAATTTAAAGGACATGCTTTTATTGAATATAATCTAGTCTGACATTGTTTTTACACTGGCACATTGATGAAATTGAGATATTTTTATTGTATTATTCACGTAAAAAATTTGAAAATTTGCTTCTATCGCTAATGTTAAAGGAGTAATAGGTGCACAGTATTTACCCAGTTTTTTATGGCCAGAATAGATAATTCTTCCTTTTAATTTTTTTTAAGATTTTATTTTATTTTATTAAGTAATCTCTACACCCAACACACGGCTTGAACTCACAACCCCAAGATCAAGAGTGGTACACTCCACTGACTGAACCATCTAGGCACCCTTACTGCCAGCATAGATTCTGATTTACTAATCCCTCTGTTGTGTCATTTCTTAAATATCTTCAATAACACCTGTCAATAAATGTGTACAAAACTGAAAATTGATTGTTTTATAGCTTTTGCTATTCTGCTTCAAATTTGCCTATGCTTTTGACTTACTTCAAAATTTTTATGCAATAGCCAAATTTGGGGTAATTTGAGCATCAGAAAGATTGACAGGAATGAATTAAATTTAAAAGAATCCATGATTCAGTAGTGATGCTCCAAAGGAATAAAGAAAGGACAATAAGAACAGAAGGAAGAGAGGAAATGAGGTGGGAAGAGGAATAAAGGAAGGAAGGAAGGAGTGATGGAAGGAAGGAAAGAAAACATGGAATAAGACAAACTTCTTTATGAAATAGCAACTAATAAATACACGGACGCCTGGGCGACTCAGTTGGTTGAGTGTCTGACTATTGGTTTTGGTTCAGATCATGATCTCATGGTTCATGGCTTTGAGCCTAATGTCTGGCTCCTCGCTGGCAGCACAGAGCCTGTTTGGGATTCTCTCTCTCCCTCTCTCTTTGCCCTTCCCTTGCTTGTACTGTCTCTGTCTCTCTCAAAAAAAAAAAAAAAAAAAAACCAAAAAAAACCAAAAAACAAAAAAACCCAAAAAACAAAAAAACCCAAAAAACAAAAAACAAATAAAACTTAAAAAAATTTAAATATAGAAACATTGGTAGAATATAAAATCCCCATTTTACCACCCCCAGTAAAATAATTGATTTAGGCAGGGTCATTAATGGATGTTAAAACCATGATCTCAAATTATCACCCCACAGATTACTTAGTAGTTACAAAGGTAAGCGATATGCCTTCACAATGGAGAGATCTGGCAGATACCACCTTAAACAACTGGTCAAATTTAGCATCACCAATATTGGAATAACCTCTCATTATGTTCAGCTTGAGGTGAGATAATAAAAGTATACAATATTTTCTATAAAGTGTTCTTATTCAAAATGTTTAACTAATTAACCTTAATCCAATTATGAGTAAACACTCAGAGAATTCCAGAAAGTGAGACATATCACAAAATAACTAACTGGCCTAGACTCTTTAAAACAATGCCATAAAAAATAAAAGAGCAGGAACACTGTTCTAGATCAAGAGATATACAGCCAAGTGTGATGTATAAACCTTGATTGGATTCTGGATATTTTAAAAAATTAATATTTATTTATTTTGAGAGAGAGTGAACACGAGCAGGGGAGGAGCAGAGAGAGACGGAGAGAGAGAATCCCAAGCAGGCTTTGCACTATCAGCACAGAGCCTGATGCAGGGCTCGAACTGATGAACCTCTGGATCATGACCTGAGGTGAAATCAAGAGTTGTAAGCTTAACCAACTGAGCCACCCAGGCACCCCGATTCTGGATATTTTTAAAATAAAAAGTAAAAAAGACATTTTGAGAACAATCAGAAAAATTTAAAGATGGACTAGTAGGTAATATTTAATTAATGTTAATTGTCTTAATTGTGATGGTGGCATTATAAAAATAAAAGAATGCTTTTTAAAGCCAAGGCAAGCTAGGGGCACCTAGTGGTTCAGTTGTCAGACTTTGGGTCAGTTGTCAGACTTTGGCTCAGGTCATGATCTCACAGTTCATAAGTTCAAGCCATGCATTGGGCTTACTTCTGTCAGCACAGAGCCCACTTCGGATCCTGTCCCCTTCTCTCTGCCCCTCCCATGCTTCCACTCTCTCTCTCTCTCTCAAAAATAAATAAAAATTTAAAAAACCCAACAACACAAGTTAAAGATTAAGGAGTGAAATGTCATATTATCTGCAAGTATTTTCAAATGGACCAGCAGAGTGATAAAAATGTTAATGCTTTGTGAATCTAGGTGAAAGGTATATATTACTTACTGTATTATTTAACTTTTCAGTGTTTGGAATTTTTCAGAAATCTTTATATTTCTGGAGCCAAGCAATTAACTTATATGTTTTGTATTCCTTTTATTAAATTTTTTTTTTCCCCCAAGTTGTCATCATCTGAAAATAACTGTTATTTTAGTGTCTTTGGCTATGTTGTATTAAGGATCAAAATATCCAATCCTTGGCTTGTCATATTGTTTTCAGGGACGCGAGTGGTGATAGAATGGTTGTTATTTGACAGTTATTATTGAGTAAGCCAGAACTTTAGAGCTAAAAGTTCCTTAAAGCTCATTAATTTAATCATTCAGTTTTAGAAATGAGAGACCTAAGGTAAAGAGAAGGTAAAAACCTGGTTTAGTTCACATACTAGATATTAGCAAAATGGAACCAAATTTTCTCTGCTCCAACCCAATCCAATATTTTTTCTATGAAAAAATTAGTAGAACATGCCTGTATTGATGACTGGCTCTAGAAATTATATGATTTTATGATAAGTGACTTGTTCTTTCAAGATATTGATTGATATTGAATATTAGGCAATTATAATAATGTAACTGTAGAATATATAAGTAGAAGGTACTTCATCGAATGGCAACAACATGCATAAATCTGGTAAGTAATTTGAGGAGTGTTATGTTATTGTTTGGACATTTGTGACATAAACAGATATTTCCCAAAGGCATATTAAGTAAATATATTATGTGATAGGTACCAGTATCTGAGTCACTTTCACATAATCTTTTTGAAAAACTTAATACATGTTTGATTCTTTCATAACTCCATGCTAAATACTCCATTTTAATTTTGAAGGGGAAATACAATTTGTTCAGCTTACTTCAGAGTTTTGATCTATAATTTATAGGAAGCCTAGGAATCTTCAAGTCAAGAATTTTAAGTTTAAATTAATAAATTTTTTCCTTATCTTTTAAATATTTATTTTTGAGAGAGAGAGAGAACATGTGTGGGGGTGGGTGGGCAGAGAGAGAGGAAAACAGAATCCCATGCATGTTCTGCACTAACAGTGCAAAAGCAAGGCTTAAACTCATGAACCATATCATGATCTGAGCTGAAATCAAGAGTCTGACACTTAACCGAATGAGCCACCCAGGCACTAAACTAAAAAGTAATATGGCCACATTAGGGAAAATTTCCAAAGTTGATAGGAGAATAAAATTAGTTCACATTTTACTATCTACTACAACCACAGCTGATATTTTAACAATTCTGGTCTTCATCACATATCCCTAAAAACAAATAGTATAATTGTGTGTGTGTACAAAATTTTGTAAGTTTTTGACACCAAACTAGATTGAATGTACTTAAATGTATAAAAATTTTAAGACTCTCGGTATATATTGCTAATTTACTTTTTTGCTTTCTGAAAAAACATTTGATTGGATCATTGATGTGATTTTTAAAAATGTGATTTCTTTTGCTATCCACAGCATGATGAAGTAACACCAAAGGAAATTGAGGACCTTAAGGAAAGCAGTGAACTAGCAATAGATCACAAAAAAGAACTATCCAAAAGGTATTGAATTCATCTACTTCATTGATATTCAATTCAATGGAGGCATCTTGGAGCACTAACTGTGTTTATCTCATTTAATTTTCACTGTCTTCTTTTCTTTAAAAAAATTTTTTTAACGTTTATTTTTGAAAGACAGACAGACAGAGCATGGGTCGGGTAGGGGCAGAGAGAGAGGGAGACACAGAATCTGCAGCAGGCTCCAGGCTCAGAGCTGTCAGCACAGAGCCTGATTCAGGGCTTGAATCCACGATCTGGGAGATCATGACCTGAGACAAAATGGAACGCTTAACTGACTGAGCCACCCAAGAGCCTCTAATTTTCACCATCTTCTTACAAGATTGATACTATAATTATTACCATTGCCATTTTACAGAAAAATAAATCTATAGTTAGATAGATTAATTTGCCGAAAGCCATATAAACTTTTATTATTAAGTGGGGAAAAGTTGGATTTGAACTGGGTCAGTCTAATTCCAGAGCCAACCACTATGCTAGACTATTCTTGCAGAAAAGAAACAAGAATTTATGTATGAGTAGTGCTGTTATATTACTTTTTAAATATTTTCTAAATAGGGAAATATACTATATATTAGCAGTAATTTTATTAGGATTGGAAATTCTAAGTGATTTTCCCCCTTCCTTTCTAAATTGTTTGTGATGTAGTCACTTTGGTTCAAGAAATTAAAAAGACAATCATGGACTTGCCATTGTGTTAGAGCCAATCTATGAGAGGCCCCCTTTGTTTCAGTCTTATTCGTAATCTAGTCCTAATTCTGTATTTTCCAGTTCCATGGCTTTCAAATACTCACAGAGAGTACTGGCTTTTCAAAGGTCTGGTATTTGATTGCTGAAATAAAAATGATCCAATAGTAGCTGTCTCTCTTCAATATAAAAACGGGTTTACTTTATATAGTTTTTTCAATTTTAAGTTTTTCTTCCATAATTTTTTCTTATACCTTTTGTACCTACTATTTGATTTGTTATAATTTAAAGTTAGTTGTTATCTAATTTACCCAAAGTTTTGTATTTAATTAAGTTTAGTAAAACATTGTTTCATGGTCGATTTCTAGATATTCTACCACTTAAGTCTGAGAATCAATATTTTAAGGCTTGGGATATCTATGTATAGCACTCCTTTGAATTTACTTGTTATGCTTTTTGAGACAAGAAACTGGTAAAAAGAGGCAGAAAAATAAAAATAGAGGAGGTAAGACCATGAAGATATTCTTAAGGGCCTTGTAAGAGAAGGCTGGGAAATCGAAAATAAAAGGTAACTCCCAGTGATTCACTTGACTAGAAAAGATATCAGATACATAAATTCTTCAAGAAATGGTTGTCCTGCAAAACGCAGAAGCCATAGAGGAAAAGATTAAGTTTGACTACCACAGATATTTTAAACTTGTATGTGGCAATAAAAATACCATACATCAAGTCAAAAGAAAAATATACACTGGGGAAAAACATCTGACAAAAACTAGTTTCTTTAACGTTTATTTATTTTTTTTGGGGACAGAGAGAGACAAAGCATGAACGGGGGAGGGGCAGAGAGAGAGGGAGACACAGAATCGGAAACAGGCTCCAGGCTCTGAGCCATCAGCCCAGAGCCCGACGCGGGGCTGGAACTCAACCGACTTCGCCACCCAGGCGCCAAAAACTAGTTTCTTTAAAAAATACAAAGGAGGGGCGCCTGGGTGGCGCAGTCGGTTAAGCGTCCGACTTCAGCCAGGTCACGATCTCGCGGTCCGTGAGTTCGAGCCCCGCGTCAGGCTCTGGGCTGATGGCTCAGAGCCTGGAGCCTGTTTCCGATTCTGTGTCTCCTTCTCTCGCTGCCCCTCCCCCGTTCATGCTCTGTCTCTCTCTGTCCCAAAAATAAATAAACGTTGAAAAAAAAAATAAAAAAAAAATACAAAGGAGGCTTACAAATCTGGGGAAAATATGTCCAATCTAAAAACAATAACAATAGACAAAGGATATGAATAGATACCTTAGGTAGGTATCTAATCTAGAGCCTTTTCTTTGTGGAACCACCAGAGGGTGCAGTGTGAACATAGATAAAATACTTTGAACCTACTCAGCATATATTTTGTTGGCATACTACTAGTGATACTGAATACTAAGTGATGAACCTGTTATTAAACACTTGCTAAATACAAGACACCTGTGAGCTAATCAGTTCATTTGATTCTCATAACCTTATAAGACAGATAAATACTATTAGCCTCATTTTACATTTGAGGAAACAGGTTCAGAGAGCTGTCACCCAACATTACTTACATAGTGAAACTGAATTTGAAGCTAAGTCTAGCTGATCCAGAATCCAAACTCTTAATCACTATGCTATTTTCACTTCTCAATATGTTCCCAAAATCTTCTGAAAATTGCATGAATGTAATTATTCTTTTGGAAACTTAATGCGTGTGATTTGTCAAAATAGAAAATAAAATAAAGAAAATTTAAATTATAAACAACCGCAACACTTGGAGATAACCACTAACATTAGTACATTTCTTGCTATTTTATACGAATACATTTTGTTTTAATTTTTATTTTTCTTTGATTACTAATAGCTTTGAGCCTTTTTGAATTTGTTTATTAGCATTTTATATTTCCTTTTCTGTGGTTAGTTTTTATTCTTTCTCCCTTTTTTTGTGTGTGTGGGGTCTCATTGTTTTTCTTATCAACTTGTCTGACAACTTTATATAATAGCTATCTTATCCTTTTGCCAGTTTGTCACATTTTATCCTCAGTTTGTTGTCTGGCTTATACTATTTTAGAGATACAAGTTTAAATTTTTGTACCATTAAACTGATCACTTTTCCTTTATAATTTCTTTTATAATATTGCTTTTATACTTGGAAAAGTTCTTGCCCATTCAAATGTAAAATCAGTTTTAAATTCTGCAGATATTTATTTTGGTTTATGGTAGTAGGAGATCAAAATTGATTTTGTTTTACAAATAAGGAATTTCCACGGGGTTTTTTGAATAATAAATCTATTTCTAATTGATGGGCAATTTCCCTTTGTCATAGGTTGTTTTTACATATATGGAGATCTATTTTTAGACTGTTTTATTCCATTAATCTGTGGATCTATTTCTCTCTCAATATAATATTCTTTTAAATTATATAACTTTATTTATGTATCTTAATACCTGACAAGGCAAGTCCCAAACTGATTATTCTCCTTTTAAAAATCTTTTCCTCAGTTCTTCATGCCTACATATTATTCTATTTTCAAATTTTAATTATCAAAATCTAATATATACAAAAGGGGACACTGTGAAAATACTGGTCCCTAGCAAGCCAATTGCTCTCTCAGAAGCAACCATTATTACTAGTTTCTTATATGTGCATATACTAGCAAATTAATATAAGTATTTTCATTTCTCCTTTTTCTCACAAATAGTGATAGACTATAAGCCCTGTTCAGTCCCTTGCCTTCTTTCACTCAATCATTTTACCTTAGAGATCATTCCATATTATTACATAAAGAGCTTTTTCATTTTTGTACTGTATAGTATTCCACGGTATGAATTTGTCATAATTTATTTACCTAGTCCCTTATTTCAGTGGACTGTTAGGTCATTTCTAGTTTGCTATTAAAAGTGGTGCTTCAGTGGATGATCATGTAATGTCATTTTGTATGTGTGCAAGTATCTGTGGGGTAATTCTTACCAGGTGAATTGCTAGGTTAAAAGGTATGCAGATTTGTATCCTTGATAGGTCTTATCAAATCACTTTCCATATAGGTAAAACCAATTTATGCTCCTACTGGTTATATTTAAAAGTGCCTTTCTCAGGTTTGTTTACCAACAAACATCCAGGTTTGCTAAGGATTGTCTTGGTTTTAACACTGAAAAGCTCTGTCTCCTGAGCAACCCCTAAATCCAGGGTAAACTGGGATAGTTAGTCACCCTTCTTTCACCTGCACCTTCTCCAATACAGTGTGCTATCATATATTTTGGTCTTTGCCAATCTAATAGGTATAAAATGGTATCTCACTCTAGTTTTGTTTGAATTGCTATTATTATGAATGAGGCTGAGTGTCTTCAGATGTTTGAGAATCACTTGTATCTCCTTTTCTGTGAACTGTTTGTTCATATCCTTTGCACATTTTCCTTTCGATTGAGTTTTATTTTTATTTTTATTTTTTGATAAGAACCCTTTACCTTTTAGGAGAATTACTTCTTTGTGAAATAAATTACAATTAATAATTCCTAGCCTATTGTCTTTTGACTTTATTTTTTATGTATTTATTTATTTGAGAGAGACAGAGACAGTGCAAGTTGGGGAGGGGCAGAGAGAGAGGGAGAGCGAGAATCCCAAGCAGGCTCCACACAGCGCAGAGACCAACTTGGGGCTAGAACCCACAAAGCTGTGAGGTCAACACACAAAGCTGTGAGATCATGACCTGAGCTAAAACCAAGAGCTGGACACTTAAACGACTGAGCCACTCAGGCGTCCCCGTCTTTGACTTTAAAAATGTTAAATTTTGAGGGTGCCTGGGTGGCTCAATTGGTTAAGCGTCCAGCTTTGGCTCAGGACATGGTCTCATGGTTTGTGGGTTCAAGCCCTGCACTGGGATCTCTGCTGTCAGCACAGAGCCCACTTCCTATCTTCTGTCTTCCTCTCTCTCTCTCTGCCTCTCCCCTGCTCCCTCTCTCTCTCTCAAATATAAACATTAAAAAAAAGTTAGGTTTTGTCATGCAGAAATGTTTTACTGTATACATTCATACTTATTAACATTTTCTTTAATGGCTTTCTGGGTTTTGTATTGTACTTAGGAAAGTCTTCCTACTCTTAAGATTATTATCATCAGTGGAGTGCCTGGGTGGCTCAGTCCGTTAAGTGTCCAGCTTCGGCTCAGGTCATGATCTCACAGCTTGTGAGTTCAAGCCCTGCATTGGGTTCTGTGCTGACAGCTCAGAGCCTGGAGCCTGCTTCAAAATCTGCGTCTCCCTCTCTCTCTGCCCCTCCCCTGCTCACGCTCTGTCTCTCTCTCAAAAATAAATTATCATTTAAAAAATTTAAAAAAAGATTATTATCATCATTATTTTTTGCTATGGTTTCTTCTTAATGATGACTTTATCTTCCAATTTAAATCTGTGACACATTTGGAGTATATCTTGACATAAGATATGAGGTGGGGATGTACTTTCTTTTTCTTATTTTCCTGCAGATAGCTACCCTACTTGTGGCTATTGATTCAATAATTCATCTTTTCCCTCACTGTCTTAAAATGCCACTTTTATTATAGGTTAGTTCCCTGTAAGTATTTGGGTCTATTTCTGGATTTTATATTTTTATATTCCATTCATTTGTCATACAACAGCACCACTCTGTTTTAGTTAGTTATAATATGATTTAATATCTAATGCTAGTTTCTCTTCTTTACTCTTTTTCAGATTTTCTTAGCTATTCTTTTTGTTTTTACAGAAGACTTTTATTTTTATTTTATTTTTTATAATTAATTAAATCCATAGTTTATTTTTACTTACTTAGTTTTTACCTAATGCTTAGCTATTCTTTCTGGTTTATTTTTCTATTTGAATTTTAGAACCACCTTGTTAATATTTTTAAAAATTATTATTTTTAGTGACATTACAAAAAAAATTATAGATTAACTTAAGGAGACTATCTTTGATACCAAATCTTTCTATCTAAGAAAATGGTATTTTTCCCCCACTTGTTTAAATTTTCTTTTTGGCCCTTAAGGAACATTTTCATATTTTTTTCATACAAATCTTGTATGTCTTTTAAGATTATTGCTAGGTATTTTTTTTTTCATTCTATTATACATTCGGTCTGCCTCCTATTTGATTTTCTAATATGTTGTTGTTCAGGTAAATTTTAGAATTATTTTTTCTTAACCTCTAAAATCCCTTTGGGATTTTATTGAGAATTGTGTTAAACTTAAATTTGAGAATCCCTAGGCCTTTATAATTTTCAGTATTCCTATCCAGGAGAATGTTTTCTGTTTTTCTTTATTTTTCTTTATTTAAAAAAAAATTTTTTTAATGTTTATTTACTTTTGACAGAAAGCAACAGAGCATGAGCGGGGGGCAGACAGAGCAGGAGACACAGAATCTGAAGCAGGCTCCATGCTGCCAGCTGTCACCACAGAGTCCAATACAGGGCTTGAACTCACCAGCAGCGAGGTCATGACCTGAGCCAAAGTGGGACGCTTAGCCAACTGAGCCACCCAGGCACC
Organism: Lynx rufus; assembly: GCF_022079265.1. NCBI lineage: Eukaryota > Metazoa > Chordata > Mammalia > Carnivora > Felidae > Lynx > Lynx rufus. The sequence goes on along the minus strand of NW_025814827.1, from coordinate 30,175,060 downwards.
CCTACTTTTCTTTTCTATATCTGAGTAAAGTTTCCTACTTTCCTACATATAGAATCATATATTTCTTGTGTTGGTTATTATAGATTTTTATGAATTTTGCTGCTGCTGTGGATTGGATCAGTTTTTTTTTTCATTTTATTTTTTATTATTACTATTATAAAGTAAAGTGATTGATTTGGCAGTATTTGTCTTATAACTACCCACTTGGAATCTTTAAGATTCTAGAAATATTTCAGTTGATTCTCTTGGCTTTTCAGGGTAATTTGTTAATATGAAAGATTGCTTCTTCCTTTTAAGTAGATATGTCTTCCATTTCTTTCCCTCTCCTCCTCCATCTCATTGCTTAGCCAAAAATTTTAGAGCCTTGATAAATAATAATAAAGGTTATCCCTTTTCAGTTTCTGATTCTTTTGGGAATATTATTTTGCTTTATTTGAAGAATTTTATCCTAAGTGAGCCATAGTTTCTTTTAGAAGAGTTCAGATGAAAAAAAAAGAAGAAGAAGAAGAAGAAGACTTCAGATGAAATCTAATTTTTAAACAAATTGAAAATACAGTTTTTACTATACTAACTGTAATTTTAGATTTTTAAAGGAAAATAATAAAGGATGACCCCAATTTTTCATTATTGAGGTTTTTGTTTTCATAATTATATTAGCTATTAATTATATACAGGCTAAATATAGCAAACATTGTTATTTGGCATAGTTAAAAAATAAGATCTTTTAGTTGAAAACTACTTAGCTCTTAAAAGTTAGAATGTAATTAATTATACTATACAACCACACTTGGAATAATTTAACTTTTTTTCTTTTTAACTCAGAAGTTACTTCAGAATCTTAGTATACCTCATGATTTTCCCAGATATCATTTTTTATTTATTACAGTATTGAAGTACTAGTTGACAGAGTTTCAGTTATTTAAACACTGAATAACAAAAATGCTGTGATTATTTAAAATAGAACCCACTCTGCTTTTTTTAGCATATTTAAGATTACATATGTATATATGTATTTTATCTAATTATAAAGTATTATTGAATTATTATGCTTTTCAGAATATTGAAAAAAAAGACTTAGATTTCTACATTAAAAATTTGCTTTGTCAAGTGGCCAGGAAAACTGAATGGGCCCTTGTATTACTTAGAAGCACAAAAGTTCACATTTAACATTTACACCCAATAAAACTGAAATCTGATCAAGAGCAAATAGATTATTGGGGTGCCAGGGCAGTTCAGTCAGTTGATCATCTGACTCTTGATTTCGGCTCAGGTCATGATCTCATGGTTTGTGGGCTCGAGCCCCGCATCAGGCTCCTCACTGACACTGCAGAGCCTGCTTAGGATTCTCTTTCTCTCCCTCTCTTTCTGTCCCTCCCTTGCCCCTCCCTTGCCCCTCCCTTGCATAAAATTTAAAACATTTTTTTTAAAAAAAGAGCAAATAGATTACATATTGCCTGGAATAATTTTTCAGGAAAAAAAACCCAAATATAAATATGACTTTCTGTATGTTTCGTTTTATAGCACAGAAAAGCATTTTATAAGGACTCCAGTTATGGAAAAGCAGATGTACTTCCCTCTTCAGAATTATCCAGTGAACAACATGGTAACAGGTAATTTAAAATAAAATTTAGAGGAAACCCAAGTAGGGAAGAAACAAAAGAATATTTTGTACAATAAAGCTGCTGTTGTACTAGCCTGGCAAGTAGAGTCCCTTCTGTTACATATACTAATAGAAGAGATATCATTTACATTAAATAAATCTGTAGAATTGACCCAAAGATAGGCCCCATATTTTCTGTTAAAACACTGGTCTATTGGTAGTGTGAATATACATCCATGTTTTTACATAAGACAGTCCCAGTTTATGCCTGTTGTCCTGGCATCAGTTTTTTACTCTCAGGCATACCAATTTGGAAGATAAATTATATGGACCACTCTAATCATAGTTTCCTTTGAGAATCTGATGAAACATAGACCCCTTTCCCTAGCATACACACACACACACACAAACATAATACACAAACTTCACATATAATTTAGAGAGGTTCTCAGGTGTCCGTGGACTCCATATTTGGCTTTTCTAGTGCCCGATGTAAAGAAAAAATGGCTTACTAAGGCTGATGTGAGAGGATGGAACTTAGGGAACCAGTTGAAAAGTGGCCTCTGGGACTTAGATAGTGCTAAATGAGGTGGATAGTTAGATACTTTGATCTGGGTGGTATTCAGTAATGTCATTGATCTTTTTTTTTAAATAGAGATTTTTAAAAAAATTGTCTTTAAAATACAGCAACTTAAAAAATACAGGTTTTTGAAATTTCATTTTAAAAATCATTTGTATTTTTCTCACACTTTCTTTACGAGTGTCAAAACTACCTCTTGCAAGTAGTCCACAGATTCCTAGATGTCTTCTTTCATAGTATTATTCCTTCTTACCATTTTGTCTAGCCATTTGTTTCATTTTTTTCCCCTCCTGTTCGTCTGAGTAATAAATTGGCCTTTAGAAAAGCACTTTGAAAAAGAACTTTTAATGTGTAGGTTGAGACTGAATCTTAGGGACATCAAAGAAAACTGCTACCCAGCTTTGATAGCGGAGAAGTCAGTTCTGGGACTTTGAGGAGTAAATGTGGACTGCAAAGGACAATGAACTATGTAGAAGTACTTAAGTTCTAATATTGGGAATAGTGACTGCTACCCTGACTTATCCCTATACCTAAACATTCAGATAAAATGCAAGTACCCCTTAAACCATGGTTGTGGCATGTTACTGGTATTGATTTTTTTTTCAGGCAACTCTACCACCAGTTACTAAATGTCCCATGTTCATTTGGACATATCAAACATTTGATAACATTTTTTTTTAAATTTTTTTTTCAACGTTTTATTTATTTTTGGGACAGAGAGAGACAGAGCATGAACGGGGGAGGGGCAGAGAGAGAGGGAGACACAGAATCGGAAACAGGCTCCAGGCTCTGAGCCATCAGCCCAGAGCCTGACGCGGGGCTCGAACTCACGGACCGCGAGATCGTGACCTGGCTGAAGTCGGACGCTTAACCGACTGCGCCACCCAGGCGCCCCTTGATAACATTTTTAAAAAGTCAATGATAAATGTTAAAATCAGCACAATAAAGACAAATGCTTAGATTTGGACACGTAACAATGCTGCTCTATATTTCATTGCTGTCTGACTATTCAAAAGACATGATAGTGTTATATTAAAAACAAACTGAAAAAGAACTGTAGAAATAATCATTAGTCAGGGTGCCTGGGTGGTTCAGTCAGTTGAACATCTGACTCTTGACTTCGGCTCAGGCTGTGATCCCAGGGTCATGGGATTGACTCCTGTGTCAGACTATGCACTGAGTGCAGTGCCTGCTCGGGATTCTCTTTCTCTCTCTGTCTCTCTCCTCCCTCTGTCCCTCTCCCCACCCCCCGCCTCTCTCTCTAAAATAAAAAATAAAAATAAAATAAAAAAATATAAAAAATAATCATTAGCCAGAATTTTTAAAGTAAAATTTTAACTTGTGATAGTCTTTTTTTAATTTTATAGGTAGAACAATAGTAAAATTTTCTGATTTTTAAAAATTTTCTTACTAATTATTTTCTTTCTTTAAATTTCTACATTAAAATTTTATTTTTAAAAATTTATTTATTTATTGCCCTCAACAAGTACAAAAAGATCAAGATCATGCCATGCATATTTTCAGACCACAACACTATGAAACACTAAACATTTGGAAAGATAGCAAATACTTGGAGACTAAAGAACATCCTACTAAAGAACAAATTGGCTAACCAAGAAGTTAAAGAGGAAATTAAAAAGTACATGGAAGCCAATGAAAATGATAACACTACAGCCCAAAACCTCTGGGATGCAGCAAAGGCGGTCATAAGAGGGAAGTATATAGCAATCCAGGCCTTCCTAAAGAAGGAAAAAAGGTCACAGATACACAACCTAACCTTGCACCTTAAAGAGCTAGAAAAAGAACAGAAAAAGAAAAAAAAAAAAAAAACCCCAAACCAGCAGAAGACAGGAAATAAAGATTACAGCAGAAATCAATGCTATCGAAACAAAAAAACCCAGGAGAACAGATCAATGAAACCAGAAGCTGGTTCTTTGAAAGAATTAACAAAATTGATAAACCACTAGCCAGTTTGATCAAAAAGAAAAAGGAAAGGACCCAAATAAATAAAATCAAGAATGAAAGGGAGAGATCACAACCAACACAGCAGAAATAAAAACAATTATAAGAGAATATTATAAGCAATTATACGCCAATAAAATGGGCAATCTGGAAGAAATGGACAAATTCCTAGAAACATATACACTATCAAAACTGAAACAGGAAGAAATAGAAAATTTGAACAGACCCATAACCAGTAAAGAAATCAAATTAGTAATCAAAAATCTCCCAAAAAACAAGAGTCCAGAGCCAGATGGCTCTCCAGGGGCATTCTACCAAACATTTAAGGAGTTAACACCTATTCTCTTGAAGCTGTTCCAAAAAATAGAAATGGAAGAAAAACTTCCAAACTCTTTCTATGAAGCTAGCATTACCTTGATTCCAAAACCAAAGACCCCACTAAAAAGGAGAACTATAGACCAATTACCTTGATGAACATGGATGCAAAAATACTCAAGATATTAGCCAACCAGATCCAATAATATATTTAAAAAATTATTCACCACGACTAAGTGGGATTTATACCAGGGTTGCAGGGCTGGTTCAATATCCACAAAATAATGTGGTTCATCACATTAATAAAAGAAAGGACAAGAACCACACGAGCCTCTCAATAGATGCAGAGAAAGCATTTGACCAAATACAGCATCCCGTCTTGATAAAAACTTGTAAGGAAGTAGGGATAGAAGGATTATACCTCAAGATCATAACAGCCATATATGAAAGACTCACCCCTAATATCATCCCCATTGGGGAAAAACTGAGAGCTTTCCCCCCAAGGTCAAGGACAAGACAGGGACGTCCACTCTCAGCACTGTCATTCAACATAGTATTGGAAGTCTTAGCCTCAGCAATCAGACATGATTGAGAAATAAAAACAAATAAAAGGCATCCAAATCGGCCAGGAGGAGGTGAAACTTTCACTCTTCGCAGATGACATGGTACTCTATATGGAGAACCCAAAAGATTCCACCAAAAAACTGCTAGAACTGATCCATGAATTCAGCAAAAGGCAGAATATAAAATCAATGCACAGAAATTGGTTGCATTCCTATACACCAACAATGAAGAAACATAAAGAGAAATCAAGGAATCGATCCTATTTACAATTGCACCAAAAACCATAAAATACCTAGGAATAAATCTAACCAAAGAGGTGAAAAATCTATACACCAAAAACTATAGAAAGCTTATGAAAGAAATTGAAGAAGACACACACAAAAAAATGGAAAAAGATTCCATGCTCCTGGATAGGAAGAACAAATATTGTTAAAATGTCAATACTACCCAAAGCAATCTACATATTCAATGCAATCCCTATCAAAATAATACCAGCATTCTTCACAGAGCTAGAACAAACAATTCTAAAATTTGTATGGAATCAGAAAAGACCCAGAATAGTCAAAGCAATCTTGAAAAAGAAAACCAAAGCTGGTTTCACAATCCTGGACTTCAAGCTGTATCACAAAGCTGTAATCATCAAGACAGTATGGTACTGGCACAAGAACAGACACTCAGATCAATGGAACAGAATAGAGAACCCAGAAATGGACACACAAATGTATGGCCAACTATCTTTGACAAAGCAGGAAAGAATATCCAATGGAATAAAGACAGTCTCTTCAGCAAGTGGTGCTGGGAAAACTGGACGGTGACATGCAGAAGAATGAACCTGGACCACTTTCTTACACCGTACACAAAAATAAACTCAAAATGGATGAAAGACCTCAATGTAAGACAGGAAGCCATCAAAATCCTCAAGGAGAAAGCAGACAAAATCCTCTTTGACCTTGGCCACAGCAACTTCTTACTCAACACGTCTCTGGAGGCAAGGGACACAATAGCAAAATAAACTATTGGGACCTCATCAAAATAAAAGGCTTCTAAACAGCAAAGGAAACAATCAGCAAAACTAAAAGGCAACCTGTGGAATGGGAGAAGATATTTGCAAATGACATATCAGATAAAGAGTTAGTATCCAAAATCTATAAAGAACTTATCAAACTCAACACCCGGAAACAAATAATCCAGTGAAGAAATGGGCAAAAGACACGAATAGACACGTCTCCAAAGAACACATCCAGATGGCCAACCGACACAGGAAAAAATGCTCAACATCACTCATCATCAGGGAAATACAACTCAAAACCACAATGAGATACCACCTCACACCTGTCAGAATGGCTAACAAGTCAGGCACCAACAGATTTTGGCGAGGATGCAGAGAAAGAGGATTTCTTTTGCACTGCTGGTGGGAATGCAAACTGGTGCAGCCACTCTGGAAAACAGTATGGAGGTTCCTCAAAAAATTAGAAATAGAACTACCCTGTGACCCAGCAATTTCACTACTACGTATTTATCCAAGGGATACAGGTGTGCTGTTTCGAAAGGGGCTCATACACCCCAATGTTTATAGTAGCACTACCAACAATAGCCAAAGTATGGGAAGAGCCCAAATGTCCATCGATGGATGAATGGATAAAGAAGATGTGGTATATACATATACAATGGAGTATTACTCGGCAATCAAAAAGAATGAAATGTTGCCATTTGCAACTATGTGGATGGAACTAGAGGGTAGTCAGTCAGAAAAAGACAAATATCATATGACTTCACTCATATGAGGACTTTAAGATACAAAACAGATGAACACAAGGGAAGTGAAGTAAAAATAATATAAAAACAAGGAAGGGAATGAAAACAAGAGACTCATAAATATGGAGAACAAACAGAGGGTTGCTGGAGGGGTTGTGGGAGGGGGATGGGCTAAAGGGGTAAGGGGCATTAAGGAATCTACTCATGAAATCATTGTTGCACTATATGCAAACTAAATTGGATGTAAATTAAAAAAATAAATTAAATAAAAATTACAAAAAAATTTATTTATTTATCTTAAGTAATCTTTACACCCATCATGGGGCTCAAATTCATGACCCCAAGATCAAGAGTCACATGCTTTTCCAATAGAGCCATCTAGGCGCCCCTACGTTAAAATTTTATAGCACTTTCTTGGAAGAAAGTTTCAATTTTTAGAGATAATTCATTTGTCTTTAATTTTGATATAAAATGACAAGTACTTCCTTTTTTAAAATCATGCCCATCTCCTTGTACAGGAAGGAATAACTTGTTGGAATGTAGTGAATGACAGTTCTAATTTAGGCAGTGGTAGTAATTTCTGTGACTATAACTTAATTGTCTCTTCCTCAAAACGGGTTAGATTTAGCTCAATGAATGTTAAATCTCTTAAAATAGAACTAATTAGATGTTAGGTTGCAGAAAATACAAATTGGAGCTATGCCCTAGAACCCAGTGGCCCCAAATTGTGACAACGAAAAATGTCTTCAGATAGTGCCAAATGTCCTATAAAATATCAAGGGATTTTTTTTTTTTGGTCTGTTTTTTGTTTGGTTTTTGCTTTTGACTGGAATTAAATTCTTTCAGTCTGATATCACTGGTTATCAGAAGAAGTTCTGATTGATAGCTACATGTATTATTAATAAAAAAATTAGTAAATATCTTGCAGGCAAAATTTTCAAACCAAAAAGTTCTGATAATTAAAAGTTTGGGAACCTATCATAGGTACTTTATTAGTTATCTATTACTGTGTAACAAATTGCTCTAAAAGTTAGCAGTTTAAAACAATGAACATTTATTACTTGATAGTTTCTGAGGGCCAAGAATCCAGGAGCATCTTAGATATTTCCATCTCAGAGTCTTTCACAAGGTTACAGTCAAGTTGTTAGCCAGGCTACAGTTACTCCAAGGCACAACTAGAACTGGGAAATACATTTCAAAGCTCACTCATGTGGTTGTTGACAGGCTTGGGTCTTTGCTGATTTTCGGCTCAAGGCCCTACTCCTCATCAAGTGGGCCTATCCATAAGGGCTGTTCACATCATGGTAGCTTGCTTTCCTCAGAGAGAGAACTGCAAGAGGGAAAAGAGCCTACCCAAGACAGAAGCCACTGTGCTTTTTATATCCTACTCTTAGAAGTGACAAACCATCACTTCGGCCATGTGCTATTGGTCACAAAGACCAACCCAAATACAGAATCTCCTTCCAGAGACTACAGAAACTTGTGAATACTAAGAGATAGGGATCATTTAGGGCCATTTGGGAGGCTGGTTACCACAGACACTTATGGAATCCTCCACCAAGAATACCTTTCCTAGGAACTCTTTTTTCTCGCCCCCCCCGCCCCGCCCCCCAGTTCATCTGGGTTACACAGAAACAGTCATTTTCTAAAACATGAGCTTGCTCTTCGCCTCTAACAGTTGCTTTGGGAACGATTACCTGATTTAAGTTGGGCCAGTCACAGCTTTTCTCTAGATTTTTTGTCATGGAATGCAGCCAGTCAAATCATTCTCATTCAGGTAACCATAGCTCTAAGATACAAAACTTGGGAGCAATGGGGGCCCATGTTTTCTACTAAAGCCAACTTGCCTCAAGAAAAGAAAATGAAATTAACATGTAGAGAAAAACTGGATACCAGTAAGAGACAACAATGAGAGCTAGTTACTTCTGAGGCCCAGCAACATGTCTGCCTTCTTCACAAGCTTGGTTGATATGGCAATGTCTTTCTAGTACACTCCCTTTTTGTTTAAGCTAGTATAAATTGGGCGTCAGTTGACTTCAGCCAAAAGTCATAATTACTTCAAAACTGCCACAATAATCTATTTCTGATGCATAAATGTCCTTCTTATAATTATAGGAATATTTTTTATCAATGTAATAATTATTTTTAAAACTCCTATCCTCATACATATCTTTAGAAACTTCACATACTGTGTATATGTGCAGTTAACTAAATGTTAATATTTTTCTGCACTAGTTTATTTTATACAGAACCTAGTCATTAGGCAAAAATCATGAACCATGTAGAGTGTAGTAATAGTACTTCAAGAGATTTTCTGAAGTAAATGATTATGATTAAAATATCTTTAAAGGCACTACTCAGTTTTATATTATTGAATTCATAGTTAATTTATTAGCTGTGAATTTATTATCTATTATTAGAAGCAATCAAATTATATGCATATGTACCACATGTTGATGGTGGTGTTTTAAACTCAATCATCTTTGAGCTCTATCAGAGTTTTTCTCATACAGTATTTACTTTTAAACTAAGTTTCAGTTTTAATATAAACTACAAACACAATACACTTATAATCACTCAGATAAGCAGTTGCTATCAAGGTAATATTGCTTAGTGTTATTGAGTCCTTAAGCTCTCTGCATTCTAGGTGGGTGTTTTTTGATACTCTTATCAGTTTCAGATTATTAATGACATCAAAATTACTCACACCCAAACCCTTGTTGACTAAGCAGTAATACTGGCTTTCCTTAACTTCTTATTAAACAATGTTATCCCAGTGTTAGCCATGCAGGAAAGTGTTCCCAGCTTTGCTGGTGAAGATGAGCTGTTGCTGCTGTTAGTAGCTAGTTGGATAGATAGTTCTGAGTGATTACACTCTAAGCCAGACACATTTCCCAGTTATTTTAGTCTAAGTACTTTATGTTTTATCCCCAACCTGGACATTACACTCTCAGTAGTTAAAGTGGGTAATCAAAATTTGTGTTTTATTTATTATTTAAAAAAATATTTTTACATTTATTCATTTTTGAGAGACAGAGAGAGACAGAGTGTGAGCAGGGGAGGGGCAGAGAGAGAGGGAGATGCAGAATCCAAAGCAGGCTCCAGGCTCTCAGCTGTTGGCACAGAGCCCAATGCAGGGCTTGAGCCCACGAACCGCAAGATCATGACATGAGTCAAAGTTGTACATTTAACCTACTGAACCACCCAGGCACCCCGAAATATTTGTGTTTTAAAAGGAGGTAGAGGCACCTGAGTGGCTCAGTTGTTTGGGCGACCAACTTGGACTCAGGTCATGATCTTGCAGTTTGTGAGTTTGAGCCCCATGTCCTGTGCTGACTGCTCGGAGCCTGGAGCCTACTTCAGATTCTGTGTCTCCCCCTCTCTCCACCCCTCCCCTGCTCACGCTCTGTGTCTCTCTGTCTCTCAATAATACATAAACATTTAAAATAAAATAAAAGGAGGTAGAAGGTTGGACGGAGTGGGGAGTTGGGAAGAAAGGTGTTCCCTAATTATTATCAAGTTTCATGGAGAATCTTCTCACTGGTATTATTTCTTCTTTTTACTTCTTTCTAAAAACATTATTTAAAAATCTTAATTCTAGGGGCGCCTGGGTGGCGCAGTCGGTTAAGCGTCCGACTTCAGCCAGGTCACGATCTCGCGGTCCGTGAGTTCGAGCCCCGCATCAGGCTCTGGGCTGATGGCTCAGAGCCTGGAGCCTGTTTCCGATTCTGTGTCTCCCTCTCTGCCCCTCCCCCGTTCATGCTCTGTCTCTCTCTGTCCCAAAAATAAATAAACGTTGAAAAAAAAATTAAAAAAAAAAATCTTAATTCTAATAAATCAAAGACATTGAAAAACAAATAGTGTAATAGTACGATAGGATTTCAAATGTATATATATTTTTAATTTTGTAGGTTATATATCAATTGATTCCATGAAGAAATTCCTTGGGGAGCTACGTGACTTTATTCCTGGAAGCTCAGGATATTTGGCATACCATGTTCAAAATGAAATTAACATGTCAGCTATAAAAAGCAAATTGAAGAGAAAATAATAAGTTAAATTGTACTTATATCTAGTTATTTGTTTTTTATAAAATATTAGCAAAGATGTACATAATTTTACACTCTCCCCTTGGGACAAGGGGATTGAGGAAATGGGGAAGAATTTTTCTCTTTCTTTATCAAAATGTGTTTTTAAGGAAATTCAGAATCATTTTGGCTCTGTGTTTTGACATTTGGGCTGGATTTTCTCCCCAGTTTGTAATGTTATGTCCACAAATCCTGAATACACAGTTGTTATAGAGTAAATGTCATAAAACCACTTTATAAGAAGTCTCAGTCTTTCTCTCTCTCCCTCTCTGCCAGATGCTCTTTTGGCTTTAACATTCAATTAATTATATATGTTTTTCTAGATTCAATGTTAAGTTTTATGATTCTGGTCATCTTATTTTAATTAAAAAATTAGAATGTTACTGTTGAGTTCTGAATTACTGTTTCTGGCTTGAAAAATACAGAGTAAAGCACTTTAATGATTCAGACTTCATGTGTGGACAGTTCCTGATAACATGTACCAGTAGGAATTTAATGTAAATGAGTGTTGTATCCTCTGAAATGAATCCTCAAGTCACCTTAGAATGACAGTGCTGGAAAGGACCTTGGAGAACAATGAGGAAGTGAAGGCCTTGAGAGGATGTCTTGTCTAGGGTGACTAGCTGGTTGCCAAAACAGGACTAGAACACAACTGTCTTGATTTTCCAAGCCAGGGCTTTCCCACTGTTTCACAATGGTATATGCTGTAGTCTATGACAGATATAAGTGACAGTAGATCTGCAAAGAGAACCCAGAAACAAGCCAACATGCTTGGCTTGTTTTCTAAAAAAGCTAAAATAGTAATGAGATATAATGATTTCAAGATAGCAACTTCTTATCTTTATTCATATGGTCATACTGTGTCGAATCTGTTGGGTTTAGTACTTTTCGAAGATTTGTAAATGATATATATATATATTTTTTTAAATGATATATATTTTTTGTGAAGCTATCATCTTTTTAAAACTGTACTTTCTCCAGGGCACCTGGGTGGCTCAGTCAGCTGAGTGGGTGGCTCAGTCAGCTGAGTGTCTGACTCTTGATCTCAACTCAGGTCATGATCTCATAGTTCGTGAGATTGAGCCCCACATTGGGCTCTGTACTGACAGCACAGAGCCTGCTTGGGATTCTCTCTATAAAGCAGTCCAAACTTGAAAAAAATAAAATAAAATAAAACTATACTTTCACCTAGGAAGTGTATATCAACTGTACAATTAACTAAAGAAAATGCGCTTTTTTTAATTTTTTTTTTCAACGTTTTTTTATTTTTGGGACAGAGAGAGACAGAGCATGAACGGGGAAGGGGCAGAGAGAGAGGGAGACACAGAATCGGAAACAGGCTCCAGGCTCTGAGCCATCAGCCCAGAGCCTGACGCGGGGCTCGAACTCACGGACCGCGAGATCGTGACCTGGCTGAAGTCGGACGCTTAACCGACTGCGCCACCCAGGCGCCCCGAAAATGCGCTTTTTTTAAGTGTTTGGATCATTTGGGTATATGTGGGCCCTGGTCTTTCTTCATGACTCAAATTTTATAATACAAAATTTTAACATTAATCTCAGCATTAGCATTTGAAAGTTCTGTTTTTCCCATATGGTAACTTCTCCTTATTTATATTTATATTTGTATTTGTGGTTAAACTCTTCTAAACTTGTAAATTAAAAAAAAAAATCTAAACTAAATGTTAATGACCTTTTCCTGAAGCATATTAAATATTATTGCTCTTGAACATTTTATCTCAGTCACATTCAGTTGAATATTTCTTGCATAGAAACCAAGCCTGTCTATGCATCTTAAATTACTTATTACAAGGATTAAGTAAATTTACACTAAGTTGTATACATTGGGATTTCTTGGGAGTGTTCAAGTATTTTTTCTGATATATGTAGTATGCATGTGTTAACATAGTAGAGAAAAAACTACAACCAAAATGATTTCCAAACAAAAGTAATTATATCTTTAGGAGTATATGGAAAAGGCCAGATGCAATGTATATGCTTGACATACTACCAGAAGCAATAAAATCAGTTGATAACATGAGCCTTTCAGGAATTAGAAACATATGAACAAATAAAGTAGGCAACAATAAACTGTTTTGTTAAGTCTACTGTCTTAATGGGAAGTGAAAGGCAGTATGATTTTACTTATTGCTCATTTAAGCTGTTTCTTTTTATGTGCCTAGTGTATCTGATGGATATTGCCTTGGCTCACATCTTATAAAAATGCTCTCCCCACTTTAGTACTTTTGGTTATTTCTCTATGCTTTTGCAAACATGTCTCCTCTAATGCTTTTCACTATTAGGCATAGTCTTTCCTCATACTGCTTAATTTAGTGTGTAGTTCTTAGTTCATCTTATTTCTTTTATCCTTTGTAACCAGACCATTTTTCTCTCTAGCTTTTGTAGGGTCTTATGACATTAGATAAATTATGAGTTATTGGCAGAGTCTGCTTGTTATTTCTGAATGTATGTGTCCTTTTCTTTCATGATGATAGAACCCCTAATTTCTATCTGGACACATGCTACCTAGAATAAAGACCATATTGACAGTCTCACTTGAAGTAAAGTATGGTTATGTCACAATGTTTTGGTCACTGGATGGATGCACAGCAGAAAGGGCATCTGGGAGCTTTTCTTAAAGTCCTCTGACATATACACTTTGTCCCCTTTCCTTCCTCCCCCACTCATTTGGTTTCTTTCATCTTGTTGCTTGGAATGGGGGTGTGATAGCTATCATTTAAACCATAATAGCAAGAACTATACCCCATTGTTGACAGAGCAAGAGACTGAGCCTGGGGCCTAGAGCGGGATCCTGGGATCCTGAGGACATTGTGGAGACATCTGCCATCTTAGCAGATGTCTTAGAGATAGGGTTGCCTATCTCTAGACTTTTATGTGACAGACAAACTTCTGTTTTGTTTAAGGCACTATATTTTGTGTCTCTTACTGCTAAGCTATTCATAAGTTAGGCTTAAGGACAGGCCACTGACCTCATCCTATGGGAGAGAACTGTGTGGAAGATACTAATTCTTTACACCTGTAAACTCCTGACAGATTTGTGATGTTGAAAATATATGGGTGACCTTAGGCATATCACATATCTTTCAGTTTTTAAAAATTTTTACTTAAAAAAAATTTTTTTAACGTTTATTCATCTTTGAGAGACAGAGAGAGACAGAGCATGAGCGGGGAAGGGGCAGAGAGAGAGGGAGACACAGAATCCGAAGCAGGCTCCAGGCTCTGAGGGGTCAGCACAGAGCCTGCCGCGGGGCTCGAACTCATGAACTGTGAGATAATGACCTGACCTGAAGTCAGACATTCAACCGACTGAGCCACCAGGTGCCCCACATATTGTTTAGATTTTAGCAGTTTTGGTAAAAAATATTTCTTTCAAATGGAGTATTTGGTTACACCATTAGTTAGCAATGTGAAAAACTGAAAATAATCTCACTGCTTAATAATGAATGAATAGAATGTCCCCTTAAATCATATTGCATCAATTTAATGGAATAGCCATTTTTCATTCCTAACAGCTTTATTAAGATATAATCACATGCTGTACAGTTCACACATTTAATGGGTACAAGTCAATGGCTTTCAGTATCATGACAGAGATGGGCAACTACCACCACAATCTGATTTAGAACATGGTCACCACCCCAAAAAGAAACCCTTTACCCATTGTAGTCATCGCCCATGTCCCACCTCCCCATCCCCACTTCCAGCCTTAGGCAGCCATTAATCTTTCTGTCTCCATAGATTTGCCCATTCTGGAATGTATGGATGGAATGAATGTATCTATGGAATCATATAAAATGCCCTTTTGTGACAAGCTTCTTTCACTTAGCATAATGTATTCCGAGTTCATCCATGTTATATCATTCCTTCTTATTGCCAAGTAGTATTCCATTGTATGGAAAATACTGCACTTTATTCATCAATTGATAGACACTTGGGTTGTTTCTACTTTTTGGCTATTATGAATAATGCTGCTATGAACATTTCAGGTACAAGTTTTTCTGTGAATGTATGCTTCTGTTTCTCTTTCGTATAGAAGAGTGGAATTGCTGGATCACATGGTAGCTATGTTTAACATTTTGAGGACTGCCAAACTGCTTTCCAAAGTGACTGCATCATTTACATATTCACCAGCAATGTATGTGGGTTCCAATTTCTCCACATCCTCACCAACACTTGTTATTATCTGTTTTTTTTTTTTTTAATATGGCCATCTTGGTGTGAAATTGTATCTCGTGATTTTGATTTGCATTTCCCTGTGGCTAATGACGAACATTTTTTTCACACACTTATTGGCTATTTTTATATCTTCTTTGGAGGAATGTCTAATTGTCAGAGGAAGTTATGGAAAGGATGTGACCACTGATTGACCCACAACCTCACCCGGGCAATTGAAGCCTCCTCATCATTTCCCATGTCCCTGAAATGTGTTTTCTGCCCACTGTTCCCACAGTGAGAGCCATTTTCAAGGATGCAGACTTGAGAGAATAATGTGGTGTTAAGATCATCTGGTCAATATATGTACTGAAATCAGTTAAAGCCTCTATATAAATTTTTAAGATTCTGGCAGGCAGGTGCAGGGATCTACTCATCTTTCAGCTGCCTAAGACAAGCCTTGTATGTAAGTTCCCTTGCTTATTAAATCTGCCCCCTACCAATCTGGAGTGGTCTTACTCTTTCTTTGCCTTTTCCTTACTCTTTTCCTTGCCCTCTGTAATTGAGGCCATTTAAAGTTTTCACTTGCAAAGCTCCTGAGTTCGCAAATCAACATCTATTCAAGTTCTTTGCCCGTTTTTAATTTGGGTTGTCTTTTTATTATTGAGCTATAATAGTTTTTAAAATATATTTTGGATATAAGTTCCTTATCATATATATGATTTATAAGTATTTTCTCCCATTCTACGGGTTGTCTTTAACTGTCTTGATGGCATTGTTTGCAGCACAAAAGTTTTTAATTTTGATGAAGTCCAATATTTATATTTTTCTTCTGGTTTTGTATCTAAGAAATCTTTGCCTAACCCAAGATCATGAACATTTAAGCTATGTTTTCTTCTAAGACTTTTATAGTTTTAATTCCTACATTTAGTTCTGTGATTCATTTTGAGTTAATTTTTGTGTACGGTATGAGGTAAGGGTACAATTTCATTCTTTTTTCATGTGGATATCCAGTTGATCCAACACCTTTTCTTGAAAAGACCATTCTTTTCCCTATTAAATTGTCTTAGCAGGAATAACCATTTTATTTTTCTGATTATGTGTGGTGTGTTCTTATAAAAAATAAACAGCATAGAAATAAATAATATAAAAGGTAAAAGTCCCTTAAAATGCCACCTTCAGAGATAATGGCTGTTAGTACTATAAATAAGTGTTCTGGAATAATTGATCCCTGAGGGACCTTCCAGACCTATGAGTCTATAATACTTTACCAGGTACAAATTATTCCCAGAAATACTATTTAGCACAAATTCCTATTTAGTATGAATGATCCCCTGAAATACTCAAATGAAAGGCCTAGTGACCCAGTGACATATCTATCATCCTGTTACTACTGTATACCAGAAGAACCCACTTGAAGCTATTAATAATTTATTAACATATACAGACCTTTCCTGGAGTACCTTATCTGGTGTTTTTCTATTCACTTTGCATTCTGCAGTATGTCAAAGCAAACATGCTCATAAATGACACCTGGACTCACATCTTCTGCCTTAGAAAGGGCGGCACATCTCAGTAGCAGTAGAAAGGAGTAGCTAAGAGCATAGAGTCAAACCATCTTGGCTTAAATTCCAATATAGTGCATATCTAGTTGAGTGATCTTAGACCAGTTATTTAATCTGTCTGTGGTAAATGGGGATCATAATGCCAAAATTATAGGGAAATTGTGAGGATCAAGGAAGTAATACATGTAAAGTACCTAGTACAACACCAGGTACTTAGTAGGTGCTCAGTGAAAAAGTTATATAGTTGCATTACTATTATTACTAGCATATTCTAGTTCCTGTAATAAAACAGATGAGGAAAGATCACTAAATTAGTACTTTATAAAAAAGTCTTTATTTATTTTTGAGAGAGAGAGAGAGACACAGAATCTGAAGCAGGCTCCAGGCTCCAAGCTATCAGCACAGAGTCTGACACTGGGCTCAAACTCATGAGCTGTGAGATCATGACCTGAGCTGAAGTTGGATGCTCAACCAACTGAGCCACCCAGGCACCCCACCAAATTAGTACTTTCTAAACTCAACTTTGTGGATATGGAGGAATTAAGTAGACTTGGGGAGCTCTGTAAGACACAACGACCCAGTAACTTAGCCTCAAATAAGAGGAGAAATAGGCAAATACAGAAATTATAGCAAGAGATTATTTTTTAATTTTTAATTTTTTTTAGAGAGAGAGAGAGTGAGCGGGTGGGGGAGGGACAGAGTGGGAGAGAGAGAGAGAGAGAGAGAGAGAGAGAGAGAGAGAGAATCCCAAGCAGGCTCCATGCTCAGTGCAGAGCCCACCATAGGGCTTGATCCCATGGCTCTGGGATCATGACCTGAGCTGAAATCAAGAGTCAGACGCTTAACTGACTGAGCCACCCAGGTGCCCCGAGAGATTGTTAATATATCTCTCTCAGAAATTCATAGAAAGCAAACCAAATCATTAGGGATATAATGGGTTAAATAAAACACATTATAAAAATAAGTTTCACCCCTGTCCTTTTACTTTTGTCACATGACTATTTGACAAGTTAAAATTAGATATAGGGCTCCCTATGAAAATAACACCAGCATTCTTCACAGAGCTAGAACAAACAAGCCTAAAATTTGTGTGGAACTAGAAACGACCCTGAGTAGCCAAAGCAATCCTGAAAAAGAAAACCAAAGCTAGAAGCCTCACAATCCCAGACTACGAGATGTATTACAAAGCTGTAATCATCAATACAGTATGGCACTGGCACAAAAACAGACACATAGATCAATAGAACAGAATAGAGAACCCAGAAACATACAGCCAACTAGTCTTTGACAAAGCAGGAAAGAATATCTAATGGAAAAAAAAACAGTCTCTTCAGCAAGTGGTGCTGGGAAAACTGGACAACAACATGCAGAAGAATGAACCTGGGCCACTTTATTACACCATACACAAAAACTCAAAATGGATGAAAGACCTCAATGTAAGACAGGAAGCCATCAAAATCCTCAAGGAGAAAGCAGGCAAAAACCTCTTTGACCTCGGCCACAGCAACTTCTTACTTGACATGTCTCCAGAGACAAGGGAAACAAAAGCAAAAATAAATGATTGGGACCTCATCAAGATAAAAAAATGTCTGCACAGTGAAGGAAACAATCAGCAAAACTAAAGGTCAACCAACAGAATGGGAGAAGATATTTGCAAATGACAGATAAAGGGTTAGTGTCCAAAATCTATAAAGAAGTTATCAAACTCAACACCTAAAAAACAAATAATGCAGTGAAGAAATGGGCAAAAGACAGGAATAGACACTTTTCCAAAGAAGACATCTAAATGGCTAACAGAAATGCTCAACATCACTCATCATCAGGGAAATACAACTCAAAACCACAATGAGATACCACCTCACACCTGTCAAAATGGCTAAAATTAACAACTCAGGCAACAATAGATGTTGGAAAAGATGCGGAGAAAGAGGAACCTTTTTGCACTGCTGGTGGGAATGCAAACTAGTGCAGCCACTCTAGAAAACAGTATGGAGGTTCCTAAAAAAATTAAAAATAGAACTAAAAAATTAAAAATAGAATTTCATTACTAGGTATTTATGCAAAGGATACAGGAGTGTTGCTTCAAAGGGGCACATGCACCCCCATGTTTATAATAGTGCTAGCAACAATAGCCAAAAGGAACCCAAATGTCCACTGACTGATGAATGGATAAAGAAGATGTGGTATGTATATATAGGTATATAAAAATATACACAATGGAATATGTGTGTGTGTGTTTATAATACACACACACACACACACACACACACACATACACACACTGGAATATTACTTGATGATGAAAAAGAATGAAATCTTGTAATTTGCAACAATGTGGATGGAACTAGAGTATATTATGCTAAGCAAAATAAGTCAGAGAAAGACAAATATCATATGACTTCACTCATATGTGAAATTTAAGATACAAAACAGATGAACATAAAGGAAGGGAAGCAATAATAATATAAAATCAGAGAAATATAAAATATAAAAAAACAATATAAAAACCATAACAGACTCTTAATTTTTTTTTCAACGTTTTTTATTTATTTTTGGGACAGAGAGAGACAGAGCATGAACGGGGGAGGGGCAGAGAGAGAGGGAGACACAGAATCGGAAACAGGCTCCAGGCTCTGAGGCATCAGCCCAGAGCCCGACGCGGGGCTCGAACCCACGGACCGTGAGATCGTGACCTGGCTGAAGTCGGACGCTTAACCGACTGCGCCACCCAGGCGCCCCCATAACAGACTCTTAAACACAGAGAACGACCGAGGGTTGCTGGAAGGGTTTTGGGTGGGGGATGGGCTAAACAAGTGAGGGGCATTAAGGAGGACACTTGGGACGAGCACTGGGTGTTATATATAAGTGATGAATCACTAAATTCTATTCTTGAAATCATTATTACACTATATGTTAACTAACTTGGATGTAAATTAAAAAAAAAAAAAAGTCAGACACTCAACTCACTGAGCCACCCAGGTGCCCCAGGAAACAAATATTAAAATAGCAGATTTAAATTCAAATTCAAATAACTCAGTAATAACATTAAATGTAAATGGATTAAATACTTCAATTATAAGATAATAAGGACACAGCAAGGTTGAAAATAAAGGTATGGAAAAAATACACCATCAAAACACTAATCAAAGTTGGTGTAGCTTTACCTAATACCAGAAAAAGTAGAATTTAACACAAGAAGTATTATTAGATAAAAAGAGTAACACTTCATAATGATAAAAGGATTCAGGTTCAGCAGGAAAATAAAAATTATACTCATGTAATTATATAGCCCCAAAATATATAAGGCAAAATTTTCTAGAACTAAAAGAAAAAATAGACAAGTACATGATCATAGGTGATGTTAACATCTCCATAACCATTCTCATATCAAATTGAGCATGCAGATTAAAATTAGTAAGGATATATATAGAGAGAGATGGTTTGTGTAACATGATTAAAAACTCAGTTGACATTTATAGAACACTATAGCCAACAACTGTAGAATACAAGTTCTTTTCAAGTGCACATGGAATATTCATTAAAATAGACCATACCAGGAGCACCTGGGTGTCTCAGTAGGTTAAGCATCCAACTTCGGCTCAGGTCACAATCTCGTGGTTCATGGGTTTGAGCCCTGCATTGGGCTCAGAGCCTGGAGCCTGCTTCGGATTCTGTGTCTCCCTTTCTCTGTGCCCCTCCTCCATGCTCTCTCTCTCTCTCTCTCTCTCTCTCTCTCTCAAAAATAAGATAAACATTAAATTTTTTAAAATAATAAAATTAGATATAAGCTTGTATTATACTACTATTGAGCAACACTGTTCTAAAGTCTGTTTCTCAGCTTCAGAGTGCCTAAAAATTTTGGAAAACACTTGAGGGAAACAGATTTTGATACTGTATCAGGACCCAGGACCAATGGTATTTACCAGTCCTGGCCTGTATCTAAACTCCCAGGGACTTCAGTCATCACTAAAGTCTGGGCTGGGGCAGAGTCAGTCCACAGATTGGAAACTTGTTTCTATCCTGTCTGCATTTCCCTGTGACTCAGCCCACAGGGATAAATGTGACAGGGAGTTTGTTTGTTTTCTGTGTTTCTTTCAAGCAGCTTCCTTGAAGACACAAACAGCTTTTGAATAGCAAAGATAAGGGACAGGTCTGGCTGAATCTTCCATAATAACAACTAGGTTTTTGGTCATTAATCAAGTTCCTACACTTCTTGCCTGAGAGAATTTATAACAAATTGTTGACTGATCTTTAAGATGTTAAAAATGATACGTATTAATAAAATAAAACCCTGAGGGTGTGAGAATCATAGAGCCTTTGGCAGAGGAGCTCCAGCTTCTGACAACATAGTAAAGTTGTCCATTTTGGGCAACTAGGTTCCCAACTACCCTACTCTACACTACTACCCTTACCTTTGTGAGAGATCACAATCCCCTGACTATTTTTCTGAGATTCTGCCTACCCACCAACATCTTTAATATTCTCTCACCTCCAAACCTGACTCCTGAATATTTCTTTTGCCGGGAATATTCTGCTTCCCTCAGGCCCCACTGTTTCAAGATCCATTTTAAAAAATGACACAGAACTACCACTTGGATTCTTTTTGTTTTAATTAACCTCTTTTGCAAGAAATAAGGATCAATAGACAAATTCAAGTAATAGGAATTCATTTTAAGATGGTATGTGGCAATAAGGAAGATAGGCAAATGATGGAAATCCAACATCAGGAACTCTTCTGAATCCAAGATGGCACTAGGAATCTCAGTGGCAGAAGTTAATGAATCTTCACTCTACTGTTCTGCCATTTATGTGACTCAGCTACTGAGACTTTGCTTATTGGGAGAGTTCTCCACTTTTGGCTTCCTTAGCATCCATTCTATGTCTTTTCTCACCTCACTACTTTTGCATACTCCTAGTTTCTGTTTCCTCAGTAACTCAGCCCTCCTCAAAAACTACATTAACCTTAAAAATAAAACTCCAGTTATTTTACCAGTAAAAATGGGTTTATTTGGGAATAGTAGAGAATTGCAATCCGGGACAAGCAAGCTACAGCAAAACCATAGGCAAGACCAGACAAAGAGGAAGAAGCCTCTTGTATAGAGGAAAGGGGGAAGTTGGAAGGGCTTTTATAAACAAAAAGTCCATTGCAGTAAATTGAAAGTTCGAAGTAGCTTCTTCTTGGTTGAAGTTGTGACAGTCTCACTGGCTAGGATGTTGCCAGGGGAGGAGGAAAAACTTTCTCCCTCCTGCTGGGATAGTAAAGAAATACTGGTCTGCAACATCTTTCTCTTCCAGTAGGGTCTGCAATTCACAAGTAGTAGGGTGTGAGAGCCCCTTCTGCTGGCCTCTCAAATCCCTTCTACATGAGGTTTCCTTTTTATTAATTGTAACAATTACAACTTGCTTCTGGCCCTGCCTCTTCCTTCTTTACAATTTTTTTAGCTTCAGTTCTTGTCCCTAATTGCCCGATTCCCTCTTTATTTTCTATTTCAGGTTTTAGAGAGCCACCTGCTGTTATCCTACTTTTTAGACAGAACTTTCTCCATTAAACTGCATCGTTAGTATCTGGTCAGCCTGTGGATCTGCCTGACTTGGGGGTATCAGATACCCACACACGGTGCAATCAACTGTGGACCAAGGTGGCTGCCCAAGTTCTCTTTCAGCAAGGGCTGTGAGCATGCCAGTCACCATGACTGCCATGTCCAGGACACTTTCACTTGTATCATTTTAGTCCTTATAACAACCCTACAAATAGATATCATCCTATTTTCTATAGGTGAAGAAACTGGGGAACGGGGAGGTTACTCAAGGCAAAGCCATGCAAAGCCAGCATACAGCCCTAAATCTACCATCAGAAATCACCACACAGTCGCCCCAATGGAGCATGTTAAGTGCATTGTCTTGAAATAAAACTGCCAGGAAGAGAGGTGTCAGAAGTAGGACAACACTGCTGCTGCTCTCCATTCCTCCTACAACTGCAGAAAGGACAGGTTCTCCTAGGAGAACTCACCTATGGTTTATGAGTGTGAATGTGTGTGTGTGTGTGTGTGTGTGTGTGTGTGTGTGTGTGTGTGACTGTCCTGTGGCATCAAACCAAGGACAATACTTAGAATAGAGCCTGATAGATGAAGCCAAAGACAGATGCATCTTGTACTGTAATTCACCTTAAGGTAAATACAGATGCATCATCCTAACCTAATACAAAAAGCCAGATTTACAAAACAAGCCAATGAAAATGTAATTATTTTTTGCCCTGTTGCAATTTCTTTCCATCTTACTCTGGACCCTGAGTTATGGGATTTGTGTGGGAGTGGTTTGAGGGAAATCACTAGGATCTTCAGAGTCCTCCCTGTTCAAAAATAAAGTAGGTGAGGAAGATTCTTACATGTAGGCACAGGGTGGGTGTGGTGGCACCAACTGAGGATGGTAGATTAGTAAGTATCTGCTTACTAACACACTTCTCCATGATTAATGAGGAGATGGGAAAAGGTGAGAGTTGAATGAAGTAATATAAGGGACATCTTTAGAATAATGTCTAGCTCATTTACCAAGGTTGCTATAATAAATTACCACAAACTCAGTAGCTTAAAACAATACACATTTGGGAGTGACATTACCAAGATGGCAGAGTAGGACACCCCTCCGTCTCCTCATGAAGATCAACCATTAGTTATACACAAATAAAAACAGCTCTGTAATCCACTTAATAAATGTCAGCAATGCAGTTAAAAACCTTAAGAATAACCGCACAAAAAGGGAAGGAAGAATAGCTTTGTTCTGCTGCATCAACCCATCCCCCACAGCTAGCATTGCTCAGCACCAAGAGGGAACTCCCAAGTTAGAAAGAGCTCCCCTCACCAGGAAAGGAAGAGCGGGTGAGCAACCAGCACCTGATGAGGACCACGTAGTTGTCGATGTAGTAGACCCCAACAGCTTGAGCTGACAAGTTACTATGACCCCCAGACCTGGTGCCACCAAAGGCTCTTCATCCTCACTAGACTTACTTTACAAAAAATGCTGAAAAGAGTTCTTCAAGCTGAAACAAGAGGATGCTACTTAGTAATGTAAAAACATGTGAAAACAACGTACTGGTAAGGCAAGTATACAGTCAGATTGAGAAGACTCTACTAATGTAATATAGTGGTGTGTTTACCACTTACCTCTAATATAAAGCTTGAGGAACAAAAGTATTAGAAACTGCTATAACTACAATAATTTATTATTAATTATACACAATATAAACACAATATAAAAAGATGTAAAGCATGAAACAAAATGTGGCAGGGGTGGACTAAAAGGGGAGAGTTTTATATATAGTTGAAGTTGTTATCATTTTGAAATAGATTATAATATCTATAAGATGTTTCAAGTGAACCTCAGGGTAACCACAAAACAAAAACCTATAGTAGATACATACAAGATAAAAAGAAGGGGAAAGAAGTATACCACTATGGAAAATCATCAGTTCACAAAAGAAGAAAGCAAGAGAGAACAGAAGGAAGAAAGGTATTACAAAACAACCAGAAACCAGTGGACAAGATGGCAACAGTAAGCCCTTATCTATCAATAATTACTTTAAATGTAAGTGGATTAAACGTTCCAATCAAAAGGCATAGAGTGGCTGAATAGATGAAGAAACAAGACTCAACTATATGCTGCCAATAAAAAATTCACTTCAGCTTCAAGGACACACATAGACTCAAAGTGAAGGGTAGAAGAGGATATATATTTCACGCAAGTAGAAATGAAAAGACAGCAGAGGTAGCTCTACTTACATCAGACAAAATAGATTTTAAGTCAAAAACTAACAAGAGACAAAGGATGTCATTATATAATGCTGAATGGGTCAGTTCATCAAGAGGATATAACAATTGTAAATATATATGTACCCAACAGTGGACTACCTAAATATATTAAACAAATATCAAATCTGAAAGGAGTAATAGACAATAATACAACAATAATAGGGGACTTCAATTCCCCATTTTCAATAATGGATAGATCATCCAGACAGAAAATCAATAAGGAAACATTGGACTTGGCTATTCTTTAGGCCAAGTGGACCTAACAAACATACAGAGAACAATTCAAGCAATAGCAGCAGAATACAGATTCATCTCAAACACACCTAGAACATTCTCCAAGATAGATCATAAGTCACAAAACAAGTCTCAGCAAATTAAAAAAAATATTGAAACTGTAGCAAGTATCTTTTCCTTTTTTAAAATATTTATTTATTTATTTATTTATTTATTTATTTATTTAGAGAAAGAGAGGGCACAAGTGAGTGAGGGGTAGAAAGACAAAGAGAGAGAAGGAATCCCACAAGGGGCAAAGAAAGAGAGAGGGAGAAAGCAGGGCTCACCTGGGGCTCCTGTTTTGCCCAAAGTGGGGCTCATGCTCACCTGAAGCAGGGCTTAAACTCACAAACTGTGAGATCATGACCTGAGCTGAAGTCAGGTGCTTAAAACTCAGCTACCCAGATCCCCTTTAATTTTTTTTAATGTTTGTTTATTTTTGAGAGAGACAGACAGCGTGAGCAGGGGAGGGGCAGAGAGAGAGAGGGAGACACAGAATCTGAAGCAAGCTCCAGGCTCTGAGCTGTCAGAGATGTCAGAGCCCCACAAGGGCTCAAAACCACAAACCATGAGATCATAACCTGAGCCAAAGTCAGATGCTTAACCGACTGAGCCACCCAGGCACCCGTAATAATTTTTTTAATGTTTATTTTTAGGAGAGGGAGAGAGAGTGGGGATGGGGCAGAAAGAATGGGAGAAAGAGGATCCAAAGCTGGATCTGTACTGATAGTAGAGAGCCCATTGCAGGGCTTGATCTCAGGAACTATGATATCATGACCTGAGCCAATACTCAATCAAGTATCTTTTCCAATCACAATAGTATGAAATTAAAAATTAATAACAGTAGGAAAACTGGAAAATTCACAAATAATGTGGGAATGAAGTGGCACACTCCTGAACAAACAAAGATGAAATCAAAAGGGAAATTAAAAAAGTATACTGAAAGCAATTACAATGGGAACACAACATACTAAAACTTACAGGATGCAGCAAATGCAATGCTAAGAGAGAAGTTTACAGCCAGAAATGCCTACATTAAGAAAAAAAAAAACTGAAATAAATAAGCTGCAATCCCTATCAAAATAACACCAGCATTCTTCACAGAGCTAGAACAAACAATTCTAAAATTTGTATGGAATCAGAAAAGACCCAGAATTGCCAAAGCAATCTTGAAAAAGAAAACCAAAGCTGGAGGCATCACAATCCCGGACTTCAAGCTGTATCACAAGGCTGTAATCATCAAGACAGTATGGTACTGGCATAAGAACAGACACTCAGATCAATGGAACAGAATAGAGAACCCAGAAATGGACACACAAATGTATAGCCAACTAATCTTTGACAAAGTAGGAAAGAATATCCAATGGAATAAAGACAGTCTCTTCAGCAAGTGGTGCTGGGAAAACTGGACGGCGACATGCGGAAGAATGAACCTGGACCACTTTCCTACACCGTACACAAAAATAAACTCAAAATGGATGAAAGACCTCAATGTAAGACAGGAAGCCATCAAAATCCTCAAGGAGAAAGCAGACAAAATCCTCTTTGACCTTGGCCACAGCAACTTCTTACTCAACATGTCTCTGGAGGCAAGGGACACAAAAGCAAAATAAACTATTGGGACCTCATCAAAATAAAAAGCTTCTATACAGCAAAGGAAACAATCAGCAAAACTAAAAGACAACCTGTGGAATGGGAGAAGATATTTGCAAATGACATATCAGATAAAGGGTTAGTATCCAAAATCTATAAAGAATTTATCAAACTCAACACCCAAAAAACAAATAATCCAGTGAAGAAATGGGCAAAAGACATGAATAGACACGTCTCCAAAGAACACATCCAGATGGCCAACCGACACAGGAAAAATGCTCAACATCACTCATCATCAGGGAAATACAATTCAAAACCACAATGAGATACCACCTCACACCTGTCAGAATGGCTAACAAGTCAGGCACCAACAGATTTTGGCGAGGATGCAGAGAAAGAGGATTTCTTTTGCACTGCTGGTGGGAATGCAAACTGGTGCAGCCACTCTGGAAGACAGTATGGAGGTTCCTCAAAAAATTAGAAATAGAACTACCCTGTGACCCAGCAATTTCACTACTACGTATTTATCCAAGGGATACAGGTGTGCTGTTTCGAAAGGGGCTCATACACCCCAATGTTTATAGTAGCACTACCAACAATAGCCAAAGTATGGGAAGAGCCCAAATGTCCATCGATGGATGAATGGATAAAGAAGATGTGGTATATATGTATACAATGGAGTATTATTTGGCAATCAAAAAGAATGAAATCTTGCCATTTGTAACTATGTGGATGGAACTAGAGGGTATTAGGCTAAGCAAAATTAGTCAGTCAGAGAAAAACAAATATCATATGACTTCACTCATATGAGGACTTTAGGATATAAAACAGATGAACATAAGGGAAGGGAAGCAACAATAATATAAAAAGAGGGAGGGGGAGAAAACATATGGGACTCCTAAACATACAGAACAAACAGAGGGTTGCTGGAGGGATTGTGGAAGGGGGGATGGGCTAAATGGATAAGGGGCATTAAGGAATCTACTCCTGAAATCATTGTTGCACTATATGCCAACAGAAAGAAAGAAAGAAAGAAAGAAAGAAAGAAAGAAAGAAAGAAAGAAAGAAAAAGGCTAACTTCACACATTAAGGAACTAGAAACAGAAGAACAAACTAAGCCCAAATTTATCAGAAGGAAAGAGATAATAAATATCAGAGCAGAAATGAATGAAATAGAGAATGGAAAGATAGTAGAAAAGATCACCAAAAATAAGAGCTAGTTTTTTGAAAAGATAAGCAAAATTGACATTTTAGCTACATTTACCAAGAAAAGGAGAGTAGACTCAAATAAATAAAATTATAAATGAAAAAGGAGATATTACAGCTGATACCATAGAAATACAAAGGATGATAAGAGATTTCTATGAGCAATTGTACACCAACAAATTGAACAACCTAGAAGAAATGGATAAATTTTTAGAAACATACAACCTACCAAGTCTGAATCATGAAGAAATAGAAAATCTGAATAGCCCTGGGGCACCTGGGTGGCTCAGTCGGCTAAGCGTCTGACTTCAGCTCAGATCATGATCTGACAGTTTGCATGTTCGAGCCCCACATTCGGCTCTGTGCAGACAGCTGGGAGCCTGGAGCCTGATTGGGATTCTGTGTCTCCCTCTCTCTCTTTGCCCCTCCCCTGCTCGCTCTCTCTCTCTCTCTCTCAAAAATAAATAAACATTTAAAAAATTAAAAAAAAAAAAGAAAATCTGAATCGACCAATAACAAGTGAGAAGACTGACTCAGTAATGAAAACCTCCCAACAAAGGAAAGTTCAGGAATGGATGGTTTCACTAGTGAATTCTACCCAACATATAAAGAATTGATACCAATTCATCTCAAATGCTTCCAAACTTTGAAGAGGAAACACTCTCAAACCCATTTTATGAGGCCTGCATTACCCTGATTCTAACGCTAGGTGAGAACACCACATGACATCAGAGTACACGTATCTTTATGAGCACTGAGTAACATATGGAATTGTTAAGTCATTATATTGCACACCTGAAACTAACATAACGCTCTGTGTTAACTACACTGGAATTAACATTTTTAAATATTTTAAAATAAGGTTTTAAAAACTCCTAAAAAATAACATGACATGAAATGAAAACTACAGGCCAATATTCCTGATAAGTACAGACATCAAAATACTAGCAAAGCAAATTCAACAGCACTAAAAGGATCATACACCATGATCAAGCGAGATTTATCCCTGAATGCAAAGATGGTTCAACACATGCAAATCAACAAATATGACATACCACATCAATAGAACGAAAGACAAAAATCATATGATTGTCTCAATAGTTGCAGAAAAAGATTTTGACAGAATTCAGCATCCTTTCATGATAAAAACACTCAACAAATTGGATATAGAAGGAACATATGTCATTCAGCCATGAGAAAGAAGAAAATTCTTCCATTTGCGAGAACAAGTTCCATGGACCTTAAGGACATTTTGCTGAGTGAAATAAGTCAGACAGAGAAAGACAAATACCATATGACGTTGCTTATATGTGGAGTCTAAAAACATCGAACTCACAGAAACAGAGTAGAATGGTGGTTGCCAGAGGCTGAGGTTTGGGAGTAATGGGAGGATAGTCCGAGGGTACAACTTTCAGTTAAAAATGAATATGTTCTAGGGATCTAGTGTACAGCATGGTGATTATAGTTAACAATACTGTATTGTGTATTTGAAAGTTGCTTTGAAAACACAGCTTTAATGTTCTCCCCATAACAGCAACAAAATAGTAATTATGTGAGCTGAAGGATGTAACCAACCCAATTGGAGTAAACATCTCCCAGTATATATGTATATCAAATCATCACATTGTACACCTTAAACTTATACAATGTTATGTCAATGATATCTCCATAAAGCTTGAAA
Organism: Lynx rufus; assembly: GCF_022079265.1. Lineage (NCBI taxonomy): Eukaryota > Metazoa > Chordata > Mammalia > Carnivora > Felidae > Lynx > Lynx rufus. The sequence goes on along the minus strand of NW_025814827.1, from coordinate 30,145,903 downwards.
AACACCACCACCACATTTTTTTTGAGAGAGATAGAGAGAGAGAGAGAGAGAAAGAGAGAGAGAGTGAGTGGCAGACAGGGGCAGAGGGAGAGAGAAAATCTTAAGTAGCGTCCACACTCAGCAAGAGCCTGACACGGGGCTCAATCCCACGACCTTGGGGTCATGACCTGAGCTGAAATCAAGAATCAGACTCTCAGCAGACTGAGCGACCCAGGCACCCCACCACCATACATTTACAGTTCTGGAGGTCAAAAGTCTGAAATTTGTTTCAGTGGGCTGAAATCAAGATATGTGCAAGGCCACACACCCTCCCAAGGCATAGTGAAAAACCTGTTTCCTTGTCTTTTCCAGCATCTAGAGCCACATTCTTTGGTGGCACTTTCCTCCATCTGGAAAGCCAGCCATGTAGAGTCTTGCTTTCAGGCATCACATGGCCTTCTTCTGTAGTAAAATATTCCTTTGACTCCCTCTTATAAGGACAACATGTTCAACCAGTATAATTTCCTCATTTCAAGATCCTTAATTACATCTGCAAAGTCCCTTTTGCTACATAAGGTAACATTTGTAGGTTCCAGGGATTAGCACCTGGATGTCTTTGGGGCCATCATTTAGCTTACCACATTGGTGTAAGGAAAATGCTTAAGAAACATTAGCTATTATTATTCCTGTGCTAAGTACTTCATGTGTATTATCTCATTTGATCCTCACTACACTCCTATGAGGTAGAGACTATATCCCTATCTTACAGAAAAGAGGCTTGAAAGCTTTAGCAGTTGCCTAAAATCAGATGGCAAGTGGAATTCCAAGTCAAGACGCTAAACCCAGAGCCCATGTTCTTAGCCACTATCACAGCCTGGCTTTGGGGACCACCCTTATTACTCTCTCCTTACAGTAAATGTGAAGCTCCACCCTACTTTTCTATTTCAGTCATTTGAGTGGATGCATGTTTTCTTGGGGAGGAGAGGTCCTTCCCCACAGACTGGGAGTCTGTCATGCACTTTCCCTTGTGGCTTGGTGTTCTGTACAGACTGAAAATGAAATCAATGTTGTTGATTTAACTGTCACAGCCGGAGACCATCAAGAATTAAGTGCAAACAATACAGATCAAATTGATCAATGTGGACAAATTGATCAATTTTGCTCTGTGGACAGAACAAAATCCACATCCTTCTTTTGCCAACCCTTAGAGGCTGACATAGTGAGAAGGGTGACTTGAAACAGAGTTTAGTTTTAGCTTCTAAAGGTCAGTCAGTCTATTCATCTGGGACATGCAGAGATGATAACTTTTCTTCAGGAAAACGTCTCATTTTGTTCCACAAAGAATAAATGGTGTTTTGTTAAAGCGGTGTGTTCTAGTCTTCCTGGCATGATGGGACTGTGGTTAAATTCAGCTTATTACGGGAAGGGTAGGATATGGGCATCATTCAACAGAAGATCAAATCAGCAAACAAACTATGAAGAAAGAGTAATTTATGAGGTCAAAATGATAAGCATTCCGGCAGGCTGATAGCGGAGAAAAGCACAGTATAAAGGAAAAGCGATAGAAGTATGTGATAGGAATACTGCATTTCTGAGAGATAATGAAACACGATGAAAGAGAACAAGAAAAGAAAGGCTTAGAATTAGGCAAGGAGAAGGGGAGGATATTTGATTAAGATTGTCTCTAAAACATGAGATAAAGAACCAGCAGCGGCCATATAAAAATTGAGCCATCCCATAACAGACCTGTTTTTCTTCAGAGGGGGTAAGTTCTAGCTGGTGTTTGGGACATCTGACAAATTATCATCACAACATTGTCTTTGGTGAATCATGTAACAGCCACCCTAGAAACCTGAATCACCAAAGCCTCCTTTTTCCCTCCTTATGGACACATGACCAGACTAGGCTGGGATGGGAGAAAAAGATGGAAACTACAATAAGTAATGGAGTATCCTTACTTGCATCTGCCAGGCACTAGGAGAAGTAAGGTGGCCAACGTCCTGGTCTTAGGGCTTTTGGATTTCCACACATACAGCTCTAAGAGGATTGAATGGATATGCTATTGGTTCATCTTCCTTTCCTGTGAACAATTCTGTGTGGAAGTCAAAGTGTCACTAGAAAGCCTAGATGTTTGCAGTGACTGATGCCACCCTGCTTGGGTGGCCTGATGCTTCCACAGATATTATCAGGAAGTCGCTGTCGTGAGGACTGGCTCCTCACATCCTCAGGTCAAAGAACTGTCTCTCCGGGACGGTTTGGGAGACCAAAAACCCCTTCTGCTAGGAATTTTTTTCTTCCCACATTATTATGTAATTGATTAGGTTTAAGCCTAACCTAATCTAGTCCCATCCAGTCTACATTTTCCCGAGACACTTTAATTTGATCTGGATGTCCCTGAGATTCATCTATTTCACGTTTACAAATAATCCCTTTGGCTATATCATTTCTGCTGGTGTCCGATCTCATTCCTTTCATTTGGGTCTCACTGATTTTATTCTAAGTTTGAGGATACTTTGGGGTGTCAGTCCAACACATCGCCCATATAAATACTGTCTCATTAATTCTATAAATTAATATTATGGAGTAACTGGTGCCGTTTTCATTTTAAAGCTGAAAAAACTGACACTAAGACTTGCCCAAACTTGTCCAAATCACATAGCTTGATAAATTATAGAATTATGACTTCATCTAAGATCAGTCTGATTTCAAAGTGCAGCCTCATCTTACATAATACTGAAATTACTATGAAAAATCACGCTTCCAAACTGACATCTCAATTGGGAATTTACTATTATGTTCCCTGGTGATGGATGATGACATCTTATACTATGCACAACAGTGGTTCGAACCTGACTACATATCTAATCATGTTATTGAGCTTTTAAAAACCATACATGCTTTTAATGTATTACTGCAGTTAGACATGATAATGTCTTGTTTAGGATTTTTGCATCTACATTGATGAGACAGATTACTGGCAATATTCCTTTTATTTTTCTTTTGCAACATTCCTTTCTTGTAATGTCCTTGTCTGGTTTGGGTATTAGGTTATGCTTGCATCATAAAACCAGTTAGAAGTCTTGTCTATTTTTTTTTTTTAATATTTATTTATTTATTTATTTTTTTTTTTTTTTAATTTTTTTTTCAACGTTTATTTATTTTTGGGACAGAGAGAGACAGAGCATGAACGGGGGAGGGGCAGAGAGAGAGGGAGACACAGAATCGGAAACAGGCTCCAGGCTCTGAGCCATCAGCCCAGAGCCTGACGCGGGGCTCGAACTCCCGGACCGCGAGATCGTGACCTGGCTGAAGTCGGACGCTTAACCGACTGCGCCACCCAGGCGCCCCAATATTTATTTATTTTTGAGAGAGAGCGAGACAGGGTGCAAGCAGGGGAGGGACAGAGAGAGAGGGTGACACAGAATCTGAAGCAGGCTCCAGGCTCTGAGCTGTCAGCACACAGCCCGCGGTGGGCCTGAACTCAAACCACGATATCATGACCTGAGCAGAAGTCGGACACTTAACCGACTGAGCCACCCAGGCACTCGTCTTATCTATCTTTTGATTGTCTTATGTTTAGAAAATGTTACCTGTTTATTTGTACCATTTGCACTTTACTGAGATTTTCCTTTTAGCCTAGTATATGGCAGTCTTTGTGAATTACTCATGGCTATTTAAAAAAAAATTATTCTCTTCTCAGAATGCCAACTTTTATCTACGTTATCAATTATGCAATTTAGACCTATAAGGCTCCTACCACTGTATTTCTATTTTTCCTTGCATGTCCTGTGGTTTTATTTATTAATATTAATATTGATGCTATGTTGTTTGGTACATATTCATAAGTTTGTAAATTCATTGTAAATTGCATTCTTTATCATTATAAATGACTACTCTTTGTCACCTTTAACACTTGTTTGTCCCGGTATTAATTCTGCCTGATTTCAATTACAACCCCTGTTCTCTTCTTGTTTGTAATTGTAAAGATTTCTGAATTATTGTTTTGGGTCTCTTGTATACTGCAGAGTTGGATTTTGCTTTATGATTCAATCTGAATTTCTTTTATGTTAATAAATTAGTTTGGGGGCGCCTGGGTGGCACAGTCGGTTGAGCGTCCGACTTCAGCCAGGTCACGATCTCGCGGTCCGTGAGTTCGAGCCCCGCGTCGGGCTCTGGGCTGATGGCTCAGAGCCTGGAGCCTGTTTCTGATTCTGTGTCTCCCTCTCTCTCTGCCCCTCCCCCGTTCATGCTCTGTCTCTCTCTGTCCCAAAAATAAATAAACGTTAAAAAAAAAAAATAAATAAATTAGTTTGGCCTACTTATACTTATCAAACTGATGTATATTTGATCTTAGTTCTCACATTATTATTATTTTTTTTTAATTTTTTTTTTCAACGTTTTTTATTTTATTTTTTGGGACAGAGAGAGACAGAGCATGAACGGGGGAGGGGCAGAGAGAGAGGGAGACAAAGAATCGGAAACAGGCTCCAGGCTCTGAGCCATCAGCCCAGAGCCTGACTCGGGGCTCGAACTCACCGACCGCGAGATCGTGACCTGGCTGAAGTCGGACGCTTAACCGACTGCGCCACCCAGGCGCCCCAATTCTCACATTATTTTATGTGATGTCTTCTATTTCTTTACAGATTCTTTGAAAACTCTCGAAATGTAACATGCATTTGTTTTTATTTTTTCTGAGAAATTAGAAGGCTTACACTTTTGTTTTAGTGTGTAACTCATATACCTAACTCTCACTACTTAGGCATTACTTATCAATCCCCTAATATGAACAAATATTGAAATTAGTATATTTTTCTTCTCCTTATCCTGCCGTCAATAGCTCTTCTCTTTTTTGGCATAGGTTTTTCATTCATCACATGGTTGGCTTAAGTTTATTTTCTAGTAGTTGCTTCAAGGAAGGCTCATGGAAACAATATTTGAGCACTTGCATATTCAAATATGTCTCACTGTGCCTTCTTACATAAACCACAGTTTGTGTATAAAATATATGGGTGACACTTTCCTTGAGGACTTCTTAGGTATTGTTTCTAGCAATGAATGTTGCTATGGAGAAGTCTAAGCTAAGCCTGAATTTTTCCACCCTTCTAAGTGACTTGATTATTTGCCTAGCTCCCCAAAGGATTCTTTATTTATCTTGGTAATCAAGTAACCTTTTCTCAGATTCCACATTAATATTTCCTTGCACATTGTATGAACTTTCAGTTGGGAGATTCAATTATTCTTTAATTTTTGGAAACTTCTCTTGAATTATATATTGAAATTATTTTTTATCCTATTATTTTGGATATCTTCATCAGGAAATCTATTATGCAAATATTGGATCTCTTTTGCCTATCTTCCATATCTATCATTTTTTCTCTAATCCTTTTAAACTTGTTTGTTTCCATTTCATTTTGCTCACTTTCCTCAATCTTGTCCTCTATGTCTCTTAACTGGTTTTAGCAGTGCCTACTCCTTTGAGATACTTCCAGTTTTGCTTTCATGTTTTTTTTTTTTGGATGATTTTGTTTTATTCCACTTTCCTTCCTGAGGTCTTCCAGCTCACATTTCATTTCTTTCTTTCTTTTTTAATATTTTTATCATTTATTCATTTTTTTGAGAGAGAAAGAGACACAGAATCTGAAGCAGGCTCCAGGCTCTGAGGTGTCAGCACAGAGCCTGACATGGGACTCGAACCCATGAACTGTGAGATCATGACCTGAGCCAAAGTCGGACACTTAACTGACTGAGCCACCCAGGTGCCCCTCATTTCTTTCTAATATTTCACTATTGCTTCTCTTTTTCATCTCTGCTTTATGCTATTGTCTTACAAAGGCAAATACAACACAAATACAAATTCAAAATTATTGAATTTTCTTTCATACATATTAATTTTGTAAATTTTATTTATAGAAGAGTTGCAAGTCCACTACAAAGAACTTTTTTCTTTGAAAATTTTTATTACACAAAATAATGTTTTGAATATACACCATTTAGTTTTGTAAGTTTCTTCCAGTATGTTTACATACTATATAAACATTAGGCAAATAATACTGGGCCATTTCTCCATGCTCAAAATGTTTAAATTTTCATTCATCCCTAAAATTTTATGAACATCCCATGTATTACACTCTATTTCTAATCCTGAGCATGTGGCTATTTAGCATCCTATGTTATTTCATTGTTTTTTTTTAACTTGTTTTATTTTTATTTTTTAAAATTTATATCCAAATTAGTTAGCATATAGTGCAACAATGATTTCAGGAGTAGATTCCTTAGTGACCCATATCCATTTAGCCCATCCCCCCTCCCACCACCCTTTCAGTAACTCTCATTTTTTTCTCCATATTTATGAGTTCCTTATGTTTTGTCCCCCTCCCTGTTTTTATATTATTTTTGCTTCCTTTCTCTTATGTTCATCTGTTTTGTCTCTTAGAGTCCTCATATGAGTGAAGTCATACGATTTTTGTCTTTCTCTGACTGATTTCACTTAGCATAATACCCACCAGTTCCATCCACGTAGTTGCAACTGGCAAGATTTCATTCTTTTTGATCGCTGAGTAATACTCCATCATATATATACCACATCTTCTTTATCCATTCATCCATTGATGGACATTTGGGCTCTTTCCATACTTTGGCTATTGTTGATAATGCTGCTATAAACATGGGGGTGTATGTGTCCCTTCGAAACAGCATACCTGTATCCCTTGGATAAATGCCTAGTAGTGCAACTGCTGGGTCATAGGGTAGTTCTATTTTTAGTTTTTTGAGGAACCTCCATACTGTTTTCCAGAGTGGCTGCACCAGCTTGCATTCCCATCCAATACAAAGAACTTTATTTCCGGGGCGCCTGGGTGGCTCAGTCGGTTAAGCGGCCGACTTCGGCTCAGGTCATGATCTCGCCGTCCGAGAGTTCGGGCCCCGCGTCGGGCTCTGTGCTGACAGCTTGGAGCCTGGAGCCTGTTTCAGATTCTGTGTCTCCCTCTCTCTGACCCTCCCCCGTTCATGCTCTGTCTCTCTCTGTCTCAAAAATAAATACACGTTAAAAAAAAATTTTTTTTTAAATAAAAAAAAAAAAAAACAAAGAACTTTATTTCCTAACCCAATTGTTAACATTTTGCCCCATCAAACTCATGAAATTAACAAACTCAGTGATACATGGTATTACTATCAGATAATCTTCAGACCCTGGTAAATTTTTACCAATTGACCTAATAATGTCCTTTATGCAAATGGATACAATTCAGAATCATGTGTTGGATTTAGTTGTCTTGTCTTTTTAGTTTCCTTCAATCTGAAACATTTCTTCAGGCTTTCTTTGATTCCCATGACAATGACTCATTTAAAGATTACAGAAAGGGGCGCCTGGGTGGCGCAGTCGGTTAAGCATCAGACTTCAGCCAGGTCACGATCTCGCGGTCCGTGAGTTCGAGCCCCACGTCGGGCTCTGGGCTGATGGCTCAGAGCCTGGAGCCTGTTTCCGATTCTGTGTCTCCCTCTCTCTCTGCCCCTCCCCCGTTCATGCTCTGTCTCTCTCTGTCCCAAAAATAAATAAACGTTGAAAAAAAAATTAAAAAAAAAAAATAAAGATTACAGAAAAATTATTGCAGGATATTCCTCAAATTGAGCTTGTCTAATATTTTCTCATGATTAGATTCAGCTTATGCATTTTTTTTGCATGAATATCTCAACTGTTTTCTTCTCATCACATCCTTTCAAGTGGTACATGATTTCAGTATGTCTCATTGATAATGATAGTAATTCTGATCACTTGATTAAGGTGGTATAACCATGCTTCTCCACTGTAAAGTTACTCTTTTCCCCTATGTAATAGATATTTTGTAGGGAGGTACTTTGGGTTATGTAACTACACATATTTTGTCAAACTTTCAATTTATTAATTGATTTTTGTCAGTATGGACTCACTGTTCTTATTTTACTCAATGGGTTATGATATGTTATTATTATAATTTATTTTTATGCTCAAATTTCCTGTGATTTGTTCAGTAGTAGTTAATTCAAGCTGGCTTCTGTGTCCTTTGATATGTCCCATCATTCATGGAATATTTCCTTACTTTCTGGCACAACAAGATGTTCCAGGTTCATCTTGTACTTTTCTTGTTCCAGCCCTAGATTAAGTCATTTCTTCAAGTATGGTAACCAAGATTTGGGTGCTAGATATACTCTTTGCTATCAGGTGTCACTGTTCCCAACCCAAGCTCTTTCTGTAGACAGAGCTATGGAGAATTATGTGTGTGTGTGTACACACATATATTTATACTTCTATTTATTTCTGTCTATTGCAAATCATGAGCTCACACTGATCCCTCCAATTTTATCTAACATCACACGGGGTTCATTCTGTTTTTTTCCTTCCATATGTATACCTCTCTTCTCCAATAGTGAGAAACCTTGCTCCCATCATCCTTAATGTAGTACTTATTTTTTCAATCCCTCACTGTGTACCAATCTCTTATCTCTGTGGCTCCCTCCTCACCTGAGCAAATGCTGTCCCCAACATATTCAGGCTCCTATACCCAACACTAGCCTTTAGCTATAGTCATCCTCTTTATCATCCCCAGTCTCCCTCACCTCACACTGAGCTGTGCTAAACACATGTGTTCTCTTCCTCACCCTTTTAGGGCTTTGACACCCCATGTTAATACCACTTCCTTGTGAAGATGCCCTTCTCATCCCATTCAGGTTCTGTACCTGTGTTGCCCTTCCCCCACCTCTACTTTGCCCCCTCCCCCCACCTTACCTCCAAGTGGAGTGTCTCCACATTGGATGCCCTCTTCAGTTTTATGGCAAACTGTTCTATCAAAACTTTCATTTGTTCCTCAGCAATATTTTTTTTCTGGTGAATATTCTTTATTTCTTTTCACTTCCCTTTATTCCTTTATCATGTTTATACAGTTCCTATTGTGGAACTTTATTGATAACTAATGAATGAAGTGAACCACTTTGGACCAGCTATTTATAGATATGACATGAAGAGAAGAGGACAAGGCTAATGGGAAATTCCTCAATAACCCAGGTTGTCTGTAAGAGCTTTTTCTTTTTCTTTTCCTTTTTTTTTGAGAGAGAGAGTGTGTGAGTGGGAGAGAGGGGCAGAGGTTGAGAGAGAGAGAATCCCAAGAAAATCCCTACACAGGGCTCGATCCCACGACCCTGGGATCATGACCTGAGCTGAAATCAAGAGTTGGATACTCAATGGACTGAACCACCCAGGTACCCCTATAAGAACTCTTTTAGCTCCTACTTCTCCCAGCCACAGACAGACAGCTTTCAGGTTGTTTATAACAGCGTCTGCCAGCTCCTCCCCATTGTCTCCTGCAAGTAAGACTTGTCAATAGGATTCCCTATTCAACTCTATCTTCTCTGATTCTCAGAATCAAACTAATTCTGGGAGGTTCTATGCTCCCAGCTACACTCCCTGTCCTTGTTACAAAAATGGACTTTGTACCTCAGAAGGAACTCCTCACCTTCAAGCAGTGTGATTTTCCAGCTTTCCCCCTAAGATCTTTATTCTTGACACATTTCTTCTTGTACTCCTGCATTTCAGCAACTTAAAATACTGGAAGACCTATGTACACCCCTGGGTTGGGTCCCCTTGCTCACCGTGGCCCTGCCACACTGCTGACTTTCAACAGTGACCTCTTCCCCCTCTAGGACTCTATGTGTGTGTTGCCTGGAACACACCCTCTCTCTCCTTTGCCTCACTCTTGTGACTACCTAAGTCTTTCAATTACAGCTAATACATCACTTCCTTGGGGGCAATCTTCCCTTGCTTTCAAGCTGGACTGGGTTTTTCTGTTATACATTTTCATGGTATCCTTTCCTTTTTCTTCATAGCCCTTACTTTAAGTATGATAGAATCAATACTTCTGTGGTCATTTATTTAATGGATTCCCCTCCCTGAATGGGGATTGTTTCTGTCTTGTTTATTGTATCCCCAATATTTTATACCTGACATGTTATAAATTACTTACTATGTGTTTACTAAATGAATATATGAATGATCCCAAACCAGTGTGGCTCCTGCTCCTATCTTCATACCAAAACACTTTGCCATGAACACCCATGATCTCCTTATGGCTAACTCCACTAACTCCATACTTTTTGATTTCCATCTTGACCTCTCATTGGTATTTAACAGCTGGCTGCTTCCTTCTTAAAACACTGCCTTTCCCTAATATGATTCTCCTTATTCTCAGGATTCTTTGCTGGTTCGTTTTTCCTTTTCCTGCTCCCTCATTGTTGGATGCTGAATGTTTGGACCTGAAGTGTATCTTTTTTCATTCTATACTCTCCCCACATTACCTCCTTCTCTTTTATTCCTTTAAATACAGTCTATTACCAATGGTTTCCAAGTTTAGTATAGACTTTTCAAACCGAGACTTTCCCAGACCTGGTTTATTTCTCCTAGATGTCTCACAGATATCTCAAACTTAGCCTACCCAAAATTACCTGCCTGATCTTTCCCCCAAATCTGTTCCTCCTCCCTCAGTACTGCCCATATCAGATAATAGCCTTCATCCATCCAGTAATCATGTCAGAAATCTGAGAGTAAATCTTCTAGCTACCTTCTCCTCAACTCCTATAAACCAATCCTTACCAAGTCCCTTGCCTAGCTCCAAAATAAATCTTGGACCTACCTGCTTCACTCCATCTCCACTTCCAAGATTTATCTCAGTCACCATCCTCAGCTGGCATGTAGCAGTAACCTTTAGCGGGTCCCCTTGCTTCCACTCTTCTGTGCCAGCAACATTGCCACCACTATCACCAAGCACCTCTCTCCCCTGGATAGTTCTAGACTAAAATTCCTGCTCTCCTTCTTTTCCTAATCTTCCCCGAAATTTGTTAATGGCAGGTATGTTACTAGTTCCTCAGGGAAGCTCATTAATATTATTCATTGCATATGGATTTTACTAGTTTAGCTCTCATTGGTAACCTTATTTCCAAGGTCTGCAAGATATTTCATGTTTTCCTTCCTTCCTTCCTTCCTTCCTTCCTTCCTTCCTTCCTTCCTTCCTTTCCTTCTTTCTTGTCTCTTTCTTTTGTTTTGTTTTGTTTTTGTTATTCTTTCTTTTGTTGTAAATAACCAGGTTTGAGTAACTGAATAGTTGACCAAATGGAGAAATCGGGAAATCAGAATTTTACAACTGTTCTGACCTTCCGAAAACTAAAGTCCAATGGCACACAGATTTTTCTTGTTAGTATATTGCATTATCTACACCTGAAGTAACCCAGTATTTTTGATAGAATAGATGCTGCCTGGACTAAAGTCTCCCTTTTTCTAAATATGCAATCCTGGAGGATATGCATCCTATGATTTCGTTTTAGAATTCTAAATAGGTTTTCATGGCAGAAATTTATCAACAACTTGTTGTAGTTGTATTCAGGGGAGAGAGTCCCTCAAAGTGTTTGGGAAAGTTAGGCAGAGACCCAGAGAAGCTGTGCCAAGCAGGCCACCAGCAAAGGCAAAGCCAGCACTTTATCCCTATTCACTAAAATGCCTAGAAAAGTCTATTGCTTACCATCATGAATGCTAGTCTCTGTTAGGAAATTATGTAGAAATGTCACACCAAATTGTTTAAATGCCATAATAACAACTTGCTTTTTTACTTTAAAAATGCCAGTTTCTTAAGAATCTTTATCAACTCACTGTTTTATGTTTTCTATAGAGAGCCTTAGTCTTAGAATATATTTCTAAATTTGTCTCCTGCCTTTCCAAATCTCTTTACCTCCAGGCAATAACCTTCAAGACAGTTGCAAAGTGTTATTGCTCATAAGAAAACAAATACCTCTCCAAAGTGTGGTCATTGTGTCATATTTTACTGTCAGACCTCTGCCTTGGTTCTGGTATTCTGTTTACTTAATTTAAAAGTCAGTAAGAGTCTACTTCAAGTGGCTCTCAGCTATTAAACCATTAGGGCTTTCTCCATTGTCAGCTTCACCCACTGGAGAGCCATGTTTGGGAGACTGAAGGAACTCCACAAGCCAAGAAGAGAAAGCTTAGTTTAAAGTTCAGCTTCACGAGTGAAGTCAGGTAACCCTGAGTTAGTCTGTCTCTCCAAGCAAAGCCTGCTTAGAAGCTGTGTGCAGGAAGTGCTGGAGGGACTGGTCAAGTATAGCCTAGCCTTATGGGATAGGTCTCAAAGCAATGAACGTGACTCTACCAGTCCCTTGCAAAAATCCATCCCATTGTTTTGCCACACCTTACCCATCCCCCCCCCCAACCCTGACACATACTTCCATTTTTATCATTATTGGGGTTCCAGAGATTGGTCTACATTTATCATCAAATCTTTTTTTTTTTTTTTTTTTTTGAGCTCCTACACTGTCCAAAACATTTTACCAGATTCTGTTTTTTAAAATGAGGTCTTGGCAAGAATTCTGGAGGAAAATACAATTGCTGAGGATGTACAGAAAAAGAACCCTCAGGCACAGTTGGTGGGAATACAAGTTAGTGTAGCCACTGTGGTAAACAGTATGGAAGTTCCTCAAAAATTTTAAAAATAGAATTATCATATGATCCAATAATCCCACTACTGGGTACTTATCCAAAGAAAACAAAAACATTAATTTGAGAAGATATAGGCACCCCTATGTTTATTGCAGCATTATTTACAAAAGCTAAATTAAATTATGGAAGCAACCCAAATGTCCATCAACAGATGAATGGATAAAGAAGTGGCATATATATATATATATGAAATATATACACACAATGGATATTACTCAGTCATAAAAAAGAAAGAGATCTTGCCATTTGGAACCACATGGATGGGCCTAGAGGGTATAATGCTAAGTGAAAGAAGTCAGTCAAAGACAAATACCATATGGTTTCACTCTTATGGTGGACTTTAAGAAAAGAGATTTAAAAAAAACCCACTCTTAAATATAGAGAACAAATCAGTAGTTGCCAGAGGGGAGGTGGAGGAGGGGATGGGTGAAATAGGTGAAGGGGATTAAGAGTACATTTATTGTGATGAGCACTGAGAAATGTATAGAATCATTGAATTATTATACTATACACTTGAAACTAATATAACACTATGTTATGCTAATTATACTTCAATTAAAAAAAAAACAATGAGATGCACTACACACCTATTAGAACATCTAAAATTTTTTAGAAACTGACTACACCAACTGTTGGTGAGGATTTGGAAAAACTGGGACTCCCAGCTCCAGTTGCACAGCTGCTGGGAATTAAAGTGGTTCAATCACTTTGGAAAACAGTTTAGACGTTCCTCAAATGGCTAATCATAGAGTAACAACGACCTGATAACCTAGAAGAAATGAAAGCATATGTCCGTATCAAAACTTGTACATGAATGTTCATAGGAACCATATTTGTAATCATAAAAAACTAGAAACAACCCAAATGTCCATCAGTATGTAAATGGATAAACACATTGTGGCACATCACCAATAAAAAGGAATGAACTATTGATATATGCTACTTGGATATATCCAACAACTTGGATGAATCTCAAAACAATTGTGATAAGTCTAAAAAGCTTGGGGTGCCTGGGTAGCTCAGTCAGTTGAGTGACTTCAACTCGGGTCATGATCTCATGGTTTGTGAGATGGAGTCCTGTGTTGGGCTTGCTGCTGTCAGCACAGAGCTCGCTTGGGATCCTCTGTGGCCCTGCTGTCTCTACCCCTCCCCCACCTCTCAAAAATAAAGAAACATTAAAAAAAAAAGGCTAAAAAATACCCACTTTTTATACTATTTATATAAAATTCTAGAAAATGCAAACTAATCTGTAGTGAAGAAAGAAGAACAATGGTTGCTTAGGATGGGGAGAGGACTTTTGAGGGGGATACATTATGCTCATTATCTTGAATATGGTGATGGCTTCATGATGTATACATATATCAAAACTTACTGTAGTATGTACTTTAAATATTGGCTATTTACAGTATGTCAATTATACTTCAATAAAGCTATTTAAAAATTTTTAAAAAAGTAAGACACTTAATAGATTTTTGTTTTTGAAAAGTTAAAAATTCCTTCATTTTTTATTCCTGGTACCACTAACCACAATTTACAGGACAATATACCTGATGTAATGAAAAGAAAAAGAAAAAGCTACAACAGATAAAAGACCTCAGGAATGCACATCTAATTGACACTACATTGCCTTCATCAATAGCTGCACTTTTTGCCAACTGTGGCTATGACAGTCCTGAACAAGAAGGGGTTCCTGTTTAAGCTGCAGGAACTTTTCTGATTATGGAGCATCGTTCCTTCTGTGACAGATTTTTGCAGTTCCTCTAATGCACTGGGGACGACTGTCTCAAAGTAACCTGTCAGCTTTCCTGACAACACCTTGCTCGCTCTCCTGCTAAGAACTGTAGCCCTTTTCTTCTGAACATTTTTAGAACCTCCTGCTACCATATCCACCACTTCCACTACCAGATCCATAACCACCACCATAGGGACTGCCCGAGCTTCTTCCACCAAAACTGCCCCCTTTCATGGGTCCTCAGCTTGGTTGCTGTTGTCCACTATAATTTCCAAAATCATTATAGTTCCCACGGCCACCATAGTTACCACCTCCAAAATTTCCTCCTTCATTGTAACCATCATATCCTCCACCACCACCACCGTACCCACCGCCTTGGTTTCCATATCCTGGTCCACCACCACCATAGCCTCCTCTGCTACTATAACCAGGACCACCACCACAGTTGCCACCATCACCTCCAAATCCATTATATCCACCATCACCTCCTCCATATCTACCTCTGCTGCCACCACCTCCACCGTAGCCTCCTCTTCCACCAAAGTTTCCTCCGCGACCCATAAAGTTGCCAGATCCACCTCCATGACCTCTTTGTGATCCAGCAGACTGCATTTCTTGTTTGGAAAGGGCCTTTTCCACTTCACAATTACGCCCATTAATAGTGATGGTATTTCTGAACAATTTTATTAACAGTATCATGATCATCAAAAGTTATGAAAGCAAATCCTCTCTTTTTTCCACTCTGCCTGTCCTCCATAACTTCTATGGTTTCCATCTTGCCATACGTTTCAAAGCAGTCTCAAATTGTATTCTTCTGTATCTTCTTTAATACCACCAAGGAAATTTTTCTGCATAGTTAGATGGGCACCAGGCTTTGCAGAATCCTCTCCAGAAACAGCTCTCTTTGGTTCCACTACACGTCCATCACCCTTGTGTGGTCGAGCACACATGGCTGCATCCACCTCTTCCACGCAAGAGTAAGTCACAAAACCAAAACCCCTGGAACCTTTTGTTTGGGGGTCTCTCATCACCACACAATCTGTGTGTCCCATTTTTCAAAACGTTCTCATAAACTATCATTTGTAGTTTCAAAGCTCAAACCACCAATAAACAGTTTTCTCAACTGCTCTGTTTCCTTTGGATCATGCCCCCCGCCCCGCGTCGGGGAGACAGAGTCCGGCTGGGGGCAACCAGGCGGTGGTTTTACCTCCATTTTGAGACCGGACTCGCCTCTTCCAACTGGAGCTCAATATGGGCTAGACTTTTTTTTTTTTTTTTTTTTTAAGAAGTGAAGCCTTGCCCTCAGTGACCTTCCAGAGCATTTGGGGAAGGGATGATTACAGGTTGGGGAAGGAAAGTACAGGTTGTGACCCATCTGTGGAGAGTGCAGTGAGTGCCACAGGGTTATCTCCAAGGGCTGTGTGCTGGGGAAAGTCTCCCAGGGGGGATAAAATGATCCAGCAGAATGTCTGGGTGTGGGGAGAGGCTGTAGGGAATGAAATCCTGAACACTACTCTCAAAGGAGGGAAGGGCCTTTACGGACTTAAGCTAGGCCTGAGGGCAGCTCTCCCCTTGGAGTAAACTTTCATTGTTTCTGAGGAAAAAGAAGCCTGAAGGAAGAATGCACGCAGAAGTCCGGTTTCTATTACAAGAAGCAGAGCCAGTTAAGAGAAAAAGGGTTTGCAGATTCCATTTCATGGCTTATTCACTCTGATGCATGGAGCCCATGAGATGGTATGTCAATTCATTCATTCATTCATTTTTTTTTAATGTTTATTTATTTTTGAGACAATGCGAGAGACAGAGTGCAAGCAGCGGAGGGGCAGACAGAGGAAGACATAGAATCTGAAGCGGGCTCCAGGCTCTGAGCTGTCAGCCCAGAGCCCGAGGCAGGGCTCAAACTCATGAACCGTAAGATCATGACCTGAGCCGAAGTGGGACGCTTAACCGACTGAGCCATTGGTTCATTCTTACTTGTACCGACTGACGCATTCGTTCATTCTTATTTGTACCGGGCACTTTGCTGGGTGCTGGGGATACAGGGCCCACATGAAGGTTGCATCAGTGTAGTTCCTGTTTCTCAAAGTGTAGACCGTGCCCTATCTGCAGCTTCAAGATTTCCAATGCTAATACAAATACAGACCCCCAGGCCTCACCTCTAGGTAAGACGGAGACACACCTTATCAGAATCTCAGTGCTAGCCTTCAGAATCTGCTCCACATTGCAGAACCCCCTTCTTCTGCAGCTCAAGTCTGAGGACATTGGTCAGGTGGCTGACGCCTCTGCAGGTTACTTTCAGGACAGCAATGTTCCCTTGGATATGACGCCGACATAAACAGCAGCGCCTGCAGACGACTGTGGAGGACCGGCTTCGCCTCTCCCCTACCCCCTCCTCTGGCCCCTCCTTAGGCCCCCCTCCCCCAGCGCCCCGGGGTAGTGCCTGAGGGAAGCAGGAAGACCCCGCCCCCCCCACGCTAGCCCCGCCCAGGTTGTCAGAGACGAGGAAGCCCCGCCCCGGCCGGGCGTGCGCCTTTTCTGACAACCAGGGCCTCCCAACCCTTACCCCCAACCCTCGCGGGGCTGTCACCAGAATCACCACGCGTCCTGCAGATTGCAGCCTCGCCCCGGGAGGGAGACAGCGACATGGCGGCGGCCAAGCCCGAGAACCTCTCTCTGGTGGTGCACGGACCCGGAGACCTGCGCCTGGTAAAACGGGAAGGGGAGTGGGAAGCCTAGCCGGACCCTGCCCTGCTGGCCTCCGAACTCGGCCAAGCCGCCGTCCCAGCTCGCCAGTTCCAGCGCTGCGCTGGGCCTGCACCTCTGTGCCCTGGCCGCCCAGATCAGAGCTGGTTACCATGTTGGGGGGAGGGGATGGCTGGTTTGTAAGGTGCTAAGAGGAAGGTTCTTGTCGAGTGCCTCCCGGAATCCAGCCCCGTGGCCGGCACGTGGCCAGAGCCTAGAAAAGTTGCAAACGGATTGAAGCCTTCTCCCTCCTTTGCCAGCTGCAGATTCGCAGTCTAGTCTCTAATCATTGCACTTTTAAAAAGAGGTACCAGGAGGCTGCCTGATGTAGGATATGCTCTGAATTTCTCTGAGCAGACAGTGCAGGGCAGAAAGGAGGGCCACATTTAAAAGATGTGGAACTCATATTTAATCGCTCTTGCCTGGGGCTGATTACACATCCTTTGCAGGATTATTATGATCACAAGAGTACCCAGCACTAACTAGGGACTCAGAAAGTGCCAGTTTCTGTCCCTTTTCCTTCCAGCACAGGTCTCCATCACCAGGACTCGTGGTGTTGCCTGTGCCTGTGCCAGACTTCTGTATCTGAATAGTGTCCATGTCTCTAAAGGTTCTTTCCTCCTTGCCTCCCTTAGTCCCCATTTGGTTCACTTTACAGCCATTTTCCTCTTTGATCCGGCTCCCATGTTTCTTTTTTTTTTTTTTTTAATTTTTTTTTCAACGTTTATTTATTTTTGGGACAGAGAGAGACAGAGCACGAACGGGGGAGGGGCAGAGAGAGAGGGAGACACAGAATCGGAAACAGGCTCCAGGCTCTGAGCCATCAGCCCAGAGCCTGACGCGAGGCTCGAACTCACGGACCGCGAGATCGTGACCTGGCTGAAGTCGGACGCTTAACCGACTGCGCCACCCAGGCGCCCCCCGGCTCCCATGTTTCTTTAAGAGCGTTAAGTGTATGTCCACCATACTTCTACCTCTGCTCCCTGGCTCAGGGGGCCAAAGTTAAGGGAGCTGCAGGATCAGCCCTGTGGTCATGCCAGGGGTCCCTTGACAAAGTCCATCTCAGATGGGCCTGGGATGGCAGTGGGTGTGTGGGACGGGTGCCAGCCATCTCTACTGCTCCCTGGCACCTCCTTCCTCAAGAGACTATGCACCCAATCTAGATGGGAGAGACTCAGGAGATTATCCAGATTAACAGTTCTTGACTACTTATGAATCTGTGGTCTCTCTCCTCACAGAATGCAAATAGATTGAGTTTAGCAGCAAGTTCAGAGATTTTATGGACTTCCTTTAAGTCCCTCCATCGACCTTTAGAGGTTTGTGGACCCCAGACCAAGGACTCCTGCCCTGAGCCAATTCTCCTATTTTCTCAGTTGAAGAGAAGTGCGATTCCTGCAGTGCCTGGGTGGCTCAGTTGGTTAAGCATCCAACTTCGGCTCAGGTCATGATCTCTTGTCCATGAGTAAGAGCCCTTTGTCAGGCTCTGCTGACAGCTCAGAGCCAGAAGCTGCTTTGGATTCTGTGTCTCCCCCTCTCTCTGCCCCTTCCCATTTGTGCTCTCTGAAAAACAAATAAACATAAAAAAAAAAAAAAAAAGACTGTCCCCAGGATGACAGACTTGCCCAGATGAGAGCTCAGAGGCTGACTCCCATTCCAGTGCTCTCTGCACTCACTGTGGAGTCTCACCCAAGGTCTTGAATTAAAGTGACACTATTAGTGTTTATTGCTATAACACGAGATGAAATTAATAGTAAGACAACGTGAGGGCTTTGCTGGAGGCTGCACGGAGTAAAGACCTCACAGGGAGGGGTCCTTAACCTAGGACCTAGGGGAGAGGTCCCAGAGGGGATGGATGCTACTTGACCTGGTTCTTGAAGGATGAGTAGGAGTCATTCAGGCAAATAAATGCAAGAGCAAGTGCCAAGATATGTGGAGTACAAGATTACAGGTTCTGTTTACCGGCCCTGCAAATAGTGTGATGTACTGACTGGAGGGTGGTAAAGCTGGAGAGGTGGACAGGACCTGATTCTCCATCTGCTCAGGGCCTGCTTTAAGTCCTGGACCTAATAAGTAGCAGAACTAGAATTGCAACCCCAGGATCTGCTTTGCCTTAACTCTTAAACTCAGCCTCTTTCTGTCAAGGCTGTCTAGAACAAAGCCTTGAAGATTGGAGGGAGCGGGAAGCCAACCTTAAAATTGATTTTATAAAAAAAAATAATTTTTTTAAAAACTTAGGAGTGACTGATGGCTCAGTCGGTTGAGCATCCTACTTTTTTTCTTTAAAATTAAAAAAATTTTTTTATTTATTTTTGAGAGAGAGAGAGAGACAGAGACCAAGCGGGGGAGGGGCAGAGAGAAAGGGGGACAGGATCCCAAGGGGCTCTACATCTACAGCAGAGAGCTGAATGTGGGGCTTGAACATACGAACCACGAGATCATGACCTGAGCCACCCAGGCGCCCCTCTTTAATTTTTTTTAATGTTTATTTATTTTTGAGAAAGAGATGGCGTGGGTGGGGGAAGGACACAGAGAAAGGGAGACACAAAATCTGAAGCAGGCTCCAGGCTCTGAGCTGTCAGCACAGAGTTTAATATGGGGTTCAAACTCACGTGACCATGAGATCATGACCTGAGCTGAAGTCGGACACTTAACCAAGGACACTTAACTGAGCCATTCAGGTGCCCCAGCATCTGACTTTTGATTTCAGCTCAGGTCAGGATCCCAGGTCCTGGGATGGAGCCCCATGTCTGACTACGTGCTGAGTGTGGAGCCTGCTTGAGATTCTTTCTCTCCCTCTACCCCTCTCCCCTGTTCATGTGCACTCGTTCTCTGTAAAATTAAAAAAAAAAATCATTTTTAATTAAAATTTTTTTTAATCAACTTTGCCTTAGAATCTACTCTTGATTAGGGATGAGTTGGGGTGGGTATATCCTAAAGGCTCTAGAAAATGCATGATGGGCTAAAGAATGTAGCCTGTGGTTACACTAAAATGGTTCAGGGTGGATTCATGAGGGCCTCAGGTTTGTTTGAGAGTAGGATGTGGTGGGATCATTTACTAGACAAAAGAGTAGAGTAAAATATTGAGGTCAGGTTTGAGTGTAAGATGTCTCTAGTACACAACATCAAGGTGTCTTTGAGAAATTACCTTGGTTTTAGGGATCGGGGGTGCAGGGTTGATTTTTTTTGGGCTGGAAATGTAAGTTCAGGAGTCATTTGCTTCTCTACTGGGCAGTACTTCACCTCCTCCCCACAAGGCATTTGGGAATGGGGAGAGGGTTTGTCACAGTAACTGAGGGGCAGACTTCATAGAGTTAACAGCACTGTCCTGTTGGAGGAGTCAACATGGTGGAGAAGTAGGGGGACCCGAAGTTCCCTCATTCTCAAATATAGCACTGTCCTGCTCAACAAAATATTATTGCCTTGCCCAAAGTAGCACCCTAGTGGGAAATTGTAGCTGGATGAACTTGCCTAGGCTGAGTAGGACATGTAGAGTGAGAAAGCAGCAAATGGAGGACACTACCCTGGAGAGAGCCTCACACTCAGGTGAAAAGGCAGAAAGTTGTCAGCTGAGAAGACTGACCAGGGATGCCTATGCTGCCTCAGATACCTGCAATGCAACACAGACCTTCCTGGCCCCTCACCACTCCCTCCAGAGAAGGACCCCCTTCCCCTACTTCCATAGACTATCTTTACTCTTCCACCCCCTTCTGTAAGGTGAATACGTAAGTAGATTGGGACTGGGGATTGGTACTGTTAGTAAACCAGAAAGCAACAAGGAGGAACAGTCCTGGGGCACCTTGGGAGGGAACACCAGTTTTTCTTTCTGTGGGAGAACCAAAATGAAATCCAAGAGTTCCTGGGCAGAGCAAGCTGTGGCCATTTTGTCCGACCAGGCTCAGGGTCCACTGATAGAAAGGGCTGTGCCTCAGGAACTCATGTGAAGGGAGCTGTCTGGGGGGAGGCCAATTTCTAAAATCTGTAGCAGGATTTGGAAGGGTTCTGAAGCAGGAGGCAAGGGCTTGACCCTTCCCAGTGCTGCCATCCCACTTCAGGACAGCCCAGAGACCAGCCAGCAGCCATGGCTGGGCTTCTGTGGGGGAAATTTAACCTGGGCCACTTAAAACTCCTGCCATCTTCCACCTGCTGGGAAGGAAACAGAACACTTAGCCATTTTCCTGCTTATGGAGAAGGCTGGATTCCCTTTTCTTTCTTGATGCTGTGGCCCCAGGGAAGGAAAAATTAAATTCCTTGCCTGTTATGTAGCTAGTGATGACCTCAACCACAGCAAGGGAAAGGCCAAGGCAGCTTCAGTGCTCCCTGACCTGGGGATTTCCCTGACCTGGGGATTCAGGCCTCCATGATGCCTGGGCTCCAGGCATTTTGTAAGTTGCATGGTAAATCAGAGAGAGAGAGAGTATGTGTACCTAAACACACACACACACACACACAGACACAGGCACACACACATATACACTGACTGGTGGTTTTCATTTATTATGAGAAAAACAAAAATGTGAGGTAACAAAAAAAGACTGACTTTTCCCTCCCTATTTTAAATAGAGAAGGGAGCAAGGGGAGAGGCAGCCAAGCTGATGCATAAAGAGGCAAACAGCCTGTCAGCAAAAAGTGTCAGCTCACTGAGGTCCTCTTAAAAAGGAAACAGTAATAAGGTCACGAGCCAGGTTGAGGCCCAGAGTGGGATTTAGTGCCAGCTCTGCTGTTTATAGTTGTGTGACTTGCCAAATTACTTTCTGCTTCAGTTTCCCATCTGTATAATGGGGATGACAGTAGTTCTCATCTCTGGGGTGTGTGGGGACTAGATGATGTCAGGGAGCAAGAATTCTTGTCTCCTCAAAGGTCCTAGCTGGACTAAGAATCAAACTGACACAAGACAGATTAACAGGAGAAAATAAAATTTAATAGCATGTGTCCAGAGAATCCATACAGACAATGGAAACTCCAAAGACAGTCAGGCAAAATGAGGTATATGTGTCATTCTGAACCAAGGAGAAAGGGGATAGGGGCTTGGGACTTCAAAGGGAATGAATGTAATTCACAGAAAAATGAAAAAGTAAATGTTTGGTAAATAAATGTTTGCCCTGCCCTATAGATAGATAACTCAGATAAAGTTTATCTCTGGTAGTAGATAGCCCTTACTCTGTAAAGACCCTCTAATTTATTTATTTATTTATTTATTTATTTATTTATTTATTTATTTATTTATTTATTTTAATGTTTATTTTTGAGAGAGCTCGAGCTGGGGAGGGGCAGAGAGGGGGGACAGAGGATGCTCCTCATTGACAGCAGAGAGCAGGGATCGAATCCACGAACCCTGAGATCATGATCTGAGCCAAAGTCTGATGCTCAACCAACTGAGCCACCCAGGCACCCAAGAGTCTCCAATTTAGATTGTTCTTTGTAGTTAAGAGAGGGGCAAACGTTTCTCCTGAGCCCAAAGGATCTCAATTCCCTTCAGCTCAAAATAATCCCACATATGCCAAAATGGCCCACCTTGGGGCAGCACCATTACAGTGGGATGGTGCTGTAAAAGACCCAGCCTTATGGAGCTCGAGTCCTGCATCAGATGCCCTACACATCTCAGCATAAAAAGAGATGAGACCAACACCTACAAATGCACGGACAATCTTTTTTTCTTTTTGTGCTATGTGGACAATTTTTAGCCAAATTATAATACATGTGGGCCCAGGAGATAATCTTATATCCATCTGTATTTACCAAATTACTTTGTGTCCCTCTGGTCAGTCTTGAGAAATCCAGAAGTTGCTTGTGATTGGGAAATGAATTCTCTTTGAGTTACTAGTTCATGAAGTTGAGATATAAAACAGATTAGTTTTTTCCACAGAAGCTGTTTTTGGTGGGGGGAGGAGGGAGGCTTTTTTTTTTTTTTTTTTAATGCTCTAGGTTTCACTTGAAAGGTAAGGGAAACAAAGAGAGAGCATGTTGAGTGCCTACTATATCCCAGGCATACACTGGGTGCTTTCATGCATTGCTTCACAAACTATCCCGAATGAAGCACCAATTTTATATTTTTAGCCATGAACTGATATGCTTGTATTGCTGCATTTTGATGTTGCGGCAATGTCAAATGTTGTAAATATTTGTAAATTCTCCCATCAGTTTCTGTAGGTGTTGCATCAATAATAGACGTAGTACTAGGTCCGTATTGCATCAGGAGTAGTCCACTTCGCGTCCACTTTATCTGCCTTACTCCTGACAGCTCTGCCAGATTTCAGGCACCAGCATCTGGCCAGGGAGAATGGAACAACCCAGCCCCCACATCCAGGAAGCTGAACAGTGGGTTTTACCATGTAGGGGAGGAAAAGTAATTTTCTTCCTGTGCTTCTAGGTTATTGGCCGAGACCCCTTGTAATAAAAGACAGATTTTTTAAAATGTATTATTTTTAAGTTTATTCATTTTTAAGCGCGCGCGCGCGCACACACACACACACACACACACACACACACACACACACACACACGAGAGTGGGGGAGGGGCAGAGAGGTTAGGCCGGATCCAAAGCAGGCTCTGGGCTGACTGCAGAGCATCTGATGCAGGACTCGAGCTCACGGATCAAGACCTGAGCCAAAGTCCGCAAGCCAAGATGCTAACCAACTAAGTCACCCAGGCGCCTCTAAAAGACAGACTAACAAGAGAAAACTAAACAAGTTGTTTTTAAAAAAAATTTTTTTAATGATTATTTATTTTTGAGAGAGGCAGAGACAGAATGCGAGGGGGTTAGGGGCAGAGAGAGAGACAAACAGAATCCAAAGCAGGCTCCAGGCTGTCAGCACAGAGCCCGACCAGGGGCTCGAACCCGTGAGCTGTGAGATCATGACCTGAGCCAAAGTCAGACGCTCAACCAACTGAGCCACTCAGGTGCCCCAGTAAACAAATTTTATAACTGTACCTCCTATATGCATGGGAGATATCAGGAAAACTGAATAATTTCCAGAAATGGCCTAAGCCACCATCTTAAATACCATTTCCAGCTAAAGACAAAAGGTCCTAGAGTGAGGGAAACCAGTTATGGGAGGTTTCAGGAAAAAGCACAGTAAACAAGGGTAAGGTTGTTATGCAAATTTAAATTTGTGCCTTCTTCCTTGAAAACTATCTAGAGAGATAGTTATCCTTTTCCTGGAACAGAGAGGGAGACACCCTTACAAATGGAGATTTTCCTTGTCAGCATAAATCTCTTACAAAATTTACATAGTTTTCAGATATTTTCCTATTCAGCTGTTTGTTAAGAATAATCAGCCTAAAATAATTCTTATTCCAAAGAGATAAATTTTGGGATGACATTTTCCTCTGGAGGAAAGAACAAGTTAAAGGGAAAATAGTCATTTTAGAATGATGGGTTGGGGCGCCTGGGTGGCGCAGTCGGTAAAGCGTCCGACTTCAGCCAGGTCACGATCTCGCGGTCCGTGAGTTCGAGCCCCGCGTCAGGCTCTAGGCTGATGGCTCGGAGCCTGGAGCCTGTTTCCAATTCTGTGTCTCCCTCTCTCTCTGCCCCTCCCCCGTTCATGCTCTGTCTCTCTCTGTCCCAAAAATAAATAAAAAACGTTGAAAAAAAAAATTTAGAATGATGGGTTGATGTTTAATTATAAAGGGCAGAGGAAATGTACCAGCATGGAGCTTAATTAAACATTAATCAGGCCCCATGAAGATGAGTTTTTGCACTTTGAGGAAATGTGTTATACCCTAGATCAAAATATTTGATTTGAATCTGTACAAATTTTATTTATTTACTTACTATTTATTTATTTATTTATGAGGTGGGACAGGAGGAGAGGGAGAGAGAGAGAGACTCTTTTTTTTTTTTTTTTTTGAGAGAGACTTTTAAGCCCACTGCATGCCCAGTGGGGATCCCAATACGGGGCTCAATCTCACACTGTGAAATTATGAGCCAAAATTGAGAGTCTACTGCTTAACTGACCCCAGCACCCCTGTAATAATTATTTTTAAAGTAAAATAATTCTATGTCTGTAATATAACACATTGAAAATATCCCATCCTTGCATATGTACTTTACTGTTAAGATTTGTGGGTAAGGACAAGGGGATTATTTAATGTGGGGGCATCAACACTGGCACCTCTAGTGGTCCTGAGCACAATGTCTTTTCCCTGGTTATTTTTGCCATCAGCTGACAGGGCTAGTTATCTATAAGATCACTTTAAAGGGCCCTGATAGGCTTCAAGTATCAGCTGGATTACACTGGGAGTTTACTCTGAGTGGGGAAATGCTGGCTACTTAACCCTTTAACACCTGAGCTAGATTTATCAGTCAGAGGCACTGAAAATAGTCTAAAACTCCTTCTGAAAAAGGGAAAATCAGGTATAGCAAATAGCCCAAAGAAATACCTCTTCCCTTATTTTAATATTTTAATTAATATTTATTTTAATATTATTAAACAATATTATTTAAATTAAATTAAATGATATCATAATTTAATATTAAATATTATTAATATTTTAATATTTATTTTAACAATAAAACAAGACCCAAACCAATAAACAACAGGAAATTAAATCCAGCAAATCCGGCCATCTCTGCCAACCGCTAGGGAAGGACAGTGCCTTTGTCTGCAGGAGGTCCAGAAGCACAAAGCTAACACATTCCCCTACAAGCAGCAGGAGCAGTCAACAATACCACAAATAGGATCAGAACATTTTATGTAATAAGTCCTAGTACTACTAAGAGAGGTAGTAAAAGTAGCCCTATTCTGAAGGGAAAAGCTAGAATTATGGGTATGGGGGGAAATTTATCTTTCAAAATTGCATGACAAAAATTAAGGAGGAGAAATATGTACTCACAGTATTGGCATCCACTTGATCTTTTAGTGTGGCTGTTAAAGCTGGCAGTTTTCTCAATCAGATTGACATTAAGAACACTAATTACTGGAGGAAAAATGTTCAGATTTTGTGAAGTGATATTCAGCTTAATGTTATTTTTTTCAGTGTTTTTTATTATTTTTGTAATGCTTATTTTTGGAGAGACCATGTGTACAAGAGTTGGGGAGGGGCAGAGAGAGAGGGAGACAGGATGCAAAGCAGGCTCTGCTGCAAGGGTGTGCTGGGAATTGCAGAGGCTTGCTGAGAACATGGTGGCCAGAACATAGAGAGTTTAGGATTTTACAGGGCCACTGGGCACTTTAAATTGATTTGCATTTTATAAAGGTTGTTAGCAGAAGAAGGCTGGTTGGAGCCCTGAGGGCTTGGGCCGGAGAGTGGCTCAGTGGACTTTGGGAGAGTGTTCAACCCTTCTACTTTGACCCCAAGTTTGCCAGGCCTAATGCAGCTAGAACAAAGTCTTTTTTTTTTTTTTTTTTAATGTTTATTTTTGAGAGACAGAGCGCAAACAGGGGAGGGGCAGAGAAAGAGGGAGATACAGAATTTGAAGCAGGCTCCAGGCCCTGAGCTGGCAGCACAGAGCCGGGCGCAGGGCTCGAACTCATGAGCCGTGAATTCATGACCTGATCTGAAGTTGGCTGCTTAACTGACTGAGCCACCCAGGCGCCCCTAGAACAAAGCCGTTTATGACAAAATGCCTAATTAGGAAATGTTTGGATTTTCCTCCCACGCTCAAAACATGCTCAAGGGAAGAGGAAAATTGAGGAGGGAGGGAAGCCAAAATAAGGTCTTCTGCTCTCTCCTGCTCTGTGCAGGGCAGCCAGACAACAGGTTGTCTGGGTACAGATGGGGGTGGGAGGCGAACGTGGGCTTTGAGGACCTGGGGTGAGGCCAGCCTCTAAGCCCTCAGTCTAAGGCAGGGAGGTTGGCCAACACCTTCCCACAACTGGTAGAATCAGGCTTAAAACACTAGGCTGGAATCCTATATCACTTTCTCCCAAATTCCAGCCTTTTAAGAAAAGCAGTTCAAGTCTCTTAATACTGATGTGACAAACAAGGGAAATAACAACTTCTCCCCAAAACAAATTTAAGAAGTAACCCTTTTCAGAAGGAAAAGGACAAGGCTGTCCAGAGCTGGTTCAACCATACTGTGAATTAATTATAGAAAAAAATAACTTTGATTCTATTTCTTTTGTAATAAGACCTAACTTATTTACTATGAGCCGGGCACTCTATTTTCTGAATATCCTCATTATACAGAGGAGGAAATTGAAGGCACAAAGAGGTTATGTAACTGCCCCGAGGTCATGCAGCTGGTGGAGGGGAGCCTCAGTTTGCACACAGACATGTTGTTCCAGAGTCTGAGTGCTTCACCCCTGCTCCACACAGGTCAGCTGCCGGAGAGAGAAGGCATCTTCCCTTGATTTCTCCTCATGTCGAGGCCGTTTCTGCAACCCAAGCAAGATGTACTGTGGGTATATGAACTCAGATGTGCAGGTGGAAGTAGAAGATAAGGGGCTATGAGGATATATTTGGGAGAGAAATATTTAGGCTAACTTAAGAAAGTATATTTAGGAAATACAAGATAGCATTTAGGATACAAGAGACACCTGGGAGGATTCCATGTTCCCACAGAGTTCTTTTTTTTTTTTTTCTATTTTTAAATATTTATTTTTGAGAGAGAGAGACACACACACACACACAGTGTGAGTGCGGGGGGTGGGGGAAGGGACAGAGAGAGAGAGAGGCAGGCTCCAGGGTCTGAGCTGTCAGCACAGAGCCCCACATGGGGCTTGAACTCATGAACGGTGAGATCATGACCTGAGCCAAAGGAGGCTGAAGCAACTGAGCCACCCCGGCGCTCCCCCACAGAGTTCTTCATGAAGTACTTCCATGACTTATTCCAGGAGGTGGGAGGAGACCTGGAGGGGATGGAAGGATGTCTGTGATGCATTTCTGATTTGTGAAAAATGCTGGAAAAAACAGTTAACTCCTCCTTATCCCTTTGTTTACTGTTACTCCCAGAAAGGTAAGACATACTGTTTAGGAAAGCTTGAATATGCATGATAACAAAACTTTGGGGGAATGGAAGGGCGATGAGGATAAAAGGGGAAGTTGAGGGATCTCAGACGGGCTAAGAAATGGGTGAACAAAAGAATATCTTCACCGAAATCTGAGACAGAAAAAGGAGATTAAGTAAACAGAGGACTGTGGCCAGCGTCATACCAAGGAACCACAAACGAAAAGCAAAGTTTTTTCAGTGATCCCGTTGTGATAACTTTCTACAACACGAGCTCTGCAGCCATGCTTAGGATAACATTTACAGACTTAGGGACTGATCTTAACATGGTCTTGTGCTTCTGTGGCATGTCTCCTGCAGAGAGGGGAGTCAGGAGTCAAGCTGAATTGTAAGAGTGGTTAGAGTCAGCAAGAATGAGAATGGAAAAAAAAGTTGGTTTGCAAGGAGAGGTATTTAAGTTCTCCACAATGTGTGATCTGCTACCAAGGAAAAACCGGGCTGTCAGCACAGCGCCCTCTAGTGTCTCTGAAAGTCACTGCAGCTCTGTGGGGGTGGGACGGCCAAAGTTGGTCAGCTCTGTTAACCTCCAGCATATGTTTACAGTGGTAATCTCTAGTGACTCAGGGCCAACTGTTGGCTTTGAGCTTGATTCTTACCCCTCTCCACCCCTAAATGGGTATTCAGGGCTGGCCTGGTTGGAGGTAAGGATATGAAGAATATGCTGTGGATTTATCTCTTGTTTCTTGAGAAGTTGCCTAACAGTGCCTTGACCGGGGAGGATGGGGTTCTGTTCCATGTTTGAAATAAAGGCCTTACTCTTTAGTTTCAATTAACCTGCAGTTTAAAATCTCACCCAGTATAAGAGAAACAGAACTTTATGTGGCAATCCCTGATGTATAATGTCAGAGATGGGACTTGCAACTCTGAGAGGTTTTGGTGACAGCCAGCTATCCTGAGTTGCCCATTTTTAGATGGACTCCCTCTCCCCACCCTCCTTCCTTCCTTCCTTTCACAGGTAGCCAGTTTAAGTTATCAAGAGATGAAAAACTGCCTTGAGAAGTGTTTTCCCCACATCAAGCTGCTTTGGATATAGTTCCACCAATTTTATCATAGTGCTGCCATGGGCACATCACTGTGAGGATGAACCGAGGTGATGCATGTGCAGCACTTAGCACAGGACCTGGTAGAAAAAAGTTGGTCAATGTTAGCAAATCAGCATTAGCAATTGTCTCTTTGGACTTGGTTCCACTGGGGACAAGGAATTCAAATTAGCATCAAGCTATTTCAACAGAAAGGTTGGTAATCTGAGTTGAGTGAGAACCACAGACCTTCCTTGGTGTCCGTCATGGACAGTGGTTACATAACAAGAACAAACCTCTCTCCCTCCCCTCCATGTTTGAGGCAGTACACTGTACCCTGGTGACTGAAGAGATTGAAGGCATGGTCTTTGGCATCGAGGTTATTTTGTTAGCAAAATAGCTCAGGTGTCATTTACTGCTACCCTATTAAAGCATCTGGGGGAGGCTTTCTGAAGGGGGCAAGCTTTGAGCAGTGCCCCTCCCAGACAGAGCACTGTGCATGGGGCCCAGCCCCAACATTTTCATCACCTGTCTGGCTGCTTCTTGCATCACCCTGGAAGGAGAAAAGGCATCTTCTACCCCTGGAGTGCAGTGTGGGATGCAGTGAGGCAGTTGGGGAATCAGGTTTAGTCCTGGTTTATCCACTCTGTGGTGGTATGGCTTTGGCCAAGTTATTTAACTTCCCAGCCTCAGGTTTCTCATCTGCAAACTGTGGGCCATGTGCCATGATGTGTGTGAAGCCAGAATGTTGTCTGGCACATAGTTGTTACAGTGAACATTTTACATTCCTTCCTCTTCTTGGCTGCCTTCAAAGAATTCATAAAATGAACACTTGGATTTAGCCACTCATTGTCCTTCCTTCTTGTCACCAGGAATTTCCTAGCTAGTTAGCAATGGGAAGAAATGTTGGTTAATGTTAATAATAGTAATAATAATAATAATAATAATAATAATAGCTGTGAATGCCAGAATAGCTCAGATTGGTTTTGTTTTTTGTTTTTCGGTTTTTTTTTTGTTTTTGTTTTTGAGAGAGAGAGAGTGCAGATGAGTGAGGCGCAGAGAGGGAGATGGAGAGAGAAGCTAGGCTCACCAGAGGCAGGGCACAAGCTCACCTAATTCAGGGCTCCAACTCACAAACCATGAGACCGTGACCTGAGCCGAAATCAAATGCTCAAGCAACTGAGCCACCCAGATGCCCTAGATTGCTTGTTGAACCTGGAGAGTAGTCAAAATGCAGGTCCTGTGTGTTCCCAAAGGGCATCTGAAAGTCCACATGGGAGGTTTCAGAAGAGAGGACCAAGCAATGGTCCGTGTGCTGATGTAAAGGTATGAGTAGAGATCAAAACCCTCACATAGAATTACCACATACCCTATCCTTTCCCTATAAGAGTTTCCCAGACCAAACAAATCTGTATCTTAAGAATGTGGTTTTTGAGGAGGGCAGGATCTGATAGGAAGACAGCCCAAACATCCTTTCTGCCTAGGGGAGCATATATACTTTTTATTAGTCCAGGGTAAATTGCATCCGTGGGTGGGGTGAGGTCAGCAGTTAGAGTCAGCACTATCTAGTGTGTCCCCTCAGGCATTCACCCGGTAGCAGTGTGGTCTGAACCTGTGTTAATTCTAAGAAGAAGCATTTGAATGAAACTCCACATTAATTAAATAGTTGAGGGGCACCTGGGTGGCTCAGCCAGTTAAGTGTCCAACTCTTGATTTCGGTTCAGGTCTTGATCTCAGAGTCATGAGTTCAAGCCTCATGTTGGGCTCTGCAGTGAGTGTGAAGCCTACTTAAAAAAAAAGTTGAAAATGTTCATAAGGGAAAGTTATTGTGCATACTAAATAGTTTTTCTATTTTATTTCCTTTAGGAGAACTATCCGATCCCTGAACCAGGACCAAATGGTAGGTCCTTGGGACACTTGACTTACTTCTTATTATTTACCCTGGAGACACCTGTGCATTGCTCCCTTACCCCCCTTTTCCTTCTGTTTATTACTTTACCTCCAATTAAAAACTGTGTTTTTGTTAGGCTGTAAACCCAGTCTGTTATTCACAGCATGACTGGATAGGTTCAACTTGACTCCTACATGAAATAAAAACAGTGATAGACCCAGAAGAGTTACCACATCAGACTGCTGACTTGTCCCAGAGTTTTTGACATTAAATGTCTTCAATTTCTGGACGAAAAGGCAGAGTTGTTCCTTGTTTGACCTAACAACAGAGGTAGGTTAGTTACTCTCTCTATATAAGCTGCCGTTTGGGTGGCCAAATCTTGTCCTAACCCTAACCCTTACCCAAGTTTGGAAAATGAGGAAGTCCACAGAACTTAATCTCTTAGTTAGAAAAGAGAGCGTCATTAGAAGAAGACTAGGACTTTCTGTCCAGTGGGGGTGGGAGGGGCTGTATGGAGCAACACCCCACGGTCAAAGCACAGACAGCGTGTGAGTACTCTGGGGCAGGGTTCCTGCCACCTTTGTTCCAGTCTTCCGGCCTCTCACCAGGTGAGCCTGTGAGGCCCAGCTGACATGCACATTTCCTTGAGTGGTGTCTGTACCTGGGGAAGTCATGTCGCCCTGTTGGCGTGGGCAAGATACCTGCTGACAGTTTTTCAATCCCTCTCGTCCCCTGAGTCCCACTTCATAATGTGCAGGACTCTGTGGTGAGGCTGAGAGCAAGGGGGAGAGTGTCTATAGATAGCTCATCTCAGCACCCAGCCACTCAGGTCTCCTTTCTGTCCTTGAGTTGGGGATGTGCTTTCCCACCTTTCCCCCGGAGCTGTAGCTTCCGTGTCAACATCAGATTGAAGGCAACTTTCCTGGAATCTCAAGAGCTTTGCTACTCAAAGGTCAGCTGCATTGTTGATTTATAGTGATAAGAATATAGACAATAGCTGTTTCTATCAGTGTTTAATACGTAATGTATATTTAGGGCTTAAGTGTTTTCACCAAGATATGGTGTTTCAGAGACATGAAAGAGCACCTCACTGTGTCCTGAAAAGTTAGTATGGATTCTAGAAGCAGCCAAACAAGGACTGTCTTGGACCCAAAGGACCCTGGTACTGTTTCTCTGATACAACATTCTGCTTTTTCTTTCTCGTCTCTTGCTGCCCTTGATTGGATGGGGAAATAATAGCAAATTTCAGCTAGCATTTCTAGCAAGTGAAATTTAATCTCTTATTATAAATTGGTAGAGAGGAAACTCTGAGATCATTTTCTCTACCTTTGATCTCAGTATTCACCCTGCCATTTCTTACTCTGTCACCAAGGCCAAGGACAGAGAAGATTCTACAGAACCACACCTGTGGATCACCCGTGATGTGTGGCAAGGGCAGGGTGTGCAACACCTGCATGCATAGCAGAGCTTTAGGTCTCTTTGTCTTTCTAAGGCAGAGCTTTTTCTCAGGGAGATACTTGCAACGTGCTCACCTTAGTCAGACTGGGCCAGTAATCCTTTCGTGTTTGTTTTGCAGAGGGGCTCAGTAGCATCATTATTTTCAATTTGGAAAACTGACAACAACAATACCAACACATCTCACTTTATTCAAACATGCGAAGGGGAAATACCAGTTGAAATCTCTGGGTGGTTTAAATTAAATCTGCACTTTTAAACAGAACAACAGGCATGCAGAACGCAGCCAGATAGCTCACAAAGTGTTGCCAAGCCTAGATTTTGCCAGCCTTCCTCTCAGGAATTGGTAAGATTCAGGCGTAGCATATTGTCTGGAAACAGCTCTCTCCTAGAAAACAGTTTTTCCCTTACATGGTTGATACATTTCTTCCCATTAATAATATCTTATTTGTGCAGTGGATTAGAGTTCTCCAGAGAAGCAGAACCAAGAAAGAGAGAGGAGAAAGAGAGATTGAGCATATAGATTTGTTTATATATAGGTTTATTATATATGTATGTGGAGAGAGGGCTGGAAGAGATTTATCTTCATTGGCTCATGTGATTGTGAGGACTGGCAAATCTGAAATTTGTAGGGCTGACCAGCATGCTGAAAATTCAGGTCAAAGTTGATGTTTCAGTCTTGGGGAATTCCTTCTTCGGGAAATCTCAATCTTCTCCTTAGGGCCCTCAACTGATTGGATGAGGACCACCCACATTAGGTGGAGTAATCTGCTTTACTTTTTACAATTTACTTATTGAGTCAGTAGACTCCAATGTTAATTACATCTAAAAAATAGCCTCACGGCAACATCTTCTGTTTGACCAAACAGCTGGGCACCACAGCCTTGCTGAGCTGACACATAGCATTAACCCTCAAAAGCAGTTATTTTGCTCTGTGGAAGCTTTTCCTGGATTGTAAGCCTTCATTAGTGTTGCTGTTTAGCTTGTTTCCCTCTGTGGTTGTATCTGGCCTTTGAAACCAAACCCTCTTCCTGTCCAGAGGGGAAGTATGGTGGTGCCTCAGGCTGCAGGGAGGATGGTTCATTCCCTCACTTGTTTTCTCCTTCCTTTTATCAGAAGTGCTGCTGAGGATGCATTCCGTTGGAATCTGCGGCTCAGATGTCCACTACTGGCAGCATGGTCGAATTGGGGATTTTATTGTGAAGAAGCCAATGGTGCTGGGGCATGAAGCTTCAGGAACAGTTGTAAAAGTGGGATCATTGGTAAAGCACCTAAAGCCAGGTCAGCAAAACCCTTCAACTCACTGTTTTATTTATCCCTCAACATAAATAAATATTTGTGTGCACTTTCTTGGGGCCAGGCCCTCTGTTAAACCCTGGGGTTACAGCAGTGAATAAGACAGTCTTCAATTTCTACACACATGGATCTTACCTTCCACAGAGGAAGACGGGCCTGGGACACACATACAGTTCCTTAAGTACAGTTGTGTTGAGGGCAACAGAGAAGAAAAGGTGACCAGGGTGTTCTAACCAGATCCCTGGCTCCTTGAAGGGAGGAACAGTTAATCCAACACCTGAAGGCAACTAAGGAATAAGCCAGTTAAAGGGGTGGGGGAAACATTCCAGGCATAGGAACCATAAACTGTCTCCACATGCTGAGAACCAGGGTCTTTGGTACAGTCGCAGATCTTATTGGACGACTGGAAAACTGTCAATATTTTTCTAGATTTGCTTAATTCATTCTCTTGAAGGGAGGAATTCTCAGCTATTGGCAGCCTGTGATGTTCCCCAATAAGTGAATTAAATTCGAGCTGTGTGACACAGCCAACTGTTGGCTTTATTCTTCCTTTGCTGATGAGGCCACTGTACAGCCTGGAAACGACATCAGATCATTTGAGGGAAGGAGAAGGTTGGCAGGAGATACCATTTCTCAGTTATAAGGCTCTCTGAGCACAGCTACATGAAGAGGAACTTTCTGGCCCTGAAGAAGCTAGACTTGTGTCTCACTTAAGAATGTTGTCAGGCTCTCCATTCATCATGAGTGGAAGTTGAGAAAGCCCCTGAGAATTTTGTGGGGCTATCCCAAAGGGGAAGATTCATAGTTTCCAACAGCTCCTGAGTGGTTCTTACCTGGGGGTCCAGATATCTAAATACTAGTCATAATAAAGAGTGTGGGGGTTCTTTAAATTTCAGTTATAATAAGTGCTGAGTGCAATCCACAATGAGTCCAACCTTGTGCTTTGAGGGATACAGAGAATTGAGAAGATATGATACCTGGATACTTTCATCTAGCTGGGAAGACCAGACATCAGGACATAAATACCAATAATTAGAGAATAAGACCATCAGGTACTATAAGGTATGAGAAAGAACTGGCTCTCGCAGTTCAAAGAAAGGGCATTTGTGATGGGCAGAGGTCTTAAATGAAGGTTCATGGAGGAGATACATCTTGGGGCTGGATATTTAACAATAATAATTGTAGGAAGAAAGTAGCTAATATTCATTGCTTTACTGTTAGCCTCCATTTTAATATTTACATGTATAATTATGTATGTCATTACTGAAACAACTGTATAAGGTAGGCATTATTTTCTTCCTTAACAGATGAAGAAAGTAAAGCATGGTGATTAGGCAGAGTCATACACTAGTGAGTCTCAAGCTGGGACGCCTGTCTTGGTCTTTCTGACTCTAAAGCAAGTGCTCAGAACCATTGGCCTGCCCAGCATCTGGAGACTTGAAAACGGTTTTGTATTTGAGTTAGTGAAGGGGTCTGAAGCTAATATTCTAGTTAAAGGAACAGAGTAGTAAAATCACAGAGATGAGCATAATATATCTGGGTCGCTAATAAATCTATGGTGCTCAGAGTAGAGGTTCTGTGTTGGGGAGTTAGTGGAGACGATAAAAATGCATAATCTATATACAAGTCCCTCTTTAAAAAGCACTGGACAGCTGTGAGTTGTTATTATTATATTATTACAATGTAATAATTGGAAGACAAAACTGAGTAATATAAAACTCCACCTGATTATGGAGACCCTTGAATGCTAGATTGCAGAAGTTATCGTCAATGGTAGACCATAATTTGGAGAAAGTTCAGTGGGCCAAGGGGAAAGTAGAGAGGGATAGAAGGAAGGGACACACACAGGTTAGGGGAATATATTTTATGGTTGCATAAATATGGTTGAATTTCTGTGGATCCTTTTTTTTTTTTCTTTGAGAAGACAAAATTTTTATTTAAGTGTTTCATACGCTAATTTGGACTGAAAATTCTAATCAACTAGTCTAGAAAGAAGGAACACATTCAGAGTAGTTCTTAACATTTGTTGATAAAGTTTTCACACAAATCTTAAAGAATCAATAAATATAAGGCATGGAAAAATTCTTAATTTAAATACAATCTGGCTATCTATCTTATAGTTTGAATTTCCTGTAAAATAACACCAGCTCAGATAATTATAATAATGATAAATACAATGCAAATAGTTAATACTACTTATATTGCTACTATTATTATCATTGCCGCCACTACTTTTAATGAGCGCTAACTACATCCCAGGACCCTGTGTTATTCTGTAGGTAGTTTTAATGCAAAGGCATAAAAATAACTTAAGGTGTGCCTATTTAGTAAAGGGAAAACCTCCCACGGGTGACACTCCTCAGGCTAAGGAGGGCCCTAGCTCCACTGTTCCACCCCTGTGCGGGTGGGGCTGGGGACTGACTGGGAAGGGACACAAAGGAAGGAAGTTTCCAAGGTAGTGGTAATATCCTGTATCTTGATAGGGGCTTATATTACACAGGTGAATGCATTTTTTCAAAATTCATCTAGTGATCCATGTAAGATTGTGCATTTTATCTATATTTAAATTTTACCTTAAAAAAGAACCTTAAACAAGTTTGAACTCTAGTTAACGATAGGCAGGCTGAAGTATTTAAGCATGGAGTGTACTAATGGCTACAAGCTACATTGAAATGCATCAGCTCAATGGATAGAGGAGAGATAGATAGATGGGACGGATGGGCAGCTATGTGATAAAGAGAATTAGCTACATGTTAATTGAAGAATCGAGGTGCAGGACATCTGGGTGTTCACTGTACAGTTCTTCCAACTTCAGTGTATGTTTGAAAAAAAATTTTTTTTTAATGTTTATTTATTTTTGAGACAGAGAGAGACAGAGCATGAACAGGGGAGGGGCAGAGAGAGAGGGAGACACAGAATCTGAAACAGGCTCCAGGCTCTGAGCTGTCAGCACAGAGCCCGACGCGGGCCTCGAACTCACGGACCGTGAGATCATGACCTGAGCCCAAGTCGGATGCTTAACCGACAAAGCCACCCAAGCGCCCCAGTTTGAAAATTTTCATAATGAAAAGATAGAAGACCAATTCTAGGCCTGGGTTTCCAAGCAAGCATAGTGAGGCAGAGGAGACGTACACTAGTTCACAAGCCTGGAAGTTACTCTCTGCTCTGCCAGAGCCCGAGACCTCTGTGGGTCATTTGCCTGAGCAGGTCTGCAAACTGGGGATCACCTAACTCCTAGTTATTGTCAAAATGCAACCAGACTGAACATAAGGCATGCCATAATTGTGGCTCCTGTGTTTGTCAAGGCCTTGGCCCATATTTTCAAAGCAGGTGAAGAAAAAAAAAATGTCTGCAAACTCCATGCAGCGGTTTGAGATGAATCCTGGACCTGGCTTGCCTTAGAGATGGGACTGGTTCTGTGTTTCCCAAGCTGGGAAGTGGTTGTGGAGCTGAGGGGTGGATTGGCTTGTTCCATGGTTGGTAAAAGGGCAGGCCAAACCAGTCTGGAGAAGTGTGCTGGTCATGTTCTGTGTAGCATCCTGAGTTTTCTGTGGAAGCACTAATGGGTTGAGCTTGTCTAGGGGGCCCTGGATCCCGGGGAGGTGGGTGTCTCCCCCTGCTGGCATCTCCCCAGGAGCATGTGCCCCTTCACAGCAGCTCTGCCCCTGCTCACGTTTTCCTCTCCAGGGGATCGTGTTGCCATCGAGCCAGGTGCTCTGCGAGAAATGGATGAATTCTGCAAGATTGGCCGATACAATCTGTCGCCATCCATCTTCTTCTGTGCCACGCCCCCTGATGACGGGAACCTCTGCCGGTTCTATAAGCACAACGCTGACTTCTGCTACAAGTTAGTGCCCAAGGCCTGGCCTGGCCACCTGGGACCTCTCCCCCTCCTTTTTGGTTGGGGTTCTTTCTCCTAGTTTCCTGCGGTCATTTCTTTGTTCTTTTCAGCTTATAATTTCAGACACGAAGCATCCCCTCCACAGGCCCTTCTGGGGGCACTGAGGGAAGGCAGCTTGACTAGGGCTAAGACTGACTCACAGTACTTGGTTTTAGTCTTTGGGCTGAAGTTCCCGTTTCCTAGAGCAACAATAGAAAATTGTTGCCAAAATCACTCACTCCTCTCCAGCCATCCTGCAGATAACTTGCTGAGGTTCATCCTCCATTACTGGTTTCCAAGGCAGCTCCCAGGAAAGAGAACTTATTACAGCAGTGACCCCCAGTAACAGCAACAATTGGGGCTTACAGACGAGGCATGGCATGGAGCCAGGGCATGAGCTTTGGGACCCTGGATCCACTCTCTCCTAGTGAGTGACTTTGAGGAAATGACTGAACCTTCCTCTGCTTCAGTCTCATTTAATCACCCAAAGATTAAATGAGGCAATGCGTGTGAAATCACAATTATTATTCCCACATGCCTGGCCTTTTACTAATAAGTGCTTTGCATGCCTCATCTTATTGAACCTTCATAAGAATAATGGTGAGGTGGGCACCAGGACTGCAGTTTTGTGCAAGGGTGCAGACCCAGGAAGAGACTGCAGAGCAGAGCAAGGACTCAAGCTGGGGCAGCTGAGAGTCTTAAATTCCTGTCCTGTGCTCACTGCCCTACCCCAACTCTCAAAATGGTTTTGGGGTGAGAATTGGTATCTGCAGAAGCGCAGTGTTGCACCCATGGAGCTCTGGGGTGCTGATGTGCCTCTTTCCTTCTGACTGTCTGACAGGTGTGTTTTCCTCCCATTCCGACCTGGCCCCAGCTATGGCTCTGTTGGTCAGGATGGGGCTTGTCTGAAAGGGGCCAGGTTCCCATTACAGGGGCAGTCTGATAGATCTGAGTTTTCTAGTGCCTACTGGAAGCCTTGAGAGGAGTCAGAGGCCAGACCTCGTGATGCGTTTAAGTCAACATCTAACTGCTCTAGAAGAAAGCAAGTTATGTGCTTAGAGTCTACCTTTCAGCAAGTGGTTTCCGACCATCCTCCCTTTTCTGGGCCCTTTCCAAGTCAAGGCACCAAACGAGGTTTTCATGAAAGGCAGAAAAGCAAAATGATAAATTTCAAGACTAACCGCTGGTCTCTGCCATCGACCAACTGTGTGACGTTCAGCGAGTTACTTAAACTTTGTAACCTCAATATCTTTGCTCGTAAAATGGAGATGATAACAGCACCAATATGGTGAAATGCATAGCTTATTGACATAATTCCATGAGAAAAGTTTATCAAGTACTCAGCATGAGGCCTGGCACATAGTAGGTGCTCAATGAATGGTGCCATGATATGTCATAGATATGGCCTTGTGTCTGGGGGATAGTACAGGTTAGGTATGAAAGGAAGTCTTGCACTGGGGATGGGGGTGGGTGGGCCTTTGTACACAATGGTGGGAGAGGGTGTATTCTGTTGGCAGTGTTAATGGGAGGGCTGAGGAGGGCCCCTAGGGGACGTGCAACCCCCCACCTCTCCTTTTCTCCCAGGGTGCTTTCTGCTCACGTCCCCACACCAGCCCTGGACCCACACCCTCTTCTCTGGTTTCTGTTTGTGAGGATTCCTATACTGCCACGGCCTCTTTATTTTCCTACCCACCTTATTTTCTTTTTATCTTCCTGCTTCCCCCTTGACTTCTTGATTATCCTTTTGCTGTTCCCTCAACCCTATTGTGAAAACCACCAAGTTGCATTATTCTCTGATGTTTATAAAGTCAGGAAAGATCAGAGCTGGGAAGAAACTTAGAGTGTTCCCATCCCCCTTCCCTCCCACTGAACAAGGTCAGGTTAGTGGGAGCATAGAGGAGGACCCAGAGACTCTCCAAAGGTCAGTGGCAAAGGCCCTGGGCCCAGGACTCTTCCTGGTGCTTCTGCCTACATGCCAGGCTGCCCTCCCTGTGTGGCTAGTGTGGCTGTCTAGGTGATTAAGGCAGCACCTGCCTAATGAGTAGAACAATCTCACCACAATAATCCTCTATCATCACCATCCTCAATCCCATTTTCCTGGGTGTTCTGCTAAGGGGAAATCAGAGTGAAGGTTAAGAGCGGCACACCATTCCTGACCAAAGACCACCCTCAGCTCAGAGCCCACACAAGCCTTGGGGGAAGTCCCAGATGTGAAGGGGCAGGCATGTCTGAGGCAGTATGGTTGGTGATTCCTTGGGAGAGTTTGGGAGTCTTCATTATTTCACTTCAAACTTTTATCTCTTTTATAGAATTAATGGGTCACATTGGGTGGGAAGGGGTGATGGTGGCAATCTGAGCAGGAGAGAAGATTGAAGTAGGGGAGACAATGTGAGAGACGCAGAGGGGAGGGAGGAGGAAATGGTGGGGGGCAGCAGGCAGAGGCCGACTGTAAGCCTCATTACTTATTCTGTGGAGTAGTGTGACAGGTCATGGGAACAAGCACATGGTTTGGCTGACACCTTCCTTTTTAGAACTTGAGGATTTTCATGTTCTAGCATGTGGAGGTTTGGGGGCCCTGAATAAAAATACTGGACAGTGAGGAATTAGCAGAAGTGAGATGTGAACCACATTGCTGCTGGTACTAGCAGGCGGCTGATATGGGGCAGGCAGGATGTGGAACCAGAGACCTGAGTTCAGGTCTTGCTTTTCCACTCATTAGCCTTGTAACCTTGGGCAAGTCTCTGAATGTCATTGAGCTTCAGTTTCCTCTTCTGTAGAATGAAGGTAAAAATAAAGCCTGTCCTTCCTGCCTGACAAGGTCATGGTGAGGATCAAATGAGATAATGGATGAAAAAGCCCTCTAATCTGTAAAGCCTTATGCAAATGTTTGCTGTCATCATCATCGGGGTTGTTAATAGGGTCAGGATGCCAGTGGACTGGGAAGTGAAAACCAAGAACCCCGCGGTGAAGGTGACACAGCATTTAATCAACTGCCTGGAAGAGAGGCCCTTTTCCCTTTACAACCAGTCCAGGGGCAGCCAGGCAGCTGCTGCCATCAGATGTGGTTCTTCTGGAACATACAATTCGGGGGGAGGGCAGCAAACAAGAGTGACATCAGCTTCTAAATCACTGTTTGGCAAAGCTGCTGATAGTTGGGATTGTTTGCTGAAGTGAAACCAGAAAGGCTATATACATAGGTTTGAGACGCAGACGAGATGCTGGAGTGTGGTCATATTAACCTCTTATTAAATGAACTTCTCATTTATTACTGGTAATCACAACATATCTCTTCTTGGGTAACATGTTGAAAAAAACATAATGTGTGCACATTCACTGAAGTGATTTGTCCAAAAAAAACCATTTTCAGAACAGGGCAGCATGGCATGGATTCTGGAATCAGACCTATCTGGTTTCCATTTCAAACCCTTTGAGCCTCTCACTAGTTTTGAACCTTTGGCACAAGTCATTTAATTCTCCAAGGCTCTGTTTCTTTGTCTGTAAAATGAGAATATTAGTGCCTGCACTAGAACTCTTCCAAGGTTTGTGTGAATGAATATATGTAAATTGCTCAGCATGTTGCTAGGCACATAAGCAAATGCTCAATAAATATTAGCTATTGTTGTTACCCAGAGAGGGACTAACTGAGTGTGTTGAATGACACCCTAGGCTTCCTGACAATGTCACCTTCGAGGAAGGGGCCCTGATTGAGCCACTGTCTGTGGGGATCCATGCCTGCCGGCGAGCTGGAATCACCCTGGGGAACAAGGTCTTTGTGTGTGGAGCTGGTAAGAAACAGATGATACTGTGGTTATGAGTTCCTTAAAGGGTAATGTGGAGATCCCTCTGCCCGTCTCATTCCCCCACCAATGGCTGGAATTGGTCCTAGAATCTTTCTGGGTGGAAGAGGATTACGGTGTCCCATTCCCTCAGTGACCAGCACTTTGCTAAATAAACTATCTGCAGACATAATAGTATTTCATGTTATTTCCTAAGCAATATATCTGCTTTTGTTCATTTAAAGAATGTAATTTGGGATGATTTTTTTAACTTGACAGGGAATATTTTTGGTAGTTAAGGGAAAGGTGACTTTCTGAACTTAAGTCATGCCAGAGAAGTGGTCTCCTGGTCCATCCAGGAATGAGGTGGGTCCTGCCCATGGCCAGTGGAAGGAATGGAGTCCAGTGCACCCTGAGCCAGCACTCGGCTTGCATTGGGGTTGCAGCTGGCTGCGTTCTCTCCTCCCCTGCTTCCAGCCACCCGAACAAAACCCTAGCAGCCTCAGACTGAACC
The DNA here is from genome assembly GCF_022079265.1 of Lynx rufus. Classification (NCBI taxonomy): domain Eukaryota; kingdom Metazoa; phylum Chordata; class Mammalia; order Carnivora; family Felidae; genus Lynx; species Lynx rufus. The sequence goes on along the minus strand of NW_025814827.1, from coordinate 30,104,141 downwards.
ATTCTAGGTGTCTAATGCTAGTGACACAGACAACATGCTCATACTCCTTGTGGGTGTGATTTGGTGTTCCTCACACACCCTTTTAGGCATAATTGACATATAACATTACCTTAGTTTCAGGTACACGTGATGATTTGATATTTGCACGTATTACCAAATGATCAGCACCATAAGTCCAGTTAACACCTGTCACTATACATAGTTACAAAAATTTTTTGTGATGAGAACTTTTAAGATCTACTCTTTTAGCAACTGTCAAATATGCAACATGGTATTATTGACTATAATCATCATGCTGTATGTTATATCCCCATGATTTATTTACTTTACAACTGGAGGTTTGTACCTTTTGACCCTCTTCACTCATTTCACTCACCTCTCACCATGTCCCCTCTGGAAACCATTTCCTACTGTTATTTGTGAGTTTTGTTGTTTCATTTTGCTTTTGTTTGGATTCCACATGTAAGTGAGATCCTACAGTATTTGTCTTTGTCTGATTTATTTCACTCAGCATAATGCCCTCAAAGTCCATCCATGTTGTCACAAATGGCAAGATTTCTTTTTTTACAGCTGAATAATATTCCACTGTGTACATATAAACCACATTTTCTTTTTTTTTTTTTTTTTAATTTTTTTTTCAATGTTTATTTATTTTTTGGGACAGAGAGAGAGACAGAGCATGAACAGGGGAGGGGCAGAGAGAGAGGGAGACACAGAATCGGAAACAGGCTCCAGGCTCCGAGCCATCAGCCCAGAGCCCGACGCGGGGCTCGAACTCATGGACCGCGAGATCGTGACCTGGCTGAAGTCGGACGCTTAACCGACTGTGCCACCCAGGCGCCCCAAACCACATTTTCTTTGTATATGCATCTGTTGATGGACACTTAGGTTGTTTCCATATCTTGGCTGTTGTAAATAATGGTGCAATGAACATGGGGTACTGATATCTTTTTGAGTTAGTGTTTTTCATTAAATACCCAGAAGTGGACTTACTGGATCATCTGGTAGTTCTATTTTTTTATTTTGTGAGGAAACTCCATACTGTTTTCCACAGTGCCCATACCAATTTACATTCCCACTAACAGTGCACGAGAGTTCCCTTTTCTCCATATCCTTGCCAACACTTGTTATTTCATGTCTTTTTATTTTTATTTTTTTTCATGTCTTTTTAATAGTAGCCATTCTGACAGGTGTGAGGTGATATCTCATTGTGGTCTTGATTTGCATTTCCCTAATGATGAGTGATGTTATGCACCTTTCCATGTACCTGTTGGCCACCTGTACGTCTTCTTTGGGAAAATGTCTGTTTAGGGGTGCCTGGCTGGCTCAGTCAGTAGAACATGCAACTCTTGATCTCAGGGTTGTAAGTTCAAGGCCCACTTTGGGTATATATATATATATATATATATATATATATATATATGAAGAAAATGTCTTTAGATCCTCTGCCAATTTTAAAATCAGATCGCTTGGCTTTTTGCTGTTGATTGTATGAGTTCTTTATATATTTTGGATATTAACCCCTTATCAGATATATGATTTGCAAATGTTTTCCCTTACTTGATAGGTTGCCTTTTTCATTTTGTTGATGGTTTTCTTTGCTGTGCAGAAGCTTTTTATTTTTTTAAAATTTATTTTTATGAGAGAGAAAGAGAGAGGGGGGAGGAAGAGAATCCCAAGGAGGCTCCATGCTGTCAGTACAGAGCTCAATGCAGGGGCTGAGTCTCACAACTGTGAGATCATGACCTGAGCTGAAATCAAGAGTTGGATGCTTAACTGACTAAGCCACCCAGGAGCCCCACAAGTGACATATGTGTGTGTGTGTGTATACTTAATTTGCATAAGTAATTCCTTTTTGACACAGAAAAAGAAGTCATGTATACCACATGTGTATACACACAGAAATTCACCCATAGCCCCATCACCTATCATCCTGAAAGAGAACCACTGTGAATATTTTGATGTAGAATTTTTCAGGTTTTTAATTTTTTTAAATGTATATTTATTTTTGAGAGAGAGACAGAGTGTGAGTGGGAGAGGGGCAGAGAGAAAGGGAGACATAGAATCTGAAGCAGGCTCCAGGCTTTGAGCTGTCAGCACAGAGCCCGATGCGGGGCTCAAACTCAAAAACCTAAGCCAAAGTTGGATGCCTAACTGACTGAGCCACCCAGGTGCTCTGAATCTTTCAGTTTTTTAAAATGAGATCATGGTAAACATGCCTTATTTTACCTACTCTTTTTAAAAAAAATTGATATATTATGAACCTCTTTCCATCACACTGGATGAACGAGTTATGACATAATTTTTAATAGTTGTGTAATACCCCATTGTAGTTTGTTTAGCTAATCACCTCTTTGTTGATCATTTCAAGTATCTTCCAGTGTTTTGACTTTGGGAGGAAACTCACAAAATTATTTTCAAAGGCAGTATCAAAAAGCAAATCCTCAAAGAATCTACACAGTCTCATTTTGTGGGTCTGGTTTTGTACTAAAACCGTGTCATCCAGCATGCAGATGCTGTGGGAAGCAAGTGGTCTCTGGACTGATTTTTAAGTCCCTGAACATCCTAGAGCTGCCTGAGCAGCTGGGTCAGCCCATGGAGCCAGGTCACTTAAGCCAAGGTGGTCCTCAGAGGACACCTGTAAAGGATGTGTCTCTCCTTGGGGGGATGTGATGGGTTCTAAGAGGGTAGGAGCCAGAGAGAGAACAGGACAGTGTATCCAGGCCTTCTGAGACATTTTATTCTCTTAACAAATATATTTTCTCGAGCCCTCTTCTAATTTGCCATTTTCCCCAAGCAGAGTAAACGGAAAGGTTCTAGCTTTGAGGTTGAGAGAATTAAATGGAACTCAGCAGTAGGAGCAAATTTCATGTCCAGAACAGTTCTTCATATATTCATGTGCTTATGCATTCAACAGATAGTTGTTAAGGCCTCACTATGTGGTAGGCACCAGGGTAGATGCTAGAGGTGCACACAAGCTATGGTTCCTGTCCATGGCCTGGACAAGGGGTGAGCTGATGTTTAATATTTCACAAACATCTCCCATTTCCTGCTTTATTTAGGGCCAATTGGACTGGTCACTTTGATCGTGGCCAAGGCAATGGGTGCAGCCCAAGTGGTGGTGACTGGTAAGAAGGTTTTCTTTTTCAATCTCCTTGAAGAGGAAACAGCTGGCCTACCATTTAGACCAGGGGCTTGAGAACTATTCCTTTCCTGGAGTGCTGGGTTTCTAAAGGGGCTCTTCCTCTTTTCTCCCCCCGGGGTTCAATGGTTGAAAAGCCCACCCAGGGGCAGAGGGTGGCTGCTGCGGAGAAGGTCTGGCTCTTTATGTGTGGACCCCAGATGCCCCTACTGCTCACTCAGTTCTAAGAAGACGCTTAGCCCCTGGTCCATTTGACCAAACCCAGGAGGTAAAGAAGGTGTGCTTGTGTGTGTGTGAGGTGGAGTTAGTGGGACCTATGATATGTTTATATGAGGGTGTTTGTGTGTGCAGTGTATGGTATGGGTGAGAGATGTGTGTATGTGTGAGGAGAGCTTATCTGTGACAGTATGTGTGGAAGCATGTAGGGTATAGAAGGGTGTGTGTGTGTGTGTGTGTGTGTAAGGTATCTGAGAGTGTGGGTTTGGGTGAGTGTATAGAATTGTGGAGTATGTGGATATAAGGGGAGTAGGGATGTAGGAGAGTGAGTGCTTTGTGTGTGGAGAAGGTATCAGTGTATAGAAGGTATCTGAATGTATATGTGAGGACCAGGTACCTTTAAGAGAGAGAGAGAGGGAAGCTATGTAGAGCTGTGTGGTGTGTATAGGGGTGTGTGGGGATGTAAAACAGTGGATATTTGAGAAATGATCTGAGTGAGAGGGATGGGGGAAGGGAAAGGGAGAGTGTGTCTGTGTGTGTGTGTGTGTGTGCAGCTGTGTGGTGTGTATGGGAGAGTGTGAAGGTGTAGAGAGTAAGTGTTTGGGCTCAGTGACACCACCCACTACACCAGAGTTTTATTACCACTAAAACATACACCTCCATCTTCATTTTCTCTCCAATCCGCCATCCAGTTCTCAGTTTGAAAGAAACTTTTGTTCAACTTTAGATCTGTCTGCCACTCGGTTGTCTAAAGCCAAGGAAGTTGGGGCTGATTTCGTCCTCCAGATATCCAAGGAGAGCCCTAAAGAAATCGCCAGTAAAGTGGAAGATCTGCTGGGGTGCAAGCCAGAAGTTACCATCGAGTGCTCGGGGGTGGAGCTGTCCATCCAGGCGGGCATCTATGTGAGTAGGATGTGTGGGTCGCTGAAGCTGGTGGGCAGCTCTGGGAAATCAGTGCAGGGTAGGTAGCAGTAAGGAGTGCTAGGAACAGGTGTCTCCACCCTTGTTATGTGACCCCCCCCTCACACACACAAGCAAAATTAGGTAATCTAGTTATCCCTGGTGGTTTTTCTTATTTCTTTTTTTTAATCTCACTTGTCTAGTACCCTTATTAGGTCGGTGTAAAGTCTAAACAAGGTAACAGGCATATATGGGCCTTGAAAAATGTTAAGAGACACACCCCTTTAAAATGGGGTTGCTATCATGATCATATCTGTGGTCATAAAAGCAGTGCTATTGGTAAAAAGATAACAGAAGGAAGAGGGAACCATGCCTTAGTTGTGTGTGGGAAATCCCTATCTTCTTTAATTGAGGAAAACTGCAGTCTTTGAGTCATTGATACAAAGTGAGAGCCATTCATTTAGTTAGTCACAAAGGTGTGGTGATTTTTAGGGTCACAGTTGGCCACTACTCTTCTGTCCCAGACCTGGCAACAGGTAGCTGCCAACACCTGATTTGCACCTCGGCAACCCCCCAGTAGTTTATGGGAAGTTGGTGGAATGGGGGTGGGGAACGGCATTGATACCAAGTATGAGGAAAAGAGGGGAGAAAGAATACCTTCTAGGCTTCAGCCTCACCATGTGCTGCGTCTTCTGCTGGGTACTTTATAAATGTGATGCCAGATCTGCCCAGTAGCCGTGAAGATTAGTTATCACTGCCTACATTTTACCACAAGAGGCCTGGTGACTTGCCTTGAACACACTGCCCCAGTGCCTGAGTTTTTCTTACTCTGTCCACTGCTTAGGAGAAAAGGGAAGAAGGGGACCAGGAGCCAGTGGGCAACCATGCTGGCATGGGAGGGACTGGGCTGAGGAGGGTGGTGGCAGCAGCCTCCAGCACTGAGCACACAAGCCCCTGCGTCCCACATTGCTTCCTCGCGGCAGTACAGGCTTCCTCCTTCCTTCTGAGTCACAGCTGGGTCATGCGTAAGGGCACTTTGCACCTGCAAGACATTCTGGGGATGACGGAGCTGCCTACCTATTTTCCTACCTGAATACCCATGGCATCAGGGGCTGAGGAAGTGTTGGGAGGGCGGGGAGGAACAGGTGCCACTTTTTCTTTGTCCTAAGTTCCAGCTGGAGCCGGCCCACCCTCTGCTCCACTGTCAGAGATGACAGTTGCCATGTGGGAAGGGGCAAAGAGAAACCTTTCGGTCTGTGTGTGATTAGTCAACCAGTGACTTGTCTTGGGCTCCTGCTGCATTCCGGCTTTGTGCTGGGCACTTTGAGGGCTATGATGAATAAGGTGTGTCCCTCTTCAAGTTGTTGGCAGTCAGTGACCCCCACTCCAGAGGAAGGCAGTAAAAGCCATGGCTTCATAATGCAAGACTCTCTTCTTCTCCCCTGCCTGGAGAACATTGGGAACAGTTGGCATCTATCTCCAAGCTGTTGACGACGTTGGGGGCCCGGTTGCTTGGCTACCTGAGGCAGCTGGGCCTGAAGCCAGTACCTCTCCTGAGTGGGGAATAGAGACATTATGCATGACAGATGCTATAGGGTGCTGCAGGCCACCCCACCAACAGGCAGGTTAGGTGGAGGCATCTTATATGGACACACCTGAGAGTCACTTTCCTGGCAGGTTTGTGACTAGAAAATGTCTGGGAAGAAACATGGCAAATGCTTAGGGTAGAGTTCATGACATCTTGGTGCAGAGGTCCCACCCACAAAACAATAGTCAGGTAGTCCAAGCATTCCTTTGCCTGTGGTCTGCAAATAGCTGGCCTCCTGGCAGCTTGGGATGGCCAGCTTGGTAGTATTCCTCCTTCTCACTAGGTAGAGAGGAAATACTGATGGGGAAACAGTTTTTCTAAACAATTTATCACTCAAAAAAGTTTTCTGTGGCTCACTCACAACTTTGACCTCACCTCCCACCCCACCCCACCTTTTCCAGTGGGGACAGCAACATTTTCCAGTGGTGAGAGCGCCTTTCCTAACTGACAGTGGTCATAAGTCACAGTGGTTTGTAAGTGACCCTGTGCTTCAATAAAAACAGAAAACATGCTGAACGATGAGCCCATCCTAGTGCCGAGGACTGTGATTTTTATCCTAACAGCCCCACTGGGGAGGCATCATCCTGATCGTATACACGAGGAAGCTGCTTGAGAGGGTCCCATAGCTCAAAAGTGCAAAGTCCAAAGTCACCCCTATTCTGCAGGCTTCTCTTCATGGCATTTCCTTCCCCCCATAGGCTGTGATGTGTGGCTTTTTGCAGCTCCACTGGTTAGACTGGTCCCAGTAAGTGCTAGCTACTCCCAACTATAATGAAAATGAACTATTTTTCCATCTGTCACAATACTGACCACAGTGATCCCCAAAAATCTCTGGTGGAGGCACAACACTCATGTGGAATCAGTGGAATGAGTGGAGATTGTCAGGAGAAATTTCATTCTCTGGCCCATTCTAAGGAGGGAAACTGATAAGGCAGATAGGTGTTCAAGGAAGACAAAACCTATTGTGGCTGATACTGTTGGGATGAGTGTCTCTGGAACAAAAATATTTCTAAATGCCGGCCAGCCTGTGTGTGTAAGGCAGTCTTTAAGCCAGAGAATTCTAATGGCCCTCCCCGTTTGTATGTGGTGGGTAGTTTTATCACCAAGAGGGTGCTTCCTTAGAGGTTTGACCAAAGTGCTGTCTTTTATGGGGTTGACATTCTGGAGGAGGGGCAGGTGCTGAGATGAGGATGTACCTGAACCAACATCTGGTACTGAATTAGTAAAGCTTTGAAAGATGCTCAGGGCCTGAAGGTTAACTGTTGGTAGGGGAGATTTCTCACTGGGGTCTGGAGAACTTGGCTATTTCCTAGGAGGCTGTAGACAGCCGAGGGTGCTCCCAGTGTACCTGGTCCTCCTCTGGATCTTCACAGAAGATAACTCTGCTGCTCTGTTAAGTATGGCTAACATATGGAAGAGTTCACCAGTATAGAAAGAATCATATTCTCTGGAACATTTGGGTACTCACCTGATGCAAACAGATATTTATTTGTGCGAGAAGTCTGCATTTTCTGATCTTCTGAGTTTTCTTGGTCTTATCTCCTCTTCAGGCCACTCGTGCTGGTGGGACCCTGGTGCTCGTAGGACTGGGCTCTGAGATGACCACTGTGCCCCTCGTGCACGCAGCCACCCGGGAGGTGGATATCAAGGGCGTGTTTCGATATTGCAACACGTGAGTATGTTGTGGGTGAGCCAGGGTAGTGAAGGGCTAGCAAGACCCGAGCGTGGCCTCTGGAAACAGGATCCTCTCTTGTTTAGTCATGAGGGACTTTTCCTTACCACACTGACAGCCATGCAACATGGTAGGGATCCAAAGACAGAGCATCAAACAAGAGGGCAGAGATGGCGGAGGGAAGGATGGACAGCGGGAGGCAAGGAGGGGGATCTTGAAGCATGCTCTTCTTGGATGTCTGCCCCTTATTACCCAGGCCCTCTCTTTTCCATTTCCTCAAGTGGCCACGTCTTCATTGTCCTCTTTTAAAGGGAAGAAGGAGAGAAAGGGGACAACAGAACAGCAAGAACTCAAGCCCCTTGGTTTCTACCCCAGAGCCCCAGGGCCCACCCTGGGAAGTGAGAGGGTCTTAGTTCACCCCACCTCATGTTCTGTGGTTCTGCCCTCTCCCCATCTGGGGAACTTTCCCAGGACCACCTTCCCTACCAGCGTCCGTCTATGACCGTCTATGACCATTCCTTCAGCAGAGTGCTCTTTTCTGATGAACTCTGCCAAGCCAAGCTGCAAAGGGGTGTGGCTGGGTTATCATGAGCTCCTTCTCTGAGGCTAATCTGCCTTTTCACAGTGGCCTCCATATGCCTTATGCCTTCATGCCAAAGGAATTCTAAGCTTTGTGACAGACATTGCAGAGGGGTGGAAGCATTTGGGAACAGACTCTGGATTCCCAAGTTGCAAGTCATAAGATCATTTCCACCATCGTTGGGCTGTAGAATAGACTCGCCAGGACCACAGTGCTATAAATAAAAATGGCCAAGCTGATCTTGTGCTTGGTAGTTTGGGGACCTAGTTCTTTCCTCCTGCAGGTTGAATGTAACACTTGTGATCTTTTTACAGGTGGCCGATGGCGATTTCAATGCTTGCATCCAAGTCTGTGAATGTAAAGCCCTTAGTCACCCATAGGTTTCCTCTGGAGAAAGCTCTGGAAGCCTTTGAAACATCCAGAAAGGGATTGGGGTTGAAAGTCATGCTTAAGTGTGACCCCAATGACCAGAATCCCTAATATTAATTGGGCTCTGCCCTCACCATTTCCGCCCTACCCCCCACCCCCCAGTATCTCCAGGCAGGGATGGGATTTGAATACAGAAGTTTCTTTTGAGTAATGAAAACAATTCATTATAAGCAGAAAGCCTTACATGGAGGAATTGGTGTGCCTTAAAAACACAAGTAGGGACAGTTTGGGGGAATTTGCAGCCAGAATGACCTGTTCATGCAGAGCAAAGTTCAGCAAGTAGAGCAGAGTTTGGTGTAGGTACTGGGAACTCCCCTTCTTCCTGGAGCACCTGAGTTGAGTAAGGAAAGAAATCTGCCCATTGGGTTCCTGGTTCCACCACGACTGGCCAGGTGGGGATGGGAGCTGAGTTATGAAGAAATAACTTTATCAAGACTTAACTGGCCCAGAAATTGATTTTCATGAAAATCTCAGCTCAGGGTCTGGGATGAAGCGTTCTCAGCAGTTTTATAGTTTAGAGCACAGTGTTTCTAGACATAAGTGCTATTTGGTTTGATGATAAAAGACTTTAAGGGACTGACCTTCCTGCATCTAGGATAATTTTTAAATCTATCAAGAAAACAAAACAATGCTGAAATCCCTCATAAGGTCCAACCAGCTTGCATTCTCCAAAGGTAAAAAAGAGTCAGGCAAGTTCTCAATATTGCTTAAAGATCTCCTTTTCTTGAATTCCTAAGAGTTGTCTGTGACTTAAACTACCTTCCCAGCGCTCCCCACCCCCACTTGTCTGCTTTCAGGGGCAGTCCCTGAGCGCTCCTTTGTCACTAGACAACGGGGGAGGGGTCCTCACAGGATTTGCCCCCAAAGTGTCTGGCCAGTGCACCCGTCTTCCCACCCCACAGGGTTAGCATTCCTTTCACATTCACTGATGATAGACAATTCCATTTAATTCTGGTAATTATAAACAGAAAGCCTTCCTCCTCACAGCCTGTTAAATAAAGCTCTTGGTATCTTTCTGTTTGAATGATCTCTCCGATCTTGTTTTGATCATGGGGTTTTCTTGTGTAAGATTTGGGTCCAAATCACTTTTTGCCCATTTGTGACTTTGAGACTATTGGTCTGGAATGAGGATATTGTAGCTGTGACCTAACTTGGGCTGCAGCCTTTTAATCCTTCACTTCAGCTGGGAGTGGAGGGTGAGTTTGAAGAGGTGCTGGCTTTATTGTGACTGGGGCAGGCCATGATCGCTGCTTGGAATTCCTCAAACTGCTTTGGGTAATAAATTGTGCTTGTGGTACCTGACTGCTGCCACCTGTTTGTGCCCCTTTGTAGGGAGGAATGGACTCTGGCTACCCATTTAACAAAGGGAAGGACCCAGGATTTTTGAAAGCGACACATTTTCTGCATCAAATATAATTTCATTAACTTGGAAGTTTATGTTCATGATCTCTAATCCTCACAGCAAGCCAGATACGTCAGATTATTTTACAGCTAAGGAAATAGAGACATCAAGGAATTTGCTCAAGGTCACCCACTGCTTTTCCTGTCTCATGTTCTCTCTGGAGGAAGGGGGCGAGTCTTGAGACTTCTGTGCACACTCAGCAGCCACAGAGCCCACTTGTACTTTCTTCTCTGTGTTCCGCTTAGCTCCAGGGGCAGACTTGCCAGCTGCCTCCTCTTAACTCCTTCTAGCTCTGGTGCCCAGAGTTCCTTGAATGAGGAATGAGAAGGCCTACCCCTTCTAGATGGAAGGCTTCCAACAGAAATGCTCCTGAGGGAGGTGCATTCACTGTTAAGTTCACAAGTAGCCACTTTTCCTTTGATTGTGGTTTATTGGAGGGAAAAGACCCCTGAAACTGAGAAGGACTTAGGAGCTACAGAGGGGACCCTGGGAAGGTGGGGCTACCAAGGACAAAGGCATGGGTGACCTATCTCACAATTGTGATTTGGCTGGCTCTTCTAAGTCTAGCGTTGCTTGGTGTGTTGGCTGGGCTTCGTGCTGCTGCCACCAGGGCAGTGATGAAGTGAATGACCTGATGGAAAGTGGCCGTTCAGACAATACTTCCCATTGCCAAATCCCCTCACTGCTCTTAAGCCACTAGACAGTTTCACAGCTCCCAAGCAGGGGCAGCGAGGGTGATAGGAGAGGAGGGGCTGTGGGTGGGCTGCCCACTCAGTGAGTCCTCTGGGTGGTGAGAGGGCCCAAGCTGGTATTACTGAGCTGTGCCTGGCTCCCTCACCTCTGCGGCCTTGTTGAAATGTTCCCCACTGCCATTTGGAAGGAATTGCAGGAAGCCCAGGCATTGATTCTTCAGCCGTCTCCACTTAGTGCTCAATAAATATTGATTAACTCAGTGAATCAGTCCCGGAACCAGGAATATGGCCCTGTCAGCCTCTGTGCTCACTAGTGCCTGGCACCTTGTTGGCTTTCAATCAACAGAGGACCCCACCCAGCTGGCACTCCCAACACTAGGGTGGGGTGTGTGGGTGGAGAGCTGTGAAGAAGGACCCTGAAGGCAGGCTGGAGGGTGGAAGGGGGAGGCTAGCCCATGGGCCCTAAAGGAGAAAAGTGGACACATCTCCAGCAACTTCTCTTGACATCCACCTTTGGCTACAGTAAAGTCACTGTATGTTAATGTGGAGTCACTTCTGGACCGCCAATCCCTGGTTCTCAAGCCACCCCAGGCTCACTTCTCTGTACACAGTCCTGCCTCTTCCTTCTTGGCTCCTATTTTTCTTCCTTTAGGAGAGCAGTGGGGGCATGTGGGGAAATTGCTTGGACCAGAAATTCAAAGTGTTGGAAGCAAATAGGATTTATTAGGTATTTGTTTTCCCAGAACTGTCCTCTGTCCATGATCTCAGCCTAGCTTGGAATACAGAAGGCCGACTAAGGGACCCACATCCCCGGGTAGCAGGCAAATCTCTACCGCCCCTACCCCAACTCACATAGCCAAATCCCAGAGAGTTCAGAGAGGAGCAGCATGAGGAAAGGATGGCAGGGAAGTGGCTTGGCTTGGAGCTCATCTGCAGGAAGTACCTTCAAGACAGCAGCATGTGCTCTCTGGTGCAGTGGCTGCCTTGTCGCAGCTGCAAGCTGTGCTCCAACTGTCTCTGACCCCCACTCTCAGCACCCCTCTTGTAAAACCCTGGTGGAGTCAGGCACTGAGCTCCTTCTCCAGGTGCCTGATGGTGTTCCTGCCAAGAGATTGCTTGGTGGATCTTAATCGTCGGTGGGCGTGGTGGGATTGGGGAGTAGCCTCTGTCTTCAGGGTCTTGGACCCATCAAGCCTACGAGACACAGCACTTCGTAAAGGGTTTGATGCCAGGATTCCTGGGTACTTTCTCTCTTTTTTTTTTAATTTTTAGTTTTTATTTAAATTACAGTTACTTAGCATACAGTGTAATAGTAACTTCAGGTGTACAATATCATGATTCAACACTTCCCATACAACACTAGGTGTGGGAACACTACAACACTTTCTACTCCTGAGCGCATCACAAACTCACTGCGATTTTCCCAGTCAGTTCCCTAATCCGAGTCTGGGTTTCCTCCCTTTTTAATAGAGGAGTGGGCCAGACGACCTCAAGGCCTCTATCATCACTGATATTGTCACCATAGACCTAATCTTTATGGCCCATCTGCTTGTACTCACTGACCTTTGTCCTACATTTTCCCTTAAGCTCTTTCCAGTTTATCTCTCAGCTTTGCCAAAAGACCGTAGCATCCTATAACGGAAGCCAAAACTACTCAAGCAATAAAGACTGCCCTGATAAGACCCAGCCAGCCCAGACCACACAGACCAGTTTCAGCTAAAGACCCCACTTGAGCCTGCACAAATGAACCATGGAGTGACCTCTGGAATGACTGGCAATCACCTTTACCTCACTCCTCCTTTACATAACATACAATATGTGTATAGGCATGTTTCTTAAGGCACATGTACAATCTTATGCCTGTCTCTACGTATGATGGACAAAGACCCCCTTTTAAAATATTCATCCTAACCATAAATAAAAGGAATTCATCCACCCTTGCTTGGGGAGTTACGGCTTTGGAAGTTATTCCCCTTAAGTTCCTTATTTGCTGCAAATAAATATTACATTGTGCAACAATTCACCTGGCATTTCTATCTACGACTTATCAAGGAGTGAACTCCTATCAGTTTAGTTACGATATTATACAGGGTTCTCATCATCCCAAGGCCCTGAGGAAAGAGGACACCTAGGGGGGTGGTCCTTGGGGTGGAAGTGTGAGGGGCCTTCTTGGGTTTCAGTGCCAGTCCTGTGTATACATCTGTGTGTGTGAGGAAGTCGCCTGAGGGAGGGGAGGTGAGAGGAAGCTGGGGGTGAGGAAGCTGCCTGTGGAAACACCTACATCCTGGCCATCACCTTGTCCTGTTGCTTGGCCTCAGGCTCCCATGTATAGTCCTGAAGGGGACTGTGTAGCCCAGAGTTGGGCCCTGGGAGGTCTGGCTCCATCACTGACTTCCCTGCTGGTGGTCAATGATTGGCCTTTCTGTGCTCTGCATAGGACTGGAGGCAGAAACACAGCCTAGCAGTGGGGGATAGATGGATGGGGGACCCCAGCAATCCATCCAGAGTGAGGAGGGAGCTGTGGGAAGAAGGTGGGCCTGGGCCAAAAGTGGGCCTATTCTGGGCACAGCACCATGGAGGCACAGTCAGGATGCAGCTCCCTTGGGACCAGCTCCAGCCTTCAGGAGGTGCTAAAGCCACATGTGCCCTGCCCAGACCTCACAGGCTCTCTGTGTGCTGGCCACCAGCTCCCTGGTCCTGGAGGGCTCTCCCACAGACCTGCCTCTGCACCTCCTCCCTGCAGGCATCCCAAGTGGCTCAACTGTTCAGTTGCTTGGCAGAGCCCTTGTCACCAGGAGATAATGGTATCTGTACTTTTCCTTATCACACAGGTTTGCATTGTTAAGAAAGTAAAAGCAGATAAGTAAAAAGAAGAGAAAATCAGCATAATCTGTTCTCCAAGGATACTAATAAGTTGGAGAACTTCCTTCCAGCTTTCCTCTGTGTGGCTCTATACATATAAAGCATGCACGTGCATTTATAATCAGAAATGGGAGTGTACTTTACCTACTTTCCTCCCCCATTTTCCCCCATAACAGATTAGCACTTTATTTAACAATCACAATTCCCTCTTTTTTTTTTTTTTAACATTTATTCATTTTTGAGAGACAGAGAGAGTGTAAGCAGGGTAAGGACAGAGAGAGAGGGAGACACAGAATCCTAAGCAGGCTCCAGGCTCTGAGCTGTCAGCACAGAACCCGACGTGGGGCTCAAACCCACGAACCACGACATCATGCCCTGAGCCGAAGTCGGGCGCTTAACCAACTGAGCCACCCAGGCACGCCCATAACTCCCTCTTAACAACAACAAAAAAACAGGGTTAATGGAGGGAGGTGGGCAGGGCATGGACTATATGGGTGATAGGTACTAAGGAGGGCACTTAGGATGAGCACTGGGTGTTACATGTAAGTGATGAATCACTGAATTTTACTCCTGAACCCAATATTGCACTGTATGCTAACTAGAATATAAAAAAAAAAATTTGAAAAAAATAAATACAAAATGAACAAATAAATCTAATGAAATGGAAAAACAACAAAACAAAAACAATCACAATTCTCATTGATGAGTAACAGTAATTGATGAATTAACAGTAATTGCTTTATACCATCCAACACTCCATCAATCCAAGAGCAACTTTCCCTAATTATCTAAAAGAAAAATGACTTTTTTCACGTCATTTTCTTGAACTAGGATCCAAACACATGTGGTTAATGTCTCTTAATTTTTTTTAAGTATTTATGTATTTTGGGGAGCGTGCAAGTGGGGGAGGGGTAGAGAGGGAGGGACAGAGGATCCGAAGTGGATCAGGCTGACAGCAGTGAGCCCAAAGTGGGGCTTGAACTCACAAACCCACTGTGAGATCATGACCTGAACCAAAGTTGGTTACCCAACTGACTGAGCCACCCAAGTGCCCCCTTAAGTTTCTTTTAATCTATTATAGGTCTCCTCCATTTTGTTTAAATGTCACTTTTTAAATGTTTATTTATTTATTTTGAGAGACAGAGAGAGACAGAGAGAGACAGAGAGAGAGAGAGAGTGTGTGTGTATGCATGTGCACACAAGCAGAGGAGGGGTAAAGAAAGAGGGAGAGAGAGAATCCCAAGGAGGCTCCATACTGTCAGCGCAGGGCCCCATGCGGGGCTCCATCTCATGGTTCCTGAGATCATTACCTGAACAAAAATCAAGAGTCAGACACTTAACCAACTGAGCCACCCAGGCGCCCCTAAATGTCACTATTATGTTCAAGAAACTGGGTCATTTGTCCTCTACATACTGTTTTAACATTTGTTTTCATTTAATAAAGTATGTTCATTTGACAGATTGTTAAATTCCTTTTTATGTCAATAATTAAACACATCATTATTTTTAATCACCATATTCCATTGCATGGATGTACTGTAACTCAAAGCAAATCACAATATTTTCAGTACTTGTATAGTCTACAGGGCTTGGGGCTTATAATAAAGTTGCAATGATTATCTTGTGCATACGTTGCTTTCTAGAGTTATGTTTTAAAATGAAAATAGCTGGGTTAAAGGGTCTACACTTTTTTTTAGTGTTTATTTATTTATTTACTTTAAATGTTTATTTATTTTTGAGAGAGACAGAGACAGAATGTGAGTGGGTTAGGGGCAGAGAGAGAGGGAGACACAGAAGCAGAAGCAGGCTCCAGGCTCTGAGCTGTCAGCACAGAGCCCGAGGCGGGGCTCGAACTCACGAGCCGTTAGATCATGACCTGAGCTGAAGTCGGACGCTCAACCGACTGAGCCACCCAGGCGCCCCTAGTGTTTATTTTTAAGAGAGAGACGGACAGACAGAGCATGAGCAGGGGAGGGGCAGAGAGAGAAGGAGACACAGAATCCGAAGCAGGCTCCAGGCTCTGAGCTGTCCACATAGAGCCTGATGTGGGGCTCAGACTCACGAACCATGAGATCATGACCTGAGCTGAAGTTGGACGCTTAACCAACTGAGCCACCCAGGCGCCCCAAGGGCATACACATTTTAAAGATGACATGGTTAGACTGGAAAACAAAATACTGTTGAAACTACCTAACAGAATCTGAGATTGGGGTGCCCCAGGCCATGTACAATGTGGGAGAACTCTGGAGTCTAGGGAAGCTTTCAGGAACTGTTGAGGATGGGGCCATGAAGCCACTGGCTCTCTGGCTTTAGGCCAGTCTTGGGAGGAGGCTTGGACCTCACCATCTGTAAATTTGGATGAGTCTCCACCTCTTTGTGCCTCAGTTTCCTTTTTTTTTTTAATTTTTAAATATTTTTAACTTACATCCAAATTAGTTAGCATATAGTGCAACAATGATTTCAGGAATAGATTCCTTAGTTCCCCTTACCCATTTAGCTCATCCCCCCTCCCACACCCCCTTCAGTAACCCTCTGCTTGTTCTCCATATTTAAGAGTCTCTTATGTTTTGTCCCCCTCCCTGTTTTTATATTATTTTTGCTTCCTGTCCCTTATGTTCATCTGTTCTGTGTCTTAAAGTCCTCATATGAGTGAAGTCATATGATATTTGTCTTCTCTGATTGTCTAATTTCGCTTAGTGTAACACCCTCTAGTTCCATCCACGTAGTTGCAAATGGCTCACTTTCTTTTTTAAGAATAGTCAGTGGTCCCTTCTAGCTCTGGGACTACTGCAAGGATGACAACAAACAGCTCCTGTAAAGGGCTGGCATGGAATTCATAGGGAACTGTGGCTGGGTTACTATGGAACAGTGGAAGACTCTCTTCCCACCATGCCAGACCTCAATGTCAGAGGACTCTGGGTACTAGTCACCAAACTTTACTAAGTCATCAGGAGGGAGTGAGGGTGGTATGTGTAGAATGTTCCTTTTTGGCTCTGGCCTCCCTTAAGTCGATGCAAGTCCACATGGCGTAGAATAAACTGGAATAGTTATTAACATGCAAATTTTGGATTCTCAGACCCCCCCAAAAAATTGACAATTTGTAGGACTCTTAAGGACTCTTGTCTGCTGAGTGAGGGATTTAAAAATCATCATATTACTATTTTAATCTCTTATCAAATATGTATATAATGTTGTGCTTATACACCTTAACAATACAGATTTTCAAGGGTGCTTATATATTTGTGCTGTGTGCTTTCAAAACACTGAAATGAGTCACCCACTTTGTGGGGTGGGATGATAAGGGACTGACATCATTGACAGTATCAAGGATTAAGATTCTAAGGAATTTCTGAAAAAACTGCTAGCAATAAACAGAAAGAGGACAACACATGACCTATGAAAGAGTGGATGAGGAAAAAGCTAAGAGGCAAAGGATTTAGTAATCCAGGGCAGGGTGAAGACGGTGACTCAGCTATGGCTTTTGGAGGTTGGGGCTGCTGATTCTGAGGAACAGCTGGGGTTTTGGCATAGCACGGAGACAGACAGGCTCCAACCAGAGCTTCCCGGAGTCAAACCGACTTGGCTTCTCCTGGTGCCACGTATGAAATTCCCACATCTCACTGCACACCCAGCAGAACTAGAACCCAAGGAACACTGTTGCCCTGTTCATTGGTTCCATGAAGCCATGCTGCCTTCTCTCAGAATAGGGTTCCAAAGGGAATGATATTTCCAGGGGAAAGATAGACATTGTTGGGGTGGTTGGCTGGGGAGGTGTTTCTGTCATCCAGTATATGTCTAGTTATGGGCCTGCCTGGAGAAAATCTCTCAAGCATTTGGAAGAGGTGGTAAAGGAAGTGTGGTAAAGGTAGTGGGGTGTTTAGATGTCATGACCTCCCTACAGTAAGACAGAAGTAGGTAGGTACATGTTAGGCTACTCCATTTCCTTATGACCTTGAGCAACTCACTTAAAATTCTTCAAGCCTCGGGTTCTTCATCCTTTAAGCAAGAAAAATAATACCTAGCTCAAGGTTGTCATAGAAACAGAATAAAGTGATTTCTAAGTCTTTTTTTCAGGGTAGAATTAATATTTTATTGTCACTTATAATCAGATGATAGTTGGGATATATAGTCTTTTGTACATAAAAAAATTACAAGTTTTAAACAGCCAATGACTGGTTATGTTTTCAGAAAACATAATTAGATTAATTCACTAATGGTGTCTTCAAGTTTTTCCTTATCAGCTCCAGATAATTCACTCACCTTTTGTCCCTTTTTAAAAAAAACTAGAAGGGGTGCCTGGATGGCTCAGTGGGTTAAGGGACCAACTTTTGATTTCAGCTCAGGTCATTATCTCACGGTTTGAGTTCAAGCCCCTAGTTGGGCTCTGCACTGGCAGTGTGGAGCCTGCTTGTGATTCTCTCCCTCTCTCTCTCTCTCTCCATCTCTCTGACCCTCCCCTACTCGCACCTGAGCCCTCTCTCTCGCTCAAAATAAATAAGCATTAAAAATAAACTGGAAGGCTGTCATACATTTGGCTTCATGCTCTGAAGCAACATTCTGTCATACATGTTAACATTAAGGAAACCACGTTGGAATATTTCTCATAACGGTAATGAAAGAAATGCTTGATCATTTTGCAAGGTCCACACCATGTGGCTGAGAAGTCAACTACTACAAGTTTATCTCCTGCACTGTTCGAGGCTTCCTGAAAAGCATACCTCCTCTCAATCTGCTTCACCATTTTGGTGGCTGGGGTCTGATAAGCAACCGTAAGGACTGATGAAAGTGGATCTAAACCGCCGGACAGAGCTTCAATTTTGAAGTCTTTAACTTGGTGAATGACACCATGATTGTGCTTAATAAGTGCTTGTGCCCCTGCTCCTCCCTCACCAAACCTTATCTCTTCATGTGGTAAATGAGCAGGGTGGCTGACCCCAAGACTTTTCCAGGTCTGAGCCTAGAGTCTGCAAAGGTGCTCGGAAGTATTGTGAGAAGTTCCCAGGGTGGCAGAAAAGGCCTCAGCCTGGCGTGACCCAACACCCTCAGCTCTTCCATAAACCCGCCAGGGCAAGGGCACTAGAAGTAGACCTGGAGGCCCAACAGAGCGCAGGATCGGGAACCAGGTAACTACACTCAGGAGCTGCCTCTTACCTGCCTGCCCTGCTCTGCCCCTGAGACCACCCAGAGGAGGCCCTGAGTCCAGAAGCCCTGAGCAATCCATCCAGTGGAACAGGGACTCCAGGAGTCATGGAAGTATCCCTCACTGGCTAGCATCTGGCACACTCAGAAGGAGCTCTGGAAATGTCCGTAGCCTGATAAGCAGCTAGACCTCTCACTGTCTAGTCCCAGCCACTGCCATCCTGCCCATCAGCCTGAGCTGACACCAGAGTGGCCAGGAGCCCTCAAGCATGGCTCACTGCATAGAAGGGGAAGTCAAGCCCCAAAGACCCAGGAGGGGCATGTCTGGAGACTGCAGCAAGAGGAAGGCTCACCTGAGCCTTGAGCTCCCAGCCCTGAAGACCCATGAGACAGACTGGAGTCCAAATAAGATGGGGACCAGCTGCTCAGGCCAGACTTTTTGACTTTAAGAGGGATTGTGGGCATCCCTGTGGTGTGGTAAGAACAACACTGAATCCGGGGGGCTCAGGTAGCTCAGTCAGTTAAGCGTCTAACGTGGCTCAGGCCATGATTTCACTGTTCATGAGTTCAAGCCCTGGGTTGGCTCTGTGCTGACAGCTCAGAGCCTGGAGCCTGCTTTGGATTCTGGGTTTCCTGCTCTCTCTGTCCCTCCCCTGTTTGTGCTCTGTCTCTCTCTCTCTCTCTCTCTCTCTCTCTCAAAAATAAAGAAATAAACATAAAAAAAAAAAAAGAACAACACTGAATCCAAGGCAGAGTACTCAGTTCTGGGACCAGCACATCCCCTCCACCCCAACTAATTTTAGGAGAGCTATTTAATTTGCATGTGTTCTTGGGCATCTGTAGCAGGGTCAGTAAAACCCCTCTCAGGAGCATTATCATTTGTACAATAGAACACTAAGCTGCTGTGAAAAAGAATGAGGGAACATTCTAACAGCTAATGCCCAAGGGTTTACTATGGGTCAGACACTTCTGAGAATGCCAGATGTCTTAACTCATATCACCCTCAAATAATCCTATGGATTAGTATCATTCCCCCCATTAAAATCTTTTTTCAACGTTTATTTATTTTTGAGAGAGAGAGACAGTGCGAACGGGGAAGGGACAGAGAGAGAGGGAGACACAGAATCCGAAGCAGGCTCCAGGCTCCGAGCTGTCAGCACAGAGTCTGATGTGGGGCTCAAACCCTCAAACTGAGATCATGACCTGCACTGACGCCCAAATGACTGAGCCACACAGGCACAATTCCACCCATTTTAAAGCTGAGAAAGCTGAGGTACAGAAGTTAAATAATTTGCACCATTCACCCCCACCACATGCATACGTATGTTTGAATATGTGTGGGAAAAATATCTATAAGGATGGACACCAAACTGTTAACGGCATCTAACTCTTGAGGTTTTTTTGTATTATTTGAAGGGAAGATAACATGAGGAATTTCTTTTTTAAAACATATACATTTCAAAAATAAATAAATAAATAAATAAATAAATAAATAAAACCATATACATTTCTTTATTGATTGATTTATTTATTTTTTTTAAGTAGGATCATGTACCACTTTTGGGATTTAAGAAAATGAATAAGGGAATCACTACTCACTGGCTTTCAGGTTTAACTGCAGAAGAGCATAAGCGGTGTGGCATGTGCTCCTGAGTCAGGAGACACTCTCTGTTCCCAGAACGCCTTTGATTATAGCCAGTTGCCAGAAGCAGGGAGAAGGAGGGGGCCACCCATCTCAAACAGTTACAACCCCACCCCTGACCCCCAGAAGACCCCTGGGGCCTGGCCTAGGCAAGGTGGTCTGTTACATCATACACCCCAGGGTCATTCAAGGGGCCTCAAGGACTGTAGGGTGGATCCACTAGGTCTGAGCAGTCAGCTGTTTGCGTGTTTCAGCCATGAGGCTGCACCCTTGTGCTACTTTTTGGTCTTTTTAATTAATCGTTTTCTTTGATGACCAGCTGAGTGCCTGCCAACAGCGGGCCAGTCCTTGGTGCCTATCTGCATCTGGCAACTTTTGGTCTTAGCCACGTGTTTTGGGACTTGACTGCACTGAATTTTATGTTTTTTTATTTATTTTATACATTTTTTAAATGTGGTGTTTTTGTTGTTGTTTTTTTTTTTTTTTTTTTTTTTTTGAGAGAGAGCGTGCGCGCGCAAGTGAAGGAGGGGCTGGGGGAGGGGCAGAGAGAGAGGGAGACATAGCATCTGAAGCAGGCTCCAGGTTCTGAGCTGTCAGCACAGAGCTCAATGGGGCTCGAACCGCCAGAGCCGTGAGATCATGCCCTGAGCCAAAGGCCGATGCTTAACCAACTGAGCCACCTAGGCTCCCTGTGAGTTTTGTTTTTGAATCATCAATGACCCTTCCCTTCCTCTGTCAGAGGAACTCAGCGGGTACTCATTATGGCTGTGATTATGGTGTGTCCCAGCCCGCTTTGGTTGCTTTCTTGTTTGCTTCCTTTTCCCTGTATGCTATTTCTGTGGAGGACTTTGTGTTTTCTAGGTCCTTGAAAATTAGGTCAGAGGAGAACATCATCTCATCTTGCTAGTTTTTTTAAACTGGTTTCTAGCATAAGAAGCTTTAGTGGAATATTTTTATCCTTTCTACTACCAATTTCATATTTTAATCTTGCTTTAGAGAAATGTGAGTTTAAGTTTCTTCCCCAGCTTTACTAACCCTTTGATATCATATGGTTGTCTAGAAAACCCTGTGAACCTCACTATTCCCTTGCCTACTCGTTCTCAGGATATCAAAGCTGATGCACCATTTAATTAGACCTTGGTGTTTTAAATCACTTCTGTGTTCATGTCCCCACAGTCATTATCAATTACTTCTATAGCCCATGGCCTGTGTTGGTGAATTCTTTCAGGGTTTCCATTCCTTGAAATATGCTCCTCAAGTGACAAAATCTCCTGGGATCTTTATCTTACGTTGTGAGTTCCTTTTCCTTCATGTTGTGGGGCTTTTCTTTCAGCCTTTCAGGCTTTTCTTCCCAGGCTTGAAAAGTGAGGCTCAAAAAAATCTTACTCCAGCATCTTAAAACACCTCTTCCCAGAAGCCCCCTAACCATTCACCAAGTACTGCACCAAGTACAGAGATTCTACCTGATCTCACCGTAGAATTTACAGAGTTGGCAAGTAGTCATGCAGGGAAATGTTATGGAGGATTGCGTGGCTCTCTGAGCTTTACAAACATTATCTCGTCTTGCTCATCTTCCTCATTCAGCAGGAAAATGAGGCTCAGTGTAGTGATGGAACGTGAATGGAGATAATTGGCACGTGGGGCTTTGAGCTCCAGTGACCGTTCCCTCAACCACAGTGATGCTGCATTTTCTTTGTGATATTTTTGATCACAGAGTTGCCCTTGTACCTTGTTATTGTCTCTGTTTAGCTACTAGTGGGGGGGGGGGGGCAGGGGTGGTTTGCATTATGATCAACTCATTGTTTAATTTGGCTCTATTTAGGCTTTCTATGCTAGTATTCTTGGCATTGCTGATTATTTGCTCTCCTCTATAGTGGAGATTTAACTCAGCTGAAAAACAAAATGTCCCTACCTTACCTCAATCCCCATTTTCATAAAACCCTATATTGTTAATAATTTGGTGTGTGTCCTCACAGATATACCCCAAACACTGGACATACATTCTATCTGTGTATTTATATCTACATAGATGTAATTGTACAAAAATGGGATCATATCCTGGTTACATGTATTTCTGTGACAGTACATGCAGACCATATTCATTCTTTTTAATGCTAATATTATTCCATTGTATGGATGTACCGTATATCATCATGTATCTTTTATCATTATCCTGTAGGTGGGTGTGTAGGTTTCTACAATATGTTGCCCTTATAAATACAGTGAATTTTATGGTACATATATCCTTCTGTATAAATACATAAAATATTTCTGTAGGATTTTTAGAAGTAGGATTTCTATGCTGAAGGATATTAAAGCAATTTTCAAGGATCACCCATATGCTCCCTTCGGGAGGCAAAAATATTTTCCTCTTTTCTTTCTTTCAGAATAAATGCTAATCAATTGGATATTTGTAATTCTTCAGCGTTTATCCCACTGTTTTTTCCTTCTTAGTTTCCTTTTAACCACCTTTTCTTTTTTTGGTGGTGAAACACTGATTTTTTTTTTCTTCAATTTTCCAAGCATTTAGTCTATGTCAGTCCTTTCATAGAAGTGGCTAAGACAGATATGGAGTTGACGTTTAATTGAAGGTGGTGACTGGAAGGAAAGAGATGATAAGTATGACCCTTGCAGATTGAGACGTTATAGAAAGTGAAATAAACAGGATGATGTGTTAGAGGATGTTATAGTTTTCTATTGCGGCACAAAAAAACTAACACACACTTAATGGGTTAAAACAGAAACCCTGATTTTGAAAAAATTTTTCTTTTGACACAATCAGCTCTAATACAAATTTTGACTTGACAACAGTCGTCACTGTAACATATCAGCTTTGAATTTTTCTGTGCTGCCAGTCCTTGCTTATATGTAGTTATAATTCTAAAATACCTCTATTTTTGTGATTATGAAAATAATACATATTTTGTATTTAAAAAAACACAGAAATATGTAAATAGAAAATGAAAGTCATTCTCAGTTGTACTCCACCCCCAGAGAACAGCACTGATAACAATTTATAAATAAATATTTTCATAGTCACCATCAAAACACAGATATGATTTATTTTCACTTAGTAATAAATCTTAACCATTTTTATATGCTTACAAAATCTTTGTAATTACAGTTTTCCAAAAAGACTTTTGTTTGTACTGGAATCCATTTTTAATGTTTCTCTTTTCATCTTATTAGAAATATTTTGTATTTTTGAACAATTAGACAAAAGACTAAGGACTCTGGAGATAATTTTCCAAATATCCTGAGTATGAGATTATTCATCTAAAAAATTTCATTGTAAATGGTTACGTAATATTCTGTTTGGTTCTGTAGCTTACTTAATTAACTATTCTCTTGCGGTTGGGTGCTATGGCTGCCTCACAGGGTGGCAGAGAAAATTAAATGAAGAGAGCATAGGGAACCCAGCCCTGGGCCTGACTCAGAGGGCAATTCCTTTACTTTGTTTGCCTATCTGTTACTTCCACCACTCCAGGTATTGGTATTCCTGTCTCCCAGAAAACTCGGCCCTAACTGCCTTCTGTCCCATCTGGGGGCCTCTCCAGCTTATCCCCCAAAGTCTGTGCCTTCCAAAGATGTCAGCCTCTCCTGAACCGAGACCAGGTGAGACTCTTGTTTCCCATAAGATGACAACCCTTTTTCAGAAGTCACTGACACTGACAAAGTGGCCATACCACACTGGTGTCAGCAGATCCAAAGGGAATAGAAATTCAGAGATGTTCTCTTCTTCTGAGGAAGGTCTGGCTGTGGAGGGGAAACAGCTCAAGACTGGACCAGTAGAAGTTGACTCCGGCCCAGAGATGAGTTTGTACAATTGACCTTTTCTATCCTTCAAAGTTCAGCTCACAGTCTGCCTCCTCCAGAGACCTTTTCTGAACTCCCCCAGCCCTCACAGCTCTCCCACTCATCTGGGCATTTAATCAGTCACTTATTGTGCAATGTTATTTATTCACCAAATAAATACCCTCTGAGAATCTGCTCTGTGCCCAGCACTGTGCTAGGCAGTGAGGAAATGACAGTGAACAGCAAAGGCACAGGTCTTACCCTCTGGTTGCTTACGGCATAACAGAAAAAGAGGGACATTGCACAAGTACTGTGCTTGCAAGAGGTATTGCTCTTCCTCCTAAGAGCTGGGCTGATTTTCCACTCCTGGGGGGCTAGGAGTGTGTCTTGAATTCCTTTTAGTCCCTGTGTGATCTAATATGCTCTGTGCTCGCAGCAGTTGCTCAATGAATACCTTTTGAACAATTAATGATGAGACACAAATTATAAAAATGTTGATTGCCCCTTTTTTATTGAGTTACAATTGACATATAACATATAGTAGTATGTTAGATTCAGGTGTGCAACCTAATGATTTGATATGGTGTATATTCTGAAATGATCACCACAGCTAATGTAGTTAACATCCATCACCATACATAGTTCATACAATTTTTTTTCTTGTGATGACTACTTTTAAGATCCACTCTCAGCAAGTTTCAAATATGTAATATGGTATCGTTAACTATAGACAGCACCATGCTATAGTTTGATCGCTTCTTGATTGCCTTCTGGTTTTTTTTTTTTTTTTAATTTTTTTTTCAACGTTTATTTATTTTTGGGACAGAGAGAGACAGAGCATGAACGGGGGAGGGGCAGAGAGAGAGGGAGACACAGAATCGGAAACAGGCTCCAGGCTCTGAGGCATCAGCCCAGAGCCCGACGCGGGGCTTGAACTCACGGACCGCGAGATCGTGACCTGGCTGAAGTCGGACGCTTAACCGACTGCGCCACCCAGGCGCCCCTGGTTTTAGACATTTAGAGGCACCAGGGTGGCCAGAGCAAAGATTCCTAGATTTCGTGGGACCTGGGTTCAAATCCTGTTATTGCCTGTTACTGGATACCTGTGGACAATTTGTTCTCTGGCCTCAGGTACCTCCTCTGTACAATGGGGGCAATAATATCTCGTCCAAAAAGCTATTATAAGGATTAAATGAAGAAATTTATGTAAATGTGACATAGGATCTAACACATATAAACCCTTAAAAGTCAGTTCCCTTTCCCTAGCCAATTGAACTTTGGATGACAGGCCAAGGAAGTCTTTTTCCTAATAAGGGGCTTCCATTCACTTGGGATGAGGAGTGTAGAAGGGAATAGTGAAATTTTAGGTCTGGAAGGGGTCTTAGCCTAATCCCTTTATTTACTTGGTGAAGAAACTGAGGCCCAGAGAACTCAGTAACTTCCCTAAGGTCACACAGTGGTTTTAGTAGGACAGCTGGAAATAGAACCCAGGTCTGATTCCAGCATCTAATGTTTTGGGCAGTCTCTCCTAGACTCTCACTGTCAATCTCTCACTCTCAGAAAAGGGAGTGCCTTCATGTTACAGTTTATCTGAGGTCATTTTCCAGGGCAGAGAATTCCCGTGAAACTTGCTGCAGAGATTCTCACACCCTTTATAGAATTCTGAAGACGGGGCAGCAAGGAAGTAGTCAGCTCACTTTGTCACGTTCCATTTCAGACAAGGCCAGGATGGGGTGACTTCCAGACGATCTGGGGGCTTGGTATCCCTAGAGGGTAGGGCAAGCCTCCTCCTCTCTGTTCTTAGGGAGATACAAAGTTGGGGGAGCAGTCACACAGGAAAGGCTTGGACTACAAACAAGGCACTTGACATCACTCAAGACCTAAACACTCAAACTCCTCAAATATGGAGCTCTGCCTTCTGGATCCTCAACTTCTCTTAATTAAAGTAATAATTGGAGCAATATTACTAGGTGTCAGGCACAGTTAAGGGCTTTCCACACATTATTTTTGCCTGAACACGTGTAACCTACAAAATGAGGCACTGAAAGTTTCCTTTGTTTGTTTAAGGTCACCCATCTGGGTCTTTTTTTTTTTTATGTTTTTATTTTGAGAGAGAGAGAGAGAGAGAGAGAGAGAGAGAATGCATGCGTGTGTACTAGCAGGGGACAGGCAAAGGGAATAGGAGAGAGAATCCCAAGCAGCTCCATGCTGTCAGTGCAGAACCCAATGCAGGGCTCAAACCCACAAACCGTGAGATCATGACCTGAGCTGAAACCAAAAGTCAGATATTTAAATGACCGAGCCACTCAGGCACCCCTCAAGGTCACCCAGCTGGGTCTTAAACCCAATTTGACTCAAGAGCCCTTACTTTTAACTACTTTGCTAGGTTGGCTCCACTTACTTGAAAATCCTTAGCAAATGAGTAGGAAGTTTTCCACATCTTGTCAACTTTCTCCTCTCTCAGTTGGGGCAGAAGCTCAGTCTGGAAAGTTGGCAAAAGAGGCAAAGAGCTAGCCTTCATTCCTTTCCTACAGAGCTCAGCCTCAGCGCCTCCTCATCTTGTCCACTCCCTTCCCACCTGACCCCAAATCTCTTCCATCCAATCTCATCCTCACCCTCATCTTCTCCATCCCCAATCCCATTGCCATCCAACCTACCTGATTCCTTCTCTATCCCTGTTCCATTTTCATCCTCACCTCTCTCCCTTCAAGGCAGAATCTGGGTTGGGCTTTGTCCCACGGCCTGAGATCAACATCTGTGACCTGACATAGAGAAGGTTTGTTCTCTTTCACACTGGTAGTGCTAATGTTTCCACGAATTTCCTCTAAGTCACCTTTCCCCAGTCCTCTTTTTCTGAGACATTTTTGTGGCCTCTCTCATTTACCCAACTTTCCAGAGTCTATCCTCTCCCCTACACCCACTTATGTAGTCAGTGACCTCATTTTTCTCAACCCAAAGGCACATTGCCTGGTGGCTGCCTATTCCTGGCTTATCTATCCCAGGAGCCCCTACGCTTATCCCAGCAACAAATGGCTTTCTGGGAATCTGGGCAAGGTGAGTAGCCAAATCACATGAATCTATGCATAGGGTTAATATATAGAACCTGGCTGGAGCCCGGAGTCAGGCTGTGTCACCTGAGGCTATTCAAGATCATGAAGGCACATCCCTCTGTCCAGCTGGACATGTATTTGGCATGGTCTGGTGTCTGGGCAAGAGTGATCATGGAGTCTTCAGGAGATCCTCAGACCCTAGCATGTCAGGTAGGGTAGGACTGAATAGAGAGCGTTATGGATAATCATGACAGCCATATCAACAACATTCTCTAGTTTGGAAAGGAGAGGTGAATTAAGGTGAGGCAGATAAATACTTTGAGCAGTCTTTAAAAAGAAATAAGTCAGGCACCGATGGGCCAGATTTGGGAATAAGCTAAGGTCGAGACTTAAGGGACTAGAGTTTAGGATTAATAACTGGTTGTGCACCTGGTGAGGAGCAGGAGGGCTGGAGGCCCAGTAAGCATGATGCTGTTAATAAATAGGTAGATTAGGGGCGCCTGGGTGGCTCAGTCAGTTAAGCGTCCGACTTCAGCTCAGGTCATGATCTCACAGTTCATGAGTTCGAGCCCTGTATCGGGCTCTGTGCTGACAGCTCGGAGCCTGGAGCCTGCTTCACATTCTGTGTCTCCCTCTCTCTCTGCCCCTTCCCTGCTCATGCTCTGTCTCTCTCTGTCTCAAAAATAAATAAACATTAAAAAAATAAAAAATAAATAGGTAGATTAATTATCACCACCTATTGCAAATATATTTTCTCATATTATAGTGCAATCCCTGATCTACTTTCCTTCCTTCCCTCCCACCTTCCTTCCTTCCTTCCTCCTTTCTTCCTTTTCTTTTTTTTCTCTTTAATGCAAGTTCCTGACTTAACTTTTGATTGCTCAGGCATTAAAAAATGGTCAAAGGACCAAAGAAGACCTACAGAAGATCAATAGGTACATGAAAAGCTGCTCAATATCACTAGTCATTAAGGAAAAGCACACTAAAACCTCACGCCTGTTAGAATGACCATCATCAAAAAGATAAGAGATAGTAAATGCTGGCATGACTGTGGAGAAAGGGAGCCCTTGTGCACCGTTGGTGGGATTGTAATTTGGTGCGGCCACTGTGGAAAACAGTATGGAAGATCCTCAAAAAATTAAACACAGAACTACCATATGATCCCGCTATTCCACTTCTGGGAATGTATCTAAAGGAAACAAAAACACTAACATGAAAAGGTATCTGTTGGGTGCCTGGGTGGCTCAGTGGGTTAAGCATCCGACTTCGGCTCAGGTCATGATCTCACAGTTTGTGGGTTCGAGCCCCATGTTAGACTCTGTGCTGGCAGCTCCAAGCCTGGAGCCTGCTTGGGATTCTGTGTCTCTCTCTGCCCCTCCCTGGCTTGTGCTCTATCTCAAAAAAAAAAAATGTTAAAAAAAATTAAATATATATATATATATAGCATCTGCACTTTCATGTTCATAGAAGCATTATTTACATTAGCCAAGACATAAAAACAACACAAGTGTCTATCAATGGATAAGTGCATAAAGAAGTTGTGCTATGTGTATATATATATGTGTATATATATATATATATATATATATAATGTATGTATATATATAATATTATGCAGTCATAAAAAATGAGGAAATCCTACCATTTGTGATAATAACATGAATGGATCTTGAAGGCATTATGCCAAGTGAAATAAGTCGCACAGAGAAAGAAAAGTACTGTATGATTTCACCTACATATGGAATACCAAAAAAAGCAAACTCATAGAAAAAGAGATCAGACATGTGATTAAAAGAGGTGGGGTGGGGAGGGAGAATTGGAGGAAGGTGGTCAAAAGGTACAAACTTCCAGTTATAAGATGAGTCAGTACTAGGGATATAAGGTACAACATGACTGTAGCTAACACTGATGAATGATCTATAGGAAAGATGTGAAGAGAGTAAATCCTAAGAGTTTGCATCACCAGGAGAAAAAAAAAATTATTTTTTCTTTTCTTCTTTTCTTTTTATCATAGTTATACGAGGTGCTGAATGTTAGGCTGAAGCTATTGTGGTAATTGCTTCACAATATATGTAAATCAAACCATTATGCTATACTCCTTAAACTTATACAGTAATATGTGCTAATTATTTCTCAATAAATAAGGGGGGAAAAGAGGCACTCACTTAAAAATGGCTATCTGGAATAAATACATTGCCAGCCACATGACTAGATAAAGAGCCAGGCTGCACTGCACCCCATCCCCTCACCACTCTAGGCTCCATGGTTTTAGAAATCTTGGTTGATTTTGTTTGGTAACTAACCATTTGAGCTGCTTGTTTCCTGTCTTCCTGCATTCTCAATTCCCACTCTTATGTTTTTTTTTAATATTTTATTTGTAAGTAATCTCTATACCTAACATGGGTCTCAAACTCACAACCCTGAGATCAAGGGTCACATGCTCCACCCACCAACCCAGCCAGGCAGGCACCCTCTCCACTCTTATATTTTAAACTCACCAATAAAGAGTGAGCCTGCAAAACCCTAAGCACCCATCCTCTACCTCAATAGAAGCAGAAACCTAAGCCTGAGACATGACCTCATTGTGTGGCCCCAGGTACACCATATAATTTCCACCACTTATAAGTAATAAACCTCATATCTTTCAAAGTCTCCTGATGGATTGCTGAGGGTGTCTTACAATCATAAGAAAAACCCACAAGGGCTGGTCCAGCTACAGCACTGATTATCAGTAGGCTGAGACTGGCACACAACACATACATTTTCTCATCTGTATCACTTTCTGGGCTATTATTGCTATCTGACTTCCTAATACCCATATAGAGGTATACATGAGGAAGTAGGCTCAGAGAAGTTAAGGGATTTTCCTCTGTAACTACTTAGGAGTATAGTTGGGACCAGAATCTGGGTCTCTGATCCAGCATTCTTCCAGTTCTGTCAGAGATTCCTTCAATATAGAGGGTTGGGAGCCAAAGGCATTTGGCTTGTCAGAAGAGGTTGGGTAGGACCAATGAGAAGATGAGCCTGGGGTAGGGATGTGGAGATGGGCAGAAACTCTCCCTGCCACAGGTCTTATTGGCTAGAGAACTCTGTGATTCAGCAATTCCACCCTAAGTATATACCCAAGAGGAATGAGTACATTATGTCCAGATATATATATCCAAAAGGAATGAGGGCATTACAAAGTGCATGAACAAAGACAAGTGCAAGAATGGTCATTGAAGATTTATTCAGAATTATCAAAAACTAGAAACAACCCAATGTGCATCAATAGGAGAATGGATAAACATTTGGGACATCTCTACAGTGAAATACAACTCAGCAATAAAAATGAATAAACTACTGATACATACAACAACATGGATGAATCACAATGACATTGTGCTGAAAGAAGCCAGTTTCCAAAGGGTACCTTCAGTATGACCAAAACTAATCTGGAGTAACAGAAATCACACCAGTGATTGCTTCTACTGGTTGGGGGAGACTGACTGGAAGGGGTACAAAGGAAGTTTCTAAGGTGGTTGAAATGTTCTCTATCTTGACTTGGTTAGTGTTAACACATGTACATATAACTTGAAGATTTATACACCTTGCCATATGAAAATTATACTTAAATTTTATTTTATTTTAAGTTTTTAAAATGTTTTTATTTATTTTTGAGACAGAGAGAGACAGAGCATGAGCAGGGGAGGGGCAGGGAGAGAGGGAGACACAGAATCCAAAACAGGCTCCAGGCTCTGAGCTGTCAGCACAGAGCCCCATGCAGGGCTCGAACTCACGGACTGTGAGATCATAACCTGAGCTGAAGTCAGATGCTTAACCGACTGAGCCACCCAGGCACCCCTGAAAATTATACTTAAATTTAAAAAAATAATTAAAGCTCAGCTTTTTAGGAAACAGTTGCAGAAGGAAAAGGAAGTGTCTTATAGAGCCTAGTATGGAGGTGACATCCCAGGTTGCCTCCTATGTAAGGTGACCAGCTTTGTCTGATTTACCTGGGATTGAGGGCTTTCCTGTGACAAGAGGCTATCACTGGTAAAACTGGGAGAGTCCTGGGCAAACCATGACGGCTGGTCACCCCACGCTTGTGGAAGTGGGGAACTGGGTGGGAGCTTTGGATGTCTGGCAGACAGGTTGGATTCCCTTGGTCTCAGAGCCCAGGTGCTGCTCCACAGGCTCAGAGAAGGGCCATGGAAAAGTCATAGCAGCAGGCATTGCTGGTTGACAGCAGGAACATCAGGACTAGGGAGGCATCTTTGTTCCCTGGTTATTATTCAGTGTTCCTGACCCTTTAGGAGCAAGAAGGGGTCGGGGGTGGAACTGGAGGAGCAAGACCCCAGAGACTGAATAGAGACAGTTTGATCATCCAGATTCTAAGCATCATGGCTTCTATGAACTGAGCTCTGAGGAGATTTTCACTTAGCCCTCTCTTCACCTTAGTTATCCCCACTCCATCATCCCTCAAATGCCTAAGCCAAGAAAATACCAAAACAGTACATTGATGTTGTGCAAGGAAAATAGGGACATGGGACCTATCAGAGGCAAATGCTATTGTATCTCTTCACCTCTACAGATGTCACAGGGCAGAGGCTGTCCCTACTCTCCTTTGTTTGCCATAGCCTGGTGTTGCTTGAGCTGGAGGGGTCTTCTCTACCTTGTCAGAGAATAGGACAGATGGGGATATGGGGGAGGAACTCTTCCAGCTTTCTAGCTGAGGCCCGAAGTGGATTCTAACAGAGAAACTGCTGGCAGGGCTGGTCCACAGAGGGGGAAACAGGAACCAGGAAGTTCTAAGAGGTTCTCAGAAGTTCTCATAGTGATGCATGAAGTGGGCCTGGTCCTGCCTGTTGATGAGCTGACAGGCCTTCTCTACATTCTTGGTCATTCCTGGAGGGCCACAGCTGAACACTCCAATCTTCCGTACCTGTCAAGTGTGTTGCAGGGAGTGATTGCATAGAGGAGAGGCCTGCAGGCTTAAGATTATCACCCCTTGGGAGGAAGCTGCTTCTCAAGCCTGCTGGAACGACTAAAGCATTGACCTCTGGCTCTGAGGAGGAGGCTTGAGCTAGGGGCAGTCGGGGGTAGGGAGGGTTTGAGGCCTTCCTCCAACACCTGACCCCATCCTGGAGCTAGCATGGGATGGTTCTCCACTCAGATTATAGCTGTCGGGTGCTTAAAGTCCAGGATATCCTGGCAGGGGAAGGCCAGGGTTTCAGGACAGGTGGGGGTGGGGCTGACCTGTGGGTGGACCTCCTGCAGGGATTTGAAGAAGAGCTCGAAGGGGGGGCGGCCAAAGTGCGTGATGGAACGCAGGCCTGTGAACAGACTCCGGTTCAGCACCTTCTGGAAGTGTCGCTCACAGATGTACTGGGAGAGGGAGTAGAGGAGGAATGTCACAGTCAGAGCCAGGGTCAGCTCTTAGTCTAGATGGTGGCCCACATACCTACCCTGCCTGACCGGCCCTGACATACCAGCATGGTGGTCCTGAGGTCAAACTTCTCAGCCAGCTGGGTGATGTAGATGTGCACGGACACCAGGTCCTGGCAGTCATTCTCTTCCACCTCCCGGATGATGTCAGCCAGCCACTCAAACTGCCGCTGGGTCCGTGTCACCCAGATGAAGTAGATCTGGGGACACATTGCTGGAGCTCAAGACAGCTCAGCTCAAGTTTCATCCACCCCAGATGACTTCACCTGAGAGGCTGGAAAGCCTCAGACCACCCACAGACTCCAAATCTCTGGCAGCCCCACAAGCCTGATCTAAGTCTTTTAACCAGCAGACCCCAGCAGAGGTCCTTCTGTCTATACGTCCTACCCTCCTTCAAATGTTGGGCATGTGGGCATGTGTATGAATAGCTCCTGCAGACTCAGTGCCTAGGGGCCAGGGGCTTTTACTCATATTACTCTGCTGTGATGTGGGGACACAATCAGGCAGTCTGTCCCATTCCTTCTAAGAATGGGAGAGAGACACTCACCTTTTTACAGAGCATTTGGCTGCCCAACGATGACTTGAAGACCAGGTCTTTGAGGATTGAGGCAAAGGGGGTGACCCCAATGCCCCCTCCCACCAGCACGGACACCTCAAATTTATGCCACTCCTGGTGGCCCTCTCCAAATGGCCCATCGAGGTACAGCTGCCAACCAAAGAGGGAGAAGAGATGAGCTTGGTCTGGCCCCAGATCTGAGGTTAGAAATGGGTATAGGACAGGGAGAAGAGAGCTACAGGAACCACAGAGCCTCTTCTCAGGCACCCCAGCCTGGCCTTGTGCTGGCTGGAGCTTCTAGTCTCAGGGTAGGGGAGAGTGGGGACCCTTTGCCAATGCTGGAGACCAAAAAGTGGTTCCTGGTGGCAGGCACCTTTGGGTATCTGGAACAGCCGTCGCCCATTGGAGGTGAGTAGATCTCCCTGAGGCGAGTGGTCCAGGGCCCTGCTGCCCGGATGTGAAGGCTGAGCGTGTCCTCATGGGGCGCAGAAGTCAGTGTAAATGGGTGGTACTCGTTGGTCCCCAGAGTCAGACAGGCAATCCGCACCCACTGTCCTGACTTGTACTCAAAGCCTTGGGGCCGTTGGAATTGCAGGTGAGTCACTCCTGGGAGTCATGGGCAGGCAAGGGCAGGGATCAGAAGGCTTGCTTCCAGTACCCGAGGACTGGCAGATACCCCAGATACCTTGTCTACTCTACACATATGGTCTGAACAAGTGGAGCTCCTGGAGGTAGGAGTCAGAGGGTCCCCTTCTCTCTTTCCTGGGTAACCCAAGAATTAGATTTCTCTGCTCCTTGTTCCAGCTACTCTCCTCTCCACTCCTTATTCCTGTGAAACATCCAGGCCCCTATGCTACTATCCTGAATATCAGCCTACAGGTCAGAGGACCTATTTCCCCAGGGACCATCTCACAGTTTACCAAACCTCCACCATATGAGAATTACCTTTGGATAGGCCACTTCTGTGCATCTCTGCACTACTGTTTATCTAATGTTTTTCTTCATATTGACTTAATTTTTCAATATGATTTACCTTGACAAACTTCAGATCACTCAGACAGGTGGAAAACCAGTATCATGTATTGTAAATAGAAGGCACCGTATTTTATCAAATTTTAGCTGGATACTGTGTGGTGTGCAAGACCACAGCTGAGCCTCAGGCCTGTTCTTTCTTCATTTAAAAAAAAAAAAGTTGATTTGCAAATACTGGGAAGTGCAAAAAGCATACTAATAACATGCTGAGGTTTTTGTCCTTAAGTAATCTCAATGGACATAAAGTTGAAATGAGATTAATTTTCTTACTATGTTAATCCTGAAGATTAGATGTTCCCACAACACCTAAAACCATCTTCTGCCAGCCTCTACAGTGGTGTGAATCCTCACTTTAGCCAACATAAACTCTCAAAAATTGACTCTCAGGGGCAACTGGATAGCTCAGTTGGTTAGGTGTCTGACTCTTGGTTTCAGTTTATGTCATGATCTCGTGGTTCGTGGGTTCAAGCCCTGCACTGTCAGTGAGGAGCCTGCTTGGGATTCTCTCTCTCTCCCTTTCTCTCTGCCCCTCCCCTGCTCATGCTTTCTCTCTCTCTAAATAAATAAACTCTAAAAAGAAACCACAAAAGACAAAAAAACAAAAAACAACTAAAAAATAATAGACTCTTGAAATCTGGGCCAATTGCCCATCTCTGAAGGGGGGCTATTCTAGGAGGAGGGGGTGGGAGGGGTATAGATAGTTCCCTGGGGAGCACCCAGACCACACACAAGGGGGTCTGTGTTGTCCTTAAATGCCTTTCAGCTGCCTCTTCTCATGGTCACTTCTCATTGTTTGCAAGTCCTCCTGGGGGCAACACAGCCCTTTCTGGGCTCCATTTGTATCAGGAAAGCTGCAGGGGTCCCCGACAGATTATTAAAAGGCCTGATGGGGGTCTGGAGGCCTGTGGAGCTATCTCCACATGTCCCATGAGTCGACTTCCAATGCCCCCCACCTGGGGTCATGTTGGGCCTGGTACCTGAAGGCAGCAGCTCCGCCTTCACCACGCTGATCTCCACCTTCTTCCGGCTCAGGCTCACCAGCTTGTCCCCCGCATAGATTAGTGCTGGGACCAGGAAGTAGATGTGGAAACGGGGCAGCTGGATCAGGCCGAAGCTGCCGTGGATGATGAGCTGGAGACGTGGCCAGTTAGTACAGCTCAGGCCCAGCCGGGCCCCTCCCTGCACCCTCCCTTGCCCAGACACTTCTTGCCCGGACCCTGGGCCTGGGCTGGGTGGATAAAGCCACCATAGACTTCAGAGGCTGGGGTCTCTGCTCTCAGGTCCAATTAAGCCTGCTCCCTACCCCCATTATGAGTGCTCATCCCTGCCCCCGTGGACTGGCCCTGCCCAGAGAATCCCTTACCAACACATAGAGCAGGATGTAGAGGTGGTGGGTCAGCCAGAAGCCCCGGAAGCTACGGCGCCGGAAGTGGTGGGAGGCGAACACATACATGATGGCCAGGACCACGAGCAGGAGCACCCCTGTCATGCCTGGGGGCAGCGGGGACAGGGTCAGAGAATACTTTTGGGACCTCAGCATGGGCTGAGAATATGACAGCAATCCCCCAGTCTACCCTCCTTCTCTGATCTCCCTGGCCCCCAGAACAGCTTGTCTGCTGGGGCTGCAGCTGAGGCTTGTCCTGGAGACTAGAAAGGGAACCACGACTACTAGACAAGTATGTATTCATGGGAAGATGAAGACAAACAGAGGTCCTCAGATAGAACCCCCAGGCCCCACATACACCCCTACTCCCTACCTGGGACTGTCTCGAAGAACCACCAGTAGAACTTTTGGGGAAGCTGGGACCTGTAGGGCAAAGGTATATGAGCTTCTAGCTGGGGCAGGATTGGCTTCCCCACTGTCACAATGTGATTCTGCTTCTGCTGGCCCTGACTGCTGAGGTTACTGGGCCTCCACTCAGATGGCCAGGGATCCATCCAAGGAACATGGCACCCAGCCACCCACAGTTCCACCCTCTGCTTTCTTGGCAATTCTTCCTTCTGCATTATCTTGAACTCTCTTACTGCTATTTGCTTCCTTGGGTGCTCGGTTCACATTCTGTAAGCTCCATGAGGGCAAGGGTGTGGTTCTGCTCATTGTTCTAATCCCTATGCTCAAACAATGCTAGGCTTGTAGTAAATACTCAACAAGTATTTGCTGAATGACTGCATGAATCTAGCATGTCTATTCTCTGGCACCTGGATGGTCATGTATGATATACTCCATGAATGTTTGCCCAGTGAATGAATGGTAGGCTAAGATTCCAAGTTCTGTGTTAGGTACATGTGGGAAACAGTCTCTAATTCATCTCCCAAACATCTTGCCTGGCTAATCATGGCCACTTCCTTCCAGGGCAAGGAGGTCACCTCTCAGCATCCCCAGCAGGCTCTTCACTCTCATTCAGTGAGAGTAGAGTATTGAGGGCCATCTATATCTTTTCTATTATACCCTTTGGCCTGCCCCAAATGTCCCATGGGGGAACCCTCCCCAGAACTGACCCATCATTCACAAAGACGTTGGGAAAGACACAGGCCAGCAGGCTGAGGGGGCTGACTGAGAAGATGAAGACATTGACTGCATGGCCAGCACTGTGCAAAACTGAAAGAGACTCTGTTAGAGATGCCACCCAGGGCCAACTCTATCTCCCACCCTGAGGAACAGAGGAGGCACAGGGAGGAGAGATGGGAGTCTATGTAGCTGCAATCTCCTCACTCTTCCCCCCACAGCTAGACCCAGGGGAATGCAACAATGGGGAGGATTCCCAGGAGCCACTGACTGGCCAGGACAACGGCAGCCATGGCGATCCAGCGATGGAAGTCCACGGCGGCGTCGAAGGGTATGTAGCGGTTGAGGAAGGTCTCGCGCAGGAAGGTGATGAGGTTGCGGCACATGGTGAGCAGGATGTAGGAGAACATGAAGGAGATGCTGGCGGCCGTGCCCCGGGACAGGATGATGCCCACAAAAGTGGTCTGTGCGATGCCCGAGGGTGGTGAGGCAAAGGCATAATCTGGAGAGGGGGTGTGGGTGGATCAGCATGGCACAGAGGCTGGGGTCCCTGGCCTGGGTCAGAACGCCTGGGCTCCAGTGGGAAGAGCAGCCAGAAGGCTCTACATGCCCCTTCCCACCACCCACAAGCTGAAACTCTTACAGTAGGCACGCTCTGCAAACAGGCCAGCACAGATGGCAGAGAAGACCGCCACGCACATGATGTGCCGCAGGTAGTTCTCCACAAAGCGCTTGTACTGTCGCAGCTTCTGGGCCAGGGGGCCCCGCTGCATCTTCTCCTTCAGTGCCTCCGTGTACAGCCGGGGAGGGGGCACCACTGTCCTGCAGCAACGGGAGGCAGCTGGCCGTGAGACCAGGGCACCCTGACCTCCCCTAAATGCCACCCCATGAAGGAGACATGATAACCTGGCAGGGGTCAGGATGGGCCAGAACAGATGAAGGAAACAGCATTTGGGGAGTAGACTCCTACCCTCCCCCAACTTTCAGCGCTCATCTTTATTTGCTCCATCCACCCGCTCTTCTGTCTTCCCCCTACTCCACCTCATCTTCCTCCTGTGTGTTCTGTCCTTCCCTCTTGGTGCTCCCTGAACGGGCCTCACTGATGTGCCCAAAGCAGGCAGGAGCCAGGAGAGCCCTTACTGCCATCTTGGTATTGCATCTGAGTGCCAGGGCCCTTTCCTGAAGGTTAGGGTGCAGAGGTTGGAAGATGTTGAAAAATTATTTGACTCTATGGCTCACCAATCAGTCAGAGACACATAGAACGAGACACAGGATGGTCCCTTGTGTGTCCAGGAAGGGTGGGCAGGGCCCAGAGACTCTGAGACTTCTCCCCATGTTTCCTTGGGCCTGGGGGTCTAGAAAATACTTACTTTTTGCCAAACCTCTTCTTCAGCACTGGACCTCCCAGCTCTGGGGCTTCTGAGGCAGGGAGCCCTAGTTCCTGAGAGCAGGATCTGAGAAAGGAAAAATGGGCTCATTCTCCCCTTGTCTTTGCAGCCAGGAGAAGAATCACCAGGTCAGAACTTCAGAGGATGGGGATGAATCCTGGAACCCACCCCTGCCCACAGAACCTGCCCATAAAACTGGTCAGAGAGAAGCCAGGTAGGAGAGGCAAGGCAGAATGAATATGATGCGGTCATCTGTCTTACAGAAGGATTCTGTCTTGAAGTGTCAGGGAGACAGCTAGGATCCTGAGCCACATGGCATGAGGGAAGCAGCTGGAATTTGGGCCAGGATCAATTATGTACTAAGAGCTACTTTCAGAGGAAAAATATCTGGTCCCAGGAACTGATTCAGCCAGCCCTACTTCCTTCATTTCTCTTCAGGGGACCTGGACAAGGGGACCTGCCAATGCCCCCATTCCTGCTCACC
Source organism: Lynx rufus (assembly GCF_022079265.1). Classification (NCBI taxonomy): domain Eukaryota; kingdom Metazoa; phylum Chordata; class Mammalia; order Carnivora; family Felidae; genus Lynx; species Lynx rufus. The sequence goes on along the minus strand of NW_025814827.1, from coordinate 30,065,639 downwards.
GTTCCCCAGGAGTCCGAGTGATGAATGAGACTCGACAGCTGATGTTTGGTTTAAAGATGTCTCCAACACCTGGAGGGAAGAACAAGAGTCTGGACAGGCTTCCCCACAAGGGTAGAAGAATGGTAGACTGCCCCCCTCTCTTCTCCGGGAAGGCTGCCACAGCAGTTGCCAGTGACTTTGCCATGTTCTCATCTCTTGTTCCAGCCTTGTTCCCCTCACTGCCCACAATGGGCACCCATTGCAAACAAGGGGGTAACTTGGTATAATTAGAAAACTGCAGGCAGATGCAATCCTGCATCCTTTGTATAAAGAAAATAACACGTCTTCTTCTGACTAGCTACACCCCAGACCAATGTGCATGAGCTTAGTAAGTGGCATGTAGGCTGGATTTCAGACCACCCTTGACCTCTCAGTAGGCATGTTTGTGCAGTGCACATGTATGTGACACCCTTGACTACACGTGCCTGGCTCTATAGTAGGCACAAAAGACTTGAAGAGAAATAAAACCTGACTCCTATCCACCAGTAGCTCTCATTTTGAAGACACGTCCCTCCCTGACTCCTACCATTTCTTTTTTTTTTTTAATTTTTTAATGTTTATTTATTTTGAGAGAGAGAGAGAAAGAGAGAGAGAGAGAGAGAATGAATGGGGAGGAGTAGAGAGAGAGGGAGACGCAGAATCCAAAGCAGGCTCCAGGCTCTGAGCTGTCAGCACAAAGCCAGACGTGGGGCTTGAACTCACGAACTGTGAGATCATAACCTGAGTGAAAGTCAACTGACTGAGCCACCCAGGTGCCCCCTACCATTTCTTACATACTCACGTACTTCCACCTCCACCTCTGACGCAGAGCTGAGTGCGTTGGAGCTCGCTGTCATGGTCCCGCAGCATGAAGTGGAAATCCTCCCACGTCAGCTCCTCCTTATCCTGGAAGCCCGACTCCCGGTACATGGACTCTACCACCTCAGTCAGCTGGGCCTTGGACAGGCAGTTGTTGGAGATCTCGATGAAGGACCTGGGGGAGGAGGAGAGATACACCAGTCTGTCATCTGGCAAGGTCAGGTTCAGGCAGGTGCACGGTGGGGCAGGCCCCAGATTATCTAATGTGGTTACCAGTGACCCGGGAAATGGCATTGAGAAGGTGTTCATCCAGCCTGTAGTTGACGTTAAGCTGGGTGGGGTGGCCACAGGTTTGAAATTGAAAGTGACCTTGACCAATTAGAGAAAGCAGCCCTCAAACAAGGGGGCGTTGAAAGGTGGGATCAATGTCCATTTAGTGTAGGGACATGTCCAGATGACCATGGGCTTCTTGTGTGGCAGGGTCTCTGCCCACTCTCTTGTGTTAATGCATCCCACGCTGCTACTGGCCTCCCCCTTTCACAGTCCAGTGGGGGCACAGAAGCCTGGATGCTGGGGGAGGAGATGTAGCTACAATGGCTGCTGCTTCCTTGTGCCAACACCCCAGGGCACAGGCAGGATTGTCTCCACACCCAATCTCATAGCACCCAGAGTGGCCATACTCTTCTTGGGATGTCCTTTGGGACAAAAACAAGCCAACCATGCATGTTTGTGTGAATCCAACAGAAAAAAAGACCTGTGTGTGCCTGGCACAGCAAGCCCATTAAAAAACACATCATCCAAGTGAGACTGGGCAAGATCTACAACTGAACATAGGAAGAGAAAGTGGATGCTTGGCCCTGGTGGACAGGGACCCTCTCCGAGATCCCGAGAGCCTCACCCAGGTCTGGGCCTGCAATAGCACACCCAGTGAGGGATGGACTGCAATCAGCTTCACCACAGCCTTTTAGAAGCCCATGTCCAGTTGTGGTGTCTGGGATGGAAGAGGGATGTGGAAGTTAGAGGGAATGCAGAAAGAAATGGAAAGGCTTAAGGTAGAAAAGGTAAAAGACTCTGCACTCTTTTATGCATTTGGTTTATTCATTTGCTCATTTATCCCATCTGATTCGTTAAGTATGTATTGAATACCTGCTATGTGCCAATCACAGTGCAGAAGAGGTGGATTCAGTGAGCAACAAAAGAGAAGTAAGAACCCTGTCCTTATGGAGCTGAAGGGGACTTTCACTGTTACCAGAACAGTGTCTTTAGGAATAAGAAGTCTATGCACTCAAAGCTGGTCTTTGTCAGCACACCACAACCAAAAATAACTTAAGAAGCAAGAAGAAAGAAGGGTTGGAATACAGAGGAACTTTCCATGTTTCTTCTCCTGCATTTCCTAGTGATTAATACAGGAAAAGTGACCAAGGTCATTAATCTTCCATCCATTAATTCACGGCGCAAAGCACCAGTGTTAGGTATGGTGTAGAAGAGTTTACAAAGATCCAAAGGCATCCAAAAGGGATACTAGACTTTTGCTATTGGTCATACTGGCTTGGTGGTTGTTTGTTTGTTTGTTTGTTTGTTTGTTTTTAACTAGAGAGGGAGAATTTTCTAGCTCGTGTAGACAGTGCAGATAATAGACCCTCCTGGAGGCAGGGGCCTGGCCAGATAAACTTATGAAGCTGGATGCTCTGAGAATCTAGAATGCAGTATCCAGGCTTTCAAAATAGATGGCCACATAACCTCCTCACCTACCCTCCTCTGATTTGACTTTGTTTCAAATATCAGGGAGTCTCAGAACTGGAAGGGCCCACTCCATACCGCATCATGGTGAAGAATTCATCCTTGGAGAGGAAGCCATTTGCATCAAGGTCATACATGGTGAACATCAGGTGGGACTTGTCCTCTGGGGAGCCTGAGAAGAAAAAGAGGGATTCAGGTCACCTCTGTGCTGAAAGACTGCTGGTTCCTGAAGTGGTCCACTCTCCCCCTACCTTTCATGAAGACCACCAGGATGTCCAGAAACTCCCGGAAGGACAGGTAGCCATTGCCATCTTTGTCAGCAAGAGAGAACATGGACTCTACAAACATGTCCTGGGGCTTGAGGCCCAGGGACTCGGCAAACTCAGCTCTGCTCAGCTCACAAGTCAGGGCCTCCCGCACCTTCTGTGATGAGTCCAGGGGCAGGGTGCCTGCATCCGCCTGGTCGATGTCCAGCACCTGCACTCAGGCAGTAGCAGAGGGAAGGAGAGAAGAAGGTGAGGCCTGGGCTGAATGCAGTCCAGTGACCCTTCACATCTCCCAAAAGTCCAATTCAGAAATAGTGAGCCCTTGTAGCTCTCCTGATCCTTAGATATACTTCTGACCTGGGCCTCTGAGGCAGTGACTCAGATCTCCAGCAGCCAGCCCATTTTTCCCCTGGACTCAAGATCCAGGAGCTTTATATGTTAGGAATGGTGCTAGGTCTATAGGTGGGGGGTGGAAATGGGAGGGAACAAAGTTTGGGATTCAAAATGCGAAATGAGAGGCCCTATACTGGGGACAGAAATGAAGTAGACAGTGGTGGACAGGCAGGAAAAGGCTAGGGATATATTTATTCTCTTGTCAATTTAGACAGGGCTACTATGTGCCTGATTTGGTCTCCTGGAGGCAGGGGCCTGGCCAGATAAACAATCTTCTGATTAGCTGGATTTGGTGGAGACTGCTGGGGATTTATATTTTTAACAAATTCCCAGGTTAGGTGGCGGCTGCTGGTCCAGAGGCCACACTTTGAGAACCACTGATGTAGACTATCTCACTGAATCCTCACAACAACCCAAGGTGATGGATCCTATTACTTTTATTTTATTTTATTTTATTTTATTTTATTTTATTTTATTTTATTTATTCTATATTCCATATGGGGGATACCTGGGAATGCCAGTGGATCCTATTTTAATCACTGTTTTATAGATGAGGAAGTGGAGATACAGAGCAGAGATGATGTGACTGGCCTAAAGTCACACAGCTAGTGAGTGGCAATGCTAGGATTCAATCAACGCTGTCTCCAGCACACAGACCAGAAACTTAGTTTACCCCATTCAGGATCCTGTCCAGCCCAGCTTCCCTCCAACCCTGGGCCAGGTCCTGTCTCCAAAAGACACACTCATGGCACCTGGGCAAAGAGGTTCCTGAAGAAGATCTCCAGGATACGGGCCCTCTGCTGCTTGGTCACAGCCCTCCTGAACAGCTCATTCTCTTCCAACTCAGTCACGTCAAGGCCCAGAGTCCACTGCACACAGAAGCCCTGCAGATGCTGAACAAAGGTGCCCCGGTCCTCCTCAGAGTTAAACAGCAGCACCTGGGTGGGAGGAAGCCCATGTCAGTGCTTGGAGCTCCAGGTCTGGTTCAGCCCCCACTCAGAGGACCTTGAGTTGAGGGAAGATGAGAAAAACTGCCTCCCAATGCATCCAGGCTGGAACCAGGTGAATGGCTCGAGCAGGTCAAAGGGAGGGTCACATGGAGTGTGGAGACAGCTGAAAGGAGAGCCTCTCCCCAGCATCATCTTCACAGGGGAGCTCTGTAGCTGAGGAGAGTGTGAACTAACAGGCCTCGCTCTGAGAGGGGAGATATAGGAGCATTCCAGGTAGGGGAGGCAGACTGGCCATACCAGATCATACTCCTTGGGGATCTTGAGCAGAAGGGTGTGGCGCCCGCGGTTGCTGGACAGGATGAGGTTGACCTTCTGTGTGGGCTGCAGCTGGACGGTGCGGAGCACAGACAGCCGCCTGTCTAGGACCTGTAGACGTCGGTCTGGGAGCAGCTTGATGGTGATGGGATAGCTCTTCTCCCTGGGGCCTGGCCACTCCATTGCTGGGGAAGGGACAATTGGGCAGAGACGTTCAGCAGAGGTACCCAGGCCCCTGACCTCAAACCAATTCCACTCTACCAGTCTGAGCAGACACCCCCAAAGCCTGGCTTCCTCCCCACATCTGCAACCTGCTTTTTCTCTCAGGGGCCCCTATCTGGGCCCCATTTCCCTCTCTCCCTTCAGCCCCATCTCACCTGACACCCCATCTTTGGCTGCTTCTCTCTTCACACTCTCTTTGCCTTTCTTCTGTAGTCTCTTGCGCTCTCGGCCCCGGAAATGGGCCACGACCCCAGAGATAAGCAGACTCACTGAAAAGGATCAGAAAGAGCCAGTGGGGAGGGGAGCCTCTTGCCTGCAGCTTCACTGAGGGTCCTGTTGCTCCTCCCTTCACAAGGTCCCCTGAGCCTGGCTTTGACTGTAGCAAAGAGCTAGTCCCACAGACCAGCAGGTCATGAGGGGCAAGGACATTCTGTGGGCAGGGTGGCAGCCAGGAGGAAAGCAGTGAGTGAGGGTGTGAAGAGTTCACCTAATGGAAGACAGCAGAGAGCCACAATGGTGATGCCAAAACCAGGACCACTGCCCTCGAAGTAGTCAATCACCGTCAGGGGCACACAGCGGGGCAAGCCTTCAGTTGTGAGCTGACGAGGCTGAGGGCAGGGTGCACCTGAGGGAGAGGACACAAAAGACCTTAAAGTCTGAGGATCTCATTAGTTGGCCAGGTACCTTCCCCTCTCTCCTGTAAAGGACCAGGTACCCTTCTCCTTACTAGGCCCACCTCTCTGGAGTTGGTTCCCCTCAAAAAGTCCCTTTACATATCCTGTTCTCAGTACCTACACCAGTTTGATCACAGAGTGCAGCCTGCAAACCAGTCCAGTACCTACTGGGGGAGGCAGCCTAAAGCAGGCTTCCCAGCAGCACACAGAAAATGCTGCCTGGCACCTGGTTCCCTGGACAGCACCAAGTGACTCGCCCCATCCTTGGTCCTTTCTCTGATTGCCACTCACCATCATGCCAGATAAAGACATTGGGCTGCAGGGCACTGGGGTCCACATTGGTAACAGCCACTAGGACGTCCCAAAGAGTGGTGTTTCTGATTTCTGCAATTTCCTCTCTGGAGAACAGCCTAAGTTGGAGAAAGCCACGAATAGTTGGGATGAGAAAGGGCTGCCAGCCTCCAGCAGTATTGGGCCCAGAAAGTCAGATGAGGAAAGAGACACAGAGGGGTTAAAGAGGAGGTGAGGCTAGTTGGGAATCCAGGGCCCATGGGGCTGCTTACAGGCAGAGGGCCTGGGGCTCCAAGCCAAAGTGGCATCTGAGGCGGAAGTTCATGCAGGCCTTACCCATTCCTGGTGTTCTCAAACCAGTAGCGGTCACCATCCCGCAGCCGCACAAACTGGTCAAGGACGATGGCATTGAAGAGGGTCCCTGGGTCCCCGTGGCTCTCCAAGAACCCCCCTGGGAGCAGCTCCAGCAGGGAAAGGTCCTGGTTGTACAGGGCAGCTGTGGCCTCCAGCACCTGGGGCACCACAGGAGGTGAGGAATATGTGTGTGCACGTGTGTGTGCACATGTGTGTTGGGGAGGGCAGCCACTGTGGCTCCATTCTTAAACACAGGACTCCATCAGCTGCCTGGCTTGCTGCTCAGGCCTGAAGGAGCCTACTTTTCCTAGGCCATCCCCCTCAGGTGGTGGCAAGACAGGTGGGAGGACCCACGTGTCCCTGCTGATGGTGAAACCACTGCTAGGTGCCTGTGGGCCATATCCTGTGACCACCACCACCCAGGCTATCTGGCCCTAATAATTAGCAGTTTCAAGGTCACCCATTTCATAAGGAAGGATCCTGCAGGAATAGGACAATGGCACCCAATACAGAGATCACCCTGAGGCCACCCTGTAGGAATGGTACAATGTAGTGGTGAGAAACATACTCTGGAATCAGATGACTGAGTTTAAATCCCATCTCTATGACTGACTTACCAACCATGTCATTGGTAAAATAAGGACAATGATTGTATCTACCCTATAACATTCTTGATGTAGATTAAATGAGTTACATGTGCACAGATCTTAAAACAAGAAAGTTTTAGCTGCTATTGCCATCATTACTGTTTCTCACCTGGGGGTCCACATTGGGGTTGATGTCACTCCAGTTCTTTGGGGTTTCCAACCCCAAAGCCTTCAGGGCTTGGGTATAGCTGGGCAACCCCATATCTCGGCCACGTTGGATGCTGCTGGCCACGTAGTCTGTGCGGGAGAACTTGCCAGGGCCAGGCCAATAATCTGAGAAGGAGAGAGAACCAGGCTATAGGCTGAATCCTCCTGACCCTTCTTTGCTCAGCAGTCTTGAATTAGGTTGTTGGCACTACTCACCCCCAGAACTCCCAACATTGTGACCATGTGTCCATATCAACCTTGCTTCCACGTAGGGTCAATGTGACCATGTACGATCAGGGGAAATTTTTCTGGCAAGAATCTTCCCCTGAGACTCAAGACTGTTCTAGTCACCAAATAGTAAAGTCCCTGTCCTTTACCTCCTTGGCCTGAAGACAGGACTGGAGAAAACTTTTGGAAACCTAAGTACCAAGAGATTGTGGTGTCACCTCTCCCCCTACATACTCAGACATAGGTAATTTAGAGTAAATGCAACATTAAACCTAAATGAAGCAAAAAAAAAAAAAAAAAAGTTAAAAGCTTTTTTCTTCTAGTGGCTATTTACAACATGTGTATCTGTGTTCCTGCATTGTAGGTACCCTAAGGTCTAATTGTTGATTAACCCAGAGGGGTCCCCAGGCTCCCAGGCTTCTGGACCCTTATCCCATCTAGCTCCCAAGCTTACCCCTCAGATCTTCAACCACTATCCTGTCTTCCATTTCTGAAATCTGGGAGGCCATTCCCAGCAGCAGGTGATTCACCGCCTGGGCACTGTTCAGATTGGCGTTCTGGAAATAGACAACAACACATTTAAAGTAGGCTCTTGGGCCTCTCCCCAAAGCCTGGTCCCTGTCACCCTGAACCACTGCAGCACCTCAGGACTAAGGGCCCTTGGCCAGTCCTAGACTCCTGAGCTATTGTCTCCACATAATTTTCTTAAGTGTTTTTTTTTCAAAGCTATAAGTATTTTTTTCAAAGTTATTTATTTTGAGAGAGAGAGAGAGAGAGAGAGAGAGAGAGAAGGGCAGAGAGAGAAGGAGGGATGGAGAAGAAAGAGAATCCCAAGCAGGCTCCACACTGTCAGCACAGAGCCTAATGGCTCCAACTCACGAATCCTGAGATCATGAACTAAGCTGAAATCAACTGTAGGACACTTAACCAACTGAGCCCCCCGGGCGCCCCACCAGATAAGTTTCTGATCATTCTCCCCTTCATTTCCTACTACCTGGAGAGGCAACACCTAAAAAAGCAACTGGAACGGTTGCTATTCCCAGCCTGTGTGTCACGACTGACGCTGACCCACCTTCCCCTGACCCAGACCCCAGGCTGACCTCCCGAATCCAGTAGCTGTTGCAGACTCTGAGAGCTGGGGAGCTGCCAAGACCCTGGTTCAGGACCATCTGGAAATGACAGCTGGCATTTCTGAAATGGGGCATCAAGGATGGGATGAGAGCTCAGGGAAAAGCTGACATGGGGTTGAGTGGGGTGAGGGACTCAGAGGGGTCTGGCCAGGACGGAGCGCTGAACTTCTTTGAACACAGCAGAGATTTGGCAATGTGTGTGGATTGAAGGTATCGGTTGCTCTTTGTCCACATAGAGTGGTAAGGAAAGGAGTGAAGAGAATAACCCAACTGCTGGACAAGTCCTGCTCTCAGCAGCTAAAGTTCAGCCATTAGGAGGAGTTGTTAAGTTTGAAACTCCTATCCCAGGGTCCTATTTCAGGGTTCCAAACTCTGCTTCTCTTCCCCCATTACTGTGGAGTTGTATAAAAGGCCCAAGCCCCCAAGGCTGTTGATTCTTCATCTCTACCAGTGTGCTATGCCTCCTCCACTGCCAGCCCCTCCCTCACCTCATGTAGATGCCAGGAGGCACCATGGTGGAGAAGAACTGCTCAGAGGCTGCCAGGAACTCTGGGGAGATGCTGGGGTCCAAGAAAGAACGGTACCCTGCCCAACAGGGGTAATAAGAGAAATAGGCTCCTTATCACATCCTTCCATCACATGCATCTACCTGTCTTCTTTCTCCCACGGATCCTGACCCTCCCTTCCCCACCCCCACCCCCGCAGTCCAAGTGTTCCCCCCCCCAACTCCTGTACCTGTATATTCTGGGGGTGTTGTCTGCAGAAAGCTGGGCAGCCACTCATACAGAGCGATGTTCTGAGGGACAAGAGAAGGCAAAAAGGGAGGCAAGCGCTGGAGCAGCCGCCCTGGGAGGGATCCGAGCCCAAGGAAGGCTTCGGTGGGAGATGAGGGTCAGGCAGGGGCAGTCACGAGGGAGGCAACTCAAACAGGACAGGTGCGGAGGCCCGGCCCCCACAAGGAACCTGGGATGGCAGAGGAGGGCGGCTACATAGGAACCACAGCAAAGGCTCGAGGATCACAGCGCTTTGCCTCCTCATCGTCTCCACGTCCACTCCGAGACTAGACGCTAGCCCCAGTTCTGGGGAGCAGCGTCCTCCTGGAAAAGGGCGTTTCCGGGGGCTGCCCGTCGGAGGATGGAGGGCTCTGCGCAGCAGGCAGGCAGGCAGGGGCGGGGCGGGGAGGGGGTGCGGACTGACCTGGTAGGTGGCGATGACCCTCTTGCGCGCGTGCTGAAACAGCTCCTCGTCCCCCCACCGCGGGTGCTCGCGGGCCAGCCGCTGCGCCCACACGTTGTGGTAGCGGAACCACAGCAGGCCCAGCGCCTGCAGGAAGGGGTCGCGGTTCCCTCGCTCCGCCCCGAAGGCTGCACGCGACGCCGTGGGGCCGCAGGGGAAGAGACGCGCGGCGGTGTGACCACGGGGAGCGCAACCTCGGCGCCCCCCAGCCCGCCCCGCCGCGCGCCCCGGCCGCCGCAGCCCACCCCGCGGCCTCACCATACAGCCCCCGGGGCCCGCGCTGTCCCGTGGCGGGGTCGGGCGGCGTCCACATGAGCAGGGGGCTTTGCGCGTTGCGGGGGAAGGCGGGGTCGGGCCCCGACGCCAGCTGCCCCCCGGAGAAGCTCCGCAGCGCGTCGCTCCAGGAGTGCGAGGAGCCATAGATGGCGCTGCCGTCCAGCCAGCCCGTCACCTCGTTGGTCTGCGGGGGTACCGGGAGGGTGAGCCCAGGGTGAGCCGCGGGTGGAGTAGCTGAGACGGGTAAGGGGGCGCCAGGGCCAGCCCAGCATCGGGGGGGGGGGGGGGAGCGGGGGGACGGAGCCTCTCCCGGCCCGGCCCTGCCAGGCCCCGCCCCCGCGACCCTGCCTGCCGCGTCTCACCAGGTCCCGGGGGTTACTGGGGCTCTGTCCGGTTTCAGGGTCCCAGCGGCTCCTCTGGAAGGGCAGGACCACGTCCCCGCGCTGGTCCGGGTCGAACACCGGGTCCCCGGGCGGGATGTGGATGTTGAGGAACTCGGCTGGGCAGCCAGGTGTCTCCACGCTCACGAGGTCGGACAGCACGTGGTAGCCTGTCCACAATGGGGGCCAAACTGTTGAGAATCGCCACTCCCCATGGGCAGGGAGTTTCTCTTGGTTTCTCAAGAGTCAAAAGACATGTTGTAGTTTAAGCTCTGCCACCAGCTCTGGGTCTTTCTTCTAATTTTTTTTTAATTTTTTTTTTCTTCTAATTTTCAAGTGGGGACATACACTCTCCACGCACCTCATAACATTGGCGTGAGAATCCAAATAATAATTAAGATAAGGGCTCCCCCAAACCAACTCCCATTTCCCACCAGATCCTGCTTTCCCCTTTTCTCTTTCGGAGGAAAGAGGATACAATCATATGAGTAGGAGAGTGGTGGCAGGGGACTCAGCTCCTAAGGGCTTTAATGGAGGTCCAGTGATCCTCCTGGATTTGGAGTAACGGGTAAGAGAATGATGAGGGAAGCAGATATCCCTAAACCGACACTCCCAAAGCCCCCAAGATAAAGAACGCCTGGAAGTGTTGCTTAGTGAGGAGGAGGAGATGGCTGGGAGTTGGGTCAGCCTCCAAGTGACTGGTCAACCCTGGTGTTCGCCCACTTTGCTCTCACCAAAGAAGACCCCCAGCACCGTGCGGTTGCGGCGGGAGGCCTGCCCGGCTGTGCCCCGCATGGCGGCGTCGCTGAGTCGGCGCGGGTTGGGCAGCAGCGGCTCCCCCAGAGCCTGATAAACACCATCCGCGTAATTGGCTGGTACCAGACGCTGCAGTCTGAAGCCTGTGGGAAGCAGGGAGCGGGGCTTTGTCAGGGCACTCCGTCCCCAACAAGGACATAAACCTCTCCCTATGCCTACCTCACTGACTAGACCCCTTTCCGCCAGGGTTTCCTGGGCCCAGGAGTGCATAGGAGTTCGCTGGGCAGACAGCCGGGTGGCTGGTGGCGCGCTCTCTCCTCTTGTCCGGGTCTCATCTCCCAGGGCCGGCCCTCCACTAGCCATCCTCCCCCTCATCCCTACCCGCACCACAGGACGTACCAGCTGCGCCGAGCTCGTGATGCCTCAGGTTGTTGAACCAGCCGTCATAGCGCTGCACTTCCCAGGACAGTGCAGGTGAGTCCTGGCCGCCTGTGAGGCAGAGTGGTTCCTCAGCGCTAGCCTTCCTGCGACCACTCGAGGACCCAGCGGCCTCTGTCCCTGCTTCTCCCGCTCCCTGAGTGCCCCCAATCCTACCCAAGAGGCGACACTGCACGGCGTTGAAGCTGCGCCAGGAAGTTTGCCATCCTGCTGACCTGCGCTGCGATTTGACCGATCTTGCAGAGGTACTCCACCCACAAGAGGTACTGGGCGACTTCGCTAAGCTAGGGGCACTGGATACTTACCCGCTGGATCCAGGGATGCAGTCAGTAGAGCTCCCAGGAGCACCACCGCCTTTGGCCTTGCGCAGAGCATGCTGACCCTGCTGCCTGGGAAGTGGGAGGTGATATGTGAGGGACAAGGAGTTAGTGTCCCTCATGTCTACAGCCCACACAGGGTGAGGAGGTGCCAGCTGTTTTCACTTCTGGAGCAAAGCTTTAAGGAGCATCACCAAGGACCCACATCCCACCTCGCTCTTGTCAGGACATCTAGTAGGCACTGATGCCAGTCCCCGCTTTCCACCTGGTGGAAGAACTAACCCCAACCAAAGGAACACACCGGGCACTAGTCCTCTGGGGTTTATCAGTCCCAGGCAGAACTTCACCTCCAGCCTTCCAGGGCTCCCCCCCTACTCCCCAGCCCAGTGCCTAGCTTCAAATCCTCATCCCCAACCGCTCAGTAACTGCTGGGAATCCCTGACCTGCAGCCGTTGATACTCTGCAGTGAGTGCCTGTGCAAGAACAGGAGGGATAGGAAGATCATGCCCTAAACCCCGGTCCAACTTCTGGTTTAGGGCCCCCATTTGGGGCAGAAGTCTTTTCCCTTGGAATCTTTGCTTCTCTGCTCTCCTCCCTGTCTCCACCTTCCCAACACAGCACCCCTCCCCTCCCAGCTCTGAAGATCCCAGCCTCCCCGATGGCACTCTCACCCTCTTCTCTGGATCCTTGAAGGCCAGCTGCCCTGGTGTCCACTCAGGTCAGACTAGAGCCAAGAGTGTGCATCTGGGCGGGAGGCTGGCCCTCTTGCTGTGGAGTCAGGGCTCTTCTCATTTGCATAGCAACCTCCGCCCCTTATTTGCAAGTTCTCTTCCCAATCACACCAAGCTGCCAAGCCCTGACATCCGCCCAGCAAGCTGCTCAGGCTGCTATAAAAGGGGTCCAGATCCCACACCACTTCCAAACACAGAGCAAACCCGCAGAGCCTTGAACGTAACTGGTTACAACCAGTGAGAAATAATTCCTCTCTCCCACCTACCCGACCCTGCCCCAGCCAATCCAGAGCACTTGAAGGCAACCGGGCCGGCTGCTGCACTTCCTTAGGGAAAAGTCAGGAGCTCAGGCTTGACCATCTCATTGAGTCCTGTCCAAGAACGCAGGGGACCGGATAAAGATAAGTGGGACCCAGGCTCAGCTGCCAGGTACCTGCTATTCCCACTCCAGCAGACCCAGCTTGGCCGGGTTGCAGCATGACTCTGTGGAATGGTGAGCTGCCTTTCTACCCCCAGCCCCGGCATGCCCCTGGCATCAGCGTCCCACTGCTCATCGTCATTCTGGTGTTCTTGGCCTTGGCTGCCAGCTTCCTGCTCATCTTGCCTGGGATTCGTGGCCACTCGGTAAGGGGGTGCTAGATGCTAGGGCCTGGGGGCCTTGGGCAGCTGGTCTCTGGAAGACCTAGGACAGGTAATGTGGTTCCAAGTGCCTCCATGGATAGTCAGACTGAAACACTGAACCAGAGGAGCATAGGTGGAGCAGACAGAAGTCTGGGGCAGCAGGCATGCCTTTCCAAGAACCGGGGGAGGTTGAGGCCCTGTAGAAAACAACCTGGAAACCGACCCCACTTAGATCATTCAGGAAGCTGATGCAGACAGTGAGTGCCCAGTCCAGTAATCCTGGGGCTGATTCTAGTCTTCACATGCTGCTGGAGTCTCCTTCCCTCAGACTGTGGCTGCACTCCAGTCTCAGCCTTAAGGTGATGACTTAATGACTGGCAGACCAAGAGGACAGAAACCAGTAGCTGAGACTGCTGTATTTCACTGGTGTGAAAGTCTCAGCAGCTGAGACTGCTGTGTTTCTGCTGCGTAGAGATGCATGTATATGAGTGCTCCCATCCTAAGGGCTCAGACACTCCCACCCAGGATTCGAAGTTATAACAGACTGGGTACTTTTCCTTGGACTCCTCCCCCCTCACTTTTCCTAGAACCTAAGTTGTTTTTCAAGTCTATGGGTTCCTAGCTTCCCTGAGTCTTGATCTGTGTTGGTTTCCTTGGGAAACTGGTGCACCTAGGAATATCTGAGAGGCTGCATTCCCACCTCGTCTACTTGGTGACAGGACCCTGGGACCACCCTCTCCTGGGGTAGATGACCCCTGCCTGCCTACCACTTCTGGACTCACTGAGCCTCACCATAGTAGTGATTCAAGTAGCCAGGAGCCAGATAGCTGGTGGGTGAAGGTGGTGGGCCTGCACCAGACAGAAAGCCGTGTTGCAGGGTGCACTGGGAAATGGGACTGGGGCCTCAGAAGTGCATGGCTAGAAAACTTCAGAAATGGCAATGGCTCAGAGAAACCTGTACAAAAAAACAAGTCTGACTTCAGCTTCAAAGCATCAGGAATGGAACTGGGAAAAGGGTGTGGTGCAAGAGGGGACAGTTTCAGAGGCACTAAACATCTAGGTGGCATGGGGTTAAGGGAGGTCTTGGGGACTCTAGCCGGGCAGTTACCAAGCCTGACCCAGGTACCTATTCCTGCAGCGCTGGTTCTGGCTGGTGAGAGTTCTTCTCAGTCTCTTCATAGGCGCAGAAATTGTGGGTGAGTGTGTGGTGCAGCAGGTGGTGAGAGGACCTGGGGTGAGGATGGAGGTGGGCAGAGGGCACCTGGGAAAATCGAGATTTGGGGTTCGTGTCCTGCTCCCTCTTCCCATTCTTCAGCTTTCTAGTGCCCACTCTTACACCTTTACCATGTATACCACATTGGACCCCTAGACCCCCCATCTCTCTGCACTGCACCCTACCTGCCATCATCACCCTCCCCATGCCATCTCCCCAATTCTCTCTGTACCCCTCCCCACACACTGTGCCTCTCCCCACAGCCGTGCACTTCAGCGCACAGTGGTCAGTGGGTGGGGTGAACACCAACACATCCTACAAGGCCTTCAGCGCAGCACGAGTCAGAGCCCATGTTGGTCTGCACGTCGGCCTGGAGGGAATTAATATTACACTCACAGGTGAGGGGGCTGGGGCAAAGTGAATTCCTGGGTTGTCGGACTCCATGGTTGGGGGAGTGTGGCAGGGACAGCTGGAGGAAATCTCGGACCCCACAGGCTCAAATAGTGTTTATTCCTTTTGGAGCCGTGCTTTCCCCAACCGCTGCCAAACCGCTCTCACACCTCCACTTTCCTATCCGTGTTTGCTTAGTTGCGGGGTCCCCCGCTGCGTGCGGCTCCGTGACTCCACCGCCCGCCCGCCCTCTGCAGGGACCCCAGTGCAGCAGCTGAACGAGACCATAGACTACAACGAGCGCTTCAACTGGCGTCTGGGCGAGAACTATGCCGAGGAGTACTCGGAGGCGCTTGAGAAGGGGCTGCCAGATCCAGTTCTCTACTTGGCCGAGAAGTTCACCCCGAGCAGCCCCTGCGGGCTCTACCGCCAGTACCGCCTGGCGGGGCACTATGCCTCGGCCACGCTGTGGTGAGCGCTGGAGGGAAGCACGCGTGACTGAGGGAGGGACTGTCGCGGTGGGGGCGTGTGAGCCAGCCCCACATAGCTGCTGGAGGTGCGAATTTCCACCTCTCGGGTCAGAAAGAAAGTCACGGGGTCCTCCGCACAGACCTGGGAACCCAGAGAGACCAGGCAGAGGCTGCGAGCCGGCCCCTCCCCTGTAAGGCTCCCCTGTGCCTACGCCATCACAGTCCCGGCTTTCCTTCTGGGGTGGGGGACGGAGGGGGAGCGAGGCTAGGGTAACCCCGCTCACAGCGCAGTGGGTCCCCTCCGCAGGGTGGCTTTCTGCTTCTGGCTCCTCTCCAACGGGCTGCTCTCCATGCCGGTTCCGCTCTACGGGGGCCTGGCGCTCCTGACCACCGGTGCCTTCACGCTCTTCTCTATCTTCGCCTTCGCCTCCATCTCCAGCGTGCAGCTCTGCCCGCTCCGTCTCGGCTCCGCCACTCTCACCACTCACTATGGCGCCGCCTTTTGGGTCACTCTGGCCACCGGTGAGGACTGAGGAGGCGGATTCCGGGAGGCTGGGGTGGGGACTGGATTTATACTGCTGTGTACTTTACAGTGGACAAAACGAGTTCACACATATTATCTAATCTCCTCTTAAGAGTTCCTGGAGGCAGGTGTGGTTATGCCCGTTTTGCACATGAGGGGAGAGGGTTCTGAGGGGTTCAGTATCTTGCTCCATTTAGCACATGAAACTGTGTATCGTGTAATCCATATCAGAGGTGTTCCTGCCCTGTGTGTTGGGGGAGGAAATGCAAGAGGTAGCCCCCAGGAGATGGAGGGGGCAGGCCAGACTCTGGCCTGGAGCCCTGACTACCCTGTTTCCTTCCTTCTGCGCTGCCGCAGGCATCCTGTGCCTCCTGCTGGGAGTGGCGGTGGTGAGTCTCCACTACTCTTGGCCCAGCGCACTTCGCACCTTCTTGGACCGAAGCGGCAAGGACTATGGTAGCCAGGCGAAAGGGAGCTCGCCTCTCATCCTGAACAACCCACTGCATAAGCAGTTTGGAGCCCTGGACTTAACGACCAATACTAACCTCTGAGGGGGACTCAACCTCAGACCGCTACCCCACCTCGGTCCCCTGCAAGCCAGGTAGCAATGCCGGCTGGGGCTGGGCCGGGATAGTCCAAAGAAAGTCACTGCGCGGGAAGGGGTGGGGGTGGGGGGGGCCACTGGGGAAAAGCAGGCGGCCTCAGACGGGCTGCAACTCCTGCACCCAGGGAAAAGTCTCCCAGAGTGACCTGTAAATAAATATTTTTCCTTTTTTTTTTTTTTTTTAAATTGTTTCCATTACATTTCATGGCTTTCCCAGACTTAGGGAATATGTGTCCTCAGCAGACTTCCTGGGCTGGAAGCAGCCAAGTCCATTCTCTCTGCCTTGCCACAAGGCTCTGGGAGAGAGGCGCCCTCTAGTGAGCCCAAAGGGGAACTCACCAGAACCAGTTTCTTCCTGAACTGCCCCAGGTGGATGGTCGGTAGCAGTGACCAGGCAGGTCACTATCCCATTGGCCCAGTGGGTTTCCCCTTCACTGGCCCAGGTGAGTGGACCTGGAGGGAATGGCATTTTTGAGGTAATTTACTAACTCCAGTTTATTCACTAAGAGGTGGTATCTGAGGGCTAACTAAAGTAGATGTCGGCAAGGCATAAAAATAAATCCTGGGATTATTTTTTAGGTCCTTGGCAAGACCTACAATCTTATTTGGCAGATTTGAGAAGTGAAGCTTAAAGATAATGTAGCACATGTGGTTGATATCCTGGGACAAGAAGTTTGGTTTCTTCTCTGGCCCAGGACTTTCATTGTACCAAGAGATCACACAAGTTGGGGAAGTAAAAGAAGAACAAAAGGGACCCAGAAAAAGGGAAACAAGAGGGATAAGAGGGATCATACAGGTATCACACTATAACCTCCCCAACACACACACACACACACACACACACACACACACACACACACACTATGTAGATGAAGCTGAGTTTCAATAAATGGCACCTCAAAGAGGCAAGGCATCTAGGGAAGGCAGGGTTGCTGTGCATAAACAGGCAGCACTTGCTTGGTCTTACCATGGAGACAGGGTTTATGGGTGGCTCCAATTTCTGTTTAGCATATTAGGGCTTTTTGTTTTGCTTTTTAAAAGGAAAAGCCTCTTTTTCCTTCTCCACCTATAGATTGGAGCTGGGGGGCTGAAACAACCCAACCTGCAGTCATTTCTGGTGGTTTATGAGGCTCCAATGAGATCTGGAACCAGAATGGAAGTCCGGGTGGCCACCAGGGAGAAGAGCCTTATAGGGTACAGTCAGGCTCTCTGGGATGCTCCTTCTTACAGCATGCCTCAGAGGAAGCCTCTGACAGGGGAATGTCCTGGGCCTCAAGACTCTCGGCTGTGGACCGGTAGCGAGGGCTCAGGAGTCCCCCTTCTTCAGGATTCCATTCCAGTGTAGGATCCTCTCCTGAACTCTGGGTGAAGAAAGCCTTCAGCCTTTGGGGATGCATCCTGTGGGCCACTGCCATGGCCAGGCCCAGCAGCACACAAAGCAGTCCTGGGGATGAGACAATAGGTGTCCTGCCTTGGTGATAGTAATACCCTCCCAAGGAACTCTTGCAAGAGCATCAGAACAACTCTCAGAGAATGCTGGCATCCCTGTTTCAGAGCAACTGGGATTCAGAGAAGTGACTAGCTTAGGGTCATATGGCTGGTGTGGCTCTATTTTTCTGAGCTTTGACTCTAAGTCCAGTGCTCTTTGAATTACATGTCAGAAGAAAGAGAGAGAGAACTCTGAAAATAGAGAACCCTGGGGGAAGGGCAGGGCACAGAGGAGAAGGCATGAGAAGGGGCATGAGAGAACAGGAGAGGAGAAAGACCTGTAAGACAATTTAAAGCCATGTGAAGCAGGAAAGAGAAGGGTTCTAGGAATGGGGGACATAGAGAAGAGTGTTTGGGGGAAGCAGGCATGGACAGAAGATTGGAAGATTTGGGAAAGAGTTGGGTGAAGGGAGAGTAAGGAGATGAGGAACATGACAGAGACAGAAGACACAGGGAGTAGGCACCTATGGGGGTGGGTAGTGGAACTGGGGAGAAAAAGCCCCGATGAGTGATGTAAGAGGGATGGGGTTTTAAAGGGAGGAAAGGCATCTTGGCCCCCAGAGGCAGACCCTCAACCCCCACCAATATTGTGGTCCCTGGCCCTCCCTCCCTGGCCCTAAGCCCTGTGTCTGTCTTCAGGGCTGGACTTCACCTGTGGTCAATGTGATCCAGAAGGCAGGCCCGTGGTGAGTGTGCAGCGTAGCAGTGCCCAGGCGCAGGGGACAGGGTGGTGTGAGTGATGTGGCCGTGGAGAAGAAGAGCAGTCCCAACAGCTGGAAGATGCCTGTGGCTAGCAGCATGTGGCCACCATAGACCAGCACGGGCATGGACAGCATCACATTGGCCAGCAGCCAGCAGAGGAATGCCACCCTGGAGAGCCAAGGACCTAGTGAAGGTTGGCCTAGACACTTCTATTTGGAAGGGCCCACATGGAGGCTCAGGCACCCAAGAATATCCCAGAGATGTGAGACACAGTTTTCTGCCTATAGGTTTCCCAACCAAGCACTGTGGGGCTGGTGCCAGCCTGTCCCACTAGGGATTTCCACATAAGTGGAGGAAAGATGGATAGAAACACCATCCCTGGGTCTAGGCTGGCCTCTATCCCATACTCACCAGAGTGTGGCTGAGGTGTAGTGTCCTGCCAGGCGGTACTGGCCATGCAGTCCACATGGGCTGTTCGGGGTGAACTTCTCAGCCAGGTAGAGCACAGGGTCCGGCAGCCCCTTCTCCAGTGCCTTTGCATATTCCTCAGCATAGTTTTCACCCAGGCGCCATGTGAATTCCTCATTGTAATTGATGGTCTCATTCAACTGCTGCACTGGGATCCCTGGGGGAATGGGGCAGGTGTGCTCAGGAGGAACTCAAGCCTGGGTAGGGGCTCATCACATTGGGCAGGTGTACAGAAGCTGCTATTAATCTCTGGAAATTTCCCTTCCTACCATCCCTCCATCCCGTAGAACTTTAGACCACACCAGATTAGATTCCAAAGACACAGCAGAATCTTCTCCCTCACAGGTAAGAACCATCACTTACCTGTAAGTGTAATGTTGACTCCTCCCAGCCCAACCTGCAGCCCAACGTCAGCACTGATCCATTTGGAACTGAAGGCCTTGTATGATGTGTTGGTGCTGACCTGGCCCACGAACCACTCAGAACTGAAATTCACAGCTGGAGTTGGGGAGTTGGACATACAGGAACTCAGGAAAATCTGGGCATTACTGGGATAGAGTCAGAAGGAGAGCTCCAAGGGGTCTAGGTCTCTTTTGCGCATAATTGTATATCTATTAACTAGCTCAGGGTCTAGCTCATGGTTAGATTGTCAATAATATGTTTGCCCAAGATGAATAAAGGGGTCAGAATCCAAGACTTCCTTGATCACACTCTGCTGATGCTCCTCCCACCCCCCACCCCCTGGAATCAGAAGTTGCTGTAAGGAAACCAGGAGAGAGGAGGTTGGCTGTGGGGCAAACTAGATGGCACAGAGGCAGTTGCCCAGAATTATACTCACCTAGGATCACGGCCCCGATGAATAAGCTGGTCACCACCCGCAGCAGCCAGAACACCCTCTGAGTCACAGGGTGGGTGGGTTTAGGAAGGAACACCCTCCTTCCAAATCCACCCTTCCTCTTTCCAGACTTGGGTGTGTGGGGGCGGGGGTTCTAAAACTGAGGTCATTTGGTCAATTGAGATCAGAGTGTCTGCCACGTAATAGGTTCTCAATAAATTATGTGTTGAATCAATGAGTAGGGAGCTCCCTCCTGGGGGGTGGGTGACACTTTTTCAGGACTGGAGTCTCTTTCCTGAGTCTGGTTGTAGTCAGAGAGTCTGGCCCCCTCACCTTGAGGCCAAGGTCTCTCTGGGGCTGGGGTCTCCAGGGCTGGGTTTGTTTCTCACCATCTTGCCCCGAATGCCAGGCAGGATGATGATGAAGGTGACCAGTGCAGTCAGAAAGATGGCAATGATGACGGCCAAGGTGGTGTCCATTGGGAAGATTGGCTTGAGGCCAGTATAGAAGGGGAATGTGTGTCCAAAAGCAGCCATTTTGATGGGGCTGTGACAGGGAGGCGTATGCTGTAGGACAATAGATGTTTATGTCTATGAGCCAGGTACTATTCTTGGTGCTGAAGATACAGCTAAGAATAAACCAGACCAGTTCCCTCATCTCTGGAGCTCACCAGATTCTACTGCTACTGTCTTTCCATTGCTCCTCTGCCATCCGTCTCCCTGTGTTTTGGCTGTGAGGGAATGAGGGTCTTGGCAATCCATCTCTGTTGCCCCATGCTCCTTTCCTAACCCTTAGGTCCCCTAAATCAGTGCCACAACCACCCTCGAGGCTTCTCTGCTTCCTCTGGGACTGTCTTAAGAAATATAATTCTCTTTTATCTCTCTCAGGCCTCCAGCCTAATCAGATCACAGGACATAAAAAGAACTATATTTACTATATAGCTATCAAGCGAAGGCATAAGGGTGAAAGTTGGTACAGATTACAAAAAGATTGGCTTTCCTTCTCAGTCTCCAAAGGAACAAAGGCCAGACAGCTTTGCTAAATATATAATCCAACTATATCATCAGAGGGCTAATTCCCGGTCCTGGCACTGCCCACACTGGTCTGTCTAGCTTTCTCAAGCACCCTGACTCCTCCTCTGGAAACTCTAAAATAATTGAAATCAACTTAGCTCACCTTATTTTACAATCAGTGATCCCACCTCTGCTCATTTCCCTGTGTGCGATCTGTACTGGGGCCTTGGTTTTCCCAGGAGGCTCCATTATTTATAGTCTGGCTAGGTAGTGTCTTATTAAGTGATATAGTGAAAGAATAAGTTTGAAGTTCAGCAGCTCTGTGTTTGAATTCTGTATCTGCCTCTTGCAAGTTACTTGACCCCTACAGATACCTGGTTTTATTAAAAGTAAGGATGACAGTGTTTACCTCACAGGGTCATTGAGAGTGTGAGACAAGATTGCCTGTGTAAAGTGCTAAGAATAATACCTGAAACAGAGTGACATGAATAGATAGAAGCTACAAGATTGGGAAAGAGAGGACATCTGACTACTCCATTTATCTCCTTATCCAATCCTTGTTGGAGAGAACTCTGGGCTGGAACCAGTTCTTCACTTATTTTAAAACATTAGGCAGGCAAATGACAACCTCGTTGGTCCTTGGTTTCCTCATCTGCAATTGGATATGATGATCTCCATGTCCCCTCTAGTTCTAAATTCTGTGATTCTTCTATAATACCCTGTGGCTCCCAGCCTTTCACTCTCTTTCTAGGCTGGCCACCTCCTATGCTATCTCTGGGGGGGTAGCATAGTGTCAGGCAAAAAGACAGAGAGACAGTTTTAATCCTGTCTTTTGGACAAGACACATAAGCTCTGAGCCTCGGTTTTCCCATGAAGTTTTGCTTTTTTCTTAACTCTTCAATTCTTCCATTGCAGGGGAATGGGTATCTCCTTTTCTCCTGGGCTCTCACTCCAATCCTTGCCTGCCTTTACAACCACCTTTCCCTAGTCATTCCCCATTCTCTACACAACTTGTCAGCTTCTCTTTCTCTGCTGGCTCCTTCTCTCAAAGATATGCTTAAATTTCTCCCATCTTAAGAACACAAAGAGAAGGGACCCTCTCCCTTGAACTTCTCAGTCCCCTCCAGCTACTGTCTTATCTCACTCTCCCCCTTTCATAGCCAGGCTTTTGGGAAGAATAGTCTATGCTGGTGTCTCCACTGCTTTATTTCCTCAACCCATTGCAATCTGGCTTCTCTCCATTCCCATCTTCTCCATTAGGTTATCACATGCTAAATCCAAAGGGAAGTTTTCACCTCTCATCTTTCTTAACCTCTCTGTGGTATTTGGCATTGTGGA
Source organism: Lynx rufus (assembly GCF_022079265.1). Taxonomy (NCBI): domain Eukaryota; kingdom Metazoa; phylum Chordata; class Mammalia; order Carnivora; family Felidae; genus Lynx; species Lynx rufus. The sequence goes on along the minus strand of NW_025814827.1, from coordinate 30,043,646 downwards.
CTGTTTCCCCTTTCTTCAAACGTGTCCTCCTTGAATCTCCATGACAGCATGTTCTCCTGGGTATCCTGCCTTTGGCCATGACTTTTGTGGCTCCTTTGCTAGTCCTTCCTCTCTCGGAAATGTTTCTGCTTCCCAGGATTCTGCCTTGGCTCTTTTCTTCTAGTACTCTTCATGATTCCGTAGGCAAACTCATCTATTCCCATGGCCGATGCTTCTCAAATCTATGTCTCCAGACAGACCTCTTACCTGGGCCAATTGTCCCATTGACATTTTCACTTGGCTTCCCCATGGATGCCTCAGATTTAATAGGTCCCAAACTGAATTCACTGTCTCTGCTCTGCTTTTTATTCTGTTTTCTTTGTCTCTTTGGTGACATCACCACTGTTATCAATAAAATAAGCCGGAAAGATGGACCATCTTATCTCCTAAACATTTCTTGAAACCATCCATGAATTTCCTTCCCTACTGCCCTAGTTCAGTCTCATTCTATCTTGCCTGGTGCCAGAACATTATTTTCTAACAAGGAAATATAAACATTTTATTTCTTTGCTCTAGGTAAAACCTAATCTCACAATCACATACAAAGTCCTTTATGATTGGATCTCATCTACCATTGCACCTCCATCTTTGGCCCAGCCTAACCTCTAGCAATACTGAATTATTGGCCTCTCCCTGAATCTGACATACTCTTTTAACTCTTCATGCCTTTGTATATGCTATTTCCTCTGCCTGGAATGCTCTTACTCCTTAGCAAACTCCTTTTCACCCTTCAAGTCTCAGCTCATGTTACCTTCTCTGTGAAATTTTCTTTGACACCATTGGGCCAGTGTAGATGTTCCTACCTCTAATGTTCTGATTGCATTTTGAATATATCTCCACGATCACAATAATCACATTGGATTGTAATTGTTTGAACATCAGTCTCCCTATTAGCTTCTAATCTCCATCTTTGCATCCCCTGCATGTAGCATATACTAATCAGCTTGTGGGTTGAATGAATGAATATATATGAATGAGTGACTTCCTCTCTGTAGGTGGCATCCTCTATTTCACACACAAGAGGGAGCTATGCTCCCTCTGTGTCCTATAGAGTATTCTATTCTCATTCAATGTTAATTGAGTGTCACCAATATAGGCCTAAGGATTGGGCAGGAAGGGATTTGACCAACCCTGTCAATCTGTAGTGCTTTCACAAAATTTTCAGGAAGCCTCTTCTAGTAGTTGGAGTCCAAAGCATGAATGTTCACGTTTAATTGAATCTGAAACATATGTTTCAACTCTAGCTAAAGCTAAGTAACTATGAATTGTGAATATGTGATAGTGATATTTATTTTACTTATTGGTCTAAGAATTTATTCTTTATGACACCTAGACTAAAGCCATTACAATTGTGATGGAAGGCTTTATGTTTTTAAAGAGGCTGTAAAATGTAGAATATCTTGGTTAGTAAGGTGGGAAGATAAAGCAAGTTTGCTAATACTATGAACACATGTTATATGCTGAAATTTCAAAAACAAATAGCTGCAATATAAGCAAATAATAATAGTGTAATGTACTTTGGTTAGCGTTACATATCAGCATTATTCCTGCATATATTTTAGTGGGAGGTTATAAAATACTTTACAAGAATGGCTCACCTCCATTAACGTGGTGCTTCAAAGAAACACTAAGAAAAGTCTCTCTGTATCTTAAGTACAGAAGGACAATGTTAACTTATTTCCAATTCACCAACATATTTATTAAAGATGACTAAAGCAAAAAGACAGTGAATAAAATTCTTTTTGTTTAATTTAAGGAATTAGGTTTTCCTTAGTCTCCATTGCCTAATCTAAAGCTAATTTTGGATGACCCTGATCCCAAATTGGTTTTAATAATTAAGCTAACAAGCCTCCTGCATGAAGTGGTGGGACTAAATGAAAAGTCCCTATACCCAGCAATCCTGTTTTTCCTACAAAGCTTATAATTTTCCTCTGGAACATCTTCCTCCTTGGCAAGCCAAGGAGGGTCTGACAGTAGAATTTCTTCCAATCTGAGAAAAATCTCTTTTCAGTCTTCACTCCCTTTCTCCCTTCACTCCCTTTCCCCTAGCTCACCACCGTGACTCGTATATATACACAATGTACCTTAATACAAATAAGTGCAAGATACAGTCAGACATACACCTACAATTTCATGTAAACAGAAATACAGACACAAGAAGAAAGTACTGCTTAGTAACATAGAGAACTAGGTACACAAACCCTCAATCAGAGGCCCCTGTGACAAAGCAGGTGCTTTCTCAATGGGGTGGGCCAATCCCCACACTCTGGGGTCCTCCTTTCTCACCCAGCCTAGAGAAGTGAGGGACACTTTTTCCCCCTTTCTGAACTCCCTTAAATTACTGAAGCATTTCTAATGCTCAGTTGTATTTCAGACGTTACCCAATCTTTACCAATCCCAGGTTGAAGTGGGGTTCCTGTGTGTGTTAAAAGGGGTGGATAAGAAATAAAGTTACACATCTTTAAGAAAATCCAGCCTGATACAGCTGGTCTTCAGCATTCCAAGTTCTTACGTACTTCCTTAGTACTCTGTGGCCTCTCTTACAGTCTCCCTCTCCCCACATCCCACATCTTCTGGAACTCAGAAATACTATAATTCTCCAGGAAGGAATGGGTGACATGGCTGGAGTTGCCAAGAGCGCTGACTGGTGATACACAGCTACTAGAATGTGATTATTTTGTTTCTTTGGTTGGGGTTGATCCCATTAAAGTTGACAGCTCTGGCTGGTGAGAACTGTCAGAAACTCCTGTCCCAGCCTCTTCTCTTCAGGAAGGTGTGTGGGCATGTGTATGTTGTTGCACTAAGGAAAGAATTAAGTGGAGAAACAGAAGATCTGAGAAGTGGGTTGAGGGCTGAAGTAAGTAAGGAGCCCAGGGACGCTGAATCATGCAAATAAACTATCTAGGCTCCAGGCAGGCCGAGATAAGGATTCCATGTCTGTAAACCTTGTGGCATATATGGTCTTCCGAGGTTTTTCTTTTCTCCTCTTAACTTCTTACCAAACTTTCTCTTTGAGTAACTCCCACTTGATCTGAACTTGCGGGGGGAGGGGGGCACTGGAAGTGCGCCCCTAGGGGCCTGGATGGGGGCAGCACTCCAAGGCCCCCTTCAAAACCCATCCCGACCACAGCGACCCCAGCAGCCTCATCATCCCCGCCATTCACACCCGGACCACTGTCTTCCTACCTTCGTCCCTTCCACACAGTGCGTGCGTGGCAGCCCGCGCCGCTCGCTTCCTCCCTGTGGAACCTCACAAGCAGCGCTCCTGGGGGCGGGAACGAGGTCCAGACGTTCTATCACCGAATGCGCTCCCTTTCTCTTGGCGGGGCTCGCTTCCAACCTTCCTCTTCTCCTAATTCACTTAAGGACCAGGCTATGACCGGACAAACCGGGTTTGGGGTGCTTCCCCGCCCGCCACTCCAAGTGGCTCTCAACCTTCTCAGACCGCACCCGAGGATCAGAGGCGTTGCCCCCCGCCCTCGGTCTGGGACAGAGGAGGGACCGTGCACAAGAGCCGTGCCTTGCGCAGCCACCCCTCCGGCCTTCCTCCTCCTGCCCCCTGCCCAGAACTCCCGGGCAGCTCCGGCACAAACCTAGAGATGCAGTCTGGAGACCGGTGGGGCGCGGGCGAGGCTGGAGGGCTTGAGACCCCGAGAGCTCACGAGGAACCCCAGGGGATGGTTGCCACAGACACTCTCAGGGTCTTAGGACGAATGCCTTGCTCGGACGCCTGGCCTGCTCTGCGGGCGTTCACCGATCTTCTTGGTCTTGGAGCCCAGATCCGACGATATGGAGAGTTTCGGGGAGCGCCTCCCCTCCCCCCCCCACAAGGTCTTCTCCCCAACCCCCAGCCCCAGCAGACTTGCCCCTTTCTCTGTCCCCGTAGCCGCACTAGCCGAGCCCTCGCCACGGAAGGGACAGCTCCCCCACCTGAGCCCCGCGAGCCCGCGCCGTCTCACCTGGCGCGCTTCGGGCCTCTTGGAGCACCTCTTCGGGTCGCGGGCGCTCCGGCTGGCCTCCCGCCCCACTTCGCCCCGCCCCGCCTTAGAACTGGGCCGCGCCTGCCCCTCTTCACCCCCGGCCCCGCCCGCCCTCCCCGCGCAGAGCTGCGGAGGGAGCCGGCCGGGAGCGGGCGTCGCGGGCCTCGCGGAGAGCCAGGAGCGACCCACTTTGGGGTCGAGGGACGCCGCGGCCACAGGTCAGACCGAGGAGGGTTTCTCAGGCCCGCGGGCCCAGGCGCTCGGGAGGGAGGGAGAGCCACCGGCGTGGCTGCAGCGGAGTGTGCCCCAGCTCCGCTACGCTTTTGGAGGGAAGGGGGATTCTAGCCCTGGCACCCCTGCGCCTCCGTTATTAGCCTGAGGCTGAAAGGGAACCCGTTCGGGCCTATCCTCACACACCCCACCCCAAGTTTTTGATTCTTAGAGAACCTTGAATGTTGGGTGGCCTAATTTGCTTGGGCCTAGGGGATCTCTCTGGAACTCTCCCCGGCACCAGCACATTACGCCAGGGAGGGAGCTTTGGGCTTTTAGAGTCCAGGCTTCCCCTTCAGCCCTCCCTTGGGACCAGATTGGAATCCCTATGGCCTTGGCTCCTATTTCCCCCACCCCAGGGTCCCCATTCTAGGACTTCAGACTGGAAAAGTAGCCATGTGGGTTAAGAACAAGGTAGGCCTGTGTTCTCTCCCTGGTTCTGCCACTGCCTGGGGCTTCACTGCTCTGTCATAAGGGTATGCCTTCCACTCAAGGTTGTTAGGAAGTTACTGAACCAATATTGCTATATAAATCACAGGCTACCCACCCACAAGGAGTGATTGTTAAGCATGCCCACATTCCTCTTCAGGTTATCCCCACAGCCTGGCCTGAAAGCTCACTGCATGCTTTTATGGGTTGAGTGGTACATTGGTGTCTGGGGCCCGGATCCTAAAGACAAGACAAAGTGGTAGGGGGGAAGGGGCAGGGCATCCTAGATCAGGGAAGGACCACTGTGGCCACTCCAACATCCTTACGGCTTCAACCATTCAGGGCCCTGCTCTTCACAAACTCTCAAAGACCACCATCTGGGCAGTCTCAGATGGAGTGGGTGGAATGCTGAGCTTTTGAGTTATGACAGGGCCTAGGGTTTTTCATTTGTTTCATGGGAGTTGGCAAGTTGGGATGAGATCACCCTCCAGGGCTCCCCCTATTTGACTAGACAACATGTTCAGGAGTCCTGAGAGTTTAGTCTGAGATAAGGCTTTCTCTGAACTCCCACTTTCTTCCATTAGATAGTTCCCCAGCCCCACCCCACCCCCAGTGTCTATATGCTGCCTTAGAAAGTCTTCATTCGCCTTAGGCACTCCCTGTGCCACTCAGGAGTCCCAGTCTGAATCCCCTGCTGCCCCATTTCCCTGTTGTCCCTGGGTGATTGAGTTGTTAGCCTGGAGAGAGGGAGAGAAAGAGGAAAGCTGGCACCAAACACAGGAGCACCTGGTGCTGCATTCTTTGAGTCTGCCTAGAAGAGCCAAGCTCCAGCCCACCCTCTCTCTATATCACATTTACATAACACCTGTCACTTTTCTTGCTTTGAATTCAACCTCAATCTCATGTCTGATTCTGGCAACCATGCTAGGAGGTAGACAGTTCAGGCATGTTTATTCCCATAGCTGGAAGAGGAAATCAAAGTCCAGACCAGAGAAGTGACCTGCCTAAAACCACACTGTAGCAGCAGCTCAGTGTCCTGGCCCTCAAGCCAGGCTCTGTCCAAGGAACACACACACTGGGAAGCTGGGCCAAAACAAGGTTTTCAGTTAATCTTAGAAGGTAAGTCCAAGGAGGCAGAGATTTCTGTCTGCTTTGTTCATCACTTAATTTCCAGTTCCTAGATCTAAACGCCTAAAAAATAGTGGATGCGTGCCAAGTGTTTGTTGAATGAATGAAAGACTCTTGGGGGTGAGTGAGTCTCTTGCTCTTTGTTCCCCACTGTGGTGTTGGCCCAGCGCACACTTAGATTCACAGAGGCCTGCAGAGGCCCTGGCCTGACTCTCCTGAGTTTCTGGGACCCATTCTCCCTGTTCTCTTTTCCTAGGGTCTCCATTTTAGGGTGTCCTAACACCTAAGCGCTATTATCACTTTCATCATGGGCCTCTGCCTGGCTCTGGCATGGACACTCCTGATTGGGTCATGGACATCCATGGGTGAGTATAGATTGGAGGAGAAGTGTAGCTAGGAACAGAGGAACCCTGCTGTGTCGGCATTTCCTATTTCATTCCTTACAGTCTGGAGGCCCTTTCTCTCTCCTCTCTCTTCTCTCTTTCTTCATAAAGTAAGGACCCCTGATCCCAAATGGGAAAAGACTGATTAGGCACATAAGATAATAAAGGATTTTGTGGTCAGATTGGACCCAAAGCTGAAGGAAAGTCACCAGTGTTTTAAAACAATATGAAAACAACAACAAACAACTATTGCCTCTGTATGGTCCATTAGATTTCATCTTGTTACCATCAGTTTGCTAGACTCTGAGGCCATTTTGTGAAGTCTGGGTCTCTGAGAAGGGAAGCGGGCTTAAGGTGCTACAAGTTAAGTTAAAAGAGCAAGCCCCTTATCAGCCCTATCAGGTGTGGCAGGATAAGAAAAGGGACAAGAAAAGGAAGCACAGAAAATCTGTGGAATGATCTACTCTGACTGGAGGTGGTAGACCCCTGCAGCTTCTCCCATGAAGGAGCTGCCCACATTCCCATTCCTTCCTGGCCTCTCTTTGCCTTGACCTTGGATTTTCCTTTTCTACCCAGCTATTGCCACTTATTCCTGGGAGGCATTCTCCTTTACACCCTTCCCCCAAGACCCTCTTCTTGTTCTGCTACCAGTTCATCTTATTTTAGAGATCATGTGTATGTGGCTCCCCTAGTTCCTGCCCCAAGTCCTGGATCCTTACTTGGATTCTTTGCTCAAACATCAGGGTCTGAGTCATTTTGCCTCTCTGACCTCCTGGTGACTGAGTGTGCATGCGTGGGCATGCACATGCACACAGGAGTGTGAGGCATAGCTCTGAGATATTATCCTTGGTGTGAGTGGAAGGACAGTCAGAGGAATGGGTCCCTTGATGGCTGATGAGGGTCCTTTTCTTCTGTTTCTCTTTCTCTGTTCTGTTCTCTGAAGTGAGCAGAGAGGGAACCTTAGCCCTGTAGCCTCCTAGTTTGGGGAAAGGAATCTGGTTATCTGATCCACTGACCAGAAGGACCTCTAGGTCCACCTGTAATTCTAGACCCTTCCCTCTGTCCCCACTGTTTGAACTCTTCCCTCAACAACTGAGTGCTCCGTCCCAGATCCTAGTTTTTGGAAAGTACAATAGGGTCAATAAGAGGAATTATATGAGGAACATGTTGCCTCAGAAGAGGCAAGGTTATCCCATGACCAGGCAGTTCCTGATCCCACCCCAGAAACTGGGAAAGAGACCAGAGTAGCAACAGGTCCCAGAGCCACAGCCCCAGGGCCCGCACCCTTGCCCTGGGCTCTGCTCAGCAGGAGAGGGCCAAGCCCCTCTCCACATTGCTCCTACCCAAGGCTTGGTCATAGAATGACTTCTCCTTCCCTGGATGGAAGAGTGGTTGGCTTTTAGGGTGTGGCTGGCTCTTGCTCCATATGATATCTTAGGGCTGGGAATGGCTTCTGTCCTGCAGTGTCCCTCTGGGAGCTGAGGTGTGAGAGCAGTAGAAGGCTCCTGCATCCCCTTCCACATTGCCACTGTTCTCCAGCTTCATCTTGCTCTCTGAGGTTGTCAGCACACACTGCCCCCCACTATACTGCCTTAGGTGCTCCCTGCCATGTTTCCCCCACAGGGCAGCTTAAAGACTGAACTTGAGTTTGGATAGCACTCTGTCCTGGGTTCTTTCCTCTGCACCCTGCCTTCTACACTGTGCTGGGGGTCCAACTTCTGCTGCTCCCCTTGCCAGCCTCCCAAGACCCATGTCCTGCACGCCTGCCTGTCCTCCCATGCACAGACTTACCCAGCTGCCCCTTCCCTCTGTTCTCACACAGGAGCACAGAACCCCATTTCCTGGGAGGTACAGCGATTTGATGGGTGGTACAACAACCTCATGGAGCACAGATGGGGCAGCAAAGGTAGGTGAGGGCCAAGTGCAGACAGCCCTATGGTCAGGGTGGTACTAAGGGGCAAGGGATGACAGGTACCAGCAAAGGCTCATGGGTTCCCTGTGGTATGGAGGGAATCCTGGGAGAGAGGAGGTAAGTAAGCCCCACTGAGGATTTACCCTTGTCTCTCTACCTCTCCTACTGCAGGCTCTCGGCTGCAGCGCCTAGTCCCAGCCAGCTATGCAGATGGTGTGTACCAGCCCTTGAGAGAACCCCACCTGCCCAACCCCAGAGACCTTAGCAACACTGCCATGAGGGGCCCTGCAGGGCAGGCCTCCCTGCGAAACCGAACAGTGCTGGGAGTATTCTTTGGTGAGGGCCTCAACCTCTGGGGGAGGGAGGCCAGTAGGGTCAGCTGGACATGTCTATGTCTGAGCAGGGAGTCAGGGAGTGAGAGAGAGAGAAGTGATGGAGGGTCTCAGAGATGGGGGTGAGAGATGGAGGGGGGAGGTGACGTTATGTGAAACTGAATTCGGCTTTTGGTGGGTTTTGAGCCAAAAGACACAACCAAGCCAAGAATAGGAAAGGGAAGAGTTTTACTTGGAAAAAGTAAAGGAGAACGTAGGGGTTATTTCCCAAAGCAATGTCTTCCCAAACAACAAAACTGGGAAGTTTTAAGCTAAGGGTACATGCAGATTCACAAAGGCACTTGTACAGTGGGGAATTCAGCCTAGAATTTAGGCAAAAGTCATCTCAGGGAGACAGAGTTCAGGTCTTAATTGATGAAAAACAAAAGGGCCGCAAAGGTTGACATCACTTCTCTGCCTTTAATTGTTCTGGTATCTGAGTGCTCCAAGGGGTTTAAATCCTGCAAAGAGAAGTCAAGAATATGCTTTGGGCAAGTAGTCGTAAATCACAAGATGTCTAGGGCCTAAAATGATTTTTCTTAAGTGGAGAAAGCTATGTCTTGTATTTCTTTTTCTGGGGAAGAAAAACTAGAGGGAGAAAGTCTGGTTGGTGGAGGTATAAATTTGCCCCACGTTGAGCTGTTGTTCGGAGTACAGATGGAGGCAGGAGCACAAAAATAATCTGGTAGGGACTCTTGGTGGGACCCTGTTCTCACTCTTTGCCCCTGTGGCTCCTAGGACAGTGTCAGGGCAGTCTCAGTCTTTTGCCTTTGGCAAAAGGTCTGGGGAGGGGGGGGTGGATGTCAAAATGGGGCGCTAGAATGGGTGGTCTGACCCGTGTCTGTGGGTTGTTGGTCCCCAGCAGGAATGCCTGGCTCCTGCTAGCCCTCCAGGGGGTGGGAAGGGGGGGCTACATTTGATTCCCGGTATCTAGCCTCACAGTGAGACTGGCAGGCCCTCTGGGCAGGCTGCTCCCAGCTGCATGTTGCAGCAGGTGTTCCCAGCCCAATTGCCTAGGCACACTCACCGGGCACCTCCCAGTTACCAAGGAGAAGACCAAACTGGCAATGAAAACAGTCTGGACCAAGGTGTAACAAAGGATTGGGAAGGGTGGAGAAGGTCAAGACTTGGACTTGCCCCCAAAATCTAAGGAGTCTTTTGATGCTTCAAGGGGAGTAGGGGAGGGCTGGATACCTGATACAGAAAGTAGAGTGCCAGGCCCTCAGCTGGCCCTAGCACGCCCCCATTGCGGACAGGCTACCACGTGCTGTCCGACCTCGTGAGCGTGGAGACACCTGGCTGCCCAGCCGAGTTCCTCAACATCCACATCCCGCCCGGGGACCCGGTGTTCGACCCGGACCAGCGCGGGGACGTGGTCCTGCCCTTCCAGAGGAGCCGCTGGGACCCCGAGACCGGACAGAGCCCCAGTAACCCCCGGGACCTGGTGAGACGCGGCAGGCGGGGTCGCGGGGGCGGGGCCTGGCGGGGGCGGGGCCTGGCAGGGCCGGGCCGGGAGAGGCTCCGTCCCCCCGCTCCCCCCCCCCCCCCACCGATGCTGGGCTGGCCCTGGCGCCCCCTTACCCGTCTCAGCTACTCCACCCGCGGCTCACCCTGGGCTCACCCTCCCGGTACCCCCGCAGACCAACGAGGTGACGGGCTGGCTGGACGGCAGCGCCATCTATGGCTCCTCGCACTCCTGGAGCGACGCGCTGCGGAGCTTCTCCGGGGGGCAGCTGGCGTCGGGGCCCGACCCCGCCTTCCCCCGCAACGCGCAAAGCCCCCTGCTCATGTGGACGCCGCCCGACCCCGCCACGGGACAGCGCGGGCCCCGGGGGCTGTATGGTGAGGCCGCGGGGTGGGCTGCGGCGGCCGGGGCGCGCGGCGGGGCGGGCTGGGGGGCGCCGAGGTTGCGCTCCCCGTGGTCACACCGCCGCGCGTCTCTTCCCCTGCGGCCCCACGGCGTCGCGTGCAGCCTTCGGGGCGGAGCGAGGGAACCGCGACCCCTTCCTGCAGGCGCTGGGCCTGCTGTGGTTCCGCTACCACAATGTGTGGGCGCAGCGACTGGCCCGCGAGCACCCGCGGTGGGGGGACGAGGAGCTGTTTCAGCACGCGCGCAAGAGGGTCATCGCCACCTACCAGGTCAGTCCGCACCCCCTCCCCGCCCCGCCCCTGCCTGCCTGCCTGCCTGCTGCGCAGAGCCCTCCATCCTCCGACGGGCAGCCCCCGGAAACGCCCTTTTCCAGGAGGACGCTGCTCCCCAGAACTGGGGCTAGCGTCTCGTCTCGGAGTGGACGTGGAGACGATGAGGAGGCAAAGCGCTGTGATCCTCGAGCCTTTGCTGTGGTTCCTATGTAGCCGCCCTCCTCTGCCATCCCAGGTTCCTTGTGGGGGCCGGGCCTCCGCACCTGTCCTGTTTGAGTTGCCTCCCTCGTGACTGCCCCTGCCTGACCCTCATCTCCCACCGAAGCCTTCCTTGGGCTCGGATCCCTCCCAGGGCGGCTGCTCCAGCGCTTGCCTCCCTTTTTGCCTTCTCTTGTCCCTCAGAACATCGCTCTGTATGAGTGGCTGCCCAGCTTCCTGCAGAAAACACCCCCGAAGTATGCAGGTGAACGGATGGGGAGGAAGAATGGGAGAGCCGGCAGGAGTTTTTTCGAGGGGGACAGGAGCCATGGGGAGGGAGGCTGGGTGGTTTAAGGGTTAAATTTTAGTATCCTCTTTCCCCAGGATACAGCCCTTTCCTGGACCCCAACATCTCCCCAGAGTTCCTGGCGGCCTCTGAGCAGTTCTTCTCCACCATGGTGCCTCCTGGCGTCTACATGAGGTGAGGGCCCAGCATAAATGTCTGTGTGTTGGAAGGGGTGGTGGTGTCATTTCAGAAAAATCTGCCCTCAGGAGCCCTCAGGACAGGATTATCAGTCTGAAGTGTGCTCATTTCCCCAAGGGAACAGTGAATTTGGAGAGGGAAGATGAACAATCGTTTAAAAACACGTCATTGTGGTTTTTAAGCACTTTATCCGTTTTCCTACAGCTGGTGTGTATATTAACCTCCCCAATTAAACACGGGCTAATTGAGGTTCTGAGGGTGAGTCACAAAGCCTGCTGGTCTAAACCTTAGGTCTTGACACCACACTGGGGGCATTTTTAGCTATAAGCACAGGACCTGGGTCTTGCAAGCCTTTTGAGGGAATTATAAAAAAATTTGTGAGAGCTGAAGAAAAACTTTGATTCCAAAATAATAAAAAGAAAACTTTAAACTAAATATATATATATATTTAGTTTAATGTATATGGAACAAAGCATGGCAGTTTATTTTTTACAGTTGCATTATAATTTAAATAATTCATAGGTTACATTTTCCTACTCTGGAACAATTTTTGGACATGTGTGACAATAGCCATGTTTACATATTACATGATAATATGTAAACTCTTTCTTTGGGAATTGGGAGAGAAAGGTACTCTAAATAGAGCCCCATGCTGTTTAGTAATATATATATATATAGACAGAGAGGGTTGGAGAAAGGAAAAGATGGGGGAAAGGGGAGGCATGAACATGCTTTGGGTACATTTCTGGGGGTTTACAATGACCTGGGCCCCTGGCTGTATATAGCCTTGGAGACCAGAGCTGATGCCTGACTTTAGGACCCCATAGCCTCAGTCATCACTCCCCTGCTCCTTGCATTTCAGAAATGCCAGTTGTCATTTCCAAGAGGTCATCAATAGGAACTCAAGCATCTCCAGAGCTCTCCGGGTCTGCAACAGCTACTGGAGCCGAGAGGTCGGGACTGGGGGCACATATGTGGGTGGGTGTATGTGTGTAGTGTGTATAGTGTGTGTGTGTGTGTGGGGGGTGTATTTGTGTCTGAGGGTGTGTGGTGAAAGTGGGCAGTAGAGCCACAGCAGTCAGCTGTACATGGTCAAAAGTCAGTCCTCCACCTCCACCTCAGGGCTGTGTGAGGGACAGTGAGGCCTGTGCAGGTGTGGCTCTACATTCATTGCTTCCCCATAGGTTTTTCTTCTGTCTTGACAGCTCTGGGTCCCTTGTAGGCCATGGAGTACCCCAGCCATCCCACCCTCCAAGGAAATGTCCCAATTAGACACATCCAGGGCATGTTGAGAGGGGAGCAAAGAGGAGGAAGGGTTCTGAGAGATATCAGGGATAATCTGTCCATCCAAACCAGGCCTGAGTGGGTGAAGATCATTGATGAATAATTTAAAGCAAAATCTGATATTCTGTGTAGAGTGTTCATAAGAGGAGAAAAGAAGTAAGAGGAAAAGAGAGAAGAGAAAAGCACAGAATTCAGAATCATGGAGCTGAGTTGAAAGAGACCTGTGTCCTCCTAATTGCTTTTATTATATTGTATTGTATTGTATCCCTAATGCTCTTTTTATTAAGGGAAGGACACTGAGTTCAGAGAGGTCCTGTGACTTGCCCACAGCTACTCACTAACAGAGCAAGGACCAAGACGTAGATGTTCTAGTGCCTTTGTCAACCATACTGTCAAGTCTTCTAAAATAGAAGTAAAGTTTTAGATCCTTTGCGTTTGTGGAGGCCTGTCTTCCAGCAGCATGAGCTTTGGATGGGGATGTCACTCACCTTGAGTGGGGAATCAACCTATGGAGGGGGAATGGCCTGCTGGTTTTAGAGCAAATGTCAGCACTCGCTGGGCCCAGGACTTGGACTATGGGGTGGAGGGAGCCTTGGTGCTCAACCTTCAGCCCCATATTCTCTCCCCATTCCCAAAGCATCCAAACCTACAAAGAGCTGAAGATGTGGATGCACTGCTGCTGGGCATGGCCTCCCAGATCGCTGAGCAAGAGGACCATGTGGTGGTTGAGGATGTGCTAGGTGAGCCTGAAGCTGTCCCTGAAGGTGGTACACCCCTGGCCCCTGGGTGGGGATTCTGCTGGAGCTCCAGAGCCAGGCTGGGAGGAGTGCCTGGGGCTGGGATCCTGCACTCTTTCACTGCTGAGAGACCTGTTGACCATCATTCCCTCTGTGTGATTCTGGTCCCCTTGGGGCTGGTTGGAGCCTGACTCCTGGGCTAGTGGAGCTGTGGTGGCCCTGAGCTCTCTCAGACTCTCTGGTATTTCATCCCCAGATTTCTGGCCCGGGTCTCTGAAGTTTTCCCGCACAGACTACCTGGCCAGCTGTCTGCAGAGGGGCCGTGATCTGGGCCTGCCCTCTTATACAAAGGCCAGGACAGCACTGGGTCTGCCTCCCATTACCAGATGGCAGGACATCAACCCTGCACTCTCCCAGACCAACCACACTGTAAGGAGGGGTGGGGACCCAGGGGACAGGGTGGGAGGGCCAGGGCACATTGGCCCAAGACACAGAAAGCAGGCAATGAGACACCAACACTAGAGACAAGTCTCTGATGAGAGGGACAGGACTCACTGAGGTGGCTTTTCCCAGTGTCATAACCAGAATAGAGGTTACCAAACCAGCAGGATTTGGCATGCGATTTTGTGACTGTTCAGATCTAGCAAATGATTGTTGAGTATCTACTGCATGCCAGGCACTTAATAGGCATTATCTCATTCACTCTTCCCAACAACCATCTGAGCAGGTGTAGATGGTCCTCAATCCAGGAACAAGCTGTATTTTTATATGCACTGATACTCAAGCTGCCTCGGGGAGTCAATTGTCACACCCTCAGCTATCACCTGGACAAGTGGCATTGCCTGCCAGCCAACAGACCAGTTTGGGTTCCCTTACCATCTTGGCACAGTGATGTTTCCATAATTTCATACTTATTTTATTGTTTTTGTCCTTACTTTTTTACAAGATTGTTGGAAAGTGGACAATTAAAAAGCTGATGAAGAAGCAATATGCACATGGGGCTTGTAGACTTTATAAAATCAATGTAAGGATAGGAATCACCAGGCATACCAAAAGTAACAAACCTTAAACTTTAACGCGGCCTCATTAGAATTAAGCTGATCATGTGTTTATGTGGGGCAAAAAGAATTAAAGGTCAGGTAGAAAATGCTCAAAAAAAGAAAAAAAAAGGGAAAATGAAAATGCTTCTCAAATAATGTTGAAGTCTGTCTCCAAAAGGCAATATACAGGCAGGAATTTGCTTTTTAAAAACTTTCTTAGCTCTAAACAACAGAAACCTTTTCAAAAACAATTCTACCATTCCAACTTTTGCACTGATTTTGACCCTCAACTTTCATACCTCTTTTTTTTTACATAATTTATTTTTTTAATTTATATCCAAGTTAGCACATGGTGCAACAATGATTTCAGGAGTAGATTCCTTAATGCCCCTTACCCATTTAGCCCATCCCCCCTCCCACAACCCCTCCAGTAACCTTCTGTTTGTTCTCCGTATTTAAAAGTCTCCTATGTTTTGTCCCCCTCCCTGTTTTTGTATTATTTTTGCTTCCCTTCCGTTATGTTCATCTGTTTTGTATCTAAATTCCTCATATGAGTGAGGTCATAGGATAATTTGTCTTTCTCTGACTAATTTTGCTTAGCATAAGATCCTATAGTTTCATCCAAGTAGTTGCAAATGGCAAGATTTCATTCTTTTTGATTGCCGAATAATACTCCACTGTATATATATACCACATTTCCTTTATCCATTCATCCATCGATGGACATTTGGGCTCTTTCCATACTTTGTTGTCAATAGCGCTGCTATAAACATCGGAGGGAGTGTGCCCCTTCAAAACAGCACACCTGTATCCCTTGGATAGGTACCTAGTAGTGCAATTGCTGGGTGGTAGGGTAGTTTATTTTTAATTTTTTGAGGAACCTCCATACTGTTTTCCAGAGTGGCTGCACCAGCTTGCATTCCCATCAGCAGTACAAAAGAGATCCTCTTTCTCTGCATCCTTACCAACATCTGTTGTTGCCTGAGTTGTTAATGTTAGCCATTCTGACAGGTGTAAGGTGGTATTTCGTTGTGGTTTTGATTTGTATTTCTCTGATGATGAGTGATGTTGAGCATTTTTTCATGTGTCAGTTGGCCATCTGGATGTCTTCTTTGGAAAAGTGTCTATTCGTGTCTTCTGCCCATTTCTTCACTGGATGATTTGTTTTTTTGGGTATTGAGTTTGATAAGATCTTTATAGATTTTGGATACTAACCCTTTATCTGATATGCCATTTGCAAATATCTTCTCCCATTCCATCATTTGCCTTTTAATTTTGCTGATTGTTTCCTTCACTGTGGAGAAAGCTTTTATTTTGATGAGGCCCAAATAGTTCATTTTTGCTTTTGTTTCCCTTCTGGAGACGTGTTGAGTAAATTGCCATGGCCAAGGTCAAAGAGGGTTTAGCCTACTTTCTCCTTGAGGATTTTGATGACTTCCTGTCTTACATTTAGGTCTTTCATCCATGTTGAGTTTATTTTTGTGTATGGTGTAAGAAAGTGATCCAGGTCCAGTCTTCTGCATGTCGCTGTCCAGTTTTCCCAACACCATCTGCTGAAGAGACTGTATTCCATGGGATATTCTTCCTGCTTTGTCAAAGATTAGTTGGCCATATGTTTGTGGGTCCATTTCTGGGTTCTCTATTCTTTTTTTTTTCCCCTGGGATCTCTATTCTTTTTTAAAAATTTTTAATGTTTTTATTTATTTTTTTAAGATAGAAACAGAGTGCAAGTGGAGGAGGGGCAGAGAGAAAACTGTGACATCATGACCTGAGCTGAGGTCAGACATCTAACCGACTGAACCACCCAGGTGCCCCCTGGGTTCTGTATTCTATTCCACTGATCTGAGTGTTTGTTTTTGTGTCAGTACCATACTGTCTTGATGATTACAGCTTTGTAATACATCTTGAAGCCTGAAATTGTGATGCCTCCAGCTTTGGTTTTCTTTTTCAAGATTGCTTAGGCTATTTGGGGTCTTTTCTGGTTCCATACAAATTTGAGGATTGTTTGTTATAGCTCTGTGAAGAATGCTGGTGTTATTTTGATAGGGATTGCAACTTTTATACCTTTTTAAGAGCAAGCTACATAGGGAACTGGCTGCCTGTTTTATTCCAACTTTATAAAATAGGCAGCTGAATCTGTGAGTTCCCATAAATGAGTTAACTTATGTAAAGCACTCAGAGCAGTGCCTGGGGCATAATAAGTGAGTGAATGTCACTGTCATTTATTATTATCATCCTTGAGGCTGATACCTGGGAACTAGCTCTTTGCCCCAGGGTGGGTGCCAGGTCTTTGCACTCACTCCTGTCCTTTCTTGGCCTCAGGTGCTGGAGGCCACAGCTGCCCTGTATAACCAGGACCTGTCCCGACTGGAGCTGCTCCCTGGGGGGCTTCTGGAGAGCCATGGGGACCCTGGGCCTCTCTTCAGTGCCATCGTCCTCAACCAGTTTGTGCGGTTGCGGGATGGTGACCGCTACTGGTTTGAGAACACTAGGAA
The DNA here is from genome assembly GCF_022079265.1 of Lynx rufus. Lineage (NCBI taxonomy): Eukaryota > Metazoa > Chordata > Mammalia > Carnivora > Felidae > Lynx > Lynx rufus. Next base: position 30,026,754 of record NW_025814827.1, on the reverse strand, counting down.
TGGGTAAGGCCTTTCTGGACCCTTCCTCCAACCCCCCATTGGCCTGGGCCCCAGGCCCTCAGTGTGTAAAGTAAGCAACCCCATGGGCCCTGGATTCTCAACTGACCCCACCGAGTCCTCAGCCCCTCTAGGCCTCTTTCCTCAGGCCTCTCCCTCTACCACTGCAGTAGCTCCTCACCTCTCCCACCCCCAGGCTGTTCTCTGAGGAAGAGATTGCGGAGATCAGAAACACATCCCTGCGGGATGTTCTAGTGGCTGTCACCAACACGAGCCCCAGCGCCCTGCAGCCCAATGTCTTCTTCTGGCATGCAGGTGAGAGACCAGGAGGTGATTGGAGGGATTTGGGGTCTGGTGCCTCATCCCTCCACAGCTGTGGGCCTGGTTCAGATGTGGCTGAGCAGTAGACCCCAAGGAGGCAGTGAGCAATGTTTCTGCCCTTGGGAACTTTGGCTCTAGGCAAAAACATGGCCACATGTGGCTGTGTAGGTCCCCTTCTGCACAACCCCTGGAGGTACCCAAGTGAGGGTAAGACTGAGACTCAGAGAGACCTAGAGAGGAGACTTCCATCTGGCTGGGCTGAGCCTGGGGTGGGTGTGACATCAGAAGGGCCCAGTGCCATGAGGATATCCTAATCCCACAGCAGTGACAAGTGAACTCTGTGTGTGTGTGTGTATGTGTGTGTATACATATGTGTACGTGTGAGAGACAGAGGCTGAGGTGCATTTTTGACCCCATTTGTTACCCAAGTAGGCAAACACCACATTCCTGGTATAATGACAGGGGTAAGCAGCTCCCAGCCCTCTGAGACTCAAAAGTCCCCCACCCTACCCTTTCTGTCACCCTAACTCCTCAGTGATTCTGTGCCAGAGCCTCTGGCCCAGCACCAACCCCCCCAATACTCTAGCTTCCTCTGTCTCCCCAGGAGACCCCTGCCCACAGCCAAGACAGCTCAGCACTGAGGGCCTGCCAGCCTGTGTTCCCTCCATCATGCGGGACTATTTTGAAGGCAGTGGATTTGGCTTTGGTGTCACCATTGGAGCTCTCTGCTGCTTCCCTCTGGGTAAAAGTGATGGGCAGGGTGGGGTTGGGTGAAATTTGTAAGTTGAGAGGTGGGAGTGGGGTGGTTTCATCTACAACAGATCATGCAGAGTACTATTCCTCTCTGGGCACATGAGGACAACATCACAACAGGAGGGAACATGAGAAGTATCTGACCTACAGATAAGTCAGCTCCAGGGAAAATTGCCTTCCTGTTCTCCTGGGGTCCCTTCAGGGCCCAGATTGGTTAGGAGCCACAATTTACAGTTATTTCCAGGAGCTTGGGCCTGGGAAATTGTCAGAGGCAACACCTGCATGAGAACCAGTTGAGAACTAGCTGGGGCAAAGGCTTGACAGGTAGTCTTTGGCATGTCTGTGTGTAGGTCCACTGGCAGAGTGGCAGAGTGGGTCCAGGTTTTGGCACAAGGACTCTGGACCTAGTCTCTGCCCGGGAAGGGACCTGCGCAGTGGAAGCAGGGGAGGCTGTTCAGGCATCTTAAGTGATACCCAAAGCTCCCTCCCCACCCACCCCCCATCAATTCAATTTGAGACAATTGAATGGGCTGACCTAGGAGGTGGGGAAAGCAGGGGGTCTTGCCAAGGAAAGGGCAGTTGCTCTCCCCAGACCCCCACCTTCCTTTGAGCGTCCTACTGCTTCTGCCCCCTCAGTGAGTCTGCTCAGTGCCTGGATTGTTGCCCGGCTCCGGAGGAGAAATTTCAAGAGGCTCCAGGGCCAGGACCGCCAGAGCGTCATGTCTGAGAAGCTCGTGGGGGGCATGGAAGGTAGGCCTGGAGCTGGCCAGGGTCGTGGTGGAGAAGATATGATTCAGGGCTGCAGTCCCCTCCCCCACCTCAGCAGCCTAAGGAAAAGGCCTCCCTTTTCTAGGCCTCTAAGCAAGCCAGGCCAGCTGGGAAGAGCCATGGAGGTGTTAGGTGGACATTGGACCCGGAGTCCTCCACCCTCCATAGATTCTCCTAATGGTCCCAAATAAAGGAGATGTAATAGACTCATGGGAAGAAGTCACATTCATACATTTCATAGGCATACTATGATTCTCTAGAGTCCTGGGGAAGTGATGCTTTGTGGCATCTTACAGTGGAATTTCAGGCAATAGAGAAGTAATTAATGAAGGTCTAGAATCATGTTGAGGATTGGAATCTTGGTCCACAACTTTGAACTTTTGGGTCTTAGGCAGATTTTTTAATGTCTCTAAACTTATTTTTTGTTATGTGTAAAACAGAACCAATAATAGCACTCACCTCACAGATATACGAAGATTAGATTAACTAGTTCACACAAAGCACTTGGTACAGCATTGCACACATAGTAAACACACAGGAAATGGTACTTATTATTCTTTACATATGCTAGAGGTACAAGGGGTTGTTAGGAGGGGCCGACTCTCAGTACCTCAGAAGGAGCAAGGAGCTGTGGAGGCCTGGACCTAACTCCAGCCCTAAGCTGGCCTCCTTCCTCCTGGCCCCAGCTGACCCAGCCCTGTCTCTCCTCAGCTTTGGAATGGCAGGGCCACAAGGAACCCTGCCGGCCTGTGCTGGTGCACCTGCAGCCTGGGCAGATCTGTGTGGTGGACGGCAGGCTCTCTGTGCTCCGCACCATCCAGCTGCGCCCCTCCCAGCAAGTCAACCTCATCGTGTCCAATAACCGAGGATGCCGCACCCTGCTGCTTAAGATCCCCAAGGAATATGACCTGGTATGGCCCAGCTGGTCCCTGGTTCCTTGTCCACATCCAGGGAGGCAGCCAGGGGAGGGGAAGGAGCACAGAATCAGGCTGGGTTTCTAGTCTCTGGCTGTAGTACCTGATAGAGAGATAAACTTGAACACATTTATCCTGCTCTGGGCCTGCTGGGTGACATGATCTCCACAGTACCTTCTTCTTGCACAGTCTTGCCCCCTCCTTTTCTAAGGGTGCCCCAATAGGTCTTAGTTGGGAGTCCTTAGAAGAAGCCAGGCCCTCTTCCCTGTTGCCTGGTTTTTAGGATCTAGTGACTTGTTAGAAATTTTGGAGGGGAACTCAGTCACAGGCTGATTTTCAGCTCTGACTGTCTGTCCTCTGTCCCCTCCATTATCTGTCCCCCTGCCTTCCCCTCTCTTCAGGGCTGAATAGAGAGGGAAGAGTGGCTTCAGACATGCATCTTTGAATGCTAGTTTTGTGCCTATAAGCAAGCCATGGAGCCCACGGAGCACATGGAGTCTAGGAGATAACAGTATATCTCTTTTCCGAGGGCACTCTTTCCAGTGGCCCCTGACAAAGCTCATGTACAGCTCCTGGCCTCAAGAGGCCCTGACAAATGCTTGCTCTGCCTGTTGCTGCTTCCGTAGGTGCTGCTGTTTAATGTGGAGGAAGAGCGGCAGGTGCTGGTGGAAAACCTTCGGGGGGCCCTGAAGGAGAGTGGGCTGAGGTTCCAGGAGTGGGAACTGCGGGAGCAGGAGCTCATGAGGGCAGCTGTGACACGAGAACAAAGGAGCCACCTACTGGAGACCTTTTTCAGGCACCTTTTCTCCCAGGTGTGTATGTAGGGTCAGATCTCTCCTTGCATGTATGCCTGTAGTTCCCTTACCTGCACAGGCCATGGGGTGATTCCAGGGAAAGTCAGGAGCCCTGACACTAACAATCAGTTCTACTGCGTTTTTGGCCCAATCACCTAGCCTTTCTGTAAGGAGAGGCTCCCGTGTCCACCCGTGCCATTCTAGGGAGGCCATGTCAGGAGCTTTTCTGCATGTGTCATTCAGCTCTCTCCTCAGGGCTGTCCAAGCTTTCTGCCCTTACTTGACTCATCCTGACCAAAAGGCTGCAGAAATCTAGGGCTAGACAGGCAGTGTGGGGACACTGAAAGTGCTTGGTCCCCCCTCTTTGGAAGAGTGCAGCTGCCAGAGGCCACCATAGGGCGCTAGTGCTTCCCTTGCAGACTTCCAAGAATTACTGAGAGGCTGTGGGGAAACAAGTCAGGAAGAGAAATGCAAAGACTTGGCATCCGTATCGGGCACGGAAATAAAGCAGCCTGAGTGGAGAATGGTGGAGAGGGAAGCTTGGTAGAGATAAGATAAATAGAGCTTATAGAGCATGCCCATCCCCCTCCCACTAAAGGAGTTTGTCATCCCTCTGGGAAGATGGGGCATGCCCAGAAAGGAAGGTTAAGTGGTAAAGAATCCTGGATACAAAACTGATCCAGGAGATAAGCAGTCTAGGAGGTCAGAAAAGGTATAAAGTCTTCAGGCCAGTGGAGGGTCATGGTTCAGGTCAAATTTGGTGAGGACTTAAAAAGAGGTGGAAAATTTTGGGCTCAGAGGAAAGGAGCAAGAAGGACTGTGCAGAGGTGCCCAGAAAAATGGCAAAAAAAGTTAATATTTGAGGAGAAGGAGCAGGGTTGGCTGGCTGGGGAGAGGATTCATGAGGGAAATGAGCATTTAATGGTCGTTTACTATGTGCCAGGCACATGACGTCTGTCATTTACCCCTCAAACTAGTTGAACTTGAGTATGCACTAGAATGGAAGAACCTCCAGGTGGAGTGATACATTGCCAGGGCCCAGGCAGGACCTGGGCACCTCCACTCAGGTCAGGACCCATCAGGGCCACAGGACCTCCTATGTCGGGGGTGACAGAGAGTGCTACTGTGTCCTGGGGGCAGCTGCCACCCCTTTCTACCTGCACAGTGTTCTCAGGTTTCAAAACACTTTCCATACAATGGCTGGTGTTGATTCTCACAATAGCCCTGTGAGATAAGTAGGAAAATGAATGCCAGACAAGTGAAGAGACTTGCCTGAGGTCACACAGTAAGTGGGTGGTAGAGCTGGGACAGGAACCCAGGTCTTTTGTCACCAGCCCCAGGCTCTTTTCACTAAAGCTCATTGTTTGAAGCAACAAGGTTTGCCTCATGAAACCATAGCCAGGCTTGGGCCAGGGGACCCCAGTTGATGTCAGGAAAAATAGGTGCTGTGGCCCGTGGCCTGCTTACTACCCTCACCGTCTCTTCTGATGCTGGGGCAGCCCCTGGGTGGGCTGCAGGTAGCCCGTGGTGGGAATTCTCCTTTCCCAAGCCCAGCTTTTTCTCAACTTAGCTGAGGCTTTTTCTCAGTGAAAACTCAGTGTAAGCTAGGACTGACAATGGGTCAGTTGACTCTGAGGATATGATGATGTCTCAGGAATTCTAAAGGAAGGACTATGACCTGGCCTGGAAGGGGCTAGGAAAGGGAAAGCTGCCAGCAAACAAGGTCACTCCTCTCTCTTAGCCTGCTCCATTTTCTGTGTGTTTACTTCCTTCTGTCTGTGTCTCTGAGCACTTGGAAGAACAGGGTGGTCTACAACTTCCAAGTTTTCCTGTGCTCAGGTCAAGACAGACCTGAGACATCTCAGTCCCAATCCTAGATTGTCTGCTTGGATCAAGTTGCATCCCTGGTCTAGTCAGCTAACATAGAGAGTCAGGGTTCCGTAGGACAAATGGCCCCAGGAACCACCTGTAGGGCATAGGGTAGTGCTGAGGGGACAGGGTGCTGGGCAGATGCCTGGAAAAGGTGGCTCCTATAAGCCTCAACTACAAATCAAGGAAGTCTTGTCTCCTTCCCTCTCCCTCTGCTACTGCCCGAGTGCAGGTGCTGGACATTGACCAGGCAGATGCAGGGACCCTACCCCTGGATTCCTCACAGAAGGTACAGGAGGCCCTGACTTGTGAGCTGAGCAGAGCTGAGTTTGCCGAGTCCCTGGGCCTCAAGCCCCAGGACATGTTTGTAGAGTCCATGTTCTCTCTTGCTGACAAAGATGGCAATGGCTACCTGTCCTTCCGGGAGTTTCTGGACATCCTGGTGGTCTTCATGAAAGGTAAAGGAAAAGGGAGTGATTGTCTAGGTAGGAGAAGATGGAAGTGGCTGGAAACTGAGGCTGGAAGGTAGCTTACCTGTTAGAGATGGGGAAGTGCTGGGACCAGGTCTCCAGCCATGGCAGACATCTGGGTAGATGTCAGGAAGCAGAATAACACCTCGTTGTGCCCAGCAGTGGGTCACACTCATGTGAGTCCCCTTCTGGGATGCCTGGGACTTAGGCAGGTAGGTTGGGGCTCTCACAAGGTCCTCCTTCTCCCAGGCTCTCCTGAGGAGAAGTCTCGTCTTATGTTCCGCATGTATGACTTTGATGGGAATGGTCTCATTTCCAAGGACGAGTTCATCAGGATGCTGAGGTTGGTCATGTGGGATAGCCAGAAGAGTGGGCTAGGGCAGGGACTGCTGGGGGAAAAAGTGGGATATAAAGGTGAGAGCCAAAGGGTCAAGAACAGGGGCTTCCTCCCCCTCTTCCTCCTCCTCCGTAGAGCCAAAGACTGTTATAACTAGGAGGGGTCTTGGAACGTGGTCAGTTGGGGCCCTTCCATGTGGGCTCTGAAGGCCTGGTGGGTTGACCATTGGGCCCTCATGTCTAGGCCTTAGGCCTCTTTTCAGACCCTGATGGCTTCCCTCTCCCAACCCCAGGTCCTTCATCGAGATCTCCAACAACTGCCTGTCCAAGGCCCAGCTGACTGAGGTGGTGGAGTCCATGTTCCGGGAGTCGGGCTTCCAGGATAAGGAGGAGCTGACATGGGAGGATTTCCACTTCATGCTGCGGGACCATGACAGCGAGCTCCGTTTCACACAGCTCTGTGTCAAAGGTGGGGCGGCCTGGCCTTACGGCTGACCTATCCATTAGACACAGCAGGCACAGTGCCCAGGGCCCACATACTTTTAGGAGCCCACAGAAATGTTTTAATTTCTTTTAAAATCAGAAGAATGAATATAATAATAATAATAAGTATGTGATAATACGTCCAGCCTGGATTATATTCTTCTTTATATCAACATGAATGTAAAAAATGTTTATGTTTTGTAAATATATGTGTGTGTATATATATATATATATATATACACATATATATATACATATATACACATATGTACATATACATATATATATTTTTTTCTTTGTTTAATGGAGGAAGGGGCCTAGGAACGCAATAGTGCCTACAGCCCACAAGAGTCATAATGCAGCTTTGCTTCTGGGGTGGGCAGGGTCAGGATGGGGTGAGGGACAGCAGCTAGAATTCTGCTTCTCCCAGCTGTCTGTCAAAGGCCCCTGTTCTTGGTGCCCAGGACAGGGGACTGTAGAATCTCCTTGTAACAGCCCTATCCAGGCCATATTCATCTGAGCTGGGGTATCTGGTGGCAGGGGGGTGCTCTGGTTTTGTTTGCCTTTATATGCCTTGTCTGCGTGCTCAGGAAATGTGTGCTTGAGTGCATGGAGACCCACCTCTGTTGTCCTTCCCCCTACTTCCTGTCCCACCTGTGTCTGACTCAGGTGGGTGGGGGCTACAGCCAGAGAGAGCAGGGGACAGGTAGCAGGACTCTGTGGTCTACTCTGACCTTATGGTACCTTTACAGTTTCTCACTGGGTCATATTGAGACCAAACCCAGTCCCTCCCAGGATTATGAGAACTTGGGGTTGCTGAGCAGCCCAATTCTAGATCCATGTGGGAGGGGGGCGAATTAGGCAGGGCACAGCTGGGACTCTGGTCAAGGCTTCACCTGCCTAAGGTAGGAGGAGAGTTGGTGGAGTGCACACCCAGCTCCCCTGATTCATCAGCTTTTCACCTTTCCCAGGCAGCCAGGGAAGTAGGCATGTAGGCCTGAGGGCAGAGCAGGGGCAGGTGCCTGGAAGTGAGCCCAGGCCAGAGTCCCAGGAACATCCAGCCCCTGGGGTGGAGGAGACGAACTGGCTGGGAGACTGAGGGTTATGTAGAAGAGTAATGCTGTGTACTGTTTTGTTTTGCTTTTAATTGTTGTTGTGCCTTGTTGTTTCCTTCAAATTTTACTTTGAAACATTTTAAATGTACCTACAGAAAAGGTACAAGAGTAGCACAAGGAGCATCCCTTTACCATTCACCTAGATTTGCCTTTAGTTATCACTTTGCCACATTTGCCATTTGCTGAAATTTGAGGGATAAACATCTATACTTTGTTTTAAACATTCTGATTACATTAAATTCAGATTAATCACATTTGCCCTCTGGGCTGTAGGACCAGGGTAATCTTCAAGATTGGTTTAGCTCTTAGAAGTGACTTGGATATTCCCAGGATTTGGATTTGCAGCTCACTCCTTCATTGCCCCTCCTGTGCAGCTCAGACAGGAATGCGTGGCTCGTGGGAGAGTGTTTTTCTCCCAACATTTTATTATGAACATTTTTAATATTTATTTATTTCTTTTGAGAGAGAGAGAGAATTTGAGGAGGGGACGCACAGAGAGAGGGAGAGAGAGAATCCCAAGCAGGCTCTGTGCTGTCAGTGCACAGTCCGACATGGGGCTCGAACTCATCACCTGTGAGATCATGACCTGAGTCAAAATCAAGAGTTGGATGCTTAACTGACTGAGCCACCCAGGTGCCCCTATGAGCGTTTTTAAACACAGAAAAGTGGAAAGAATTTTATGGTGATCTCCATATGTGCACCACCTAGATCTACACTTAACTCTCAGGAGATTTTAGGCTGGAGGGTTGAGCAGGTTTTTAGTGGCAGAATGGTCTAGCAGGCAAGTTGCATACAGTTCCTGAACTCTACCCCATCAGCCTGATAACGGTCCTAGGAGTGGGGCCAAAGTTGGACACATGTCCAGGGGACACTGCCTGGCCAACTTTGTTTCAGGCCTTCTGTCTGCCCACTCATGGCTGGGTCTAGTTTCCACAGAGAACACAGGCTGAGACTAGGGCACCCAAAGGCAAGGGTACTGGCCAGAGGCCCTCTACAGTATGGATGTGGGGTAGCTACCAGGTCTTCCTGGGCTCTGGGCCCTGAGCCGTCCCCTAGTCCATCTTTGTGTTGCAGGGGTAGAGGTGCCTGAGGTCATCAAGGACCTGTGCCGGCGAGCCTCCTACGTCAGCCAGGAAAAGATCTGGTGAGCCCTCATCTGGGAATGTTGGAGGGAGGCTGGGGTTGGGGAGTTGCCTTTTCTCTCCCCAGAATGCCTGGTATCAGGGGCCCCACTAGCCTATGTAGTGTCTTCATGCATATTAGAAAAAAACACTCCTTACTCTAGGCGGACGCAGCCCTGCACCAGGAAGAGCAGAGAGCCTGGTGGATTTCAGCACTCACCTGCTGCCAGGGTCAGATGCCCTTGTATGTGTACCCTTGGCTGGGACCCCCAGGATCTGACTCATTCTCTCTCTAGGTCTGTGGGAATCTTGCTGTCCCCTGTCTGACAGTTCTGACCCTTCCCCAACAGAGTTGGTCTGAAGGCAGACAGGGGTAGCAGAGGACCAAGTGGCTCAGGCAGCCAAGGTCCTATCTCTCTCATTTCTGTCCTAGTCCCTCCCCCAGAGTGAGTGCTCGCTGTCCCCACAGCAACGCTGAGGTGGAGTGGACACCACAGAGACTGCAGTGCCCCATGGACACAGACCCTCCCCAGGAGATTCGACGGAGGTTTGGCAAGAAGTACGCCTGCTCCTCCTGTTAATTAAGCCCAGGCAGTTCATCCATCCCTTCAGCATGCATACAGTGATTACTGGGTGCCAGGCATGGTCCTGAGCCCAGGAGTGCTGGCAGGATGAGCAGTCCATGCCCAAGAAGATCCCAGTCTGACAAGATGGTCTGGTACACTGACAGTTACAAGGTCCCACTGAAGAATGTTGTAAGAGTGGTAAGAACAAGGGGCTTGAGAGCTCAAGGAAGTGCTCACCTCTACCTGGGAAGTCAAGGAAGGCTTCCTGGAGGGTGTGTCTTCTGAGCTTCCAGTAAAAAATGAGAACAGAGCAGGTAAGAGTGAGGAGCTACAGACTGGGAGGGGAGAGGACTGAGTGAATGGGAACTGGGGTAGAGGGAGTGTATCTCCTGGGGTGAACTGACCAAGTGACCTCTTGCAAGGCTGCCCCTACTCTGACAGTTGGCTTGAAGAGTGTGGTATATAGCCTGTGGGGTCTGAACCCTGCTTGGTTTGAGCAACTCCATGCCCTTTCTCTGCTGGGGAGGCGGGCTGCACTAATGGCAGGTCCACAGCCAGAGCCAAGTCTTCGTGTCTCCCAGGGTAACGTCTTTCCAGCCCCTGCTGTTCACGGAGGCTCATCGGGAGAAGTTTCAGCGCAGCCGTCGCCACCAGACCTTGCAGCAGTTCAAGCGCTTTGTGGAGAACTATCGGCGCCACATCGGCTGTGTGGCCGTGTTCTATGCCATCACCGGGGGCCTTTTCCTGGAGCGGGCCTACTGTGAGTGCGGGCAGCCCCAGGGGTGTGGCTCCTGCCAGTGTGCCCGGCTTGCTTGAAGGAAGGCTGCTGTGGGGGAGGCTCCACCTGCAGGCGGCACTCTTTCCTCTGCACTGCGACCCCCTTATCCACCTGGGCCCCTCCACAGACTACGCCTTCGGGGCTCACCACATGGGCATCACAGACACCACCCGCGTGGGCATCATCCTGTCCCGGGGCACGGCCGCCAGCATCTCCTTCATGTTCTCCTACATCCTGCTCACCATGTGCCGCAACCTCATCACCTTCCTGCGCGAGACCTTCCTCAACCGCTACATACCCTTCGACGCCGCCGTGGACTTCCATCGTCTCATTGCCTCCACTGCCATCGTCCTCACAGGCAGGACCTGGGGGTCCCAGGGATTCTTGTCTCTGTCCTCCCGCCCCCCCCGCTGGCTTCCTCTTCTCTGAGAGCACCTCCTCTCTCTCTGGGCTTGACTTGAGTATAAATCTTGGAAGTCCTCAGGAGGGTGGAGCTGGCCCCACAGTGGTGTGAAATAAGCCCAGGGGCCACTCACTGCCCCTTCCCATGCTTCCAGAGCCACCTCATCAGCCTCCAGCTGACAAGTTACCAACACCCCAGAACAACTGCACATGTGTGTGATCTCTTCCAGTTTTTATGTTGTAAAACACACTATGAGAGAAACCAAAAGATAGAATTTCTAATGGTATCATTTCAGACTCTTGTGGCTGTGTTCATGGATGGTATATATGGAGCAGGGGTTGGAGGGAGGAACAGGAGGTTGATTAGAGATCAGAGGTACAGATCCCTAGGGTCCTTCTTCAGGCTCCCAATTCTGGGTGGCTGGAGTCCTTCATCTTGGGCTGAATGGGTTGAACACCCCCACCAGGCTGCTCCCAGGCTCACTCCCACCCTTCCTGGTCTTCCTTAGTCTTACACAGTGCGGGCCATGTGGTGAATGTGTACCTGTTCTCCATCAGCCCACTCAGTGTCCTCTCCTGCCTCTTCCCTGGCCTCTTCCATGATGACAGGTGAGTATGTGCGTGTGTGTGCGTGTACGTGTGTGTGTGTGTGTGTGTGTGTGTGTGTGTGTGTGTGTGTCTCAAGGTAGGGGTATTCTTTATGGATGGAAAGAAGCAAATTCTCTTGGCTGAGAGCAGAGTGTCACCTTCCAGATTATAGAGACAGACAATGACCAACCTGAGCCTTGGTCCCAAATGGGCAGAAAGGGACACTAGTGGCTGGGTTGGGGTGTTTCCTCTGGAGGATTCTTTCTGGAAGTCCCAGACATCTCCTCTCAGCATCCTTCCTTGCTTTCCGTTCTTGACAGGTCTGAGTTTCCCCAGAAGTATTACTGGTGGTTCTTCCAGACTGTGCCAGGTGAGAGCCCTCCCTGTTCTGAATTTCTGGTCTGGCTCTGAGGTGCGGGCTCTGGGTTCTGTCTGCCATGAGGCAGCCTAGTAGCACTCACTTGGCTCTCACGGTGAGCCAGGCTCTGCCCTCTGGTCCTAAGGACTCTCCTGGGCAGTAGGAGCCTCTGCTATCCAGTCCTTCTCTTGGGAGCTTGGCTGGGCTACTGCCCCACTCTGAAGTTCCTCCCTCTGTAGAATGGGAGTGGACTCCCTCACCTCCCACCTCAGCATACACAACCTACCATGACAGTAGCTTTGAGTGCTGTGCCCAGCTTATGGCAGAGAGACCGGGCTCATTGTCAAACTAGGCAGACCCCCCCATCCCTTGTAGTCTTCTTGACAAGTGCTGTTTAGGGGAATATTCCTAACTCTTCATAATCACCCATTTTAGAACTATTATCTGTGAATCTATTCAAAAGCTTCTTGAACCTGTTTATATTTTCAGTCTATTTCCTCTTTGGGGTAACACATTTTCTATATTCACTCCCCTCTGTGAAACACAGCATTTTTTTTTTTTAATCCTAAAACGATCTGCTTTGAACTTCAGAGTGCTTGCTAATTCCTGCACAGTGGGATTTAGTGGATAAGGCTGTGTTTATGCTCTCCTCTCCGTTCAGGTCTTTACAGGCTTTGGTTAGATCTCTTCTTAACCTCTGCTTTTCCATACTGCAGGGCTCTAATCTTCCTAATTTCTACCTCTCTCCTCCTTAATCACTTGAGGGGCCATTCTCTGGCCCCACACTTCCATCCTGAATCTTGTATTGCCCTCTCGTGTACCCCAGGCCTGGGATCCCCTGTAAAGGGGGTGCCTCCCACCAACTCTGGGATGAACCCAGGGGACTCTGGTGGTCACACTTACTCACTAATGGTGCCATTGCTCATGCTGTGTCAGGCAAGTGTGATGCTACAGGGACGTAGGCCAAGCCTTGACTCCACGGGGGCAGGGCCTGCAATGTCCAAAGTCTGACCTAGAGGCCAAAGTAGATGCCCCATGGATTCATTCATTCATTCAGCACACATTTATAAAAGCCCCACAGGGTGCCAAGCCCTACAGTAGGCACTAGGATTCAGTGGTGAACTAGCAGCCTGGTCCCTGTTCTTGTAGGCCTGAAAGTCAGGGAGGTGACAGACATAAATGGCACAGTTACTTGAAAAATAACAGTCGTGACAAGGTCTATGAGGGAAGGGTAGAGTCTGTTGAAATAAAAGGCACCTGTGATCACCAGTGTGGGGAGAGAAGAACAGAGAAGCCTGGGCTTCCGTGCCCTTACCCAGAGCAGTAGAGTGGAAAGGGGACCTGATCCATGGCAGCCTCAGAATGGCCCTGCTCCTCTGCCCTTCACCCCATGTTCATTTTGCAGGCCTCACAGGGGTCGTGCTGCTCCTGGTCCTGGCCATCATGTACGTCTTTGCCTCCCACCACTTCCGCCGACACAGCTTCCGGGGCTTCTGGCTGACCCACCACCTCTACATCCTGCTCTATGTGCTGGTGAGGGCTAGCAGGGTTTTGACAGGATGATCCCAGGGAGGCAGTGAGGACCGAGACATCCGTTTTCTATCCCCTTATTTCAAGACTCCTCTTGGCTTCTCACTTCAAAGCTGGAGGTTATAGTATGGGGCTGTCAAGCAGACTGACCCCAATATACAGCACTTGGAAGATGGGTGCCCTGACATGGGTTTTGCAGTAGTAGCCCTACTAGGCTGGTCGACATTTCTTGCAGATGTCATTTCTGCCCAGCCACTCATTCCCCAGTTCCAGTGGCTGGTTTGGGCTCCTGGGAGGGCTTCCTACTCTCGAGGGAGCATCACCCTTTTTTTTTTTTTTTCCAACGTTTATTTATTTTTGGGACAGAGAGAGACAGAGCATGAACGGGGGAGGGGCAGAGAGAGAGGGAGACACAGAATCGGAAACAGGTTCCAGGCTCTGAGCCATCAGCCCAGAGCCTGACGCGGGGCTCGAACCCACGGACTGCGAGATCGTGACCTGGCTGAAGTCGGACGCTTAACTGACTGCGCCACCCAGGTGCCCCCGCATCACCCTTTTTAAGAGAAACTTATCTGAATTTAGTTTTGCCACTTTTGTTCTGATCTTGTTTTCTAGAGTATTAGCACCCCACCCAGCTAAGTGCCACCTGTAAAGTTAATGAGCTTGCTCCAAATGTCTTCACTTGGGCTGTTGATACAATGGGTTTTAAAGAGTCTGTCTGTTCCCTTTCCTTCTCCTTAACCTGGGCTCTTGCCTCCCTTCCTTCACATTCCCTCTCTTCTCTTGTCCTGTTCTCTTTACCTTCCCTGGGTTTGTCATCAGTTGCGTCAGCTGGTTAGTTCCAGAGCTGACTGTGATCTGTGACTGTGTCATAGCTCTGCTTGGCCTGACTTTCTCATGGACACGGGCAGTTCCCTAAAGGGCACCCTGAGGGTCTCTCTGAGAAGCTAAACTAAGGTCCAAGGCCCCAGTGTCCCCACTAATGATAGCTTGGCTGCCAGCATTCAAGAAGCACAGAGCCCACCTGGCTGCCATCTGTCACCTGGCTCAAGGCAGAACTTCACACAGGGGTCTCCCTTGTCCTGAGACACAGGGAGAGTCCATTATTGCCTGAGTCAGGCTGGCGTCTGTGGGCTGCCCTCCCTCCTCCTGTCCTCACTGATTGGAAAGGTCTGTTTCCATGCTGCCTGAGGCTCAACACTTCATGGTTGTGAAGATGACTACCCAGTCTTGGCTTAGGTTGTTTCCTAGAACTGATGATGTTTATTTCCAAAGAAATCTCTGCCCTCTTTGGAAGCTGAGGCTAATTTATCCCTTCTTCCCCACCTTTGCTAGGGTGGAGCCCTAGCATCTGGGGTTATTGTTTCTATGAGGGATGGAGATGATGTTCTTGTTTCTGGTGAAGCAGGAGCTTCTTTGAACTAGATGGGAGACCCAGAGGAGTGGCCAGGCCAGACGGGGCTCCCTGAGACCAAGACCCCTTTCTGACTTACTCCTGGGTTTGGGGGCTCACTGGGGTTTAGAGCCACCCTTCCTGCCAGCAGGGAAGTCAGCAGCTCAGAAACGTGCAGGACCCTCTGCTGGGCAATCCTAGCCCTGGCCTCTAAGGAGAGTCTCACCTGGGGGGATATCTGGGCCAAAACTTCTTCCTTCCCATTTATCCCTTATGTTAGTTACCATTTTGACTTCAGGCAGAAAGAGAAGTCACAAGTAAAGGGCCCCAGTGTGGAGCAGACCCTGCAGAAGGATGCCCAGGCTCCTGCTCCAGGCTAAAGAGGGCACGGCTAGCACAGCAGAAGCTGAGCTGGCGGCAGCTCTCCTGGTTCATCAGCCAACCATGAGTCTGCAGCAGCTTTGTGGTTTAAAAGTAGAGCCAACACCAAATGGGGTGTATAAACAGAGGAGTATGAGGTCACCCTCACATTGTTCTCAGCCTGGCTGGATGCTTAGAAAGCCTTGGGGGTGGGCATGGTCTCCATAATGAAAGAAGAACTTGGGGAAACCAGAGCCAGTTCAGAGAAGAGCCCACAGAGGTTTAAGTTAGTCCTGTGGGAGAAGGCCCAGGAATTCAGGAATGCTGAGCTGGGGAAAGAGAGAGCTGAATGAGGAACTAGAGTTCAGTTTAACAGTTATCTGTCTGTCGGAGGACTAGTATGCGCTAGTTTGGTGCTAGGCCCAGTGGACCCCTTGGGAACTTAGGATTTGCTGCAGAGATAAGTGCCATGCGCTTGAAATGATCAAAATGAGCAGACAATATAGGATTAATTGCTGAGCTGAGTGTTTCAGTGAGTTACAGTAGCTTACTGAAGGGAGTTTCATTTGGACCAAATTGGTTAGTGAAGACTTTGGGGAGAAGATGGGTCTTGGGCCAAGCCTTGAGGAGAGGTAAGCTGAGATTTGACAGGGCAGAGCAGAATCCAAAAAGCATTCCAAGTAGAAGAAAGGGCACAAGCGCTGGTGCAGAGGTGCAAATGATGATGGAATATTCAGGGCATAGAGAGGACAGCCCTGGCTGTGGATGGCCCCAGGGAATTAGGCGGTAGCAGGACATGGTGGACCTGTGCGGGCTGCACTGAACCGCTGAGGGGCTGTGGCTCAGCTGACTGGCCATGCCTCATGGGAGAGCACAGAGGAGAGCAGAGTGAGAAAGCCAGGTTTGGGCAGCATGCAGGATCAGGGGTGGGAGAAGGAACAGAGGGCCGGTGGAGGAGCTGGAAAGTGAGTGGCCTGACAGAGCTAGCACAGCGTTGTTGCAGAAGTGGAACGGAAGGGGTAGTTGCTAGTGCCATAGACTGCCAGTGGTGGGAGCAGATGAAAGGAGACCTTGGGGTCTGGCCATTCATGGGGCCGGTGAGCCCTCAGTGAGCAGGGCCTGAGAAGAGGTGGAGGCAGGAGCCAAACTGACCAGACTTAGGAGCAAGCAGATGGGAAGAATGGGGGCAAGTAGTGTCTGACCTTGTCAGACTAGCTTGTTGGGGAAAGGACCCGAGCTGGACAATACCTGTCAGTTATTTCATGGAAACGGGAGGACTGGTTAGATGTTCTTAGTCTCTAAAGGGAGAGGACAGGGGTGCCTGGGTGGCTCAGTTGGTTAAGCGTCTGACTTCAGCTTAGGTCATGATCTCACAGTTCGTGAGTTCGAGCCCTGGGTCAGGCTCTGTGCTGACAGTGTGGAGCCTGGAGCCTGCTTTGAGTTCTGTGTCTCCCTCTCTTTCTGCCCCTCCCCTGTCATGCTTTCTCTCTCTCTTTCAAAAACAAACATTAAAAAAAATATATTTTTAAAGGGAGAGGATAATTTAGAGGAACTCCTTTTACTGAATCAGCAGTTATTAAGTGTCTACTGTGTGCCAGAAACTGCCAACAGCTGAGAGTATGATGGGAAAAAAAAAAAAAAGGACACCTCCTTCCTCTACAGTCCAGGGAGTGAACGGGCAGGAGGTGTGGGGCAAGGGGAAGAAAAGTAGTGTGGATGATGATGAGTGCCCTGAAGGGAGTTGACTGGGAGATAAGATAGAGAGGACTGAGGGAAGGCCCAAGGAGGTAGCATTTCTGCTGAGGCCTGAATGAAATGGAGGCTCCCATGGGAGCCATGGGAGAGGGAACAGCAGGTGCAAAGGTCATGAAGCAAAAAGGATTTGCCATGTTTAAAGAACAGGGAGGAGGAAATGTTGGCAGGCAGAGGCCCAGAGCGTCTCAAGGTTCTGTGGTGTAATGGGAAGTCCACTAAGGCTTTTTAAGCTGGGATGGAATGATAAAATGAACTTTAAAATGTCACACTGGCTGCCTTGAAGGGACTGCGTCATGGTAGGGCACCCTAGTAGAAGACCAGTTAGGAGGCTACTGCAGGAGAGTGGGTGAGAGTCAAAGTTCCAGGAAGGTGCAAGTAGTCTCATTCATCATGGACGCTCTGCAGGATGGGGCTGGGGTTGGGAGTGGTTAGATTTGGGAACCTGAAGGGAGCCTAGTACTTGGAGAGGTGGGGATGGAATGAGCCCTGGGGAGTGTGGGGTGGGTGGAGAATGCAAGGGGCTAAGGGCCAAGCTAGCCAGAGACACTGTTGTGGGTATGGCTTGGTCTGAGCTGTATTCTTCACTCTCTCCAGCTCATCATCCATGGCAGCTTCGGCCTGATCCAGCTGCCCCGTTTCCACATCTTCTTCCTGGTCCCGGCACTAATCTACATGGGGGACAAACTGGTGAGCCTGAGCCGGAAGAAGGTGGAGATCAGCGTGGTGAAGGCAGAGCTGCTGCCTTCAGGTACCAGCCTTTAGGCTGTCAAGGGGCCAGCTGGGTGGTACTGAGGAAGCCAGTGGAGGGTGGGGGTGGGGGTGGCAGAGCCCGGACCTTGCAATCTCCTGACCTGGCCAGTGGAGTTGGCAGGGCCCTTGAGCCAGAAGTGATGAGGGAGCTGGCAAGAGAAGCTCTTTGCCAGAGGACCTGAGCCTCTCTCGCAGCAGAGAGTAGAGGAGCCCAGGCCAGGTGGCTCCTTTCCCTGCTGACCACCAGCACCAGTGCTGCATAGCTCCTCCTCACGGTGGACGTGGCTCAAGGGGAGTGACGCCTTCCGGTGTGGGGGAGGCCTTCCTTGTCATATTCCAGAAGCAGAGGTAGGGCTTCAGGTGGGGAACTCTCTGGAGGCCACAGTGTTGCTGGGCCCTGGACAGCAGCCTCCTAACCACTTCTTTTCCTCAGGAGTGACCCACCTGCAGTTCCAGCGGCCCCAAGGCTTTGAATACAAGTCAGGACAGTGGGTGCGGATTGCCTGCTTGGCTCTGGGGACCACAGAATACCACCCCTTCACACTGACTTCTGCGCCCCATGAGGACACGCTCAGCCTGCACATCCGGGCAGCAGGGCCCTGGACCACTCGCCTCAGGGAGATCTATTCACCTCCAACGGGAGATGGCTGTGCCAAATACCCGAAGGTGACCAGGCCCAGGCCAGATGTGCTGCATGCCCCCACATCCCCTTAGCAGACCGTGGCCCTGCAACCCCAGGCTCCCCACTGTGTTCCTCCCCTCCCCCAATCCAGAGACTGGTTGTTCCAGGTAATGCCACAGTAGCCGCTTTCCCTTCACTCCTGCCTCCCATTTCCAGCTTCAGAGCTATGATGGTGGTGGAGCTTAACTCAAACCCACTCCTCCTCTTGCAGCTGTACCTCGATGGACCATTTGGAGAGGGCCACCAGGAGTGGCATAAGTTTGAGGTGTCCGTGCTGGTGGGAGGGGGCATTGGGGTCACCCCCTTTGCCTCCATCCTCAAAGACCTTGTCTTCAAGTCATCAGTCAGCTGCCAAGTGTTCTGTAAGAAGGTGAGTGCCCCCTCCTCCTGCCAACCCACGGCCCCTGATCCCAATCACTGGATCCATCTCTGCCTGTCTCTCATGCCTCTGTTTTTGGCCTGATCTGGGCAAGGCCAAGTTGACTTGCTCCACAGGGATCAGAATATCCCCAGACCCTAAAGAACAGAGTTGGAGAGGGGTAAAGAAACCCATTCCCTCTTACAGAGGAAGCCAGCACTTGAAGGAAGCATTGTTGGGTGAGGAGAAGGAAGGGCACACTTAGGGTGGGGCAAAAGTGAAACTGGCTCTGCTTTCAAGAGGAAAAGGAGGGGAGGTGGCAAGGCTGGGCTGATGGGCTGGGTTGGCTCCAGGAACACAGCCCAGGCCCTTAGGCCCCCTCCATACCGGGTCCCTTCACCCCAGCCTGGACCTGGTAGCAGGCTCCTGCTTGTCTCTCTGGGCCTGGCAGGTGAGTCAGGGGCACAGGAACGCAGCGGGCAGGGGCCTAGCCCATATGCTGTCAGCATTTAGATGGTGATACGCAGCTTCTCTGCTCCTCTATTGTGCCAGCTCTGGCTCTTTTTTTGTTTGTTTGTTTAATGTTTATTCATTTGTGAGAGAGGGGTGGGGGGCGGGCAGAGAGATCAAGACAGCAAAGAGCCCGGTGCAGGGCTTGAACCCACAAACCGTGAGATCATGACCCAAGCTGAAGTCAAGACGCTTAACTGACTGAGCCACCCAGGCATCCCTCTGCCTCTGCTTCTTAACCCAACGCAGTCTCACTTCATCCTCTTCAGAAGTTGGAGATGGGTCCCTCCATGACAGCTTCCATCCCTCTAGTCTCTCTTTGAGCCCACTCCCATCTGCTCCAGGCAGCAGCGTCTTCTGTAAGGCTCTTCTGTGACATGCCCCTCAGTGGGACCATATCCCTCTGGGCTAGGTTTGGTTGGGAGCCCAGCATCCTGAAGAGGGCCCATTGGAGGGAGTGGCAGGTCCAGCTCAGTGTGAAAAAGCGGCTTCCTACCCCATTAGACCTTCAGCTCACTTGACAAGTGTCCTTTTCCATCACCCCAGATTATTATTCCCTTCTACCTCTCCATGACCTGGGGTAACTCCATCTCCCGCTCCAGAGCCTGATCCTATGGCCCCACAACACTCCATCTCCCCAGGCTGTCTGGGGAAAGGCACAAGCTGACTGAGACCAGAGGGTTCTATTGCTATGGGGATCCCCGGGAAATAGGGAACCTGAGATGAGCCAAGTCCTAAGCTCTAGCCATGTATCCCCAGATCTACTTCATCTGGGTGACACGGACCCAGCGGCAGTTTGAGTGGCTGGCTGACATCATCCGGGAGGTGGAGGAGAATGACTGCCAGGACCTGGTGTCCGTGCACATCTACATCACCCAGCTGGCTGAGAAGTTTGACCTCAGGACCACCATGCTGGTATGTCAGGGCCGGCCAGGCAGGGGAGCTAGGTGGGTATGTGGGTTGGCAGGGTGAGGCACATGGCCAAAGCAGGTGGGTGGACAGCTCAGGTTCGGATGGCAGGAAGCACAGAGATGCTGGTCCTGATCCTCAGCCTCCAGATCCCTCCCCACCCCACTCCCTGTCTCCTGGGCTGCAGGCTGACTTGAGCTAGGTAGTGACCCTGATTTTCCTTGGCCTGATCTGCCCCTGTGCCCCGATCTGCCCCTGTGCCCCTAGTACATCTGTGAGCGGCACTTCCAGAAGGTGCTGAACCGGAGTCTGTTCACGGGCCTGCGTTCCATCACCCACTTTGGCCGCCCCCCCTTCGAGCCCTTCTTCAAGTCCCTGCAGGAGGTCCACCCACAGGTCAGTCCCACCCCATATCAAGGTTCTCCTGGCCTTTATCACCTGAGGTCTGAGCAAACCTTCCAAACCAGCTCCATGAGGGAAGGAATTGACTTCTGGTGAGAACTGATCACCTGGGAGATAAGTGGGGGTAATTGAACAGAAAAAAAGTAGGGGTTACTTGGGGGGCTAAGGGAGGAGGCAGGTGACAGGGACTTACCACTTCTGAAGCCATGATGCCTATCCACAAGGAACAGCTCAGTGACTGAGCTGGTCCTTACCATAAACTCAGAGCTACTCTTACCACTAATACTGAGCCAACCCTCACCCTGGACACTGAGCTAACCTTTACCATGAACATTGGGCTAGCGCTCAGTGAGACACTAAGCTATCCTTTAATTTGAACATTGATTAACCCAGCCCCTTATCTTGCACCTGAAGCTGACAAATGCCTTGGAGGGGGTAGAGGTTGGACCCACAGGAAGCAAGTCTACCAAAACTGAGCTAGACTTAAAAACACTGAGCCAGCCCTCACCACGCATGGTACAAAGCAAACCTTTATGAGAAACATGGAAGGAGCCATCACCAAGGACTCTTGCTGGTCTTCAACATGAACACTGAGCCAGCCCTCCCTCTGGACACTGAGTTAGCCTTCATGTTTTCCTCCCCCAACAGGTCCGGAAGATTGGGGTGTTTAGCTGTGGCCCCCCTGGCATGACCAAGAATGTGGAAAAGGCCTGTCAGCTCATCAACAGGCAGGACCGGACTCATTTCTCCCATCATTATGAGAACTTTTAGGTCTCCTGCCCAGGAGCTCTGCCCACTGCACAGCTGAGCAGAGATTTGGGCCCGCACCTCACTCTATACTTCCTGTTTCTGGCTTGCCCAGCCTTCTCCCCCCATTCCTGCCTCCCACCTCAGTCCAGGTGGTCATGGTCAATCACACCATATGGATTCAGACCATATGAGTCCAGAATGTCTCAGCCTGGAGAAGTAGGAGGCACTATCTGGGAAACGGAGGTTGGGAGGTAGGAGAGCTATTATTGCTTTGGGGCAAAGTGACCCCTCTTCTTCCAAACTAAGAAAAAACATCAAAAGACTGGAGCTGACAAGCATATATGCGTATAAGGGGGCTGTGAGCCTAAGGATGAAGTAAGAGCACAGATGCTGGCATCTTGGAACTCCTTCCCCAAAACCTCCTCCTCCTCTGGGGCTTCCCACTGTCATAAGGGCTGGCAAATGCCTTGGAGGGCATAGAGGCTGGAGCTGCAAAGAGAAATTTACAGGAACCCCTTTAGCATCCTAGTCTAACAGCACAATTGAGCTGCTCTCCCCAGTTTTTAAACATGTATTGTAGTCAGAACCCAGTCCACTATCTTTGTAGTGCTCCTCGGTCCTTCTCTCTTCTTCCTACTGAAGTAGTCTCCTTTACAAATAAACCACATTTCTGCCCTCTGGGTTTCAGTATTCTGCTCCAGATTGGGGTAGGCACTGGCAGAAGCAGCTACTCAACCAGCCAGGTAACCTAGGCTGGTGCAGACAGTCCTCTGAATTTGCCAGTATCTGCTGGATAAAGGAACCGGCCCAAGGCCAAGTGCTCTAGCTGGAGATTCCTTTCCCAGCTCAGGGGCACCCTTCCTGACAAAGGGCCTCTCAGGGTGGCTAGTGTGAGATTTCTGAAGCCTGATCAGGAAGGGCAGAGAGAGAAGGGGTAGGAGTTCTGGAGAAGGTGTGTGGGGCACGAAGTAGGGATATGTGTGGCAGGACAGAGCAGGAACCTACAGGGAGCCAGAGTTTGCCTGGCTTGCTCCAGGACCTCTGCTACTCCCAGCCCTTCTCTGAACAACAGGAGTTGAGCACCTGTGCCTACATGGGTCTTCCAGGTAAAGAGATGAAAGCAAGATGGATGCTGAGTACATCACCCGAAGTCTCTGAGCCTGTTTTCTCATCTGCAAAGTGACTGAATACCCTCCAAGTGTAAAGATAGGGCAGCCCTCTATGATGGAATTTCTAAAGCAGTGCCCAACTTCAAGTAAGCCTTTCAATTGTCTCCCCAGAATTCTTAACATTTGTCAGGTCACATACCCTCGATTTCGATACAATGGCCATGGGATTAGGGAAGCCGAAAATCCCATGACTCTTACTTCATTTGGAAGGTTTAGGTTCTGAAAGGAGAAGCTCTCATAGTGCGCTCCCACAGCAGCGGATGTTTGTTAAGCCCCATAGGGCAGCTTCTGTTCATCTCGACCTTGGAAGGAGGGCGAGCCTGGGGTAGGCTGACCTCAGCTTCGACCCGCGGCCCAGTGGGTATTCTCGGGGGTCTGGGCCCACGGGCCTTGGCCATTCTAGCTGCGGGCAGGGGCTGGGGCGTCGCCAGGGCGTGGGCGGGTGTGGCCTGGCGCCCACGGCACGCGGCACAGCCAGCAGGGGGCGCGCGCGGACGGCCCTGCCGGGTTCCTCCGCGAGCCCGAAACCCCAGTCCGAAGACAGATCCGGGCCCAGGCCTGCAGGCTGCAAGTCTCCCAGGGGCCGGACTTACAGAGAATGGGGGAGGCGCGGCAGGCCCCGCTTCCTCTGGAAAGAAAACGCAGCCGGCCGCGCCAGCTTTCCCGCCTCCGCGGGTGCGCGGCTTCCGCGTGGCAGAGCGGCCCGCTCCGCCCGCTCCCCCCGCCTGGCGCGCTGCCTCTTTGTCTCTCCGCGGCTCCCCTCCTCCCAGACGAATGGCTGTTGGCAGGAAATTGGAAGCGATCTTGGGGAGCCGCGATCGTCGGCGCGGCGGGGAGGGGCGCCGCGCAGCCTGCCGGCTCCGGGTGCCCCCAGCCCGGGCGGGGGATGTTTTGACATCTAGTCAAAGGAAGGAACTTGATGCTTCTAAAGTGCTTTTCACAGCCGGCCTGTGTCTGCTCCGGAGCTGATTTATAAACAGAATTGCGCTCGCTTCGCCTCTTCCCTCCCCCTGCAGTCCGGGGAGCGGCGCTGGAGGCGCGGACGCGGCTGTGCCTGGCAGGACTGGGTTTATTTATTGCATCTGGCCGAGAGCCGGGGCGGCTCGGGGACTGCGCAAGTTCCCTCCATCCCGAGCCCTTCCCCTCGTTTCCCTACCTTCAATGCTATCGCCACCCTAGGGGTCTTCCTTCCCCAAGCCCCTCACCAGACTCTGGACGGAGCCCGCCGGTGGTGTGGGGGTGGAGGCGGAGAGATGGTCAGGGCGCCCCGCAGGACCGCGTCCTGCCCCACCCCGCATTGACCCAGGGGGAAGGAGGTGGTGGGGAAGGGGGGGGGTCGCCATCTGTGCCCTAAGGGCGAAAATGGCGGGGAGCTGCAGATCTTAAACTCCTCAGGACACCAGCGGCTCTGAAGTCCCCTTCCTCCAGGGGCTATCCTTTCTCCCCAGGGATTCCTCTGTCCTCAGCTCCGACAACCTTTTTACTCCAAGGCCCCAGTAGGCATTCCCCTTTAGAATAAATTAAGGAATCTCCAGCTTCCACTCGATCTCAGGGAGAAGGGAAGAAAGGTTTGACAGAACTTGTCCCTGGGAAGGACCACAGCCCTCAGCCAGGGGATGGGCACAGGGCTGGGTCCAGATTTGTCACAGTGCCCGCCCTCACATCTACAGAGTCCGAATGGCCACAGGGTAGAGCAGGGACATGTGCTCGGCCCCCTTAATGGGCAGCTTGCGGCTGGCGTAGTGGTGCACGATTTCAGGGACGCTGCTGAAGGGCGGGCTGTTCTGGCCCAGCACGTACTTGTGTTCCTTGGTCCGGGACAGCTTCATGTGCATGAAGCCCTGACTGCTCCTGGGAAGAGGAGAGGAGACCCTGGTGAGTAGGGGTCCTCTCCAGTCCCCATCCCCTCTTCTCCCCTCGTCCTGCAGCAAATGTGGCTGTTCCAAACCAGCTGTGTGCGGAGGTGACGAGGGAAGGTGGAGGTCAGTCCAGAAAAACAGGGAGGAGGCAGAGGGGATTTTGTGAGTAGGTAACATGAGGCACTGGCTTTGTGTTGAGAGCATCGGGTGTGCCAAAAATGTGTGTGTAAGTGAGTGTACAGGGCATGTGCAAGTGGAAACTGGAGCGACTGCTCTCCCCACCACAAACCCTGGGACCCAGGCACGGGTGTCTTGCTGCCTATTTAGCCAGGACTGGTTTACCTTCCCCATCCCTGAGCTGTGGAGGAGGATACCTGTGGGGGGCTCCTAGTGACTCACGTGGAGACACAAACATCCTTGGCAGGACAGCGTGTGGACAGATGTGACTACCAAAAGTGAATATTGGTTGAGGCTCTCTCTCTCTGTCTCTCTTGCAGAAACCAGGGGATGGCGTGAGCTGCTCTGGAAGTCCCTCCCAAATCCAGGAATGCTCAACTGCCTTGTCCTGGGGATATCCCTTTACCCTCCTGATAACTGGCCTTGAGCCAAGCCCCCAAGCTCCTCTATCCCTTCAGCCTGGGATGACATCATCAGTAAGGCTGCAGCTCCATTCCCTCCCTCAGAGAGGAACCGCTCCACTGCCTCTCTCATCTCCCTGACATAATCCAGGAAATCAACATTAGTGCCTGGCCCTGCCCACAAGACAAGGGCCCTGCCGCTCAGAGCTCTGGCCAGCTCCCAGCGGTCCGGACACCCTCAGCCTTAGAGAGAGAGCATGGGGGTGGGGCGCCAGTAAGAACATTTGCCTAAGCCACCACAGGCTTGGTCCACAGGCAAGGGGTAAGCAATGCTTAGAGGAGCCCTGAAGCCTGAATACTTGTCTCTCCTGGCCAGAGCCTACTTGGGGACAAGTACAAGGCTCAGAAGCTAGTATGGGAGGTAGGGTTGGTGGGGCTGGTGAGGGAGGACCCTCATATTGAAGTAAGGCTGGCAAACCTTTCCTTCCCCTGCCTGGGTACAAAGAGGGCTCTGACTGGACCCATTTCACTGGGCCCACAAGTGAATGAGTGGGGGAGAGGAAAGTGGGTGACTGAAGGGAGGAAAGGATGGGAGGGCGGATAAAACAGGCCTTTATCACCCATCCTCCCAATCTACCCCCTCACACCCCAGGATACAGTGCTCTAAAGCCTGCGGGGGGCAGGGCATATATGGGGGCAGGAGCATCCTTCTTCTGTAAGCCTGAGATAGTGACTGAAGCTGACAGTGATCACAAGGGCCCTGTGTAAAGGAGCTAAGGGCCTGAGGAAAACGTACAGCCCCTGGGGGCGGTAGAGAAGGGAGGCAGTGAGTAGTCTTCCCATCTGCCCTATGCATGGCCCAGGCCCAAGGCTGTGGGCAGCAGCTTGGGCCCTGCCTTCCCTCACCCTCTCACAGTTTGAGGCCAGCCCCCTACCCACAGTCCACTTGGGATAATCACCTCTCCCCAAAACTGCATTATATCTTCTCCTTGAGGGACAGATCTGGCCCAAAAGGGCTGCTAAGTGGCAACAAGCATTCATCTGAATAACAGACCTCCTGGGGCAAAGTCCCAAGGGTCTGTTACGACATAGTGGAGCCCTTGCCCAACCCTCTGGAGCCTGGGTGGGACTAGCTGGGCCGCAGGGCCAGGGCTGACACGGCTTTTGGAGGAAGCTGTTTAATTACCAGTGAAAGCCCTTCCATTACAGAGAGTAGAGAAACCATAATTGTATTTCAGAGAAGCCATTTATATGTAAACGAGGCTCTGGCAGCCGGCAGTCGGTGGGGCCAGATCAGCCTGAGCTGAAGTGGCATCCAGGCCTGCCCTCCCCCTTTTGCTCCCCAGGCTGAGGCAGAGCCCAGCTCTGCTCTAGGAGCCAGACCTTTGAGGTCTCTCCCCCAGACCTGGACTATACCACACTGAATGAGGGGGTGGAGCTATGCAATGAAATAGTGTGGTTCTTGTAGCAGACTCAGCTGGGTTCAAATCCTGTTTTTGGCACTTGATTACCTAGCAGCCTTGAGCAAGTCACACGCCTCTTTGTATTTATTTCTGTCTACAAAAAAGAGATTGATCTTGCAGGTTGGTAGTTGGTTTGGAGAGGGTGTATATGCTGCTAGGCACAGAGTAGATGCTCTATGAAACTTAACTATTAAAGCAATACACATTCCTAGTATTATATAAATCAAATTTTTGACAGATGAACATTATCTAAATGCTCCTTTGACTTTATGATAATTTGCAGATTCCCAGAGTATGAGAGCTTCAAGAAACCTAAATCCATCAATGCATTTTGCAAAGAGAGAAACCAAGGCCCAGAGAGGCTCCATGATTTGCCTAGGATCACATAGCTAGTTTTATTAAGCCCAAGAATAAAATTCAGGTTATTTGACTATATTCTGGCATTTTCCCCATCATCTTTTAGTTGAAGTTGAATAATTATCCTCAAATGTAACTGTGTAGTGGTCCCAAATCTCTGTATATATTTGCTTGAAGAGGGAGTATACATGTACTCTAATGCCCCCAGGAAATGTGGTAGGATGTGGTACAGATGTCCCAGTAGCGATGGCAGGATGTGAATGGACACAGGATTCTGAAAGGCTGCCATGCGGAGTGCAGGCTCTACCAGGCACTACTCCTGGGTGCCAAAGGGAGGACTGGTCGCTCTGCCAGGAAGGCCTGGGAGGCCAATGCTGGCCTGTGTATATCCTCTCCCTAGAAGGAAGGCTGATGGGAGGGGAGGGCCCTGCCTCCTCCTCCTCTTCCAGGATGCTTTAAAACTCAGTTATCAGCCACTGGCACCCAGACCTCCTGCCCACTTCTTCAGAGTGAACAATAGCTTTGTGTCCACTGCTCTACCCTCCTCCCAGGACCCAGCCTCCACCTCACCCTATAGACTCCCTCAGGCACACTTCCCCTCTCCTTGCTTGTGCTTCAAGAACATCTTGGGCTTCCATTAAAAAAGACGATGGTGATAATTTATTTAGCACTTGGCTCCATGTTAAGTGTCTCCCATATATTATTTCATTTGATCCTTCTCCATAAGGTAGATGTTATTATTTCCCCATTTTATAATTAAGGAAACTGAGGCTGAGAGAGGTTAAGAGGATTCCAGGCTACACGGCTAGTAAGTGGCTGAACCTCTGTGAGCTGGACGCTAGCTTGGCTGTTTCCTCTAATGGACTCTGAGCTACCTGAGATTTGGGGCTGAGCCTCAGACTGCTCCAGATCCCCAGGGCTTGGCCCAGAGTCAGCAAATGTTCATGAGGATGGAATTCTCCCCAGGTTAGTTGGGCATGGGGAAATGTTGGGAGTCTTCTCCTATCCTGCTGGTTGTCTTCCCATGGAGTCCCCTGGTACCATCCTGACAGGCTAATCCTGCCTAAAGCTGCTAGTTGGCCCACCTCTACTCACTTGAGGGACAGGGAGAAATCATTCTTGCTGGTCTCACTGTTGCGCACCAGGTAGCTGGCCTCTTTGCACAGGCGGAGCAGGTTCTCGGCATCTGTTCGACTGATGGCCCCGTGGTACCAGCTGAGGACGAGAGAGAGGAAGGGGGGCATCTCTGCTGGGTCCCTCGCCGTCCAGGCCCACCCATTCTGGGTGTCCCCTGCAGGCAAGCTGGTGGCAGGAGGGGAAGGGAGGGGGAGAGAGTCCCCAGCTGGACACAGACACTCACACCTGGTTTTCCAGAGGCAGTGCTGGGTCTGTCCACTCCCCCAGGGGGCTGCTGGGTTCCACGTTTAGGGGCTTGGCTGACTTGGGGTTCCCTGCAGAGAGTCGGGGAGGTAGCCGCCCCTTCTCCTCCCGGCCGGGTGACAGGCAGCTCTTCTCAGATCCTTCAAATTGGGCTGTGGGGAATATACCAGTCATAGTCTCTGAGAACCCTAGACATAGGGCCTTATAGAGTAACCAGTGCACAACCCCCATTTTCTGCCCAAAGGGGTCAAAGGAATGTTCTGAAAGGGCAAGATCTGCTCCTGGGCCTGACTGGCTCTAGGGATAGAATCCTGGATCCACTCCCCAGTTGGGATGGGGCTCAGCCCTCCTATGCCACATGAGGCCTGCCAGTCCCCATGCTGTGGCAGGAGAGGGGAGAGGAGCAACACGAGAAACCACTTAAACTTCTCCCTCTGGAGCAGCTGCCTGCCTTCCCCTATTCTATTCCCCCTCCGGTGGCTTCAGCGCTGATAATATTGTTTCGTTCTCCTCCTCAGAGTTCATTACCGTTCTCCAAATCACCCTGCCAAGCCATTCTGTAGAAATGACTTATCGATTTGAGAACAATTATCTGATTCCCCTTGGTGCCATCCTGACAGGCTAATCCTGCCCAAAGCCGCCAGCCAGCCCGCCCCTCCCCCGCCCTGAAGGCTGCTGCCCACAGGCTCCCTGCCCCCACCCAGAGAAACCCAGCTGAGGCGGCTCTGTCCTCCCAGACCAGGGCAGGCCTGACCACTGAGCCAGCACAAGGGAGGACTGAAGTCAGTGGGCCACAAAAGGCACAGGCACACACGCACAGGCGACAGAGACCCTCCTTCATCCTGTATTTACAAAATACTCCTCACACTCAGGCACAAATACAAACGGGTGCTCACACACACCCTTGGCTGCCCATTCTGTACAAAACTAAACACAGATGAAGTGTTCAGTGCTTCCTTTCTACCTATTTGGGCTTTTTCTCTCCTTGTAGCATTTTTAAGCCCTTACAGTCTGTCACCAGATGCAAGGATCAGACCATTCCCTTACTCTAAGGAGTCAGACACTTCCTGTGCTAGCATCACTCCCACCTCAAGAGTTACTTGCATTGCTCATGGATCAGGGAAGGAGTCAGGCAAAATCCTATGCAGAAAAGTGAATTTAAAATGGTGGGTTTTTGTGGCATGGTGAGGAAGATATTCGGAAATATCTCCTTTAGGAGACACCTTCCCCACACCTTTGGGAGGAATGAGGAATGTGTACTTTGTCCCTTCTTTCTTCCTCCAGGACATGGGGGATTCTTCCTGGGTTCTTCAGACCCTGCCCCACTTCAGCTCCTCCAACCCACGCCACAGGGCCTGAAGGGTGAGAGGACATGTCACCCTGGCCAGAAGCCCCCACAGGACCCACCGCTGCCGTCCTCCAGGCTGGGCTCAGGGAGGGGTGAGGCTGGACCGGAGATGTCCCTGTCCCCATCAGGCAGGGAGGGGCTGCTGTCCAGCTGTCCCACCGGTGGAGGCCAAGGTAGGTCTTTGATGACCTTAATGTCAACTGGAGCCAGTAGCAGCAGGGAGAAAAGACACAGACAGGGACAGAGACAGAGAGAGAGACAGAAAGAGGCAGAGGTTGAGACACCAAAACCCAGAGCCAGGACACAGGATAGCCTAGAAAGGAGGAGGGTTGGAGCAGAGGCAGGGGTGCTTCTGAGGGGGGAACAGGACTCTCAGAGGGTTGAGTGGAGCCACAGCACCCACACTAGGCTAGCTTAGTCAAAGGGTGGGAGGCACAGGTAGCAAACAGCAGGAAGCAGAGTCTTGCCCTGCCAGCCGTGTGGGTCCCCTTCATTTGAACTCTCACAGGCCTCCAGGGCCCAAAGGGACCAGGAAAGGAGGAAGAGAGGAACAAGGAGCTGCCCACACCTCCCAGCACCACACCCAGGTTCCCACAGCCTCCTGACACCCTCAGACCTGCGTCCCTTCCTCCTTTTCCCCACAGCCTGGGAACTCATGGGCAGCAGGACCAAGACAGCCCAGCTTCAGGCTGTCAGGAATACTCAGATGTGGGGGCAGATATTTATTGAAAGTTACCCCCCACACCCTCAATCCTGAGCCTTGACAATTAGAAGGGTGATGCCACTGGCGGCTGCAGGACTGCTAACGAGGTTTCCTAATGAGGAGCATAGATTTTCCCATTAAGCAATCCAAACAGTATTGATTCTCCAAGGAGACTTCTGGAGATAAACGGGCCATCCTCAATGGTGCACGCTTTACAGGAAACAAATCAGAAACCTGTGGTTTCCCAGTCTGGCTGCCAGGGTGGGGAGGACCCAGAGGATAGCTGAGTCCAGCTCCAGGACGAGCCCCTTGCCCAAGGAGGGGTAAGGGGGACATGAAAGTGGGAATGAAGTCTCATGGCATTTAAATCCTTTACGTTCTCACTGAATCAAGGATCCAGGGGCTAAAGCTCTCTCCAGGCTCCCCAGGCTGTAGCGCCACCCACTCAGACCACCAACACACACACCCCCGGGTTGGACTCCAGGCCTGGGATAGGCACTGGGGTGCTTGGTACAGGAGACACCTAATCTTCATTCAGCAAAGGGGATCTCTCATAGCCTCCCTCGCCCTATGGGTTCCTGCTTCTCAGACGTCCCCCTGGGGCGTATGCACCCCTGGTCGGGCACAGCTTGCTACTGGCAGCTCTCTAATTCAGGGCTGGTATCTCTAAAGATTACACACACAGCTGTTCTCATTGTCTAGAGTGTTAAATGCCTTCTTTTGTTAAGTGTAAGTATTTAATATATGCCACAAGTTTTATCATTTTGTTTGGAATTTCTTTATTTTAAAACATACCCATGGGGCCCCTGGGTGGCTCTGTTGGTTGAGCGTCCAACTCTTGATTTTGGCTCAGGTCATGATTGCACGGTTTGTGAAATCGAGCCCTGCATTGGGCTCTGTGCTGACAGCGTGGAGCCTGCTTGGTATTCTCTCTCTCTCTCTCTCTCTCTCTCTCTCTCTCTCTCTTCTCTGCACTCCCCTGCTTGTGCATTTTTGTCTCTCAAAATAAATCAACTTAGAAAAATAACAAAAAAATAAATAAAATGTACCCAGTCTCTCAAAAAACAGAAGTGGCCTAAGCCTCTTGGCCTCCAAGAGATGGTGATGTAGGGAGACACCTTCATCTTTCCCCCATGCCCATTCCCTGACCCTGCACACGGTGCTGCAACCACACTGCCCAATTCACCAATCTCTGTGGTGCAGACTCAACTACACTTCCCCTGAGCCTAGCTCCTGGGCCTCCTCCAGCCCCTGGGGTCCACTCCTCCCACTCCCCTGAACCTGGAGAGTTGTTTAGAGGCCCCAGCAGACCCACTCTTTCCACCCAGGGCTTACCTGCAAAGGCTTTGGAAATCCGCTCCTTCTTCCATTCCCAGGGCTGGTCATACTCCTCAGGGGGCCTCTCATCATCCTCTGGCAGACGGGACTCCCGGGGCCAGGGGGTCCCCTCACCCTCTGGGGTGGTCCCCTCCTCCTCTGGCTCATAGGGCGTGTCATACAGAGGCAGGGGCTGAGCTGCTGTCTCCTTGGAGCTCCGGATCTCTGCCAGGGCAAGGCAGGAGGGGAGGTGTGAGAACAGCCCCCACTGCCTGGCTCAGCTCCTCTGGCAGTGCCCCTCAGCATCACACCATGCCTCCCGCAGAGGAGATGCCATTGGCTCTAGGGGCCCAATGGCCGCACATCCAGGGTCCCTTGCCCTCAAAACACCTCTGGGGTTCCAAAAGCATGGGATCCAGTGGAGGCAGGGGCAGAGAAGCACCAGTGTGAAGGACAGAAAAAAAGATCTTTTGATGGCCAGCAAGGGCTTGGGAAATGAGGCTGACACAGTTAGGAAACTGAAGCAGGGTCCTCTCCTAATCCACCTCCTCTTGGCTACCCAGCTCCAATTCTTTCTTTGTGTCCCAAGTACTGTCACTGGACAATCAGAAAATCCTTCTTTGTTGCTCAGACACTGCTGATCACTCCCTCCTTGAAACTGTCTCTTTTGATAAGTCATTTTCATGGTTCTCCTCTCTGATCACCCGTTAGGTCTCTTTCCCTGGACCCTCTCTTGGTCTCTGTTCCCCAGAACCAGGTCTTCATCTCTTCCCGCCCTCACTCCTTGCACTGTTTCATGGCAACCTACACACTTCCAGTTGCCATCAAGATTTTTCATTTCAGCATTTCAAACTCTCCTCTTTCCCCAGAAGTTCTTCTAGTCTGGTTTGTTCTGTGATTTTCTTTTTGGGATCACTGACCCCAGTGAAAACTGAATAAAAGCCATGGAGTTACTCCCCCAGAAAAATGTGCTCATTTTCACATCCAGTACCAGGGCATTTGTGGGCCTCCTAGGGGTACTCACCTCTCTGACCTAAATAGGCTAAATAGGGTAGCCACCCTCCCACTCCCACTTTCCTCATTTCTGTCCACTACACTGCTCTCCATGGTCCTGGTCTTCCTTCATCTCTCTAAATCCCATGTGTTCACCACCAGTACCTGATGACTCTCACCCCTGACTAGGGCGAACCTCTACTCTACAGGCTCACGTTTCCATGAGCTCCATGGAATAATACTGCTGACAGCTCCACCCCTCCCCCCTCTCCCAAGGAGGGGAGCAGCTTATCTGATCACCAGTGGATGCTCACTTTCTTTCTCAGCTCTGCCTTCTGGTTCTTTCTCCTCCTGCCCCCGTGAAGGGGCCTATAGCTGTCCTGCATGGCACAAGCCTGAGCAAGCCCAAGCCCCATTTTAATTCTGTGAGGTATTAAGAAGCTCATTGTGGAGACAGAATTGAGTTGTGTTCTCCAGTCTACTTTATCAGGAATAAAGCTGACATTCTCATCTTCATCTGTTTCCTTAATCTTATTTCTCAATTATTTCCAAGCTCAGGAGAGGAGGAAAGTGGTGTTGTTGGTCCCTTAAAGCCTCAACAATTTCTACAACTACTAACTCATCTTTCTGATGCCCAGTTCTTCTAGTCTGTTCTGTACACCGAAGCCTCAGTAATCCCCTTACACGCCATATTTGTCCTATTTCTTTCTTGCTTAAGAATCCACAGTGGTTCCCCTCCTCTTCTGGAGCAAGTCCAAATGCCTCATTCCAGCCTTTGAAGCCCTTCACTGCCCCTCTTGGCCACTCTCATCTTGGCTCTCTGGTATGCCCAACACTAAAACTATCTGCTCTTGAACAAACCTTCCTTTCATCCTGCCTTGGGACCTTGGCTTGGCCTGACTCACCCCTGTTCTCCTCTCTGAT
Source organism: Lynx rufus (assembly GCF_022079265.1). Lineage (NCBI taxonomy): Eukaryota > Metazoa > Chordata > Mammalia > Carnivora > Felidae > Lynx > Lynx rufus. The sequence continues at coordinate 29,993,631 of NW_025814827.1, read as the reverse complement.
CACCCCCATTCATTTCTTTCCCTGGATCGTCTCCTGACTTCTGCTCTGTTCCCCAGGGCCAGGTCTTATTCATTGCTCCCTGTGCCCATTTCTCGACATGCTTTGCCAGTCTCATGTGCATTGCATTTGCTTCTCTAGCCATGTGTTTCCAACTGCCATAAAGATGTTTCACGTCAACATCACATCATCTCAAACTCACTACCTTCCCTAAACCTAATGATTTTCTTTTTGGGTTCCATGACCCCCAGCCCACACCATTATCTTTCCCTTCCTAACTATCCTAGTTCTATCTGTCTGACCTTTGGTGTGTGGCCTTCCCTACCGCTTCATGTATCAGGCATCACAAGTCACTGCTCCTTCTCCAAAGTGACTCTCTTGAAGGCAGTGGCCAAGGACCCAAGGGGGTCCATAGTGGACCCATGGTCCCCAAGGACCCAGTAAAGGGACCATAGGATCGGTCCTTAAACTTGTAGGTCCCAGGGCCTGTTGTACAAATACCCAGGCTTCAGGGAGCAATCCCCCACTCCTGACTCCATCACGCACCAGCCATCATCTTTTGGGCCTCATAGGGCTCCATGTAGCCATCATTTTCAGGGACCTTCTCTGGAGCTCCTGAAGCTCCTGCTGGGCCTTCAGCAGTCTCCTGAACGTCAAATGGGTCCGCATAGTCTTCTAGGATTGCCAACTGTGGGAAGACAGTGAGAAAAGCAGACTTCAGACATCTGAGAGACATCTCTGCTTCTCCCCAGGTGCTATGTCCGTGGGAATGACTCCTGGGCAGAATGTCTTAGACATAGAGCCTGAGGCATCCAGGGGAAGGCTCTGAGCTTAGATGGGGACAAGCTTTGGATCTTCCTTTGCAGGGCTCCCCTACTAGGCTGCCAACAGAGTGGGAGATCTTTCTTTTCTGTTAATTTTGTGCTCCTGGGCCATTCCTTAGGTTAAATTGCCAGGATGAATCTCTGGGCCTTAAGGCCTGCCTCAGTCAGGGTCCAGGAAGGGCAACAGAGGTGTTCAACACCAGGTGGTTCAACAGAAGGAGTTAAATCAGAGAGCTGGTTACAAAGGTGGTGGGGGAATTCAAAGAACAAGCAGGGAGCAGCAGGTGACTCAGAGGACCACGGACTCATGGTCCATGCCTAGAAGTTCATTCCCAGATGCTGAACAAAGAAAAATTTGCTGACCATCGAGAAAAGAAAGGCTAAGTACTCACTTTATGGCACATATCTGTTGGTTTATCCTCACAACATCCATCACAATGCCATGTGGGTATTATTATCCTCATTTTAAGGAAATGGAGGCTCAGGGCAGGTAGGGAACAACATGCCCAAGACCATTTCTCTTAAGTGGAGGAACCAGGATTGTGCAAAATTATGCTGCCAACCTGCCACCAGTGGGCAAGTTGGCCATCCTGGGAGAGAGGCCACTTTATAGGACAGCCCTGAGGAAAGCCAGGATTTGGGCTTTTCTGAAATCTCCTGGCTCCTGGAGGACAGGAACAGGAAAGGTGTTGCCTTGGCCCACCACATCCCACACTGCTCCTGTCTCCCCTACAAGTGGCTCATGACTACCCACCTGCTCCTAGTCAAGGCAGAGTGAACTGTAAGCCACACACCCTTAGTAAGAGCTCAAGGTGCTCAGGGCGGGGTGCAGCTGAGGACAATAGAGCCTTTCTCCAAGCTGGGCACAGGCTTCTGGGAGGGGGGAGGCTGAGGCGGGGACAGAGCCCAGCCCACCCAGGGCTGCCAGCACCTCAGGGGAAGCACTGCACACTGAGTTGACAGGCATTGACAAGAGGTGGCTCTGGGGCCTGCGGCACAAGGAGGGGCCAATCCTGCCTCTCCCCCATTCTCAGTGTAGGCTTTGGGTCTGGGCCAGACCAGGACTCTGGGAGCCAGTTGAGCAGGGATGCTGTGGGGTGACCCCCTGCCCTGGGAGAGTGGATCTAGGATTCTAGCAAGGCAGAGATGGAGAAAGGAAACTGCCTACTACAGAGACCACTCCTGCATGTTTCTTGAGCCCTGTACGAGCCCTGTAGGGGTCTCTGAAGCACATCCCGAACAACTCCTACCATCTCTTCCTTCTGTTCCTCAGCTCCCACCTTGTTCTATCTTGTTCCACCCAAGCCCCCTAGCAACTTCACCTCCCTCAAATCTCTACCTGCGTCTGAGAAGACCACCATCTCAGGTCATCCCATCCCCACCACCATATCATCCACTAGCTTAGAGTTCTTTCCTGTTTCTGTCTCTCCAGCTGTAGCATCTGGCACACAGTAGGTACTAGAAAAATGTTTCTACTAGATCACTGCCTATCTCCCCATGGAGCCCTCTACCCCTAGTCCTCTTTCCTCCGTGAAGTAGAGACAAGAAATCCACTCCCACCCCAAGCTGCTTCCTCCTAGGCCAACTAGCACTCACAGCCCCACCCGCCTGACCAAAGGGGACTCTGGAGTTGGCAGTTGGCACCCAGCCTCATGCTTCTATGTGGCAGCTACTTAGTAACTGAATCAATGAACGTGTTATCCTTAAACCGTGTAATGCCTACAAGAAAAAGCCCAAAGTGGGGGCACCTGGGTGGCTCAGTCAGTTGAGCAGCCATCTTCGGCTCAGGTCATGATCTTGTAGTTTGTGGGTTCAAGCCCTGCATTGGGCTCTGTGCTGACAGCTCAGAGCCTAGAGCCTGCTTTGGATTCTGGGTCTCCCTCTTTCTCTGCCCCTCCCCTGCCCTATGCTCTCTCTTTCTCTCTCTCAAAATTAAATAATTATTAAAGAGAAAAAAAAAAAGCCCAAAGTTAGAGGGATTTAAAGATTCTATTTTCCTCTTACCTTTCTCCCTACCCACCATAGATTACTTTGTTACCTGAAAGCTCTATGCTTTGTTTCTTACTTTCCCTCTGCCTGGATTAGATTATTTTCTTTCTTCAGAAAGCCTTTCCATTCTCCCCGCAGGTATGCTTAGGTGCCTCTGTGCTGGGCTATTATTGTGTCGTAAGCACTTATTTTATCTTCTTCCTACAGACTGTGAGCTTCCTGAGGGTAGGAAACACATTTACTGCTAAATTCCCTGCACCTGAAAGTATTTAGTAGATACTTGTTAAATTAGTTCACATAAAACAGGAAGAATGGACAAAGGAACAACTTTTCCTTGTTTATTAGGAAAAGAAAGGAATCACGAATCTGGTTGGGGAGGGGGGCATTGAATCCTGGGAAACTGCTCAGTGAGAAGTACCTGGCCAAGCCCAGCAACCCCAACTTTACAGAGCACCCTAGCCCTTCCCTCCCAAGCCAGTGCCCTTCCCACTGGAATCCTGGCTGGTGCTTGAGCTGTGACCCCTCCCAGCCAGCGTGGGCCTCCCCAGTGCCAGCCCACGGTGCCTGTGGGCACCCAGGTGGCAGCTCTGTAGGCAGCTCAATGGCTCCTCTGTTCCATCCCTGACTCCACACCCTGCTCCAGGAAAACCTAGCCCCCCACCCTGGGCGGGTCACCCAGAGAAGCCACCCACAGGGCTGGGAGTCAGGAGCAGAGGCAGAAACTCCTGCTGGAAAGGTTGGCAAGATGGACACCCATCCTGGGCACAGAGGATCCCTGTCAGAGGCCAGGCCTGCCTTCCCAGTGGCTTCTAGATCATGTGCAGAGGCAAAACTGCTCAGCGGGGAAAAGCTGCCTCTGCAGGCTTCTGACACCTTTGCTCTACCATGATTTATTTTGTTTATAGGACCTTTACCTGACTCTGCTGTACTTACTATTGTATACCACATCCATCACAGGGCCTGGCACACGGTAGGTGCTCAATGCACATTTACTGGATGCTCGAAAGGCCTCCCTCTCCTCAGACTCTATCTTCTGGGGTGACACAGACTCTCAGATCCCCAATTGCCCCAACTCTGACCATTCTGACCAACCAGTAGCAGCTGTAGGAGCAGGCTGTCAGGAGAATCGACATTTGAAAGGGAATCTAAGCCTCTGATTCAAGGGCAGAGGTGAAAGAACTGGCAGGGAAGGTATCTAAAAACAGGGCTAATATTTCGGCAAACACTGTGGTAGACAGAATGCTACTGAAATGCTGAAATACTTCCAAACTAGTAGGCAAGTAGCTGCTGCCCAAAGGGCCCCCTTTGCCTCCTGCCAACCAGATCCCCTCCCTCCTGCCATCCAGCAGGGTGCCTCCAGACCCAGCTCTTGTGCCTGTTCCAATTGGGCAGTGCCCCTCCCACAGCAGCTGTCATGCTTTCACTCTCCTTCCTGCCTAAGCCTCTCCTGAGGTGGCTGTTAGGCCCACCATCTGGCTTGACCTTCCGCTCTGCAGCTGGAGCTGGCTATGAGTTCCTGACCATGTCCGTGGAGCTTGTGCGTCCAAGTGGAGCGGGGGGGGGGGGGGGGGGGGCATGTGTCACAGGATTTGGGCTCTGCAAGGTCCCCAAGGTCTACCACTGCCCCTTTCCTCCATTTCTTGTTGACACTTAATGTCTGGGAGCCCCTGGTTTTTTACCTGTAGAATGGGGATGGTATTAGTTCCTATGTCAGAGGATTGGGAAGAGGAAAATGAATATAGAAATCCTTAGTTCAGAAGCTGGAATGGAGTCAGTGTTCAGCAAATGTTAGCCCTGATGATGATCTCTTATATTCAGACACTACAGCCCACAGTTTAGGTGCTTGGTGGGGTGCATGGCCTGCAGCAGTAGAGACACCCAGGTGTCCTGACTCTCAGTACCTTGCTGCAGATTTTCCAGACAATTTAGGAAATGTAGCATCTTCTCTCTGCTGCTTGTAGATTTAAAATACACTTTAGCATGGGAGTGCCTGTGTGGCCCAATCAGTTAAGCACCAGACTCTTGGTTTTGGCTCAGGTCACGGTCTCACGCTTTTGTGGGTCCAAGCCCCGCATCAGGCTCTGCTCTGGCAGCACAGAACCTACTTTGGATTCTCTCTCCCTCTCTGTCTACCCTTTCCCCGCTCACTCTGTCTCTCCCAAATAAATAAATAAGACCTTAAAACTCATGACAGCTAATTTTGTTTAATTCAGCATTTCTTCAGAGCATTTAACTGTGAAGTCCTTTTTCCACTGAAAGTCTGTCAGTTTAGGAAAAGGTATACCATTTACCTTTCTCAAGATCAAACTTTTTGCACCCTCTGTTCCCACTTCTTGGAATAGCCTTCCCAGTTTTATCCGCCATGGAAACTCATTCACATGCAATGAATTTGTTATATCATCTTTTTCTAATTACAGAGAAATGCCATGCTTGTACAACATTCAAATGTCACAGACATACAATCGATGTTGACAACATCTGTGGCCCTGGATTCGGAGGCAAGTGCTGGCCTTCAGCATTCAGGTAATGGCGAACTCAGCACAGAATGCACTCTTCATTCCTTCTCTGAGTCTCCTTCCCCTTGTTCATTAACAAATACTTAGTGAATGCTTCCTGTCTGCAGGGCCCCTCTCAGGTGCAAGGTCCCAGGGCCTGGCATTGGTAGACAGTCAGTAGTCAGGCTGCCTGGTTGTGAACCTGGGCTCTCCTTACTAGCTGTGAAACCATGCAAGTGTGACTCAACATTGCTGTGCTTCAGTTTCCCTAGATAGAACCTGGGGATGATAACAGAATTTTCTCGTAAGGTCGTTGTAAGAATCAACTGGTCTAAAACGTATCAGCCGCTTCAAAATGGTACCAGGCACAAGGTAAGGACTCAGTAAATATCTGCCATTATATCATTAAAGACGAAAAGACCAAATTTCTGGGTCCTCCAGGAGCTCACGGTGACAGCCACAAAGCAAGCTCCAAAACGAGTGTGGCACCTTGAGGTGCTGTGAAGCCCCACGGCTGGGCATCAGGCAGCGTGCTGGGACTGGGCTCCACCTCTGCTTTCACATAACATCACAGTGGTTCTGTGGGGAGGGCAAATTGGAGAGGGCAGCAGCTACCCCTCCAAGCCCCAGGCCCCAGTCAGCTGCTCCCACCCATGGTCCACAGGGCCCCAGCTGTTCCCAGCTCCCAACAGGTGGAGTGCCATGGCTGACTGAGGTGTCACCGAGTCACTGGCCAAGCCAACAAGCTGCAGGTGTCTTCCCAAAGGAGTGTCACCATGTGAGGAGGCGACACTGGGAAGAGTGGATAGGCCTACCATAAAATCCCAGGGTAGCTACAGGCCTCAGCAAACCAATGGCAGCACAGATGGGCAGCCCAGGCCCCAAAGGGTTAAGAGGTCTAACCAGTCTACAAAGGTCCCTTCACCTGGGCCCTTCTTCTCTCCCTCTGCCTCCATCAGAGGACATTTGCAACATAAGCAGATCAAACTCCAGCCTCTGTGGAACTCATAGAAGGAAAATTAAAGCAAATGAACTCCAAAAAGGCAAGGACCAGGTAGATCTTCTAGGTGGTGAGTCCCTTTCAGCGCCCAGGCCAGTGTCACTTAATGATATACAGACCCTCAGTGAACACGGGCTAAAGCAGGGTCCTGCAGTAGCAGCCCCCACCTGCCTTCCTAACCCCAGGGCAGGGATGTCTTGCTTGACTTCAGACCCCCTGAATGTCTCCTTCCCTTTCCTCATTCTACCTGTCTTTTCACTTGTTTCCAAGTTTGGGCCTGGAGGATCAAAGTCCCTGTGGACACCATGTATAAGGTATACCTATTTTAAAAGTTCTTAATATTTTGGGTCCTAGGAACCTCTATGAGAATCTGGGAGAAAAATGCTCATGCACCCAAATATTTGCCCACAATCTCTGGAAGGTTCATGAACCGCAGAAGCCCCTCCATGAGCTAAGAACAAGAGCCCTAGTTTCAACTCCTACAGGGTGCCTGTCTTATTGTTCACATCATCTCTTTCTCTGTCTCTCTGTCACACACACACACAATCTTGGCAGGATCAAGGCAAAGGACACACTGTGCAGATGGTCACAGGCAGCTCAAAGCTTCATCCAATCAGGGCCACTTTCCTATACCCATCCCCCTTTCCTAATTAGACCAGGATTCTCCTGTTGCAGGTCTGAGAAAAGGGAACAAAGTAAGGAAGGCCCAGCTCTCTAACCCCTCTAACAGAGCATGGCCTGGAGGCCGGACAGGGCCCAGCACCATGAGGGAGTTCTTCCTATGGCCAGATGGCAAGGCCCTGCCTGCCTGCTTCAGGGTGCGGCTCCTGCTGCTCCCACACCTGCCCTGCCAGGCCTACCCAGATGGCCACCCTTGCCCCCTTGCCAAATGCAGCGGTGGGTCTCAGGGAGAGCCAGTAGCCAGAACCCTGCATGGGGAGACATTACTGGTCCTAAGCCCCCTTGGCCTCTCAGGGTTCTGTCCAAATCCCCATTATTTCCTGCCCCCACAGTCACTTCCCACAGGGCTCATTTCCCCCTCAATCTTCTCATCACAGAAGCATTTCCACCCATTTCATCAAAGCTCACAACCCAGGCCCTCTCAGAGGGTTCTAACCCACCCAGCAGCAACCACTGGGCTCCAGGAGGAGGAAAATGGACCAGCCCAAGGCACACCCTGGTCCATAGTCCCCATCTCACCTCAGGAAGGAACCCAAAAGCAACAAGCCAAGAAGACCTGCATGGCTGAGAGGAGAGGAACAGAGAATAGGGCGAAAACAGCCTCACAGAACAGAAATTCCAGCTCGACAGGCAGGCTCACCATTTAGGGACAGCAACTCTGTGTGAGCTCTGCAGGTCTATGTGAACACTTAGGTTTAGGATAAGGAGTTCAGGTACCTAGCCTGGACTCTTCCTAAGGTAAGACTCTAGGATCCCCCAAAGTCTGCTCCTAGATGAGTGGAGCTGCTCTCTGTCAATGGTGGGAAGCTCCAGGTCAGGGCTCACAGAGCAATGTCCCTGCCCCTGAGCCAGCTTGGATGGCACCCTGAATCCCTCTCATCACACCCACTAAAGAAACCACAGATTGTGTGGCTCCTGGGAGATCCTGCTGGATTTCATTCCTGTCCCTGTAGTTGACAAAGGAGTCAGACACTCTTGGCCCCTAAGGTCTGAATAGCCCACAGATCATAGAGCTGACCCAGGTTGAGGCATGGATGCCCTCAGTGAGAGGCTATGGGTCTCCACATTGTTGTGTGGATGCAGCCCCTTCCTTGGGGGGTCTCTGTGGGGGGAATGTACAAAAGGGAGCTATAGTCAAGGGAGTCTCTGACCTTCAGGTCACCCTAGCAATGGACAGTTACTGTTCAATGGACATATTTCATTCACTCTGCCCCCCCCCTTTTTTTTTAACATTTATTTACTTTTGAGAGACGGAGAGAGACAGAGTGCGAGTCAGGGAGGGGCAGAGAGGGAGACACAGAATCTGAAGCAGTCTCCATGTTCTGAGCTGTCAGAACAGAGCCTGACAAGGGACTCAAACCCACAAACCACGAGATCATGACCTGAGCCGAAGTCGGCTGCTTACCTGACTGAGCCAACCAGGCTCCCCTCATTCACCCTTTTTTATGCCAAGCGTATGTCAGGCACTTGGGAGATATAGATATGAGGAGGACACCATCCTTGTCCTAGAGGAGCCCCTGGCTTGGGACGCAGCCTGTTAGGACATTCCAAGACATTGCAGAGAGGAAGGCCAGGGACAACTAAGGCCCACGTGCCAATGGTCAGGGAGGAAACTAACTGGTCAATAGTAATAACAAGGCCTAATGCTCCCTCTGCCTCACTGCCACCACTACCATCACATCACCCAGTAGAAGGGGACAAGGAAGGAGCGGAGCCAAAGGACATGTGATGAAAGCACTGCCTTTTTCTGCAGGCTAAGGATCCTGGCCCAGGATGGGCAGTCATGCCCCATGGCAGGAACTAGGGGAAAAATAATTCACATTCCTGAGGCTTCTGCTGTGACCCTGACACATCTATCTTATCCAGGGAATCAGGCAGAATGTCGCTCTCTCCACTGAAAGCCTCAACATTGGAGCCAATAGATTGAGACAGCAACTTTGCTCTCCAATCAAATAAAACTGTGTTCTCTGCTAAGGGATTAAATCCTAGAGCTGAGCTCCCATGGATGTGTGAGGAGGGGACAACAAAGCCAGGGCAGCCCAGAGTCACTGTCATGGAATTTAGAGCTACAGAGCCCTGGGGATGGCTTTCAAGCTATCAAGGAGGGATAAGGCCAAAATGGGGTAAGATAGGGGATGGCTTCTCCACCGAGGGCCTCTGACGCAGAGTGGATGTTCTCTAGAACAGTGAATGCCCAGCTCTCCTTTCATCCCATGCCTGCAGGTCCACTAAAGGCTCTAGCCTCCCTCAGAATGGACCTAGGAAAGGGGAGGCCAGGAGGGGAGAAGTGGGATCCGCTGTTCATCCCCTTCTGGGCAACAAGTTCTAAGCACTGATTGCCCCCATACCTGGGGGGACAAGGGAAGGAGTGCAGGAGTGGGCCTGCCTGGCTGGACCTCAGTGGTCAGTATCCTCGGTGAAGAGCTACATACTGCCTGTTCGGCTTCCTGAGAACAACAGTCCACCTGGCTCCAGTACCATTGGGTAAGGCAAAGGCCAGCTCTTGCTCTATCCACAGGGAGAACCCCCAGCCCTCACCTTCCTGGGGCTTTCAGCACCTGCAAGGATGCTTGGGCTCCCCGAGGAGGAGGAATGGAGCTTTGTGTTGCTTCTGCCCTGGGGGGTGGGGGGGAGGGTCAGAGATCAAAGGGCAGGGAGCTGCTGCTCCTGGAGGACAGAAAGGCCATAAAGTGGTGAAGGGGCTGGGGAGTGGTGTGCGCAGATCCAGTTAGAAAAAACCTAGCTGATTAGGTCCCCGGGCGAGGGGGGTAGGCGGGGGGGACTGAGATGAGGAGAGCAGAGCCCGAGATGAAGAGGGTCACTAGTCCTGCGCGGTAACAGGGACAGAAGCAGAGTTTGGGGCGCCCGTCCCAGATTAGTCGGTCGAGAATTTGAACAAAGGTGGGTGAAGGCTCCAAGCCCCCGGGTCAAGGATTCAGATCGTGTCCACCAGGAACTGTGACACTGAGGGGCCCAGCCCCGGCCAGGCCACCTTTGTCCCTCTTGAAAGCCCCAGACCTCCTACCACCTCTCTTCTCGGCCACCCCCGCCCGGCGCAGCACTCACCCTGTCGCTGCTGGCGGGGGGTCCAGAGATCCGCTCCTCGGGAGGGGGCGCTGGGGGGCCAGGGGTCTCAACCCGAATAAGGCGGTGGGGAGGCGAGCCGTGGCGCGGGGGCGGCGTGGGGCCGGGGACGGCGGGGGTGGCTGGGGCAGCAGCGGAGCTGGACGGCCCCCCAGAGTACGGGTCTTCGAAGTCGCGCTCCCTCTGCAGCCGGTAGGCGGCCAGGATGTCCGGGGGTGGCGCAGGGGGCGCGGCCGGGGAGGGTGCGGGGGGACGGTAGTCCGGCTCCGGGGGCGCCGGCTTGCCCCCACCTCCGCCGCCGCCCCCTCCGCGGAAGCCCAGATGCTCCCGGAGCCACTTGGCCACTCCGCCACTGCCGCCCCCTCCTGGGCCGGCTCCCGCTCCCCCGGCGCCTCGGCGCGACCCCCCCGGGCCGCTCCCCGAGCTCCCCTGCGCCCGCTGCCCCGGGCCGGAGCCCGCGGGAGGAGCTCCGCTCAGTAACATGGGGCCAACCAGACTAAGCGAGGGGAGCTTGGTGGCCGGGCGGGGGGCGGGGGCCGGAGCGGGGCGGGGGCGGAGCTCCGCCGGGCGGCGGGAGGGGGCGGGGCTCCTCAGTAACAAGGGAGGGGCGGGGTTCCGTTCGCTCTCGGGGTCGACCCCCCCCTCCCCTCGCCAGGGAGGAGAAGAGGGGGTGCGGGTTTCCAGCCGGTGTGGACGCACGAGAAGTAAGTGGGCGACCCCAGGGCAGGGGATGCGAATCCTGGACTGAAGGTGAAACCTCCACGTGTCCCCACACGTGCCCCTGTGGGGGCGCACCTGTCTCCATCTGTTCCTCCTCCCTAGCTCCCAGCTCACGAGCGGCGTCTCACACTCCTGGGGTCCTGGCCCTTGGACGCCTCCCGTTCCTCCCCTCCCTTCCCCCAAGGCCTCCTAACTGGAAAATATCCCAGGAGGTAAAGCTAGGGAGGGCGAGAGAAGGGGCTGTTCCATAAGATGTGTCTTTAACAACCGCCTCTCTTCTGTGTACCATGGGAGCCCCACCTACCTCCTCCCATCCGAATGCTCCCACTGCATTGCTTCCCAATCCAGGCAGACACATCTCACATCATAGATAATCAACTCCCTAGTGACACCCACTTCTCCCGTGTCGTTTCCACACACGCCTTCCTCACATGCAAACAGCTCTCACGCAAACGTCTCCCATCCACGGGCGCACCAGCTTGGAGCAGGCCCACTCGGCCCTGACGGCCTCACGCGTACACACGCAGAAATCCCTTCAATCAAATCCCGGGTTTCATTGTCAATCAGATTAGTGACAGAATAGAAACAGACAAGTCAATAAATCAAGTCTAGAAACAGTTCCAATGTTGTCTATCACAAACCCCTTATCCTCTGGAGGCTCGGATGCTCAAGTGATAGGCATTTTTGTCTTAGAAATAAAGCCAGTTTCTGCACAGAAATAATGTAGCCCTGAAGCCAACACCAATATTTGCTTTTGGTTCTGCTGGGAAGGTAGCAGCTTCACCTCATCATCATCCATCCCCCCTGGCACTGCCTCAGTCTCTCTCTCACCCTTGGGCTTACATCTGCCATGTGAGGGAGCAAAGAGCCACATGAGGCCCCAAAGGGAAGGGGGCTCAAAGGTGGGGTAGTAGAAAAGGATGTGATGGCAAACCTGCGAGTCCCCTCGGAATCCAAGGGCCCAGGTCTGGAAATATTTGCTGGCTTTCTGCTTTGTGCATATTCTGGTTGGCATTATAGGACAGTGCTTCTCAAACTTTAATGTGAACGTGAAACACCTAGGGAACTTGATAAACTGCAGTTTCTGATTCTGCAAGTCTAGCTGGGGTGGGGTCCTAGACTGTAGTTTTAACAGGCTCACCGGTTATCCAGATGCTGCTGGTCTCCACACTCCACCCCCAAACATACACACACTTGGCTGTGGGAGACACTGACTAAGGAGTCCAATAGTTGTGGGCTCTAGCCAGATTTCTGGGCAAGATACTCAGTGCAACTGATCCTCATTTTCCTTGTATCTGCAAAGGGCATAATTGTTGTGTGAGGATTGGGGAGATGATGGATAATGAACATGCTCTGAAACCTGTAAAAAAATGCTTACAATGGTAGGTGTCACATGAAGGCCCATATGTTTAAAAAGTATGGAGTTAACCTGCTGACAGCTCAGGGGAATGGAATCAATCAAGTTTACACAGAAGATGCAGCCTTCTTGGGGGAGGTAGACCTGAGCTGGGTAGGATTTGGACAGATGAAGCAAAAGAGTGAAAGGTCACTCTAAGCTACGAGGTCAGCATGAGCTGAGCAAAGGCGATGGGGTAGGAAGCAGCATAAGAGAGAGGATTCATGGTGGTGAAGAACGCGAATAAATGCTAGATGAGGAGGGGAGAGGATATGATAAAGGTAGCCTTTAAATGATAATTTTAAAACTACCTTTTGTGCACCCTGCAGTTCCTGTTGTTTTAATTGATCTGTTAATGCACTTTCTTCCGTCACCAGGGTACGGACTCCTGGAAGCAGGCTGTTGAGCACCTCGTGGAAGCCAAGGAACTTGCTATGAACCAAGGAAATGGAGGTGAGGTCATCACAGCAAGGCTCTCTGAGGCTTGGGTGAGGTTTGCCAGATTCAAAGTCTTGCATTTTAAGCATTACACCATAAAATCAGGAGTCTGTAGGGGAGCAGGGTACTCTCATTTAGTGCAGAGCCTGTCATGTGGCAGGAGCTTAACAAATGTTGAAATGAATAAAGATAATTTCTCTTGTTCTTATTTTTATATAGCTATAATTGTGGTATACACAATTTTATGTCCTTATTTTTTTCACTTAACATTGCATAATTTCCCCATTTTTATTATGTAAGCTTTATTTTCTTCCATTTTTAAAAAATAATGTCAAACCTACAGACAAGTTCAAAGAAAGTACAGTGGAAATCTGTGTGCCCTTTCCCTAGATTCACTACTATTTATCATTTTGCCATATTTACTCTATCCCTTTCTCTTCTTTCCTTAAATGTTTGATGCAATTTGCAAATATCATGACACTTTCGCTCTAAATAATTCAACACTCATTTCCTAAAAATAAAGAATTCTTCTAGAGTGCCATCTGAACACATCCACAACAGTGTTGTCTATTATGCAGTCCATATTAAATTTTTCCCATTTTTCCCTCAAAATGTCTTTTACATATATATTTTTGTCCTGATTCAGGATTTAATCAGGACCCCTCCATTGCATTTGTTTGTTAAGTTTCTTTAATCTTTCGAAATCTTGAACAGGTCCCCATTTTATTGTTGCCACTTTGTTTTTCATGACATTGATCATTATGAAGTGTCAGGGCAGTTGTTACGTAGAATGTCCCACATTCTGGATCTTTCCATAGTTTATTAGATTCAGTCCAGACATTTTGGAAAAGACCACTACATAGAGGATGTTGTGTACTTCCCACTGTGTTACACTGGCAGGCCAGTAATGCACATTTGTCCCTTTATTGGTGAAACTAGGCTAGATCACTTGGTTAACATGGAGTCCATCAGATCTTTCCTTTGCAATTTAAAGTAAGCTGTGGTGTGATAGCCTAAGATCTTTGATTATTTGCTCCCAATAATGTTTTACCTAGCGGTTTTTACTTCCATTGATGATCTCTGCTTGTATTTGTTATTACACTGAGGATTGCAAAAAATGGTGACTCTAACCCTGTCATTTCTTCTGCATTTATTATCTGGCATTCTTTTGTAAAGAAGAGCTGCTGTTGCTCCTATCTCTGTCTCTTTGTCTCTGTTTCTCTCTCTCATCTCCATCATCTCAAAAATTACCTATCTATCTATCTATCTATCTATCTATCTATCATCTATCTATCAAATGTGATATAATCCATTATCAATGTTACTGTTATTACTTTTTTTAAACTTGTTTTATTTTTTATTTTTTTAAATTTATATCCAAATTAGTTAGCATATAGTGCAACAATGATTTCAGGAGTAGATTCCTTAATGCCTCTTACCTTTTTAGCCCATCCCCCCTCTCACAACCCCTCCAGTAACCCTCAGTTCGTTCTCCATATTTAAGTCTCTTATGTTTTGTCCCCTCCCTGTTTTTATATTATTTTTGTTTCCCTTTCCTTATGTTCATGTGTTTTGTCTCTTAAAGTCCTCATATGAGTGAAGTCATATGATTTTTGTCTTTCTCTGACTAATTTCACTTAGCATAATACCCTCCAGTCCCATCCACGTAGTTGCAAATGGCAAGATTTCATTCTTTTTGATTGCCGAGTAATACTCCATTGTATGTGTGTGTGTGTGTGTGTATATATATATATATATATATATATATATATATATATATATATTATATATATATATATATCACATCTTCTTATCCATTCATCCATCGATGGACATTTGGGCTGTCTCCATACTTTGGCTATTGTTGATAGTGCTGCTATAAACATGGGGGTGCATGTGTCCCTTCGAAACAGCACACCTGTATCCCTTGGATAAATGCTTAGTAGTGCAATTGCTGGGTGGTAGGGTAGTTCTATTTTTAGTTTTTTGAGGAACCTCCATACTGTTTTCCAGAATGGCTGCACCAGATTGCATTCTCACCGTTATTATTCTTTGATGCTCCAATTGTCTCAAATTTGGCCAACAGAAACTCTTTAAAGAGGCTTCTGTGTCCTTTTGACTTGGTCCCCTCAATATTTAAGCAGTTAACTTGCTTTCTTACAGAAAATATTCTAGACTTACACTTCCCCTTCTGTAGACTTGTAATCAGTCATTTTTTAAAAAGGAACTTCATTCTTTTTGGTTGGAAATGGTATTTAAAAGCTGACTTAATACTTCATATATGTACTTTTGATACTTTAAAAATGACAATTCAATATATCATCAAATGAACATATTTTAGTTTAGTTCAATATTACCTTATTTGTTAAGCAGTCAGGCTATTTACACTCTCTTCCCTTCTAAATAGCCCTGTAATAAACATCTTTATGCACATAACTTTTCCAAGTTTAGGATTATTTCCTTTAGTAAGCTTCCCAGAAATGGAATTATTGGGGCAAAGGTGTACTTTTCTTTTTCTGATTCTTGATAAACATTGCCTAGTTGCTCTCATGGAAGGTTTTTAAAATCAACAATGACTTCTAAGTGTCAAGCCCAAAGATTTTATCTTATTCCTCTTTCTCCTTTGCAGCACCTGAATGTGCCGACCTCCATCCCTGAAACCTTCTCCCAAACTTTCCTTAAATGACACTGTTATCATTCTCCTCCTTTCTTTCAGGCTATACCCTCTTCCTCCTTTAACCTCCTAAATTTGTGCCTGTCTCAAGGCCTGGTCCTTAGCCCTCACTTTTCTTAGTGGGTACTGAGTGGGGGTGTCCTCCCTTCTGTTTGTCTGACCTTGGATGCCCAGTCCTCTCCGGAGCTCTGATCCCTTCTGGGTTTTGTCTTTTAAGACTGGTGCTTGCCTTTTGTCTCCAGCCTTGCCTTAGGCCCATCTCTGTACACAAACTTGAGAGAACAAACATCTTAGTATGCTTAGATATGCACTCTGTTCTTTGAGATTCTAGATGTAGATGGGAGTTTCATTTGGGCCAAGTTTTCTATTTGATATGAAAATAACATGATTTTGTTTTGAAAGAATACAACCTGAGATGCAATGAAGTAAACTGGGCCACTTGCCTCAATTTTGGACTCCATAAGAAACCTCTCTTCAAATATTTATGGAGATGCTGTATGGTTGGAATATACACATAGTAAGATTCAGTTTTACCTTTCATTAACCTGAATTTTTTAACTTTAGTGGTCTGTAATTTAAGTTTGATCCTGATAAGATAGCAGAGAGATGGAAGTGAAGGGTCTCCAAATGGACTACCAAGTCCCTCTTCCCAACTCCAAAACTAGGATACTGCCCTGCCCTTCCAACATGCAATCGAAATAGGGCTGCTTCTCAGCAGAGCCCAGGCTACCATCCAATGGTTTTTATAAACACAATGAAGGATTCCTTTTCCCTATATCTCACCAACCCAGTCAGCCTTCACTTGCCCCAGCCAGCATCCAGGACCTGGGGAGAAAAAGGACAGGATCCGTGGTGGATATTCCCTCCTGGTATGTGTACTCTTCTTTGTAAAGGGAGTTTGCCTATCTGCATATTTGTTACCTCAAGTCCTGTCTGACTTCTGAGGGTGAAAGCGAGGAACGGAAGAGGTCATTTGTGTTATGTAAGAAGCAGAGATGGGGGTTATACTGTTATGCAAATATGCATATATAAATATTTGTTTATACAAGGACTGTCATGGAAAGATGAGGGAAACTAATAATTGGTGGGTGAGGTGAAGATAGGGAGACTTACTGTTCATTGGACTTGTGCGCATGTATTCTCTATTTAAACATACAACTCAAGTTTTAAAAATTCATGAAAAGGAAAAAAAATTGGAAGGTCACAAGGGCGCGGTTTTGCTGCTGTAGAGTGATTTAGACACCGATTTCCAATTTTTTCGGGCAGGGAGGGATTCTAACTCATGTGAAACCGTATTCAGAGCATTAAATGAGAATTACTGGAGGTGGTGATCTTAGGGCCGGCTCAGTTTTCAAGGTGGAAAGACTCGGTGATTCACTTCAAGAAAGCGAGTTGTGATCAATATAAAACGTTGTCCACAAAAAGAAAAAAAAAAAACTAAAAGGACAAGCCCCTTGCCGTGCCATTGTTCCCACAATGCCGTGACTCGGATTCGAACCGAGGTTGCTGCGGCCACAACGCAGAGTACTAACCACTATACGATCACGGCGAGCTACCGGGGACCTGTAAGGATCGCCTTCTGATTGTCCTCTTCAACAGTCATAGGCCTTCCCGCTCTGCACGTCACCAAAAGATCCACCTATAGGGCGGAGTTCCAGCGTAACACAGATTCTGGGAATGCGCAGGCGCAGTGCGCTCTCGCCAGTCGCTCTCGCTCTCTCGGGTTTTGGTCCATTAGCTACAGAAAGTGTTGATGTTGGAGTGGGGAATGGTGGGTTCCGTGTGAATGAGGTGGGCGTTTAGGGGGACCACGTGGGCATCCAGGGACGGGACCGTCCGGAACTCAGTGTCCACAAGTTGTGTAACCACCATTCCTAGGATGCCCATCTCCTGTGCCTGGGAGATCTTTGCAGCGACCCCGGATCTGAAGGGGGCGCTCCTAAGGGGTTATAGTCCCTGCTGATTCCCCCAGGAGTGACCCAGTGTCGCCGCCGCGGAGGATGTGGACTCCCCCACGCCTGACTGTACACATGTAAGGGACTCAATGAATGCATCTCACCCTGCCTACCCGCTCCCCACCAACTTCCTTGCAGCTTCTGCTACTGCCGCAACGATCCTGACTTCTTCCGCGGTACTCCCGCCGGTACCGGTCGCCACCTCGGTTGTGCCCTAGGCAGCAACAGGGGCCGGTGCGATTTTTCTTCTTGTCCATCAGTGTTCCCGCCCCACCGCGCCTAGAACCAGGCCGAGTCCACAGTAGGCAGAGGATTTTTGCTAAACTGAGAACGTGCCACTAGTTCTAACAAGAGAATCCAGGGTGGCCACCTGTCTGCTCTAATCATCACCCTCACCGCCTGCAGAGTCACCAGAGGGATATTACTAAATACAAGCTGAATCCTTTCACTCCTCCACCCCTCACCCCCACCCACAGACTGTAGGAAATTCGTCCACCTTTTGCAGCCCATCCTTGGCCCTCCCTCAGTGTCGCTTCCCATTCCCTAATTACTCGCATTCATTCACTCAACAGGTCCTTTAGAAGTGAGGGTGGGGAAGAGGTAGGATTTATAGAGTAATTGCCATAGTTCCTTTTTGAGACCTCCATCATACCTGTGCACACGAGATTATCCTGGCTGCTCGGAAAATTCCTTTTCTGACTTTAAGAGCTACTTCAAAAATCACCTCCTCTGTGAAGACTTCTCTTCCTATTATTATCGGGAGTCCTCTTCCAGCGCTGCTATGGAAATTCATATATATGCCTATGACAACACTTATTAGCCTTGTGAGTGCTCTGTGCTTTGTCTCCAGTGAACGGTATAGCGCGTAGCCGCGGTAACAGGAAGCCTATATTCTTCCGAGGTCCAATTTAGCCAGAGCTGGCATGACGTAAACGTCGTTTCCAACTGGCACAGGGGACTGGGATCCATTTTCGAGAATGTTACAAACTCGAAATAAAAATGGAGGACAGCAATAAAAACCAAATCCCCTGCCGTGCCACTGCTCTCGCAATGCCGTGACTCGGATTCGAACCGAGGTTGCTGCGGCCACAACGCAGAGTACTAACCACTATACGATCACGGCGAGCTACTGGGGACTTGGCCTTCGGTTTCCTCGCCTGAGTTCTTCTCTATTGAAAGCCCCGCCCCCTTGTTACGTCACGGTCTGTACCTGCGGATCTCCAACTTAGCCTCTAGCTGTGAGAACACCGACGCCCTCGTTTCCCTGTTTTTTTGATTTCTGTCCACACTCGCCCGGGGGTCAGACCCCACTGCTTCACCAGTTTGAAGGCTGCGCTCCAGGTTTCCCTCCCCCCACCCCGCCCCGCACCTCGAAGGAAGTTGTGCGGGTGCATCGGAACTGTATTTCCTTCTTGTGGAATTCTAGAGACAACCCCGTTCCCAGCCGGAGTCCACTCAGATAGCGTGACCGCCAGGGCATGGGGGTGTGAAACGGACCTACCGTTCGGGCGACCCCGGGGCATCACGTCCGTACAGGCTAGACGTGAGCATAACGGCCTCATAGGAGTTCTTTCTTTTACGATCCGTACGCACGACCGGCTGAGACCTGCTGGAGAGTCCTCGGCGCCCCTACTCCGCTTAGGGGTCAGCGCGAGTGCCAGAAGGGCCTGGCACACCGTGGGCGACTTCGGAAGGCCAGGGCGGCCGGCCAGCTAGACTAGAAGATCCATACTTGGAAGCATGGTTTCTTGTGGCGTTCCGGTAGCGCGCCGTGATCGTATAGTGGTTAGTACTCTGCGTTGTGGCCGCAGCAACCTCGGTTCGAATCCGAGTCACGGCATTGTGGGAACAATGGCACGGCTAGGGCGCCTTTTTAGGTTGGGGAAGCTACATTGTACTCCGTGACTGTGCCCCGCTGCTCCTTAATATTAGGTTAGTGCCGAAATTGAAGTTCTGGGACTTTACTTCCTCTAATTCTAGAAGTGCTAGCGAATCGGCCCACTCTCCATCTTGCCCGCTGTGTGTTTTAGGACGTTCTGTGGGGGTACTTTCTCTTTCCTCATTTGGCCTCTGTTAATGGTCAGATCGTGAGTGAAGAATGGGCCTCTCCAGCTCCTCTCAGGGGACCTGAGGGTGGCAAGGCAAGTCAGAAATCATTTCTGGAAGAGTTGGGACATTTCGGTGGAGTGCTCCCTTTACTCACAATCCATCAGCAAAAACTCACTGAACAGCATGTAAAAAGCAAGACAATGCTGCATGCTGCAATTTCCCTGGGTCTTCCTGCTCCCAGTTCCCTAAATTTGATGAGTTTAAAGCTACAAAACAGGACAACTAAGACCATGAGAGAATAGAATGGTGGAAGGTGAACCTGAGAACTTGCTTTCTCTTCCATCTTGAGGTCTTTTCTAGGCATCAGAACCAGGAAAGGGGTAGAGGCTGTAAGAACTCTCTAGTCACACATTCCAGCTCCAGCTGTTTCTGTTTTGGGGATGGATTTATTTTCTGTAGGCTTCCAGTCTCCACTCTAAGTCACTTAATTTCTTTCTTTTCCTCCAGATAGACTCCATAGTAGCTG
This sequence comes from Lynx rufus, assembly GCF_022079265.1. NCBI lineage: Eukaryota > Metazoa > Chordata > Mammalia > Carnivora > Felidae > Lynx > Lynx rufus. Next base: position 29,973,803 of record NW_025814827.1, on the reverse strand, counting down.
ACACTCTTTCTTTAGGCTATTCCTAACACTGTTTAAAGTTAGCATAGCTTAATAATTAATCCCGTGACACCTGGAAGCAGGCTGCCTAGGGTTTGAACCTGACTCTTGCATTAATTAGCTGGGTGACTTTAGGTAAGCCACATATTGTCTCTGTGCCTCAGTTTTCTCATTTGTAAAATGGGAATAAAAGCAGGCTTATGAGAATTAAATGAGATAATACTTGTAAAGCAACAGTGCCTGCCACTCATCAAGCCCTATTTAAGTTTTACTTAAATAAACTAGTAATAAAATTAACTCCTTAAAAATGGACACAGTGACACTTAAGCATCTGAATGTTTCAAAGTAAACATTCCCCTTTCTCCAACCAGCTGCCCCAAATATTTTTGGAACTGTTGTTTGGGGATAACTTTCAGGGCTGATTTATAAGCCATGTAAGTAAATCCATCTCAATATTTATAATCACATTTTATTTTGAAATGTTTTTTGACTGCTTTTCAAATTCACCTTCAAAGAAAAAGATGTCACCACGGAGTTTTAAAGGTGCAATAAGCTTCAACAGCAATTCCAAAAATGTTTTAGGCAAGATCCCTGCAAAATATTTTCTGCAAAAGATCCCTGCAAAAAATTTTTGAATATTTTCTGATTAAAAATTCAGAATCTTGGTTCACAACCCAAAACCACTAGATTGGAATCTTCATTTTAATAAGATCCTCCCCAGGTGATTCATCTGCACATTCAAGTTTGAGAAGTGCTGCTGTTGCCTAGAACCACTTGGCTGGAATGGAGGCCTTCATTGTTCACCTTGTCAGTATTTGGGGTGACTAGAGGGGACCTGCCAGAGTCTACTGGGCCTCATCCAGGGGAGTAACATTAAGGTTTTGAGGATGAAAAGATGGTGGTCTGGGAGGGAGTCACCAAGAGGCCCATATTGAGGGATGGCTTGGGAAGAGGCAGCACCCCTGGACTTCCACTAGGAGGTGCTACACCCCAGAAGTGGATGTGGAATGCTGAGGCTGGATAAGACTCAGTCTAGAAGACACCACTTTGGACTTAACCCCCAATAGGGAGCCCATTCCTCAGGGATTCTCTGGATATTCGGGACTCAAGTTTCATTTATTCATTCATTCTTCATTCATTCAGTAAACTAGCATCTTTTATCTCTAAAAGAGAGATATATACCTTTGGGGAGCTCCAAAAGTATATACTGATACTCTTGACCCAAAATACTTTAGTTTTCCAGCCAAGAGAAAGTCCAGAAACAAAAACCAGAAAACAGCACAAGAAATGGTAGAATGAAGAGGCATTTCTTGCTGCAGTGGAACAAAACTTTTCCAAGGGAAAGCTGACATAAACTTTCACCATAATTGTAAAATAATTGAAGTTTATTTTTAGCACTTCCAGCCCCCTCACTCTGACACCCTTCCACCTCTTTGTGTTATTCTTATCTCATTTATTCTCAGTCATTAGAGCAACAATATTTATTGAGGGCCTATGTGCCAGACACTGTTCTAGGTTCTGGGGTTATAGTAATGAATAAGACAGATGTGTTGTTCTCATAGAACTGTAGTCTAGTGCAGACATCAGAAAAGAAAGCTGAACAAAAAATAAATAGGAGAATTTGAGCCAATGGAAGTAATGTGATACAGATAATGTGATACTGTTCCCTGCCTATTGTCCACCCTTCTATTCCCTCAGTTCCTTTGTCTGTACAGAGTATGATGACCGATAATAGTAAGTGTTGCATTTTAAAAGGGATCAAAATTTATACTGAAGAGATAAAGTCTAACCCTGAGTGGCCCAGATGTGGCATAAAGAGCCTTCAGATTGGAGGCAGTCTTATGTGGACAGGGTGAGGAGGAGTCCATGGTGATCTGCATGGACCCACAATAAAATCCAATCCATCCAAGTGGATGCTAAGGGCCAATGAACAAAACCAGATGAACCCTCTGGTAGGCCAAGAACTTATCAAGGGCCCCAGGAAAACAAAGCATCTACCCAAGAATGTAAGACAGTTCTTTTGAAAGAATAAAAAGCACTGACGTGATAATTTCAGGAGAGAGGGGGGAAAAAAAAACCCTGACTGAACTTTGTTAGGAAATAATTAACTGTAAGTATTTAAATTTTTTTCAATTACATATGACTCATCATAATCTTTTCACTGCTTAAGACCTTGGGAGGTTTAATCTAGCCCTGCTTGTGCACTAAGTCAGTCCCCTGGATCAAAGATGCAACCCTCAGGGAAAGAAAGGGAGAGAGACCCTGAATTAAGATCATAGTTGTCACCTAGTGGAACATATTCAAATAAAAAATAAATTCAGTAAGAAAAAGAGATAAAGTTGCATTGCTTGTATTCTTGAGTTTTTAACTGAGTGGTGCACCTAATACACAATGCCAAGTGACCAGCACAGAAGTTGCACACAGTAAGTGCTCAGTATGCTTAGTTGGTCTCTTGTTTCTAGGTTCTTCTGTTTCCTCAAAAAGAAACCCATGGGTAGATCCAGCAGGACTAGTCCTGTCATGAGGCCTAAATCTCATTCCTGAGGAAGAATGCAGGAGCTGCCTCTCAGAAGCAAAGGTTTAAATCAGTGGTTTCCAAACATTATTCTAGAACTCATAAACAGGGATGAAGTTTTCATCATGGAATAAGAGAAAATAAGGTCAATGTGGTAAGCTTTTCGAAAGGCTGAATGTATTTAATTTAAAAGGCTGTCTTCTAGGCTGAGATTATGTCCTTCATACTTTTGAGGTGTTAAAGTGGCTTTGCTTTTATTACCTGATGGAGAACTGATCATTTTTTAAGTCTTTGCTTGGAAAATTAAAAATTGGCAAGCCTATGTTGATCTCCAAAATTATTTTTGCAATTTTACAAATGAGTAAAATCTAAAAGTACAAAGCTCATTACAGAGCAAAGCATTAGGCCGGGAAGAAATGGTCTTCAGTTTATAGGGAGTCTGCAGAGAAATGCTCAGAGGGAGGTGTCCCTGTTCTGTCAGTCAGTAGTCCAAGCCAACACCCATCCACCTACACAACAAACAGTGGGTCCTAGTATGATCTATGCTAGGCATTGAGATTTAAATGTAAATAAGAGTCATTATTACTCTGAGATTATAATTTCAGTCCAGGGTTAATCAAAAGGGGGAAGAAACAATTACAATTATGTTAGAAGTATATACGAACTGCGTTACAGCTTAGATCACTCATTCCCCCAGGATATGATATTTGAGCTGGGTTCCAAGGCATGTATAGTAATTTTCCTGGCAGAAAGGAGGGTAGGTATTCTAGGCAGAGACAAAGGCAGAAACAAAGGCAAGGAAGCATGAACATACAGGTAGCATTGGGAAAGACAAGTCAGAGCTGTGACATAAGATACAGAAGGGAGGGTAAGGGTGAAGCCAAATTGTGATGATTCTGTTGCTCCTTGTTGAGTCAGTCCTTTTCCCTGGAGGTCAGTGGTTCCTGGCATTTTGTGGTAACTTCCTATTTGGGGGATTCTTTAATCCCCATCACCTATTTCATCAATCACTCCCACCTACTTCCTTTCTGGTAACCATCAGTTTGTTCTTTATAGTTGAGTCAATTTTTGGTTTGCCTCTCTCTCTTTTTTCTTTGCTTGTTTTGTTTCTTAAATTCCACGAGTGAAATCATATTGTATTTGTCTTTCTCTGACTGACTTATTTTGTGCCACATTATACTCTCTAGCTCCATCCATCTTGTTGCAAATGGCAAGATTTCATTCTGTTTTATGGCTGAATAATATTCAATCACACACACACACACACACACACACACACACACACACACCCACACACACCCCACATCTTCTTTATCCATTTATCTATCAATGCACACTTGGCTGTTTTTATAGTTTGGCTATTGTAAGTAATGCTGCAATAAACAGGGGTGCATGTATCACTTTGAGTCAGTGTTTTTGTATTTTGGGGATAAATACCGAGTAGTGTGATTACTAGATTGTAGGGTAGTTCTATTTTTCATATTTTCAAGAACCTCCATAATGTCTTCCACAGTGGCTGCACCAGTTTGTATTCCCACAAATCATGAACAGGGTTCCTTTTTCTATACATCTTTACCAACCCTTCTTGTTTCTTGTGAGTTTTTTTTTTCTTTTTTTTTTCCCCATTCTGACAGGTGTTAGGTGATATCTCATTGTAGTTTTGATTTGCATTTCCCTGTTGATGAATGATGTTGAGCATTGTTTTATGTGTCTGTTGGCCATATGTATGTCTTCTTTGGAGAAATATCTGTTCACGTCTTCTGCCCATTTAATAAGATTGGACATTGAGTTGTATCAGTTCTTTATATATTTTGGATACCAATCTTTTATTGGATATGTCATTTGCAAATATCTTCTCCCACTCATTAGGGTGCTTTTTAGTTTTGTTGTTTCCTTCGCTCTTCAGAAACTTTATTTTGATGTAGTCCCAAGAACGTGCTCATTTTGGCAGCACATATACTAAAATTGGAACAATACAGAGATTAGTATGACCCCTGTGCAAGGATGACAAATTGATATAGTCCCAATAGTTTATTTTTGCTTTTATTTCCCTTGCCTCAGGAGACTTATCTAGAAAAATGTTGCTATAGCCAATGTCAGAGAAACTACCTGTGCTCTTTTCAAGGGTTTTTATGGTTTCAGGTCTCACATTTAGGTCCTTAATCCATTTGGACTTTATTTTTGTGTATGATGTAAGAAAGTGGTCCAGTTTCTTTTTTGCATGTAGCTGCCCAGCTTTCTCTAGCACCATTTGTTGAAGAGACTTCCTTTTTCCCATTGTATATTCATTCCTCCTTTGTCAAAGATTAATTGACTGTGTAATTGTGATTTATTTCTGGTTTTCTATTTTATTCTATTGATCTATGTATCTGTTTTTGTGCTGGTACCATACTGTTTTAATTACTACCATTTTGTAATATAATTTGAAGTCTGGAATTGTGATAACCTCCAAGTTTTGTTTTTCTTTTTCAAGATTGCTTTGGCTATTTGAAGCCTTTTGTAGTTCCATACAAATTTTAGGATTGTTTGTTCTACTTCTGTGAAGAATGCTGTTGGTATTTTGATAGGCATTGCATTAAATTTGTAGATTGCTTTCGGTAGTATAGACATTTTAACAATATTTGTGCTTCCATCCCGTGAGCATGGAATGTCTTTCCATTTCTTTGCATCATCTTGAGTTTCTTTCATCAGTGTTTTATAGTTTTTAGATTATAGGTCTCTCACCTCTGGTTAAGTTTATTCCTAGATATTTTATTGTTTTGGCACAATTATAAATGGGATTGTTTACTGAGTTTCACTTTCTGCTGCTTCATTATTAATGTATAGGAATGCAACAGATTTCTGTACATTGATTTTGTATCCTACAATGTTACTGAATTCATTTATCACTTCTAGTAGCTTTTGTGGAGTCTTTAGGGTTTTCCATATATAGTATTATTTCACCTGAAAATAGGGAGTGTTTTACTTCTTCCTTACCAATTTGGATGCCTTTTATTTCTTTATGTTTGATTGCTGTGGCTAGGGCTTCCAGTACTGTATTGAATAAAAGTGGTTAGAGTGGACATCCTTGTCTTTTTCTTGGACTTAGGAGAAAAGCTCTCTGTTTTTCACCATTGAGTATAATGTTAGCTATGGATTTTTCATAGAAGGCCTTTATTTTGTTGAGGTATGTTTGCTGTAGACCTAATTTGCAGAGGGTTTTTTAAAAAATCATGAATAGATGTTGTACTAAAGTCTGAATAGTCTAGAAGAAGCTGCCTCTTTTCTGTTCTTCAAATTTCATACAAGTGCCTCTCATTTGTGGAATCTGATATGGAAAATGGCTGTAAAGGGATTCTAAAAAATATTTTCTAGTCTTCTTAACTCTTGGGGAAGCAAAGAAGTACAGAAGCACAGCTGAGTTGCCAGTAGACAGGCTGGTGCAGTTCATTATTTCAGGTACCCAGTATCCATATGTACCATTTTACTAAAATTTAGTTTCCATCCTATATGGAAGAGTACGGGAAGGGAAAAAAGGAGGAGAAGAAAGAAACTAACAAATGTAAATATATACAGGATAAACCAAGGAAAAAATATGCCTAGCTACTAAGACTTTTTTTTCTTAATTGGTAATCAAGACAGTAATTGATGTTTGTTTATTTAATTTTTTTAGTAGTTGGTATTTATAATCTCCTTCTTCCCCTGCTCAAATCACATGTCCTATGCCCTCAGCCAGTACTTCAACTACTGATTCTTTATCTGATATCTCAAACCTTTACTCTTAGGTGTGTGAACTATTTGTGGTCCTGAACTATATTGCTAAAGTCTTCCCTTAACTTTTACTGTGGGACATAAAAATATTAAGGGACACCATATCCAAAATAAATGTTAAATTCACTGAGGAATTGCTGCCCCATCCATGATGGGACAACATAATCAATCTGTCCCAGGTTACTGGCTAGTGTCCCTGAAGAATGATGCCATACTATAGATTTAGCATTGGTCTTTGATCTTGGTATATTCAACAATCACCACCAGCAGAGGCCAGATTAGCCTTGGTAAGAAGAAGTTCCTGTTGTAGAGCCTATGCAAAACTTCCACCCCTGCTATCATGGCCACTTTGTTTATGAGTCCATTGAACAAGTGCTGGGGTAGTTGATGAAATAGACTGAAAGATACCAAGTCTCCTGCCATTGGTTGCCATTGATTCCCATTGGCTAAATTCAGTTCCAAATACCATCATATTGGGGGTTAGGGCTTCAACTCCAAATACCAACACTTCCCTCAAAGAACTTCCCCTCTGGAGAAAGGGAACAAAGGCCCTAGCTCTAACACATACTTGCTTCACATCCCACTATGAGGGCCCCACTCTCAGACCTCATCTAACCTAACCCATGCTTAACTTAAGGCCAAGTGAGGGAAAGTGCCAGTGGGGGATGGGGGTTGGTGGACACAGGAGGAGAGAAGCAAGTATAAGGAGTGCTTTACCTAACAGAGGGGAACTGGGAGTAGATGGTATCTGAGAAGATACAGAAAGTTATTGTGTAGAACACACTGGTGCTGAGACATCAGTGGGTCATCTAAGTGGAAATAACCTTCAGGTTTTGGGGAAGACAGGAGTGTGGAAGGAAACTTCTTAAGGTCAGGGTTAGAGAGAGGAACTGGATGTCCTCTCCATGAAGTGGGAGGTGTAATAGGCTGTGAGTTCACTGAGGGCCTGAGTGCACAGCCAGCAGAGCAGAGTCCTTATGCCATGGCCAGCAGGCAACTGCATGTGACTTGATGATTTGGATTATCTACAATCAGTGTAGTTGTGGTTAGCAGGAAGATCTTAAAGGTCCATTGTGCTCTACAAATCTATATAATTCTACAAGATAATCTGTTTGACACTCCCAGATAACAGCTATTTTATGACTCTGGCTGACGCCAAGGAATTGAAATGGAATTGAGTAAGAAATGGAATGGAGGAACAGGAGGGCCTCCAACTACTCCTTCTTGGTACTTTGATTTCTTCAGTCATTCTCTTGGAAGCAGGATAATTTCTAGGTCTGTTCTCTTAGCTGATAGCAAGATAATATAACCACTCAACATTAGCTCAGCCTAATTAAATCAGGAGGAGATTAAAATCTCCTGATTTTTAATTCTCCTGATTAAAAAGTTGGAGTTTTCAGTCTCTTGGCTCTCTGCCTTTCCTCTTAATATAACTCCTTCATTTAAACAAATTTTCAGCATTTTCTCCAGAGGTGGCTAAATGACTTCAGCACTGCATTAACACTGGCAGACCCAACGTTAGAGCTCAAGAAGGGGTTAACCACATAGAAAGATTTCAGGAGTGCCAGGATGATCCTGATGTTCAAAGGTATCTAGCTCCTTTCCTTACAGCATGATTTCTTCTGTCTTCATTATTTTAAAATTTTTTTCCTTTTTTTTTTTTAATTGAAGCTTAGTTGATACACAGGGCTAGTTTCAGGTGTACAACATAGTGATTTGACCGCTGTATGTGTTATGCTATGTTCACCATAAGTGTACCTCCAACCTGTCACCATACAGCACTATTACAATATCATTGACTATATTCTTTTTTTTTTTTCATTGTGAGAACTGTGCTTATTTTATTTAGTGTGGATTTTTGTTTTTATTTTTTTTATTTTTTTTTATATGAAGTTTATTGACAAATTGGTTTCCATACAACACCCAGTGCTCATTTGACTATATTCTTTAATCTGTACCCTTCATCCCTGTGACTTATTCATTCCACAACTGGAAGACTGTACCTTCCACTCCCCTTCACCCATTTTACCCATCCCTCCCTTCTCCTCCCCTCCCCTCTAGCAACCATCAGTTTGTACTCTGTATTTATGGGTCTGTTTCTGTTTTGTTTGTTCATTTGTTTTGTTTTTGTATATTCCACATATAAGTGAAATCATATGGTATTTGTCTTTCTCTGAGTTATTTCCCTTCACATAATATCCTCTAGGTTCATCCATGTTATTGAAAATGGCAAGATCTCATTCTTTTTTATGGTTGAGTAATAATCCTGTGTGTGTGTGTGTGTGTGTGTGTGTGTGTGTGTGTGTGTGTATAACACATCTTCTTTACCTATTCATCTATTGATGGACACTTGGGCTACTTCCATATCGTGGCTATTGTAAATAATACTGCAGTAAACATAGGGGTGCACGTATCCCTTTGAATTAGTGGTTTTTGTATTCTTTGGGTAAATACCTCGTAGCAGAATTACTGGATCATATGGTATTTCCCTTTTTAATTTTTTGAGAAAACTCCATACTGTTTTCCATAGTGGATGCACCAATTGCATTCCCACCAACAATGCATGAGCATTCCTTTTTCTCCGCATCTTCATCAACACTTGTTCTCTCTTGTCTTTTTTATTTTAGCTATTCTGACAGGTGTGAGGTGATATCTCATTGTGGTCTGATTTGCATTTTCCTGATGATTAGTCATGTTAAGCATCTTTTCATGTGTTTGTTGGTCATCTATATATCTTCTTTGGAAAGGTATTCAGGTCCTCTCCCCATTTTGTATTTGGACTTTTTTTTATTTTTTATTTTTGGTGTTGAGTTGTTCTTCATTATTCACTATCCAACAAGTATCTCTCAAGTGCCTTCTGTGTAACAGCCCTAGGAAGCAGTATGCATTAGAGTTATGAGCAATGAGTGTTTTGGTTGGTTTGTGTGTTTCACCTAGATTACTGGGCTGTGATAGAAGCTTTAGACAGATGGCTGAGGACACCACAGAAGAGAATGGAATCTTTCTGAAGGTGAGACAGGAGCAGGAAGGCCTTTTGTGTGTTAATCTAATCTGTAGACAGTTTAAACAACTATAAAAAAGTTTGAAATTGAACTTCTAGAAGTGAAAATACAACATCTGGAATGGAAAATACCTGAATGGGATTAATAACAGCTTAGACATTGCAGAAGAAAAGATTAGTAAATTTGAAGCCATAGCAATAGAAACTACCCAACATAAAACACGGAAAGGGGAAAAAGACTGAGAGAGAGAGAGAGAGAGAGAGAGAGAGAGAGAGAGAGAGAGAATACTATTAGTGATCTGTGGGATATCATCAAATGGCCTAATATACATATAACTGGAGTCCTAGAAGAGAGGATAGGTGGGGAAACAAAAAATATTTGAAGATACACTATTTTTAAAATTATATGTTAAAGTATCTTTCGTTAAACTTCATTTTTTGGTTCATAGAAACACTGTTGATTTTTGTATTTTGTTTTTGCCTGTTCTTGCGTAAATCATTCCCACCACCAATTTATGAGAATTACAGTTGCTCTGAAAACTCATTAGTACTTGGTATCGTCCTTGGCTCTCCTGTAAACAGCTCTCTCAAACAGAACCAGTCACTTCTTCACTACCAAATCTAGCATCTTCTCATTTGTCATGCTACCTGATTGTATACATCACTGAATATCATTGACCTCTCCTCCTTCTTACAGATTATCTCTTTTTCACTTTTCCTCCTAGCTCTCCAACTGATTCTACTGTCTGCTTTTCTTCTGGCTGTCCTATCAGAGCAACTGTTCTGACTTCCTGGGAGAATGGTGGTAAGCGTGGCAGGGTTGGGTGGGGATAGCAAGGTAGGTGGGTGGGTATGATCTGGACAAGTTACCAGGGAGGAGGTCTGGAAGAATGTCTCCAGCCTGACTATGTTACATGTCAATGCAAATCCTAAGTGAAGAATTTTAGGCAGCCCATCCTTGGTAGGAGCTCCTTCCCCGCCTCCATTTTTTTTTCTCATTAGGGCCTGAGCCTGCTATCTGCAGCTGAAGGAGCTAGAGCTTTTGTGTCCTCAAATTCCTACTGAAATCATGAAAAGAATGTATAAACAATGGCAAATTGCATCAGCACAGGAAGTCAGTGATCAGCATTAACTTTATACTAGAAACCAGGAGAAACTTTTGCTAACGACAGAATGTAGGGCTTGGCTTGAAAAGGCCCCTGGAGATAGAGTCATGATTCTCCCCAGTGAGAGAGAGCACCTTATCTGGGAAAGACTTTACTGCCCATCAGAACCAGTGCTACCTCTAACTCAGAGAGGTAAGAGTTCTATAAGGAAGAAGTTGAGGGTGGATTGAAGGGCCATTTGGATATTTCACCTCATAGGTCTTGACTGTCTTTGTGGATCTTTGGCGTTAGATCTCCACCATTAGTGTGAAGAAGATCTGATGTTTTCTGTTGTCTGAAATGGGCACATGAAACAGATGTGGGTGCTCTGTGGAGAAAGAGTTCTCTTCTAAGGTAATACATCCATCACAACTCAGCAGTTAAGCACCTGACCATGTTCTGATTTAGGTTCCCTTCTCATTATACCTGGGCTGATGGCTCTCAGAACTGGTCATCCCCAGGTTCGTGGAGTCTCTTCCTTCAATGTAAGTTTGCTGGCCTCCATCTGATAGAGCTTTCTTTTGCCTTCTGTGATTTTCCAGCTACTATTTAGCTTTCCACTGTGGCTTATGGATAACCTTTTTGCTTCTTAGACTCAGTCATTCTAACTTTAAGCTAAAGCAGGAAAGAATCAACCCGGCCACAATGTCAACAGTCACTAGAGATGGATTTTCTGAAAGTTGTCCTAAGCTTTCCACCCTAACTGCTAAATGCAAATACCCCAGACCCTGGGAGTTTCCATAGCTTTGTCTGTCTTAGTTGGGAGTTTCCACATCCTATAGATAAGGCCATTGAGAAAATGCACAAACACCTTTGCTGCTAAGCCTGACCTGTAGTTACCACTAATGCTCTATTTAGCTAACACTACCTATCATCTTTACCCTACTCTCTTCTCGCTTTGTCAGTTGAAGCTGTGGGCAGTAGGCACGTGAAAGGATTATTGTTAGTCCATATCTGAAAAGCCCCCCATACACATACCTGGAGAAGTTATCAGACGGTACATACTTCACAGCAAGTTATGGCCAAGCTATTATGTTCCACATTTATCAGATAGATTTTTTCTCAATTCAGCTTCCAGATATAACACAGTTACTAACCCTCAAATTGTACCATTATGTAAAGAGCTTGATAGTATTAGATCCCAAGCCAAACAGGATACCAAGACAGTGAACTCACATGCTTCTACGTACTGCTTCTCAGTTGGTTTAAAAGGTGTGAGAGTTTGTTTTTTCTTTCCTTTGCAATGCCCCTTATGGCTTTCTTGTTTTTTAATTTTAATGTTTTGCAACAGAGGTCTGGTTTCAATTTGATATTCTAGGATCAGGTTGTTAATGGATTTTGCTAAAGTGATTGTTCCTTTTTTTATTTTTAAAAAAAATTTTAACGTTTATTTATTGAGAGAGAGAGAGAGAGAGACAGAGACAGAGACAGAGACAGAGAGAGAGACATAGAAAGAGAGAGTCAGGCTCTGTGCTGTCAGTGCAGGGCCCAACGTGGGGCTGAAACTCACAAACCTCAAGATCATGAACCTGAGCTGAAATCAAGAGTTGGATGCTTAACTGACTGAGCCACCCAGGCACCACTAAAGTGATTGTTCTGTTAAAAAAATTTTTTTATGTCTTTATTTTATTTTAAGGGAGAGACAGAATGCAAGTGGGGGGAGGGGGCAGAGAGAGAGGGAGACACAATCCGAAGCAGGCTTCAGGCTGTCAGCACAGAGCCCGACGCGGGGCTCCTACTCATGCATCCTAAGGTCATGACCTGAGTTGAAGTCCGTGCCCACGCCCAGCCCACTGGGCCACCCAGGCGCCCCCTAAAGTGACTGTTCTTAACTGATTTCTCGTGGTACCCACTGAACTTTCCCAGGAAATGGTAGAATGTGCTTGAGAAGTGATGACAGAAATCATTTCTGGGCATGTGGTTTATATTTATTTTTAGACTAGGGCGCCCCCTCTAATTTTGCAGTGGCTTTACTGAACTGGCATTTGACCGAGTATAATTTTAAATCAGCTTCACCTAGTGTATCAGTTTGGGTCCCAATAGGAAACAGATGGAATACTTAAATTCAGATAATTACAGGAGGGTTTATTTACAAAGAGACCATTACAAAGATGTGTGCAAGATGTGGTGGAGCCACAAGAAAGGATAGTGCAAGAACCTGTAAGCAGTGAACTCTTGCTATTCCTAGGCCTGAAGGGACAAGACGTAAGAGAAGTGAGGAGGAAAGTCAGATAAAGAGCTCCTCAATACACTGACTTCAGTCTTTTCATATACTCTGATCTCCTTCTGAGTCACCCTGGTAGAACCCAACTAGCGGAGCTAAAGGGCATAGGAGCCCACTGACAGAGTCAACAGGGTCAGGCTCCTAGGGTATAGAGAAAGGTGGAGAGTGGGTCTGGAGAAGCAAACCAAAGGTACCTGACACACACAAGAAGTCTAGGATTAAAGTTAAATCAATTCCTTGACACACTTTGTGAATGATGTTCCGGAGATAATGATGCCCTTTTAGGTATACTGACACCTCTAAACAATCCTTTTCACTTACACTTTCTCTATTAAGCATGGAAAGGCAAAAGAGCTCTTGAGATCCTAAAGCAGCCTCTTGAATTGATTCAGTTACATGGTGATAAAGATGATTTTTTCTTCTCTCAGATTACCTATATCTGATAATATACACTCTTCTCAGTCCAATAGGGTGACTCCCTGCCAAAGGGAAATGAGGAGGAAGGGGAGGAGGAGGGAAGAGGGAAAAGAAAGGCTATGTATAGGAAGAGGGAACATCTCAGATGGCAGAGACAGCAGTGGAGAAAGTCATGGAAATCTGTGAACCAAGACCCCTGGGCATTTGAGCTTAGTGACTGGCCCCACCCAGCCCTGGCCAAGCATTTCTGACTCAGCATAATGGCCAATTGGGGCCTTCTTGCTGGGCTCACCTTCTTTGAAATTTCCAAGAGTTTGAGAATTCGAGTTTTTACTTACATGACTTTAGTGTGCTGAGGATACTTAGGAATGGCAGAGACGGGTAAGTGTGGAGGCCAGGTGAGATGCAGCATGGGATGATTATTGAGGGCTCAGATTCTGAAGCCAGGCTGCCTGAGTTTACATTCTGTCTGCTCCTTATAGCTTCCATGACCTTGGGAGAGTTATTTAACTTCTGTATTCTAGTTTCCACATCTGCAAAATGGAAAAGATAACAGTAATCACCTCAAGAATTCTTGGGAGGACTTACTACTTGTAAAGTTCCTACAAAGAGCCCCACATATAGAAAGCACACTGTAAATGTTAAATCACATTTGAATAGCTCTACTTGCTGGGCATCTTCTCTCAGGCCCTGCCCACCAGAGATTCTTGAGGGTGGCGGTGTTTTCCTTCTAGTCTGTCAGTGCATATCTGATTGACTGCTCAGGATTATGGGTTCGTGTGGTTTTTAGGAATGGTCAAAGCTGCCTTTCAGAATAGGCCCTTTACTGAATCTGGAAGCTAAACAATCCCTTGTTCCTGAGGAGCAAGGAAGGAGTAAGTCCCAAGAGTCTCTCCTGATGGAACTAGTGTCTACCTGTGTGGTAAGAGATTACTGGGGATACTGCTAGTCCAGGCAGGGTAGGGTTATTCTGACCTGCTGCTCCTTGGCTAGAGTTGATCTGGCTTTTTTGCCACTGCCACAACATTATCAGTCGTCCTCTGGCTGAATAATTGTCCTTATTGAGAAACAGAAAATTCTCAGGCCAGATAATCCAAGTTCTGGGAATTGATGCAAATGGGACGGAGTAACTTTTGTAACTTAATTTTTGGGTTCTTATCAGGAGGGACCCATAACCTTTCACCAGGGCAAGAAGTTTCTGCTGGGCCTGTTTGGGTGAGAATTCATGGGGGCAAGAGACACAGTTGTTTTAGGAAAGTGACCTTGTGTCAAGACAATTACTAGATAGAAAGCAACTCTATTCACAAATTGATCTAAAGAGCTATTTGATGTATAAATCTTAATTACTTATAAGTGATCATAATTTATTGAATTGCAGTTCCAGGAATAGGTAAAATCTGAGAATCAACTATTTTTTGAAACTTTTCTATTTGATAGACTTAAATATTTGAGAGAATCTGGGTTTGTCTCTTTTTTGTTTCTTGAGATCCTAAAGCAGCCTCTTGAATTGATTCAGTTACATGGTGATAAAGATGATTTTTTCTTCTCTCAATTACCTATATCTGATAACCATGCAGGGCATGGTTCTTATAGGCTTTACAAGAGAAGCCTAGTATTTGTTACTTATTTCCTGGTTTATTCATAAGATAAATGATATAAAATATTTGGAAAAGACAGAAAACATGTTTAAAATACACTGTCGGTGATGTATGGGACTTTGATGACAATGTTAGAGCTGGAGTAGTGAAAAGAAAATTTTTATTTTGGGGTGAGTCAGGGATCCATGAGGTGAGAACTATATGGCTATACTTCCTATTAGTAGCCTTGTTTACTTGGTTTTATTCCAGAGGAAAGGTTAAAATGACTGGGATTATAGAGTTTTGAGAACAGGTGACTTTTGAAGAGTCTAGTGGTAGATACTGATCAAATCTACTCCAGGGGACAGAAAGAGGATATCAGATAAATTAGAAGAGAGTGAGATTTCACTAGAGGTAAGTGAAAAAATGTAGTATTCAAACTAAGCTGAACTCTCCCTGGGAATCCTCAAGAAGAAAACAGCCATCTATCCTGGCCTTGAGAATGACAGCTCAGTCTGACAATTAGGGCTGGGTAGCAAGGTCGTGGGAGGGTTTTTCTTGTTTTATTTCCAACATTCATGGCTAGAGCTTCATTTGCCCCCGAGGAGCCCCGTTTGCTGAACCTTACTCTGTACTTTCTTTTATGTTGCTTATTGCCTGGCAGCCTGCCTTGTGGATTTCCAGAGAGCTCTGGCCTTGTCTGTCCTTACCTGTTTGGTGCTCTTTTTTTTAATGTTTATTTTATTTATTTATTTATTTATTTATTTATTTATTTATTTATTTATTTATTTTTGAGACACACACACACACACACACACACACACACACACACACACAGAGACCATGAGTGGGGTAAGAGTAGAAACAGAGAGGGAGACACAGAATCCGAAGCAGGCTCCAGGCTCCATGCCATCAGCACAGAGCCTGATGCAGGGCTTGAACTCACGAACTGTGAGATCATGACCTGAGCCGAAGTCGTACACTTAACTGACTCAGCCACCCAGGCACCCCACCTGTTTGCTGCTCTTGATCCTGGTTCACCACTTTTTGAAAAAGATTCTTTGGTAAAAAACTAACAAGATGTCTAAAGCCCTTTAAAAATTCCTGCTGGAAGCTTTGGATGAAATGATGAGAAAGATAAAAATTTCAGTATCCCAGTTTCCATAACTTGTCCCGAACTCTGTTCTCTTTCCTTTTTCTTCTTGGACAGTTCCTGAGCTGTCTCTCAACCCCCACCTCTGTACTTACAAACCCAAGGCTCAGGGAGCAAAATAGCAACAAACTTCTGTGCCCTGGACTTTAGTCCAGTTTCTTTTTTTTTTTTTTTTTTAATTTTTTTTTTTTCAACGTTTATTTATTTTTGGGACAGAGAGAGACAGAGCATGAACGAGGGAGGGGCAGAGAGAGGGAGACACAGAATCGGAAACAGGCTCCAGGCTCTGAGCCATCAACCCAGAGCCCGACGCGGGGCTCGAACTCACGGACCGTGAGATCGCGACCTGGCTGAAGTCGGACGCTTAACCGACTGCGCCACCCAGGCGCCCCATAGTCCAGTTTCTTGTAGCCTCGTGTCTCAACATTGCTAGGGGGCAGAAGGGGTTATGTTTCAGAGAAGAGTTTCAGTCTGTTTATCATCAGGGCTTGTGTCAGAAATGAGAAAAACCATACTCCTTTTCATCAAAGTGATCATAACAAAGAGGCTTGCAGCTGCATTAAGCTATCAAATTGATTTGGTGGTCGTATGTGTCTCCCTTTACTTCCCTGATACTTTTTATGCTTTTTTCCCCTCCTGTCCTCCCAACTTCCTGCACCCACTGGTGTCTTTTACAATTCCTTACAGTTTAAGGAGCGAACTTCCTGTTCAGTGTATGCTGAACTGGATTCTGTAGCAGCCACAGCTCATCTGACTATAGCATGTACATGTCCTCTGGTAACAGGCCTAGGGGGAGAGAGTAACTTTCAGACTCTCTCTCTCAAGTTCCTCTTTTCTGCCTGTTCTCCAAATGGATGCACAGAAAATAGGTGTTAAGAATGTTTGCAACAGTGATAATTTGGAGAAACACACCAAGACTACAACCTAAATTTTGTATCCTTGACTTATTTGGCACTGAGGAGATAGAGCTAAAAAGACTGCATTCATTAGGAGCATGGATTCTGGAAGCCAGATTTGATTCACTTTAAGTGCAGTGAGTTCACAACATGAACAGCTCTGAAATGAAACTCTGTTGACCTGTGATGCCTTTTGTCATTGTTGTTTCTGAGGCATCTTAATGAGCAACATGCTCTTTTTGTTTTCTTTTCATATGTGACCTCTCTTCTAATTCTCTGTCCTTGTCCAACACTCAGACATGAGGAAACCAGTGTGTGTATTGATCAGACATATCTGGTACATCAAGGGACCATAAGGTAGTTGATCTATAGCTTAGCCTTTGCTCTTGCCCTGGGAGTGGTTGGATATCGGGTGGAGTTCCATGGGAGAACCAAGTATACTTTTCCCCCTTAAAAAATATTTTGATTATTCATTAGAACAATCTTACAGAATAAACCTTTGTATTACATCTTACTGATACCAAAACTTGAGGAAAAAGAAGTCATGTGATTTGTGTCCTAATTCTGTAAGAGTCGGGGGAGAGAGATGGTAACCAGAAAACTACCAGATGAAAATTCTCAAGGTAAGTCTCTGTGTCTGATCTGTTGAATTGTTTCACTTACCCTTGGGGTGAACTTCTATTTTTCAATGGTAAAGTTAATTATTTGTTATCCATTCACTAAGTTGGTGACATAGTCTTGGCATTTCCTCTTCAGGGTGTTTGCAGGAGTCTTCTTGGTTGGCCCTATCCTATGTCTTGCCCTAGACACAGCCCACAGAGCAGTTGTGTCTTTCCTTTGCAGGAATCTGCATGTTCATCCTTACCTCTGCCTCCTCCAAACTCCACAGTGCAGAGTTTTGGGTATGCAGGATAAGTATAACAACACATAGCCAAGGACCATGTGTTACTAATTATTGATTGCAAAGGCACAGAACTAAGTTCTTAACAATCTGTGGAATTTGCTTCTGTGACAGTTTTGCTCCTAAGAGAAATTTTAAAGTTCTTAGAGGCCTTGGATCACTTAGTTTCAAACTGTAGGTTCTGATCCATTAGTGAACCTTGATGTCAATTTGTGGATCTAGGCCAGTGTTAAAGAAAGAACAAACAAACAAAAAAAAAATAAAGAAGGAAAGAAAGAAAATAGAATACAATAGAGAATCCACATTGCACATAATAATATTAAAGTATTTATTTATGATGCTTTTATTTGTATGTATGTAAGTGTGACATCTACCCTGTAGACAGTTTAAAAAAAAACATATGGGGACATATGTGGCTCTTTATATATTACTAACCTGTTTCCCCCTGCTCCCTACTCTATATCACCCCAGATTTACTATTAATATCTTAGGTTGGTTCCAGAGTACATGTACTCATGTTTAAAACCCCAACCAGGTAATGAACAACTAGGATTCAAGACTCACATTGGAATAATGTTCTAATTGGTCCTAGGTGTCCTGGAGGGCAGTGCTTTGGGCCTGGGTCTTCAACTTGCCTTTGGGATTTTGGTCATCAGAACTGATCCTCAATTTAATGCACTTCAATGGCTGGGAGACCAGGTTCAGGTATGAGAGACTGAATGTGAGGGTTCTGCTCTTTTATAACCCTAGAGAAAGGAAATTTAGGGGAAGCATGAGCATGTTGGGCTGTGTCTTGTTAATGATGGTAGTAGGAGATCTGGTGGGAAGGTAAAAAGTACACTGGGGTACAACTAACCATATGCATAAAGGGAACTGAACAGCTGAGTCCTATGTCATTAAATGAGCAGCTCATAAGGACATAGCCCTCCCTCCACGAGGGAGACCAACCTTAGTAGCGGCAGTAGGTCCTAATCATGCATGAGGCCAATCCCCTCTCCCTTGCATCCTTCCTGGCTTCACTTTTGTTTACTCTTTCTTTTTTTCTTTCAAATTTTCCTGAACTATACTGTGGCTGGCTCCAATTTTGATATGTCAGTGAAGAATATCATTGCTTTTCAGCTCATATCAATTTTCATGGGGAGGAATGAGAGTGTCAGTGTTGGGGGAGGTGTAGAGGATGAAAATGTGAGTCCAAGAGATGAGCCAGTATATATGTCAGTTTGACTCTAAGAAGAGAATTTGATCCCATCAGTAAAGGAAACAGCATCAGTCTCTTGCCCATTGATTATTATATTTGGAAATTGGAATGAAATAGGGGTTGGGGAGGAAGGCTCAGAAGACCCCTTGTGGCTTAGTACTGATGGGATAATAGATTTGTAGTACATTTAAATGTATTTCTGAAATAGCCTGTGTTTAAATATCTACTGAGTACCTACACTGTATCAGCTATCCTTGGGATGCTAAGAGCTTAATTCAGAGGCCTGCAATGAAGTTCATTTATGGCATACATGAACACATTCAGTGTAACATCTCACCAGATGCCCTGTCATTCTTATTATGGACCTTACCAATCATCCCTTTCTTTGGATGCATGATGCCCATTCTCTACTACCTGGGTGTTACAGAAGGTGAGTCATCTCCTATACCACTCAGGGTGGGCTTTCATCTTGTGATCTGTCAAGAGGCAAAGAAATGACACTTTTTGGGGCACCTGGGTGGCTCAGTTAATTAAGACTCCAACTTCGGCTCAGGTCATGATCTCATGGTTTGTGGGTTTGAGCCCCACGTCGGGCTCTGTGCTGACAGCTTGGAGCCTGGAGCCTGTGTCGAATTCTGTGTCTCCCTCTCTTTTTGCCCCTCCCCCACTTGTGATCTGTCCCTCTCTCTCAAAAATAAACAAACATTTAAAAAAAACTTAAAAAAAAAGAAATGACACTTTTGACACTTATTCTGGAAAAATGCTCATATGTAGGATGTAGAGTGGTAAACCCAATGTGAAGAGGCAAACCCTTTCAAGCATACCTGATTTCAGATGGTCAGGTCCAGGCCCTATGTAGGCTGAGGGTCAGAGCAGGGACAGAAAATAGGCTGGACTACTATTTCATAATTAATTTATTTTAATCTACTTGTTCTGGAAGCCGAGTCCTGAGTTCTGGTCCAGGCTCTGTTTGTAACTTGCTTTGTGGTCTTAAGCTTGTCACTCTACTTCTCTAGACCTTAGTTTCCTTACCAATAAAATGGAGGAGGGGTTTTGCTGGAGACTCTCTAACATTCCTGCTAATGTTAATGCTTGAGGTCTTTATATCCCTTTAGGTCACCTGATTTTTGCAAATCACCATGAGTACCACTTGTCACAGATACCCTGGCTGTGGCAGGAAACATCTTTGAGGGGTTGGTAAGCACTCGAAGGCATTTTGATCTTCTTTTCTTTGGGGAACACAAAGTGGAGCAGAAAACAGATTGAGAGAAAGTATGCTTTCTGGTAAGTCAAATAGATGAGGACTGTATGAGCAGCCAATCACTGATAAAAGAAAACTCAGAAGCTCCAAGGGAACTCTGCTCATTGCTTTCACACTTCATGCCTTCATACTTCAAACTTATCTGGGCACCCTTATTCTGGATATCCTTAACCACTGACCCATCTTTTTACACAGGAATGCATGAAAATGTCCTGGTCCAACTTTTCTCCTTCTTTGGGGACTATGACAGATATTTGCCCTATATTCTGGTTTCTCTCTGAGACCCTTGTTTTCCAGTATCTCTAA
This sequence comes from Lynx rufus, assembly GCF_022079265.1. NCBI lineage: Eukaryota > Metazoa > Chordata > Mammalia > Carnivora > Felidae > Lynx > Lynx rufus. Next base: position 29,953,462 of record NW_025814827.1, on the reverse strand, counting down.
TGAGGCAATAGCTTACCTTGCTCAGGGCTAACATGAAGGCTCTCTCCCATAATACTTATTTGATACATTTGTCTCTATGGAGTAGGTGCTCAGCATATGCTATTGACTGCTCAGCTCAATGCCTGGGACGATAGCTTGTCAAATTGGCATGAAGTTAGTATTGAGGTCTTTGTCTCCCAAAGCTTAGGCTAATTAACTGTTTCTGAAATGTTCTTAGGGTACTTCTGCACGCTTCTACCATAGCACTTCACATTTTGCTGCAATTATGCATTATCAGCTTAGTTTCTTCTGCTAGACTCTTAACAGCAGGAACTTTGCCTTAGTCATATTAATATCCCTATTATCTTGTACAGCAGTAGGCATGTAGTTAGGTCTTCATACTTTCACAACATTTTCACAATCTTCTTAAATTGAAGTATAATTGACACACAGTGTTACAACAAACATGGTTTCTTTTGATTCTTTCATCAACACCGGGCTCTAATAATCTATTTGCAATTCATTTAATAAGTACTTTTTAAGCAGCTAATATGTACTCCATAAGGTCATTCATTAAGTATATGGCTTTAGACACTGAGAGCATACACAAGAAAGATACCATTTCCTTTCTATAGCTTTTTAAAATTTAAATTGATGAGACAAACTCATGTGAAAACATGAGAACAATGACAGCCAGGATATGAGTAGGTGCCAGAAGGAGTGAGACAGACACTGGGAAGGTCTGACAGCAGAGCTGAGTGCTGAAAGGGCACTCACACTGGAGGGATGTATCCCGGGGTATGGGGTGGGCACTCTGGGGCTGGGGAGCCACACCCTCCTGAATCTGACACAGCTCTCCTTGTTTAATGACAGAGGCACCCCTGCTCATCTGCTATGTCTTGCAGACACGATGCCCTCTGAAATCCATGCAGTGATGACTGGAAGGTTTGCCACCATTTTGGGCATTGTGTTGGGATCCTCCAAATCCTTCGGGGCAGGCATAGTCTGATGACACCCTGCTGAGCTTTAGTCTGGGTTCTACAGATACTGATTCCTAAGTTTGGCCTTACTGATTGATGCATCATCCTTGCTTGATTTCTGCCTCTATGATGGCTGCTCCTTCTGCTCTTGCCTTGTCAAACTGATAACTTGGATGAGTCCAAGTTCAAGAATATGGAGGAGGTAAAATCACCCTGTGCATGAGTCCAATGAAGCATATAATTTGAGGGGGTGGTGAGGTCAAGTGCAGGGTCAAGAGTGGTGTGATGGCAGAGGCTTCAAGTCTCTTGGAGAAGTAATAAAATGATTACATATCCCCTCTTGTCCACCTCTGCCTCTAGCTAACCATGTTGATTTCCCTCTTTTATTTAATACTTCCACCAGCCTCTATCTTCTACATGCCATTATCCTCTATCCTTGATGTCAGTATAATTTCATGGCAATTAAGTCAGATATTGTTTCACTGTGATTGCCACCAAACCCCCTTCACCTCTTAAGCTGGTCTTGCCTCTCCTCCTGTGTTCCTGGACTGCAGGGACCATGGAATTTCTCTTCTCTGAGGGGCTGAGACTACTCTAGACACCATATTCTTCCCTTAGGCCCAATAACCACAGGAAGGAGAAGAATGTCCTGGAAGCTCTCAGTAATGAACCATGGATGCCATAGACCATTTTGGTAATGTAGCAGCTATCCTCATTGCCTTTTAATGGGCGTGTTGTCCTACATCAATGTTGCCCTCTCCTGGCTAGGAGAATTGGTAGACATTCAGAAACTCCCTTTCCAGATAAAGGGTTACATTTGTTGGGCTATCCCTCTAGTTGTGGTTAAGTAGTGCTTTGAACTGTACATACCCTGCCCCTTAGTGAGCTAAGAGAGAACATGGATAGGAGAAGGGTGGAGGAGACAGAGTCAAGGCTCCAGAGAGAGTCCTTGGCTCCAGGACTCCTTTTCCTTGGATATCTCTTTCTTTCACCCGGGTCAACTGCTCCTACATACTAAAGCCCATGGTTTTCATGATGGGTGTAGAGTGGGGCAGACTATTCTGTGAGTATGATGGTGGAGATCAAGTTCTTCACAAATGAGTTGGTGGCTTGTCAGCAACTGTCTCAATATAAGAACAAACATCTTTCTGCAGAAGAGTGGATTGGGGGAGAGAAACAGTGGATTTCTGTAAGTGAGAATCCTGAAAAGCACAAATAGTCTGTGGGCAGAAAGAACATGTTAAACAAAAGCTTGTTTCATACCTGCAGATCCCTTCCCAGTGTCCCAGCCCTAACCAGAAAGCAAGCATAACTTTACACTTAGCTCCAATACCCAAGCTTCCCTGAGGTCTTCTTCCAACACTGTCTGACCCAGCCACTCTCTGTAATGTAATTAATTGTTGGGTCTTCACAGTCGGGGCAGTCCAGGGTGGACACTGATGGTCTAAGGTCCCTTCTTCATTTATAAGTTTAAGTTGCCATAAATTGATCTCCTTTTCTCTCTCTCCCTCTGTCTTTCCCTTCTTGATCGTTATCATTCCTAGGCCTTCTCCTTATTCACAGGCTTCAACAAGAAGAGTGTTGGGCAAAGAGGCCCATGGTCGTTTCCATGTAATTATCCCTGTAACAACTCAGGAACTGATTATTTTCTGAGCATCCTTTCCACATTCTTTAGGGTAATGTGGACTAGATTGGGGTTCTAAGTACTCTGGAACTTTTATCCTGATTATATGGGTGCACACAAGGGACTGAGTTTATTTACTTATTTATTTTTATTTCCCTAAGTGACAGCTGAAATCATTATATTTTCACACTGTGGATTTGCTAATCTCAGTTCCATAGGAATCATACTGGGAGGGTTGAATGAGTTAATTCATTTTCCCAACTACCCAATAAGCCAACCAGATCCCAGTGGGCACTACTGGTACTTCAGTACAACTTGAGACCAGATAGAGAAGCTGATGTGAAATGGGCCCTCTCAGGCAGCAGTTAATTTGGAGTTAAGGCAACCATGATACTGGGCTATGCATGGATCCCATCTGGATTTACAATGTTAATTTTTGTTACTTTTTTCCCTTTTGACTGGAGGTCCAAAAGACCAATTTTATTTTTATTTTTTTCTATGAGGAAGATTGTAATGATACATTTTTCTTTTGCCATTAAATGGGCATAGTGGATATATAAGTAAAGATATTTGGGGTTCTATTCAGTAGCAAAAGTCCCTTCGGAAATTAGGGTACTCACCAGCTACCTTCATAGAAATAGAAGTTGCACAAGGAATCAAAATACAAATAAAAACAGTGCACACATAAGGCAGATAGACAGGAAGTCCAAGTGGTATGAAGCGTTGGATTAAAAGCTACAGGTCATCAGGTGTAGGAGGTGTAAGTAGTAAAGCAGGCACAGATACAGTTAGGCTAGTGAAGATATTGCTGAATGTGGGTGATGATTGCCAGAAAATGATATGAGGGAAAGTGGAATTGTCTTTGAGGGTAGCAGCAGGGAGAATGACTAGCATTCTAAGAGTTTAGAAGTTCCAGGTTAGAAATAATGTATAAAAAGAAATACACTTCAGTGTGTCCATTTTTTATGGCACTCATATTCTGGAATAGAACCATTACATTGATTTATTTGGTAGCTGATTGAACAACTTAAAAGTGAAACAATTTCATTTCAGTTTATCTTTTCCTTTCTGTTAAACAACTGGCTGTATTCTAATCCTGATGCCTGGTTACTGTCTGACTGCAACTGCCATCCAGTAGTGGGAAATGCATCATGTGGCTGAGGTTTAGGTGAATGTTGCCTTCCTTATCCCTCTGGCTCAAAGCAGTCCATCTAATTCTGGTCCTGGCTTAAGAATGCAGATCTCATCTAGTGAACACCCAAGGATCTGTGCCTGCCTGCAGCAATGAAGAGCTTTGCTTGATCCATATACATCTTAGGAATGTTCACAGAAGCAATGAAGTTAGGGTCATATACAAATCCTTGACATAGGGAATTTCTGAGTTAGTGACCCATCAGGATTAATGTATAAAACACATTTGTTGGGGTACCATTGGCTGGCTTCTGGTGGTCAGTGGTAGGGATCGTATTCATCTGCTGTGTTTGTTCCTCTGCATTCTTCTAGGTGGGTGCTCACTGGGTATACCTGATTGCCTGGTGGGGAAGAGATCAAGTTATTGTGTTTTGTTGTCTATAGCATCAATGGTACTCCACCAGAAGAGTGACTTGTTTCCAAGGTTGAGGTCAGTGCCCTCTTCACAGGGGCCTATGTATCCTTTATCGCTGCCTGTGTGGCAGGTAGGCACCTCAGCTTAGTCTCTTGGCAGAAATCCCTTACCTAGATCCTAAAAAAAAATCTCTCTGAGAATATTGATTTAACCATCCATCTCAAAGATGCATAGAAAAAGGCATCTAAACAACATTCTCAATTCACACCCAAGAATTAAGAGCCTTAAGGAATATGTGTAAAATCTTTTTCTTAGTAATTCTGTCTTCCTTATGTAGGAATCTTCTATGTCCCCAGGGAGCTGAAACTGACTGTGTCTCCTTCCTAAACACAGGTTTCACCAGTAGCACCTACAAGGCCTATGTGTGCTGCAGAGACCTCTTTCGGAGTTGAGTGAGCACCAGGATTCCTGCTCCCTTCTCTTGTACTCTATTCTCCACTCAGGAATTTTCTGGGAGTGGGGAGAAATAAAGTTTTGATAATCATGTGGATGCTAATATAGTATATAAAAAGAGACTGGTATATGTGGTAGTCTAGATTTGTGTCCCTTTCTCTCATTAGGTGCATCCTCAGTAGTAGCTCTAGTATGCATAAGTGACAGATTTTACCTGTATTGGTAGGGTACTGAGAAGTGGAGGGCCAGAGGAAGAAGTAAGGAAGGGTGGTTTCCCTGAGAAGAAGGTACTGTATTTATGTGACTGGAATATAGATAGGTTGTAGGTAAAGATTTGGCAGTGCTTGGGATTCTGTCTCTCCTCTCTCTCTCTCTCTATCCCTACCTCACTCACATGCATGCTCTCTCTCTCTCTCAAAATAAATAAGTAAACTTAAAAAAAAAAGAAAAAGAAAAACCATCAATTCATAAAGGAAGAGAGAAAGAGAGGAAGAAGGAAACAAAGAAACTACTATAGAGCCAGAAAACAACAAATTTCCAATAGTAAGTCCATACCTATCAATAATTACTTTAAATGTAAGTGGACTAAGTTTTCTAATCAAAAGAGATAGAGTAGCTGAATGGATTAAAAAGAAAAAAAGACCTAGCTATATGCTATCTCTAAGAGACTCACTTCAGCTTCAAAGACACATACAGACTGAAGGTGAAGGGATGGGAAAAAATATCCCATGAAAATGGAAACCGAAAGAAAGCAGAGGTAGCTATACTTACAATAGACAAATAGACTTTAAGCCAAAAACTGTAACAAGAGACATTATATAATGATAAAAGGGTCAATTCATTAAGCAGCTATAATAATCATAAATATTTATGCACTTAACATAGAGCACCTAAAGATATAAGACCAATACTAACAGATCTGAAGAGAGAAATAGCAATACAATAATAGTAGTGGACTTCAGTACTCTACTTTCAACAATGGATAGATCATCCAGACAGAAAATCCACCAGGGAATTTAAACTACATGTTAGATCAGATGGACTTAACAGACATTTACAGAACAGTCCACCCAACAGCAGCAGAATGCATGTTCTTCTCAGTTATACAGGGAGATTATCTCATAGATCATATGTTAGGTCACAAATCAAATCTTAATAAATTAAAGAAGATTGAAATCATATCAAGCATTTTTTTTTCTGACCACAATGCTATGAAACTAGAAATCAAGAACAAGGAAAAAAACTGGTAAACTGCCCAGTATGTGGAGATTAAACAACATAGTCCTGAATAGTGGGTCAAAACAAAAAAATCAAAAAAGAAATTAAAATATCTTGACTCATAACAAGGAAACAAAATTGTAGCTATGTGAGATGATGGATGTTAACTAAACTTAATCATGGTAATCATTTCACAATATATACATACATCAAAGTATTATGTTGCATACTTTATATCTATACAGTGTTATATGCTAATTATATTTAAGTAAAATGGGTGAAGATTTGAGAAAACTATTGAGACAAATGAAAATGGAAACACCGCACACCAAAATTTAGGAGATGGAGCAAGAGCAGTTCTAAGAGGAAAGTTTATAGCTTTTATACATTAATAAAGTTTATACATTAAAGTTTATACATTATTAAAAAGGAAAGATCTCAAAATAAACATATTTAACACTTCAAGGAACTAGAAAAGAAGAACAAACTAAGCTCAAAGGAAAGAACAAAATCAGAACAGAAATAAATGAAATAGAGGCAAAAGAGATAATAGAAATGATCAGAGATAATAGAAATGATCAGTGAAACTAAAAGCTGGATTTTTTTAAAAAAAAGATGAACAAAATGGACAAAATTTCAGCTAAGAAAGAGAGAGGGAAGACTCAAAATCAGAAATAAAAGAGGAGATATCACACCTGATAACACAGAAATACTAAGGATCATAACAAACTGCTACAAACAATTATACTCCAACATACTAGATAACCTAGAAGAAGTGGACACATTTCTAGAAACATACAACCTACCATGACTGAGTCAGGAGGAAACAGAAATTCTAAAAAGATTGATTACTAGGAAGAAGATTGAATTGGTAATCAAAATCCTCCCAACAAATAAAAGCCCAGGATCAGATGGGTTCATTGGTGATTTCTATCAAACAGTTAAAAAAGATTTAATACCCATCTTCTCAAATGCTTCCAAAAAACATAAGAGGAGTGAACACTTCCAAACTCATTTTATGAGGCCAGCATTATCCTGATACTGAAGCCAGACAGGGACACCACAAGAAAAGAAAGTTATAGGCTAATATTCCTGATGAATATAGATACAAAATTTCCCAACAAAATATTAGCAAACCAAATTCAACAGGACATTAAAAGGATCATTCACATAAAGTGGGATATATTTCTGGGATGCAAGGATAGTTCAACATACACAAATCAATAAATGTGATATACCAGTTTAACAAAATGAAGGATAAAAATCATATCATCTCAATAGATGCAGAAAAAGCACTGAACAAATTCAGTATCCTTTCATGATAAAAACTCCCAACAAATTGGGACAAATGGAATGTACCTCAACATAATAAAAGCCATATATGACAAACCAACAACTAACATCATACTCAACAGTGAAAAGCTGAACACTTTTCCTCTAAGATCAGGAATATGACAAGGATTCCCACCTTCATCACTTTCATTCAACACAGTACTGTAAGTCAGGGCCAGAGCAATTAGGCAAGGGAAAAAAAAACACCTAAATCAGAAAAGAAGTAAAATTGTCTCTGCTTGTAGAAATGACATGATCTTATGTATAGAAAACCCTAAAGACTCCACCAAAAAACTGTTAAGAGCTAATGAATGAATTTAGTAAGTTAAGGACATAAAATCAATATATAAAAATCAGTTGTGTTTGTAGAAATGACATGATCTTATGTATAGAAAACCCTAAAGACTCCACCAAAAAACTGTTAAGACCTAATGAATGAATTTAGTAAGTTCAGGATATAAAATCAATATATAAAAATCAGTTGTTTTTCTATACACTAATAATGAACTATCGGAAAAAGAAATGGGATTGTAAAATCCCATTTACAAAAATAAAAAAAAATCCCATTTACAAAGGCATCAATGATAAAATACTTAGGAAAAAATTTAACCAGGGAGATGAAAGATCAGTACACTAAGAACTATAAAACACTGATGAAAGAAATTAAAGAAGACATAAATGGAAAGATGCTCTGTGTTCATGGATTAGCAGCATTAATATTGTTAAAATGTCCATACCACCCAAAGTGATCTACAAATTAATTAAATCCCTATCAAAATTCCACTGGCATTTCTTTTTCATGGAGAAAAAATCCTAAAATTCATGTGGAACCACAAAAGATCCTAACTAGCCAACACAATCTTGAGAAAAAACAAAGCTGGAGGCACCACACTTCCTGATTTCAAACTATATTACAAATCTATAGTAATCACTATAGTGATTCTCATAAAAACAAACACATAGATTAATGGAACAGAATAGACAGCCCAGAAATATAAACCCATGCATGTATGGTCAATTCATTTTTGACAAAGGAGTGAAGAACATACAATGGGGAAAGGATGGTCTCTTCAATAAATGGTGCCAGAAAAACTGTATATCCACATGCAAAAGAATGAAACTGAATTCCTATCTTACATCATAGACAAAAATCAACTCAAAATGGATTAAAGAATTGAACATGAGACCTGAAACCTTAAAATTCTCAGAAAAAAACATAGTGGGTTAAGCTCCTTGACATTGATCTTGGCAACGAGTTTTTTGATATGATGCTAAAAGCACCAACAACAAAAGCAAAAATAAGCAAGTGGGACCACATAAAATTAAAAAGCTTCTGCATAACAAAGGAGAACTATCAACAAAATGAAAAGTCAACCTACAGCATGGGAGAAAATATTTGCAAACAATACAACTCAATAGCAAAAAACCATAATCCAATTAAAAAATGGGCAGAGGAATAGACATTTTTTCTAAAGAAGACATACCAACAGGTACATGAAAAGGTGCTCAACATCACTAATTAGCAGGAAAATTAAACTCAAAACCACAATGAGATATCACCTTATACCTGCTGGGATGGCTATTATCAAAAAGACAAGAGGTAACAAATGCTGGCCAGGATGTGGAGAAAAGGAAACCCTCATACCCTATTGATGGTAATGTAAAATGGTACAGCCTCTATGGAAAAGAGTATGGAGGTTGCTGAAGAAATTAAAAATAGAATTATCATATGATCCAGCAATCCCACTTCTGGGTGTACATCTAAAAGGAAATGAAATCACTATCTGTACTCCCATGTTATTCACGGTAGCCATGATAGCATTATTCACGGTAGCCATGGTATGCAAATAACATATATGTCCACTGACTGATGAATGGATAAAGAAAATGTGGTATATATACACAATGGAATATTATTCTTCCTTACAAAAGAAGAAAATCCTGGTGTTTGTAACAACATGGATAAACATGCTAAGTGAAATAAGCTAGACAAAGACAAATACTGCATGATATCATTTATATGTGGAATCTAAAACAAAAAAAAAAGTCCAATAGAGAATCAGAAAGCAGAATGGTGATTGCCTAGAACTTAAAAATTATGTGACACAGTGTGCTGTAAATGTGGTTTGGTATATAACATACTGAGATAAAAAGCTATATTTCTTAGAGTTCTGTGGATGAGCTGAGTTTATGGTACAAACGGTACATATGAAAGTTACATGAATATTTAATGATACAATTTTCTGGTTGTCACACATTTGTATGTAAACCTGCAAACTCCTTAACATTATTACACAGTAAACAAAAAATATCTCCTGTATGCAAACTTGCAAGGAACATCCATTTCTTAAAGGCCTTTACTTTGAGTGTTTTGTTTTAGTGACAAATTTGCTTCAAGTATACAGAGAATCCTTTAAAACAATGGGTTTCAGTGGTAAGAGGGGGTAATTTTGCCACACAGAGGACATTTGGTGATATCTTGAGACCTTATTAGTTGCCACAACTGGGGGAATGCTACTGACATCTACTGGGTAAAGGCCAGAATTGTTGCTAAACATCCTCAAATGCACAAGTCAGTCCCCACAACAAAGAATTCTCTGATCTTAATATCAACATTGCCAAGTCTGATATACTCTGATTTAAAATGTTTTTTTTTTTAATTTTTTTTAACGTTTATTTTTATTTTTGAGACAGAGAGAGACAGAGCATGAACGGGGGAGGGGCAGAGAGAGAGGGAGACACAGAATCGGAAGCAGGCTCCAGGCTCTGAGCCATCAGCCCAGAGCCCGACGCGGGGCTCAAACTCACGGACCGTGAGATCGTGACCTGAGCTGAAGTCGGACGCTTAACCGACTGTGCCACCCAGGTACCCTAAAATGTTTAATATATTTCATATATCTAATATTATTTATAATATGAGTAATACTATAGCCTTAAGAATGAGTTTCAGAAGGATGCAGGGGTTCCTTAAAAAGTTAAACATAGAAGGGGCACCTGGGTGGCGCAGTCAGTTAAGCGTCCGACTTCAGCCAGGTCACGATCTCGCGGTCCGGGAGTTCGAGCCCCGAGTCAGGCTCTGGGCTGATGGCTCAGAGCCTGGAGCCTGTTTCCGATTCTGTGTCTCCCTCTCTCTCTGCCCCTCCCCCGTTCATGCTCTGTCTCTCTCTGTCCCAAAAATAAAATAAACGTTGAAAAAAAAAATTGAAAAAAAAAAAGTTAAACATAGAATTATCCCATGGCCCCCCAATTCCACTCCTAGGTATATGCCCAAAAGAACGGAAAACAGGTATTCAAACAAGTACATGTGCAGGCACGTTCATAGCAGCACTATTCATAATAGTCAAAATGTGGAAACAATCCAAATGTCCATCAATTGCTGAATGGATAAACAAATGGTGTTATATACATACAATAGAATTTTATTCAGCCATAAAAAAGCATGAAGTACTGATATATATGCTACATGATGTAACCTAGAAAACGTTATGTTAATTCAAAGAAGCCAGACACTAGTCTTATTATTGTGTGATTCTATTTTGTATGATTCCATTTATATGAAATATTCAGAATAGATAAATCCATAGAGACAGAATACAGATTGGTGGTTACCAAGGACTGGGGGAAGGGAGGAATAGGGAATGACTATTCAAAGAATGTAAGTTTTACTTTGGGATGGTGGAAATGTTGTCAATATTCACAATATTGTGAACGCCCTAAATATCACTTATTTTTCACTTTAAAATAATTTTACAGTATGTGAATTTCTCCTCAATAAAGTACACACACACACACACACACACACATCTATCTATCTATCTAGATATAGATATATTAAACATGGATATGGGTATTTGTATGTTCCCATAGCTAATCTACTTTCTTCTCCTTTACAATTATCTGAGCTCAGAACCTCCTGGTCTTCTTTCCAGTCTCCACTCCTCTCTCTTCTCCCATATTTTCCAAACTTGACATAAAACAAAACGAAGCCCCAATAAACTGCTTCTTGACCTGGACAATAACAATTTTACCCTAGCCTGGTTTCTTTCTGAGAGGCAGTGCAGTGCAGTGGTGGGTGGTACTGGACAGTAGGCCGGGTTCTGACTGGGGCTCTGCCATTTACCCCTGGGTGATCTTGGGCAAGTTCCTTAACTTCCTGTGTTTTTGGCATCCTTGTCTATAAAATGGGGATAATGGAACCTGCATTCTAGGTAAGGTTTTACCTAGGTGAGGTTTTAAAGGGATCAAAACAGTGCTCACTGTTAAGCCCAATGTAAGGGTTAACTACTATTGTTACTACTTAAAGAACTGAGTTCACGACTATTAATTTGAGTTATGTATGCAATTTAGCCCACACAGGGAAGAATGCAGGACGGAGAAAGCTCTATATCTCCTTGCATAGGTAAGGGCCTGCTTTCTGATTCTCCGTTTCCTATTTAAAGAAAATCTGGTCTAAACTCTCGCACATATAGGACCGCACTGCCATAGCAGGAAGCCTGACAACACCATCACCTACAAAAACAGTCTCACAAGCGGGAGGAGCGAGCAGGAAAATCTGGTACTGAACTCGATCTCAGCAAATGCTACGCCGACTCCTAGGGCTAAGAGGCACCCTCAGAAGGCTAAAGTAATTTGGTCAGAAGAAGACTGGGCGGCCCAGTGCTTCCTGGGAGGCGCGCAACGGAGACCAAACGCTCTCGGGCTCCTTCCTGGGGGCGGGGCAAACATGCCACTCGGCGTCCTGGGAGGCGCCAGAGCGCCTGCGGCAGGTTTCCGCATGGAAGTCGCACCCTCTCCCCGTGCCCCACACCCGCAGCTCAGGTACAGGATTCTCAAGCAGAAAAGGGTGGAGGCTAAGGGAGAGCGGGCAAGAGAAAAGAGGACCGGAGAAGTGGGGGTTGTGGAAGGGGGGCTCTGGTGGGATGTGGGGTATCAGTGTGGAAAGGAGACCTTGGGCTTGAGGAAAGGAGGAGAGTGGCAGACTGGGTCACGGAATGGGTGGAGTCGGATTTCTAACCACTGGAAAGCGTCTCGTGCATATTGTTCCACAGCCTGACGTCTTTGCTTATGTGTGGGGCCGTCTTTCTAGGCCAGTACATACAGATCTCCCTCGTTTATTTTATTGGCTACATGATATTACATATAAGGAGGTACGCTAAGGTATGTGTTTCCTTATTAATGGACATTTAGATTGGCTTATATTTGGCCAGTTATTTCTAGAGACTTGAGGTAGGCAAAGTTTGTGTTTGACTCCCACTGTTGACTCACCTTTAGATTCCTGATCTACTCTTGGTGAAAGCCCTTGGCTAAGCTAGTGGTTGTCAAGCATTTAAAGGGCTATCACCTCTGTGGGAATAATTGCCTTTTAAGACAGGAATACAAAGATTAGGAGCCAGAAGATCTGGAGTCCTGACCAGAGTCCCTATGCAGCCATGTGAGTGGTCTTAGTCTAGTTCTATTTCTGCATATTGAATGTGATGATAATCATATGTACCTTACAAGCTGCTAGAAATTTGAATTCATGCATGTGAAAAAACCATATTGTGTAAATGGTAAGGTGCTCCAAAGATATTCTTTTTTTTTAATTTTTTAAATGTTTATTTATTTTTGAAAGACACAGTGACAGTGAGAGCAGGGGAAGGGCAGAGAGAGAGGAAGACACAGAATCCAAAGTAGGCTCCAGGATCTGGGCTATCAGCACAGAGCCCAACATGGGGCTTGAATCCACAAACTGTGAGATCATGACCTGAGCTGAAGCCGGATGCTTAACCCACTGAGCCACCCAGGTGCCCCAGATATTCTCTTCACAAGTAAAGTGTAAGGACCTTATATAGAGAGGCTTTGCTTCTTTATACATGAACATTTGCTTAGCACTTATCACTCCTGGCATTGCTTAACAAGATTTACATTTTTTTTTAATTTTCCCTCCATTTAATCCATACAACAACCCTTTGAAGAAGGTACTAGTATTATCCCAGTTTTCCTTTTTCTTTTTTTAATGTTTGTATATTTTTGAGAGAGAGAGAAAGCATAAGTCGGGGAGGTACAGAGAGTGGGACAGAGGATCTGAAGCAGGCTCTGCACTGACAGCAGAGAGCCCGACATGGGGCTTGAACTCCCAAACCACGAGATCTTAACCTGAGCCAAAGTCAGCCATTCAACTGACTGAGCCACCCAGGTGCCCTTTTCCGAGTTTCCTCCTTTTCCAAGGAGGAAAGAGAGGCTTAAATTAAGTTGCTTAATTAATTAAATTAACTTGCTCCCTACAGTCACATAGTAAGTGACAGAGCTGGGATTTGAGCCCAGGTGTGACTGATTCTAAAGCCCTTACTCTTGGGGCGCCTGGGTGGCTCAGTCGATTGAGTGTCCGACTTCAGCTCAGGTCATGATCTCATGGCTTGTGGGTTTGACCCCCGCATCGTGCTCTGTGCTGACAGCTCAGAGCCTGCAGCCTGCTTCAGATTCTGTCTCCAGCTCTCTCTGCCCCTCCCCCACTTGTGCTCTGTCTCTAAAATAAATAAACATTAAAAAAAAAATTAAAGGCCTTACTCTTAATCACTGTGTCCACTCTTATAGCATCTCAGCCCTTCCTGCCTTCCTTCCTTCTCCATTCCAGGCCCACAGGTTTAACCCAAATGATCTCATCAGTTTCTAAAGTATTTATACTTTCTGAACTACTTGTGTGCCAGTCATGTCCTGCTGTGTGGCATCTTTTGTATTTTTGTCTCATTTTGCTATTTGTCTTACTGTTGGCTTCTGTTGCAGCAAGTAAAAAAATGATTGCTATTCAAGCTAGCAATTCCCTCAAAGACAGAATTGTCTTTATTCAACAAGTTGCTTTTATCAGCTGAGTGTGGAGCTTCATAGGAGCAGAGAGCAAATCTGTTTTGTTACCAAAGCCATAGGAGCTAGCACTGTGCCTCACACACACACACACACACACACAAGTTGTTTAATATTTGTGAAGACCAAAGAAGATGAAACTCCAAGGGTTTGGGCTTGAATACCTGGGACACAACAAAAGGAGAGGAAATGTCTGCCAAATCAAAGAACACAGATAAAGCACTTATACTTCCTGGTACAAAATAACATTTTTTATTTTTTAAATGTTTACTTATTTATTTTGAGAGAGAGAGAGAGATTGAGAACATGAGTGGGGGAGGGGCAGAGAGAGAAGGAGGGAGAGAGAATCCCAAGCAAGCTCTGTGCTATCAGCTCAGAGCCCGAAACAGGGCTTGAACTTGCCAACCATGAGATCATGATCTGAGCCAAAATCAAGAGTTAGAAGCTTAACTGACTGAGCCACCCAGGCACTCCCAAAATAGGATTTTAAATCCATGTTAGTTATTATTGCTACATAAGTATAATATGAATAGGTTTGTGGAAAGGTAGAAAATGAGAAGGCAAAAAAAAAAAAAAAAAGGAAGAAATAGAGCAAAATTATACTGGGCTAGGGCTATTTGTGAAGAGATGGCCAGTGAGGACTTCTCATAGGCAGGATAGGGCAAAGGGCATTTAAGAACAAGGATACCGGGGCACCTGCATGGCTCACTTAGTTAAGTGTCTGACTGTTGGTTTCCACTCAGTTCATGATCTCATGGTTCATGGGATTGAGCCCTGCGTTGGGTTCTGCAGTGACAGTATGAAGCTTGCTTGGGAATCTCTCTCTCCCTCTCTCTGCTCCTCCCCTGCTCATGCTGTCTTTCTCTCTCTCTTAAATACACATTAAAAAAAAAGAGAGAGAACAAAGGTACCTGATATCTACCCTGCCTTAACCCCAACAACTTTGCCCTCAAATCTTCAATAAAAGTCCACTCTCTATATATTCCACTGCCAGTGGTATTTTGGAGAATTCAAGAATTCAGATGGTGTGCGGTGTTGATGGTGTGGTATAGGCAGTCCAGTCAACAGAGATTCTCATTTAGGACGCTGATGCAAAACCATTTCCATTAAGTCTTATAGGATGGGAGATTCTCCAGTGGATGACTTTTGGGACATCAAGACAGCTAAACCTAAAGTTACACTTCTGTGGTTACTCTATTTATTCTGTGTACGTTGTATGTATGTCATGTCCTCCCAGCTGGATTGTAAATTTTTGCAACTAGAAATGACGAGAAATGAGTAGAATTTGTATGGCACTTTTCTATGTTTGAATTTCTTTTCTTTACACTAACTGACTGAAATTAACAAAACCTTTTGTGGTAGGTGTGACGGTGTCATGGTCCAGACCCCCTCCATTTTAAAGACAAGGACAATCAGCCAGACAGAGGTTAAATACTTGCTTTTGGTTACAAAGCTAACAAGGACCTAAGCCAGCCTTGTATAGTGAAAAAGGACATGGCTTATTAAGGCTTTTCACTCTCTGGATGATATCTAGCTTTCCAATCTCCTTCTTACCACTGTCTCATGCCACCTGTCCAAGTACACGATCACCACACAGAACTATTGACTTTCCCTAAGAAATCTATACCTAAGTGACTTTGGAAAAGTCACCTGACCTCTCAGAGCCTCTGTTCTCAGTTATGCAAATGAAGATAATAATGGCTTTGTTAAAGTGTTGTTGTGGAGATTAAATGTCTTAACCTTAAAGCACTTGGAACATAAAGATGTTTAAAGAATGTTCTCTCCTTGGTTCCCTGGCTTTCTTTCTCTTTAATATCTTCCAACTTAAAGTTCAATACTTCCTGCAGAATTCTACCATATATTCCTTATATTTCTCTGCAACTTTGATGACACCTGATTCCATATCCTGTGCAAGTCCTACCACTCTTCCTGGGACCAAAGATAGTCTCAGAAGGGGCTAGAGGCTGGTAGCTAGAGGCTGCTCGGGATGGCTTGAAGCATCCAGACAGGAGCCTCCTGCCATGTTTAGGGCACAAGGCCAAAGATCAGAGCTGATGAAACCAAATCTGTTCTTAGGTGATGGGGATGATGTAGATCAGGGAAAAGAGACAACTAGGTCATCAAATGAATTCAAAACAAATACGAGACACTCATGGTAAGCCCTAGTCATCAACAAGAAGAACATGACATAAGAAATTACATTAGAAGAATTACATGACATAAGAAGCTTACATTTTTCATTAGACTGAGTAACTTCTATCAGTTTTTATTTTTAAAAACTCAACTCTTGCTTCCAGAAAGGCAAAGGCATATTTTTGAATTCCCCAAATTCACTTTTTCACTGTCTCAAGGCTCATGTTTATCACATTCAAAAGTACAGAGATTTACTTTGACTATAAAAATCCTTTCCATATATTTTAAGCAGGAATCCAAACAGGAATATTGAAGCCATTTTTAACTTAGAGAACAGTAATTTCTTTGCCAAAATCATATTTCTACTTGTCAAGAGCTGTCATTCCCTCAGGGGAAGTAAACATTTATGTCTGTGGCACTGAATGCCTCATAAAGAAACATTAGAGGAGGGTAACCCCTTTTCCATGGTGACAAGACTGATTTGAATTATTCATTAAGTGAAGGATATTCATTTATGATTAACCAAACTCAGGATGATGCAGAAAATTTC
Organism: Lynx rufus; assembly: GCF_022079265.1. Classification (NCBI taxonomy): domain Eukaryota; kingdom Metazoa; phylum Chordata; class Mammalia; order Carnivora; family Felidae; genus Lynx; species Lynx rufus. The sequence goes on along the minus strand of NW_025814827.1, from coordinate 29,936,807 downwards.
CCAAAGAACATATTATCCTTCAGATATTTTACAGTGGAGGGCTCCTGTATTCATGGTTTTAGAAGCAAACTATGACTCTGTGAATGGGGAAATTATCCTTCAGCTACATGGCTATAACTTATAGAACAAAAAACAATACCAATTTATTTCCTTAGTGGATTTCAGAGACCAGTTAGATGTTTAAAATAATTTTTTAGAGTAGCTAGACAATGGAAGGCATTATGATAGTCATGTTTTTATAAAGGCAAAATGCTCAGCTGCATTGCATAACTGCATCCCGCCTGGCTGGTGGCCACCATTATTATGAATTTGTTGTAAATGCATTTGGCTGCTTGGCTGTCTCCTAGTGCTGTAGACAACAGCCCATGGCATTGTTGAACCACTCACATGTGTCTGGCTCTGTATCAAAGTGCTGACTGAGTCCAGCGGTGCTTAATAAAGTCTTAGAAGGGGTGGGAGAAATGCTCATAACAGTCATATCACATAATAGTCACACACACAAATCTCAATTACTATTAATAATAACAGTAACATTTGCTGAGCTATGGGTAGCCACTTATACTGGGTATTGCCTGACAGTCCTCACAAAAACCCTATGAGGCATCCAATTGTCATAAAGCCATAGCCATAGCCCCTGCTGCTATCTGGCCCCCACATGTAGAACTGACTAGGAGGAGGGACCAAAGCACCTGAAAATTGGCCAGAATAGACTGCAGAGGCTCTAGCTTCCCAAGAAGCTACCTGATGGGGCTGGGTAAAACAATCCAGAAGTGTTGAGGAGTTAAAGTCTGGGGGTGTGGTAAACCTTAACCAATGAGATTGGAGACAGAAAGAAGCCAGCATTGTAAACGCTGCCTCCTGTGTGGTGGATGGTTCTGAGAAGCAGTAGCTTTGTAAGTACTCTCTGGAGATGCCCTGTAAGATGAAACAATCAGCTTTGTTTGCAATGAAGCTATGTCCATCTTGGTAATACATCCCTTATGTTTGTTTTTGCTTTTTCACTACTTCACTTCTGTTTTCTCTCACATGTACTTCCCTGGGGGAGTTGCATCCATCAATAAAACATTTGCACATAATCTTTTGTTTCCAGCTTTATTTTCTTAGAACCTCAGTTAAAAATGCTCGTACCAGGAGTGGTCTTTATGAGCAGACCCTCAGGGGTGCCTGGGTGGCTCAGTCAGTTAAGCGTCTGACTTCAGCTCAGGTCATGATCTCACAGTCTGTGAGTTCAAGCCCTGTGTCGGGCTCTGTGCTGACAGCTCAGAGCCTGGAGCCTGCTTCAGATTCTGTGTCTCCCTCTTTCTCTCTGCCCCTACCCTGCTCATGGTCTGTCTCTCTCACTCTCCAAAATGAATAAATGTTGGGGCGCCTGGGTGGCTCAGTCGGTTAAGCAGCCGACTTTGGCTCAGGTCATGATCTCGCAGTCCGTGAGTTCGAGCCCCACGTCGGGCTCTGTGCTGACAGCTCAGAGCCTGGAGCCTGTTTCAGATTCTTTGTCTCCCTCTCTCTGCCCCTCCCCCGTTCATGCTCTGTCTCTCTCTGTCTCAAAAATAAATAAACGTTAAAATAAATTTAAAAAAAATGAATAAATGTTAAAAAAAAAAAAAAGACCAGACCCTCAAAATGGGATTTAGGAGTTGAACAGCCAACCTATCTGAAAGCAATAGGAATGGTTTTCTTGATGGCAAGTGAGATAATAATTCCTGCTATGCAGTGGCATGCATTACTGTAACCAAGCTTTTCACCTACAGTAAAGGTGAGATGAGGTGCAGGTGGAAGATAAGGCATTGGGGTACCAAGTAGATGCTGTACCTGACTGGTATGGGAAAAATGATAATGATAAGAATTGAGGAATAAACTGGTTGCTTTTAATAGCATTAGAAGTCTTGCAAAACAACAACAACAGCTTGAAGCAGCTAATCGCCAATGTAAGAACATTATGAAAGCCAGAGGATTTCTGTGGCAAACATAAAGGAGATTCCCATCTCTTGCAGCAGTAAGTTGGACACTGTTGAAAATTAAGTTCAAGATCTAGCGTGGCAGAGCTGCAAAAGAGATTGAATGCATAGTTTCAATAGGTCTTCCATGTCAAAGTCTTTTCCATATAGGAAAAATGTGAGACCTTAACACCTGGCCAAGAAATATATGGGTGGATGAGCCTCAGAACTTTGAGCTCCCAATTGTCCCTAAATCTTCTTAGCCAAAAGAAGCAGACCATTTCCTCTTAACAGAGGAAAACAACCTCCCCATGCCTGGAGACCATATATGAACTCACCTGAAATAGATTCATTCATTGCAAGATGATGACTCTTGTTTTCCTCAAGACATGCCTCCATCACCGGTTTTGCCTTCAGTCTGATAACTGGTGTTAGAGCTCTGCACAGCCTGAGCAGGGAAGTACAGGTCCTATGCAGAAGGGATTCACCTACATTCCAAAAGAATTATAATTGAGAATATGTGGGGATCAGAATAATACAGGAAGGAACTTGACAAAAGTGAAGCAGAGCCAGATTTGAAAAGACTTTGGTTCTAGGTAGGATAGAAGATTGAGATAATCTCTGATGTCACGTTCTTTTGAATAATGTACATTGTAGGAAAATACCCCAGGAGTGAATCCCCTACCGAATGGTGTTTAGGTGGGAGATTCATCAACTCAATCATTCTATAGAGGGATGTCTTAACTGATCTCCAAATGTATTCAGAAATTGGCAGTTTAGAGAATCTGTGGAAAAGTAATAGCACTTTGGTAAGCTGTGGGCATGAACTGATATGCACAAGGACTTTCATTATTTTAGTAGGCATTTTGGGAAGGTGTGTCAGGGACATAGAGTTAAGAGAAAAAGGAGATAATAAGTATGGGGGATAGAATGGGGCTTATCCATCAGTTAAAACCAATGGTCTAGTTTTGAGTGCCTTTGGAAAGAAGGTTTAGGTTTATTCATTTTTTAAAGTTTATTTATTTTGAGAAAGAGAGAGAGAGAGTGTGTGTGCGAGAGTGGGGGAAGGGCAGAGAGTGAGGGGGAGAGAATCCCAAGCAGGCTCCACGCTGTCAGCACAGAACCCATTGAGGGGCTCAACCTCATGAACCATGAGATAATGACAAGAAGGTTTAGTTTTAGAAAAAGTTATAAACTCATGAAAAAATTTAAGAGACTGAGATTATTCACTATATACCAAAATTCAGTGGGCAGGAGAAAATGGAGCCATAAGGCTAGGGAACAGGCCATTTTTCTTTTTTCTTTCTCTTCGCCTCCATGTAGCTTTGGGACTCCAAAGGCTCCAGATGACCACCATCATAAGTCTAAGTGGTTACCGTCAGTGACTATTGCATCTGGAAGAATGACATTCTCACAGCACTGGTAGTAGAAATGGTAGCCAAGCCTCTCAACAAGGTAGCTGGAGCAAGAGAATTCAATATTCTTGGGAACACCAGCAAAAATTGGATGAGACTGTGGTATTAGGAGCTAGTGGCTAAAGGTGTGATAAACCAAATAATGATCCTCCAAAGATGTCTCTTTTCTAATCCGTGGGATCTGTGAATATGCTACTTTACAAGGAAGAAGGCACTTTGCAGATGTGATTAAGGTTAAGAATCTTGGGATTTGGAGATCATCTGGAAGTATCCCTGTGGGCCCATTGTAATCACAAATCCTTAAAAGCAAATCTTTCTTGGCTGTGGTTATAAAGAAAGAGATGTAACAACAGAAACGTCAATGAGATTCTGCATTGCTGGTTTTGAAGATGGAGGAAGAGGGTATGAACCAAGGAATTGGGATAGGGAGTGCTCTAGAAGCTGAAAAAGGTAATGAAAGGGATTCTCTCCAGAGCCACCAGAAAGGAGGATAGCTCTGCTGACACCTTGATTTTAGTCCAGTGAGACATGTGATGCATTTCTGAATTGTGTTGCATTTACAGAATTATAGGATATTCAGTCATTTTAAGCTGGTAATTTGTTATGGCAGCAGTAGAAAACTAATACACAAGGGGTGCCTTGGTGGCTCAGTTGGTTAAGCGTCCGACTTCGGCTCAGGTCATGATCTCACAGTTTGTGAGTTCAAGAGTTGGGCTCTGTGCTGACAGCTCAGAGTCGGGAGCCTGCTTGGGATTCTGTGTCTCCTTCTCTCTCTGCCCCTCCCCCACTTGTGCTCTGTCTCTGTCTATCAAAAATAAATAAATGTAAAAAAATTTTTAAAAATAAAAGAAAACGAATACACAAGACAATGAATGTAGTGGATAAGAGATCTCATAATTGGGATTAACATCAAGATGATGAAAGGCATGGGTCCTCAGGTCCTTAGCAGGATAACTCAAAATAAATGCATAGCTAGACACATTGTAGTAAAACTTTAGGTCTTCAAACACAAAGAACAAAATTCCAACAGAAGAGAGAAAAGACAAATTAACTACAAAGACACAATTGGACAATGAACTTCTCATCAGCATAATTAAAGACCAAGATACAATAGGATAAATTCTTCAAAGTACTGAGAAAAATAATGGTCAAATGAGACTGCTATCCCTAGCTAAACTGAAGGAGAGCTAACGATATTTTCAGACAAAGTAAGACTGATGATTTTTCATTCATATATCCCTGAAAGAGCAAATAAAGGGTGTCCTTCAGAAGCTGGTACTTCTATATCACTTACATATTAGTAAATGCATTTTTGGAGTGCAGTTTCACTTGAGGAAGCTCAAAAGAAAGGCTGGGGGGGTCACTTTACATATGGTTTATCAGCATAAAGGCTAAAGATTAAATTTTATAATAGAAAATAAGCTTCTATATTCACTGCATAACATTAAAAGTATTTTTATTTTTATTTTTTTCAGTCATTCAACCCACAATTTTTATTCATTACCAATCATGGAGGAAGCAATTTCTTATGGTGCCATTAGTGATTATCTGAGTCCCTGTATTTATATGCTTATGTAAGAAAACATGTGTAATCATAACATCAAAGCAATCACTTAGGAACCAACCACAAATAAAATTAAATCATTTTCCACGCATCTCTCTCCAGACATCCCTTGAAGTTTTGCAGTCCATGACTTATGTGGCTGTAGGAAGTGGGCCTTTCAAGACTAATATCTAACTCTCCCAATAATTTAATACTTTAGTCTCTGTGCAAATACAAATCACCTGCAAATTGAGATTAAAATTCTTATATAAGATACAGAATTTCTAGAAATAAACATGATATGACACAAAGCTTTTGACAGTTAAGGGTTATGCCCAATTAAAGACCAGCTCACACTGGGGCGCCTGGGTGGCACAGACAGTTAAGCATCCAACTTTGGCTCAGGTCATGATCTCAGTCTGTGAGTTCGAGCTCCACATCGGGCTCTGTGCTGACAGCAGAGATCCTGGAACCTGCTTCAGATTCTGTCTCCCTCTCTCTCTGCCCCTCTCCTGCTCACGCTCTGTCTCTCTCTCTCAAAAATAAATATCCAAAAAAATTTTTTTTTAAACAAAAAGACCAGCTCACAACTGGAGAAAGAATCAACAAGGATAATGACATAGTGTAACTGGACCAATATGAGTTCGCTCTTTGGTGAGTCACAGATAGAAACTATGCCAGGTAGGTTGTTGCACAAAGGAAACTGTATTTGCAGCAAGTGGGATCACAGGGAATAACTCGCAAAGCCATGACTTTGCCAAGCAAGGGTGAATGGGTTCCTTTTATTTAGGACCAGGATGAATATTTAGATAGGGAAGCCTTGTCATCATAAGCAGAGGCGGGCATAAGGCCATGTATGCACCTTTAGGAAACATGTCTATACGTACATCGTATGTTGCGTAAATGGAGCTTATGCTCCTCCTTGGATGAAGATTTTAGAATTATAATAAAGTAAAGGCAGTTGTCAGTCATTCTAGAGGTTACCCCATGGTCCATCTTCTCAGGCATGAGTTGGGGTTCACACTCAAACTGGTCTGGGTGGTCTGGGCTGGCTGGAGGTCTTGTCAAGGCAGTCCCTACTGCTTGCGGGGTGGTTTCAGTTTCCATTTGCCTGTGCGCAGAATCGCCTAGACAGAGTGGTCTTCACTGTAGGAGGAGGCGTAGGTGGTCTGAACCCTGGACTCCAAGCATCTTCTTGTTCCCCAGTAGCAGTGGTCCTCACTGCCCTCCTCCCCGCAAGTGAGCCTCCCACCCACCAAAAATATTTTTAAAATACTTGTTTGGAGGATGCCAAATTATTAGACTGCCCGGGCAGGTGCTGTCAGGACCCTTTCTAGAGGATGCAGAATGTGAATGTTACCTACTAGAGCTTATAAAAGTTCACCTTTCTGGGATCTCCAGGGAAATACTGAAAAAGGGAGGATCTGGAAGGTGATTTTTTTCTGATATCACTCTCCATTAAAAATTTTTTTTTTTAATTCATAAAAGAGAGTGCCACTTCTGCCCATAAATCATTACTGGGATGAGAAATGTCCTCCCACAGTAAACAATTAGGAAAGTGGACAAAATGTTTTAAATGACTGTTTTCAGGCATTAGAAAATACTCAGTAAGGGACTGTGACCCCTGAGAGAATGAGTACAAGCAAGGTGAGCCCTAAATCTGTCCTCCCTTAATGTCGTGCTACCCAGGAAAGATCCACATCCTCTGTGGCCAAACTTGCAGAAGCACAGTTTACTTGTTCTTTCTACTTCCTCACCTTCCATTCGCTCCTCAGCCAAGTGCAATTTAATTGTCATCACAAACTACTGTATTAAATACTCCCACTAAAGTGATCAATAATAACCTCATCGTTAGATATAATGTACACACACTTACTAGTCCTATTTCATCAGGTACCTCTGCAGCAAGACCCCTAAAACAACCCCTTCCCATTTGAAAAAAAAATTAGCTATTTTTAAGTTTACAGTATGGTAGTGTTAACCATATGCTCATTGTTAAACTGTTCTCTAGAACTTTTTCATCTTGCAAAACTGAAACTCCTACCCACTGGATAACAACTCCTCTTTCCTCCTCCCCCCAGACCCTAGCAACTACCATCCTAATTTCTGCTTCTATGAGTTTGACTATTTTAGATACCTCATATAGTAGAATCATGCAATATTTGTCCTTCTGTGACTGGCTTATTTTACTTAGCATAAATAATGTCCTCAAGATAATCCATATTGTAACACATAACAGGATTTCCTTCTTGTTTAAGGTTGAATATTATTCCATTGTATGTATTTACCATGTTTTCTTAATCCATTCATCCATCTATGAACACTTAGGTTGCTTTCACCTGGCTATTTTGGATAATACTGCCATGAGCAGGGGTGTGCAAACCCCTACCTCTTGAAATTCATCTGTTTGTTTCCATTATGCCAAACTTTCTTGTTCATCTACCTCTCTGGCGGCCTATTCTCTGTTTGCTTCATTTGGTTGTTTTTGTTTTTCCCCTCACTTGCTCTTTATGTGTGAAGTATTTTCAGGGATTTTGTCAATGGGCTTTTCTTATTCCATTATTTATATCTTGATTTTAAAAAGCTAATCCACAGGATTTCATTGTTCTTCAAAGCTTCCGAAACTATATTTCTAACAGTTTGCCAAACATTTCCACCTGTGTGTTCCAGTGATATCTCAAACTAAATATGTCCAAAATCAAACTCAAATCAACATGCTTGTCTACTCTGTCAGCTCTAAGTTATGTTGTAGGTATACAAAGATGAATAACTTCACACTTCCTTCCCAAAATGCTCTTCCTCCTGCACCCTCTACATTTTATAAATATTATCACTGTTCCCAGTCACCCTGGGAAAGGCCTCTTGGTCACCTCACATCTCTTTCCTCTCCATGTCCTATTGATTGTCTCAAACATCTATTTCCTCTGCCTTTTCTTCTCACTTTTTTGCCCCTGGACTGTCACAGCTGCCTCCTAATTGGCCTCTAGTCCACCTCCCACACCACCTCCACCAGGATGGTCCTTCTGAAAGACAAATCTGGTCATGCAGACCCCTTGCTCAAAATGCTCAGTGACTCTTCGTTGCCTATAGGATCATTCTAAGATCCTGGGCGTGGCACAGAAGGCCCTGTCTGACATGGCACCTATATGCCTTTCCTGTATTCTGCTTCACCATCCTCATTCTCCCTGTTTTCTTGAAACATCATATTATGCTGCTGTTTTCAAAATGCTAGGCTCACTCAAGCTTCCCAGTCATTTCCCATTCTGTGTCCTCTGTCAGAGATGCTCTAAAGTTCTCTCCCACCCCCGTCCTCCATGTTTTCTTAGCAAATGTATCCTCTCTTTCAGCTCCTACTTCTCAAGTCTCAGCAGTCATGGCTTCCCCCGCAATTTCCCTGGGGATGGCTCTAGATCTCTAATCCGAGGCAGTGTGGAGTAGTGGAAATAAGCCCAGACTTGATTCACGAGGCCTGGTACTTCAAATCCTGATGCTGCCACCTGCTGGTGGTGCCAGTTTTGTCTGTTAGAAAATTTCGGTCCTCATAGGGACCTGGGGGGGTGGCTGTGAGGTTGAGGAGTAACATCCCATCTCTGCGGTACTTGGAAGAAGGTGCTGAAGAAAAGCTAAATTAATTACTTTTCCTGTTGTCAAATTCACTTAGATATATAAGCATCAACTCAAAGTCCATTTTTACTTATTTTCAAAGCAATTCCTCCTCTAGATATGTCTCTTTCCATCAGTAGCTGTCATTTTTTTGGTCATCCAGACCAAAAACCTGTCATACTGGATGTCTCCTTATTCTTCATCTGTCCATACTTAATCAGCCTTGTCCCCTTCTTCCACCATCCTACTCTTATATTTTGGAATTTCATTGTTGTCTGGCTGGTCTTAAGTACGACTTTACCAATGTCACTCCTTTGTGCCAAAATCCTCAATGGGTCTATATTAGCTATGAAATAAAGCCTAAATTCTTTAGTAATTTCACATTTGGCCACATAGTTGCCAGATGTAGCAAATAAAAATACAGGATGCCCAATTAATTTTGAATTTATTTAATTTTTTAAAGAATTTACTTTGTAAGGTTTATTTATTTTTGAGAGAGAGAGAGAGAGAGAGAGCACAAGGGAGGGTCAGGGAGAGAGAATTCCAAGCAGGCTTTGTACCCTCAGCATGGCGTCCAATATAGGGCTCCATCTCATGAACTGTGAGATCATGACCTGAGCCGAAATCAAGAGTCAGATGCTTTAACGGACTGAGCCACGCAGGGACCCTTAATTTTGAGTTTTAGATAAAAAAATTTTTTTTGTGTAAGTATATCACATGTGATATTTGGGATGCAATTATACTAATAATTTATTTGCTGTTTATATGAAATTCAAATTTAACTGGACATCCTGTATTTTATCTGGCAAACCTCTCTGGCCCTAACTTCTCTCTATTTGGTCCTATATTTCAATACTCTCTGTGAATCTAGGCTACTCGTGGTCTGTCCTTAGGTTTCATGTTGCTTGTCACTTGTATTTTGGCCTCAGGTGCCCAAGGAGAAAAAGTACAGCCTTTGGAATCAGAAAGATCTAATTTTGAACCTCAGTTTCCTTGCTTACCAACCCTATGCCTTGGACAACTAATTTAACTTTCCTAACCTGAGTTTTCTCATCTATAAAATGTGAGTCCTAATACCCCCACATGAAAGAGAGGTTGTGAGGAACAGATGAGGTATACAAACCTAGGACAGTTGAGGTCTACTGAATGTATTCAACATGTTAGTTTGTTGTCATTGTTGCTAGGACTTCTGTAGAGCCACTCTTTGGGCCCTCAGTTGCACTACCGGCCATGATTTGCAAGATGCAATGTGGTCTAGGTTACATTTGTAAGTCACAAAGCCTGGAGGGGACATCAGGGTGATCTCTCCTAGGTGACCTGAGTTCCCAGGTCCTACTCTGCAACCTGGAAGTAGGAATGAAGCAAACTGTGCTATGCAGCAGTGGGGATCTGGGATCAGGGAGCCTCGGGTGCTTGCCAACACTGGGATCCACACCTGCCTCCATCGGCTCAACCCTACAAAACCTTCTCTCCACCTTACTCCCTCTCAACCTGTATCCCATCACTCTCCTTGTCTGTTTATTGACAAATGTCTTTAAAAGGTAGTCACATCTGCTGTTTCCATTTCTCCATGTAAGACTCAGCTTATGCTCCAGTAAGTTTTTTGAAATAGTACTTTCAACTGTCTTCAGTCACCTCCTGATTGCCAGGTTCAGTCTATTGTTTACTGACGTATTTGAAACTGCTGAGCACTCCTCTTCAAGTTGAACTCTGTGACCCTGACCTCTTCCGGTTTCCTCTTACTTCTCTGACTGCTCCTTCTAAGACTCTTCTGCCTGTTCCTCATGTATAACTCTTCTGAGCAGGACAGTGGTAGAGTAGGGAAGCCTCTCAATTCCCTCCCAAAAGTCCACTGAAATAATCAATAGAGCATGGATATAGGGGGAAATAATTTGTCACTACTGAAAACTAAGGTTGGAGAGGGGTGCCTGGGTTGGCTTAGTTGGTTAAGCGGCTGACTTTGGTTCAGGTCATGATCTTGAAGTTCATGAATTCAAGCCCCACATCTGGCTTTGTGCTGACAGCTCAGAACCTGGAGCCTGCATCGGATTCTGTGTGTCCCTCTCTCTCTGCCCCTCCCCCCTCCTCTCTCAAATATAAACATTTAAAAATATTTTTAAAACAACAACTAAGGTTGGAATAATCTACAAACTAAAAATCCAGAAGAATCTCTTCCACCAATAACCATAGGCTTGGATTGAAAAGAGCCAGCGAAGGCTTCGTCCCACCCTCCTTCTTGAGGGAGGACAGCTTACCAAGAATTCAAGTGGCAAAACTCCCTGGCTGACTCCACCAGCACTCCCTACCTTGGAGAGACAAGGGCAGCACTGTTCTAGCAGCAAGGAGGTGAGGTGGGTGGCGGGGCCTGCTAAGAGGCCCACCACCAAAAGTACCTACTGGCCTTTGTGGACCTCTGACACTGAACTCCATCACTAGCTTACAAGGACAGGTTTGCTATAGTCTGAAGCAAACATTAAACAGAAAGCTGAGTGCTGTGTGTGAAGGCCTGGGGGTCCTTTTCCAGAGCATCACAGCAGTGCACAAAGCTCCTAGCTGTGGCTCAGCCTTCCTCTTCATTCACAGCCCTGGCTGGTGATCTCAGTACTCCGTACCCCCAGCTGCACCCACCCTCACTTCGATTTAGTCCAGGCTGTCTGCTGTTTGCCCATGCCCACCCCTTGCATCTCTCCCCTTCCTTCCCTGGTTTTCCAACTCCCATTGGCCTTTTGACCAACTCAATTCTGTCTGTCAGGGATGTCACTTCAGCTCAAATAAACACTTAAAGCACCCAAGCACCCTCCCACGTTATAGAGACCTACTTTGGCTAGTAGTTTGATCAGGATAGATAGTGCCTTCTAAGGTGAGGAAGTGAGCTTCAGCCAGCAGCAGAATGAATGAATTTACATTGAATTTCAAGCAGTTTGCGAAAATGCGACTGGTCTCTGTGGGGGAATGGCCAAATATAAAATAAATCAATCTTTGCCTCTCAGGGAATTAAATTCCATTGTTGGACTTTTGCATGCAGTGAAGGGAGCGTGTCCATAAAAAACACTTCATTCCCTGCCCCAGTTCAGAGTCAACTGAAAGACAAAGGAGTTGGTCAGATGGATATCTTTAATATGAGAGAAAATCTGCCATTCTCCTTCAGTTGTCCCTTCTCCTCCCATCTTCTCCTCCGTGTCATTTTCTTTCCTCACTGGCAGAGAGGTAGTGAGGTGGGGAGTGGTGAGCTGCTTGGAGGTGATTTGGCAGTATGCTCACTCACACCCAAGGACACAGCACACTGACGTGGAAGGGAAGAAGCTGCACAGAAGCACATCCATGTCGTGCCCACTGGTGCCCAAGAATGAAGAGATGGCGTACACAGCAGTTAGGCAGAGGAGACAACCCACATGGTTGGGAGACTGTTTACAATGAGCAAATAAGAAAATTGATTGAGCAAATAATTAAATACGTTCAGGATTAGAGAGCCAGGTTTCTCACCATTGGAGAAGGTAAAACATGGAAAGAGGCAACGTTTGAAAGAACTCTGAAATGTACTGGCATTAGAAGTATTGGTATAAGTTCAGGGATATGTTGTGGCGCCTGGGTGGCTCAGTCAGTTAAGCGTCTGACTTCCGCTCAGGTCATGATCTCGCAGTTCATGAGTTTCATCCCTGCATCGGGCTCTGTGCTCACAGCTTGGAGCCTGGAGCCTGCTTCTGTGTCTCCCTCTCTCTCTGCTCCTCCCCTGCTTGCACTCTGTCTCTGTCTCTCAAAAATAAATAAACATTAAAAAAAAATCTTTAAATTCAGGGATATGTGTATACATATATACGCTTCCTAAGTCTGCCTACTGAGAAGTCAAGAAGCCATGACACTCTAGTAGCAATGAGCACTTCTAGTAGCCAGATCTTGTTTTCAAATACCATTCTTCTCTAAAATACCAGGACTCCTTGATGAAATGTTTGACTCCAGGGCTGGGGAAGGGAACGTTGGACAAGAAAATCCTGGAATATCTTGTTTCACAAAGCAAGAAAGTATTCACAAAATGATGAAGACATGTCAAAAGATCATAGCAGCCCCTTAATGGAAATCCCATCAGCCCAACGTGGATCAACTTATGCATGAAAATAATGATAGCAATTTATTATAACCAGTGAATAAAGTAGAAAACCACGGCTCCAAACTGATATGAAATGAAAGCATAAGTGGGGAGGAGAGAAAACTCTTTACAGGAGGCTATCAACAAATAAATGCAGCAGTTATGCATGTAGCAGGAACACTCAGATCAACATTCAGATGAGGTAGCGGTTCATTGTCTGGGAAGGCTAGGATTGTTAATCGGAGATTTGATGGCATAGTTTTGCAACACATCCTCACAAAGTACTAGTCAGCTACAAAGGGAAAACTGCAGATGCCAACATAACCAGGTGATTCACAGTAACACCACCAGTGGTGAGATGGATTAACAACACATGCCCCGTCTCAAACCTTAAAAAGTATATGGCATCATTTCTGAGGAATTCCTGCCAAGAAAGCCAGACCCAAGTGTGGTGGTGAGGAAACATCAAACTGACTAAGGTTAAGGATCATCTCTCCAGAGTATATGACCTGTGTTCTTATTTATTTATGTACTTATATTTATTTATTTTTAACGTTTGTTTATTTTTGAGAGACAGAGCATGAGTGGGGGAGGGGCAGAGAGGGAGAGGGAGACACTGAATCCGAAGCAGGCTCCAGGCTCTGAGCTGTCAGCACAGAGCCCGATGTGTGGCTCGAACTCACAAACTTGTGAGATTATGACCTGAGCCGAAGTCGGATGTTTAACCGACTGAGCCACCCAGGTGCCCCACAACCTGTACTCTTTAAAACTGTCACAGACATAAGAGGTAAAACTGCTGAGGCTATGAAAGGCAGGGAAAAGGGAGAACAGTTTCAGACTAGGAGGCTGAAGAGATTTGACAACAGCAGCGTGTGCTCCTGGAAGGGACAGTGTGCCAGAAAGGAAGAAAAGTTGTTGGGGAAGTTGGTGAGATTTGAATGGGGGAGGGGGGAGACATACAAGTCTATGAATTAGATGATGATGTTTTATTAATGTTGGGGGTTATATGGTAGGTAAGCAGCAAAGTGTCCTTGATTTGGGGAAATACACACTGAAGTATTTAGGGGTGACAGGGCGTCATGGACACAACTTGTTCTCAAAAGGTTCAGAACAGGGGCACCTGGGTGGCTCAGTCGGTTAAGCAGCCGACTTTGGCTCAGGTCATGATCTCACGGTCTGTGAGTTTGAGCCCCGCGTCGGGCTCTGTGCTGACAGCTCAGAGCCTGGAGCCTGTTTCAGATTCTGTGTCTCCCTCTCTCTGACCCTCCCCCATTCATGCTCTGTCTCTCTCTGTCTCAAAAATAAATAAACGTTAAAAAAAAATTAAAAAAAAAGGTTCAGAACACAGCTAATTATTTTATACATGTATATAATTATATATAATATATAAACATAATAAATTTATATTGCATGTACACACACAGTTATGGAGCAAATGTGATAAGATGTTTATAATTAGAAATCTGGGTGAGGGGAATATTTAAAAATATTCTCATAGTTTGAAAATAAAATTAAATTAATTTTCAACAAAGTTAGTAATTTATCCATTTCAAAAGTTATTTAAAAAATTAAAAGGAATGTCAGCTTTTTTCCTTTTTCTTTCTTTCTCTTCTTTCTTTCTTTCCTTCCTTTTATTTTCTTTTTCTTTCTTTCCTTCCTCTCTTTTCTTTTTTTTTTACTTTTCTTTACTTTTCTTTTCTTTTTGCTTTCTTTCAACTGAGGAAAGCTAAGTTGAAGAACATATAGCACTTTTCAGCCCAGGGCAAAGAGCTGAGGACAACCTCAGGCCTTTCCTTGCAGGAACAGTGTCTTTACAGACTAAAATATTTGCATACTGAGATCAGGCTGGGTCCCAAAGAGGATGAAGTTAGAGGCTGAGCCTTATATTTCCTGTCCCTTCTCCCAAACTCATCATTCACATGAGTGTCTGCCTAGCACATCTCAAATATAAAACCCCAAAAGAGGAGTGAGCAGGGGGAACCTCTTTCTAGTGTAAGTCTTTCTACTTGGAAACACAAAGACTGAACATAAGTGCTATCCCTCAAAAGTCTTGTTTTGAGGAAACTCTTGTTTTTCAGGTGTTGGTACGTTGCCCTAGGAGCTCCTCAATTATCTTGGTGTGCATCTGAGCCATGTAGTGGCTTGGGATTTCCTCTTCTCTGGTCCTACCATCCACAGAGACCAATGTGTTATTCTTACCATGGGTGTGAATGCTCTTGGGGTTGGTACTGCTTATTTACTATTTGCATGTGCTGTCAGCTCTCAGGCAAGCAACTCTGTGCCAGGTACAGAGTCAGAACCACTGGATCACCTCCCCCAAACTGATTCCCAGTTGGGAAAGGCCCACTTTTCTATTTCTCAGCCCACATGGGAAACTTCTCCTAAGAAGTTAATCTACTTGGGGCGCCTGGGTGGCTCAGTGCACTGAGTGGCAGACTTGGGCTCAGGTCACAATCTCACATGGTTCAAGAGTTTGAGCCCTGCATCGGTGACAGCTCAGAGCCTAGAGCCTGCTTCGGATTCTGTGTCTCCCTCTTTCTCTGCCCCACTTGCGCTCTCTGTCTCTCTCTCTCTCTCAAAAAATAAACATCAAAAAAACAAGGAAGTTAATCTGCTTGGGCAATAGCTGGGCCTTAGTATACAGCAGCTTTTGGGTCATTTTTTGATGTTTCAGTCTGACCAAGGAATCAGTTCCATCCTTCTGCTTCTATCTGCCCATGCTGGGCCACGGACAGCTATGACAGAGTCCTCCCAGGTCCCAGCCAGCTCTTCCCCTTCTTTGGAATTGGTCTTTCTCTCTTTCCCTTCTGCCAGCCACCCCCCGCTAGCATTCAGTCAGAAAATTTTAATTGGGTTTTACATATTTTTAAAGTTTTTCATAGCATTGTCATTTTACAAACGAGGAAAGCAATGCTCAGAGAGGTTAAGATGCTTACCTAAGATCAACCAGCTATGAGGTGGCAGAGCCAGGACTTAAGCACCCTCTGACTACACAGCTGTGCCCTGCATCTCAGTCAGGGAGGCATTCAAGGCTCCACACCCACTGGTCTCTAGTCTCTGCTCCATCACACCCCTCTGTCCTCCTGACACTGTAGTTAGTGCTCTGATTGACCAGTACTCTCATTCCTTTGCCTTTGTCCATGCTGGTTCTTAAGTCTTGAAGGATACTTTCTCATTCCTCATCTATAGGAATTGTACTCAGTTTTTAAAACTTACTCAGCTCAAATATAAATTATTAGTTAGAACTGCAGAAGACTCATGAAAAATGACATTGAAGTTAGTAAAATCATGAGTGACCATGGGCTTGCCTACCAAATTCGACAATGTTAAAAGAAGGGGATATGTCATGGAGCCTCAAGAAGACAGTTTGGGGGCGTGTGAGGTAGGATCACATGAAACAGTGAGTGTTAAACTAATGGAACATGTTATTCAAGGGGTGATAAAGCTTAAAGATCAACAACTGACATTTATTGAGCCTTAGCCTAAAGCCAGTCCCAGGAGGTAAAATGAAGAGCGTATTTTTAACTGGAAAGACATGTGCTTAAGTACACAATTACAGTACAGTGAGACACATGCCATAATTTGGTACCATGAGAGCTTTGGCTGGGTCTGGCGAAATAAATTTATAGGTGTTGCTACACTTATTTCTGGAAAGGAACCAGAATTTCTCAGGTAGCTAAGTGGCAATAGGGAGAGAAAGATCTTCTAGACAGATCAAGCAACAGTGTAAAAGCATGGTAACATGAGAAAGTATGAAGTGTTTGCATTTGATATTTCTAGAGCAAAGGTTAGTGTGTGCATGTGTGCAAGACTTGCATGTGTGTGTGTGTGTGTGTGTGTGTGTGTGTGTACGCGCGCGCGCCAGTGTGAGATAGTCATGAAGTGTAGGTGGATGAAGAGTTCTAGGAAGTAAGACCAGGAAGGTGGTATAAGGTTTTAACATGAAGGGTTGATGTGAAATGTTCATGAGTTTTGCTTTTTTTCCTCTATACTTTTGAATAGCTTCATGATAAGATTTTCTTTTTGGAAAAATCATTTTTGTTGGATAGTGAATTAAAAATAATTAAGTCTAGAAGTAGAAATTCCAACAAGAAGGCTACTGTAGTAGTTCAAATGAGAGATGATAAGGGCTGGTGTGGTAGACAATGTGGTGTCCTGCCCGGATCACCTGTCACCAGGTGGGAGCCCCCATCCCCAGCAGTGACTGTGGATGCTAACAACTCATAGCTGACCCTTTCTCTAGAGAATTACCCACCACTGACTGCAGCCACCTCACCCAGAAAACAAACTATGATGCCCACCGCCTGCCAACGACTGCCTTCAGTCAATGACTGCTAGAGGGGTATAAGAGATTGGCCCCCTTGCCTTAAGGGGCATAATTCTGCTGTGTGGTTAATGCTTCAAGTACCTTACCTGTGGATCAGGCCAAACTAGATTTTACCTGAGACTACCTGCTTGTCGGGCTCTTTTCCTTTCCCTAGTCTGCTTCTATCCCTCCCTTGTAGTAGGTTTTTCTTGAAACTCATTCCCTCAATAGATCACATGCATCCCAAATCCTCTTCTAGACTCTCCTGCTAGGGAACCAGACCTAAGACAACCAGTATTAATTGTTTATAAGGATGTAGGTGCCTGATACATTGAACCAAGTAGAATTGACCAGGTATGATTGGCCACTAATTAGATGAGTGAGAAGGAAGGTTGACGGATGAAAAGATCTGGAATGTTCTCTAATTTTGGCTTGAGTCTAAGGGGGTACTATTCATTCACCAAAGCATCGTTCTGGGGTGGGTGAGGGAGGAGATGAGTTAATTCAGTTTTGGACAGGTGGGACTGGAGATGCTTGTGGGATACCCAGGACATCCAGGTAGAGATAAAGACCATTGCAGTTTAGAGTTCAGGATAGGAAATCAGAGCTGAAGATGTAGATTTTTGAGCCAACAGCAAATAAATGACAGTCACAATAGAGGTATCATGTTAACTATCCTGGCTCTATACAGGTAAAGTTATAGGATGCTATCCTATTGAATTTCCAAGTTAACATCAGGGAAGGCAATCTAGTTCTCCAATTCAGTCCTTTTGGTCCGTTGTTAGAATTCTGAGCTGGATAATCTTGACCTGGCCTTTTTTTTTTTCTTTTTCTTTTTTTCTTCTGTTGATCCTATTGTGGCTCTGTGTCAAAATTAGGGCCAAATGTAGTAAAAGAATAATATAAAAAAATAGCCATTTTGTTCACAGTGAGTTATAGTCACATCGTTCATGTATACTATGCCCAGATGAACAAAATGCAGTGTTTCAGGGAGCCTGGGTGGCTGTTGGTTGAGAATCTGACTCTTGATTTCAGCTCAGGTCATGATCTTGTGGTTCGTGGGTTCGAGCCCTGAGTTAGATTCCTCACTGACAATGCAGAGCCTGCTTGGGATTCTCTCTCTCCCTCTCTCTCTGCCCCTACCTTGCATGCTCTCTGTCTCTCTCTGAAAATAAATAAACTTTAAAAAAATGCAGTGTTTCTATATCACTTCCTTCAGAACCAGAATTAACTATTTGCCTATGTCTCCATAATGAAGGCCATTAATATTCAGAATCTGAAGGAAGAACTTTTACCCAATCCATCAATACTAGACATTAAGCCTCAGTCTCTATCTTCTCTCCCTCAAAAGTAAAGAGACCTGAGGATACCTAACTCAACTTTTATGATGGAGGCCCACAAAGAAATTACTTGGCAAAGCATGAACCTAATTGCTACAAAGCTTGAGGAGTGAGTTTCCCAACAGTGGCAGAGTTAAGTATGAAGCATGGAAGAAGACAGGAAAGAAACTAGTTCTCCTAACACATCTTCCAAAGTTCCTTACTGGTGTAACTTGAGGTATGAAAGGAAAAATACATTTTTTACTCACTTAATCATTGCTGAAGGCTTCCCCTCTGGCTACATAACATTATTGACACAGTTTTGTTGCTCTGTATTAATTGAACGGCTATGTATTCCTCTGCCTTTTCATTTCAGTATTCTCCAAAGATCACCATCATTTTCTAGTCCTTAAGTGGAAATGAGTTCAGTGGTTAAGTAGACTACTGTGCCTAAGACTGATCCATTTCTGCACCATTCCTTATTCAGACTACCTTTTTATTGGTAAAGCTAACTAAATTCCTACTCTACAATCAACTTACCAAGATCTTTAATAAAAATGTTTATCTTGTTCACTGTATCTTAATAAGGAAAACTTACTGAATAATAATATTTGAAATTGTCTATGGACTTTCCCTGAACTTATTTTTGAAATGATAAATATCATATCAAATAAATTTTTGACATTTTTGTTCCTGGAAGTCATTCTATAAATTATATGATATAATGTGGTATGATGAGTAATAGTACTTGTGGAGAAAAGCTCTGCTTCTGGAATTTCGACAAGTGAGCTGAGATTTATGTGACTATTATGTGACTACTCAATCATTTGAAAGGTACATATAACCTTAATGGGCAAGCCTCCCCCCTGCCCCAACATTTGCACAGCTACTATATATCTCTTTAAATATTAATACAGAAACAAAAATACTATTTACAACCCCCTAAAGAATATCCTGCTTCTTAAAACTCTTTACTATGTTTTTCCCATTTTATTTTATTTTTTTTAATTATTTTTTTTTCAACGTTTTTGTTTATTTTTGGGACAGAGAGAGACAGAGCATGAACAGGGGAGGGGCAGAGAGAGAGGGAGACACAGAATCTGAAACAGGCTCCAGGCTCCGAGCCATCAGCCCAGAGCCTGACGCGGGGCTCAAACTCACGGACCGTGAGATCGTGACCTGGCTGAAGTCGGACGCTTAACCGACTGCGCCACCCAGGCGCCCCGTTTTTCCCATTTTAATAAAAGATCATTTAATAGTTTTTACCCCTTAGTATTTTAGTAAGTTACCTTTAAAGAATGATTTCAAAAGGATATCCATACACTGTATATCCACGTAATGAATCCACCTTATCCTCCAATTCACCAAGCAATTCAGAGACCATAGAGCCAAAACAAAGAATCTCTTGGCCTTGCCCATCCTCACCCTTCCTCCTCCATGTTTTCTAGACCTGATTCAGAGGAAGAGGTAAGTCTCAAAAGTTGCTTCTTGAGTTGCAGCAGGATTTATTCTAGGGTCCCAGAGGCAGTTATTACAGTGGGTTTGGCTTAGCGGAGTCTACATGGTTCTAATCCTAACTGCCACTTTTTAGCTGCATTAAGAGCTGGTCTCGAGGAAGATAGTTAACCTCTCTGTAACTTGGTTGCCTCATCTGTAAAACGGGGATAATACACATCTACCTTACAGAGAAAGGAGCCAATTCTTACAAAACGTCTATAATAGTAGCTGTCGCACAGTAAGTTTGGAGTATTAGCTACTATTATTATCATGGAGCTCAGCCCGCGGTTACGAATCAGTTTGTTGGGCTTTACAAATGTGGCCAACACGCAGTGAACACGGAAGACACTGGAGAGAGAGGGAGGACGGGCTTTCTAATTCTGCCTGCCTCCTATTCAAAGAAAACCTCGGCGGCAGTAAAGAAATACCATAGATCCTAGAAACGCCGCCTGCACAATACACTGAAAAGTTGTAAGAGGTACAGCGGAACCGGGCAAAACCCCACCAGGAACCCGACCTCCGAGTTAGCAAGAGTGGGGTGTGGAAGCGGGCCTTTCCCAGTGAGGGGCGGAAATGGTCTGGACACGCTGTGGTGGGAAGAGCTGCCCGTCCTGGGAGGTGTACCGTGGGGACCAATCGCTCTCGGGATCTGCCTTCAGGGGGCGGGAGAATCGGGACGTCCACCCACCTTGGGCCCGCCTCTGCGCTGTAGGCTACTCGGCCTTTAAATTTCCGCTTGGGTCCGCGAGCGGCGGTCGGCTAGAGAAGGGTGAGCGCGGGAAAACAGCAACAACGGGGAGGGGGAAAAGGGATAGAAACGGGAAAGAGGGGAGATGTGACAGTCGGAGATGAGAAATAGGAAGCAATGGGGGGGGCAGAGAGAAAAAGAGAGTGGGAGCACGGGAGGGGCCAGAGAAATGGGGAGGAGGAAGGAGGGAGGTGGAGGGAGGTGGGGGGAGAGGCGCGGTGAGCAGACTTAGGGACAAGGAAAGGAGAATGCGGGGCGGACACGGGGTAAGGGGAAGAGTAAGATAGCCCCCCGCCGACCCCCCCCCCCAGTATGAGATGCCCTAGGGGTTCACCCCGAATGGGGCAGTAAAGCAAAGCCTGGAGGTGTGTTGAAAGACAGCTGTTGTCTGGGCCCCTCTATCACCAAGTTAGCCACTCCTTTTGTATTAGTTGGCACGCAAATTAATTTGAGTGCAGAGAGGATGTCTGGCCTTTTAAGAGGTGACTGATACAGGGAGTTATCCTTAGCCCCTCTGTGTGGGCTTGTCAGTCTTCTCAAAGGACTGGGCTTACACAACCAGATCAGCAGATTTATCCTCTGAGTTACTATGAGATCACCTTCACATCCTCCAGTTTTGAGAAAGGCATCTCTCTTCTTACCTCTGCCTTTACAGGATACCTGGCACTTTGACTCCTGTGACGTGTTCTCTGACATAAACTCCCTGAAGACAGTTTCTACTGAATTATTTGCCACCTTTCTGATAAAACTTTCATTGACTTTCATTTAAACTGTTTTCTCTAGTAGTACCTCCCTCCATCCCACCTCCACCTAAGAAACCTATCCTTGATCTGTAGACTTATATAGAGTGGTAAAGCAGGAATGGGGCTTTTGAGATAATCTAGCAGGGACCCCTCATTTTTAGGTAAAACGAATAAAAACCCTTGAGACTCAAAAAGTGAGTGAAAGTGACAGTATTGAGACCTTAGTAAGTACCAGGTACTGTGCATATCTTCTATATATTCTTCAAAAACATAGGGTGTAGGTACTTTCGTCCTCTTTATATAAATAAAAAAACAGGCTAAGAGTGATTAACCTGCTAATGTGTGATAGAGCTGGGATTTCATCCCAAGGAATCTGACTTTAAAACTCAATTAACTAATTGAGTAAAAAGAAATCCTAGATAGTGCTAGGACTGTGATTCCAATTCAGGCTGAATGCTTTTTTTTTTTTTTTTCTTTAATCACACTACAGTTTCCATTTTTTAAGTCTAAAGCTCTTTATATGTTTTGCAAGTTCAGTTATCTATACTGTATATGAATAGCACGTAAGTCTACTTCACTATCTTGAGCTCATTCCCTTATTTTGGTTCTATAAAAAAACACTCCCGTCTTAAGAGAAATTTATATTTTGGGTTCCCTGTTAAGTTAGGGAATGCTGACTTTACAGCTCTGACTGTGGCAGTAGATTTTGCCATGGCTTCTCTGGAATTGGCAATTAGGCAGGGGTTGGAAGAACTTGAGAAATAAAGCTGGAAATCATTGGAATGACAATTGCTGGCACTTCAGGGCTTACTCTATTGCCTTCCCCTAAACTCGAGGCCTCCAGGTTTTAGGAGTGGCTTAGGCAAGCTCTAAACCTATAAATGATCATCTTAGACTCTCTGTACTAACTTCTGCTTACTGATACCATGAAACTGGAGTTGGTTATCTTCCTATTGCCATTTTTCCTGCATGTGCAACCCTTGACCCTGTGAGCAGTGCCATAATTTCTGGCATCTCATAAAATTATGCAGTAATCTCAAATCCTTAGCACTTAGAATTTGTCTTTTTCACACTAGTCATTGCCTTTTTTATAATTTGTCACTTTTTTTCCCCAAAGATTTTATTTTCAATCTCTATACCCAGCATGGAGCTCAGACCTACAACTTCGAGATCAAGTGTCACATGCGTTACTGACTGAGCCAGCCATACATCCCAATGTATCATCTTTTCTGTTTATAGTTAATCTCTCCAAGAGCAACCCTCAGTCATGAAGCAGTCCTCTAATACCATGTTTTAATCCCTAGAAATTGGCATGATATATGTATTTTATATACTAAATACATATGTAGTTGTTTTGAATTATATAATACCTGAATTAATGCTTACTATAAAAAATTAAAATGAGAAGTATATAGAGTAAATGAGACAATCCTCTTTTATTTTTTTTTTCAAAAAAAAATTTTTTTACATTTATTTATTTGAGAGACAGAGAGAGACAGTGTGAACAGGGGAGGGGCAGAGAGAGAGAGAGACACAGAATCTGAAGCAGGCTCCAGGCTCTGAGCTGTCAGCACAGAGCCCATGTGGGGCTCGAACCCATGAACCATGAGATCATGACCTGAGCTGAAGTCAGATGCTTAACCAACTGAGCCACCCAGGTGCCCCGAGAAAATCTTATTTTATCCTATACTTATAATTCCATTCATTTTCCTGTAATAATCACTGATAATAATTTGGTATTTTCTGTGTCATCTATATATTTACATAAGTATGTACACACACACACACACACACAGTTTTTTAAAATATAAATGAGATGTTGTATCAGCTAGGATCTCAGTCAGGAAACAGAAACCACACGTTAAACAGGGAAATTTTAATATAAAGAATTATTAACTAGTAATGGGATTAACTACTAAGGTGTAAAAAGAACTCTAAAACAATACAGTAGCAGATATAGGGAGCAGCCACGGCTTCTAAGGTTGAGGCAACGTGCTCAAGGAAGGAACGAATTTGGAAGAGGCCCCTTTCCTCCAAGACTAATAATTGGACTTTACGGAAGAGTGTATGACAAATGATGTCACTGGATGATGAAGTTTGATGAATTGCTGCGCATTGAGACTGGAATGCAGGAAACTGTGGGCTGGACTGCTAAGTTGGAGTGCTGACAAACTCTCCAGAAAACCACTGAGATTCCAAGAAACTGCTCGCAAGGATGCTGGCAGAATTAAATGTGAAGTCACATGGTAGGCAAGCATCACTGGGTGTTCTTCTAATACAAAGGAAAAAACAAAAACAAGGAAAGCATCCAGGAACCAGGAAGAGAATCCCCCTTCTTCCTGCAGTGTCCCTCTAGCACCCCCTAGTGATACAGCTTAAAACCATCAGCTGGCAAAGGAAAAATGAAATTATCTAGTATCACAAAACAGGGCAATGAAGGATAGATTTGGAGTCGAGGGACAATAACTGATGACTGGCACAGATATGATACTAACTTTTTTCACTTCTTAGAGAATTTTCCATGTTGATACATCGAGATCTTTTTTTAATGATTGCATAATTCCATTCGTCTTCATTTCACTGGTGGACATTAGCCTATTGACAGTTTTTCACTGCTAAGCAGTGAATATCCTTATGCATATCACTTTGTATGTATGGCAACTGTATCTTTAGGTTTGATATCTATAAGTGAAATTGCTGGATCACAGGATATACATATTTTAAACTTTGGTAGGTATGATGCAAATTGATATTCTGGTGTGTGATAATGCTGGTTTAGTCAAATTTTCACCAAAATGGATGTTATAAACCTTTTCCTTTTTTTGCCAATCTGATGGGCAGGAAATGATACTGTTATTCTTTTTTTAATGTTTATTTACTTTTGAGAGAGAGCGCGCACACCCATGAGCATGAACTGGGGAGGGGCAGAAAGAGAGGGAGACACAGAATTTGAAGCAGGCTCCAGGCTCTAACCTGTCAGCACAGAGCCCAATGCAGGGCCCAAACTCACGACCTGTGAGATCATGACCTGAGAGCCAAAGTTGGACACTCAACCAACTGAGCCACCCAGGCACCCCAATACTGTTATTTTTTAAATGTTTATTTCTTTATTTTGACAGAGAGCGTGCATGAGTGGGGGAGGGAGGGAGGAGAGAGAGAGAATCCCAAGCAGGTTCTGCATTGTCAGCACAGAGTCCAATGCAGGCCTTAATCGCACAAACTGTGAGATCATGACCTGAGCTGAAATCAAGAGTTGGATGCTTAAATGACTAAGTCACCCAGGTGCCCTGATACTGTTATTTTAACTTGTATTTTCTTGATTCTTAATGAGACTGGGCATCTTTTCATATGTTTTTGACCATTTGTTTTTCTGTCATTCTGTGAACATTTTTTTTTATTACAAAAATAATCCCTTTTAGTAATTCAGTATCAAACTATATAAAAGAAAAATGATAGTGGTTAACACATAATGAACACCAACTATGGGCTAGACACTGTTCTAAGGACTTTACTTATGTTAAGTACAGTCTCCCAGCCATTACCATCTGAGGTAACTACTGTTTACAGTTGGGTGTGCAGTCTTCTAGATTTTTCTTCTAGGCTAACACAGACATATATAGAATTTTATTCCTTGGGGTTTTTTGTTTTCTTTGGTTTCACAAAAATGGAAACCTCCATATATTGCTTTACAATCTCCTTTCCCCCCGCTTCATTATGTTTTAGACCTCTTTCTAAACCAATATATAAAAATCTACCTCACCCTTTTTAATGTCTTCATAATATTTCATTGTATGGTTACCATAAATTATCCATTCCCATACTAGTGAATGTTTACTTTGAATCAGTTATTTTGCTAAGATAATCAATGCTGCAATGAACATTCATATGCATACCTTTATACACTCATTACCCTAATCTTTTGATACTATTTCCTGAGAATAAGATGTTAGATTATAGCTTAATTAATCCTCAGATTTTCCTGTCTCTTGTGGTTCAACTCCTGGAGCTTGAAAACACATGTACTACAGTATATGTATATGCTGTGCATTGTATACACATATGTATAATTGTGATACAATTCAGGTTTCCCCTCAAATTACTTAGATGGTGTATTTCTTAAAGCTTTAATAGTCTCTGTTAGGTATTCACTATCTTTCTGTCTTACATTATATCTCTGTAAGTCCTGATCCTTAGTGCAATCGTTTTTCTTTTCTAGTCTACTCTGTATCCAATTTCAAACCAATCTGAGCTATCTCCTTCAAATTCTTAAGTTCTCAGAAAAGCAGGGGTTCTTCCCTGTCTCTATCCCACTTAGGTTTATTGCCCTTTAGTATCTTAATGAACTTAAAATGATAATTAGATATCTCACCTATCCAACCAGCATTCCCAGAGCTCTGCTAATTAGAAAATTCTCTCACAGGGGCGCCTGGGTGGCGCAGTCGGTTAAGCGTCTGACTTCAGCCAGGTCACGATCTCGCGGTCCGTGAGTTCGAGCCCCGCGTCGGGCTCTGGGCTGATGGCTCAGAGCCTGGAGCCTGTTTCCGATTCTGTGTCTCCCTCTCTCTCTGCCCCTCCCCCGTTCATGCTCTGTCTCTCTCTGTCCCAAAAATAAATAAAAATGTAAAAAAAAAAAAAAAAAAGAAAATTCTCTCATTTGCTTCTTTTATGATTATGTATACTCTGTCCCCTTTTTTTGAGCTAAGAATGTTCACATCCATCATTGTTTACAAGGAGAAATTCTGTTTTATGCCTTCTTGTTTTGTTTTTGCTTTATATTTGTATGTGTTTCACTTTTTTTGTTTGTTTGTTTTTTGGTCTTTTTGTCTTGCTCCTAAGGCTTTTTTGATGGGTCCTTCAGCATCTCCATTCAATTTTTTAAAAAATTGAGGTGAGAGGGGGCCTGGGTGGCTCAGTTGGTTGAGCCTCTGACTTCGGCTCAGGTCATGATCTCACAGTTCATGACTGCTGTCAGCACAGAGCCCACTTGGGATCTTCTGTTCCCCTCTCTGCTCCTCCCCTGCTCATGCTCTCTCTCAAAAATAAACAAAACATTAAAAAACAATTGAGATGAGATTCACATAACAAAATTAACCATTTTAAATATATAATTCGGTGATACTTAGAACATTCATGATGTTAAATCACCATCTCTATCAAGTTCCAAAACCTTTTCGTTATCCCCAAAGAAAACTCTGTACTCATAGTTGCTCCTCACTCTTCCCTATCCCAAGTCTCTAGCTATCACAAAATTACTTTCTGTCTTTATAGATTTACCTGTTCTGGATATTTCATGTAAGGAAAATCATATAATAAGTGGCATTTAGGGTTGGGTTTCTTCAGTAACTAAGCCTAGTGGGTTTTTTTTTTTTTTTTAATGTTTGTTTATTTTTGAGAGAGAGTGAGAGTGGTGGAGGAGAAAGAAAGAATCTCAAGCAGGTTCTGTACTGTTAGCGTGGAGTCCAATGTGGGACCTGAACTCACAGACCATGAGATCATGACCCGAGCTGAAATCAAGAGTTGGATGCTTAACTGACTGAGCCACCTAGGCGCCCCAAGCCTAGTGTTTTTGAGGTTCCTCCACGTTGTAGAATGTATCAGTACTTCATTCCTTTTTATGACCAAGTAAAATTCCACCATATATGTATGTGTGTGTATGTATATAAAGGACATCTGGACTGATTCCACCTTTTGGCTGTTGTGAGTAATGCTAGTATGAAAAAATGTATGTACGTCTACTTGTTTGAACCCCTGTTTTCACTTCTGGGTATATACATAAGAGTGGGATTGCTGGGTCATATGGTAAGTCTATGCTTAACTTTTTGAGGAACCCTCAGTGTTTTTTATAGCAGTTGCCCTATTTACATTTCTACCAGCAGCGCACAAGGGTTCTAATTTCTCCTGGTCCTCGTCAACACTTATTTTCTATTTTAAAAATAGTCACGCTAGTGGACATAGAGTGGTATTTCATTGTGGTTTTCATTTGCATTTCCGTAATAATCAAAGATGCTGAGCATCTTTTCCTGTGCTTGCTGGCCATTGGTATAACGTCTTTGAAGAAATGTTTATTCAAGTTCTTGGCACATTTTTACTTTTGGTTGCTTATCTTTTTGTGGTTGAGTTGTAACGGTTCTTAATATATTCTGAACTCTAGAGCCTTTATCAGATACGTGATTTGCAAATACTTTTCTCCTATCCTGCAGGTCATCTTTTAACATTTGTCTGTCTTTCTTTCTTTCTTTCTTTCTTTCTTTCTTTCTTTTTTCTTTCTTTCTTTCTTTCTCTTTCTTTTATTTCTCTCTCTCTCTCTCTCTGTCTCTCTCTCTCTGTCTCTCTCTCTCTGTACTTCTATTTATTTTTGTAAAGAGGTGAATCATGCACTTTGTAATGAAATCCTGAAGGAGACCTAATGTCCCTATGGGATACAATGCCTCCAAGGTAGGTCTTTAAAGGCATGAGATAGGCCCGATTCTTTAGATCTATTAGGGCCTATCTTTTCATTTTTCTGATAATGTCTTTAATTTTGATGAAGTCTAATTTATCTTTTTTTCTTGCTTGCGCTTTTGATGTCCTATCTAAGAATCCATTCAGAATCCAAAGTTGTGAAGATTTACCCATATGTTTTTTCCTAAGAGTTTTACATTTAGGTTGTTGATCCATTTTTAGTTAATTTTTGTATATGGTATGAGGTAGCAGTATGGATATCTAGTTTCCTAGCACCATTTATTGAGGAAACTATTCTTTCCTCATTGAATGGTCTTGGCATCCTTGTTGAAAATCAACTGGCCATAAATGTATGGGTTTATCTCTGGATTCTCAGTTACATTTCATTGGTCTTTTTGTCTGTCCTTATGCCAGTACCACACAGTTTTTAGATTACTGTAGCCATGTAGGAAGTTTTGAAATTGGGAGGGGAGTCCTCCAACTTTGTTCTTTGTTCTTGTGTCTCAGTATTGTTTTGACTAATCAGGCTCCATGCTATTCTCTATGAATTTTAGAAGACTGACTTTCCTGTTTCTTAAAAAACAAAAACAAAAACAAAAAACCCTTGTTTTTTGGGTATTGTCTCTTCCTCCTTCAGTTATCTTTCTAGCTGATACCAAAGTTTCCTACATCTTTCCCTTCACTGCCTTTCTCCTACTATCTCACTACCTAAAGCCTGATGGTAGGTTGCTATTGCACTCTGGATCAAGAACGAGGCTGCAGACCTCCTCAACTTCTCTTCCACCCCTGCTGCTCTTAAAATGTATAATAAGGTTTCAGGTTCAGTTATTAAAAGATTATTTCATCTACTCTGTGTCAAAATGTGCATTAAAAAAATTTTTTTAATGTTTATTCTTGAGAGAGAGAGCAAGCAGGGGAAGAAGGGCAGAGAGAGGGAGACACAGAATCTGAAGCAGGCTCCAGGCTCTCAGCTGTCGGCACAGAGCCCAACGCGGGGCTCGAACTCACAAAACTGTGAGATCAGGACCTGAGCTGAAGTCAGACATTTAAACAACTGAGTCAGCCAGGCACCCCAAGATGTGCATTTCTTATCATATAAATAGTTCCTCAAATTTTGCCTTTGAGCCTCCCCAGATTGATTACTGAAAAGAAAAATTATCTGTCTTCTCCTAATCAATTTGGACATGAGATTCCTGAGTGGTACTTGTTTCAGTTATCATTCCCAACTATGTTACTCTTGTTTCAATGAAAATGCACTTAAAATAGGAGAATTCAGAATTAGAGGGGGCCTTAGGAATATAATGCAGACTCCTACTTAAATGTGATCAAATGAACACATTTATTTAACTCTGCTGCTTATCCAAAGTCCTCTAAAAAGACAGTAAGCTCAAAATGCATAAGTTTTTGGTGAACAGATGACAGCAACCACATTTTGGAAGCCGTAAAGCAGGAAGAAGTGTGGGACCTGACTTTGCAGAGTAGAAACTCACTAAGCTGTTAGTAGGGAAGCCAGAGCAAGCCAATTCTCAGAACCCACAGGACAGCTTAGGCATTAGAGGTACCAGGTACCTCTGAAAGGAGGAGTGTGAGTGAGAAAAAATATGAGGGGTAGCTGAGGACAGGGATACTGTACTGAAAATGGGAATTATATGGAAGTCAGCATTAGATGGTGAGACATATCAGTCTCCTCTTCATCTCAGCACTGAGAGTGCTGGCAGCCAGGCTTACTCCGTTTCTGCCTCCGTCCACGGGTGATTGGATGATTTCCTCACTGGGGAAATTTGGTAGGCCCAGAAGGGCAAAATCCTGCAATCCTAATTAGATCATCCTACACTGACCAACCCAACCTCCTATCCTGCCTCACCCCTGCTATTGGTCTTCCTCTCTTAAATAGCCAAGGCTTACCCTCAGGCAATCAAGGAAAGCCTGCAGCATGCAAGAGACCACAATGAACAAAAAAGAACTCAGAGAAACTAGAGGCAATGAAGTTGGTAGGAAAACTTGTTTAAGAAACCCTATTGTCTATCCTTGTAGATATCCTTGTCCCACAAAGGAAAGAACATATTCAAAAGGAACATTCAGAAGAAAAAAGGATGTTTGTAAAATTGAAAATAATATAGTAGCAGCGAAAAAGTCAACAAAAAGTAAGGAAAATGCAAGGTGAGGAGACCCCTCAGAACTGAAACCGGCTAGGCTAACACAACTTACTGTTTACATTTATAAAACTTCTGTTTCAATCTTGTCGCCAACAGAACTTTACTATTACAAGAAACTCTTTCACAGGGCAATAAAGATAGAAATAACTTTGTTCTGGGAATTTCCTTGCCCAGGAAGCCCATTTAAATGAACACCAAATGGGTTAGCTAACCTGTAGCATCAGGTGACAGTTTATCCCTCAAGACTCTGATCCCATCTCAAAATCCTTGTTGTGTCCTCCATCCCTAACTATGATCTTTGTTCAATCCTAATCAAGTGGTAGTGTTGAAAGACCCGCCTTAAACCAGTCTTCGGAACCTCACAAATATCTCAACTTTGCTCTTCCCCCTCTGAGAGGCTACTAGTAGACTGTCCAGTTAGTGCTCTCCCTCAGTAGGAATAAACTCAAGTTTAATTTTATCAACAGGATTTTCAACAATACTTTTTTGGAGCCAAAATCATCACTTCTTAAAAAGTAGTACAGGGGCACCTGGGTGGCTCAGTCGGTTTAGTGTCCAACTCCTGCTCAGGTCATGATCTCACTGCTTGTGAGTTTGAGCCCTGCATCAGGCTCTGTGCTGACAGCTCAGAGCCTGGAGCCTCCTTCAGATTCTGTGCCTCCCTCTGTCTCTCTGCTCCTTACCCACTCGTGCTCTGTCTCTATTTCTTGCTCTCTCTCTCTCAAAAATAAACACTAAAAAAGAAAAAAAAAGAAACAAAAACCTACAAGAAAACACATAGGAAAGTGGAAGAAAAAGGATAAGAAAGATAAAAAAGATCAATTCTGGAGATTTAATATCCAAGTTACAGGAATTCCAAACAAAACAAGGACAGGGAAAATGGTGAGGAGAAAAACATCAAAGAAATAATTCAAGGAAATTTCCCAGAACTTGAAGGCATAAATTTCCAGAATAGAAGTTGTGATGGATCAAAGGAGATTCATACCAGGGTTAAAACCATGGTTGTAGGAGAGTGTGATGCTAAGTGACATAATCCATACAGAGAAAGATACCATATAGTTTCACTCTTATGTGGATCCTGAGAAACTTGACAGAAACCCATGGGAGAGGGGAAGGAAAAAAAAAAAGAGGTTAGAGTGGAAGAGAGCCAAAGCATAAGAGACTCTTAAAAACTGAGAACAAACTGAGGGTTGATGGGGGTGGGAGGGAGGGGAGGGTGGGTGATGGGTACGGAGGAGGGCACCTTTTGGGGTGAGCACTGGGTGTTGTATGGAAACCAATCTGACAATAAACTTCATATATTGAAAATAAATAAATAAAATAAAATAAAATGAGAAACACCAGAAAAAAAACAAAAACAAAAACAAACCACGGTTGTAAAATTTCAGAAAACTTTAGACAAAGGCAAAGCAGAGTTCTTTTGACTGCCTGCAGATTAAGATTATTGCCATCAGATGGCAGTATTGTCTCAAAGGCTCTATTTCTACGAGGGTGTTTTTGTCTATAAAATTTCTCTGCTTCTTTCCAAAGCTTTAGAAAAGAGCCTGGGTTATTTCCTTAGTCATACTCTATCAGAGCTCTTACTCTGGTTTCTTCCTAAAAGGCTCTGCTAAAAGGTCACCATACAATCAGCCTGAAAGAAGAAAAAAGATTCAGTTCTCTGAAGAATTGGTTCCATGAGGCTCTGATGGGAAAAAAGACTTTTAAGAGAATGGACTCTGAGCTGTAACTGTTTTAGAGAAGAGGACTTCTGTCATGAAGGGATTCTACAAAACATTCATGTGTTCATTCTCTCAACAAGTTTTATTTTTATTTATTTATTTTTAAATTTTTATTTGAGAGAGAGAGAGCGAGAGCACACAATCAGGGAAGAGGGGCAGAAGGAAAGAGAGAGAATCTTACAGGCTCCACGCTCAGCATCCAGCCCTATTGGGGGCTTGATCCCATGACCCTGGGATCATGACTTGAGCTGAAATCAAGAGTCAGATGCTCAACCGACTGAGCCACCCAAGTGCCCCTCAACAAGTTTTATTGACACCTACTATATGCTAGGCATTAGCAATAACCCAGGGGAGAAAATCAGACATTGTCTTTGTCTTCATGGAGCTTACATTCTGAGAGGAGAAATATCCAAGAAACAAGTTAAATCAAATCACATCTCTAGCGGAGGAATTTGATAGAGGTCAAGGTGGAAGTAACACCAGTTTTGTAGGTGGGAGATATAGATGACTTGGATTAGGATGGTGTTAGGAGAAAGAAAAGTAGATGGATTCAAGATATGTTGGAGGTAGAATTGATAGGACTTGGATGTGGGAGGTCAGAGAGCAGATGCATTAACATCTCTGGATTGAGCAAGTGGCTGGGTGCACAGGTTGACATTTTCTTGGGTGAAGACTTGCAGGGAGAGAAGTTTTGGAGGACAGGATGATGGATAAGAATCAAGAGTTCAGTGTAGAATGTTAATTAAATTGCTCCTCCCCAGGCATTTGGGTTCTGGTGGGCGTCACTTAACCAGGCTACGATGGAGTTTGCTCCAATCTACTGCCCAACAGAATGGCTTGGACTGGCATTTTTGGTTTAAATTAGTTCACACTTGGCATTCATTAAGTTAAAAATTGCTGTTAACTCTTTCCTTCTATGGAGCAATAGCAAAATCAGCTTAAATTTTTAGTGTTCCCCTCCCCCCCGCCCCCACCCCAGGCTGGGTATTTGAGAGTTAAGGAGAACAAGGCAGCACATTTTACATTTTGTTTTTTGTATTCTGTTCAGATGGAGGACACATCTTAAGGACAAGAAGCTTCTAGAAATGCAAGACCACTTATTTTGATGGATCCTCTCAGGTTGCTATGTACAGGTAAGATCCTGAGTGTGATTCTGAGATGACAGAGGTGAAAACTTCTTCCCTTGACTGGAAGATAGAGACCATGTCTTGTCCCCAACATAGTGCCTGATACATATGTACTCAATAAATACGTGTTGGATTGAAGCCACTCCATCTGGATCATTTTCCCGTTTTCAGACCTTAGTTGAACTCTCCATAGGACTCAAAATACCTCCTATTACCTATTTCCCAAAAAGCTGTTACATAATAAACTGTGGGAGTGGGTGCCTCTCCAGGCTCATCATGGCTTAGGATCGTATCACTGGTTATGTTAGAAAAAAGCTCATCTCCTTCCTTTTTCTTATCCTCCACTGCACAGGAATATTTTGCCATCATCAACACAGAGTTAAGGCAGAGCTTAAAAATCAATCTTAGATCTCGACATCAATGTTTTCATTTGCACCTAAGAGGTTGAGTATTCTGTACTGTACTTATAATCCTCAGTTACCTCACTCACCTTCTTTGTTCACTCTGCATTTTCTCTTTACCTATTTGCTTGCACCTTTGGACTGTGCTTTTTTGAAAGTGAGAATTATGTCTTTTTAAGCTTCATACTTGTATACAGTTTAGAACAGTGCTATTATAAGGGCGCGTGGATGGCTCAGTTGGTGAAGTGTCCAACTCTTGATTCTTGGCTCAGGGCTTGTGGGATCAAGCCCCATGTTGGACTCTGTGCTGACAGCATAGAGCCTGCTTGGGATATTCTCTCTCTCCCTTTCTCTCTGCCCTTCCCCTGCTCATGTGTGTGCTCTCTCTCTCTCTCTCTTAAAATAAACAAACAAGGGGCGCCTGGGTGGCGCAGTCGGTTAAGCGTCCGACTTCAGCCAGGTCACGATCTCGCGGTCCGTGAGTTCGAGCCCCGCGTCAGGCTCTGGGCTGATGGCTCAGAGCCTGGAGCCTGTTTCCGATTCTGTGTCTCCCTCTCTCTCTGCCCCTCCCCCGTTCATGCTCTGTCTCTCTCTGTCCCAAAAAAAAATAAATAAACGTTGAAAAAAAAAATTAAAAAAAAAAAAAATAAACAAACAAAAAGAAGAGTGCTATTTTATAGTCTTGGTAACACAAAGGAGTAGCCTAGGAGAGCTTTAGCTCCCCCCACCAATTTTCATAAACCTTGCAACCCTCCTCCAGAATCATAATTAATACATAAAAAGAAAAATGTTTATGAATTACAAATAAAAGCATCTTTAGAAAACATGTTATTTTTATCGTTGTGTAGCATGCAATCTAAGTAAAAACAGCGTGCTTACTATGCAGAAGCAACATAAAGTTAGGACAAGTCTTGTAGTGGGGTGCCTGTGGCTCAGTCGGTTAAGCATCCGACTTTGGCTCAGGTCATGATCTCATCTTTCGTGAATTCGAGCCCCACGTCAGGGCTCTGTGCTGACAGCTCGGAGTCTGGAGCCTGCTTCAGATTCTGTGTCTCCCTCTCTCTCTGCCCCTCCCCCTCCCCCTGCTCATGCTCTCTCTCTCTCAAAAGTAAATAAACACTAAAAAAAAAAAAAAAAAAAAAAAAAAGACAAGTCCTGTAGCTTCCCCTTTCCACCAGACTGCTACTCCTAAGTGGTTCATGGGAAAGAAACCTGACACTCCCAATGCTCAAGAGATTGTTAACAACTCTTGTTAAAGATGGAAGCCAAAAATAAAGAATGGGAGCCAATGCCTGGCAAAGGATGTAGCATTCCCCTGAGAGCTGAGTCTCTCATTTCCTTGTCTTTCCTTCTCCTCTTAGGTTATGTTGTTTTTGTGCTGTGGCCTATATTCTGGATTTTCAAAGGACTCTGCTCTTATTTATCTTTACAAGTGTGATTCGGATCCAAAGCTTATTATGTAGTAAATTCTTTGGGAAGTGACATGTCTAAAGTACTGTGAAACGTCCTCCTTGAACATTTTGCCTGAAATGTTAAGTAAGGAAAAAGTCAGGATACTGTCTGGAAGCCAGACTCTGTTGCAATGCAGATATGGGATATTTAAACAAACAAAAATTCTGGGAAGCTTTTAATGCCTCAACTTTTGGTTCTAAGCATTTGGGGAAGGTAGTTTGGAAACAGCATAGCACATTTATATCTCAATTTAAATGATAAAATGTGTAGAATAGTTTTCCGATATATTACTTTACCCAATTCAGAAGACTTCCTAGTCCTAAATTTTTCTCATAAAAGTGATAACTTCTTTATAGTGTAATCAATCAAAAGAACAAAATAAGAGGTTTAAACATTAAAAAGGAGGTGGCAAATTATTATTATTTGCAGATGACACAATATACCGGAAAACCTAAGGGAATCAACTTAAAAGTTATTAGAATTAAAGAGTATTTGGGGCACCTGGGTGGCTCAGTTGGTTGAGCATCCAACTCTTGATTTCAGCTCAGATCATGATCTCACAGTTTGTGAGTTCAGGCCCCTGCCTGGGCTCTTAATTGACAGCGCGGAGTCTACTTGTGAGTCTCTCTCTCTCTTTCTCTGCCGCCCGTGCATGCTCGCTCTTTCTCTCTCTCTTTCTCAAAATAAACTTTAAAAAGAAGAAATAAGAGGAGTATTCGCTAAGGCAACCTTAGAAAATAAATGTGTAACAATCAGTAGCATTTTTATATTTAAACCACAACCTGTTCAAAATATTATAGGTAAAATTATTACAATCTCAAATCAAAACAGCAATACCAGCAGACCCTAATAGGAAATATACAGAATCTAGATGAATAAAAATATAAAACTTAGTAGAGCCTGTAAAATGTCTTTTTTTAAAAAATGTTTATTTTTGAGATCGAGAGCACCAGCTGGGGAGGGGCAGAGAGAGAGAGGGACAGAGGATCCAAAGTAAGCTCTGTGAACCATGAGATCATGACCGGGGCCGAAGTCTGATGCTCAACCCACTGAGCCACTGAGGTGCCCCAAGGATGTAGAAAGTCTTGATCAGAAGACTCCGTGCTATAAATATGTCTATTTTTACTGCCTTGATCTATGGATTCAATGAAATCCCCCCAAAACTATAACTGCATTTTTTTTTGGTAACTTAATTTTCAGTTCAACTAGAAGAGTAATTACATGAAACTGATCAGAAAAAAAAATAAATAAAGACTTATAAGGGAAGACTTAGCTCTGGTAGCCAGCCTCCAAGATGGATTCTAATGATCTCTGTCTGTCTTCTGGTTTTCACACCCTCATGTTGTCCCCTCCCACACTGTACCAGGGTAAGGTTGACAGATAAAATATAGAATGCCCAACTAAATTTGAGTTTCAGACAAGCAATGCATATTTTTTTAGTATAAGTGTATCTTCAATATTGCATGCGACATAGTTATAATAAAAAGTCTTGGTTTTTATCTGAAAATCAAGTTTAACTGGGAGTACTATATTTTTATTTGTTAAATCTGGAAACCTATTAAACCAGGATTGGTCTGACCAGTAGCATATGGCAAAAGTAATGGTATGTCATTTTCAAGATTGGGTTATAAAAGACTGTGGCTGCCATCTTGGGCATCCTCCCGCTCCCCAGTCTCTCCCCTGGAAGAAGCAAGTTGCCATGTTGTGAGCAGCCCTATGGAGAGTCCTACATGACAAGGAACTAAAACCTCTGGCCAACATTAAGTGAGGAACTGATGTCTGTCAACAACGTCAGTGGGCTTAGTAGTGGGTTCTTCAACCCCAGTCAAGCCTTGAAATGACTGCAGCCCCAGCCAGCACCTCTACGGCAGTCTTGTAAGAGACAGCCAAAACTACTCAGCTAAGCTGCTACCAGATTCCTGGACTCTAGAAATTGTGCAAAATAATAAATGTTGTTTTAAGATGCTACATTTTGGGGTAATTTGCTATGCAGGAATAATTACTAATACACTGACCCAATTAGATATTTAATCTTCAAATTACAATGGTAAAAACAGTTTGGTATATTATGCAGAAATCTACACTTAAATGAAATAGTATTTGAGAGTCTAAAAATTGAAAATATATATGGGAGTTTTTTGTATGATGCAGGCATCATTTGAAATCAATGTGGAAAAGAATTAGTAAATAAATGACATTGGGATGATTGTGTAGCCATTTAGAACCTTGCTTTATTTCAAATTCCACTTCATTGTTGGTAAATTGAGAAGGGATTGGCTTTTGTATATTAATCTTTTATCCTGCATCTTTGCTATAATTGCTTAATAGTTCCAGGAGTTTTTCTGTTGATTTTTTCAGATTTGCTACATAGACAATGACTTCATTTGTGAACAAAGACAGTTTTATTTCCTCCTTCCCAATTTGTTTACCTTCTATTGCCCTATTTCATTAGCAAGGACTTCCAGAGTGATGTTCCACCCTGCCAAGGTGGAAAGGGACATCCTTGCCTTGTTCCCGATCTTAGTGGGAAATCTTCTAGTTCTCATCATTAAGTATGATGTTAGTTGTTATCAAGTTGAGGAAGCTTCCCTCTATTCCTAGTTTTCTGATAGATTTTATGAAGAATGGGAGTGGGATTTTGTCAAATACTTTTTCTGCATCTATTGATATGATCATGTAAGTTTTTTAACCTATTGATGTAATGGATTACATTAATTGATTTTCAAATCTTATACCAACTTTGCATACCTGGGATAAATCCCATTTGTTCATGGCATATAATTCTCTTTATACATTATTGGATTTGGTTTACTAATATTTTGTTAAATATTCTAGCATCTATATTCATGAGAGTCTGTCTATAGTTTCTTTTTCTTGTAATGTCTTTGGTTTTGGTATCATGGTAATTCTGGCCTCTTAGTTAGGAAGTGTTCCTTCTGCTTCTATTTTTAGGATGAGATTATGGAGAATTGGTGTGATTTCTTCCTTAAATGTTTGGTAGATTTCACCAGTGAACCCATCTGGGAATAATGTTTTCTTTAAAACAAAATTTGAAAAAAAAAAAACCCCATATTTTATTTAGATTGAAATAAGCTTATTTCACTGAAATAAGATGAAATTAAAATTCACTTATTATTTAGATTGAAATAAAATTGACTTTCCTCACTAAAAATAATAGCCATATTTTGTGCATTATTCCTAGATAAACCACAAGCCCCTTATTTTTGTAAGTTTTCCCGATCAAGATGAGGAAGTAGATACAGTCACAGAAAAAGACAGAAGAAAATAGATATACCAATTGTCAGTATCCATGGCCTCTGATTCTGTTTGATCATGAAACAGAAGTGTTTAACATATACCTGATTAAAAGCTTAAGACTCAGAAAGGTGTACGCTCAATAAAATAACAAATACAACAACCAGATATGGAACAAGAATGGCAGTCACTTCCATTTGAACTTCAACTGTAACTTGTTCCTTTAGGTTCACTTAACAAAGATAAAACCTGCACTAACACTCTTGTTTAATGAGCTCACTGTTTTCCTTTCCTTGATAATTCCATTAACTGTACATTACAAATCTTTAACAATATACTTAAAAACCCAACTAGTCAAAGGTCAGTTGTAAATTTCTTTGTAACATTTTATAAAATCTATTTTTTCCTCCCACACCTCCCCAAAATTTATTCCTTCAAAGAAGTGATAACTCAATACAATTGGATCTTCAGTGATAATAAATGTTATATCCAAAATGATTTTAAACATTCCTAGAGTGCCAGAACTGGAGATCATGCAGAAATGAAATATGGTACTTGCAATACTGTCTTCTGGAAGAAAAATATATCTTCAAGATGTGAGCATTAAAATAGTGGTTGCTCAAACCAACCAAGTGGCTGATATATTCAGTAAGAGGCCCATAGAAAAAGATGTTCAGTGATTAAACAGCCTACATATACCTTACAACTTTGCCTTCAAATTTTAAACATAGGAGAAAACCTATTTTTAAGCATTTTTAAAGGTATTTTTTTATGGTTTATCAATTACCTGTAGGCAATTCTGACTTGTTTGTGTAGCACTGACTTGTTTGTGTAGAGATTGATATATGGGTCTACCATTAAATACAGATAATGTTTTATATAAAACATTTATGTTAGGCAAAGCCAAGTTCCTTAACCTTCATTCTGTCAAAGTGTTCCCCAGGAATGCTTTTGAGATGCTTTTGAGTGTTTTCACAGCAGTCATTCTTAAACAAATCACAGGAAGAATACACAAGACTTTCAGCAATGCATAAACATTAGGAAGAAACTTGAAGCCAGGCAGATGGAGGGCTTCCTAAGTGGTGGATGGGAGCTCTACCTCTTTCCTTATATGTTTCTATGTGATTTTCTAACAGGGAAGCTGGGCTGAGAGTGTGTCAGGATTGGCTAAGTCACTTCTGTACAAGTCAGTCAGCATGGGGCTCTCTGTTACATTGAATTTGAGCTGTCCCATGACAGACAATACCCGAAATAAGCATTTTCAGGCTTTGAGGTGTTGTTCTGAGAATATATCTTTAAGTTCCTGAGTAATAACTTGTCCTGTTGCAACACTTAGGGATCTTTTATAGTGATTCTCAGAGGTTAGTTGAGATTCCAAGTTACCTTGCTGAGCTCTGTGGAATTTCTTAGGGAGTTTCATTTGAATATCAGGTTGGTTATCAAATTTATGGCTTCCTCAAGCCAAAATCGGTGGTAAGTTTTAGAGTTTTCCATCACCTTATTAGTGAATGCAAAACTGCAGAGAAGCTGCTAGCTGCAAAGAAAACATCCAAGATTTGTCATGTGGGGATTTTGTCCAAGGACTCTTGTAAAAGATAGGACTTTTTTTTTTAAGTATTTATTTATTTTGAGAGAGAGATAGCGTGAATGGGGGCC
Organism: Lynx rufus; assembly: GCF_022079265.1. Taxonomy (NCBI): domain Eukaryota; kingdom Metazoa; phylum Chordata; class Mammalia; order Carnivora; family Felidae; genus Lynx; species Lynx rufus. The sequence goes on along the minus strand of NW_025814827.1, from coordinate 29,897,403 downwards.
AGGGGGCACGGAGCAGAGAGAGAGGGAGACAGAGAATCCCAAGCAGGCTCTGCACTGCCAGCACAGAGCCCACTGCGGGGCTTGAAACCATGATTTCATGACCTGAGCCAAAACCAAGAGTTGGATGCTTAACTGCCTGAGCCACCTAGGTGCCCCAAGATAGGCTATTTTTAAGAACAGTAATGACAAAAATAAAATTAAAATCTGTTGATGGCAGAGGGACAGATTCTCAGCCAGTTACAGTTATTCCGTCTAATACTTATGTCGCTATACCATCTAAACATAAAACAAGTGCTTGTAGGAAATCTATAAAAATTTCAAAAACACCATGCTTGTCTCTCAATTGAGAATGACAAGTTTCCTTCAGGTCATTACTCTTTTCTTCATTGTTCTGAAAAACGACAGAAATTACATTGTCATATATGAGTTGTGGTGATTGATGGGTAAAAGAACAGACTTCCTCAATCGTTCCCAATGCAACTGATACTGCCATAACAGGCACTGGTTTGCCAACCACATATTTAAGGCACAGGAAGAGCAGAGTGTGTACAGAGCTTAGGACTATTTCTCTAAAAGTCTTGAAGCAGTTTTCATTTTTGATGAAAATCTACTGGACATATGGTACTCCTGGCCTGGACAGTACTCCATATTTAGTCCCCACTTCACGGTTATTACAGTGTGAAATTACACACCCAAAATTATCTTCATTAAGGCAGACATTATCTTCATAGGGCAGGAAGCCCACAAATTCTTCTCCCAGGTATGGATTCATCAACAGGTGGGTGTTCCCCTACTATGTCCACATACCACCAGTGATCATGAAAGGGAAGTGAATCTCAGTTGCCTGATGGTTTCTTCCTGAGTGCAGCACTCACAGATCCAATGTCTGACTCTTGCTGTTTTTCAATGGAACTTGTTAGTTGGTGCCTTGAAGTGCTTTCTCAAGACCTCTTCACTAGAATTTATCCTGCACTTCAGCAATGCTTGAAAGATACAGGAATATAGAGTTTATGAGATTTCATCAGCTTCAGGTCCTTCCAGAGGTAGATTTTGTTTACATAAGAATCAAAATTTCAAATAAAGATTTTAGGTATTGTTTTCCTTCTCTTCAAGGGTTAGAGGTAAAATGTCTTCATCCAGTTCTTTACCTCCCGCATTGGGGTTCTAGGCATAGCTGTGTATGTCTTTATTGTTTTGTTCCTGGACAGAAGGTTCATCAATTTTTTTCTCTTTTTTTTTTTTGTTTTTATGTTTCAATATCCTGATTTCATCTTCACTCAGTTCTTTTATTCACTTTCTATGTTTATAATGCAGATTGTTCAGACAACTTGTACGATAAAAATTTGTCCTATAAGGACTAGTTCTGCAGATTGTAGGGGTCTCCAAGTGTTTGGCACATAATCAGTAATGTTGTCTCTTCTAAGTTTTATCTTTTAAGTCTGCTCTTCTATAATCTTCAGCTACTTTTGCATCTGGCCAGGTCCCCCCGGGGAGCCTGAAGAAGAACAGGCCTGACTCTTCCTCGTGCAGTGGGGGCTGTGAAGGAGTTAGGTGTCCCTTCCCTACAGGTCCAGCTCTCCCCTTCCTATCTTCTTAGGGCAGCTCACCCTCAGGTAGGTTAGGGGAGGAGAGCCAGCCCATCACCTTCAACCTAGAATTCTATGCTTAAACTATTGATTAAATATGAGAGTAGAAAAAAGACCTTTTTTAGACATGCAGACTTTCAAAAAAATTTTACCTCCCTTGCACCCCAGTGTAGTCAGTCGTCTAAAGTGGCCCCCAGCGAGTCTGCCTGAGTATGGGCTGGCCCTAGTTCATTACTTCTAATGAACAGAATAGGCAAAATTGATGGATATCACTTCAGAGATTAAGTTACAAAAGACTGACTTGGTCTTGCTTGCATTTTCTCTTTTTCTCTTGCTTCCTTGTTCTGATAAAATCAACTATCTTTTTAATGAGCCACCCCTTGGGGTGCCGGGTGGCTCATTTGGTTGAGTGCCCAACTTCTGCTCAGGTCATGATCTCACCGTCTGTGGGTTTGAGCCCTGCATCGGGCTCTGTGCTGACAGCTCAGAGCCTGGAGCCTGTTTCGGATTCCGTGTCTCCCTCTCTCTCTGCCCCTCCCCGCTCATGCTCTGTCTCTCTCTCTCTCTCTCTGTCAAAAACAAATAAACATTAAAAAAAAATTTAATGAGCCACCCCATGAAAAAGTCAATGCAGCAAGGAAACCAAGGGAGGCCTCTGGTCATTTGCTCCTGAGGAACTGAGGATCTCAGTCCAATAGGAAACACTTTAAGTCTATTACCAAAAAGGATAGCCATGACCTCCCCCAGTAGTAATCGCCTAGTATGTCCTCTAAAAAAGGAAGCAGAGAGAACACGAACACCACATGGAAAATTCTATTTCTAATCCAGGGGTTTTCAGCTGGGGGCAGCTTTGTCCCTTGGGGACATCTAGCAACATCTAGAGACATTTTTGATTGACATGACTTGAGTTGGGGGACACTACTAGCATCTAGCAGGTAGAGGCTAGAGATGCCACTAAACATCCTAACAATGAATAGGACCACCCCACAACAAAAAATTATGTCAAACAGTGTCACCTGAATGTCAATAGTACCAAAGTTATAAGAAATCTTGTTCTAACTTAATAGTTTGATTCTTCAACTTGTGGTTGCTGTCCCACCTATGGGTAGTTTGCCTATATACTTTTTGTTTGTTAAGCCTGGCAAAGTATAGAATATTGCTGGATAACAACTAGTTGTAAAAATTTAACCATGGGAGGCTAATAAGGGTACTGGGCATGAGATCTGTCAGCTACAGCAAGTAAGTGCAAGAATGAATCCATAATTTCTTTTTTTTTTCTTTTTAGCAATATCATCTTTTAATAGCTGCCTTCCTGTGATATTATGAATTATAATAAGAAATATATATTTGGCCTTTGTCCTGTTTCTAGTGCAGACCTTCTAAAAGGCTTGGAATTTCTTAAGTGGTGAAAGAGATAAAGGTACCTTTTGTCATGTTAATGAGGTGAATTTTGGAATGCCCCTGGGTCTTCTAAGAATTGGGCTGATTGCTGGATTGTAGGGTTGGGACTTTCAGTCCCACCCTTATACCTCTTGGGAGGGGAGAATGGCTGGAGATTGAATAGATTTCCAATGGCTGATGACTTCATCAATCATGCCTATGTAATAAAGTCTCCATAAAAATTTAGAAATGGACAGTTTGGTCAGCTTCCAGGTTGGTGAACTGGGAGAGCTGGAAGTGCTGGGAGAGTAGCACACCTATGCTGGGCATGGAAGCTCCATGCCCCTTGCCATATACCTTGCCCTGTGCATCTCTTCCATCTGGATGTCCACCTGTATCCTTTATTATATACTTTTATAATAAACTGGTAAATGTGAGTAAGTGTTTCCCTGAGTTCTGTGAGCTACTCTAGCTAATCAGTTGAATCTGAAAGGGTACAGGTCATGAGAACCTCTGATTTATAGCCAGTTGCTAAGAAGAAGCACAGCTAACAACCTGGACTTGGAACTGGCATCTGAAATCCAAGGAGTGGATCTTTGGAACCTCCAGTCTATAGGTGGTTGGTCAGAAGCATAGGTGTTAACTTGAGCTTGTGAATGGCTTCTCAAGTGGAGGGTATTCTTTTGGGATTGAGCCCTGTCCCTTTGGAGTCTGATGCTATCTCTGGGTAGACAGTTCAGAATTGAGTTGAACTCTATAGAACACCTACTTTGTGTCCTGAGCATTGTGTGGTGGTGTGTGTGGGACAGGGTGGGGAGCCTCCTCCACACACATGTCAGAATTGGTCTTAGAACCATTTTTCTTCCCTAGAAAAAGTACCTACAGCTGTGTTCCAGAATCTCTGGAAGTATCCGTAATGATTTTTTTTTAGTTTCTCTTATAAATGCTCATTCTATGTTGGTGGCTTAAGATTGTACCCTTACTTCATGCTTGGTTTTGTCTCTTCTGTGCTGGACTTGATTTTATCTGTGCCTCACAGTAATGCTCGCATATTTGCTTCAGCCTAAACTCTGCGCCTTTTAGGACAATCCTGACACAGTACCATATCCAAGGGCTTGCTGGTTTGAGGGCAGGGGAAGTTTAAACACCTATAACCAAATTGTTAGCAAATTGTTAATCCATGTATACCTGAAGTTCAGCATTAGTGAATATCTATTAGGGTAGATTTTTAAATAATTTACCTGCAACTATAGTATAGATCATATTACTTAAAGTTACAAAGCTTTTCCAGTATTGACTAGCTTCACAAATTTTGTTTTAGTATTATGTCCAAGGTGTCTGGAGCCATAGCATAGCGGAGCATTCAACATTGTATCCAGACACAAAAAATGGTTTGGCCAGTTGGAGTAATTGTTAGCTGATCCTAATTGTTGACTATTTTCAACCAAATAAACATTTAATGATTAGTTGGTAACTAGTCCCAGATTTGTGTTTTTTCAACAGTTATAAAGCCATTGTTATTGGACAGTCCCAAATTGATGGGCATCTATGTTTCACACCTTACTCCAGAATGTAAACATTACAAGTTTCTTTAGATTTATGACTTACAAGCATAAGTTGTTTTTTTTAAATTAAATATTTTCAAATGAGTTTGTTACTCCAGCTTTCTCTTCTGAGATTTTTAGCCTTCCACATGTGATATTAAGAGGTTTTGTTAGTCATCCTCTGTTCTAGTTATCTATTGCTACATGACAAGCCACCTCTAAATCTAGCAATGTGAAAACAACAGTTTTACTATCCTCACAGAATTCCGATGGGGCATGGTAGGGATGTTTTGTCTCTGTTGCACTCTGTCCAGAGCCTCAGCCAGGAAGACTCAGTGTTCAGTGGTGACTTGAACAGATGGGCAGTGGAATCATCATGAGGCTTCTTCACTCACATCTCAACACCTAGGCTGGGAAGGCATGAAGGCTGGGCAAAGCCAGGGCTGTTGACCAGATCACTTACATAGGGCCTGTCTCTCTGGCTTTGGCTTCTCACAGGGTGCTGGCTAAGTTCCAAGATGGAGCTTTCTGAGAGTGTTCCAGGAGACACAGGTGGAAGCTGTAGGGCTTGTTATGACCTAGTTTTAGAAGTCACGTAGCATTTCTTCCATATTCTGTTGCAGAGATCAGTGAACTATGACCTCGTGCCAAATTCAGCATGCCACCTGTCATTGTAAATAAAGTGTTATTGGAACATAGCCATGTCCATTTGTTTACATTTTGTCTATGGCTACTTTCATGCTACAATTTAGAGTTGAGTAGTTGCAACAGAGACCTTAAGGCCTGCAAAGCCTAAAATATTAACTATCTGGCCCTTTACTGAAAAGGTGTGCTGAGCCTTGCTCTATTAGTTAAAGCCATCACAGCCTCTCAGTGTCATGGGAACCCCACTCTTGGGGGAAGGTATGTCAAAGAAGTTACACCATTTTTTGAAAATTACCATAGCACCCATTTACCTCTCAGATTTTAATCCTTGTTTGGTTTTTAATTGTGTGGGCTACTTAAAATAGCTCTTCTCACATATGTGAATGCATGCTGAAGTTCTGTGAGAGCAGGTTAAAAAGTGGGAGTCAACTGTGGTATTTCAAGTTTTATTCTTTTGAAATTTGCCTGTTTCAGCTCTATGGGTAAATGTTTTCCTAATAATTTTTTCAAAGAAAGGTTAGAAGCATTAACCTGTGTTCACAGAGCTAATGCAGGGATAAAGAAGACCTTTAGTTTCTGGAAAAAAAAAAAAGAAGAAGAGGAAGAAGAAAACAAAGAGAAAGATGGTAAACAGTTGTCTGAACAGTTAAGCTTCACTTGGTCAACAAGTTTCAGGTTTTAGAAATCATTACTTATTTATGAAAAAATTTTAATCTAAATATGCTATATTGGTACAATTTTAATTAACCCCAATTTCCTCATCTATAGAATGAAGGGGTTGGGTAGTCAGTGGTTCACAACCCTGGCTACATATTCAGAACATAGGGGCCCAGGCCCTTATCTTAGATAATTAAACCAGAATATCTGGAGGTGGGGCCCCCACAGGTTTTAAAAGCTCCTCGGATTATTTTCATAAACTACAGCCAGGACAGAGAAATTGGTGGTTAGGGGATTGTAGGCTCCTTTTCAGATGGAAAAATTTCCTTGTTCTGTGATAAAGGGGATATGAAAATGGAAAGTTTCAGGTGAAGAGGGAAGAGCCAAGATGGCAGAACAGCATGGAAGGTGTTTTTGTGTCTCTCGTCCCTGAAATGCAGCCAGATCAACACTAAACCATCTTGCACACCTAAAACACTGATTGAGGATTAACGCAACAATCTGCACAACCTGAACCACAGAACTCAGCAGAAAGAGAAAAAAATTTATTTTATTTTCCATTTTTATTAAAAAGATTTTTCTTTAATTTTTTTCTACTATGTATTTTACTTTTTTGTAAATTTTAAAAATTCTATTTTATATCAATCATTTCGTTTTATTCTATTTTACTGTATTCATTTTTTCAAATTTTCAAATGTTTTCCTTTTTTCCCCCTTTTTTCTGCTTTTTCTTTTCTTATCTTTCCTTTTTTTCTCTAATCTGTCAAGCTCCTTTCAGCAACCAGACCAAAACACACCTAGGATATAGCATCCCTTATTTAATTTTTTTTGTGTTGCTTTTAATTTTTTTTTTTACTTTATTAATTCCTCTTCTTCCTTAAAAATGATGAAATGAAGGAATTCTCCCCAAATGAAAGAACAGGAAGAAATGACAGCTAGGGACTTAATCAACACAGATACAAACAAGATGTCTGAACTAGAATTTAGAATCACGATAATAAGAATACTAGCTGGGGTTAAAAAAAGCATAGAATCCATTTCTGTGGAGATAAAAGAAGTAAAAGCTTGTCAAGATGAAATAAAAAATGTTATAACTGAGCTGCAATCTCTAATGAATACCACGGCGGCAGGGATGGATGAAGTAGAGCAGTGAATTTAACAATATAGAGGACAAACTTATGGAGACCAATGAAGCAGAAAAAAAGAGGGATACTAAGGCAAAAGAGCATGATTTAAGAATTAGAGAACTCAGTGACTCATTAAAAAGGAATAACATTAGAATCATAGGGGTCCCAGAAGGTGAAGAGAGAGAAAAAGGGGTAGAAGGTTTACATGAGCAAATCATAGCAGAAAACTTTCCTAACCTGGGGAAACAGACATCAAAATCCAGGAAGCACAGAGGACTCCCATTAGATTCAACAAAAACCAACCATCAATAAGGCATATCATAGTCAAATTCACAAAATACTCAGGCAAGGAAAGAATCATGAAAGCAGCAAGGGGAAAAAAGTCCTTAACCTATAAGAGAAGACAGATCAGGTTCACAGCAGACCTATTCACAGAAACTTGGCAGGCCAGAAAGGAGGGCAGGATATATTTAATGTGCTGAATTGGAAAAATATGCAGCCAAGAATTCTTTATCCAGCAAGGCTGTCGTTCAAAATAGAAGGAGAGATAAAAAGTTTCCCAGACAAATGAAAATTAAAGGAGTTCATGACCACTAAACCAGTGCTGCAAGAAATTTTAAGGGGGACTCTCTGAGAGGAGAAAAGATGAAAAAACAAAACAAGACAAAAAACAAAAAGACCAAAAGCAACAAAGACTAGAAAGGACCAGAGGACACCACCAGAAACTCCAACTCTACAGGCAACATAATGATAATAAGTTCATACCTTTCAGTACTCACTCTGAACATCAATGGACTAAATGCTCCAATCAAAAGACATAGGGTAAGAGAATGGACAAGAAAACAAGATCCATCTATATGCTGTTTACAAGAGACCCACTTTAGACCTAAAGACACCTTCAGATTGAAAGTAAGGGGATGGAGAACCATCTATCATGCTCATGATCTCTGAAAGAAAGCCAGAGTAGCCATACTTATGCCAGACAATCTAGACTTTAAAATAAAGACAGAACAAGAGATGAAGAAGGGCATTATGTCAAAATTAAGGGGTCTATCCCCCAAGAAGATCTAATAATTGTAAACATTCATGCTCCAAACGTGGAACACCCAAATGTACAAATCAGTTAATCACAAACATAAAGAAACTCATTGATAATAATCCCATAATAGTAGGGGACTTCAATACCCCACTTACAGCAATGGAAAGATCATCTAAACAGAAAATCAAGAAGGAAACAATGGTGTTGAATGACACACTGGACCAGATGGACTTAACATATATATTCAAAACATTTCATCCTAAAGCAGAGGAACACACATTCTTCTCGAGTACACATGGAACATTCAGAATAGATCACATACTGGGACACAAATCAGCCCTCAGCAAGTACAAAAGGATTGAGATTACACCGTGCATATTTTCAGGCCACAATGCTATGAAACTCTAAATCAACCACAAGAAAAAATTTAGAAAGACAACAAATACTTGGAGATTAAAGAACATCCTACTAAAGAACGAAAAGGTTAACCAAGAAGTTAAAGAGGAAATTAAAAAGTACATGGAAGCCAATGAAAATGATAACATCACAGCCCAAAACCTCTGGGATGCAGCAAAGGCAGTCATAATAAGGAAGTATATAGCATTCCAGGCCTTCCTTAAAAAGGAAGAAAGGTCTCAGATACACAACCCAACCCTATACCTTAAAGAGCTGGAAAAGAACAGCAAATAAAACCCAATATCAGCAGAAGACAGGAAATAATAAAGATCAGAGCAGAAACCAATGCTATTGAAACCAAAAAAAAAAAAAACAGTAGAACAGATCAATGAAACCAGAAGCTGGTTCTTTGATAAACTCCTACTCAGTTTGATCAAAAAGAAAAAGGAAAGGACTCAAATAAATACTATCAAGAATGAAAGAGGAGAGATCACAACGAACACTGCAGAAATAAAAACAATAATAAGACAATATTATGAGAAATTATATGCCAATAAATTGGGCAATCTGGAAGAAAATATAAACTACCAAAAGTGAAACAGGAAGATATAGAAAATTTGAACTAACCCATAACCAGTAAAGAAATTGAGCTGGTAATCAAAAATCTCCCAAAAAACAAGAGTCCAGGGCCATATGGCTTTCCAGGAGAATTCTACCAAACATTTAAAGAAGTGTTAACACCTATTCTCTTGAAGCTGTTCCAAAAAAATAGAAATGGAAGGGAAACTTCCAAACTCATTCCATGAAGCCACCATTACCTTGATTCCAAAACCAAAGACTCCACTAAAAAGGAGAACTAAAGACCAATCCCTGATGAACATGGATGCAGAAATCCTCAACAAGATACTAGCCAACCGGATGCAACAACACATTACAAAAATTATTCACCATGGCCAAGTGGGATTTGTCCCTGGGATGCAGGGCTGTTTCAATATCCTCAAAACAATCAATGTGATACCTCACATCAATAAAAGAAAGGACAAGAACCACATGATCCTCTCCATAGATACAGAGAAAGCATTTGACAGAATACAGCATCCTTTCTTCATAAAAACCCTCAAGAAAGTAGGGATAGAAGGATCATACCTCAAGATCATAAAAACCATATATGAAAGACCCACTGCTAATATCATTCTCAATGGGGAAAAACTGAGCACCTTCCCCCTAAAGTCAGGAACACGACAGGGTTGTCCACTCTCACCACTGTTATTCAACATAGTATTGGAAGTCTTAGCCTCACTAATCAGACAACACAAAGGAATAAAAGGCATCCAAATCAGCCAGGAGGAGGTCAAACTTTCACTCTTTGCAGATGACATGATACTCTATATGGAAAACCTAAAATATTCCACCAAAAAACTGCTAGAACAGATCCATGAATTCAGCAAAGTTGCAGGAGATAAAATCAAAGCACAGAAATTGGTTGAATTCCTATACACCAATAATGAAGCGACAAAAAAAGCAATCAAGGAATCAATACCATTTACAATTGCACCAAAACCCATAAAATAACTGGGAATAAATCTAACCAAAGAGGTGAAAGATCTATACACTGAAAACTATAGAAAGCTTATAAAAGAAATTAAAGAAGACCAAAAAAAAAAAAAAGGAAAAATATTCCATGCTCCTGGATAGGAAGAACAAATATTGTTAAAATGTCAATACTACCCAAAGCAATCTACATATTCAATGCAATCCCTATTAAAATAACACCAGCATTCTTCACAGAGCTAGAACAATCCTAAAATTTGTATGGAACCAGAAAAGACTCCAAATAGCCAAAGCAATCTTGAAAAAGAAAACCAAAGCTGGAGGCATCACAATCCCGGAGTTCAAGATGTATTAAAAAACTGTAATCATCAAGACAGTGTGGTACTGGCACAAAAACAGACCCTCAGATCAATGGAAGAGAGTAGAGAACCCAGAAATGGACCCAAAAACATATGGCCAACTAATCTTTGGCAAAGCAGGAAAGAATATCCAATGGAATAAAGACAGTCTCTTCAGCAGATGGTGTTGGGAAAATTGGATAGTGACATGCAGAAGAATGAACCTAGACCACTTTCTTACACCATACACAAAAATAAAATCAAAATGGATGAAAAATCTAAATGTAAGACAGGAAGCCACCAAAATCCTTGAGGAGAAACCAAGCAAAACCTCTTTCACCTTAGCCACAGCAACTTCTTACTCAACATGTCTCTGTAGGCAAGGGAAATAAAAGCAAAAGTGAACTATTGGGACCTCATCAAAATAAAAATCTTCTGCATAGCAAAGGAAACAATCAGCAAAACTAAAAGGCAACTGACAGAATGGGGGAAGATATTTGCAAATGACATATCAGATAAAGGGTTAGTATCCAAAATCTATAGAGAACTTATCAAACTGAACACCCAAAAAACAAATCATCCAGTGAAGAAATGGGCAAAAGACATGAAAAGACACTTCTCCAAGGAAGATATCCAGATGGCCAACCGACACATGAAAAAATGCTCAATGTCACTCCTCATCAGGGAAATACAAATCAAAACCACAATGAGATACCACCTCACACCTGTCAGAATGGCTAACGTTAACAACTCAGGCAACAACAGATGTTGGCAAGGATGCGGAGACAGAGGACTCTTTTGCACTGCTGGTGGGAAAGCAAGCTGGTGCAGCCACTCTGGAAAACAGTATGGAGGTTCCTCAAAAAATTAAAAATAGAACTGCCCTACAACCCAGCAATTGCATTACTAGGTATTTATCAAAGGGATACAGTTATGCTGTTTCAAACTGGCACATGCACCCTAATGTTTATAGCAGCACTATCAACAATAGCCAAAGTACAGAAAGAGCCCAAATGTCAACCGATGGATGAATGGATAAAGAAAATGTGGTGTGTGTGTGTGTATATATATATATATATATATATATATATATACACACACACATATATATGTATATATGTATGTATATATGTATATATATATATATACATATATGTGTATATACACACACACACACACACACACACACACACACACACACACACAATGGAGTATTACTCGGGAATCAAAAACAATGAAATCTTGCTGTTTGCAACTACGTGGATGGAACTGGAGGGTATTATGCTAAGCGAAATTAGAGAAAGACAAATATCATATGACTTCACTCATATGACGATTTTAAGACACAGAACAAATGAACACAAGGAAAGCAAAAATAATATAAAAACAGGGAGGAGGACAAAACATGAGACTCTTAAATATAGAAAACAAACAGAGGGTTACTGGAGGGGTTGTGAGAGGGGAGATGGGCTAAATAGGTAAGGGGCATTAAGGAATCTACTCCTGAAATCATTGTTGCACCATATGCTAACTAACTTGGATATAAATTAAAAAAATAATTAAAAATAAAAATAAAAATAAAATTAAATGACTGAAAAATTGTATGAATATCCTGACTCACCCTCCCCCAAAACAGTTCAATGGCTCAGCAATGGTAAGTTTTTAATGCAATTTTTTGAGCTCAGGCTGAGACTAAAATTTTTCTCAAAGAGAAGAACTGCCCTCAACTGCTATTATCAAACACTAAATAGCTTTGGAAATTAACTTTTACTGCAGACTTGATAATGTTTCTTAATAAATTCAACCTAAAATACAAGCCAAAACATTGCTTTGTGCAAAACTTATAGTATGGTAAAGTAACTTCCATGACAACCAATGTTGTTTCAATCAAAAGTCACATCAAGGGGTGGCTCAGTTGGTTGGGTGTCCAACTTCGGTTCAGGTCATGAACTCACAGTTCTTTAGTTTGAACCCCGCGTTGGTCTCTGGGCTGATACCTCTGTGTCTCCCTCTCTCTCTGACCCTCCCCTGCTCACACTCTTTATCTCTCTCTCTCTCTCAAATAAACATTAAAAAAAGTCACATCAAGTTGCTTTATACACACATATATATTTTCTGAGTTTGATCTACAGTTTCAGAAGCATTTTCTGAAACTTGAAACAAGAATAAGGAAATTTGTATGTATTTCAAAATCCACTTAACTGTGCAATTCGAGAGTTTCTTAAATTAAAAGTGATGAACCTGCAATGTAATGACATACTAAAAGTTAGCTATCAAGAGCAGAGTTTAATCATCATTTAATCATTACTGGAGAAAATAATAAGTTTTTCCTGATTTTCTTCTCTATTGGTTTTTTGTTTCCTGATTCTCTTCATGCTGGAATTGATTCCTTTATTTATTTATTTATTTATTTATTTATTTATTTATTTTATGTTTACTTATTTATTTTGAGAGGCGTTGGGGAGACAGCTGGGAGAGAGAATCCCAAGCAGGCTCTGCACTGTCAGCATAGAGCCCAATTCAGGGTTTGATCTCATGGAATGGTGAGATCATGACCTGAGCCAAAATCGAGAGTAAGATGCTTAACCGACTGAGGCAACCCAGGTGCCCCCTGACCCCTTTATTCTTATCTTCTCCAAGAAAATGTCTAAAAATATAAAACATTTTATTGTGTATGAGAATTACCTGGAAGTCCTGTCTTTTTTTTTTTTAATGTTTATTTATTTATTTGTTTTGAAAGAGAGAGGGAGCATGAGTGGAGGGAGGGGCAGAGAGGGAGACGGAGACAGAATCTCAAGCAGGCTATACGCTGTTAGCATGGAGCCCGATGTTGGGCTCCAGCACAGGAACTGTGAGATCATGGCCCAAGCTGAAATCAAGAGTTGGACACTCAACTGACTGAGCCACCAGGTGCCCCCAAAATGCAGATTCTTGAGCCCTACAACCAGAGATTGATTTAGTAGGTGGTCTCAGACCATTTTTAAAAAGATGCTGACATAGTACATACTACATTCCACCTTGTATTACAATTTTTATGTATAGGTTTTTTCTCTTTTGTAAACTCCTTGAGGTCAGGGACCATTTTTAAAAATTAACATCTTGGGGCGCCTGGGTGGCTCAGTCGGTTGAGCATACGGCTTTGGCTCAGGTCATGATCTCACGGTTTGTGAGTTCGAGCCCCGCGTCGGGCTCTGTGCTGACAGCTCAGAGCCTGGAGCCTGCTTCAGATTCTGTGTCTCCCTCTCTCTCTGTTCCTCCCCCACTTGTGCTCTGTTTCTCTCTCTCTCAAAAATAAATAAACATTAAAAAAAATTTTTTTTTAATTAACGTCAGATTCCTCCCTGCTACCTCACATTTAGTGTGTACTCCATAGATGTTATTGAATGGATGACTATGGATTAATGTCATGACAATTTTATCCTGATAAATAATAGCATTTCCAGCAGTAGATGGGCTTGGTATACTTATTTTTTCATAATTAATTCCTGATAATTACACTTTTATCAGCACCTACAAATGAAAAAATTATCAACAATTATTCAAGAGCAGGGACAGAGAGACTTTAAGGGGAAAAAAAAAACCTAAAAAGACCCCTTTCTTTACAAACTTCTCTTATCCCCCTGCTCCACTACACAAAGTTGGGGAGAACAACCAGAAGGAGTGATGAATTCAGTAGCTGGATCAAAGAATGAAAAGTAAAATACATAAAAAAGAAAGAGGGAAACCAAAATAATTATCTATTACACTCTTCTCCAAGCTGAGAGATGAATGCCCTGATAGCAGCTACCATGAAGAGGGGTCAGCTTGAGGTCTTACACATAACACACCCCTAGAGCATCCTGCCCCTTTCTGGCTCTCACTAGTACACACAGACCCAAGGCCTTCAGATTCCTTCTTGTCCCAAGCAGGGGCATACTTATTCTTGCAGTATTATAACTGGGATTACATATGTTACATTTATATATACTATGACAGCAGCACCAAAGCTCTAGGATAATTATGGCACATTTTAGTGTGTCAATTTTAGTCAAGGTTTTGGAGAAAAATTGTTTAAAATTTTTGCCTTGTAGAAGGGTTTTATGACACATGTGCAAGTAAAATCAAAATTCTGCTTTTCCATGTCAGTAAAACTTGTGTTTTTCTTGAATGGATACTATGGAATAGAAAATTTTTATGTGTAGAGAGCAATTGAGAACTCTGACCTTTTTGGTGTAGTTGAGGTATCCAATGATACTAGCCCTGGAGTCTCTTCAAGTGATTGCAAGATGTCATAGGAGGCAAGATCAAATCCTGTGGATATTTGTGACCCACATGACCTGTGCTTTGACCACAGAAGTCAAAGTAGAACATGTGACTTCGGAGTGAGTCAAGAAGGCCGAAATATTTATTGTACAATAGATATTTCTATCTACCTTAGAAAAGTTTGTCACCTTAGAAATCACTTGTGATTATTTGGATTGTATGCAAAGCCACTGGCTCCTGCTAACAAATTCAATTTCCTGATGTAACGGTCCTTAATCAAATGTTTTGGTATATTGAAATATTTATGGATAAATTCATATGACATTTAGGATTTGGTTCAAAATAATACGAGATGGGGAAAGTGGACCACGAAAAGGTTTCACACTCAGGATTGACTTGCTTTTCATTAACAAGAAGAGAGATGTGACAGCAAAAGACAAAAACCTGGGTAGTCTGACTCAATTGTTCATCTTAATGATAAAGTCTTAGTTGTCTTACTTAACAGCTTTTGGTTGGTTTATTTGAAGTCTGAACAATTTCAGAAAACAATTGCAGAGCAAAACTGTTAGTTTTTTTTCTGTAATCAACAAAAGTTCTGTGATAAAAATAAACATTGAGAGATGAAAATCATAAGGACTACCTTATTTGAGATTCTTGATGTATTTAAGTGTAGTGAAGCTTATAAATTTAGCAAAATAGAAAACATCACTAGTCTTCTTTCTTCAACATGAAAGTGCTCTGACAAGAATTCTATGGAGACAGTTAAAGAGGCCGACTGGATTGTTATGACACTGGTTATTAGGCCTGTAAACAGAATGATGCAACCATCAGGATTTTCTACCACAGGAACCCAAAAATATTGCACTGTAACTTTCTCTCTAGTAGCATTCAAAGAATGTTTCCTCAGCATTTACCCTTTTATAATTCGTAAAGCAATAACAAATGGTTGCCATTTTATTAGTATATTTTTGTGGGTGTGGGTGTGTGTTCTAGAGACTTGCAGCTAGAGAAGAGAAAGTACCTAGATGATGAATCTGCATTGGCTGAGCCTCAGTTCATTCCAGAGCTCTGACATGGACAGAACCTATGTCAAGCAGCTTCTTCATTGAGCCAATGAGACAAGTAGAATACATTTTTCCCCGAAATTATAATTTAAAATAATTTACTATATTGTAAAACATAGTATTATTATACTATAAAATGGGTTTTAATGTCTGAAAAGGAGATTCCAAATAAATGTTATGATTTTATTGGCCACACTGGCCAATACCCCCATTGCCCCCCAGGTATGCCTTTGCTGTCTTCTGCTAGTAAGGGTAACTGGTGGAAAATACTGAAAAGTTCTCTTTGAACTGGTTTTCTCTTTCTAAGGAAAGTTTAGGAAGGAAAATTTCAAGCCTTTAAAATTTCTGTAAAGCATATCTATGGGGAGAAATTTTTCTTTGTTATTTAAAAATTAGACTAATAGAATATTTTTCATAAACAGCAATCTTAAACTCTTATAGTATTAAAAAATACTATAGTGTAATAATTCAAAGTAAGCCAAGAAAACATTGACTAATAGATCACCTCAGTGAAATAGAAAAAATGAACTGATGTGATACAAGAAGAATGAGCTTACCGCCAGTTGCTACTTAAATTGAAGTTTATTTTTTGCATTTACATTGAAGATAATGTCTGATACCTTTAAAAATTATGCAAAATGTCCCATATAATTTTGTAAATGGATTTAATTTTCTATAAAAATAGTATCTCTGAGGTAAAAGGGAAATTTTAAATTTTGTCCCTTCAGATGATCACAAATGATATGAAATCTGTTTTAGTGAGGTATTATTACAACCTACGCTGCACAGAAAGGTAGTTTGGGTGGTATTTGTGTGGGTGCCCAAAAGTATGTATCCTTGGCTCAATGACCTGAGGCATTAAGGTCAGCATTTTTATCCATACACCCTGTCCTTGGACTCCACGATACAGAGACGGAGGTTTTCAAATAGATTTCCACTCTCTGCCTGCAGAAACTATTTCCATAACCAGAGTTGTTGGCATTCATTGTGTGTAGAATGAGAACAGGCTTTGGCACAAGATTAGAATGTCTTCAGTTCTGTGAGACATTCTGAGAATTGCTCCAGCAATTTCTCCCTTCTCTCCGATGCATCGATATTTCAATTCCTTTCTACTAGACATTTCCATTAATATAAAACTATGGTATTATTTCTTCCACTTAAACATCAACAATATCAACAATCTTGACCTCACTTTTGCCTCTAGCTTACTGCTCTATTTCTGTTCACTCTGCAGAAAAATTCCTTAACATAATCATGTATCCTTCATGCCAGCAATTCTTCTCCTATTCTCTCCTGAACCCACTCACTCAGGCCCTTACCCCCTCCTCTCCACATAAACTGCCCTTGCTATAGTTACTAATGTCTCCCACATTATAAAATCCAAGGCACTATTTCCGTTATCCTCACTTGCCCATCAATAGTGTTCTCACTTTCTTTTTCTTCCTTGAAACATTTTCTTCCCCTGACTTTCAGGATACCCTCCTCTCCTGGCCCCCATTGCCCTCAGTGGCCATTACTCCTCCATCTTCTTGGCTGGTTCCTCCTGTCTCTCTGACTGTAAAAACAGGAGTGCTCCTAGGCTCAGTCTTGGCTCTTGGTCTTAGACTGTATCCATGTTTTCTCCCTTGGGAGTCTTGTGTATGTATGTGACTTCCATATTTACATTTCCAGACCTGACTTGTCTACACTCCTATACCCAAGTGCCTACTCAATGTCTCTATTGGGATGTCTAACAGGCATCTCAATTTTTCACATATCCCAAAATGAACTCCTGATCTTTTCCCCAAAACTTTCTTTTCCCTGAGTCTGCCTCTGTTTATTTAGTTAAGGTAACTCCATCCTTCCAGTGGTTCAAGTAAAAACTTTGGACTCATCCCTGACTCCTCTCTTGCCTTTGAATAAAATGCTGAAAGAAAAAGCTGAAGTGTGTTAATATACTGCTTAAAGACAAAGGGACAGAATTCTCACCACTGTCTAAAAACCACAAAAGGGTTGCTGCTGCCTCTTCCTTTCCGGAAATCACCAGCTACAATCACCTTTTGGACAGACAAGGAAACTTCTACTAACTGGATAACAAATACTCACACCAGTTCTGGTAGGAAGAAGGAATGAAAAACACAAGACTGGCCATCACATTCCCTCTGATACACTCTACTTACATACATCAAAATACTTTCACACGTTTCTTTTATTCTCTACTCTCAAATAGCCAACTTGCCCACCAAGTGCTAAGGGAAACTCTGAGACATCAACCTCTGGAAAAGTTCTTTGCAGAGCACATAGTTGTCATAGCTGCTGTCAGGTGCCTGTATTGGAGAAAGAAACAGAGTTGGCTTTACCTCCTCTGGGGACATAAAGGATTCCTAAGAAATTATGGTCATGGGGAAAACTGCTGCTGGAGGCAGAATGTAGAATCTAAGTTCCTCTGGGAGGTTTTTAAACAGTAGGTGTCTCTTCTGCTTTTTATTTTTTTTATGTGTTTATCTATCTTTGAGAGAGAGAGAGAGAGAGCAAGGGAGGTGCAGAGAGGTGGGGGGGGGGCGGGGGTGGTGCGGGAAACAAAGGATCCAAAGCAGGCTCTGTGCTGACAGCGGAGAGCATAATGCGGGTCTCGAGCTCACGAACCACGAGATCATGACCTGAGCTGAAGTAGGATGCTCAACCGACTGAGCCATACAGGCACCCTTCTTCTGCTTTTTAAAAATCAGCCCCTCTGCCATTTCTCTGAAGATATGACATATCTTTTCTACTCTTTTTTTTTTTTTTGACCACACCAAACAGCCTGAGTAAGGTGTTTTATGTTTGATGGGTGCTCAAAAAAAAAAAAAAAAAAAAAAAGTTGCTGATTGTTCTGAACTTTTTCTACTCCTTGGGAACTGAGTGAGTTCCTTTTTATTCTTTAAGGACTAATAATATGTGTTTGTATTATCAAGACCCAAAGAAGCACCTACTTGCCACACGAGAAGGTAAAGATATACAAACCCCAATGAAGGAAGCATTCATGACAGTCTTGGAAAGTTGCTCTTCCAGTGGGGCACCAGTGAGGCTTTAGACAACAAGGGAGGTTAGGAGAAGGGAATTTAGGGCAGACATGTGTTCTATATGCTACCAGTTTATTAGGAGAAATTCTAAAAGGATTGTCAACTTATCACTATTAATAGCTCTGCCTTCTCCCTTACAAATTGGCCCTTGTACTCTATTATCATTTTTATTAACAATCTTGTAGTCTTTGGGGTCTTAAATTCATGCAAATACATTTCTTCCTCACCCATAATCCACCATATATAATGAATTATATTTTGACCTAAAGGAACTAGACATTATCTAATAGACATCTGAAAGACTTAAAATATTTTTACGAGCTCCATTTGAAAAAAATTGTGACAGAGAGGTATGAAGAAATCACTTGTTATTCATGTTTTAACTTTACTTTCTATTAAATGTAGTTTTGAAATGTTCTTTTCTGGAAAAGATGAATGATAAAGTTCTTTGGAAAAAAAAAAAAGAAGCTGCACCAAATAGAAATCTGTTAGAGCTATTACTAAAAAAATCCCATGAACCCATGAAGAAATGCTTGCAAGTAAATGTCAGTAACCGATGTAAATTAAAAACTCAATTCTAGGGGCACCTGGATGGCTCAGTTGGTTATGCGTCTGACATCAGCTCAGGTCATGATCTCATGGTTTGTGGGTTTGAGTCCCACATTGGGCTCTGTGCTGACAGCTCAAAGCCTGCTTTAGATCCTCTTTCTCCCTCTCTCTCTGCCCCCCCTCAAAAATAAATTAAAAAACATTTTAAAAAACCCTCAAATGTCAATCCTAGTTTCAAAGAAAAAAATTGCTAAAAGTAAAGATAAAGGAATAACTTTCCTCCCTACACCTCCATTTTATTCAGATATAATTGACATATAACATTGTATAAATTTAAGGTGTACAAGATAATTTGCTATATGTATATATTACAAAATGATTATCACAATAAGTCTAGTTAACACCCATCACCTTAGTTACAAAAATTTTTTCCTTGTGATTAGAACTTTTGAGATCCAGGGGCGCCTGGGTGGCTTGGTCGGTTAAGCATCTGACTTCGGCTCAGGTCATGATCTCACGGTCCGTGAGTTCGAGCCTCGCGTCGGGCTCTGTGCTGACAGCTCAGAGCCTGGAGCCTGTTTCAGATTCTGTGTCACCCTCTCTTTCTGCCCCTCCCCTGTTCATGCTCTGTCTCTCTCTGTCTCAAAAATAAATAAACATTAAAAAAAAAATTTAAAAGTAACTCCCTTTCTCAGAAAATAGACACCCCAAAACTAGGAAAAAAAAAAGAACTTTTGAGATCTACTCTCTTAGCAACTTCCAAATGTACAACACAGTGTTGTTAACTACAGTCACCATGCTATACATGATATTCGCAGAACTTATTTATTAACTAGAAGTTTGTACCTTTTGACCACCTTCATTCATTACTTCCCCTATCACCAACCCATTCTCTGCCTCTAGAGAATCTGTTCTGTTTCTATGAGTTCCTTTATTTTAGATTCCTCATATAAGTGAGATCATACACTTATTTTCTAACTTATTTCACTAAGAATAACATTCTTTTTAAAAAGGTTGTTATTAGTCAGGGTTCTCCAGAGAAACAACCAATGGGCCAATGGGGAGTGTGTGTGTGTGTGTGTGTGTGTGTGTGTGTGTGTGTGTGAGAGAGAGAGAGAGAGAGAGAGAGAGAGAGACAGAGAGAGAGAGGTGGGGAAGGGAAGGCAAGGGAGAGAATGAGATTGATTTTCAGGATTTGGCTCACACAATTATGGAGGCTAACAAGTCTGAAATCTTTAGGGCATGGTGGTAGGCTGGAAACTTAGGCTGAGTATCTATGTTATAGTCCTGAGGAAAATTCCTTCTTCAAAAAACCTCAGTCTTTGTTTTCAAGATCTTCAACTGATTAGATGAGGCCCACCCACATTATGGAAGGTAAACTGCTTTACTCAAAGTCTACTGTTTTAAATGTTGATCACATCTAAAAAATTGCTTCACAGCAACATCTAGATAGATGTTTGACCAAACAACTGGGCACCATAGCCTAGTCAAGTTGACACAAAGAATTAACCATCACAAAGGTAGTCAAGAAGGAGTATTCTCTATTTCTTCTTCAGCTGAGGAAGGTAAACAAATGTGAATATCCAGGGACATGATCAAGTATACTGAGAAAGGTCACCTAAGTTTATTCAAAATTAACAGACACCAGCCTAACACTGTTAAAATCTCAATGAAAGAAGTAAGAGGTTTTGGTACTTAATGAAGCTGCTAAAGGTTCCAGAACTGTGGCCAGGGCAAAATATACACAATAAAAATATATTCTCCTTACTTAAATTAATCCCTAGAACTATACACTGGTATGAAATGGGTCAGTTTACTGGTCTTGGCACTAGTTTTGCTTTGGCTTCAGTCAATCCCTTGGAATTTATTTATAAAGGGTTCCTTCCCAGATCCTACCCAAGGTTCCCCAGTGCAGAGATGGCTACTTGCATGAGCTCAGGGAAAACTGCTTCATTGCTATTAACACATGAAGTTAAGTCTATTTTCTACTTGCAGATTTTCACCCTGAGGCCATTTATGTATCCAGCTATCTAATCATACAGATTTCTAAATCTAACTACAGAGGCTGAATTAGTTTTTCTCCAAATTAATAGTTTTATTTCCCTACTGTAATGAAATGCAAGCCTCTTCGATGTATTATTATGCTAGTAAATTATAAGTCCTCAATAAATATTCTAGACACTGAAGGAAAGACATGGGGTTAACTATTTCTCTAAAGTGAGTCCATTGAAAGAATCAGAGAAAACTATTTCTTTTATTTTTTTTATTCAACAATGGCTTTCAATCACAATCAGTTGATAGGCCTTCCCATTGTTCCCATTGTTGAATTTAATGGGAGTCCTCTGTGCTTCCTGGATTTTGATGTCTGTTTCCCCAGGTTAGGAAAGTTTTCTGCTATGATTTGCTCATGTAAACCTTCTACCCCTTTTTCTCTCTCTTCACCTTCTGGGACCCCTATGATTCTAATGTTATTCCTTTTTAATGAGTCACTGAGTTCTCTAATTCTTAAATCATGCTCTTTTGCCTTAGTATCCCTCTTTTTTTCTGCTTCATTGGTCTCCATAAGTTTGTCCTCTATATTGTTAAATTCACTGCTCTACTTCATCCATCCCTGCCGCCGTGGTATTCATTAGAGATTGCAGCTCAGTTATAACATTTTTTATTTCATCTTGACAAGCTTTTACTTCTTTTATCTCCACAGAAATGGATTCTATGCTTTTTTCAACCCCAGCTAATATTCTTATTACCGTGATTCTAAATTCTAGTTCAGACATCTTGTTTGTATCTGTGTTGATTAAGTCCCTAGCTGTCATTTCTTCCTGTTCTTTCTTTTGGGTGAATTCCTTCTTTTCATTTTTTTGGAGGAAGAAAAAGAATTAATAAGATAAAAAGTTAAAATTAAAAAATGAAAAGAACACAAGAAAACAAATAAAGCTAACTATATCCTAGGTGTGTTTTGGTTTGGTTGTTGACAGAAGCTTGATAGAATAGAGAAAAAAGGGAATGAAAAGAAAAAAAAAAAGAAATAAAAAAAGGAAAAAGCAAGCCACCATTTAAAAATTTTAAAAAATGAATACAATAAAATAGAATGAAATGAAAGGATGAAAGTCAAATATGAGAAAAAGCTTGCAGAATGAAAAAAATTTATATAAACGGAAAATAAAAATAATTTTTTTTCTCTTTCTGTATCCAAGAATAAGAAAAGAAAAGAAAAAGAAAAAGAAAAATGAATAGGTGAGCCAGTGAACAGAATGAAATCCAAATGAAATTACATCCAGTTTCCCTCAGAAGTCAAACTGTGAAGCACTTTATAGTTTGTACACTAAGCAAGTGGAGAGACTTGTGGTCATCCTCTAGGGCTTGGTTGGCACAGTTGGATGGGGCTTGGTGTAATGGCTCCATTCTCCAATATGTGGTGTTGCTTAGCTTTGGGGGAGGATTGGTGTAGCACACTTGCTCATATGTGTAGGTATGGGAGAGGTGAAAATGGCATCACCCAGCTTCCCAGTCTCTGGTATAAGAACTCTGTGCTCTCACCAACTGGCCATCAGACACCCCTCCTTTGTCTCCAGCTTCCCTCCACTCCCTACTTCTACATTATCTGCAACCAAGCTTCAGCCTGCCAGGTGGCACCTCTCTCCCAAATTTTATTTCAGATGGGGCTGTGTTTCCAAACCCCTCACTCTTTGGGGCCCTGCGGCTTAGGCCTACTTGGACCCTCTGTGGAAGGGTCTCACCAAGCAATGGCTAGTGAACCCTTACATCACCTTACATCACCAGCTGGGAACGCTTATATCACTGCGCGGTTGCAGTGGCCCAGAGACTGCCTCTTATTAGTTTTTTTAATGTAATTTTTTCTCCTGTAAGTCATTTGAAGTCATCATGTGGCCCAGCAATTCCAATCCTATACCCAAGAGAAATGAAAGCATATATACACACCAAAACTTGTACACAAATGTTCATAGCGGCGTTATTCATAATTGCCATAAAGTAGAAATGGACAAATAAAATGTGGAATATCCATACAGTGGAATTTTACATAGCCATAAAAAGGAATGAAGTAGTGATACATGCTACAAAATGTGTGATCTTGAAAACATTTTGCTAAGTTAAAGAAGTCCATCACAGAGACCACATATTGTATGATTCCATTTATGTGAAATATCCAGAATAGACAAATCTATAGAGACAGAAAGTAGATTAGTAATGGCCTGGGGTTTGGAAGAGAAATGGGGAGTGACTGCTAATGGGTATGGGGTTTCTGTGTGGGAGGATACTTTATAGTCTGTGTCTGATATTCTGATATCTGGAGTCCTTGCAGACATACTTCTCTTGAATGTTGTTTGCTGAAGGGGTCTTTTCTCCTTCTGCACCTATCTTTGGCTGTATGTGAGATTTTGTCTATGATATTTTATTTTTAGAAATAATTTGAAGCCTAGATGGATGTTATATTTCTTCAAAGAAGAATTTTGATTGCTTTTTTTCATGTACTTCAGAATACCAGCAATCAAGTATCATCTTAATCCATTATCAGGCTAGAGATTCTCTGGGCTACAAAAAATTTGAAGGGCTTTCTGGACTACAGATTATTTGAAACTAGGCTGAATACAGTGCAAGGCCTGGTTTACTTCCATTTTACCTTAATTCCTAGTGTGCAACCAGTCTTATGGCAAGCCACACTGGAGCAGAGGCAAAAGAAACATCAGTAATACTGATCCTGTCTTTATTTTAAAATTTGATGTTTTGTTCATTGTTGACTTTTCATTATTTTATTTATTAGTTTTAATTAATAATACTGCATTAAAGTATTATTTATGTGGATCAGTAAGTTCTTGGGCCCCCTACATTTTGTGCCCAAGGTGAGTACTTCACTTACCTCACTGCACTCCCAGCCTTGGGATTTTTACATCCTAGGAGTTTGAAGAGACAAAGTTCTGGGTTGCCCCAACTTCCTTTAAGATATTATAAAGATTTTTAGGGTAATTCTTCCATTTTCTCCTTTACTATGCAATATAGAATTAATGGTTTAAAGACTTATGGCCTGGAATGGAATCAACATAAACATTTATCTTCACCTTCCCCTGAAACTGTCCAAAAATGATAGTTGTAGAATAACAAGATTGAAACCCACAAGGATGAAGAAAAGGGACAAGAGAGAATAGTGAATGAGAGCTGTCCATACATTTTCAGAAGACAAGACAGCTGATAGAGGAGTGATATCTGATCTTGATAGCAGAGTGCAGGAAGCAGAGCCCTAGTTTCTACAGAGATAGATAATAAGAAGTGAGCCATTTCACCCCACAGAACCCCACAGAAAATGTGTTGTTCTTATTACCAGTCTCCATGGAGAGGCAAAAACAATTTGCATTCACATGTTATGGTCTATAACATACATTTACAGTATCACCTCAAGAATATTGAACTCTCCCATGTACTATCAGTCTGGTCAGGTAGGACCTAGATTAATACAACTAGACAATGTTTTGTTTTGTTTTGTTTTGTTTTGTTTTGTTTTGTTCGAGAGGGATTGGAGACAGGGAGAGGGAAAGGGAGAGAGAGAATCCCAAGCAGACCACACGCTGTTGGCACAAACCATGAGATCATGACCTGAGCCAAAATCAAGAGTTGGTCACTTAACCAATTAAGCCACCCAGGCACTCCAGACAATGTTTCAAAACACTATTTTGGTGATACTGTTATTATCTCAGAAACTGAGGAAAATCATATGACTGATTGGGGATGATCAATTTAACTCCAAAAAAATCCAGGGCCCCACAGTGTGTAAAATTCAGGGGGATTGTCTGACCTGGAGCAACTTGTAGTATACCACAGACAACTAGGAAGAAATTGTTGTTGCTTCCCACCTCTCAGACTAAATTAGAAGTCCAACATTTTATGGGCCTATCTGGATTTTGGAAAAATCATACCCTTCACTTAGGGATAAATACTGTTACCTTAAATCTGTAAAATTACCCAGGAAAAGGTTGTATTTGATTGAGGCTCTGAATAGCAACAAGGCTTCTTAGAACTGCAAAAGGCTGTAGCTCAAATTATCCCGTTAGGACTATACGATCCTAATGTTGAGATAAAATTAGAAATGTTCTGCCTGCACTCATGTCAGCTGGAGTCTCTGTCAAAAGCCCATAGCCACTGATCAATGGTGCCCTCTGGACTTTTGAACCAGAAAAGCACCAAATGCTACTCTCCAGTGTACTCCTTCTAAAAGATAGTTACAGGCTTGTTATTGGTCATTTATGAAATAGCTCCAATAACTGAAGGATATGAGATTATTTTAAGACCTGAATGGGTAATGTCAGAAAAGTGCTCCATGTCATGGTATGTCATGGGTAATGTCAGAAAAGTGTTCCAACAAGGAGGACAACACCCAAAGAAGGTCCATCCTACAATGGAAATGGAGCACGCTACAGTGAGTTCTCATGGGAGGAACTTATATTCAGAAGCAAGTACCCATTTTCCCTTTAGGGTTGACTATGGAGCTTTCTGAGACGGATTTACTTACTTGGTTCCTGCTGATGCTAAAACTCATAATAAAAATGGCCTTATTTGCCAACAGGAAAATCAGAATTTTCAGTTCTGGAGAAGTAACAGTTTGGCTCTCCTAGCTACATTTCATCAGATCAGATCACAACACTCACTTCACTGCCTGTACAGTGAAACAGTGGGCAGAAAAACATCACATTCAATAGGCTTATCATATTACTTTTAACCCTCAAAGTAAAGGAACAATAGAAAATTGGAATAGACAATTAAAACATCCACTCTAAAAAATGAGGGAGTAAGAAATGATTGAAGAGTTGATCCACAAAATTAGAGCTTTGTGTCTTACAATTTAACATGAGGGACATTAAAGTAGATTTCCATTAGATAATTAGGTAAATTAATATTATAGGAGTGAATAAAACTTACAATAATACTGATATTGACTATCAAATGTGTTGGGAGATTGAATTTAAATGAATTTAAATGTCCCTTGGGACATTGTCCCTGTGGAAGAGAACTGGCCTGAAGAAAATTTTGACCTGAACAATAATAGATCAATTAAAGTTCCTTAATCTCTCAATTGATACATGCCATAAAATACAGATGACTACAGAACAGGTAGACAAACAAATTGTAAAGTTAGTGTAAAGATATGAGAGTTTATGCTGCTATTTTGGGATGGTTCAGGTATATGGTAAATCCATATACATGGATTATGTACATTTTTATTGTCTGATTATGAGGTATTGTAAGGCAAATGATCATTCTCAAACTGTGAGTGATTATTTTTGTTCTTAAAAAGTCTTGAGCATGGATCAGGTGGATAGACTCTACTGTGAGGGTTAATTCCTGTGGGCCTGAAATTGGCCTGAGCTGTTTTACTAAAACATGAAATGTACTCACACAACACTGACATCTGATCAAGGCATAAAATCTACAGATTATTAGTGGTGCTTTGTAACCAGGAGTGGGAAGAATTTCAGGGCAAGCTGTTAGCATTATTTATTGATAATAGTAAAACTGATGATTTGCACCTGGTCTAAGACACCCACAGGGTTCTGTCACTGGAAGTAGTTACATAACAAGCACATGAGAAACCCAGGTTGAGATTCCATCTTGGACTTCTTGGTTCTGAGATGGTCCCTGTCCACATTGCTGGTTTCTGATCTGAGAGAAAGTGTGTTGAGACTTGGAACTTGGGCTTGGCTGCCCTGAACCCTTTGCTGTGAGGTAACCTTTGACTGTGATTTACATCCTTACTTTAATGCTATTGTTCTATTGTGTCCTTTTCCTGCAACAAACCATAGATTTATAAGCATTGTAATTTTGAGTCTGATGAATCTTTAGCAATCAAACCGCATTTAATTGTTACTATTAGTGTGCTAAGTGATGGAAATGGAGTATTTTTATATTATTTTAATTTCTCACAAAAAAAAAAGAAAAGAAAAAAAAGATCCTATGCATCCCAAAAGTTGACCAAAAAATTTTGAGGTAGTGTGTTTTTATATTCTCCTGAACCATTGGGTGATGTTCCTGTGTAGAAACAAGTTAACACACTGTAACTGTCAGATCCATGAGCTTTATTATAAAAAGGCTATTCCCAAAAGGAATAGCTTGCTTTGTATTTGGAACCAGACCTGCTCTACAGCATCAATATTCATCTTTTGTATTTGAAAAATTTTTTTAAATGTTTATTTATTTTTGAGACAGAGAGAGACAGAGGATGAAGGGGGAGGGGCAGAGAGAGAGGGAGACACAGAATCCGAAACAGGCTCCAGGCTCCGAGCTGTCAGCCCAGAGCCTGACGTGGGGCTCGAACTCACGGACCAAGAGATCATGACCTGAGCCGAAGTCGGATGCTTAACCAACTGAGCCACCCAGGCGCCCATCATCTTTTGTATTTGAAATTAAGTTCATTTTTTGTGACAATTGGTTTGTCCTAATATGCATAGCTGTTTCCTCTAGACAGTGAATTAGAAAGGGGATTGGGATTCCCCAAGAAGATTGGTAATCCAAAATTGTTGGCATGATCTGGAAATCTGACATCTGTAGCAGCATATGGTGGCCCTTCTGCCTGCTACAGGTCACAGAGAAGCCACTGTGTTGCAGGAGTGGTAGATGGCGGCTAGAAAAGGAAATCTGATAGCACTGATGGAGACAAGGCTGCTTCTGTTTTCCTCCACAACCCTGACAAGACAGCACACCCACAAGCAGCATCATAGGATCTAAAATAGAGATTTTATTAAACTTCTCAATTGAGCTATCTTTATTGAAATAATTGTTTTATTTAATAACAATGCAAAGAGCCAATGAAAAGGACAAGATGAGGAAGAAGGCAAGTCAAGGCTTGGTCAACTGAGTCAGTTGTGATTAATTGTGTTGTGCCTGCGATACCTTTGCACATTCAGATAATGTCCACAGACCACGGAGAACAGGACCTAGAGTTCAGGTTAAGATGTAGACTAGAGATTGTAGGCATGTCTACATAGCCCCTGGGGGTTATTAGGGGATATGTGGGAGGGGAAGGCCTATGTGCAGATGAGATCACCTAGGAGGACCTGGGAGAGGAGAAAAGGCTCAAGGACAGGGCCTCTTAAGGGTAGGAAGAAGACAATCCAGTGATGGAGTTTGAAAATCAGAAAAAGAGAGAGAGAGAGAGGTATCACAAAACTCCAAATGAGGAGAAACATTTAAAGGAATGGTCCGTAAGACCTGACTGATGTCCACTAGAAATAGCACTTGAGAGGTCAGGTCAGGGATATTAGTACATTGCAGTGATAAGGTAGAAATCAGACAGCAGGAGATTAAGGGGTAAATAAAAGGTGAAAAAGTAGAGATTGTAGATAAATTCTTTCTAGAAGCTTAGCTTTAAAGAAACTGAAGTTGCCAGAGGAATCATTTTTATTTTGAAATTATTTTCAGTATGACTATTTGCTGAGAGGATAAAATAACAAGCATACACACAGAGAAGCTGGAGTTACATAAATGATGATAACTGATAAAGCAAATTCCTGAAGGAAAGACTGCAGTCAAAGGATAGTCGTATAGGTTGGACCTGGTCAGAAGGTTTACCTCATTTTCTGCAGCAGTGAAAGAAGTGTCTCTTTGTAGAGGGTTGAGAAGCAGAGACAGTGAGGAGATGAAGTTCTGACCTTTCCCTTTAGAAGTTGAGCCATAAAGGCGAGGAGAGAAAGGACTTTAACCAGTGAATGCAAATCACAAATAAATCTGCAGGGGACTGGGGCAGGAAAGCTGAGGGAACTGACACTTGATAGCTTTTATTTTCTCCATGAGAAATGAAACATTAAGATCAGATAAGAGAACACAGTGAAGGTCTGGAATAGCCACGGAGGATAATGTGGAGAGGTATGGAATAGAACTGCTGAGTGGTATTTAGACCTGGGAATATATACCCTAGGTGTGCGTCAATCTACAGGATCAGATGGATTTCTTAGTCCAAGTACAGAACTGATAGGTGTTTCTGTGGTGTATGAAAAAGGACAGCAAAACACAAAGGAGCCTACGCTGTTGGCACCAGCAAGGCTGAAACCTATGACTCACTTCAGAGTACATCTTGCCCACCCTCCCACCCCCCCCAGATTTGTCATGAGTCAAGACATTTAGCATCTTGAGAACAGAGACTTTTAGGGCTAGGATTAGTCCCTTATATTCAGAAGATATTCAGATATTTTTGAATGAATGAAATCTGACTCTGCTAAACATTTCTGAATACAAGTATTAAGTTTAAATTATCTACCGGGGATAAATATGTTATTTCAGAGCATTAGAATTATGTCCCTAAAGGCACATTCTTATAATTTAGTTAGGTTTAAAATAATTAAACCGATGCTAAACTCTAATGGAATCAATTCTGTAACATAAAAGTTTATTAGAATAAAAATACATGTACAACCCAACATTAAAATTATTTTACATTGCATGTAGGTTTTACCTCCATTAGTTATTTTAATGCTTTTAAAGTCTGTGCTTTAAATAATTTTCACATCTGTAAACCAAGCTTAGATTATCAAAGAAGCAATGTATCCACTAGATACTGGATAGCAAAATTTAGAATTGGAACTGATAGTTATAACCTATTGCACTAAATATTTCTGTAAAATTTGGACAGAGAAAAGGATTAAACTACATCACTTGAAATGAGGTAAGTTTTATGAAAATGCTTTTAGTAGCAAATATTACCAATGTTGAAATAAGAATATTAAAAACATTTATGGGAAATTCACTTAAAATGTTTGCATAGTCTAGGTTATCTTTTAAAGATGAAAATTTTTGAATTACTAAAATTCCTTATTAGAAAAAAGAGACAATTATCTGTTTCTGCTTAAGATCTGTATACATTCTAAGTCTTTTTCTCATTTAGAAAAAAGAAGTGATACAAACATTCACAAGTCTGGAAAAAAGGAAAAAAAATAAGATTAGGACCAACTTTTCAAGCTGCCTTTTGGAAAGAAAATTAAAAACAGAGGTAGATGGTTAAATATTAGTGGCCAAGTTACTGAAATGACTAATTTTTGTCTTAATACACATTCACCAAATGTTTATACTTGAAGCCAAATTGTAAATAAATTTAGGAGTAGAGAGTAAGACCTAGCACAAGTTATTTTCCTTATATCAAAGAAAAGTAATAAAAATAAACCAGGCTTAAGACCCCTGTTAAAGATATGATTGTTTAAAGCACTACAGTTCATGCACTTCTTAAAGTGGGAGAATCAACCTTATCCCTAAGCTTCCTAGATTTATCTGAGGCCAAGTCGCAAGCACTGTCAGGCCCGGTCAGTCAAAGTAGGACTGCAGGGTGCCTCGGCGCCGGACATCGCAGGTCCAGCAGTGGAAGCCTCCTCCCAGGGAATTGGCATTACGGATGTTAACCTTGATAGTACTGATACCTGCATCAAAAGAGAGACATGTGGTCAGTTAGATGGACTCCCGTGAAGATTCTCCTATAGTAAGTAAGCCTAAAGACGGGTAGGAATCCTGTGTCTCTAATCCTCACGTCTATCCCAACCCCAAACAGTCTTCCAACTGTATTGTCACCAATTCTATTTCATCTAATCTATTCTACTGCTAATATAAAATCTTCACCACAAAGTCAGCAGTGACTGTGAAGTCTATTTCATTCTATTGACAATTCACAAGTCAACAGGTTGGATAAGTGGATGTATCTGACAGGATTAACTTTATGAGGCCACCTTAAGAAAACGGAACAGAGCTTGTATTTTAATATGCTGGGTTGTATGGTCATACAAGTGCCAAATCCACTCAGACAATTAGTTTAATCTGGCACCATTTATACTGATGTGGTTATGATGTGCATGGCCTAGTCAACCAGTGGTATTTAGAAAGAAATCTGTTGTGTTCAGTATAATGGGGTTTTAAAAAGAAAATCTACTCTCTTCCCTCAAGAAACTCATTATTTTGAGGGGAAAGATAGCTATAGAGTCACAAAAGAGTCCACTGGTATATTTAGGGAAGGAAGGCAGCAGGAGCCATCAGAAAAGACTTTCCTAAGAAAGTGAGACTGGGCAGGGTTTTGGAGAGTAAGAATAGGGTTTCGAAGGGGTAAGGAGTGGGCTTGGGTAAGGAGTAGGCTTTTAAACACAAGTATGTGTCCTGATAGACAGACATATCTGTCTTATTCAGATGGCTAGAGCCATTTTCATCCTGAATTGGAGAGGATCCAGTTGCTTGATAAAGTTTGCTTTAACAAGTTACCTGTGCCTAAAATTATAAAATAAAATTATAAATCATATATTTGGTTCTTAATAGTATTTTATATTGAGAAACAATAAAATCTTAATGGACAAAGAAACTGAACCCAAGCAGTTGAGCTATTTAATGAAAGCCATAAAAAAAGTGGCATAGCATTAGACATCAAATCATTTGATTGGGATCAATCTACAATTGACAGGCCAATCCTTTTGAACAGATACCACATTAAAGAGGGATATGTCAAGGGGGCAAATACTTTCTTCTGAGTAGTATACCTGAAATATGAGACATGAATTAAAACATGACTCGCTTTCAACAAGTATATACTGCCTGGCTTGGGGCGCCTGGGTGGCGCAGTCGGTTAAGCGTCCGACTTCAGCCAGGTCACGATCTCGCGGTCCGTGAGTTCGAGCCCCGCGTCAGGCTCTGGGCTGACAGCTCAGAGCCTGGAGCCTGTTTCGGATTCTGTGTCTCCCTCTCTCTCTGCCCCTCCCCCGTTCATGCTCTGTCTCTCTCTGTCCCAAAAATAAATAAACGTTGAAAAAAAAAATTTATACTGCCTGGCTTTATTTGACACTTAGGATACATCATTTATGTGAAGAGTGATAAAAACACATACTTCTGTACTCTATGTAATAGCCATATGAACATCCTTTCTTTCAACAGTTTTCTCAATAGTGTTAGAATAACTGTTTTAAATTTTGAATATCAGGATAGGTAAACTCCCACCCAAGCAAAAACTGATTCTTATTTCAAAGGGGCACCTGGGTGGCACAGTCAGTTAAGCATCTGACTCTTGATTTCAGCACAGGTCATGATCTCACGGTTCACGGGATCGAGCCCCCCGTCGGGCTCTGTGCTGGCAGTGCAGAGCCTGCTTAGGGTTCTCTCTCTACCTCTCTCTCTGCCCCTCCCCCCTCAAAATAAATAAATAAATAATAAAAATAAAATAAAGCATCAGTAATTTCTTTTAAAAAAAGCTGAATGATTTACTGACACCCTCTACTGCATGTCATTACTTTGTTCATTGTGCTTATCACACATATGAATCACATCTATATCTGTACCCTTATAAGTCCTTTAAAATATGTAATGACAATTAAATTACTTTTAAAGGACCCTTAATGATTCAATCTCTTATTTGTGGAAGGACTTCATAATCTATATGCTCATCTCAAAGGAGTAATTCTTCATACATGGGCACCAGGAGGTTAGATAAATCATAGAAGATTGATAAACTTATTGCTAAGGGAGTGTCTGAGAAGACTGGAATGCAGCTCCAACCTTTTGAGATTATGATTGTTAAAAATACCGTGCATGTGTGAAATAATAACTTGATACCTCCAAAAGGAACAGAAATTGAACCAGACCTATCAATGTAATTTCTTCAGTTCTTCTGGTTCAACACTTTCATGTATGACAACATGTTTCATTTACCATACATACCCAGCTTTTCAAACATCTTTTGAATTGGGACTTCATTGGCATCCACCATGACACGTTTTTCATCTAGCATTAAGACATTCATGGAAAGCCATTTGGATGACATCCAGAGTGGGTGATCTAAAAACAGCAACAACTGTTAAATCATGTCTGCTACCATTTTTGTTTAAAGCAAGAATTCCAAAGTAAAGAATATTAAAGTGAACTCCATTCTTTCAGTAGTTCACTTTCCCTGAGAAGTTTTATTTTAATCTTAAGACAATTTATCTATAAATGTTATGATTCAATCTATACCCATTACACATTTGGATTTCACCTTGTTTTCTTTAAAAACTCATTTCTTGCTTTATGTGATGTTTTATACTGATTTTTCTCATCTTCTTGCTTTCAGTTTCTATGGAAGAAGTTGAAAATATAAATCCCAGCCTTTCTCTTGTACCTATAGGCCCAAGTGCTAGTTTGCTCCTTCCTGGGGAAACATTATCACTAAAGTGCTAAAATTTGGGCTGCTGTCTATAGATGAAAGGTCCTTAGTCAATGAAGTACTCATGTTGGTCTGTGAGTGTATAACAGTAAACATACCATCTGGGATGACCGGTATTGGAGGAGTAACTATGGTCCATCCTGCTTTCTTGAAAAGATCAATCTGCAAGACCAAAAAACAAACAAACAAAAAATAAACCCCAAAGAAGTTTAAATCCACATATGCTATTCTTATCATTCTTAATCTCTGATAGCCCTTGTGATTAATAATTCTTTTTGAGATGCTGTCTTTTCAATTGCCAAAATAAAGAAATTTAAATTTTCAAACATTTGAAATGATTTTGTCTGAAGCCCAATTAAAAATGTGCATAAAATCCCCCTATTGCCAGGTTAAAGGTAAAAAAAAAAAAAAAAGTAACAGAAATGGTAAAGCTTTTAAAAATATTCTCATGCTTTATTCAAGTTTCAGAGATCTTAAAATACTGAAGATACTTTCCTTGAAAAATTCCCATTAAATAAAATGAAAATATTTCCTAACTCTTTAGTTATAAGAAAACAAAAATGTGACTATGGTAAACCCATAGTCCATCACTTTGTATCTATGACCATGGCATGAAGACAGATGTTATGGATGTACTTCCAAACCATAATTATCCTTAGTGACCTATTATAACCTAGTCATCCCTATGGTCATATACTCACTTAGTACATCAACAAATTATATTAAAAATGAAACAAGTAAATAATCTTGGTCATTGATATAAACCTATGGAATATAAATGAACAGTGAGGGGCACCTCGGTGGCTCAGTCAGTTGAGCATCGACTCTTGGTTTTGGCTCATGTGATGATCTCATGGTGTGTAAGTTTAAACCCTGCATTGGGCTTAGGGGTGCTGGTATAGAGCCTGCTTAGGATTCTCTCTCTCTCCCTCTCTCTCTCTGCCCCTTTCCTGCCTCTCTCTCTCTCTATTAAAATAAATAAACTTAAAAAAAAAAAAAGAAATGAACAGTGACATGGTAAAATAGTGGTGTACTGCAGCCTACCTACCAAATAACACTCACCACCCAACTGGAAGTAGGAGGGGGCAAGTAGAAGTAGGAGGCTGCAGGTGACAGGGACAGACCAGATGCAGGGCAACAGCTCTGCTCCTCCCTGCAAGGTGGGGCTGGCCAAAGGGGTCCTGACCCACTGGAGAGGGAGGAAGACACCCTCTGCCCCGTGGCATTGCCCAGCCATGCAGGGACCATTCTGTTTGCAACTTAGCTTCTGTGGCCTCTTGGCTGCAAGTTAGGGGATAATACACTGTTCAATAAAAACACACAGACACACAAACTTGAGGCTTTGAAAGCAGCAAGCAGTAAAGTCAAAGTCTGATGACACTATGCTAATTACCATGGCTACTATGTACATTTGTGAGTGTTGGATATCTTGTAGTGAATCCACCATAGGCAATCCAATGTTTGATCATCATAATGTTGAGCATTGCTGAATTTGTTATTTAGAACAATTAGAAGCTATAGAAATACTTAAAATAGAAGTGGTAATTACGTCAGTTGTTAGATTATTGCTTTTCCAGAGTTTTAAGAATGTCCTTACCTGATGACACGGTCGGTCAGGGTTGGAAAGCACAAGACCAGGTCCAATGATATTGAAGGTGGCATCAATATGCATTGGATTGGGGTCTTTAAAGGAGATGATATGCACTCTGTAGTCTGGAGCAAGATGCCTACGCATCCATTCAATGCCTAGATAGTTTGTAACCTAAAAATGAAAGGAAGACCTAAATCTATACAGATTTGGTTCTGTATTTAGATAACTAAAAATATTTAGGATGGGGCACCTGGGTGGCTCAGTCAGTTAAGTGTCCGACTCTTGATTTCGGCTCAGGTCATGATCTCATGGTTCATGAGATCAAGCCCCACTCTCATGCTCTCTCTCTCGAAATAAATAAACTTTAAAAAATAAAAACTAATAAAAGATAAAATAAAAATATTTAAGATGAAATATTTTCATAAAATAAATAAATACAATAATTTATAAGTAAATAATGTAATAAAATAATAAATTAAAGGTATAATAATAAAGTGTGAAATTTAAGAGGCAGCTTTTATTGACCTGGCTTCTCTGTGCAAAAATATCTCTTCCAGCTCTAATGAAGTCAGCAGCATCAAAGCATGGCTCGAACTCAGTCGTCACAAACTTTCCCTGAGCAGCCAATTTGTGTCTGTCTTCTACAGAATGGATAGGGTAATTCTGATTGGAACAAGAATGAATACATACAATGAATTGGCTCATAAGGAAAGTATTTATGGGGCATTCATTACTAAGAAAATTAATTAAACATCATCATTTCCCAAAATACTACTACCCTGTTTTAGACTAAAACATGCATGGGGAAGATGTAGGCCCCTGCTAACTAAATCAAAACAAACTGACAATAAAAACCAAAAACTAGGCATGGCAGTAATTTCCTGATACTTAGAAGCAAGTGGCACAGAGGTAGTAATGGTTCTGAAAATATTCCGTGACCCATGCATTGATTTATGTAGCTATCTACAATATTGAAACTCAACAGGATGAAGTCATTCTGTTCTTTTAGAAAAGGAATTTGGTCCTGAGCCTAACTCATACCATAAAATGAGATGCCATGCATCCCTGCCAAATTTGATTTGGTGTGGTGGAATGAATTCACAACTTATTTGTCTTTAAACAGAATTTTTAATTTTTTTTCTTTCTATAAATGATCAAATAATAAATGACCTAACAAGGGACATATACTTCCTTTTACTGTGAATTTGGCCTGTAAACCAAACTGTTTTTCTGGAAAAGAGAATGGAGTTCACTATACTGACTTTTGTTTCCACCAATGAATAGCTGTGTGCCTTTAGGCAAGTTATCCTCCCGGTAAGGGAATGATTGATGCTACTCCCTCAGAGGGTTTGTGAAGAATAAATAGGACTGAGGATGTATAAAGGCGCTTAGCTCAAGGCCTAGCACACAGTAAGCACCAGATAAGTATTAGCTATTATTACAATTACTATTATTGTCATAATATTATTTATCTTATTTTCATTATAAAATCATCATTTTTTTAAAATGTAGGTGATACTCTCAGTTTCTGAAATGAATACTAAATACAAGGTATCAGAGAATCTCTGTCATTTTCTGTGGATTATTGAGAAATTTACTAATAGGCTCACCTATAATTAGGGTCTTACCTCATCATAAAGCTTATCAGCCATTGTTGGTTTAGGAGCCGTTGTCCACTTGGCGCCACGGTGGAAGTAGTCTTTGATAATTGACCGGTATGCCCGGTACTCAAAGAAGCGGGCACGCCATGCCATGGGAGCCTCGATAATCTCATTTCCCACAACTATCAGGATATCTCGAGGCATCGCACCATATAAACCTATCAGACCAAAAAGTTCCACAACAACCCCAGTAATGCAAGACAGAAAAGTCTATGTAATAGAATCCCAGTTTTTGGTTAAAAAAAAATTACAAAAAACCTATATGCATGTGTATGTGTATGTTTCTATGCAAGTGGAAAAATATATGGAGTGATATATACTATAGTGAACATTCTGTGTGGGGATGGCAAAGCTAGGAAAGAAAGAAAGAAAGAAAGAAAAAGAAAAAGAAGGAAGGAAAGAAAGAAGGAAAGAAAGAAAGAAAGAGAAAAAGAAAGAAGGAAGGAAGGAAGGAAGGAAGGAAGGAAGGAAGAAGGGAAGGGAGGGAAGGGAGTAAAGAAGGAAAGAAATGAAGTAATAAGGTCCTTGTTCAGAGATCTAGAACCACCAAGTCTTCACACTTTTGTAAGCTCCTTTCTCACTACACAGAAACAGAGTTCTTCAGGGAATATCAGTACCATAAGATAAAAATTGGGCCAAGGACCATTTCTAGCACTGTAAATTAGAACACTGAACTCAGGCACAAGAACAGTCTTGTAGCAATGCCAGTTAAAACTAAAATGGGGATGTTTCTGTTCCCCCCCTTAACTTCTGTACTTGAGGATTTAAATGGAATCCACCATTCTTATGAAAGGAAATGACCACAGCGTTTAGAAAAACTTCTTTCAAGAAGATTCTGATTTATAATGGAGTTTAGAATATGGGCATCTCAATCGTATCAAAAAGAACCAATCTGTTCCTAAACAATCTCTAAAGTTTCTAAGGATTATTAAAAGAAAGGAATCTCTGAGAAATTATCTGAGTTTTCTCCTTACATATTAGGAAAGAAATTATAAATTAAGACTAGCAGTTTAGGTATCCAACATCACTTACCCGTAGACTCAAAATCAGGAGTTTTATACTTCAACGACCAGTCAATGAGGTCAGGCCTCCTCACTGTCACTCCTTCCATTTTTAAAATATTGCACATCTCTTCAATTTCAGTAACAGCCTTTTTCAAATGATCTTTGGGAAAATAATGGCCTCCGTGCTTCTGGTAAAATGGCCAGTACTTTTCATATGTGTTGGCCTAGAAGCAGAAGAAATTAAGTGTAATACTTATAGGAGAAAAATACAACTCATGATAGGGGCATAGGCAGTGAACAATGATTTGTATAACTTAGTGGCAATGAGACAAAGACCATGTCTTGTTTAGTGTTGATCCCCAGTACTGAGCACACTGACTCTCTAGGAAAAAACCCAGTATTTGTTGAATGAAAAATTCTAAATTTCTGGGGCACCTGGGTGGCTCAGTTGATTAAGCGGCCAACTCTTGAGTTCAGCCTAGGTCATGATCTCACTGTTTGTGAGTTCTAGCCCCACGTCGGGCTCTGTGCTGGCAGTATGGAGCTTGCTTGGTATTCTCTCTCTCCCTCTCTCTCTGCCCCTACCCTGCTTGTGCTCTGTCTCTCAAAAATAAATAAACATTTTTTAAAAATTAAAAAAAAATTCTAAATTTCCTTGATGTTTTTTTAATTTAATTTTATTTTTTTTTATTTTTTTCAACGTTTATTTATTTTTGGGACAGAGAGAGACAGAGCATGAACGGGGGAGGGGCAGAGAGAGAGGGAGACACAGAATCAGAAACAGGCTCCAGGCTCTGAGCCATCAGCCCAGAGCCTGACGCGGGGCTCGAACTCCCGGACCGCGAGATCGTGACCTGGCTGAAGTCAGACGCTTAACCGACTGCGCCACCCAGGCGCCCCTCCTTGATGTTTTTTGAGACCTTTTGCTCTCTTTGCCTGAAATCTCATGCCCTACCATTCACAGCATGTCTGCCCTCAGATGGGCTTGGAATCTTCTTGGACCAGTTTTTATAAGCTTCAGAGACAGCACAGGACCCAGGTGCTCTGTTAGTCTCAATGAAATCAAGAGAACAAACAAAAGAGCATAAGAGAACAAAAGTATATTTGTACTTAGATAAAATTATGCTATCCATGCATCCCAGAATTCTATCTAGAAAACAGCACTTCAAGATATTTTGTGGGAAAATAGGACACTGCCCCCTTAAAATTAGGGACATGCTCTCAAACATTCTTTGTTTCTCTTAAAAACCCATTATTGATTTTCTCATTCAACAGAATTAGCACCTGGCAATATGGTGCAGCAGTGTAAGTCTACTTTTGGTACTCCTATCCTCCCCTGCAGACATGTCCCCCCACAATCACACTTCTCCCCTCCCCAGTCTATCCAAGTTCTCATATTGCTTCAAGCCCTTTTGTCATAGAAGAAAGTGATCTGCTAAATGAATTCACACACTTGTGGCAGCTGAAAAAAATCCTTAACATTTAGAAAGTGTCCAAGGGTCATATGCATTTTAAGAGACAACTGAATGAAAAACAGTTAAATGCTTTACAAAGGCTTAATTTATAAAAAAAATGACTGATGAATTAGGGTAGGCATAACAACTATAAAATATTGGTTTCCAAAAATATAAAAATGTAGAAGGATTCTTCATTCAGATTGTTGTGCATGTGCCAAAGTTATCAATTTAAAGAAATACATTGGGAAATGTAGATGATGTATATGGATGTAATTTATCAAGACAGATGAAGTAGAATTCCAATCGGAAGATCCATATGCTAAGAAAAAACCTTGGCCTTTCATCAAAAGATTGGCAAAGTGATATACATCGATATATTTTAAGTTTAAAAAATACTTCCTTATATAACTGATTAACTACCAGTCCTGATCATGTCAGATAAGGTTTCCATCACAAATCAGACAATTTCAGATAGTGGTAAGTGCTATGAAGAAGGGAACTGGATAATGAGACAGAGTGTGTAGATGTCTAGGTCATTAATGTCAAAGATGATGTCTTTTCCAGATTTTCTGTCTCTACTTCCATTTCCACCTCAGTCTGATAAATATCACACATATGGAGGCAGACCAGCCTCTTGTTAGTTTGGTACGTAAGTTCATATCCGTTAGGCTGGAGCTGAGCCTGCTTGAGAAGGAAAGGAATCTCAAAAACATGTCTTTAACAAACATGGAGCATGCCAGTGAGGCTCTAAAACAAGGGTTGACAAACTAAAATCCATGGCCAGATTTTTTTTTTAAGTAAATACAAGTTCTATGGGAACACAGGCACACTCACTCATTTACATACTGTCTGGGGTTGCTTTTGTACTACACTGGCAGAGTTGACAGTTGAGTGGTTGTGACAGAAACCTATGGTCTGCAAAGCCTAAAATATTTACTATCTGGCCTTATACAGAAAAAGTTTGCTAATCCTTGTCTAAATGATTAGTTACTTGCTTTACTTTTGAAGATCTATAGGAAAACAACAGGCTCAATTTCTGGCCTGTGAAAAATATTATCAGTGTCAAATTATCAGTATTAATTTGCATACTTTTTAAGATCAATCTACTCTTTTTAAAAACAAAAGCATTCCACTGTTTTCTTCTCCTAGGAAGTCCTGCAGCAGCCACTAGAAGGAGAGGATAATAATGACTCTTTATATTCTTCTCAGACACATCGTGGTACTACTCATCCATTCACCACTTTCTCCTTCTCATGCCAGGCACATCTCTTACAGTCCACGAAAGGACAAGAAGCCTTTGAAAATGTAACACTGGGTCACAGCAGACGCATAGCCATGTTGTCCTGCCAGACACATTCCAAAGTATTCTGTGTAACTGTGCAGAATGAAGCTTGCCTTGGTAAATATAAACTAAACTTTCCTGGGGAAAAACAGCTATTTGAACAAGTGTGAGTTTCCTTGTGTAATGAATACTGTGGCTAAGGTTGGACAAAGTCCAAATGATCAAGGCGCATTACATTTTCTAAGAGATAATTGGAAATTATTTACACTTCCTTTGTAACCCTGCTAAATGAGTTAGCAAACATTTACCAAGTGTCTGCAAGATAAAAAACACTATATTAAATGCTTAGCATGTGATGTTTTTAATAATCCTTTGCAGAGATGTGGCTGCACTCCTAGAAACTTTATAGGTTTTCAGAGCCTAAAACCCTTCGGGGGAGTTTGCCAAACGAATTTTAAATACCATCTTTGGAAGGCTAAGAAATATCAATAGAAACTTCTTATGTATCCAGGTGCAAACTTATATTACATTAACCTTGACTGACTTTATATTTTATAAAAGGTTCTTTCTCAAGAGCTTTATTTAAAAAAGACAAAAGCAAAACAAAAACTAAATATTTGATGGAAAGTATTCATTATATTTTACAGAATAAAATGCTTCAGAGCTTTTAAAAACTGTGCTCCCTGACAACTACATTCCTTACTCCCATAAAATTTCTTTAGCCCTTTTGTCTTCTAATATGTCTTGTGCTCTAATTGCCTATAAACAGTTTAATACATAATTTTATCTTTCATTGTTCCCAAACTGATTAATACATCTGAATCATCTTTCTCTCTTACTTAAGGCCTTGCTTTCTAGGGGCCATGCATGTCTTTAATATTCTCTCCCTCAATGCCTAGTTCAGTATGTGGCATAAAGCAGAAATAACCAGACATATGAATAAAATCAATACTGCTAAAGCTAGTAATATCTGCAATCATCACATTTACATTACTTTTGTAATGTAAAACTAAATTGATGCAACAGTAATGAAGTGTGGTTTTGTCCCTTGAAATACTTAGCATGTAACCTTTTACCTTCAGTTTAATCTTGTTAGGTAGATAGCAAACCTCTTAATATCTTCACTTTATTGAGGCCCAGAAATTTGTGGAATCTTGCGCAAGGTCAAAGAGCTGATTAGCCAAGACTAGTATCAAGCTTTTTAATGAAATACATAATTCAGTCTTGGTCTCCTGACTTCAGCCTGCTACACTTCCCACAAATGACAGAGAACTCAAACTCATGTCTGAGAATCATGTCTGTTTTCATAAGATCACATAGTACAGAAGTCAACAATTTCATAGACAAGTAAAAGGGTAAACTATTGCTTGAATTTGAAATTTAATTCCACCCAATTAAAATGGTTAAGGGATGGGACTTCTCTGCAAGAAAAGACTTAAAAAGATCACGCCTTTCTAAAATATGTGGATGATACATAAATTAATCTGTTCATCAAATTTCAAATATCAGAACCAAAGGTAGTTTCATAACAATTAGAAGAAGTTATTACTTTTTCTATTACCCTGTCTTCAAGGTCTAATTAAAGAATCATTTTCTTCAAGAAGACTTCCTAACTATCCAGCATTTGGTTGTTGCTCTCCTGACATTCAATTCAACTGTTAGTTGGTTAGCATAAGATACTTAGCTTTAATCTTTGTTTCTATATGACCATCTTATCTGTCTCAATAGAAAGCAAGTTCTTATGTGCTGATACCTCTGGAGCCCTGGTATACCGCAGGCAACATTTCTGAGGATGATGATAATGATGTAACAGAACTTATTTCCTTAATCCATGTTATAAATAAAAATGTAAATATTCAAGAAGAATTTAAGTACATTGAAGATATATTTGTAACCCATTATAACAGAAGCTCAAGTTGTGTCTGCAATGTGGATGGCACTCCCTTATTCAGGATGCAACCTGAACACCAACCCACAGAGGCCTGGCCTTAGGAATATCACAGATAACACTAGGAGTTTTTAAAAGAGAGATATTACGTGTTGCCAGGGAAACACTGAAAGGCTTTGTGGAAGGTACCATCAGAGCTATGTGGTAGTAAGAGGGGGGGTAGGTTTAAACTACAGACAAAAGGGGTATCTGGGTGTCTCAGTTGGTTAGGTGTCCAGCTTTGGCTCAGGTCGTGATCTCATTGTTTGTGGGTTCCAGCCCCGCATCGGGCTCTGTGCTGCTGATAGCTCACAGCCTCAACCCTGCTTCAGATTCTGTGTCTCCCTCTTTCTACCCCCCCCCCACTA
Organism: Lynx rufus; assembly: GCF_022079265.1. Lineage (NCBI taxonomy): Eukaryota > Metazoa > Chordata > Mammalia > Carnivora > Felidae > Lynx > Lynx rufus. The sequence continues at coordinate 29,854,797 of NW_025814827.1, read as the reverse complement.
TCTCTCTTTCTCTGTCTCTCGAAAAGAAAAAAAAAGAAAAAAAAAGTAAAAGAAAAAAAAGCTGTAGACAAGAGATGTACAGGCACATAGGTGGAAGAGTCCTGAGTAAGAGCAAAGGCATGAGGATTGTTTGGGGAACAGTCTAGTTTGGCTGCTTGTATCATTATCTTACAGTCTTCTGCAAACCAGGGTGAAATATTAGAGCAGAGAGGAACCCAAATAGGAATGGGCATCTGCTAACCTGTCTTTCTAACACATCTCTAAGATGAACGAATGACTCAAATGGAGAGTCCTGGAAAGGCAGATAAGAACCAGATTGTGAATGATCTTGATTACCATGAGAACTTTATCTGGAGCAGTATGGGGGGGGAGGGAACACGTCGAAGATTGGGAAATAGAGGAATGATAGGAGCAGGATGAGCAACATAACTGAATTTTGGTTTAAAAAAAATCACCCTGAGGGGTGCCTGGGTGGCTCAGTTGGTTGAGCATTTGACTCTTGATTTTGGCTCAGGTCATGATCCCTGGGTCGTGGGTTCAAGCCCCACCTCAGGCTCTGCACTTAGCATGGAGCCTGCTTAAGATTCTCTTTCTCTGCTCCTCTCTCTTGCTCACATGCGCTCTCTCTCTCTCTCTCTCTCTCTCTCACTTATAAGAAAATTTAAAAAACTCACTCTTATAGAAGCTGGAAGGTGGTTTGGAGAGAAAAGCAAATGAGGGAGACCAATGAAGAGTTAACTGCAATAGGCAGTAGATGAGATCCTGACCAAAGGGAGCAGCAGAGGGATGGAGGCAAGGTTGCTTTTGACAAAAGACTGGTTAGATCTTAGAAAAAGGATGTGGAGGACCTGACTGAAGGAGAAATCAGAGGTGATTCTTTGATGTTTCAGCGTGAGTGAAGAGGAATGCCAAAAATGAAAAGGAAGGAATGAAGAAGGGTCCAGTTTAACAGAGTGGCTGGCAGTTGAACTCAAGATGTGCCAGGTTTGAGGTCCCATGGCAATACCCAGCAAGGAATTTAACATGTTGGCCTGGAGAGAGATCTGGACCAGAGTGGAGGCAGGAACCAAAGCTGTGAGAACAGCTAGAAGAGGGCCAGAGTGAAATCCTGCTCAAACCCAACATTACAGACAGGAAGATGTGAGGCATAGTGAAAGTACTACATCCCCAGATAAGGTCTGTCAGAATCGGAAGGAAGGGGTTATTTGTGTAAATAGCATCAAACACTTGCAGAGACTTCAAGTAAGATAATTAAAATCACGGCTGGATTTCAGAGGGGTGGAGTAGGCTGCAGTGAAAGCAGTTATAGAGGAGAATGGAAGCAGAAGCCAGCCTGCACAAGGTGAGGAGTGAACCCCCTTCAGACATGTGAACATCCTTGCTTTACCTTCACTTCCACGGTGAACGGTGGAACACAGGCATTTTCAGCTCTGCCCACGATCACTTCCTCTAAGGGGTCCCATTCATTGTAAGAGGAGACAGGGCAGTCCTTGGGCAGAGGATCAGTGGCCTTATCGTCAGCTGCACAGGCTGCCTGGGTGCTCTGGAAAGTTCGCTGCACCCATCCTGTTAAGGTTCTTCCAAGCTTCCAAGAACAAAAAAAGATTATTACGTAGTCCCATACAGTACTTGGTGAGAGGGGTGAGGAAGTAGAGGTGGAATGAAACCCCACATAACATAGACATTTAAAACCCTTTAGGAGAAAGTAAACCAAGATGTTAGGTAGTATATAGTTGGCTAGTGGGGTCATAGTTTTACCTTCTTGTTTGTACATTATCCTTTTATCTATCATATTAATTGGCATAACTCTTTAAAGCCACTCAGAAGATTCTGTCCCCAGTGATCACCCCCCCATTTGTATCTCAGAGTGGATTTCTGCAAACAAGTTTTAATCAAGCTTTAAGCAACCCTTCAGCAGATGATGGGTCACCCCATCCCTATAAAGCCACAGAAAGCTACTCCATATCTCCCTGCCAAGTCCAGCTAGAGGAAGTAGCCTCCTTTCCCCTTCAGTATTAAAAGTCATCAATATTAGAACCCCCCCCCAAGTTATAATATAGAAGCATACACAACCTTATTTTTCAGAATAATCAGCTTCAAACTAAAAATTTTGCATTGCTCACACACTTCACACTCTTTGGCACTTCAATTCTGACAATGACCAAGTGCCATCTGCTTCATTTTACAGATGGTCCAGAGTATCCTAGCCAAGATAAGGATTAACCCAAGCACAAATGTAAACAAGAAAGGAGAACTAAGGACTTCAAAAAAGACTTTTGAAAATACAGGGCCTATAAAATCTAGAACAGGGGAGTCCCTTACCCAGTGGGCAAACTTCAACTGCCCTCCCCCCCACCGCCCCACCCCAACCTCCCATCTATATCCTACTCCGTTAAATGCCTTAGGAAGGAGGCAGGAGAGGAGCCAGGGTGGGGACCAAAGGAAGAGGGAGAGTGACAGCTGTTCTGGAAGCAGTTGCGGGAGGGAGCCAAACTGCCCTGCTATTCCTGTCCTAGGAGCCAGGGAGGGTCTGCAAGCACAAGCTTACATACCAGGCAAGAAGAGGGTGGGGGATCGGCAGAAAGTCTGGCTACAGACTGAACTTGCTCCTCTCTCGACTCAGGACTCCATGTTCCTCTTGGAGTGGGCCTGCTTGCTCCCTCTCCTTCCCAGATTCTCACTTTGCCTCCTCTCCTGCCCACCCACATCACACGCATTTCCCCGAAGGCTCTCCAACTCTATGCCCACCCCCGGCACTGCACCCCAATAACTCGATCCTTGTATTAAGAAAAGTCACGTGTCACCCCCAGCCCCTCACCCCGGGCCGGAAGCTCCTTGGAGCGAACCCAGTGCTGGTGGGAGGGCGGTGCCCCCTGCATTGACGGCCACCGTGGCCGGAGGTGCGCAGAGAGCAACTGTGCCCACGGGGTGTGGCCCCAAAACGTGTCCCGCTTTCCCAGGGGCACCGCCCAGCTCCCGGCAGCCAGCAAAGGCTCTCGAAGCTGAGCATTCAAAGGGCAGCAGAGGACCATTGTCAAGCAAAGCCGGCTGGGGAAAGTGAGGGAAGGCGCGCACGCGGCCGCCGGCAGAGATGGGCGGCGCACGCACCCGAGAACCGATGTAGTGCACCGCCTCGGCGCCGCGGCTCCCGCCGCGCAGACACCGCACCCGCAGCATCGCTCCGCGCCTGGCTGGTCCACGAGCGGAATGTTCCCGGTGCTCGGCCGCGTCGGTCCGAGCCTCCCGAGAGCTCGCCAGCAGGAGGTGTCGGGGCGCGCGGCCCTCTGCCTTTTGTAGTCTCGCCCCGCCCCTCCACCTCCCGCGCGCCCCATTGGCTGCTGGGAACAGGTGGCGGGGCCGGGGGGGGGGGGGGGTGGCGCTGGCCCGCGAGCTGGGCCGCCCCGAGTTAGGAACTGTTAGGGGACTGCCGGTGGCACCCGGTCAAGCCCCCGGTGTTTGCTTTTTTTTTAGCTTGTCAATCGGCCGACTGGCTTCAGCAACCGAGCCCCACCCGTGCCCGCCGAAGGAGGCCCACCACTGCGTCGGGGAAGGGGAGCAGCACGCGACTTCTGACGAAGTAAACTTAAAAGTACCTTAAATGTGCCCAGTTGGATTACATATGTAAAGCGTTAAATACGGTCACAGGGTTAAATTCGTCTGTATGCACTGACTCCGTCCCCTCGTTTGCTCAGTCCCCTCATTTTGCAGTGAATGAAGCCACCTAAAGGTTAGGTGGCTTAAGGCAACACCGGGATTGAGACTGGAGAAGAGTAAATCTGGAACTCAGGTTATCTCCACTCTCCGGGGTGCTGCACTTTCCACCAATGAGCGTTTTCGGTGTTTGGGGGAATGCTGGACGTTTCAAATAGTCGTTGGCCTTGTGCCCCTGGCTTGAGAAACTCAATCATGAAAACAGAGACAAAAGTGAGCCAGATATAAGGGAGGTAGTCCTCCCAGTCTCGTCTTCCCTTCCATTTCATTTATTTAAATTTTTGTTTCAATTTGATTAGGATACGTTTTTTAGAAAAGTTCCCTAACAGTGCAAACTAGAGAACTCAGTTTAACATTTAAGTAACCTAGCAGGAAAGGGATCAGAGAGATTTGAGTATTTTGTTTTGTACCTACAAAATATCTAATTATTTATTTTTAGTAAGCTGTCTTTTTAACTCTGGTGTCTCAAACTTGTTTTCCAAAGCTCACTGATGGAAGGCACCAGACAAGCAGGATGGCAGGGGAGAAAGAGCCCTGAAGAGGGAATTGGGAGAACAGGGTTCACGTCTTGACTCTGTAATAGACTACTATGTGTCTTCTTGAGTAGCAATCTTCTTATCCTCAAAGGGAGAACACTTGCATTTATTGTCCCTAGTACACAGGGTTGTTAAGGGGCCAAAAGGAGAGATTGTGCATGCGGAACGTGGTGTGGCCCTAAGAGCTATATGAATATGAGGTAATATTTTACCAGCTCTAACAATAAGGAGGCCTCCAAATGTGATAATAGGGTGAAAGGAGTCCGTAAGTCTAGGTCCATATCTTAGCTCTGCTACTAACTTGCTTTGTGACCTGGAACCAAATTCCTTCTCCTTTCTAATGAAGGCATCACACTTCTAGTGAAGGTTTTGGCAAATCTCTAATATTTCTCAAAATTTATAAAGTACCTCTCCCAGGAATTAAATGCAGAAAGTCTAATTTTCTTTTTCTTTTTTTTTTTTTTGTGGTCATGTTTTTATTTATTTATTTTTTTTATATGAAGTTTATTGACAAATTGGTTTCCATACAACACCCAGTGCTCATCCCAAAAGGTGCCCTCCTCAATACCCATCACCCACCCGCCCCTCCCTCCCACCCCCCATCAACCCTCAGTTTGTTCTCAGTTTTTAACAGTCTCTTATGCTTTGGCTCTCTCCCACTCTAACCTCCTTTTTTTTTTTTACCTTCCCCTCCCCCATGGGTTCCTGTTAAGTTTCTCAGGATCCACATAAGAGTGAAACCATATGGTATCTGTCTTTCTCTGTGTGGCTTATTTCACTTAGCATCACACTCTCCAGTTCCATCCACGTTGCTACAAAAGGCCATATTTCATTTTTTCTCATTGCCACGTAGTATTCCATTGTGTATATGAACCACAATTTCTTTATCCATTCATCAGTTGATGGACATTTAGGCTCTTTCCATAATTTGGCTATTGTTGAGAGTGCTGCTATGAACATTGGGGTACAAGTGCCCCTATGCATCAGTACTCCTGTATCCCTTGGGTAGATTCCTAGCAGTGCTATTGCTGGGTCATAGGGTAGATCTATTTTTAATTTTCTGAGGAACCTCCACACTGCTCAGAAAGTCTAATTTTCTAATGTACTTGTGATGGTCAGAGATGTACTCCTCAATAAGGGATTTTATTTTTTTTTTAATTTTTATGAATATAATTTACTGTCAAATTGGCTTACATACAACACCCAGTGTTCATCCCAGCAAGCGCCCTCCTCAATGCCCATCACCCATTTTCCCCTCTCCCCCACCCCCCATCAACCCTCAGTTTGTTCTCTGTATTTAAGTCTCTTGTGGTTTGCCTCCCTCCCTCTCTGTTTGTAACTTTTTTTTTTATCCCTTCCCTTCCCCCATGGTTTTCGGTTCAGTTTCTCAAGATCCACATATGAGTGAAAGCATATGATATCTGTCCATCTATGACTGACTTATTTCACTCAGCATAATACCTTCCAGTTCCATCCACATTGCTGCAAATGGCATGATTTCATTCTTTCTCATTGCCAAGTAGTATTCCATTGAATATATGAACCACATCTTCTTTATCCATTCATCAGTTGATGGACATTTAGGCTTTTTCCATAATTTGGCTATTGTTTAAAGTGCTGCTATAAACATTGGGGTACAAGTGCCCCTATGCATCAGCACTCCTGTATCCCTTGGGTAAATTCCTAGCAGTGCTATTGCTGGGTTATAGGGTAGGTCTATTTTTAATTTTTTGAGGAACCTCCACACTGTTTTCCAGAGCGGCTGCACCAGTTTGCATTCCCACCAACAGTGCAGGAGGGTTCCCATTTCTCCACATCCTCTCCAGGATCTATAGTCTCCTGATTTGTTCATTTTAGCCACTCTGACTGGAGTGAGGTGATAGCTCAGTGTGGTTTTGATTTGTATTTTCCTGATGAGGAGTGACGTTGAGCATCTTTTCATGTGCCTGTTGGCCATCAGGATGTCTTCTTTAGAGAAGTGTCTATTCATGTCTTCTGTCCATTTCTTCACTGGATTCTCTGTTTTTTGGGTGTGGAGTTTGGTGAGTTCTTTATAGATTTTGGATACTAGCCCTTTGTCCAATATGTCATTTGCAAATATCTTTTGCCATTTCGTCGGTTGCCTTTTAGTTTTGTTGATTGTTTCCTTTGCAGTGCAGAAGCTTTTTATCTTGATGATGTCCCAATAGTTCATTCTTACTTTTAATTCCTTTGCCTTCCCCTTCCCTCTAGGATTTTGATAGTTTCCTATGCTCTTTCATCCATTTTGAGTTTATTTTTGTGTATGGTGTAAGAAAGTGGTCTAGTTTCATTCTTCTGCATGTTGCTGTCCAGTTCTCCCAGCACCATTTGTTTAAGAGACTGTCTTTTTTCCACTGGATATTCTTTCCTGCTTTGTCAAAGATTAGTTGGCCATACATTTGTGGGTACAATTCTGGGTTCTCTATTCTATTCCATTGGTCTATGTTTCTGTTTTTGTGCCAATACCATACTGTCCTGATGAATACAGCTTTGTAGTAGAGGCTGAAGTATAGTAGGTACATATAACAGAAGGTATTGACATTACTGTATACCATTTCTGTTTGAGATCTGAGGACACCCTCATATCATTCATCAAAGACACTTTTAATTTTGCAGATGTAAGAATTGGAAATGACTGGAAATAATGAAGCCAAGATGTCATTAAGGTTTATATAAAAGAAGCTTCATGGGACGCCTGGGTGGCTCAGTAGGTTAAGCATCTGACTCTTGATTTCAGCTCAGGTGAACGGAATCAAGCCCTGAGTTGGGCTCTGCGCTGACAGTATGGAGCCTGCCTGGGATTCCCTCCTCTCTCTCTCTCTCTCTCTCTCTCTCTTAAAATAAATAAATAAACTTAAAAAAAAGAAAAGAAAAAAGAAAGACTCATAGCCACAGAACATATCCTAATCTCCCTGGAATCCAAGGAAAAGTTTGTGGATAAAGCCACCCAAACCAGTCCTATTGCTATAAAAGCAAGTCAAAGCACTTAACTCACTCTCTTTTTCTTTCTTATGTGTGGATATATGCATTGCTTTTGAAAATATTCTGTAACAATTTTTAGATTGATTTGATCAATGGGAAGCATAAGCCTTCCATACTGGTTTGTTTATCTTATATTGTGTGTCCAACTCTCCAAAGTATTGATGGTGATACCTGGCAACTCCTTGGTGTTTAGATACTGCTTTTTTTTTTCTGAAGAAATGGAATAGACCGTGAACTCTTGTCTTCTTCTCCTTCTTTGGCAATAGGTTAGTGTAACACCAATAATTTTTATTGAACCAATAATTTTAGGATCTTGGTGGTCTCATAATTAATGGTTATGCATATTCATGTCTAATAGTAGTATACTTTTGTAGGTTAATCTAGAGGCATGATTTAGGGTCATGTAGGGATAAAAGGACAAGGAATAGGAAACTCATCAGAAGCATGGCAGATTGTTCTGCTTTCCAATTTCTCCTTCATTACCATTGCTTTGTGGACCATACCCAGCTCTACCTGGTTCCAGCCAATGAAGTACAGAGTTTGAGAAATGTGTCCTGAGATTAAAAAAACCCAAAAAGCTAGTGCAGTCTTTGGGTCAACACAATGAACAACAGAAGAGCCTATTGTAAGAATTCATTATTTCATTGTCATGGTTAACATCAGAATCTGTGCATAGGAAGCAGTCATAATATGTTCCTAGAACTTAAGAGATATGGGTACTCTGTGAAACTAGTAATACAGGCGTACACACACACACACACGGTGGATGAAATTAGCTATCTTCAGAAGTCAGCCTTTCTGAGAGATATTTGTACTTATAGTTTAGGGGACAGGATATCTCTCAAATTAAATCAGAAAAAGATAGGATTACTCAAGTCAAACAAGATGACTACAGCGTATTCTCATGACTAGAATGTAATAAAAGAAAGATGCAATTTTTTAAAGTATTATTTGGGGGACACCTGGCTGGCTCAGTTGGTAGAGCATGTGACTCTTGATCTTGGGGTTGTGAGCCCCACATTGGGGGTAGAGATTACTTTAAAAAATTTTTGTTTATTTAAAAAAAAGTAGTAATTGGACTGCATCAATAAAATGTCTCTGTATACACAAAACAGTGATAACAGAAATTGTGTGGAGGGCAAGGGCCTGGGTCACTGTGGAACAGGGACAAGAAGGAGGTTTTTAACTGCATACCCTATTGTACTTTTAATTTTGAACATTTGAATGAATTTCCTATTAAGCAAATAAATATTTCAAAGACTGCATTTACAGAGGTGTGATTGTCAAAATGGAGCTTTTAAAAAGGAAGCCAGAGTGCACAGTTTGTCAGAGTCTATTCATCCAGCTCTATCTAAGGATGGAATCAGAATATTCTGGTCCCTGAAAAGGTGATACCTATTGAGGACAAGAATAATTTCATGGGTTTTGATGGAATATCCTTCTAGAATATTCACCTCCTCCAGCTTCTGAGTTCACTAAGCAACCTTATCATTCCTGGAAACCTTGACATGGGGAAAGGGTTCACACTTCAGGCTGAGCACAAGTGACAGACAGAGCTGGGAAGGTGGAACTTTCATTGTAAAGTTTTACATCAGTATTCTAGCTTATCCTTCACAGTCTGGTGTGATTCAGTCCTTGCTCTCAAAGTATATTCCTCTTCTCAATGTTCTCCCTTTTCTGTCTGCCTGCTCAACTCTGGGTGAACTGATGGAATCCAGTTTCTGCCCCTGAAATTCTGCGGGACTGGCTTGCTACCACAATGCCGTGTTCTCCTAGCTCACAGCACCTCTCCTGCTGCTCTGGAATTGCCTTCTTAGCTGTCTGTCTTTTGCTGGACTGTTCACTCCAACGGGGTGGGAAGCCTGTTTTATCCACTACTATATCCCCAGCACAGTGCCTGTCACAACACGGGTCCTCAATCAATCTTTCACTGAAGGAGGTGCTGCTCAGAAAGCCTGGACTAGAATAACCGGACCTCCCTCTTTGCTAACTATCTTACAGTCTTTGATTTCAGCATCCTTTATGTCTCTGGAAATCCTCTCACGTAACCTCAGCTATTCCCACTATTCAGATGATTTCCAGTAGTTTTAGCACCACTTTCTATCCTGGGTACCTGACCTACATTTTCAAGTACCTGCAGGTCAGAATGGTAGCCTGGGAGCTCTGATACCAATTTTCTCTTCATTCAGCCTGGGATTTCTCATCTGAAGTTAAAGGCAATGGTCACTAGTCACTAGATAATCTCAGCTTTAAAAATGCCATTTCTACACTGGGATTTTGTCAGCAGCTCAAACTCAGTCTGTCTGCAGTGGAACTCACACCAGCCCTTCCTCCTTCCTCCTAGAAAGGGTTGTACCTTTTTCTAATCATTTAAGCTTGGAACTCTCTAAACATCTTTGCTTCCTCCTCCTAATCTAGTCCTCCATACCCAATGAGTGGCAAAATCTTATGAAGGCAGTTTCTGCCCACTTCTCTTACAAAGCCTTTTAGGATTTTTATTGGCAACATCTGGGTCATTACTGGCCAGCATGTCTTAGAGGTGGATTCTTTCATCAGATGACAACTGCAAAACAGTAACTCCAACTAAGTGAAATCCAGCTCTTTACAAGTATTTAAAATAATCTCAGCTTAAGTCAGCACTCAAACCCATCCGGCTTTAAGAATATTGAAGAAGGAACGTCGAGAGTTTGCTCCAAGGAATCTTATTATTTCTTTCACATCAATCTTCAGATACCTTTCTGGAATCTAAAAGCAGTAAATACTATTCTCTTTTAGGTCCTAACTAAACTTAAACTAAAAGGCAAAGGTCATCGCCATCTGTTCGTGTCTTGATACCATGAGTATATGGCAGGAAAAACAGCTGCATCTCTTGCGGTCTCACCCCAGTATTTTTTTTTTAAATAAAAAAATAAGTAACAACTTTGTTGAGATATAATTCACAGAGCATAAAGTTCACTCTTTTAAAGAGTACAAGGTCAATGGCTTTTTACATACTTACAGTATGTGAATGTAAGTACTCACATACTTACTTGTTCATCTATCACCACGAATTCAAGTACAGTTTCACGATTCCGGCAAGAAATCCTGTCCCCATTAAGCAGACACACTCCTCCTTCTTCCCCCTCCGACCCCCTGGCAGACACTAAGCTACTTTTTATCTATTGATTTGCCTATTCTGAGCATTTAATATAAATGGAACCATACAAATATGGTCTCTAGTGTCTGGCTTCTTTCACTTAGAATGTTTTTAAGGTTCATCCATATTGTAGCATGTCAGTACTTCATTCCTTTTTAAGGCCAGATACTATTCCATTATATAGATATACCTCATTTTGTTTATCTGCTCATCAGTTGATGGTCATTTGTATTGTTTTTTGCTACTACAAATAATGCTGTTATTCATGTACAAATGTTTTGTGTGGATGTAGGTTTTGATTTCTTGTGGATATTGCTGCATCATATGCTAACTCCATATGTAACACTCTGAGGAACTAGCAAATTGTTTTCTGAGGTGGCTACACCAGTTTTGCATTCCCAGCAGCAATATGTGGAGGGTTCCAGTTTCTCCTCACCAACACTTACATGTCCAACTTTTTTGATTATATCCATCCTAGTGGGTGTGATGTAGTTTATCACTGTGGGCTTAATTTGCATTTCCCTAATGACTAGTGATGTTGATAATCTTTTTATGTGCTTATTGTCCATTTGTACATCTTCTTTGGAACACCTGTCTTAGAACAGAAAAAAGTGAAATACCTTTATTTAGGGAGGAAGTGATGCCCATTTACAGGAACTAACATTCTTCTTTCAAATGAGGCAAAATTAATAGTTCTTTACAAATACAAAGAGGGAACACTTCTTTAAATACATTGCCTAAAGGGGTGCCTGGGTGGCTCAGTCATTTGGGCGGCTGACTTTGGCTCAGATCATGATCTCACAGTTTGTGAGTTTGAGCCCCACGTTGGGCTCTGTGCTGACAGCTCAGAGCCTGGAGCCTACTCTGGATTCTGTGTCTCCCTCTCTCTGCCTCTCCCCTGCTCACGCTCTGTCTCTCTCTCTCTCTCAAAAATAAATAAACATTAAAAAATAAAAATAAATAAATAAATACATTGCCTAAGACTGGGGTAAAAACACCTTTTATCTTTTAAAAAATCATGAAAGGTAACCTTAGAGCTAAATGATTGAGAGAGAATTTCATTTTTAGAGTAGATAAATAAATAAACAGTAACTTCAGTTTACTCCTGAAGAATTAAACACTGGGCTTGTGAGAGACATTGTCACCAATATTACTGTCTTTTGGAGGAGCATTTGAGACTTGCTTAGAAGTTAGTAGATAATGCAACAGATCTATTTTGAAAAAGGTCAAGTTATTTTAATATAAATGAACCCATGTGGACAAACTCAGTTTAGCAATCCTTATCAAAATAACACCAGCATTCTTCACAGAGTTAGAACCAACAATCCTAAAATTTGTATGGAACCAGAAAAAACCCTGAATAGCCAAAGCAATCTTGAAAAAGAAAACCGAAGGGGCGCCTGGGTGGCGCAGTCGGTTAAGCATCCGACTTCAGCCAGGTCACGATCTCGCGGTCCGGGAGTTCGAGCCCTGCGTCGGGCTCTGGGCTGATGGCTCAGAGCCTGGAGCCTGTTTCCGATTCTGTGTCTCCCTCTCTCTCTGCCCCTCCCCCGTTCATGCTCTGTCTCTCTCTGTCCCAAAAATAAATAAACGTTGAAAAAAAAAATTAAAAAAAAAAAAGAAAAAGAAAACCGAAGCTGAAGGCATCACATTCCCAGACTTTAAGACATGTTAAAAAGCTGTAATCATCAAGACAGTATGGTACTGGCACAAAAACAGACACTCAGATCAATGGAACAGAATAGAAAACCCAGAAATGGACCCACAAATGTATGACCAACTAATCTTTGACAAAGCAGGAAAGAATATCCAATGGAATAAAGACAGTCTCTTCAGCAATTGGTGCTGGGAAAACTGGACAGCGACATGCAGAAACATGAACCTGGACCACTTTCTTACACCATACACAAAAATAAACTCAAAATGTATGAAAGACCTCAATGTAAGACAGGAAGCCATCTAAATCCTAAAGGAGAAAACAGGCAAAAACCTCTATGACCTCAGCCACAGTACCTTCTTACTCAACATGTCTCCGGAGGCAAGGGAAACCAAAGCAAAAATGAACTATTGGGACCTCATCAAAATAAAAGCTTCTGCACAGCAAAGGAAATAATCAGCAAAACTAAAAGGCAACCGACAGAATGAGAGAAGATATTTGCAAATGACATATCAGATAAAAGGTTAGTATCTGAAGTCTATAAAGAACTTATCAAACTCAACACCCAAAAAATGAATAATCCAGGGAAGAAACGGGCAAAAGACATGAATCGACACTTCTCCAAAGAAGATATCCAGATGGTGAACAGACACATAAAAAAAGCTCAACATCACTCATCATCAGGGAAATACAAATCAAAACCACAATGAGATACCACCTCGTATCTGTCAGAATGGCTAACGTTAACAACTCAGGCAACAACAGATGTTAGTGAGGATGCAGAGAAAGAGGATCTCTTTTGCACTGTTGGTGGGAATGCAAACTGGTGCAGCCACTCTGGAAAACAGTAGGTTCCTCAAAAAACTAAAAACAGAACTACCCTATGACCCAGGAATTGCATTACCAGGTATTTATCCAAGGGATACAGGTATGCTGTTTTGAAGGGGCACATGCACCCCAATATTTATAGCAGACCTATCAACAATAGCCAAAGTATGGAAAGAGCCTGAATGTCCATCAACTGATGAATGGATAAAGAAGATGTGTTGGGGCGCCTGGGTGGCCCAGTCGGCTGAGCGTCCGACTTCGGCTCAGGTCACGATCTCGCGGTCCGTGAGTTCAAGCCCCGCGTCGGGCTCTGGGCTGATGGCTCAGAGCCTGGAGCATGCTTCCGATTCTGTCTCCCTCTCTCTCTGCCCCTCCTCCATTCATGCTCTGTCTCTCTCTGTCTCAAAAATAAATAAATGTTAAAAAAAAAATTAAAAAAAAAAGAAGATGTGGTATATATATACAATGGAGTATTACTCAGCAATCAAAAAGCACGAAATCTTGCCATTTGCAACTACGTGGATGGAACTGGAGGGTATTATGCTAAGTGAAATTAGTAAGAGAAAGACAAAAATCATATGAATTCACTCATATGAGGACTTTAAGATACAAAACAGATGAACATAAGGGAAAGGAAGCAAAAATAATATAAAAACAAGGAGGATCACAAAACATAAGAGACTCTTAAATATGGAGAACAGAGGGTTGCTGGAGGGATTGTAGGAGAGGGGATGGGCTAAAAAGGTAAGAGGCATTAAGGAATCTACTCCTGAAATCACTGTTGCACTATATGCTAACTAACTTGGATGTAAATTAAGCTATACATAAATTAATTAATTTTAAAAAAGAAAGAAAAACTAAGTTTACATAAAAAATAAAGCATAAGTGTGTGGGGTCATCTGTCATACTGTCCTGCCCCTAATTTTACTCAATTAATATTTGTTTACTAATTTTAAAATCACCTTCATTCTACTTAACAATCATGGCTACTATTGACTGAGTGCTTACTGTGTGCCCGATAAGAGCTTTATCTCTGTTATCTCAATCACTCATCGACAAGGAGGTATTCTTACAATAATCTCCTGTAGATAAAGAATCTCTGAGCCTTAGAGAAATTAAATAAATTGTCCAAAGTCAGTTAAATAGCTGCCCAGTTCCTGACAGAGCCAAATGCAAACCCAGGCCTCTAAGACTCTAAAGCCTATGCTCTTTGCCTGGGTGGCTCGGTCAGTTAAGTGTCCGACTTCAGCTTAGGTCATGATCTTGTGGTTCTTGAGTTCGAGCCCCACATTGGGTTCTATGGTGACTGCTCAGAGCCTACAGTGTGCCTCAGATTTTGTGTGTGTCTCTCTGTCTGTCCCCCTCCTGCTTGTCCTCTGTCTCTGTCTCTCTCAAAAATAAATAAACATTAAAAAAAAAAGCCTGTACCTCTCATTTTTCTCACAATTCTCAGAGAATATCTATTCCATAACACAAGGTATATATGTAGCCCAACTACTTCCAATATTACATACTCTCCTGTAAGATTTATGTTGTATCACATGTTCCCATTTGTACTTCAAGATATCTGAGTATTTCTTCCGGGAGCCATTTATCAGATAATTGCCCTTCTTAGGATAACACTGTACCTATAAAGATTGTGTGGTAATGAGTCTTTGACAAATTGAACATCTGTAGTTCAGCTCTAGCTGAATGCTGACGATAAAGACCAGAACATAGTAAGAGTCCTCTAAACAAGTGCAGAAATAGCTGAGATGCTTTACTGAGAACTCTCTGGAGGCAAGAGAAGGTATTTTAGCAGAGTGTAGCTGTTGCCTCCTGCTCTGCAGTCAAAGAAGGGAAAATCTCAGGAAGGGGAAGATGCTCCAGAAGGCTCTATCCCATTGGGATGGCTCTGGAAATAAGCTACTTATTCATCCCCACTTGAGTCCAACCTTAAGCCTTTTAGCAGGGGCTAAAATAGCTTTACTCACTCTGCTGGAAAAACTGTGCCTCAGCTCTCCCTCTCAGTTGGCATTCTCCCCCTAAGTTGACACTTCCCTTTCCTAACCCAATAGCCAGGGGCACTGGTAGTGCTGGCCAGGGGTAGCCACAGCCAGTCAGCACCGCAAGAGGGAGAAACACATATTAGCGAATTCTAGAAATAATGCAGAAGTTAATGAGTCACCAGCATTATGTTATTTGGTGAGGGTGCCACAAAGATGCCTTTGCTGATGAAAAATTCCTGGTTTTGCAGGAAATATGCTTTGGATGCCTTAGTGTGGGTGGAGGGATGGAAGGCAGCTGTCGCTGGACCCTCTCTCTTATCTCATTATTTCAGCCCAAATTCCTCTCCCAGTATTTTTTCAACCCTCCTCTTCAGTGTCACTCCCTATTTTCATTTCTGGCCTACATTCTCAAAAAACAAAATAAAACCCACAAAAAAAAAAAACGCAAAACACCAAAAAAACTCCAAACAAAAACAAAACAAAACACTATGAAATAAACAGATTGAATGACCAACAACTAGAGAATGGTTAAGGAAATTGCAACACATTTGGCATTTACCCCCTAAGTGAATAAATGCATTTTTCTTAATGTCCTTTCTTTTTTTAAAATAGGCTCCACACCCGGTGTGGAGCCCAATGCGGGGCCTGAAATCATGACTCTGCGATCAAGACCTGAGCGGAGATCAAGAATCTGGACACCTTACTGACTGAGCCACCCAGGAGCCTCTTAATGAATATTCTTTTTTTTTTTTTCAACGTTTATTTATTTTTGGGACAGAGAGAGACAGAGCATGAACGGGGGAGGGGCAGAGAGAGAGGGAGACACAGAATCGGAAACAGGCTCCAGGCTCTGAGCCATCAGCCCAGAGCCCGACGCGGGGCTCGAACTCACGGACCGCGAGATCGTGACCTGGCTGAAGTCGGACACTTAACCGACTGCGCCACCCAGGCGCCCCTAAATATTCTTAAATGATGAATACATTTAGGATTTAGAATACATAAATTTCATTGTAGGATGAAAGATGCAGCTTCTAACAAGAATGTGTACAAAGAGTTTTAACAATCTAGGACAATTCTTTAAAAAAATTTTTTTTTAAGTTTATTTATTATTGTGAGACAGAGAGACACAGAGTATGAGCAGGGGAGGGGAAGAGAGAGAAAGGGAGACACAGAATCTGAAGCAGGCTGCAGGTTCTGAGCTGTCAGCACAGAGCCTGACTTGGGGCTCGAACTCACGGACCGTGAGTCCATGACCTGAACTGAAGTTGGATGCTTAACTGACTGAGCCACCCAGGAGCCCCTAGGACAATTCTTATGTCATAATAGTAAGAGAAAAAGGATAGAATATGAAATTATCCACACAGTAATCTCTTAACCATGTTGAATATCCATGCATATAAAATCCTGGAAGGAAACTCACTAAGTGGCGACTCTCTTTGGATAGAGAGATGATGGGTATTCTTTATATTCTTCCTTGTACTTTTCTGCAACCTGTGCAGTTTTCTCTATAAGCCATTATTACTTTTTATAATCAGAAAAAGAAAACATAAATGCCAATTTTTTTTTTTAAGAAGCAAAGAGTTCTGTGTATGCCCAGAAAGAAGTCTCTTATTGTCACAGATGTTTTCCCTTGAAGCTCTGCCCCAAGAAAACTGTAGACACTGTTCTGGGAGAAAACCTCCCACAGCCACCTGGCTCCTCTCATGTGTACCCCCGCAGAGATCTGGCAGGACTGGGAGATTAGCGTGGGAAGGCACTTCTGTCTGTCTGTCGTGCACTTTGCCCGTCTCCCTCAGGTCTGTACTTGCTATTTCACTCCTATCTGTCTCACTTGTTGCTGATAAAGTGTTTTCCAGAATTATGACTCCCAGCAAAAGGCACTTTTCCACTTGGGCCCTGGGAAAAAGAGAACTAACATTTGCCAGTTTTCTGTAACCCTCTGCAGCAGTCCTCCTTGGCTTGAGCAGCATTCCAGCAGAAAGCCCCCATCCCCACCCCTCGAGACCATTTAAGTGACAAAATTTCCCCCACAGTCATGTTGTTCTCCCTAAAGAAAGGTCTGCCAAGGTAGAAAATTCAGAATTTGCAAGCTTGGGGTCAAAGTAGGAGCCAGTTTTAAACTTTTCCTTAGGAACCTTACATTTGTGTTTCGACCATGCTGTTCAGAACTTAAAAGCCCAACTCTATACAGGCTTCCTCTGCTATCTGAAAGTTTGGGTCACACCACTCTGCTTTCACAAAAGACCTACTACGTTAGTACCTGTTTTGGTTAACAGAAAGAAATCCAAAAAGGATTTTTCCCTTTTAGGAAAAGGTGATTGTTTCTTCGCTCTCCACCATTACCTTACGAAATGTTTCATAGGAGCGTTGTACTTTTGGAACAAAAGAACATGAGCAAGGGAAACCCGTACTGAGACAGGCTTGCAAAGCCTGTGCAGCTGTAAGATGGAAAGAGAATGATCTCAGAGGCATGGATTATGATGGCTTGATTTAGAAATGACAGAACATGACAGCCAACACACAGCCTTTTCTAGGAAGTTATGTTGTTCATGTGACAGTTAAAGCACCTCAGGGGACAGATTTCATGCATATCGACCAACATTCCCAAGAGAGTGCATCTGCAATGTGAGACACTTGTGACTTTCTGGGCCAGCTCTGTAGCAACCCGATTTCTGATAAGCAGCCAATTTATGGCTGGGAAATCCAGTGATCCCACGTTTTCATACCCAGCCAGTTAAAATAAATGTTTAATATAGGACCAATTCTTCACTGACTCTGGTTAGAACAAATGGTAGTATTGCATGGTCTTCCTAGTTGTTAGGTCCCACGCCTTCTGTAGCCTGCACAGGCAGAGTGAAGCAGTTCCTCCCTGTGCACCAGCGCATGTCTTACTGCCTCCTTTACAACACTTAATCACATGGCTGTAACAGCTTGTTTACAGATCTGTCTCTTTCACCAGACTGAGACCTCTGGAGGGCAAGCTTTATAACCCTTATACCTAGCACAGTGATTGCCGCTTAATAAATGTTTGTGGAATTAATTGCCTGATAAAAATGTTAATTTTAGCTCCTCCTTCCACTATAAAGCTTTGACTGTACTTTGTGAATAATCCATATTTATTCAGAGCTCTTTGCAGCATGAGAGAAAAGCTCTGCCCTGTCAGGGGAACTCCCTGAACTCATAAAGCCCTGTCAACAGCCAGACTGCGAAGTTTCTATGTGGGATTCCCTGGGTCTTTGATTCCCAAAGAGTACTCTGTGTATGTATGGACCAGCAGCACTGGGAAAACCTGAGAGGTTGTTAGAAATGTAGAATCTCAGGCCTGAATCAATCTTCCTTTTAACAACCTCCCTGAGTGATTTCTATGTGCTATCCTGGATGCTTTTGTGTATCTCTGATGTAGAAGTAAGGCTGTGATTACTGTACCCTCACCCTGAGGTAAAAACCTTAGGTTGAAAACAAGAAGTCTTTGGTTATTCGGGGACATAGCTTCATTAATACTGTCTTATAGTTACTAACTTGGGTTGGAAGAAACTTGAGAGGTCATCAAGTTCAGCCATCACCGCTATCCTGAATTTCAGTATAATGATCAACTTTTGTAAAAAGGTTAAACTGTTCAGGATATTCTGTTCAAGAAGGTGAAAGCCTATAATACATCTTAGAAAGGCAGCCATTTAAGAATGGACAAATTTGTATATTAAAAAGACTTTTGATGATTAAAGGAATAAACAGTTATCTGGAAATCTTCTCATACAAGCCAGAGGAAGGAAAAAGAATTGTCTTCCTTACGAAAACTGCTTTTGAAGTAAACATTTCCTCAACTCTATGTTTCCTTTGACGTTGAAAAGAAGTACCCAGACTACATCAAAAAGACAATAAGTTAGTTTTATGTAGAGATGAGTTTTGTGGAGAGAAGTTCTACTTTTAGAACTTGAGGCTTTTTTTTTTAAGTTTATTTATTTTGAGAGAGCATGCACAGGGGAGGGGCAGAGAGAGAGGGAGGGAGAGAATCATAAGCAGACTATGCTCTGACAGCAGGAAGCCCGACACAGGGCTCAATTGCATGACCATGAGATCGTGACTGGAACCGAAGTCAAGAGTCAGATGCTCAATCAACTGAGCCACCTAGGTGCCCCTAGAACTTGAGGCTTCTTACCCTAAAATTGCACTTGAGGATTTTAGTAAGGCACTCACATTTTTAAAACTATGATTGTTTCTACTACTATTTTCTCACAAACAGGAAGTAGGTTTGTCTGTCCTTCAAGTTCTAAGCCATACCAGCCAAACACTCAGTTGCTTTCATATTAAGCTAACATGACATACAAAATTTACTTATTTAAATATGTAATGAAATTGTGATTCTTGAGTGAAGTGTAGTGTCTTCCTTAGGGCAACGAATGTAGGGTTTTTTTGACTATGAGAAGGCTTTCACATCATTGTATGTGTGACAGCAGCCTGTCTGAAGTAGTTCTAGTCAGAAGAGCAGTGCTAAGGAAATGCATGCTGACATAGAGACCCGACTTCTAGCCCCTGCTCAAACATTAACCACTTGAATAACTAACTACTTGGACAAGTCAGTTAACCTCTGCGGGCCTAACTACTTAATCTCAAGGTTTCTCTCAAGTCCTGGTTTTTCACCACTTCATTCTGATGTCTCAGAAAGATACTTTGCATACGTTTCAAAACAATGTTGGGGCACAGCTGGCCGGCTCAATCAGTAGAGCATTCAACCTTGATCTCAGGGTTGTGAGTTCAAGCCCCATGTTGGGTGTGGAGATTACTTAAAAATAAAAATTTAAAAACAAAACAGAACAATGCTTCTCCCTGTTTAATCCCAATGCCATTAATAAAGCTGATTCTGCCAAGTTTGTGCCTAACCTTTGAACAAGTAGCAGCCTGAATGTTATCAGATATCATGTAATCATCAGAGGAAAAATAGCTGAGATTTTGACCTCATTTCTTGAATAGATATATTTATGGTTGTGAGCTAGCTAGCATTCAGTTAATATTATACAGAGTTATTGCTAAATTATCCTTTTCCTCAGATAATGAATAAAAATAAAAGTTTATAGCGTGAGTTATTGCCTGTTGATTAGATTCTGAATTTATCATAACAAATGTTATGTTAGAGTTGATTTAAAAAAAAAGACTCAGGTTTCACTGACTAGATTATAAAAGATAAAGAGGAAAAATGCTGACTGCTGCTTGAAGAATTTTGGCTTGGTAAATATGTATCTAAGACAATGGTACGCACTAGTGCAGAGTGAAATACAGTAAGAGCATGTGCTCTAGAGCTGTACTGCTAGGCTTGAAGCCTGACTCTGCCACTTCCTGGCTGCAGGACCTTGTGAGGTTATCTAACCCTCTGTATCTCAACTTTCTTGAATGTAATAGGCATAATACTAATACCTAACTCATAGAATTGTTATGATGATTTAATGAATACAGGTGTTTCCCGGCTGAGGATAGTTCGACTTGCGATTTCTCGACATTATGATGGTGGACGGTGTGAAAGCTAGATGTGTTCAGTAGAAACCACACTTGGAATTTTGAATTTTGATCTTTTCTCAGGATGGTGATATGTGGTACGATACTGTCTCATGATTCTGGGCAGCAGGTAGGGAGCCGCAGCTCCATCCACCACACAATCACAAGGGTCAACAACGCACGCACTTACAACCATTCTGGTTTTCACTTTCAGTACAATATTCAATAAGTTACATGAGGTATTCAACACTTTATTATAAAATAGGCTTTTTGTTATATGATTTTGACCAACTGTAGGCTAATGTAAGTGTCCTGAGCCTGTTGAAGTCTAAGCTATGATGTTCAGTAGGCTAGGTACATAAAGTTCATTTTCTACTTAGGATATTTTCAACTTACAGTGGGTGTATCATGATGTGACCCCAGCTAAATGTAGAGCACTTACAGTGCCACTCAGTACAAATTAGCTATCATCATCATCACTATTATTATTAGGAACTGAAATGGGGAGAAGGGGAACAAGGACAAGAATGTAAGGACAAGAATTCACATTAGGAAACAAAAAGATGTTGAGAGCAATTTCAGAAATGGGGAGATAGTACTTTGCACATCTGCTCCTACATTAAGTATTCTCTGTACGTGACTACAGCACTCTTGTATAAAATTCTTTACTATTTGCATGCATGTGTGTGTGCAGCACTTCAAAGTGATATATCATATATCATTTGATTATCAGCAATCTAGGGAGGTAAAGTCTCTTATGCAACCTAGCAAAGACTGCTGAGTCCCTCAGAATGTGGGTAAGACAAGCCTAGCATGGACCCTGTGAGCACCAAAGCATAGCACAGGAGAGCACAGCAGGCCCTCCCTTTCTGTTTAGAGTCTGAGGGTGGTGCTGGGCAGAGATGTCATGTGGGGCTATTTCACTTCCCAAGATGACCTCATCATACATTTCCTGGAAGCGTTATATTTGATCATCTCCATAGCTTCACATTCACCAAATGTATTTCATATTCCTTGGTAGTAAGCATATTTTGCATGCCTGGCCTGGCCTTAGCTATGCATCAGAAAGTACCTATTTAAAGCACTTTCTGTATTTAGCGCTGAGAAATTCTTGCACCATGTTTTGTTTTGCTTCATTTTTGCTGTGACAGCAAGTAATATCCTATAGAACAGTGCCACAAAAATGTTTCAAATGAGAACATAATCTCTAGCCAAGTAATAGGAAATATGTATCAGAGAAGTTACTGGCTTCTTACAACTCACTGAAATAATAATTAACATTGACCACTTACTATGTGCCTGTCAATATGCCAACTGTTTTATGTGACTGTAGTCATCATGATATTACAGTTTTCCCAGCATGTAGCAAACTGTAGGAACTCAATAAATACTGCTGAGTAAATGAATCTGAGGTAGGGATTACCTTTATCTATTTTACAAATGATGAAAAGTAGGTTTAGAATTTTAAGCTTTGCTTAAGGTCACATAACTATTAAGCAAGAAGTGAACCTAGTTTGTAAAAGCCCACATTTGATTATAGCATTGCATAGTGTGGTAGCTCAGAGTGGGAACTTTGGAGTCAGCGAGATCATCTAGTCTTGAATCCAAGCTCTGCCACTTACTAGCTGTGTCACCTTGGGAAAGTTACTTAACCTTTATGTGCTTTAATTCCTTCATCTGTACAGTAAAATAATAATTCCAACCTGCCAAGGTTATTGGGAGGATTAAATGAGCACTTAGAACTGTGCCTTAGTGTCCGACTTCAGTTCAGGTCATGATCTCACCATTTGTGAGTTCAAGCCCCAGTTCAAGTTCCTGACAGCTAGGAGCCTGGAGCTTGCATTGGATTCTGTGTCTCCCTCTCCCTCTGATCCTCCCCTACTCATGTGCTTTCTCTCTCTCTCTCAAAAATAAGTAAACAAAACATTTTTTTTTAAAAGTATAGAGTTTGGGGCACCTGGGTGGCTCAGTCGGTTGAGCATCTGACTTCAGCTCAGGTCATGATCTCACGGTCTGTGAGTTCGAGCCCCGCGTCGGGCTCTGTGCTGACAGCTCAGAGCCTGGAGTCTGCTTCGGATTCTGTGTCTCCCTCTCTCTCTGCCCCTCCCTGCTCATGCTCACGCTCTCTCTCTCTCTCTCTCTCTCTCTGTCAAAAATAAATAAACATTAAAAAAAGTATAGAGTTTAGTAGAGCCTTATATACACCAATAGAGCTTTCTATTTTCCAAAATAAATTTCCGTAAATTATCTCATAATGTTCTTAAAAAGTAGACAACAATAATTACAGTTAGTATAATACCATGTCATTTAGTTTTCACAATAATCCATTTTATAGATGACAAGAATCAGGCTCAGAAAGGTTAAATGGATTGCCCAAGGTCATACAGCAGCAAATCAGTAGCCCCCGTTGGGAGAAGAAACAATGAAAGATTTAAAATGGCTAACACACAGTGTCAACTCTTAAAATCAGAAGAGACTTGGGGCGCCTGGGTGGCGCAGTCGGTTAAGCGTCCGACTTCAGCCAGGTCACGATCTCGCGGTCCGTGAGTTCGAGCCCCGCGTCAGGCTCTGGGCTGATGGCTCAGAACCTGGAGCCTGTTTCCGATTCTGTGTCTCCCTCTCTCTCTGCCCCTCCCCCGTTCATGCTCTGTCTCTCTCTGTCCCAAAAATAAATAAACGTTGAAAAAAAAATTAAAAAAAAAAAATAAAATAAAATCAGAAGAGACTAGAGGGAATGCAGATAGGAAAACAACCAGCTCATTTAATGATAAATGCAGCCATGTGCTAAAAGGGGTGCACACTACACGCTGAAGAAAGCCAGAAGAATCGATGAATTCTGTCTGGGAGGTAGTATGTTTGCCTAGAAGTCATCCCAATGGCAGCAAAGCAGGTCAGGCGCTGTTTTGTGGTAATGAAACATATTGGGTTTACTTGAAGGCAGAAAAGGTCTGGGAGTAACAGAACAACAAGAGAAAGAAGTTGCCCAAAGAAAACTTTGAAAAATGCCTGGGCATTCATGGCAACTCCTACACATTTCTGAATGTAGGAGGGAAACAGTGACCTTCATTTTAAGGACAAATGAAGTATTCAGTACCAAGGATAATGTGAACAATGTGATTATTCTAAAGAAAGTTCCCTATCTGCTTGAAGGGATTCAGAATGTGTATCTTCTTCCTTTTATCTTTAGTTTTGCTACTTTGGAACCTAGTGGATCAATTTCTTTTGGAGACAGACCTACCATTTTGAGGCCTTAGGGTTATGAAATATTCTCTCTCTCTCTCTCTCTCTCTCTCTCTCTCTCTGTCTCTCTTTCTCCTCTCTCGGGGCTTGTACACTTCCAGCAAGATCTTGCCAATCAATGAGATATCATGGTGCAGCAAAGATGATTCCTTCTCCTCTGCCTGATCTTGGTGGCTTAGAAACTAGAAATAAAAGATTTTACTCCTATTTGGATGGGGTGTGGCAAAGCACTAGAGGAAACTTTAATGAAGTAGGTATCTGTGAGTCACTATGAATAAACCATTTTCAGATAGTGTCTTCCCTCTTTCTGTAGACTGGCTTTGTTTCCAGCTCAGTCCCCAAGATGAGATCTTAGGTTAATTCCTAGACAAGTCTGAGAGTGTGAAAGTTCTAGGATTCATTATGATAGACTACAGTTCTCAGATCCAATATATCTCAGGTGTAATACTCAAACCAGATTTTCTGAGATTCTTCAAGCTCATTCTGCTAAATTAAAACCAAATATCTAGGTGATGGAAAGAACATACATATTTAATTATTAAGCAACAAACATTTTGCTCAATGTTGGGGGTGGGGAGCAAAAATTATAAAATATTCGAAAAGGGTGGTAAAAATCCCAAATCACTTGAAGATCTCACTGGAGAGAGAATACAAAATTGCGTTAAATAATTGCCTAACAAATACAAACAGAATGCAACTAGATGCATAAATGTATGGATGATGCTGTAGGACCTCAGACTAAGGCAAGAGCAATTTGAACCTCGATGTGGAAGAGGAAGTTAGCTTTGTATTGAGGATTTATAAATGAATGGACTGGAGTAAAGAATGTATTTGCAGGAAGGAATACCATTAACTCTGTCCTCTGCCCCCTTGTAGTGCTTTAGGTATTTCATTCCTGCCCATTTCTCAAGACATTGCCTGGCACGCAAAATGAACAAATGAAACGGTATTCAAGGCTTTCCACAACTGAGTTCTATATTACCAATCCAGCCTTGCTACTACTTATTCATTCACTCAGCAGATTTTTATTTTACAGGTAAATGCATTAGACTCTGTGGTAGGCACAGAGCATCCAGAGAAGACCTAGACCTATTTTTTGCCCTTACAGAGTTTAGACAAAGAGAGCAAAGCTATGATACAGTATGATAATCACTCTAAGAGGTATGCTCAGGCTATTGAGGAAACCCACAGCAGAAACACTTATCTCAGAGGAGAGAATGCCTCAAGGAAAGTTATCAACTTTAAAGTGATCCAACATAGAATTTTAAAATAAAGTTTACTAAAGTTTATCAAAGTTTACAACTTTCCTTGAAGTCAGTATGAAGAAAACATTTTCAGATAGTGTCTCCCCTATTCCTGTATACAGGACTTCTTTCTGGCTCAGTCTCTAAGATTAGATCTTACATAAACTTGAGTCCACTCTTCAACAAGTTTGAGTGTTTGAAAGATCTAGGATTCATGAAGATAGATATAACCCCTAAGCCAGTCAAAGTATAGTAGTTTCCTGACTAGATTAATATAATGGCAATGTGAGGAGGGACTGGAAGGGTGGAGTTTAGCTAGGAAGCTGTTGTAATAATTGGAAAAAAGTGATATGAATTTCTATTGATAGTAGAAGAGAAAAAGGAAGATGAATGTTTAGATAAGTCAGCAGCACATGACTGACGTTCCAATTGGCACGTTACAGTCAACCTTAAGATACAAATATTTGAACATTAGCAAGGATTCTGGGAACAATCCTGAAATTTAACAGACTCTTATAAAAATTAGTTTAACTGAAAATTTAAAAATGTCAAAAGAGGGAGAGATGAATGATAGAAATGGAGGAGGGGTAGCCTCAGACAGGAGCAAGGACATCCTTCTTGAAGATTACCCTTGAGGCCTACCTGAGTCTGCCCTGAATAGTGTCTGATATGTTTGGATAGAACAAAATCTAACGTACACAACAAGTCACCAGACTCTGTTCTCTAATTTCAGTCAAATTCAATTCAACAAATATTTGCTGAGCACAAATATATTCCAGCACACTACCAGATATTTTTAAAAGTGTACCACCAATATTTTTAAAGTTAGTTTCTATCTTTATGTAATTTATTGTATACTCAGAGTAGTAATAAAGTATCTAGCCAGAAGAGAAGTATGAGTAATAAGTGTTCATCTATTTAGAAAAAATTGGAATGTAAGTACCAAAGATATGGTTAAAAAAAAAAAAGCAAAACATGTGTACACACACACACACACACACACACACAACACAAAAAGCTAGCCTCCTTTTAATTTCTCCAGTGTAGCAATCGTGCTCCACCCTCGGGGCAGTGGCATAGCCCTTCCTCTAACTAGCACACCCTGCCTCCCATCCCCAATTCTCCTGCCTGGCTCCTTCTCTTCCTACAGGTTTCAGCTTAAACGTCACTTCCTCAGAGAGGCCTTCCCTGCCTCCTGTGTGAAGTGACCCTTTTCTGTTTTATTTCTTAACAGCAATTTTCATCACTTTTAATTATCTGGTTTATTCACTTATTGAGCCCTTTAATGTGTGACTTCCCCACTAAAGTATAAATTTCATGAAGGCAAGAATTACCTTTTTTTTCTTAGCCATCATACACTAAGACTCTGGGACAGTAAGTGGCACAAAGTAGGTGTTCAATAAATATTTGTTTAATAAATATATGAATATTGTTACTTTCATTAGTTGAATAGTTTGAACCAACATCAAAGAGGATAATTAGACATAAAGACTTAACTTCTAAAAAATGATGAAACAAGTAGTTTCTGAAAAATTTGCAAGAAGAGACTTTGCAAATGGTGTTCTGTGAACCATAGTCTGCAGGTCATTTGTAGTCCAGCCAAGATTTCTTTTTTTTTTTTTTTTTTAAATTTTTTTTTTTCAACGTTTATTTATTTTTGGGACAGAGAGAGACAGAGCATGAACGGGGGAGGGGCAGAGAGAGAGGGAGACACAGAATCGGAAACAGGCTCCAGGCTCTGAGCCGTCAGCACAGAGCCCGACGCGGGGCTCGAACTCCCGGACCGCGAGATCGTGACCTGGCTGAAGTCGGACGCTTAACCGACTGCGCCACCCAGGCGCCCCCAGCCAAGATTTCTAATGGCTCTAATCACTTCCTGACTCTGGATCTTGCAAAGAATAATTCTAGCTTTGATATATGAGAAAGACTAAAGATGTCCAATTTTAAAGAACAATTTTAATGATGTCCTATTTTAGAGGATTTTCATTATATACTTTAAAATAAGAAACTCTGTTTGGCATATTAAGTATCTGTGGAAATAAGTCATTTGATATACCTACATGAACATGTTGAGATGAGAGCATTTGCAAATATGCCTTTTCAAGTGTGGTTAAATGATTCTCTATACTTATCTGTTACAGCTCATAATCATTACTACTGCTCAAGTATATTCGAGTTGAATGTAACATGTTCATAATATGAAAATGGAAACATAAGAAAGATTAGCATATGACTAACTTAACCATTTCCTTTAAATTTTTTACAATTATGGTATTTCACATCCTGAAATACATTATTTAATATGTAATATTATTGATGCTGAAGGCATACAATAATGTACAGTCATTATTCTAAAAAACAAACAGTTCTGGGGCACCTGGGTGGCTCAGTCGGTTAGGGGTCCAACTTTGGCATAGGTCATGATTTCATGGTTAGTGAGTCTAAGCCCCGCGTCAGGCTCTGTGCTGACAGCTCAGAGCCTGGAGCCTGTTTTGGATTCTGTGTCTCTCTCTCTTTCTGCCCCGCCCCTGCTCGTGCTCTGTCTCTCTCTGTCAAAAATAAATAAACCTTAAAAAGAAAGAAGTAAATAATGAACAGGTTCCAACTACTTCTTTTGAATTTTAGACTTATTGCTAATGAAGAATGTTTACAGTTAATTTAATATTAAACAGATTGTAACCTTGAATGTAGCAACTAAAATGAAGAGGAATTATTTGTTAAATGCATCTCTTCAGGGAAATCTCACAAAAGATTTTGTTTAGCAAAGATATTTGAAACAACTCAGAGCTATAATTATTTCTAGGCTATCGCAAGATAAATTCATTTTGTTTGGATTTTGATCCACTAATAAATTTGGATTGGGGAGAGTGTCACTTTGATATTTAATACAACAATTAAACTATAACTTGGAAAGTGAGTTCCACATGGCCTGAAGCATGTAGAAATTATGTGAAAATAAGTAACTGTATAGACCAAAGACCCTTTCATACACCTGGGTGTGAGTCTTGGGAAATCTAACAGTCACAGATGAGAATTCCTCAGTATCCACAATCCTATAACCTTTGTGCTTGTTTGGTTTTGGACTCCCTCTAGTGGTTCAACCTTTTGGTGCTTTAATTGGTACTCTTCAGTTCATAGAATCACCAAATTTGGGGTCATATTAAAAACAAATGAGAAAAAAAAAATAAAGCAAAAGAACCACACGACTACTATTAGAATAGTTTTCCACAAGGAGAAAACTATGTCACTAATTATTAAAAGACTTGTCTTTTATCATTGATAGGATATATGTAAACATTAAGATAGTTGAAATAATAGTGTTGGAAATGGTTTGACCTTAAGGGAAGGGACACCGTGAATTTCACCAGCTGACTGGAAAAGCTGGTTATAATTCTGCTGAGAGTGTGTGGATAAGGGTCGAAGGTCCAGAAACAGGATTCCTGGATGCTTTTGTTTGCAACCTAAGGTGAGCATGGGAACTTTTGGAGAAGGGTAAAGTAAATATTTTCTGGGCCTATGGGTCCTACAAGTCAGAGAGCCCAAAGCAACATGTATTTTCCTTTACATCAAATGCAGAAAATTCTAACATTGATTTAACTTTACTTACCTCCCTATGTTGGCTTTGGTTATGCCTCTTAGCTGTAGCATATAAAAAGTCTTCATATAACCATATAACCATACTCAAAATATGAGGAGGAAGACTCTTATGTTCGTTCCATTAACCTTTCACTTTCTAGACAATTCTGCACTGCAGATATATATAAATCTACCAACTCTTTTATATGACAGCCCTTCACATATTTAAGACAGTTATCATTTTCTCATTAAGTCTTCTCCCCCCGCCTTTTTTTTTTTTTTTTATCTTCAAAGCTTCTTGGGACCAGAATAAAAGAACATCTGTGATAGAATAACTTGAGGGGCATTTTATTCACCCCTACAGGGGTCAGTGAAAATACTGGCTTTTTATTTCAGAAAATACAAAACTTTTCTTGACAAGTCTGAGTTTGGAGTCTTTGTTCTCCAAACAGGCAATAAGATTAAGAAAAAGAAGTAAATGGTATGTAATGGGTGACTTATCCAGTTCAGAACCTCTCCTAGGTATGCTATTTCCTGATTCCTTTTAAGTTGTTTCAGCACTGGAGCTGGAAACATACAGCAGGAGACCAAATACGTCAATGTGGAATCTAGAAGTCAGTCATAGTGTCTGCCCTGAGGTTTGAGTAGCATAAAGGGAACTGGCATGGGTCTTAAGATCCCAGATCTCACAGTACTTTCTATTGAGAAGACATTGCTAGAAAGTCCATAATAGATTATTTGTATTAGCAGAAAGAAACCCACCAGCCCCCAGTGACTTACGCACTCTGTCTGCAATCTCAGTTTTGTAATAAAATAAGTTTGGGGTGCAATGAAGTGGAAAAAATAGAGGTAGATAGATGTGAGTAAGATAAAAACAAAGCATATTTTCTTGACCTTGAAATATCTGGATCCCTTTTTCCTGAGCAGAATTTAAAAGGATAGGAAATGTATTCTAGCTGATACAGAGGAAGAGTAATCCTCTAGAACAAATACTGCTAATGTCCATACTACCCAAAACAATCTACACATTTAATGCAGTCCCTATCAAAATACCAACAGCACTTTTTCACAGAACTAGAACAATCCTAAAATTTGTATGGAACCACAGAAGACCCTGAATAGCCAAAGCCAAAGAAAAACAAAACTGGAGGTATCACAATTCCAGATTTTAAGTTATACTACAAAGCTGTGGTAATCAAAAAAATATGGTACTGGCACAAAAACGGACACATAGATCAACAGAACAGAATAGAAAACCCAGAAACAAATTCATTATTATATGGTTGATTAATATTCAACAAAGGAGGCAAGAATATGCAATGGGAAATTTTGTCTTCAACAAATTGTGTGGGGAAAACTGGACAGTTACATGTAAAAGAATGAAAGTGGACCACTTTCTTACACCATACACAAAAATAAACTCCAAATGGATTAAGGACCTAAATGTGAGACCTGAAACCATAAAAATTCTTAAAGAGAGCACAGCCAGTAATTTCTCTGACATAACAACATCTTTCTAGATATGTCTCTAAAGCAAGGGAAACAAAAGCAAAAATAAACTACGTTTGATTGGGACTACATCAAAATAAAAAGCCTCTGCACAGCAAAGGAAACAATCAACAAAACTAAAAGGCAACTCTCGGGGCGCCTGGGTGGCGCAGTCGGTTAAGCGTCCGACTTCAGCCAGGTCACGATCTCGCGGTCCGTGAGTTCGAGCCCCGCGTCGGGCTCTGTGCTGACTGCTCAGAGCCTGGAGTCTGTTTCCGATTCTGTGTCTCCCTCTCTCTCTGCCCCTCCCCCGTTCATGTTCTGTCTCTCTCTGTCCCAAAAATAAATAAACGTTGAAAAAAAAAAAATTAAAAAAAAAAAAAAAAAAAGGCAACTCTCTACTGAATCGGAAAAGATATTTGCAAATGACACATCCAATAAAGTGTTAGTATCCAAAATATATAAAGAGTTTATACAACTCAACACCAAAAAAAAAAAAAAAACAAAAACAAAAAAGAAAACAAAAAAAAAAACCCAAACCAAATAATCCAATTAAAAATGGGCAAAAGACATGAATAAACATTTTATCAAAGAAGACCTATAGATGACGAACCGACACATGAAAAGATGCTCAACATCACTCATCATCAGGGAAATGTAAATCAAAACCACAATGATATATCACCTCACAACTGTCAGAATGGCTAAAATAAAAAACACAAGAGGGGCGCCTGGGTGGCTCAGTTGGTGAAGCATCCAACTTTGGCTCAGGTCATGATCTCGTGGTTATTGATTCAAGCCCCACATTGGGCTCTGTGCTGACAGCTCAGAGCCTGGGGACTGTTTCAGATTCTGTGTCTCCCTTTCTCTCTCTCTCTCTCTCTCTCTCTCTCTCTCTCTCTGTGCCTCCCCTGCTCACACTCTGTCTCTCTCTCAAAAATAAATATTAAAAATTAAAAAAAAACACAATAAACAACAAGTGTTGGTGAAGATGTGGAGAAAAAGGAACCTTCATGCACTGTTGGCGGGAATGTAAACTGGTGCAGCCACTGTGGCGGTTCCTCAAAAAATTAAAAATAGAACTACCCTCTGACTCTACTGGTAGTAATGACTCTACTGGGTATTTACCCAAAGAATATGAAAACACTAATTTGAAAGGATATGTACCCCCTATGTATACTGAAGCCTTATTTATAATAGCTAAATTATGGAAGCAACCCAAGTGTCCATTGATAAATGGATAAAGAAGATGCAGTACATATGTACAATGGAATATTCAGCCATAAAAAGAATGAAACCCTGCCATTTGCAACAACATGGATGGAGCTAGAGACTATAATGCTAAGCAAGATAAGTCAGAGAAAGACAAATACCATATGATTTCACTCATATTGGAATTTAAGAAACAAATGAACAAAGGGAAAAAAAGACAACCCCCCCAAAACAAACTCTTAACTATAGAGAACAAACAGATGGTTATCAGAGGGAGATGGGTGAGAGGATGGATAAAACAGGTGAAGGAGATTCAAGAGTACACTTATCTTGATAATGATAAGCACTAATATATAGGATTCTTGCATTACTATATTGTATGCCTGAAACTAATATAACACTGTATGTTAAATATACTGGAATTAAAATAAATTCTAAAAAATTTTTAAGTTAAAAAAAAAAAGAGTAATCCCCTATGTGGAAGGGAGAAGAACAGTGGGAAGAGAAGAGCAGGCAGCAGTCTTAATGATGTAGACCACCATCATCTCTAATACAGGCCTTAGTACTGCTGTGCACCAAGACAATAAACACATGAACAGAAGAGTTTATAATTGTTGTCAAAGAACATTCAGAGAAGTGTAAGGAAGGAGCATTCTCTCCCTGCGTTTCAAGATCTTTCTGCTAGACTAAGAATTAAATTTACACAAGACCAATTAAAAAGGGGAGAAAACCCAAAGTTTTATTGTTACGTATGCAGAGACCCAATAATGAAATTGAGACATAAAGAAATGACCAATGCAGGCAGTTTTTATGCTTCTTAGACAAAGAGACAATAAATTTGTGAGGAATTGACAGGATCTAAAAAAATGCTTGGGAGGTTTTTTTTTTTTTTTTTTAAGTTTTATTTATTTATTTTGAAAGAAAGAGGTAGAGCATGAGCAGAGGAGGGAAAGAGGGAGGGACAGAGAGGAGACAGATCCCAAGCAGGCTCCGTGCAGTCAGCATGGAGCCCAATGTGGGGATTGAACTCAAATTGTGAGATCATGCTCTGAGCCAAAACCAAGAGTCTGATGCTTAACTGCCTGAGCCATCCAGGCGCCCTGGAAGCTTTAATTAGTAATGAATTCTAAGTAGAATTTGGGCTGAGGTAGTAGATTAGTAAAAAAGCAACAAGGTTTATTTTTACAGCTTTCTCAGTTTTTAAGTTCCTATCTGTGTTATAAGGATGTCTGTTTACTTCTTACTACCTTTCACATGGGAGGTTTATTTCCTGCTTTCAGGGGTACAAAGGAGAGCCTGAGTGTCCTTGTCCCAAGTAGCTTTAATTCAAAATATTCGGTGTGCCATTGTGGTACAGTTTACCCGGCCTGCCCTTGCTCCCTACAGGAGTAAGGAATCTGAACAGAATGTATTGGTGTGCCACAAATAGGTTAGATGGCCTGGTTTTCCTTCTTTTCTCTCTCCTGGGGATTTAAAATGCTACCCTCTGCTTCTCTTTTGCAATCCTGGTGCTTTTCCGTAGGAGGGGCATGCCTGGATCTTCAGAACACGTTAGAATCCACATTCATCAGAGGTGCCAAGGCTGTTTTTCTCAGCTACTCTAAGTCACCTTAGATATTAGCACCAGAGCACTCCAAAATATTTTGCCCGCCAGGACAGTTAAGGTTTTGTCACAAAATACAGCCTCTAAGATGATAGCCCAAAAGTACAGGTGGTGATGCTCGACTCTAAGAGCCAGGGAGAGCATGCTATGCGGGGCCTCTCTAAGTATATATATATGCTTAATGGCCTACTGAAGCTAGCTTACGCGACCTCCCAGACACCCATAACTAAAGCCTTTTCCTTAAAGTTCTGGAATGGGCCACTGAGTTTTGTCAAATCCAACACCACAACACCGACAGCCACAGCACAGTCTAAGTTCCGATTGGCCCTTTCCGCTTCCGCTCAGGGACTGGCAACTGAAGGCCATCACTGACGCATGCGCGTCACCTGTTTCCGGCCGAAGAGCGGGGTGTTCCCGCTTTCCCAGGCCGGGTGGAATTCCTATCTCACTTTCCTCGGCTTGAGTTTCTCTGTGGGCAATGGCTCCGGACTCAGGGCCCCTTCCTGAAGAGCCGCTCTTAAAGGTGCTACCCTTAGACGCTAAGGACAGGGGCACTCAGCGCTGTCGCTTGGGACCGTCCGCCCTCCGCGCTTTGGGCGCGCACTTGGGCTCGGCGGTGAAGATCTCGCTGCCTGACGGCGGCTCCTGCGTCTGCACCGCCTGGCTGCGGCGGGACGGAGCAGACGGCTTTGTTCAACTGGATCCGCAGTGCGCGAGCCCCGGGGCGGCCGTGGAGGCTTCAGGGTTCCGGGGGAATCTCCGCTTAAGCAGCCTCCGCCTGGTGTCCTGCCCGTCGCTGCGGCACCTCAGTGTGTGGCCGGTGTTGCGGGAGGGGGCGGGCGCGCCCGGGGCCTCGAATCCAGCCGCGGTGCTGGAGGCGGCGCAGGAGCTTCTCAGGAACCGACCTGTCTCCCGGGGCCACGTGGTGACCGCTCCGCCGGGCGCCCCGGGTCCCGTAGCCGCGCTGCACATCGTCAGCGGGGCGCCCAGCCCGGATCCGGCCGGGCTAGTCACTCCTCGCACCCGCATCGGTCTCAGCGGGGTGCCTCCGTCGGAAGCGGAGCCACGGCCCGAGGTGCCCTTGGGGGGCCTTTCGGAGGCGGTCGACTCGCTGCGGGAGCTCCTCAGCCTGCCGCTCCGCTACCCTCGCACCTTGGCGGCCCTGGGGCTGGCAGTGCCTCGCGGGGTGCTCCTGGCGGGTCCCCCCGGAGTGGGCAAGACTCAGCTAGTGCGGGCCGTGGTCCGGGAAGCGGGCGCGGAGCTGCTGGCAGTGAGCGCCCCCGCGCTACAGGGCGCCCGGCCCGGGGAGACCGAGGAGAACGTGAGGCAGGTCTTCCGGCGCGCGCGGGAGCTGGCCAGCCGCAGACCCACCCTCCTCTTCCTGGACGAGTTGGACGCCCTGTGTCCCCGGCGGGGCGGCCCACACCGAGCCCCCGAGAGCCGCGTGGTGGCCCAGGTGTTGACGCTGCTAGACGGCATCAGTGGGGACCGCGAGGTGGTGGTCGTGGCATCCACCAACCGGCCGGACGCTCTAGACCCAGCGCTGCGCAGACCGGGGAGATTTGACAGAGAGGTAAATGGGCGGGGCCAGTCTGACCTTTGTTCCTGGAACCTCGGCCTCTTCTGGCCTTGATTGGCTGCCCCTAGGCGGTTGCCACTTAGGTTTGGCAGTCGGTGAGGCTGGAGTGGGGCTTTGTGTGGTGCAGAGAACCTGTTCTCTGTCCTTGTGTGATCTGTGAGCCGGGGCCTGTTTTTCCCGAGTCAAA
The DNA here is from genome assembly GCF_022079265.1 of Lynx rufus. NCBI lineage: Eukaryota > Metazoa > Chordata > Mammalia > Carnivora > Felidae > Lynx > Lynx rufus. The sequence continues at coordinate 29,820,322 of NW_025814827.1, read as the reverse complement.
TTGGGAAGCAAGGTGGCCTTTAGGGATGAGTTTTGTTGTGCAGGTCCTGAAGATGAGTACCACCAGTAATGTTAATTGTTTAGGGAACTAGTTCAGCTATAAGTGTATTCAACTCTTATGGATTTGGAATGAAAATTAAAATTAGGATAGCTTCAAGAAATGAGTGTGTTGAAATAAAAAGGGAGAAGTCGGGAAAGATCTAAATCAAAGCAGGCATTAATTCTTCTGGACTTATTCATTCCTTGTCAGGACACCAGCATCCTGACCCACAAGTGAGAAATTACCCACAATTGCTCTCTGAGTTGCCAGAAAGATTGAGTACTCAAAAGCTGAACTATTTTACAAGCTTTAGTCCCAAATTGATTCCTGATTAAATAGTTTGAATAGTGGTTAAGTGATATTTGAACTTTGTGTTAGGAATCTAAAGAGACAGATGATAATTGCACACTTTTAGCTTAATCTGTGCATAACTTGAGCACATTTGTTTCTTTTTTGCATCATCTAGTACTTGTCTCCTGAATAAAATCCATAAGGGCAGGGACCTAGACTATCTGGTTTACTGTTGCACCCTTGGCTGGTAGAACTTGGGAAGTTGTAAAAAATAACAAAATGTTGTTAAATGACATACAGAGGGCCTCTGATTTTATGGTGGTGTGAATTTCATAGTCATTCAGTAGGAAACGTATTTTGAATTTTGATCTTTTGCCAAGCTAGCAATATACTGTAAAATGCTCTCTTGTGATGCTGGGCAGCCACGAGATCATGAGGGTAAACAGCTGACACGTTGACAACCGTTTTATACTCATCCAAACATTCTGTTTTTCACTTTCATACAGTATTCAATAAATTGTATGAGATACTCAAAACTTTATTGTAAAATAGGTTTTGTGCTAGATGATTTTGCCGAACCACCAGCTGATAATGTAAGTGCTCTGAGCATATTTAAGTAGGCTAGGTTAAGCTGTGATGTTCAGTACGTTAGGTATATTAAATGCATTATCCGCTTACTGTAATTCCAGCTTATGATGCATTTATTGGGATGTAACCCCATCTTAAGGTGAGGAAGATCTGTATGTAATTTTCATTGTGCAACTATCCAGCCAGTGTTACTCCTCTGGAAAATTAGGATTTTAATATATTCAGAATATATGGCATCCTTAAGAGTACATAGTTGTAGTGCCAAATTTGCTAAGTATACACCTTTGAGAGGATATAAATATTATACAATGTTTTAAGCTGTGTAAGCTTTAATTTCTCTTTTTTTGCTTTGCATATAGGTTGTCATTGGGACTCCCACACTTAAACAAAGAAAGGCGATACTCCAGGTGATTACCTCAAAGATGCCCATCTCCAGTCAAGTCGATTTGAGCCTCCTTGCAGAAATGACAGTTGGTTACGTTGGTGCGGACTTGACTGCACTTTGTAGAGAAGCTGCCCTGCATGCTCTCCTTCATAGTAAGAAGGTAGGAAGCACTGATTTATGACTGTGTATGTTGGCCTTTTGATTAATATAGCAAATTAATTTGGGATTAAACAAGTGGTAAGTACATTTTTTTGGAACTTTTGATACCTTCCACAGTTATTTCTTACCTGTATTTCTACATCTCCGCTCCATGGGAATAGCATAAGACTGAAGGTGGGGACAGAGGGCTGAGTCTCCAGGTCTACCAGGACATTTTCCCTCATTGCCAAAGGGACCCACCTAGTGTGCAGAAGCCCAGAGCAGCTAGGGAAGATAGCGTGGCCCCCAGAAGAATCAAATGTATTTCTTTTTAATTTTTGGTTTTGTTTATTTTGAAGCAATTTCAGACTTAGAGAAAAGTTGCAAAAACAGTACAAACAATTTCTGTATGTGCTTTACCTGGATTCTCCAAATGTAGCATTTTTCCAGTTTTGCTTTTTCCTTCTCTCTTCTGTGTTTTTATATGTATGTACGTACATATATATTTCTCTTCATATATATGATATATATATGTCTGTGTGTGAAACATTTGAGAATGTACTGCAGCCATGATGTCCCTTTAACCTTGAAATCTTAAGTATATATATATTTTCTAAAAACAAAGACTTGAACCACAGTATAATTATCAACATGAGGAAATTAACACTGACATGATACTTTTGTATAATCTCTGTAGACCTTATCCAAATTTGACTCTATCCTATTAATTTCCTTTCTAGCAGAAATTTAAAAAGGAAAAAAAATAGTAATCCAAGATTACACATTGCATTTAGTTATCCTGATTTCTTAATATTCTTTAACCTAGAACCATTTTTAGTCTTTTATGGCTAACTTATTAAGACTACAGTTTATTTTTTCTATAGAGTATTCCTTGGTTTGGGTTTCACTGATGTTTCCTCATGATTGGATTCAGTTTTTGCATTTTTGGCAGAAGGGTCACAGAAATACTGTGTTCCCATTCCATCTGTTTTTTCCTTATTAATAAATATTTTGTAGGGAAAATAAACTTTTCTTTTCTTTTTTTGAAAGTAAACTTTTCTAACCCAGGAGAAGATTGGGCACCTGGAATTTTTCTCTAAACTTGTCTTTGACATTGAAATCCTTAATTCATGACTACTTTTCTTTAAAATATTTAAGATGTTAGCTTTAAATATAATAGTTTTCAACACTATGGATTGGAAAATCTCTTCACTTTGTATGTAATAAGTAGTCATTAATCCCTAAACCCCTTCAGAAAAAAATTAATTTCAGCACCCTGAGGATTCTAGGACAAAGTTTTCGATCTCTGTTGTAACTATTATAACATTAAAATTGCCTTTAATCTTGTAATTTTTAAAAACCAGTTTTTAGCTTGTTTAAATTATAAAAGGATGATTTATCATCCAAGGTTTGTAAAACCTTTTTACCTATATAATTTACATCCTTCCTCATTTCCATTTATTTTTACATGTACTCTGAAGGTGGGAAGGAGTTATGTGAACTTATAAGTTCTCTTCTTCTGGGTTTAGAACCAAAACTGCTTGAAGACTTAATGACACTTCTCATGCATAGAGGTGTGAGAATATATGCCTTTTGAAGGGAGGATGAGAGCACCAGGGTTTGGGAAGGGAGATTTACATTTAGGATTCCCTCTGCTTTGAAGTTCCAGGTTTGACCTTAAACACCCTGGCTTAGGTGGGCCAGCCAGCTGCTACTTCAGGAGGGGCCTGCCCAGGCATAGCTACCACAGGTGATGGCTGAGTTCATAAACAACCAGGGGAAGTGGAAGGAAGAAAGGCAAAAAGGAAGAAGGGACAGAGGCATCTGGGAAGGTACTGGCTTCACCTTTTTCTTCTTTACCCCTCTGGCAGCTGAGGGGCTACTGCTGCCTCCATCTATACCAGGACAGACAAAGGATGCATTGAAGTTTGTTCAGCTTTTTGTGAAGTAATCCCATTAAAGGGTTTGAAATAGAGTTTAATACATACACACACAGGGGAAAGAATTTTATCTGCCTAACAGGGTTATTAGAATCAAGTGAGATAATATACATATAAGTGATCTTAGTTAGTGTTACTTAAAAATTAGTTAGGGGGTGCCTGGGTGGCTTAGGTCATGATCTCACAGTTCGTGGGTTTGAGCCCTGTGTTGGGCTCTGTGCTGACAGCTCAGAGCCTGGAACCTGTTTCAGATTCTGTCTCCCTCTCTCTCTGCCCCTCCTCTGTTTGCGTTCTGTGTGTCTCTCTCTTTCAAAAATAAGAAAGGTACCCAATATCTAATACTCCTAGCCAATTAGGGAAAAAAAAAAAAAAAACCATTAAAAAAATTATTTAATAGCTTTCTTTGTGAGAAATTAAACAAAATAAAAATATTATAAAGAAAGTAAAAATTGCATGAAATCTCACCTCACAGAGATTCTAATTTTTAGGAACATTGTTCAGAATAGCTCTCTTTCTCTCTCTCTCTCTCTCTCTTTCTATATATGTATGTACTTATATAATCTTATATAAATGGGATAGAATAGTTTCTTGTTGAAAATGGGAATTTTTGGGGCGCCTGGGTGGCTCAGTCGGTTAAGCCTCCACTTCAGCTCAGGTCATGATCTCGCGGTCTGTGGGTTCGAGCCCCACGTTGGGCTCTGTGCTGACAGCTCAGAGCCTGGAGCCTGTTTCAGATTCTGGGTCTCCTTCTCTCTCTGACCCTCCCCCGTTCATGCTCTGTCTCTCTCTGTCTCAAAAATAAATAAATGTTAAAAAAAATTTAAAAAAAAGAAAATGGGAATTTTTTTGACAACTAAGTGTTCAGAATTTGATATGAGGGTAAATCTTAAATATAATACAGATATTACAAATAGATATTATAAATATAAGCAGTTTTTAACTGTAACAAAAAATCTGTTTCACTAGAATGATCAAGGAAATTTCAAGAAAGATTCTCCACAATGTAATCTTAAAGTGAAGGTGGCCTTTCTAAGCATAACATAAAACCTAATGCCAAAAAGGAAATGGTTTACTAATTTGATGATTTGGGGATGGCAAAACAATATATAAACAAAGACAAGACAAAAGACAGACTGGGAAAAAATACTTTGGCCTATGACAAAAAGACCAAATTACCTTGATATAGAAAGAATTCTCACAGATCAATAAGACCAACAATCTAAGAGAAAATGGGTAATAAAATATGAACAGGTAGGAGACAGTAAAAGGATTACAAGCAGCCAATAAATGTGAAAAATCCTCAACTTTACTTTCTTTAAAAATTAGTCTCTTTCAGTTATTTTTTAACTTTTTATTTTGAAATAATTAAAAACTTGAAGGAAAGTTGCAAAATAGAGAACTCTTGCTAAACCCTCCATCCAAATTCACCAATTTTTAACATTTTGCCAAATTAGCTTTATCATTCTCTCTCTCCTTCTCTGTCTCTAATTGTATATGTGTATACATATTACTTATTTTTTCTGAATCAGTTGAGGATGGGTTGCATGCATCATATCCCATTAGTTATCTATTTCCTAAGAACAAGTATGTCTCTATACGTGACCACAATATGATTATGTGTACTCATTATATTCATGAAATTTAACATGGATACAAAACGTTATCAAATCTACAGCCCATATTCTTATTTTGGTAGTTGTTTCAATCATCTTAGCATTTTTTCCCCTCCAGTACAGGATCTTGTTCAGGTTAACATATTGCATTTAGTTTTTAGTTTCTTTTAATCTCCAGTACTCCCTTAGCTTTTTAAAATGACACATTTTACATTGACATTTTAGGTCAGTGATTTTATAAAATGCTTTTCAATTTGGGTTTGTCTAATATTTGTTCATAGGTTCAGCTTATGCATGTCCATTTGGAATACTCCATAAGTGATAGTGTGTCCTTAGGGTAATACACATGAAGGCACAGGATGTCTGCGTGCCCCTTGTTGGTGATGTCTCTCATCGGTGATTGAGGTGATTAGCCAGTCCAAGTTTTGTCCAGTTTCTCCACTGTATAGTGCTGTGTTTCCCTTTGTAACTAATAAATCTGTGAAGAGACCTTTGAGATCGTGCTCCTTGGCATACTTCCCTCCCCTTTTTTGTACCCATAGATGATTCTTATCCCAACAGCCTTTACTTTAAATGGTTGCAAAATAGCTAACTTTCTAATTCCATCATTCCCTCTACCTCACTCTTGATTGAAGAAATTTAATGAACGCAATAGTGGTTACGATTTCCTCTATCACACTGGCAGAAATTTAAAAGTTTGGTGATCTACAGTGCTGGAGAGGTATGGGAAGAACAGCTTTATATTATTGGTACAGCTTTGAGAGCAGTGTGATAATACCTGTCAGAATCATAAATGTGCATACTCTTAAATCCAGTAATTCTACTTGGAGGAAATTATATAAAAATACTTGAACATGTGCACAAGCACTTTCACCTGTAGCTTTGTTTTTAATAACAAAATACTGGAAACAACCTAACATTCAACAGAAAGATGCAGTTGAATTATGGTACACTCATACAACAGTGTCAGAAAGAGTGAGGTTGAACTATATTAATTGATAGAAAAGATTTCTAACATAAGTGGCACAAAAGTGCAGGTTAATTTGTACAGTGGGGTCCCATTTATATATCTGTTTGAAAAGATGTATGTGCCCTTACCGTCATAAAACATACTAGTGGCATACACAGAGAGTGGTTGACTTCCTCTAGAGATGTTAGTGGGGAGAGCTGGGAGAGGAGAGGAGACTTTTCATTTTTTTTTGTATTGTGTGTGTAGGATTCTTTATAATGATAGCAAAATAGATTTATAATTCAAAAGAAGATTAAAAAAAAAAAAGAAGAAGAAGTAATTGTGCTCCTGTATCACAAAAAGGCCCTGTAATTTTTGGTCTGATTTTGCTTTTTGGGGCATATTTCTTCAGAACCAGGACAACCCGACTATTGATGAAGCAGACTTCCTTGAAGCTTTCAAAAAGATTCAACCCTCATCCTTTCGAAGTGTCATTGGACTGATGGACATCAAGCCTGTTGGCTGGGAGCAGATTGGTGGCCTCGAAGATGTAAAACTGAAGTTAAAACAGGTGATAGAGAGAGTTTGCTTGCGCCAGTAGAATGGTAGAGTTTAAGTGTAACACTTTTGTGATGAAGACAAACCGCACTTGCTGAAACTAATGCCATCCTAACATCTGAATCCAAGGGTTACTTCTCAGTCCTTGTTTAACTGGGCTTCTATAGGTGTCAGATACCATTCATCATATTTTCCTACCTCACCCTTCTCTTGTTTGTTGTTTTCTTTAAAGACTGTATAACCTAGAATGGAGTCAGCAGACTTTTTCTGTAGAGGGCCAGAGAGTAAACATTTTAGGTTTGGTGGGCCATACAGTCTTTATTGCAACCATTCAACTCGGTATTCATGGCATGAGAGCAGCCAAAGACAATATGTAATCACTACTTGCGTTCTGATGGAACTTTATTTATGGACACTGAAATCATAATTGTCACACGTCACAAAATATTCTTCTGATTTTCTTTTCAAGCATTTAAAAATGTAAGAGTGGTTCTTAGTTTGTGGGTGGTTCAAACACAGATTTTTAGTTTACAGGCCTGAGTTTGCCCTGGGACTGATAAAAGCACAGTTATAATACACAGTATGGCCTGGGTGGCTACGGTTCTCACAGTGGATGCTAAGGAGCACAACTCTCCAGATCCTCTCACTGGCATTGCAGTTTCAGAAATTAATTTTGTTCATTTACCTTCAGGTGATCCTGCCATAAAGAACTAGATTTCTCTAACCCCATACAAAAGACTGATGTATAAGTATCACTAAAATTTATTCATCATAACTAGAAGCTATATCTACAGTGAACCCTAGAATCCTTGTGTCCGTGGATCAGTGCATTTATAACATTCCCTAATTTTTTACATGCATTGTCTCATTTAATCTTTACAAAGTGCGTGAGAGATCAGCCACACTTCCTGTTGCGAACACTATTTCTTTAGCTTTGAGATGTTAAGCTTTCTTGCCTTTCTGAACATTCCGTTCCCTAATGTTGCCATAAGTGTTAGTACTCCAAGCTCCTAGGAATCCTCTTTTTGCATTCTGTGAGTCCATGATCTCAATATCCAGGGCTTTAGCTGTCCCCTGAAAACTGTTCACTCAAAAATCTTTATATCCAACACAGATAGTTCTTTTGATCATCAGAGCTACTTAGCTATCTGCCTACCAGGTAACTTCCAGGAATCTCAAACTCAGGACATCCATAGCTCAGCTAATCAACCCACCCTCCACACCTGGATTCTCTACCTCTGTGAATAAAGCCAGCAACCCATCTCCTAAGTCAGAAACCTGTCTTCTAAATGCAGGGGTCGTGCCATACGTGCACGTAAGTTCCCCTTTGGATTTAGAACATAGTCCCTGCAGGGGCGCCTGAGTGGCTCAGTCAGTTAAGCATCTGAATTCAGGCTCAGATCATGATCTCAGGGTTCGCAAGTTCAAGCCCCGCATTGGGCTCTGGGCTGACAGCTTGGAGTCTGGAGCCTCCTCAGGTTCTGTGCCTCCCTCTCTCTCTCTCTCTCTCTCTACCCCTCCCCAGCTCACATTCTGTCTTCCTCCTCTCTCAGAAATAAATAAAAACATTAAAAAAAAAAAAAAAAAAGAGACAGAGAAACATGGTCCCTGCATAAAAGAGTTAATTTTATGTTTCAAATCTATCCCTTCCAGTGCCTGTGACACATCCAGCCTTACTATTTTTGTAGTCAGAATTATTGCAAGAGACTTCTAACTGGTCGCCCTGCTTCTGTTTATTTCTTTCCAGTCCATTCTCCATCCTGCTTCCTCAGTGCTGACTAAAACTTTCAAGGCTTAACACAATCTGACTCCTACTTCCACTTTCATTCCATTACTCCTTGCTTCCCCTATTCTCCTTTCTGTTACTACTTACTGTTGGGATGAATAAGAGTTTCAAGTGTCTCTGTGTGTATTGTTTGTTCCCGGTGGAATGCCCTTTTCTGGCCTCATTGTTAGTTTACAAGCCTGCCTCCCCAACTAAAATCTGAGTTCCCTTGCTACGGGGATCTTATCCTTTTTCAATAGAAAGACAATACATCAGTAGTTAAGAGTTTGCACTTCCTGATTTACATTGCCTGGTGGGGGGCGGGGGAGGGGGACAGCCTTAGTTCTGCTGCCTCACTAGAAATAAGACCTGGGCGAATTACTTCACTGTTGTAAGTCTGAGCTTCTGCATCTATAAAAGTATGATGACAATAAAACCACATACTCAGAGGTAATGGGGACTTGTTTACTATTTAGTTAACATTTGTAGAATGCTTACTTTGTGAAGGTGTCATTCTAGGTATGGGAATTTAAGTGGTAAACTTTATTTACATTCTAGCCGAGCAGAATGATAAACCCAACATGGAAAAATAATAATTTCAGATAGTGAATGAGTAAGTGCTCCCAAAATAAAAGATGGGCAGTAGCATAGATTGGCAGGCGGGGATGGGGGTGGGGTCTGCTTTAATTAAAGTAGTTAGGGAAGACCTCTCCAAGGAAATGACATTTGAGCTGAGACTGAATGATGAGGGATAGCCACACAGATTTTGAAGGAGTGTTCAGGCAGAGAAAGAATAGCAAACAAAGGCCCTGAGATGGGAACAAACTGGGGTGTTTGGGAAAGAGGCTGCATAAGGCCTTGTAATAGGAAGGAGTGGTAGGAAGGAGTTCAGATGTGGCTTTTATTCTAATTCTGATGGGAAGTCACTGTAGGATTTGAAGCAGGAAATGATGTGACCTGACTTAGGTTATAAGATCACTGGTTGCTGTGTGGAGAGTGGACTGCATTTCCAGCTCATAACAGGTACCTGAGAATTGTTGAGTGAACACTTGAATTTACTGGATCATATGATGTTTTATCATTATATTAAAACAATTGTCTCTTTTTATGTACTTACAGAGTATTGAGTGGCCTCTAAAATTCCCTCGGGAATTTGTCAGGATGGGCCTGACACAGCCAAAGGGAGTTCTCCTGTATGGTCCCCCTGGATGTGCTAAAACCACCCTGGTGAGGGCCCTGGCCACAAGCTGTCATTGCTCTTTTGTTTCAGTGAGTGGAGCTGATCTCTTTTCTCCTTTTGTTGGAGATTCAGAAAAAGTCTTGTCTCAGGTTTGTTTGTTTATTTTCTCCCATATAGTTAAGTGTCCTTCTGAATTTTCATGATATGCCTTAAGGATAAACCTTAGTTATTAAAAATATTACTGGCCTTTTTTTCAACTAGAAAAGTTATGTATATTTGTTTATAGAAAATTGAGGAAATATAGGAAAGTGTTAGGTAAGAAATCCTTTGTAATCTCTACCTACTGTTAATGTTTTGGTGAATTTCCTTTATTTTTTTGCTTTTGTTTTAAACTTGAGGGCAGATTATATCTTTATCACGATTTTTTAAAATCATCATTTTTAAAACTCCATAGTATTAAATGTTTTGAAAATATGATTTTTAACCTGTACATAATACTCCATTCTTTCTTGTTCTGTTTATTCATTTCCCAATTCTTAAACATGTAGCATCTTTCTCTTCTTTTTACATTTTAAAAATCATAAGTAGTAATACATAAAGCATATATTCACTTGAATACTGAATCATGTATAGCTTTTCAATAATTTTATTTTCCCAACAAAAGGTATTTCGACAAGCAAGAGCAAATACTCCAGCAATTGTGTTTTTGGATGAAATTGATTCAATCTTGGGCTCTCGATCCATGAGCAAAACAGAATGTAATGTTCAAGAGCGTGTTCTTTCTGTTCTCCTGAATGAATTAGATGGTGTAGGACTGAAGACTACAGAGAGAAGAGGAAGTAAATCAGATCAACAGGGTAAATACAAGGAGCTGAGAAAAAACGAAGAGGTATTTATTAGCCAGAATATACAAAACCCAGGCCAATATTAAATACAGTGCATATACACTAGCTTTCCCTATGTGGATTCATCTCATAGAAGGAATTATGTAATTTCAGTTTGACTGGATGTTTACAGAGCTGCTAAAAATTGTGATTTGGCTAGAAAAGATGAGGTAAATTTTATAAGTTATCTTAAATATATATGAATGTGAATTTTATTTTTCCTGAGATTTAGAAACCTAACGTTACATATTGCATAGAAAAGGGGTTTATTCTTATTTTTATATCCTGAAGAACCAGTGTTCATCCCTTTCTAAAAGTTTTTATATGAAACAAAACAAAACATTGTTATTACCAATGATCTTAGTAATTCACAACTTCCGATTTTCTTGAGGAATGGGTTTCCCTGCTTATAATGAAGTTAAAATGACCTTCAGAAGCCCCTTCTTCCTTTCTGAGTCTCCTCCTAGATAGAGTTTGATACCCTTAAATTACCCAACAGATCCGTTTGCTTTTATTCTTTCCTTGTTTTTACTTGTTTCCCAGTTGAAAAATCATTCCACGGGAGAGTCTTATAGCTCTTGAGAAATATATGACACTAGAATCTGAAGGGACCCATGAGATTTTCTAATCAAATTTTCTTGTAACACAGGAATTCCTTCTACAGCATCTGACAGGTGTTCACTCACCTCTGCTAAAATTTTGCAGATACAGGGAATTCACTACTTTGAGAGATCACATTAATGGTGAACTACTCTGATTATTCAGTTCAATTGAAAAGAAAAAAATGTTTTAATTCCAGTGTAGTTAACATATAGTGTTATACTAGTTTCAGGTATACAATTTGGTGATTCAACAATTCCATGTATTACTCAGTGCTCATCATGATTACTCTTTAATCCCCATCACCTATTTCACCACCCACCCTGCCTCCTCCCCTCCCCTCTGTTTTCTATAGTTAAGAGTCTGTTTTTTGGTTTGTTTCTCTCTCTTTTTTTTTTTTTTTAACCTGTGTCCTTTTGTTTTGTTTCTTAAATTCCACATATGAGTGAGATCATATGGTATTTGTCTTTCTCTGGCTTATTTCACTTAGCATTATACTCTCTAGAGTCATTCATGTTGTTGCAAATGGCAGGACTTCATTCTTTTTTATGGCTGAATAATATTCCATTGTATATATACCATAGCTTCTTTATCCATTCATCTATCAGTGGATACTTGGGCAGCTTCTGTAATTTGGCTATTGTATAATGCTACAGTAGGGGTGCCTGGGTGGCTCAGTAGGTTAAGTGTCCAACTTTTTTTTTTTTTAATTTTTGTTAAGGTTTATTAATTTTTGACAGAGAGAGAGAGAGAGAGAGAGAGAAAGCGAGCGCGAGCTGTCAGCACAGAGCTCGGCACAGGGCTCGAACTCACGGACCATGAAATCATGACCTGAGCCGAAGTCGGACGCTCAATCGACTGAGCCACCCAGGCACCCAGGTGTCCAACTTTGGCTCAGGTCATGATCTCATGGTTTGTGGGTTCCAGCCTAGTGTCGGGCTCTGTGCTGACAGCTCAGAGCCTAGAGCCTGCTTCAGATTCTGTGTCTCCTTCTCTCTCTGCTTCTTCCCCACTTGTGCTTTGTCTCTGAAAGCTTGTTTCCCTTGCCTCAGGAGACAAGAAAAATATTGTTACAGCTGATGCAGAGAAATTACTGCCTGTGCTCTCTTTAAGGATTTTTATGGTTTCAGGTCTCACAATTAGGTCCTTAATTCATTTTGAGTTTATTTTTCTGTATGGTGTAAGAAAGTAGTCCAGTTTCATTCTTTTGCATGTAGCTGTCCAGTTTTCCCAACACCATTTGTTGAAGAGACTGTCTTTTTCCCATTGCATATTCTTGCCTCCTTTGTTGAGGCAAAGGCACCATATAATTGTGAATTTGTTTCTGGGCTTTCTATTCTGTTTTATTGATCTATGTGTCTATTTTTGTGCCAATACCATCAGTACCATACTGTTTAGATTACTGCAAGCTTTGTAGTGTAATTTGAAATCTGGGATTATGAGGCTTCCATCTTTGTTTTTCTTTTTCAAGGTTACTTTGCGGTCTTTTGTAGTTCCATACAAATTTTAGCATTCTTGTTCTAGTTCTATGGCAAGTGCTGTTGGTATTTTGATAGAGATTGCATTAAATCTGTAGATTGCTGGGTAGTATAGACATTTTAACAATGTTTGTTCTTCCAATCCATGAGCATGGGATGTCTTTTCATTCTTCAATTTCTTTCATCAGTGTTTTATAATTTTCAGAGTACACAGGGCTTTCACCTCCTTCGTTAAGTTTAATTCCTCGGTATTTTATTATTTTTGGTGCAGTTGTAAATGGGATTGTTTTTTAAATTTCTCTTTCTGCTGTTTCATTATTAGTGTATAGAAATGCAATGGATTTCTGTACATTGAGTATCCTGTAACCTTACTGCATTCATTTATCAGTTCTAGCAGTCTTTCAATGGAGTCTTTTGGATTTTCTTAATATAGTATCATGTCATCTGCAAATAGTGAAAGTTTTACTTCCTCCTTGCCATTTTTGGTGCCTTTGTTTCTTTTTGTTGTCTGATTGCTGTGGTTAGGACTTTTTTAGTCCAGTGTTGAATAAAAGTAGTTGAGAGTGGACATCTCTGTCCTGTTCTTGAGACCTTAGGGGAAAGCTCTCAGTTTTTTATCACTGAGTATGATGTTAGCTGTGGGTTTTTCATATATGGACTTTATTATGTTGGGGTATGTTCCCTCTAAACCTATTTTGTTGAGGGTTTTTATCATGAATGGATGTTGTACTTTGTCAGTTGCTTTTTGTGCATCTATTGAGAGGATCATGTGGTTCTTGTCCTTTCTCTATTGATGTATCACATTGATTGATCTGAGAATATTGAACCACCCTTGCATCCCAGGAATAAATCCCACTTGATTGTGGTGAATGATTTTTTTTAATATATTATTGGATTCAGTTTGCTAATATTTTGTTGAGGATTTTTGCTTTCATGTACATCAGAGATACTGGCCTTTAGTTCTCTTTTATTGTGGTATCTTTATCTGGTTTTGGTATCAGGGTAATGCTGGCCTCAAAGAATGAATTTGGAAGTTTTCCTTCTTCTATTTTATGGAATAGTTTGAGAAGAACAGGTATTAACTCTTCTTTAAAAGTTTGGTAGATTTCCCCTTTGAAGCCATCAGGTCCTGGACTTTTTGAACTCGCAACAAACAATTTTGAATGCTTAGCCTGTGTAAGGCCTTGCCCTGACTGCTTTTCGGTATTTCTTACCTTCATCTAGGATTTACCCATCTTCAGCTTATGTTGTCATATTTCTGCCTCTGGAAAGAAAAATAAATAAAAAGTAAAGTAGATCTCCATCTTCTAGGACATTAGAGCCAGGGTGTTTCATAGCCATACATCTCTACCTGTTAGTCATATGCTTTGTCTTTTCAAGTCATCTACCAATCATTCACTGGGGCTCAGGTACATTCAGTAGGTGTTCTCTGCTGTGGTGTAGGCTTTCCATTGGTTCTCACATGGAGAGATGTCCCCCAGGATTGGCCAGTTCTTTCACCACACACAGAAAGTAGTTCTTTGGTTAATAATTTGTATTTGCATACCTTGAGATCAAGAAGGGGGTATAAGCATTCCCGTCCCAAGAAAAGGATATGCTTATTTAAAAATAAATGGACCCTTCTTATCTATATTTCTTAAAAATGTAATAACGAACAACTTATTGACATTACTTTTGTGTTGTGTATTTTCCCTCAGTTAGAGTTGCAAGAAGTTTTTAATAGAAATGTCATGATTGTTGCTGCAACAAATAGACCTGATGTATTAGATGATGCCTTATTACGACCTGGAAGATTAGATAAGATTATTTATATTCCACCTCCAGATGAAAAGGTAATTGTACATGTTTTACTCTATGTTAGGATTCTTAATACATCAGTGTTGGAGCTGTAAGGAGCCTGGCAGCATTGAATCCCAAACTGGATATATACGTACCTGGTGTGTGTCTTACACTGGGCTCTGCATTCTTCCTCGCCTGGTGGCCCTTCATAAAGTCATAATTTTGATCTGCTTTTGCTGGATACTCTGGGCATATTTTCAGAGAAACATAAGCTTAAAAGTTAAAAGTAGTTGCCTTATTTCATTATTGTGTCAGACTGAAAAAATATCGAGCTTATTAGGTATACTCAACATTATTTTACAACTAGAATGGAGGAATCCTAAAATGTCTGGAGAATATATGTATCTGTATCCTTATTTTACAGTGGGAAAATCTGACGTTAGAGTGATTACACAATGTATCCATAGTCAAACAATCAATAAATCTTTTGCCCTTAACATCCACAGCCACCGATAGGGAGAGACTAATGACAAAGAATGAATTTTTTCCTCCCTTCCTAAAAAATAAATAGATAAATATTTAAATGTCTGTTTATTTTTAAATTATGTCTGGATAAGTCATGTGTTTCCTTCTTAATCCATGTCTGATAACACTATCTGTACCCAAAAGAAGGGGATTCATCATGTCTCTTAAAGAAATATATCTACAATCAGCTATTTTAAAAATGATTATAAAAGTGTTAGAAATTTATCATGTCATTATTTTTACCATTGTCATATGAGCCATTGATGAAGTACTTTTTCTTATCTCTTCAGAAGTGATTCTTTCTTATTGTTTAATCATTAAAATATAAGGGGTGCCTGGGTGGCGCAGTCGGTTAAGCGTCCGACTTCAGCCAGGTCACGATCTCGCGGTCTGTGAGTTCGAGCCCCGCGTCGGGCTCTGGGCTGATGGCTCAGAGCCTGGAGCTGTTTCCGATTCTGTGTCTCCCTCTCTCTCTGCCCCTCGCCCGTTCATGCTCTGTCTCTCTCTGTCCCAAAACTAAATAAAAAACGTTGAAAAAAAAAATTAAAAAAAAAAATATACATAACACTTTCTCTGTAGTATGACAGGAAACACTCCCTTGAAATATTTTAATCTAGCTTTGTGTCACACATAAATGTTATAAGATTATAAACATATTACTTTTAATTTTGTTCCAGGGCAGGCTTTCTATTTTGAAAGTCTATACCAAAAACATGCCAATGGGACCCGATGTTTCCTTAGAAAACCTAGCAGCAGAAACCTGTTTTTTCTCTGGTGCTGATCTTGGAAACCTTTGCAAAGAAGTAAGTTAATTAGTGAAGGAACATATGGTTGAGAACATTTCTTCATTTATTCAGATCTTCATTCACTTGGTAGCATTTACTGAAGGACTGCTATGTGGTGGGCACTGTGGAAGGTGAAACAGATGTCGCCACCGCCCTTCCCTTCCAGAGCTTACAGGTGCATGGCGAGTTGCAGAGAGGCAAATTGTAGTACTCAGTTGGCAACTGAAAATATGTGGTGAATCAGGAAGTTCAGGGTGTTGTGGGACTGAACCAGACTTGGGGGCATCAGAGAAGGCTCTCGTGTGTAAACTGAGATTGGAAGGATGGTGAGACCATTGACCAGGCTAAGGGAGGGGAGAAAATGTGCGGACGACTGGAGTAAGAGATAACATGCCTTTATTGAGGAGATGGACAATGGCCAGATCACACAGGTCCTTGTAAGCCACTTTAAGGAATTTAGACTTTGAGAGTAAAAGAAGCCATCGTAGGTGTTTCCTTTTCCATAACCTTTTATTAAATGTACTGTTCAGGAAAATGCACAGACCATAAGGATATGGTTCACTGAATTAACATAAAATGAACACACTGTGTAACTACCAAGAAAGAGAACATTATCAATACTCCAGAAGCTTCGCTTGGGGCTTTCCCAATCTCTCTCCCAAAAGGGAAGTACTCTTCTGACTTCCAGCACTGGAGATTAGTTTGCATATTTTTGAACTTTATAAAAATAGGACCCTACTGTATACTTTTATGTCTGCTTCTTTAACTCAGGATTATGTTTGTGAAATTCATCTGTGATTTTGTGCATAACAGTAGTTTGTGCATGCCCATCACTTTATGGTTTATGAATATACTGTGTTCATTCTTTTGAACGTTTGGGTTACGACTTTTTCTTATAAATTGTGCTGCTGTGAACAATCTTGTGTATGTGTCTGTATATACTTATAGAGAGAATTGCTATGTTATAGAGTATGTGTTTGACCTTTTCCTTTATGATCAGTGTTGTGTCCTATTTAAAAACTCCTACTCTGGGGTACCTGGGTGGCTCAATCAGTTAAACATCTGACTCTTGATTTTGGCTCAGGTCATGATCTCGTGGTTTGTGAGTTTGAGCCCTGCATCAGCTCTGCACTGACAGTGTGGAGCCTTCTTGGGATTCTCTGTCTTCCTCTCTCTTTCTGCCCCTACCCCATTCATGTGCACATACTGTCTCTCAAAATAAATAAACTTTAAAAAAAAAAAAAAAACTACTCTGAGGTCAGGGAGATAGTCTCTCATCTGTAAATATTTTTATGGGCTCATAGTGTATATATTATTATTACAACTTGCATTTTCTTTTTTCCCATTTAAGGCTAGAGTTTAATGTAGAAGAAATGATGATCCATTGAGACCACTTTTAAACACCATATTTAACTTTTTAATATTTGGTCATGAGTGTTGGAATTCTGAGAAGTGGGACTGAGGTTTTTACACTTAGGTTTTGAAGTATTGCCATAAATTGTAAAAAATGAAGCACATTAATTACTTCCTATTGTTTGTCTCTTATAGGCTGCCTTGCTGGCTCTGCAAGAAAATGGACTAGACGCAACCACAGTGAAACAAGAGCACTTCCTGAAATCACTGAAGACTATAAAACCGTCCTTAAGTCACGCGGACTTGACTTTATATGAAAACTTATTTCAGGAACAAGGATTATCTAACTTAGAGGATTTTTAAAAATTACGTTACATCCCTGCTCAAGGATTAATTGAACTGTGAACTTGCTCTATGATTTGCAACTTCGCATTTTTAGAGTTTGTGTGTATCATTTCCTGTAAATAAAAGGGATAAGCACCTGATAAGCTAAAGTTCATCTTATTTCTAAAAAGTATATGAAAATACCATAATTTGGGAAGAGAGTATATGTATGTTGATTTTTGTAATGGGGATGGTGGTTGCTTTTGTTTGTTTGGGGTTGGTTTTTTTTTTTTTAAGTTTTATTTATTTTTGAGAGAGAGAGAGAGTGAGTGAGCAGGGGAGGGGTAAAGAGAAAGGAAGACAGAGGATCCCAAGCAGGCTCCATCTGCCAGTGCAGAGCCCAACCTAGGGCTCAAACTCACAAACACTTAGATCGTGACCTAAGCCAAAATCAGGAGTCAGATCTCAACCAACTGAGCCACCTAAGCACCCCGGGTTGGTTGCTTATAGGAAAGTACAAAGAACTCTTATGTTCTCTTAAACCAGATTCACCAATTTTTAACATTTTGCTGTATTTACTTTCTCCTTTTTTATATATACATAAACATATACATACATACATACATATACATAAACACAGTATTTTTCACAACTATTTAAGAATAGATTTCATGTATCATGCCCCTTTACCCCTTGATACTTCAGTGTACATTTTTTAGGATTTTATTTTTAAGTAATCTCTACACCCAACATGGGGCTCGAACTCAAAGCCCTGAGATTGAGTCTCATGCTCCACCAGCTGAGCTAGCCAGGCGCCCCTTCAGCGGATATTTCTTACAAATGTGGTTATTTATTATGTAACCATGGTGTATTTATCAAGCTCAGGAAATTTAACATGGATACAATATTTTAATCTAATAAATTTCATCTATGGTCCCCACAGTAATGTTTTTCTAGTTACAGGATCCACTCTCAGATCATACATTGCATTTAGTTATCATGTATCTTTAACCTCTTTAGATTTGTAACAGTTCCTCAGTCTAGACCTTGACATTTTTTAAGGAGTACAGACTAACTACTTAATAGAACCACTGGCTTCTGATTTGTGTTTGCCTGCTTTTGCATCTAGATTCAGGCTATGCATCACCAGTGGTGCACTACATAAGTGCTGTGTTCTCAGAGATCACAGCTGGAGGCACGTGAGTCTACTCATATTGGTGTTGATTTTGATCACTTGTTCACAGTATTGTCCAATTTCTCCACGTATAGCTGTAATTTTCCTTTTGCGATTCTAAACAATTTTTAAGGAGCTAGTGATATGTATGTTTTTATTTCCTTTTACTACAAAAGTAATAGAATGTTAGAAAATACAGATAAACACAAAGAAAATATTTGGATATTTAACCTTTTAGCCCCTTATGCATGTGTAGATCTTTTTTTTTAAAACCAAAAATGCATGGTATAGCTCTTAACTTGTTTTTCTCACTTAACAGTGTCTGTCTGGTAAGCATCTTACTGAGCCTTTCTTCACCAAGGAGGTGCCATACGAGATGCTGGAGTGTAAATGGATGAGATGGACATGCCGCTGTAGGCCAGCTGTGAGCACAGACCTCAGACAAATCATGCAGTGAATTAAGCACAATGAAGATGTGCTTCAAAACAAGTGTAGGGTACTGGAGAGCATAGTGCGTGACACATGCGAGTTATAAATGTTACACAGTCGGGAAGTTTCCTATTTTCTTTTTTTAAAT
Organism: Lynx rufus; assembly: GCF_022079265.1. NCBI lineage: Eukaryota > Metazoa > Chordata > Mammalia > Carnivora > Felidae > Lynx > Lynx rufus. The sequence continues at coordinate 29,801,397 of NW_025814827.1, read as the reverse complement.
TTTTAATGTGTATTTATTTTGAGAGAGAGGGAAAGAGCATGAGCAGGGGAGGGGCAGAGAGAAGAGAGAAAGAATCCCAGGCAGGCTCCGTGCTTGGGGTTTGAACTACGAACCAGGAGATGATGTGCTGAACTGAAATTGAGAGACACTTAACCGACTGAGCCACCCAGGTGCCCCTGTTTTGTTTTGTTTTGTTTTTTGTAATGTTAAGTTATTTTTGAGAGAGAGAGGGAGGGAGATAGGATCCGAAGCAAGCTCAGAGCTGTCAGCACAGAGCCTGATGCGAGGGCTTGAACTCACAAACCATGAGTTCATGACCCAAGCCACAGTCAGCTGTCCAACCAACTGAGCCACCCAAGTGCCCTGAAAGTTTCCTATTTCTGACTGGAACCAGGTCTGTTGATTAAGCAAAACCTCACTACTTGGGAATAATTAAAAGGCCGGTCTTATTTATAGGCATAAAATAGAATGCAATTAAAATTATTCTAACAAACTGACCCCTTTTGAATAGTAGGGAAGACACCCAGAAACCTATTAGAATTCTGACAATTCATTCATGTTCTCTCTCAGCTACTGATTTTATGGGATAAGGCAGCCATTAAGGCTTCGCCATCCTAGTGCTGAGACATCTTGGCCCTTAACTCAGACTCTAGCTATGGACTCCTTGTTTTCCCTAGAAAAAGTTTCTAGTGTCCAGACTGGAAATGTAGTACCCGTACATTGTTTAGAGGCTGAGTTTTGATTTGAAAATGTCTTTTTAAATTGTAATGGTAACTTCTCAACAAAACTTTGGAAGCCCCCTGAGAACAAAAACCATGTGTCTCCTCTCATTGAAAAACTTGATAAATAATGAAGTCAGATCAAGGATTTCTTTGGATCAGTTTTAATGTGATTTGAAGATGGCTCTGGGAAACTTGTAAAAGCTGTGTTCTTAATCAGTGAGAAAAGAATACTTCAGCTTCTGAGCACCTGGGAAGTGTGAACAGCTTTCCCTATACACTGAGCCCAAACTCTTTTCTGAGCCACAATTAACAGCCATAAACAATATAGTGTACTCCCAGACATTCCAAAATTAAGCAAATGCAGTTTTTACTAAACCTGGTAACTAGGTAGACACTGAAGGATGGGCAGAAAGAATTTCAACAAAAAATATTTTTCTTATAAAGACTAAGCTGGGCTGATTAAAATCTAAGTTGAAATTCTTAGACTGGGAGCCAAGCAGCCATGGTTCAACACCCCTGTAAAGGGCATCAGCTAGAGAAGGTTCTAGAAGTTACTGGAAATTAAGGTGGGGTGGGGAGGCTTCCTGAAGGAATTATAGGCTTTGGAGCAGATGCGGACAGTGATTCTGGTGAGTGTCCTAAGTGGGTTCTTTGGGAGCTGCCAGAGTTTGAAGGGTGGGAGCTGTGCCTGCAAGTAATCCTGGAAAAAAAACAAACTACATATTGACCTTGAAGCTCCCACAAGGTCAGTAAAATGGCATTAATTTAAAGGAAGGTAAGTGTGGTTGTCTGGGTCTAATTCTCATTGCCGCAAATAGAAATAAGCAGATCTTAATGGTTATATGGGTACGTTATATCTGTGTATACAATTTGTAATTTTTAAAACATTTTATTCTGAACATTTTCAAACATAGAATAGTATAAAAAACTCCCACATACTTACCACCTAGACTAATTAATATTTTACTAAAGTTGACCATTTGTGTTTTTTTAAAAATGTTTATTTTTGAGAAAAAGAGTGCAAGTGGGGGAGGGGCAGAGAGAGACAGAGAGAGAGAATCCCAAGCAGCCTCCATGCTGTCAGCCTGATGTGGGGGTCAAACCCATGAAGCGTGATATCATCGCCTGAGCTGAAAACAAGAGTCGGAGGCTCAATGGACTGAGCCATGAGCCATCTGGGTGCCCCTGCTTCATTTGTTTTTTTTTAGCAGAAATATTTTAAAGTAAATCTCAGTCAGAGTTCCTGGGTGGCTCAGTCTGTTGAGCCTCTGACTTTAGCTCAGGTCATGATCTCATGGTTCATGAGTTCAAGCCCCACATTGGGCTTTCTGCTGTCAGAGCAGACCCAATTTGGATCCTCTATCCCCCTCTCTCTGCCCCTCCCCAGCTTGCACTCTCTCAATAAATAAATGTTTAAAAACTAAATAAAGTAAATCTTAGTCATTATATTTCTCCCTTACGGGGCACCTGGCTGGCTCAGTTGGTAGAGCATGCAATTCTTGAGATTGTGAGTTCAAGCTCCAAGTTGGGCCTAGAACTTACTTTAAAAAAAAAAACAACACAAAAAAACCCCAAAAAAACAAAACAAACAAACAAAAAAAACCAAAATTTTTTTCTACCTGAGTTGGGCGACCGACTTAGGCTCAGGTCATGATCTCGCAGCTCATGAGTTTGGGCCTGCATCGGGCTCTGTGCTGACAGCTTAGAGCCTGGATCCTGCTTTGGATTCTGTGTCTCCCTCTCTCTTTCTGCCCCTTCCCTGCTAACGCTCTGTCTCTCTCTCTCTCTCTCAAAAATTAAACATTAAAAAGATTTAAAAAGATGTTTCCCCCTTAAATATTTTCATATATAATCTCTATAAAGGGGGGGGTATTTTTTAACATAAACATAATATCATTATCACACCTAACAAAATGAACAATACTTCTTTAATATTCTTTCATATATGGTCTGCATTTGGTTTCCTTAACTGCTGCCAAATAAACATCTTCACCTTTTGTAAGTTTTCTCAAAGACCGCCTTGGTGGAATTATTCACCTGCCTTTGGTGCTACATCATGCCTGGGGTTATTTACAGGCACTAAATTTTAAGAACCTTGAAGTAAGGGACTCATATCCTATTAATCTTTTAAATTTACTGTGCCCTTGTCCCCAGGTTAATGCCTAGATTACTACAAAACAGTACTGCATTTTGAAAAGAAACGGCATTGGCAAAGCAGTTTACAGACATCAGTGAGCAAGGGCTACACTCTAATTTTAATTTGGGGGCCATAATACATTCTTATAAAATTTCTTTCTTCCTCTTTCTTCCTTCCTCCTTCCCCTTCTCTCTCCCTTCCTTTTTCCTCCCTTCCTTCCTGGAAACACATGACGCTTTTTAAAGAAACTTCTGACAGGAGAAGTTTGATTCTATTCAATACAAACCACAGAGAATTAATGTTGAGTTTTCTTTGATGTATTGATTACTGAACCCAACCAACCAGAAAATGTCTCCAGTTACAGCTCTGGGGTTACATAGGGAGAATCCTTATCAGAATAAGTGGGTGTGATGCTACATTTATGATCTTCCTTATGTAAAACAAAACAAATCTTTGCAAATAGTAATTACTATTTATTGATGTGCTTTGCATACATTCTAACATTTTTTCCAACTGCCTCCCCTGCTAGGTTTGTTCCCATTTTACAGACATATAAACTGAGACTCATAAAGGTTAAGTTTCATTTCCTCAAAGTCCTTCAGGTAATGAAGTGTAGCAGGGGCGGGCTCTGAATTCTGGGCCATTTCACTGCAAAGCCCGAGCCTTAAACTAAAAGGGGGTTGAAACAGATCTTGGGTCTGATCATTTCCAGGAAACATGAAGGTGTTTCCCTTTTAACGTTAACTGGTAGCTTGAACCTCAAACAATTTAAAAATAATTGTTTTTAATAACTATTTTTAAATAACGGCGCTTGTGTTCTTGGCTTAATTGCAGTATCTAAGAGCACCACCATGCAGAAAGAACAGGGGTGTTGGGTGTCAGACAGGCATGGGTTCTGATTACATTTCCGCCTCTTACTATGTGACTTGAGTATCTCTGAGCCTCTATATAACATACTCACCTTGTAAAAATGCCGAAGACGATTCCGGCACAGAGTCTAGCACATGGGCTTGCTTTAATGGAGTTGTTAGCATTATTTCCGTGGTTTTGCAGCTGCCTGCATGCTCTGTGCAAGGCGAGACTGCTAGTTAAAAGGAGACTTCCAGACGACGCCAAGGACTGAGTCGTCTCCGAGAAGGAAACCTTTCCAAACCTGATTCTCTCTGTATCTTCTCCCTCACCTGATTTTTTCCATTAAAAAAAAAAAAAATGGGGGGGAGGGGGATGGAAATTAAAATTTTTAAAGGAACAAATCAGGACACCATGGGAGTTCTGAAGTGAATTTTACATTTAATTATAATTATCTCCATATGTGGAGATACATCTTATTTTAGAGCTTTTAATGTGATTGGATGGATTTTAATTTACCTGCCTGTTCCTGGGAGCCACACACCCCTCCATCCCTCTAGACCCCGGCTCTCCGGCTTCTTTTCCAGACCTCCTTTTAGGGGGCTTGGTTTTCATCCAGGCCTTGGCCATCAGAGCTCGGCTTGCTCTCAGTGCCGCTCTCTTGGCGTCGCTGGGCCCAGCTGGGAGCAACCTGGAGCATCAACGCCGAGCCTCAGCTCTCTGGGCGGCAAGTAAGGACCACGCCGGACGGCAGGGGGCGCCAGCTCCCGCGTTCGGCTGCTGCGCGTCCTCCAGCTGGCTGTCCTGCAGGGGGCGCCCGGAAGCCGGGCGCCGGGAAGGGAAAGCGAGTCAGGCTCCGCACGCCCCCCGCCAGGCCCGCGTGACCTGAGCGCCCTGGCCCGGCCCATCATTTGCGGTCCGTATATAAAGTGAGGACGCAGAGGGATAGTTCGGGTCGGGGCGTTTTCCTCGTCCGCGCGCCGCTCTGCCCCGCCTCCCAGGTGAGCTGCCTCAGGCTGCCTTGGGGAGGACGTTGGCCGGTTGGAGCCCGCCAGATTGGGTCCTTAGTGGCTGAAGTTTTCAGCAGCATCTTGGATTTTTTTTTAATTCTAGATTTGGCATTCAACACTGAAGTCATCATGAACCTCTTCCAACTCCTGAGGAAAAAGAAGGAAGTAAGTTTTAAAGCAATTGAAATTCTTGACTTAAAATATTAATTTTTAAAGATGAAAAGACGGTGCAAATTTTGAAGGAAGTATGTAAGATGATATATAGTTATTCTGTTATATGTCACATGTTTCACACTGAAACATGGGAATATTCACCCTCAAACCTGTTCTCTGTTAGCTTATTCCTTTGGTGCTGATGATGACCACAGCAGCGGGTGGAGCTTCGGCTTTTGCAGTATATTCCCTTCAAAAGACTGATGTGATGTAAGTAGCCATCATTTATACAAACGTTTTTAGCAGTGCTAGATTGACCTTCCGCATATGAAATGCATGGTGTCAGTTTCCTAGTTTTACCCCCAGGATAAGAATATCAAATTGTCAACTTGGAGTTGGGACTAGAAAGCAGCCTGATATCAGAAGACCCTTGAATTATGATATTAATAGAATAAGTTTGTTCCTTGTATCTAAGTATCCTTTCATCCACTGACCCTCCTCTTCTTCAGCAAGGTTTGATTTTTTTTTTTTAACTTAAGTTTTGAAATTTAAAATTCTTAAATGGCCTTTACAGATTCATTTGTCTATAGTGAACCTAACCTCAGCTCTGGATATAGGGAGGTAAAATACCATGTATCCTGGAATATGAGGAAGAAAAAAACTTGAAACTGATCTTGGCCCAGTGCAGGGCTGGAGAGGGTGGTAATGCCAGGCTCTGGCCCAGGGGCCTTGCACCTCGGAGTTCACCATCTACAGAGTTCAAGCCCGGCCCCTCTCCCTGTCCCAGAAACCAGGGCAAGAACGTTTTTGCTTGCATTTATCCTGGCATTTCCACCCCCATTGCTGTTCAGCTTATGGGAACATTCTCCAGTTCAGCCCAAGAAAAGGAATACAGACCTTTCACCCTGCAGAGGAATCGATCCTTAATGTTTGAGCCAAATCGTGAAGTTCCCTTAAGTAACCTTCCATTAATTTCAGCGAACTAACAGATAAATGCCTGTTTGTCAGTCTAGGTCTGTCCTGTGATGTCCCAGCATGCTTATAGACCCACTGTCAGAGTTGGTTTAAATTTACTTACTTTGTTTAATCAAATTTCTTTTACTTTTTAGCATTGATCGGAAAAAAAATCCAGAACCTTGGGAAACTGTGGATCCTAATGTACCTAGCAAGGTATTGCTAAATTAAAAAGTGGTTTACATTTACCCCAAGCTTTAGCACCCTTGTCAGCAAAATGGATTTAATACCTTTCCCTTTTGGGGCACCTGGGTGGTTCAGTTAGTAAAGCAGCTGACTCTTGATTTTGGCTCAGGTCATAATCTCGTGGTTGGTGAGCTCAAGCCCCTCGTTGGGCTCTATGCTGACAGCGTGGAGCCTGCTTTGGATTCTCTCTCTCTGCCCCTCCCACACTCATTTTCTCCCTCTCTAAATAAATAAATAACTTTAAAAAAATACCTTTCACTTTCAGCGTGCCTTTGAGTGTAGTGGTAAAGGGAGTGCTATGGAATTATGGAGATCTAGTTCAAATCCTTGTTCCATTATTCACTGGTGATTTTGGACAACCTGGCCTTTCTGAGGCTCTCAGAATCTCTAAACTGGGCTCAATAATAGGATTCTACCTCAGAGTTAAGAGGATTAAAGAATGTAAAATACATAACGCCCTTTAGCATAGTGCCTAGCCCATAGTACGTACTTAAATATTAACTTTCATCATTATTGTAATATATTATCTCATTGTATCCATTGCTTATCTAAGGTTAATACAAGGTCTATTGTGATAAATAACAGGAGCTCCTGAAAACAGGAGTGGCATTCTCTTTACGCAAAATCACCTAACAGTCGCTCATTCTTTTAAGACTATAGCAAAGACTTTTTTATATTTCTGAGTCTGTTGGAATCAACACTACTTAGATCTGTCAGGAAAGCTTTTTTTAAACAAAACTTTCAAATAGTAGAGTTTGACCTAGTGAGGGACATTTAGAATCTTTAAAACTACCTGCATCTCTAAGCAAAATAAGTCAGGGAAAGACAAGTACCATATGATTTCATTCATATGTGGAATTAAGAAACAAAACAAATGAGCAAAGGAAAAATGAGAGAGAGACACCAAGAAACAGATTCTTAACTATAGAGAACAAACTGATGGTTGCCAAAGGGTGGCGGGTCGGGGGATGGGTGAAGGAGGTGATAGGGATTACGAGCACACTTATCATGATGAGCACTGAGTAATGTACAGAAACGTTGAATCACTATTTTGTACAACTGAAACTAATATAACACTGTAGGTTAACTATAACTGAAATTAAAATTAAATTTTTTTTAATGTTTATTTATTTTTGAGAGTGGGGGAAGGGCAGAGAGAGAGGGAGACCGAGGATCCAAAGCGTGCTCTGCACTGACAGCAGAGAGCCCCTGATGCAGGGCTCCAACTCATGAACTGTGAGATCATGACCTGAGCTGAAGTTGGTTGCTCAACGAACTGAGCAACCCAGGCGCCCTCCAAAAAATTTTTGAAACAACAAAAAAAACCTATCTACATCTCCTGTGTCCTGGGGTATGATATGTATGGGGTATGTCCTATGTCCTGTAACTGTGATGATAAATGAGAACCTCTGAATTTGAGTTTTGGGGAAGTCAAGGACTATCCACAGCTCTATCCCTTTTCCCTTACTGCATAACTTAGATCATGTGTACCTTTGTTGAGTAATTACAATGAGGAAGTTTGGTTAAGAGCCTACTGTGTGCCAAGCCCTGTGCTAGAGCATTTTACATCCACTCACCGGGAGCAGACACACTTTTTGAACTTATAATTCACCTAAAGCCATAGGAAGCTTAGAAATCTAGAACCTGTTGTGTGAAAGTGGGCAAATGTATATGACCTTTCTTGATGATCCTATAACACTCAGGAACCCAAAGGCTTTTTAGAGCTCATATTACTGTTTTGTGCATGTTCTTAGAGATGGGAAGAAATGGTTCTTTGACTACAAATACTACGGTGATGCTCTTTCCAAAAGGGAGTGTGGACAAACCCTAAAAAGGGACATGAGGATGAAGGACAGATCCTGAAAAACATTTGTATTTTCCTTCTTTTTTTTCAAGCTTATAACAATCAACCAACAATGGAAGCCCATTGAAGAGTTGCAGAAGGTCCGAAGGGCCACCAAATGACCAGCTCTTGCTTCTTTCTTCCAAAGAGTACTCTATGAATCTAGTGGAAACATTTCTGCACAAACTAGATTATGGATACCAGTGTGCGGAAATGCTTCTGCTACATTTTTAGGGCTTGACTACATTTTTGGACTCTGGATAGGAATTATAAAGGTAGTGCAGCAATAACCACGTAGTTCAAAAATAAGTTTGTGTTTATTTTCTTGTTGTAAATTTAATGTTGCATATTGAAATTTTTATGTTTATGATGCCTGAATATTTTCCTAAAGTGTGTAAAGATTTGTGAACTAGATTGTCTATAATAAAATACTATTTGTGCAAGATTTCTTAAAGATACATATTTAAATAGAGGAGAAAGTCTTTTTATGGAAGAAAAACCTATTTTGAAGCATGGAGCTTCATTTTCTAAAAAACATACAGTGCAAATTTGTGTGTAAACTTTTCTTCCAAGTTTATTCATTCACCAGAAATTTATTGAGCCCCTGCTGTTAGCTATGCCCTGTTCTTGTGCAGGTGAGATAAAGCAGTGAATAAAACCAAACTTTGAAAGGAGATGAATAAAAGATGGTAAGCACAATGAGGAAAATGAAGATGATATGGGGGATGAGACTTGCATGACAATTGGGCTTGGAAGGAAGTGCTGGGATTACAACGTAGGAAGGTGGGGCACGCCGAAACCGGCCTTGCAGATGCCAAGGATAACATGGTTCTCCCGTGAGGGTGGGGGAGGGGAGAATGGAGAGCTTTGCCCATGCATGATAGAGTCCAGGGCCACTCTTGACTCTGGCCAATGGTGACTTGGAGACTAAAGGTGCAACCAAACCCACATGCTCCTGGGCTCCCCGTTGACTTTTCTTAAAAACAGGACCAAGTATGGGGCGCCTGGGTGGCTCAGTTGGTTAAGTATCTCACTCTCGGTTTCAGCTCAGGTCATGATCTCACAGGTAGTCAGTTCAAACCCCAAGTTGGGCTCTTGCACTGATAGCATGGAGCCTTCTTGGGATTCTCACTCTGCCCCTTGCCTGCTTGTTCTCTCTCTCTCAAAATAAATAAACTTAAAAAAAAAATGGGACCAAGTAGGAATTGCTTTTCATTAAGTTATTTTTTAAAAAAGGAGGTATAATTTATTAAAAAAAGGAGCTATGAACACACCATAGTATTCATCCATGTAAAGTGCACACTTCATTGGTTTTTAGTGTATTCACACAAAATTCTAAAACCACCTCCACCATCTGACTCCAGGATATTTTCATCACCCTAAAGAGAACCCTCTACCCATTAGCAGTCATTCCCCTATTCCTGACCCCTCTGCTCCCAGCCCCAGGCAAACACTGATAAACTTAGTCTTTATGGATTTGCCCATGCTGGACATTTCACATAAATGAAATCATACATTATGTAGCCTTTGTCTCTAGCTCTTTTTTTTTTTTTTAAACGTTTATTTATTTTTTGGGGGACAGAGAGAGACAGAGCATGAACAGGGGAGGGGCAGAGAGAGAGGGAGACACAGAATCGGAAACAGGCTCCAGGCTCCGAGCCATCAGCCCAGAGCCCGACGCGGGGCTCAAACTCACGGACCTCAAGATCGTGACCTGGCTGAAGTCGGACGCTTAACCGACTGCGCCACCCAGGCGCCCCTGTCTCTAGCTCTTTTAACTTAGCATAATGTTTTCAAGATTCATCCCTGTTGTGCCATGTGTGAGTATTTTATTCCTTTTTATGACTAATTTTCCGTTGTATGGATGTACCATATTTTGTTTATCCATCAGTTGATGTGGATTGTTTGCACTTTTTGGTTGTTACATCAGTAATACTGCTGTGAACAGCCACGTCCAAGTTTTTGTGTAGCCATACATTTTCAGTTCTCTTGGGTGTTCATCACCTCTTTTAAATAAAGATGATACATGCTTTTAAAATTTTCCATCTGAGGGGCTCCTGGGTAGCTCAGTCAGTTAAGCATCGAACTTTGGCTCAGGTCATGGTCTCACGGTTCGTGGGTTTGAGCCTGGCGTTGGGCCCTGTGCTGATGGCTCAGAGCCTGGAGCCTGCTTCAGATTCTGTGTCTCCCTCTCTCTGTCCCTCCCCTGCTCCTGCTCTGTCTCCTTCTGTCTCTCAAAAATAAATACACGTTAAAAAAATATTTTTTTAATAAAAAAATTCCACCTGAGGAGCACCTGGGTGGCTTGGTCAGTTGAGCGTCCAACTCTTGATTTCAGCTTAGGTCATGATCCTGTCATGGGATTGAGGCCCGTTATCAAGCTCCACGCTGACCATGGACCTGGCTTGAGATTCTCTGTCCCTCTGCTCCTCTTCATCCCTCGCAGCTCTTTCTCTCTCTCAAAAAAAAATAATAATTAAAAAAAATTGTTTTAGTTTCCATCTGAATATAATAGAAATTTGAGGGAAGGGCTAAATTCCTATCACCTTCCCGGCAATAAAAAATATCTAGCTCTTGCTAGAGACTTGGCGATTCTGAAAGGATTAAAACAAGACTACTTCCGCCAACCTTTGTGATTCTTTTATCACCTCATTTTCCCAGATGAAAATCTCCAGTGGTTGATCTCACGGTATTACCTGTACCAATTAGGAAGCAAAATTTTATTTGCTTAAGTTTTTAAAGTGCACTATGGTACCCTTTAGGCAAATAAAAATGAACAACTTTGTGAAGTTTGGCCAACTAGGAGAACAAACTGCAGAGTGTTTTGTGAGGGGTAACCTTTCAACTTTAAAACACAAACCTGGGGGCGCCTGGGTGGCGCAGTCGGCTAAGCGTCCGACTTCAGCCAGGTCACGATCTCGCGGTCCGGGAGTTCGAGCCCCGCGTCAGGCTCTGGGCTGATGGCTCAGAGCCTGGAGCTTGTTTCCGATTCTGTGTCTCCCTCTCTCTCTCTGCCCCTCCCCCGTTCATGCTCTGTCTCTCTCTGTCCCAAAAATAAATAAACGTTGAAAAAAAAATTAAAAAAAAAATAAAACACAAACCTGATTGAAATGCAGTAGCTTTAAGGGATGGACATGACAATGGAGGGCAGCAGGTTTGGGAGGAAGAAACCCCAAGAGCAATATTGATAATTACATTTCAACACTGACTGATTTTATTTTTGCTTGTGTTCTTAGCATTTGCCCCAAATGTTTTATTTTGAAAATTTTCAAATATGTGGAAAAGGTGGAAAATCAGTACAAGGAATACTCACAACTTTTAATCAAACATTTTGCCACATTCGCTGTATCTCTCCGCATATTATTATGCTCTTTTAAAATGAACTCTGAGTTCAGGCAGTTAAGCGTCCAACTCTTGATTTTGGCTCAGGTCATGATCTCATAGTTCATGAGATTGAGCCCCACACTGGGACAGTGTGGGGCCTGCTTGAGATTCGTTCTTCTCTCTTTCCCTCTCTCTGCCTCTTACCCGCTGTGATCTCTCTCTCTCAAAATAAATAAATAGGAATTTAAATATATAAATAAATAAAATGAGCTCTTTGAAAATGAGTATACACCTCATAAAGCTTCTTATACCTAAGGGAAAGACATTATAGGTAACTGTAATACCATTATCATTCCTAAGAAGATTCACACTAATTCAACTGTATCACCCAACATACAATCCATTTCTATTTTCTCTAATTGTAATGTCCTTTATAGCTGTATTTTTTTTGAGAAATGAAAACATTTTATTTCTGTCTTTTTTTCCTATAATTTATTTATTTTTTATAATTTACATCCAAGTTAGTTAGCACATGGTGCAACAATGATTTCAGGAATAGATTCCTTAAGCCCCTTACCCATTAAACCCACACCATCACCCCCTACCCCCTATCCCACAACTTCTCCAGTAACCCTCTGTTTGTTCTCTATATTTAACAGTCTCTTATGTTTTGTCCCCCTCCCTGTTTTTATATTATTTTTGCTTCCTTTCCCTTATGTTTATCTGTTTTAGATCTTTTTTTTTTTAATTTTTTTTTCAACGTTTATTTATTTTTGGGACAGAGAGAGACAGAGCATGAATGGGGAGGGGCAGAGAGAGAGGGAGACACAGAATCCGAAACAGGCTCCAGTTAAAGTCCTCATATGAGTAAATTCATATGATATTTGTCTTTCTCTGACTAATTCCACTTAGCATAATACCCTCTAGTTCTATCCACGTAGTTACAAATGGCAAGATCTCATAATATTCCATTGTATATATGTACCACATCTTCTTTATCCATTCATCCATCAATGGACATTTGTGCTCTTTCCATACTTTGGCTATTGTTGATAGTGCTGCTGTAAACATTGGGATGCACGTGTCCTTTTGAAACAGCATATCTGTATCCCTTGGGTAAATACCTGGTAGTGCAATTGCTGGGTCATAGGCTAGTTCTATTTTTAACCTTTTGAGGAACCTCCATACTGTTTTCCAGAGTGGCTGCACCAGTTTGCATTCCCACCAGCAGTGCAAAAGTGTTCCTCTTTGTCCACATCCTCGCCAACATGTGTTGTTGCCTGAGTTGTCAATGTTAGCCATTCTGACAGCTGTGAGGTAGTATCTCATTGTGGTTTTGATTTGTATTTCCCCGATGATGAGTGATGTTGAGCATTTTTTCATGTGTCTGTTTGCTATCTGGATGTCTTCTTTGGAGAAGTGTCTATTCATGTCTTCTGCCCATTTCTTCACTGGATGATTTGTTTTTTGGGTGTTGAGTTTGATAAGATCTTTATAGATTTTGGATACTAACCCTTTATCTGACATGTCATTTGCAAATATCTTCTCCCATTCCATCGGTTGCCTTTTAGTTTTGCTGATTGTTTCCTTCACATGGAGAAACCTTTTATTTTGATGAGGTCCCAAGAGTTCATTTTTGCTTTTTTTTCCCTTCTGGAGACGTATTGAGGAAGAAGTTGCCATGGCCAAGGTTAAAGAGGTTTTTGCCTGCTTTCTCCTCGAGGATTTTGATGGCTTCCTGTCTTACATTGAGGTCTTTCATCCATTTTGAGTTTATTTTTATGTATGGTGTAAGAAAGTGGTCCAGGTTCATTTTTCTGCATGTCGCTGTCCAGTTTTCCCAGCACCACTTGCTGAAGAGACTGTCTTTATTCCATTGGATATTCTTTCCTGCTTTGTCAAAGATTAGTTGGCCACGTGTTTGTGGGTCCATTTCTGGGTTCTCTATTCTGTTCCAATGATCTGAGTGCCTGTTTTTGTGCCAGATAGCTGTATTTTTATGTCTGGAATCCAACTCAAGATTCGCTTGTTGCATATGATTGTTAGGTCGTTTGTACTGAGTATTTGACAAATATGTGGTCATAAAAATGACTCCATAGGAGCATTGTAGAACTGTTATCTCTATAGAGTTTGATCTGGATAAAATAGTCCTGGATGTGGACTTTGAATTTTCAAAATTTGAGATATAATAATGTTTTCATGTAATTTAAAGAAATTTAAGAAATTGCACGTGATTGAGCATCCACTATGTGGTAGGCATGGTGCTGGCCTCAAGAATCTGGCATAGGAAAGGCTTGCACTTATGAACAAATCAAAGCAATACAGTGACCACACAGCAAGGATAGAACTGAGCATAAGGTACAAAAAAAAAGCTTCCCAAAGAACGCGGATCGCTGAAAGACTGATCAGTCTGGCTTCTTGAAAAACCAATCACTGGAAGTCAGCAGTTCAGTTGAAGTAGAGGGTCATGTTTACCAAGGCACAGAAGGGCTAAAATAGCCTATCTTCTGGGAACTTGAAGTCGGTTAATGTGTGGAATTTAATATCGGAGTGTACAGTGGGATACATGGAACATGTAGGGCCCTTTATGCTATTATCCTGCAGGCACAAAGGAACCAGAAAAGGGTTTTAAGCTGTGGAAGGAGAGAATACACTTTACTTAATGGGGCGTTGGCTACAGCAAGTAGAAGTAGGGCGTGCACGCTGGAAGGGACTTTGTGGTTGGAGGCCAGAGACCAGCTGCTGCCAACGGTCTAGGGTGCAGGTAGTGAGGGCCATAACCTTTGCCTTGGTTAAAGCAATGGCAGAGAGAATAGAAAAAGAGAGGGTGCGTTTGAGGGACATTGATGAGAAGACTTCAAGGCTCATTGAAGGTAGATGGAGGATGTCCAAAATGACTCCCCAGTTTCTCACCTGAGGAAGTGGGTGGGGGGTGGTGCCAAGATAGAGAATATAGGAGGGAAACAAAATGGAATATTCAAGGGAAAGGTAGATAATGAGGGAAATGAGTTAGACTTTGGAATTGTTGCCTTTGAAAACCCAGTGAGCTATGTAGGTAGATTGCTTCTGGAGAACTGCAAGGAGGTGTGAGCTGGAGGCAGTTCAGGGGCGGTAAGACCAAGGACGTGCCTACAGAGGGCAGAGGGCATCAAAGGGAAATGAAGACCGAAGAGAGAGGAATGTTATCATGAAGGGCGTGGGTAGAGGAGGAGGATCTGATCCCTGACGGGGACTGAGAGGTCATGGCCAGGGAAGGAGGACTGAGACATGCGTCCAGGGGCCCAGAGAGGGAGTGCTCTTCCCTGTCAGATTTTTCCAGCAATTAAACCAGAGTCCATTCAACTTTATGGCCTTGAGCCTTAAGCAAACATCTATTATTTTCTCTTACATAAAAAATTAGATGTGAAGCTTAGATAAATAAGCTTTCTGAATAAAAACGTTAAAATCACATTCGATATCACTAACAACTGGCCTGGGGTCTAATTAAATACTCATTCATCATATTTTCCCCCTTTGGAAGATTGTGTCACATTTTAGTTGAGACTTTCTGGTAGAGAGTGAAATTACAGGCTCTGAAATCAGATTGTTCTGCCACTTACTACTTGTGTTGCTTTGGACAAGCCTCAGATTTCTCATCTATAAAACTGGGTTAATTTGTACCTGCTTAGGTTAGTTGTGAAAATCAGGTGAGACAATAAAATACTGAAAGAGGTGTTTTGCATGTACAGGGCTAGTTGTTCAAAAAGTGTTCCCTTCTTTAAAAAAAATTATCTCTGTAAAGTAGAAGGGTCTTAATGTATTTAAAAGTATATTCTTCCGTGGCTGGGAACATTGCCTGTTTGAAATTCACACATACCTACCTGTAGTAACTGGTCCGCTGTGGGTGCACAACGCCCCAATTATAAACCTTTGGGAGAGCACAAACACACCCATAGATAAATACATCTCACCTCAGCTCTCATCTACATAGATACCTAGCTGGAGATAAGAATCCCTACATTTATGCCCACATAGATGTGCTCACATCCGGAAAACACATAGTAACAAAAATATTTATATATATAGATAAATACATATAAATATTAGAAATATTTATATGTAAATATATAAATATTATAAATATACATTATAAATATATAAATATATATTATAAACATTATAAATATAAATATTCATATATAAATATTATATATATAAACATAAACATTTATTATATATACATATATAATATGAATATTTATAATATATAATATATATATATTATATATATGTATACATATGTATATATACATATATATATATGTGTGTGTGTGTATATATATATATATACATATACATATCCTGGGGCACCTGGGTGGCTCAGTTGGTTGAGCATCTGACTGACTCTTGATTTCGGTTCAGGTCATGATCCCAGGGTGGTGAGGTCAAGCCCCGTGCTGGCAGCATGAAGCCTGCTTAAGATTCTCTCTCTCTCTCTCTGTCTCTCTCTCCCCCTCTGCCCCTCCCCCCCACTCATGTTCTCTTTCTCTCTAAAATTAAAATATGTATGTATACATATATACATATATGCCTCCATAGAGACAAATGTCTGTATTTTAGTAATCACTATATTCACACAAGTACATTACATATATTCTCACATTCAAAAGTGATGATATGTGGTTTGAACAAGGAAGGCAGGTGAAGTTGAGTGCATGTACCTAAGACAGCTATAGAAATTTAAAAACATGGAGCAGGGGGTATTGCCTGGGTAGCTCAGTTGGTTAAGCGTCCAACTTCAGCTCAGGTCATGATCTCGCAGTTCTTGAGTTTGAGCCCCACATCAGGCTCTGTGCTGACAGCTCAGAGCCTGCAGCCTGCTTCAGATTCTGTGTCTCCCTCTCTCTCTGCCCCTTCCCTGCTCATGCTCTCTCTCTCTCTCTCTCAAGAATAAACATTAAAAAAAAGAAATCAAATTAGTTTTTCTGGTCATTGGCCCTTATAGCATCTTTTCCCCATGCTTAGAAAGCTGCCTCAGGTAATTTTGTAATTTTTCTCTAGAAACTAAAGCTTTTGTTTGGTTTTCATGGTGTTTTATTCCATCATTTGCCTGTGTGCATGTTACTTAGCTTTAAAATGAAAATTAGAATAAAATGAAGGAAAACTCCAAATTTTATAACTCTGGAAGACATGCTAAAACCAACTTTCTCATTCAGCTGGTATGACTTGTAACACATATATAATAAAATACTGCTTGTTTGGAGAGTGGGCATACTGTTTAAAAAATTACACTCCACTTTTTTGTATTTACATCAAGTAATGTATGTGATTTTTCCTTTACATAGTTGTATGTAATCATGAAGTTGATACTATTCCTTGGTAGTTGTTAAGGATATATTGCCTCAGGAAAGTTAGCTTGACTTATTTCATAATGCCTTTGCTTATCTGAATTTTCTTTTTCAACATAAATGAGAAATGAATCTGTACCACAAGACCAATGTGACCTGTAGTTTGCTTGTTATTTGGAGACAAGTGCATTAAGTTTAGATATAACAAAATGAATCGGTCTTAATGCTTCAGTTAGAAGAGGGTTTTGTTTTTTTTATGTTTGTTTTTGAGAGAGAGACAGAGAGACAGAGCGACAGAGCGAGAGCAGAAGAGGACAGGCAGAGAGAGAGGACACAGGATCCGAAGCAGGCTCCAGGCTCTGAGCTGTCAGCACAGAGCCCGAAGCGGGGTTCGAACTCACAAATCATGAGATCAGGACCTGAGTTGAGGTTGGCTTAACCGACTGAGCCATCCTGGCACCCCTATAAGAGTTTTGATAATTATATACACCCATGAAGGTATCATGCAAAACAAGCTATTGAACATTTCTATCACCCCAGAAGGTTCTCCTGTGACACTTTTTAAATTAAAAACCACCAAACTGTAGACGTAAAAAGGGTGAATTTTATTGTATGTGAATTATTGCCCCCCTCTCTAAAAAACAAAAAAATCTGTTCCACATTTACTTGCTTTCTTACCTTCAGAAATAAGAGAGGCTGGCATAATTTTTTCCCTCCATATGAAGTAATCCTCTAGCCTATATATTACATTTGATTTGCTTTTTTTCTGAAAACAGGAAATTGGACATTGCTGAAGATTGTAAGAAACACACTAACAAGATCACCTGGACCAGGGCTCCTAGTTCAGTCTGTCCCTGCAGGGACAACAAATAGGCTTCCTTGGGCTGTGGTGTGGAGAGACCTTGGAGCAAAGTGTGGACACTGGGTTTACCTAGTGTCTAAGTGATACAAATATTACCACCTGCAGAGGAAGGGCCCAGGCAGAGTGCAAGAGTCCCCATAGCAACAAGGCTATCTCAGCAGTAAATCCTCTGTAGGGCAAGGCTGTAACCAAGTGAAGCAGGAGAAGGTATAGTTGACTTCACAGCTGGACTAGCATATGCTTCACCAACTCCTGTGCCACTGGGGTACGTCAGAGCTTGCCCAGAGAGCAGGGAGCCCTCCGTGGCACCAGATCAAGTCCTCCACTAGCAATCTAATTCTGTCAGTAGGACAGCGGTCCTCAGACTTCAGCCGTGCATCAGAATCTCCCGGAAGGCACATTGAAATGTGGATTGCTGGGCCCCAAACCCAAAATTTCTGCTTTGGTGTGTCTGGGGTGGGAGCCAAGGATCTGGGTTTCTAACAAGTTCCCAGGTAAGACTGATGCTGCTGGTTGGGGGACCACACTTTGGGCACAGTGCTGAAGCTCTTTGCCCCTTACAACATTTGGTAATTAGTGGGGAATTCTGCCCACTCAGTAACATCTTAGTCCAGTCCCTAGCCACCAGTTGAACTCTCGCTGTGAGGAGAGCAGGGTCAGGCCAGGCATGGAAGATTCAAGGGCGGGAACGCCTCTCCCAGGCAGGCTGCCCTGATTGCCTGCTTAGTCACTCTGGTCGGGTGACTTACCCTGAGGAGCGGTGGATTTATCGGGCATGTGCGTAAATGCATCTGCATTTGTGAACATCATTTCTCTGCAGAGATGACACTGCTGACCACCCGTATCAGGACCGATGACAGTGGTTCTGCCATTGTGACAATCAAATCAAACATTAATCCGGCTTCACAGCTGACATGGCGGGCCAGGAGCAAGCAGACAGGCCAGCACCTGACTCCAGGATCTGTCAGTTAGGAGCTGGGTGCCCTGGGCAAGTTTCCTAACTTCTCAGAACCTTGCTTTGCAAAGGGGGATTCATCTCAGGGGTAGGCCTGTGGGCTGGGTTAATACTTACAAATGTTTTCACTGAGATATTACATTCCTGCATCACTTCCTCACTGATCTTCCTTCCGGTTTTAAGGCAAGAGCATCCCTTGCCTCAGGGTGAGGGCTCAGGTGTGAGCCCTGTCCCACTCCTAGGGCAGTTGGGTTAGATGGGCAGCGTGGGCAGCATCTGGGGGGGGGGAGCGCCCCAGGCCGACCGACTGAATCTCAGGATTCTGTGTTTTAACACATAAACCCTTCAGGTTATTATATGTGGCTAAAGTTTGAAACGCTCTGGTCTAGAACAAGGAAGTTTCAGCATAGAAGCTTCAAAATCCACAGCTGAGACCATAGCCCGAAAGCCAGGGTGTGTATGTATGCAGCATAAGGTAAGAGAGAAAGAGTGTTCCTTGGGAGGGACAAAGCTCAGGCTGCAGCAGAGCTCGTGTTCTAAGCCATGGAGTCGGGAAGAACAGTAGCCATCTGTACATCCAAAGGGAGAAGCAATTTGACGCGCAGGAAAGAGAGAGAATGAGAGGGGGTGAGCTTAGATCTTAGGGGGCCTGTTGTGTTTTCAGTCCCCTTCTCAAAGACCCCAGGAGGCCTGGCTTGCAAAGGCTTACTAGGCCACTCAGACCCTCTCTGGCGCTTAAAGGAAGAGATAGACAGGAGTTACAGTTAGAGGCACACAACCTGGGGAGAAGGGTCAGGGCTGAGAAACTGTAACAGGGCCACTTGCACCCCAAGTTACTGAGGGAGTAGAGATGGAGGAAAGCCAGTCGAGAGAGAGAGAGAGAGAGAGAGCGAGCTGAGGAGAAAGACAGAAGCCTAGTGGACAGAGCACCTGTCCAGGGCAAGTAGGATTATTAGCATGAGCTACGAGCCCTGAAAAGGCATGAGGGCAGTTCAGGGGCAAAGCATCAGAGGGAACAGAGTCCTCATCCATCTCCTGGTTGTTGACACACTATTTGGTTTCTGAGTCTCATCTGGCTGGTCCGAGGGTCACTCCTCCAGTCCTGCCCTTAATCTCACCCTGTGCTGACCCTGGAGAAGGTTCTGTCTGGGGTCATCCCCTGTGGACCTTTGGCTCTAGAGGAGCTGGCACTAAGGAGGATGTCCCCCCAGGGTCCTGCGGCTGGGGAAGGGGCCTGGGAGGTGTCTGACCTGTGCTGCCCTGCACTGTTGGGCAATCCGGGTGTGGCCTCAAGGTTCCTGGAAAGTTGGCTCACTTCCTTCTTTGCTGACCGAAAAAAACCTCAGACGCCCATGGTGAGATCAGTTTCAGTTTAATCTGCTTTGCATAAAAAAACAAAAGTCCTCTTTCCTCTTTACCAGAAAACTTAGCCCTAGAAGCTTGAGGTGGCATGAGGAAGGACGGGGCAGTCAGAAGCCTCGGGTTTTCCTCTTGTCCTTCAGGGTCCTGGGGGGAAATCACCCAAGCAGCCAACGTGTGCCCGGCATCTTGCTAAGCAAACTCTGGAGCACAGTCCATAATGGTGGTTTGGTGGGTCGATGTGCAGACCTCTTCCTCAAAGAAGCCTTCTCTGACCCCCACACAGACCCTCTCCCCTGGACTCCCGCTGTCCTGGGGCTCTTGCCTTAGAAACGTTATGTAGTGTCATTTGATGTGCCTTGGTGAAAGTAATTCATTTCTTCCCCCACAAAAGTGGAGCTCCACGAGGAGCTATTTTTTTTTTTTTTTTTTTTTTTTTTTGCATCACTAGCCGCTGGATCACTAGCCGCTGGCATGTGCCTGGCACATAGAAGGCACTCATCTATGTGTTGAATAAATGCATACCTCAAACACCGAAGATTCCGTATGCCAGGGATCCGTCATGGCATGAGTCTTTGCAAAATGATTCGTCACTGGGCTTCATCATCCAGAAAACTTTTAAGGACCGTGTGTCACATGCCAGGTATCGTACCAGGCAATATGGGGAGGAAGGGGCTTAGGTAAACGTAAAACGGGACCTCTACCCTTAATGAGTGCAGGCTGGGGGTGAGACCCACCTTCTGCCATGGCTGCTCTGGGGCCTCACCGGTGGTTCTCCTGCACGGAAAGCCAGTTCCCGTATGGTCACGGTGGGGTGCAGCCATGAGGCACACCCTAACCCCCAAGGTTCCAAGAACAGACATGGCCACCCTAAGCGATGGCTTCTCATAGTCAGCCGGTCGTGACTCGTGACTTAGAACTAGAGAGGCAGAAGTTTGACATCGGGGGACATCTGGGAGACGGCCTAAGTCCATTCGCCCTGAGCCCCGGGGTGGGAGCCCAGCCCTGCTGCCCGAGGGCCCATGTGACCTGGGAAGCCCCATGCCCACTGCGCTGAAAAGCTGCACCTCAAGCTCTGTGGCGAAGAGCCAATGAAACTGTGCTCACAGCACCTCTGTGAGGAGCAGGGTCTCAAGGGTCCTCGCCAGCGAATGAGGACGGTGTCCGGGGTACTCCAGACACGCGCACAGTGCTGCCAGTCTCCATCCCACTGGGCCCTGGACTCACTGCTCCTCAGATGTTCTGGGGTAGGGTCATGCTCCCTACCGGGCAAGTATGCCGAGGTCACCATTTGCTTTCGATACTTGTGCCCTGAGTCACTGCCCGGGCCTGAGAAGGGGAAACCCAGCCTTGCTGCCTGCAGCCACACAGCCCGGCTCCACTAGCTCTGGGGAGCCTCACTGCCCCTCAGGGCCTGCGGGAGCAGGGGGTCCAGCGGCTGCCGCATGCTAAAGTCACATGGTGGGCCCACTCTGCTCCCACAGAGCCCGCCTACTGGGACGTGTGGTAGTGGGTGGCGTTTTGCCCTCCCTGCCTGCCTGCGGCCCACAAGCCACCCACCCAGGCTCCTCACATCAGCGGTCTTCACTGTGACCCACAGATCTTGGCTCCTTCACACGGAAAGCTGGGCGGCGCCCCGGAGAGCCCACGCCCCCTTGCATGGAAACCATGGAATTTCCCCAGCACGTTGTCTTTGGCAACTCCAATGCCACAGGAAGGTCAGGACTGGTGAGACACGGAGAGAATGTAAGGGAGGAAGTGCCGGTCCTGCCTACGCTGCCGGGGGCCCCTCCCAGGAAGACAGGACAGCTCGTGTCTCCACAAACAGGACCCTGACACGAGCGGGAGTGTCTCGGAGGCAGGTGGGTCTCCCCTTACACATTTGACACTGACCTCCCTCATTTCAGCAGAGGTGGGGGGACTCAGCCCCGACTGCACATTAGAACCCCCATGCCCAGGCTGCACCCCACCTCAGTTACATCAGCATCTCTGGGTTGGACCAGGGTGGGCACCAGTCTTTTTAAAGCCCCTTCCCCCACCCCCCCCCCCCGCCCCAACCGGTGTTTGCAGAATGCAGACAATGCTGAGGGCCACGACTGAGAAAATAAAACACTTGTAACAGACCTTTCTGTTTGAGCATGTGATGTCTGGGGGAACCACAGCCTGGGTTCAAATCCTGCCCTCATGACTTACAAGCAAGTCTCTCCACTTGTGAAAGCCTCAGTCTCCTCGTCTGTGAAGTGAGACTAATAACAAAAGTGCCTACATTCCAGGGCTGACGTCGGATTACATGCAATAAACTGCTTACACCCGCACTGGTCTGTCAGTCCAGACATTTCCCTACAGCTAGTACTCTTCCCTCCCCGTCTGTACCCCCAAATTGTCCATTCCTGTGTCTACTCCAGCTTCTGAGTTTCTAGTACTTTGTATAGTGCTTTGCACATAACCGTCCCCAATAAATGAATTGGAAGGGGATTCTTGTGTCACATTGAGACTTGCTTCCTAATTTAGCTCTGGAATAAATGCAGGGTCCACGTATTGATTTAGTTTAGTCATTTATTCCTTTGTTTTGTTTTGTTTTGTCTTTCGAGTGTCTACTCTGCCACGCTCCAAGAATTTGAAGACAAAGACACATTGCTGTCATTGAGGAGTTGAGAGTCCAGTGGGGACACAGATTCGTGACCTTGTATTTTCTTTATTGTCCTATAAAGTTGGCACAGAAGCCCTGCAGACACACTGAGGAGGAGGGAGGCTTCTACACGGAGGGTGGGAGATGACCTCGGAGCTGGGTCTCCTGAGAAGGAGCTTGCTCTATGGAGAAGCAAGGAAGGGCATTAAAGGCAGAAGGAACAGCACCTACAAAGCCAGCGAGGCCTGGAGAGTGTGGTGGGGTCTGAGGATGGTTTGATGTGACAGGAAAGAGCTTGGGGTGGGAGCAGTGGGAGAAGAGGCTGGATGGGCAGGTTGTAGCCGGAATGGCAGAGGCTTGAGGGCCGGGCTAAGAGGACGGGGCCTTATCCTGTCAGGCTGTGAGAACCCGGGTCGTGCTTGTGGGCCAGGAAGGTGAACTGAGCACACCTGTGCAGCCACTACTTATGCAGGTGACTCCTGAGGCTGAGTGACTGTGCCGCCCCTCCTCTGGGTCCCTGCCTGGGAGAGGCCTGCCAGGTTGGGTCCGGCTTTGCCCTCACTTGTGTGTCAGAAGGTCGGAGGAAGGAGAGTGGGTGTGGAAGAGGGTGTAGGCTGGGGGTGGCAATGATTCCTTCGAGTGTCATTTGGTGTAGGCTTAACTTTCGGGTTCAGACCAACTGGCAAAGCTGGGGCGGCCTACCAGAACCAGGCCGACAGCGGGGGCGTCACGGAGGGGGGCCCCCCCGCTGCCCGGGAGTCAGGGCGCTGCCCTGTTTGTTTAAAAGCACAACTCTGCCCTTACCAGATCTGGTACCTCGGACACTTAATTCCCTCCAGTTTCATCAGCTGTAAGAGGTAGTGGGTGGGCCAGGTGATCTTCCAGCTCTGACTCCAGGGAAAGAGAAAACTCAAGGGAGCCGCCGGGGATCTGGAGGAAGAGCTGCGGCAGGTGGGGGCTTTCAGCCAGAACAAAGCCTCCTCTAGAGAGGACCGGAGGCTTTTCAGAGTGGGTGGGGGTCAGGGTCACCTCCCTGCTGGGCCTCTGCTGCTGGGAGACCTGGTCTGAGCCCCCAGGCTCTGACTGGAGGCAGGAAGTGGAGCTCCCCGCCAGGCTCAGGCCAGGAGTCCTGACGCCTCGCCTCGGTAAGGCTGGTAAGGCTGCCGCAGGTAGTAAAGTGCTAGAAGGCACCTGGGGTCCAGCGGCTCCAGCCCCCCTGGAGGTTCCCCTCCTTTCCCAGATGCCCCTCTGTCCCTCAGCAAAGTGTAGCCCACAGGAGGGGAGCCCAGGAGCAGATACAGGGCTCCAGGGGCTGGGGTGCTGGGTGATAGTGGAAGGTCAGCGGGACCCCTGGGCCAGGAGCCCGAGGAAAGATGAAGGCCCTGCATGGACAGCGTGGGGCTGGGCAGCGGGCTGCCTCCCCTTGGCTGCCATGCCACACGGGCTGGGGCCTCCCGGGCATTTTCTGAATGTATGGTAGATATCGAGGTAAATTTAATGATGACTATTTTTAAAACACACAGACTTTTGTAAGTGGATGGATTTTTTTTTTAATCCACTTTTTTAAAGAGGACCCGGCAGTCATTCACGCAGCAAGCGTTTACTGAGCGTTTACAGTGCTGAATCCCATGCCGGTCTGTATGCTGCATTCTCGCGGAGTTGAGGGCGGGATCTCATGAAACCACCTAGGAGGTTCAGGGAAGACTCCCCACCAGGGGAGGACCCTGGGCTGAGACCTAGACAGCTGGGGAGATTTGGCCAACTGAAGGAGAGAGGCATTTCAGGAGAGGGAACAGCCTAGGCGGGGCCGGGAGGCAGGCACCAGAGATGCTGACCGTGGTTGGAGCAGACTGTTGACAAGGAAATGTTCCTTTTCCTGCACTTGTAACAATTCAATGATCTGTATGTCTCTTTAATATCTGTATCCCCTGCTAGACCAAAAGCTCCAGGAGAGAGAATGGTGTGCGTTAATATTCTCTGCGGGATTCCCGTGCACAGCAGAATGCCCAGCACATAGCAAGTGTTCAGTTAAACTGGTATTAAGTGAACAAGTTAAAGGGAAAGAATTCTCATGTTAACGTGAGTTCAATCAGAAAGGGTTGTGAAGCTGTGCTCATGAGTTTGCATGTTATCCTAGTGGCAGTAGGGAGCCACTGAAGGTTTTTAATAGGGGAATCAGTCAGCTTTGTACTCTGGGAATCCCTTTTTGACTCTGGTCTGGAGAATGGCTGGGGACAGAGAGTCCAAGTGGCAGAGTCTGGTGACCTAATCTCCAGCCATGGCTGTGTTGGTGAGGGGACTGCATACAATTTCTGGAGAGTTAAAGAGTTAAACTGAGAGTTTAAAGGGACATGCACATGATGCGCGAAGGAGACTGAGGTGCTGTAGGACTGTGTGCACATCCCATCGCTGGCCTTACCCCAAGGCATGGTTACAATTTATGATCTCTTTCTGTGACTCTCCCCTCAGTAGGCCATGAACCCTGGAGGGACAGGGCCTGGCCCTATTCACGGTGGCATCCCTCGTGCCTGACTGGCACAGCACCCAGTACGCAGTAACTGCTCAGTAGGTGTTTAATGGATGAAGTTGTGATTGGAAATTGTATGCACAACTTTAAGGGTGGCTGATATTACTATTTAATAAATGCGATGTCCTAGCATCTTTTAAAACATGGGGCACAAAGAAGAAGTCCTGTAAGTTTGGGGAGCAGTGGTCTGAGGCCTGGGAGGTGGGTTGGGGAAGGAAGAGGGACGTGGCGGGGGAGATGCAGGGAGAGCCCCCCTGAGCCATGAGGACTGCTGAGCAAAGGAGGCCTCCTAGGTTTGGCAGCCAGCGCCCAACGTGCCTCTCCCTGGGATGGGAGTCTGTGGGGAGCGGCAGGTTTGGAGGAGTCCGTGATGAGTTTGGGTGCCTGTGGGACTTCCGGTTCAAGGCAGAAGTTGGGGTGTCTCCAGCAATGGCAGGTTCTGGAAACCTTAGGTGTGAGGGGGAGGATGTAGGGTGAGTGGGTGGCAGGAAGTGGAGGGAGGGGGCTGCGATGCCCCAGAGAAAGGGAATTTTAAGGAGGGGGCAGAGGTGTGAGTTAGGGATGGAGAAGGGCCAGCACTGGGAGTCCTGTGACTTCCTCAGGGCTCCACCACCCTCCTCGTGATTATTACCCCATCGTTACAGCCGGGGAGAGGTGCCAGTGCAGCAGCGCCTTCCAGAGACCCCAGCTCCACAGGGTGCAGCCCCGGCAGGTGGAGCTCTTTCACTTCCACTCAGTCACGTGTTTCCTTCCTGCCTGTCCCCCTCCTTACCCTCCTCACACTCCTGAGTTCCTGAGTTAGTCCTGCTCACCCAGGAGGAAGCCAGGCCCTTCTCTGCTGCGTCCTGGTCCCTGGTCGAGGAGCCAAAGGTGTTTGCTGCTTTCCTTCTCCTTCCTCCCCTTCCCTCTCCTCCCTCTGGTCTGGCTGAGAGGAAGGTCCCGAGCTGGCTGCAGCGAGGGAAGGAAGTCCCAGGGCTGGCCGCCAGCCGGGCCGTTGCATATCCAGATTCCACAGGCCGGAGGCCAAGTGCAGCGGTGAGCCAGCAAATGTGTGACAGGCGCCTGGGGCAAAAAGCCCTTGGTTGATAGAATCTATTGATTCCTGTGGTGTCAATATTCCCGCTGTGACCAATTTCAAGCTACCAACATGACGTCACCGAATGCAGACTTGGGACGAGACGTGTAAGTAACACACTCTCATGTAACATTCCCGCTGGACAGACACAATAGGTGTAGACAGCTTAAAGAGTGTGTGATCACAAAGGGTGGCAAATTAATTAGGAAGTGATGAGGTTTGAGTGTTTATTGCTTTTTAAGAGTATAACTTACTTTCTTGTAAGTATTTATAATGTAACTTTTAAAATAATGGCTGTTTAGGGGTGCCTGGGTGGCTCAGTTGTTTCAGCATCTGACTTCGGCTCAGGTGGTGATCGCACGGTTTGTGAGTTCGAGCCCCGTGTCCGGCTCTCTGCTGTCAGCACAGAGCCTGCTTCAGATCCTCTGTTCCCCTCTCTTTGCCCATCCCCTGCTCGTTCTCTCTCTCTCTCCTTAAATTTTAAAAAAAATTTTATTTTATTTTTGAGAGAGAGACGGAGTATGAGTGTGGGAGGAACAGAGAGAGAGGGAGACACAGAATCTGAAGCAGGTTCCAGGCTCTGAGCTGTCAGCACAGAGCCCGACGCGGGGTTCGAACTCACAGACCGTGAGATCATGACCTGAGCCGAAGTCGGACGTTCAACCGACTGAGCCACCCAGGCACCCCCCCACCGCCCTCTTTCAAAATAAACAAACTTAAAAAAAATAATAATAGGGGCGCCTGGGTGGCTCAGTCGGTTGAGTGGCCGGCTTCGGCTCAGGTCATGATCTCACGGTCCGTGAGTTCGAGCCCCGCGTCGGGCTCTGTGCTGACAGCTCAGAGCCTGGAGCCTGTTTCCGATTCTGTGTCTCCCTCTCTCTCTCTGACCCTCCCCCGTTCATGCTCTGTCTCTCTCTGTCTCAAAAATAAATAAACGTTAAAAAAAATAAAAAAAAATAATAATAAAGTAATGTCTAACAACCACTTTGCCAAATTCTTGAAAGTTTAACAATAAGCTTTGCAAGTAGTACAGATTGGCTCCAGCAACCACTAAGTGCCACCGGGGCCATGAGAAAAGGGGGAGACTCCAAACCCCAAATTCTAGGGGGTGACATTTCCATGGATGTGGATCTCCTCTGGCATCCTTTCCCTGTCCAGGCTGCGGGCAATGTCAGCCTGGATGGCAGGAGGTGGGCAGTGAGCCTCAGCGTCCGTGTTTACAGTAAGACCCAGAGGAGCAGAGCCCGGCCCTGGGCACCCCTCCTGCCTGCAGACTTGTGCTTTCCTGGCCTGGATCCCTGTGTCTGCCCAGGTCCCAGCCTCTGGACACCTACCCTGGCAGCCCGGAGCCAGGAAATTTGAGTGGTGCCATGCCCTTCTCCTTTGTGTGAAATCTTGTGAGGGTTGGAACTTCCACACTGGGGATGATTGGGCAAGCCTGCTTTCTGAGCAATGACGAAAACAAAAGAGAACAGAGCCTCTATTTCTTTACTCTGGGCTGCAATGCAATTGGGATAGTGCTGGGTGTGAACAAACAAGGGATAGAGGAGAGCTTCAGGGCTGCAACTCAACCCAGGCTCATTGAGAATGAAAAGCACTGATGAGTCTACTTGACACATTCTGAATGTGCCAGAGTTTGCACTAGGTCTTGGCGATGTCAAAGGTGGTGACACACAGCGGCGAAAACTTTGTCTTGGCTACCCCAGGAAATGAGTTGGGTCTCTGGCTTGATGCTCCTGTGTTCCTGTCAATGACCATTGTGAAGGCTGGAGGAAAGAGGTCATCTTCCCACCACATCCCAAATATGCCTCAGGCCCTGGTTCACGTCTGTCCCTCAACGGAAGGTGCCTTCCCCTTGTCCATAACCGTAGCCCGTCCCAAGGCAACCTATCACACCAGGCTTCCTCCTAGCTCCCTCTCAGATGAGCTGCCTCTACTTGTAGGGCTTCTGCATTCTCCCTTGGGTCTTCCTTTGGGTGTGGGGTTTATGTGCTCTGATTTCTAAGATCAGGAAGGCTGGGACCTTGTCATTCGCTCATTCATTCATTCTCATTCGTTCAGTGGGGAGCAGGGCTAGGGACGAGAAGGAGGATGAAGGTCTGTCCAAGACTGAGTGAGGGTCCAGCTCAAGGGGAGCATCCATTCTGAATGGAGGGACAAAGAGGGGCAGCGTGGGCAGGCTGCTCATCACCAACGGGGCCTCAGGGTTCAAACATGTTCACTCTTAGACACCATTTTCATCACAGCGGGTGGGCTGGTTTCCCTCGAGGTTTCTGAGACCCACCAAGTCAGTTTTAAGCAATCATAAACTATAACTAATAAAAGACAAAACAAAAAGGAATAATGAAGAGGAGGTGGAAAAACACCTATAACCCCCTGACAAATCCCTGTTCTGCTGTCATTTCAGACCCTGTGCTGGTACTTATTCTCTTTTTTATCTGCCTGCAGGTTACTCTCAGAGGGTGTTTCCATGGATTCTGCTTGGTGCCCGCCTGCCTGAGGACAGCCCCACCCCTGCCTTTCTGCCTTGTGGTAAAGACCTTTTCTATTCCTTTTTTCTGAGCAAAAAAGATTAGTGTGTTGTTTCCTCCAAGAAACAAAGTTCCATATGTATTCTGTGTAGCTGCATAGTGGTTTAAATTTTCTCTTTCATTTCTCTCTCTTTAATATTGCTTACTTGTAAAATGCAATTTGGGGAGATTTAGCTGAAATTCAGGCAGTCGGTGGAAGGCTCAGGTGTGAGACTCGGGCGCCATCTGCTGGTCACTTCTGAGTATGACAAAATTGAATTTGCCTTGAGCCTCTGGTGTGTACTGGTGAAAATGAGTTGATTTGAAACTTAAAGATGGAAAAGGTGTGTGCAACGACACGTGTAACCAACAAAGCGTTTGTGTCAGAATCCGTAAAGAACTCTTAAAAGTTAACGTAAAGAATGCAATAAATAGAGGGGCGCCTGGGTGCTCAGTGAGTTGAGCCTCTGACTCTGATTTCTGCTCGGGTCATGATCCCAAGGTTGTGGGATCAAGCCCTGTGTCTGGCTCAGCGCTGAGCATGGAACCTGCTTAAGATTCTGTCTCCCTCTGCCCCTCTACCTTCTAGCATTCATGGTCTCTCTCTCTCTCTCTCTCTCTGTCTCTCTCTCAAGGAAAAAAAAAAGAATGCAATAGAAAAAGGAGCAAGAGTCTTGTAAAGAAGCACTTAGTAGAAAAGGATATCCAATGGACAGTGAATTTATGAAAAATGGTCAACTTCTTATTCTTAGACTCTTGGAGGAGGAAGAGAGGTGGAGAAAGGCCAAGGTATGGTGGAAGCCTGAAAACTAAAACAAAACAAAACAAAACAAAAAACCCCAGTCTCCCAAGTCATTCAGATTTTACCCACTAGGAAGAAAAAACTTCACCTCAGTTTAATTTGCATTAGGGAAGATGGAAAATCTTTTGCTGTGAACGTAAAACTGCTCTAGGAAAAAATAAAGCCTTAAGAAAAACCCTTGCCCATTCAGTGAAGAGTCAGCTAAACAAAAGCCTGAGGGAGTGCTAGGCTTGCTGGCCTGAAAAATCGGTGAACAGAGAGCACTGTGTGTGCTCTGCAGGGTGGGGAGACAAATCGGGGAGTAGGTTCTGGAAGAAGACACCCAAGGAGCTAAAATAGGTGGTTACTGATTGGGGGGAGACAGATATATGCCGTGTGTCTTTCTATCTGGCTTTAATGTTTGAAGCATATGCTGGTTTATGTATTGAAAATAAAGAGAAAGCTTGAAACCTAGTAACTTAAAAGGCTGAAGTATGTTCAGTGGTGATGTCACTTGAAAGAGCACTGGTGACCTTGGGGGAGAGATTTGGTCAAGAGGGGACAGTAAAATCCAAAGTCTAATAAGTTTGGGCAAAAAGGAGGAGAAGAAGCGGGGACAGACTCCCCACACTTGCCTGATTTTGCTTGCGAGGGAGGGAAGGAGGACAGAAGCCAGACTTGGGGCCAAGATCCAAAAGGGGGCTTACTTTGTTTCTCAGGAGAGAGATGTGAGGTATTCACTGAGGGCAAAGGGGTGAAAGAGAAGGCATCCCAGGGGAGGGAAGGTGAAGGCCAGGAGGCTGGTGGAGCACAGTGGATGGAATGAAGAGCTTGGTGAGAACCGCCCTGGGGCTAAGCACATTGTGGGGCGAGCCCTGTGTACTTGTGAGGCCACAGGAACAGTCCAGGAATTTTGCAGCAGCTTTATGGTCTGGTGGCGGGTTGTGCAGATGGCTTCTGAGGCCCCCGTGCATCCGATTTTCTTATTTCAGAGCAGCGCCGTGCAACAGACTTTCTGCATGGAAAGTTCTGTCTCTTTGCTGTCCAGTGAGGTAGCCATAAGCCACATAAAGCTATTGAGTGCTTGAAATGTGGCCAAAGCGATTTAGGAACTGAATTTTAGTTTTATTGAAGTTTTTTTTAACACTCGATTTTAATTGAGATATAATTGACAATGTCCTCTGCACATGTTTAAAAAGTACAACCGAATAATATTTGGTATGTGTATACACCTGTGCAACAATCACCACAGCTGAGACAGGGAGCCTCTCTCTCAGCCCAGGGTTTCCTCATGTGCCTTTGTAATCCTTCCCTCTTACCCTTCCCTCTTCCCACACAGAAAACCACTGATCTGCTTTCAGTCAGTATTTCAGTCACTATAGATTAGTTTGAATTTTATACAAGTGGAATTACACAATATTATTTTTTGTCTATGTTATTTGCTCAGCAGAGTTATTTAGAGATTCCTCCATGTTGTATGTATCAATAGTTCATTCCTTTTTGTCACTCAGTAGTATTTCATTGTATGGATATACCACATTTGTTTTTATCCCTTCATCTGTGGATGAACATTTGCTTCTTTTCTCCAGTTTTTAGCCAATACACATAAAGTTGCTATGAAGATCATTATACAAATCTCTATGTGGATCTATGCTTCCATTTTTCTTAGGTATATATCTAGGAATGCTGTGGCTGGAATATATGGTAGTTGTAACTTTACAGTGTTATTTAATTTTTTTAAAATATAATTTATTGTTGGAGCGCCTGGGTGGCTCAGTCGGTTGGACGTCCGACTTCGGCTCAGGTCATGATCTCGCGGTCCGTGAGTTCGAGCCCCACGTCGGGCTCTGGGCTGATGGCTCAGAGCCTGGAGCCTGTTTCAGATTCTGTGTCTCCCTCTCTCTGACCCTCCCCCGTTCATGCTCTGTCTCTCTGTCTCAAAAATAAATAAACGTTAAAAAAAATTTAAAAAAAATATAATTTATTGTCAAATTGGCTAACATACGTTGTATGAAGTGTGCTCTTGGTTTTTTGGGTAGATTCCCATGGGTCATCGCTTACGTGTAACACCCAGTGTTCATCCCAACAGGTGCTCTCCGCAATGCCCATCACCTATTTTCCCCTCTCCCCCACCCTCCCATCCACCCTCAGTTTGTTCTCCGTATTTAAGGAGAACCCTCCTCTGTAACCCTCCTCTGTAACCCTCCCTCCTCTGTAACTATTTTTTCCCCTTCCCTTCCCCCATGGTCTTCTGTTCAGTTTCTCAAGATCCACATATGAATGAAAACATATGATACCTGTCTTTCTCTGACTGACTTACTTCACTCAGCATGATACCTTCCAGTTCCATCCACATTGCTGCAAATGGCATGATTTCGTTCTTTCTCATCATCAAATAGTATTCTTTTGTATGTATAAACCACTTCTTCTTTATCCATTCATCCACTGATGGACATTTAGGCTCTTTCCATAATTTGGCTATTGTTGAGAGTGCTGCTATAAACATTCAAGTGCTATGAATCAGCACTCCTGGATCCTTTGGATAAATTCCTACTAGTTCTATTGCTGGGTCATAGGGTAGTTCTATTTTTAATTTTTTGAGGAAACTCCACACTGTTTTCCAGAGCGGCTACACCAGTTTGCATTCCCACCAACAGTGCAAGAGGGTTCCCGTTTCTCCACATCCTCGCTAGTATCTGTAGTTTCCTGAGTTGTTCGTTTTAGCCGCTCTGACTGGTGTGAGGTGGTATCTCAGTGTAGCTGTGATTTGTGTTTCCCTGATGATGAGTGATGTTGAGCATCATTTCATTTGTTGGCCATCTGGATGTCTTCTTTGGAAAAGGGTCTATTCACGTCTTCTGCCCATTTCTTCACTGGATTATTTGTTTTTTGGGTGTCGAGTTTGGTGAGTTCTTTATAGATTTTGGATACTAGCCCTTTGTCTAAGATGTCATTTGCAAATATCTTTTCCAATTCCATCGGTTGCCTTTTAGTTTTGTTGATTGTTTCCTTTGCAGTGCAGAAGCTTTTTATCTGGATGAGGTCCCAAAAGTTCATTTTTGCTTTTAATTCCCTTGCCTTTGGAGATGTGTCAAACAAGAAATTGCCGTGGCCAAGGTCAAAGAGGTTGTTGCCTGCTTTCTCTTCTAGGGTTTTGATGGTTTCCTGTCTCACGTTTAGGTCTTTCATCCATTTTGAGTTTATTTTTGTGAGTTAATTTTATTTAATTTTAATTAATATTAATTAAAATTTAGGGGAACCTGGATGGCTCAGTCGGTTAAGTGTCCAACTCTTGATTTCAGCTTAGGTCATGATCCCAGGGTTGTGAAATTGAGCTCCAAATCTGGATCTGAGCTGACAGTGCAGACCCTGCTTGGGATTCTCTCTCTTCCTCTCTCTCTGCCCCTCCACCACTCATGCTCACGCACATGTGTACTCTCTCTCTCTCAAAATAAACGTTAAAAAATACAGTAATTAAATTTAAATGGCCAAATGTAGCTAGTGGCTCCCATATTGGGCAGCACAGTTCTAGAATGTATTTATTACTCCAGTGATTTTTGTACCAGGGAGAGACTTTCACTCCTGCTCTAATCTCGGAATATATTCATTCCTCATTCATTCAGTGAAGATCTATTGAGACTCACTTTGTGCTGCTCATTTTGCTAGACACTAAGGATGGGATGGGGCAAAATGGATACGGACCCCGCCCTTAAGGTACTTACATTCTAGTGGACTCAGTCTGGTTGCCTATGGGTGTACTAAGTCCACTGGGGAATGAGAGGACGAATCCAGTGCGATTATAAAGTAGAGTAGTTCAAGTCTGTGTAGGTGTTGGGATGGCCCCAGGAGTGGTATGGGCTTAGGGTGAGGGATGAAGCCTCTCCCTCTCCTAGTGATATAACCTGTGAAAATAAGAACCAGGTACAGAGATGGTGGTGTGTTTAGAGAATAGAGGTGCAGTTGGTGAATTTGGTGTTTCAGGCAGTTTTTTTTTTGGGGGGGGGACATTTGCTGTGAAGGGGAGGGAGAAGGAGACACATGCTGTGTTAGGACTAGTTGTGCCTGTCCCAGGCACGTGGTGGGGGCACCATGCTCATTGGAACTCCCCATAGTCTAAGCCCTCACTCGGTCACTGTGACAGTATACACACATCTCTACTTATGTTTCCCTCTGGAGAAAAACTAGTTTAGGCCCTGAGTTAGTGACTGTGGGTGTACTGAGCCAAGAATCTTCCTAAGAATTTTTAGGTCCTTCTGCTCATGACTCACAGATTCTGCCTGTGGATACTTTGCCAGAAGCAGCCCCCAGCCCAGGACGTTGGTGGAAGGAAGTGCAAGCATAGTAAGATGTCATCTTTGCGCTGACGGCATGACCTGTGCTGGGGTGGTTATGAATGAGTCATTTGGGGAGCAGGTCTTGCCCCTCAATTGTGTATTTAAGTTATGATGTTGGTGTTCTTTTCAGGGTGTCAGGAAAGCTTCTAGTGAGGCCAGGGAAGCTCAGGAAACCAAAATGGGAATAATGGCAGCTGCAGCCACCACTCAGGAGCACCTGGCATGCACCAGGCACTTGGCATGCATCACCTCGTGTAATCCTCCCAACAGTCCTGGGGTCAGGTGACATTTATGACCCCCATTTTACCGGTGAAAGAACTGAGCCCAAAGAGGTCAAATAATTTACCTTAGTTCATACCGACAGAACCTGAACATACACTTAGGGGTCACTTCTGCCCCAGTGAGAAGAAGCTGATAGGTTTGAAATGACTTGACATAAAATCTCAGATGTTAGTTTCTTTCCATCCTTCCGTTACTCCTTGGTATAAGAGGCTTCCTGAATTATACTAAGTAGATAGGTCCAGTGGCGACACTTGTGATTTCTCAATCACGGAGTGGGGAGTGGGAGGAGGAGATGACAATGTATTGAACGGCAAGCACCACACTAGACATTTTATGGACATCATGGTAGTTCACCCCTAAAGCAAACCTGTGACATCCAGGGTGTTACCTTGTGCAGCTGAGAGGGCTAGGTGCAGGCTAAGATCACCCAGCTATTAAGTTCATAGAGCCAAATTTGAGCCCTCACAGGTTGGATCCAAACTTTCTCCTCATCACATCATACTGCCTCTCTTTAGTGTCTCAACAACAAAACACATAAGAGAAGAGGCTGTAAGAGCATAGCCCCTCGGGGTCTTTATTGACAAAAAATGTCAGTAAGCCTCAGGCAGTTCTGGGAGAGATGAGGTCAGAGTTAAGGTAACCTGTCCATCCAGTTGGGCAATTATTATTTTTTGAATGTTTATTTACTTTCAGAGAGAACGAGAGAGAGAATGTGCATGCGTGTGCATGAACAGGGTATGGGCCGAGAGAGAGAGAATCCCAAGCAGGCTCCGCACTGTCATTGTAGAGCCCGGAAGTGGCGCTTGAGCTCACAAACCAAGAGATCAAGACCTGAGCTGAGATCAAGAGTCAGACGCTTAACCCACTGGGCCACCCAGGCGCCCCTCCTGAGAAGCCTTTAGAACACTGCTCGGCATGTACAGGGCTAAGCATTCAATCAATGTTTTATTATTATTAACTATGCAGACAGCCAGGCTGAGTCCTGGCAAAACAGAGTAACTTGTCCAATTAGACACACCTAGCAAAGCTGAGACCAGAATCGGTTCTTCTGCCTCCTACTCCAGGGTACATCTGTCTGTGTGGTATTATGTTTTAGCCGTGAGAATAAAGGGTGATTAGGTTGCTGGAGGGGTTGTGGCTGGGGGGAGGGGCTAAATGGGTAAGGGGCATTAAGGAAGACACTTGGTGGGATGAGCACTGGGTGTTACATGTAGGGGATAAGTTACTGGAATCTACTCCTGAAATCATTATTGCACCACATAACTGAGTTAGTTACATACTAACTAACTTGGATGTAAATTAAAAAGAAAAAAATTAATTAGTTTTAAAAAATGAGTGATTTAGGGGTGCCTGCGTGGCTCAGTCACTTAAGCATCTGACTTCATTCAGGTCAGGTCATGATCTCATGATTTGAGTTCGAGCCCTGCGTCGGGCTCTGTGCTGACAGCTCAGAGCCTGGAGCCTGCTTGTGATTCTGTGTCTCCCTCTCTCTGCCCCTCCCCTGCTTACACTCTGTCTCTTTCTAAATAAATAAATAAATAAATAAATAAATAAATAAATAAAACATTAGATATAAAATCTTTCTCTGAGGTTTATTTATTTTGAGAGAGTGCAAGCAGGGGAGGGGCAAGAAGAGAGGGGGACAGAGGATCTGAAGTGGGCTCTGGGGTACCTGGGTGGCTCAGTTGGTTAAGCAACTCACTTCAGCTCAGGTCATGATCTTGCAGTTCATGGGTTCGAGCCCTGTGCTGACAGCTCAGAGCCTGGAGCCTGCTTCGGATTCTGTGTCTCCCTCTCTCTCTCTCTGCCCCTGCTCTGCTTGTGCTCTGTCTCTCTCAAAAAATGAATAAACATTAAAAAATATATATATTTAAAAAAGTGATTTCAACTCCATCAGTACTTTCAAAGTAGTGTAAGCTGTCCCCCAGCTTCAAGCTGAAAATAGTTACTATTCATCTTCTAAAAATAAAGTGTCTTTTGTAAAACAAACAAGCTGTTATCAGCAAGATAGGAATTGACAAGCACTAGCTTGGTGCTACTAAGGAGGGGCTCTGGGAGAGATTATCAGGTTCTGTAAGTGATAATAGCTACTGGCTGTTAATACCAATTTAGTTGCAATTAATTGTGTAATTGTCTGGGATATTTCAGAAATGGGTCTAATTTCTGTTGTAATCTTTTTAAAGAGATACAGAAAATAACCAGAAATTCTTGAATAGCTATACTATAATTACACATACCCAAGTATAAAAAACCCCAGTTCTTTGTTATTGGGAGATAGCCAATCTGGAACATTTTTTCAGAGAAGCAATTTTATGATAGGGTTTCAATTACATTATGGAAAAGAGATTACAGCATTGACAGTGAGGATTCTTAGGGCTCCTTAAAAAATTTCCATGCAAAAATAGATATTTAGTGGGGCACCTGGGTGGCTCAGTTGGGTACGTGGCTGACTGGCTCAGGTCATGATCTCACGGTTTGTGAGTCACACATCAGGCTCTGCACTGACAGCTCGGAGCCTGGAGCCTTCTTCGGATTCTGTGTCTACTTCTGTCCCTCCCCCACTCATGCTCACTCTCTCTCTCTCTCTCACTCTCTCGCTCTCTCAAAAACAAACATTAAAAAAAAGATATTTAGTGTATGTATGGTTTCTAACTGTGGGAATATTCACACAGCCCTTCTGTGTCTCTAACACTAGAAATTCAAAGAAAACACCTAGGTCCCTCCCCCAAGGGCTTGTGGGTAATCAGACAGTGGTGGCTCCCACAGTGACCAAATGAGGGAGGGAGGTAGGCACAGAAGAAGGGCTCCTAATTCACATAGGGAGGGAAAGGAAGGCTTTTTGGAGGAGATGATACCTGAGGAGAATCTTTAAGGATGAGTTGGTTTTTATGAGGTAAAGAAGCTGGGGAAATGATTTTCCAGATAAAGAAGGGGCAAAGGAGCAGAGGATAAGAAAATTTGCCTCGTTCTGGGAGCTATAAGACTGGCACTGCTCAATTAGCCAAGTAAAAAAATAATAGGCAGTGCCTTTGTGAAGAAATTAACTTGTAGTAATAATGATGTGTTCCCAGCACTTTCTTTATGTAGCTCATTTAATCCTCATAAAAGTCACATGAGGCAGGAACAGTTAATATTTTTATTTTGTGGACAGAGAAACCGAGCACAGAGAAATTCAAAAAGTTTCCCCAAATCTCAATGTTAGAAAGGGAGGGGAGGGCCAGGATGGAAACCTAGGCAGTCTGCTCTGAGTCCATACCTCTGTGTGAGCTCACAATGAAAGCATCTATTTGGTTTGGAGCTACCTAGTAACTAACCCAGATATCTACTACATCTTACCCACTCCCAACCAAGATGAGATCAGCTTTAACCCATAATTCCATGGCTTGTGGGAAGTTCATTGACTTCCTGGAAATATCTATGAATTACTGGAGGCTTGTGTTTTTTGTTTCCCATGGGTTCACAGTCTGTATGTAATATTTCTGAGCTGTTTCTTTGTCTCGATCCTGTCTTGGTAAGGATTCAATGGTGGGCACAACCCTTTCTGCTTGTTTTAGCCACCTTTCCCTCCCCACCCCCCCCCACCCCCAAGAAATGTAAACATTGACTTAAGATTTGGCGGATTGTTGGGGCGCCTGGGTGGCTCAGTCGGTTGAGCATCCGACTTCAGCCCGGGTCACCATCTCGAGGCCCATCTCTCTGCCCCTCCCCCGTTCATGCTCTGTATCTCTCTGTCTCAAGAATAAATAAACGTTAAAAAAAAAATTAAAAAAAAAAAAGATTTGGGAGCTTGTTGTGCCCAGGGGGTCCCATGGTACCTTGACTGTAACGTGGACTAGCCCCTCCCCTTCACAAACAGGACCAGTTGTGGGCACAGAAGTGCATTGTCCTGAGAGCAAAGCAGTGGCTGGCTATTGAAGAAATGGCAGAAGGAGCCTGGCCCTTGTGGCTTGGGTCCCAACCCTTCCCAGTCATGGCTATGAGGACTGAGGAATGAAGAAAGGAAAGGCTAGTGAGAACATGCTGAAACCTGATTTAGCACTATCCTGGTGCCTCAAAAAACAAGAACTCAATTAAGAAATAGAGTAAACTTTTGGCTACTTTTTTTTTTTAATTTTTTTTTTCAACGTTTATTTATTTTTGGGACAGAGAGAGACAGAGCACGAACGGGGGAGGGGCAGAGAGAGAGGGAGACACAGAATCGGAAACAGGCTCCAGGCTCTGAGCCATCAGCCCAGAGCCCGACGCGGGGCTCGAACTCACGGACCGCGAGATCGTGACCTGGCTGAAGTCGGACGCTTAACCGACTGCGCCACCCAGGCGCCCCTTGGCTACTTTTTTGCTAAGCATGTATATAAATTATGGAAAGTTGTGTCTTCCTAAACTATTATACTTCCATTATTTGTATACATCTATGGTCTAATGGTTGTGATTTTGACTACAGTAGTCTACACTGGATCCCTTTTATATTGTTTACTAGTTATAACTATATTTAAGAGATGTCTGTGACCTTCTCTTTCTACATGACTACCTATGTGACTTTCAGCACGGCAGTTAACTTCTCCTGGTCTCAGTTTCTTCATTTGTAAAGTGAAGATTATAATATTTATCAAAATACCATCATGAGAATTACACAAGTATATAGCAGTGTCTGAAAGGCAGTAAAGGTTCAATAAATGTTAGCAATTATTTCCCCCGTTAACCAAAATTGGACTGTGGTTTGGTATGGCTGAAGCATGGGAGATAGGATAGTTGTTGTAGAAAGGGTGGAATTGTGGGTGGAGAAATGAGCAGTCACCAAACCAGAAGGATTTTGTACGTCGTTACCAAGAGGATGGACTTTATCCTACAGGCCAGTTTCTCAAGCCATCCGTAATGGGAGTGTGATCTTCTATTTGTAGGAGTGAGGGTATGACCCAAGACGCTCTCCAAAAACATAATATTGTTTCATTCCCTGTTTAATTTTTAAAAATACACAGGAATTTTTTGTTCTAGTCCACAACATATTCAGTGGTAGGGAGGTGGCCTTCACAGATCATTTCTTGGTTAAATGATTGTAAAATTAGAATTGACATCTGGAGGTAGTCTCAATATACCTTATTAAAGTCCAACCTACTGAACCAATTCTCTGAGATGTCCCAATTTCAGTATTATGGTATCTTAAAGATGAGAATGCTTCTCAAACCAAGTATGTAGATCTCAATGGCTAAAACACTGAATTATATAATATTTCTTAGAATTTTAACAAATATGCAGGACTTTGGAAAATATTCTTACACAAAAAAGCAAAGCAACAATGGTATAGGCTTGTGTTCAGATACTGCTGAAACTCCAGTCGGACGGTAAAGTGATTAAGAGCCTGTTGGAACTAGGATTTGCCAGTAGCCTTCACAGGGAACCGATTTAACGAATGGAAGTCCAGGAAACTCTCCTCTTCACCCCACTTCTTCATTCCTTGACTAGGCCAGATATCCACTACAATCACTGTCCTGAGGCAAGTGTCCCTGTAACCATTTATGTTGTTAGGATTCCTCTGGGGAGGAAGTAGAAGAAAGAATAATGAGGGAGGGTGGGAGCAGATCTTCAATCCTAGGAAAGTCAAGGGAACAGAGGTGGTCTGTCTTGCTTTCAGGTTGGCTTTGCGTTCATGGGGTCTCTGAAAATTTCCATTAAAAAAAATCCTACTTTCTTCCCAAGAAATAGCTCAGTATATTTTGTAGAAAAACCAACTCACACACATTTTCCCCATGGCGCCAGCATTTTGTTAAAGTGAACAAAAGTGTTAAAAAAAAAAACAACAAAACACCAAAACCCAAAACACACCAAAACCCCACAAACCAATATGCAGAAGCTGGCAAGTAAAACAAACAGGAATTTCAAGTCAAACCAGAACAAATTTTTGAAAAGTTCACAGAAGGAATTTGGTAACTTACAAAGGATCATCTTCATGTTTATTGGCCAAACTTTATAGTTCATGTTCTGTAAAAGTCACATAGAGCCTTAAACCAGAATTCTGCCTGAAAATTTCACTGAGGCTGGATTTTTAAAGCTCCTAATCTTAAACACATGATTTATGTAAAGATGATATTTAGTCAGAAGGCTTCATACTTCCTATTTATGCTTAGGCTATATTCTAGCTTAAAGAAAATATACTATATCATAGCTGGAATTATAACCAAAATATTATCCAACTAATATATAAAATAAAATGGAAAGTTTGGCATAAGTAAGAGTTTGTAAGTCTAATTTATAATTTATTGTAAAGTAAATTCGAATTCATTTTGGCATCTGACAAGGACGAAAAAAATGACACATCAAAATAGATATACAGCTAGGTAAGTAATCAAATCATATGTTAACATCTCACTACTATAACTTACCTAAAACTATATTTTAGTACTATTTTCGAAAATAGAGCAGTCTTTCTCTAGGTGACTGGGAAACTTTAAAGAACATGTTATTTTTATTTTTATTTATTTTTTAATTTTTTTTTAACGTTTTTCGTCTTAGCAGATAAAATGGTATTTTTCATTCGTGAGTGCCCATTTGGCACAAGCTGCATAGGGTACTCAACACACATAGGGTACTTTAATGCATATTTGTTAAAGTTCTAAGAAATATTATATAATTCAGTGTTTTAGCCACTGAGATCTACATACTTGGTTTGAGAAGCATTCTCATCTTTAAGATACCATAATACTGAAATTGGGACATCTGAGAGAATTGGTTCAGTAGGTTGGACATTTTCTTTATTTTTTTGTCATAACTTAAGTGAAAATTAAAAAATCCAGTAAACCTGTATATTGAAAAGTATTCTGAAATGATCCTGGTGTTAGGGGGTAGAAAACTGCTTTGCTAGTAAACTTAGAGAGTATATGGCACATAGACGGTGTTTGAAATCCTGCTCCTCTTCTCCTCTATCTCTGCCTCAAACTTCCGAGGAAGACAGACAAAAGAAAAAAAGGTAAGGGAGGGGAAGAAGCTTTGACAGCGCAGGTGGCCTTCAGACTGGCCAGTCACAGAAACTTCCGAGCAGACTCCAGAAAAGCCTGCCGCATCAATCTGCGCTGTTAAGAGCCTTGAAACCATACGACAGTGTATACCAAGGGCGGGCAAACTTCGCCTACAAATGGTCAGATAGTAAATATTTTATATCTGTCCCAACTACTCAACTCTGCCACCGCGGCACGAAAGCAGCCACAGGTAACCATACGTGATGAAATGAGTGTGGCTGTGTTTGAGGAATACTTTATTTACACTGAAATTTAAAGTTCAACGTAATTTTCACATATCATTCTTCTGATTTTTTTTTTTAACCATTAAAAAATACAAAAACCATTTTCAGCTCCATGGGCCACGCAAAACGGGCTGCAGGCCAGACTTGGCCCATGAGGCACAGTGTGCTGACCCCCCCTGTCTGTACCATCGGAGGGTCACCAGGTCATTCCTCTCAGACTTCACAAAGGCCCTCACCAATCTTACTTTCACAGGAGCATCTCTTTCCTTTCTGCCATTGCTGCTGGGCCTGCAGGAATATTAAAAGTGACTTGTAGAAAAAGTTATAGATTCTTTTAATAGCTCTTTTTTTCTTTATCTGGAAGGTTTTTCCCAGGTTTAGTTCTTAAACACCTTAAACAGGGCATTACAGTCTGAGTTTATAAAACTAGGTTATCATCTATTTTCCAATGCTTTTTAAGATTATTACTATGTTTTAAGGTCTGCTATTGCTCAACAAAGCAGCCCAGAAATTTCAGGATTATATATTTTCATTTTTTAATAAACCACACGGCAAAACAATACTTTATTTAATAAATGTATAGGAAATTACAATTTGAAAATTGCAAATAAGTACATATACATATACTATACCTTGATCTTAAATTATATGGAGAAACACCAGCTTCAAAATCTTCCTAAAATCAATCGTATGCAAAATACCTGGTTTCTGAAAGGGCAAATGGAAAAGTATATACAATTTCTTAAACTGTGATATGGCTTAATAACATATATTTTTAGAGAAGCATAAGCTTTCCAAATATAAGGTATCTTCCAGGTGCAAAGCTGACATACTGGCCATTTCAATTTTTCAGAATATACTTAACTGCAATATTTAAATTGACGCTGTCATAGATGTAATTGGGAAAGTCTCCGTAAATGTTTTCCAGTCTTACCAAAAATCAGAAAATATTGGTCTTTACAATACGATCGGAAGAATAACATAACAGAGTAAACCCTTTGTAAGCAGGAATTCAAGGATCGGATGGCCTGAATGCATATACACAATTCAATACTGAGGAATTCCCACGACAATTTCTTCTAATTTGCGGGCTCCTACGAACATAACAAAAAATATCCCTGATTGGTGAGCTGTAAAACAAATCTGATGTCCTTTCCAGCAAGATTCCCGTGGCAGATCTGTAGTTAGAGTTTGCAAATCATGTTTTG
The DNA here is from genome assembly GCF_022079265.1 of Lynx rufus. Classification (NCBI taxonomy): domain Eukaryota; kingdom Metazoa; phylum Chordata; class Mammalia; order Carnivora; family Felidae; genus Lynx; species Lynx rufus. The sequence continues at coordinate 29,759,076 of NW_025814827.1, read as the reverse complement.
GTTAGAGACAAAAAAAAATTAATCATTTGGAAATCAGACTCACCTCCCCTCAACACAGCATATAGCAAGGTGTCACTATTCTTTGGGACTAATACTCAACTGGCTCATGAGCTAAGCTTGGTTTAAAAAGAAACCAAGCCAAAGGAACTAATCTTACATCTATTAACACATTCTGTAACTTTAAATTTACTATATGTAAGGTAGAGTCAACAGGAAAATTGCCTAAAATCTTATTCCAACGGGGCTCAGATTCTGTAAAAACACACCTTATTCATTATGGTGAACCAATTCACATAAATTCATAAAAAGAAAATAAATTTACCTCATTGTGCTTGTTTCAAAAGTGAATGACTACCTCTTCTAAAGTGGTGAGAGTAGTTGTTTAAGAAACACAATCCAGTCTTATTAGAGAGAATCTTCACTTATGGTTGTATAGTGTAGTCTATTTCTATCATACTTATACTGTAAAGTTCAGTGTCCAAGAGAAATCTGGATCAAGAACAATCAGCTGTTTAAAAAAAGGGTTCTTCCTCACGAAGAAAAAGTTTATAAGTGGTGCTTTGTTTCTGAAAGATGGTTTTCCTCACATTTAAACAAAAGGGAAGCTCATGTATCTGATCTTGCCTGTGTCTATTCTGGGAAAATTCTACTAAAAACAAACACTGTCAGTGAGGACACCTGGGTTCAAGACACAGAACCAGAACACTGAGACTTTTAAGAGCAGGAAACTTAGTTTTAGAAAATGGAAATAAAGTACCCAAACTTGAAACGAAAACAGTAAAATAAGAGAGTCTGTGATTTGGCAAACAATACTGACAGGAGCTGCAAGCTGCGAAAATCTGGGCTCATATTACACAAGGCACAGCTAATGGGAAGTGTATGTGGGAATTCTATTTGAAATGGTTCTACATTTCAAAGCTCTCTGAAAGATGCCCTATTCAACTATATTCCTCACATTAGGTTTGTAAGGCAGCATGGTCGTTAATGAAAAATAGGTCTTTTCCTAAAATAAATCAAAATGCTGCCTCTGGCCAGAGTTTTGACAGGTTTATATATACAAGTAACTCTGATTATTTGCAAATGTTAATTAAAATACATCAAACTGGGGGCACCTGGGTGCATCAGTTGATTAACTGTCCAATTCTTGATGTCAGCTCAGGTCTTGATCTCAGGGATGGGAGTTCAAGCCTGGCACTGGGCTCCACGCTTTGTGGAGCTTACTTAAAAAAAAAACAAAAAAAACATCACACTGAAGAACTGCCCAGTTTTTAGGTTGTGATCTGTTTTCTCAGTGCAAAATTAACAATGCAAAGTGTTTATCCAGAATTATCCAGCGCCTGTGTCAGGACAGTGGAGAACTCTTCCTGTGAGGGCTGTCTGAGGGGTGTGACTCAGGGTTGCAGCTCAGCAGGGTAGGGACAGACCCAAGGCTCTGTGGCTTCCGTCGTGCAGTCCCTGGCCCTATCTGCTAAGTTCACATCGTCCTGTGTGGGTTTTGTCAAGTTACAAAAAGTGAAATCTATCAATTTTCAATCTCAGCTCCAGGAAAGCACAAGTACAAAATGTGTAGTCCTTGCTACAAAAGACAAAGCACAGGGAACTTCATGTGTACCTCACTTAAACAAAGCACACTCACTAAAATTTACAAAAGTTTTCACTGTTTCTGCATTTTACAAAAAATCCTTTTCAATCCTCAAATGAATTTCAGACTGTTTTATCACATAACTTTTTCAAGGAACAGGTCGATATGAAAAGTAAGATACGCCTATTTAGGATAAAGGAAAGTTTACAAGAAACAAGCTCAGTGGACACATGGGAAACACCTGCAAATACAGGGAAAGCCATTAGCATACAATGCATGTTCTTTTCCTTTCTCTTGCTACGTACCCAAAGTCCGTAATGCCCAGATGTCCACTGAAATGCTTCTCATTTATTCTTATTTGCCTTCCACATTTAAGAGAATTTTGACTTAAACTATGTATGTACTACTAAAATTTTTTAAAAATTCAAATCATTTTAAATGGATTCACAGCAAGAACCGCATAAGGTTAATTTTCAATTCAATTCAATAAACACTGGGTTTTACTAGATACCATTAACCCTCATCAACCCTTTTTTGGGGGATACCATCAACTCTTAATCATCTTTTAGGGAACTTCAGGTTTTATCTTAGGTTTACTTACAGTGAGGTACTTGGTAGAAACACGAAATCTGTTTCCTCTCCTTCTTTGATATTATAAATCATCTGCATGTTTATCTAGGCTTCTAATTCACAACTTGCCTAGTAATTGTACTCTGATTCTCTGAGAACCTCAAGAACCATATCCATTCTTGGTTAAGAAACTGTCCCTGTGAAAATAGACTTCTAAAGTGCATAAAGATAATCACAAAACCAACAGTTGCAAAATGAAACCTGATTATTCACAGCTACCCCTTTAACACAACTGGTACCAATTAGGTTGCATTCGGTTTGGAAAGTTCCAGGTTTAGCCTCCCTACAACACAGATTGAATGTCCATCCCAATTCCTGTGTTTCAAACAACATAAATACAAGGTCAAAAACCCTTGATGTTTTCTTTCTTTTTAAATGTCTTCTCCCTATCTCTCTGGGCATTTCTGCTATGGTATTATTGGAAAACCTCAAAATTATATCTTAGGGTTTCTAGAGTCCGTGGAGAATCCCTAACCCATATCATCAAACAAATTGTCTCTGAAGGAATGTGGTTAATCTACATGTGAAAGATAGGCATTACAAACTGAACCACAGCTCTCCAGAGTTTTACCCTGAAGGGGCACAGACTAACTGGTATGGAGGCAGGAAGCAAGGTACCAAGCACACTTTCAGTTCTTACAAGGACAGAGGATCATTGTTTACATTTTGCAGTCTCCTGCTATTCTTAAAATAATTCCATGAATTAAGTGACTGCAGGAAGACTTAAATCTGACATTCCACACTCCATCCTCACTCCTATATTTTAAATCACCATATAGTAATTTAAGATTAACTTCTGCCATTTAGAATAGTATTGAAAATATTTCCTAAATATTCCTAATGACAGTGACCACCACAACATGTAAAGATTTGGTTCTGATTAAGATTACAAATAACCAAAATGATAACTTTGAATTCAAAACCCTGTAACATCTGGAAAAAGTTGTTTATAAAGTATAACTATAACAATAACATTATTTGTGAAATAAAACATTTCTGAAACACTTAGGAATACATGCTTATTCCACTATCTGGATAATTTCTAGTATTCTCTGAAATCTGTTGAGAAATAATTTCTGTAAAAACATAACTGGGTGTCAAATTCCAGAAGCTGGCTGTCAAGATTACCTAATAAAAAAAAAATCAGTTTTCCAGCACTAGCTTGATAAAAAATGGTCCTTAAAAAGGATTTTTAAATGCAAATACTGAATTCTTGATGCTTCCTTTAAGACATGTACTCTGTCACAGTTAGTGAAATGTGGTCTTGGATTGTCTTCTTTGAGGTATCTGTAGAGTCACGTCTCATTCTATAAATAGTGTTTTGGAAACATCTTCATCTGAAAACCATGGTGAAGTCTCCTTTTACCATTAAACAGAAAGTAGCACTCTCAGGATAGAGTGATTGTTTTGAGAGACAGGTGCTTGATATGGACACAGCTGTCAGGGATTCCATTTTCTCTTTCAGATGTGCACATTTATTGCTCTCAGGTCTGTGACTGCAGGATAAATAAGGCAGTGGTCCCCAAAACATATAAAATTAGGAACTGGAACTCTGACAATGTGCACAAGTTCTGTCCACTTCTTGCCTGTAACTCTGAAGCTGAATAGTACATTTATACATGCCAAATGTGTTCAATAACACATGCTTTGCTTTGGACTGTACTTCTTCCCATTTAGATGAACTTCCAGGAACTGCAATGTCAAGAAAATATCATTACTATTCATTGTACAAAATTACAATGACACAGGGAAATAACAAATTTCATATACAGTGAACCTATTTTTATTAGTTTGATTTCTCCCCTCTTGAAGCTCCTCTCTTGGAGAAGCACACCAGCTTAAAAAGCAAGGATGGCTTGTCATTATTCCAATCCCTCTAGTCCACTCTCAGAGAAAGAATACTGGACATCAATTGCAAGTCTTCTGTACTTTAAAAAAAAATAAACCACATGCATGTATTATTTTGATAAATAAAAAGCATCAATCTGTGAAATGACCTAAAGAAATAAAAAGAGATCCAGCTTTTCTTATGTGGAAATACAGCATGGTAGATACACTTCATGCTTTAATCTGAAAGCAAAAATCAATTTGTAATGTCTCATCTTAAAGAGATTGAAAATTATTGCTCGGCTGCCATTATTGATCTGCAACTCACCTTTTGAAAAGTCTGAACCCTCCCTTAAAGCAAACCTTTCCAGCAGAAACAATTTTCCTACTTATTTAAAAGCAAAAATGTTAAATTAAATTCCAAAGACAAAGTCCACCAACCCCAGGATTTACCGTCAGCAACATACTTAGCTGTATGTGTACTATGGCAGTAGGTTTTCCTGAAGTGAGAGACCAGATATTTAAATCTTCCACTGAATATACATCTTCTATTTTCATCAAGGCTTCTTTGATATAGTCTACATTCAAATGGCTTGGTACACCTATTAGTTTAGAATATATCATTTATAAGTAAAGTTTATTTGGGGGAAAAAGTTATATATAACTGATAGAATTTTTTTTTCCAAAGAACTCAAACGGCTTTACCAAATTCAGTTTAAATGAATACTTTAAAATATCTTAATACTTTAAGACAAGGATGCACCTGGGTGGCTCAGTTGGTTAAGCATCCAAGTCTTGATTTTGGCTCAGGTTATGATCCCACATGAGATTGAGCCCCACGATGGGCTGGGTGCTGTCTCTCTCTCTCTCTGCTCCTCCCCCACCTGCGCTTGGCACACGTGCACATGCACTCTCTCTCTCTCTCAAAATAAATCAACTTAAAAATATATATATCAAACCTGAATACTTCATTTAACAAATAAGCTAGGATAGAGGCACCTGGTGGTTTAGTCAGTTAAGTGTCTGACTCTTGATTTTGGCTCAGGTCATGATCTCACAGTTCATGGGTTCGAGCCCTGCTGATAGCACAGAGCCTGCTTGGGATTCTGTGTCTCCCTCTCTCTCTGCCCTTCCGCAGCTTGCACTCTCACGCTGTCTCTCTCAAAAATAAACAAACGTTAAAAAAAAAAAAAAGCCAGGATAGACAGAAAAAAAATGAAAAAAAGGGAACATCCAATGATAATGAACGTACTGTTGAAAATATAGGCATATACTTAATATAAGTAGGGATGTAGGAAATATAACAAAATAGCAAGTTAAATGGGAATTAAGGAATTAATAAACCAGTAGACATAATTGTATTAAGACTCAAAAGAGTTGCATCTTTGTCCTAGCTCCATAGTTTATTTATTAGCAGCATTACCTTAATTAAGCAAGTTATGTTACCCCTCTGAACCTCAATTTCCTTGTTGGTAAATAGGGATAATAATGTCTACCTTACCTACCTTTCTCAGTGATTATAAGGATCGAATAGGTAACAGATGGGAGAGCACATCAATTCTTATATTTTATATACACATAAAGTGGTGTTACTATAACCTATAAGCATCTGTAAAAAGAAAAGACAGGACTCCTACCTACCCTAGAGTGCCCCGCCCACCCCCAATCTGATTTAGGGAAGTAATAAACCCACAACGGGGGATATTAGTGAGAGCTTACCTTCTAGTATTATAACTATTGTGTCCCATATGATACGAAATGTTGTGAAAGCCACAAGTAATGAAAATACATATGTACAGATGGGATCGGCAATCTTGTATTCTGGCTGAAAGGTGACAGAGCAAAATTGTATGATTAAGTACAGGCTGACATAAAACAGACTGTAAAGCAAAACAAGCCATACTCTGTCCCCATGTCCCCCATTCTTTAGCTGCCTTTGCCAGGACTGAAGAATACCTTTAAATTTAGATACTGTGACTCTTTCCTGGATTGTTTAAATACCTTTCCTGGTAAGACCTATTTCCAGAGGTTTAATCATTGGTTCTACTGCTTTCCTCTGTGCCTTCCCTAAATCTTCCAACCAGAACCAGAGAATATCAGAGCTCAAACGAGTTTTAGCAGCCACTTATCTGATCTAGAGGGGCTCCTGGATGGCTCAGTTGGTTAAGTGTCTGACTCTTGATTTTAGCTCAGGTCATGATCTCACGGTCATGGGATAGTGCCCTGCGTCAGGCTCTGTGCTGAGTGAGGAGACTGAGTTTCTTGCTCACTTGCTCTCTCTCTCATTGCCCTTCCCCTACTTGTGCATGTGTGTGCCTGTGTGCACTCTCTCAAAATAAATAAACCTAATAAATAAGAGTTTAGAGTTAAGGGACTTACTTGCTCAATACTTGCTCAAAGTATTAATGGCAGAGCCAAGACTAGAACACAAATCTCTGGATTTCCAGTCCAGCACACATGCCAGTACCTAGCAGTTCAGGGACAAGGTTTAAACTTGAGTGAAGGTGGTACTGAAGCCAGCTACAGATTGTTACTCTGTAAAATGATACTACTGTGTTTAGTGTTAGCAAAAGAGCTATACTGGTGGCTCAGTTAAGCCTCCCTAAATGCAAAATGAGTAAGACTAGCTTTGGTGTCCAATATACTGATAAAAGACAATTACCTTTAGTTTTAATATTGAAATTAAATATATTTTAAAATAGAAAAATTAGCAATCCTATTACCTTGAATCGTATGATGTATGCAGCTATTAGTACACCAACACTCTGTACCAAATCCCCCAAGGCATGTACAAATGCAGCTCTCACTGCTAGGCTGTCCTGCCCATGGTTGTGTCTGCACCCAGAACCTACGGTAGGAGAATTCGAAGGCAGAGAGTGGGAATGGGCGTGGTGACCAGACTGGTTCAATAGAAACCCCATTCTGTCAAAAATAAAAGAAAACATTATTATTCTTCCTAGCAGTATTGATAAAAATATTTATTGCTAATCAGACACTAATGAGACAACATGGAACTCATTCATTTAATATATATCTGAGCACCTATTGCATAGCAGGTACTATTCTAGGTGCTAGGGTCAAAACAGTGAATCAGATAGACCTATCCCTATCCCCATGCTAGCAGTAGAAGCTCTACTAGCTTCTGTTCTAGTAGAGAAGGCAGAGAATTCAACAAATCAATACAGAAAATACTGCCAGGCAATGCAACTATTCTGAAGAAAAGTAAGGCACTTCGAGGGATGGAGAGTGCTAGGGTCGGGGCGGGGGGGGGGGGTGGTTGGTCAGACAATGTCTCTCTGAGATTCCTTCTCAGCAGAGACTCGAATCAAGTCAAGAAGCAGGTGGTGGTGAAAGGGTGGTTCTAGGCAGAAGGAATACCAGGGCAAAGGCCTTTGTATGAAAATGTGCTCTACGTGTTTCAAAAAAGCAAGATAACCATTGTTGCTAAAGTGAGCAAGAATGCTAGGATATGAGTTAGAGAGGTACAAAGGATCTTATCAAAAAGGTGATGGTAAGGATTTTGATTTTATTTTAAGTAGGAATGGAAGCCAGGGCAGGGATTGGCAAACCATGGTCTGTAAAGCGTATGTGGCCCAATGCCTGGTTTTGTACACAAAGTTTTACTGGGACACAGCCATGCTCATTTGTTTATATATTACATGTTGCTGCTTTTGTTCTGTAACAGCAGAGTTGAGCAGCTGCAAAAGAGACTGCATGGCTCTCAAAGCCTAAAATATTTACTGTCTGGCCTTTTACAAGAAAGTTTGCTGACTGCTGATCCAAATGATTAAGTATAAACCTAAAAATTTCATAATTCTTAGGGAAAAAAGTTTGTAGTTAAAAATATCTTATTAATACAAAAGTATTATAAAATAAAAGTTAAAAAAAACTTTGTCCCACTTAAATTCCTCATTGTTGGTCAAACTTCAGCATAATTGAGCAAACTAGTGAGGAATTTATAATTCCAAGTGTTTTATTAACATAAGAAAAATTACATATTTAACATATATAATTTTAAAATACATAAAAATACCACTGCACATTACTGAATGCATGTATAAAAATCTCTCAGTTCACAGTACTTAAAAATACCGATGTGAAAACAATATAGAGTGTGTGACACCATAATGTCCAAACCCAAAGAATATACAACACCAAGAATGAATGAATCCAAATGTAAACTAGGGACACCGTGTGGTGATGTGCTCATGTTGGTTCATCAACTGTAACACATGCATGACTCTGCTGAAGGATGCTGATAATACGGAAGCCACACATGTTTGAAGGCAGGGGATATATGGGAAATCTCTATGCCTTCTGCTCAATTTTTGCTGTGAACCTAAAACTAGTCTAAAAAATAAAGCTATTACATTAAAAAAAATAGAGCTTACATTACATTAACAGCAACTCCAACAGCTGCAGTGATGAGCATTATATCTCCATTTATTTCATATTTCATATGGATAGTTCTTTGGACAGCTTCATATAGGAGGAATCCCATAAGTATATACACCAAGAGCACACTAATCATAGCTGATAAAACCTCTGGAGGGAAAAATATAAAAAAAAGTGATATATCTGTGTGTTGTTATACTTCATACAAACTGAACACTTCACAATCTTTTATTTATATCTTTCCTCTAAAGAGACAAAAACACTGTATCATTTCTGTCATGTTATTTTCCTTATTTAAAATGTGTTTAGTAGTTTTCTCCGGATCTTCCACTAATTCATTCCCAGCACTCTCCACCTTTCCCTCATCTCTTTAGGGTCCAAACTGTGTATATTTAACAGAACACAAACATGGTAAAAAATGAAAAACTGAGAAAAAATTATTTCTAACATACATGATCACAGACTACTCCCTAATAGAAGACTACACTTACAAATCACTACCAAAGTGAACAACGCATAACAAAAATGTGTAAAGGACACAAATATTAACACATAGAAAATTAACAGAAATGACCAACTTATCATAATACAAGAAGTTCAAATAAGAATATGATTGTGTTTTGCCATTTACTAAACACATAAAGATTAAAAAGTTTTGATCTTACTAGCCAGAGTTAGCAAGGATATACTGGTGGACGTATCGAGTGGAACTATCTTTTTGGAGAGCAGTTTATAAAATGAATCAATATTTAAAATGCATGTATTCCTTGATTCAAGGAATCTATTCAATAGAACGAACACATGATATGTATGCAAATACATGTATCTACATGGTTCTTCACTGTAACCTCACTAGTATCAAAAAATATCTGGAGACATCTTAAATGTCCACCAATCAGGAACTTACTGGATGAAGTATGATATATCCATATACTGGAATATCATAAAGCCATTTATGTTTAAAAAGACAAGGAAAAAAAAGAAAAATGAGTATTAGGCAAGTTGATAATCACAAGAAAGACAACAAAGTGTTACATCTAGGAAGTGGGGCTAGAAGCTTGGAGAACTTATTTTTCATTTTATTCTTTTCAGTAAGGTTTTAAGTTTTACCACAGATATGTATTACCTTTAAAGAAAAACAATTAGACATAAAAACAATAAGACATTCAACTATTCGTGAATACAATTTGACCCAGAAATTCTTCTTGCAATGATATACACATTCATGTTAATTGAGTTGCACATGTGCAAAATGAGATGTTATGAAGCTGTTCATCAGGCACTGTATATAACAGCAAGCAACTGAAAACAATAAAGTGATTAGTAGGGGCCTTGTAACACGGAATAATATGCAGCTGTTAAAAAAGGGCTATAGCTCTTTATGTTCTGATAAGGAGTAAACTCTAAGATACAGTGTTACATAAAAAAAGCAAAGTACACAAGAGTGCATATGGTATGTTACTATGTGAAAAGAAAAAAGAATATATAATATCTGTACATGTAATCTCTTAAAGGATATATAAAATATTGACAAAAAACTGGTTATGAAAAGAATGGGTGGCTGGGAGACAGGGATGACTGCACTATATATGCTTTTATATCATATAAACTTTTTACCATGTGAGTATACAGTAGAAATAATTTTATAGCTTTTCAAGATAACACAAATAGGGCAATGGGAAGTACTTACATTTTTAAATAATTAACCAACATTATAATATAAAACAACTGTTGATAATCAAAACAATAAAAGCAAGAAAATACTTGTGAAGAAAATTTTTCCTTTAGAGAAACCAGGCAATCTTGTTAAAGGTAAAACAATCTGGGAAACTGTTATCTGAGTCAACTCATTGCTCAAAGGTTCCTCAGGCAGTTCAAATCTGTTGAACTTTGATACATTTTTATTCTGATGCATAAGTTACAGCACAGAAAAATTATCTAGTAGTTGTTTTAAGCTGTTTCCTGAACACCTCTCATTAATGTAGACAAAATTCCAATAACATCCTGTGCATCAGCCGAACAAATGTTGGAATAAGACAACATACAGTTCCTATTCAAAACCATGCTACGCCTATTTCTGACATACTAATCATCACACTTCAAAAGAGACGGGGTTAAGAAGACAGAGAAAAACAATGTGAAATATACAAAGCTGTGGAGAGACTACCACATCAAGTGCACACTCTCAGCAGCTTGAGGACAGGACCAGTTTCCTCCCATGTCACATTTCTGTAGTACTCAGCAGAGTAGTTGTCATGTAGCAAATATCTATGGGTGGATTTGCAAAATGAAGTTAGATAGGTTGAGCAAGGGCAGATGATAAAAGGCTATGAAATTAAGAAGGGTGAGCTAAATGTGTATAATAGGTTATTTACTATATCCCCCAAAACAAGAAGTACACAGGTTAGAAGAGAAGAATTAAGTCAAATACAAGACAGAAAACATACAGAATTTCTTGTCTTAAGTTATAACTGCTGATAGTAAAATACACACATATATAATAAAAAGAAGTAATTAAAATATCCTTAAACCGTAATTTCACGTACTTAGTGGTGGCTTCATTTAACTCACAAAGTAAGAGAATTTTATCTTTAGAATTCATATTTAATACCAATTCTGGCATGCCTGGCTGGCTCAGACAGTGGAGCACGCAACTCTTGATCTTGGAGTCATGAGTTTGAGCCCCATGTTGGGTTTAGAGTTTACTTAAAAAAATACCAGGACACCTAGATGGCTAAGTCAGTTAAGCATCCAATTCTTGATTTTGGTTCAGATCATGATCTCGCAGTTTTGTGAGTCTGAGCCCCATATCTGGTTCTGTGCTGGCAGCTCAGGGCCTGTTTGGGATTCTCTCTCTCTCTCTCTCTCTCTCTTCCTCCCCTGCTCCCACTCACTCATTCACTCACTCAATAAATAAAACCAATTCTTCTCAAACTCTTCCCCCAACACCTTCCCAAAAAAGAGAGCTTCAATCATGTGTCAAGATGCCTTAGTCATATTTCTTAATATAAAATTATAAAGCAATACACTTTACATTTATAAAGATTCATAGTAATACAAGTTAATGACATAAAGATGTGATTGCTTATGAAAATCTAAAACCAGTAATCAAAAATCCTTTCAGAACCTCTTATAATTAGGCTGACAATACTTTATAGTTTTCTTGGGATAGTCCCAATATATCTGTTGTCCTGGCAAAATTATTAAAAGTGCTCCACTTTACTCTCAAAAGTGTCCTGGTTTGGATGGTAAATGATACAGTTACACTAGTAGGTATGCCAGATAAAAAACACTGAATGTCTAGTTAAATTTGCATTTCAGATAAACAACAATTTTTTAGTATAAGTATGTCCCATGCAATTTTTCAGACATACTGGGTGTCTTGAAAGAATGTGTGTATGCACATAACACATGCTAAATCTGGCAACCCCACCTCCCAGTGATAATTTTCCTAAACACTTAAAATTACCTTACTGTGAACTTTCAGATAAGGCAAAAACACATTGAAAATAAAGTAAAATGGAGGCACCTGAGTAGCTCATTCAGTTGCGCATCCAACTCCTGATTTCAGCTCAGGTCATGATCTCATGGTTGGTGAGACTGAGCCCCATGTCCCTCTGGCTCTGCACTGATAGCACAGAACCTGCTTGGGGTTCTCTCTCCCTCCTCTCTGGCCCTCCCCTGCTCACGCTTGCACTTTCTCTCAAAATAAATAAATAAACTTAAAAAAAAATAAAGTGAGGGGCGCCTGGGTGGCTCAGTCAGTTAAACATCCACTTCGGCCCAGGTCATGATCTCACAGTTTGTGAGTTCGAGCCCTGCTTTGGTGTATGGGTTGACAGCTCAGAGCCTGGAGACTGCTTCGGATTCTGTGTCTCCCTCCCTCCCTCTCTCTCTCTGCCTCTCCCCCCACTCTCAAAAATAAACATTGAAAAATAAATAAATAAATGAAGTGAAAGTCAAACTAAAGCATGACCAGATTTTTGGTAGGGAGGATTCCCATACTTAGAAGGCCCACTAGGGTTCCTGCCACGGAACACGCAGTTCTCCATACCAGTTTTCACCCATGTGAGTAGCGTAAAAGGGATCCCAATGCTTGCCCACAGTTAAGAGTAATGGAATCCAGCTGATTCCTAGAACTTTCCAAAATAACATATTAGGATCCTGGTATCAATATCTCTTTTCCAGTAATCAGTAAGGAATGGCCTCATGTCTAGTTCCCTTGGTGAAAAGCAAAGACATCCATCTGTTATTTTTAATTTTTTTTTTAATGTTTATTTAGTTTTGAGACAGAGAGAGACAGAGCATGAACGGGGAGGGTCAGAGAGAGAGGGAGACACAGAATCCGAAGCAGACTCCAGGCTCCGACCTGTCAGCACAGAGTCCAACATGGGGCTCGAACCCACAAGCTGTGAGATCATGACCTGAGCAGAAGTCGGACGCTTAACCGACTGAGCCACCCAGGCGCCCCTCATCTGTTATTTTTTATTCTAATCACCTGTCAAAATGTCTTCTAGACAGGATACCGATAACTGCAAAAGGAGAAAAAGAAAACCTGAAATAGATTTTTAGGGCTGAGATTTATAACTGAGAAGTATAAGGCACAGATGATAGTATATAGCTAAAAATCCTAATAGTACTACTATGATCATTTCTTTTGATAAAAGCTCTTTCACTATGAATAAATGAGATTTTGGTGAAATATCAAGAATGGGAGGAATGAGCGTTTAAGATTTTTTTCCCCATAGTATCTTTAACATGATGGAATGCAGATAAACATAGGCAAGATTTTTGCCCCCCAACAATTAAGAGAGAGGGAAGCTTTCCATCAACAACCACATTATGACTTGCTCTACTCCTCTCATTCTTACTCTGGGTTAGTCTCTGGTCACATAACATACAATAAAGGTTTTCAACAAAAAAAGAGTACATAACATACGGATTTTTCATCTTTGAAGGGAGACCCAGGAACTTTCACAATTGAAACCCCAGATTTCTGGGGCGCCTGGGTGGCTCAGGTTAAGCCTCCGACTTTAGCTCAGGTCATGATCTCATGGTTCGTGAGTTCAAGCCCCACGTCGAGCTCTGTGCTGACAGCTGAGAGCCTGGAGCCTGCTTCGGATTGTGTCTCCCTCCCTCTCTCTGCCCCTCCCCTGCTCATGCTGTCTCTCTCTCTCTCTCTCTCTCAGAAATAAATAAACATTAAAAAAATTTTTTTTAATAAAAATAAACAAAAACAAAAACCCAGATTTCTGTGAAAGTTACTACCCCGGTAACTTTAGGTAAACTTGACTAAATGGAAATGTATCATAAATTAAAAACTCTTGAAAGATTTTTATGGAAATTCTAGAAAAGCTATTATTATAGTAGTTCTAACATATTTTGCTACTTTACACACAAATAATTAACTCACTCCACCTGACTGAAATGTAGCACTGGAAGAGGAAGATGAGTGAATACATGTTATTATTACATCACTTAGGTCTTTTAAAATATACCCTGAATTTCACACACAGAGAATAAACAGTTTTGGTTTGAATGGCTAATAAATGGTAAGAAAAAAAAAATCAAATGGGAGAAAACACAGATGATTATCAAGTTTTGACAGTACTATAAAGTGTGAAAAATGCATATTTTAACACATCTATAAATTGCCAAAACTAGAGGTTTTCAAGGTTCATATGAAAAACACTGAGTCCTTCCTTCTCTGTCCTCCAGTTATTCTCCATCATAGTACCATATTCGTTTGCTCCATAGCATTTAAATTTTTTTTAATGTTTATTCATTTTTGAGAGAGACAGACACAGCACGAGCAGGGGAGGGGCAGGGAGAGAGAGACACCCACACAATCTGAAACAGGTTCCAGGCTCTGAGCTGTCAGCACAGAGCCCGACATGGGGCTTGAACCCACAAGCTGTGAGATCATGACCAGAGCTGAAGTCGGACATTTAATCAATTGAGCCACCCAGGTGCCCCTACTTCATAGCATTTAACATAATTTATAATTATGTTGTATTTGTGTATATATTTACTGCTGGTCTCCCCAAGGTATACTACTATTCATTCAATTAACCTGTTGAGCATCGATTCAGTGAATGATTAACAATCTGCTTCAACTATGTAAACCAAACTCAACCCAAGCATACTTTGTTTTCTATGAGTGTGGCCAGATGTACTGGCCTATCATAACTGCTAACTTTTCTAATGCTATGATGCCAATAATGAATAGATTTCCTTCAAATTATATGATGTTTGTCTTTCTATTGCCTCAAAAAATTATAGCAAACATCTAAAGACAGGTTTCAGAGGTTTACAAAAACGAACAGGGAAGGAGAATGGAGACACATTGTCTCTTGTATTTCCTTTTATGCTACTACCTTCTTCCCACAAAAGATAGGAAGGAAACAGAAGGAAAATCAGTAGGCTGTGCTGGATTTGGCTAAAATTTTCAAACGTGTATTTGAATTTCAACTTAATCACAGACAGCCCTACTGCATTCAGGCTAAGGCATTTTTCAGTGGCCCACTGTTGCCACCAGAACACCAAGCTAAACTGCAAAGTTCTTCTTTGGATCCTTTCAACTGCTATTCTCAATTCTCTTTTATTTCCTGCCTTCTCACCACTCCCTCTACCCCACAGCCAAGGTACCCAGCACTGTCAAAATTGACGTTTGGCTGTCCAACATTGACCACCTCACTCATGGCTTCCTTCAGCCTTAGTAAAAACTCCCATTCTAGGACACACCTATTCTTTTCCAGATGTTCAGGTGATATGAATTAATTCTAAGATGTGCATAATTAATAGGCATAATTCTTGTCAGGGGTGGGAGGAAGCTGTTAAAATGAATCACTAAGGAGAAGAGATGATGTTTTTTTTTGCTGCATGTATGGGGGAAGAGATTTTTTAGCTGAAAACATTCTGCTCCTTTAGAATCAGGGAATAAAATAACAAACTACACAGAATTAACATTACAACTATATACCTACCTTAGGACAACCATCATCTAGCCAGATCTGCCAAGGTCTTTGCTGAGTGGAACCACACACTGCTACACTCCTACACTGTCACTTTGCCATTAACCTAGGCTGATGATTCGCATTGCCAAAATGTAAATCTTGCTTTCTTTATTTCAAATACAGACAACTCTGCTTACTATAGTCCTTTCATATTATCTCTATCTTTATCTAAGCCATGCAGCTTCTTCAGCCCAAGAAGTGAAAGAAAAGCCATAAATAAGAGTCAATTATGCTCATAATCCATAGAGAAGGATAAAAGTAGAAAGCAAGCAAGGGTTTTCACAGTTTTCTTTAGAACAGCATTTCCCCTTGTCTGGCAGATAGTGCTATTCCTCCTAAGGATTTGTGGGATTTCTCCTATAGTATGTTTCATTAAGTTCTAAGGTTTTTAACTCCCAGAAAAAGAGGACATACCCACAGTCAAATAAATCCAAGCATTTAAAAATAGCTCATATAATGGTTCCTAGCCAACTCTCCCTTTTCCCACAAAAGAATTGCCACTGTAATGTAAGAAAAAAAAAGAAAAACAGAAAAACCTGAATGATTTTACACAATCTCTGAGTTCACATGAAGGAAAGGAATGTATCACCAGAATGGAACTGACTCCTGGGACAGCCACTTTCTTTTCTCCTCAAACTAAAACCACTTTTCTCTCACCTTCACTAAATGATTTTTGCTAAAATAAATTTTATATTGCCAAAAGTGCTACAAAAGACCTGAGTTAAATAGTGCATCTTTAAAAACTGTTGTTTAGGGGCGCCTGGGTGGCTCAGTTGGTTAAGCATCCAAGTTCGCTCAGGTCATGATCTCATGGTTCATGGGTTCGAGCCCCATGTCAGGCTCTGTGCTGACAGTTCGAGCCTTGAGCCTGATTTGGATTCTGTGTTCCTCTCTCTCTCTCTCTTCCTCCCCCACTCACACTGTCTCTCTCTCAAAAATAAATAAAAGATTAAAAAAAATTTTAAACTGTTGCTTAATCATCAGGATGAATCACCTTTCTTTTCTCCTACCTAGCTTAGACAGTTACACAAAGAGAAGAATTCCAATTAGCAGGGAGGGAAGGCAGGCAATTTGGGGGCGTGGACCATTTTCAAAGATATGAAAAGTGTGGGTAAGTGTGGGCAGGGAGAAGAGGGAAGGAAAAGAAGATTGGAACTAACTTTTATTGGGAATTTACTCTGTGCCAGGTAGCAGGTTAGGTAGGTACTTATACCTTACCACCTTAATGTATTTTTTACAATTCTGCAGTGGAAGTATTATCATTCCTATTTTACAGAAAAAAAAAAAAGAAACACAAAAATTTGTACTCAGATTAAATCACTCTCCAAAAGGTCTTAATAGCTAGTAAAACTGCAGATCTCTGATTTGAACCAAAGACAATTTATTCACAAAACTCTAAAAGTGGTAAAAAACAAATAGGGCTGCCCCTGACTGACACCAAGAAGAAACACTCTTTTGACTAATTTCTTACTACATCAAAGGGATCTAGAAGTCAGTACTCAGTTATGTTATGGATCATATAAATTTTTATAGTGTAGTTTGTGAACATGACCACAGTTTCAGAATTACAGATAAATGTTTTCAAGTCCCAAATATATTAGTCCCCAAATTTCAAAAATATCCCTATTCCTAGTTTGGAAACTGGCTTAATGCACCCCAAACACAATGATTTGAGGTTCATGAGCTATATTAAATAATCTGTTTCACAGTTTTCATGTCCTTATTTACTCAGCCTGACTATGCAACAATTAATAATCTCTTATACTGCACTTACAGAGTTTAATATTACGTTTCCATTCCTACTTCATTCATGGTCTAGGAGATATGGTTTCATAAAAAACAGCTATAAAAACGTGATAAATGCTTTTAGGCATACATAAAGTGTGATGAGCAAACAAAAAGGAAATATATTTAAGGAATGGTACTACTAATATCTGACTATCGTTCACAGGCACCCACCTCTAGGTCTAGAACAGGGTACACAGTATGCTGCCTTTTGCATAAGAAAGGGTGACAGGTAACAGGATATGAACATGTATAAAAAACACATAAAGTAAGGTGGTGAGGTATATGTATATATTCTCTTGTACTTTCAAAAGGAAATGCTGGAAGGATAGGTCAGAAACAAATTTAAAATCATTAATGGGGCGCCTGGGTGGCTCAGTTGGTTAAGCGTCCGACTTCAGCTCAGGTCACCATCTCACGGTCCGTTAGTTCGAGCCCCGCGTCGGGCTCTGGGCTGATGGCTCAGAGCCTGGAGCCTGCTTCGGACTCTGTGTCTCCCTCTCTCTCTGCCCCTCCCCCGTTCATGCTCTGTCTCTCCCTGTCTCAAAAATAAATAAACGTTAAAAAAAAAATTAAAAAAAAATCATTACTAATAAGGAGTGGGATTAGAGGAAGGGATGGAGGGGACAGAATGAAAACAAGGCTTCTCTGAGGAAATCCTTTGTATTAGAAATTAATTGTTTACTCCTGCAACACATAAACTTTACATATTTACAAGACAGATCAACAAAGAAAAAAACCAACTCCTGTCTTACCCCCTCCCCCTACCCTGCATCAAAACAAAATTCAACGACAGTTAACATACCAGAAGGGGATTCCTTCTGCAGCGTTTTTTTAGGACCTGAATCCCTAAGACACAGGAGGCACACTACTTAAAAGTGTCCAATATAAACATACGTTCTCCTACAGAACGTGAAGAGATTACTCATGAAGCAATATATTTTGTGGAACACAGGACAGCCACTGCTTTGTTTTACAGCCTTATTCAATTCTACATATCCTTGTCTTTTTAATCCTCCCCCAAAGAGCAGAATAAGTGAAGTAAGTTCTATATCTAGATATAGCCTCATAAAATTTTGGAATGCAAAGAAGAAAATGAAGATCCCAAAAGGCCCTTCTAGTGAAGATGTGAGTCCCTCTGTACCTTTGGGAAATACTCATCTACCTAGATTTTAACAACTCTTTTTTTTTTAGATGACTTTTAAAAACTTCAGACAAAATTCACCATTTCAACAATTTAAAGTGCCGAAGTCAGTGGCTTTTAGTATAGGCACAAGGTTGTGCAACAGTTTCCCATTTATAGCCATTCAATTAATTGTGCTTATTTTCAGCCCCAGTTCTCCCTCCTACTCATCTCTGTCCCTGGCTCTTCTTTGGAGATCTGCTGGGCTGATCCAGCTCCTGGCTCAGTGTACTCTAGGCTACAGCTTCCCTGTTTCTTCCTCCAACCCACTCCCATCTATCTTCCAACTTCCAGAAATTTCTTGCTTATTGGTGACCCAATCCCTTGCTTCTCTTTGTTGTTTTTATTTCAAGGAACTCTCAGGAGAGACAGGAGTCAAATGCTGATGTCTAGGCCACAAGTGTGAACTTTGTACTTTTAAGGAAAAAGGAAGATTCAACTCTCCACAGAAACTTGCAGAGACAAATAGAACAGCGAGTTCTGTTTTCTCTCATGTTTTCATAGTGCTTGTTATCTATGATGAAACAAAGTGACTACCTAGAGAAACACTAAGTACTACTTTGATATCTAACAGAATTTTCATGATTATGGGTTCTTATTATATGTGGGACTTTCTATATTCTGTTATTGCATGTTTCTGGGGGAGAACTCCACTATTTTCATTAGCATTCCAAATGCTCTATAACCTAAAAGGTTAAGAGCCACAGGACAAAATGAAATGCACTCTTCCAAATAGTAGTGGAAGGTAAAAACCCCTATTCCATGATGCTATGTTTGAGTGTCAGATCTTAAATTGAAGGCGTTTAAATCACAAGAAATTAAAGTTTGAAAATAATCTTGAAGTTGTTTAAAAGGCCCAAGGCAATCAGGTAACAAATGAGCGTATAGTATGTTGGTAAACAGTGGGGTGTGTTTTAGGAACACATCCCAATGTACGCTATGCAGTGGCTTAACAAACAACAGAAACACCTCACTCAGGGCATCAGCTCTCCTGTACAGCAAGCAGCTAAGGGGTAGGGATGCCAAATAATTTCCCAATCTGATAATCAGGATAGCTCCTTGAAATATATAGCCTTTAAGGCACAATGTCAAGTTTTACACAGAAGGCCCAGGGACTAAATTTTAGAAGACCTAGAGCTTAGTTAAGATTACGCTAAAAAGTAAGCAAGAAGGGGAAGAACTGATTGATATATTAGCAGTGTCAGTGACGGCAGATATACTGATATATTAGAGTGTGTCTCTACAAAATTAACCTACAAGTTGTTAATTCTGGTTCTTTAAGATAGGTTTTGCTGAAGCCACCTAAATGTCAGTTTTTGGGTTCTAAGCAAATGACATCTGGATATATGGCATTTCACATATTAGTTCAAGTAACTGCCTTATACATATTTTAAAAATAAGTAAAAAATCTAAAAACACAGTAACACAGGAAAGAGTTGTATGGATAACAATGTATGATTTTAACTCAATTCTTATTTGCTCAAAATAGTAAAATAAAAATATGTGTACAGTGAAAGAAAAAAATTTTAATGACACTTGTCAACACATGGTAAAGAAGACTTTATTCAGGGAGAGGAAGCTACCAAGATAGGTTACAGGACCACTGTAACAGAACTCTGCAGTGGGGGAAGAGATTGGGCTCAATGCTGAATACTGAATAAGCAAGGGGGAATTTACAGCCATGGAGCAAGGTGGGAGTCAGTGGATGGAAAATTACTAAGGGGAAACATCAGGAGTATGGGGACTCTGGCTAAACGGACATAACAGAATTCTCGCTAGACACAAGCCAGTGCAATGAGACATCGCCTAGAGGATAATCCATCAGACATTAAGAGTGGGGGTGCTGTTAAATTGGCTTAGAAGGGTTTTTGCTAAAATAAGATTTTATAAGGAAGTGCACAGATGGGCTTGGGAGAAGGTTCAGGAAACTGACTAAACTTTGGTCAAGCAAAGAATCTTTGTCAGCACTTACAGAATTATATTGATACAGTGGCAGCAGTGAAGGTCAGCCACACAGTATATGTTATACCTATGACAGTACTGCTTAAGATCTGGGCTACAGTAGCTTTGGTTGGAACACCTGAAGTGAAAGAAAAAAGTTAATAATACACATTAACAAACCCATGTAGTTTTGCCTGGTTGAATAAAATGAAGGTAAACTTTTTTTCTGATAACATCTTCAGGAAATAGGGAACAACACTTAAAGATTAATGATTACCATATAATTTTACATGTGTAAGCAGTTTAGCTGACTAGGCTGAATGTACCCTGGAATATATGTATCTGAATAAATCTTGTTCATCTGTTGTCATTTGCTTTTTTCAAATAGGTTATCACCAGAAAGATTTCAGTTAATCAAAGGTTAGTTATAGTTCATTGTGGTTTTACTATAAAACTTGATAAACCAAAAGAAACTCCAATTACCTACCTAAGCGATGAAATCCAAAGGTGAATCTTTTGGTTGGAGATTTTGAGGACAGCCACAAAGCAAGCAGGGTCAGTATGATAGCACTTAGGTCAGTTAACATATGAAGTGCATCTGTCATGATTGCTAGGCTATTTGCAATGTATCCACCTTGGAGTAAGGATGAGAGAGAAGAAGAAATATGTTAGTTAAAATAATAAACATAAGCCATCAAACCAAAAATATGTAACATCCTACAAAACATCAACTTTCAATTAAATATTTATCCAATCACAATTAAATCAAGGTATTCGGAAATTTTATACAGAACACTAAATATGTATATATCTTTGTGATGAAAACATCCCTTTCATGGGGCGCCTGGATGGCTCAGTTGGTTAAGTCCGAGTTCAGCTCAGGTCATGATCTCACAGTTGTGAGTTCCAGCCCCCCATCCGACTCTGCTGACAGCTCAGAGCCTGAGGCCTGCTTTGGATTCTGTTTCTCCTTCTCTCTTTGCCCCTTTCCTGCTTGCTCGCTCTCTCAAAAATAAATAAACCTTAAAAACAATTAAAAAAAAGAAAATTTTCATTTCTAAGAACAGATTCTCTGAGGAGTCAATGACCTTAAAAAATTAAGTACCACTAAATTGGAGGCTAACACACAGAAATTTTTGTGGTTTAGCACTGCAGCTTTTACTCAAACTACTAATCCTATTAGACACTGAAATTAATAACCACAATATGTAAATATTACAAAAAAGGTAAAGGTAGATACTCACTTGTTGTGAGGGTTTGAACACAAAATTAAATGGAAGACATTTTTTTTTTTTAAATTTTTTTTTTCAACGTTTATTTATTTTGGGACAGAGAGAGCATGAACGGGGGAGGGGCAGAGAGAGAGGGAGACACAGAATCGGAAACAGGCTCCAGGCTCTGAGCCATCAGCCCAGAGCCTGACGCGGGGCTCGAACTCCCGGACCGCGAGATCGTGACCTGGCTGAAGTCGGACGCTTAACCGACTGCGCCACCCAGGCGCCCCTGGAAGACATTTTTTTAATGTACATGAGTACATTAACTAATTAGTACCTTAACTGATTCCCTTGGTTATAGACAGCAATGTTTCAGAAGGATTAAACATGGTATTTAGAGTACAATTTTTAACACTGATTTTCCAGCCATTATATGTATATGTAGCATGTAAAATTCATTTCATAGATGTGTATGTGTGTGTATACATATATGTACGTTGTTCTATTATGGTGAATCAATTTTCCTAGCACCATTCATTAAATAAGCTTTTTTATGCCAAGCATTCAAACTTTTGTGTATCAGAATCACCTGGAAGATTTGTTAAACTGCAGATTGCTTGCCCCACTCCCAGAATTTCTAATTCAATAGAGCTGGATGAGGCTTGAGAATCTCTATTTTTAACATGTTCCCAAGGTGACATCGACGCTTCTAGTCTTGGTACCTCTGAGAATCACTGTTACAATGAACTTCATGGTCAGGGTATTATGACACATTAAGTGTGCTGAGCCACTGTTCCCTCTCTTTCTGGGATGAGTGTGCACAGCCAAGAGCAGCAGGACACAAGCTGGCGATCTTGAAATCACATCCATTTACTTCAGTGTGCTCTATACAAATACCAGCTTTTATGTATTCCCTTGACATTAAAAAGCTAAAATCACTAAGAGAAAGTATAACTTGGTAGTTAATAATATGAGATTTTAGACTCTCTGAAACTCTCAGCCAGTTAGTTAATACTTTTGAGCCTCAGTTTCTTTATAAAATAAAAATAATACTTCAAAGTTGTACTGTCTATTAACTTTCTGAGATGATGAAAATATTCTATGTATGCTGTCCAGTAGAGTAGACACTGGTCACATGTAACTTTTGAGCATTTGAAATATGGCTAGTGCAACTGAGGAGTTGAATTTATTTAATTTTAGTTAACATATTTAAAGAGCCACGTGTTGATAATGATCAGCAAAACTAGCAAACTAAGGACCTCTGAAAACAATCTCCTCCACAAAAGCAGGGAGAATATGTGCAAAAATGGTCCAAATCAGCTTTTTCAGAACGCTGGAAATTAACCAAAGGCTGACACAGGAAGTATTAATTCAAGGAAAATGACTGAATCTTTATAAGAACAGTGAGCTCTGTGGCATTCTAATTCGCCTTGGACCCATCTCCCTCTCTCCAGCTCTGTGGTAGCCCTGAAAACCAACAAGCACAGTGAAAATATCAGTCTGGCAGCCACTGCAAGGTATCAAATGGGGTTAGAGCTCCTAAAAAGCCCAATCCCAAAGAACTAGCATTATTGGATCTGTCTGGTAGTTCCCTGGAAGGCCATACTAGCAAGGCTGTTTTCACTGGACTTGGCTTGGGGATCTGCCCTATGCAAACCCTAAGGAAGGTTTGTCAAAAACAATCACAGGGAATTGTTCAACACTGCAGCTGCCTGAGGCAACAGATAACAAAGTGTTCCCTGTATTCTGAAATTTCACAATGATATGCCTTGGTGTGGGTTTATTTTCACCCAACTTACTGGGTTTTTGTTGACTGTTTTAATCTGGAAATGTACACCCTTCAGTTCTGGAGAAATTTCTTAAACTATATTGTTGGTAATTTCTTTTCTTCTGCTTTCTCTATTCCTCAAACTCCTATTACTTGGAGTTTAGATTGATACACTAATTTTCTTACGTTTTTTCTCTTATCTTTTTGCTCTACTCTCTAAGAGATTACCTTAATTCATCTTCTCTTCTAACTTCTATGAAGTTTAAAAATTTTGTTTTTATTGTTGAAAAGCTCTTTACCCTGATTTTCTTTTTTACAACAGCTCATTCTTTTTTCTAATCTTTTTTTTTTTTAAGTTTGTTTTGAGAGACAGCGAAAGTGGGGTAGGGGTAGGGAGAGGGGGGTACTTAGGATCGCAAGTGGGCTCTGTGCTGACAGCAGAGAGCCTGATGTGGGGCTCAAACACATGATTGTGAGATTGTAACCTGATCAGAAGTCAGACGCTCAACCAACAGAGCCACCCAGCTGCCCTAGCCTATTCTTGTTGATAAATAATCTATTTCTCTGGATAGGAATTATATTATTATATCCGACTGGCTCTTAAACAGGGTTTAACTAGCTTCCTTAGTCTTCCTCTTTACCCACACTCCTAGGGGTATCTGGTGCAAACAATTCTGGGCCTACTGAGGCTTCTGAAGTGCAGTAGTTAGTTCTCAGTATGGTCCCCAGATCAGCAGTATCAGCATCCCCTGGGAACTTGATAGAAAAGCAAATTCTCAGGCCCTATCCCAGACCTACGAAATTAGAAACTCTCCCCCAGCAATTTGTGTTTTATTTAATAAATTCTCTAGGTGTGGGGCACCTGGGTGGCTCAGTTGGTTAAGCGTCCAATTCTTGATTTCAGTTCAGGTCATGATCTTATGGGCCCTGCATCAGGTTCCACGCTGTCCGTGTAGAGCCTGCTTGGAATTCTGTCTTTCTCTCTCTGCCTCTCCTCAACTCGTGCTCTCTCTATATACATAAATAAACAAACTTACAAATAAATTCTCTAGGTATTTCTGATGAATTCTGATGAATTAGGTTGCTTCTTGGATGTCCCCAACTGCTTGCTTAGGAGCTGACTTCCTAGGGTCTATTAAGTCAGTTACTTCTTTCACCCATCTCTAGTTTCCCAAATTTATTTTGTCTCTAGTTTTCCCAATCTTTGTGGATATACATACACATACACATATGGATGGATATACGGTTTTGTGTGTGTGTGTATTTAAAATTCCCTTTATTATAGTTTAAGAGAGGCTTCAGGAGAAAGTACATTTAGATACATGAGTTCATTTGCTATCTTTATCTGGAAGTCTGTTTGCATTCATTCATTCAAACTTTTTCACTCCCAATAAAAATGCAGTTGTTAATCAATAACCGTTACTAAATCCAAAGGATATTTTAGTTCTCATCTTATTAGACCTTTCAGCAGCTTCAACTTACTTCCACGTGGAAATACTCTATTTTCTGAGATTCTGGAATACCTGTTTGTCTTCTGCCTGACTTCCAAAGTTGGAGTTCCTCAAAACCTGGGTTTTCTAGCTGGTTTTTCACATTCTGATGGCATTACACACTGTATCTCTTAACTTGACCTCTCTTCTGGACTACTGACTCATATGTAACAGCTCACTAGGCATCTTTACTTGGCTATTTTACATACAATTGATAATTAAAATGTCTGAAACAACCCTTGAGCCGATGCCTATATCCTGCTTTGTATTTCCTCCGTGCTTCATAAATGACATACATTTCCCTACACTCAGATGCTTAAATGAGAAACTTCAGAATCATTATTGATGCTGCTCTCTCATTAATCCCCATATCTAAACCATTAGTAAGTTTTGTTAATGTTACCTCTAGAATGATTCTCAACCAGTCCATCCACACTAATCCAAGCCATAATCATTTCTTGTCTGGACCCCTGCAATAGTTTACTTGCTTCCATTCTTGCACTCTCCAATCCATCTCCACATAAGAGCCACAATAGTATTTTAAAAAGATAAATCCCATCATGTCATTCTCCATTTGCTCTGTGCTGACAGCTCAGAGCCTGGAGCCTGCTTCTGATTCTGTCTCCCTCTCTCTGCTCCTCCCCTGTTCACTCTCTCTCTTTCTCTCAAAATTGAATAAACTTAAAAAAAAAAACAAAACTGCACTCTTAACATGGTCTATCAGAACCAACCTGACCTGGCGCTCCTGTCTCTTTTCCTTTTTTCTTACTATATTCGAGCCAAACTTGCCTTCTTTTTGGAGGCTTTTAGGACCTTTGTACATGCTGTTCTCTTCACTTGGAAAACTCCTCTACTCCTTTTGCTTGGGTAACTCCTACCATTCTTTTTTTTTGGTTTAACTATACCTGGCTCATACATAAACTATGTCCCCTTGGTTACAATGTCTTATACTACCTAATTTTTTTTCTTCATAACATTTAAGTCTATATGAATTTTAAATTTATTTATGTATTTAATATCTGTGCCCTATATTAGACTAAGTGCTTCAAACAGTAGGGATTATAATAGTTTTGTCTGCATTGCATACCACAATACATAATACGGTGCCTGGCATAGAGTTAAGTATTCAAAAAATACTTGCTGAATGAAAGAAGAATAGACCTGTCTAAAGTCTCAGAGCAAATTAGTGCAATGCCAAGATTCAAAATCAAGTCTTCTCTTTCAGATCTTTAAATTACTTCATTTTTTAAATTATTCCATACTTCCTATATAAGATACGTTATTTCTAAGTGTTTTTGATACACTTTAATAAACGCTCTACTATATACAATTTAACTCTAATATTCTGAATATTTGTTAATGCTTATCCTAAGTATTAGCATTTCTGTATTAACAAAAGATTTTTCTATTTGAAAATAAATATTTGAAAGAAAATACTTATTGTGGCTTTCACAAAACCACATTTACCAAATAACAGATTTTAAAAATAGTATGTCAGAACAATTTTATCTTAATTTTTACTTAGGTAAAATAATTTTAAGGGGGAAAATTGTGATTAATGTGACTTTAACTTCAAATATTAAATATTAACTTCAAGAATCACTAAGTCTGACTGACTCAACTTTCTAGCTGTGTGAATTTGGGCAAGTCATTGAATCTTAGTCTGCTGAGGCCATGCCTTATCAGCTACAGCTTAACTCCTTTTAATTTCTTTATAGCTTAAGCATTTATAATTCTCTAACACAATAAAAATTAATTCAACACAAATTTATTGAGTGTCAACTCTGTGCCAGTCATTGTTTTAGGTGCTGAGAACGCAGCTTACATTTCAGCAGAAGAGAGGTATTAAACAAGTGAATATACAAACAAGATAATCTCATGCTTTGGGCTTTTAAAGTTGGGGACAGGGGCGCCTGGGTGGCGCAGTCGGTTAAGCGTCCGACTTCAGCCAGGTCACGATCTCGCGGTCCGTGAGTTCGAGCCCCGCGTCAGGCTCTGGGCTGATGGCTCAGAGCCTGGAGCCTGTTTCCCATTCTGTGTCTCCCTCTCTCTCTGCCCCTCCCCCGTTCATGCTCTGTCTCTCTCTCTGTCCCAAAAATAAAAATAAACGTTGAAAAAAAAAAAAATTTAAAGTTGGGGACAGAACAGGAGAGAGGAGATGTTTACTTTAGTCAGAAAAGGTCTCTCAGAGGTATCTTTTGGAGTAAGATATGAATGTCAAGACACCAGTCAAGAGAAGATTTGGGAAAAGCCACTCAAGGTTAAGCAGTGTTTTTCAAACTGCAAGCCCTGATCTATTTTGTGGAACACGAAATCAATTAAGTGGGGTGGGGGGATAACTGAAAAAATATTAGAATGCATCACAAGAAATAAGACTTTTGTCTTAATTATACATATAGGGGCGCCTGGGTGGCGCAGTCGGTTAAGCGTCCGACTTCAGCCAGGTCACGATCTCGCGGTCCGTGAGTTCGAGCCCCGCGTCGGGCTCTGGGCTGATGGCTCGGAGCCTGGAGCCTGTTTCCGATTCTGTGTCTCCCTCTCTCTGCCCCTCGCCCATTCATGCTCTGTCTCTCTCTGTCCCAAAAATAAATAAACGTTGAAAAAAAAAATTAAAAAAAAAAATAATTATACATATATATGCTATATAATATGTGTGTGTGTGTGTGTGTGTGTGTGTGTACATACATGCCTACATATGTATGCATGCATGCCCACCTGGGCACAGTGTTAAGTGTATTTCTTACTATATAGTGAGATCAAAAAAGTTTGAGAGCCACTGAGGTAGAGGGATCAGCTAGTTTGAAGGCCTTAGGGACAGTAAAGAGCTTTGTAAGCCATAGGGACTAAGAAGGCCAGCATGGCTGAAGTGAGGACTGGGGAGGAGGTATAAAATGAGGTAGGAAATGTATATAATTTTCCCACATACAACCTCCAGCCAGCATCTTAATCTGGACTGCCACCTCTATTCTCATCATGGGTTCTCGTTAAGAAACATGGCAGAATAACATCCTTGCTTTTATGTCACTTTGTAAACTGTCACTAAGAGAAGTTAGCAATTACACTAATGTGACTGTGAAACTAATCTCTAAGAATGTATTTTATAGTGAGAATGTATTACTTGAGTAATTAAAAAGTGAAAAAACCAAGTTCATAAACCCTGGGGGAGCCATCTGTTTCCTTTCAGATCCTCACTATAATGAAAAACTTTAAAGGTTAGTAGTAGCTAATTCTGAAAATCTCTTGGCTATAAATACAAAAGGAAAGACTATGAAGAGACCCCTGAAGTCAAATGCAGACACACACACAAAAAAAAATAGAGACCAGGACTGTAGATGTGGCTCTTTCACTAACCAGCTAAGTGTCCTCACAACTTATTTACACCTCTTTTGGGCCCTCAGATTCCTTAAGTGTGAAAAAGAAAGTAAAGCAGGTGTTCAGTAAGGTCACTTCATACCTTCATAATTTTATGATTCTAAGTTATTCTAGGTCATTTACTATTTTTAAAGGTTGCAAAAATTAACCTGGCCATTATTATTTTTAAAAAAATTTTTTAAAGAGGAAGTTAAATGATATACGATGAAGCTCATGTCCTTAGCTTTACAGTAGATGTCACGGTGTTTGGAGAACTGGAAGAAAATGTCAGTTATCTCTGAAAGTTTATGTTGTACTTAGGCTGATCTGCACTTTGGAACCGTGTGGCCTTTCCATATCATCAGATCGGTATACTGATAAATAACAAACTTCCTGAAAAGAACGTTTAAACCTCAAATCCTGTGTAGCTAAAGCTTGACAACAACCCTCCGGACAAGGTAAATGGAAAGTGAGTTGGCCACACAACTCACCTACAAGTTCTCCAATCATGAAAAGCAAGTAAAGAACGGCAGCAATGGTCAACCTGGTTTTCACCTTTCTCTGCTTCAGTAACTCTCGCTGTCTGCTGCAGTTGTCACAGGGGTCCACCTTCAGACTCAGCTGACTGTTGGTCAAAGGTAAGTCCTGGTCCAGTAAGGAATCGTCGTCGGCCTGGAGGGCCGGGTGCGCCCCGTTAACAGGCCTTTCTGGGATTTCAGAACCATCATCGGCCACCACAACTCGAAGTTTGTTAAACCGAGAAAGCCCCTCGTCCCCCACCTCGTCCGAGAAGTCAAAGGCGCTGGTGTCATTTAAAAACAGCGGCGCATCATCCTTCCGTAGCAGAGATTTGAGACGCTTCCACGCGCCGGATCCGGCCATGGCAGAGGCTGAGCGGCCGCGGCGCGGAATGGCTCGGTGCAGGCGGCCGGCCGGCGGCTCCTACTTCACCGGAGAGCCAGTTCCCGATGGCACTGCCGCGCGTCCCTCCCCATCCTGTGGAAAACGAAACACGCTATAAATTAAAGGCGCCCCAATACTGCCCACAAGTTCCGAAGCCCGGGGCGGCGGGGGGCGCCAGGCCGGCCCGGAGGCTCCGGGGCTCCACGAGGGGGCGGCGCATCTACCTGGGGCGCTGCCGCGGGGCCGCCGCTCATCTCCCCGCCCCCGGCCAGCCGGCTCGGCGGGGCCGACTCGCGCAGCTCGGCCCGGGGCCGGGCGGGGAGCGGGGCCGTCCTCGCGCCTGCCGCGCCCGCAACTCCAGGCCGGCTTCCCGAGTCTGACAGGTTCGGGGCCGGCCGCCGGGGGCCGCCGCCTCTCCCCGCCCTGCGCGAGGCCGCGCGCGTGCGCCGCAGCGGCCGCAGGCGAGGAGCGCGAAGGAGGGGTCCGCACGAGCCCACGCAGGCCCGCGGCGCAGGGCTGCGGCGCCCGCAAAGGGGCGGGGCAGGGGCTCGTGCCGCATCCAGTCCTCCGCCTCCCGGCCGTAGCACCAGTCTCGGCTGCGGAGCCCCGCGCGCCCGGCTCTGCCCGAGGGGCACTCACAGGGAAGCCCCAGTCTCTGGTGCCGCACTGTCGCCTCCCCAGGCGGAGAGGCGCTAGCGGATGGAGCCGGGGCCTGCGGTCCGAGTGGGTAGATTCGAACGGTCCCGCCCGCCTGGGGCTGGGCGTTGCTGCGGGAGGTCGCTCCACCCTAGAGGGCCTCAGGAATCTCGGGGCAGGATCTCGGTTTCGGATCCTGGGCAGAAAACGAATTTGTGCTTTCTTGCTACGTGAGAAACTAAGCAGCTTGCTTTCTTCGAGTTGCTGCTTCTCTGGCAAGTTGACAAAATTTGCTGCACGGGTGAGAGGGCAAGCAAAGCTTATGGTCAGCAGTTCTATGGCCTGCTTTATATTTACTATTGCTTTTCAGCAAGTATGTGTTATCCTGTGTGTTCGCTTAGTGTCCCTTCTCCCTCCATATAACATAGACTAAACCCAAGCAGAAAATCTAGTAGGGGTGTTCGTTTTGGCCTTTGGTTCTGTTAACAACCACAAATTTAAAAGAAGTTCTGAGAAGCAGTTTCTGATTTAGATTTAAGTTTTGGGGCGTCTGGGTGTGGCTCAGTTAAGCGTCTGACTTCAGCTCAGCTCATAATCTCCCGGATGATCTCGTGGTTCCTGGGTTCCAGCCCTGCTTAGGGCTCTGTGCTGACAGCTGAGCCTGGAGCCTGCTTCAGGTTCTGTGACTCCCTCTGTCTCTGCCCATCCCCTGTTCACACTCATGCGCTCTTTCTCTCTCTCTCTCTCTCAAAAATAAATATCTAAAAAAAATTTTTTTTTAAAGATTTAACTTTTAATAGTAACATGGAGGGGTGCCTGGGCGGCTCAGTGGGTTAAGCCTGACTTCAGCTCACGTCATGAGCTTGGAGTTTCAGACCCGTGTTGGGCTCTGTGCTGACAGCTCTGAGCTGGAGCTGCTTTGGATTCTGTGTCTCCCTCTCTCTGCCCCTCCTGCTCATGCTCTGTCCCTCTGTCTCGCTCTCTCTCTCTCAAATAAATAAACTTTAAAAAATAATAGCAGAATGGAATGGCAATATGCCTCCCCACTCCTCTTCTCCCTTAAAAGTCTGAGAGATTCTTAATCCAGAGCCCTTGAATGGGTTTTAGGGGCTTCTGGAAGCCTTAAATTCATGTGCAAAATATTGTGGCTTATATGGGTTTTCTTGAGTCAAGTCCCCTAGCTTTCATCATGTTCTAAATGGGTTTAAGACTCAAGTAAGATTTAAAACAGCAACACTGTCAGGAGAACTCATAGATCAACCCCCTAGCTTCCACTCAGAGTTGACTTGTAGTGCAAACTCCTCTATTTATCCTGTGTTAATGGATGTCATATTTGGATAGTAGTCTACATGGATTGCCAAGTTTCAAGTTACAAAATCTGCAATAAAAGTCACATGGAACATCATTTTCCTCTGAAGATTTAGAATGCACTTTCAAATCTTGCATGCCTTGGGTGCAAGAGCACCAACTGCCTTTGAACTCCCCCAGCAATCCTTTCACTTTTGAATGCCCACCATATCCCCACAGAGCTGCAGCCATGGGAGTCAGGTTAGGAAACCTGGATCAGAGATCCCATGGTTCCCAAGACCCGGGAGGGAAGTCTTGCCTAGGAAATTATTCAATAATCAGGGCCCTCAGTTCATTATCAGCTGAAGGGAGAGTGCTTAGTGAGTAGTGCTTTCCTAACCCCAAATATCTTAATCCACCCAATTTGGGAGTAGGTTAGTGGTTTTTCATTTGTTATACTGCTTGAAATTCTGCTAGTGAGAAAGATAAATGAACAAAGCAACTATGTCAGGAGTGTGATTGCTCTGTCTTTAGTATGACTTCTTCAAATAGGATTCCATCCAAGGAAAGGGGATAGATGTGTTCAAGGAAAGTTGAGGCAGGAGCATGGATTGTTTTGGGTACTTACAGTAAGCTTTGTTGGGAAGGGGTGCAGTTCTGCGTCCCCATTTATTTTTACTATTTTCTATCGCTGGGTATCTGGACAGAGTGAGGGGTGGATAACAAAAACTATATAGTGATTTTAATGTATGTTCACAAATTCAGATACTTGTCCCATCCAGAGGTAGAGCTTAATCTCCCTCCCAGTGAATGTGAGCTGCTCTTATTGAATATCATAATGGCTTACAAGGAATAGAATGCCACATAAGTGACAGTAGATGACTTAAAAGACTAGGTCATAAGAGGCACTGTAGTTGCCTGCTTGTTCTCTCTTGGATCACTTGCACTGGGAGAAGCCAGAGTTACCATGTCACGAGGAACTCAAGCAGCCCCAAGGAAAGGCCCATGTGATGAGAATGGAGACCTCCTGCCAGCAGCGATGTGAATGAGCCGTATTGGAAGCAGGTCCTCCACCCTAGTTAAACCTTCAGATGTTTGTAGCCCAGGAGATGTTGACTGAAACCCCATGAGAGATCCTGAGCAGAAGCTCCCATCTAAGCCACTCCCAGATGACCCACAGAGACTGAGATAATAATGTTCATTGTTTTAGTATGGTAAGTTTGGGGATAATTCGTTACACAGCAATAGATAATGAATATACTCAATCTCAACTTTGCTCTGTACCAGGAAAGACACTTTTCTTATTCTTTTATCACGCGCGCCCTTGTTCCTAGGCCTGTCCTTGGGCTAGTGGCATGATTTCTATCACTGAACTTTAAAATGGGCTAAATAAATAGACTTCTGTGAATAGTCTTGGAATTTGCAACCTTATTTCTATGTATTCAGAATTTATAACAACAGACAAATGAACTTTTGAAAAATAATCCATTTATAATCTGGGTACTGCCTGCAATTCAGCTAGCTATTGCTCACCATGCCATTCTTTTATAAGAGACTTAATACTTCTTTCCAGTTGAAGAACTTTTTTGCATGGGCAAATAGAAAAAGTTGCCAACCATTTATCCTATTTCTTACCCAGGTAACTCCTCACACACAATCTGTTTAGGTAATACCAGAAGTCTGACATTTGCAAGACACACACTCCAGCAGTCAACGAGAATAGCCCCCAAATATCCTTCGTCAGAACCTGTTTTGTGGCCCAGATATCTCTTGGGACAAATGACAATGCTGAAAATAATACCACAGCTAACATTTACTTGGGGCTTGTGTATGCACCAAGCACCTCTGCAGGGGACCTGATTTCCATTAGAGGGGAAGTTAAGAATTCAAAGCATGGGTCTTAAAGTCTGACTGTGTTTGTATCCTGGTTTCACCATTTAGTTATATCGTCTCTGGAAAACTATTTCACCAATCTGTGCTTCAATTTTCTTACATATAAAATGGGGATGATAAGAGTACCCACTTCACGAGGCTATGGTGAGGATTCAATGAGATGATGCATGTAAAGCATGTAAAACATAGCATATGTAGTTCCTAGCACATAGTAAGTGCTCAGTCGATGACAGCTCATGTTTTTTTTAAGTAGATGAAGACGTGGAGTCTCAGGGAAGTGAAGTAAACTGACTGGAGTCATGCAGCTAAAAAACAGAGCAGGAGTTCAATTCCAGATCAGTTTGGTTTCAGAGCTCAAGCTCTCAAACACTAGCCTGCACTGTCCTCTCAGTTTCACACACAAATGGAATGATGTACAGAAAAGCACCTAGACTCCTTCAGGTGTGCTGGGAGAAATCCCTGTTCCATATATCAAAGACTTGCCAGCACCTTGAGACTTCAACATCACCCTGTGAAATCCTTCTTGGAAAGGAAAGGAAAAAGTGGAAAAGTTTTTAAAAATCGAGGTATGGGGAAAGGTGCCACTTACTTGACAGGCTCACGTGTTGCATATTCCCAACCTGAGAATTCCTTTCTCCATTGGAATAGATGATTGTAGGAGATTTCCAAAGGATGCATTTGGAATGTGACTTCTTATCTTTTTCAGGAGGGGTTGAAAGCTATCAGATACAAATGGACAAGAGCTAGTGATGTGATACACAACTGTGGGGAGTATAATAATTTCTTCTTTCTATGGAGTGCTATGCTAACAGAGTGGCTGGAGAGTCAGTTTAACCCCTCCTCCAGGGGAAGAGAAGGGTGCAAAGTAGGTAAGAGAATTGCCCAAGGACAGGCAAGTTGCCTTCTTGGACAGTGAGTAGATAAAGGAGAGGGTCTCTGGGCCACACCCATGTATCTGTCAGGAAAACCAACCTGTGAGCTAAAACAATCAAGTTCATTGTTTTCATACCTTTGCTTTGTCTTTCCTTACTTTTTAAAGGAAATGTACCTGTGAATTTCTCTAACCATATCTGGCTAAAATTAGAGGGAATAGGAGCTGGGATGGGTTTAAGACATAAGCACACCCGCCCTGGAGTCTGGAGGTAACAGCTTGAAGGTGAGGGTGGAACGCTGATTTTGGACATGCTTTAGGAATCCATCACAGACAAGAGAAGTTCCTTCAGCCTCTAATTTTGCCATCCTTTCACAGTGATCCCCAGCACCATACTGTTGCTGAACTCATTTTCTTGGCTGTAAAAGTGGAAAATAGTATTTGTCCTACCTCTGTCACAGGAACACTGTAAGAATCCAATGAAATTTTGCATGTGAAAACATTCCCTTACTTACTTTACTAGAGAGAGCTATTAAAAACCATACCATCTGGGGCACCTGGGTGCCTCAGTCAGTTAAGCATCTGCTCTGGATTTTGGCTCAGGTCATGATCTTGCGGTTCATGGGATCGAGCCCTCCATTGGGTTCGATACTCACAGCGTCAAACCTGCTTGGGATTTTCTTTCTCTCTCTCTCTCTCTGCCTCTCCCTAGTTCGTGCTCTCTCTCAAAATAAATAAACATTAAAAAAAGAAAGAAAGAAAGAAAAAAGAAAGAAAGAAAAAATATTTTAATCATAGTTCATTCATAACTTTAAATTCCCCTCTAAAAAACATTTGTATTTCTTGAAACTGATGTTTAATTTCTAAGAAATTCTTAGTGGTGAGATTAATCTGTCTCATACTGATTGGAGATGATTAAAACACTAATACTCAGTTTATACTTACAGTAGACTTATTTCAGAGAACATTATAACCTTTATGAATTAAACCAAGACAGAGAAGCAACTGCGGACAAAGTGACTCTTGTGACCTCTTAGAACTGGTGGCTTTAAACAATGAAGGCCATTGTATAAAAACTCCCTCCCAGGGTTATTGTGAGGATTAATTAGATTAAAATCTGCAAAGTGCTTTGAGTTTTTCCCAGAATTCCTTTATAAATAAAGATGGCATTAATTATTTTTTTTAGAAGTATCCTTATATGGATCTTCCCAGAATCAAATGTAACAAATTCACCTGTTGTTTAACTTGTATTCCCTGAAGCAAAAAACCCAAGACCAAGCCAACCTAAATGACCTCTAATGGTTTTAAAATGACTATAGATAGGAGCATGCTTGAATGAGCAGAAGTTAGTACCCTAATCACAAAGATCTTGGTGTATGTTTTACATGACCGGGTAATGCCTCATAATCACTATGCCATATGGTAATTAGGTATAAATTACTGTAATTATTACAGCTGTTTTATACTGATCAACCAAGTTTTACTCTCCTCTTTGTTATTTATATTTTACTAACTCACATTCTACTCACTTACAAATAGGCTTTAAGGCAGTCTTCCCATTAGTAGGCCTTCCTCACCTCAGAATACTAGAAACGATGAGAATGAGAGTTTTTTCCTGATACTAGATACTGTCTAATCCTCATTGTATGCACAGAAACAAATAGACACAGATGAAAGACAGGTGTCTTAACAACCAACTCTCCAGCAGCTGAGGTTCCTTGGGAACCCCTTCTCAGTTTCCCAGTCTCTGATCTTAATCCTGTTCCCAGTGACCCACCCAGCCCGCACTGTGAGCTTCCCCCCCACACCCCAAGAAGGAGCTACTCTGAATATTCCGAGTGTGGGTGTGGGGCAACCCAATTGGGTGGAGGCCTGTGATGTGGGTGGTGAAAGAATTCACCCTGGGCAGAACAAA
The DNA here is from genome assembly GCF_022079265.1 of Lynx rufus. Lineage (NCBI taxonomy): Eukaryota > Metazoa > Chordata > Mammalia > Carnivora > Felidae > Lynx > Lynx rufus. The sequence continues at coordinate 29,723,389 of NW_025814827.1, read as the reverse complement.
GGAGATAGAAGTTTATTAAATACACCGCAAGGGAGCTACAGGCAGGACAGCAAAGGAGAGACTGTTTGATAGAGGGCTGTGGGTGGGGGGGGTGGGGTGTAGTTAAGGGGGGAAGGTGGGGAGGTATGAGAATGTGTGGAATTTTGGTACCTTTTTTTTGGTACCTGTGCCCCATTGTAAGTAGCTCAGTTGTCAACTAGGTCTTAAGGCTATTTTGAGGGGGGTCACCTAATGGGCCTATTTGCATTTAGCCTGGTGGTCACTGTGGGCCCTTTTACCTTACTGAGGTTTCCATTGCTCAGGCATGTTGCCTAAAAGCTGCCTCTACAGTGGGCTTAAGGTAGCAGAAACTCTGGAGCAGGTCCAAGGGAAGTCTGGGGAACAGTAGGGTAAGAAGCCCATTGTAAATGAGGAACCGGTCTGGCAGGCAACCAGCTGTCCTGATTTACTCGGGATGGAGGGTATTTCCAAGACCTGAGACCACAATTTACTGGGATGAGTTTACCTTGTAGCAAGAATAGATTCTGTAACCGTGATATTGCTGGGCAGGGAGAGTATCTTACCTGGGCAAGACACCTTGTTCCTGTTGGGCCCTGCAGCACACTGGGCTGGGTGTTCTCAGGGAATTCTCAGGATGTGACTCCTGTTACAGTGAAATGGAAGAGGTCAAAGGTGTCTGAGAGGGAGGCCAACCACCTCAGATAGGACCCCCAAGGTACCATGACCCTGTTAGAGCCGCGGAGATCCCAAGTCAGTTCTGTAACTTTGCAGGTGTGGAAACTCGGCCTGAGGGTGAGGCTAGGGAAGTCAGTGTATGCCAGACTGCCCCAAGAGACTGAGTAAATTACTGTGTGGTTGATTGCTTAATTATCCTGGGGTACAACTCTCTTACTGCCCTGGATGCCCTCTTCACAGGACCAGTGAATATGAGAAACCAAGTTACCTTACAGCTAGAACAAAGGTGGCTGGGGGGTTTCAGTGACATCGTTTACAGGCCTCATGGCCTCTCCTGGCCTTTTGTGTTCCTTTTTCCCTGCTGGGGTGTTCTTCCTCCTTCTCGGTGTCTGGCTAACTGCCATTCAGCTTTCAAACCCAATGGATTCTGCCCAATTTCCCTCCTTCTTTCCCTCTTTCCTCCTCTCCTTCCCTTCTTTCTTCCCTCCCTTTTGTTATTAAACTTAAAAAAGTTTATTTTTGAGAGAGAGTGCACATACACACACATGTGCATGGGTGGGGGAGGGGCAGAGAGAGAGGGGCACAGAGGACCTGAAGCAGGCAGCACTGACAGCAGAGAGCCGGATGTGGGGCTCAAACTGGCAGATGACAAGATCATGACCTGAGCCAAAGTTGGACACTTAACCAACTGAGCCTCTCAGGTGCCCCTTCCTTCCCTTTCCTCTTTCCTTCTTCTCTTTCTTTCTTCCCTTCCACAAATGTTATTTGAGTGTTTATCATATGCCAGTCACTAAAGTAGGCACTGGAGCTATAGAATTGGATAAGACAAAGTCTAGATGATAACCCACCCCTGATTAGTCCTGTATATACAGCATAAATTCTAATTCTTTATTACTAACCCCCCCCCCCCCAGATTCCATGCAGACTATTGATATCTATATATAACTTTCGAGCGAAAGTGAAAAGAATATAGCCTTTCTTCTTGGTTCAATTTTAGTTTAGTCTTTCTGAAATCATTCCCCAGGCCCCCATCTGGTAAAGTCTTCAGATAACCACTTCCATCCATGGCGTGCTGATTTTTATCACTTAGTATTACTGTTACTGCCTTTAGTTCTCCCAGTTGTGCTTAGTTCTGAGTTGTGACCTCGCAGCTCAGAGCCCTGTCTTCATTTTATAAATAGTCGGGATATTTTTATCCCGAAGTGCATTACTTTGCACTTGTTCCCACTAAAGCTCACTTGTCAGTTGTCTGACCACAGAGTCAGATTTATAGGCTCTTCTGACTAGCCCAAGGATTGGCAAACTTTTTCTATAAAGGGCCAGATAATAAATAATTTCCGGTTTGCAGCAATACCTTGGTGCTGGTCGAATTTGCTCACTTCTGCCCTTGTGAAAGCAGCCGTAGGTGATAATAAGCAAATGAGTATGGCTATGTTCCCATAAAACACTGGACACTGAAATGTGAATTTCGTATACTTTTCACCTGCCACGAAATATTAGTCTTCTTTCGATTTTTTTCAACCATTTAAAAATGGAGAAACCATTCTTAGCTCAAGGGATGCACAAAAACAGGTGTGGGCTGGATTTGGCTTGTGGGCTGTAGTTTGCTGGCCATGATCCAGACTCATCACTAGTTAGAAGTGTTGTTCGAGATTTCACTGCTCATTCCCTCCTCCTGACCACTTATACATATAAGTGATATACATTGTAATTGCAGTTGCCTTATATGGCATGGTTTTTTTCACCACTCCTTTACCTACTCAATTCTAGATAAAGTCTAGAGCCACTCTCCCCCATGGCATCCATCCCACCCCAAGTCTAGACAAGTCCATTTGTTACATATGCTCATGTCTCACTTTGTAAATTTATCTTCATTAGTGGCATTATTTGACTAGTGGCTGCTTCTCACTCCCTTGTTAGGCTTTATGCTTCATGAGACTGGGGGCTGTCTATCTTTGCTCATATCTCCTGCACCTGACTCTGTGCCTGGCACGCAGTAGGTGCTCAATAAAGCATTTGTTGAACAGAGGAACCAGATCCACAGCAGACCTCAGCTTATTGGCTGGGCATTGTTGTCTATAATAGCTCCCTCCCCTTATTAGCAGAGAGACCTTGAATTTTAAGATCTCTTTGAGCTTCAGTTTCCTTCTCTGTCAAACAGAGATAAGAGTTACTATCACTGGGTTGTGGTGACTTAAATGAGAAGATGTAACTGGCACATGGCTTGCTCCAGTCACTGTTAGATTAATGTCAGACTCCTTCCCCACTTCCTCTCATTGCTGTCAACTCTATGGTTGTCTGATGTCTAACTACCACTTGCTCAGATATCCCAAGTGCATAGGACTCCACCTGCCTGAAGAGAACTGCACTGTTTCCTTCGAGAAACCCAGAATTAGAAATATGATGAGTACACCCTTCATATATCTGCTGCCTTTCTAAGACCTGTCACTTGGGCCCTCTAGTTCCCTCCCCTGGCTGGAATCAACAGGCTCCACCCATTGTTTTTGCTTCCTTATGTTTGCTTATGTTTGCTTAGTTCCTTATGGCCTCACAAAACATTCCAATCTTATGTGACTTTTATTTCAGCCTCTCCTTTGGAAATCTGTCAAAGGTTTTTTAAGGTGTTAAGGTAGAAAATATAAAGCAGTTCCCTTTTACCTACACACTGTTTACTTCCTCAAAAATTAAGTAAATTAATTTTTCTTTTTACAGATACCATTTGACCATCTTTGTCTAAAGTTAACTTTAAGTGTTTACCATGCTTATTTCACAAATAAACCATAACTTCCTAGGTTCTCTCCAGAGATTTCTTAATGATAATAATTATCATGTCATAAAAATTACAAGATTTTGAGCCCAAAATATGTTAAGCACTGTGCTAGGAACTTTAATTAAATACATCATTTAATTAAATCCTTATAACAGCCTTGCATAGTGGATACTATTATCCCCATTTTATACATGGGATAAATGAAATTTTTTTTGAGAGAGAGAGAGTGTGTGTGTGTATGAGAGCAGAGTAGGGGGAGGGGCAGGGACACAAGAGAGAGAGAGAGAGAGGGAGAGAGAGAGTCTCAAGCAGACTGTATGCCCAGCACAGAGCCCCATGCAGGGCTCTGTCCCATGACCCTGAGATCATGACCCGAGCCAGATTCAACAGCCGGATACTTAACCTACTGAACTACGCAGGCACCCAAGGATAAATGAAGTCTTTTAAATAATTTATTGAAAGCCACGTTATTAGAAGATGGTGGACTCAAGGTTTGCATTCAGGTTTCCCCCAGCCCAGTGCCCATCATCTTTCCATCCTGACATTTTCTTCCCTTCTTATGCTTGGTAGCTGGTGGTGCTGGGAAGGGCACGTGTATCACATTTTCACTCTTGTAACCTCCCGAGTGAACAGCCAGCTATGATGACTGTTGCCCATTTTGGCTAATGGCTCCTCAGTGTCATAGCAAAGTTCCATCTGAACTCATGTGGGTTTTAAAGTATTACCCTTTTGCTTAAAACCACTCATCATCCATCCATCCAACCAATATGTCTATTTTTTTAAGTTTGTTTGTTTTTGAGAGAGAGAGAGCAAGCAGGAGGAGCAGAGAGAGAGGGAGACAGAATCTCAAGCAGGCTCCGCACCATTGGCACAGAGTCGGATGTGGGGCTTGAACTAGACACTTAACCTACTGAGCCACCCAGGTGCCCCTAACCAATATTTCTCAACAGGCTATCTCACTCCGTTTGGGCTGCTATAACAAAATACCACAGGCTGGGTGCATTGAAACAGCAGAAATCTACTTCTCACAGTTCTGGAGGCTTAGAAGTCCTAGATCAAGGGGCACCTGGGTGGCTCAGTCAGTTGACCATCTGACTCTTGGTTTCAGTTCAGGTCATGACCTCACGGTTCATGGGTTCAAGCCCCATGTCAGGCTCTATGCTGACAGTGCAGAGCCTGCTTGGGATTCTCTCTCTCTGCCCCTCCTCTGCTTGCTCTCTCTCTCTCTCTCAAAATAAATAAATAAACAAACAAAAAAAAGTCCAAGATGAAGGCACTAGCAGGGTCATCTTCTGGTGAGGACCCTCTTCCCAATTCATAGCCATTGCTTTTTCACTGTGTCCTCACAGAGTAGGGCGGGTAGGGAGGTCTGTGGGACCTCCTTTGTAAGAACATGAATCCCATTCATGAGGGCTCCATCCTTGTGTCGTAATCACCTCCCAAAGTCTCCATCTTGTAACATCATCACTTTGGCATTAGGATTCCAACTGGTGACTTTTGGGGGACACACACATTCAGATCATAGCAGAGATTGTATACCAGACACTGTGCTATGTGTTGAATGTGTCTTAGGCCAAAGAAATGTGTCTTTAGTGCTTAAAATTAGTTTAAAATGAAGACATTGGGGGTGGGGGGTGCGCCTGGGTGGCTCAGTCGTTCAAGCTTCTGAGTCTTGATTTCGGCTCACGTCATGATCTCACAGTCTGTAAAGTCGAGCCCTGTGTCAGCCTCTGCACTGACAGTGTGGGGCTGCTTGGAATTCTCTTCCCTCTCTCTGCCCCTCCCCCACTTACACACATGTGCGCACTTTTTCTCTCTCTCTCTCAAATAAAATTAAATAAATAAATAAATAAATAATAAAATTAAGGCACTGGGTAGTTAATAGAAGAGGCATTTGGAGAGGAGGGCTTGGAGGTAGGGAAGATGGAGAGAAAGGATGGGAAAGAGAAGAACTTCCTATGAAATCACTGTCTTGGGGACCCATGGGTCAGGAGGAGGCCAGTGGGTATGGCGAGGAAGGCAAGGGAAGATGAATGAGATTCTCACACACCAGGATAGAAGTGGTAAGGTGGAACCAGCAGAATTTCTCTCTGGCATGACATACTGCCTCTGTTAGTGTGCCTTATGATTTTCGGTTCCCTTTCCAACAGCCAGTACTTTCCTAGCTCTCTGACATTCTTGTTTTCTCTTTCCCAAGCCAGCATAGATGATACCTTTGCATTGGTGTTCTCTGTCTGGGTAGCATCCCCATTTATCTTGATGGCCTACCAGAATTGCTTCAGTGACAGCCTGTTTCACTGTGTAGAAGGCACTTACTTCATTTCTGCTGTAGTTTTATGTGTGTGTGTGTGTGTGTGTGTGTGTGTCTGTGTGTCTGTGTATGCACAGTGTGTGCGTGTGTAGGCACATGAGAAATGAGAGCGCCTGGATTGTTGTAGTTCAGACCATGCTCATACAAAGGGATCCTGGTGACCAGAAGAGTCCTCACAGGCACATCCACCTCAGTGCGTTCGCTGTGCATCAGAGTCAGAAACTTGATTTTGTTGACACCCTGAGAATATATTCATCTCCTATTAACTAGCTCACAGAGAGTAATAAATACAAAGCAGAATATTGAGGGTATGTAGGAAAGTGTACATATGTTTCATTTATTTATTTTTTTTAATTTTTTTTAACATTTTATTTATTTTTGAGACAGAGAGAGACAGAGCATGAACGGGGGAGGGGCAGAGAGAGAGGGAGACACAGAATCGGAAACAGGCTCCAGGCTCTGAGCCACCAGCCCAGAGCCCGACACGGGGCTCGAACTCACAGACCGCGAGATCGTGACCTGAGCTGAAGTCGGACGCTTAACCGACTGAGCCACCCAGGTGCCCCATGTACATATGTTTTAAAGATCCATACTGAAATGAGTAGGGATGAAGTGACTTGGGTCTATCTATCTGCTTTAAAATATTTTAGTTTTGGGGCACCTGGGTGGCTCAGTCAGTTAAGTGTCTGACTTCCATTCAGGTCACGGTCTCACAGTTTGTGGGTTCGAGCCCTGCATCAAGCTCTGTACTGACAGCTCAGAGCCTGCAGCCTGCTTCAGATTCTGTGTCTCCCTCTCTCTCTGCCCCTCCCCTGCTCATACTCACTCTCTCTCTCTCTCTCTCTCAAAAATAAATAAACATTTAAAAAAAATTTTAAGTGAAGCAGGTGTGGGAAAATCTTGATAATAATGATTGAATTTGGTTAATGGGTATTTTATACTATTTGTACATTACATATGTTATATACTAATTATATTATTTCCCTACTTCTGTGTGTTTGAAATTTTTCTTAACATGAAAATTAAAACAATAAAGGAAATGACAATAATTTACAGAAAGAAATACAAAATCGTCAGGTTACCTCGTGCAAGTTAAGTTAACAAGGAATCCAAGGCGGAGAGCTAAGTCGATGTAAGACTGTTGGGTCACCCAGGACAATGACATATTCCTGTCTGCAACCAGGCGCTCCTCTCTCCCCTTCTGCTCTCATGTCCCGGGACCTAATTCCTGGGACTATCTCAGAAACTTAGAAATCTGATTCCTACATCCACGGCTGCTCCCATCGCACTCCCTGTCCCCTGTCAGATACTTAAATCCTGCTCCAGGCTGAGGGGATTGGTGCCTCTATTGCTACCACCCCTGGCAACAGGCATCTATCTCTCCCGCTTGCAGCTTCTAGTTTTGCTTTAGCACTGCCCATTCTTGGGGTACATGAGAGACCCTGCTAACTCAAATGCTGGTTCAGTTTCCACTCCTGCTGGCACCCCCATCCCATCAGATCTCTTAGGGGCTTGAAACCTGAGAAGCAGCAAGGCATGGGAACAGGGAGGATTCCTGACCTCGCGGCCTGACCTATCTGCTGGGCTCTGCCGTGTTTGCCGGGCACCAGCTCCAGGAATGGCACAGATGGCTAAAGGGAAAGGCACTAAGGATGCCTCATTTTCAAAGGCACAATTTATTTAATTTGATTCTTATTCAGATCTGTGAGATATAGTTATCATTCCTACTTGAAGAGATAGGGAACTAGGGCACTGTGAGGTTAAGCAATGTGTTTACAGTCACAGAGTTAATCTGCAGCAGGACCATGGTGTGAACTGAGGCGTTCCCGTCCCCTGAAGGAGTTTATCGGTGTCTAAATCCAAGTTATTACTAAACTACTGTATTTCTCAAATTAAACTAGTGTTTGTAGCAACCAGGTTGTGTTACCGCAAAAGATGATTCGTTATTAGCAGCAGGTTGGAATTATTCAACAGCTAAATGCCGTATTTCATTTTCATCCATGTGTTGAATTTACTAATTTTTAAAAAATGTTTATTTACTTATTTTGAGAGAGAAAGAGCAGGGGAGGGGCAGAGAGAGAGAATCCCAAACAGGCTCGACAATCAGCGTGGAGCCTGACTCAGGGCTTGATCCCAGGACCAACCATGAGATCATGGCCTGAGCCAAAATCAAAAGTCGGATGCTTAACTGACTGAGCCACCCAGGCACCCCTGAATTTACAAATTTAAATAAAACGGTCCTGATTTTTCATTATGAGGAGTTAATAACTAATATCTATAGTTGATAAATCAAGAAAAAAGGGTGTAAATATATTACATATAGTTTCAGTGGTAAACAGTAGTAGAATTTAAAACAGAAACTATTGGGGCCCCTGGGTGGCTCAGTGGGTTAAGCATCTGACTTCAGCTCAGGTCATGATCTCGCTGCTCGAGAGTTTGAGCCCCACTTTGGGCTCTGTGCTGACAGCTCAGAGCCTGGAGCCTGTTTTGGATTGTGTGTCTCCCTTTCTCTCTGCCCCTCTCCTGCTCACACTGTGTCTCTTTCTCTCAAAAATAAATAAATGTTAAAAAAAATTTAGGGGCGCCTGGGTGGCGCAGTTGGTTAAGCGTCCGACTTCAGCCAGGTCACCATCTCGCGGTCCGTGAGTTCGAGCCCCGCGTCGGGCTCTGGGCTGGTGGCTCAGAGCCTGGAGCCTGTTTCCGATTCTGTGTCTCCCTCTCTCTCTGCCCCTCCCCCGTTCATGCTCTGTCTCTCTCTGTCCCAAAAATAAATAAACGTTGAAAAAAAAAATTTTTTTTTTAAAAATTTAAAAACCCCAAAAACAGAAAGTATTGATAAAAAACCTCTGAGCAATGGGTGTGGCAGTGATGTGGTTGGTGGGGATGAGAGGTAGGAGATGTTTTTGTTTCTCATTTTACACACATCTATACGGTCTGAATTTTTAAAAATATGGGCAAGTTTTACTTGTATAGATTAAAAATAATAGTTTAAAAATAGAAAAAAGAAGTGAAATACAATGAAACGTATCCCCTCAATGAGTGATTGCTGAAATTGTCATATGTAATACTATGTAGCCAATAGAAATTTTAAGTAGGAAAGGCAAATCAAGAATGATGTGGTTAGGATAATACCTAATCACATATATACTGCGTGTAGGTATATGTGCATACAAACAGGAAGGATACATATCAAAGTGATACCAAAGTGTAGGGATGAGGGGTGAGGAGGAGAGGAGGATTCTGATGATTAACTGCATTCACTTCTATATATGGCTTGATTTTTTTTGAGGGGCATGTACTGAATATGAAAGTGTGCAGAATATTTTGCAGGTTCAAAGCTACAGCGATTCTGAGTGTTCCCTCTTTTCCTCTTTGCCACAGAACAGCCAAATGTGATTGCACTGTGTTACATATAAGTGTCAGGATCTTACACTTGATTTATAGTGAAGAAATTCACTGTTCCTAAATATTGTTACAAAAGAGAAGTTTGTGAATTGCATTATTCCACTCTCAGGCCTTAATGTCACCACAGAGCTGACCAAGTCTGATTCATGTTTTTTTTTGTTTTTTTTGTTTTTGTTTTTGTATTGTTACATTTCCTTCCTTTGCTTGGTTTCGACCAAGGGTGTGTGGGGTTTAAATCTCCAAATCCAGTATCTCATGGCTGTAACAAGGTATGTATCCCACACTTTAGAGTCCTGGACTTGGAGTCTTTAACCCTGATACTTGGTAGAATCCTTCTGATGAAGAGAAGCAGGGGAACAGGAAGCAGTATGTCCATGGAGGTCCCCAAGGCAGCCTCCACAGAGGAGTAGAAGGCAATGGAAGATAAAGTGACGAGTCCAGAGAAAGCCGAGGAAGCAAAATTAAAACCAAGGTATTGTCATCTGGGACAAAAGCCTGGAGGTTTAGATTTCTTAAGGAAACGATTGCAGAAAGGGCAAAAATATTTTGATGCCAGGGATTACAACCTGGCTAAAACACAACTGAAAAGCAAGCAGCTTCCTACTGCAGCTCTCACTAAGACAAGTCACTGATGACCGCGTTCCCACTCCACAGAAACTTCCTCCACAGAAACCATCCCTTGCTGCAAGCAAGCTGGCTGGCTGATTAAAAGAGCTGAACTGCATGAATCTTCTAATTCTCATTATTTCTCCTTGTTATTTCTCTGCTTTTCATTTCCTTTCATTCACTAAGTCATTTGAGAAAGAGCTTTGCAGGTAGCAGTAGTGTGTGCTGCTAGTGTAAGGAAATATACGCGTGGAGAGTTTTTGATTAGTTTAACAGTGCGCTGATAAAGAGAATGTGTTTGAGCAACATAAAGTAATCTGCTTGAAAATAATTGTGTATATTACCTAACTCCTAGTGTAGGACTGGTTCCAACAAGTAACAAGCAAGTTTTATGATTGTAATGTTTTGGCTTTCTTTAATTCATCTTAATTCAGCTCTGTATGTTACTCTTACTTAAAATAACCACGGGGTGTCTAGGTGGCTCAGTAGGTTAAGCCTCCGACTTCAGCTCAGGTTATGATCTCACAGCTCCTGAGTTCAAGCCCCATGTCGAGGTCTGCGCTGACAGCTCAGAGCCTGGAGCCTGCTTCGGATTCTGTATCTCCCTCTCTCTCTCTGCCCCTCCCCACCCATTTTTTTTTTCTCTCTGTCTCTCTCAAAAAATAAACATTAAAAAAATAAATAAAATAACCTCTATTGTATTAATTTCATTTGCATTTTCCTTTTGGATTTTAAAAAAAATTTTTTTAATGTTTATTTATTATTGAGAGACAGAGCATGAGCAGGGGAGGGGCAGAGAGAGAGGGAGACACAGAGTCTGAAGCAGGTTCCAGGCTCTGAGCTGGCAGCACAGAGCCCCTGGCGGGGCTTGAACTCACAAACTGTGAGATCATGACCTGAGCCAAAGTCAGACACTTAACTGACTGAGCCACCCAGGCACCCCTCCTTTTGGATTTTGTAAAACAGAAGTTTAAGACCACAAGTTGGAAGAAAGGTCACATTCTTCAAACAAAAATAGATGGGGCTCTGAAAGATTTGTATCTCTGTGCTTGAACTTGAATGTCCTTAAACCCGTTTCAGCTCTAACAATAGAATTTTACTTGGGCAATATTTGCCTGATCTGGTGTAACTTATATGACTCTAGTGCTTAACAGCTGCTGTTCTTATTCAGTTCTATAGTGTTAGAATATCTTTTGTTAAAGAGATGAATAAAATACTCATGTGCATCGACTGTTGAATTCACTTTTGTGCCATTTTTGTAAATACAATAGTTTTGCACACACACACACAAACACACATACACAAAGAATCCTTTTGGTGATTCAATTTTTTTTTTGTATTTTACTATATCGTGGAAAGAACAGTTAACATAAGATTTACCCTCCTAACAAATATTTTGTGATTTTTTTTAATGTTTATTTTTGAGACACATATACACACACACAGAGTGTGAGCAGGGGAGGGGCAGAGAGAGAGGGAGACACAGAATCTGAAGCAGGCTCCAGGCTCTGAGTTCTCAGCACAGAGCCTGACACAGGGCTTGAACTCATGAACAGTGAGATCATGGCCTCAGCCAAAGTCAGACGTTTAACCAGCTGAGCCACCTAGTTTCCCCTACCCTCCTAACAACTTTTTAAGCGTTGATATATTATTGTTGACTATAGGTACAGTGTTGTATGGTAGTTCTCTAGAACTTACTCATTTTTTTTAATGTTCATTTATTTATTTATTTTAAGAGAGAAAGAGAGTGTGGATGGAGGAGTGGCAGAAAGAGGAGAGAGAGAATCCCTCTCATAGGGATTGAATCTGACATAGGGCTTGATCTCACAACCCTGGGATCATGACTCAAGCCAAAATCAAAAAGAGTCAGATGCTCAACTGACTGAACCACCCAGGTGCTTCATCATCTTTGCTTTTAATAAAAGAAGTTAAATTTTTTTTTTCAACGTTTATTTATTTTTTTGGGGACAGAGAGAGACAGAGCATGAACAGGGGAGGGGCAGAGAGAGAGGGAGACACAGAATCGGAAACAGGCTCCAGGCTCCGAGCCATCAGCCCAGAGCCTGACGCGGGGCTCGAACTCACAGACCGCGAGATCGTGACCTGGCTGAAGTCGGACGCTTAACCGACTGCGCCACCCAGGCGCCCCTAAAAGAAGTTAAATTTATAAACACTTAAGATAACTTGGGAAACGTATAGTAAAAACTAACGAAATCCACAAATTACAGAGGTTTTGCTAAAATGCAAACTGTCAGCAAACTGCCAGCAAACTGCAAAATTTGTCATATCCAATGTATTTGTTAAATTTTTTTTTTAACGTTTATTTATTTTTGAGACAGAGAGAGACAGAGCGTGAACAGGGGAGGGGCAGAGAGAGAGGGAGACACAGAATCTGAAACAGGCTCCAGGCTCTGAGCTGTCAGCACAGAACCTGACGTGGGGCTCGAACTCACAGACCGTGAATCATGACCTGAGCTGAAGTCGGACGCTTAACCGACTGAGCCACCCAGGCGCCCCCATATCCAATGTATTTAATCTGAGTGGTAATTTTTCTCACAAAACTCAGTTGGAGGACAGCTGATATATCTATGCTCTTGGTGGAAATAACAAGTGTGGTATAGTGGCTAAGAAGGGAGAATGCGAGTCGGTGCATGGTTTCATCATACAAATCTCCTGGTTGATCCTCTTTATCTCCATCAGGTAAATATATAGGGAATGGTAGCTTTTTATTTTTTAATCTTTTTAATGTTTATTTATTTTTGAGAGAGAGACACCCACATAGAGTACAAGTGGAGGAGGGGCAGAGAGAGAGGGAGACACAGAATCCAAAGCAGGCTCCAGGCTCTGAGCTGTCAGCACAGAGCCCGACGCGGGGCTCAAACTCGAACTGTGAGATTATGACCTGAGCTGAAGTCGGAGACATAACCGACTGAGCCACCCAGGCACCCCGGAAATGGTAGATTTTTACAGAAATACTTAGATGAAGACAATTTAGAATCTCTGATAGTCACTGAGCTGTTGTTATGTCCTGGTAGAGAGTCATTTACATAGATTATATTGTGTGTTGTGTCCACACTTAGGGTCCATATGTTGTTCATCTATGCTTCCCATTTGTCCAGCCTGTTTTAGTTCCAGGTCAGAATGGAAGCATTCTTGTTTGAAAGAGCTCCAAGTCTCCTGTGGATTTTCATTTAATGATAAGTAGCAGGCTGGTCTTTTCATGGCACCTTGAAGCCTTCACCAATAGTTTTTACTGTGGCATTCACATACTGTCCTGGGTGAAGGTGAGCAGCATGAAGAGGAATGCCTGGCTTAATTACAGCTGATTGCTATGGCTAGAACTTCCAGTACTAGGTTGAATCAAAGTGGTGAGAGTGGACATCCTTGTCTTGGAGGAAAAACTCTCGATTTTCCACCATTGAGTATGATGTTAGCTTTGAGGTTTTCATATATGGTCTTTAGTATGTTGATGTATGCTCCCTCTAGCCGTACTTTGTTGAGAGTTTTTATCATGGGTGGACGTTGTACTTTGCTTTTTTTAACAAATGGTTTTTCTGCATCTATTGAGATAATTGTATGGTTTTTATCCTTCCTCTTGTTAATGTGATGTATCACATTGATTGATTTGCAAGTATTGAACCACCCTTACATCCCTGGAATAAATCCCACTTGATGATGGTGAATGATTTTATTTTAAGTGCTGTTGGATTCAGGGGCAACTGGGTGGCTCAGTTGGTTAAGATAGGGCTCTGTGCTGATAGCACAGAGCCTGCTTGGGATTCTCACTCTCTCTCTGCCCCACCCCCTTCCTCTCCCCTCCCCCCCTTTGTGTGCGCACACTCTCTGTCTCAAAATTAATAAATAAACTTAAAGAAAGAAGTACTGTAGGATTCAGTTTGTTAATATTTTGTTGAGGATTTTTGCATCTATGTTCATGAGAGATATTGGCCTGTAGCTTTCTTTTTTTGTAATGTCTTTTGGTATCAGGGTAATGCTGGTCACATAGAATGAATTTGGAAGCTTTTCTTTGTCTTTTGTTTTTTGCAATAGTTTGAGAAGAGTAGGTATTGACTCTTCTTTAAATGTTCGATAGAATTCACCTGTGAAGCCATCTGGTCCTGGACTTTTGTTTGTTGGGAGCTTTTTTTGGTCTTCTTTGTTGGGAGTTTTTCTTTTGAGAATTTTTTTGGGGTGCCTGGGTGGCTCAGTCAATTAAGTATCTGACTCTTGATTCTGGCTCAGGTCATGATCTGGCGGTTGGTGAGTTCAAGCCCCATTTCAGGCTCTGCACTAACAGCATGGAGCCTGCTTGGGATTCTCTCTCTCTCTTTTTCTCTCTGCACCACCCCCCCGCCTCCCGCCACTGCTCATGCTCTCTTTCTCTCTCTCTCAAAGTAAATAAATAAATGAACATTTTTTTTTTAAAAAGCCAAAATGGAGAGTCACACGCTTAACCGACTGAGCTACCCAGGCACCCCTGCTGGGAGTTTTGATTACTGATTCAATCTCATTGCTAGTAATTAGTCTGTTCAAATTTTCTATTTCTTTCTGATTTTGTTTTGGAAGATTAGATGTTTCTAGGAATTTATTCATTACTTCTAAGTTGTCCAATTCATTGGCATATAATTTTTCATAATAGTCTCATAATCTTTTCTATTTCTGTGCTTTCAGTTGTTATTTTGCCTCTCATTTCTGATTTTATTTGAGTCTTTCTTTGTTACATTACTTAGTCAAAGGGCTTGTCAATTTCGTTTTTCATTTCAAAATATCTACTGTTAATTTTGTTGATTTTTTCCCATTTCTTTTTTTTAATTTATTTCTGCTCTAATTTTTGCTGTTTCCAGACTTTTGCTAAATTTGGGCTTAATCTTTTTCTTTTTCCAGCTCTTTGTGGTACAAATTACTTACTTGAGATTTTTCTTCTTTTTAATCTAGGCATTTATTGCTATCAACTTCCCTCTCAGCACTGCTTTTGCTGCATCCCTTAAGTTTTGGTAGGTTGGGTTTTTATTTTTCTTTGTCTTGAGGTATTTTCTAATTTCCTTTTTGACTTATTCTTTGAACCAGTGGTTGCTTAAAAGTTGTTTAACTTCCACATATCTGTGAATTTCCCAATTTTCCTTTTGCTGTTGATTTCCAGTTTTATTCTATTATGATTAGAAAAGATACTTGGTATGGTTTCAGTCTTCTTAATTTGTTAAGACTTGTTTTGTGACCTGACATGTGATCTCACCTGGAGAGAGACCCATGTGCCCTTGAGAAGATTATGTTTTTTTCTGCTGTTGACTGGAATGTTCAGTAGGTATCTGTTAGGTCCATTTGGTCTATAGTGTGTTTCACTTATAGTGATCTTCTATCTGGATGTTCTGTTCATTATTGAAAATGGGGATTAAAGTCTCCTACTGTGATTGTATTCCTGTCTATTTCTCCCTTCAGTTTTGTCAGTTTGCTTGATATATTTGGATGCTTTGATGTTGAGTGCATATATACTTGAAATTGTTTTATCTTCGTGGTATATTGACCCTTTTCTCACTGTATAATGTCCTTCTTTGTCTCCTGTGACAATTTTTAATTTAAATTCTATTTTGTCTGATGTCAACATAGCCACTCTAGTTAACAGTTTCCACTTAGCCTGGATTTCTAGCCAAAATACTAGACATGTGTGTGAAGCCATCTTGGATGCCCCAGACCACTCCATCTGCCATATGAATATCAAGTTGTCCTCCATGATGCTTCATGGAACAGATTTCTCCAGCTGAGTCATGCTTAAATTCATGACCCATACTTTTATTTTGCAGTAGTTTGTTACACAGCACTCGCTAGCCAGAACAGGAACAACTGACCCCTGTTATCCCCATTTTAGCCCAGCTTTTGGGCAGATTAAGTACCATTATGGAGTAATTCATCTTCCTTTACTTCTCTTTTTTCCTTTGGACAGAACTTCAGATATAAAAACATTCTGATCCTTTTGACTAACAGTAAATATACATATATTTTTACCTAGTTGTGATATCTTTATGCTTATTATTTTCTTCTCCTTTATACTTTAATTTTATCTGATATTTTCATTAAGTCAATAGCTACTGGTCTGTTTTAAACAGCAACAGCATATTCCAGATGTCATAGTAGGCTTAACATCCCTTTTTTGTTGTATTTTGAGAGGTCCCTACCCCTGGGGTTGGGGTGTTTCCACACAGACTGCTCATTTCTTATTAGTATCCATGTCATTATCTTTGTCCTCTTTTCTTGGCTGGGGTAAACAGCTTGCAGTTAGGTGAGGCCTTCTCCCTGAGTTCTGGCCAATAAAATGTAAACAAACTGATATGTGCCCTTCCAGCCTGCCCCATAAAAAATACTAGTAATAGAGGAAGGCACAGCCATTCAGTGGAAGGAGCAGAGCTCCCACAACCTGCTGACCTCCACAGGACTGTATGGGGAAGGAGAAATACACTTTGGTTAATGCTTGGAGATTGTAGGGTGCATCTGTTAGAGCAGCTGGCATTATTTACCTTAACTAATAAGGGTATTTTAAATGCCTCTGTTATCAGCATGTACATTAACCCAGCTGACAGAGTGTGACAGTAATTACTACTGACTCCTTCAAGTAATTACTACATTTTGTTTACTTTCAGTAAGTGAATTTCAGGGGTCCTGCTAGCATTTAGAATTTTGAAAGAAAAATTTTACTGGCTTGTCAAAGCTATATCTCTATAGTATCTATATGCAAAACAAAACAAAAAAAGCCTTAAATTAAAAATTGTGTCTTAAAAATAGGGCTGTTAGAGTTACTGTAGAATAGAGATACTAGTGTGTATTTTCTGTAGTCAGACAGTCAAGTGCTTCTGCCATTCATTAGTTCGTTCATTCATTCATTCATTCATTCATTTACATAATCAGTTTGTGCTGGACTTTGGTAACCCAAAGATGAAAGAGACAGATTCATTTCTTTTAGCCATGGTATGTATAATCATGAATTTACCTGGGTGACCGTGGGCAAACTCTCTTTAGTTAATCCATTTGTAAAATGAAGGAAATATTACTGTTGTATTCACTGCTAGGATTTTGGTGGCACCTAAATGAGATTAACCACATAACACAGTGCCTGTCATATACTAAGTGCTCAATAAATATCCTTCTTTTTTTTTTTTTAAAGCTTACTAACCAATCTTGAGTTAGTTAAGCTGAGTAGTTAAGGACAAACATTTCCAAAGAGGGACACTTAGCTTTAATTCTTCCCCCAAATAAGCAGCACCAGAACATCCCTTGCTGTCATCTTCCTGAGAGCTTTCCTTGAATTGGGGCTACTGAGTCAATAACATTCTCCACAAAAAGAATTTTATAATATTCATAGATATCCATTATTTCTTTTAGGTAAATGCCTAACAGAATTTCTAGGTTATGGGAGTGCTACATGTATAACTTGATAAGAAACCTCCAGCTTTCCAAAGAGTTTATACCATTTTATACCTCCATTAGGAAAGTATAAGAGGTTACTGCTAATCCTTACCAACATGGGGTATTGTCAGGGTTTCTTTTCATTTAATTTTGTTGAATTCTGATTTACCTATTTTTCTTTTTTTGTTTGTGTTTTTGGTGTCAGAGCTAAGAAATCATTGCCTAATCCAAAGTTACAAATATTTACATCTATTTTTTTCTGTTAGGAGTTCTGTAGCTTTATCTTTTACATATAAATTTATAATCCGAGGTGCCTGGGTGGCTCAGTTGGTTAAGCATCTGAGTTTTGGTTTCAGCTCGGGTCATGATCTCGTGGTTTGTGGGTTTGAGCCCTGCACTGGGGCTCCATACGAATTCTCTCTCTCTCTCTCCATCTCTCTCCATCCCTTCCCCCATTCATGTCCTCCCCCCCCCAAATAAACATTTTAAAAAATCTATAATCCACTTTGAGTTAATTTTTGTGTATGGTGTGAAGGAAGGGCCCAAACTGCATCTTTTACCTGTGGATATCCAGATGTCCCAGCATCATTTGTTGAAAAGGCTATTCTCTTCATTGAATTGTCTTGGCTATTTTGTGGAAAAACAATTGACCACTAATGTGTGGGCTTATTTCTGGACTCTCAGCTCTGTTCCATTGATTTATATGCCTATCTTGGTGCATAGTTTTCGTTGGAGTAATTCATTGTAGTTCTAACTTGCACTTTGTATGTATTTTCCTGATGACTAATAATTGCGCTGGTAAGTTTCATCTTGTTCATTCCAGTCAATCTCTTTCCTTATCCCCCATAACTAGCCATTGTTTTGATTAGTTTATGTCATAAATCAGTCTTTCCTGTTCTAGAACTTTATGTAAACACGGTATACATTGTTTAGTACAGGCTCCTTTCATTAAACACAATGTTTTTGAAATTCATCCATGTTATCGTGTGTTTCAATA
The DNA here is from genome assembly GCF_022079265.1 of Lynx rufus. Taxonomy (NCBI): domain Eukaryota; kingdom Metazoa; phylum Chordata; class Mammalia; order Carnivora; family Felidae; genus Lynx; species Lynx rufus. Next base: position 29,705,230 of record NW_025814827.1, on the reverse strand, counting down.
GTAACCCAAAATTTTTTTATAGCAAAGATTTTCTAATTTATTTTAACTTACTTCTTTTTCATGTAATTTCTATGTGAAAAATTCTAGCCTACCAGGTGAATTTTTACAATTCTCATCCAATTGCTAATTCCTTTAATATTTGGTATAATTTTAAGTCTGTCCAGTTTTGGATCTCCGACTTTTCGCTTATTCTTGATTTTTGTCATTTGCATGTAGTTGCCTTCTTAAAGTCCCCTGAAGATTGTACTATAGTCAAGGGTTATTTTATTCTTTCAAAGCTCATATACACTGCCATCTTTTTACTAACTTGCTTATTAAAGTATGTATTTATCCCAACATCCTATCTGAATTATATTCTTCCTATTGAGTTATTCAAATATGCACTTAGTTTAGAATACCTACTAGTTTCTGGAAAATTTGCCAGAATTATCCATGGTATTTGGGGAAACACTCTAGATATAGAAGAAACTCAATTCCCTCTGATCTTTCTTTTTTCTTTTTTTTTTTCTTTTCTCTTTTTCTTTCTTTCTTTCTTTTTTTTTCTTCCTTCCTTCCTTCCTTTCTTTTTTTTTCAGGTGCATTTGACTTTGCAGATGATTTGGAAGCATTAATTGCAAAGGTATACATTTACCTCTCTGGTTACACAAAGGAATAGGAATGCGCAAAGTAGCAAATGTGAACTTGTGGTGTTCCAAGGAATAACTTTCATACAACCTGCAGATTCAAGGTTCTATCAGAAAGTCAATACTCCGTCTCTACCCCCACTGCTGGCAATAATTAAAGCTGCTAAAGAAGAGTGAGATTTTGGTGCAGTGTCCCCACCTTTCTTGCTTCCTTTGAACTCTCAGTGTCCTCTGGCTCCTGGGTTTTTTTTGTTTGTTTTTGGGTTTGGTTTTTTTTTTTTTTTTGCCTTTTACTTTCCCCAAATACACCCTGCCTGGGATAGAATTGTCAAATCAACTACCCTGTCAGCCCTCCCTTTGCTGTTCCTCTACCTTTATTCCTTCTGCAAGCCTCTCCCTGCCTATCCCCCTACCCCTAACTAATAAGACATTAATGCATGGAATTAGTTTATAGGACTGTGGTGGTCTGGCAAGGCACACTGGTAGGGTAGGCCATTAAGAAGAGCAGACTGAGACTCCTGGGCACCAGCTGAAGCTGTTCTGTACAGAGGAATTTCTTCTTCAGAGGAACCTCAGTTTTTCTTTTAAAACCCTTTAACTTATTGAGTCAGGCCCACCCAGATTATCTACAATAATCTCTCTTATTTAAAATCTACTGATTATAGAGTACCTGGGTGGTGCAGTCAGTTAAACACCCGACTCTAGATCTTGACTAAGGTCATGATCTTGGCTCAGGTCACGATCTCGGCTCAGGTCATGATCTCATAGTTTATGAGTTCAAGACCCACATCAGGTTCTGAGCTGATGGGGTGGAGCCTGCTTGGGATTCTGTCTCTCCTTCCATTTGCTCCTCCCCTGCTTGTGTGTATGCTCTCTCTCTCAAAATAAATAAACTTACATTTTTTAAAATAAAATCCACTGGTTATGGATTTAATTCATATTCACAAAATAACTTCACTGTAACACTTAAATTAGTGTTTGAGTAACTAGAGAACTATAGTCTAACCAAATTGACATATAAAACTAACCACTACACCCCATTGCTTTTACCCACTGGTTTAATTGGTAACTAAAATGTTAACTGATGAAAGCTGAATGCTTCCCAAGGCTATTTTCATTTTATGAAGAAATCTTCAAGAACCAAAGGAATAAAACAATAATAAAATACAAATAGCTAAGTATGTGTGAGGTGAGGTTGGGCAAGAATAGAATGAAAGCCCCTGCCTATTCAAAAGTCCAAGATTGCCCACAGGTACGGTAACTGCTTCTCATTGTCCTACGTCTTCCCTTCAGTCTCCTGGTATGCCAACCATTTCTAATTCAGCTTTCTGTGTTTGGTCCACTCCTTTCCAGATCCTTTGGCTAGAGAGAGAATAGAATATCTTGAGCCTTTTTTTCTTTTCTGTGTCCATTGGCACAGGTTTCTCCAGCACCTAGTCTACAGTATCTGAAAAGTTTTTAATCAAGGGGCACCTGGGTGCCTCAGTCCGTTAGGCATTTGTCACTTGGGTACAGGTCAGGTCATGATCTCACAGTTCCTGGGATGGAACCCCCCCCCCCAGCCAGTACTGCACTGACAGGGTAGAGCCTGCTTGGGATTCTCTCCCTCCACACCCCTGCCACCTCTCCCCTGCTCACTCTCTCTTTCAAAATAAACATTTAAAATAAATAAATAAAAGTTTTTAATCAATTTATTCAGGTATAATTGATGTGCAATATGGTATACTCATTTTAAGCATACAGTTCTGTGAATTTCTTTTTAATGAATATTTTTGAGAGAGAGCACAGCAGAGGAGGGGCAAAGAGAGGGAAACAGGATCTGCGCTGACAGCAGAGAGCCCAGTATGGGGCTTGAACTCATGACCCATGAGATCGTGATCTGAGCCAAAGTTGGATGTTCAACTGACTGAGCCACCCAGGTGCCCCAGCTCTGTGAATTTTGAAAAATAATGCACTCATGTATCATCACAATCAAGACATAGAACTTTTTTATCATCAATATTTTCCTTATTTCATATGTTAGTACGACCCAAAGTAATGTATAGTTTCAATGTGAGCCCTATCAAAATTTCAACATTTTTTGCAGATACAGAAAAATCCATCCTAAAATTCATATGGAACCTCAAGGACACTGATTAGGCAAAAACAATCTTGGAAAAGAAGAGCAAAGTTGGAGGCCACACAATTCCCAATTTCAAAACTTACTACAAAGCTATAGTAATCTAAACTACTATTCTGGCATAAACACAGACATATGGACTAATGGACTAAAACAGAGAGCCCATAAATGAGCCCTCACATAAATGGTCAAATGATTTTCAAGGGCGTCAAGATCATTCAATGGGGAAAGGGCAGTCTTTTTAACAAGTGGTATTGGAAAAACTGGATATCCAAATGAAAAAAAAATAAGATTGGACCTTTATTTTACATCATATACAGAAATCAAGTCAATATGGATCAAAGACCTAAATATAAGAGCTAAAACTATAAAACTCAGATAAAAACATAGGGGGAGAAACTTCATGATACTGGATTTGGCAACAATTTCTTGGATATGACACCAAATGCACAGGCAATTAAAGAAAAAATAGGTAAGTTGTACTTCCTCCAAATTTAAAACTTTTGTGCATCAAAGCACACTATCAACAATGAAAAAGCAACCCATGGAATAGGAGAAAATATTTACAAATTATATCTGAAAAGGGATTGGTATCCAGAATATATAAAGAACTCCTACAACCCAAGAACAACAACAACAAAAACATACTGATTAAAAATTGGAGAAAGGACTTGAGTAAACATTTCTCTGAAGAAGATCTATAAACAATAAACAAATGAAAAGATGCTCAACGTCATCATGAGGGAAATTCAAATAAAAAAACACAATTAAATACCACTTTAATCCATTAGGATGGCTATTATTAAAAAACACAAAACAAGTGTTGGCGAGGATGTGGAGAAATTGGACCCCTTGTGCATTGGTGGTGGGAATGAAAGATGATGCAGCTGCTGTAGAAAATGTTATGGCAATTCCTCAAAAAATTAAAATTACCACATGATCCAGCTATTCCACTTCTGAGCATGCACCCAAAAGAAGTGAAAGCAGGGGCTCCAACAGATATTTGTACACCCGTGTCCATAGTAGCATTATCCACGTAGCCAAAAGGTGGAAGCAACCCAAGTGCCCATCAATAGATGAGTGGACAAACAAAATGTGGAATATACATGCTATGGAATATTATTTAGCCTTAAAAGTGAAGGAGATTCTGACACATGCTATACCACAGATGGACTTTAAAGACATTCTGCTAAGTGAATTAAGCTAATCACAGATGGACGAATATCATATGATTCTATTTGAATGAGGTACCTGGAACAGTCAAATTCATAGAGATAAAAAGTAGAGGGGTGCCTGGGTGGCTCAGTCGGTTAAGTGTCTGACTTCGGCTCAGGTCATCATCTCGCAATTTGTGAGATCCAGTCCCATATAGGGCTCTGTGATGACAGCTCAGAGCCTGTAGCCTGCTTTGAATTCTGTATCTCCCTTTCTGACCCTCTCAATCTCTCTCTCTCTTGCACTGTCAATCTTGCACTGTCAATCTCTCTCTCTCTCTCTCTCTCTCTCTCTCTCCCTGTCTGTCTCTCTCTCTGTCTCTCTCTCAAAAAGAAACATTAAAAAATTTTTTTTGAAGTAGAATGGTGGTTATACGGGGCTGGGAGGGGGATGGGGAGATAGTATTTAATGGGTATGGAGTTTCAGTTGGGGAAAATGAGGATAGTGAAGGCTGCCCAACAATGTGATTGTACTTAATGCCACACAGTGCACACTTAAAAGTGGTAAACTTTATGTTATATGCATTTAACCACAATAAAAAAAATAAAGGCCAGAACGTTTCCTTGTGCCTCTCATTAGTCAACCCTCTTCCCCTCAGGTCCATGTGACTACTTTTCTGCTTTCTATCACTATGGCTTAGTCTTGACAGTTCTACAGCGTATTGCAAATGGGATCATACAAAGTGTACTTACTCCTTTGTGTCTGTCTGCTTTTGTTCAGCATAATGATTTTGAGATTATTCCATGTTGTGTGTACCAATGCTTTGATCCTTTTGCTGTTGCCTAGGATTCTACTGTGTGAATAGACTCTGGTTTGTTTATTTGTTCTTTTCTGCTGGATACTTGGGTTGTTTCCAGTTTGGGAGTATGCCTGATTTTAAGAAATAACTTTTATAACAATTAAGGCTAAGAGAGGGGGTGGAGGAAGAGAAACAAGGAAGGGGAAGTGAATGTATTATGGAAGGGACATTGGACATCTTCTAGTCCTGCTAATAAATCTAGTCTTTAAATTTGGTTAATACAGAGAATATAGTATAAGCTGCAAAGACAGTAGTTTTTCCTAAAAGTCTTTGCTGTGAGTCCATCTTCCCATTCTCTGTCCTCTTTCTCCCTTAAATAGAGGGGGAAACACAGCTACTCTAGAAGGCTTTGGCAAATAGTAATTTGAAAGAAAGGAAACTCTTAATAGATGAGGTATCTAGTTACTTGGAATTATTATTGGCTGTGACAGTCTGAGTTGTTTCTTATTTCTGGCTCAAATCAGACATGTGAATCCACTGTATGGCCAAAGTGGCTTTGAAGAAGTCTTTGCTGAGGGAGGAAAGACCATCTTTTTGAGAGAGAACTGGACTCCAGTCAGCTGGGGGCATCTAGTGATAGTGTCAACTCAAAAGGAGTTTCTGATTCTCTCCCTTCTCTCTCATTCTTTGTCTTCTCTTTCCCACTCAGCAATCATGCCTATTTTTTTTTCTTTTTTACCTTTCCTCTTTCCCAATCTGCTAGCACATCTCTGCAAGTGAAGTAAATATTTTTTAATGTTATCTTTTAAAGCAGGCTTTCATTCATTCTGTGGCAAGACTGCTAATTTCTCTCCAACATCCATTTTCTCCTTCCTCCCAATGTTCTACCTGAGTACATGACTGTTCTGTAAAAGACTACATCTCCCAACCTCTCCACAGCTAAGTTTGGCTGAGCTCTGTCCAGTGGGACTTGAGTGGAAGTGTATGTGCAATTCCAGGTCACGCCATGGGAGGTGTGTTCTTTCTCTCCATTCCTCCTTCTCCATCCCACTGCCTGACATGTGGATATAGTGGGGCTCTCTAAGACATACACATGAGGCCGACACTCAAATGGTGACAGAGCTACGAGCTACAAGGAACCTACATCCCTGTGTGAGAGAGATAGACTTTTTTCTATCTTGTTTGAGCCACTATTACCTTGGTCTTTGCCACAGCAACTGAATATGTACCCTAGCTAAAATAAACCCTACATTAGGTAAAAGACTGGCAATAAATGTGTAAAGATGAGTGAAACTACTTGATAGTGCAAGTCCTGAAGAGAGTTCAAAACCTTCGTAGAAAGACAGATACAAATTCAATAACCATAATACAGGGTAGACAATGGTAACTTCTTTATTTGAGATATATATATATTTAATTTTTTTTTAATTTTAGAGAGAGAGACAGAGAGAGCATGCGTGTGCAAATGGGGGAGAGGGGCAGAGGGAGAGAATCTTTTTCTTTCTTTCCTTCCTTCCTTCCTTCTTTCTTTCTTTCTTTCTTTCTTTCGAGAGAGAGTCTTGAGCCATCTCCATGCTTAGCATGGAGCCCAATATGGGGCTAGATCCCACAACCCTAGGATCATGATCTGAGCCAAAATCAGGAGTTGGATGCTCAACAAACTGATGCACCCAGGCGCCCTTTTATTGGAGGTATAAATGAGGCCTCATGGAAGAGATTAATTCTAATGGTAGTGTGAGGAAAGATTTCTTAAATCAAGTGACATGCAACTTGGAATTTGGACAGCAAACTGAATTCTGATAAATGGAGAAGCCTAAACAGAGTATCCAGTCAGAAAGAACTGTATGTATATCCCAAAACTAACCAGCAGAAAAGGCAGAATGTCAGTGAATGTAGAGGAGCAATAGCCCAATTAGATGGGGACCAGATTGTGATGACCCTTGAATGTTCTATTAAGGAATTTTGTTTTAGGGTACCTGGCTGGCTCGGTCAAAAGAGCATGTGACTCTTGATCTCAGGGTTGTGAGCTTGAGCCCCATGTTGGGTGTAGAGATTAGTTAAATAAATGAATAAATAAAAACCTTTAAAAAAAGGAATTTTGTTTTTGATGTGTTGAATTTGAAGTGAGATAGAAGGGATGCCCAGCAGGTAGCAGGAATATAGTCTGGAGCTCAGAAGTGAGGTGAGAGCTGGATTCGTAGATCTGGGTGTCCTTTGCACTTAAGGAACAAAGTGAAATAGACAAGAAAGGAAGTGCAAAGCAGAGGACTGAGGAGGACACATAGGCTACATTTTTAGAGGAGTGGGGAAGATGTTAGAAAAGGTGTTTGTGAAGGAAACTGGGAAGTGATCAAATAGAAACTCAGGGAAAGTTGTCATCAGGAATGTCAAGGAATTCAGAAATGACCTCAGTTTACTTGTAATGTCAAAATGAAAATTATTCTTTCATTATTAACCCATTTCCAAGCATTTCCTATCTAAGAAGCAAATCCTTTTAAAAATATAATAGTTGTCTAATCTCTTTTGGACTGCTTCAATACATCTCTCCTTTCTCTTGGCTTGTGAATCTTGTGAGCAGAAACTAACTATAGTAGATGTTGTGGTGTGCTTCTCGATCCCTCCTTCAGGACAGAGGTGCCAATTCTCCCAGCTGCTGTGTATGTTGACAGCTGGTGGTATACACGGCTAAGGTCCTTGCTGAAGGGCACTAATTTGCCCAGTTATACACCTTTTCCTAGGGGATACCTGCATCCAATGATTAATTGCAGGTATAAAAGGTCCAGCCAATGCCTCTGTTTGAGACAACTCGCAGGATCAATTGAAGCCTCTGATGCAACTCGTAAACAGTTCAATTCATCTCCTTGTAGCCAGTCCCTCTTCCCTCACTTCCTGACAGGTATTGTTCCTTAAGTTACCTTCCCATAAGCCTCCTGTATACAAATCTCTAATGCAGAATCTATTTCCTAGGCAGTCCCATCTAGGAATGTTGGTGGCCAAGCTGTCCTAGCAATGAAGCCCACTTCAGCAATAAGGATCTATCATTGGCAGTAGGTGAAGTTCTGAGAGTGCCTGGCATGCTGCAGCTGTGTAGTTACTAAAACTTTCACTGGTGGTAGGGGCGCCTACCTTCCTACCTGCCAGTTAGGCGTCATGATCTCACGGTTTGTGGGTTCGAGCCCTGCATCAGGCTCTGTGCTGACAGCTTGGAGCCTGGAGCCTGTGTCTCCCTTTCTCTCTGCCCTCCCCTGCTTGTGCTCTCTCTCTGTCTCTCAAAAATAATAAATAAACGTTTTTTAAAAACTTATTTAAAACTTTCACTGGTGGAGAACTGGGATAGGGCTCTAGTAGAAGGGATGCAAGGTATAATAACTCAGTTCCTTGAAATGTTTGGGAGAAGTAGTAATTATAAGGACTATGGAATTTAATGGCTCTTGCTGTATGCTACTGAAGCATTGGAGAAAAAAAAAGCAACAAAATATTGAGGGCAATTAATTTCCAATTCAAGATGAAATATGAAAAACCAGAGGACTTTCCTGGCAGCATATAAGCAGACTCTCAAATCCTGCAGCCAGATGGAAGCAAAAGTTGAAGATTGGGTCCAAGACTTTATAAATAGTAGCACAACCCCATAGAAGAGTGAATTCTTAGCCATGCCAAGTCTGTTACACCAAGGTTAGGGTCTTGAATGGGAAGGAGTGGGACCCTGAAACTTGAGATGGGGATATCTTATCTGGGTTGATGAACTTGAAAATCTGGAATCCTTGGATTCCCTTGGCCCCTCTGGGCCTGAAGAAGTAACCCATTCCTTCCAGCTGAAGGCCACTTATCCTCCTCTACTTGAAGATGATGTCGAGGCCTTCACTCTGTTAGACAGCATGTACTTGCTCCCCATAATCAACCCCCATCTCACCTCCTGGCCATCAGACTAATGACTAGGGTCAAGTAACAGTATAACCTAGCACATTCCATAACTACTCAGGGAAGGAATGGACTATAGCTAAAGAAGCTGCAGGGTCTAGCCAACATATATTGGCAGGAGCTGGGAGAATGTAAGTGGGACTGGATCTAAGGATGTTAGATTAATGGAGGCAAGGTATAAACATTGGCTAAAGAAGAATTTATGGTTATGAGAGCAATCTCTATAGCAGGATTTAATACTCTGGGGAATAGTGTTAATTTGCTGCAGGAATGGTTTTTTGAGGAAGCTTTGAAAAATAGAAAATAGAAAATTTCTATTCTGAAATAGAAAATTCAGAACTGCTTTGGAAGCAGTAGAGGATTAAAAGGCTCAGAGAAATGTGTATTCTAAGGTGGATATATTATTTAAGTCTGAAAAACCCATTTGTTTACCATGTTCTGCAGAAGAATCCAGATGATATCTCATTTACTAAAGTGATAAGGAATGTGCTGGTAAAAGGCGCACCAGAATCATTGAGAAACTTCATGGTGACTATCTTCTGCAGGCCAGGGTTTCAGCTCTAAGCTCCATCATTATAAGACTGAACCACCTGAGAACCATGGGGATAATAGGATCCTAAAGTCACGGAGGCTGAGTGGTAGGACTAAAACCATCAGGAGCAAAGTGGGGACAATTATCATAAGAAAAAAGGGTGGAGTTATGAAGGAGTTAGGAAGATGTGTGTCTAGGGGTGCCAGTCTGGCTGAGTCAGAAGAGTGTTTGACTCTTGATCTTGGGGTCATGAGTTTGAGCCCCACGTTGGGTGTAGAGAATACTTAAGTAAATAAAACTTAATAAACAAACAAACAAACCTCTTCCCCCAAAGAGATGTGTGTCTAGGAGCAAGATGAATGGACAACGAATAGGAGTTTTGAGTATTGCTCAATCTGTAAAATAAGAAATCAAGAATGGATGATCAGGAGGCTGAGAGCAGCCACCCCCCAAAAAAGTCATGATTCCTTGCCCGGTTTCCATATCAGAGTCAGCTTTCAGATCCAGAGCTCAGTGGGTGAAGGCTGCTAAAGTCCGTGCCAGAGGAGATTAATATGGTCTCAAGTACAGACTTCTGATATGATGAATGCATTCTTTTCCATCCTGGTAAGAAAAGAAAATAAAGAAGCAGTTTGTATTCCTGTGGGATGCATACAGCAATACACATTTATGTTGTTGTCCTAGGGCCACGTTAACTTTATCTTCAGATGTAATATAGTACAAAAGGACCTGGACCACCTGGAAATGCAGAATGTCACATTGGTCTATTATATTTATGGATGACTTCATTACACTAGATGAGCCAGAAGGCGCAAGTATATTGGTGAACTTGGAAAGACACCTGTGCTCCAGTCAGTGGGAGATAAGCCCTTTGAAGATTCAATGGCCAAAACATCAGTTTTTAGAGATCCAGTGGTCTGGGTAGGTCAGGACATTTTCCTCTAAAGTAAAGGTCAACTTATTGTAATTATGTTAGGTAGGAGTTAGAATATAGAGCAATGGAAGGAATGCCCTGAGGCAGAGTCCCAAGTCCTTGAAGAGGAATGATAGAGACAAGCGCTGGAGGCAAGGAAGGTAATTAAAAAAAAAAAAGGTACACATTATAAGCCCTGGAGCTCAACATCCTGACCTTGTGGCTTCCAAGACTTTGGGCCTCACAGATAAAGAGGCACAGGTGCAGAACATGCACTCGTCTCTTCCACTTTTGCCCTAGGGTAACCCCTAGGCTCATTATAATGCATTTGCCTTGTGGGCACAGGCTCCCCACCCCACCGAGCCCCGCCCTTTTACCCAGACGCCATTACAGTTCTGGCACAAACCTTGTATGGTCAAAAACTCCCTATGAATTTTAGGATTGCTTGTTCTAGTTTCGAGAAGAATGCTGGTGCAATTTTGATTGGGATTGCATTGAATGTGTAGATAGCTTTGGGTAGTATTGACATTTTGACAATATTTATTTTTCCAATCCATGAGCAGGGAATGTCTTTCCATTTCTTTAAATCTTCTTCAATTACCTTCATAAGCTTTCTATAGTTTTCAGCATACAGATCCTTTACATCTTTGGTTAGATTAATTCCTAGGTATTTTATGCTTTTTGGTGCAATTGTGAATGGGATCAGTTTCTTTATTTGTCTTTCTGTTGCTTCATTGTTAGTGTATAAGAATGCAACTGATTTTTGTACATTGATTTTGTATCCTGCAACTTTGCTGAATTCATGTATCAGTTCTAGCAGACTTTTGGTGGAGTCTATCGGATTTTCCATGTATAATATCATGTCATCTGCAAAAAGCGAAAGCTTGACTTCATCTTTGCCAATTTTGATGCCTTTGATTTCCTTTTGTTGTCTGATTGCTGATGCTAGAACTTCCAGCACTATGTTAAATAACAACGGTGAGAGTGGGCATCCCTGTCGTGTTCCTGATCTCAGGGAAAAAGCTCTCAGTTTTTCCCCGTTGAGGATGATGTTAGCTGTGGGCTTTTCATAAAACAGCATTCTTCTCGAAACTAGAACAAGCAATCCTAAAATTCATATGGAACCACAAAAGGCCCCGAATAGCCAAAGGAATTTTGAAGAAGAAGACCAAAGCAGGAGGCATCACAATCCCAGACTTCAGCCTCTACTACAAAGCTGTCATCATCAAGACAGCATGGTATTGGCACAAAAACAGACACACAGACCAATGGAATAGAATAGAAACCCCAGAACTAGACCCACAAACATATGGCCAACTCATCTTTGACAAAGCAGGAAAGAACATCCAATGGAAAAAAGACAGCCTCTTTAACAAATGGTGCTGGGAGAACTGGACAGCAACATGCAGAAGGTTGAAACTAGACCACTTTCTCACACCATTTACAAAAATAAACTCAAAATGGATAAAGGACCTAAATGTGAGACAGGAAACCATCAGAACCTTAGAGGAGAAAGCAGGAAAAGACCTCTCTGACCTCAGCCGTAGCAATCTCTTACTCGACACATCCCCAAAGGCAAGGGAATTAAAAGCAAAAGTGAATTACTGGGACCTTATGAAGATAAAAAGCTTCTGCACAGCAAAGGAAACAACCAACAAAACTAAAAGACAACCAACGGAATGGGAAAAGATATTTGCAAATGACATATCGGACAAAGGGCTAGTATCTAAAATCTATAAAGAGCTCACCAAACTCCACACCCGAAAAACAAATAACCCAGTGAAGAAATGGGCAGAAAACATGAATAGACACTTCTCTAAAGAAGACATCCAGATGGCCAACAGGCACATGAAAAGATGTTCAGCGTCGCTCCTTATCAGGGAAATACAAATCAAAACCACACTCAGGTATCACCTCACGCCAGTCAGAGTGGCCAAAATGAACAAATCAGGAGACTATAGATGCTGGAGAGGATGTGGAGAAACGGGAACCCTCTTGCACTGTTGGTGGGAATGCAAATTGGTGCAGCCGCTCTGGAAAACAGTGTGGAGGTTCCTCAGAAAATTAAAAATAGACCTACCCTATGACCCAGCAATAGCACTGCTAGGAATCTACCCAAGGGATACAGGAGTACTGATGCATAGGGGCACTTGTACCCCAATGTTCATAGCAGCACTCTCAACAATAGCCAAATTATGGAAAGAGCCTAAATGTCCATCAACTGATGAATGGATAAAGAAATTGTGGTTTATATACACAATGGAATACTACGTGGCAATGAGAAAAAATGAAATATGGCCTTTTGTAGCAACGTGGATGGAACTGGAGAGTGTGATGCTAAGTGAAATAAGCCATACAGAGAAAGACAGATACCATATGGTTTCACTCTTATGTGGATCCTGAGAAACTCAACAGGAACCCATGGGGGAGGGGAAGGGAGAAAAAAAAAAAAGACGTTAGAGTGGGAGAGAGCCAAAGCATAAGAGACTGTTAAAAACTGAGAACAAACTGAGGGTTGATGGGGGGTGGGAGGGAGGGGCGGGTGGGTGATGGGTAGTGAGGAGGGCACCTTTTGGGATGAGCACTGGGTGTTGTATGGAAACCAATTTGTCAATAAACTTCATAAAAAAAAAAAAAAAAAAAAAAAAAAAAAACTCCCCCTCCCAACCTGTGAGATGAGTGTCCCAAATGATTGGAAACAGACTCCATTAGAGACCACCCCACTGTACCTCACAGTTCCTCCCAACCCAGAAAGACCCGATAATATCCAATGCCAAAAGAACCTAGGGTCTGTCCACTCTCCCTCCTTGCGAGTGTACTTTTGCTTTAATAAATTGCATCTGCTTGCTACTTTCCTTCTGACCTTCTTTATTCTGGGCATGGATCCCCATGAAAATCCTCTCATGGGGAGTCCCAGGACTGAGACTTCTACTCACACAATGTAGACACACTCTCACCCCTGACAATTGTACCTCCCACCACTAAGAAGGAAGCACAACACCCCATAGATTTCTCTGGGTTCTGGAGACAGCATATTCCACATTCCAGCCCATTTACTGAGTAACATGGAAGACTTCCTGGAGTTGATGGAATAAACAGCACCGTTGCCTGGAACTTACAAGACCTTATGATGTTGGAGGTATGTACGTATGTATGTATGTGTGTGTGTATTTATATTGCGAGAAAGAGGGCACAAGTGAGCAAGGGCAGAGAGAGAGAAAGAGAGGGAGAGAGAGAGAAACGGGGCTCACCCAAAGCAGGGTTTGTGCTCATCTGAAGCAGGGCACAAGCTCACCTGATGTGGGACTCAAATTCACCCGATGCAGGGCTCAAACCCTAGAATTGTGAGATCATGACCTGAGCCAAAGTCAGATGCTTAACCAACTGCACCACCCAGACACGCTTTTTTTTTTTTTAAAGTTCATTTATTTATTTTGAGAGGGAGAGAGTGTGAGCAAGGGAGAGGCAGAGAGAGAGAGAGAATCGCAAGCCAGCTCCGCACTGTCAGTGCAGAGACTGATGGGCTCAAACTCATGCAACAGCGAGATCATGACCTGAGCCAAAACCAAGAGTCAGACTCTCAACTGACTGAACCATCCAGGCACCCCAATGTTGGAGGTATTAATGGTGGGAAAGGCTGCCTTGTGCAGTTTATGGCAAACCCCAATAAAAGTATCACTATGTAGACCCTAGGTTCTGGAACAAGGTCCACAATCTGCACAAAACTTAAAACCCTTTTGAAAATCAGCTCCCATTATGCTACTGAACCTTGATAGAAATGGAGCATCTGATTATGTTACATCGTGTATCGATGTGGCCAGACTGCTATGAGCTGGGTTCTGTAAGACCCACCAAGTCATAAAGCCAAATGAATCTAATAATAAACCATTGTAATTTGGGACTGGTGTATCTGAATTGGGCACAAGCAGGGTCAGTAGAGTAAAATTAACTGCAAAGGCGGGTGATCCAGACCCCAGTTCCATGTATAAACTTTGCCACTTTTATGGTTTTACCCAAAGTTGCCTGAGTGAAAACACACCAGCAAAACTTTATCTTAATAAAAGTCTAACTAGAGGAAAAAAAAAAAACCTATTCTGAGTATTTGAAACACAGAATTTAGTACAGGGAGTCATAACATATGGATGAGGAAGCAGACAAGAAATCAACAGGGGGTGGTAGGGCAACCTAGGGTTTAGCAATGGTTGACAGTTGCTTTCTTCTTGGCTGGAGAGGAGGTGATGTTTCTGGAACCCAGGAGCTAGAGTTATTCCACTCCAGATTTACCCTTCATTGCCTATAGGCATAATTCTAAGATGACCCCCAAAGACCCCTACCTCTTTGGTATACATACCGTATAATCCCTTCCTCTTAAGTGTGGGTAGGACTGTGATTATGATGGATTTCACACGTATGATTGGATTACACCAGATGACAAAGGAAAAGGACTTTTGCAAATGTAGTTGATGTCTCAAATCAGGTGACTGAGTTAATCAAAAGGGTGATTTTCCTGGGTGAGCATGGCACCAAGGTGACCCCTAAAAGGGACTGTGTTCTCTCCTAAAACAAGAGATTCAAAGTTTAAGAGGGCCTATGATGGGGCCGCATGGCAACAGTGGCCTCTAGTTGTTGAGAGTGGTCATCAGTCAACAGTCAACAAGAAAACAGAGACTTTAGTCTTACATCTGCTCAGAACTAGATTCTGCCAGCAACGTCAATGAACTTGGAAATGGGTCATTCCCTCACTGAGCCTCCAGATGAGGGTGCAGCAGCTGAAACCTTGATTTCAGGCTTGTGAGATCCTAAGCAGAGACCCAGACAAAATGTGTCAGAAGGAGTGAGATGATAAATTTGTATTGTGTAAGTTACTGACTTTGTGGTAATATATTATGCAGCAGTATAAATATTGCTCCATCTGAGTATTTCTCCTTTGTCAGTAGGCATAATGGTAAGCGTTGTCAGTAGGAGGCACTGGAGAGTCATTTCAGAAGCAATTTTGAGTCCCCCCCTCCCCCCCCCCACTTCCTTTTCCTGATTCCCAGGTGCTTCTCCTACCAGTGCTCCCACAGTTTTGCCTCTGCAGAGCCTGGCTTCTGCAGCATGCATGGTATCTGCAGTGCCCAGCTTCTGCAGTATCCCCTAGCCAGTAGCACATGGTACCCCCCTGCAGGCAGTGTCTCCCAGCATTCCCTAGAGTAGCTTTGCAGTGAGTTGCAAAGTGAGGCATCTGCCTGTAGCTGGCTACCCTCCGTACCTCAGTAAGTTCTGCTGCCATGGCGCCTCAGCAAACTTCACCATCCAGTGAGCCATGACGATTCTGTCTCCAGTAAGATCTAGATCTTTGTTTTGGGGAGGTTGGGAAGGATTGTACTTGGATTCTCTATCTCAGCCCCAAGGTGGTGACTGTTCCTTATATCTGCTATTTTTAAATTCTTTAGAGTTCCCTTTATTTCTTACTGGCCAATCCCCTATTACTCCAGTGTCTGTTATAGTGAATAATTCTTTGTACTAAACTTCCCCCATTCGCAGTACGGTGTAGGTTCTCTCTCCGATGACTGGACCCTGACTGACATACTTGGTAAAGCTGAAATCATGGTAGGGCTCTCCAGTGGGAAGCTAGGGCCAGCTAAGGGAGCTTTCTAAGGCAGAGAGGAAGGAGGGACAAAGACCCTAACTTCTCTTTTACTCCCCCCCTTCCACTCTCCCAGCCTCTGGTCCCTACTAGTGCTCCACACTGGCCAAACCCAGCTGGAAGCCACATGACACACACAGGCAACAGGGACCACAGACCACCCTGATACAGAGCAGAGAAGGGAAAGGTGAGGAATGGGTCTGTTAAAAAAAGAGAGAGAGAGAGAAAAGAAAATTGCAGGCCCTAAATGGTGTCACTTAGAGTTTCCAAACCAGAGCATAATACCCAATGTAATTGCAGATTCAACCTCCCCAAGAAATGTAGCCTTAACTGGTTAGTCAAGAAATGTTTCTTTTCATCATTGCCCATGAGTCTGTCACCTGGGTCCTCTCCATCCACCAAAAAAAGAGGAGGAAATCTGCATGATAAGGCCTCTTGTTTTTCCTAACAAACAGCTTCTTCTGGAACAATCCTTTTCTTTTGCTAGTAGCTTTCTTGTCCCCACCATCTGTCTATAAAAACCTTCCATTTTGTACAACTCCTTGGACCACCTGTCTACTTGCTAGGTGGGGTGCTGTCTGATTCATGAATTGTTTTTTTTTTAATGTTTATTTATTTTTGAGACAGCCAGAGTGTGAGCGGGGTGGGGCAGAGAGAGAGAGAGGGAGACACAGAATCGGAAGCAGGCTCCAGGCTCTGAGCTGCCAGCACAGGGCCCCATGCGGGGCTTGAACTCACACACCGTGAAATCATGACCTGAGCTGAAGTCAGACACTTAACCGACTGAGCCACCCGGGCGCCCCATGAGTTGCTTAATAAAGCCAATTAGATCTTCAAATTTACTTGGTTGAATTTTGTTATTTAATAGATTTGGTGGCAGTGGTGGAAACCAAAGCACACTTCCAGCAGCACGGGGAGACAATGAGAATCACAGGTGTGCTACCCGCAAGCCCTTTGTGTTTCTTGCAGTTTCCAGGGGCAAGTTCCTCTTAGTCTAAGTTCTGCTCTATTTTGTGTTTGAGCTCTTCATCGAATTGGCTTTTCTTTACAGAGCGGGTCAGTTTGAGCTGGCAGACAGTTATGGCCAGAGCCGTTTGAGCCGGCATGATTTCCCAGAGCCCAGCTGAGCTGGCAGAAGTGTCTGCTCCCAGCCAAGCCTCTAGACTCTCAGACCACAAATCCCCAGGTGGAAAACCTCAGCAGGATTCCACGAAAATTGGTGGTGGTGTGCAGAGGACCAGCTTATGGCCAGGACGCAGTTCTACTGATACATTAAGGTGAACGTTTGTTTGTCCTACTTTGCGCCAAGAGAGGCTATCGCTAGCAGGATCTTGGAGGCCCAAAAGCTGCAAAAAACTGATGGGCATGTGTTGAGCATTTAAAGCCGTTAGAGAGCTTGTCACCTGAAGAAGACTCCTTCGATAGGATAATTTGTTACAGAACAGGTTAGATCGACACTAGGTCACCCACTAACCTCAAGAAAACTTCCATACAATGAAGTACGCTGTGAAACATGCACAATCCACAACCCCGCGGCAAATCCCTTTCAAGTATTAGTTCAGCTCCAAGAAACCCAAAGCTTTAGCTAATGAAATCCTTAAACTCTAAAGAGTCAAGAGTAGTACCTTTGAGCACACCTGCTAATTTTATGTCTAAGAACTGTAGTCCTAGAAGTTGCAGATATCTAGAAAGATGAGAGAACTTTATTAAACATAACCTAGAGTTATAGTGGCCACTATGGGGAACATTCAATTAGACAATCTTGTTCATTTAAAAAGTGCACTTGGGGGCGCCTGGATGGCCCAGTCAGTTAAGCATCTGACTTCAGCTCAGGTCATGATCTCGAGGTTCCTAAGTTCGAGCCCTCTGTTGGGCTCTGTGCTGACAGCATGGAGCCTGGAGTCTGCTTCAGATTCTGTCTCCCTCTCTCTCTGCCCTTCCCCAGCTTACGCTCTATCTCTCAAAAATAAAAACATTTAAACGAAAATTTATAAAGAAGTACATTTGAAAGCAAAGGTTCCCAAATTAAACAGAGTGGGAGGCCCATTTTAATTGGTGTGCAGAAACTTCCAAAAGGCTTCAAGATTCCAAAATAGTCTCATTGAAGATTTGTTACAAAAGGCTAATAAAATAATTAAAAACATAAGAGGTACCTGAGACAAAAGACTCTAAGGCTAACGTAACTCCTACTGTTCCCCTCTATTTTTCTTTACCTGAGTACCAATTTTCTGTCTGAACTGCCTTTTCATTCTGAAGGGACAGTTACCCTTTCAAATAAAACTGCCTGAGGTTACAGGTGATCCTCCTCAGATATCCTTCCTTCCTTGGTCAAAGGCTAAGGGTCATGGTAAAAAAAAAAAAAAAAAAAAAAAAAATGTAGAGAGAATCCTCAGAAGGGTTTTTTTTGGGTTTTGTTTTTGTTTTTTTTTTTAATACTTCCTGAGCTCAATTGAGAGAAGGTAATAAAAATTGAAATTATCACAACAGCTAATGAACTGATCAAAAAGGATTTAAATAATATAACAGAAAGTGAATTTAGAATAATAGTCATAAAATTAATCGCTGGGCTGGAAAACAGTATAGACAGCAGAGAATCTCTTGCTACAGAGATCAAGGGACTAAGGAACAGTCACGAGGAGCTGAAAAACACTTTAAACGAAATGCAAAACAAAATGGAAACCACGACGGCTCAGATTGAAGAGGCAGAGGAGAGAATAGGTGAACTAGAAGATAAAGTTATGGAAAAACAGGAAGCTGAGAGAAAGATAAAAAAAATCCAGGAGTATGAGGGAAAAATTAGAGAACTAAGTGATACACTAAAAAGAAATAATATACGCATAATTGGTATCCCAGAGGAGGAAGAGAGAGGGAAAGGTGCTGAAGGGGTACTTGAAAAAATAATAGCTGAGAACTTCCCTGAACTGGGGAAGGAAAAAGGCATTGAAATCCAAGAGGCACAGAGAACTCCCTTCAGACGTAACTTGAATCGATCTTCTGCACGACATATCATAGTCAAACTGGCAAAATACAAGGATAAAGAGAAAATTCTGAAAGCAGCAAGGGATAAATGTGCCCTCACATATAAAGGGAGACCTATAAGGCTCGTGACTGATCTCTCTTTTGAAACTTGGCAGGCCAGAAAGAATTGGCACGATATCTTCAGTGTGCTAAAAAGAAAAAATATGCAGCCGAGAATCCTTTATCCAGCAAGTCTGTCATTTAGAATAGAAGGAGAGATAAAGATCTTCCCAAACAAACAAAAACTGAAGGAATTTGTCACCACTAAACCAGCCCTACAAGAGATCCTAAGGGGGACCCTGTGGGACAAAGTACCAGAGACATCACTACAAGCATAAATCATACAGACATCACAATGACTCTAAACCCGTATCTTTCTATAATAACATTGAATGTAAATGGATTAAATGCACCAACCAAAAGACATAGGGTATCAGAATGGATAAAAAAAACAAGACCCATCTATTTGCTGTCTACAAGAGACTCATTTTAGACCTGAGGACACCTTTAGATTGAGAGTGAGGGGATGGTGAACTATTTATCATGCTACTGGAAGCCAAAAGAAAGCTGGAGTAGCCATACTTATATCAGACAAACTAGACTTTAAATTAAAGGCTGTAACAAGAGATGAAGAAGGGCATTATATAATAGTTACAGGGTCTATCCATCAGGAAGAGCTAACAATTATAAATGTCTATGCGCCGAATACTGGAGCCCCCAAATATATAAAACAATTACTCATAAACATAAGCAACCTTATTGATAAGAATGTGGTAATTGCAGGGGACTTTAACACTCCACTAACAGAAATGGATAGATCATCTAGACACACGGTCAATAAAGAAACAAGGGCCCTGAACGATACATTGGATCAGATGGACTTGACAGATATATTTAGAACTCTACATCCCAAAGCAACAGAATATACTTTCTTCTCGAGTGCACATGGAACATTCTCCAAGATAGATCATATACTGGGTCACAAAACAGCCCTTCATAAGTTCACAAGAATTGAAATTATACCATCCATACTTTCAGACCACAATGCTATGAAGCTTGAAATCAACCACAGGAAAAAGTCTGGAAAACCTCCAAAAGCATGGAGGTTAAAGAACACTTTACTAAAGAATGACCTCAACCAGGCAATTAGAGAAGAAATTAAAAAATATATGGAAACAAACAAAAATGAAAATACAACAATCCAAACGCTTTGGGATGCAGCGAAGGCAGTCCTGAGAGGAAAATACATTGCAATCCAGGCCTATCTCAAGAAACAAGAAAAATCCCAAATACAAAATCTAACAGCACACCTAAAGGAAATAGAAGCAGAACAGCAAAGGCAGCCTAAACCCAGCAGAAGAAGAGAAATAATAAAGATCAGAGCAGAAATAAACAATATAGAATCTAAAAAAACTGTAGAGCAGATCAATGAAACCAAGAGTTGGTTTTTTGAAAAAATAAACAAAATTGACAAACCTCTAGCCAGGCTTCTCAAAAAGAAAAGGGAGATGACCCAAATAGATAAAATCATGAATGAAAATGGGATTATTACAACCAATCCCTCAGAGATACAAACAATTATCAGGGAATACTATGAAAAATTATATGCCAACAAATTGGACAACTGGAAGAAATGGACAAATTCCTAAACACCCACACTCTTCCAAAACTCAATCAGGAGGAAATAGAAAGCTTGAACAGACCCATAACCAGCGAAGAAATTGAATTGGTTATCAAAAATCTCCCAACAAATAAGAGTCCAGCACCAGATGGCTTCCCAGGGGAGTTCTACCAGACGTTTTTTTTTTTTTTTTAATTTTTTTTTCAACGTTTTTTATTTATTTTTGGGACAGAGAGAGACAGAGCATGAACGGGGGAGGGGCAGAGAGAGAGGGAGACACAGAATCGGAAACAGGCTCCAGGCTCTGAGCCATCAGCCCAGAGCCCGACGCGGGGCTCGAACTCACGGACCGCGAGATCGTGACCTGACTGAAGTCGGACGCGTAACCGACTGCGCCACCCAGACGCCCCTCTACCAGATGTTTAAAGCAGAGATAATACCTATCCTTCTCAAGCTATTCCAAGAAATAGAAAGGGAAGGAAAACTTCCAGACTCATTCTATGAAGCCAGTATTACTTTGATTCCTAAACCAGACAGAGACCAAGTAAAAAAAGAGAACTACAGGCCAATATCTCTGATGAATATGGATGCAAAAATTCTCAAAAAGATACTAGCAAATCGAATTCAACAGCATATAAAAAGAATTATTCACCATGATCAAGTGGGATTCATTCCTGGGATGCAGGGCTGGTTCAACATTCGCAAATCAATCAACGTGATACATTACATTAACAAAAAAAAAGAGAAGAACCATATGATCCTGTCAATCGATGCAGAAAAGGCCTTTGACAAAATCCAGCACCTTTCTTAATAAAAACCCTTGAGAAAGTCGGGATAGAAGGAACATACTTAAAGATCATAAAAGCCATTTATGAAAAGCCCACAGCTAACATCATCCTCAATGGGGAAAAACTGAGAGCTTTTTCCCTGAGATCAGGAACACGACAGGGATGCCCACTCTCACCGCTGTTGTTTAATATAGTGTTGGAAGTTCTAGCATCAGCAATCAGACAACAAAAGGAAATCAAAGGCATCAAAATTGGCAAAGATGAAGTCAAGCTTTCGCTTTTTGCAGATGACATGATATTATACATGGAAAATCCGATAGACTCCACCAAAAGTCTGCTAGAACTGATACATGAATTCAGCAAAGTTGCAGGATACAAAATCAATGTACAGAAATCAGTTGCATTCTTATACACTAACAATGAAGCAACAGAAAGACAAATAAACTGATCCCATTCACAATTGCACCAAGAAGCATAAAATACCTAGGAATAAATCTAACCAAAGATGTAAAGGATCTGTATGCTGAAAACTATAGAAAGCTTATGAAGGTAATTGAAGAAGATATAAAGAAATGGAAAGACATTCCCTGCTCATGAATTGGAAGAATAAATATTGTCAAAATGTCAATACTACCCAAAGCTATCTACACGTTCAATGCAATCTCAATCAAAATTGCACCAGCATTCTTCTCGAAACTAGAACAAGCCATCCTAAAATTCATATGGAACCACAAAAGGCCCTGAATAGCCAAAGTAATTCTGAAGAAGAAGACCAAAGCAGGAGGCATCACAATCCCAGACTTTAGCTTCTACTACAAAGCTGTCATCATCAAGACAGCATGGTATTGGCACAAAAACAGACACATAGACCAATGGAATAGAATAGAAACCCCAGAACTAGACCCACAAACTTATGGCCAACTCATCTTTGACAAAGCAGGAAAGAACATCCAATGGAAAAAAGACAGTCTCTTTAACAAATGGTGCTGGGAGAACTGGACAGCAACATGCAGAAGGTTGAAACTAGACCACTTTCTCACACCATTCACAAAAATAAACTCAAAATGGATAAAGGACCTGAACGTGAGACAGGAAACCATCAAAACCTTAGAGGAGAAAGCAGGAAAAGACCTCTCTGACCTCAGCCGTAGCAATCTCTTACTCGACACATCCCCAAAGGCAAGGGAATTAAAAGCAAAAATGAATTACTAGGACCTTATGAAGATAAAAAGCTTCTGCACAGCAAAGGAAACAACCAACAAAACTAAAAGGCAACCAACGGAATGGGAAAAGATATTTGCAAATGACATATCGGACAAAGGGCTAGTATCCAAAATCTATAAAGAGCTCACCAAACTCCACAACAGAAAAACAAATAACCCAGTGAAGAAATGGGCAGAAGATATGAATAGACACTTCTCTAAAGAAGACATCCGGATGGCCAACAGGCACATGAAAAGATGTTCAGCGTCGCTCCTTATCAGGGAAATACAAATCAAAACCACACTCAGATATCACCTCACGCCAGTCAGGGTGGCCAAAATGAACAAATCAGGAGACTATAGATGCTGGAGAGGATGTGGAGAAACAGGAACCCTCTTGCACTGTTGGTGGGAATGCAAATTGGTGCAGCCGCTCTGGAAAGCAGTGTGGAGGTTCCTCAGAAAATTAAAAATAGACCTACTCTATGACCCAGCAATAGCACTGCTAGGAATTTACCCAAGGGATACAGGAGTACTGATGCATAGGGGCACCTGTACCCCAATGTTTATAGCAGCACTCTCAACAATAGCCAAATTATGGAAAGAGCCTAAATGTCCATCAACTGATGAATGGATAAAGAAATTGTGGTTTATATACACAATGGAATACTACGTGGCAATGAGAAAGAATGAAATATGGCCTTTTGTAGCAACGTGGATGGAACTGGAGAGTGTGATGCTAAGTGAAATAAGCCATACAGAGAAAGACAGATACCATATGGTTTCACTCTTATGTGGATCCTGAGAAACTTAACAGAAACCCATGGGGGAGGGGAAGGAAAAAAAAAAAAAAAGAGGTTAGAGTGGGAGAGAGCCAAAGCATAAGAGACTGTTAAAAACTGAGAACAAACTGAGGGTTGATGGGGGGTGGGAGGGAGGGGAGGGTGGGTGATGGGTATTGAGGAGGGCACCTTTTGGGATGAGCACTGGGTGTTGTATGGAAACCAATTTGACAATAAATTTCATATATTGAAAAAAAAATTGAAATTATCCCTTTCTTTCCAAATCCAGATGCTATTGACTAGTAATTCTTTTCCTTTTGGGAATAGCTGTGTCCTTGCTAATCTCGTTTTGCATCTTAAGAATTTGGTTTGACTTTTTGCCTCTCTGGGACCTACAGGTTATCCATTCTTTCTTTGACTATCTTTGGAAGAGGCCCTACGTCCTGTAAAAATAATATCTTTTATCCCCCTCTTTGAGAACGCCTCTTGGGTTCAAGAGTTTGTTTAACACTGCCAGAAATCTTTATTGTTTGTCCCAGCTAAAACCTAACAAGATAGTTTAAAAGATTCTATAATCAGAAATTTGGCCAAATTAAACACTGATATGCAGAGCCTGATAAAAAAAAATTTAAGGCCTTCTCCCCTAAGCTAAATGTGCCCAGAGGAAAAGAAGACTTTCTTATAGGTAGATGAATGTGTCAGTCCTTTGATATTATTTAGGTAATAATCCAGTTCTTTGAGAAACTAAAAATGGCTGACTATGGTTTACAAATCTGGTCTTTATAGGACCAGAGGTGTAATTCCAAAAACTGTTCAAACGCAATCATTTTTACCAATCCCCAAACCTCTCTTATTTATCCCAAAAGGCTTATAAAGTATTGTAAAACTTCTGCCCTTAAGAGAAGGAAAGTCCTTCTAGAAAGTGCTTGCATTTTCCCTCTGCACCTTCACACTGTAAATACAGTGTTCTGCCTAGTCTTTCTAGGAATTCCTAATCTAGCCCATCCCTTAAAATGCAAATTCCAGGGAGGTAACACTAACCAAGTAAAAATAAGGAGGAAAGGCCATTTAAAACTTGACTTGCCAAGGACAAATACAAACCTTAAGCATCTTCTCCACAAATATATACATATATATTTTTTTAATAATTATATATATATTTTAATAATTATATATGTATTATAATTTTTTTTCTTTTAGGTTTTCCAAGGAGTTGACTTGGGCAGACCTGGGGACAGGAGGCTCTGCATCTAAAAGAAGGTGTTGGGTCTGTTGGTGGTGAAGGGTGACTTGTGCTGACAATGTAGGACCTGGTGGGGTAGCAGGAATTTGATCTTAGAGTCATTGATCTTAGACTGCTTGACTGCCAG
The DNA here is from genome assembly GCF_022079265.1 of Lynx rufus. Lineage (NCBI taxonomy): Eukaryota > Metazoa > Chordata > Mammalia > Carnivora > Felidae > Lynx > Lynx rufus. The sequence goes on along the minus strand of NW_025814827.1, from coordinate 29,680,761 downwards.
TCAGTGTCACATGCTGGCAGCAATCTCCTCCATCTTCATGATCTGGATCAAGAGGGCCCAGGCAGGAGTGGTGCCACGCACCCATGTCTTGCCAGCACTGGGTGGTAGGGGCAGTGGTCAGGCCCTGGTACTTCCGGTACATGTTGTGGGTGCCACTGTGGGAGTCATAGTGCAGCCAGATGCCAAAGTTCTTCACCCGCAAGGGGGATTTCTCACACACCCTGAAGACTTCATCTTCTTCAGCTAAGGTACAAAGTGATGATGGATAAAAGCAGAAAAATGTTCACCTTTAGCCCAGAAGGCTGATCTACAGCATGCTTGGTTTTGACAAGGATCAAGTAAGTGCTGGTTGTTACATTCTTAAAGGGTCTCATGACTGTCTATATATCTCATCAATAGTTAACATCAAACCGAATTATAAGCACCAGAGAATTCTTGTGAAAGTGGTTTTACAAGTAGAAATACGAAGATATTAATGATCTAATACTTCCTGCACGTCTCCTCCCCCTTGAGCACTAAGCATGTAACCACCAGCTTCATGCAGCAGAATGCTGCTTTTTCTGCCCATGGGTCCTGTCCCCTTGCTACTTACTAAGTAAACTTACTAAGTGGCACCGTAAAATTTCTCAAGAATTCTTTCTTGACCGTCACGCTTAACAATCCTGCAATAAAAGTACCAGAAGCGGAACGTGGTGACAAGCGGACTAGGTGCAAAGATTTGCATGCGATAGAGTGTGGAGTTCTGCACTTGGGGGTGGATAGGCAGTGCCCCACCACCTTGCACCCTCGCGGTGTGCCTGAGGTCTTCATGGCACACTCTCTGCTCTTGCCACCACCCACGAAAGGCCATAAATACACTTTTAAAAAGCTTTACCTATCTAGACCAATAACCTTAACTTATTTCATCCACCAAAATAACCAAACAAACAAACCTAAAAAAAAAAAAAAAAAATTCAGGTCCAACCTTTATAAACTAGTAAATTTTGTACCTGTTTCATGGCAGAATTTTCAAACAGAAGCTATAAGGTCAAAGTCTATGTCTATCTTATCTATTCACATGTGTCCATGGATGTGTTGTAACTGAGTTTCTACTTCTGGATGGTATTGCTAAAATTAACTTATAAATGGGCTATATTTAGTTGGTCTAAAGACACATGCTTGTAAGGATTGGGTTTGTAATGCTTTTCAAGTCCATGTGATCTAAAAAAATTTTTTTGATATAAAAATTAGTTTGGGATTGATGGTTTAATTAAGATAAGCATGTCCTTAGAGTTATCAAGATTAAATATAAAACTTTTATCTACATGAGTTTACTAACCAAATCATTTTGTTATCTCTTATAATATCTATCAACGAGAAAGTAATGGCTTAAAATAATGACTGACTTTGTCTAATATTTCATAAAGTTTTTGTAAGTAAGTAATCTAAATATAATTGTTAAAAAAAAAAGTTTTAGGTAAGGGGTCAATGGCCCTCCCAACAGTAGTTTCCCTGATTTTTTTTGTAACTTATAATCTTAAAAGTTTTGCTAAGTTAAATAATGAGTTAAGTTAAATTCATTAAACATCTAGATTATTTCCAAATAAGACAAAATACTAGACACTAATTACTAGACATAGGTTTATCTACTTTTGGCTTCTTATTAAAGAGAAACTAAACTTGTTTGGATATGTTAATGTTACATTAAAATAAATTATGTTTAATAATTTAATAGTAATTTAATAGTAATAATATAATAATTATAATTATTATTATTTTATCCTAAAATGAGGTTGGTTTAAAATGAAAACATAACGTAATGCCAGCAAGTCTACTTGACATCATATTGGGAATGTTTTCCCTGCATGTTGACCCTCACCACTTCCCATACCTTCCCATTATATAAAACCCAGCTTTGGGGGGCGCCTGGGTGGCTCAGTCGGTTAAGCGTCTGACTTCAGCTCAGGTCATGATCTCGCGGTCTGTGAGTTCGAGCCCCGTATCGGGCTCTGTGCTGACAGCTCAGAGCCTGGAGCCTGTTTCAGAGTCTGTGTCTCCCACTCTCTGACCCTCCCCCGTTCATGCTCTGTCTCTCTCTGTCTCAAAAATAAATAAACATTAAAAAAATTTTTTTAAAAATAAATAAATAAAACCCAGCTTGGGGGCACTTGGCTGGCTCAGTTGGTTAAGAGGTTAAGCGTCAGACTTTGGCTCAGATTATGATCTCACATGTTTGTGGGTTCGAGCCCCGTGCCCTGCATTGAGCTCTGTGCGGACAGCTCAGAGCCTGGAATATGCTTCAGGTTTTGTGTCTCCTTCTGTCTCTGCCCCTCCCCCAAGTTGTGCTCTGTCTCTCTGTGTCTCTCACAAATAAATAATAAACATTAAAATCTTTTTAAACAAACAAACAAACAAACAAACAAACAAACAAACCCCGCTTGGTCCAGGACTTTGGAGATGGTGTTTGGACATTAGTTCCCCATCTTCCTAGGTTTTCAGCCTCTGGAATAAAGCAAACTTTCCTTTTCAACAAACAGATGTCTCTCAAGTATTGGCTTTTGAGCGTTCAACAGCCAAACTTGGGTCTTGGTAACAATAGGACAAAAATCAGAGTATAGGAAAAAAAGTAGAGGTTTATTTAAAAAAAAGTCTTTAAAACATTTTAATGTGTGGTCAAGCTATGATCAAAATAAATTTATTAAAAATAAGTTTTAATATCAAAATTAAGCTGGTGCAAAGTTAAAATTTGGTCTTCTCTCTGCTAAAATAACAAAGTTTTCTTGGATTTTTAGTCTGCTTTTGATAAGGTTGTATAAGTTTCCTTACCTTTTAAGTACCAAGTTTCATTATGATCCATGATCCTATTTAGGTAAGTGCTTTAAAAAAAATTTTTTTTTGAAATGTTTGACAAACTTCCCAAAATCAAATTCTTAAAAAAAATTCTTTTTGACCTGAAATATTCCAAGAGTTGTAAAACTAATTAGGCTTATTTACTATATAAATTACATAGAAAATATTGTCAAATAAATAATACTAAACCTTCTTTAAATTATATTTGTAAAAAGGGCACGTGGGTGGCTCAGTTGGTTAAGCATCCAACTTCAGCCCAGGTCATGATCTCACAGTTGGGTGAGTTAGATCCCTGCATCCGGCTCTGTGGTGACAGCTCAGAGCCTGGAGGCTGCTTCGATTCTGTGTCTCCCTCTCTCTCTGCCCCTCCCCTGCTCGTACTCTATGTCTCTCTCTCTCAAAAATAAACAAACATTTAAAAAAATTTTTTAAATTATATTTGTCAGATTGTGGCACATGTAGATGAAATCCATTCTACTGCAAAAACGGCCCCTTAAGGGGCACCTGGGTGGCTCAGTCGGTTGAGCGTCCGACTTTGTCTCAGGTCATGATCTCACAGTTTGTGGGTTGGAGCCCTGCATCAGGCTCTGTGCTGACCGCTTGCTCAGAGCCTGGAGCCTGCTTCAGATTCTGTGTCTCCTTCTCTCTCTGCCCCTCCCCCGCTCACACTTTGTCTCATTCTGTTTCTCAAAAACAAATAAATGTAAAAAAAAAAAATTTTTTTTAAATGGCCCCTTAATGCCACACTTTTGCCATCTTAATGTCCTTGTGACATGGCAACAGTCTGCATCTGAAAAAAAAATAGTATTCATATAGATACATAATGGTTATAAATTCAACAAACAGGACTATGAGAAGCCCAAAACAGCTGCTTGCTTCTTCCTGGTTCCTTGAAAAACCCCATTTTTTGGCTTTTGCATTCCTTCATCCACCATAATATATTTAAGATGACTCAGATATAAATAGACATTAGTGTAGAGACGTCTATAAAACTTCAACACCTGTTGCGGCACCTGGGTGGCTCAGTCAGCTAAATGTCTGACTTTGGCTCAGGGCATGATCTTGTGGTTTGTGAGTTTGAGCCCCGTGTCAGGCTCTGTGCTGACAGCTCAGAGCCTGGGGTCTGCTTCGGATTTTGTGTCTCTGCCCCTCCCCTGCTCTTGCTAGCATTCTCTTTCTCTCTCTCTCTCTCTCTCTCATTCTCTCTCTCTCAAAAATGAGTTAAATTAAAAACAAAAACAAAACTTTAACACCTGCAACTGGATTTTATTAAGCTGTCACTTAGTAGGAATTATCAATACATACTGGTTGGAATATACGTATTTTCTGGCTGGGTTAAAACCTTTCCTTGCTACAAGGCTGATGCCCTAATAGTAATACAACAAAACAAAACAAAACTGGTAAAAAAAAAAATGTTTCCCACTCGGGGTATACTTTCCACTATATCTAGGAATCAGGGCACCTACTTCACTGGACAAATCATAGGAATCTTAACAAAACCTTAGAAAATTCTAGAAATTCTATCAGTACGCAACCTTCTACTGGTCACTGTTGTTTTAGGCTAGTATGACCAGCTACCGTAAGTCTCTAATGTTTTTATGCTCAAGACTGTCACCAACAGGATAAGAAGCCTTCCTGGATCCTAATTCAAAGAAACCTGTCTGTCACAGTCTAGAGCCAGGTAATTTGGTGTTCTAAAATATCATCAGAGGAAAACAGCCCTCATTGACTAAAAGGACTTTACCAAGTGCTCCTGACCACCCACGCCGCTGCAAAATGAAGAGATGCTAGAGACCCCTAAATCAAACTGGCCAGGAAGAGAAGCTGACATCCAGGTGTAGACTGCTTCCACCCAAGACACGGGATCAAGACATCACACTCTAAACAGAAAACCCTTTCTCCTTCTTCTCCCGTCCTTTTCTGGCACTGGTCCAAACAGACCCTCAGCTGGATCTCCCAGGTCATTGCGAAGGGGAGTGGGGTGGTAACCTCTTTTCTCTCAGGCTAGGAAAAAAATCTAACTGTGCTTCTAATTTTTCACGGGCAAAATAACTGACCCGACACGAATTCACTCCTTTGGTGAGTCACAGGATAGAAACTATAGCAGGTGGAATTGTCACATATAGTAAACTTGATTTGCAGCAAATAAGATCACGGGGATCCTTGTATGTAGAGGTGGGCACAAGGTTGAGCATGTGCCTTAAGGAAACATGCCTATACATACATTGTCTGTTATGTTGATGAGGCTTATGCTCCTCCATCAGCAGAGATTTTGACATTAAAATGAGGTAAAGTTAACTGTCATCACTCCATGGGTTACTCCATGGTCCATCTGCACAGGTGAGTTGAGCTTGAACCGGTCTGGGTGGTCTGAGCCAGCTGGACGTCTTGTCAGGGCAGTTGTTATCCATGTGGAGAACAAAGGCAAAAGAAATGTAGACAAAATTAAATTTCCTTCTAACCCACAGCGCATTGACTTGAAACAAGGTGAGCGTGACATTGCTCCAGGAACTCCGGATCTTAATGCCTTCCTGGAGGGAAAAACCAACCTCAGCTTGACAATAGCCAGGCCTCCAGGATCCTTTAACATATGAAAATCCTTTTGGAAACTTCCCTTGTTTTTACCTCCCCCAACTCCACAGTATATAACCAATTGATCTTCACAACCCCAGTGCAGCTCTTTCTGCCCAGGTGTCCTGTCGCTGTGCTATATGATAAAAACATCTTTTTGCACCGAAAACATCTCAAGAATTCTTTCGAGGCTGTTGGCTCCTGAGCCCTGTCTCAAACCACATCAGTTATTGTTTAAAGGGTAGTTTCAGTTTCTATCATGAAATGCTTTGCGCCTCAGGTCTCTTGCCTGTATTAAGAGATAAGGTGGAAAGAAGAACTTAAGGAAGAATGTGGGACAAAGGTTGGTGGGTATAAGCAGGTGGGCAGTAAAGGTCAGGTCTTGGGGTTTAGCTGGTGACGATCTCATTGGTCACTCCTCTAAATTCACATTGTTAAGTTAAAAAGGACACTTCTTTCTGTCCCCATCTCCCTGGTTAGGGAAAAATGCAAATGCAGCTTTGATCCAAAACTTCTTCTTAATTCTTAAAATCATCACATAATCTGCTGTTAAAACAATAGCAGCCCAATAAAAATCCTTAGGCTCTTGGGGCACCTGGGTGACTCAGTTGGTGAAGCATTCGACTCTTGATTTCAGCTCAGGTTATGATCCCAGGGTCATGAGATTAAGCCCCACATTGGATTCCACACTGACAGCATGAAGCTGGCTTGGGATTCTCTCTCCCTCTTTCTCTTCACCCCCCTCCCTTAAAAATAAAGAAACATTAAATATATATTTATAGTTATATATTTATAGTTATAAATATATATGGAACTATAAATATATATTTAACTATATATATAACTATATATATAACTATATATATAACTATATATATATATATATATAGTTAAAACAATCCTGAGACTATCTGGTTAAAATTGTCCTTAATAATAGAATAGCTCTTGATTGTCTTTTAGCTGATCAAGGAGTTGTCTGTGTGATGTCCAACACCACCTGCTATGTCTGGATTTACCATCCTGGGGAAGTTAAAACTGCTTGGCTTAAAAAAATGAATTCCTTCCACGGGGTCTTTCTTTGGCTTATTTGATTTTAATTGGTTTAGGTACTGGGGACCATGGCTCTAAAAGTGCACTCCAAATATTGGGAATTATCCTGTTTGCAGTGTGGTAGGGTTCCCCTCCCGCCCCCCCCACCCACACAATGTGGTGAGAAAAAAAAACCTCAAGATAAGGGAAGATAATCTGGCTACATGCATACATCCCTCACAACCCTGTAACATGAAACCACCCAATCAGACTGTATGTCTCTACGTTACCCTTATAAGGGAGACAAAGAAGTAGAAAATGCATAAAAGGCTAACCCAACCTGGCATTTGGAGCTCAGTTTTTTTGGGTATAAACCCAACTGAGCCCGTGCTGGCATGAATAAAGTTGCTTCTTAGAAAGAGAAATTTCGGTGTCATGGCTTTGTGTGAGAATCCTGCTACAGTAGTAATCCTAATAATTTCCCTGGCACATCGTATTCTCTTATAAGCCTTAAATATATGTTTATAGCTGCTAACCACCAAGTAAATGATCTCCTTAAGACTGGAACATCTAAGGAATGAGGAATATAACCAACTTGAAGCATGTGAACTAGAAACGGTGACCTATACCACAGAAGCTAAGTAAAAAAGTTAAGAGCTATAGATACCACGGAAAGGAGCAACAAAAACTGTGACCTGCAGAGCAGTAACTGAGAGTACTGCCGAAGTCTGAAAATTTGATCACATCTCTCAGTTAAACTGAGAGTCTGATCGAAAGGGGAAAATTGTTGATTAAAAAAAAAAAAAAAAAAAAGAAGTAAATCACAGGTCCCAAATGGTGTCACTTAGAGTTTCCAAACAGAGGCTTAATACCCAGGTTAGTGCAGTTTCAACCTCCTCAAGAAATGTGGCCTTAACTGGTCAGTCAGGAAATGTTTCTTTCCATCAGTGCCCTGAGTCTGTCAGTTGAGTCCTCTCCATCCACCAGAGAAAGAGGAGGTGATGTGCATGATAAGACCCCTTGCTTTTCCTCCTAGCAAACAGCTTCTTTTGGGACAATCCTTTTCTTTTGCTACTTTCTTGTCCCCACCCTCTGTCTATAAAAACCTTCTATTTTGTGCAACTCCTTGGACTGCCTCTCTACCTTCTAGATGGGGTGTTGTCTGATTCATGAGTTATTTAATAAAGCCAATTAGATCTTCAAATTTACTTGGTTGAATTTTGTTATTTAACAGGTCTGAGGGCAACTGGAACTGGCAAAATCCTCAAGTAGTGACATTAAGGAATTAGTTCTACCAGGTTTATGATGAAATGTAGACAGATTCTATTTATCTCTTTATGTAAATCACAGTTCACTTATCCCCCTGAAAACACATAATAGAGACTTTTCTAAATCTAAAACCTTAAAAAGAAAAATGACATTTTGAAATCTTTAGTTGTGTTAAAAGTTAAACTGAGGCATATTAAAGTTTATTTGAGCAAAGATAAGTTTGAATTAGGCAGCATCCAGTCTAGCAGACAGAAAGGAGCACCAAGGAGCTGTGTACAATGAAAAAGCCTTTTATAAAGGAGCAGTAACAAGGAATTTATACTGGCAAGAAAGATTGGTTATTGCAAAGTTACTTTCCTTTAGGAGTTAACAGAGGTCTCCCAAGCACATTACCTAGCTAGTGCAGATTAGGTGATTTTTTTTTTAAATGTTTTTATTTATTTTTGAGGTGGGGGAGGGGCAGAGAGAGAGAGGTCAGAATTCGAAGCAGGCTCTGCACTGACAGTAGAGAGCCCAATATGGGGCTCCAACTGACGAAACCTGAGATTGTGATCTGAACCAAAGTGGGACGCTCAACTGAGCCACCCAGGTGCCCCCAGGTGATTTTTGATTGACTGGTTTAAGATTCCATTTCTGGGAGGGGCGCCTGGGTGGCGCAGTCGGTTAAGCGTCCGACTTCAGCCAGGTCACGATCTCACGGTCCGTGAGTTCGAGCCCCGCGTCAGGCTCTGGGCTGATGGCTCAGAGCCTGGAGCCTGTTTCCGATTCTGTGTCTCCCTCTCTCTCTGCCCCTCCCCCGTTCATGCTCTGTCTCTCTCTGTCCCAAAAATAAATAAACGTTGAAAAAAAAAAAAAAACTTTAAAAAAAATAAAAAAAGATTCCATTTCTGGGAGAGCCAAAAATTTAAGTCTGTTTTGGTGACGTGGGGCTTGGTATATATAACTCTGTTTGGGGCCTGTTGCCTTGTTTGTAATAGCTATTAATAAAAATTCATGCTTTTAGCGGCACCTGGGTGGCTCAGTTGGTTACGGGTCTGACTCTTCATTTTGGCTCGGGTCATGATCTCAGGGTTCCTGAGTTCAAGCCCTGCAGCCTGCTTGGGATTCTCTCTCTCTCTCTCTCTCTCTCTCTCTCCCTCTCCCTCTTTTTCTCCCTCTCTGCCCCTCCCCCACTTGTGCTCATGCTCACATTCTGTCTCAAAATTAATGCTTTGAAATGTGCTCTTTCATCTTAGTACATTAAATGAACAATTTAGAAAAAATATTTATAGATGAAGCTAAGTGAATAATTAAAGATGTCACTTTCATAAAATAATTCAAAATATGTTGTTGGGAAATTTATAGGAAGGCCAAAGACTAGAGCAATAATTTAAAAATAACTCAATTCACTGGAATTTTTAAATTGAAAAAGGAATTAGAGATTGAACTCTCTTTATTACTGATCTCAACACATTACAAAGAAATTGAATTTGTATATGTCATCTCACCACCTTGTCTGGAGAATCTTTGGAAATTATTCATAAACACTTTGAAGAGAACATTTTAAGTAAGGAATAAGGACCATTATGGAAAGCCGATGCATGTACTACTTTTAGCAATTTTGAATGAAGCATGATAAATATATCCGAGCTAATTTACATAAATCTATCCTAAAAAGAAAGCTGAGTACTGGAAAAATTTATGCTGCCTATAGACCTTAAAATCCCACTTTTTACATCACATAGAAAGAGAGTATAGCAATAAGGGTTGGTGTCCACTTTGATATCTACACACTAAGATTAAAAAATGAATTTTGGGCATACCTGGGTGGCTCAGTCGGTTAAGTGGCCAACTCTTGATTTCAGCTCAGGTCTTGGTCTCATGGTTCGTGAATTTGAGCCTCTCACTGTTGGCACAGAGCTGCTTGGGATTCTCTCTCTCCCTCTCTCTCTGTACCTCCCTGCCTCTCTCTCTCTCTTTCCCAAAATAAATAAATAAACTTAAAAAAAATACCCCCCCCCAAAAAAAACCCAAATGAATTTTGGGAAACCCCAGAGTAGAAGAATCATTGTCTTTTGAACCATTATAAACATATGAAAAAAGAATTTTAAGATGTAAAATTCTTTGAATGAATAAAAATTTTGCCACTAGTTTTACTAATAGCCCCAAAGCACTAATAATGTTTCAATAATTACCAGCCAATATTATGAATATTCATTTACTCATGAATAATATCATGAGTCAGACATCAGAAAGCTAACAAAAAATAGAAGAAAATAAGACACCTCCCCCACCCCCACCAATAAAATCAGAACATTGAAAGAGGTATTGATGCTAAAGAAAGCCTTGGTGTTGGTGGTATTCTCTACAAGACTTGATGTTCTAACTCTGCAGGTCTGGAACTTCAGCTACCAGCTTAGCCAGTAGATATTTTACCCACCCCCTATCCCCCCAAAAAACTCCCTTATTATATGACATTGATTTGTACAAAAGAAGCAAGTTTTTAATAAAACATAAATTTGTCAAGCCCTCTGATATTTATCTAAATCATTTAGTCTCTTTTATCTCATTATGGATGTCTACTTAAGAAACCAAGTTGAGGTTGGTGAATATATGTAACCAAGGCACTAATAACAGAAATAATATTTCTTCTGGCATATAAATACCTAGTCAGGGGTTGCTATTATTTCCCATAGTGCTTTACAGCTTCCAGATCTTTTTTGTGTGTTTTGTCAAGCGTTTGATTCTCACTCACAAGAACTATATCAAGTAGAGGGTCTGGTATTATCATCTTCCTATCTCTTTTCCTGATGAAACAAAAAACAAAAAACAAAATAAAAAACCTAGAGGTACAGAGAGTTTAAGTGCCTTAATTCAAATCTCATAACTGATACAGTTGACGTCTGTTGCTTTGGTTGGGCCAATTTCCTTCCTCCTTTTGATAACAGGACCCTGATTCTCCTTTAAGGAACTACTCCTGTGCCTTTTAGAACTCTTAGCAGGACTGTCATTCAAGAGGCTCTGCCTCTCTCCAATACATGTGACCCACATTAGTCTATAAGGATCTTCTATATCCCCTGGATGTAGAGACTAGTATACAGGTAGACATTGTGATCTGAGTAATTTAAGGTTTTTGTTTTAAGAAATTGAAATAAGTGAATTCTAGGAGTGAGTTGGCTTCACTTGAGAGCTATAAGAAGTATGAAAACCTCAAGCTGTTTTCCAGAGAGAAAGCTGCTAGATGGGAGCCAATATGGAGGAAAGTCCAGTGGAGAAAGAGAGAGAGAGCAAGAGAGAGCGAGAGAAAGAGAGAGAGAGAGAGAGAGAGAGAGAGAGAGAAATATTCCTGATTTCATTTGAGGAAATGGATATAGCTGATGTAGTTTGAAGTGTTGGGGTTTGGAGCCAACAGCCAAGAAATCTTCAAACCTTTTCAGTACAAAAAGAGTGTTTTTATTATAGTCCATGGAAAGGACCCAAGAGCAGAAAGAGCTGCACTGGGGTTGTGAGGAATGACTGGTTATATAATTTGGAGTTGAGGGAGGCAAAGATGAAGGAAGCTTCCAAAAGGATTTTCTTATGTTAAAGAAGACTTACCAGATCCTCTAGCTATTGTCAAGCTAAGGTTGTTTTTCCCTCTAGCAAAGCCATTAACATTAAGACCCTTGGGAGTTCCTGGAGGAAAGTCATACTCTGCCTGTCTCAAGTACTGTATTTGTCAATGGGCTGTATGTTATATGGAAATTTAATTTTATCTACATTTCCTTTTGCCTTTATTCTCCACTTCACAGCTATCCCTGAACCTAGATCGACTCCTGGATTTTCAAGTTCAGTGAGTTAGTAAATCCCGTTTTGCTTAGACAAGTTTAGACTTCTTCACTTGCAATTAAAAAAAAAAAATTCTAGTACAGCTAATAAAAATCTTAGTTATGGTTGAAACACATGTTTTGACGTTAGATCTTTTGCTATTTCCACTGCTGCATACTTCAGAAAGGTTCCCCTACCTATAAATGTCAAACCTGATTAAGAGCCACTGTGGGAGACTTGAGAACCTGCCCTCTTTTCAAGGAGACAACCTGTCTTCTGTTCTAGGTTCTGTCCAAATTTTCATCTTTCAAATAATATCAAGAGAATGAGAAGACAAGCCACAGACTGGGAGGGAGAAAATATTTGCAAAAGACATATCTGATACAGGACTGTTCTTCAAGATACACAAAGAACTCTTAAAATTCAACAGGAAAACAAACGACCTGATTAAAAAATGGGCAGAAGATCCGAACAGACACTTCACCAAAGAAGATAAACAGATGGCAAATACGCATATGAAAAGATCCACATCCTATTTTATCAGGAAATACAAATTGAAACAACCATGAGATACCGCTACACACATGTTAGAAGGCCAAAATCCAGAACACTGGCATCACCAAATGCTTGTCAGGACATAGAGTAATAGAAACTCTCATTCATTGCCAGTGGGAATACAAAATGGTACAGTCACTTTGGAAGACAGTTTGGCAGTTTCTTAAAAAACTAAACATACTCACGGAGCCTCGGTGGCTCAGTTAGTTGAGCATCTGAGTTTTGATTTCAGCTGAGGTCAAGGTCTCATGGTTTATGATATAGAGCCCCGTTCCAGGCTCTGCACTGACAGCAGGGATGCTGCTTGGGATTGCCCTCCCTCTGCTCCCCACCTGCTCATGAGTGCAAGCATGCATGCATGCTCTTTCTGTCTCAAATAAGTCAACTTAAAAAAAACCAAAGACTGTGGGGTGCCTGGGTGGCTCAGTTGGTTAGGCTTCCGATTCTTGGTTTCAGCTCAGGTCATGATCTGGTGGTTCATGGGTTCAAGCCCCACATCGGACCCCGTGTTGATGGTGTGGAGCCTGCTGTGATTCTCTCTCTCTCCCTCTCTACCCCTCCCTACTCATGCTCTCTCTCTCAAAACAAATAGATAAACTTAAAAAAAAAAGTAAACATACTCTTATCATGCAATCTTGCTCTTTGGTATTTACCAAAAGGATTTGAAAACATATGTCTGCACAAAAATCTGTACATGGATAGAAGCTTTATTCATAATTGCCTAAACTTAGAAACAAACCAAGATGTCCTTCATCAATAAACTGTGGTACATCTGAAACTGTTTAAAAGCATAAAGTTGAACAAAAATCAAAATGGCTGCCCTAATACTTCAGCAAAGCTAGATTTTAAAGTACTCTGTTTCCTCTTTTCTGCAAACTTCTGCTCCTCCCATCTTAGTTTTTTGTTTCAGGAACCAGGTACCATGACCCCTAAAGACCTGACAAAGGAGGGTAGGAGTAGGTAAACAATGGTTCCTGTCAAAACCAGCTAGATCCTGTATTTTCCTCTAAAAACCTCAGCCCCTTTCTCTAGGAGGGCTTGCAGGTTTTGAAGGCCATAGCCTGCTGTAGCCTCCTTTGCCCGGCAAAGAAATAAAGCTATTGTTCCTCTTTATCCCAAACTCTGCCTTTGCATTATATTTTGGCTCCAAAGCACAGTGGTTGGTTTTTCACAACACAACTAGACGATGGAATATTCCTCTCTGCCAAAAAGAAATGAGTCACCAAGCCACAAAAAGGCATGGAAGAACCTTAAATGCATATTACTGAGTGAAAAAAGCCAATCTGAAAATGCTACACACTGTATGATTCCAAATATATGAACATTCTGAAAAAAGCAAACCATGGAGTGAAAAGATCAGTGATTGCCAGGGACTAGGGGGATGGATGAACAGGCAGTGCACAGAGGATTTTTAGGGCAGTTAAACTAACTCGGTATGATACTAATAGTGAAGGATACAGGTCACTGTAATTTGTGCGCTCCCATAGAACATGCAACATGAAGAGTAAGCCTTAATGAAAACTATTGGGGGGGGTGGGTAAGAGGGACATAAGAAATCTCTACACTCTTAATTTTTTTTTTAAACGAGATTCATTTTTTTTTAATGTCTATTTTTATTTTTGAGAGAGACAGCAAGCAGGGGAGGGGCAGAGAGAGAGAGAGGGAGACACAGAACCTGAAACAGGCTCCAGGCTCTGAGTGTCAGCACAGAGCCCCATGCAGGGCTCCAACTCAGGAAGGACAAAATCATGACCTAGGCCAAAGTCAGAAGCCTAACCAACTGAGCCACCCAGGTGCCCTGAGATTCATTTTTTAAAATGTTTATTTATTTTTGAGAGAGAGAGACAGACGGAGTGCAAGCATGGGAGGGATAAAGAGAGAGGGAGACACAGAATCTGAAGCAGGTTCCAGGCTCTGAGCTGTCAGCACAGAGCCCAATGTGGGGCTTGAATTCATGAACCATGAGATCATGACCTGAGTAAAGTCAGATGCTTAATTGACTGAGCCACCCAGATGCCCCCTCTCTACTCTTAATTTTGCTATGAACCTAAAATTGCTCTAAAAATAGTCTAGGGGTACCTGGCTGGCTCTGTTGGTGGAGTGTGCAACTCTTGATCTTAGGGTTGTGAATTTGAGCCCCACGGTGGGTGCAGAGATTACTTAAAAATAAAACCTTAAAAAATAATAAAAATAAAAAGTGGTCTATTTAAAACATTTCAAAAGCCACTGCTTTGACGTCTGCATATATTTTACAAACCTTTTGGTGGCAAGGTTAAGAAAATGTGAGGGGTGCCTGGCTGGCTTAGTCAGTAGAGCATGAGACTCTTGATTTCAGGGTTGTAAGTTTGAGCCCCATGTTGGGTGTAGAGATTACTTGAAAAAGTAAAATCTTAAAAAGAGAGAGAATGTGTTGGTGAAATAATCCATGTGAAAATATGTTTTGATTTTTTTTGAGAGAGAGCATGTGTGTGTGTGAGCAGGGGAGGGTCTGAGGAGAGGGAGAGAATCTTAAGCAGGTTCAAAGACTGTGAGATTATGACCTGAGCCGAAATCAAGAGTCGGATGCTTAACTGACTGAGCCAGTTAGGCACCCCAAAATATGTTTTTTTTCTACACAGTACAAGGAAGGAATTGTTAACCTTAAAAATAAAACTGTCAGTTATTTTACCAGCAAAAATGGGTTTATGTAGGAATGACAAAGAATTGCAATTCAAGGCATATAAGCTTTAGCAAGACCATAGGCAAATCCAATGAAGGAGAAGAATGTTATCTTATGAGAAGAAAAAGGAAGTTGGATGGGGTTTTTTGAATGAAAGTCCACTGAAGGAAAGCAAAAGTTCAGTGTGTGATGAGTTTCACACTGGCTGAATTGCGAGGGTGGTTGAGTTCTTATAGGAGATGCAATGTACATCTTTCTCTGTTGGGGGGTGTAAGATGATTCTGCCTGTTGAAGATTCTTCTGTTGGGGTCTATAATTGGTAATTTTTCCTGTAATTGAGACTGTTTCCCCTTCTAGCCTCCTGACTCTACTATAGTGAGGTTTTCCTTTATTAATTCTCACAGAATGATGGAAAGTGTAGGAGCATTGCATTGAATGGAATTATTTTAGCAGTTTGCAAATGTAAAAGAATATTTCTCATGTAAATGTATTAGAGAAAAGTGGTTAAAATTGCTTGAGTAATCCTTTTAGACTGGTTAACCATAGGTAAAATGGTAGACTGTTTTGTCTTAGTACCCCAACTTCTCTGATTTCCTATCTTCAGTTCTTTCTTCATTTTTTAATTTTTCTAAAAGATTTTGTTTATTTTTAAGTAATCTCTACACCCAGCATGGGGCTTGAACTCACAACTGTGAGATCGAGAGTTGCATGCTCTACCAACTGAGCCAGCCAGATACCCCCCTTCTTTCCTTTTTTAAAGTTTGTTTGATTACTTATTTAGAGGATAAGTGAGGAAGGGGCAGAGAGGGGGACAGAGGATCCAAAACAGGCTTTGTCCTGACCGCAGAGAGCCCAATGGAGGCCTTTAAACTCATGACTGTGAGATCGTGACCTGAGCTGAAGTCAGATGCTTAACGGACTGAGCCACCCAGCTGCTCCCCACCCCGTTTTTTTCTTTTTTATTATTTTGTGAGCACATACCCTATATAAATGTGTTCAAATTCGCAATACTTTAAAAAAAATTTTTTTTATGTTTATTTTTGTGAGAGAGAGCATGAGCAGGGGAAGAGCAGAGAGAGAAGGAGACACAGAATCTGAAACAGGCTCCAGGTTCTGAGCTATCAGCACAGAGCCCGACGCAGAGCTCGAAGTCACAAACCATGAGATCATGACCTGAGCCGAAGCCAGACGCTCAACTGACTGAGCCATCCAGGCACCCCAAAATTCACAACACTTTAATGCACTAGAAGCTTAAGGTCGTGGGCTGTAATGTCTTTCTCCTGTTTATCTTCCCCTTTTCCATCCCTTTTCTCTGCAGGCCCTGGTTCCTACATCTTTTTCACTCAAATCTTTTTGTCCCCTCCTCCTCATTCTTTCTTCTGTTTTTGGAAAAGAATGGAAAAAAATAAAGGGGAAGGATGAAGCAAATCCTGTGAGAGAAGTAGGTCAAACTGGGAGTAGATTTATCAAATCTTAGCACATTCTAAATGTAGGACATCCTGATCAATAAAAGGAAGGGAAAATCTTCATGTATTAACATTTTTTCCCCTTACTTTGTAAGGGTTAAATTGTAGGGCTAACGCTTAGCTTGAAAAATAACAACTTTGTTTTGACACTGAAGGTCAAAAGATAACAGCCTTGCTTTTACTCTTGTAAATCATACTTCATACTCTTGTGAATCAGGCTTTACCAATAAAGGAAACAAAAGCTCAAAAAAAGAGCATCAGAGACAAGGTCAAGGAGATCCACTGGTTGTAACTTAGCGGCAGAAAGTCTAAAATAATCACCTCATTCGATAACTGTTTCTGACTCATCTGGCAACTGTTTCTAACTCATCTGGGAACTGTTTCTCTGTTCTGTTCCCAGATAATGATAAAACGATGTGATCGGCTTTAAAAACTCTGTACTCCGGCTGTTCGGAGCCACACTCTTATCAAGAGTGTTGGTCCCCATCGGTCGGCCTTGCCTCTCATTGTAATAAACTTTGTTGCGACTGTTACTGGTGCCCCTAGCATTCTGTTTCAGGAGTCGTGTGGATGCAACAACTTAAAGGCCCTACATACCTACTCATTTTCAGTTAGCACAAATAAAGGATATAGGGAAATTTAAGGTAAACCACAAAATTGAGGTGAATAAATGGTTTTGGCATATTTATTACATTATACTTGCTCCTTCTCTTTTTGGTTTCAAGGACCAGTAGACTTATTTTCCTTTTGCTATGAGTAAATTCAGTGTTTAACTCTTTCTGGACATCGTTTCTTTGGACTAACTTCTTCAGAGCTATGAGACTATACTTTGTGTTATCTTTTGTCTTCTTGTTTTGGCCGAAAAGACTACAGAATACCTTTTAACTGTTGAATCTGTGTTGGTTTTGTCTCCCCAAAAGGCACCATTTTGAGGTCCTTGAGTCTGAAGTATTGTTTTGCTACTTGTGGTGTGTGTGTGTGTGTGTGTGTGTGTTTCCCCTGTAGGAAGGCTTTACTATTTTTTCTCTGCATATTACATTTGACCTGACCTCCAAGGTTTGGCTTAAGTTCATTTTCTCTATTAAGTTTTTAAAAATTTTCTCCAGTTACTTCCCAATTGTGCAATTGTGGTTGGCTGAATAATGGCCCCTGCCCCTAAACATGTCCACTTTCAATTCCCCAGAATCTGTGAATGTTACCTTACATGGCAAAAAGTACTTGGCAGATGTGGGTTAAATTAAGGACCTTGAGATGGAGAAATGATCCTGGGTTATGCAGGTGGGATTAATGTAAGCACAAGGGTTCTTGTAAGAGGGAGCCCAGAGGATCAGAGTAGGAGAGAAGGTGATGCTACAATGGTAATAGAGGGAGAAAAGGCAATGGGATACGGGGCCAGGAGTCAAGTAATGTGGGCTGTCTCTAGAAGCTGCAAAAGACAAGGAAACAGATTCCTTCTTCAGAGCCTCCAGAGTAACCAGTCCTGTCAACACCTTGATTTTGGCCCACTGAAACTGATTTTTGACTTCTGACCTCCAGAACTGTCAGATAATGAATTTGTGTTGTTTTAAGCTACCAAGTTTGTGGTGATTTGTTATAGCTCAACAGGAAACTAATATTACATCATTACACCTTTTACAATCCTCTAGGTCTGTTCCACATAATTTATCATTTTATACTGTCATGTTCTCTAATTCTACTACATATAAGTGGTAGAATATAAATTCTTGGTAGACAGGAACAAGAATTTTTACCTCTTTTTTAATGATTTCCATTATTATTTTATTTATGAATTTTTGCTGAAAGCAAAATAGAAGAGAGGACAAGATGATAAAAATAGGCAGGGTGTGACAGTCTAATTTCATCCTATTAAATTCAAATAACCAGTATTTTGAAATCCAAGTAATATGTTTAATACTGTGCATTTGCCATAAGAGGTAAAGAGGTTACCAACACATAGGACACAGATCTATTCTAAAAAGCTTTGATATCTAGTTGGGATAATACTAACAAATAACTAGGGTTACCAGGCAGCTTGTAAAAGGCCATCCTGCGTGATTCAGACTTTGGAGATTATAGGTATTTGGAATTTGGCTCTGGAGAATCAATACTTCATTCATTCATCAAATATTTATTGAGAACCCATTATGGTTCTCTGTGAATAAGTTTCTGTCTGGAGTTTAAAATCGAATAAAGGAAGTCAAGGGAAATAACTAATACAAGAATGGATTAAGTGCTAAACAGCAGGAGGATGCTTTGTAGTTGAGAAAGTTTATTACTACAATTTCTGAAAGTTGAAAGGGTAGGTGGGATTGTGAATCATTTTAAATTAAAGGTATTATTTTGGTCAAGCCTTGGAAGAGGAGTAGGACTTTGAAAATAATAGAATATTCTGAAGCATGAGTAAGAATACTGTAGACATTAAAGGGCATAGTTTTAGTAGTATGCTGGGATGCAACAAAGGATGTTTGAAGGGTAGTGCATTACTTTATTGCCGTGCTAACAAATTATAAATTTATTATTTATAATTTATAAATTTATTTTCTTATAGTTCTATAGGTCAGAAGTCTTAACACAGGTCTCATTAGGATAAAATTAAGATGTCAGCAGGGCTAAGTTTCATTCTAGAAGCTCTAAGGGTGAATCCACTTACTTGTTTTTTCTAGCTTCTAGAGGTCACCACACACCTGGCCAGTGGTTCTCTTCCTGTATTCTCAAAGCCTTTCTAACCATTCTTCATAGTCACATCTCCCTCTCTACTCTCTTCTGCCTCCCTTTTCCAGTTTTGAAGGCATTTGATTGATTGAATTTGGCCCACTTAATCCAGGATAATCTATTTTAGAGTCAAGTGACTAGCAACCTTAATTACTCTGTGGGTGAAGTTTAACATCTTCACAGGTTCTGGGGGTTAAGACCCTGGACATCTTTTTTTGGGGGGGGGATGCATTATTCTGCTTACCACAGATAGTAAGGAGCTAGCTAATCTTTAAAGGAAAGGAGGCCAAAAGGGTGTGAATGCACTGATATAGGGCAATGAAGAACAGGTTCATGTTTCTGAGGCTTGACATAAATCCTCATTGTTTTGAAGACAGCTTTGGCTGCCCTGTAATACACTGAACAGGCAATTTTGGAGTGCAACATTAGGAAGCCATTATTCCACTCAAGGTGAGAGCGTCTAAGGGAGGGAATAACTGATGTTGTTTTTATTTGGTTTGAAGCCGCATCTGCCCATTTCTTTAAACATTTTTTTTAATGGTTATTTATTTTTGAGAGAGAGAGAGAGAGCACAAGCAGGGGAGGGGTACAGAGACACCCAGACACTGAATCTGAAGCAGGCTCCAGGCTCTGAGCTGTCAGCACAGCTGACACAGGCTTGAACTCAGGACCGGTGAGATCGACCGGAACAGAAGTCCAACACTTAACGACTGAGCCACCCAGGCGCCCCTGCATCTGCCCATTTCTAAGTTTTTCATCAAAATCATGACAACCTCCCACAGGATCGCTGCATGGGCAGTTTCCGGTAATGGGGCTGATTTTGTCCAGTAGATACTGCAACCCAGGCCTTAAAATCATTCACCTACAATCAACAAGGGGAGACTGGAATCCTGGCAAATCCCCAGTTAGTAAGGCTGAAGCTCAAAAAGCTAAACACGGACATATATATATATATATATATATATATATATACACACACACACACACACAGATATATATGTATATATATATATATATATATATATATATATATTTTTTTTTTTTTTTTAATAGTCCAAACCGAAGGGAAAGCACGCAGTCCTTGTTTTTAAGGTGTTTCCTTAATATGGACAAGAAACTGAAAAGCTGTGCCTCGCTTCGGTGAACAAAGCCCAACTCTGCATGGTCACACTCAACACAATCGCAACCCACCAGGGAGCGCCCTCTCCACCCTCTCCCGGACAATCGGTCGCAGGAAGTCCCGCACAGCTAACTCTACTGACGCCACGCCCTCCACCCTTCAATGACGTCGGCGCGAAGTCCCAGGAGCGCTAGGGGGTAGTAGTCCGGGAGGTGGAAGGTGGAGGCGGAAGGTGGAGGCGGAAGGTGGAGGCGGAGGCAAGAAAGAAGGCGGTGGACCGGCGGTCACACTGTCTTCCGCTTCCGTCATTTCCGGGTGCGACGGCCGCTTCTGTCCGGCTGGGCTCTGGACGCGTGGGTTGCCCCCTTACTGCCTCTGACCGTTTGCACAGCCGCCCCTTCCCTGTTCCCAGCGGGAAGGACATGAGTGTTCCTGGGCCGACGTCCCCGGACGGGGTCCTGGCAGGGCCATCCCACGGCCTGGGGGCCGGGGAGCCGACGCCGGGTACGTGCTACTGGGCGGGGCGGGCGGCCGGGAGCCCGGCCGCTCCGCGGGAGAGAGCAGCTTGGTCCCGAGGCTCTGGCCCCCGTGCGGAAGTGGGGAACCGCGCCCGCCTCGGTGCCCAGCTGAAAGAGTGGGAAACGAAGTTTGGAGGGGAGGCAGTGTTTGGGTGGCGATTGATGGTGAGGTCATTCTGTGACTGTGTGTTGACTCCAGCACATTGTTAGTGGTTGAAGATGAATTTGCCAGAAAGTTGATCGGTTTGTAATTCAGAGAATTGATGTATTCAAGTATTATTGACTACTCACTCATGAAATGTTTTACTTACTGTCATTCCTCCAGCGGTTTTCTCAACCCGAGTTCCAAGAGAGATTTAAGCCCTAATACCCTAAGACATCCATTGCATGCAGTGAATTGACTTGCTAGGCATCCTGAATGGTACTGTTTACCATTTTCGGGAGAATTGAGAAGACAGGGCATGAAAACAGTTTCTGTGTCCTCTGGTTCAGATGAGGAACCCCACATAAGAAAGGCTACAGGGTTTTCGATGTGTCGTTTCTACCTCCTGTTCTAGGAATATAGGGGTTACTTAAAAATAGTGCTTTCAGCCCTTTCTTGGTCATGCTTTTCCTCAGTGATCGCCCCCTCTTTACACTTGCATAAGCTGACTTCCTTGTGTATGTGCAGCTTGGGTCCTTCTCCGCTTGCCTTTCCGTTCGCTTGCTGGATACTTTGACATGGTTGTTTTGCACCAGCCTCACATACGGCATGTGCATGAATAAAAGTAGATGTCTGATTCCATTAGTACCAAGTCACCCTCAGTTGAAACTTTGACGGTAACTCTTGATTTTCTTCTCACTTGCCTCCTATTTCTATTTTAGTCTAGGGGATTCCACTATGCAATTTCCATCTCCTCTCTAGTTTTACTCTTCCAAGAGCAGTTGTAAGGCTATCCACCCCCAGTCTCTTACTCTTCCATTGCACGTATCCCACTGTTGTCATATCACTGCCCCAAGATAAAGCTCCAGTCATGTCATTTTCTTGCTGGGAAACCTTAGAATGGCTCCTTACTACTTCCTAAGCAAAAGGGCAAACCCCTTAGCTTGACACTCAGGGATCCTCCTAGGCTGGCCAGATGGTCTTGTAGCTCACTTTTGCGTATGCCCTATGCTCCAGAACCTCCCAAACTACCTTGTCTTTCCAGAGCAATCCTATAGTCCTACCTTTCCTTATGCTGCCTTTTTTTTTTTTTTTAACCTATATCTTATTCCTTCTTTTAGAATTCTTACCCATTTGGAAATAGTGGCCCTCAAAGATTGTTCTGGGAGTGTAAATTGGTGCCATCTCTTAGGAAGGTAGTTTTGCAGTGTCTGTTTAAGAAATGCATAAACTCTGTCCCGTGATTCAACTTCTAAGAATTTATCCTACACAAACATTGACATAGATACGCAAAGACAAGCAAGGAAACTCCTGGCAACATTGTTTGAAATAGCAAAAAGTGAAAATAACCTAAATACCTGTCCTTAGGTATCTTAGTCTCCATGGGCTGCTGCAACTAAGTACCACAGGCCGGGTGGCTTAAACAACAGACATTTATTCCTCAAAGTTCTGGAGTTCTATGAAGTCCAGGATCTGTGTGCTGACCAGTTAGGTTCCTGGTAAGAGTCCTCTTCTGATCTTGCAGACAGCTGCCTTCTCGCCTTGCCGATACCTCACATGGTAGAGGGAGAGAGTTTGGTTTCTCTTTATCTTTTAAGGATACAACCCCATCATGGGGCCCCACCTTCATGACCTCATCTAAACTGAATTACTTCCCAAAGGTCCCACCTCCAGCTACCTTTATGTTGGAGGTTGGGGCTACAAAATAATGTAGGGGGGACACATTCAGTCCATAGCAGGGAACTAGTTAAACAAAATATAGTAGAATTCTATTCTGTTAAAAAGAATGTAGTAGACGCATATATGCTCATATGGAAAGATATCTAAGGTGTATATTTAAGAGTTGCAGAACAACATGAGTAATATTTATGATTAAAACAGGGCTTCTGCATAGGTATGCAGTGATAATTTTTTTGAAGGCTATATTGGAAACTACAGAGTGACTGCATTAAGGGAGTTAGAAAGAGTATTTTTTTTAAAGCTTTTATTTATTTTTAAGTAATCTGCACCAAATGTGGGGCTCAAACTCGTAACCCTGAGATCAAAAGTCACATACTCTCTACCAGCTGAGCCAGCCAGTGTATGCTGAGAAAGAGTATTTTTACTATTAGCCTATACCTCCCCCTTCTGTGTTTTAAGCTTTTACAATGAGTAATACTTTAAAAAAAATGTTTATTTATTTTGAGAGAGAGCATGGGGAGGGGCAGAGAGAAAGAGGGGGACAGAGAAAGAGATGCAGGCTTCCTGCAGACCATAGACAGAAGATAGCCCAAGATGGTGCTCAAATTCACGAACCGTGAGATCATGAGATCATGACCCTGAACTGAAAAGTCAGACGCTCAACTGACTGAACCACCCAGACGCCTCCTTTTTTTTATGTTTCCCTCTGAGTTTCCATAACAGTTTCTGTTTCTCTAATGCCCCTTCTCATATATTATCATTATGATTCCCCTGTATCAAGCTCTTTGTACAGGGGGAGGGGGACTTGCTTAATTTATTCTTGTAACCTTGGAAACTAGTAGGGAGTACAGGTGTGCAACTAATGTTTCTTGTATGAGTAGGGTAAGGACCCTTTCTTTTAATCTCCCACAGTAAAGTACCTTGAACTTAGTAAGTTAATGTATGTAGAGACGTAAGTCAGACTCTTCCAATTATTAACCAGAATATTGGGGTAGAGTAGGAGGAGGACTGTGAGTTAAATGTTTATATATTGTAAGGGAGACATAGTAGCTATTGTTCTTAAAGTTGAGATATCCTTATTTGGGTGTTTCTGTTTATCTGTAATACTTGTTTTCTGTATTTCCTTAAAGAGAGTTGCTGTTGTTTGCACCGTTACTGTAATCAAGCCTTAAGCAATGGCATTAATTTTCAGATATTCTTTATTCACTTCCCATCTGATGGTACATGAATGGCAATATTTGCAAATACTCTGCTTCTTCCTGTTAAATTTTTGTTTCATTTGTGGAGTGCTTCAGTTTCTAGTTACCTCTTGTCCGTTTGAACATTGCCTTGTGATTTAGAGAATTCCAAAATTTGTTCATGTATTTCTCAGAATCAAAATAAAAACCATACTACTTTTTTTATCTATAAAAACTTACTTTGAATATGACGGCATGTTGTTTTCCTCCATCTTGCTAAATTGTAAATCTGTGGTAAAAACTATACTTGGAAGTGAGCTATAAGGAATGTGGCATGATAAATGTATTTTACATAATGATCTAATTTGATGTTACTGAGTATTACCAGATTATGATTAAATGGAGATGTTTCAGAATTTAATGTTTAAAAATGCTCTCAGAGTACAATTTTAGTAATGTGACCATCTGACTTCCTTATGTCATTAAAAAATATTTTTTTACTGTTTATTTTCGAGAGAGAGAGACAGAGCATGAACGGAGGAGAGGCAGAGAGAGAGGGAGACACAGAATCTGAAGCAGGCTCCAGGCTCTGAGCTGTCAGCACAGAGCCCCACGCAGGGCCGGAACCCATGAACCGTGAGTTCATGACCTGACCTGAAATCAGACATTCAACCGACTAAGCCACCCAGGCACCCTTTTTTCCCTAATTTTAAGCCAGTGATTCTAAAATCTTAAAAACCACTCACTGAACCATGTTTAGAAATAGTTTTGTACTTTTCTTGTAGGAGTAGTGATTGATGGTTATTCATTTTAGACATCTTTTGTACAGGTTTTATTTTTAAGTAATCTCTCCGCTCAACGTGGGGCTCATGTTTATCTCACAACTCTGAGATAAAGAGTTGCATGCTCCATTGACTGAGCCAGTCAGGCACCCCCATTTTAGATGTTTTTGAGTGCCTGACTGCTTACACTGTTATTATTCAAAGGAAAAGCGTGAGGCGTAGTTCCTGGCACACGTCTAGATTTACATGCAATTATTATATACTATTTTCTATGGTAAATTAAGGTGCTGAGTCTCCAGAGAAGAGAAATCCTTTGAAAATCTTCTAACAATGATAAAACAGCTTCCCTTTTACATATAAATAGTATATCAAGCTTTATGAAAAGTAAATATTGACCCACATTTTTACTTACATTGAATTAAAAAAGAAATTTTTTTAGGCATTGCATTTATATGAATGTATATAGAATTTCTGCATGCTTTTGAAAGGAAGGATTTATTGCTTTCATTCAGTGACTTTTTCCTACTTTTAGGCCTCAGACTCTTAATAATCCACTGAAAACTATACATCTCTTGCCCTGAAAAATACATAAACATATAGAATATGTTTTGCATATGTTAATGTTCTTTTAATCCAGACTTTACCTTATACTAGTAGCTTAAAAACATTTTTTTGAATGCACATATCCTGTTTATTAGAGGACACTCAGAAGGTAAAGCTAAAAGAAAAGGAAGGGGGTGCCTGGGTGGCTCCATCAGTTAAGTGTCTGATTCTCGATTTCGGCTCAGGTCATGATCTCATGGTTTGTGATATTGAGCCCCGTTTTGGGTTCCAAGATGACCACACGGAGCCTGCTTGGGATTCTCTCTCCCTTTCTCTCTGGCCCTCTCCCACTTGTGTGTACATTCTCTCTCTCTCTCTCTCCCTCTCCCTCTCTCTCTCAAAATAAATAAAAGACAGGGAAGGAAGGATGCCTGTAGTGTCCTGTGTGTGTGTGCTCTGAACCTCACTGTCAGCCCCCTCCCTCACTATTACTTCTTTTACCCCTGTGTCCATTTAAAAGACTCCTACGTTTGATTTTCTTTTGGGGACAGGTTTAAGTGACACTTCTCCAGATGAAGGGTTACTAGAGGACTTGGCTGTAGAAGACAAAGCTGTGGAGCAGCTGGCAGAAGGATTGCTTTCTCACTACCTGCCAGACCTGCAGAGATCAAAACAAGCTCTTCAGGAACTCACGTGAGCTAACAAAAACCATGGTTGCACTCATTTCCCCTTTGGCATAGTTATAGTTTACTATATGTATATGTATAAGTGTATATGTATATGTATGTATATGTGTATGCTCTATTAAGGTATAATATATTGCAATATTGAATACAGTTGAGTATTTCTGTCTTTAGCGGTAGCAAATGGGAGTGAAGGAATACTTAGTAACCTAAATGTAAAAAGTGAAATGAATACTTCTAGAGTGTGTGGTCTCTTATAAGAAGTACCCCTGGGTGCTTGGGTGGCTCAGTCAGTTAAGTATCTGACTTTGGCTCAGGTCATTAACTCACAGGTTTGTGAGTTCGAGTCCCACATCAGGTGAGCTTCAGCCCTGCTTTGGGTGAGCACGATCCCTGCTTTGGGTGAACACGAGCCTTGCTTTAAGTGAGCCCCTCTCCTGTCTCTCTGTCTCCCTCTCTCTCTCCTCCTTGTGGGATTCTCTCTCTCCCTCTCTGCCTCACACTCACTTGTGTCCTCTCTCTCTCAAAAGGAAAGAAAAAAAAAAAAAAAGAAAAAGCCACCCCTGTATCTTGTCTAGACTCTTTGATTAGTTTTGGTGTTTTACCATCATTTTATGAAAATATTGCCTGTTGGAAGTGTTGCAAAATTGCCATGGGAGTCAGATTTGTTTTCAGTCGCTGGTTCACATGAGTTGCCAAAAATGTTTAAGTGTCTTTTTTGGGGAGGACCCATTTCTTTTCTGGTGGTCTACCAGCTAAATAAAGGATTGGAGGATACACCAAGAGAAGAATAGGATAAGGAAGAACGGAACTCGTAGAGGAGGATCAGTATACAAAACCACACACTAACTTTATCAGCTCCCGCTCGGAAACAGTGGACCGAACTTCTGCTTCCTCTTGGGTAGGACCTCGCATGGTTGCCCAAGCTGGCCTATCATTTCTTTCTGTGGTGGTCAGCCATAAACTGGCCTGTGAGCTGCTGCTGCTGTAAGACCTACCCTTTGAAATGTTACCTTAAAGGCCTGTATTAGTGCAAAAGGAGGGAAACAATCACCCACGATGTCCATTCTGTAAATGTCAGTAAGTAATGTTATAATCCTTGGATTTGGAGGTGATAAATGGGTATGTAAGTGGAACTGTGTTCTGCTATGTGTGGCACACTACTGTAATCAGGGCGTTGGCAGCACCCTTGGTTTTCTGCTGGTTCCGATGAGATTTTTTTATCCCAAGTGTGTGGTATGCCTTGTATTTTAAAGCCGGTCAATTCATGTGGCAAAAAAGTCATAAAGATTTTGTAGGGGAGTTTGAATGAAGTAAAAGTATGATCAACTAAAGGGTGGTAAGAAACTCTGCAAGCCAAAGATATCTGGATATGTTTTGCTGGGAAGGAAGCTGGGAACCACAGTTTAATTGCAGAGTTTAACTGATGACATTGGCTAAAATGTAGTGGTTTATTTTTTTTATTAAAAAAAATTTTTTTTAACGTTTATTTATTATTGAGAGACAGACACAGAGTGTGAGCAGGGGAGGGGCACAGAGAGAGGGAGACCCAGAATCTGAAGCAGGCTCCAGGCTCTGAGCTGTCAGCACAGAGCCCGACGCGGGGCTCGAACTCACAAGCTGTGAG
The DNA here is from genome assembly GCF_022079265.1 of Lynx rufus. Lineage (NCBI taxonomy): Eukaryota > Metazoa > Chordata > Mammalia > Carnivora > Felidae > Lynx > Lynx rufus. Next base: position 29,653,612 of record NW_025814827.1, on the reverse strand, counting down.
ATCATGACCTGAGCCGCAGCTGGACGCTTAACCGGCTGAGCCACCCAGGTGCCCCTAAAATTTAGTGTTTTATTTAATTAATTAATTATTTTTATTAAAAAAATTTTTTTTTAATGTTTATTTTTGAGAGAGATAGAGAGACAGAGCCCGAGCAGGGGAGGAGCAGAGGAGAGAGGGAGACACAGAATCCAGAGCAGGCTCTAGAGCCTGACACAGGCCTCGAACTCACAAACTGTGAGATCATGACCTGAGCCGAAGTCAGAAGCTTAGCCAGCTGAACCACCCAGGTGCCCCTAAGATTTAGTGTTTTAAATAACCCCTCTTATCTTCTGGGGCACCTAGACGACGACGACGATGATAGTAACATCAGCTACTGCTTATTGCTGTATGTTCTACTTGCCTGGCACTTTATATACCATATCTCGATCCTGACACCTGCTTTTGAAGTATTAATATTATTCCTGTTTACAGTTGAGGAAACTGAGGTTCAGAAATGTTAAGTAAACCGAAAAAGATTACATAGGTAGTGGTAGAATTAATAATGGAATATGATGAGTAATTATACCTCTTTAGTATTAAGGAAAGTCACGTTTCAGAGAAAGGAAGAAGGTGTTTTCAAGCAGCTGCCTCTTTCATCCCTGTCTACACATCCCACTGCTGATAAAGATTTAGGGGAAAGAGTACTGGATGGAGTGAAGCATCCTGACTGTTGTCAAACAGTTTAATTTTCATTAGGCCACTTTAAGTTACAGAAACAGGCCCACAGAGGTGAAGGAAGAGGTTGTGGTAGATACAAGTTAAGTTTACTTTGTAGCTAGTAATGGGAAGACCGGGAACAAAACTAACTTTATATATAAGAAAGGTTATGAATGTTCTTTTGCATGTATTTGTCATTTTAAGAACCCCTGGAAAGAAAGAAAAGAGGGAGTCTGGGATTTAGGCCCTAAAAGTCTCTGGCAAGGTACAATCATAAGTAGCCTTAGTGTCGTTCCTTTTGAGATAAGCCACACTTGGACCGTCCAAGGAAATAGCTTTTTTCTCAGAGGATCATCCCCCAGATACTGCATTGATACTGCCTGGTCACTCCCAGCACATTTACTACAGATGATACAAAACTTTAAGGGAAAGGAAGGCGAGTCATTTCTACCTGATATTGAAGCTAAATATTCTGTGGAACCTTTTTCTAGAGTGTCTAGACTTATGGATCATGAAAACACTGTACTTATAATTACTGTTTTATTATTATTACTTTTTTTTTTTTTTTTTTTTTTTTTTTTTAGGGAGAGAGAGAGTGCAAGCAGGGAGAGGGGCAGAGGGAGAGAGAGAGAGAATCTTAAGCAGGTTCCACACTCAGTGCAGAGCCCAATGCAGGACTCAATCCTATGACCATGGGATCATGACTTGAGCCGAAATTGAGAGTTGTACACTCAACTGACTGAGCCACGCAGGCACCCCTAATTACCATTTTATTATAAAGAATACAGATCAGGACCAGCCAAATGAAGAGACACATAGGGGAAGGTGTGGGAGTATATCCACCCCAGAGCTTCTGTGGCTTCTTCTAGTGAAATTAGGGCATGTTACCCTCTTGGCACATCGATGTGTTTACCAACCAGGAAGCTCTACTGAGCCTCAGTGTTTAAAGTTTTTATTGCTGCTTCACTCTGTGAGCACAACTGATTGAATCATTGGCTATGTAATTGAACTCACTCTCCAGCCCCCCTCCTACAACTTCCCTTCTCTGAAGAATGGACTGATATCACGTGGCTCAAAGCCCCAACCCTGTGACCACATGATTGATCTTTCTGGCATGAGCAGCCCCCATCCTGAAGCTCTAGGGGCCCACCATATGTCACCTTATTAGCATAAACTCTGGTGTGCTTGAAGAGGGGTTCATGACTAATGAAGATACTTCTATCATTTGAGAAATTACAGAAGTCTTAGAATAGACATACCAGAAACCTGGGACAAAGATCAGACAAATTCATGCTTATACAATAAATGTTTATTCAGATTTTTTGCCTGTTTTTTGTTTTCTTAAGTTTATGTATTTATTTTGAGGTGGGGAGGGGCAGAGAGAGAGAGGAAGAGAAAGAATCCTAAGCAGGCATTGCAATGTCAGCATGGAGCCTGATACTGGGCTCGATATCACAAACTGAGATCACGACCTGAGCCGAAATCAAGAGTCGGACACTTAACTGACTGAGCCACCCAGCCGCCCCTCTTTTGCCTATTTTTTTTTTTTTTCAACGTTTATTTATTTTTGGGACAGAGAGAGACAGAGCATGAACGGGGGAGGGGCAGAGAGAGAGGGAGACACAGAATCGGAAACAGGCTCCAGGCTCTGAGCCATCAGCCCAGAGCCTGACGCGGGGCTCGAACTCACGGACCACGAGATCGTGACCTGGCTGAAGTCGGACGCTTAACCGACTGCGCCACCCAGGCGCCCCTCTTTTGCCTATTTTTTAACTGGGTTGTTTATTTTCTTTTTTAAAACTGTTTATTTATTTTTTGAGAGAGAGAGAGAGAGAGAGGATGTGCATGTATGTGTGCATTGGGGAGGGGCAGAGACAGGGAGACAGAGGATCAGAAGCAGGCCCTGGCTGTCAGCGCAGAGCCTGACTCAGGACTCAAACTCATGAACCATGAGACCATGACCTGAGCCATGACCTGACCCGAAGTCAAATGCTTAACTGACTGACCCACCCAGGTGCCTTGGGTTATTATTTTCTTACTGTTGAGTTTTAAGTGTTCTTTGTATACTTTGATACAAATCCTTTATATGTCTTACAAATATTTTCTCCAAGCATGTGGCTTGTCTTTGTACTTTTAAGAGTGTCTTTTACAGAGCAGAATTTTTAATTTTAAAAGTCTGACTTACCAATTTTTTTAAAGTTTTTTTTTTTTATGTTTATTTATTTTTGAGAGAGCTGTAGTGGGGGAGGGGCAGAGTGAGGGGTATAGGATCTGAAGGGGGCTCTGCGCTGACAGGCTGACAGCCGTGATGCCGATGATGCGGCTCGAACTCAAGAACTGTGAGATCATGACCTGAGCCAAAGTTGGACACTTAACCGACTGGACCTCCCAGGTGCCTCTTAAAGTTTTGTTTTGTTTTTTTAATGTTTATTTATTTCTTTTGAGAGAGAGAGAGAGAGAGAGAGAGAGAGAGAGAGAGAATGAGAATATCCCAAGCAGGCTCTGTGCTGTTAGCTCAGAGCCTGACGTGGGGCTTGATCCCACAAACCATGAGATCATGACCTGAGCCTAAATCAAGACTCAGACACTTAACCAGACTGAGCCACTTAATTTTTTTTTCATGGATCATGATTTTGATATTTCATGTAAAAATTCGTCACCGAATCAAGGTCACCTAAGATTTTCTCCTGTGTTTTCTTCTAGATGTTTTAGGGTTTTACTTTTTATATTTAGACCTATGGTCCATTTTGAGTTAATTCTTATGAAATTGTAAGGTCTTTGTTTAGGTTAATTTCTTTGCACGTCAGTGTCCAGTTGTTCGCTCGCATTTGTTGAAAAGACTAGCCTGAATCCACTGCATTGTCTGTGCTCTTTTGTCAAAGAGGAGTTGACTGTATTTGTGTGGATCTATTTAAGAGCTTTCTATACTGTTGCATTGATGTGTCTGTTTTACCGATATCATGCTGTTTTGATTTCTGTAGTTTTGCAGTAAATCTTGAAATTGGGTAGCGTAAGTCTTCCAGCTTTGTTCTTATTCATTGTGTTTTGGCTATTCTTGGTCTTTGCCTTTCTATGTGAATTTTAGAATCAGTTTGTTGATATCTCCAAAATAACTTGGTGTGGTTTAAATTGAGATTGCATAGATTCCATAGATCAAGTTGGGAAGAATTGGGAGGATAACAATATTGAGTTTCTTATTCCATGTACTTGCAATATCTGTTACTTGGATCTTTTAAAATTTATTTCATTGGAGTTTTATAGTTTTTGCTTATAGCTCCTGTACATATTTTGTTAGATTTATATCAAAGTATTTCATGTGAGGTATTGATTTTTCTAATTTTTCTAATTATTCACTGCTGACTTTTATACATTAACCTGATATCCTCCTGAAACCTTGCTATACTCACATATTTTGTTGATTCTTTGGGATTTTCCACATGGGCAATCATCTGTGAACAAAGACAGTTTTATTTCTTCCTTTCCAGTCTGTATACATTTTATTTCCTTTTCTTGTCTCATTACATTAGCTAGAGCTTCCAGTACGATGTTGAATAGGAATAGGGAGCAGACATCCTCTCCTTACTCCTGATCATAAAGGGAAAGCGTCTAGTTTCTCACAAGTGTGATGTTAGCTGTAGTTTTTTTTTTAATGTTCTTTATCAAGTTGAGGAAGTTCCTCTCTCTAGTTTGTTGAGAGTTTTTAATCGTGAATGGGTGTTGGACTTTGTCAAATGTCTTTTCTACATCATATAATAGTACCAAATGATTTTTCTTCTTTAGTCAGTTGATGTGCTGGATCACACTGATTGATTTTCAAATGTTGAACTGGCTTTGAATACTTGGAATAAATCTCATTTGATTGTGGTGTGTAATTCTTTTTATATATTATTGGATTTGTTTTGTTAATATTTTGTGGAGGATTTTTCCATCTCTGTTCATAAAAGATACTGGTCTAGAGATGCTTGGGTGGCTCAGTCAGTTAAGTGTCTGACTCTTGATCTCAGCTCAGGTCTTTATCTCAGGGTGGTGAGTTCAGGCCCTGCTTTGAGTTCTGTGTTGTATGTAGAGCCTACTTTAAAAAAAGATACTGGTCTACGGTTTTCCTTTCTTGTAATATCTTTATCTGGTTTTGGTTTTCACGTAATGTTGGCCTCGTAGAATGAGTTAGGAAGTGCTCCCTCTGCCTTGGCTTTGCTGGAAACTATTGTGGAGAATTTGTGTAATTCCTTCCTTAAATATTTGGCAGAAATTAAGTGTGAAGCCATCTGGTCCTGGCATTTTCATTTCTGGAAGGTTATTACTTACTGACTGAATTCCTTTAACAAATGTAGACCTACTTAGATGATCTGTGTCTCCTTGTGTGAGTTTTGGAAGTTTGTGTCTTTCAAGGAATTAGTCATTTCCATCTGAGATATCAATTTGTGGACAGAGTTGTTGGAGGTATTCTTTTATGGTCCCTTTAATGTCCATGGAGTCAGTGATGGTTTCTCTTCTATAAGTCATGTTAGTAATTTGTGTCCTCTCTCTTTTTCTTTGTGAGCCTGGCCAGAGGTTTATCCATTTTATTGATCTTTTGAAGAACCAACTTTTGGTTTCATTGATTGTTCTTTACCGTTTTCTAGTTGTAACAGTGTCATTGCTTTCCTGTTTACGCGGGATCATTGACTTGCTGGCTTCTTCTTATTCTATATTTCACTTTCTGTGGTCTCTAGTCAGAGCTGAAGGGACAAACTTGTGACCTGTGGGATTTGCCAAACTTACTGCTGGATGGTGGAGATGTTGTAACTGCTTTTCATTCTCTGCATTGCTATTTTTTTCATCATTGTTCTCTGTTTAGCATAGCTTCACAAGCAAATCACGTCATATTTTGCTTTGCCTGTAGTATTCTTTAAAATGTTTAGAGGCGCCTGGGTGGCTCAGTCAGTTAAGCATCATGATGTCAGCTCAGGTCATGATCTCGCAGTTTGTGAGATTGAGTCCCTGCGTCAGGCTCTGTGCTGACAGCATGGAGCTGCTTGGGATTCTCTCTTTCTCTCTCTCTCTCTCTCTCTCTCTCTCTCTCTCTCTCTGTGTGTGTCCCTCTCCAGCTTGTGCACCCATGTGCACTCTATCTCTCTCAAAATAAATAAATAAACCTTAAAAAAATTGTTTTAATGTTTAATTCAGTGGCCCCTCAGTGTTTCTGATCCCGTGAGCCTGGCATTGGTTGATCCGGAGAGGGACGTCAGGAAAGTTGGCTTCTATTCCTCAATAAAAGGATTTGAATCAGAATTTTCATGAGGAACCTTAGAAGTTACCTGGTGTGAGCTTCCCACTTTATAAATAAAGAAATTTAGGCCCAGGAAAATAAATTTCCAAGATTATACAACTGGTTATTGGTGGGGCATCTTGTGATTCCTGGTCCTGTTTTTTCATCTTCTTACTACCCTCTTCTGATTTAGTATAACTTGATACTGCATTTTCCCCAACTCTAATCTAAAAAGTCATGGCTCCCCAGAGCACCTGGGTGGCTCAGGCGGTTGAGCATCAGACTTCAGTTCAGGTCACGATGTCACGTTTCAGGAGTTCAAGCTCAAGCTCGCTGCTGCCGAGGGAGGCACAGAATCAAGCAGGCTCCAGGCTCTGTCTGAGCCATCAGCCCAGAGCCCGATGTGGGGCTCGAACTCATGGACCGCAAGATTGTGACCTGAGCTGAAGACGGATGCTTAACCGACTGAGCCACCCAGGCGCCCCTCAACTTAATTTTTACTTTTGACATTAACCAAGATGAAATGGGATTCCTCTTTAAAAAAAGTTTTTTTTTAATGTTTATTTATTTTTGAGAGAGAGAGAGAGAGAGAGAGAGACAGTGTGAGCAGGGGCAGGGGAGGGGCAAAGAGAGAGGGAGACATAGAACTGGAAGCAGGCTCCAGGCTCCGCACTGTCAGCACAGAGCACAACGTGGGGCTCAAACTCACAAACTGTGAGATCATGACCTGAGCCGAAGTTGGATGCTTAACCGACTGAGCCACCCGGGCGTCCTAAATGTGATTCCTTTTTAATGAACCAGCACTTAATAGTATGTATGGTTTATTTTGGCTATGTGCTTTTGTTTCAGACAGAACCAAGTTGTATTACTAGACACACTGGAACAAGAGATTTCAAAATTTAAAGAATGCCATTCTATGTTGGATATTAATGCTTTGGTAAGTATGATGTGAGTTGACATAGCTTAATGACATCTTGGCTTAGAAATAATTAGGTTTTTCCTGTGCGACGTTGTAGTTTGGTATGTTTAGGATCTTTTCCTCTAAATTTTTTTTTAACATTTTTTTTAAAAGTTTATTTATTTATTTTGAGGCGGGGGGGCGGGGGGAGAGAATCCCAAGCAGGCTCTGCGCCAGCAGCATGGAGCCCAATGCAAGGCTTGAACCCACAACTGTGAGATTATGACCTGAGCCAAAACCAGGAGCTGGACACTTAACTGACTGAGTCACCCAGGCACCCATTTTCTCTAATTTTTAAATTTTAGAATTTGTCCTTTAATGGGAAACCTTGATTTACTTTACTAGAACTTCTGTTGTCTTGACTTGTTATCTTTCAGATGTTGAGCCTATAGTAGGAAAAGGAACTTATTTGTGACAGTCTGGAATAGATGTGCTCATAGTTAAAGACTTCTAAAAGGGAACTAAAAGTAAGGAACTTTTGGGGTACTGTTTTCCCTTAAGGAAAGTGCATCTTTCCTAATCAATTACATGGCTTTTTTAAAACCAGCATTTTGTTTAATTGTATGGCCCATTCATAATGCCATCACAAATTAATACTGAAATGGACTCTTTGGGGATCCTTTATAGACGCTTTATATCTTTCAGTATATATGATAGTAGTTGAGTTTCATCAGAAGCTTTATAGTTTTTTGATGAGAGGAACTGCTACTCTTTATTTTAAGAAACAGGGAATTGACAAAAATAAGGAACTTGTGGCTACCTTTCTCTTCACCTCAACGTGAAGCAGTAGCTTGGTTTGCATGATTTTGTAGACTTTTATATGAATGTCAAAAAATGAGCTTTCTGTTGGACAATTGTGGCTCATTAATTTTTCCCTTTATTATAATCAAAAACAAGTCTGTTTTCTCTTGCATTAGGCAGAAGCCTGGGGTAGTAAATGCAAAGTTTTCTGACTTGTGAAGGAGGTGGACAAGGCTACACTGACCTACTTGTGTCTTCCCCACTGAGTTCATATTGCAGCAGAACGAATATTTGCTGAGTGAATGAATGATAAATGAATGATAAATGAATGAACCAAGCATATGTAATAGTGTTGCTTCAGTCTGAAGGGGCAGAAACTGTCTTCCTGTTTTTTCCTCTCTCAGCCCAAGTGGTTCGATTATCATTCAGGAACTGAAAACTCTGAGGCCCAGAGAGAGAGGGAGAGGGTCTGGAAGCTCTAGAGCTCATCAGACTAAGACTTTACTTGTAGATACATGAAGGCTGCTAATTTCTCTACTGACACTCCTCTCACTCTTATTACCTGGTCTCTGTCTGTTAACCTTGGCTCCTGAGAATGAGGTGCTTTTTTCTTTCTCTCCCATCCCTGGCTGAGATGGAAAAGTCTATACATACCATGGCTTGGGAAGACAAGTGTCCTTACAGAGGTTGTTCTGCTTGGTCTCGCTTTAGAAGCCCCAGGAACATGACCAGATTTGTCCACAGCCCTCCCAGGATTCTCTGACCACAGCTTGGTTTTTCCTGATGGGCGGACACTTTACTTCAGTTGTCCTGTTCTCCTTTGTGAAGACAGTAGAGTGTTGTACTTTTTCTCAAATGAAACTCATAGCATTATTGGATAGTCTTACTAAAAGTTTAGGATTATATTGCATGTTTTTAAAGCACAGTGTTATCTGTACACAATATAAATGTCTATTTTATGTTTAGTAACTTTTTTTTTATCAGTTTGAACTGAATCAAGTGTTATCAAATACCTACTAAAGGCTTAAATAAAATTTGAATTTTGGAATGAAAATGTGGAGATAATTAAGGCTTTAAAAAATGTGGCCAATTTAGGCAGAGTGAACAGTAATTTATTATTCATCCATCTTACTCTTTCAGTCTATTTTTTTCCCCCCTTTTAAACAAACTTTGGCCTATTTGAACTTGACTTTTCATTTCCTTTTCCATATTTAGTTCACTGAAGCTAAACACTATCATGCCAAGTTGGTGAATATAAGAAAAGAGATGCTGATGCTTCATGAAAAGACATCGAAGTTAAAAGTGAGTTGAAAATTGTTTCACATTCTTTATAGAAGTGGAGGTTTAATTGTTTTTTCAAGTATTCATTTTCTGACTTCTTATGTACCCATATGCAATAACATAATTCATGGTACATTGTTTTCCTTTACAACATACTCTTTTGAACCCCACTCTGGGCTTTTCTACTAATAGCTGGGCTGAGGAGCTCATATTTTCATTGTCACAGCAGTTCTCAGTCAGTAAGAGTTTGGAGTAAGAAATTAAATTTTGTGTGTGTGTTAAGGGGGACTTAAATTACCCAGAACAGGCTTAAAAGTTAAATATGAAACTCAGTAATGCCTATGGATTACCTCAAGTCAAAGCACTGCTACTTTTAAATTAGGCCATAACAGATAAGCTTTGATTGTTCTCTTGGTTTAAAATTTTTTTTGACATAGAAAAGAGCACTTAAACTGCAACAGAAGAGGCAAAAAGAAGAGTTGGAAAGGGAGCAGCAACGGGAGAAGGAATTTGAAAGAGAAAAGCAGTTAACCGCCAAACCAGCAAAGAGGACCTGAGAAGCTGAGTGTGTCTGTGTTCTTCCTCCCCCTGCCCCCCGTTACTTGCATGCAGGGCAGCCCAGGTGTGGGCTGGAGTGAAGGTAGTGCCTTACACCATCGGCCCGGCTCACGTTTGCAGTCCTTTTCCCGGGAGTGCTGTCTCCGGATCTTCATTTCCGCCATCAAGGAGCTTTTTGCCCCAAGTAGAGGACAAAATGTCACTCGCTTTGAGTCTTTGAATGTAATTTTTCAACTTCTGTTTTGCATCATTTTTAAATTCCTTACTTTGGCTTTGCATCATTTATCAACGGGAAAATGGTTTGATTGCTTTAATAGTCTAGACTCTAAGTGATTAAAAACTAGTATTTTTTAGCTTCTTGAGAAGTGTGGATTGAAAAGATTCCATTTCTTTTATGACTTGCCTTTCTGGCAATATAGTGCTGGTTTTTGGTAATTGCTTTATCGTTGCTTGGTTCAGAAGAAATGCCAACCGTTTAAGCACATGTGCCCATGGAGAAGAGGTGGTGTAAGCCTTTGTGAAGAACACGATAGAGAAATGCATAATGGGAAATAATAGCATCTTAGACGTCGGACAGATGGGCAAGATTCCAGATAGATTCTGCTAACTGTATGCTCTGTCTGCTTCCTAGCGTTGTTGCTCTTTAGTTTTTACGTATTCTCTGCGTTCAGAGTCGATTCTCTCTACTTCTAAAGTTTGGCAAGGCTGGTAGAGCTGTCACACACACAAATATGCTGAAATATTTCGAATACTTAGTAAGAGTCATCACACACTGAGATATAGTTGCCAGATTGATAAGATACGAGTCCAGCTTTCCAAATGGAAGTTCTCGCTAGCTCTGTCCATCCACTGATTTGCTGTGTGGCCTTACATGTAGTTACTTTTTCTGTGCTTTAAAAAGAGTTCTTAAAGTAGAATGATATCTTTACCCACTACCCATGTTATAGATAATGACAAGAATGGTGGAAAATTAGCAAATAGCTTCTTCACAAGAGACAGCATGATACCTTTAGTATTTGCTAGATTTTCCCCCTCAGTAGTTTCAGTAGGAACTTATGTGAGGAAATATTAGGAAGTTTCATTTTCTAAAATTGAGAGTATATTATTAATTGTTTTAGTATTATTTAATATCCAACTGGTCTCCAATCTATATTACATAGAGACTGTACAGAACCTATAAAGGTGTATGCTTAGAATGTGTATCTTTTATAGTCTCTGTTACATTTTGGTAAGCTGGAATCACTACCTCTGATCTCATATCAGGCTAATTAATGATGGAGAGGGCATTAGATTTAAGCTGATTGCTAAAAACTGGTCTGTTTGAAGGTTTACAGTTTTGGGAAAGCTGTTCCCTTCTTTGATGAATGAATTATGATCTCACAATTTACTTGACTTTGACCTTATATTAAGAATATAAATACATTTTATTTTAAAAGGCTACATTTGTCCTCAAACACTAGCTAAAACTGCCTAGGGCAGGATTCATTAGCGCTTGTGGGAAAATGTCACTTAAATTGCTGAATGAACTCCTCTGTAAAGGCTGTGCACTGTTTCTCAGAGTGTTTTATGGGCCAGCTGCATTAAATGCTGGTTCCTGGACACTGCTCTCAATCTGCTGAAGCAAATCTGTTTGTTTGTTTTGTCTTTTTTTTTTTAAGTTTCCCCACATGATTCTGATGTACCTTAAAAGTTGAGACCACTGGTCCAGTGGTCTAGGTCAGAGGTTCCCACACTAGACTGTATGCCACTGTCACCTGGGAACTTAAAACAGACATTCTGGAAGATTCTTACTCGTTAGTTCTGAGGTGGGGTCCATGCAAATTTTAAAGAGCTCCCACATAATTCTGATGCGGGGAACCACTGGTCTAGAATGTCTAGTGATTTATATTTATAAGAAATGAAATAGCTTTAAAAGCTACCCAATAACTCTTGGGATTAATCTTATGAAATAAATTCTGAACTGCTTTTGATAGAAAGTCAGATTTAAGACTGAAATAGATAGCAGGCAGGAAATAGATATAGAATTCTGGTTAATTAATTGAACTTTTGCGACCTATGTTAAAATAAATCATGTTTATTGAATGAGTGACAAGGCACATATACTTTTAGAATTGTATTTAAGATTTGAAGTTTTTTTTTTTAAATGTCAAGGACATATATTAGCAACCACTATTTTTAGGTCAGTTGTAAATCAAAAGTACTGTTACATTGGTAATTACAATCTAACACTTGAGCTGTATTTCAGTAGCATAGAAACATATCTTACTGACTAAACCTAAATGGAATCCTTCTAGTAGTCTTGCTGTATTTTTGCACAGTATAATGAATTGGTACTTGGGTTGGTTGTTTGGTTGAAAAAAATTGCCTTTGTTTTGAACTATATCACGTAGTACTGAACTAAAATGATGAGAGTTAATTTTGTATTTACTTTGCAGTAGGTAATATGTAAAGATGCAGACATTGAATGTAATATGGATTGTGTCTGCAGTGAGTTTTTGAGTGGGTACAGTTTATAAATATGCCAGTTATACACCCTTGTACATTTGTCTGATTTTGAACTTGTACAATGAGAACTACTTTTTACACATTTAATAAAAAAAAAAAAAAGTCTCTGAACTATCCCATGTCATTTATCCAGCACCGTTTTGTTCATAGCACTGTATACCTCCCTTTATGTTTCTTATTTTAAACATTTCACTCCTTTGCTTTCCCCTCCTGTCATCTTTCTGTTAATGTTCTCTGTAGATTGTATCACAAAATGAGTGGTCCACTCATGGAATCCTTTTCAGAAAGGTGATAGAAAGTGTTGTGAAAAGAGTCTGGGTGAAACAACCCAACTTCATAAAGTTATTTACTATCTGAGAATAGAAATAATAACTACACATTTTAGTAATTTGGTAGGAAGTGCTTCATAAGGATCCCTGCATGAATCGCCTGTAAATAATGAAAATTTCTAGCTAATAGGATACCTGGGTGGCTCAGTAAGTTAAGCATCTAAGTCTTGATTTTGGCTCAGGTCATGATCTCACGGTTCGTGGGTTTGAGCCCCACTCTGTACTGACAGCATGGAACCTGCTTTGGATTCTCTCTCTCTGTCTCCCTCCCTCCCTCTCTCTCTCTCTCTCTGTCCTGTCCCCACTGCCCTCTCAAAAATATATAGATATTTAAATTTAAATTTGTGTAACCCGTGAGTCCGTGGACTTCTGTGGATGGCCTTTGGAGGGGACATGAACTCTCATAAATCCCTTGTAGAATTTTGTATGTGTTTCCCAGGATTGGGTCTGTAGATTTCATTAGATTCTCTTATGTACATGTAAAATTTCCTTCAAAGCAATGATCCTTAATCATTAAACCTCCAAACTTCACTGTGAATATTAAAAAAAAGTTACTTAGTTTCTAGGTTTTCCTTTTGGATGAAGATAGTTCAGTTTTTTTGTTTGTTTTTTGTTTTTCAAACTCACTCAAAACCCAGAGATCAAGAATTGCATGCACTACCAACTGAGACTGTCAGGCACCCCGATAGTTCCTGTATTATGTACTTGTTCAAAGACTGTGTTTATACGGATTAATCAGTTATTTGAGATTTGCTCTGTTGCACATTCATACTGTTTCAGCTCTGTTTTGCATGTATGTGGCCAGATGCCACCTAGTCTTCAGGTTAGCATTTGGGTGAGGGCAGGTTTATTTCAAAGCCATTGAGAGAGTGAAGAGAGTAGTCAAGGGAGACAGTTTTAACGGCTAGTTTAAAAAGCACTTAAAGCAAAAATTCCAAAAAACGCAATGTGAAGGAAGGGCAGTCAAAGAGAGGGTAGGGAAAATTTGGAGCAGTGTGGGAGTGGTAATCAAGAAAGACGATTGTTTTTCAGTAGCTCGATGTCGGGAACTGGAAAAAAAAAAAAAAAGGAAAGGCAAGAGTGAAGTAGAAGGGGAGGCAATGTATCTTTTGTAGACCCGTGTATCCTGAAAATAAGGGAAGTTGATAGGCATGTACAGAATAATAAATTAGTAATATTCACCAATTTAGGATAAGGTCGCCCCCTACTGTCACTTCATTGTAAATTGGAGAGAAAGTTCTAGCCTGCTGTTCCTTCCGGTTTCGATCATAAAGACACTCTGTTCTCAATGTGTTTCAGGCCTGCAGTGCTCAAATCTGGATAAGGATGGGGCTGAAAATGTCTGAGTGCGTATGGGTGTTGCTCACTCCTATTCTAGGCTTGACTTTTATTCCAACTTTGGAAAAGACAGTCAAAAAGTATATTGAACACTGCAAGGGAATACTAAGTAACAAAATTGTGATGTGTGTTTAGACCTCAACATTCCTGGCCTCTGCTTTGATCCTAAAACTTTGCAGTATGTAGGGCCTTAGAAGTAGTGGTTAGGATTGTGGACTCTGAAGTCAGACTGCTGTGGTTTATATTTGGGCTTGGACTTGCCTGACCCCTGTGTACCTTACTTTCCTAAGCTGTAAGGTTGGGATAAATGTTTCTGGGTTTATAAGTTAGAAGATTTTACGATATCCACAGGAAAACAAACTAGTTAGAGCTCACGAACTGTTGGACGTTGTAGTATCTTGATGGCACATATCCACGTGGGGGTCTTGGTGCTTATTTTGCCCCTTTTTACATGTTTTTTGCTCACAGGGTTTCTGTTGCCTAGGATCCTTCATCCTCTAATGTTTATTACCTGTTGAGACACCTATTCATTCTTTGCAACTCAAATGTCACTTACGGTTTTTCAAGCCACTTCCCAAAGACTTTCTTTTTTCTTTGTGTTCTGTAGTAGTTAATAATACATTTGGCATTTACAGTATTAGTTATGTGCTCACAAGTCTCTTCAAGATCAAGGATACTTCATGGTCATCTTTTTATTCCATGGTGCAGTAGTGGACCATGGTCTACAGTTGGTGTATATTAGGGTTCTCCAGAGAAACAGAACCAATAGGATAGGTGTGTGTGTGTGTGTGTGTGGAGAGAGAGAGAGAGAGAGAGAGAGAGAGAGAGAGAGGAGAAAGAGATTTAAGGAATTGGTTCTTATGATTGTGGGGGCTGGTAATTCCAAAATCTGCAGGGCAGGCTGGAGACCCAGAGAAGAGCTGATGTTGCAGCTTGAGTTCAAGGGCAATCTGGAGGGAATTCTCTCTTCCTCAGAGGACCTCAGTGTTTTCCTCTTGAGGCTTTCAACTAATTAAGGGCCACCCACAGTAAGCAGGTACTCTTACATCTAGACTGGCATTTGACCAAATACCTAGATACCATGAACTAGCCAAGTTGCCACATAAAATTAACCTCAGTTAAGAGATTGACTTGAATCTAGTAAGAGAGAGATATACAGATATTAAAAGCAGCTATAATAAAAAGCTGGCTTGCAAGAATGTGAGATAAGGAATATTGCAATAGAAAGATCAAATTTCTGCAATTCAAACATGCCTCGGGAGCCTATAATCCTTGGATAATCCATGGTACCTGCTTCCATTAATTCACTTAGACTAAAACAAGTGATAGCCAGTTTTAAGACCTTGGGAATCAAATGAGCTCAGAGATCATGAATGTACTGTTTAGATTTATACTTTCTCTATCAAGTACGTCTGTTTCAGTCTCTTAAGAATAGCTTCAAGGAAGGAGGTGGACGGTTTTAGAGCAGGCTCAACGGATGAGCACTTGCTTCGATTTCTAATCCGATGTGGCACAGATGGGATGATGCTGCCATCTTGTGGTACTTTTTGCTCCCCTAGTTCTATAAATTCTAGTATTGTCTGATGAAATTTGGCCTGTTTTCGACTATACTTTTAGGTAAGTCATGATTTTCTGTATGGTCTGAACTTTTGTTTGAACAGTGAGGTGTTTGAAAGTAATCTCTGTGAAGCAGCTGATAAAGTTTAAAATTACATTTTTCTAACTTTTTTGAGTCTTTTAGTTTTTGGTTTTTTTTTAAGATTTAAAAAAGAATTACTTTGACTACAATCCACCCCCCCTATATGGGGTTTGAACTCACGACCCCAACATCAAGAGTCACATGCTCTACTGGCTGAGCCAGCCAGGGACCCTGAGTCTTTTAGTTTGATGGTGGGCTTGAGGGCTTTTTTCTTCTTCAGTCATGTAATCTATCATCAACCATACTCAGCATCCTGTTCTAAGGCTAAAAAGATTTTGCTTTGGGAAATTTCTGTGTTTTTATTCCCCTGAGCCTCCACATCGGCCTCAGCTGATAGGATTTGGGGTGGGCACTTGACCCAAGGGCAGCCAACCTATAGGCCACTTGGTGAAAAATTAGCCTGGCATTAAAAACTTTGCGTAAATGGGAATTACATAGACTCTCGTTGGTTTAGTTGATTATTGTCTTGGGACTATGTGTTAGAATACTCAGAATCAGCCCTTTAGTAATTGAAGGAGGAATAAAAAGACAGATGCAGACAGAGAACAGCTGAGTGTCAAATGAGGAGGAGTAGGGAACCATGAACTTCCACTTCTTGAAAGGGGTTGAGGTCATCAGACCCCTCAACATGCCTTGGATCCTGAGAAGTTTTCCTGCAGAAGGCTCTGTGTGACTCACGTGCTGGACTTTTCTTGGGTTCCTACGGGATTTGATTCCTGAGCTAAGTTTACTATTTCCCACAGGGATCTTATAATACCACCCTCCCTCTCCTACCTTTCCCACTTATGAGGTAACCTTAACAAATCTCTATTTATTGCAACTAGAAGCCCCTAACACTGTCATTGTTTTTCAGGTTGTCCTAGCATTTTGTATTTTTCAAAGTGTTTTAATATGCATTATCTAATTTAATAATAAGGATGCTACTTAGGAGTGTATGTATCTCCCTGCCTACTCATCCAGGAATTCAAGGAAGAAGATGACGATGACCAGCACCCAGATGCGGTCCTACCATCAACCACACACCTGTTCTCATTGTTCATTGGGTTTTTTCTTTTCTTCTCTTGTTTTGTTCAATTTCTTAGAGTAGTGTCATCTCTGACTGGATTGCTGATCCTGCTATATTTGCAGCTCATTCTCAAGCCTAACATTCTGAGCCCCAGTTCCGTGGAACATCTGGTACATGCAGGTGCATTACTACACATGTTGTATAACCGCGGTAGTAGAAGGTGATCACCGTAACACTGTATTCTTATCACCGTGTTATAGATGAGGACAGGTGGTGGAGCTGGGATTTGGTTTAGAGGAACACCCAAAGCTACCCCATTGCTGGGGAACTTTCTTGGGCTGGAGACCCTAGAAACAGAGATTAAATGCTCTAACTTGAGAGTTTAACTCTTTTGATAAAACTATACCAGTGATGGGGAGTTACATGGATGTACCACTTCATCTGCTAATTCCCTTAATCGAGTCTGACAATACAGGAAGAACAGAAGTGGAAGAGGCATGCGTTCCTCCATTAGGAGAGAGCCGAGTGGGAGGAAGGCACAGAAGTCTTTGATTTTCCTCCAAGGCTGTTTTAATTCTAGACTGACCGTGAAGCTCCACACCTCTCAGAAAGAAACAAGCAACGGAGAGACGAACTGGGTGGGATGTGGTTCACAAGCCTTGCCTTGAGATGATGACGAGGACGAGGATGGAGTTGACAGAAGACAAGTCACACTGCTAGGAGAAATGAACAACTCCTGTGTGGCCAGGACATTCCCGTTATGGCTGTTCTGAGACATGTCACCATCGCCACCTCAAGAAAGCTTTTTTTTTTTTTTTTAATGTTTATTATTTTTGAGAGAGTGTGCACGAGCTGGGGAGGGGCAGAGAGAGAGGGAGATAGAGGATCTGAAGCGGGCTCTGTGCTGACCACAGACAGCCCGACGCGGGGCTCGAACTCATGCACCGTGATCGTGACCTGAGCTGAAGTTGGACGCTTAACCGACTGAGCCACCCAGGCGCCCCAAGAAAGCTATCTTTGATGTGGCCTTGCTGAGCCTGCATTTCTGGATCTTCAGCCTACCTCTCAGCTCCGTCTGTTCTGTACTTTAATAGCTTTGGGGGAAGAGCACAGCTAGAGTTAGAATCCCCGTTTTCTCACTGGGGGGGCCCTAAGTACTTCAGTTTCCCTTGGGGGTAAACGTGCAGCCCGGAGGTGAACCCTAACACTTTTCCAACATTAATTAACATTATAAGACACCTTGTATTCTGTGGCTGTCAAGTAGCATTGACTCCTGGACTGTCGTTTTCGCTCAATAATGACACCAGTGTATTTGTTCAGTGCGGTGGCAGCATCCAGGCAAATGAATTCATCTCAGATGAGATGTTTCTGGCCGTTAACTACCTCACAGTGTGGGCCTCACACAAATCCTGCGGTCCATAAGTTTACCCTCTCAGAACAGGGTGGGGAGGGAGGCAGAGAAGAGATTGCTTGTTTGCTTGTGACTGAGGGCAGATGCCCCTTTCCTGTCTGGATTATGATGGGATAAAAGTCTAATGGTAAGTACAGGAGGTGAGGCATGATGAGTCACCTCGCCTCTCTGCAGTCCACCCTGGAGTTTTCTTACCCTACTGACTCACCTCCTCTCCCCAGAGAGCTGTCACACTCAGCAGCAGCTTGTGGCACCTTACAAGTCAGACCTGATGTTAAGGATGGAGACTGGCAATTAAATCAGACTGTGCCACATCCACCTCAGTTGAGGGTTCCCATCGTGGCCATGAGAACATGCCTGGCACACCTCTACCTACAGGGACCATCACTGACCAAGGGCCCCCAGCTGTGGTTCTCCGAGACCCATCTGCATTTGCACTGAGGCGGGCTTCCCATGGGCTGCTCCTGGGAAAGACAGGACTTCTCTGACGGTCAGCTTTGGCTAAAGGACTCCCCATGGGTATCACTGAAGTTCTGCTCAGCAGTTTAGGATCCTCCCCTCCCCACCCCCCACAACTTCCTTCCTTTTCTTCTTCATTCTGGCAGGCAGTACAAGAAGGAATAAAGAGGTTGACGGAAGTAGACATGCTGGAAAGGCTGTATCATGTAAGGCCAAAAGATGCAACGGAGAATATGTGCCATGAGAGAGCACAGGACATATCACCAAGTCATCACAATGCACTGGTGACAGGGCCACCAGCATCACTAAGAGGTTTTGCAGGCCAGGAATGGTGGAGTTTCTGAGAAGTGATTATAAACTGAGCATGTTAGCACATGGGAGGATTGATAGAGGCCAGGGGGTGGCTCTTAACTGCTGAAAGCCCCGAGGCCAGACTTCCCTTACTCACCAAAAGGCAAGGTTGGAGGGTAGTCCATGGGCTTTACGGCAGGGGGTTGTGGAGATGGTTAGTGGACCTTGGTGTCAATTTTGCATCAGGGGACATAATAGGCAAATAGTCAACAAGGTGCCACTTAGCATCCGTAACAGGGGTCAGCAACTTTGTAGGTAATGGGCTATATAGTAAATATTTTAGGTTTTGTAGGTCACATCAGCTGTTACAGTACAAAAGCACCCACAGACAATACGTAAACCAATGAGTGTAGCTATGCGTCAATAAAACTTCCTTTACAAAAACAGGCGGTTGTTTGATTTGGTCCATGGGCCATTGTTTGCTGATCCCTTATCTCTTTTTTTTTTTTTTTTTTAAATCAAAATTAGAGGAGCAACAAGCTGGTGGCAGTCACTTCAATACGAAGTCATGATCTCTTGGGGCGCCTGGGTGGGACGGTTGAGCGTCTGACTTTGGCTCAGGTCATGATCTCACAGATCATGGGTTCAAGTCCCGTGTCGGGCTCTGTACTGATGGCTCAGAGTCTGAAGCCTGCTTCGGATTCTGTGTCTCCTCTCTCTGTCCCTTCCCCTACTTGTGTTCTGTCTCTCTCAAAAATAAATAAACATTAAAAAAAAAAAAAAAAGAAGTCATGATCTCTTGCTCAGTTCCCAGACTTGAGTCAGTTTTGAGATCTGGAGCCCACTGATTAAAGAGGTGTCTGGAGGAAGGACCCTGCAGCACTCTGGCTTGTACAGACTGTGACAATTCCCCCAGTCCTTCCTCAAAGGAACCCATGGCCATTTACTTAGGTGACTGTTCACTAGGACTGTTGGACAAAAGATTCTGAGTTGATCCTGATACATAGAGACCTAAAGAGGCATCATGGCCCCCCTGTTGGAAAGGGGGCCTATGAGGACCAAGTAAAAAATTAGGTCCTGCATGAAGTCCAGTTTACAATGGGTCTACTGGGGCCACAGCCCCATCCAGGGGCCACACTAGATCTTTTCCCATCATTGACACCCCTAACACAATGGGGGCAGCTAGCAGGGGTGACAGCACCGGGTTGAACCTTTTGCAACACCCTTTCCTGCTTCAGCTCCACTCAAAGCGGCAGCCTTCTGTGCCACCCAACATATGATCCAGAGAAATATCCCTGGGGTGGAAAGTGTTGCCTCTAGCACACAAAGAGGTCTACAAGGCACTGTACTTCCTTCTTTGTGATGGGATAGTATGATGCAGCAGTTTGTTTTCTATCTCAGAAGGGGATGTCCCAGAATACCCCTGGCCTCTGGAACTCTAAAAATGTCACTGAAATGGCCTGTTCCTGACTCTTCATAGAGTTTTCTCCCATCCTCTGAAGTGAATGCATCTTACTGAGACCTGTAGCATTTTAGCCTCTCTTACTCGACCTGTCTAGTCAGCTGGATGTCATCAGTGAAATGGGTCAGTGTGCTCTTCTCTTACATGTCTAAGAAGCCCAGAGCTCTCAGACTGTATAATGATAGGAAGTGGGAGATTTTTTAAAAAATGTTTGTTTTTGAGAGAGAGAGAGAGGGAGCAGGGGTGGAGCAGAGAGAGAGGGGGACAGGGGATCTGAAGCAGGATCTGTGCTGACAGTAGACAGTCTGATGCGAGGCTTGAACTCACAATCCGTGAGATCATAACATGAGCCCAAGCCGGATGCTGAACTGACTGAGCCACCCAGGCACCCCGCAAGTGGGAGAATTAACATAACCCTGAAGCAAACTGTAAATTGAATGTTGTCTATTTTCCCTGCCCACAGAGTCCCAGCCAACACTTGTCTCTGGGGGCTTAAGAAGTGTCTCATCCACAGGTATGGAATCCCATTCAGCAGAGCATCGAACCAGGAGATCTACATCAAGTGAAGGAGGTGTAGGAGAGGGTCATAGCTATGAGATCCTCTGGCTGTGTCATGTACTGCACCACCCAGAAGTAACTGGTCTTACAGATTGTTGGAATGGCCTTCTAAAAGCCAACGGAAGCTCCATCTGTGAGAAAGCACTCTGAGAAGGTGGACTGATGTCCTTCAGGACATGGTGTATTTATTAAATTAGAGACCTCCACATGGTACTGTGTTCTCACTAAGAAGGATACAAGGGTCTGAAAACCAAGGGGTGGAAGCAGGAATGGCATAACTTACCATCATACCTAATGACCCACGGGAATTTATGCTTCCTTTCCTTGAAACTCTGGGCTCTGCATGATTGGGGTTCCTGGTCCCAGAGCATGGGTCCTGGTCCCAAGTACTTGATGGTTGGAGCACCCTTCCCAGAGGCACAGTGAAGATCCCACTGAATAAGAAGTTATGACTGCTGACTTTGGAGTTTTGTGTCCAGGGACAAGCAGGCAAGAGAGGAGTTGCTATACTAGCAGGAATAACTGACCCTGATCCTCAGGAGGAGGGGAGCTACTTTTACACAACAGGGGCCAGGAGGAATGTGTGTGGGACTCAGGTGGGCACCTCCTATGCTCCCTTGCCCGATTAGAACTGTGAATAGGACACATGCAGCAACCCAGCCTGAGAAGGGAAGGTATAATTATCAAGTGTTCAAACCCCTCAGGAATAAGGTCTGGTCACACACCAGTGAAGCCCCAAGACCTGCTAAGGTGAAGCTGAGGCTGAAGGCGGTTTAGAATGGATGGTGGAGAAGGGAGAAGGTGAGTATTCACTGTGGCCTTGAGATCAATTGTGATGATCTTGGGGGTCTGTAGTTCATCCAGTAAAGGCCTTCTGAATTGTTTCACAGGAGGAGGGAGGTCAGGAGGCCCATGGTAGAGCTGCTCTCTGCACCTTTATGGACAGGTAGATCTGTGTGGCCCAGGAGGTACACAGTGGGGCCAGGAGACCAGGCCTCAGCCCGCCAACTATAGGGAGCATAACTGAACAAGGACCCCAACCACTTCACGCTGAATTCTAACACCACATTTTTGCTAAAGTATGCTTCCCATGGGCTGCTCCTAGTCAATGACTGAGTTCAGCAGGGATATTAAAGCAAGCCCAGGGCCTCTTGTTCAAATTTTGTTAAGAATTTCAAGGCGGCGGGGCACCTGGGTGGCTCAGACGGTTAAGTGTTTGACTCCTGACTTCTGCTCAGATCATGATCTCACGGTTCATGGGATCGAGCCCTGTGTATGGCTCTGTGCCGATAGTGCAGAGCGTGCTTGAGATTCTCTCTCTCCTTCTCTCTCTGCCCCTCCACCCTCAAAATAAATAAATAAACATTAAAAAAATAATTTTAAAACAACAGCAGCATAGCATTAAACCAGGTGTGGGTCCTGTGTGACTACAGGTCATATTCTCATTAAGCTGGCTTTGCCTAGGAGATACAGGTATCCCCCAGGCTGACTTTGGCTTGATAACTTTGTTGAAACTTCTTTAGACTATACAGCTGTCTAGAAAGCTTCCATTCAACCTTCCTTCCCTCTCTTCTTCTATTAGGGTCAGACTTACATCATACTCTGATGGTTATCCCAACCTTCTCCAGCTTCCTCCTCATTTTTTCTCCCAAGAATTTCCTAATAAAATCCTTGCATGTTTAATTTAGTACTGGTATCTGCTTCTCGCAAGGCCTAGACTCACACAGCCTTTTAATCCTGCTATGCTATCACATATGTATGTAACAGACCCTTCAGCATGACTTTGAGGGTTTTCTTCCCAGCAATAAAAACAAGTCAGGCCCCCTGTCTCCTGGGTCACAGCTGGATGATACTGCTTATGCACAAAATGGCCTGATTTCAATATTTATTCATTTTTGAGAGACAGAGAGAGATAGAGTGTGAGCGGGGTAGGGGCAGAGAGAAGGAGACACAGAATCTGAAGCAGGCTCCAGGCTCTGAGCCGTCTGCACAGAGCCCCACGTGGGGCTCAAACCTACAAACCGCGAGACTGTGACCTGAGCCAAAGTCAAATGCTTAACCAAGTCACCCAGGCACCCCCAAAATGACCTGATTTCAAATGGGCAACACAGGTTATACAGAGGCTAAACTTTTTTTTTATCCCATTTTCACCATGACTTCTCTCCTGTTTGACAAGGCTGACTGTATTCTGGGCATGAGTTTGTAGTAGAAGTTAAAACTCCTGCAGGAGAAAGAGATACCAGATAGAAAAGGGAGATATCAGTAACAGGAGAGAGGATGCATGTAAGAAACAAGGACAAAAGTAGGGAATAGTTGAGAGAGAAAACAAGGAAGCCTAAAAGTGGCATTTTCTAGAGAAAGACTCTGAACAGGGGTCCCCTTGGATCTTGGATGTTGGTATTCCCAGGGCCAATGTCATTGGCTGCTGGAAAGAGGCTGCTTGCTTTCACTCACTCACTGCTCTCTTCAGGTCCCCAGCCACTTTTTCAGGGTTGTGTCAATCGCCCAACTTTAACAGAGTTACCACAAACCAGGCCCAAGCTCATCCATTCTTCATGCTCCATCTGGAGCTATGGGAATCCCCCAGTCCTCCAGGGAAATGCCTGTTGCGACTTCATAGCCCCTAGAGCTCCCTTCTAAGATGGACTGTTCCTGTGTTACTCAAAACATGTGTAAAAAGTGGTAAGTGAACAACTAGGAGAATTGCTACCTGCTCCAGGGATCAGGAAGACCTTAGATTCCCATACTCCCCCCAGTCCTGAGCTTTTCATCAAATTCCTAGCCCTCCAGGTGCTTATCCATTGTGAGTTATAAGTTTACTGGATTTTTAACACTCCTTTGAGGCACCTGTTTGAACTGTTTTGGTGCTTCTACTCTTACCTAGAGACCATTCTGCTGAGCCCAACACACTTTTATTAGATAAAAGACACAGTGCTAAGCCCTGGGAACAAGAAGATGACACAGTTCCTGTCTTCAATGGGTTTATATTTTTCTTGGAGAGACACAGTTTGTCACATTATACATAACTATATTCGTGGGAGCAGTAAGTAATGATGACTTAAAAAGTGTGAGAGGAACTGAGATGGGGAATGAGGAGACTCACTGCTTGGGGAGGCTTGGGGAGAAAAGGATCTTTGACAAGGAGCCAACCATCAACTCCATAGAAAAACACTCACTGCATGTATGTGCCCCTGAGGATGGACTGTGCCCCTTCCCCCCTTTTGCTTCGTCTCTTGGGAGTATCACTCCCACACTCAGGTTTAACTTTATGTCTAAGGGGCATTTTGGGTGCAGTATATCTGCCTGTAGAGCAAACAGTTAGCTTTTCCACGTCTCAAATCCCTCCCATCTTTGAGAAACTGGGTTTAATATTCATGCACCAGGGCAATGTTTGTACCGTTCCATTTGTCTTCGGGCAGGCACGTTGAACTTCTTTCTCTCCAGTACCCAGTATAACACCTGCCTGAACACTGGATAGCAACAATAAGAAAAACTATAATACTATAGTTACTTTAGTAATTACCACTTACAGAATACATATTCTATGCCACGTATGGTACCGATCACTTTATATGTATTAACTCTTTTAATTTTCGTAAGGATACCATGAGGTAGGCGCTTTAAAACATACCCATTTTACTGATACAGTTAACTGAGGTATATTAATACATTCTCTTTGAGACTGGTGGTGTACAAACCCAAAGTATATGGGTCCTCATAGTCCCACACACTCCTAAGTATTCATGGCCTAAGAGACACAATGTTTATTCTTCTTGTGTATCCTGGAGATAGGAGGGCAGGTTTTATCTCTATTTTATAAACAAGGAAGTTTGGGCAAAAAAGAATTGCCCCAAACTGAGTCTGAGACTAAGTCTCTGAGAAAGACTTCATTCCGGATCCAGTATTATTTTTCCATCCTAGGAGACTCCCATGGATGGAGAGTCTGATCCCGCCTGAGCCACACCTTCACGCCACAGCATTCGAACACAGGATTCAGCAGAACCCCTTGTTGCTGTAGGACTGTGGGTTTCCACTATCATACCACCTTGCTTATGTATGTAGAAGCCATCTATATTAATAAGATCTTATATTTGTGGAGCCGATAGTAAACAGCTTCTTTTTTGTTTTGTTTTGCTGCCCAGTGTTCATCCCCTTTCCCCATGGCGGGGTGGGGTGGTGGTGGGGAGGCGGTGGGGGGAACGCCCAACATAAGAATACTTGTGGAATTCAGAGGGGCCGGATGTGCTCGCTCTCTGCTTTGATAGCTACAATGCTGGCCTTTGACATAGATTTGGTCAGTGGACACTCCCACCGAGGACTGGAATTCTCATTCCCTTTATATTTGTGTCATTTGTGAAAGCAGTTGGGAGCATTCTTCTGGTGCCAGATGGTGTTGTGTTTTCTGGTTTGTTTTTTTTTTTTTTTTTTTTTTGATTCTGCAGAGCTGTCTTGATTCCTGTCCACTTCTCCTGCCATTATTACTTCATCATTCTGGTAGTTCTATGAACCCCCCTGAGAGCCTTTATTTTTTATTTTATTTAAAAAAATTTTTAATGTTTATTTATTTTTGAGAGACAAAGTGCAGGGAGGGGCAGAGAGAGAGGGAGACACAGAGCCCGAAGCAGGCTCCTCTGAGCTGTGAGCACAGAGTCCTATGCAGGGCTCGAACCCAGGAACCACAAGATCATGAACTGAAGTTGGGACGCTTAACCGACTGAACCACCGAGGTGCTCCCCTGGGAGCCCTTAATATCCCTTTTTCTACACGAGGTCTCCTGCTTGTTACCAAGAATGTCGACTGAGATAGAGCCCTTTGTAGTGCGTGAAGTGCTTCTGGTCTGAAAAACAACTTCATCTTCTATGTAACCGATGAGGAATCTCTAGCTCTCCTGGAGCCTGATAGCAATTTTAGTTCTTATTTGACATGGAGGATGGCTCTGAGGAAAACAGCACATTTGGGAGAGGTGGGGGCAGCTTTTAAAAACTCAGCATGACTCTATCATTATGCCCTGTTTGCCGCTGTGGGTCTGTGGCTGCCCGGCGGTCTGGCTGGATGATTGCTGTGTGTGCCGCTCTGTCCCAGCAGTGGGGACCCGGGAGGAACCCAGCCCCAGTTCCCCTATAAGTGTCACTGCAGGCCCTCAGAAGCTGACGTCACCTTCACCTCGGCCGGGCTGCTGTCTCAGCTAGGGAGGGTGTGCTGGGGCCAGGGAGTGAGCCTTTTCTCTAGCTACTCTTCCACCCAGGGAAGAGCGGGAAGGGACAGGGTGGGGCTTGCTGGGGAGCTGAGCGGGGAGTACTGTTTACAGCTGCCTGTTTGCAGGACCGGCCTCTCTACGTGCCCTTCCTTCCCACCTTCCCTTTCTTGTTCTCCAGAGGCTCCCTTTCTCTGTTCCATTCCCTATTCCCGCCCATTCCCGTTGCTGGCCCTTCCTGCTCAGGAGCCTGCACCGTCTTCCCAGAGCCATGTCAGTTTGCTTTTCCTTCTCCTAAACGTTCCCGAATTGGGTTGAGTTCCTCTCGGTGTGAGTCCTTTTTCTTCCCACCTTTAATGATGCTTTTCCTAGACCCCCATCTCCACAAGTGCACTTTGACTACTTAGCGAGCCCCACGTGGGGAGGAACCAAGTCTGTTTTGTCAACAGCATATGACCAGGGAGCAGGCAGAAGGCTTGCTTGACACCTCGAAGGCAGGGACTGGGGAGTATCCATCATATGAAAGAATGACTGCATGAGTGAGTGAGTAACCTCTTAGCTCCTTCCTGGCTGTCTGATGTTACAGTTGGTCACTGATCTTCTTGGAAGAAGGAAGGGTGTTAGGGGAGGCGTGATGCCTCCAACTTTATTCTTTTGTCTCAAGATTGCATTGAATATTCTGGGTCTTGTGGTTCCCTACAAATTTTAGGATTGTTTGTTTTATTTCTGTGAAAAAAAAAAGTCATTGGAAGTTTTGTAAACATTGTATCGAACCTATAGATTGCTTTGGGTAGTATGGACATTTTAACATTAATCCTTTCAAGCCATGAGCATGGACTATGTTTCCATTTGTGTTTTCTTCTCTTTCATTCATCAGCGTCTTGCAGTTTTCAACGTCTTCTAGCTTCAAATTGCAGTAAGGCCTTGGGGACACCCCATATTTATCATGAAAAGGTGCCGCTCCACCTGATTTGGTGGAGGACCGCTCATCTACACTTTGCAACCCCCTTGAAAGAGCAGCCAACTGAAAATGTCCAGTTATGAAGGTAGTATGGAAGACGGCGTGAAGGCTAGTGGCTGAAGCCAGCTGACCCCAGCCTGTGCCTTGAGATGAGAGCGCGGCTCCGTCGTTTACCAGCGTTTACCAAAGCAAGTGGCTGGGCTTCTCTGAGCCACGGTGGCCTTATCTGTGAGGTGTGCGCTAGGGTAGCTGTTTTCCTGGGACGTCCTGGGAACCGGGCGGGAAGCACGCACCCAAAGTGCCTGGCTTCAGTCCACAGCCCTGCCTCCACCTTTGCCCCTCCCAGTTACGCAGTGCAGGTGGCACAGGCCAGGAGAGTGGGTGGGGAAGGAGGACTTGAGGGAAGGGGGGGGGCGGGAGTGACAGGTGGCCCCAGTGCCCTTCGCAGGCGCGCGCTAGGACGCCGGCCAGTTTCCAGAGCGCCCCAGGGGTAGGGGCGAGCGTGCCCCGCGGGCAGAGGTCTGGGCCCGCGGGACCCCGCGTTCCTGGCTCTGTCCTCTGGGCGCGCTCAAAGCCGGGGTCCTGTCTGCACTTGGCCTCGGCGTCAGGCTGCGGCGGCAGGCGGGGCAGCGGCAGGGCCTTTCCGGACCTTTCTTGCGGGGAGCCCTGCTCTCCCCGCCTCCAGCGTCCGCCCCGGGGCCGGGCAGGCGGGCGGGCGGGGCCCCAGCCGCGGCGCCCAGCCCGGGCAGGGATCCGCCGCTTTTGCTGCGCGGACACTGTGGCCGGAAGCTCCGCTCGCCCCTGGGTAAGAGGCCTCCCGCGGCCGATCTCGGGCCCTCGGCCAGGGGAGGGGGACCGGGCGGGGACACGGGTCACCCCAGAGGCTGGTTGTGGGCCCACCTCCGCCCACGCAGCTGGCACCGTGCGTCCCATCCCGCTTCACACCCTCTCCCCACCCGCGACCCCCGCCGTTCTCGCTGCCCTAGTCTGGAGCTCGGGGGTGGTGCTCACGCTTCCTTCCCGGAGCGTCAGGTTTCGGGGGCGCGGAGGGGCCAACCTGCGAGGGGAGGTTGAAAACTGAGGTATCCGTGGGTTTGGTGTGTGGGAATTTCTGGCGCCTTCCACTTGTTGAATGTGCCACTTAGCACCGTCCCGGGACACCAATAAGTGCTCAGCCTCGGGGACCGGAGGTTGACAGCCCGTCTGAACGCAGCGGGGACCCATTTATCCTCTGACACTGCGCGTGGGACAGAGGGGGGACTCAAGGAATCAGCTTCGCCGGGAGCAAGCAGAGGAGAGCATTCAGGGCTCGTGCCGAACGGGAATTGGTGGAAAGGAGAGAAAAGTTCTTTGGTGGAATCGGGCGTCTTAGCATTTGCTCTTCATCTCTCTTAATTAGGAAAATCCCAGCCTAGCTTTTTGCTCAAAGACATCGGGAGAAGAGCCTCTGCGTCTGCCTCGGCTTCTCATTGCTGTAATGTAGGGTTCTGACCCACCTTTGTGCCATGTACCCCTTTGGCAGTTCTGGGGAGACTAAGGATGCCTTCTCAGAAAAATACTTTTTAAAAGTTAAAAAAAATTTTTAAAACATATTTATTTATTTTGAGAGATAGAGCACAAGCTGGAGAGGGGCAGAGAGAAGGAGAGGCAGAATCCCAAGCAGGCTCCACATCATCAGTGCAGAGCCCGACTAGGAGCTCGAACTCACAAATTGTGAGATCACTATCTGAGCTGAAATCAAGAGTCAGATGCTTAACTGACTGAGCCACCCAGTCGCCCCTGAAAGGCCAAGCATTATAAAGAAAGCTATTTCCAAAGCTCTTGTCAAAATATTAAAAAGAATTTATAATGTAGTAATATATGTGCGTTTAAGAAAACCTAATGCATTGGGGCACCTGGGAGGCTCAGTCAGTTGAGCGTCTGACTTCAGCTCAAGTCATGATCTCACGGTTTATGGGTTCCAGTCGTTTGTGGGTTCGAGTCCTGCGTGGGGCTCTGTGCTGACAGCTCAGAGCCTAGAGCCTGCTTCAGATCTATGTCTCCCTCTCTCTCTGCCCCTCCCCTGCTCGCGCTCTGTCTCTTTGTCTCTCTCTCTCAAACATAAAATGAACATCAAAAAAAAAAAATACCCTAATGCATTAAAGATCTGGCCTCAGTCCACAGCCCTGCCTCCCCCTTTGCCCCCCCCCCCAGTTATGCAGTGCAGGTGGCACTGGCCGGGAGAGTGGGTGGGGAAGGAGGACTTGGGGGAAGGGGGGGCGGGAGTGACAGGTGGCCCCAGCGCCCTTCTGGGGATCTGACAGCTACCATAATTTTGAAGTAGTAATGAGCATAAACTGTATTTCAAGATATAGGCAACCCCTGTAATAAAAGAGAACATCTGCAGTTTCTTTTGGCGACAATCATAGGTATTGCTAATGCTGCTGTGGTTTTTGCCAACACGTACAATTGAAAAAAATGTTAAATTTCAGTTAGAGATTGGTGAAAGTAGAGATGTGATTTTTTTTTTTTTCCATTCAAGTTCACACCTTAGGGTAAGATACCCCCCTGATAGTGGGAAGGACAGTGCCCAAGGTCAGGTGACATAGCTGTGGTCTTGACACTTCCATTGACCTAGCAGCATGACCTTGGCTTTGAACTTCTTTGCACCTTAGATTCTTCACTGCTCAGTGGGGATAATCATGTCTTGCCGCGTGTTTAGAGTACCCAGCACTGTACCTGACACAGAGATGTGAATGGTTACATTTGTTAGAACTTGTGTGTCTTCCTCACTGGACTACAAGTTTATGGCCATCACCATTGGTATCACCAGTCCTGGTACATGGAAGGTACTCAGTAAATATTTATTGAATGAATAAGTGGGTTGGAAAGGGTTGCTTATGATTATATCTGAAAAAACCAAAATTCATCAAGGAGACAGCTGGTAGTTTGAGATATGTCTAAAATTTGGGCTTCTCCTCCTCCTCCTTCTTCTTTTACTGGTTGAACAAATATATAAACACATCTGGAGTTGGCGAGCTTGAGATATCATTCAGGACGATAGGTTGTGTGTGTGGGTCTGTGCGGCTGGTGTTCTACCAGAGAAAATGAAATTGAATGTTGATAGGAAGCCAGGATTCCTCTGCAGAGCAGTTTCTCTTCCATCTTGCCTATGTCTAGGCCTGTTAATCCTATGTGTTGCAACACAGGAAATGTCTAATAGGGAACGGAGACAGACCCATGATGAGGCATTTCTGGGCATAGATACACATTTCTTTTTCCTCTTTGCTTCTTATCTTTCCCTGCCCACCACCCATTATGTACCTCCTCTGTGACCCTGAAGATTTGGTAAACAGCAGCAGAGGGGGTAAGTTGCTAGAAGCTGCCCAGACTAGGCCGGAAGCAAACTAGTTGCTGCTTAATTCCCAGCCTTAAAAGTCTATGTAGCAACAATTGTGGATGGTAACAGGAAGAAGAAAAGTAGGTCCAGCCAGCCCTGAGGTTTACTTTGTAAAAGTGCTAAATTGGGGCAGGAAGATGGGGAGAGAACTTTGAAAGGAAGAAGAAATTTAGAACACACTATAGCTAACTATGTCTGTAACTTTGGGAAGGGCAAATACTGGTGTTATGGACTGAATTGTGTCCCTCAAAATTCGTGTGTCGAAGCGTTAATCCCCAGTGCCTTGGAATGTGACTCTATTTGGAGATAGGGCCCCTAAAAAGGTAATTAAGATTAGAGATGATAAGGGTAGGGCTTAATCCAATATGACTGATGTTCTTATAAGAGGAAGCGACACCAGGGCAGGCCTGGTTAATACCTTTGTCATTCTCTGCTGCAATAATTTACAGCACTGATCAATCTAAGGAGTTAGTACAACAAGTATTCCCATTTGAAATATCTTTTTTTTTTTTTTTTTTCTGAGAGGGAGTGGGGAGGGACAGAGAGAGAGAGAGGGAGGGGCAGAGAGAGGGAGACAGAGGATTGAAGTGGGCTCTGCGCTGACAGCAGAGAGCACAATGCAGGACTCAAACTCACAAGCGCCTGATTTCATGACCTGAGCCCAAGTCGGATGCTTAACTGAGCCACCCGGGCACCCCGCAAGTGTTCCCATTTGAGTACTTGCTTGTGAACCTCCGTTTCCCTTTCCCCCTCATTTAGAAGATCACAGCATTTTGGAAAAGGAAGGGACCTTTGAAGCTTCCAGTCCAGTCCTTTATCCTTTGCCGAAGAAAGTGTGGCCCAGAATGGTTAAGGACGAGCCCTGCCTGGCCCTGCCTGGAATGTGGACCCAGTCTCCCAACTCCCTGACTCCTGACACGCCCTCAGACAAAGCTTCACCAGGACGGGGAACTGTGCCATTGGTCAGACATAGGACAGACATGGGCTTAGGGAACCCGGCACACCTGTTACCCAGCCTACCCCTCATTCTGTTCTAACCAGTAAAGGATTGAGTTTGTCATCCCTTCACTCACATTCAAACAACAGATATATAACTTGTAATTAAAGAGTCTTTTCTCATTGTGTGAAGACCTCACACCCTGGATTCCAAGGAACAATATGAGAGATTAATTGGCCAGTCCCTGTTTGTAATGAAATTCCGTGTATGTGGGGCTGAGCCAGAATCCCAGCACTCCTGAGGCTGATGAGTAATTTTATGGTGATCATTTAATAGACTCTGCCTAAGCTGACCCCCTGCTGTGTGACTAGGAGCAAATTAATTCCTCATCAGGCCTTCCTCCCCAGTGTGTCCCATCTACAGTCTGGGGATGGGCTCACACATGCATGTGCAGATGTTGAAAGGAAGCCTGCAATATACTTGACTAGAGGCCAACTGTGAGTGATGGACTTGAAGGAGAGCTAAATTATGACTATTTATACCCCAGAGCATGAGCCACACTCCCATTGGCTAATGCGAGCAGAAAAGCAAGGCACCCCCCGTCCCCCGCCCCACATAATTCAATCAAAACTTTTTACTTTCAGTTGAAATAATCCAGTTGACTGACTTATTTCTTCCTTTTCTGAAGCCAAAGTGTAAGAATTTTCCTTTTGTAAATAGAATTTTTATTTTCTGCGTAGCAAATATGAGGCTGGTGAAATTGTCAGTTCCTCCCCCCTTATTAGGCTTTCTTGATTGTAAAATGCACGTAGCCTAGGGAAACTTGTAGGACATTTTTCGGCAGCAAAGGGGGCCCAAGTCCTCATTAGTAACTCTTTTTCAGTAACTCTTCAAGGACATTTATTTTTTAATGTTTATTTATCTTGAGAGAGAGAGAGAGAGAGAGAGAGAGAGAGAGAATCTGAAGCAGGTTCCATGCTCGGCACAGAGTCTGACACAGGGCTCCGTCTCTCCACTGGGGGATTGTGACCTGAGCTGAAATCAAGAGCCGGACGCTCAACCGACTGAGCCACCCAGGCGCCCCCAAAGAGATTTCTTATGCTTTGTTCCTAAAGAGTTAGGGAACTAAAGAACCCCACTGTGGCTCTAACCCTTGAATCATCAGGAGCAGTACATGATATTTGTTTTCTGGATGATTTGCTCCTGGTCCACTACCAGAGCACTTGCTCCACAGCTTAATATTTAATGTTAAAATATTAAAATATTTAATTGTACAACTCTGTAGAGTTCCAACATGGTCCTGCAGGTCTAAGTGAAGATTGCTTAATTTTGTTCATTTGTTAACAATAAAGTAATCCAGTCCCTGAACGCACAGGCCGCGACAGCACCTCCATTACTCAAGAAGAGGTGTGCCAAGAGGAAGGGTGCGACCTGCATTACGCCTTTGCAGAACAGCGCTCACTGGACTTTTAGGGGGTGTGGTTTCCTTCTCTTCCACCTTGCTTTGGACCTTTACCGCTCTTTGACTAATCCGACACTGTCACTTACACCCTCTCTCATTGTATCCACCTGAGCAAGGTCATGTCCACCTCCTTCCTTCTTTATCCCCTGTGGCTAATTTGTCACAAAAATTCAGTAGGCATGTGTATTCACACCTCCATCTCTGTTGTCACCGTCTTTTCCAAGCACCACACCCCCCACCCCACCTGAGTTTCTGAAACAACCACTTAGGGGATCCTTATGCTCCTGGTCTCTCCTGTTAAAACAGACCACTCTTTTATCGTTGCCGTCTCCCCAGCATCTAGCTCAATGCTTGGCACATAGTAAACACGCGGAAATGCTGAACTCAACGGACTTGCTTCAATTTATCCTCTGTACTTCCCCCTGGGGATCTTCCAAGACATCAGTTGCATCGAGAACGGCCATTAGCAGGGACCATGAGTTCAAATGCACGCCAAGGCGGAGCAGGTGACACAAATGAGTAACATAGACCAGGTGGGGCTGGGGAGAACTGTAACCTTGTGTGGAGTATAGATGAGCAATGACTGCTCAGCTCCAGCTAAGGGTTGACATGAGAGAATGTGGGCCCAGTGTTGTAAGGCCAAAAATCTGGAGGTTTGTTTTGGTGTGATAGCCAAAAATTTTACTGTTGGCATTAATTCAAAATTTGAGAAAACTCTGTGAGTCAACCCAAATACATCTCTGGTCTGCATTTCACCTGTACATTGCTGCTCTGTGACCCCTAGATGGGATTGCAACTGTCCGGGGTTAAGCTCCCAGCCGAAACTTCAGTCATGTATGCTTATCCAATCTTATTTCTCTCTTCCCAGTGGACATCTATCTGCTGTAGTCTGCCCTCTTCCTTGTTCACAGTTATATGATGCTCATTCTAGGTGATTCTGCTTGCCAAACCTCAAACCTAACTCCCTGAAACTACCCCAAACAGGCTCTTCCTTGCCTTCCATGTTTCCTGTTTCATAGAATTCTTTCTTCTGCCACTCGAATGTCAACTTTGCCTTTTTTTTTCCGCCCAGGGTGCCCTTCCCACCTCTCATTCAATCATTCCTTTTCCTCTACCTTGTTCTTATCTGATTCTTTATTTGCATTTCTAATGCCCGGCCCCTAACCAGGCCCTTGTCATTCACACGTAGACCACTGCACTAGACTCCAAACTGACTTCCAGAACTGGTTTGACGCTCCTCCTATTTAATTTGCTCCCTGACACCAGATTCATTTTCTCATAACTTCCCACAGTTCCCCATTTCTCAAAATGGATTTTCAGTAGAAAGCCTCAGTGTGGCCCTTTATTTTATCTTATTATTATTATTTTTTAATGTTTTTATTTATTTTTGAGACAGAGAGAGGCAGAGCATGAGCAGGGGAAGGGCAGAGAGAGAGACACACACACACACAGAATCCGAAGCAGGCCCCAGGCTCCGAGCGCTCAGCACAAGAGCCCGACACAGGGCTCGAACTCACAGACTGTGAGATCATGATCTGAGCCCAAGTCGGACGTCCAACCGACTGAGCCACCCAGGCACCCCATCAGTGTGGCGCTTTAGAATCAGACTGTGATATTTATTTCTTGTCTACTTTTCTACTCCTCTGAACAGCAGCCAAATCTGGTTGGCCTTCCATCGCTCAAACACATTCTGGGCCTTTCCACCTTATCAGCCAGCATCTCTGGGAAACAGTTGGCACACTCAAACATGTTATTAAGAAGGATTTAATAAAATAACTATTTGTAAAGGTGTGGGCAAGGTTAACAGAAACCAACAAGAAGTGAAGCAATCGTATTGATTTGAGGCCTGAAAAAAGCAAAGAGAGGACGTGATTACCAGAACCCTGAGAAAGAGCTGTAGCTGAGGGCCACCCCACAGGAAGTCAAGGCTTTTGGCTGAGCAATACACCCAAGTGGAAGTTAGAAGACAAGAGAGGTGAGTTGATGCCTCACAGGTCAGCTCTCAGGTCTCTGAGCAGGGCAGAGAAGGTTGGAGTGAGGTGTGCAGGGAAGTCACCATATCATTGATTCATTTACTTCTGC
This sequence comes from Lynx rufus, assembly GCF_022079265.1. NCBI lineage: Eukaryota > Metazoa > Chordata > Mammalia > Carnivora > Felidae > Lynx > Lynx rufus. Next base: position 29,619,057 of record NW_025814827.1, on the reverse strand, counting down.
TATTCCCTCCTCTTGGTGCACCCTCCCATAGTGTTTCCACTTGTCAAAATGTTGCCAGTCTTTTGCCTCCTGCTCAGATTCTGTCTGTCCCACAAACTTTCATTGATTACTCTTTCATCAAAATACCTAAGGTGTTTGGCTTGTACTGATTACATTGCACTATAGTCACTGAAGTTAAGGGTAGTTAGAAGTGTGCACGCCATTCTCTTACTAGCTTGGGAAGGGATACAGGATAGAACTTTGCGTTTTTCTCCACACTCAGTAAATTTTTTTTGGAATGAATTGTCTCACCTTCATTCATTGTGTGTGCATCTGGCATATAAGGGTATTGAATAAATCTGCTCATCTCTTAATTCATTTTTTAAAGCAAATATTACTGCTGTGGTCTGAATGTCTGTGTTCCCTCCAAAACTTATCTGTTGAAATCCTGGCCCCCAAAAGTGATGGTATTAGTTGGTGGGGTCGTTGGGAGGTGATTAAGTCATTAGCCTTCAGGAATGGGATTATTGCCTTATCAAAGAGGGTCCAAAGAGATCTAGAGCCTCTTCTAACATGTGAGGACATGGGAAAAAGGTCCTCACTCACCATGCTGGTGCCTTGATCTTGGACTTCCCAGCCTCCAGAACCGTGAGAAATAAATTTCTATTTATAGGCTACCCTGTCTCTGGTATTTCATAGTAGTCTGGAAGGACTAAGGCAATTACTGAGATCCTTCATTGTGGCAGGTGCTGTGCTAGGTGCTGGGACTAAAACAATGAGCATGTTACATGAGGTGTTTGTACTGACAGGGCTTACTTTCCAGGGGAATGGAGTACATGGTATTCCTTTGTCCCCTTATTATATTATACCCTCCTGAAATGCCCTGCTCAACGTCCAGCCCAGGTCCTAGCTGCTCTAGTCCCTTCAGCCCAAGTCGATTCTGTAAGTCATGTTGCCTTCCTTGCCCTTCTCGGAACTTTCTTGTGGTCGCTCAGTCATTTGTTGGCATTTTGATGCGTCTTTTTTCCCAGAGAGATTGAAACCTCCTGGTGGTTTTGGACTCTGGTGCTAGACTCTGGTCTTATCTATCCCCACTGGACCATTCCTGTCATCCTCTGGGATGGTCAGGATAGTTGGTGGTAGCAGGCAGAAAACCTCTGTAGTCTACCAAGAGGGTAGCACTAAACTCTCTGGCCACCTCCGTAGGAACAGTTGCCAAAAAATTTGGTACCTTTATTTTCTACACGTCCACCATCTCTGGGTTAGTGGAAGGAGTGTTAGGATTGACTTCCAAAAATCTAGGTTTATATTCAAGTTCTTGGATTTAACTAGAATGTTACTTAAACTTCTCTGAACCTCATTTTCAGCATCTATAAATGGGAATAACAACACCTTCCTCTTGACATGGTTGTGATGATTAAGTAAGAGGATGCCTTAGTTCCCTATTGCTGCTATAGCAGATTCCCATGGACTTGGTGGTTTAAACAATACAAATTTCTGTTCCTACAGTACTGTAGTCCAGAAGTCCAACATGGGTCTCACCATAAATCTAAGTGCCAGCAGGGCCACATTCGTTTTGGAAGCTCCAAGGGAGAATCTGTTTTGCTCTGTTTTGTTTTTCTTTTCCAGCTTCTAGATGCTGCCCACATCTTTGGTTCATGAACCCCTTCTTCCATCTTCAGAGCCAGCAACTTTGTATCTCTCTGACCTTTCTTCCAAGAGTCATGCCTGCCCTCTGGCCACAGCTAGGAAAGGTTCTTCACTCTTGAGGATCCATCCTATTCATACATGGGCCCACCTGTATAACAATGCAGACCACTTTCCCCATCTCAATATCCTTACGTTAATCGCATCTGCAAAGTCCCCTTTGCCTGCAATGTAACATATTCATAGATTCCAGGGAATCTTTGGTGGGGGGGGGGGTTATTCTGCCTGCCGCAGCTCATACTCTGGCTCCCCAAAATTCAGACTTATCCCATATACAAAATATATTCCCTCCAAGGTCCCTAAATAGGTCCCCTATTAGAGTATTAACTATGGCACAAAATCCAATTTGAGTCTCATTAGCTCCGAAGTCTCAATTTCATCTACTGAATAATCTAAATTACGTGTGAGCGAGGCTCTAGGGATGATCCATCCTAGGGTTCAATTCCTGTTCATCTGTGCGCCTATGAAACTAAAGAAACAAGTTATCTGCTCCCAAAATACAGCGGTGGGGTAGGCATAGGATAAAAGTTATATAGGCATAGGATAAAGGTTCTTTTTGAAAAAGGGAAAAAGTGGAAGGGAAGAAAGGAGTCACTGGTCCCAAGAAATTTTAGAAATCCAGTTGGACAGGGGCCCCTGGGCGGCTCAATTGGTTGGGTGTTCGACTTCAGCTCAGGTCATGATCTCACAGTTCGAGTTTGAGCCCTATGTCGGGTTCTGTGCTGACAGCTCAGAGCCTGGAGCCTGCTTCGTATCCTGTGTTTCCCTCTCCCTGCCCCTCCCCCACTCGCACTTTGTCTCTCTCTCTCTCTCTCTCTCTCTCTCTCTCTCTGTCTCAAAAATAAAATAAACGTTAGAAAAATAAAAATAAAATCCAGTTGGACAAATTACATTCGGTTTCAAGGCCTGGGAATAATCCTCTGTGGCTCTAGGCTCCACCCACTGGGCCATCCTTGATTTGTCACCAAATATAGTGTGTGGTTGCCAGTAAGTAGTCCTAGTTCATTTTTGCTGAACAATTCTTCCTTTAGTTTATCTTTTTTCTTTCACATTTTCCTAAAGGAGCAAGAAGAAATCTGGCTGCACCTTCAACACTTTGCTTGGGAATTGCCTCAGCTAAATGTTCAATTTTCTCTCTTACAAATTCTCCTTCTCACATAACTGTAGGACAGAATTATCTTAAGCTTTCTGCCCCTCTATAACAAGGATCCTTTTTCTCCAGTGTTCAGTAATATGTTCCTCACTTCATTCTAAGCCCTCACCATCAGAGCCTTTAATGTTTATATTTCTACTAATTGTCTGTTCCTGGTGCTCTAGGTGGTCTCTAAGATGATTTGTTTTTTTTCTCTACTGTGCTCCTTACTTCTTTCTGAATCTTACCCAGCATGGTGGTAATTGTGGTACACTAAGAAAGATTTTTTTTAAAAATATTACTCAGCAATGATGCCAATGGTCCACTTAAAATTTCTTCTAGCTTGGGGTGCCTGGGCGGCTCAGTTGGTTAAGCATCCACCTCCTGATTTCGGCTCAGGTCATGGTCTCACAGTTCATGGGTTTGAGCCCCGTGTAGGGCTCTACTCTGACAGCATGGAACCTGCTTGGGATTCTCTCTCCCCCCCTTTCTCTCTCCGTCCCTCCCGTGTTCACTCTCTCTCAAGATAAATAGATAAATTAAAAAAAAATTTCTTCTAGCTTTTTCATGGCTTATTTTTAACATTCTAATATTTAAATTAGACCATATCATATCAAAAGAAAAAACTATCCCCTGGAATTTGGCTCACCCTTATTCTTGGCCTACATTATAATTAGGTGGCAAAGCTGTGCTGTTCTGCGCTTAGCACCTGAAGCTAATAGACTGGGACCAGGACCAGGACTGGGGTGGGGAGGTGTCTGTCCAGCAGCACAGGTCCTGGTGTGTAGTAGATTCTCAATAAGCACTTGTGGAAACAGTCTTAGCATCATATAGATTTCATGTAACTCTACTCTTTCCATAAAGATATACTTACACATTTAGCACAGCTAAATATAATTTAATTTGCAGACCTGTTGTGCGGGAAATAAATCTGTAAATAAAAAGGTAGCTTAGATTATGTTTCCTGATTTTTGTCTCTGCAAATTTAGCCACTGCATGATTGAGACAAATTTAGTATAGGTGTGAATGTGCACATGTATTTCTATCCTGTAGAAAACTTGTTCCTTAAACCCCTTTCTGAGCAACTCTGGCTAATGACACTTACCCTCTATCAAGAGTAAAAGGACAAAAAGGATGGGAAGACTTTCCTTGGTGGAGAAGATTGCTCGTTTTGGTAGAGCAGGTGATAAATATATGACAAAGGAAAGGAAGGTCCAGTGCTCTATTCTTCTGGAGTAATTATTGCATTAAAAAATTATACTGTAGCTATGTTATTTACTTGTAAAAATTTGACCCAATCACCCACATAATTATAACATTCCACAGTAATATGTAATTAAATTGCTTTTTAGGGGAGCCTGGGTGGCTCAGTCGGTTAAGCGGCCGACTTCGGCTCAGGTCATGATCTCGCGGTCCGTGAGTTCGAGCCCCACGTCAGGCTCTGTGCTGACAGCTCAGAGCCTGGAGCCTGTTTCAGATTCTGTGTCTCCCTCTCTCTGACCCTCCCCCATTCATGGCTCTGTCTCTCTCTGTCTCAAAAATAAATAAACGTTAAAAAAAAATTAAAAAATAATTCTTCTCTCCCTCCCTGTCTCCCTCCCTCTCTCCCTCTGTCTCTCCCTCCCTGTCTTCCTCCCTGCCACGTGCCACCTGACAGTTAAATGCCTGCCACCTGACAGTTCAACGGATATGTAAGGAGGAGCAGAGAAAAAAAATTTGTTACACATATAAAATCTTCCAACACATCAGGAGATGACCGCTATGAAGGAAGAAATTGTTCCTCAGAGTTCCCCAGGAACAGGAGCAAGATACCCCCCACTGGGCCACACGGGGAAGCACCTGGTGGGTCAGTAGGCAGGAAAATTGAGGGGAAAGCATGGGCAAAATCTATATTTTTTATTATTTATTATTTTTTATTTTTAAAAAAGTTTTTTATTTTTTATTTATTTTTTATTTTTTTTTCAACGTTTATTTATTTTTGGGACAGAGAGAGACAGAGCATGAACGGGGGAGGGGCAGAGAGAGAGGGAGATACAGAATCGGAAACAGGCTCCAGGCTCTGAGCCATCAGCCCAGAGCCTGACGCGGGGCTCGAACTCCCGGACCGCGAGATCGTGACCTGGCTGAAGTCGGACGCTTAACCGACTGCGCCACCCAGGTGCCCCTATTTTTTATTTTTAAAAAGCACTTTATTTTAAAAAAATGTTTATTTGTGAAAGGGAGAGAAAGAGAGTGCGTGTGTGCGCGCAGGGGAGGGGCAGAGAGCGACGGGGACAGAGCATCTGAAGCAGGCAGCCAATGTGGGGCTCAAACTTTTGAACCAGGGGATCATGACTTGAGCCAAAGTCCGATGCATAACCGACTGAGCCACCCAAGGCCCCACAAACCTATATCGTAGTTTTTGTGAGGCAGGGGGAAAGAGATGACCAGGTTTGGGGTTGGCTAATTTGAATAAATTTTAGTGGGCTTTGGGGTATAGGGGCTACCCCAGTTGTCTGATGTCTGGTGGTAGAATAATTAGGGCAGAAGGATACTGCTTTCTGAAGTGTACAGCCAGATGGGGGAGGTGGTTGGGAGTATGGGCTCCCTATGGGTTGGTTTACATAATAGAGGGGTGCTCCCAGACAAGTTATTTACTGTCTTAAGGAGTTAGCTAGCACTGGAGGGGCAGTCTCTCTAGGATTAGCAAGTCCCCCAGATGTCAAACAATCTTAAAATACAAAAAATTAAAAACATTATTAATACAGTAGGACTCAAAACACCTCCAGAAAGATTTCATGAAGTGTCTAATCCAGTGCCTTTGATATGTACCACAAATATGACTGCATCATTTACTTGAATGCCCTTCAGATTAAGATGAGATCATATTAAGGAACCACAGTATTTATGAGACAATGTTTGGCATTTTCTTGAGACCCAAAAGTGGTACTAATCCAATCGTAGTAACAGTTTCTTTCCTAAGATTTTTCTAGATTTGGATTTGCCGTTTTATAGGTTAAGTCAGAGGGTATGATAGGTAACTTTATGTGTCAACTTGCCTGGGCCACAGGGTGCCCGCACATTTGGTCAGACATCACTCCCGTGTCTATGAGGGTGTTTTCTTGAGGAATCCTTATGCAGATTGCCCTTCCAATGTGGGTAGCCTCATCCAATCAGGTGAAGATCTGAATAGAACCAACAGGCTGACCCTCCCACTAACAGAGAATCTTTCCTACCTGATTGCCTTGAGCGGGAACGTTAGTTTTCTCCTGCCTATACTTGGAACTGAAACGTGAGCTCTTCCTGGGTCTTGAGCCTGCTGACCTTTGGACAGAAACTGCACCATTGGCTGTCCTAGGTCTCCAGCTTGCTGACTGAAGATCTTGGACTTGTCTGCTTTCATAATTGTGTAAGCCAGTTCCCAGGAGTATTCTCCATGTCATAGGGAAAATGATGATGTTTGCTTTCATTCTCTTCCTTACTCTTTTCCGTCTCCTCTGGTTGAATCCTGATTCTATTCTATTTTATTTTGTAATTTAATTTAATTTAACTTAATTTACTTATTGGCTGTGTGCCCTTGAGAATGTAATCTATCTTCTACAACTTTTTTCAGTTGTAAAATGAGGATAATGTGTCCACCTCAAGGGCCCAGCACAGTGCCTGGCACTTAGGAATGTGCTGTAGGGCAGTGATGGACCAGTTTTACATTAGGGATCCGGATGTAGCTTCAGATTGTTCAGAGAAGCCGTGTTGTGTTGGGAAGGGGTGGGAGGGGGATTGGCAAAACTCAGAACTGGTAAAACGAAAGGTTGGCAAGTTGTGAGTCCCAGGCAGGTGGGTGGGCAGTGTGCCCTAAAGAAGTGCTGTAGGCACTAGATGTGGATTTACCCAGAAGCAAATGGAGTTCAAGCTTCAGGGGCCATCTCTTGTATAGGTCCACCTGCATGCAGAGTGGGGGGTTCCAGGAGGGGAGGGGTAGCCAGGCTGTAACCAGGAATTATTTCTATGCTTGTATTTCTGATAAGTTGCCTCAAAGACAGATCAGAAGAAAGAGTCCTGAGTCACCAAGAATCCAGACATTTATTGTGATTTATTTTCTCATTCAAAGTTAACATTAACTATCATATCTAATTTTGTATTTGTAACTTCAGTCCCTAAATTGTATAGGCTTCGATGGCCATAAAACCAGGACTGGAGTCCTGCCCCTCTGGGAGATGGTATGTGTGGCCATTTGGGGTTGCAGGATTCTTCTGCCCTGCCCTACCCAACCCGCACAGAGGCTGTCCCGGGATCTGGAGCCCGGAGAAGGTCCCTCTTCTCCTCTGAACTGTGAGCTCTGGCTAATGCCTGCCTTTGTACCCCAGGGGATATTCAGAAAAAGTTGTTGTTCACATAAAGTATTCATCATGGCTCCAGCCCTGATGCGGATTCATTGTGTGAGTTTTGGAGGATCACCTTGCCTCTCTGATCCTCAGTTTGCCCATTTGTAAAGTGGTATCCATACCTCCCATGCAGGTTCCGGTGTGGGCCCTGTGAATTGTACAGCTCTGTGCACGTGGGAGGGAAGTATGATTATAATTATGTTGCTATTACCTGTATTTCTGTTATCTTGCTATTACTTGAAATATGCCCACAACTTACCATTTCAGTAACTAAAGAGCAAAGTCACTGCCCACTCTGACACACCGGTGTTTTTATTTATTTATTTATTTATTTATTTATTTATTTTTTTTTTATTTTTTTTATTTTTTATTTTTTTTATTTTTTTATAAACATTTATTTATTATTAAGAGACAGAGAGAGACAGAGCATGAGCATGGGAGGGGAAGAGAGAGGAGGAGACACAGAATCCGAAGCAGGCTCCAGGCTCTGAGCTGTCAGCACAGAGCCCGACAGGGGGCTCGAACTCACAAACTGCGAGATCATGACCTGAGCCGAAGTCGGACGCTCAATGGACTGAGCCACCCAGGCGCCCCTGACACACTGGTTTTTAATTTTTGTTTTTTGCTGTTTCTTCTTCTTTTTTTTTTTTTTTTTAAGTTTATTTATTTATTTTGAGAGAGAGAGAGACAGACTGAGAGAGGGAGAGGGAGAATCCCAAGCAGGCTCTGTGTTGTCAGGTTAGAGCATGATGTGGGGCTCCAACTCATGAACCATGAGATCACAACCTAACCTGAAACCAAGAGTCAGATAGGCAACTGACTGAGATACCCAGGTGCCCATTTTTTATTGTGGAAACTTTTCAATGTGTACAAAAATACACTACCATGGGGAATGCCCTCATATATCCGTAGTTGGCTTCAAATTATTATCAACTCATGGCCAATCTTGTGTCTTCTAAGCCCCTACCCACTCCGCCTTAAGCAAATTCCAAATCATTTCAACTGTAAGAATTTCAGTATGTATTTATAAAAGATAAGGGCTCTTTAAAAATTATATCAGTATTATTGTTGTATCTCACCCCTCTCCAAGAAATGTGATTTTTTTACTTTTAACTTTGTAGATTACTTCCCACCCCTCTCCATGGGGCAGAAGTTACTTTAAATTTGAACATAAATAGAATTCAGCTGTGAGGCATGTTCCCTCAACTATCTCTTAGGTCTAAAACTGTGAGAACATCCAACTGAAGAGTTAGTTTGAATTAAACTCTGCTGCTTAAATTAGTGCTATAACCTTAGGTAAGTTCTCTAACCTTATACTAAACCTCAATGTTCTTATCTGTAAAATGGGGATACTAACATCTCTTTTTATAAAGTTATTTTAAGGAATCTCTGAGACGGTGTCAGTAAAGTACAACCAGTAAATACTCAGTAAATGTTAGCTATTATTATTATGACAGTTTCTCCCCACTTCTTCCTATCAAATCCTGTCTTCTGGGAGTAATTGGTTGAGAGCTGTAACTGATGATAGATAGCCTAAGGGCTGACTTAAGTAAATAAGCCTAGAGAGCCCAAGGGGGAGGAGCAGATGGGAGAGGAGGAACCTTCCAGGAGTCCTACCACCTGGGCACTAGGGGAAAGCCCCACCTGTGCTGCGTGGACAAGGCTCACTTGTGTCTCGGAGACTGGGACCCACAGGGATTCAGACCATCAGGACATAACAGCTCGGAGTAAGTTTGGCCCAGGGAAGCTGGAGGCCGAGAGGTAGGGTGGGAGGAACAGAGTGGGTGACCAGAGCTGGAGGCTGTTCGTTATCTATTTTTTGCTTTGATTTTGGAAGTGTTCTACAAAGCCGACAAGTTGAAGGTTGGCTTTGTGGTTATTGAAACCCGAAGCAAGGAGGGCCCTGCTTGATGTCGGCTTGAGGTAAAATAATTGTGAACCATACAAAGACCCACTGTTTCCTCAAGAGCAAAAGTAGCCGAAAGGTTAAGTACAAGTCTTGCTGGCCCCATGCATCTTTCATTAAGAATGCTCTGAATAATCCTTACTTAGAGGCCCGCTCTGTTTGAACTCAGCCAGGTGTCCTGACACCCAGCGAGTGTCATGTCATGTGCCATGAGATTAAGGAGATTTTGACACAAGCAATCTGCACTGCCTGGGCAAGAAGGGCCAGCAGTGGGAAGGCGTGGAGGCCCAAAGACTTGTCTGGACCGCGGCCCAGAGCCCACAGTCAGGGATGTAAGTAGGAGATGCCGAGGAGACCGACTTCTCCTTTCAGGCAGCAGGGATTTTACTTTGCTAGTTAGGCTACAGATACAGCAAAGCATTTATTTTGATCCCTTAAAGGAGGAACTCGATTTAGGATTCACTGAAGACTGTTTATCTAACTTCAAATAATGAAATTATTTAATTATAAAATCTATTGCATGCACATGTTAAATGAAAGTTAAGTTTGCCTTATTTATTTTTTAAAAGTGTGTGTTTCACCTCTTAAGAATGTAGAGATAAAGTGGCTGTATTCTTCTGTATCATTGGTAGTTAATTCTGGTTTCTTTTTTTTAATTAAAAAATTATTTATTTTAGAGAGAGAGAGAGTGTGCACATGTTGGGGAAAGGGCAGAGGGGAGAGAAAGAGAAAGGGGGAGAGAGAGAGAGAAGAGAGAGAGAGAGAGAGAGAGAGAGAGAGAGAGAGAGAGAGAGAGAATCTTAAGCAGGCTCCACTCAGGGCTTGATCCCATGACCCTGGGATCATGACCTGAGCCAAAATCAAGAGTCAGATGCTCAACCAACTGAGCCCCCCAAATGCCCCTTAAAAATTTTTTTTTTTGTCATTTTATTTATTTTAGAGAGAGAGAGAGTTAATTCTTATTTCTTAACCTCATCAGTTTCAGGGTACCTTTTCAAGAGACTATGTATGAAATCGTGTAAGATTTATGCTTCTTAGTTATTTGGTTGACAGAAATTATCTGTTTCTTTTCTGATCTGATCCAATGACTGTCATAAAAGGCCAGGTCAGGCCTGGCCTTTCTTTTCTGTTTGCTTTCTGGTTAAGATTGTGTGACCGTTGCTTCCTTCGATTGTCTGGTTGTTTTGGTTGTTGCTATAGACTTGATTTAGGTCAATGTCAGACCTTCTTATTGGTTCCTGTGTAATGTTTTCTGACACCACTTCTAGCACCAAATATATGGTTTTTCCAACACCAATCAGTTCTCTGACACCAAGTGGGTGTCCAAAAATTCAATTCTGACGTTAATTCCCAGAATTAAATCAGACCCCACAGGTTAAGGGCTCAGCCACATAAGACTGCCCCCACCTCAGATGTCAGCTGCAAATGGGGGCCCCAGGGGACCCACACTTCTGCCTGGCTGACTAAAGTTTGGGGTCTCCCATGATCCCCACTCCTTAAGTTTTGACAGTTCACGAAAATGATACACGGAACTCAGGAAAACACTTTACTTATGCTTACCAGTTTGTTATAAAGTTTGTTTCAACATGGAAACAGCCAGGTTGAAGAGAGCATAGGTACCAGGGTTGGGTGGGGGGTAGGAGCCAGGTAGCGACCCCCGCCCCCAGCACTTCCACGTGTTCACTAACACAGAAGTTCTCAGAATCTTGTTGAAGAGTTTTTACAGAATCAGTCCCCACGACATTCTGTTTGATGACTGTTATTAATGAAGCTGATAAAACTGTTTGAGAGGACTTTGCGTTTATAAATATCGAATCCAGAAACAGCCTATGGGTAGCTGCTGAAATAAAACAGAACTAGCTTTCTTGGCTGAATGAGGGAAATATTTGCGTGGACTCTTCCTCTTTCAAGAGAAAAACCATGGCGTGTTAGGCTGGAAGGGAATGAGGAGGTTAAATGATGTTGGATGGAGTGGCTGGAAACCAGGAACTTAGCCAGGCCTCCTCCTCGATCGCTATTGTTCAACCCTTTCCAGGAGGTTTTAAGATGTAGTGTCAAGACCATGAAAAAATGGTTTCTCTTTCTGGGAAGTGAAGGGTTTTGCTGTGATTCTGTCATTTTGTGGATAATAGGAAAAGGCAGAATGTGACAACTGTCTGTTCACCATAAAACATCCTCTTTCCCTACCAAACAGCAACATCCAACTTGGTGGTTTCCTCTGCTCCTCAGTCATTTAAAAAAAAAAAATCAAATTGAGTGATTTTTAAAATTTAAAAATCTAGAGTTCATTAAAGAACACTTGAGAAAAGCACACAGAAAGAAGAGGAAAAAGCCAATTATAGTTATATCAGAACATTAATATTGAGGTGTCAGTACCATAAAAAAATAGTTTGCCTTCTCTGGGAAGTATGGAAAATATATGTCTGGATTTTTTTCCTTTAACATCATCGCATAGGCAGTGTTTTGTTGCTGTTGATAAAGAACACAGAGACAGTAGAGTACAGTGGTGGTTTAAAACAGAGGCTGTGGCACCAAAGTGCCTGGGTTCAAATCATGGCCACCACTTACGGGCTATATCATCTTGAGGAAGTCACTTACCAGCTCCCTGGCTCGATTTTATCATCTGTAAAATGGAGATGATAATGGCATCCAGGTCACAAATTAAATGCTTGTGTAAAGGACTTAATAAATGTTACTTATCAAAATAAAGATTTTATTATAACATTAACATATGTATGTAGTAGACACTTTATAAAACACAGAAAAGCAGAAGAAATCAAAATCACCCATTATCTTACATAACCATACTTAACCTTTCTCCCTGATGTTTTGACGTTCAGACTGCTATTCCCTGCCCCTCCCTACCACATTAAATTGAGTCAGTCATAAATTCACATTAGTTAAAACTGGGCCCCGAGCCTTCTCTGGCCAGTGTGGAGTCTGTAGTTTTTTCTGTAACCAGGATGTAATCAGAGCCAGTCCACAAGCCACTTAACTGAGGGTTCACCATATTAGGAATAAATATGTGAGATATACTTGTGTAAAGGTTTTTTTTCTTTAGCATTATTAGTTGTTTCCTTAGTCTGGAATCCCAGAAATGGAAATGCAGGGGCAACGGCTGAGAAATGTTACTTTCTAGAAGGGTCACACTGATTTTAAACTTCTAGCTACAGTTTATGAGCCTGCCCCACTTACTGTGGGCACCCAAATCCGCCCACCTCCCTCGCTTGGAAGTTGTGTGTTTGTGGGGGGCGGGGAGGGGGTGGTGGTGGGGTGGGTACCGAAACCCTGGAAGAGTTAATTCTAATTAAAATCAGCACTTGGCTCCTCCTTCCTACTAGGTTGATTCTGCCTCCTCCAGAGCCTTTCTTGCTTCCTTTTACATCCTTTCCCCCTCTTGGCTTTGTTTAGTAGCCTTCTTCTTCTGTTGTTGGGGGAAAATCATATCATTAAATCGTTTCTAGTAAGAAGTTAGTGACCTCAGCAGCTGGAAGTGTTATCTCTCAGCTGTGTTTGCATTTTAATAAAGGGTTGTTGAACCCAGAGGACTAAACTTGATGGCCGAAATTTGGGCCACGGAATACCCAGAGGAGGTGATATTTTTGAGTCTGGGCCCTTCACCTATTGGTAAGTAGGTGGCATCCAAGGTGTAGGGCCCCTTCTGTGGATGGGGTGAAGCCAGGGCCAGTTTCTGAGAAGCTTTCACTTTCTCACTGCCACTGCACTAACGGCTCAGCAAAGAGACACCTTTGCCTAAAGGTAAAGTGTGTCTCTGGGGGGAACTGGGAAGGAGAGATTGTTTACTGAATTGGATATAATAAAAGACCAGTCAGCAGCATGTGCAGATTCTTTACATAAAATATAACTTTATGATACCAGGCAGGGCTCCTTTTATGGCCTTTTAATCATCGGGTTGCAATTACCAAGGGTGTGGAGGGCTTTTGCTTATGTGCAGCCAGTGATTTGATTACACTGCATGTCCGTGAGCAGGCGGAGCCACGAGGCCTCTGAGTGGGGCCAACAGCCCTAGTTACCTTGCTCTGAACTCCAAGTTGTAGAAGGTGGGTTTCTTCTGGACTGTTTCTGTTTCATCAAGATCTGGGGTGCCCTTTATGGCAGGGAATTGTACAGGTGTCTCTTCGTGGACTCCTACATCTTTGATGGGCTCAAAGGTCAAAGAAACAGTTGTAGAGTGTGCCTGAGAGGAGAATGGGTGACACCCTAGGTTTATGGATGGACAAGGATAAGCGTTGGCTAATTATTATTATGATTATTATTATTTTAAGTTTATTTATTTATCTTGAGAGAGAGCAAAGGAGCAGGGGAGGGGCAGAGAAAGAGAGGGAAAGAGAGAATCCCAAGCAGGCTCCATGCTGTCAGTACAGAACCCAATGTGGGGCTCCATCTCATGAAATGTGAGATCATGACCTGAGCCAAAACCATGAATCAGACACTTAACTGACTGAGCCAGCCAGGCGCCCCAGTGTAGGCAAATTATTAGAACTTAAAAGGTAAGTTCTAGTTCAAACAAAAGTCCTAGGGGTCCTGAAAGAAGAAGGGAGAATAATAGAAAGCTTAGCCAATTATTAGCTATCAGTGGAGTGTTCCCAGGAGACTTCTGACCACAGCTGGATGGGAATATAAGGGTCTTGAGAATAGACAGTGGGAACCAACTAGAGCTGGTCAGACGCCAGCCCCCCCTTCCTGCCTGAAAGAAAATGTTTTAGTCCCATAGGGTCCCTACCTTACGCACAGCCTTGTCTGCTCCTTTCCAGCCTGAAGATGACCCCATTGGCCACTGCGGTGTCTGGCCCCCGGGCCCGGCTCTTTGCCTGCTTCCTCAGGCTGGGTACTCAGCAAGCTGGCTCACTTCGGCTGCACACAGGGGCCAACCTTGCAGCCAAGAACCACTATGAAGTGCTGGTACTGGGTGGGGGCAGTGGCGGGATCACCATGGCTGCCCGCATGAAGAGGAGAGTGGGTGCAGAGAATGTGGCCGTTGTCGAGCCCAGTGAGGTAAGTGTCTTTGTTCTGAGTACGTGAGTGTGTGTGCACGTGCACCTGTGTGTTCAGGGTAGGTCATGGATGGCTGTCAGGCACTGTGTCGTCACGTTCCCAGATTAGTGCTTCTCCTTCTGGGCACAAAAAGCAGGCTGTCTGAAAGGACTGGGAGAAGGTGGAGAGAGGGAGGGAGGGAGAAAGAGAAAGAGAGAGAGAGACAGAGAGAGAGGACAGATCTCTGGGTTGTTATGGTCTTCTTTGTATTAGTTTCTGAGCATTGCTATAACAAATTATCACAAACTTTGTGGCTTAAAACAATAGATTTATTTGTTCACAGTTCTGGAGGCTAAGGTGTTAGTAGGGTGATGCTCCCTCTGAAGGCTGTGGAGGGGAGAGGGAGTCAGTCCCAGGCCTCTCTCCTAGCTTCTGGTGGTTGTGGACCATCCTTGGCATGCTTTGGCTTGTAGCTGCTTCATTCCAGTCTCTTCCTCCGTCTTCGCGTGGCCTTCTCTCTGTGTGTCTTTAGTGTCTTCGTCTGACCTTATTATAAGGACACCGGTCTTTGGATTTAGGGCCTATTCTAATCCAGTCTGACCTCATCTTAACTTGATTACATCTGCAAAGTCCCTATTTCCAAATAAGATCACATTCACAGGCACTGGAGGGAGGACTTGAACATATCTTTTTGAGAGAGACAGTTCAACCCACAAAAGCTTCCCAATTCCAACCTAGCATCCAGAGGAAAATCAGTGACCATTGTACTTTCCTTTCTCCGTTCTAGTCTGGAGAACGGGTGATGAGTTGAGCAGCAGGGAGGCCTCTGGGAAAGGTGTTAGTGGGTTTGGGAAATTTAAATGCGAAGGTTTACAAATAGATAATAAAGCAGAAAAAGGTAGAGATACCAGAAAGGAAGTTGGGAAGTGTTTGTATGGCACTATTTCATGCACAACATTTTAAGGTGGTCCTCAAAGCTTCAGCAAAGCTTCAGCAAAATGATTCCAGAGTTTTGGGGGTTTGACTAAGGTTTCCTAAGGTACTAGGTATGTACCCATTGGGGCCTGTGCCCTTGGGAGGGAAGCAAAATGGATCCAATGCCTGTTTGGTGGGGAGGGTAGGTCAAGAAAAGCACACACCTTTTCAAGAAGTCTCCCCAGTTCCTCATGCACTGCCTAGGGCTTTGTTGTAATCTCTGTTGTAATCACTGTATGCTGTGATCTGAGAGTAGAGTAGAGGGGGTGTGCCCTACCATTTTCCTTTCTAAAGTGATTGATTCAGGATCCATGTTAAAAAAATTTTTTTTTAAATGTTTATTTTGAGAGAGAGAGAGAGAGAGAGCAAGCTGGGGAGGGACAGAGAGAGAGGGAGACAGAGGTTCCAAAGCAGCCTCTGTGCTGTCAGTGTAGAGAGGGACGTGGGGCTCCCACAAACTGTGGGATTGTGACCTGAGCTGAAGTTGGCCACTTAACTGACTGAGCCTCTCAGGCACCCCTGGATCCGTGTTTTAAATGACAGTGTTCTGAGAGCTCTGTCAGGGGCCTGTGGTGTATTATAGCTAAGCCATGGGCAGGTCTCCCATTGGGGTTACTCTTTGTATGAGGGCTCCTCTGAAGCAATGGGCACAATTTAGGAGGCCAGAATCCTGGCTTCCTGGTCCTTCCCCGTGAGGAAGTTTGGGACAGGAGTCTTTGAAAGGTGCTGCCAGGGGCTCAGGGGTTTGGTACTTTCCCTCCTGTGTCCTGTGTTGTGATTGGTGGAGCTGATGCTTGTGTGTAGTCTGAAAAAGAGTCTGGGCTTCTATTTTTATTCCTTTTTCTGTTCAAGATGGAGTTGAAATGAGTAAGTTCTCACCATTGGAGGCGTCTGCCCCCCTCGTCTTTGATCACATCCATTACTGGCTGTAGGGAGATTGCAAAGCCATTTGTCATATCCTCTTTACTGCTCTGTGGCTGGCAACTCTGTCCAGCCAGATTAAGGCGTTTTGACAGTGTTGAGAGTTCTTGGTCCCCCAGGCCACTCCATGAGTGTATTGGGATTCTCAGAAGCCATTAGATCAATCTGTCCTTTGCCCATGAGTCTAGAACTTTCGAAACTAACTTATATCAAGAGAGGACCATCTGAAGCAGGAGAATTCCAGGACACAGTGGGAATTTGGCATTATAAGGTAGAATCTGGTGCCTACCGGCTTCAGGTGTAAAGCCTCAGAGAGAAGAGGAGGGTGTACTGGGGCTGATAGGGAATGTATGTAGTCTTCCATGGGCTTGGGAAACACAGTTGGAAGTTAAAGAAGTTTTGAGGGGCATCTGGGTGGCTAAGTCGGTTAAGTGTCTGACTTCAGCTCAGATCATGATCTCGTGGTTCACGAGTTCGAGCCCCACATTGGGCTCTGTGCTGACAGCTCGGAGCCTTCAGACTGCTTCGGATTCTGTGTTTCCATCTATCTCTGCCCCTCCCCCACTCGCACTCTGTCTCTCTCTTAAAAATAAATAAATACTAAAATTTTTTTGTAATTAAAAAAAAAAGAAGTTTTGAGACTCCTCAAAAATGGTTATAAACTTTCCAGACTTACTCTAGTCTCCAGATGCTTCTAAGGAACCATATTTAGGATTCTAGGCTTGATTTTCCTTTATGTCTGTATGCGTAAATGTATCCATCATGTATATGTATGTATGCATGTATATATAACATGTACGTGTTAAGCACCATGTCAACTTTGAGCAATAAATAATACAATGGTCATGAAACATAGTTGATGGCTTTTTTTTTTTTAATGTTCTTGGCAGAATTCTTATGTTGGGTGACTGCCTTTCAGAGCTTAGCATAATGGGAGACACCAATGGAGGGAGGAGGCTAAACTTCTAATACTTCTACTTGTGATGATCCAAGGGTTGGAAGGGAGTAACTGAGAGTCTAGCTCATGTGCCTTTAATTTTAACCCTTTTGAATCGCCGAATACTTTGCTTCTCAGAGACATTTCTACCAGCCAATCTGGACGCTGGTGGGTGCAGGTGCCAAACAGTTATCCTCGTCAGGCCGTCCCACCGCGAGTGTGATACCATCTGGAGTAGAATGGATCAAAGCCAGAGTGATTGAGCTGAACCCGGACAAGAACTGCATCCACACGGACAATGGCAAGGAGGTAACCACTGGGGGCCTTTGGCTTTTGTTAATCAGGGCTTGTGTTAATGCACAACAGTTACCAAGCTAGACAGCTTCGTGGAGAGAGAGCAACATATATGAATGTGTGTTCATGGATGTATGTGTGTTGATACAGCATGAGGTGGGAAAGCATGTGGTGATTGGAGGATGGGGTAGACAAAAGGACTGAGTGATGCTGAATAAATGAACAACTAAGACATGTGTTTGTTGAACACCCACTGTTGCTCTGTTGCCTGGTACAGTATCTTGCATCTGAATGTTTATTCAACAAATACTACTGCTACGTGTTAAAATAGCAGGCACCTCCCTTCTTTCACCTTTGAAACAGCCAGCTTCTTTACCTGATGGCTGACCTCCCAGAGGAAGGGGATGTGGGAAAATATCCATCCCAGTTACACCAGGGGTTGCTATGCCAGAGTGATGAGGGACTGTGTGAGTCTGGATTGTACCAGGGCTAAGATTTTCTGCGGCTAGAGCTTGAGGCTCTCAAGTGTTCAGTACCATTTAGAGTCTCCTCCCATCACCCAGAGGTCAAAGCCCCTGTGTTTGACTGAGGGGATGAGGGCAGATGGTGAGATGATGGGCTCAGGAGGCATCTGCAGTATCATGTCCTCTTGTCTGTTGCCACGCTCATGGCTGTGGCAGGCGGTGCACTCTGGCATTTTCACAGAGCTGTAGAATCTGGAAGTGGGTGGGGATCTGAAGGGTTTCAAGTCCAATCCCTTCCTCTAAGCAGGGGCTCATTGGTGACAGGCATTTGTAACCCTTCCTTGGGTCATGGATTTTTCTGAACACCTGAAAATAAGCCCTGTCTAGAAAATTCACATACATACCAAATTTTGCATTTAATTTCACTGAGTTCAGAGATTCTTTGTAGCTTTTTTTCTAAACCCAGATCAGGAGTACCTGCCTTATAGTGTTATTGATCTTTGGCTCTCTAGCCAGCCAGCCAGCCTGCTTGTCTGTCTGCCTGCCTGCCTGCCTTCCTCTCCCCACAAATAATTATTAAGTATATTTTCTACTTTGAGAGAGAGACTGTGGGCATGATTGTGTGTAAGCAAGAGGGGGAGGGGCAGAGAGAGAGAGAGAGAGGGGGAGAGAGAATCCCTAGCAGGCTCTGTGCTCAGCACAGAGTCTGACTCGGGGCTCAATGATGACCTGAGCTGATATCAAGAGTTGAAAGCTTAACTGACTGAGCCACCCAGGTGCCTCTTTCCCTTCCCTCTCCTTCTCTCCCCTCCCCTTCTTCTTTCATAAGCTCTATGCCCAATGTGGGGTCAAACTCATGACTCTGAGATCAAGAGTTGCGTGCTCTACTGACTGAGCCAGCCAGGTACCCCTATTAAGCATCTTCTATAAGCTAGATACAGATTTAGGCATGAGTGAACAAAAAGAAACAAAAATCCTTACTGTCCTTGATTTTATATTCAAGTGGGGAAGGGCATCCGATAACTAATAGACATAGTAAGTAAATTATGTAGTGTGTTAGAAGGTGATGAGTATTAATGAAAATAAATAGAGCAGAGTAACTGAGATTGGGGCACGTGGGGGAGGGATTGAATTTAAAATGGGCTGGTATTTACATGTCCCAGGGTCAAGGAGCTCTCTGATAACAAGTGATCCCTCTCCATTTTTTAGACAGACAGACAGACAGACATGTTATGTGAAATTTTTGCCTTAACTGAGTCAGAATCCATTTCTGTAACTACTTTCATACTCTTTGTTAGACCCCCCAGGGTGTTATTGGCCTCAATAATTTCTTGTCCCTTGTTTTATCCTGTAGCCTGGCCAAGAATATCTTTTCTTTTCTGTGGGAGAATCCTTCAACTATTTGAAGATGGCTCTTATCATCTGTGTAAATCTATTCTTCAGGTAGATTTGTGCCCCATCTCCACTTTCCTCAATTCTTTCTCCTGTTTTGTGGTCTCTGATCCTCTCACTGTTCTCTCTACCCTGCTTTGGACATCATCTGGCTAGTTAGTGCCCCCATGAAAAACGTTGCCTGGAAGAATAGGCAACTTTACAGAATAGCCCAGAATAGAGTGAGATCATTCTCTCCCACAACTGGATATAGCCTAAGTTAGCATTTGCCTTTTTAGCAGGCAGTTACCACAATGCTGATTCATGCTGGGCTTGAGGTCAGTTCAAACTTCTGGGTGTTTTTCTCATATGAACCAATGTCAAGTCAGGCTATATATATATATATATATATATATATATATATATATACACACACACACACACACACACACACATACATAAATGTGCATATATTTACATACATATATGTACATGTATGTATATATATGTAGAAAGCCATATATGGATATGGAAATATGTAATGGATTAGAATATATATGTTCTATGTATTACAAATATGATATATATCATATTCTATACATAATATATATATGCATACATACTTAAAAATTATTTATCTCTCCCTGTTGATGAACTTATTTTCTCCAGCGTCTCTAAGAGAACAGACAGAATTAAACGGAAGATTATTCATAGTTCACAAGTTTGAGCTTTGGGGCTCATTTCCTCTGCCAGTTCACTGCTTGTGGGGCCAGGGCACCTGTCCCTGACAACATATATCATCTCTTTGGTACAGCAGTGCTTGCCTCCTTGATTAGACCCCTCCATATTACATGTATGGCTCAGAGTCCTCTGTGGTTGGGTTTGTGCATATCTTGAGAATCATAAACTTGTCCCATGTCTTAAGAATGAAAGGCACTGGTAGGTGTTCTCACTTCTGAGCCTTAGACATGTAAAGCTCAGACTCTTAGGAAAGTTGCAGGGTTTTGTTTTAGGGCTGGGGAAGAAATTGCCGTGAGCTGGCAGAACTTTCTTCCAAGATTTTATGAAGTATGTTAGCCAGATATCAGAGATCTGCATAAAACATCTCATGGGAGAGATGTTGTCTTGTTGGTTTTAGTTCCTCTTCCCAGCTTGCCTGGATCTTTTGGATTTGTGACTCTGTCATCCGATTAACATTTTTCCCCTAGCCATTATCTATGATAGATTCATTTAAGTTCAGGGTTTTAATCTGGTAAAACCAAATCTCTGTCTCTAGAGAGCTTTTTCTAGCTCGCATCAATGAATCAACATTCTTCAGCAAATATTTTTTGCTAAAAATTTACCAAAATTATTCCATTCTTAGTTTACACTTCACTATTTTTTCAAGACTGAGTTGAAGGGATTGCTGAAATCCAGCCTCGTTGTGTCTCTGACTCTTCCCTGATGGAAGGGTCTCTGTCTGGAATGTGTCCCTTAGGCTCTGTGTGGGCTGGCCCTTGTCCTTCTCCAGACTTAACTTAATTCTGGTTCTATTCTCTGTCTCATTTCTGCTCCAGTAGATTTTCCTTTCATTTCACATGCCTTGGCCTCCTTCTTCCCTAGGACATTTTCACATGCTGAGTTTATCTCTTTCCCTAGCTAACTCCTACTTAGCTTTACCTTAGCTACACCCCTTCAGGAAAGCCTTCTCTAACCTACTGGACTGGGTCAGGTATCCCCTGGACACGCTATCACAGCATTCTGTGATTTAGTAACTATTTGTGTGATTATCTGGTAATACCTATCTCACCCACTAGGCTGAGTTCTTGGAGGGGTAGGAAATGTATCTTTCTTGTACGGTGTTATCTGTCCAGGACCTAGCACAAGATCTGTCACATAGAAGGTGCTCCATAAATATTTGTGAACAAATTGTGTCTCAGTTTCTTTATCTGTATAAAATGGGACTAGTAATACCATCTCCACCTCATTGGGTTATTTTGAGGATTAAACGGATTAAGACATGTGAAGGATTAAAAAAATTTGTTTTAATGTTTAATGTTTGTTTATTGTGTGTGTGTGTGTGTATGTGAAAGAGAGAGAGAGAGAGAGAGAGAGAGAGAGAGAGAGAGAGAGAGAGAAAGCATGAGTGAGGCGGGGACAGAGAGAGAGAATCCGAATCCAAAACAGAATCCAAAACAGGCTCCAGACTCTGAGCTGTCAGCACAGAGCACCACATGGGACTCAAACTCATGAACCAGGAGATCATGTCCTGAGCTGAAGTCGGATGCTTAACTGACTGAGCCACCCAAGCACCCCAAAACATGTGAAGGATTTAGAGCAGTGCCCTGCACAGAGTGCATGCTCAAGAAATTGTTACTGTTATTATTTTTTAAAGAATACCTGAAAAAAAGGAACAGGAAATTCTTATTAAGTACCTACTGTGTGCCAGCATAGTTCTTGACTGCTGACTGACTGAAAGCAGTTTACAATCTGTGAACCTGTGTTGGAGCTCTTTTCCCAAATCACTAAGAGACATTTGCTTAGCAAATGAGCCTAGAATTTTGCAATGGAGGACATCCTATCTACTAAGTTATTAGTATCAGAGTTTACTGCCCCCATTCCCCTGTATAAAATTAGAACATTTGCCTGTATTTAGCCTTCTGGCATTGTCTAGACTGTTCTCTGTCATTGCTCAAAAGTCTTGTCTACAAGTTTTTGAAATTCCTT
Source organism: Lynx rufus (assembly GCF_022079265.1). Taxonomy (NCBI): domain Eukaryota; kingdom Metazoa; phylum Chordata; class Mammalia; order Carnivora; family Felidae; genus Lynx; species Lynx rufus. The sequence goes on along the minus strand of NW_025814827.1, from coordinate 29,597,309 downwards.
AGAATTTAGATCATCTGGCCTCAAAACTTGAATTCATTCAGAAGGCTTGAGGCTTTCTTTTTGTTCTTTGCTCTCTTAGGGTTTATTCTCCCTTAATGATTTTTTTTTCATAATCTTAAACTTGACAGTTACTAGTCCTTAAAAATAATCAATATTATGCTCTTATTAGACAGTCAGGGCAGACACAAACCAAAGGTTTTTCTTGTTGATAGTGTTCAAGTTTTGCCTGTAGATCGTCACCTCCCGCTCCGACCCCATGTCCCATCTGACCTCACATACCCTGAAGACTCAACATAGTTCAGTCAGGTAGTTAATGGGCCTGGTACACTTCCCTACAGAACAAGGAGTTTCAGGGCACAGCTGTCATGAATAGACAAATCATATGGAGGAAGATGTGTATATTATCCACTTTGAAAAATCATATATTTCATAAACAACTGAAACCATCCATCCATCCATCAAACATTACTGAGTTCCTCACCTTAATTTAGTGGCTGTGCTAGATTCTAGGAATATAAAGAATAAGACCTAACCTTTATCTTCTGAGAGTCATCAATGTAGTGGAAGGAGACATTACTCCTATATAATAGCACCAGTGCTATAATGCATCATGTACACCACACTAAGAGAGCTCCCAGAAGGAGTCAGTGGGGAGGAATCATTGGAAGGCCTCACTGTAGAGGTGACCTTGGAGCTGAGCCTCCTGGATCCCAGGGCAAGACCTCTGCAGAAGCTTGCTGCCCATGGCTCCCCAGCCTGAGCCAAGCACTCTCTGGTCTTGGAGTTCTCTCTCTTCAATTGTGACCTGCTCCGCTCGCTGCTCTGCTTCTCCATTTAGTACAAGATTGTGATAATTAATTACAATCCATTTCTCCTTTCTGGGCTCCTGACTTTCATTACAATCCTTCTCCACCTCTAGTTTTCAGGGCAAGTCCTCTTTCTTTCTTTCTTTCTTTCTTTCTTTCTTTCTTTCTTTCTTTCTTTCTTTCTTTCTTTTTCTTTTATGTTTATTTATTTATTTTGAGAGACAGAGAGACAGAGAGAAAGGGAGAGAGAGAATTCCAAGCAAGTTCTGTGTTGTCAGCACAGAGCTGGAGGTGGGGCTCGATCTCACGAACCATAATATCATGACCTGAGCCAAAATCAAGAGTTGGATACTTAACCGACTGAGCCACCCAGCTGCCCCTGCAAGTTCTGTTTCTTTTTTTTTTTTTTTTTAATTTTTTTTTTCAACGTTTATTTATTTTTGGGACAGAGAGAGACAGCATGAATGGGCGAGGGGCAGAGAGAGAGGGAGACACAGAATCGGAAACAGGCTCCAGGCTCTGAGCCATCAGCCCAGAGCCTGACGCGGGGCTCGAACTCACAGACCGCGAGATCGTGACCTGGCTGAAGTCGGACGCTTAACTGACTGCGCCACCCAGGCGCCCCAAGTTCTGTTTCTTTATATCCTTTTTGCTTACACTCTTCTGGCCTCAACTTGTCTTCCTTCTGATCTTAAACCCACATTTCCATCATGATAAATATGGATACTTTGCCCTTGGCATGACTGATCACAATACCCATGTTTAAAGAGGGAGATTTTAGGTTATAAATAGACCATTAAGTAAGATCAGGTACATTATATCACATTTTTTTCCATGGCCCTCAAAAGAGCAGTTTCTCACAATGTTGGTCCAATCCACATGACCCGTCAGATTTGCTTGGGATTCACACATCACTCCATAAAACACAGTTGATTGTCTTTTTTTTTTTTTTTTTAATTTTTTTTCAACGTTTTTATTTATTTTTGGGACAGAGAGAGACAGAGCATGAACGGGGGAGGGGCAGAGAGAGAGGGAGACACAGAATCGGAAACAGGCTCCAGGCTCCGAGCCATCAGCCCAGAGCCTGACGCGGGGCTCGAGACCTGGCTGAAGTCGGACCGCGAGATGGTGACCTGGCTGAAGTCGGTCGCTTAACCGACTGCGCCACCCAGGCGTCCCGGTTGTCTTTTTTTTTTTTTTTTTTTTAAATTTTTTTTTTCAATGTTTATTTATTTTTGGGACAGAGAGAGACAGAGCATGAACGGGGGAGGGGCAGAGAGAGAGGGAGACACAGAATCGGAAACAGGCTCCAGGCTCTGAGCCATCAGCCCAGAGCCCGACGCGGGGCTCGAACTCACGGACCGCGAGATCGTGACCTGGCTGAAGTCGGACGCTTAACCGACTGCGCCACCCAGGTGCCCCCCAGTTGTCTTTTAAGATGAGGAAGTGATTCTCCCACCCCTCAGCATGAGAAAGTGTTAACACAGGCACCATACAAATAATTGTGACTTCTTTGTATCGCTGTCCACTATGTAAAAATACAGGAGTCTCAAGCCCTGGGGTGGGGGGGTGGTTATACAATACAGTACCTGCGAAACACTGAGGTGTGAGGTGACAGAGAATGGCAGACATGATGGAAAACTGGAATGTGCCTCCCTCCCTGTGCCCTGCCCATCACCCACAGCCTCAAGGCATACACATTAAAAAATGGAAACATGATGGTGGCCACACAGGGGTGGGGCTGAGAGCTGCCACTCCTGGGATCCTGGTCTAAAATATTACTGTTTTGTGTTGCAGATCTCCTACAAATATCTTATTATTGCTCTTGGAATCCAGCTGGACTATGAGAAGGTACTATTTTAAGATTTATTTATTGACTTTTGAGAGAGAGAGAGAGAGAGAGCGAGAACACAGGGGAGGGGCAGAGGGACAGGGAGAAAGGGAGAGAGAATCCCAAGCAAGCTCTGCCCTGACAGTGTGGAGCCCACCACAGGTCTTGAACTCAAGAACTGTGAGATGATGACCTGAGCTGAAATCAAGAGTCCGACGCTTAATGGACTGAGCTACCCAGGCACCTGAGAAGGTACCGTTTTAAACTACTTCTGTGTTACACTGGCCTACTTATGCTAAGATCAAATGCTGTATTTAGTTGCTTTGTATTCGTTTTGACAAGAAACAGTTCTAAGGGATCCTCTTAGTTTTGTTTTGTTTTTTTTCTTCTCAGTGGTCGTTTTATGGTTTTTGAAAAATCATCTCTAAGATTCTGTCAGTGATAATGATATATTTTAGCTTTAAGCTTTAATCTGAGTTTAGTGTGTCCATCCCTAATGGCAGTTCTTGCAAAACAGCAGGCTTTTTCACACTCACAGGAAAACTACCTTGCTGTGTAGGACTGAGTTGCCTCTTCCCCTCCCAAGCTCCATGGAGTCCCTGCAGTGTGAGATCCTGCTCCCTGGCCAGCTCGGCCAAAGGGGGAGTGAGGTCTCCTCTCTTTCTGTGACTCTCCCTGCCCCTCTCTGCTCCCGAGTTCCCAGGGAAGCAACTTGAATTGGACGAGGAGTCATAAACGGCCCTTTGTGACCAGTCTCCCTAAAATAAACCTGGTTACCACTTTGTGGCACCTTTTTCCTTGACAACAATGTCTTCGAACTAGAGAAAAGTGATGAGGGAGATAAAAGATCAGCTGTTTGTTTGTCTCTTGGATAGTGCGTTTTGCTTTGGGAACCAGGAAGTATGGAGGTCGTGTGAGAAGAACCCTAGGCAGTGGTCAGGAGCCTCGGCATCTGGTTCTGTAAGATTCTAGGTGGGTCTCTCAACCTTGCTCTCCTCAGTTTCCTTGTCTGTGCCTAGGAGCCAGTACTGTTTTCCCACCTGCCTCAGAGGCGTGCAGCGAATATCCACCGTTAGCATGGGGTGAAACTTCAGAAACATTAAAATACAAGGTGATCCTATAATAATAATGATAATCATAATGATGATGATTGTTGAGACTGCTGATATTAAAACTACTTAAACTGCAGCAGGAGATATGATCGGAGAAATGGTTGCTTTTTACACTGAGGAGGAGACCATAGCCCTCTGTTTCCTTGAGAGCTGAGGGATGGGTGTCCAGTGGTGGCCCTATGGCCTGGAGAGCAGCCTGGCAGGGTTCTGAAGGACCAGTGCATCTTGATGACTGTTGTTTGACAGTTCTCTGCTCTTGCTGGAAGAACTGGTGCCTGAGTCTCAACTCAATCTATTCCATCTTCATTGTCCTCTATCAACCTCCTAACATTTAGGACAAGCGCCCAGGTAATCTTCCTGGCAGGAATACACTAACACTTATGGAACACTTACTGTGTGGGTGTTATTTTCCCAAGCGCTTTCCATGCATGGTTTCACATACTTCTGCCAACAACCCTCCGAAGCAGTTACTTTTATCCCCATTTTACAGGTGAGGAACATAAACTTCTTGGTGTACATTAGAACCACCCAGAGATCCTGTTAAAACAGGTTTCTGGGCTTGTCCCTGAGTTTCTGAATCAGTAGGTCTGGGTGGGGCCTGATAATTTGCATTTCTAGGAAGTTCCCAGGTTCCATACTTTGAAACCCCACTGGCTCAGGGATATTAGGTAATTTACCCAGGGTCATAACACTTGTAAGTAGAAAAGCTGGGACTCAAGCCAGATCTGTGGGGTTCCCAAGTCCATGTTTTTAATTACCTGCCCTTACTGCCTTTGCCAAGAGTCTGATATGGTACAACCTTCGATAATGGGTAGTTGACATTTGCGATTATTGACAGTATGGCTCTTGGTTCTGTCTGTCATTCTTCTTCTTCCCAGGATGGCAGCTCGTTCTCCAAAAGGGAAGTATGGCTGGCTTCTTGTCCTCCCTGTGATGGTGGGAAGAGGTCTGTCCAAATCATGGTCTCAAGGCCAGGGAGGCGAAGGGGTTCCCTGGGGCTGGGCCCATTCTGCGGGTTGACAGTTGACTTCAGGCCCCACAGCCCTGGCCTTAGCAGATCCCTCACCCACCTACCTACCTGCTCTTATGTGTGTGTGAATACTGGGGGCTAATAATTGGACTGAAATACTTGAGAGGTTATGGAAACGGCAGAGAACAAAGGCTCTAAACAAGAGTTTTTGCACTTTGGTCAAAAAATTTACACTCCTGTGAATTTGCGCTTTTGTTAAAAAACTAGTTTCTTGGTGTGCTTTCTTGCAGATTAAAGGCTTACCTGAAGGTTTTGAGCATCCCAAAATCGGGTCCAATTATTCGGTGAAGACAGTAGAGAAGACGTGGAAAGCTTTGCAGGACTTCAAGGAGGGCAATGCCATCTTCACCTTCCCGAATACCCCTGTAAAGTGTGCTGGGGCCCCCCAGAAGATCATGTATTTGTCAGAAGCCTATTTCAGGAAGGTATGCTTCCTGTCCAGGGACAGAGACAAGGAGGGCAGACGGTGCTAATAAAGAGATGCCAGGATTCCATTTTGTCCTTGTCACAATACCTTTCTGATTTCTAAATTTTTATTACATATGTACAAAATTATATAACTGGTGGCTTATAAACTAGAAAAAAAAGGAAGTCCCTATAATCCAATTACTCTGATATAGCTGCTATTATCAATTTGACACATCCTTCTATTTTTTTTCCTGTACATTTTTTAACATGGTTACAATCATACCATGCAAATTTAGATGTACTCATTGTTATTAAATAGTCTTTGTAACATAACATAATGTGTATATAGAAATCTACTGGGGAGCCGTGTTAGACATTGTTTAAATATTTCCATATAGTTGGACAATTTGTTGTACATTGTTTGTTCTTACACATACAGTATCCTCAATTGCTCCCGCTTAAGTTCAAGGTTATGTATATTTTCAGGTCCTTAATAAACATCATTGAGAATACAGTAGGCAAATGCCAATTCTAAAGACAAAAAAAAAAAAAAATGTTGACCTAGAACTTCAAACCTTAGTGGAAAGAGGTATTTGGGTGGGGACACTCCCAGCATTCCTCAAAGATACATGTCAGAGCCAGTGTCCACAGCTTGAGTATACCTGGCATGAAGCTCCGGGAAGCTGCTCTCGCCCTCCGGCCCTTGTGTGACATGTCACATGTGGTTTACCACAGCATGGTCTGACTTGAGGCAGTGTCAGGATTCAAAGCAGTCTGTGGTTCTGTAAAGGGACAGGTGAGAGAAGGGGAGAGAAGGGAAGGGGCAGGTGGCACCAAAGAACCTTTGGACGTGTGCTTGGAACCACACTGGGAAGCCTTCATCTGAGTTATGCAAACCTGCGCCAACCCCCCCGGGGAATTAAGCAACAGTCGGACTCATCATTTCTCTTTCTTTTTTTATTTTTTTTATTTTTTTATTTTATTTTTTTTTTTAAATTTTTTTTTTCAATGTTTATTTATTTTTGGGACAGAGAGAGACAGAGCATGAACGGGGGAGGGGCAGAGAGAGAGGGAGACACAGAATCGGAAACAGGCTCCAGGCTCCGAGCCATCAGCCCAGAGCCTGACGCGGGGCTCGAACTCACGGACCGCGAGATCGTGACCTGGCTGAAGTCGGACGCTTAACCGACTGCGCCACCCAGGCGCCCCTCTCTTTCTTTTTTTGAATGTTTTTATTTTTTATTTTTTTTAAATATGACATTTATTGTCAAATTGGTTTCCATACAACACCCAGTGCTCATCCCAACAGGTGCCCTCCTCAATACCCCTCACCCACACTCCCCTCCCTCCCACACCCCGTAAACCTTCAGTTTGTTCTCAGTTTTAAAGAGTCTCTTATGTTTTGGCTCCCTCCCTTTCTAACCTTTTTTTTTTTCCTTCCCCTCCCCCATGGTCTTCTGTTAAGTTTCTCAGGATCCACACAAGAGTGAAAATACATGGTATCTGTCTTTCTCTGTACGACTTATTTCACTTAGCATAACACTCTCCAGTTCCATCCACGTTGCTACAAAAGGCCAGATTTCATTCTTTCTCATCTTTTCTATTTCTAAGAACTGGCCTTCTGATTCAAGAGAATTCCTGGATGGCACAGCCTTTGGAGGTTTTCACCCACCTCACTTCTTTCAAATAGTATGATTCAGCTGAGCAAATCTGAAAAGGAACTGAACAAAGGAAAAGGGGAGGAGACGAGTTGTTTCTTCCTTCCTGGAATTGTCTCTGCAAAACTCTTTTCTTCTAAGTCTTGGACAGCTGAGAGGAAGTTTCTCTTTCAGGCACCATAAGATCTTAGGCATCTAGGAGAATATTAGCCTCTGAAACATACGAAGAATTCTAGTGTGTATGAGCCAGTGGGACGGGAACTTTGTTCACTACTGTTCCTGCAGCACCTAGAACAGTGCCTGACCAGCTCTAGGACCTCATTAAGTATTTATTGAGTGAATGAACAAATGAGTATATGAATGAACAGTTCAGCCCATCTTTCCCTGGACTTGACCTTCATCTCTGGCCTGCAAATAAGCAGTGCCCTCTTAACCCCCCAACTCAAATGTGCCCTTAGTTGCTGTGTCACTGGCAGAAAGTAAGAAGGAGGCCTCGCCCCACCGGTGCCTAGTGATAGAGAAAGCTGGTGAGCTCTCTTGTAAGGGTTTTAATTCTTGTGTAAGTTAAAAAACGAAGTGGCTGAAGTAATGCTTTGGTGTCGGCTGTTTCTGTTCTTTCCCTTTTTCCCAGACAGGGAAGCGATCCAAGGCCAATATCATCTTCAACACTTCCCTCGGAGCAATTTTTGGGGTTAAGAAGTACGCTGCTGCACTGCAGGAGATCATCCAGGAGAGGGACCTCACTGTTAACTACAAGCAAAACCTCATCGAAGTCCGAGCCGATAGACAAGAGGCCGTTTTTGAGAATCTGGACAAACCTGGAGAGACCCAAGTGATTTCTGTGAGTGGTGAGGTCCAGCTGTCAGCGAAACACTGCCCTAGATGCCGACAACACTGTGGCTCCCTCCTCCCTGTAGCCCTCTGCATGCTGGGGGAGGCTGGTTACAATGAGCATATTAGGGCAGTAATAGGAGAGAAGGTGGACTAGAATGGATGGGGAAGAGAAAGAGGGGGGCTGCATGCATGGGAGCTGAGGAGGGTTTATCTACTGGTTTCAAGTGAATTTATATCCTATTTTGTATCTCCACTTTTCTTCTACTGAGTCACTTGAAGCAGCCAAAAAGATTTGATGACTTCAGGTCTGCCTAGAATTCAGGAAGGGCTTCCTTAAATGGAGGATTTGGTGATTTCTCTATTTATGCTGTGTGAGAAACAGCCCTGTTTGTGGGTAGTTTACAGGTGACAGGGGTGTCTTTCCCCTGTGGAAGAGAATGTCTTTAAACATCTTTCACTGGTGGGGCGCCTGGGTGGCTCACTCGGTTAAGCGTCACACTTCAGCTCAGGTCATGATCTTGCGGTCCGTGAGTTCAAGCCCCGCGTCCGGCTCTGGGCTGATGGCTCAGAGCCTGGAGCCTGCTTCCGATTCTGTGTCTCCCTCTCTCTCTGCCCCCTCCTCCCTTCATGCTCTGTCTCTCTCTGTCTCAAAAATAAATAAACTTAAAAAAAAAAAAAGCATCTTTCACTGGTGCACAAAAGGAAGCACTTCAAAATCCTTGAAAGGTGTTTTGGAGCCATACCCTAACTTGGGAAGATTGAGCCTCTGTATATGGGCTTGGATCCTGTGTGTTTCTTCTTCTTCTGCTGTGTAGCAGGAATAGTACTTTTGTAGAGGCTTATGAGGATTAAGAACAAGATGTAAAGGCATCTGGAGAAGCATACATGGGAGAATCGTTTGTTTATATCACTCTGGCAAGAGCCGTTAGCAACGAGAAAACAGCACATAGTGACATTTTATTCATTCAGCAATTTTAGAGGAATGAAGGGTTCCATAAAAAGGGAATTTTGAAGTGAACCAACAACTAATCTTCCAAACATCAAAACTTCATGTTTTAGGCTTTTTAGTGCAGGCTTTTTCTAAAATGTATTCCACACATCTTTCCTTTCTTAAATGGTATGTATTGACTATCATTTAAGGTGTTACTGATGATTCAAAGTCATAATTTAAACTTTTATTTGCAAATAATCTTAGAGAAGCTGCAAAAAATGCAAACAGTATGAAGAAAACTGTATACTGTGTAGCCTTTACCTAGATTCATTTATTTTCGTTTTACCCAATTGGCTTTATCATTTGATCTCTCCCTCCCTCCACATATAATGTAATGTAGTATGATGTGATATGATATAATATTCCCAAAGCATCTAAAGGTAAGTTATATACATCCTACTTCATGGCCATGTACCTAAATTCTTTGCTGTAAATCTGTTGAGAGATCCCTCTTCTCTTGCATAACCGTAGTACAGTTATCAGTTTGGTAATTTAGCATGGATACAATATTTTAATCTACCATTTGTATTTGTTTTGTTGATTGACCCAATAGCACTTGTAGCATGCTTCTCCCTCCAGGGCAGAACCCAGTCAACAAGCAGGTATTGCATTTATTTGTGATGTCTCTTGAACATCCTTTGATCTGGAACATTTCCATAGCCTTTTCTGGTGGATATTTTGGAATAATACAGCCCCCCTCTCTGCTTTTGTTTTTTAATAGCATGTTCCTCATTTGGGGTTTGTTTATATTCTCTTGTGATCAGTTTCAGGCTCTGCATTTTAAGTTTATTTATATATTTTTGCTTTAAGAGAGCAAGCGGGAGGGGGCAGAGAGAGAGGGGGACAGAGGATCTGAAGCGGGTTTTGTGCTGACAGCAGAGAGCCTGATGTGGGGCTCGAACTCACGAATTGCAAGATCATGACCTGAGCTGAAACCAAGAGTCGGATGCTTAACTGACTGAGCTACCAGGTGCCCCTCAGGCTCTACATTTTTAGACTGAAATGCTGTTTAAGCAATGTCGTGTCTTTCTAGTGTATCACATTTGAAAGCACATGATGGTCACCTGCCCCTCATTAATGATATTTATTTTGATCACCAGTCAAAAGATGGCCCAATTTCTCCACTGTATATTGTTATTCTTTTCCTCCTTTGCTACTAATAAGTCTGGGGGGGGGGTAGACACTTTAAGACCAAGCAAATACCCTACTCCCTCCTCATTAGGTTTCCCACTGGATTTATCATCCACTGATAATTTTTGCCTATTCTGGTCTTTATTATGGTGGTTGCAAAATGATGATTTTTCCAATCAAGCATTCTGTCCACCTTTAACAGTAAGCTGTTGGCATTCTGTCTGCAAAAGCCCTCCTTTCTCTCAGTTCATTAGTTATAGGTATAAATTCATGAATTCTTTTTTTTGCCTCCAATGGTTTGTAATTCATTACTGTCCTTAACTCATTACTGTCCTTTTGGCACTCAAACTGTCCCAGATTTGGCCAGTAGGAGTCCTTTCAAGATGGCTATGTCCTTGTGACATGTCGCCATCATATTTTGAGCACGTTCTTGCTTTCTGGTGTCACAGGATGTCCTAGACTCACCTAGTATGCACTTGCCCCAGCTCAGGGTCATTATTTTGAATAGCTTTTATAAAGTTATGCTCCTAGAGCCTCCTAGGGCTAGTTATCACTTTATAAAAGGGCCTCAAAGTACTCTGTTATTTGATTTTGTATGTATCCTTTTTGTGGCTTTCCAGTTTTCTTCTTTCTTGGCTGTCAGGCAATCGTGAGTGACGTTAGAAGGTCCCTGCCACTTCAGCTCCTTTAAGCTGCTGCTGTTAGTTCTTTATTGGCTGGAAAATGAGATAGCCAAACTTGTTTGATTTTATGTAAAGTAACAGCGAGTGGGCTACAAGTGAGGGCCCACTACATACTTTTCTGAGCAAACTATATGGGCTTGAGTGCATGAACTTCATTTTGTTATTTGGTCTTTTTTCACTTTGGTTCTCAGCTGTGCTGTGGATTGTTGAAGTTGCAGATAGAAACTTGGATATGTAAATGGTTATTGTTCTTCTAAAGGGTTTATAAAGAAAAGAGATATTTGTGTCTGCTTTAAATGATTGGATGTCAGGTCAGAATTTCTTTCCAGACCCAATTCCACTCTTAAAATATGAATTTCAAAAAATCTACCAAAAGGCGTTAAAGTAGCGGCTCTCAGCCCTGGCTGCACATTGGAATCACCTGGGGAGCTTTTAAACACTCTGATGTCTGGGTCTAACCTCCAGATTTTGATTAATTAGTTTGGGGGTGTGGACTGATGATTGGGCGTTTCAAAAGTTCCTCTAATAATTCTCATGTACAATCAGGATTGAGAACTACTACTGTAAGGAATTAAAAAAAAAAGAAAAGAAAAAGAAAGCCTATAGCCTAACCCCCGCAGTGTTCAATGGTCAACTGTGATGTATTTCTTTTTTTTTTGTTGTTTTATTTATTTTGAAAGAGAGAGAGAGAGAGAGAGAGAGCCTGAGAGAGAGCATGAGCAGGGAAGGGGCAGAAAGAAAGGGAGAGAGCGGATCTCCAGCAGGCTCAGAGTGGAGCCTGATGCGCGGCTCAAACTCATGAACTGTGAGATCATGACCTGAGCTGAGATTAAGAGTTAGATGCTTGGGGCGCCTGGGTGGCGCAGTCGGTTAAGCGTCTGACTTCAGCCAGGTCACGATCTCGCGGTCCGTGAGTTCGAGCCCCGCGTCAGGCTCTGGGCTGATGGCTCGGAGCCTGGAGCCTGTTTCCCATTCTGTGTCTCCCTCTCTCTCTGCCCCTCCCCCATTCATGCTCTGTCTCTCTCTGTCCCAAAAATAAATAAACGTTGAAAAAAAAATTAAAAAAAAAAAAAAGAGTTAGATGCTTAATGACTGAGCTACCCAGGGATCCCTGTAATGCATTTCTTTAGAGGTAAACAAATGGAAGGTAAAGTGACTTACCATATAATAACATTCTGTTTTTCCTTGTAAATGGACCTGTTCCTTCAAGCCAGAGCTTCTAAGACTGTCACCTACAGGTTTCATGTGTCAGAATCGGTAGGAGATTTTGTTAAAGTGCAGATTCCTTTGCCTCACCCAGACCTACTGGATTGGGATCGTGGGGTGGTGGGGCCCAAGAATCTGCATTTCCCACAGGTCTCCCAAATGCTGCTTATAAACATTAAAGTTTGAAAACCACTACCCTGAATAGATTATTTATGTTAATGAAGGAGAACCAAGTTATCCGTCACATACAGTTTGTGGAAATAGTGGATAAAGAGCAAGTTACAACTAAATGCCAATGTTACTTTTAAATAAATCTATAAAGCAGACCCTAGTATATCTTTTGTAGGATATTAGTTTGAGTAAAACTTCATGCCTTTATGATGATTGTGTGGAAATATTTAACTTTTCTTCTAGCAAAGATGTGTGGAATTCATGTGTGCTTGTGAAATTTAAGCACATTAATGCCAGTAGGTAGATATGACTCTGGTAAGACTTAGCCCTCAGCTAAAAAAAAAAGTGGTTCTACTTAACTATAGAAAAACAGACATAGCCTTTATAATTTGGTGGCTGATGGCTGTTGGATTCCATACATTATCCTGCAGACATGTGCTCAGTCTCCATGTTCATTAGCACAGCCAGCCTCAGGAACCCATGCCCTTAAAGAACCCAAGATGACCTTGCAGAGGAGCAGAGCCTGTTGACAGCTCTCCTTTACTTTAAGGTTAATTAAGCTTATAATTGTTTGGGAGGAGGAATACATACAAGTCACCTCCTTACCTCCCTCTGCTGTCAAGGACTGACCAGCCCTGACAAGGGCTGGGCCTCCTCAGAGAAACCAGGGGCTATGGACTGCCACAAGGTGGGGATTGTCTTAAGACACTAAAGTTTTCTCCTTAGTGAAATGTTTTGGAGCTCTTAAATCAGTTTGAAATTGCTAGATGGAGTTTGCGAACAATAATAAAAAGAATAGGAAGGATAAACCACAAAAATATTACATAAGCAAATAACTACTACATAAACAAAACATTAAATGAGCCATCCAAATTGATCAGGGTGGGTTAGTGCACTGCTACCAAGGGTAACGTTGATACAGGTTTTCTGGGAAAAATACACAGACAAACCATCCTACCCCCCCCTAGACAGTTCAGTAAACCTATTACTGAATCAGATCACTCTCTCCTCCAAAATGCTAGCCGATATTCTCACCACCCTTTATGTCATATTTTTTTTATTAAAATTTTTTTAAATGTTTATTATTTATTTTTTAGAGAGAGAGACAGATAGAGCATGAGGAGGGGAGGGGCAGAGAGAGGGGAAGTCACAGAATCCAAAGCGGGCTCCAGGCTCCCAGCTGTCAGCACAGAGTCTGATGTACAGCTCGAACTCACAAACCATGCAATCATGACCTGAGCCGAAGTTGGATGCTCAACTGACTGAGCCACCCAGGCGCTCCCTTTTATGTCATCTTAAGTTGGTGTTCCAATGGTTTCCTTTATGTGTTTTGAGAGTTGATCCATGTTTGAAAATGGTGCTCACTTACCAGCCCCGAACATGACCTTTGTGGGTTTCAGCGACTCTGAGCACCACTTTGCAGAATAAAACGGAAGTAACGGACTTTACAAGTAGTCAGCTGAGGGTCAGGCAGAGAGCAACCGAGAAACACCACTTCCTTTGTTTTAGTAATAATAGAAACATCAGTGGGTTCTTTCAGAATGTGAATGAGGTTCATTCCAGTGTTTCTGATTTCCCCACGCCTCTGGCCAAAAGGATCATGTTGACTCTGTATGGGGAAACAACATCAACTGAGCGAGTGGTTAGTTGTTTTATCACCACGCTGCATGGAAGCATGGAAAACCTCGGAGGGGGGTGTGGATTAGGACAGCCACTGAGTATACAGTGTGCCATGCAGCCATAGTATGGTGTATGGGTAAGGGAGATCAGGGGACAGCTGTGGGGCTGTAGAAATACTGCAATAAACACAAGTTTGGATGCTTTCCTTTTTTTGTAGTATGAAATGCTTCACGTGACTCCACCAATGAGCCCGCCAGATGTCCTCAAGACAAGTCCCGTGGCTGACGCTGCTGGTTGGGTGGATGTGGATAAAGAAACTCTGCAGCACAAGAAATACCCAAATGTGTTTGGGATTGGGGACTGCACTAACCTTCCCACATCAAAGACCGCTGCTGCAGTAGGTAAGAGAACGAATGAGCTATGTTCCGACTCTCTCAGAATGATATCACCCTAAGGGACCATCATAACAAAAACCAAAGCCTGGCACAAATAGCATTCCATTCATAAGGAAACTTTTGTGGCCTCAAAATGACTTCAACCTCCCTGACACAGAGGCTAGCTGTTGATGAACGTGGTGTCATATGAAGAATAAAGAGTAGCATCACCTCCCCTGCCCTTTGTAGGTCAGGGTGGTTGTTTACAGAGGAGGGGGCATTAGAGAGAGGGTACCACTCTTCCAGCTCTGCAATTCTTTTACTTCTCATACTGCCATACTCATATCCTTGGCCTTTTTTTGGCCTGTGACCCTAGGCAGGTTGGCTATTTTTCCTTCTGCTTGAAACACCATAAAGCTAGGGAAGCGTTTGTTTCCACAGAAAACACATGCAAGTTATTGAAAGCTTGCAGACCAGAAAATTGTCCTGTTAGGACAAATACAGTGGAGCATGCCCTGATTGGTACACGACTGAGGCCTCAGCCTGGAAAACGAAATTCTTTACCTCCATGTTCTGCACTAGCAGTGATGAGGAGAATTGCCTTTTAGATGCTGTCCTCTGTAGATAGGAATGGTCTTCTCCACATGCTATAAAACACAGACATCCCTGCTGGTGGGGATGGTAGTGTGTTTGTGCGAATCGCATACCTGCGGAACATGTTGTGTTACTGTCACTATTTCAACCTATTTCCTTTCTAGGAAACCCGCTGAATATCTTTTTCATTATTAAAAATAACTTCCTCCTAATTTTTTATTTTAAAAATCTCAGACCTATGACAAATTTGAAAGAAAGCACAATGAATTTCATAGGCCCCTCAGATATTAACCAATTATTATCTTTTGTAGTATTTGCTTTATTACTCTATGTACATTTTTTGCTGAGTCATTTGAAAGCAAGTTAAAAAAAATATATATTTTTAAAAAAAATTTTTTTTTTCAACGTTTATTTTTTATTTTTGGGACAGAGAGAGACAGAGCATGAACGGGGGAGGGGCAGAGAGAGAGGGAGACACAGAATCGGAAACAGGCTCCAGGCTCTGAGCCATCAGCCCAGAGCCTGACGCGGGGCTCGAACTCCCAGACCGCGAGATCGTGACCTGGCTGAAGTCGGACGCTTAACCGACTGCGCCACCCAGGCGCCCCCCCAAAAAATATTTTTAATGTTTATTTATTTTTGAGAGAGAGAGAGGGAGACAGAGTGTGAGCAGGGGAGGGGCAGAGAGAGAAGGAGGCACAGAATCTGAAGCAAGCTCCAGGCTCTGAGCTGTCAGCACAGAGCCCGACCTGGGGCTTGAACTCATGAGCCATGTGATCGTGACCTGAGCCAAAGTGGGATGCTCAACCGACTGAGCCACACAGGTGCCCCCTGAAAGCAATTTTTGACAATAATACCTCACCCCCAAATACTATTGTATTTCTTAAGAAAAAGGACTTTCTCCTCGATATCCACAAGGCCATTATCATGTCCAAGGAATTGAACACTGTATTATCTGATATATAATCATCTCATATACAATCCAGTTCAGATTTCTCCAGTTCTCCTTTATTTCCCCCACCCCTACCCTCCCTTAAATCCATGAGTCAGTTAAGGGCCATACACTGCACTGGATGTCGTGTCTTTTTGGTTTCCTTTAATCTGGAACAGGCCCTTGGACATTTTTTTACTTTCATGACATTGGCATTTTTGGAGACCAGGTTGGTTGTCTTGTAGAACATACATAATTTAGAGTTGTCTGGTGGTTTTCTTTCTTTCTTTTTTTTTTAAAGTTTATTTTTTATTTATTTTGAGAGGGAGAGAGAGAGAGCAGGAGGGGCAGAGAAAGAAAGGGAGAGAGACAGAATTTGAAGCAGGTTCTGTGCTGTCAGCACAGGGCCCAATGTGGGGCTTGAACTCATGAACTGAGAGATCATGACCTGAGCTGAAATCAGGAATCAGACACCTAACTGACTGAGCCACCCAGGTGCCCCTTTCAGGTGCCCCTTTCTGGTTCCCCTTTCTGTTGGTTTTCTTCTTTCTTTCTTTCTTCCTTTTTTTTTTTTTTTTTTTTTAAGTTTCTTTATTTTTGAGAGAGAGAGAGAGACAGGCTGTGAACAGGGGAGGGGCAGAGAGAGAGGGAGACACAGAATCCAAAGCCGGCTCCAGGCTCTGAGCTGTCAGCACAGAGCCCCATGTGGGGCTCAAACTCAAGAGCCATGTGATAATGACCTGAGCAGAAGTCAGATGCTTAACTGACTGAGCCACCCAGGTGCCCCTGGTGGCTTTCTTAAAATTAGATTCAGGTTATCCATTTGGTAAGACCCTCTGTACATGAGGTTGTGTGCCTCCCACTGCATCACCTTGGGAGCCTCTTGTTAGCATGTCTTGTCCTTGGTGAGGCTAGATTTCATCACTGGGTGAAGGAGTGACCGTTAGTTCTCTCCACCGTAAAGGTATCTTTTCTCTTTGTGACTTATAGGTAGACTGTGAGACAATGCTTTCCATTTGCTTTTATCTTCTTGTAAGTCTGCTGAATTTATGTGGTGAAAATACCTGTGGGAGCACCTGGGTGGCTCAGTCCATTAAGCGTCTGACCTCAGCTCAGGTCATGATCTCACGGTTCGTGAGTTTGAGCCCCACATGGGGCTCTGTGCTGACAGCTCAGAGCCTGGAACCTGCTTTGGATTCTGTCTTCCTCTCCCTCTGCCCTTCCCCCACTCGTGCTCTGTCTCTCTCTCTCTCTCTCTCTCTCAAAAATAAATAAACATTAAAAAAAAATTTTTTAAAGAAAATACCTGTGGATGCATATGAGGCCCAGATTAGCCAGTCTGTGGCCTACTTCAAACAAACACATGTCATTCATCGTTCTGAATAGATAATATTAAATTTGATTAAATGGAAAGTTATAAGTGAAAAATCTTGCTCCCCGCCCTGTCTTGCATCTATCTGCTCTGCTTCTTTGTTCCCCCTGACCATGTAGAGAGCATCCCCATTGTTTTTACCTGTTATTTTCCAGTCTGTATTCTCTTGCATGGTTGCTCCAGAATTTATTTAATGAGTCTACTCGTAATTTATATTTACATTGTTTCCAATCCATTTGTATTTCAGACAGTGCTGTAGTGAATGCTTTTTTTTTTAATGTCATTTCACATTTCAGCAAGTAAATAACAGACGTCCCAGTGTTCCCCAAGAGGATCTATGTTTTTCACTAGATTCCCTTCCTTGGGTCCTCTCAGTATGCCTGGCAATGCTCTCACCAGTTCTACTAATCCATCCTTAGCTTTACTCGCTACCCAGACAGGTGTTTTACCTCATTCCAGACCACTATGCTACTGTGGGTGACACCCCATCTTGCTACATTGAAACCAGCTTCCTGTGGCTCATGCCTCTTTCTCTTTCCCAAGATTCTCCCTTAATTACCCACAGCACAGCCAAGACCAGGATGTGGCATTAACAAAAGTTAAATGAAGGTTTGGGCATAGCCAAAGGGGATTATAATACACGAAAAAAGTGCACAACAATTCACATACCCTTTCATACACACATACCTGGACAGAGTGACTGCTTCCTGGGTCCCAACCTCTTGGCAACTGGTACCCACCTGACATCTTCTCTCCTCTTCGTTGATCTTGATGCCCTGCTGCAGGCACCTCTTTGGAACTTCTCAGTTAAGATTCTAAACTCTGTATGGCCCTCAGAGGGGAACAAAGTTTTCCAAAAGGGAAATAGGATCTTTAGAGATGTTAAGACAATGAGGACAGCCAGTTAATATTTTTAAAGCGGAATCATTTACTCCTCATTTTTTTGAAACTGCTCATTCGAGAAAAAAAATTATTGATCTTTTGATTTGGGCATCAGTAAACTACACTCTGTGGGCCAAATGCAACCTGCTTCCTGTTTTTGTACAACTGGCTAGGAATGATTTCTACTGGTTAACATTTATAATCAATTTATGATAGGGAGCACTGAGGTTCAGAAAAAAGAATTTCATTCTTCTTACTAGTAGACCTGTATTACAGAAAATTATTGTTATGTTTTGGATTTTGTTAATAAACTTTTTTTTTTCTCTCTTGTTACTTAATATCTTTGATATTTGCCTCTTGGCCCACAAGGTGTAAAATTTTCCTTTACAGAAAAAGCTTGTTGACTCCTGATTTTGGGGATTGCAAAACAACCGCTTTAATGAGTATTATACAGTATAAACCTAATCAATCTTTCCTCAAAAGCAAATCCAGTTTTCCACCTCGAGAGACACAAACTGCTTGTATTTTTAAAAGGGCAGTCTTAATTATTCAAAATTGAGCACAGACTGGGATTAGATGGTATTAAGGAATTATTGCTAATAATTCAGGTATATTGAATTGCGTTTGTATTTAAAAATTGCTGTTGTGTTTGTATTTAAAAAGTTCCTCATATATCGGAGATATACACAGAAATATTTCTGGGTAAATTGTTGTGATGTTTGCTCTGAAAATACTCCAGAAAGTAAAAGTAGCATCTGTGATGGGATAGATGAAACAAGAAAGATAAGAGTTTGAATATTTTCATAGTAAAAACAGTAGTCTCCCACTCTTACCATCAAAAACGAAAACATCCGTCTACCTATCTAATTGTCTATATTTGGTCCAGCCTTAGCCGGGATGCTCTAGTACAGAGGAAAGCTCACTGTGTTACCTAATTGAATATACGTGGGGCAATCTAGGCTGTCTGAACAAGAACAAAGGAACGTATGAAAGTCTAGGGGATGACAACTATTGACAACTATTGACCAAGTTGACAACTATTGACCCCTAGGAGTAGGGGGTCTGCGGTTGGGATAGGGCCACCCTAACAGTTTTCTTGTTTGGAGAGAGCTGGCTCTTGAGTTTCAACCTTAGAGAGGCATCTGCGTAGGCTTTTGATGAATTGAAGAACCCCTCCTGGTAGCAAGAACTTCAAGTGGTAAGATGAGTCATGTTCTAGTTAAAATTTAGAGGGATAGGGGTGCCTGGGTGCCCAATCAGTTAAGCATCTGGCTCAGGTCATGATCTCATGGTCATGAGTTCAAACTCCACATCAGGCTTTGTCCGCACTGACAGTGTGGAGCCTGCTTGGGATTCTCTCTCTCTGTCTCTCTCTCTGTCTGTCTCTTTCAAAAATAAATAAATAAACTTTAAAAAAGTTAAACATAATAAAACAATGAAAAAATCTAGAGGGATAGGGAATGGAGGCTTCTTAATTTGTCTACATTTATTTGCAAATTAGTTTTCTTGGAAAACCTAGATGCTTATACTTTTCTGACTTTTCCATTTCTCTTATAGCTGCCCAGTCAGGAATACTGGACAGAACAATTTCTCTGGTTATGAAGAATCAAACACCAACAAAGAAGGTTTGTATGCCTTGTAAGAACCACTGTCTGAATTATCATCTCTTATTCTGCCTGAAAGCAGTGTTTTCCCACAATTCTGCCACTTCCTTAATTGGTTTCTCTAATATAGGCACTTTAATTTTTGTCCTCAGTATATTTTTGTTATATAATTTCCATTTTTTCACTGTAAAAAAATTTTCAAAAACATAAAACCATAATTACTTAGAGTAAATAATAAATTCTGAAGTATTATATAATGCCAGATAAAGAGCCACTTTCCAACTCAGTCTCACATGCAAATTTAGTATGATGGCTACACCTCGTGTCCACTGGTGACTGGCTACAACCGTGTGATTCTTGCGGAGTTTGACTACAACGCTCAGCCGCTGGAAACCTTCCCCTTTGACCAGAGCAAAGAGCGACTTTCCATGTACCTCATGAAGGCCGACCTGATGCCTTTCCTGTATTGGAACATGATGCTAAGGTAAGGTCATCGCCTAGGGTAGAGAGACACGCCTTTTGGCATATTGCACCACCTTGTGCAGGGTGGTTGTCTCAAGGAAGCCTTCAAGCTACAGGAGACATCATGACCCAAGGCAGAAATGGCACAGGGGATCTGCTTTGCTGTGTTGTTTCTTAGGGATTTGTGATGGCAGCCTATGAAGGATCTGAAACCTTAGCTGTGTTCTCTTGCTACTGGATTAATAACAACAACAACAATAATAATAATAGTAAATCAATTTCACATGTCAAGTACTTTTACATCTGACACCTTCTGTGTGTGTGTGTGTGTGTGTGTGTGTGTGTGTGTGTGTTCTAGGAAAAATAAAACATAGTGATTCAGAGCAAAAGCTTTGGAGTCAGACCTGTGCCCTGAGTCCTGCTTCTGCCATTTACTAGCTGTGTGTCCTAGGGCAAGTTGCTTAACTACTCTCATCTACAAAATGAACTTAACATTGCCTACCTCACAGGATGAAGATCAATGAGATGACATATAAAAAGCTACATAGTAGGCATTCAATAAGTAAATAGAGTAATAAAAACTAAGATTCTCTTGGTCCAAAAAATGACAATCTCATTTCACTTGTCCAAACCCTTAAGAGATAGTTAAGTCAGGATATGTATATCAGTGATTTTGTCTTCAAGGGGACATTTGGCAATATCAGGAGACATGTTTGATTGTCACAACTGAAGGGGATGCTTGTGAGTATCTAGTGGATAGAGGCCAGAGATGCTGCTAACCATCTTAAAATGCACATGTCAGTCCCACAACAAAGAAATATCTGGTCCAAATTGTCAGTAGGGCCGTGATTGAGAAACCCTGAACTATACTTAATTTACAAGCAAATGAGAGTAGAAAGGATTGCAGTTTGCATGTAGCAGAGGCTTCATACAGGTTTGCTGAGTTGAGTCTGCGTGTCCAGGCTCACATAGCAAGTCAGTGTCAAAGCCAGGATCCAAAGTATGTTGTCCCCTCCTGATCATGGGATCTTTCTACCTCACTAGACAAGTCTTGCTTTATGTGCTGAGAAGCAAGCTGTGTGAGCAACTTGGCTTCCCTTTCAACATTCTGCTGCTGAAGTCACCCCCATCTTTTCTGAAACAAATAATCTTCTGTATGTCATTTCTTACAGGGGTTATTGGGGAGGACCAGCCATTCTGCGGAAGTTGTTCCATCTGGGTATGAGTTAAGGATGGCTCAACCCTTGCTCTCCTTGGATGGCTTCTGAACCCGAATCACAGTCGTTGATTGACCAAGAGCAGCATGAAGAACTTGAAACCTAAAACTGTGCAAAGAGTTTACTGCTGGGTGATGGTGACCAAATGCCTCCTTTTTCAGTGCCTCTGGACAGCTACCATGTGATATGCCCAGGATGAGTTTGATTCTTCAGAAATATTCAAATGAAAGATTAGATTTCTATTTTTTAAATAAAAGCTTGCCATTGATTGAGATTCTATGAGACAATTTTATCTTGCTGGTAGAACGAAAAGTTACAGCAGTTGGGAGCGAAAGTTGCTGGTGGGAGCTTACCTGTTACCTACTGTGAGTGTTCTGTTGATGGCTGATGCATTTTCACCAGACCCTGTTTGGATTCACACAAAGTCACTCCAGGGAGAGTATTATTTCAAGTGGTGTGTGTGTGCGAGCCCTGAACATGTGATGCTTAGAATTCCTCAGCAGGGTCATAGTGGTTGTTGCCCTCTCCTCGGCCGCCATGTTTGTGCTGAGGCCATACCTCCTCCTGGTTAATGACTGATGTGATGCTGGCACATTCCTGTAGAATGTGGGACTCTTCTACTTGGCAGCTGGCTCCAAGTTATTCCCCATCAACCTGGCTGAAGCTTTCTTAGAACTGTGTCATCAGAGATTCTCTTTCCCTGACCCTCCTACCTACCCCCCTTCCTCTCCCAGGTGTCCCGCCTGCATCATGGTCTGAAAGCCCTCCATGCTTCTCCTGTTTCTGTTCCTTTTTCTTTTTTTTTTTTTTTTAAATTTTTTTTTTTCAACGTTTTTATTTATTTTTGGGACAGAGAGAGACAGAGCATGAACGGGGGACGGGCAGAGAGAGAGGGAGACACAGAATCGGAAACAGGCTCCAGGCTCCGAGCCATCAGCCCAGAGCCTGACGCGGGGCTCGAACTCACGGACCCCGAGATCGTGACCCGGACCGCGAGATCGTGACCTGGCTGAAGTTGGAGGCTTAACCGACTGCGCCACCCAGGCGCCCCTCTGTTCCTTTTTCTTTAGACTTTGCAGACCTTTGCCCCACTGAACCTCTTGCAAATCTTACTCTCTCATGGCACCTGCTTCTCAGGGAACTTATGCACAGTGAGGATGGGACTAGAGGAATTCTGATGTGTGTGATGAGCATTTGCTTGATTCAGTCCCAAATTTGGCCAGTAAAATTTTGAATGAGTTCACATTGGAAATATTGCAGGAAGTAGTTCATTTATTTGAAGTTGAGCAGTGGCTTCAAAATCATTTGTTTCCAATTGGTTTACTTGTGGAAACTTAGTTCAGTCTGGTATTTATTTTTATATTATTATTTTATTTTATTTTATTTCATTTCATTTCATTTTTTAAATGTTTATTTATTTTTGAGAGAGAGAGAGAGAGAGAGAGAGAGAGAAACAGAGAGAAAGGGGGACAGAAAATCCAAACCAAGCTCTGTGCTAACAGCAGAGGGTCCAATGTGAGGCTCGAACTCATGAACTGTGAGATCATGACCTGAGCTGAAGTCAGAGGCTTAAACAACTAAGCCACCCAGGCACTCCCAGTCTGGTATTTTAAAGCTTTGTACACTTTATATTTATTTACAAACTCCACCAAAAGGAAATGCATAGCAGTCTATGCAAAACCTTAGAGTTTTACAACAGTTCAGAGTTCAAACCTAAACAGCTACCTACTTTAGGCAACAGTGTTATCTGGAATTGCCAAGTCTCTCTGGTTTCCTGGAGTTCTGCTGATGACTTGAGAAACTGCTCAGCCATTCGTGAATTAACCCAACAAGTATTTACTGAGCACCTACTACCTGCCGAGCACTATTTTGGCCCAGGGGATGCAGTGGTGAACCAGACAGAGAGGGCTTTGCCCACACTTTTGTGGTTCATGTGATAGTTCCCTCTTCTCTTGTGGGATGCCAGGGGGTTGCTGGATGAGGCCTTGGTTGATTTGGAAAGTAGACTTTCCTCAGTGGCACAAGTTCTGAAGAAAGAGAACAGGGTGCCACTCCCTCAGCAGAGCCTGGGCAATAGGAGTGGAAGATGTTTTCTGTGGTAGCCACACATCTGGTTTGTCTGCAATATTCCTATTTAACATCTGTTATCTTGCCAGTGCCCCTTTCATCCCAAAATGTGCTGTCTGGACAATATATTGACCATGCTCCTGGGAACACTCTCCCCACCGAGCTCTGCCCCAGTCCTAGAATGGGAGAGGAGAGCCACAAAAGCTACGTTCACATCGTGCTTGTGAAAACAGGCAGTGGTGGGATTATTCTGCCCTGTACTCTGAGTCCTGGCCTGGGGTGGCCGCAGCTTGGCTCCTGGTGGGCTGCCCATTCTCACAAGGCATGCAAGTTAGGGAGAGCTGGGGGCTATTCATCCCACATGACCTTCTTCTGCCAATGCCCAAGAGGTCCTGGGAAGAGCCAACCATTACTTTCTCCCTGGTTGTAGACAAACATGCTGGTGAAGACGGTTTCTGCGTTTTTAACAATGGGCTGGGATTCTGGGAATAGCTGAGGCTTTAGGTCAAGTCTCTTTGAAATCTCTTGCAAGGTGAACTGGGGCCTCCTGGGTCTGTTTATGATCATGCATTCTGAATAAACCTCTAAGCACCAGGGGATTTCTTCTGGATTCGCATTAGCTGGGCAGAATTTATTGCCAAGGCTGGAGGGAGCAGTAACCACTATTGGCCAGAAGTCCAGGAAAACTTGGCCTTTGAAGACTATCTCAACCACAAACGTGGGGTTGGCCAAGGGAGGGATCTGCCCTTTCGACTGCCTCCAGTTATTGGGATCAGGCAGCAGGGGGATAAGACCAGGATAGAGACGAGGGTGTGTGGTTTCTCCACTGGTGGGGCCTCCGACTCAGAGGCTGATGCCTTTCGGGCTAGGACCAATGACTTGAGAAATCTCTCCTTAGTCCCCTCCCCTTGTTCCTGGAGCTTCTTCTAGGGAATTGAAATTCCTGCCCTGGGTGAGCTATGGGTGTAATAATAGAGCTGGAGTGGCAGCTTAGGGACCACTGGGGTAGAGGGAGGGAAATGAGACTTAAGTCACCAGGGGGAACATGGTTTCAGATTTAGTAGATGTTTTTGGTATTAAAGACATTTTTAGTGCTTTTTTTCTTATGCCTAACTTTTGTAGAAAATTTGGAGAACAGAGATAAACAAAAATAATAAAAATTAGCCCAAATCCATCTTCCAGTGATAACAACTAATAATGTCTTAGTGTCTTTTTCTCTGTTGCTCTAATATTACCACATATAAAGTTGCTGAAAACAAAAAGAATCACACTCCAAAGTACTGTTTGTGTTTTATACTTCATATGTGTTGAAGACCTAGAGATTGATTACAGAGAGGAGTAGGAGATTGGTGAGTAATTAATTACTCAAGGAGCACAGATCATTTGTGTTGGCTAAGAAAATTGCTAATTAATTAATTAATGTAATAAATCTATGTGCCATGCCCAGTAGGGTATTGGGCTATAGTCAGCCCTAGATACTTTTCTCACATAATCCTACAATAATCCTATGCACAAAATTATCAAAAACATGAAATAGTACTCTTTTTGAGGAAGGTGGCTTTTGTAACCCAATATTTAAGAATAGCTTCTCTGATTGTTTTCATGCACTGGATGACTCCAGTCTCATTTTTTAAAATGTTTATTTATTTATTTTTGAGAGAGAGATAGAGAGAAGGAGGGGCAGAGAGAGAGAGGGAGAGAGAGAGAATCCCAAGATGGCTCTGCACTGTCAGCACAGAGCCTGATGCAGGGCTGGAACTCATCAACAGTGACATTGAGCTGAAATCAAGAGTTGGACACTTAACTTACTGAGCCACCTAGGTGCCCCCACTCCAGTCTGATTTTAAAATAGTGTCTTCCATTCATCCCTAAGACCACACTTGGAGCTTTCAGTCAGGGAAGGATCATCTCAGGGAAGGAAGGAACAAGAGAAATGCTTTGGATAAGATTAGCCTTTTTGGATGGATTAGTGAAAACCAAGTCTCTCTAGTTAGGTTCTTTTTTTTAATGTTTTTTTTTTTTGTTTTTGTTTTCAAAGAGAGAAAGAGAGAGAGAGAGAAAGAGAGAGAGAGAGAGACAGGGCATGAGTGGGGAAGGGGCAGAGAGAAGAAGGGGACAGAGGATCCAAAGTGGGCTCTGTCCTGACAGCAGAAAGCCGGATGTGAGGCTCACCCTCAGGAGCCTCATGACCTGAGATCATGACCTGAGCTGAAGTCAATTCACTCAACTGACTGAGCCACCCAGGTACCCCTCTAGTTAGGTTAACTGCCAATTAGCTAAGGAGATAGCTTGTCCGTATGCTGGAGAAAGTGAAGGTTAATACTTTGCAACAGATAGATAGAAAGATAACAAAAGACAGTTGAGAAAGATGGATGGTGAAATACTGGGCAGTTTTCCCTCTCTCAATATTGATTTTTAAAATTAACTTCCTTGGAGAAGAGCATGCTTCAAATGACCCTAAATTAAGTTATAGCTTTCCATGTTTGCATGCGGTAAAATTCCTTCGATTGCATTGCTCAGGTACAATCTGGGGCGCCTTACAGGCCAACAGTGGGGCAGAAGCTGCAGAAAGGCAGGCTCTCTGGTGCTGCCCTGGCACAAGCTGGCTTCAGATCTTCTTGAAGGACAGCCCAGTGGAACACAGGACTTGGAACCACAGACCTGGATTTGGGTCTTGGCCCTCCCATTCACTGGCCCTCCCATTCAGTGTCTCAGCATTCAACTCAAGCTGCTGCTGCTGCTGCTGCTGCTGCTTCTTTTCTTCTTCTTTTAACGTTTATCTATTTATTTTGAAGAGAAGGAGTGTGCAGGGGGCGGGGGGGGGTGCGGGGAGAGAGAGAGAGAGAGAAAGAGAGAGAGAATCTCAAGCAGGCTCCACACTGTCGGCACAGAGCCTGGTGCAGGGCTTGATCTCATGAACTGTGAGATCACGACCCGGGACAAAATCAAGAGTCGGATGCTTAATGACTGGGCTACCCAAATGCTGTAGCAGGATTCTTTCTGACACTGAGGCTTTTCTTTCCAGGAAGTAACTTTATTCCTGCCAGCACCGCTCAGTTGGGTTCGTACCTGGAGAACTGAGCCCCGAACGCCACGTGGTGTAGTTTTCTACCTATTTTTTACTTCTTTGTCTCCCATATATGGTAACACACAAACATGCGGTCTGATTAAGTGGTCTCACGTTACATGGTCATGAGGGATGTTGTCACGCATGCCTACAGCCAGGTTGCCTTGAGGTTTGTTTGTTTTTTTCTTTCCTTAGGGCCAGGAACCCTACCACAGTGCCCTCCAACTCACGCTTTTAAATCACCATTTTGTCACCTGTAGAGTGGGTGGTAACACCTACTTCACAGAATTGATGGAAGCACTAAAAGAATCAAGGTACAGCTTTTGGCAGTTTGGTGTATGGCCCGAAGCTATTATTATTGTCGTTAACTCTGGTAGTTGAATGAAGCACTCGGAAATCGCTTTGCCTTAGACTAGGAATTCCTGCCTGCCTGGGAGAAGTGGGGTTTTCCATGACACTTGTTGACATTTGTTATTGTCTTTTGATAGTAGCCATTCTGGCTCGCGTGAGGTAATATCACATTGTGGTTTTAATTTGCATTTCCCTGATGACTAGTCAGGTCGAGCAACTTGTCATGTGTCTGTCGGACATTCATACGTCTTCTTTAGAAGAATGTCTATTCAGATCCTCTGCCCATTTTTAAACTGGATTTTCTCTCTTTCTGTTGCTATTGAGTTGTATGAGTTGTTTATGTATTTTGCATATGAACTCCTTATCGTATTTATGACTTGCAGATATCTTCTCCCATTCAGTATGATACCTTTTCATTTTGTCGATGGTTTCCTTTGCTGTGCAGAACCTTCTGGGTTGATGTTGTCCCACTTGTTGTTTGTGCTTTTGGCGCCTTTGCTTTTAATGTCAAATCCAAAAAATCATCACCAAGACTGGTGTGAAGGAGCTTGCTGCCTATGTTTTCTTCTAGGAGTTTTATGCTTTCGGGCCTCCCATTCAAGTCTTTAATCCATTTTGAATTAATTTTTGTGTGTGGTGTATGATAGTGGTCTAGTTTCATTCTTTTGTATATGGCTGTCCGGTTTTCCCAACATCGTTTATTGAAGAGACTGTTCTTTCCCCATTGTACATTTTTGGCTGCTTTGTTGATATTTAATGATATGTGTGTGGGTTTATTTCTGGGCTCCCTATTTTGTTGCACTGTGTCTGTTTTTATGCCAATGCCACACTATTTTGATTACTATAGCTTTGAAATACAGTTTGAAATCACCAAGCACAATGCCTCCAGCTTTGTTCTTTTTCCTTGGGATTGCTTTGGCTATTCAGGGTTTTTTTTTGTGGTTCCATACACATTTTGGGATTGTTTATTCTAGTTCTGTGACAGGGCTGGGATTTTTTTTTTCCTTTTATGTTTCTATTTAAATTCTAGTTAGTTAACATATATGGTAAAATTGGTTTCTGGTGTAGAATTTAGTGATTCATCACTTGCATATAACACCCAGTGTTCATCACAAGCTGGGATTCCCTGTGTTGCTTTCTGTTCCTCCAGCTCCACCCTTCACCTCTGCACCCCATCCTCTGCCCGAGGAGACTGGGTGGCATGGGTTGTGTGAAAAGTCTCTCCTGCTGTCTGGTTTCTGGTTGGTTTTGGCCAGTGAAGGTTGTTGGTAGGGAATGAGAGAGAGGGAGGAAAGTAAGGTTGGGAGTTAATTCCTCTGACTCCCTCTCTGCAGGGTTGTCTTGGCCCCATGATGAGGTAATAACAGAAATTGAGAGTAAGAGTTTATAAACTTTCATAGCAATTTGACAGGGATATTTTATATCTGTTGAATCTAATAACAAAAAATTGAGCTTGTACTTTATGTGTTTTCAAATATCCTATTTTCTTCTAATAAATTTTCATTGCATTTTATAAAAGTACTAGTCTGAGAAGAGTTAGGTTAAGAAAAATCAACATGGAAACAAAAACTCCAAACCTGGTCTTTCTGAACGACTCTCTTTTTGCATTCTGAGGATCACTCCTGCACAGTCCCCACGGGCCTAAAGGTGGAAACACCCACCCCTATGGATACAAACCCCAAATGACTCCACTGTGCCTGTGGCTCCCCTAATCCAGGCCACCTTTGTAAATGAGCCTATCTTGAATGATCCTAACTAAACCTTGTCATCTGATTCCTATTGGGACCCTGACTGACACAAGGTAAACTAAAAGGAGTGGGGAGACATTGAAGGAGTTTACATAGGAATGGCAGGGAATTAATTGTAGCAGCATGAGTGAGGTATGGATGGAGAAGAAGATTCCAGATGACGTGACCAAAGCCAGGGTCAACTAGATTTAACAAGAGATGAAGACGGCTTGAATTAAGGCACTAAGGAAGGAGTGTATTCATGGATATTTCGGGAACTGCATTAGGCAAACAGAAACCACTGTATAAATAGTTCAGGCAGAAAGAAATTGAAGATGGCAGAGGCCGGCAAACTAGGATCTGTGCACCAAATTCAGTCCACTGTTTGTTGTTATAAATAAAGTTTTAGTGGAACACAGTCACACTCCTCTGTGTATGTATTGTTCAGGACTGCTTTTGCACTACAGTGGCAGAGTTGAGCACTTGTGACAGAGACTGCACGTGGCCCTCAAAGCCTAAAATGTTTACCATCTGGCTTTTCACAGAAAGTTTGGTGCCTCCTGGAACATTGGGAAGTAGGTATATACAGAACTGTAGGAATAGATGGGGAAACAAACGTCATGGAAAATTACTGCTGGTTTTTAGGCGATCAGGAGGCTGAAGAAATTGCAGGAAATACTGGCTCCATTGATCTCAGCTGTCCGACACATCAGAATAGGTGGTTGCCTACAAATCTCTGCAAGTCTCACGTGTGCAGACACACATGCCCCCTACTGCCAGAGGGGAAAGGGCTTCTTTTCTTTTGTTTTTCAGTCTGATGCAAGTGCCCCTCACTCACTGGCAGACTCTAAATGAAACTAGTTGTCTTTTCCCAGCTTGCTTCTTTAATACAGAGGTCAGTATGAGAGGGGCTGGATTCACAAGCCCAGTGCTTTGAGATGACTAGTAAGGGGTAAGGAAATATGGAGGACGGGATGACTCCCAGGCTTGGGTGACTGTGATGGATGGTAATGCCGTCATGGAGAAGGAGAAGAGCTGAAGAGAAGGTTCTGGACAGGAAGAGAGGCATTGCCAAGAGGTTAGATCCCCAAGCCCCTGCCAACCGTGGAGTCGCAGCCATCTTCCCCAATGGGATTTTACTCAGACTCCCTCAGTCAGTGACATTCATGGAATAAAACCACAAAGTATTTTTGACATAAAAAATTAGTATTCCAAACCTGGGATTAACATATCTTTCCACAGCTGACGAATATCCAGCCTTCGGGCTAAAGCAGTTATAAATCTTCCTTTGGTAGGTTTATGGGAGACCTTCTAGGACTGGGAAATGTTGGCAATCTCTTCGGCCCAAGGACCCTGTTTTCATGCAGGTGCTGTGAATGGCAGAGAGAGGCCTGAAGCAAAGCAAAGCAGTGAGAGGAGCAGACTGGAGGAAGAGGTCACGAGGCAAAGGATGGAGAGGAGAGAAAGTGGCTGACCTGGGGATGGGTCTCATTAAAATGATGAGAGGTCATCCATCCCCATACGGGACAATGGGAGGATGTGAGGAAGGGGTGTTGGGACAACTGCTGACCAGCCTTACACCTCTGTCTTCACCTCATTTCCTGTCTCAGTTGTCAGCCAGGGCGCTTTCTCCTGGAGTCCATGCTATGCTGTTGACTGGGGACCATACTCTGAAATTTAACAAGACTGATATAAAACTCTCTTTACCCTACCCCTTTCTTATCTGAGCAAATGGAAGCCATGAGACGCAAGGACTTCACTGTGTGCCATTTTGCTCCAGCAAAGCTCATTTTATTAGCTTGCTTCCTCCAAATCGGTAATAGTCCAGCTTGTAAATACATCCTTATGTCCTACCTTAGATCTGACTAATTAGTGGCTGTCTTCTGAGGAATGCCTTCTAATGGTTTCTATATGCAAATACAATAGGTGCTTAAACATCAGTAATTGTAAACACACAGTAATTTGAACGGTTATGGTTAAGATAAAAGTTTTGAGTCCAATTTGTAAATATAGAAATGGGTCGTCATCTGTGACTAGGAACTCTGTGGTCATTGTCAAAAGGCCTGAGAGATTTTCAAGATCTCATAACAAATGAGAAGCCTAACAGGGATCGGCACCTGTCTGTTCTCACAGTGTCTTGGAAAAATTGTTGATATTAGGATTACTTTGGAAGGCTTCTCCTGGTTCAGCCCTGTGATATTTCTGGTTGGGAGTAAAAGAAAATGGAGAAATGTATTAGTCCAAATTCTCTTATTTTCCAAGTAGCAAAAAAGCAATTTATTGGCTTATACATCTATAAACCTGAGAAGGAGTTCAGGCATGGCCAGATCCAGAGGCTCAAGGTGTTCCTCTCCCGTTCTGGCTTGCCTTTCTTTGTTTTGGTTTCCTCACAAGCAGACTAAGAGGCCCCAGGCAGCATCAGGCTTACCTACTCCTTAAAGCAACAGTCCCTCTTTTCTGACTGTGAAGATGGTAAAAAGCTGCTAAGAGATTTGATGGTCCAAGCTGGGGTTGACTTTTCTTGAACCAGTCACGTGCCCACTCTTAGGGAAGAGGACTGTGTCAGCTCTGTGTAAGTTGATTTGGGAGGGGAGAGGATTGATTCTCCAAGCAGATGCTAAGGTTAAAAACCTAGTTTTATTACAAGGATAACAAGGTGGACACATCCTGTATTCTACTCCATCATCAACTTTAATCTACTCATTCATTCATTCTGCAAACACATATGCATGTGGCCTGGCCAGCTGCGGGGGTCACCAGGTGAGTAAGATGGGTTCCTGTCCTCTTAAATCTAAGGGAGGAGCTTGAATCTAAGGGATCCTGAGTTCCTAGGGAGGATCCTCTTGGTTACTTGCAAAGCATCCTACTGACTAGGAAGGGGGAACCGCAGCTCCTCCAGGAAGCCTGCTGACACCGGGGGTTCCTGCCAGCACCTGCCAATAACGGCCCTTTCAGCTTCATGGGGCTCCTCAGTGGGTTCTGTGACCCAACCAATTAAGTAATGGCTGGTGGAGAGCGAAAGGGGAGCGCGCTGCTGGCTCTCCTTCTGCCTGGGCTGTGGGCGCCCCATGCAGGAGGACTGGAGCACTTGCGCGCCGCGGACACCTGCGGGTCTCCGCTGGCTTCTTTCCTTCCTGATCTTGTAACAAACTGGGCCTAGAAACGCTTGGTTTGAAGCTATGCCAAGCTGTGTATGTTTACCACCTGCACTTCATTAACTGGCGGCGCCATAAGCGCCTTGTAAAGGAGCCCAAACTGACGTCACGTGGAACCCGGGCCCGTCTCTCCAGCCGCTTGGCCCACCAGGGCGCCGCGCTCCCTGGCCTTGACACTTTCCTGCTCGGGTGAGTTTGCTCAGCCACAGTCATAGTCACAGTCCTCATCAAAATAGTATCAACTGCTACAGTTTTGCGGTAGACACCCGGCTAGGCGCTCTGCATCCAATTTCTTGTTTAATATTCACAATCACCGTACCCGAGAGCGTTTTACCGACGACAGAGGCTTGAAGAGAAGCAACTGGCCCAGCTCACGTGGTTAGGAAGCGACAGGGTCAGGCCAGAGCCACAAGAGGGCGCGCTCCTCATTTTTCCATATTGTTCTACGGTTTCGCTTTTCCTGGGGGAAACCGACGTTGTATTTTGACTCCGGTAAAAATCCACGTGAACACCGTACGCATGTATGTATGCGTATGTATGTATATGTATGCATGTATGTATTGGAAGGACAGGGCGGCATTGGGAAACGGGCTGCAGGTACTGTGAGCACATTTCTGGAACAGAACATTATGCTGCATCTGTTGTGACAGGAGGCAGAATTTTTGCATTAGGCGTCATGTACCATTTGGGAGGTTGGTCATCAGTACCATATGGGGCGAAACTGTAAAGCTACCGGAGGCTTTTGTGAGTTATGGCTGGCAAGCCACATCGTGTGTGTATGCATGCAAACTTCCACACTTTTCTAGATCTTCCTTTCATGTTAGTCCTGGGCACTCCCTTGCCTTGGTAACATTTGGAATTAAAGTCTGGAGAGGCTGTTTTCCTCTGCCTGAGGTAATCTAAAGGCTCCAGTCTTCCTTTTTTTCCACCGCTCTCTCGCCCCTCCCCGCCTTTCCCCTTGTTCCCAACTCTTGGTCTGACTGAAGCTTCCGTTCTGTACGTTTAAGTTGTACTTACTCTTTTTTTTTAAAAAAAATTGAATGTGTAAATATTTATTTTGCATACCCTCTGCTTTTATCAATAACACAAAGGAATATATAGACATATGCAATCTGCCCTTAAAAATATTTCTTAATTAATTTTTTTATTGAAGTATAGTTGACACATGATGTTACATTTGTTTTAGGTGTACAATGTAGTGATTTGACAACTCTGTGCCTTATGCTGTGCTTTCCACAAGTGTAGTTACTGTTTCATTAAATTATTATTAAACTACTATTACTGTAATTATTATTAAATATTACAAAATACCATTGACTATATTCTTTATGCTATACCTTTCATCTGCGTACCTCCCACCCCCCACCTTCACCCAGTTTGCCCACCCCCCAGCACCCTCCTTTCTGGCGACTACCAGTTTGTTTTCTTTTTTTGTTTGTTTGTTTTTAATTTTTTAAATGTTTATTCATTTTTGATATAGAGACAGAGTGTGGGCAGGGGAGGGTAAGAGAAGGAGACACAGAATCTGAAGCAGGCTCCAGGTTCTGAGCTGTCAACACAGAGCCTGACGCGGAGCTCAAACTCACAGACTGTGAGATCATGACCTGAGTCCAAGACAGATACTTAACTGACTGAGCCACTCAGGCGCCCCTACCAGTTTGTTTTCTGAATTTATGGGTCTATTTCTGCTTTGTTCCTTTTTTTTTTAATTCCACATATAAGTATAATCATGTGGTATTTTTCTTTCTCTGTAGGGTTTATTTCACTTAGCATAACATCCTCTATGTCCATCCATGTTGTCATAAATGGCAAGATCTCGTGCTTTTTTTATGGCTAATATTCCATTGTGGGTATGTATATCCCTATATATATATATATATATATATATATATATATACACCACATCCTCTTCATTCATCTGTTGATGGACACTTGGGTTGCTTCCATATCTTGGCTACTGTAAATAATGTTGCAAAAAACATAGGTATATATTTTTTGAATTAGTGTTTTTGTTTTCTCTGGGTAAATATCCAACAGTGGAATTACTGGATCATATGGTA
Source organism: Lynx rufus (assembly GCF_022079265.1). Lineage (NCBI taxonomy): Eukaryota > Metazoa > Chordata > Mammalia > Carnivora > Felidae > Lynx > Lynx rufus. The sequence goes on along the minus strand of NW_025814827.1, from coordinate 29,563,965 downwards.
TTTCTGTTTTTAATATTTTGAGGAACCTCCATACTATTTCCCATTATGCCCATACCAGTTTACATCCCCACCAACAGTGCACGAAGGTTCCTTTTTCTCCACATCCTCACCAACGCTTGTTATTGTCTTTTTGACACTAGCCAGTCTGACAGGTATGAGGTGATATCTCATTGAGGTTTTGATTTGCATTTCCCTGATGATTAGTGATGAGCGTCTTTTCAGGCGTCTTTTGGCCATCTATATATCTTTGGGAAAATGGCTATTCAGGTTTTCTATCCATTTTTGAATTGGATTATTTGTTTTCTTGGTGTTGAGTTGGATAAGTTCTTTATATATTTTGGATATTAACTCCTTTATTGGATATATGACTTGCAAATATCTTCTCCCATTCGATAGGCCTTTTCATTTTGTTGATGGTTTCCTTTGCTGTGCAGAAGCTTTTTATTAGGTGTAGTCCCAATAGTTTATTTTTTAATTTTTTTAATTAATTTTTTTAAACATATATTTATTTTTGAGAGACAGAGTATGAATGGGGGGAGGGGCAGAGAGAGAGAGAGGGAGACACAGAATCTGAAGCAGGCTCCAGGCTCTGAACTGTCAGCACAGAACCCGATGTGGGGCTTGAACCCACAAACCATGAGATCATGACCTGAGCTGAAGTTGGATGTTTAACCGACTGAACCACCTAGGTGCCCCCAATAGTTTATTTTTGCTTTTGTTTTTCTTGACTGAGGAGATGTATGTAGAAAATGTTGTGAAGGCTGATGTCAAGGAAATTACTGCCTATGTTTTCTTTTAGGAGTTTTATGGTTTCGGGTCTCACATTTAGGTCTTTAATCCATTTTGAGTTTATTTTTGTGAAGTTCTACTTATTCTTCACAGAGGGGAATATTGGTGTTGGGAAAGGCCATTTCTGATTGCCTCATTTCAATAGGCCCTTTCTGATTATAAGTATTGCAATCTAGTCTCTAATTATCAATTGATTTAAAGTGACAGTTTTTAAACCTTCATTAAAGAGGTTTGTATACACTGATCCCCCCCCAACACCCCTCGCCCTGACACCAGACTTGAGGCTTCTGGAGGGCAAAGACCCTGTCTACTTTATGCATTGAAGCCTTACCGTATAGCTGTGTTCGGTGTTGACACCAGGTAAGTGCATATCTGTGGTTTCCAAACCTGGTGGTACCTCAGAATCAACTTTTTCTCTTTTTAAAAGGCTTTGCTTGGGGATTATGCCAAGATCAGTTTGGGCCAAAGCCTGGCAATCTGTGTTACCTGAAAAAGTGGTCCGCATCCCTGTGGCATCCATCCCTGCCGCACTGATGTCTCCCTCCGGCTTGCATCATGGCTTCATGAGGTGGGATGGGGTGAGGGGTTCTCTATGACACTGGGAGAAGAGCTTGAGTCTGTGGGTAGGGGGTTGAACATGGATTGCTGTCACACTACTGCTCCACTCAGAAGTGGACCCTGTGGTGAGAGAAATCCTTCTGATGGGCTGAGCTGTGAGCAGTACCCTTGTTGGTCTATTTTGTATGGAAGGAGAGATGGCCTGAGGTACTTTACACAGACTCCTAGGAAGTGGTGAATACTTTGGTTAGTGTGGAAGGAATAGGTGTGGAAGATCTGAGGCCAGGATTCGGGAGAAGCCTTTGATTGAACCAGAGGAGTGGTCACAAAGCATGTAGATCTTTATGTTGACCATCAAGACCCAGCAGAAGGGTCACTCCACAACCAGGTAGACGAGGTGACTCACCTGGTAGATGTCTGTCAGCCTCTGCCCTTGGTCACCGCAGTGCTCACACGATGGGTCCATGGATGGTGGAACTTCGGTAGCAGGGATAGAGGCTCTGCATGGGTTCCTTCTGACCCAAACTGGTCCAGTTACTGTCACTGCTGAATATCCAAAGTGTTGGTGGCAGAGACCAAAAGTGAGCCTTCAGTGCGGTACTACTTCTTAAGGAGTCCAGCTAGATTTGCTGGCAATTTGATGCCACCAGGCCTTTATCACACTGCAGGGGACAGTGATCCATCATCCTTTATGGAACTGATTCCCTCAGATACCTGTTTTCTTTTCCTGTGCCTCTGCTAGTATCATCAAGGGTTCACAGAGTGCCTGCTTACTGACATGGGATCCCATGTTACGGCTTTTCATACCAGGGGCCTGTTTTTACAGTGAAGGAGGTGTGATAATGAGCATATAAGCACAGAATCATCATATGCCATATCACATAGGAGCCAAATAGAAGATTGGAATGGCCTGTGGTGCCTTTTACCCTTCAGCTGGAATCAGCTGGCCACAGATCTCACTTATGTCGTTGAGATAAAGCCTCCAAGGGACCCAGGGACTCTGGATGCTTATGTTTCCATAGAGAAGGCCATAGGCTAGAGGGGCCAGATGAGTAGGGGCAGTGGTCTGGGAGGGTGTCTTCAGCGGCACGCCAGATAGCTAGGAGTAGGGGCAATGGAAGAGCTTCATGGCGGCAGAAGAGGGTGGCAGACAACCAAACAAAACCCAGAAATAGGTGTCTGTATCCCCTCTCTGGTGGTTCTGACCAATGAAGCTGAGGGAGGACTTGGGAGTCTGTACTTTAAAAAACTCTTGAGGGGGCGCCTGGGTGGCGCAGTCGGTTAAGCGTCCGACTTCAGCCAGGTCACGATCTCACGGTCCGTGAGTTCGAGCCCCGCGTCAGGCTCTGGGCTGATGGCTCAGAGCCTGGAGCCTGTTTCCCATTCTGTGTCTCCCTCTCTCTCTGCCCCTCCCCCGTTCATGCTCTGTCTCTCTCTGTCCCAAAAATAAATAAACGTTGAAAAAAAAAATAAAAAAAAAAAATAAAAAACTCTTGAGGTGAGTAGGGTGCTCACCCAGGTTTGGAAACCACGTAAGTGTGGAAAGGGGTTTGAACATGGAGCAGAAAGAGGCAGATGTGAGTCCTGGCTTCCCCACTTGCCCAGGGTGACCTCCCTTCATACAGGGTTACTGATTTGCTCATTTATACCCTTTTCTCATTTATAAAATTGGGCTTATGATATCAAATTGGATAACAGTGTGTGAACCATTATTAAATGAGTTAGTACACATAAGGCACGCAGAGCAGTGTGTGATTAGCACCAGAGTGCTATTAAAGCATCAGCTATTTAAATGTGCACAGAAAAGAGACTGATCAGGGCCAAAGACAGACCTGAATTTTTCCTGTCTATTATTAGCTCTTCCAGAATCCAGCAGTGGGGGCCCAGGCTACCATTTCTTTCTTTCTCCTCCCCCTAATTTTTCTTTGGAAATAACTTCAAACTTACAAAATGTTGCAAATATGAAATAGTGCAAGGAGCCCCTATATACCCTTTACTCAGATTCACCTATCAGGAAATTTTGCTCCTGTTTATCATTTGTGTGTGTGTGTGTGTGTGTGTGTGTTTTGGTATTTTATTTATTTTTTTAATTGACATCCAAGTTAGTTAGCATATAGTGCAACAATGATTTCAGCAGTAGATTCCTTGATGCCCCTTACCCATTTAGCCCATCCCACTCCCACAACCTCTCCAGTAACCCTCAGTTTGTTCTCCATATTTATGGAGAGTCTCTTATGTTTTGTCCCCCTCCCTGTTTTTATATTATTTTTGTTTCCCTTCCCTTATGTTCATCCCTTATATGAGTGAAGTCATATGATTTTTGTCTTTCTCTGACTGACTAATTTCACTTAGCATAATACCCTCCAGTTCCATCCACATAGTAGCAAATGGCAAGATTTCATTCTTTTTGATTGCTGAGTAATACTCCATTGTATATATATACCACATCTTCTTTTTTTTTTTTTTAATTTTTTTTTTCTTCAACGTTTTTATTTATTTTTGGGACAGAGAGAGACAGAGCATGAACGGGGGAGGGGCAGAGAGAGAGGGAGACACAGAATCGGAAACAGGCTCCAGGCTCTGAGCCATCAGCCCAGAGCCTGACGCGGGGCTCGAACTCAAGGACCGCGAGATCGTGACCTGGCTGAAGTCAGACGCTTAACCGACTGCGCCACCCAGGCGCCCCTATACCACATCTTCTTTATTCATTCATCCATCGATGGACATTTGGGCTCTTTCCATACTTTGGCTATTGTTGATAATGCTGCCATAAACATTGGGGTGTATGTGTCCCTTCGAAACAGCACACCTGTATCCCGTGGATAAATGCCTAGTAGTGCAATTGCTGGGTCGTAGGGTAGTTTTTTTTTTAGTTTTTTGAGGAGCCTCCATACTGTTTTCCAGAGTGGCTGCACCAGCTTGCATTCCCAACAATGCAAAAGAGATCCTCTTTCTCTGCATCCTCACCAACATCTGCTGTTGCCTGAATTGTTAATGTTAGCTGTTCTGACAGGTGTGAAGTGGTATCTCATTGTGGCTTTGATTTATGTTTCCCTGATGATGAGTGATGTGGAGCATTTTTTCATGTGTCAGTTGGCCATCTGGATGTCTTCTTTGAAGAAGTGTCCATTCGTGTCTTTTGCCTGTTTCTTCACTGGATGATTTGTTTTTGGATGTTGAGTTTGATCAGTTCTTTATAGATTTTGGGTACTAACCCTTTATCTAATATGTCGTTTGCAAATATCTTCTCCCATTCCGTCGGTTGCCTTTTAGTTTTACTGATTGTTTCCTTTTCTGTGCAGAAGCTTTTTATTTTGATGAGGTCCCAATAGTTCATTTTTGCTTATTTGTGTTATCTTTCTTCCTCTCTCTCTAAATATATGGAATATTTGTATGTACACATTTATATATACATACATACATTTATATATGTATACATATTATATATGTGTGTATATACATTTTTTGAATAATTTAAGGTAAATTACATGTATCATGGCCTTTAACCCTAAATACTGCATTATACTAAGTACTAAAGTATAGTACTAGGTGTACTAAATACTGCAATATGGGTAGTCTCTGACATAACTATGGTACAGTTATCAACCTCACAAATTTTCACTGATACAATATTTTGCCTAGTCTAGAGTTCATATTCTACTTTTATTACTGATCTAATGATCTCCTCTCAAGCACTTCCCTCTTTTAGTATAGGATCCAGTGTCATGGGGGGTATTACGTTTAGTTGTCATGTCTCTTTAGCTTTCTTTAATCTGGAACATTTCCATAGCCTTTGTTTGTCTTTTATGACATTGACATTTTCCCCAGCTTTATTGAGATACAATTGACTTGTATATTGCAAATTGATGACCACCCTAGCATTAGCTAACACTTGCATCATGTCCTGTAATTACCATTTCTTTTTTTGTGGGAAGAACATCTAAGATCTACTCTTTTAGCAACTTTCAAGTATATGATATAGTAATATTAACTATAATCAGTATGCTGCACATTAGATCCAGAGAACTTACTCATCTTCTAACTGTTGCAGAGGTAGAAACCATATACTGGGGGTCATAGGGCCCATTTTCAGGAATGTTAAGATCAGGCTGGACCAGATCCAGAGTGAGTACACAATTATAGTGTTTTCTTTTGGGTCCTGAGAGATGCCTCTGTGGTCCACAGAATATTAGGCTATTATATAGCCTAATATGAGTGCATGCAAGTTATGAGTATAATCTTGCTTCCCTCCCTGAAAAGGTAAACCATCATTTTAATTATTATTTATTTAGCCCTACTCTGAGGTCTCTGAACTGCCATTTCTTCATAATAATAACTGTAATAATAGTATAAAAAACCAGCAACAATAATGATAATTGCCTGTCTCCCTGGGGTACTGTGAGGATAAAATGAGATAATGAACTCAAAAGTGCTTTGTAATCCAAAAAGAACTATCATTATACTGTGTGTTGCTAAATACCTGTTATTAGCACTTCTCTCTTAGGGTGGGCCTCCCCCTTGTAAGTTGGAGAGTTTATGTGATGTCTTTATTTTGGACAGAGTGTGTCAACACAGCCTTAGCATTTTCTCCCTCTTTCTTGCGGGAGAAAACTAACTTGTAATGAGAGTCTACCATGTGTAAGGTGCTTTATATATACCATCTTATAGTAATTAAAAATAAAACCTTGTTATGATACAGAATCATTGTTATCACTGTTTTTTTTTTTTCTGAACTATTTAAGAGCAAGTTGCAGGTACGAAAACTCTATACCTCTAAGTACTACATGGGATCTTTCCCCCCAAATAGTACTTTCCTTATAGCCACCAATCAATCCTCCAAATGAAAAAAATCATTATTAATACATTTCTACCCAAGTTTTTCCAACTCTCCCAACAATGCCATCCCCCCCCCCCCGCCCCGCCCCGGCCTTTCTGGTTTAGGATTCAGCCGAGCATCTCACTATATTTCATTGTCATGTCTCTTTAGTCTCCATCAGTCTGGAGTAGTTCCTCAGTATTTCCTTGTCTTGCATGGACTAGAAAGATTTACAGAGTACTGACCTTTCCATTCTGAAGGCTGACCTTCAACCTGGGTCTGTCTGATGTGTTCTCATGACCAGACTCACGCCATACATTCTTGGCAGGAATTCCACAGAGAGGATGCTGTGCTCTTGGTGCATCATACCAGCGGGCAACTGATAGTAACTCTTCCCATTAATATCTGGTGATATTAATCCTGACCACCTTGTCAAGTTGGTTTCTGTCAGATTTCTACACCAATAAAGCCACCATATTTTCCCCATTGTGATTAGCAAATATTTGGTGGGGAGATAGTCTGAAATCAGCAATATCCTGTTCCTCATTAAACCTCTACTCATGTGCCTTAGCAATTATTAATAACTCTCTCCATTATGGTTGCCAAATGGTGTTTTTTTTTAAGTTTATTTATTTTGAAAGAGAGAGAGAGAGAGAGAGAACGAGCACAAGTGGAGGAGGGGCAGAGAGAGAGAGAATCCTAAGCAGGCTCTGCACTGTCAATGCAGAGCCTGATATGGGGCCTGAACCCATGACCTGTGAGATCATGACCTGAGCCAAAATCAAGAGTCAGATGCTGAACTGACTGAACCACCCAGGTGCCCCCCAAATGGTGATTTTCTATGTCCATCATTCCATCTTCATTTATTAGCTGGCATTCTACTGTAAGGAAGGGCTTTGCCTCCCCCCCCCCCCCCCGCCTTATTTATTTATCCATTTTTACCTTTAAGGTCTTATGGACTCTCATTTTATTCAGTGAGCTATAAGCCATCACTGTCATTTATTTTAGAGTTTAAAACGTTCAGGTTTAACTAGTGGGACCCCCTTTAAGCTGACTCCTTAGTCCTTTTGACATGTCTTCATTAACCTCTGAGTGTTCCTCACTTCCTGACACAGCAGGATATTCCAGATTTATCTTGGACTTGTACTCCTTTATTTGTTTATATCTTTAAGGTCTTATAGATTCCCATTTTATTCAATGGTTGTAACCCATAACTATTATTATTTATTTCATGGTAACTGCTCCTTTCACCTCCATTTTGTCTCCCTTCAAATTCATCCTTTACTTTCACCAGATCAATCTTCTAAAAGCTTAGCTACTGTCATTATCTCTTGAACAACCTGTCAGCTTTGATGAGGTAGAAAAAAATCAAAGCTTCTCACCTGGCATTTAAGACACCTCATACTATGTCCTCATCATCCCTAATATCTAATTTCCCAAGATCTTCCTCATTTGCTTCTCAGCGGGTGTCCTAAGTACCTCCCCTCCTCCTATTCTTCCCTCCTTCCTCTCTTCCTTGCATACTCCCTCCCTCCCTTCCTTCCTTCCTTCCTTCCTTCCTTCCTTCCTTCCTTCCTTCTTTCCTTCCTTCCTGTCTCCCTCCCTCTCTTCTTCCCTCCCTTCCTTCCTTCCTCCCTCCCTTCCTCCCTCCCTCCTTTCCTTTCTTCCTTCCTTCCTTCCTTCCGTACTGTCTCCCTCCCTCTCTTCCTCCCTCCCTCTCTTCCTCCCTCCCTCCCTTCTTCCCTCCCTCCCTTCCTTCCTCCCTCCCTTTTTCCCTCCCTCTTTTCCTTCCTTCCTTCCTTCCTTCCTTCCTTCCTTCCTTCCTTCCTTCCTTCATACTTATATAGAAGCTATAATGCGCCAGGCTTGGTACCAAGAACACAGCAGTGAATGAAACAAAGTTCTTGCTGTTGTGTAGCTTGTCATGGAGACAGAAAGTAGTCACAGAAATACATACAAATCAGGTGATAATAAATGTGAGAGAGAGCAAAGCAGGATAACGAGACAGATAATGAGAGTAGATTTTGTGTGAGTGAAGGTGTTATCTGTCCCTCTTTCAACGTGTGTGTGTGTGTGTGTGTGTGTGCGCACAGTTGTGAGTGCTGTTTTATGGAGGGCACATCTAGTACCTCCATGACTTTGCTTGTGCCATTCTATTTCACAGACCGTCTCCTGTTGACATTTGAGCTTGAATTTGAAGAGGTAAGATTTTCCCCTCTGCATGAAGTTTTCCTTGCTTGCCCAAGCACAGTGACCTTTCCTCTTCTAAGCAAATAAAACTTGGTAGAAAACATGGATCTGTATATTAAAGCACTTTCTTTATATTAAAGTGAAAAAATTATACCAGGCAGTATAAATAGGGCAAGGTTTTTTTTTTTAAGGTTTATTTATTTTTGAGAGAGAGAGAGAAACAGAGTGTGAGTGGGGGAGGGGCAGAGAGAGAGGGAGATACAGAATCCAAAGTGGGCTGCAGGCTCTGAGCTGTCAGCACAGAGCCCGACATGGGGCTTGAACCCATGAAGTGTGAGATCATGACTTGAGCCAAAGCTGGATGCTTAACTGACCGAGCCACCCAGGTACCTGTAAACGGCATAAGTTTTCAAGGTTAAGAGCTAATCTCGTCTTTATATTTGTTTTTCTCTCTCCCTGGACCACGTGGTAGATTCTTAACCAGTTAACCAATTAAACATAACCAATTAACCAATTAAATTAATCTTAACCAATTAAAACATAAATAGAATCAGTGAAAATGGATTCAAAAGAAGAGGAAGATGGTAGACTTTCAGGAGTTAGCGGGAAAGTGATTGTAGCAGCCCTTTCCAGAGTTCTGAGCTAAGATCACATCTAATTCTAGCTTCTGTAGGTTTGAACTCTGGAGCCTCTTCTACTAGGGTTTTATTTTCTGAATTTCAGAGATGGCAGATGATTGACTGAATGTTGCAGATCAGATTTCAGGGTGAGCTGCTCTTGACAGTTATTTCTGATTGATCTTACTTTCTGGTAAATCCTTGCAACAAACCTTAGGGGAAAAAAATCACAATGTCAGAATTCAATGCTGTTAGCTTAAAGCAAGCAAGAAAGCAAACAGAGAAGCCTATAATCAATTAGCCCAAACACCTCCATATTATTGGAGTTTTCTAATTTTTCCACCCTTAAATAAACATATAAACTGCCAAGTTTAAAGTTTAGGTTAGATACTTTCTGCCCTGTGTAGGTACCTGAAGTGTTCCCCAGATTGTTTCTGCTTTTCCCCCCGTGCTGCTTTTGAAGAGGGCCAAGATGAATTGCACCGATAGTGCTGTAGGTGGCGCTGTGTACTCAACGCGAGGTGGTCCCCGCGTCTCCAAGATTTTCATTTGGAGATGGCGTCTGGCATCTTTTTAGTTAAACTTGATCTATCTGCTCAGCTTCTGTGGAGCAAGTCTGAGAAACAGATTAGCCGATTTCTGACCCTAAACGGAAGGTCAGCCGTTTTGTGCTCAAATGTAGCATTCACCCCAGGCTGGATCATGTCCCGCGCTGGGCTTTGGAATTACGCCCATAAGCTATGAAAATGACCCTGAGGTGTTTCTTCCTAGCCTCTGCCTAGCCGTCTTTTCTGGGTTTTGTACTCGGAAGCAGAGAGTGCATTAGAGTCACATTCTACATTAGAGTCACATTCTAAGCCCGTGAGGATGGAGGAGTTGGGTTGAACATAACTCATCAGCTTTCTTTTAAGCAGCAAGGCTGCTGCTTGGTGTTTTAGGTGGCATAGCTCAATTTCTAAATCCAATATTGCCCTTTAAAGGGGGCACCTTAATCAAATGAGGCCTTTATTGCTCCAGCCTTGCTCCCAAGTCCTGTAGCTTGTTGTTTGTTGTTAAAAACCCTCATGACCAATCAGGAAACTCAGTCTCAGATGTTATGCATGCTCTGTGATTGTATACGCAGAGCACCTAATAACAGGGTGCTGAGTGTATCATTTGTCAGCCAAGCTGCAGGATCTCAAATTCCTTAATTAAACTTGCAGGTTTCAGGTTTCAGAAAATGAACCCGTGTCTTATTTTTATAGAATTTGAACATGTAGAACTGAGAGAATTGGAAAGCACCTTAGAACCATGTGCTAGATGACCTTCTAGTATATTACAGTTCTAATTCCCTAAACACATTCACTAAAGGCATGTGTAACTTTAAGTGTCTCTTATATTTTTTTGCACTGAAGGGAGTGAGGTGACACTTCCTGCCACATTTCTATAATGAAGTTATTAAAGTCGAATTTGATTATTTTTATTTTTTCCTGTTTATTGTTTTCCGATGACTTCTCTTTTCACTTGTCACCAGTAGATGGCTCTATGGCACTCCTTGAATTGACAGGACTTAGTTTGGTGCCATTAAAATATATGAGGTTAATTCACTTCTGCCCTGGCCAGTGGGGAAATCTTGAGCTGTGTCATTCAGTCCCACAGGTGAGGAGAATGGCAGATGAAGGCTTCCCACCCCTGAGCCCCCATCACCATCTCTACCCTCTGTGTCTGGATTTTTGGGGCCTCAGGTTGTGTGTGTGTGTAGAGTGGGGTGGTGCACTGGGGCAGTCAGATATTAAGTCTGGTGCACCTGGGCAGCAGTCCTTCTGGATGGTCAGTGGGCAGTGTGCAGGCTGCTGTTGATTACAGATCACCCCCAGATGGCAGAGGACAGGATGGTTAGCATGGCTGCTCTAACCTGGGTGTAGAGTGCCTACATGAATGGAAAAAATTCTGGGCCATTTGTGAGCATGAACTCCGCTTCCATTGGTTTTCCTGGTGCTGCTTGAATGCAGGGGACCACGGGGGCACATCTCTGGATGTTTCCTGTGCTTCTGTCCACAAGTATCTCCAAGTGAGGGCCCTTTGTCAGTTCCCCACATCACTTCCCTTTCATCACCTTTCCCTCCTCCTTCCCCATCGCTCACTCTGCTGTTGGAGAAGACTCACCCTACGGGTGTTTGTGCCCAGTCACAGGTTTTTCTAAATCTTTTTGTTTTACTCTTGTGAAGTGGAGATTGCTGGTGCTCCCTCACACCTGGCCTTTCTATCCTTCCTGAGCACATGGGAAGGTGAAGCTTTCTAGCCTCTCTTATAGTTAGGTGGGGCCATGCGACTTGTTCTGACAAAAAATAGGAATGGAAATGGCACTTAACTGGTTCCAGGCAGTATGGACTGAGGCATGTACCGACCAATCCCCCATCCCTATTCGTATGTTGAAATCTTAACACTCCAGTGCCTTAAAATGTGACTCTATTTGGAGATGGGACCTTTAAAAGGATAATTATGGTTGGGACACCTGAGTGGATCTTTTGGTTAAGCATCCCACTCTTGGTTTTTGCTCAGGTCACAATCTCATTGTTCGAGCCCTGCATTGGGCTCTGTGCTGAGTGTGGAGCCTGCTTGGGATTCTCTCTCTCTCTCTCTCTCTCTCTCTCCTCCCCCCCCTTCACACATGCACACAAACACACTCTCTCTCTCAAAATAAATAAATAAGTAACTTAAAAAATGATAATTATGGTCAAATGAGATTGTAAGGGTGGGGCCCTAATCCAATATGAATTCTTGTAAGAAGAGCAAGAGAGACCAGGGATGTGCACGTATACAGGAAAGATCATAAGGAGGACACAACAAGAAGGTGGCCATTTGCGAGCCAAGAAGAGAGGCCTCAGGAGACACCAAACCTGCTGACAGCTTGATATTAGATTTCCAGCCTCCAGAACTTTGAAAAATAAATTTCTGTTGTTTGAGCTACCCAGTCTGTGGTATTTTGTTATGGCAGCTCGAGCAGACTAATACACAGGCTGAGGAATTTTAAATTGAATTATTTTTTTTTTAATGTTTATTTATTTTTTTTAGAGGGGAGGGGGGAGAGGCAGAGAGAGAGGGAGACACAGAATCCAAAGCAAGCTCCAGGCTCTGAGCTGTCAGTGCAGAGCCTGACGTGGGGCATGGACCCATGGACTGTGAGATCATGACCTGAGCTGAAGTTGGACACCCAACTGACTGAGCCACCCAGGTGCCCCTAAATTGAATTTTAATTTTAAAGTGAACTCCCCATTCTCTCCATTCTTTTGCTGCACTGACCTTCAAGATTGTGCGTTCCAGATGATGGAAGGCCCAACCCAAATAAGTTTTCTTGTGCCAAGCCACTGATATTTCTGGTTCGGTTTTGCTGTGGGATAGCCTAATATTAATCAGGGAGACTGATTCAATCTGGACCTTGCCTTTTGAATACAAAAGCTGAGCATCTGACCCTTTGGATCTGCAGTTCTAGGGGATGAATCCTCCTTGAGGCAGCAGATGCTTTGTGTCTGAATGCATGAATGGGGCTGAGCTCACAGGGTAATTGGGAATGTGGAGGTGAAAAGAATTGGTTAATGCATCAAAATATTCTGCTGCTGCAATTATATAGGCCCTCAATGGACCAAAGAGGGTTCCTCTTAGTGTTCAAGCTGTACCCTCCAGGGTTCAGAGATTTGCTAAGATGCTTTTGGTGGGCGTCACAGGCAAGGTGAACCTCTGGCTTTTTTTCTTTAATTAGAGCAACGCTACTTTTATCTGTTCTCGGTTCTGTGTGAGACTTAATTTAAATGAAGAGTTCTGTTGCTAAAGAAATTTAAAAAATCACTGTGGTAGTTCCAAACAGTTAAATAATTACAGATTTTATGAGTATATGCAGTCTTTGTAGCTTGGAGTTTTGTTTGATTCAGGCAGAACACTATATGGATGGGTTCAAGGTCATGGTTCTCGGTTTAGCTAACTTACTCCATCCTCTGGGTGTCAAAAAAAAAAATCTCTGACTCACGGAAACAGATTTGTACAAAGGAGAAGATTTACTTATTGTGGGCCTTCATGTATTATTTTATGTTTAAAAAGGTATTTATGGGGGGCACCTGGGTGGCTCAGTTGGTTGATTGCCCGACTTCAGCTCAGGTCATGATCTCACGGTCATGAGTTCAAGCCCTGCATTGGGCTTGCTGCTGTCAGCTCGGAGCCTGGAGCCTGCTTTGGATCCTCTGTTCCCCTCTCTCTCTGCATCTCCCCCACTCTCTCTCACTCTCTCTCAAAAATAAATAAACATAAAAAAAAAGATATTTATGGAAGACACCAATGGCACATAGTGCTGCAGCAGTGATATTAAAGCCTGGAATATATGGATTACACATGCCGTTGTCACTCCCCATCCTGTGCTTACAGCAGACATTGCTAATTGATCACAGAACTAATTGCTGAGAGCCTAGATTTAGTCCTGCAGTTCTTCTCAACACAGTGCTCGAGGCAGCCTCTTCCAACTAACTGGTGTTAGCACATGAAATCAGACCTCTTTTACCATCTTTATGCATAGTCAGTAATGATTGGGATTCATTATCTATGTCTTTGAATGCTGGGTTTTAGAGTTGTAATAAGGTTGGTACCTGAGCGGTCAGTACTTCTGGAAGCCCACAGTGGCCATGCTGATTTAAATTTAAATTTGAGGGGCGCCTGGGTGGCTCAGTCGTTTAAGCGTCCGACTTCGGCTCAGGTCATGATCTCACGGTCCGTGAGTTCGAGCCCCGCGTCGGATTCTGTGCTGACAGCTCAGAGCCTGGAGCCTGTTTTGGATTCTGTGTCTCCCTCTCTCTCTGACCGCCCCCTCCCGTTCATGCTCTGTCTCTCTCTGTCTCAAAAATAAATAAACATTAAAAAATTTTTAAAAAAAATTTAAATTTGAAATGTGTTCTAGGTAAAGGTCCTGTTGGGTTTAAGTATTTGAAATGAGAATGTATGGGTCAAGATCCTGGCTGGTAACAGGCACATACACAAAGTGATGACGCTGCAGAGAATTTACTGAAGGGGCTATGACAGACTTCAGGGTGGCATCAAGGAACCTGAGAGGGATGGTGAAGCATCCAGGTACATTCCCAGGTACGAGGGAAAATAAATTCTCGTCTGGCCTGAATGCAAACAGAAGGGACACTGTTCAAAGATCCTGGGAGGAACTGGAGACCTGGAAGAGGTCCAGGCCTTAAGCTGAGGGGCACAAGTGGGGGAGATGGAGCAGAGAGGCAGCTGGGGGAGCAGACATCCTGACCCTTCTCTCTTTCTGCCATTAAAAAAAAGTTTATTTATTTATTTTGAGAGACAGAGAGAGAGAATGAGCAGGGGAGGGTCAGAGAGGGAGGGAGAGACACAGAATCCTAAGCAGGCTCCAGGCTGTTAGTGCAGAGCCCGATGCGGGGCCTGATCTCACAGACTATGAGATCATGATCTGACCCTAGATCAAGAGTTGGGCGGTTAATTGACTGAGCCACCTATGCGCCCCTCCTTCTGCCATATGATCTTTCAGTGCCTTCTAGTGTGCGAGCCCAATTTACTGAACAGACCCTTTCCATAAATTCTTTGCAGTGTAATGAGAAAGCCAGAGATTGAGGAGCTCAGGTGATGGAGGTCAGGCCCCAGGGTACAGAGAAAGGAGGAGAATGCTTCTGGTGGGTGGGCTGAAGAGTAGTCAGCATGGGGAAGTATCTGCAAGAGCTCCACGAGAGCAGGGACTCGATCTGACATGTTCATTGCTGTATCTCTAACACCTGGAATGGCGGGAATGTGCTGGACACATAGTAAGTACTCAACACTTATCTGTTGAGTGAATGAATAAATATCCTGAATACTGGACATACGGCCTTTTTACCAAAATGCCCAACTCAGAATTTAGGAATTACTGAGGAGTTCTCTGGAAGTGTGAGACATGGCCTTTGTTCACCGGCAAATTGACTTTTAACATATGACTAAGACAATGTGTTTAATTTGATTCTACTCACCTATAAAGAGTTGGTTTGAGGATCCAGTGAGGTTGTATATGTTTTACAAAGAACTTCCATTTCTGTTTCAGTTATCTATTACCATACAACAAATCACCTCAGAACTTAGCGACTTAAAACAACTATTTTATTTTGCTCACAATTTTTCAGGTCAGGAATTCCAGAAGGACCGGCTGAGTGCCAGCTGGGTTGCTGGGGGCTAGGAGGATCCATTTCCAAAATGGCTTTACACTCTCATATCTGGTATCCTAGGGGCGCCTTAGCCTCTTCTTTCTCCATGTGGCTTCATCCTCCAGGGCCTCTCTACAGGTCTTGGGATTCATAGAGTATGTTGATCTCAGGGTAATAGCACTTTTTAATGGTGGCTGGTCCCCTGAAGGGAAGAAGCAGAAGCTTCTGGAAAAGCTAAGGGCTGTGCCTAGAATGGACACAATCACTTCTGCTATATTTTATTGGTCACAGCAATCACAGGGCCCAGATTCAAGGTGTGGGGGACACAGGCTTCCCCTCATGATGGGGGAGTTGCAAGTTCACACAGCAGAAGAGCAGGAGGAATGGAAAATGTTGCCAATTTTAGAAAATACAATCAGTTGATTCAGTTTATTGTTCCAGTTCTTTCTCAGGCCTCTCTCTGGATTTTAGCTACAATTTGCTAAGCAAATTGTATGCTAGGGGCTGTACTCCATACTCCTATGCATTATCTCCATTTGATTCTCAGAGTGACCATGAGTCGTTTCCGTTTCACAGATGAGGAAGATGAGGTACGGAGAGAACAGTGATCTTGCCTAAGGTCACTCTGGTATTGCTCAAACTGGCTTTGTTTTAGAAAGGATTTATGATGCTTTAAAATACATATAACACCACAAAATAGAGTAAAATAAGTAGGTTAGAACATTGTGGGTGAGAGAAAGGTAGAATGAAACAGGTGGGAGGTTAGTGTGCACTGGGCCGCCCTCAGAGTCTGGGAACTTGCCTAAGTTAGGCCACACATTTAGCACTGAGACTCCCGGGGGCTGCTAGGGGCTCAGTCAGTTGAGCGTCCAACTCTTGATTTCTGCTCTGGACATGATCTCACGGTTTGTGACTTCCAGCCCTGCATCTGGCTCTGCGCTGACAATGGGAGCCTGCTTGGGATTCTGTCTCTCTCTCTCTCTTCTCTCTGCACCTCGCCCACTCTTGCATACATGCACTCTCCCTCTCTCCCTCTCTCTCTCTGTCTCTCAATTTAAATAAATAAGCTAAAAAAAAGAGACTTCTAGTAGCCAACACAATGAGGGGAACGTGAGCAGTTCATACAAAGAGAGAGGAGCTGGTGTTACTATTTGTATTCTTTTTCTTTTCTTTTCTTTTTTTTAGAGAGAGAGAGAAAGGGAGTGCGTGAGGGAGGTAGGGTTTCTCTCTCACTACTACTCCTGCTGGTGATTCTAAACCAAGTCATAAAATAAATAAAAACATAGGAAAAGAAAGAAAGGAGAGAAAACTTAAGTAAAATAATAAAAGCAGAGTAGAAAGCTAAGAGAACATTAAAATAAGAACATTGAGACTTGGTAAGATAAAGTTGAAAGAAAAAGAGTAAAATAAATATTTCAATAGGAGAATAAGAGCCCAATACAGTAAAAGCTTAAGACTTAAAAATAGTCATGAGAGATAGATTAAATAATGTTTAAGATAAAGTAAATAGAGGAACAGAATCATTGAAAGAAAGTGAGAGGAGAAAAAAAAAGCCAAAATCAGATTGAATTAAAAAAAAATTAGCAAGCTATGAATAAAAATTAAAAACAAGTAATGATGAGATAAATCCGATGTAAGATAAAAGATACAATAACATAAATCAACAAGGTCAATAGGTGAGAGGGTAAAAACATCAAAGTAAAAGAGATAAAATATTGAGACAATAACAGACTAACAATGGAAAAACATGCTATGAACACAATGTTAAAAAGACAATTAGATGGGTTTGAAGCTTACCTACAAAATAAGGAATTAAGAATTCTCTCTTGAATATTAATACTTTAACAAAGAGGATTAAGAGAAAATTTTTTAAAAAGGAAATAAAGGATGCTTGAACTGAAAGAGATAGATAATAAAGTAAGACTAAAGGCAAAGAAAATTTAAATTAGCACAAATCAAGACGACAAAATTCTTAGCAGTAATAACAAAGAAAAAAAAAGCTAAAAAGCTATGTAATAAACCCAGAATTTTTGCCTTATAGGCAAATAGCTAACAAAAACAGCATCTATCTATTACTAATTCCCATGCTAGGGCTGGGTATCTGTACTGGAGTATCAGCTGTTTTGATAGTTGGGACATTTATGAAGATGAAAAAGGCAGAATAGGTATGAGATGCCCTTTACTTTTTGTCTAGATGTTGCACTCTTGGCCTTCAACCCTTTCTTTTGCAGTCACAACATGGCAGTTGCTCTGTAACTCAGCCAGCTGGGGCTGTGGTGGGGCACAAGCAGTGGCCAGTCCAAACTGTGCAAATATCTTGAGCAGAAACTATATGGGAAAGGAATTCCACAGTGGGTTGGGTGGAGAGAGATGAGGGTACATAGGAGGAGGAATTAAATTAGCTCTACTTAGACATACACATGGCCAACATGTACATGAAAAGGTGTTCAGCATTACTAATCATCAGGGAAATGCAAGTAAAACCACAATGAGATATCACCTCACACCTGTTAGAATGGCTTTTATTAAAAAGACAAGAAACAACAAGTGTTGATGTGGAGAAAAAGGAATGCTCATGCACTGGTGGGAATGCAGACTGGTGCAGCCACTATGGAAAATAGTATGGCAATTCCTCAAAAAATAAAAAAATAGATATACTATATGATCCATCAATTCTACTTCTGACTATACATCTGAAGGAAACAAAATCACTATCTTTTTTAATTTTTTAATTTTTTATCTTAGAGAAAGAGAGCAGGTGAGGGGCAGAGAAAGAGGGAGAGAGAGAATCTTAAGCAGGCTCCTCAGAACCCCACATGGGGCTCAATCTCAGGACTCTGAGATCATGACCCAAGCCGAAATCAAGAGTTGGATGCTTAACCAACTGAGCACTCAGGTGTCCCGAACTCACTATCTTGAAAGGATATATGCATCCCGATGTTTATTGTAGCATTATTCACATTAACCAAGATATGAAAGTGGTCTATTGATGGATTAATGGCTAAAGAAGATGTGATATATATGTGCCACATAAAAAAGAATGAGCTCTTTCATACCATAAAAAAAGAATGATTCTTGCCATTTGGGATAATGTGGATGGACCTTGAGGGCATTATGCTAAGTGAAATAATTCAGATAGAGAAAGGCAAATACTGTATGAGCTCACTTTTTATGTCAAATGTAAAATACCAGACTTGGAGAAACAGAGAGAAGATTGAAAGGGTGAAATGGGTGAAGGTTGTGAAAAAGTACAAACTTTCAGTTATGAGATAAATATGTTCTGGGGATGTAAAATACAGAATGGTGACTATAGTTAATAAGACTGTATTGTATATTTAAGAGTCACCAAGAAGGTAGATTTTAAAAGTTCTCCTCCCAAGAAAAAAATGTTTTAACTGTGTGAGTTGATGGATATTTACTAAGCTTATTGTGGTGATCATTTTGCAGTATATACATATATCAAATCATAATGTTGTGCACCTAAAATTAGTACAATGTCAGCTGTTAATTATATCACACTAAAACTGGAACTAACTTTCTTAAAAGTAGCTCTATTCAATGAGATGAGAATTGAGATTATCTTCTGAACGTTAGAGGTTGGGACCAAGGATGAGTAGGGTGAAAATGATTGGGTGCAGCTGAAGGGTGTGGAATAGCCCAGTAACTCAATACTTCACCCCCAGTCAGGGGCCAGCTATGGTTGAACTGTCTGACTCTGCATAACGTTGCTGTGACATTACACTTCCATGCTGATTCTCTTACAGTGTGAGGTCATCCAGGTGTGTGAATAGGCAGGTGGGTGGAAGGTGAAGAGCAGCCAAATCCTGGGGTATTGGTAGAACCCAGGTGAAGTGCTTGAGCCTGGGGACTAAGTAGTCCAGATTGGACTGGTTGAGAGGAAAACGGGACTGAAATGTTTTCATGAGGGCAGAGAGCAGCCTAATGAGAAAGGGGACTGGGGGTCTTAGGGGAGAGATAGCAGTCAGATGGGACTTTCACACCAACAGCACTTACCTTGATGTTTTGTAGATAAAACAGGTCCTTGCTCACACAGTGCATGAGGGTGTTTGTTTGAAGGAAAGGGGGAAGGGCACTGGGTGTTTAAAGAGCATGGATGATGTTCACATCTCTGAGGATGATGGAAGGAGATACTGACTACAAGGATGGAAACAAGGTTGGAAAGTCCCTGAGGAAAATTGTTTGGAGAGGATGTGAGTGGAGCTGGTGATGTAGAGTATGGAAGGAGGAATATGTGGATCCTTCCTTCTGGGTCTGAGTTGGAGTGAGTAGGGGAAGCAGTGGTCTTCCTTGGAGTATCGCAAGGGAGGCAAGTGTGCATCAGTTAAAGAGATGAAGTGGCATAGAAGAAAAAGTGGAGGATGAGTGGCAGATGGACTCAAAGAGCTGCTCTTCTGATTGGAACATGGTGGAAGAGAAGAAAAGCCTTGATTAAGTCTAGGGGAGGGAGAGTAGAGTTGCATGGAGCTCAAAGAAGTGTGAAAGAAAAATGTGCAGTTACTTGAGCCTAGGATAGTAATTATGGGTCGCTGGGGCAAAGAGGAGGGCCCTGCTAGTGTTGTGGGGAGGAATGCAAATGTGGGAAATGTTGAGAGGAATTTGTTTGTTTGCCATTGGATGAGTTAGTATAGTTTGTCCCATTCCAAGGTTTTAATATGAAGGATTCTACATGCACAGGTAACATAAAGCACAGGGCTTTCATTGGTATTTTTAAGGGGGAGGTGTGTTACTAATAGAGTCAGGGAGGTGGTCTATTTAATATCCACTCCCAAGTTTTGATGGGTCAGAAATACGGTTGCAACCAACTATGAAGAGTGAAATGTTAGGACTTGAGAGTAATTGGGAAAGGTACTGATTTGAGACTCAAGGCACCAAAGAGGTTATTATAGATCGTTGCATTGCTAATACTGCTGCTAAAGTACCTTTGATTCCTGGCATATTAGACAATAGATATAAAATACTCCTGTGTGCTTGAAAAAATTTTCTGGGGCAATTGCTGCTGGCAACTCTTCCGTAGGTAATTACAACACAAATTCTCACACATCTGCTTAGTGGATGTCCTATCAGTGATGCTTAATGATGATGATTTGTTTCTGGTTGGTTGTGTTAAATTGTCAGCTATCAAAAATTTTATGTGTGAGACTGCTGGGAATAATGAGATTGCAAGAGCTTTTCTGAAGCATACCCTCCACAGGAACATCTCTGCATCCTGTGCACCTTCCAGCACCTGTTTTTGTGAGGAAGAAAGAATCTGGACCATCAATTTGAATACCAATTAAATGGGTTAAAAATATCTTGGTAAATACATTGATCCTGGGTAATCTGGCCCAACAAAAAAGCCTTTGGCTAACAGTGCCTGGCGCAGAATTAGTTCTCAATAAATATTAGCTAGCTATTGTTGGTCCAGCCACAGTGATACCAACATTCATTGAAAATGTGCCAGGCACTGCTATAAGCACAGTTCATACATTCATTATCAGAAGGTTCCTTGCTATAAAAGAAAGATAATATGGAAGACTTGGAAATATATTCTAAGCATTACATATAAAGATTAAGGGTAAAAATTAATTATTAAGTGAAATTATATTAGCTTGCCCAAGAAAACATAAAATATGCATCTGGGAGTTAGGTGACAAAAAAAAAAAAAAAAGAGAGGATGTACAGAATTTAGAGAAATACAAAGGTTATCAAGGTTACCTATACTGAGGGAGGGGAATTCTAGTTTCTAAAAAAAAGTCCTATATGGTATCCCCCACGTTTTGAAAGCTCAGCATCTCAATGTCAAGCCATCATAGCTTTGAATTGTGTCCGTGAGGATCCATACTTTATCTCAATTTATTTTGTGGCATCCATTAGCAAGATGTGTTCTAAGGTATCAGAAAAGTCTATGAGAGGTTATTTTTGAATAGCAGGGGAAACCTTTAATGGGGTCCTAGTCTCCTTAGCCCTTGGAAGCTCCTGGAAACCGATCCCAAATGTTCCCAGATTAAATGTTTGGTCCTTGAAAGAAGAACAGATAGATGCTCATCTAAGTAGAGAAATTATTGTCTGTCCATTATGGCCTCAAAGTTTAATTCCATAACTTAAACAGACTGCATGGAGTTTTCTTTCCAAGCCAGTCAAGAGAACTTAGTAATTAAAAAAAAATTTTTTTAATGTTTATTTATTTTTGGGAGAGAGACAGAGCATGTATGGGGGAGGGGCAGAGAGAGAGGGAGACACAGAATCTGAAGCAGGCTCAAGCTCTGAGATGTTAGCACAGAGCCTGACTTGGGGCTGGAACTTGTGAACCATGACATCATCACCTGAGCTGAAATTACTGCTTAACCGACTGAGCCACCCAGGTGCCCCGAACTTAGTAATTATAACAAAAACCATAAAATATATTATAATTATAGATACAGTGTTTTAGCATGTATCATGACAGGCACCTTAGATATTCAATCTAATTTAATACTCAAACAACAAATTGCCAGTCATTTCTTTACCACATTTTATCATGAACAAACTGAAACCCAGAAAGTTATTTATCCAAAGGTATACCTGTTAACCTTAAAAATAAAACTTCTGGTTATTTTAGCAGCAAAAGAGGGTCTTATTTGGGAATAGTAGAGAGTTTCAATCTGGGACAAGCAAGGTAGTGACAAACCCATAGGCAAATGCAGAGAACAAAGGAGAGGAACCCTCTATAAAGAAAGTGGGAAACTGGGAAGGGCTATAGTAAATAGAAAGTCCATTGGAGTAAACTGGGGGCTGGAAGTATAGTGGCTTTTTGTTGGCTAAGTTGTGACTCTCTCTCATTGGCTGAGCTATTGGAGGGGTGTGAGAATATCCTTTCTTCCTCTTGCTGAGATCGTAAAGCAGCATCCATGTGCAAAGTCTGTGTCTTCCTGTTGGATTTGTAATTGAGAACAAATGGGAGAGCATGAGAGCCCCCTCTACCAAACTTCTGACTCCTAATGTTGCCCTTTATTAATTTTTGCATTTCTCCCTTTTGATCAAAATCTTCCTTTGAATATTTTTTTTGATGTTTATTTCTTTTTGAGATAGAGAGAGACAGAGTGTGAGCTGCGGAAGGGGCAGAGAGAAAGGGAGACACAGAATCCAAAGGAGGCTCCAGTCTCTGAGCTGTCAGCACAGAGCATGACATGGGGCTCGAACCCACAAACTGCAAGATCATGACCTGAGCCGAAGTCGGACGCTTAACCGACTGAGCCAGCCAGGCACCCCCAAAATCTTCCTTTGAAAGCATCGCTGATCAATAGTCAGGTTCTTTACATTTAGTGGTTTAGTGGTTTAGTGGCAGGAAGAACCTTTTCTGGTTGTCATGTTCTATGTCAGACGGAAAATGCATAGCAGTTGGAAACCACTTCAGGGCACTTTGGAGTAACAAGGAAGACTAGGAGGGAAAACTCTCAGGCACTTGTTATCTACATCTTCTGGAGGTTGTGAGCATCTACCCACCATCACCCTATTGGGTACATCCTTTTTATAAGAGAATGATAGGCAACAAGTACAGAGACAAAAACATAATAATTCTAAACTGTATGTTGGTTCTAAACCGAGACCCTATGTCTGAAAATAGCCAGCTGAAAATATTTACTGGCACTTATTTGAACTTAGGGAAGAAAGATTTCTCCCTGTGAAGGCAAACCAGGAGTCATGTATGGAAGTCCTCTCTTAAACTTGGCTATGAAGTGAAATAGTGAAATACTGCAAGAGTGCACTGAATGAAATAACCAAACACATTTGGGAAGATACAGAACAAGGATAAACATGAAGCAATAGTTATTGAATTTTTACAAGAATAGCAAAACTTCAAAGATGTAGTAAAGAAAAATATTGTTATCTCAAAAGAATTGTTTTTAAAACAAATATTATCAAATAACATAGTCTGTAATGTTGTAAATTCAGAGACCATGAGTTTGGATAAAAGTCCAACATCCGTTAATAGTTTAAATTTTTGAAAAAATGACTCTTTATGAATACTGAACCTTCTAACTCTTTAGAAAAAGTAAGTGAAAATTGACTTGTTCCAGGATCATAATGGCACCTGTTCCTGAAAGGTCAAAATCAAAAGAAGAGTTTTCTGCTTTTTGCGAGGGCTTGGGAAATACAGACAGGGGCACTGTTTTCCTACAAAAGAGAGAAGTAGCAACAGTAAGAAAATGGTATACAGGCCTGGTCCAGACATCTTGGGAAAGCTGTCTCATCAGATGTCTTCTGCTTCAATTCCAGGAAATCTGTACTTTCAGATCGCCAGATTGTGTACAGGTCCACTCAGGGTATGGTGCCTTCTTTAGATGTGTCACGTGAATCCAAGAGTCTATTCCATGGAGTTTGATGGCATTTACAGTTCTTGATAAGGGCCTTTCCAGTGAGGTTGAAGAGTCTTTCCGGAGGTGTCTTTTCCAACAGATGAAATCTCCAGGTTGCAAGGTGTGATACTTAAGGTAATTGTCTCCTGGGAATGCACTGTAAAAAGATTGCTCTACCAAAGCATTTATTTTTAATAGAAGCAATTAGGCCTTTATGTTATAGTAGTAAATCTCCTTTTATCACCTGGAGGTGAGAGGAGGCAGTTTCCAAGTGCATTGGACATTCTATGACTGTCTCAAAGGGTGAGAGCCTGTGAATTCCCAATGGGGTGGAGCTGAGATTTGGAAGGACCAATAGCAATGCTTGAAGCCAAAGTATTTAGAGAGTCTCACAGATTTTTCCAGTTGAGTCTCAATAGTGCCATTACTGCATTTTACTCATCTTGAAGATTGAGGATGATATGCGCAATGAAAGTGTTATAAAACTGGCCAAACAGCATAGAGTTTTCAAAGCACCTGACTAGTACAATGGGTTCCCCAATTGCTATGAGGCTCAAAAGGGGTTCCCCAGGTAGGGATAATCTTTTCTAACAGAAGTAGCAGTGCTGGTCTACAAGAGAAAGCTTTGGTTCAGTGAGAAAACATACAGGTAATGACTAAAACAAATTTGTCCATGAGAGGGCGAAGCTGTATGAAATCCATTTGTACAAACTGGTTAACAGGTTTCTCTCAATTATACTTTGGACAGGTGGGACAAGTGAGGTAGGCACCTTTTGCAGCCTTACGTACCTTTCCCCACCAATACTGGTTCATGAAGACTATCATTTTGTCAGTAGACCAATGGTTTAATGCATTTATAGTTGTAAGTAGTGGGGATTTTAGAATTTTTGATAGCACTGGCTTGTTATTTGGTCCAAACCAAAGTTCTCTTTCTATCAAACCAAATATTACTAGATTTCCAATAGTGTTTCTCCTTTTCTGGGGCCCATTGTTGGGAATCTCTGGTCAAACTGTCCAAATTGTTATTTGGGAGATCATCCCTTTGGAACCCGACAGAGGATGCCAACAGAGGTTTGTCCATCAGTCTTCTGAGAGCATCAATTTGACAGAAATATCAGTAAGGTGGTTTCCTATGGCTTCCAGGTAGTCAAGTCTGGAATGTCCAGGAATCTTAATACTAGCTAGAGCTACTGGCAAAAGTATGGCACTTAACAAATTTTGAGCGTAGGCATTTTAAATTTTATCCCCATTGGAGATAAGGAAACCTTGTTGTTTCCATTACATTCCCAAATCATGAGCTACTCCAAAGGCATATACAGACTATCCATATAGATGTTTGGTACAAGCCTGAGTAAGGGCATAGAACTCAGCCTGTTGGGCTGAAGTAGCCAGAGGTAAAGGTACTGTTTCGATAACTTCAGAGGGGGCTGCACTAGCATACCCAGTATGATATTTACTATTTTTATCCTTTAAATAAGAACCATGAGTAAACCATGAGAAATCTGGATTGGTTAGAAGAGTTTCCTGTAAATTGTCACAAGGAGTCAAAAGGTGATCTGTCAATCTTAAGCAGTTATGAGGGGTCTCATCTATGAAGACGGGAAGAATGGTGGGAGGGTTAAGGTTATTGCAGTGGGAAGGAGTTAGGTGAGGAGTGAGCAGGAGATTTCATAGACTGTGAGATAACTGACTATAAAGTGTTGAGTGTGATGAGAATTTAGGAGGGCTTTCATTGCATGGAGTACAAGGATGGTTAAAGGGGACCCCATGATTATTTCTTCAGTGGCCTTAAGTAAAAGGATAGTGGCAGTAAGGGCTCTGAGGCAAGGGGGTATTGCCATACTAGTTGTTGGCTATAATACTCTATGGCTCGATGATGGCTTCCATGTTTTTGGGTGAGCACTCCAAGGGCATTTTCTTCCCTCTCACATACAAAAAGGTGGGGGTGGGTGGGAAGGAAAGTTAATAATTAGAATGTCTAAGGGCAAGGGGCTTTTAGCTTTTCTTAAAAGTCTCAAAGGCTATATCATCCCCCTCTTTCCAAATAATAGGGTTAAGATTTTGTTTTTTAGTAAGCATATAAAGGTTGAGTCATAAGAGAGAAGTTTGGAATCCAATTTTGACAGTAGCCAGTCAGTCCAAGAAAGCCTTGTAACTGGCACTTAGTTCTAGGTTTTGGGAAATTCAGGATGCCGCAAAGCCTACCTGGTTCCAAATCTAGTCTTTGTTCAGAGATCAGGTGCCCTAAATATTGAACCTGAGTGTGAGAAAATTGCAATTTTTCTCTGGGGATTTTATGTCAAGATCAAAAGTTTTAACAGGTGGATGCTATCTTTCTGTGGAGAGGTTTGAGAAGGGGAACAGGGAAGGAAATCATGTACATATTATAACAAGGGAGAGCCTGCAGAAAACTTTGCCATCCAAATCTGCCTTAAGGTTTGTGAAAAGTAAGAAGGACTCTGTATAGCCCTGGGGCATTGCTGTCCAGGTGTATTGCTATTCTTCCCAAGTGAGAGCAAATAGATATTGGCTATCCTTATTAACTAGAGTACTAAAAATTTCCTGCATAAATTAATTACAGTGAAAACTTTGCCTTCAATGGGAATGGATATCAGTAGCATATGGGAGTTAGAAACAACAGAGTGCTAAGGGATAAAAATGGTATTTATTGCTAAGAGGTCCTGGACAAACCTCCATTCATGGCCACTGGGTTTTCTCACAGGTAAAATAGGGGTATATGTTACAGGCATTAGTGTAGGGGATAACAAGGCCCTTCTAGTATGGGCTTGGTGCCTTAAAAGGCTTCTTAACTTATAGGGCATTGATTAATTGGGAAGAGGTTTTGAGAGATCTAGTTGAATCTTGATGGTAGGCATACTGTGAATTCTGCCAACATCATTTGAGGATTTTGCCCATAAAGAGGATTGTAGATGAACCAACAGGAATAGATGATCAGTACCCCCAGACTCAGCTATAATGCCATCAGAATCAGCATAGAAAAGATGCTGAAGGGTCATTTATTTACCCTTGTTGGCGATTTTGGTTACTATTGTCAAATTCTAGAATTGCTTTGCCCTTTTGGGAGCAATTCTGGCATGATATTTTTTTTTTCTAAGAAATCTTGGCCCAATAAATGAATAGGGGTAGAGGAACTAAGGAGAAAGAGTGTGTATTTCTCAAAGGATGCAGACAAAATAAAATAGGCTTCGGGATAGGAATCTATTGAGGTTTCTTAGAGACTCCCACTCTTTGAACTGTTTTAGTACTCTGACATGGGGGCTGCTTTACAGCATGGGGTTAAACACAGACAGTGTAGCTCCAATGTCAGGACAGAGAGATTCATTCTCAATCTGGAGAGTAGTTTCTCTGAGCCAGTGAAGAGGGAGGATTGGGAAGAGCCTCTGAATTTCCTTGAAGCCCTGTCATTGGCAATTAGGAGGACATTGGAAAGTTGGCTAGAGGTCTGAAAGCATCTGGGGTGCTTAAATTTCTAACAATATTTTTTCCCAAAGTCCTGGTTCATTGTAATAATAGCAGAAACTAAGTATCTGATTTTGTTTGGGGCCCTTCATTTGTTGGAATTGAACACAACATTTTAGCGGTCTTTCCTCTAGGTGACTCATCTAGGGTGCGAGTGAACTGGTTTTAATTAATTAAATTTGGAATGGACATAATTCCCATTTGATCTTGGTCCTTTTAAAAAAAATTTAAATCCAAGTTAGTTAACATATAGTGTAATAATAATTTCAGGAATAGAATTTAGTGATTCATCACTTACATATAATATCCAGTGCTCATCCCAACAAGTGTCCTCCTTAATGCCCCTCACCCCTTTAGCCCTTCCCCCAACCCAAAACCCCACCAGCAACCTTCAGTTTGTTCTCTGTATTTAAGAGTCTCTTATGGTTTGTCCCCCTCCCTGTTTTTATATTAGTTTTGCTTCCCTTCCCTTATGTTCATCTGTTTCGTATCTTAAATTCCAACTATGAGTGAAATCATATGATATTTGTTTTTCCCTGACTGACTTATTTCACTTACCATAATATACTCTAGTTCCATCCATGTTGTTGCAAATGGCAAGATTTCATTCGTTGTGATTGCTGAGTAATACTCCATTGTATGTATATACCACATCTTCTTCATCCATTCATCAGTTGGTGGACATTTGGGCTCTTTCCATACTTTGGCTATTGTTGATAGTGCTGCTGTAAACATTGGGGTACAAGTGCCCCTTCAAATCAGCACTCCTGTATCCTTTGGATAGATAACTAGTAGTGCAGTTGCTGGGTTGTAGGGTAGTTCTATTTTTACTTTTAACTAAAAGAGAAAGATCCAGGTTCAGCTTATTAATAAACATAGAGTTATTATATGCTACCAGATGGATTCAACATTCAAGGAAGACTAGAATCTTCTTAAAAGACAATTTGGAGTTGATTGTAATAATCATGAATAGATTCATCAGACTTTTGTGTACAAGCCTGAATTTTGTTCCATTCAACAAGCTTAGGAAAAGCTATTATTATTGCTCAGTTGAGATTTCCAGTGAGTTTTCCAGCATATTGTCAAAAGTTAGGGGTCTGTTTCTCTAAATTACTTTTGGGATGTTCTCTTCTGGCTAGTTTCACCCAGTGTTTGGCCTGGTCCTCACCAGCAAGCATGTGGATTTATTGATATAAACTTGAGAAATCAAGATGGTAAGTTTGAATAACTATGTGAAATTCTTCAGCAAACTTATGGGGGTCCTCAGTCACTTTAAGAAACTCTTTAACTATGGCTCATAATTTAAAAAATGTTTATATGTTTATTTTGAGAGAGAGTGTGCACATGAATTGGGGAGGGGCAGAGAGAAAAGAGAGAGAATCCCAAGCAGGCTCCATGCTCAGAGAGGAGCCCTATGTGGGGTTCGATTCTATGACCCTGGGGTCATGAGCCCTTAACTGACTGAGCCACCCAGGCATCCAGGGCTCATAATTTGACCTTAGTCTGAGGAATATAGGAAATTTGAGGTTTATTTATATCCTCAGAAGATTTGTTTAAAATGTTTATCTATGTTTGAGAGAGAGAGAGAGAGAGAGAGAGAGAGTGAGAGGCAGGCAGAGAGAGGAGGACAGAGGATCAGAAGTAGGCTCTGTGCTTACAGAAGTGAGCCCAATGAAGGGCCGGAACTCATGAAGAGAGATTATGACCTGGGCCAAAGTCAGACGCTTAACTGACTGAGCTACCCAGGTACCCCTAGATCCTCAGAAGATTTAACTTTAAACAAGAAAGTTTTTTTTTTAATGTTTACTTATTTATTTTGAGAGAGAGTGAGAGAGAGAGAGAGAGAGAATGTGTGAATGTGCAAGCGTGAGTGAGGAAGGGGCAGAGAAAGAGGGAGAGAGAGAGAGAGAGAGTCCCAATCAGGCTCTGCTATGTCAGTGCAGAGCCCAATAGGGCTTGATCTCACAAACTGTGAGATCATGACCTGAGCTGAAATCAAGAGTCAGATGCTTAATTGACTGAGCCACCCAGGCACCCCTAAAAAGTCAGGTTTTAATAGATTTGGGAGAGGAAGGAGTAGGGGGAGATTTGGGGGAAAAGGGAAAGCCAGCAAAGAGAATAGAGGAAAATGGTGCCAGAGATGGCCCTGAGCACAAGGTGGCCACCACATGTCTGAAGATAGAGAAGATGGGGGAGGGGAAAAAGAAGCCTCAGAAGCCATTTTGACTTCTTTCAGTTATTTGCTTCAGCTAATTTAGACATAGTACTTTGCAAAGAGACAAACCTAGAATCCTGAAAACATCTGGAAGTCTCAAGGTACCATTTAAAATAGGCATCCCATTCAGTTTTTTTTTTTCCTTTTTTTGTTTCTTTTCAGGGCCATGGATTTCTTTTAATTTTAAGTAAAACAAGTTTGGTGAGATTGAAAGTTCCCCAGACTGGCCATTGAAGTTTTGAATTACTTTTGGCTAAGGCAGTCCACTTATTTATAAATGTGTATGCTGAGGGACCATAGATTTTAAATATAAAACCAGCCAGAGTCCCAGTAGGGAGGTGCACCCTCAAAGCATTTTCATAACCGGGATCCCATTTCTTAGAGATTTTTCAGGAACAGCCTGGTTCCAGAAGCAATCAGACCAAAGGCTAGCACAGTTCTATTATGAATAGCCTGGTTGCCAAGGAATTGGACTGAAGGCTGGCCCAGTTCCAGTAAGAATAGTCCAGTCCACAAAGAAGTCAGACCAAATCAACTGGCATGTTTGCAAAGAGAACAGTCCCATCCCAAAAGGGAGCCGGACCAAAGGCCAACACAGTTCAGACTGGCCCAGTTCCAACAA
The DNA here is from genome assembly GCF_022079265.1 of Lynx rufus. Lineage (NCBI taxonomy): Eukaryota > Metazoa > Chordata > Mammalia > Carnivora > Felidae > Lynx > Lynx rufus. Next base: position 29,534,175 of record NW_025814827.1, on the reverse strand, counting down.
GAACAGTCTGGTTCCAAAAAGGAGTCAGACGGAAGGCTAGCTCAGTTCAATAGAAACAGTCCAGTTCCACACAGGACTCAGACTTGAAGGCCTGCACGTTTCTATCAGCAGCAGTCGGATTCCAAAAAGGTGTTGCACTGAAGGCCAAATGAGTACTCTCACAGAGAAGAACAAAAACCAAGGCCTTGAAACAGATCCTGAAAAAAGCCTGAAGAGCTCAAACATAAAGTGTGGAACTCCAAATCCAGGAGAAAATTTACCCTCAAACCCTAGGGTTGGTGAGAAAGCAGTGAGCCCAACGGGCTCTGTAGGTGCTCGTACCTATTTGCTCACCCGTCTGCGTCGTTGGTGGTCTTCCCTGCATCCCCCATACAAGCCACTGAGTGATGTTAACCTTAAAAATAAGACTTCCAGTTATTTTACCAACAAAAGATGGGTTTATCTGGGAATAGCAGAGAATTGCAATCCAGGACATGCAAGCTATTGCAAAACTGTAGGCAAGTCCATAGAACAAAGGAGAGGGATGCTTTTTTTAAAATGACAGTGGAAAGTTGGGAAGGCTGTTAAAAAGTCTTGGGGCGCCTGGGTGGCTCAGTTGGTTGAGTGGCCGACTTCGGCTCAGGTCACGATCTCGCAGTCCGTGAGTTTGAGCCCCGCATCAGGCTCTGTGCTGACAGCTCGGAGCCTGGAGCCTGTTTCGGATTCTGTGTCTCCCTCTCTCTGACCCTCCCCCGTTCATGCTCTGTCTCTCTCTGTCTCAAAAATAAATAAACGTTAAAAAAAAATTAAAAAAAAAAAGGTCTTGGAGCACTTGGGTGGCTCAGTCAGTTAAGCCTATGACTTTGGCTCAGGTCATGATCTCACGGTTCATGAGTTCGAGCCCTGTGTCGGGCTCTGGTGCTGACAGCTCAGAGCCTGGAGCCTGCTTTGGAGTCTGTGTCTCCCTCTCTTTCTGCTCCTCCCCTGCTCATGCTCTGTCTCTCTCTCTGTCTCTCTGTCTCTGTCTCTGTCTCTGTCTGTCTCTCTCTCTCAAAAATAAATAAACATTAAAAAACATTAAAAAGCCCAAAAAACAAAAAGTCCTTTGGAGTAAACTGGGAGCTGGACATATAGTGGCGTTTCACTGGCTGAGGTGGCTGAGTTGCTCCATGCAGGGTGAGGGGGCGGGGCATGAAAAAAGGCTTTCTCCTTCCTGCTGGGATAGTAAAGCAGTATCCATGTGCAAAGTCTGTGTTTTCCTGTTGGATTTGCAATTGAGGACAAATGGTACACCATGAGCGCTCCCTCTCTGACTCCACTGTAGTGGGGTTTCCCTTTGTTAATTTTACACATACAAGCTAAATTGTATGGTGTTGATTATATATGATGTATTGGTTTTAAAATATGTGAGAGGTAAGGGAGATTCATTTTCAGAAATACCAAATAAAAGCTGTGCTGTCTAGTTAATAGTAGGTTTACAACCTATTGGAAATATGTGTGAACCGCCCCCCTACCCCCAAATGGAGTCTCCAAACCTTTAGACACTTCACTTCCTTGTTCTTCTTCCCCTTTCTGTTTCACCGGCTTATTTGTGTGGCCTTTGCAATGAGCATGCACCAAAGAACAAAGGGAGGAGGGACTAAAAGTCTCTGCATCACCTCTTGGAATGTACATTTGTTCCAATCAGACTACTTTTTGCCTTACACGGGCATAGCTGATGTTAGGCTGTAACCTCTGTAGTTCTTAGCCAATGAGGAACCAGGGGAGGGACTTCCATGCTAGGAGATAAATTGTTTGCTGTACCTGCCTTGAGTGTGCCTGTCTATCAGATACCCGCTCTTGCAAGAATGTTGACTAAAGCCTCGCTTCACTGTGCTCTGAGTCTTTGTGTCCCTCCTTTGATTGGGTCAATGGCTTATTTATAACAAATAGAACCAATTTCTTTAGAAATCAGCTTTCATTTCAGAATATTCATTAATAATGAGATTGCTCTATACCTACATTTGGAATTGTCCCTAACTGTCATTTTATAAGAGGCCTGATACTTCACAGCACAATTCTTGGGGTTATTAGTAGCCTGGCTCCTGCTACTGTGTGGTCCTGCAAAGTATTGAATCACTTAGTGCTTCAGTTTAATGAACAAATTAAAATCATATCCATGCAACAAAACAAAACAAACAAAACAAAACAAACAAAAACCTTCGGCTACTGTGGGAATTTGAATGCACCAACAGCAGTGACCCATTGACCAGGGTGCCAGGGTGCCCTGGGGTGTGTGAAAATAGGACAAATGACTTCTTTTGATCTTGGGTCCTCATTTGGTGTTTGGAGACTGATTTTCAATGGGTAGAGGGAGAGATTTCCTACACAACACCAAGTGATTCTCCAACACTAGTTGGGTGTCCTCTAATTCAATTCAGTTCTGACAGTATTTATCTGGAGATAGCATCAGAATCTCAATCAGAATACAAGACTGCTCCCCCCACCCCCATTTCGGATGCCAGTCACAAGCCCAGGTTGTTACCTGGGCTTCCAACCGGCTGGTTATAAATCAAAGGTTCCCAAGACTCTTTCCTTGAGGTTTTATTAATTTGCTAGAGTGGCTCACAGAGCTTAGAGAAACATTTTACTTTCCAGATTACTAGTTTATTACAAAAGGATATATATACTCAGGGACGGCCAGGTGGAAGGGATGCATAAGGCAAGGTATGGGGAAAGGGCGTGGAGACTCCATGCCCTCTCCAGGGCTGCCACTCTCCCAGCATCTCCATGTGTTCACCAACCCAGACGCTCTCCAAACTCTCTTCTTGGGTTTTTATTGAGGCTTGATTACATAGCCATGATTGATTAATTCATTGGCCATCAGCAATTGAGTCAACTTCTAGACCCCCTCCCCTCGGAGTTGGGGAAGGGGGTGGGGTGGAAGGAAGGGGACACTGAAAGTTCAGACCTTCTGTTCCTTAAGTGGAGTCCAAAAGTCACCTCACTGACATAACAAGTGACTGTTGTCACTCTTTTTTTTTTTTTAAATATTTTTTAAATGTTTATTTTTGAGAGAGACAGCACAAGTGGGAGAGGGGCAGAGAGAGAGGGAGACACAGAATTTGAAGCAAGCTCTAGGCTCTGAGCTGTCAGCACAGAGTCCGATGTGGGGCTAGAACCCACGAACTCTGAGATCATGACCCGAGCTGAAGTTGGATGCTTAACCAACTGAGCCACCCAAGCTCCCCTATTGCTCTTAATATCTAGGAAATTCCGAAGAGTTCTGGAAGCTATGAGCAGGAAACTGGATGAAGAACAAATATATATGAGAGCTATATTTGGGTCATCTGAATGCCCAAATATATATTTCCTTCTTTCTTTTTTAAAAAAAATTTTTTATTTTTTTGAAAGTTTATTTATTTATTTAGAGAGAGAGAGCGAGCACACAAGTGGAGGAGGGGCAGAGAGAGAGAGAGAGAATTCGAGGCAGGCTCTACACTGTCAGCACAGAGCACGGGGCTGGAACTCACAAAACATCAGGTCATGACCTGAGCTGAAATCAGCAGTTGGATGTTCAACCAACTGAGCCACTCAGACACCCCCCAAATATATATTTCTTATAAATTACAATATGGTGCAGGCCCCTAAGGGAGGGGTAGTGAGAATACTCTTAGGAATGGAGTGGACAGAGGCCTTTTTCTTTCTCTTTTTATCTTTTGGTAGGTGAAGAAAGGTTAACTAATGTGCCAGAGGTCATGCAGTTAAGCCATGTCAAAGGCAACACTTGAACTCAGATCTCTTGTCTGACATTTAAAGGGCCTTTTCTTTTCACCACTTTTATGAGGTTAATTCTTTAAGGATGTTACTCAGTCTACATTGAAAAAAATGAGAAAATTTTGTCTTTTTTTTGTGTGTGTCTGCTCACTCTACATGTGTCTGTGTATTTTCCCATTACTCTATTATGATGAAGCAGAGATGATCACAGAATATTACAGGGTGAAACACCAGTGTTGTTTCAACAAAAGCAAAAGCCCACCTCCTGTGGAATTGGTCCTGCTAGTGTTCCTGTGCACTATCCAGGGCTGAGTGGGGGCTGCTGTTCATAGAGTGAGGGTGGGAAAGAGTCATCCTAAAGCCTGACCTGAAGACTTCTGTTATACCAAGTCCAATGACACTGGGTTAGGCAGCTTCTGAGCTGGCTTCCAGTGAGCCCCAAGTCCTGGCATTCAGGCCCTTGGGTGATCCCTCCCCTTGAGTGTGGGCTGGACATAATGATTCACTTCTGATAGAATGATGATAGATGAAGAAGGATGATGGCGCAGCACATTTCAGATCAGGTTACAGAAAGTCTCTCTGGCTTCTCTCTTTCTCCCCCTTTTGGCTCTCTCTTGCCTGCTCATTCTGAGGGAAGCCAGATGCCATGCTGTAAGCTGCCCTGTGGAGAGGCCCACTTAGCTAGTAACTAAGGGAGGGAGGCCTCCAGTCAACAGCCAGTGGGGAACTGAGGCCCTCAGTCCAACACCCCTCAGGGAACTGAATCCTGCCATCACCTGTGTGAGTGAGGCTGGAAGTGGTCATCTTCCCATTGTGATTGCAGCCTGTGAGAGACCCTGAGCCAGGGAACCTAAGATTCCTTGACCCCAGAAACCAGGAAATAATAATGTGCATTTTTAAAGAACTGCTAAATATTGGGTGATTTGTTACACAGCAATAGATAATGAATGCACACACACTTGTTCACCTTCACTGAAGTGTAGTTGTTAGAAGGCTGTAGTGGAGTATTCTATCTTGCCATCCCGTGTTAGTGTTTTTAGAACTGTTTGGGGCACCTGGGTGGCTCAGTTGGTTAAGCATCTGACTTCAGCTCAGGTCATGATCTCATGGTCCGTGAGTTCGAGCCCCACATTGTGCTCTGTGCTGACAGCTTAGAGCCTGGAGCCTGTTTCAGATTCTGTGTCTTCCTCTCTCTCTTCCTGTCTCTCAAAAATGAATAAATGTTAAAAAAAAAATTTAGCACTGCAAGCTACTGCCTGGTACAAGAGTATTCTTTGCCACAGGTGTGAATTAATCTTTGGACAGCTTTACTGCTTCACATTTAGCACTCATGAGATTCTGATAGTCCACAACCTTCACAGCATCAGCCATAGCCTTGTATCACTAGCATTCTGAGGTGATAAAATGTTTACAGACAAGCATCTGAAGCACGTTGAGAATAATGATTTTTTTCCCCAAAGCTTCCAACATTAATAGGTTTCCTTCACCATCAAGCATGGCCTACTTATTTTGCAACCCACAATAAGACTTGGAGCACATGTAAGTTCTATGTGAGATCCCATGAATTTCCACATGGTTTTGGGCTTTTAGGATACTCAGCATCTTCTTCCATTTGAGATCCATTCACTAAGACATTTGGAAGCAATCTGTCCCACACTCTCTCTTCTGCTCTGTTATGTGAAGTGCAGGTTTAGGCAGGGATTATGCACTGTGGCGGGGGGTGGGGGGAGGCTCAGCCTTGGTGACCAGGACTATCTGTAATAGTATTCACATCCAAAGATTGTTTCTAAGGTTAGTGCTAAGGAAATATATGAGCTGTCACCAAAACTTATTAATTGCTTGTAAGAGTTGGGAATTATGTAACAAAAGGGATATCAAAGCTGTTGTCTTTGAGTATATCTGCTAAACAAACATGAGACATCATGGGAAGGGTGAGTAGAAATAGCAAAGACTTGGGAATTAGATGGATTTGAGCTCAAATTTTAGCATCACTGCTTACTAGCATGTGCCCTGGGGCATATATCACTTATTCTTTTGAACCTCAGTTTCATTGTTTATAAAGTGGGAATAATAATACCTGATTTGAAGGATTGTTATGATTTGTTTAATTAGGTAAAACATAAACTGCCTAGTGTATATATGGTACTCAAAAAAAGAATAACTCTTCATGTTACCTGTTGAGGTCCCGCTATGAGTCTCCTAGGGTCAGACAGACAGTATAGAACTCTGGTTCTGCACATGCTGATAGACCAAAGGGAAATAAATAAAACCACCATTACTCTTGGGTGCTTGCTGTGAAGGAGTTTGCATCTCTATGTTGTTTTCCTTGTATTTATAGGAAGCAGTTGGGTGTATAGATGTGGTGGGGGGGGGACCCGCTTTGGACATGCTGATTCCAAATCTGGTTTGGGGTGTGTTTCCAGCTCCCCAGGTGTGTGTGTACCTGGAGGGCCTCTGGCCTCAGAGAAGTGTTTCAACAGCACAAATCTCAGAGCACTGCTTTGGTTTGGATTGCTCAGATACTATTTCTGTGAGTAAGAGTACACTGAGGTTAGAAAGCCCTTACCAAAGGCTTTCTTCTTTTTTGAGAGAGTGGTAGTATACTTGATTTATTTTTCCAACTACCAATTAAAAGTAATCTTCCTTGCCATTTAAAACCTTTTTATTTTGAAATAGTTTCAAACATACAGAAAAGTTGTAACCCACAGAACAGAAAGTTGCATGAAGAATTCGTGTATATCCTTCGCCCAGATTCTCCCATTGTTAGTATTTTGCCACACTGGCTTTCTCTCTCTCTCTCTCTTCTCTCTCAAGTCTACTTACCTATATAAAATAATTGTTTTTTCTGAACCATTTGATAGTAAGCTGCAGACATGATGCCACTTTACCTCTAAATATTTCAGTGCAGATTTCCTAAGAACAAGGATACTGTTACATAACTCAGCACAATGATCAAATTTAGAAAATTTAACATTGCAATAATACTGTGGTCTAATACACATCCCATATTCAAACTTCACCAACTGTCCTAGTAACGTCTTTCATGGCTATTATTTTCTCTGGTCCAGGCTTTAATACAGGATCACGTATTGCATTTCATTGTCATGTCTTTTTAGTCCTTTAATCTGGGACAGTCCTTCAGCCTTTCTTTGTCTTTTATGACACTGAAATTTTTGAAGAGTACAGGCCAGTTACTTTGTAAAATGTCCTTCAATTTGGATTTGTCTGATGTTTCTTCATAATTAGATTCAGTTATGCATTTTTGGCAGGAATATAATAGAAACCCATCACATCAGGAGGTACTTGATGTCAGATTGTGTCATTATTGGTGATATTAACATTGATCACTTGGTAAGGTGGTGTCTCTCAGGGTTTTCTCCTGTGAAGTTACTCTTTTCCTGTTTGTAATTAATGAATATTTTAAGGAGATACTTCCTTGCCATTTTCTGAGCACTTACTAAATCCAGGCTGTATTAGGTACTTCACATACTATACCTTATCTATTTATTAATTTAATTTAATTTAATTTTTTTCTATACCTCATTTAATCCTTATGAAAGGATTGAAACTATGAAGAAGTTTTTTTTTTTAATTTATTGCTTTATCCCCTTCCCCTCCTCTCACGTTTTACAGATGACAAAACTGAGGGCTGTCTAAGGTCATACAACATGGTTGTCTGTGACTCCAAAGTCCATACTTGCACAGACGTATAGTGTGTTCCAGGAATAGTCAAGCAACCAGAAGTCTCATTGCCCAGATGGAGCACAGCGTTCACCCCAGGTAAGCATGTCTTTAGTAGGAGCTAAAGGTCTGTACCATAGGGGATTGGTTGAAGGAACACAAAATACTTGCTCTAGCTAGCCATTTAGATAAGAATAGACTGGGTTGGTCAGTGGACTCAGGTCTGTCCATACATATTTATAATGCAGAACACTCTATGATTTACAAAATGAAACTGATTCTTTGTGCTGTGCTATGAGGATGTACATATGTCCTGGCCATTCTCCATGATTAGAGGACTTAACAAATCACGACTCAAGTGACAATACCAAGAAGAGGTCTTGCCTGTCATGCTATTATACTTTTTCTTTTTTTTTTTTTTTAAAGAGTGGATCTATGACACAGTAGAGTTCAGAACAAAGGAAGTTATCAGGGATAGAAGGGCATTATATAATGATAAAGGGATCAATTCTTTAAGAAGATGTAACAGTCCTTAATGTGTGTGCACCTAACAACAGAGAGTCAAAATATCTGAGGCGAAAACTGATAGAACTATAAGGAAAAATACATAAATCCACTATTATATTTGGAGACTTCAATGCATCTCTATCAGAAATGGACAGATCCAGGGGGCAGGAATCACTAAGGACATAGCTGAACAGTAGCACATCTGTGGAATGGTTCATTCAATAACAGCAGAATACATACTCCTCAAGTTCACCTGGAACATCCATCAAAGTGGACCACATTCTGGGTTATAAGATACAACTTAACAAATCTAAATGAGTAGAAATCATACAATATCTGCTGTCAGACACAGTGGCATTAAAATAGAAATAAACAGAAAGATAGCTGAAAAATACTCAAAGATTAAATAACATACTTCTAAAGAACATGAGTCAAAGAGTAAATCTCAAGAAAATTAAAAAAAATGTTTTGAACTAATCAAAATGAAAAAACAACTTATCAGAATTTGTGGGATTCAGTGAAAGCAGTGCTTAAAGAGAAATTTATAGAATTGAATGCATATATTAGAAAAGAAGAAAAATCTAAAATTAATCATCTAAGCTTTCATTTTAAGAAACTAGGAAAATAAGACTAAATTAAATCCAAATTAAGAAGGGAAGGGAAATAATAAAAAATTAGAGTAGAAATCAAGGAAATTGAAGATAGGAAATCAATAGAGAAAATTAATGAAACCAAAAAGTGGTTCTTTGAAAAGGTCAATAAAATTGATAAGCCCATAGCCAGGCTAACTAAGAAAAAGAGAAAGGATACAAATTACTAATATCAGAAATGAAAGAAGGACATCACTACAGATTCTGTGGATATTAAAAGGATAATAAAGGAATATTATGAACAACTTTATGCTGACAAATTTGATAACCTAGATGAAACAGACCCAATTCCTTGAAAGGCACCCTCTACTAAAACTCACACAAGAAATAGACAATCCAAAAAGGCCTAGATATATTAAGTAAATTGAATCAATGATTAATAAACTTCTAAAACAAACAACATCAGACCCAGATGGTTCACTGATGAATTCTACCAAACATTTAAGGACAAAATTATAACCAATTCTCTCTTATCTCTTTCAAAAGATACAAGCATAGGAAATACTTCCTAAATTATTCTGAGGCCAGCATTACCCTAAAACCAAAACCAGACAAAGACATTACAAGAAAAGGAAACTGTACACCAGTATCTCTCAGGAACATAGGTGCAAATATCCTCAACAAAATACCAAAAAATCAAATTAAACAATGTGTAAAAAGAATTACATACCACAACCAAGTGAGATTTATCCCAGGTATGCAAGGATTGTTCAAAATTTGAAAGTCAATTAATGTAATCCATTACATCAACAGGCTAAAGAAGAAAAATCACATAATCACATTGATAGGTGCAGAAAAAGTATTTGACAAAATTTGACACCCATTCATGGTAAGAACTCTTAGTATATGAGGAATAGAGGGGGAACTTCCTCAACTTGATAAAGAAAATCTGCAACAATCTACACTTAACACCATATACTTAGTGAAGAGAAATTCAAAGCTCTCCCTCTAAATTAGGAACAAGGCAAAGATGTTCCCTCTCACCACTCCTTTTTAACATTGTATTGGGAGTCCTAGCTAATGCAGTGAGACCAGGAAAAAAAAAGTATATTGTTGAAAAGAAAGAAATAAAACTTTGTTTTAAAGTGATATGATTGTTTATATAGAAAATCTAAAAGAATTGACAAGTTGTTGTTGTTTTAATTGTAATGCAAGTGCCTGACTTAAGCTTTTCATGGTTAAGGCATCCACTTCAAAGATGGCTGGCTGCCTTGAATAAACACATTTTGAGCCACAGGACAGGACAAAGAGTCAGGCCAACCCTCCCCCCCCACTCCCAATTTCACCCTGTATTAGAGACTGTCAGTTGACTTAAATAATTCACCATTTGGCCTCCTGTTTTTCCCTTCTCACATATTGGTTCCCACTCCTATGTTTTAAATTCATCGATAAGAAATGAACTCGTAAAACCCTAGGCCCTCACTCTCCACCCTGATAAAAGGACAACCCTAAGTCCACACTCTCTTTCTCTACCCATGATCTCACTGCATGGCCCCAGGTGTGCTGCTTGCTATCCAAGACTTGTGAGTAATAACCTTGTCTTTCAAATTTCCAGATGATTATTGTTGAGTGTCTTGGAATCATAATAAAAACCACAAGGGCCAGTCCAGCCACTACCTTGGTTCTAAAAGGAGGCCTAGGGCTCAGGTGAGTGCCCCCAGACATTTCTAACCAATAGCATTACTAACCATAGGCTGAGACCCACACCAAACCAAACAAAAAAACCTGGGACTAATAAGTGATCCTAGGAAGGTTATCAGATACAAAATTAATATACAAAAGTCAATTGCTTTCCTATATACCAGCAATGAATAAGAAGAATTTGAAATTAAACACACAATACCATTTATATTAGCATCTTAAAAATGAAATACTTTGATATAAATCTAACAAAATATGTATGAGATCTATATGAGGAAAACAAACAGACTGATGAAAGATGTCAAAGAATGAAATAATGGAGAGGTAGATAGTTTATGTTGATGGGCAGGAAGACTCAATATTGTCAGAAGTCAGTTCTTCCCAACTTGATCTGTAGATTCAATGGAGCCACAATCAAATCCCAGCAAATTATTTTGCGAATATTGACAATTTGATTCTAAAGTTTATATAGAGAAGAAAAAGACCCAGGATAGCCAACTCAATATTGAAAGAAAAGAGCAAAGTCAGATGTTGGCTTCAAGATTTATTATAAAGCTACATTAATCAAGATAGTGGGGTACTGATAAGAGTAGACAAATAGATCAATGGAACGAACGGAACAGAGAACCCAGAAATACACTCACATAGATATCATTAACTGATATTTGAAAAAGGAGCAAAGGCAATAAAATGGGGCAAAAACAGTCTTCTGAACAAGTGATTCTGGAACAACTGGACATCCACATGCAAAAAAAAATTACTGTAGACACAGACCTTGCACTCTTTACCAAAATTAACCTAAAATGAATCATAGACCTAAATGTAAACCACAGAATTATTCCTACAAGATAACATAAGAGAAAATATAGATGACCTTGGGTTTGGTAATGACTTTTAGATACAATACCAAGGCATGATCATTGAAAAAATTGACAAGATGGACTTCATTAAAATAAAAAATCTCTCTCTCTGAAAGACACCATCAGAATGAAAAGTCAAGCCACAGAGTGGTAGAAAACATTTGCAAAAGACTGATCTGATAAAGGATTACTAACCAAAATATACAAAGAACTCTTAACAGTCAACAATAAGAAAATGAACAACCCAGTTAGGAAAAAAACCTGCACAGATACCTCACCAAAGAAGATATGTAGATGGCAAATAAGCATATGAAAAGATGCTCCATATCATATGCCATTAGGGAAATGCAAATTGAAACAATAATGAGATGATACCACAAGCCTATTAGAATGGCCAAAATTCAGAACACTGTCAACACCAAATGCTGGCAAAGATGTCAAGCAACAGGTATTCTCATTCATTACTGGTGGGTACGCAGTATGGTATAGTCATTTTGGAAGACAGTTTGGGAGTTTTGTAGAAAACTAAATGTGCTCTTAGTGGATGATCCAGCAATTCTGCTCCTTGGTATTTACCCAAAGGATTTGAAAACTTATGTCCACACAAAACCTGCACATGGATGTGTATAGCAGCTTTATTCATAACTGCCCAAACTTGGAAGCAACCAATTTATCCTTAAGTAGGTAAGTGGATAAATTAACTCTGATACATCTAGATAATGGAAAATTATTCAGTTCAAAAAAGCAGTGAGCTAGCAAGGCATGAAAAGACATGGAGGAAACATAACTGAAAGAAGCCAATCTGAAAAGTCTACATACTATACGATTCCAACTATGTGACATTCTTTTTTATTTTTTTTTCTTTTAGAGACAGAATACGAATGGGGGAGAGGGCAGAGGTGGAGAGAGAGAGAGAGAGAGAGAGAGAGAGAAAGAGAATTCCAAGCAGGCTCCACGCTCAGAGCAGAGCCTGAGGCAGAACTTGATCCCCTGACCCAGGGATCATGATCTGAGCCAAAATCAAGAGTTGGATGCTAAACTGAGTCACCTAGGTGCCCCATGACATTCTAAAAAAGGCAAAACTTGAGTCAGTGAAGAGATCAATGGTTGCTGGGGCTTGTTGAGGAGGATGGGATGAAGAGGTGGAGCACAAAGGATTTTTAGGTCAGGGAAGCTATTCTGTATGATACTATAATGGTGGATACAGATCATTATACATTTGTCCGAGCCCACAGAATATATAACTCCAAGAATGAATCCTAAGGTAAACTATGGGCTTTGGGTGATGGTAATGTGTCAGTGTAGGTTCATCAACTGTTAAAATGTACCACTCTGGTAGGGGATGTTGATAATGGAGGCATCTCTTGCATTTGTGGGGGGAGAGCTATATGGGAATCTCTACCTGTCATCCATTTTTTCCATGAACCTAAAACTGCTCTAAAAAATAGTCTATTAAAAAAAGTGGATCCTGATACAGGTCAGTGTTTTTATTTTCCTTAATGACTGTAATTAATTATCTTAAGGTGTCTCACATTAGTGACGATGTATATGCTTTGCTTTTATTAAATTCAGTGATTATTGTTGAAGAAGAGAGATGGGAAAGAAAAGGAATAGAGGAAACTGAGAAGGAAAAATTATAAAGAGATACAGAGTGTGGGTCTGGAATATGCATGCGTGTGTGTGTGTGTGTGTGTGTGTGTGAGAATTAGGAAAGTGGCACAGAAAGAAAAACACATATGCTTCTATGGCTTTTTCTGATAACAACATTTTGCATTTTCAACTACAGGCATAAAAGGGAATGACTCACTCTTTGATTCTTGCCCCAGGGCAGTCTGGGCTGACGAAGGATGCACCACCTTTGAGAGTAAAAGGTTCTTCCTGATCCCATAAACTGCCTGTCAAGGCCCACACGGGCCCTGAGGTCTGCTCCTTGCCATTGTTTTCAGTTCAGTTTTCAGCCTCAACCATCTGACTCCACCTGCAACCAGCTTCAAGAAGCAGCTGGGAATCAGGCCAGCTGCAGAGAGTGACCCTTAGCCCTCCATGTGACACCCATATGAAAATGACAGATGAGGACATTGAGGAAAACCACCTTCCCTTTGAAGTTACAACATTTAGTAAGGAAGGGATGAAAAGAAATGGTAATAGTTTCTCTAGGTATCAAATGGTATTTTATAAGTAGGCTGGAAACAAGTTATCCTCATGGAAGAAAGAGGCCGGTGCTGATGTTTAAGTTGTACAGTTTGAGGCTCCTTGTGACACTAGAGAAGGCTGAGTGACAGGATTGCCTTGGGGGATGGCCAGCTTGTCACTTACTGCAGAGACACGCAATAGTGGAATCAGCCAAAGAATTGGACTAGACACCTTGAGAAAAGTCTCTTCTAACCTGAGCTTCTCAGACAAGATGAAAGAGGAGGGAAAGAGAGCTGAAGCAAGAGAAAAGTAGGGGATGGAGGAAGAGGAAAATGAAAAAGAAAAAGAGAACCCAGTAACAAGGAAGAAGGCTTTACACTCTCAAAACCAGTCTCCTTAAAGTTCTTGACCAAGACATTTATTTTTTAAAAGTTTATTTATTTATTTTGAGAGAGAGAGTGGGTGGGGGAGGGGCAGAGAGAGAGGGAGAGAGAGAGGGAGAATCCCATGCAGGCTTCGCACAGTCAGCTCAGAGCCCCATGTGGGGCTCATACTCATGAACCACAAGATTTTACTAACATCCCTGATCTGAGCTGAAATCAAGAGTCAGATGCTTAACCGATTGAGTCACCCAGGTGTCCCTTGACCAAGATATTTTACATTAAAGGACAGGATCAGGCAGTTCACCCACTTAAGGAATCATTAAGCTTTGATAGAAAACATCTATGTATAGGTGGATAAATTTAAAAATAGGTAACAGGAACAATTGAGAATGTTGCTGATAAGTTTGGGTTTGTGTCTTAGTAACATATTCATTTATCAAAGTATCTGTCACCCTGAAGAAGTTTTTAGAGATGGGGTAAATTACACCAGCCCGTGTCTTCCTGATACCAACCAGGGCATGGGGGGCTGTGCTTGTTTACATGCTTTCCCCTGTCCCTACCTGTCTTACTTTGTTCAGGCTGCCAAGAAAGAATACCATAGACTGGGTGGCCATAAATTGGGTAGGAAGTCCAAGATCAAGGCACCAGCAGATTTGGTGTCTGGTGAGGCCTGATTCCTATTTCGTAGATGGTGGTGCTATAACCTCACAATGAAGAAGGGGCAAGAAAGCTCTCTGGAGTCTCTTTTAGAAGGGTGGAGCTGTTGTGGCCTAATCACTTCCCAAAGGTTCCATATCCAAATACCATCACATTGGGGATGACATTTCAGCATATGTGTTTTGGTGGGGGACACAAACATTCAGTCCTTGGCATCACCCAGTGTCTCCCAGGTATTCCCTGACTATTTTAGGTTTGGATAACTATGAAAGAGTGCTAGAAATTGTAAATTACTAGGTACATGTGAGGAATGTATTATTGTTCTAATCTTGTTTTATAGCATCAATGACAGGATTATATAAAATCATTTCTGTTCTGCACAGGAAGAAAGTGATGTTCAATGACATAAGTGATTCACCTGGAGCCAGGTGAGAGGTGGAAGCAGGTGGTGATCCTAGGTAACCATGGTGGTCCTGTCATTCTTAGTTCTGCTCCATAGGCCCAGTTCACCGATTTATGTTATGGCTAGATCTCCCTACTGTCTACCACCTTTGAGGAAGGTGTTAAAACAATACCGGATTGGGCCTGACCCTAGACTAATTCACCTAGAACCCAGGATGGGCACTCAGCCTTGGTTTTTATTAAAAGCTCCTCAGGGTTGCCTGGGTGGCGCAGTCGGTTAAGCGTCCGACTTCAGCCAGGTCACGATCTCGCGGTCCGTGAGTTCGAGCCCCGCGTCAGGCTCTGGGCTGATGGCTCAGAGCCTGGAGCCTGTTTCCGATTCTGTGTCTCCCTCTCTCTCTGCCCCTCCCCCGTTCATGCTCTGTCTCTCTCTGTCCCAAAAATAAATAAACGTTGAAAAAAAATTTTTTTAAAAGCTCCTCAGGTGGTTCTTTTTTTTTTCAAGTTTATTTATTTTGAGAGAGAGCATGTGCACCAGCGAGCACTTAAGGAGGGGGAGGGGCAGAGAGAGAGAGAGAGAGAGAGAGAGAGAGAGAGAGAGAATTTCAAGCAGTCTCTGCAGTGACAGCGTGGAGCCTGACAGGGGGCTTGATCTCACCAATGTGAGATCATGACCTGAGCTGATATCAAGTCAGATGTTTAAGTGACTGAGCCACCCAGGTGCCTCATAAAATCTCCTCAGGTGGTTCGAATGAGTGAGGGTGGAGAGCCTCTGATGTGAGCTGTCTTGAATGATTGGACTTTGGTTTTGTCAGGGACAACCAAGTAACATTTGAGAGAGCTGTGAGGCTGGAGTAGGGGTGCCCTCCTCCTGCAATGGTAATTGGCCCCAGCCAGCTCTGTTCCCCTGTCCCCTAGACTGATCACCTTCAGGGGTCAGCAGTTTGATAGAGAGCCAGGCAGTCCCAAGGGGTACATCCCTGGTGACAAACCTGAGAGGGGAGCTGAACCAGTAAAGAGGCTTCATATGGCCATGAACTGGCTGTGCTGCTTGGACAGAGGGCCCTGGTGAGAAAACAGGACTGCTGGGGGAGGCAGAGCTCCAGAGGGAGGTCGGAAAGATGGAGGGTATGGAAGAACAGATTTAAGTGGGTAAGCAGGAATAGCCTGGTGGGTAGAGATGGAGAGGTGGTATGGGGCTCAGGGCTCTGGTATTGGTGGCCTGGACTTGTAGTAGTCAAAATTGTGCCACAGCCAAGTCAGCCATATAGAACTCAAGGTGAGTCCATTAGGTCAGAGTTAGGAACTCACCCCTGGGGAGGAAGAGCCCCAGCAGTGGGGTCCCAGGAGGAAGATGCAGACACAGGGATGAATATGCAGGTTTGGAGAAATGGGGGCCCCTGAACTGCCCTCCTGCCAGTGTAGGCTGCATAAGGAGGGTCCTCCCTGCGTGCCCAGTTAACCTGCTCCTGGCCATAAAGTTACTGGGACCTGGTGCAGAATGAAAATGTGAGGCCTCTTGTTCAAAAAGCAGGAAATAATTATGTTAAAGTACTAAAATACAAAGCTTTTTCTTTTCTCTGATGTCTCTCTCACTTGTCATGATGATTTAATTTAGTTTTTATTTTCTGATGACTTTTTGTTTGCCATTTGATGTTTTTTTTTTAAGTCATGTCAAGTTGAAATTTGAGATTATTAGCACAGATTTTACTGTTTGACTTCATGTTATGCAACGCCAGTTTTAAATGCAAATATAAGAGCATTCAGCTCATGTGTAGAACCACCAAAATTCCACAATTTGTATTTCATGCAAAATACACGCATATGAATTTTGTTCTGTCCGGAACAGTGGGATCACTACACAGAACTAACTCAACTGTTTCTATTTCACTTTTTGGTATGTGCACATTCTACCAACATGCTCTCCCTCTTCCTTACTAAGTAGGAAGAGGAAGGGAACTATGGATTGCCCTATCTTTTCTTTTTCTTTTCTGTCACCATTTTCTCTTTTTCTTTTATGTCATCATTTTCAGTGGGAGTTGGATGTTATTGGCAGGAATGCAAGTAACACAAATAAGAAAAGATGTGATAGGGTTCCTTGGTGGTTCCTCTTTCCCGGAGCATCCTTGTCTTCTTTCTGGGTTCAAAGCAAGTTCTGGTGTGAATGAAACATATGGCCTGTCTGGGCTGTGAGTGGATGCCCCCACATACTCAGTTGTAGACGTAACATGTACCTTGTAGTCACTTTGAGTCTCGCTGGTGCATCATGGGTCCACACAAATTCTGCCTTCACGGAGCATCAGGAATGCTCTGTGCTGATGGGGTGGCAAAGACCCATAGAGGATATGCAGATCAAGCCCAGTGCCTCTGCTCAGGCGCATGCCCCATTGTCCCATTAGGCTTCACTTTCAAAACACAAGTTCAAAGGTAAAACTAAGAATTTCTAGGCAGGGACAGCAGAGCATTAAACCAAGTGCAGTGTCTTTCTGTGGGTGGGGCCCTGAGTGATTGCTCAGGTTGTATGTCCAAGCTGCCCTGCTGGAAAGGACAAGTTGTCCTGTCAGAAGTGCTCCCAAGAGCTGGGAACTGGGGCTGTGGTTTGTAACGAAAAATGATTTCCTTCTGGTTTTATTTTAACTTGGATTTTTAAAATTGAGTAGCTCATTTTTGTTTAGAAACGTTATCACTTCTGTAATTAACCTCACATTACAAGCCAAATCAGCTCCTGCCTAGATTAATTTGAGCAGGGGAGTACAGAGCTGGGTGAGGAGCAGGATTAGCAGCTGGGGAAGTCAGAAATCCCTGAAAAGCTGTCAATCAGGCTTGTTGGATGGAGCAGAGGGAAAAGCTAAATGCCTAGTTATCAGATCTGAGAGGCCTTTGTAAGAATGGACCAGCCCTGGAGGCTGGGAGACACAGCTGGGTGGGGCAGGTGAGGAGGAGACCAGTCAAAACAGCCCTTGGGGGGTTTCAGCAGAGGATATCAGGTACCTTGGTGGGTGGCCTGGGGGGCCTCAGGAGGGCCATGGCAGGTATTCAGGCTGGTGCATTACAGAGTCTGACCTCACTATTGGCAGTAGGTTTAAAAATGAGACACCAGTTTCTGGGGAACAGGCAAGGCTGATTCTAGCTCCTGGAGAACTAGAGAAGAAAGGCAAGGATTCAGGAGTTCTGGGGACAACATGGACATTGATAGATATAAGGCAGGTTTTTGTTGTAAGAAGCAAAGCAAGAAGAAAGTTGGGGCAGGAGCAGGGGTATATGTGAGTCCCTGAGCTCCAGCGGTCCTTTTATTTCTGTGACTTCAGGGTCGATTCCAGTGCCTGAGGAAGGGCCAAGTGGTCCCAGTTGGGGGTTTGGAAACTGGCAGGACTGGGGAGCCAGAGAAGTTGTTACCTCTGTGTACCATATCAGCTGGAAAGCGCTGGTTTGCTCCCTGATTTATATTTTGTATATTGGATAAAACAACACTTTAATCCGCCTTTCCCCAAAGAGAATGTGGTTGCAAATCATCCTGAAACCATACACCTGTGTTAGTCTGTTAAGCAATTCCGGGCACTCAGAGTTTACCTGATCCTGTGCTGGTCTTTTCCAACCAGGACTCCTAGTGCTTTGAGCATTACACATATGAAACACAAACACATAGACAGAAATTCAGAAGGCAAATTGCTTAAAATCGGCAAACTGCAAATCGGTCAATCAGTCTATGGATTGGAATCAGTTAGCTAACATTAAATATTAATTTCCAACCTGCAGCCTGTGACCAATGCTTAGTGTGCTCAATGAAATGCCACACTCCTTAGCTGGCCTGTTTACACTTCCAGCAGCTCTGACAGAGGCCAAGGTGTTGTGATTCCCCATCACTGGAGGCCAGGGTCACTTCAGGATTCACTGCAGTTTTGGAATGCTCCAAGCTACAGAAAATTGCACTTCCTCTGAGCCAGGAATCCAAGGGTATCTTGTCACAGGGCACATGGCTGCTGTGTGTGGGTTTGTGGGGATGTGTGATTAGGGAGCCTACATTTCCAGAAACGATTTCATCATTTTCTGACTATAGTTAGTGACTGCATTGCATCTTAATTATTAACATATTGTCCCTTGGCTTCCAAATCACGACTCCTGCATCTGTTTCTAGCTTCTTCCTTTCCATAATCCATGAGTTTTGCAGATCTTTGGGAAACCCAAATAACATCTCTAGTATAGGAAAAGAGAAAGGCAGGTGGTTTGAATTCTTTGGCATTTCCCTGAAGTGGACTGTAGATCTGATCTAGTGACTTAGTTCCCCATGTATAATTAATTGGGAGCATGTTCACAGCTCCTACTAAGCTGCCTGATTTACATTGTGTAGCTAGCAGATGCCAGGCTGGCCTGTTAGCCAATCAGAATTCCCGAGGACAGACAAGACAAGGTCACGGATGAAGATTGTGTCTTGACAAGCCTTGAAGGGAAGTGAAAATAACCAGGCTTTGATCTGCACCCATGGTCACTGCCGACTCCAAAAGATGTCATTTTTAGATATTTCCTGTGTTTTCTTTCAGAGTCACAATACGTCAGGCTCAGCTAAATGAAGAACTAAATTAAAACTGTCATTTCAGCTCATAAATAACAGATGTCTAATGCATTTAATTATTTATAGCCTTGAATCTTTCAAAAATGAAAATGACTGTACACATTTTTAATGCAGTTCCTGGTAATTTGCCGCCTGACTGATAAGATTTGCCAACAATCCTGGCTTGCAAACATGAAAAATAAAACTGAGACTGACTCGTTTATTTTACAAGACTGCTTCTGTGCTCCCTTGTGGCTTTAACAAAATCTAAATTAAAGTGAAATCTAATCAAAACAAAATGATGTTCATATACTCATATTAATAATTGGGTTTTCTGAGATCATGCGGTAGGTACCTGGTTGCCAGAGACTTTAGCATTGCCTAGAAAATCAGTGCTTTATCCTTTTCCGTACTCTTTGTCAGGAGGCTGTGACTGCCCTGATCAGGGATTAAGAGAGAAAACTTCACATAGCCCCTAAGCATGCCTCCCAGATCATATCTGCAAGCTTGGCAAAGACTTAAGTATGGTTAAAAATGGCTAATGTGGCTTTAGTGACACCAGGAAGTGCCCTTCTTCCCTATTAATCTCCTTTCGTTTGGGTGAAAAATCTTTCCCCATTTTTCCATCAGAACTGGAGTCCATTGAGACTCCAGAATGACTTAAAATGATATGAAGGTATAACTGGCCTATATCAGCTCCTGAGAGTAATTTTTATTAAGAGGAGAGAGGAAACTGTTGAAATATCTCAATTGAGGATTACTTTCTGGGTGGGCAAAGGTAAACATTTGCTTTTGGTCTAGTGCTATAATGAAAAGTGAATTAATTTGGGGGTCCTAAAAGACTAAGTTTTTTTTAAGCTTATTTATCTTGAGAGAGAGAGAGAGCGTGCGTGTGCATGCACGTGAGCAAGTGGGGGAGGGGCAGAGAGAGAGAGAGAGAGAGAGAGAGAGAGAGGGAGAGACAGAATCTCAAGAAGGCTCCACACTGTCAGCAGAGAACCCGATGCAGGGCTCCAATTCACGAATAGAGAGATCATGACCTGAGCCAAAATCAAGAGTCAGATGCTTAACTGACTGAGCCATCCAGATGCCCCCATAAAAGCCTAAGTTTGAATCTCATGTATAATAATTGTAAGCTAATATCCTTGAGTAAGTTATTTAAAATCTCTAGGGCTCAGTTTCTTCATTTCTAAAATCGACATAATAATACCTGCCTCCCAAAGATGTTGTAAATAGTAAATGAGGTGACATATGTGAAACACCTGTACTTAGTAGGTATACTATAAATTTTAGGGATGTTTGTGTCTGGCTGGGAGAAGAGCAGCAGACTTCTCATTAGTGAAAATAATTACATTAGTAGTTCCCAGAGGTTGTTTTCAGCTAGGAGTACCTGCATCCATTGCTCCCCAACATCGTTATTTCACTCATGCAAAACCCCTCACTGACTTCTCAGTTCTGCTCAGTGCTTGCTTTTGTGATTTCCCTGGGTCATTTTACTAGTCATTATTGCTCAGACATGTGCTTTGGAGCAAGGTTGTCAACTCTCCCTGCACAGAAAGACTAGTTTGTCCCTACTGTGTCACCGTCATGTGTAACCCCAGTGTGTCACTGGTACATCTCAGAATTCCTGGCAGGTACCCCAGAGGTGGTAGCCATAGCCTGTGTCTCACTTCCAAATGCTGGCAGGGACCATGTGGAGGTCCCAGGAGAATATGGGGATTGGTGAGATGGAGAGATCACGTCTGCCTAAAAATGGGGCAATGGCTTTGTCTTTAGCTCAAGACAATTTTCACCATGCATGAATGTGGCCCAGTGTTTCCAGGTCTTTAGACTGGTCAGAGGAAGACAGATACAAGGGTATTTACCTGAAAACTTCCAAGTTTTAATGGTTGCAAGCTACTCATATTAAGCACAAGAAAATAAAGCCTATGAAGATCAATGCTGTGCCATCTAAACAAAGCAGGCCTGTGGCTCTCCAGGTCTGACCTATGGACTTACCGTGTCTCATCGGCCAGCCTCCTTGGTGCCATTTATCTCTCTGAGGTCTTAGACCTCCTGGGAGCAGCCACAATTTCTCCTTTAGTAGCTATAAAGATTTCCTTCTTTCTTTCATGGGGTTCGTGACATTTTGAAATAGCCATTTGGTTGCTGTAGTGATATTCATATCTATTTGTGACCATAAAAAAATAGCTATTGAACTTAAAAATATGAAGTGATGTCTTTAACCCTCACTCCATCTGTGACTTTTACACCTCCATCCTCCTCCTGTCCCTGAATCTTACCCCAAGATCCTCTAGAGGTTAGAGGAGCTTAGACATGAGAGAATAATGTTTATAGTGTATGAATCTTGGTGATAAAAAGGCTTGCATTTTAATGGTTTAAATTTTAGCCCTTTTGAGATGACCTAATGTTAAAACAATATGTTGCTTAAGATCTTAAAGAAATGAGGATTGTAGCCCAAATTCCTCCTGGCAGAGATTGTTTCTCAAAGGCTGATATTAAAGTTTGTTTATTTTTTATTTATTTTGAGAAAGTGAGAGAGAGAGAAAGAGAAAGAATCCCAAGCAGGCTCTACTCTGTAAGTGCAGAGCCTTAAGTGGGGCTCAGACTCATGAATTGTAAGATCATGACCTGAGCTGAAATCAAGGGTCAGATGCTTAACTGACTGAGCCAGCCAGGGGCCCCAGAAACTGGGATATTATAGGCTTACATCTCTTTCCCCAAAACTTGGGGCAGATAGATTTCATAATTCGGAATTGTTTGACTTTTGGAAATATATATTATGGAATACTTTCAGTTCCATTTGGGAGAGCACCTAATAATCTCAAACATACCCATATTCTATAGCAAAATATGAATAGTCACACTAAGCAAGGTAAACAAAGACTGTAAATAGCCCCATGTCAGTCAGGTCAGGATCTGATGCCAAATGAATTGCAGAAAAGGTCCTGGTTTTGGATGTCAGAATTATGGGTGAGGGACTATACACCTATACAGGAATCATAGTAGTCCTGTTGCTGTCCGGTGGCAATCTCCTTAGCATGGCCTCAAGAGAAACCCCATTTGGATCATTATACTAGTCTATGCCTCCTTATCTTATTGAATCTATAGACTTACATACGGCTATTTTCATTTTCTCTATTTTCTGAATTCCTACAGAGAATATATATTTGTAATTGAAAAATGTATTAATAATTTCGCTTGAAATTTTATAAAGTTGAGGCAGTAGGATGTCCATACCCACTGTGTGTATGTGTGTGTGTGTGTGTTGCTGAAAACAATTTCGGTTTTGCTTTTCACCGCTGTGGCATGAAGCTCTGCCGTCTGTGGTTATTTCATTAGGAAGAAGTGGAAGGAAATCCCTCCTTGCTCACCAGCCTTCTCTTCCTCTCTTCACCCCACACTCCCACAGGGATAAACAGGCCTCTGAGCTTCTACAATCTTATTAAGGTAATGGCAGGACACTTTGGTTTGAAGGGGATGAAAAGGTGCCCTCGGGAGAGGAGGAGCAAGTCCTACAAAGATGGATGGGTGGGTGGGTGCTGGACTCAGGCTGGCATTATCACTTCTTCTGAGGCAGCGGGATCTCCGAGAAGGACCACTTGGGCTCTACGTGGGTTGATAACTGATCGTGGTGGTGTTTGGAGTCCAGCTTGCTCATTGTGGAGGAAATGGAGGTGGCATCTGCTTAAGCAAAGCTGTACAGACCTGCAGTGTCTGAAGAAGGCTCTACAGCACCACTGAGAGGCAGAGAAAAGCAAGGGCAGGTAAGGCAACTGGAACAGACACCAGGGTCCTCCCTGCCCAGAAAGGAAGTGGGAGGGGCTTGCTTTCTGAGCTGTGTAAGCTCCTGGGGGCCTTGAACCAACCAAAGGAGAATGGGGAGCTCTGGAAGGTAATGCTGGACTTGGACTGATCTTGAGAAAAACTAAAATGTGACATTCCTTGTACCTGAATACTGAGACACTGTCTGTAATTATTGTAAGTGAAAAAAACGGGATTATGATATAGAAAACAATCATATCCAGGTTTTAAGAATTTGAGTGTCTCTTGTATTATTCTATAGTGTTATTTGACCTATGTAATAGTGTTATCCAAAAGGAAAAAGAATGAACTGATCAAGGTTCTGACACGGTAGGGAGATACTAGATAACTGTAGGATTGTTGGGAGGCAGATGACAGAAAGGGAAAAAGCCATAGAAACTGGGGATTGCAGGTAACCCCTCTGTAGGTTTACCAGGGGTCAGGCTGCTTCTAGACAAAATCAGAGTTAATCAGTGGTTTCCACCCTAGGATCTTTTGACCTAGAGGTCAGTGCTATTGTACTGTGACTCTATGAACTTTTTTTTTTTTTTTTTAATCTCTGAAAGTCAGATAGAAATCATGCATTGCTCTCTGAAATGGCTGTATATGGGCTGGCAAGAACACATGCCTCTTTGCTTTTGCTTAGAATTCTATTGCTTGAGTGTGGGCACAGTGAATATCTAACATGGATCAGAAGCCGTGTATGGTCCTAAGGTATATCAATAATTAACAGAAAAATGGGAGAAATGAATAGTCATGTTTAGTTTGTTTGGTGATTAAAGCTATTGCCAAAACACATGATTGGGTAGGGGGATTTATAAAAGAAGTCCTTAGGGAAAGGTCAGGTATCCCTGTGGACACAGTGTCTCCCACATTCTCTGAGACCAGGTAGCCGGTCATTGCGGGTGCCTCACTGTCCTGCTAAATGGCATCTATCCCTATGGGCTATGCTGATGAGTGGCAGCTGACTGCGTCCCAGTGGAGCTGTTCTTTACATCATTAAATCAAGAGGGAGACCTGTTTTTAGAGGGAGTAGAAGATTTTAATTTTTCCTTGTTGATGAACATTTAATCATTCAGGTTCTCATTAAGTGAACTTGGACCAGTCTCCTTGCAGCTTTGTTGACACAGGATTCTTTGAGTCTCTTGACTTTTTTTCTTCATCATCTTCATTTACCATCTGCTTCATTATCCTGCTGTCTGTGGGTACTCTGCTCTTCTCCCTCCACGTACGACTTCCGTGGCTCCTGCTCCTGCCGCTGTGCCTCCCCACCACCCCCTCCAGCTCTGGTCTGTTGGTATTTCTCCTTTATGTGGTTGTATTATCATAGACCTTCTGCTACATTTTAGGTACTATGCTGGTACCTGTGCAAAGTTCCCTGCAGAGACTGGTTGCTAAGTAAACGTTTACCTCTTTCTACCTTTCGCACTGACTTCTCATGCAGAATAAATCTTATTTCACCCTTTCTGTGTGAGGCCATGTTATTAGGACACAGGAAAATCTCATAGCTACCCGTAATGGTGGAGTTGTGTGGGGAAGAACACGCACATATACCCTTGTAGATCTGTTCCAAGAATTCCAAAAGGTACCTGTTCACAGGGGAGTGTGTGGCAGTGTATGGTTGGGATTCTGCGGGGAGTCTAGCTCTCCTGTGGGCATCGTGGAGTCTCCCCCTGGATCCCTTGGTCCAGTGCGTGTAGGGGAGGACTCCCACATGCTGGTGATCTAGAAGTTAGAAAGAGGAAAGGGAAACCCTTCCTCCAAACCTGGGTTTGCACTGCAACCTGTATCATTCTCAGACTACTGCTGTGGCTGTTTAATTGCAGTCCTCACTTGGCTGAAAGAGCCGGCCTTCTTCACTTGTGCCTGACCCTGATTGTAGGGACTGTAGGGTTTGTTAGTGGCTACCCTCAGCACACGTAATGAGGCTAGGGATAGTCTGGCCCAATCCTCCCAAATTGGAGGGGACATAAAAGTACAAGTCCCTTACATACAAAGGGGGCTCTATCAGTTCCTAAGGGCTTCCATTCACATGCCCACGGACCAAGTAGCTTAAAACAGTAGAATGGGTTCTCTCACAGTTGAGGAGGGCGGAAGTCAGAAATCAGGTTGTTGGCAGGGCTGATTCCTTCTGGAGGCTGTGATAGACAAACAGCTCCAGGCTCCCTCCTTGCTTCCGGTGCTTACCCCAATCTTTGGTGTTCTCTGGTTTGTAGATACATCACTTCAATCCCTGCTTCCCTGTTCACACCACCTTCTTCTCTGTGTCTCTGTGTCCTTTCTGGTTCTCATTAGGACATACTCATGTCTCATGGATTCAGGGTGAACTCTAATCCAGTGTGATCCCATCTCCATCCTGACCGTAATTACATCTGCAAAGAGCTTATTTCCATTCTGAGGTCCTTGGTGCTCATAGATTTGGGGGACACTGTTCAACCCACTGTAGTGGTCAACATAGCATCACCCTCCTTTCCTCTGAAAGTCAGTTCCTCATTCACTTGGCAATAATCGCCGTGCTTTATAAGATACTTTACTGTTTGCAAGTGCCTTTACATCTGACATTACTTTATGCCCCTATCTGTGAGACAACTGGAGTGGGCATTACCTTGTCTTTATCTCATCTATAGAGTGTATGCAAGACATGATTTGATCAAGGTCAGTTGCAAAGGCTGGACTAGAACCTATGTGCTGATTCTCAGAAAGCAATACATGATAGTGGAATAATTTGAAAATGGTATTCTTGACTACCTCTCTTCCCTCTTGGGATGTGTTGAAGGGAGGGAGTCTGTGCCTTTTTTTTTTTTTTTAATTTTAATTTTGCCTGTGAAAATCACATTTAGTTGTGGAGTGAGCTCACTGAAGCTTTGACAAAACAGCTGCTATAGAACCTTCTCTTCTCTTGCACTGGTTCATATGCCCCAGGCCTACTCCTACCAAGTGTTGACATTTGGAGATCCAGGTGTGGCTCAGGGTCCTAATACCACTCATCACCACATCTCTCCAGACCTCCCCTCTCTTGCAAGTCTGCCCATTGGAATGGCAGCAGGCTTTCTAGCATATTGTCCCAGTGAAGGAGTTTACTAATGGGTAAACTGAGGCTGCTAAGATGGAATCTTCTCTCCTTATGGAGATGAGAACTTTTTAAGCTCATTAGATATACTTATTTAATATATATTATAAACAGACCACTTATAAAAGTACAAAAAAGATATCACAAGCTCAGGGAATGTTTGGCTCCTGTGTGCCAAAAAACATTTAGCTCCCAGTTGGTGTTTTTTTTTTTTTTTTTTTAATTTTTTTTTTTCAACGTTTATTTATTTTTGGGACAGAGAGAGACAGAGCATGAACGGGGGAGGGGCAGAGAGAGAGGGAGACACAGAATCGGAAACAGGCTCCAGGCTCTGAGCCATCAGCCCAGAGCCTGACGCTGGGCTCGAACTCACGGACCGCGAGATCGTGACCTGGCTGAAGTCGGACGCTTAACCGACTGCGCCACCCAGGCGCCCCTCCCAGTTGGTGTTTTAAGCAGACTTGGAAATGGGACTCAAGGGTGCTGAAGTTTATGTACAGTGTGTTCTTGGACTTTTTTGGGCCTCAGTTTTCTGATCAGTAAAATGGGGATTACAATATCTCTTTTTTCTACTCCATCTGAGACAACATTTTCCAAAGATACTTTGCATAAATTAAATTCCATCCAAATAAAACTGTAATAATTATAAAATCCATAGCCCATGTGGTTCACTTCTAGAGAAGCTAGTTTTTTTTTTTTTTTTCAGGGGGAAAAACATGGTTCACACAACT
Organism: Lynx rufus; assembly: GCF_022079265.1. Taxonomy (NCBI): domain Eukaryota; kingdom Metazoa; phylum Chordata; class Mammalia; order Carnivora; family Felidae; genus Lynx; species Lynx rufus. The sequence continues at coordinate 29,507,372 of NW_025814827.1, read as the reverse complement.
AAGAGGCTAACCCAGGTCCTTTGCTTGTATGTCTTGAACACCATGAAGAGGACACAAATTGTCATCCCCAGTTTCCTTGTTCTTGCCTCTCCCACCATACCACTTATGCATGATTAGGCAGAAGAGCCTTACACTGGACAGGGTGGTGTTTTCTGTAGAGGACTGGGGCAGTGGAAGGGCAGGGTCACACAAATAGATTAAAATAATAGCCTCTTATACGATAGGATACATGTTACTAGGTTGGAGACCAGAAAATTTCTTTTGGCCGAAAGAGTGGGGGTCACAGCCATAACCTCAGGCCATGTGTACCTGGCCGAATCTCCAGGTGGTAAACAGAAAACCGCTGCTTCTCAGGGTATCAGAGAGGCTGCACATTTTAGTTCTGGTGCAGTTTGCTGGAGCTCCTGGGGCACCTGCTTTCTGTAATGCTGAGAGGAGAAAAAAATCATTTATAGTTACACCTGTAGATTACTGGTTTCCAGTGGGTGTGAGGAACTTGCCTCCCCACCTGCAGCCCCACTTCCAGACACTTTTGGCATGTCCGGTGACATTTTTGGTTGTCGCAACTGAAAGTGGGTGTGTGTTACTGGTGTCTGGTGAGGAGAGGCCAGGGGTGCTGCTAAACATCTTCTGATGCACAGGACAGCCCCCCAGCAAAGAATTATCTGGCCCCAATGTCAGTAGTGCTGAGGTCGAGACACTTTACTATAGACCTTCCTGGCCATTTCTTGCCACCACGAGCTCTCATTTCCTTACCTCATCTCAGCCGCGTTCTGACCTTGACTTATGCCAATCTCCAGGGAACAATTTCTAGGGAAAGAAATAGGCTATTTCTGGGAGAAATAGATGGGAGCTCGAAATTAAGAAATTCTGATTAAGGGTTGGAGAGAAAAGGGAGGTCAGAGCCGTTTGATTTCCCTGCCATTAAAAACGGGAAGTAGTGTTCATAGAATGAAGAGGGACGCCCAGCACATATGCCACGCGGAACATCACGCACAAATAAAATGCAGGTCGAGCCAAAAAGCAGGGAATTGAACAGGCTGTAAACAAACGGCGTCCGTTTTCAGATGAAAAGAGGATAGTGGGTCCCATCAGCCCCCGAAGCATATCGACTCGGCAAACAGATTTCATGTTGACATTTCCCAGGAATGACAAAGGCAGTAAAATACCAAAAAACAATCTGATTCCAGGGGCAGTGGTACCGCTTCAACAATGCTTTCGCACCAGTGCTGGGTTTCACAAGGCACTGCTGGTGCGCCGCTGCCCTTTCCAAACTTCCATGGAAATAGTTTCCATCATTTTGACATTTCATTTAAAATGAAATATAGGAGATATTAAAAATTCATGTTCATGACAGGTATTATTTGTTTGACTTTGAAATATACAGTGAACACACTGTTAATGAACAGTGAGGGAAGCGTCAGGATTGTGTGCGCGTGCATATTCATGCACCGCTTCCTGACTTCAGAGGAAAACAATTGCAGAATCAAAGAGGGCTGACCTTTTATGGTTCTAAAATCCATGAGCGTGTGGTTATGAATAATTGAATACAGAATAATAAAAATGACCCTTTTTGGGGGTAGTTCAGGTAAAAGCAAAATGCCATGACTTTATCCTAGAAACATGAACCTCAATTATTTCTGAATTTGCATGAATTACATGAATATCTCACTTGAAACGTTACCGGGATGCAATCACATTAATTCATCGACCTGCCAGCATGCCATCTGTGTTTCTCTGTAGTCTTTCCTCCACCCCGAGGACTGTGCAGACCTTGGCCTTGGAGGGAAAATGCTCCCTCCTTTTGAATCCTCTATTCTTCTCCCTTTTAGATTTGCTGAGGAAATTGCTTTTTCCGAAGCTGGGAGACACATTTTCTGCACTGTTCTGGATGAAGGGAAGGAAAGGGACTGTTTTGTGTTAATTGCTATTGGCACAGAGAGGGGAGTGATGGCGGGCTGGGCTGCTGTGAGGGAATGGGAGAAAAGAGTGGGAAGGAGAACCTGGTTCCTCACGCAGTAAGAGCAAAGCGGGTAGCCTTCTGTTTCTTTTATTCAAAAACATGATCACATTTATTATTACCTAAAATGTTAAGGTGTAGAACTGCTACATTCTTAAGAGTTTTCTTTCATGTAAATTTCTGTGAACACATTCTAGTTTTCTCACTGATTTCCTTTATAAATTAAATAAAAGTTTCATTTATTCACAGATTCTTTTAGCAGGACTGCCATCTGCTGGGCACAGAGGAGAGACGGGTTCCGGGCATAAAGACCTTAGAGTCTAGTGGGGTAGAACAATCAGGAAGTAGTAATTGTGAGTGATGGGCAATGCCAATGGGGGTGGGGGAGAATGGCTTACTGCAGATTCACCTGATGGGGGCGGGGTGACCAGCTTGGTCTTGAAGTTCTGAGAGGCTTCCCTAGGGAGCCTTGAGGAGGAGAGGGAGATGGCTAACTAGGGAAAACAACAGGTAGGAAGGCTCTGACGTTGACTAGAGATGCCTTTCTAAGATGATAAGATGATCTCCCAGCTGCCACAGGGTGACAGGAACAGGAAAACACCGGGAGAAATCAGCTCTTAGGGATTAAACAGATGGTGGGATTCAGGAGGCCTGGAATCTAGGGCTGGTTCTGTCATTTATTAAGAAACAGAGGTTGTGATATTTGTCAAAGGTCACACAATTTTTTAATTTGTAATTTCTCTGTGTGGGGAGTGGGGTGGGGTTGAGCATGACGCCTTTGGGGTTAGATTTAGGATCTGAAATTCTATATATATATATTTTTTTACATTTATTTATATTTGAAGGACAGAGAGAGACAGAGTGTGAGTGGAGAAGGGGCAGAAAGAGAGGGAGACGTAGAATCTGAAGCAGGCTCCAGGCTCTGAGTTGTCAGCACCGAGCCCCATGCGGGGCTCGAACCCATGAACCGTGACATCGTGACCTGCGCCGAAGTCGGATACTTAACCAACTGAGCCACCCAGGTGCTCCTGAAATTCTATTTTTGAATAATCATTAGTCTTTTATTTTGTGCATGTATGGAAAGGATACCATAAATCAATATTTAATAGCTTTCATGTTAACCTCGCTAAGACTTTCTTTTAAAATTGTACACATCCCATTGGACTATGGCACTAGAATATAAGCTCTAAGAGAAAAAGAACGTTGTCTTTCTTGTCCACCATTGCCTAGGAGAGTTCCTGGCACACAGTGGGTATCTAATGAATAAGACTGAATGAATAAATAAATGTTATTAAGAACGGACAGCCTAGCGTCAGTTAACATAATGTGAAAGGCCCAGTTGGGCACAATTTTAGGGACACAGACCAGGCCCTTGGGTCAGATGAGAGAGCTGGGGGAGCTGTGGGACATAGTGTCATGAAGTGTTGATCCCAGCAAAGCTTTCACTTTTTATTCAGATTTTTTAGCAGCAAACATATCCATCTTTTATGTCAGCAAGTTTAACATAATTTAATTGTCAACAAAGTAAAGACTTTCCTGAGTAGGCTCCAAGTGGGAGATGATAAAGAGAAGGAGCAGAAAGCAAGAAGGTGGGTACGACATCTGATTCACTATCAGTATCAATCCTACCAAGGCTCGTAGTTCAAAAGAAGTCTAATATCTGTTCCTCTCATCCTGCCCTTGTTTTTTTGCACATTGGACCCTATAGGTTTAGTCAAATACTTCATACACTTTTATCTCTTCTCATACAATTCTTTTCTGTAAATCCAATGAGACTTTAAGACATCAACTTGACTTGACATAATAATATCTTTAAATTCTATAGCATTTAACTCTTTCAAGGATGTTGGCATTAAAATCTTCAAAAAAGAAAATCTGCCCATCTTCTGTAAAAGGAGAGATTTTCTTCATCTTAGAGATCAGGAAGATGACACCGGTGAGAGGAGATCCGTGGGGTCACAAAGTGGTTCAGTCCCAGCTCACTCAAAGCAGGATATTTCAAGGTAGGCTTAATGAAGAGATTACTTTAAAAAGTTTTCACATGGCATAGGGGAAAATTATAAGAGGTGATGCAGAATTGTAGAGCTACAAGCAGTGGGCTGTTAGTCCTTCTAGGTCTAAACAGACCTAGTGGTTAGCAGAACCCTGAGGGAGGGATGTGTGGAAGGGGCCATATGAAAGGAGCTGAGAACTTTTACAGTCACCCCTTCGTGACATGGCAGGTGGAAAGCCAGGGGGAACAAATACTTACATTTCCCTCTCCTCCATCCCACTGATTTGTTGCCGGAGCCCTCTCTGCAGCAAACCCAAGTGGAAGCCAGAGGCAAGGAAGTCCATACTTGTCAACCTCCTGGCACCAGGTAAGTTGGAGGAGGGTGGAGAGTGGTCTGGGAAGCAGAGGAAGATGCCTGCCACACCCATCAGTCTCAGGTGGGGTTGGGACTGTACCCCTCTTGTTACTTGTCCACATGCTATGCTTTCCTCTGGAGGGGAGAATCTAAGTTCCTGGCACCTGGCCCCAAACCACCTGTGAGCCCTCTGCTCTTTGATCCCTATATCTTGAGGATTTCTGGTGAGAAAGCAAAACTTTGGGTGGATATATCATTTATCCACGTATTATCCCTGTATATCCTTAACACAGATGATTGAAAGTTGGATGTTTATCTAATACCTGTTTCTCCTGACCATATAATATGAAAATTTGTTTCCTTTCCCCAACTGCAAGGTGATTTTTGATACAGAACAACTGATTATGTACTCTAGCTGCACACATCAGCATGTTGATTATGTGAAATCTCATAAGGAATTATAGTCAATGCCAATCATTGTGTAAGTGAAGGTCAGATTTTACATCTTCTATTGGTGTCATCAGCATTTTTAGGATAAATCTTTGAAGCACACAAATTAATATTGGGATACATGTCAGCACTGAAGGCATCTGTGTGAAATTAAATGCCTGTGGACTATGGAAGAGAGAGTATAGGACAGAGAGAGAGAGAGAGAGAAAAAAAAAGAAGAGTCCCCATGCACAGAAATGTTGGTTTAAACTACAAGGATTATGATCAGTCAGCTTTTTAAAAGTGCTAAATGTGGCTCAGATATTCGAGTTAGTCAGAAGTACTGCTTCCAAATCTTAAATTTTTGGTCAGTGAGCAGCTGTGGAGAAAGACTTGTGTGCACATTTGTATGCATGCACACACATGCACACACACATTACTGGAGCTCCATTTAAAATTGTACCTGGGAGTTCATTTATACAGGCTATATATATAGTCTATAAAAGCGATTCCTCTGGGTTAAGACAGACCTGGGTTCAAATCCTGGCTCCACCACTTACTAGCTATGTAACTTTTCTGAGCCTCCGTTTCCTCCCATATAAAATAGGAATAATAATAATACTATTTACCTCCCAGGGGTTTTCTCAGTTAGCTTTTACTATAATGATGCCGCATAGCAAATAAGCACAAAACCTCAGTAGCCTGGAGTATTTATTGCTCATGTGTCTGGAATCATATGGATGCTCCTGAGGCAGTTCTACTGATCTTGGGCTTGATCACTTGTCTGGGTATTGACTGGCCAGTCTCAGATGACCTCATCTGGGATGACTGGGGCGATTAGCTGTGCTCCATGTGTCTTTCATCCACCAGCAGGCCAGCTTTGCATAGTGTGCCAGTAATGACAGAGGGCAAGAACAGCAAGCAGAAACACAGAAGGGCTTTTCGAGCCTCTGATTGCTTTATGGTTGCTCATACTCTAGCAGCCAAGGCAAATCACAAGGTTGAGCCTGAAGTCAGAATGAGAGGACACTACAAAGTTACCTGCAAAGAATGTGGAGAGAGAAGAGTTGGGGTCATTAATACAACCAACCTACTGCAGGATAATGAGGTTAAAATGAGATAATACTTGCAAGTACTTAGCTTGTGGTGATCATTTAATAAATGGTAGTAGCCATTATTGTTCCCTCACATTCCCTTATATCACATTTAGCATCTAGTAAGGTGTTATTTTTTAGTTGGCTTTTGTGTGAAATTCTGGCTTTGAAACAGAATGAAGAGATTCAGGTTCAAATTCTGACTATGGAACTTAGTCTTTTATTTTTTTTTACTATATATATATGTATATATATGTGGCATATATATATATATATATACACACACACATATATATATAGTGGCATATATATACATATATATGTGGCATATATATATATGGCATATATATATATATAGAGAGAGAGAGACAGAGAGAGAGAGAGAGAGAGAGAGAGAGAGTGAGTAGGGGAGAGGGGCAGAGAGGGGAGAGAGACTCCCAAGCAGGCTCCGCTCTTAGCACAGAGCCTGATGTGGGGCTTGATTGCCTGACCCTGGGATCATGACCTGAGCCGAAATTAAGAGTTGGATGCTTAACTAACTGAGCCAGCCAGGTGCCCCCAAACTTACTCTTACTACAATCTTGCTGGGTGATGTGGTGGAATGGAGCCTTTGCTGGGAGCCAGGCAGACCCTGGTTAAATACTTTGACCACTTTTTGTTATTCGATCTTGTATATTTACTTCTACTCAGTCTCCTTAGCTGCAAAATGCAGATAATTGTACTTACCCTGTTGGGTTTTTGTGAAGATTAAATAAGAAAAATATGTTTTATATCTTTCTCAATATTTGTCACACAGTTAGTGTTCAATATGTGGTAGCTATTATTATTTATAAACTTAATAATCTATATTTGCAGAACAATTGGGAAGTGGTGTCCAAAATTCTCTATAGGGATACTAACTGTTAACATATGGCTTATTTTACCATAGTTTTCTATGCATGTATTTCCAAAATTAGAGTTCAATTGCTTGTACTATTTTATAAACCATTTTTTTCACTTAATATAACATGACATCTTTAAACATGAACAAATACAATTTTAATAGATATGTTATATTCACTAGGGAGATATAGTCTAACTTATTGATCCAATACTGTATTGTTGAATCTTTATATTGTTTCCAATTTTTCACCATATCAATAACATTGCAACAAATATCTTTTCATACCATACATCAACTTTAGGTTACACTTTTCGTTAAATTTTTGGAAATAAAATTGCTGGGTTAAAGGATATTCACTTAAACATTTTTTTATTGTTAAGTATGACAAACATATAGAAATGTATTCAAAATCTAAGTGGACAGCTTAGCTAAGTAGACATCAAAAACATTCGTGGGGGAGTCTGGGTGGCTTACCTGGCTAAACGTCTTGACTTTGGCTCAGGTCATAATCTCATGATTCGTGGGTTCAGGCCCCATGTCAGGCTCTGTGCTGACAGCCTGGAGCCTGCTTCAGAATCTGTGTCTCCGTCTCTCTCTGCCCCTCCCCTGCTTGTGCACTCTCTTTCTCTCTCTCTCTCTCTTTTTCTCTCTCTGTCTCTCTCAAAAATAAATTAACTTGTAAAAAACAAAAAAATCACTGCTGTAATCACCAGCCAGCTTAAAACACAGAACAGTTCCAGCCCCCAGAAGGCTTCCTCTTGTAGCCCTTCAATCATCAACCTTGCCTAATCCACAAAGATAACCACCATCCAGACTTTCAGTAGCTTACCTTAGATTTGCCTGTTTTTGAATTTTATATAAATGGATCCATAGGTATGTAGTCTTCTGTCTCTGTGTTTTACAGATTGATATTGTTTGTGAGATTCAACCATATTGTTTAACATAGAGGTAGCTCACTCATTGTCATTGTTGTATGTTATTTCATTGTATAAATACTTAATTTTACTGTTGTTGGACAATTTGGGTCATTATCATTTGGAATCTTAAGAATAATGTTGAAGCTAGGGGCCAAGACAGCAGAGCAGCATGGAAGTTCTCAGCTTCTCTCATCCCTGAAATGCAGCTAGGTCAGCGCAAAACATTTTGCACACCTAGGAAATTGATCTGAGGATTAACACAACAATCTGCATAACTTGAGCCACAGAACTCAGCAGGTAAATGGTGCGGAGAGGTGAACTGGGGGAGAGAGAGAAGCCGTAGAGGGTAGGGAGCTGTTTTTGCAGAGAGAGGAAAGAGAAAGGGGGGGAGAGTGAGGCACGTTGGAAGAGTGCTGGAAAAGCACTCCACCTGAAAGTAGCTGGAAAGAAAGAGAAAGAGTAGAAACACTCACAATGGACTGAATGAAAAATCTGTTCCCCAACACCATTTATGGGGTTTTAATGCCATTAGGACTCTATAAACAGGGGAGCACAGAGTCAGAAATTCCAGAGCTCAGTGCCTGGTGGTGCTCTAGTGGGGAAGAAGGAGCAGGCAGCGAGGTCCAAGGGGTCTGTGGGCCACATGGGGAGAAGTAGTTCCCCTGCTTGGAGGGCATTTGGTAGAGGCCATATGGCCTCTCCATAGGCAAAGGTTCCAGCAGATGTTGGAGAACAGCCACATTTGCTGGTATTGGAATAAAGATGCCAGATGTGGTGAAACCTGGCACCAACTGTGTGTTGTGATTTCCCATAATCTCTAAACCTTTGCCATTCTGTGATTGCATGAACTTTTTTTGTGGCAAGCCATCACCTAGCCGTAGTCTCTGAACTTCTGCTGCACTATGATCACACAAACGTTCTCTGGGGACTTCCCCAGAGTTTCAGAGAGGGTAGAAGCCAGAGGGTTCTCAGAAGTGAGGGGTTTGGAAACACAGCCCCATCTGGGGTAAAATTTGGGAGAGAGGTGCTGCCTGGCAGGCTGAAAGCTTGGACATGGATAGTGTAGAAGTGGGGAATGGACGGAAGCCTGAGACAAAGGAGGGTGCTTGATTGCAGACCGGTGAGAGCACCAAGTTCCTGTGCCAGAAACTAGGAAGCTGGTGATGCCATTTCCACCTCTCCCATGCATGTGCATACACATGCATGTGCATGACACCTATCCACCCCAGTAAGGTGAGTAGGGCCACCTAGTGGAGAATGGAGCCATTACACCAAGCCCCGCCCAACTGCACCCTCCAAGCACATGCCCTAGAGGACCACCACAAGCTTCTGTGCCTACTTAGTGTACGGACTATAGAGTGTTTCATAGTTTGAGCTCTAGAGGAAACTGGATGTAACTTCATCTGGGTTTATTTCTCTTTCTTTCTTCCTTTTTTTTTTGCTTTTGTTTAAAATTTTTTTTCTCCTTTTATTTTTCTTGGATACAGAAAGAGAAAAATTCTTTTTATTTCCTTTAAAATTTTTAAAGTTTTTTCTACTGTTTTTGTAAAATGTTTAATTCTATTTCACTTTCTTTATTTCATTTTATTCTATTTTATTATATACATTTTTGACTTTTAAACTTTTCTTACTTTTGTTTTCTTTTTTTTTCCTCCTTCCCTTTTTTTCTCTATTCTTTCAAGCTTCTTTGAACAGCCAGACCAAAACACACCTAGGATCTAGCTACTTTATTTCAATTTTTTTGTTGTTTTTAATTTTTTAATTTTAATTTTTAATTTTATTTTATTATTTTTCTTCCCTGAAAATGACAAAATGAGGGAATTCACTCCAAAAGAAAGAACAGGAAGAAATGACAGACAGAGCTTAAACACAGATATAAGCAAGATGTCTGAACTAGAATTTAGAATCACAATAATAAGAATACTAGCTGCAGTTGTAAAAAGCATAGAATCCCTTTCTGTAGAGATAAAAGTAGTACAATCAAGTCAGGATGAAATAAAAAATGCTATAACTGAGACCCAATCTTGAATGGATTCTATGGTGGCAAGAATGGATGAAGCAGAGCAGCAAATCAGCAATATAGAAGAAAAAATTATGGAGAATAATGAAGTAGGAAAAAAGAGGGAAACTAAGACAAAAGGTCATTATATAAGAATTAGAGAGTTCAGTGACTTATTAAAAAGAATAACATCCAAATCCTAGGAGTCCCAGAAGATGAAAAGAGAGAAAAACGGGTAGAAATTTTATGTGAGCAAATTGTAGTAAAAAACTTTCCCAATCTGGGGAAAGACATAGACATCAAAATCCAAGAAGCACAGAGAACTCCCATTAGATTCAACAAAAACTGATCATCACCAAGGCATATCTTAGTCAAATTCACAAAACACGCAGGCAAGGAAAGAATTATGGAAGCGGTATGGAGAAAAAAAAGTCCTTAACCTCTAAGGGAAGACAGCAGCAGACTTATCTACAGAAACTTGGCAGGCTGGAAAGGAATGGCAGGATATAGTCAACGTGCTGAATTGGAAAAATATGAAGCCAAGAATTCTTTATCCAGCAAGGCTGTCATTCAAAATAGAAGGAGAGAGAGTTTCCTAGACAAAGAAAAACTAAAGGAGTTCATGACCACTAAACGAGTCCTGCAAGAAATTTTAAGGGGGACTCTCTGAGGAGAAAAGATGAAACAAAACAAAAAGACCCAAGGCAACAAAGACTAGAAAGGACCAGAGAACACCACCAGAAACTCCACTCTACAGGCAACACAATGGCATTAAATTCATATCGTTCAGTACTCACCCTAAATGTCAATGGACTAAAAGCTCCATTCAAAAGACATAGGGTATCAGAATGGATAAGAAAACAAGATCCATCTATATGCTGTTTACAAGAGACCCATTTTAGATCTAAAGACAACTGCAGGTTGAAAGTAAGGGGATGGAGAGCCATCTATCATGCTAATGGTTTCCAAAAGAAAGCTGGAGTAGCCATAGTTATACCAGACAAACTAGATTTTAAAATAAAGACTGCAACAAGAGATGAAGAAGGGCATTATATCATAATTAAGGGGTCTATCTACCAAGAAGACCTAACAATTGTAAACACTTACACTCCAAATGTGGCAGCACCCAAATATATAAATCAATTAATCACAAACATAAAGAAACCCATTGATAATAATACCATAATAGTGGCGGACTTCAACACTCCACTTACAACAATGGACAGATCATGTAAGTAGAAAATCAGCAAGGAAACAATGGCTTTGAATGACACACTCGACTGGATGGACTTAACAGATATATTCAGAACATTTCATCCTAAAGCAGCAGAATACACATTCTTCTCAAGTGCACATGGGACTTTCTCCAGAATAGATCACATACTAGGACACAAATCAGCCCTCAACAAGTACAAAAAGATCGAGATCATACCTTGCATATTTTCAGATCACAACGCTATGCAACTTGAAATCAACCACAAGAAAAAATTTGGAAAGACCATGAATACTTGAAGATTAAAGAACATCCTACTAAAGAATGAATGGTTAACTGAAAATTAAAGAGGAAATTAAAAAGTAATGAAAATGATAACACTACAGCCCAAAACCTCTGGGATGCAGCAAAGGCAGTCGGTCATAAGAGGGAAGTATATAGCAATCCAGGCCTTCCTAAAGAAGGAAGAAATGTATCAGATATTCAACCTAACCTTACACTTTAAAGAGGTAGAAAAAGAACAGCAAATAAAACCCCAAACCAGCAGAAGGCAGAAAATAACAAAGATTAGAGTAGAAGTCAATGATACAGAGATTAAAAAAAAACCGGTAGAACAGATCAATGAAATCATGAGCTGGTTGTTTGAAAGAATTAACAAAATTGGTAAACTTCTAGGCAGAGTGATCAAAAAGAAAAGGGAAAGGGCCCAAACAAATAAAATCATGAATGAAAGAGGAGAGATGACAATCAACACTGCAGAAATACAAACAATAAGAAGAGAATATTATGAGCAATTATATGCCAATAAATTGGGCAATCTGGAAGGAATGGAAAACTTCCTAGAAACATATAAACTACCAAAACTGAAACAGGAAGATATAGAAAATTTGAACAGATCTATAGCCAGTAAGAAATTGAAAGAGTAATAAAAAATCTCCCCAAAACAAGAGTCCAGGGCTGGATGGCTTTCCAGGGGAATTCTACCAAAAATTTAAAGAAGAGTTAACACCTGTTCTTTTGAATGTGTTCCAAAAAATAGAAATGGAAGGAAAGCTTCCAAACTCATTCTATGAGACCAGCATTACCTTGATCCCAAAACCAGACCAAGACCCCACTAAAAAGGAGAACTACAGACCAATTTCCCTGATGAACATGGATGCAAAAATTCTGAACAAGATACTAGGCAACCAGATCCAACAATACATTGAAAGAATTATTTACCGTGATCAAGTGGAATTTATACCTGGGATGCAAGGCTAGTTAAATATCTGAAAATCAATGTGATATATCACATCACATTTCTTAGAATGACTAAAATCAGCAACACAAGAAACACCACGTGTTGGTGAGAATATGGAAGACGAGGAACCCTCTTGTATTGGTGGGAATGCAAACTGGTGCCACACCTTGGAAAACAGTATGGAGGTTACTGTATGGTATTGGCAGAAAAACAGACACATCACATCAATAAAAGAAAGTATAAGAATCATATGATCCTCTCAATAGGTTCATAGAAAACATTTGACAAAATATAGCATCCTTTCTTAATTAAAAACCCTCAAGAAAGTAGGGATAGAAGATCATAAAAGCAGTATATGAAAGACCCACCACTAATATCATCCTCAAAGGGAAAACTGAGAGCTTTCCTCCTAAGGTTATCCTTCACATGACAAGGATATCCACTCTCACCATTGTCATTCAACGTAGAGTTGGAAGTCCTGGCCTTAGCAATTAGACAACACAAAGAAATAAAAGACAACCAAATTGGTGAGGAGGAAGTCAAACTTTCACTCTTTGCAGATGACATGATACTCTATGTGGAAAACCCAAAAGATTCCACCAAAAAACTGCCAGAGCTGATCCATGAATTCAGCAAAGTTTCAGGATATAAAATCAATGCACAAAAATTGGTTGCATTTCTATATACCAATAATGAAGCAGCAGAAAGAGAAATAAAGGAATTGATCTCATTTACAATTGCACTAACAACCATAAAATACCTAGGAAGAAACCTAACTAAAGAGGTGAAAAATCTATACATTGAAATGAAAGAAATTGAAGAAGACACAAAAAAATGGAAAATCGTTCCATGCTCATGGATTGGAGGAACAAATATTGTTAAAATGTTGATACTACCCAAAGCAATCTACATATTCAATGCAATCACTATCAAAATAACACCAGCATTCTTCACAGTGCTAGAACAAACAATTCTAAAATTTGTATGGAATCAGAAAAACCCTGAATAGCCAAAATAATCCTGAAAAAGAAAACCAAGGATTTCTTGGTTTGAGCTTATGATGAGCTGTGATCATCAAGACAGTATGGTATTGGCAGAAAAACAGACACATAGATCAATGGAACAGAATAAAGAACCCAGAAATGGACCCATAAACATATGGGCAATTAATCTTTGACAAAGCAGGAAAGAATATCCATGGAATAAAGAGAATCTCTTCAGCAAATGGTGTTGGGAAAACTTGACAGTGATATGCAGAAAAATGAACCTAGACCACTTTCTTACACTGTACACAAAATAAACTCAAAATGGATGAAAGACCTGAACGTGAGACAGGAAGCCATCAAAATCCTAGAGAAGGCAAGAAACAACCTCTTTGTCCTTGGCCTCAGCGACTTCTTACTCAACATGTGTCCGGAGGCAAGGGAAACAAAAGCAAAAATGAACTATTGGGACCTCATCAAGATAAAAATCTTCTGCATGGTTTTGCTTTGCATGGCAAAGGAAACAATCAGCAAAACTAAAAGGCAGCCAACAGAATGGGAGAAGATATTTGCAAATGGCATATTGGATAAAGGGTTAGTATCCCAAATCTATAAAGAACTTATCATACTCAAACACCCAAAATGCAAATAATCCAGTGAAGAAATGGGCAAAAGACATGAATAGACACTTCTCCAAAGAAGACATCCAGATGGCTAACAGACACATGAAAAAATGCTCAACATCACTCATCATCAGGGAAATACAAATCAAAACCACAATGAGATACCACCTCATACCAGTCAAAATGCAAGCAACTACGGATGTTGGTGAGGATGCAGAGAAAGAGGATTTCTTTTGGACTGCTGGTGGGAATGCAAACTGATGCAGCCACTCTGGAAAACAGTATGGAGGTTCCTCAAAAAATTAAAAATAGAACTACCTTATGGCCCTACAATTGCACTAATAGGTATTTATCCAAAGGATACAGGTGTGCTGTTTCGAAGGGGCACATGTACCCCAATGTTAATAGCAGTGTTATCGACAATAGCCAAAGTATGGAAAGAGTCCAATGTTCATCAACAGATGAATGGATAAAGAAGATGTGGTGTATATATATACAATGGAGTATTACTCAGCAACCAAAAAGAATGAAATCTTGCCATTTGCAGCTACGTGGATGGAACTAGAGGGTATTATGCTAAGCGAAATTAGTCAGTCAGAGAAAGACAAATCTCATATGACTTCAGTCATGTGAGGACTTTAAGACACAGAACAGATGAACATAAGGGAAGGGAAACAAAAATAATATAAAAACAGGGAAGGGGACAAAACATAAGAGACTCTTAAATTTAGAGAACAAACAGGGTTGCTGGAGGGGTTTGGGTGGGGGGATGGGCTAAAAGGAGTAGGAGCATTAAGCAGGATACTTGTTGGGATGAGTACTGGGTGTTATATATATAGGATGAATCACTGGAGTCTACTCCTGAAATTATTATTGTAGTATGTGTTAACTAAGTTGGAGATAAATTAAACAATCTTTGATGAACTAAAAAAAATGAAATAAAAGTGTAATGCAAAAGCCAAAAAAAAAAAAAAAGAATAATGTTGCTATTATCATTAAGTGTATGTGCTTTCTTGGTGTATGTGTGCACGTTTCTGCCAGGTATACACCCAGGAGTAGACTTGCTGGTTTAGAAGGTATGTCTTTAGTAGATAGCACCACACTCTTTGTAGATGGTTATTGTAATTGACATTCTCACTTGCAGTACAGGAGAGTTCCTGTTTGTTCCCCATTCTCTTTAATTTAGTTAATTTTGGAGGTACATTGGTATTTTATTATGGTTTGATTTTGTATTTCTCCAATAGTAATGAAGTTGACATTGAACACTATTTCTTGTGTTTATTTGAGCTGTCCGGATATTCTCTCTTCAGACGTGCTTGTTCAAATCTCTTGCCCAGTTTTCTTCAGGCTATCTGGATTTAAAAAAATCTGATTTGTAGGAGTTTCTTTTGTATTCTGGAGAGGACCCTTTGTTGAAATGTGTTGCAACATATTTTCCCACACTTTGGTTTGTTTTATATTCTCACAGAGTGTCGTTTCTTGTCTTCAAGTTCTTAATTCAAAGATAGTCAACTGTATCATTCCCATCATCCCTTCTTTTATAATTTGTGTTTTTTGTGTTCTATTTAAGAAAACTTTTACTGGGACACCTGGGTGGCTCAGTCAGTTAAGTATCCAACTTTGGTTCAGGTCATGATCTCATGGTTTGTGGGTTCGAGCCCTGCATTGGGCTCTGTGCTGAAGGCTCAGAGCCTGGAGCCTACTTCAGAATCTGTGTCTCCCTCTCTCTGCCCCTCTCCCACTCATGCTCTGTCTATGTCTCTCTCAAAAGTAAATAAACATAAAAAAAAATTTAAAAAAAGAAAACTCTTCTTGACTTGGATAACAGAAATCTCTTAGGTTCTCTTTTAAAAGTTTTTCTGTTGCTGCTTGTTTTGTCTTTCACATTTGTGCTTACAGTCTATCTGGACCTAAATTTTACATAGAATGAGATAGGAGTCGAATGTTATTGTTTTCATATGGATATCCCATTGTCATCCTTTGGTGACAATATTGTTCCATCCCCATTGCGAGGCAGTGCCAAATTTATTATTTTTTTTCAAACTTTTTTTTTTTAAGGTAAACTCCATGTCCAACCACGAGGCTTAAGCTCAAGATCAAGATTTGCATATTCTACTGAATGAGCTGGCCAGGTGCCCCAGTACCATGTTTGTTTTAAATCTGTGTCCCTTTATGTATGTATCTGTTTCTGGGGTTTCTATTCGGTCCCACTGATCTATTTGTCTATAAACTTTAATCTCTAGAGGGTATTAAATTTTTGAAAAGACCTTTGCCACAAGTTGGAGGAGGTTATTTGCTACCTTAAAAAAAGTAATAGTTTCCTTGAAAATATTTTCCTTAGAGAAAAGGAAATTCTGAGAAGTTCCCTAGTTGTCCTGGCTATAAGTGAAATTGCAGAAACAAAGGCAGTCATTTTCCATTCATGTTCTCTTTTTTGTCAGTATCTCTTCCTCCACCCCTGGTCCTCTCAAACATCTCTCTTGTCCACAGGAATCTACCTTCCTTCTTTCTTCTATCACTTCTCCCTCTCTACTGGATCCAGTAGATACTGGATTTTTCCTTCTTTCTTCTAGCACTTCTCCCTCTCTACTGGATCCAGAAAACTTTGCAGAGTCAAACAGAAACAATGATAACACAACTCTTTTCAGGCACATTGGCATTTTGAAATGGTCTCCTTTTAACAAGGTGCCTCCAGAACCGATAGGAATGGATCTCTAATGGTAGGATGTTGGAATTCTAAGACAGCCACAGATGGTTGATTTGTTCATCTGTAATGGGGTGAAGCAGGACTGGGAGACATCTTGCTCTGCAGTCCAGAGAAGTCACCTAATTAACGTGTGGGATATAGGAACAATTAGTATCAGAAGATATATTTCTCAGGTTTTTTTGAGGGGGGAGCCTTCTTAGTGACCTTTAAATTTTACCAAAAGCGTAATGGTTTATTCAGCTTCCTGAAAAGATTAGCTCTTCTCTTAATTAATTGTTACGGAATTGCAAAATTAGACTGCAGGCTTTCATTTAAAACTCTTTTAAGCAAAAGTGAAAAGACAGAAGGGCCTCAAGGTGGACCTTCCTTCAGCAAAACATTACACATCTCCATCTTGTTTCTTTAATGAAATATTACCTTACGTGCTTCCTCCCTGCCAGTTGTGGCCCCAAGGCAATGCTTCAGTTTTCTATTAAGGAATTTTTCTTATGAAGACCATGTCCTCTTCCTTTATTTTGGTCCTCCCTCCTGACAGGAGTCACCTGACTGAGAGGTAGTGCAAGGCGTGTACCATGTTGCCTACCACCCTCCTCCCTCTAGATTCCATGCAGCTGGATCAGACTAGATAAGATTCAGTTCAGTTTGACTCAGTTCTCTTTTTTGAGCACCTACTATATCCTGAGCACTGAGGTACTTACTAGGAATAACAGAGAAGAATCAGATAAAAGCAGGTTTCCTGCCCTCCTGATGCTTATATTCCAGTGGAAGCCTGGACATAAAACAAGTAATGACCATTATGAAGGAAGTGTTGGGTGACACCAAAGCCATCCACATATGCACTACATCCAGAAGGGAAGGCAGATGCCAGTCCAGGGCTCTTACTTCACTCTGGCTCAAGTTACCATAAAATTCGGACAACCATGGATCATTTTCTCTGCCTAACCCACAAAATTTAATTACATTTAACAAACATTTTTTGAGCAACTAATTGATAGGAGGCATTGTGATGCATGCTAGGGAAACAAGGCTTGGGGGAGAGGAGGAGGAGTAGACTATGATTCCTGATCTCAAAGGGCTTGGATTTGGGGGTGGGGATGGGTAATAGGACATAAGCACAAAACAATGCAAAATGTACTCTAAGAAAGACAAATGTGACACATTAATGACTGAACTCAGGGGAAGGAGATACAATTTGGGAGGTGGGTAGCATTGTGAAAGGCTCAATAAGGAAGAGATATTTATGGTGATTTTTTATGGGATGTTCTTTTAAGGTTCCCAGACCAATGCCAACATGGGCAGGGGAGAGGCAGGGGAGGGGCAGGGGAGTTCCCTCACATACAACACCAAGCAATTCTCAGAAGCCGGTAGGGTATCTGAGAATTCAGTTCAATTTTGACACTATCTATTCCAAGATAGCATCAGATTCTACTGGTTAAGGGCTCAGTTATACAAGACTGTCCCCCATCCCCTACCTCAGACACCAACTGCAAGCCTCTGGCTATTACCTGGGCTTCTGACCAACTGGCGATAGATTGGAGGTTACAGTGACCCCCTCCTTAGATTTGATTAATATGCTAGAGCATCTCACGGGACTCAGTGAAGCACTTAACATTTACCAGTTTATTAAAGGCTACAGTGAGGGATACGAATCAACAGCCAAATGAAGAGAAATATAAGGCCAGATTCAGAGAAAGGGTGTGGAGCTTCCAGGTGCACCACTCCCCCCACACCTTCAAGAGTTCACCAACCCTGAAGCTCTCTGAACCCAGTCCTTTTGGTTTTTTATGGAGGCTTCATTACACAGTCATGACTGACTAAGTCAGCCATTGGCTGATTCATCCTCTAGTCCCTGTCTTCAAAGGTAGGAAGTAGGACTGAAAGTTCAGAACCTTGAATCACCTGGTCATTTCTCCCAGCAACCAGCCCCCATTCTTAAGGTTACTTAAGGGTTTTCCAAAAGTCATCTCATTAACACAACAAAAGACATCTTTTTCACCCTTGTCACAGGAAATTCCAAGGGTTTTTAGGAGCCATGAGCCAGAAACTGTGGAGGAAGATCAAATATGCATGAGAAATATAAATTTTGGTCATTCAGATATCTTATAAATCACAGTATCACAGATGGGAAGGATTTTAACCAGAAATTACGGGGAAAGGCTTCTGGGTAGAAGGTGTAGCCTGAGAAAAGATGCAGAAGCAGGGGCTGTAGCTAGGGGGAATGGTAGGAAAGAAGGGACTGGAAAGGTAGGTGGGAAGGTCACAATATGGAAGGCTTTCTGAGAAAAAGAAGAAAAGAATACATATCTCATTTATTATTATTTAAAAAATTTTTTAATGTTTATTTATTTTTGAGAGAGAGAGAGACAGAGCAAGAGTAGGGGAAGGGCAGAGAGAGAGGGAGACATAGAATCCGAAGCAGGCTTCAGGCTCTGAGCTGTCAGCACAGAGCCCGACGCGGGGCTGGAACCCGCGAACTGTGAGATCATGACCTGAGCCGAAATCAGATGCTTAACCCACTGAGCCACCCAGGTGCCCCAGAATGCACATCTAATTTGATTGGCAATTGTTATGGAGGGAGAAGGGGCATCGCCAGAGCTCTGTACCTTTGACACATTTTTCTGGCCATGGCAGGTCAGACAGGTGATGGAAGGGGGTGTGGGGGGGTGTTGAGATAATCAATTGGAGGTGATTAAAATAGGCTTTACACAAAGGCCTATGAATGTGAGAAGTGAGACAGGGAAACTTAAAGGACCCTGTAAAAAAAAAAAGGTGTTTTTGTTTTTGTTTTTTTCCTTTGCTCCTTTTCCAGCTTCTATTCTTGCTAGGACCTGCACCCTCATCCCACTCTACGCATGCCTCGTAATGCAAATAGCATATGTCCTCCTTGTAAGGGATAAAGAGGTAATGATGTCTTTGGAGTATTCCAGCACAATAGATAACATCTAAGGGGTGATCAGGCAAGGTGGTCATAAGGTTCTCCAAGACCAGTCACTTCAAGCACCTTGACGCCAGGGCCCCTGGTTTTAGGAAGTAAGTGACTTATGAAGGACACTTGGACCCTGTCCTTGTTCTGACCAGTTTCTGGATGCCTAAGAGGACATGTGCACCAGAACACAATTGCTAATAAAAACTTCAGGCCCCAAGCAAAGATGAGACTCATGCTCTTTGTCTTTCAGAGTCTCCTGGATGCTCCATCTGTCTATCTCTGTATATCTTCAATCCCTCTGCCTTCAGTTCCTGCTGGCTCACATATGATTTTCATCCTGTGTGAAGTTGAGGACCCTCTTCACTAGTCCTGTGGGACCCCTTCGGGGTCCTCGGTCTGGCCTACCTGCATCGGAAGGAGTCTCAGGGGAGGAACATAAGTGGACAAAGGGGTACAGAATTGAGCTACACTTCTCATATTCTGAGATGATTCTAAGATTCAAAATCTTAGAATCCCAGCCTTGGTAGCTGGGAGAAAGATGGTGTCTATATAGTGGGAAGTTATCATTTGTGTGTTTGGTTTTCCTGTATCCACTCCAAGAAGATATATAGGAAGTAGTTTCCTACCTTCCAAAGAGGAAAAGAGGAGGCTAGAAGGGACCAGGCCTCTCATTAGCTCCAGATACCTAGGGGTAGGCACTCGACACAGGTTTAGCCAATTCATCTGTTGGGACGCTGAATCTGGGGAGGTGACATGAGGACCCAGGAGCACACCTCCTATAAAAATAAAAGCACATGGAAATAAAAGCAAAGCCATTAGATGCCCCGGCATCCCCGTTGCCCAGTCACGCCGAGGCTCCTCCCCATCTTGACTGTCACCCCTGGACTACACATGCTTAGGATATGTCCTTGTCTGCCCTCACCTGTTTTCCCTGAGCCAACATTACGTCTTCTTGTATGATCTTACTGTGGGATGCTAAACAATCCTGCCCCATTGCCACCAGCAGCCCAGACCCAGGGCTGGTGTCTCCCAACTTGAGATGAGTTCAAAGCCTAGGGATGGTGACTATTTTCAGTGTATGTTCCTTAGCCATGAACACATTTTTAGGGGGAAACGGAACCACTGAATGTGAACTTTAGCTTTCTGGTTGCTGAATAAGTAAGTAAGCAGCCTTGAGAGACAGGATATCTTAAGTACACAGTGCCGATGCATTAATTGTATAGTCATCCATTTCCTATATAAATAAGTATCCTGGCAGGAGTACGGGACCATGTGTGCCTGACTCCCATTACTGCCAGGTGGCAGCCAGGAGGGGGGATGGGGAAGGCCTTGTGGATAGAGCTTGCGGGGTTTCTGGGGTCTAGGTTCTAGTCCCGTCGTTATCACCACATAGAGGTGGGGTCATTATGGTGAGCTCTTTCACTTGCCTCCTCATTTATAGTCGGATCTTTTTGGCAGGCTTTAAAAGTCACATTAGTTGCTTTTACTTCCCAAACATTTCCAGCTGTCCTTAGATCCAATCTAAATGCATTTCCACGGTGCAGCCTGCTGAGCTTTCCTCATCGCACATGAGTATCTGCAAAAGTTGAGAATTCAACACATCCTCTCCTTCCTTCCTGTCCCTGACTGTATTGAAGAACACAACAGGAAGAGCAAGCAGAAGGTTGGGATGAGGTGAATTGGGATAAAAGTACTCTGAGTTCTGGATTTAACTCAGGAAGTTCTTCCATTTCTCTGCCAGGAGGATTAATGAAGGTGATTTCTTTCTTTCTTTAGAACTGGGAAAATTTTGATAACTGCTGCATTGGTTTCAAAATTTGAACCTTTTCTGGTGTGTCAGGGTGGCTGGATAAAAATGCCTTAGGAAGCTGATTAAAAATATAGCTTCTGACGTTTGGATTGGAATCCAGGACTCTGAAGTTTCAAAAAAGGTTTGTGCTCTAATTCTCATGCACAGTCAGGCTTGGACACTTCCAAGTTCTGAAGTTTACTTCCTGAATCTTGCAAAATTATTGAACCTTATTTGAATGAGCAGTAATTAACCACATCATTTGTTCGCTAATAATGTTCCTTGCCTATGTCTTTTTTGTATGAGCTTTGTAACTTTGAGGGCAGTGGCTATTCTTAGTTATCTTCATAACCTCAACAACATCCGGTAGATATTAGTAAGTTATCATTAAATTAAACCAGAAACATTGTGCACATTTATTCTGTTCAAGTGAAGGCGATGGTATGTTAGATTTTACGCTGACAAGAGCTTCATGGGTTACTTACTCTCTTGTTTGTTCTTATTTTCACGGTAGGGCTACTTTTCTCTCTTGCTTTTTTCTTGTTTTTTTTTTTTTGTTTTTTGTTTTTTGTTTTTTGTTTTTTGCCACTCCACGTTGTAGCTCTTACTATAGAGAATTGCAGGACAGTGCAAGATTCCAGAAGAAACTCGTCTTGGTGTGATTGGCTCATTGGTTATCTCAGCCAAGGAGGATTAGGAAACTCTGTCTCTGGACTCTCGGGCCTAAGTCCTTTTCACTAAGCCAACAATTCCACCTCTCTTCCGTCCTGTGAGTAAGAGAAAGTTTTCTTCTGTTTCCTTCTCAAAACCACAGCCCTTTTTCAGGGCCCTCACTTCCCATGGAGATAGTCCTGTGAGCCCTTAGGGTCTTGCATCACAGAATGACAGTAGTTGCAGAGACACAAGCAACAGAAACAAATGCTTTCTCTAAGCTCCTGGTAAACGGATTTACATGCAGCAGCTATGGAACAAACTGAAACAGTAATTGACCCCGCCGACCGCCTGTGATTATTCAAGGTGCAGTAATCTCAAGGGGCCTCATTCATCTCTTTGCTGGAGTCTTAGCTGACTGCAGAATAATTACAGGGAATTCCAGCTAAGACTTAGAAAGATTTGTCACTGGCCGGTGGGTACCCCTGGCTTAGGAAAACTCAAACATACTTATAATTAGTATAAGCCAGCTACAAGTAACCTCTTGTTAAAATGCAAATTATTAGAACATCTATTACCAAATAAAAGTGTTTTTTTTTTAATATTAGGGATTCCAGGCACACAAATGTGTGGTGAACTTGAAAAGCTTGATGCCAATTATGTGCTTCACTGAATTAAAATGAATTGATGTTATTAATAAAGACTCAAATGATCTACCCTGCCAGCCCAACCTTTTACCACCTTGCATTTTATTAGAAATGAACTTTTCAATTAAGATCTGTCTTCCCACACTTACCAAATTGAGTTTTCCAGACTTATGATTCAGTCACAGAAGCTTAAGGAACATGGTAGGGGCTCAGGTGGGAGGAGGGGTGGTGGGTCATGCCCAATTTGCTATGACAGCTTGCCCGTCTCTAATACTATATTTCAGCTTCTTTCAGAGTAATGTGGTCCCTCGTCTAGGTCCCTGACACTGAATAATTTATTCAATAAAAGAGTGCAATTTAAAGGAAAGTGAATGAAGATGTTTACACTTGGTGGCAGCTCTCTAAAATAATATTTGCAGCGAAAATTGAGACGAACCCGTCTTTATTTTGGTAAGAAGATAGGGATAGATAGGAATAAAAGTGCTTAAAAACCTATTATTATTCTCAACTTAGTTTGTCCTAGGAAGAGTTTTTCCATGCAAATGAGAAAACATTCAATTTGAATTTCTTCCTAGAAGCTAGATTGATTTGCAAATGTTTGGCACATTAATTATTTTATAAGTAAATAGAGATATAATTTAAGGCATGGGTCAGCACTTCTTAAGAGAAAGAATCAGTAGTCTATTTATTTTGATTTGGTGGTCTCTTAAAAATTTTTTTTTAATATTTATTTACTTTTGAAAGACAGAGAAATGGAGCACGAGTAGGGGAGGGGCAGAGAGAGAGGGAGACACAATCTGAAGCAGGCTCCAGGCTCCGAGCTGTCAGCACAGAGCCCGACGCAGGGCTCAAACTCATGGACAGTGTGATCATGACCTAAGCTGAAGTCAGACGCTTAACTGACTGAGCCATCCAGGCACCCCTGATTTGGTGGTCTCTTTAAAGTGACATAATTATTTTGGAGGCTCTTTTCTACCTTCACCTCCTCTTTTCTTTCTTTCCTTTTCTTTTTCTTTCTTTTTTTAGAGAGAGAGACAGAGAGCATCCAGGAAATCTGAATGCTGTCTGGACAATTTTTGGTATATTTTTTTACATGTGATAGACATTGTGGTTATGTTGTTGTTGTTGTTTTTTAATGCTTATTTATTTTTGAGAGAGAAAAACGGAGCATGAGCAGGGGAGGGGCAGAGAGAGAGGGAGACACAGAATCCCAAGCAGGCTCCAGGCTCTGAGCTGTCAGCGCAGAGCCTTGACGCCGGGCTCAAACTCATGAACCATGAGATCGTGAACAGAGCTGAAGTCAGATGCTTAACCAACGGGGCCACCCAGGCTCCCCAACCTCCTCTTTCCTATATTCATGATTCACCTATCTTGCTAGGTTACTCAGAGTTGTAAAGAAGTGCAATGGCGGAGCTGGTTGTTTTCACCAATTTATGTAACCACCTCCCTCTCCCTGGCCAGTATCAACTGGATGAAACTTGTGGTTTTTTTGGGGGGTTGAGGTGGATTTCTTTGTTGCCTCTCCTCTTTTTATTATGTGTGCTTTTCATCTCACTACCAGTTTTTCATAAGATCTCTGTTTCTACTCAATGGTGGCTGTGTGGTGCCTGAGTTCTTAGTTTGTCTTGTTCACTGCCTTATGCCTGGTGCTGGGAGGGGATCAGTGCCTGGTACACAGGAACTGCATATTGGTCCCCTCCTGCCTCAGTTGGTCAGTTTTCTGACCCTCCACTTTCCTGCACGGAGCCTACACCATCCCCTCAGCTGTCATCCCCCACACAGTCCACACACCCCTCCTCGCTTTTGGGTTCTGCTCACACTGTTCTCCCCACTGAACCGGCTTCCCTCCTTTTCTCTTTCTAACCAAATTCTACCTATCCTTCCCCAGGGGAGATCCATGTCCTCCATGATGGTTTCCACTGGTCCACAGAGTCCTGGTTTCTGTAGTCTGACTGTGTCTCGCTGTCATGTCTTGTTATAGGGTCTGCCTTAGTTCTTTCAGGGATTCACGAGAGATGGTATTTGTCCTCATGGATTGAGGTCTAGGTGGGCAGCCTAGGTCCTATGCCTCAAGCTTGTATGACATGTTTGGTCCTTTAAGAACTGGGCATGGCACAGAGGCCTGCACTACGTGTCTAGTACATGCTCACTGCTCACTGTCAGACTTCTTTCCTCACCACTGTGGTGCGTGATGCCTGCCTCACGTGGAATGTGACCTCTGCTTGGTCATGACTTCAGGTCCGTTCAAAACATGGGCGACGTTTCCTACCTCACACTTCCCAAGTTTCCTCTCATCTTTCTGGATCGTTCAGCAAACAGCATCTACAGAGAGGTTGCATTCTTTTTTTTAAAAAAATTTTTTTTTAACGTTTATTTATTTTTGAGACAGAGAGAGACAGAGCATGAACGGGGGAGGGGCAGAGAGAGAGGGAGACACAGAATCCGAAGCAGGCTCCAGGCTCTGAGCCATCAGCCCAGAGCCCGACACGGGGCTCAAACTCACAGACCGTGAGATCGTGACCTGAGTCGAAATCGGACGCTTAACCGACTGAGCCACCCAGGTGCCCCCAGAGAGGTTGCATTCTTAATGGTTGGCTTCTTCCTGGTGGCCTGTGTCCTAGTCTCAGCCCAGTTACTTCTTTCTGCATCTGGTTGCTTTTGCTTTTTCCCCTCTCTTTCCAGCCATAATATACCATTAATTTTTTTTAAAGGTACATTTTGAATTTGGTCATAGCCCTTCTGTACATGAGACCAGTCACTCTTTATTAAAAAAAAAAAAAAGCTTTTATAATTTGTACTTTTCACTGTCAGTCTGACCTTCCCTGCACTTAGTTCAAATTACTGAGCTTTTATTGTATTGAGCTACTCTTTCACCCTTAAATCTCAAAAATGCCTTTTTCTGTCAAATTTTATTTGGGAGGGTTAACCGGGGAATATGACTATATGTAGAATGTTGACACCCAACAGGGTCCTTGAAATAGGTGACCTTGGATATGGGCACTGAGATAATTAGCAAAAGAAAATTGACAGAAACCAACTGCTTCCAAGATAGCACAGGGTCACAATCAAAAGAAGGGCAGTGGAAATTGAACAGAGGATCTGATCAAAGACAAAAGCTTACCAAGGGACTGGATTTTTAAAGAAAGTTTTTAGGGGACCTCTTATTCATTCAATAGTAATTCCACAGCACGTATTGAGCAACTACTATATTATCTACCCTGTTCCAGGCACTGGTATTATAGAGAAATGAGACAGGGTCAGTGACCTGTTCACAGTCTAGTAGGGTGGGGGTCAGGGCAGTGGCAACAGTAGAACACATAAAAATGCACTGTTTTGGGGAGAAAAGGTAGTAAATTTAGTTTTGGGTTCAAGGCACCTATAGTATATCGAAGTGGGACTGCCAGTAGGAGGTGATTTCTCATAGAGATGTATGTCCAAGCTGACATTGCATGGACAGCTCTTAGTGATCTTGCAGAAGGGATGGTTCTTTGGACCAGCTGAGCTCACAGAGCATAGGAATGACACTGTATTTGTTCTCACAATTGCTCAGCGTGATATCTTCTCTTTAATAACACTCATGGAAGGGGATGAGGGATTCTGTGAGCTGCTCAGCCCTTGGCCATAACACCTTTCTCTCAGAAGCAGAAATCACAAAGGAGATGCCTTCTTTCTGTAATCAAGGTTATGAAAGCAATTAAAATGTTCCAAGGCTTATTTCTTGCCTTTATAGACTACTTGGTAGGTTGACATCTGAAATGGCCTCCAACCTGATAGCCCTGTTGTACTTGAAAGAAAGGGGAATGTTTGTATTTCTTAGGAAAAGGATGCACACCATTTTTTTTTAATTAAAGCTGTTGAGGGGAAAACAGGTTCACCACTTCAGTAAATTTAAAACAATAACTTTTTTCCTCGTTACCAAAATACAAACTCATCACACAAAGTTCAGACAATACAGATAAGGGAAATGATGCAATGAAAATCCACCATCCTGACATAACCACTGTTGACAACATCTTGGCTTTCTGATGTTTTTTTCTTTTAAATGAACATATTGATATATATCATAAATAGTTGCTCACACTGTGCATACTATTCTATAATCTGCTTTTTTCATTTAATAATTGTGGTCAGTATGTTTTGTTTTCAGTGTAGAGGTACAAAATAAGTTCACGTTAGTTCTAATATTCTAGTCAAATTAACTGGTGGCTCCGATACACAAGATATCTTACATGTTTCTCTCTTTTCTCACTTTCTTTCTCATCTCAGAGTTTGAGCTCACACAGTAAGTTTCAAAAACCCAAGGGTATTTACTTAACCCTAGGACTCAGTCCTGGTCACTGTCCTGCCACAGAAAAAGACTAGAAAATCTGTCTAGTCAGCTGAATAGTCCCATTCTCTTGGCTGTTGCTGTTCTTTTATTTTTAATTCCAGTAGAGTTAATGTACAGTGTTATATTAGTTTCAGGTGTACAATATAGCGATTCAATAATTCTATGCATTACTCAGTGCTCATCATGGTAAGTATATTGTTAATCCCCTTCTCCTATTTCACTTATTCCCCTTTCTCCCTCCCCTCTGGTAGCCACCAGTTTGTTCTCTATAATTAAGAATCTGTGTTTTTTTCATTTCTTTTTTTCTTTCCTTGTTTGTTTTGTTTCCTAAATGCCACATATGAGTGAAATCATATGGTGTTTGTCTTTCTCTGACTAATTTATTGTCTATTGCTGCCTTGATGCTGCATGATGTTGCTTCGATGTTGCACTTGACCACTACCAAAGGTCTGTTGGTGATGTGGACATACTTGCCATTGACACTGGTGGTTTGAAAGTCTGGGATAGCTGTTGACCACTGAAGAAAGTGACTTTTGGAATGATGTACATGTTAGCTCAGGAACAATTTTTCAGGCTGTTATTGGAGGGGAAAGGGGAAACTATTTTTTCTACACTATTACATATTACATTCTGCTGGGCTATACTATCTGCCTGGGCTCCTACAAACAATCACACGGTTGCACGTTGGGTTCTTTAGAAACAGACACTTAAGGTTGAGTTTGAGATGTAAGATGTTTATTGGGGATCAAGACCTGAGCAAGGGAAGGGGAAGAAGCAGGACTGGGCAGAGGGAGAAACTGAATTGTGGTGTAGGTCTGACAAAGCTTCAGCCAGCCCACTGGGGAGCTCTGGAGTGAGTATTGCCCATCAAGGTTGTCCCGTGTTGGGCTGAAATGGCTGAGCCTTTGTACCCCTGTCTTACTCAGCCACTGGATGTGGGTTGTCTATATAGCTGAGGCACACCTGAAAGACTCCCTATCCCTGAAATGGGCAGCAAGTCATTCCCTGAAGAGGGATCTGCATGGTGCATCTCTGGTCTACCACAGTCTACAGTCTCCATGGCTCCGCTTCTTCATATATTTTGGGGGAGCAGCTCCGAGGATACCAGTGGGACTCTCTTCATGATTTAAAACTTAGAAGAGGGAGGTTTGTGGGATGAACTACAGTTTCTGTTGCCACAGTTGGTCTTGAGGTTGCAACTGATAATTGTCTCCTTCTTCTACTGTCCATTGTAGATTTCTCTCACCTTCACTGACCAGGTATGCTAGCCTCAGGGGCTTAAGTAGTGGCTTGAACCTGACGCTAAGGGGTCTGAGACCTTGGGCAGAGGTTGTTGTATCTGTTCATTTACAGTCATAATTGGGCAAGGAAGGGCCAAGAGTTACCCAAATGAATTACCTGAATGCCATCCATATTTCTCATTGCCCCTAATTTGTAACAACAGTCTACTTTATTCTCATGATCAGGGATAATTACTCTGATAAGATGGAGACTCCTCTTTTTGCCTGCTGGCCCTCAGAAACAAGTAGCCCAAAGAGACCAGGCAGCAGGTTACAGTTCCATGGGGATTCTGCTAGTTCTCTGGTAGAAGTTTCTTCTCTGGGGACAAGATCTTAATCCTTTTAGAACACAAAGTTGTGGGGACAGGAAACACAAATTTTTAAATTTGGTCATTGGGAGTGATGGTAAATGGAGTTATTTTTATTTTAGTCTCCTGGTTCCCAGACCCACATATTCTTTCTATAGAGCCAGTGTTGTGTAATGATATTTAGTCCAACGTCTATACCGTGTCCTGGAGGATGGCATCACATTTTGTTAGAGTGTTGCTTCTGAGATCATACTTTCTCTGTGAGTTTCATAGGCTTATCAAACACTCTATCAGACCTGGAGCTCTGGATATTGTGGAATAGGGTATGATCAGTGGATTTTGTGATCATGGACCTACTCCAAATCCTAGCACAGAAGAAATATCTTATCATGAAATACCAAGTGACTATGCATCTGGATTTGCCAATCATGACTGGGGTTCTGTCAGACCTACTGAAACATGAGACCAAGTGGGTCTAGCTATCTATTATAACATGAAAGTGGTACATATGGGAATGAGCATGAGCAAGATCAAGGGATATTTCGGTTCTGCCATGGCCATGTAGCATACCAGGAATTGTTTATCCAATAGCATCTAACTCTCTAGGGCAGGCAGCATGGCCTTGCTGTAGAACCCCAGACCATGGCACCCACCACTGTTCGTTGTTTTTAAAATTTTTTATTGTTTATTATTTTTGAGAGAGAGACAGACACACACACACACACACACACACACACACACACACACACACACAGAGACAGAGAGCAAGCAGGGAAGGGGAAGAGAGAGAGGGAGACAGAATCGAAAGCAGGCTCCAGACTCTGAGCGCTCAGGACAGAGCCTAATGTGAGGCTTGAACTCACAGACTGCGAGATCGTGACCTGAGCTGTAGTCGGCCGGCCGCCCAACTGACTGAGTCACCTGGGCGCCCCCCCCCCCACACTGTTTTAACAACACCCCTTCCCGGTTCATATCCCAAGTCTAATCTGACCACTAATCTCTAGTTCAGATGGCATAACCTTGCTTTAGAATCCCAGGGACCTACACTGTTATTCTCTTACTGGAGCATGACACAAACTCCAATAAGAATTTTTTGCCCACTATTTATACCTGTGTTATCATAGGGTCTGCTGGATCATATGGCTTAAGTGGCAGGGCTATTTTACAGCAGCTTAGATCTGCTGAACTCTTTCCTGCTCTGGGCTTCACCCAAACCTGGATACTCTTTGGTCACCAGGTGTATGGATCAGAACAATTGTCCTTATTTCCAATAGAACTTTATGCACTGGTGGAAATATTTGTTATCTGTGTTATCAGTATGGTAGCCACTGGATACGTGGGGCTATTGAGCATTCACATATTTGAAATGTGGCTACTGTGACTGAGGAATTGAAATTATAATTTAATTATTTAATTAAATTTAAGCTTAAGTAGCCTTCTGTGGCTAATGGCCACTGTACTGAATATTACAGGTGCAGAATATACTGCTTCCAGAATCCAAAAGGGCTCAGCATGTGTTTTCCTTCCTTCCTTTTGTTTTTTTCTTTTTTCTCTTTCTTTCTTTCTTTCTTTCTTTCTTTCTTTCTTTCTTTCTTTCTTTCTTGTAAGAAGTAAAAGAAGCAATACTTTATTTTAAATGAATTATTGAAATGGATGTCTGGTATGGTCCAGGTAGGCCGACCCTAAGATTTTTACTAAAGTGGTGGCCCCGGTTTTTGAGTCACTTTATGAATCTTCATTAGGTCCTTCCACCCTTTGGAAAGTGATGGCTACCTTTTGTGATTCTACTACAATCAGCATGATATTATCAATGTGATGGATCAATATTGTATGGGCTGTTCAGATGAATCAGATATTTTTAGATTATAGTATGACAAAGTACAGACATTTGACATAGTCCTGAGGGAAAACTATAAATAAACAATGTCTATCTCACACAAAGCAAAATGTTTCTGATTCTCTTTTCTTATCCATTCCTCAAATCTAATCAATAGCCACATACCATGTACCTGATGCTCTGCTAATTTGCTCTAGCAGATATCGCATCTGACACAGTGGCTCCAGCTGGGCTATTGTTTGGTAGAGCTTGTGGTAGTCTATATCAAGGATTAGCAAACTACAGCCTATGGGCCAAATCTGACCTGCTGCCTATTTTTATAAATAAAGTTTTATTGGAACACATAGCCACACCCACTCACATGTTATTTGTAATTACTTTCACACCACAATGGGAGAGTTGAATTGCTGTAACAGAGACTGTATGGTGCACAAGGCCTAAAATATTTATTATCTGGCCCTTTATAGAAAATGTTTGCTGAGTACTGGTTTACATTCATTCTCCAGGATCTATCTAGTTTCTGTAGGGGCTGGAGAGGTGAATTAAATGGAGATATTATGAGAGCAACTACCACTTGATGCTTTAGATCTTTAAGAATAACACTAATTTCTACCTCCCCTGCCCAGCCTCCCCCTCTGTATGGGGTAATGCCAATTGCTAACTATAAATTTAGCACTGGGAAAATAACCACCAGGTTTATCTGTGGGTCCAAAGAACCTATTGTAAGCCAGACCCTGGCTATGTTTCAATTTATTACCTGTCTCCCATTTATCCCTACTCTAAAAGGGTCTTTGATAATATTTCAGGTCTTTAGGTATCAGCTTAGGTCCTCAAACACTATATTTCATAGTCCTACCTGTTTCCCTTTCCCCAGGGTACATTTACCCAAATAAATGGTCATAGGTCCCTTTGGAGGAAGAATCAGAGTAATTATTATAGTGTATACTGCTATGATATTACAGAGTCCTTCCTCCTAGGTATCAGGCAACCTCTTCAGTCAGTGGGTTCTTGACTTGAAAATTGGGTTCAAATCTGGAAACTCCATAAGGGATCATGCTTCTTATTTAGGAGAAATGTACTCAGTCTCCCAGTCAACTATCCTTGATTTCTTCTGCTGGTAGAAACTTAGTAGTACCCACCTATTTTGCCTGTAGGGATTTGGTGTTCTATTAACCATCTGTATAACTGTCTACAGTTCAGGCTTCTCGATTGCTATGCCAGTCATGTCATTCATTACTATTACTGTAATCATCTGGCTTTAAGCTGCTTATGTCTACCAATTATTCTATGTTGTTTTGGGGCCCCATAATCCCTATTGCTATTAAAGAGCCAAGTCCCATAACAGCCTTGCCTACCATTACCTCTGGCCTACAGAGGAGTGACATAACTGAACATTTCTGTGCTTGGGCCCCTCTCCACCACATTCTTTATATTTTTGGCAGATGGCGGGTCCTCTGGGCCATTCTATGGAACATAATCATTGAGCAGGCCTTCTGGCCACACATAGTATTTCCATTTCAGCTTGGCCACTTTAATGAGTCTTTTTTTTTTAAATATGAAATTTATTGTCAAATTGGTTTCCATACAACACCCAGTGCTCATCCCAATAGGTGCCCTCCTCAATGCCCAGCACCCACCCTCCCCCTCCCACTCCCCGCCCCCCCCCCCCCCCCGCCATCAGCCCTCAATTTATTCCTTTTTAAAGAGTTTTTAAGAGTCTCTTATGGTTTGGCTCTTTCCCTCTCTATCTTTTTTTTTCCTTCCCCTCCCCCATGGTCTTCTGTTACATTTCTCAGGATCCACATAAGAGTGAAAACATATGGTATCTGTCGTTCTCTGTATGACTTATTTCACTTAGCATCACACTCTCCAGTTCCATCCACGTTGCTACAAAAGGCCATATTTCATTTTTTCTCATTGCCAAGTACTACTCCATTGTGTATATAACCCACAATTTCTTTATCCATTCATCAGTTGATGGACATTTAGGGTCTTTCCAAAATTTGGCTATTGTTGAAAGTGCTGCTATAAACATTGGCGTACAAATGCCCCTATGAATCAGCACTCCTGTATCCCTTGGGTAAATTCCTAGCAGTGCTATTGCTGGGTCATAGGGTAGATCTATTTTTGATTTTTTGGGGAACCTCCACACTGTTTTCCAGAGTGGCTGCGCCAGTTTGCATTCCCACCAACAGTGCAAGAGGGTTCCCATTTCTCCACATCCTCTGCAGCATGTATAGTCTCCTGATTTGTTCATTTTAGCCGGTCTGACTGGTGTGAGGTGGTATCTCAGTGTGGTTTTGATTTGTATTTCCCTGATGAGGAGTGACGTTGAGCATCTTTTCATGTGCCTGTTGGCCATCTGGATGTCTTCTTTAGAGAAGTGTCTATTCATGTTTTCTGCCCATTTCTTCACTGGATTATTTGTTTTTCGAGTGTGGAGTTTTAGAATAGAATAGAGACTCCAGAATTGGACCCACAAAAGTATGGCCAACTAATCTTTGACAAAGCAGGAAAGAATATCTAATGGGAAAAAGACAGTCTCTTTAACAAATGGTGCTGGGAGAACTGGGCAGCAACATGCAGAAGAACGACACTAGACCACTTTCTTACACCATTCACAAAAACAAACTCAAAATGGATAAAGGACCTGAATGTGAAACAGGAAACCATCAAAACCCTAGAGGAGAAAGCAGAAAAAGACCTCTCTGACCTCAGCTGCAGCAATTTCTTACTTGACACGTCTCCAAAGGCAAGGGAATTAAAAGCAAAAATGAACTATTGGGACTTCATGAAGATAAAAAGCTTCTGCACTGCAAAGGAAACAATCAAAAAAACTAAAAGGCAACCAACGGAATGGGAAAAGATACTTGCAAATGACATATCAGACAAAGGGCTAGTATCCAAAATCTATAAAGAACTCACCAAAATCCACACCCGAAATTCAGTGAGTCTTTAAATCCATTCCTGTACCATTTGCCATGATAATACTGGCATTGCAACTTTGTTCAGGGAGCACCGTCATTTTTCTTTTTTAATGTTCCAGGAGCCATTTTCATGGCAAGCTCACACTGTCTCTTGGGGTCCTGGCCAAAGGTTAAATTCTGTATCTTTGGAGATGACCTTCAAGCTGATGAACACTTTCCTATTTTAAGTTTATGTTCCAGTCATCTTGATTAAACACCCTTAGAATCCAGCCCCATATATACATATATTATCCTGCTATATGCTGGTACATGGTGTTATATTTGGACTGGGTCTAGAGTCGTTTTGAAGGTATAGTCCATTTCTTTCCTTATCAGGCCTAGCATATTCCCAGCTGGGTTATGCTGTGATTTAACCTTAGTTATAGGCCTAGTGGAGAGGAGGGTGGGTGAGGCAGATCTTATTGCCTTCTTGGGAAGAGGTCTTTTCACTGTCTTCCAGGATGAGGTAGAAGGGGTAATACTTGGTCTTAATAGGTGATGGGCCACATACGTTGGCTCAGAAAATTTGGAGGAGTCTAGGGAGTCTTCAGGGGCATCCTGCTAGATGACTTCATTGCATGTCATTTCCTAGCTTTTCCCAAGTAGGTAGACCTTACCCTGACCTTGGTATATCAGACCCACCATTGTTGGCTGTTTCACAATTTTTGAAGTTCAGTCACTTGGACCATTAAATTCCAGCCTTGAACGTTGGTTTTCTCTTTCCTTGTTCTGCAAGAGATAGGGACTTCTTTGTGTTACCAAAGTGGCCCTCTGGCTTTCACACTTGGTTTCCTATTGTTTGTAAATTTTCCTTAGCATCTAGTTTATTTCTGAGAAGCCTCTATGCACTTTGACAATAACTACCAATCTCATTGTTCTTGTAGTTTTTCTTTTTTTTTTTTTTTTAATTTTTTTTTTTTAACGTTTATTTATTTTTGGGACAGAGAGAGACAGAGCATGAACGGGGGAGGGGCAGAGAGAGAGGGAGACACAGAATCAGAAACAGGCTCCAGGCTCTGAGCCATCAGCCCAGAGCCCGACGCGGGGCTCGAACTCACGGACCGCGAGATCGTGACCTGGCTGAAGTCGGACGCTTAACCGACTGCGCCACCCAGGCGCCCCTAGTTTTTCTTATCTTCCCTAAGTTTCAAATGCCTGATATATTGCACCAATGGATGATAAGAGACAATTTGTATATTCTCTTTCCTTTTGTTAACAAACATATTCTATTAATATCCTAGGTAGTTTTGTAGGTTGGTTTCTCAAGGGTAAGACCATATCATATTCAGTTTTGTGTAAATATTTTTGAATAAATGCATATTTTGAGTACAGTGCTTTATAAAGATCTCTTAAATTTTATCATAGATTACTATCTCTATTACCTATGAGTAGAAGTAGCATAAAATCTATTTTAAAATCCTGTAATACCTTAATTATAAGAATTCTAGCTAATACTAAGAAAGTGCCTACTATGTGCCAGGAACTTGAAGTGTAGTCACTCATTTGGTCCTCATAACAACCCCATGAGGTGGTTACTATTACTCTTCTCATTTTTTTAGATGAGGAATCTGAGTAACAGAGTGGTCATGGTTTCCCCAAACTTGCACCTACTTTTTTTTTTCTTTTGAGCATGCAAGTTTTATCTATTTATTTATTTATTAGATACATTACTGTACATATATACATGATAGAATGTATATTAGATATATATAACATTACATATTATATACATTACAAAAATTCACAGAAAAGGAAGGAACTAGAAAGAGAAATAAGAAATTACTAACTTAAAATAATTTTTTTACTGATAGATTATTTAAAAAATTTATTTTATTTTATTTTTTAAATTTATATCCAAGTTAGTTAGCATATAGTGCAACAATGATTTCAGGAGTAAAACCCCTTACTAATTTAGCCCATCCCTCCTCCCACAACCCCTCCAGTAGCCCTCTGCTTGTTCTCCATATTTAAGAGTCTCTTATGTTTTGTCCCCCTTCCTGTTTTTATATTATTTTTGCTTCCCTTCCCTTGTGTTCATCTGTTCTGTGTCTTAAAGTCCTCATACGAATGAAGTCATATGATTTTTGTCTTTCTCTGACTAATTTTGCTTAGCATAATACCCTCTAGTTCCATCCACAGAGTTGCAAATGGCAACATTTCATTCTTTTTTATTGCCAAGTAAGATACACCACATCTTCTTTACCCATTCACCCATTGATGGACATTTGGGCACTTGCCATACTTTTGCTGTTGTCTATAGTGTTGCTATAAACATTGGGGTGCATGTGCCCCTTTGAAACAGCATACCTGTATCCCTTAGATAAATACCTAGTAGTGCAATTGCTGGGTCATAGGGTAGTTCTATTTTTAATTTTTGAGGAACCTCCATAAGTGTTTTCCAGAGTGGCTGCACCAGTTTGCATTCCCACCAACAATGCAAAAGAGATCCTCTTTCTCCACATCCTCACCAACCTCTGTTGTTGTCTGAGTTGTTAATGTCAGCCGTTCTGTCAGATGTGAGGTGGTATCTCGTTGTGGTTTTGATTTGTATTTCCCTGATGATGAGTGATGTTAAGCATTTTTTCCTGTGTCAGTTGGCCATCTGGATGTCTTCTTTGGAGAAGTGTCTATTCGTGTCTTTTGCCCATTTCTTCACTGGATGATTTGTTTTTTGGGTGTTGAGTTTGATAAGTTCTTTATAGATTTTGGATACTAACCCTTTATCTGATATGTCATTTGCAAATATCTTCTCCCATTCCGTCGGTTGCCTTTTAGTTTTACTGATTGTTTCCTTTGCTGTGCAGAAGTTTTTATTTTGATGAAGTCCCAATAGTTCGTTTTTGCTTTTGTTTCCCTTGCCTCTGGAGATGTGTTGAGTAAGAAGTTGCTGCAGCCAAGATCAAAGAGGTTTTTTTGCCTGCTTTCTCCTCGAAGATTTTGATGGCTTCCTGTCTTACATTTAGGTCTTTCATCCATTTTTAATTTATTTTTGTGTATGGTGTAACAAAGTGGTCCAGGTTCATTTTTCTGCACATAGCTGTCCAGTTTTCCCAGCACCACTTGCTGAAGAGACTGTCTTTATTCCATTGGATATTCTTTCCTGCTTTGTCAAAGATTAGTTGGCCATACGTTTGTGGGTCCATTTCTGGGTTCTCTGTTTTGTTCCATTGATCTGAGTGTCTGTTCTTGTGCCAGTACCATACTGTCTTGATGATTACAGCTTTGTAATACAGCTTGAAGTCCATTGCACCTACTTTTAATTGGACTTTAAACGCAGTTGGTTTGACTCCAGATATATAACACATCTATGCTATATTTTAAATAAAATTGCCCAAGGTTAAAAAAATCTTGTTTAGAAAATATGGAGTCTACTGAGAATATTTTCAACTGACATTGTTTTCAAAAAGTCTATATTGTTTGTGTGATTTTTTTGTTAACATCATAAAAGGCAGATTGAAAACAGACTTCACACAATATAGAAAATATACCTGTGAACTTTTGTGTTCAGTGTGGTTATAGATCTATTTAAGCATCCTTTTAGTTGAAGGCACCTCTCTTGTGTCATCGGTTGCTTGACTTAGAGACAGAACGTGATGTTCAGCACCCAAGAGGAATGACAGCCACATCCCTTTCCTTTCATTAAAGCCCAAACCTGCCCTCATTACTTCAGGCCTTCTCTGTGCCAGCTCTTTAACATAATCACAGTATCACTTGATGCCAAGCTGATCTGGGTCCTGCTAACAGGCATTGGGGAATGGTGATTAGGACTTAGTGCATGGCCCTTATTCAAAGAGGACTGACCTAGCTATCACATGCCATAAATACCACCCTGACAGAAGCTTGAAAATTGGTTCTGGTTGATTGTTTTTACATGGTTCTGTGATTCATTGCTTAATTTCTTCCTGATGCTTTTGCCATAAAGGTTCTGTAGCCTATAATTTTTGTAAAAAATACATCTAATTCATGGTGTTAAAAAAGGCTTCAGGTAACTAATCACATTTGTAGGACATCTCAATCCTAGGACAACATTTGTACTTACTATCCTTTTTAAAAAAACGAGTCTAATAGGTTAGTTTATTTGCTGTTTTTAATCAATATCAAATATATTGAACACCTATTGTGTGAGAGGTACATAAATTTAATCCTATCTCCCTCTCTTCCCCATCTTCCCCTCTACCTCCTGCCAGCTACTATGTACCGTACTCATTTTGTGAGAATCTCTATTAGATTGGTCTCCTGTTTACCATACTGTGGGCAGATATAACACTTCTGGTTTAGATCCCAGAACAGCAATAGTGCTGAAAACATTTCCAATGCTTATGTTTTTTCAACCTGAGGCAGAGTCTCAGCACATGCTCCATCCAGTCCACTGCTTTCAGCTCTTATGTACACCACAAACACTGATAACTTGCATTGAATGCCATTGTGGACAGCCATGTTCCAGCCACTGTCCTTGCCCTCCTAATTCTACCCTCTAAAATTTCACTATCTTAACAAAGGTAAGCTCTCTGAAGATAGATTCTTCTTTCACTCTGTTCCCAAGATCCAGAAGACTGCCTGGCATATGTCAAAGGGTCAGTAACTGCTTGTTGATTCAAATATGGTACATCCATGAAAACACACTATTTACTTTTTTCACCCCCTTTCCATGAGGGTCTTGGTTCTTACCATTGTAGATTTATTAGTTGAAATATTGTGTAAGTTAACCACATTTTGTCTGATTACAAAAATAACATGGATTACTTCCAGATATTTTTGGAAAACACAGACAAAATCAAAAAGAAGTAAATAAGAAAACCTTATAACTTAACACTCTCTCCCTCTTTTTTAAAAATTTGGTATCATAATTTCCAGATGGTTTGGATCCTGTTTTCCGCTTGTCATTATATTGGGAATCTTCCCCCTTACCATGATTTTATATGTATAGTCTTGCTTTTTTTGTGGGGGTGGGGGATAAGAGAAATATGTGTCAACTTTATTGTGGTGATGGTTTCTTAGGTGGATGTATATATGGAAAATTGCCAAGTTTTATACTTAAAATATTGTGCAGTTTAGTTGACTTCAACTATGCCTCATTAACATTATAAAACATGGTATGAGTTGGTCTTTTGAAGCATTCTTTTTTGTTTTGTTTTGTTTTCAATTTATTTTATTTATTTATTTTTTTAAATATGAAATTTATTGTCAGATTGGTTTCCATACAACACCCAGTGCTCATCACAATAGGTGCCCTCCTCAATACTGATCACCCACCCTCCCTCCCCCATCCCACCCCCCATCAAGCCTCAGTTTGTTCTCATTTTTTAACAGTCTCTTATGTTTTGGCTCCCTCCCTCTCTAACCTTTTTTTTTCCCCTTCCCTTCCCCCATGGTCTTCTGTTAAGTTTGAAACTTAACTGAAGCATTCTTAAGTACATAGAGAGAAATACCATCAGAAGTGCTATAGAGTAACACAAAGACTATTATAATAAAAGCCCCCAAGTTATATGTGCAGGACTTTCCTTGTGCAAAATGGCTTTTATGATTTATAAGTAGCCTTCATGGACATGTACCTTCATGGGTATGCCCCTTCGTAGACATGCTTTGTGGGTGTATGACCTGTGTCATCACAGAGGATTCTGTGCTTGGTTTAATGCTCTCCTGTCACCATCTTAAAATTCTTTTCCCTCACAGTTTGGGGGCTAGAAGTTACAATCAAGGTGTCAGCAGGTTTGGCTTGAGGCCTCCCTCTGGGCTTGCAGACAGCTGCCTCCTTGCTATATGGCCACATGATCACTGTGGCTTTTTTTATGCTTAGTGTATGCATAGTATTTTTCCATCTTCTTATTTTAACCTCAGTATCTTTACATTTAAACTTATTCTACCATGGCTGGAAGCAGAAGTTACCTCCCTCTTTCTTTTCTGAACTACTTTGTTCTTTTCTATACATTTCTTTTCTGTTTAACCAGCTAGAGGTCGATTCTGTGGTTTGCTATCAAGAAACGTGGTGGTAAATGGGTGCCTGGGTGGCTCAGTTGGTTAAGCGGCAGGCTTCGGCTCAGGTCATGATCTCGCGGTCCGTGAGTTCGAGCCCCGCGTCAGGCTCTGTGCTGACAGCTCAGAGCCTGGAGCCTGTTTCAGATTCTGTGTCTCCCTCTCTCTGACCCTCCCCTGTTCATGCTCTGTCTCTCCCTGTCTCAAAAATAAATAAAACGTTAAAAAAAATCAAAAAAAAAGAAACTTGGTGGTACAATACTGCCACTGGGAACAGAGTGGAAGCAACCAATCCTCAAAGGAAGTTGAGAGATCCAGGCTTGCTATTTGGGGCAAAAGTTGGTAAAAATCCCTTCATTTTAGATGATGGTCTTGTGGGTTCTCAGCATGCAGTGGTGAAAAGAATCCTTTACCTTATTGTCACCTGGAATGAATAGCTGACTGAATACAAAATTTAGAGAAATAAAATGGCTCTTGGGATTGAGGGGGATGAGGGAGTGAAATTAAAAACATTATGGGTGGTCTGACATAGCCAGATCTCACAGGAGGGGAGATAAGGGAGTAAATATCATAGCCTTCCTCTCCAACCTCACTCTGTTGTGTTCAGGCTCTCCATTTTCCTGATTTGTTACATTTTGAGTAATTTTGGATTGTATCATGCACTTTATGAATGTCATGTTGTAGAGACATGTTGATGTTTTTCATTCCCTCTAATAAGTCATGTTTTTTCATTCTAGGAAACTTGATTTGATATGAGTTCCAAACTATGTTTTCCTGTAGTTCCCAAACTCAGTTCAGTTCTGATCTTTTACTTTTAGGTGAGGTGCTTTGAGCCTGCTCCTTGCTTACATGGTTCAGGAGTAGGCCAGACATGTGGGGAGGCAGAATTTGAGCATCCCCTTTCTGGCTCTTTTCCTTCCAAAATTTTTCCTTTATCCAGTGACTATAGTTGCCCTGAACTCAATACTTTGATTCCCTAGGCCAGAGAATTGCAATTTTCCACCCATGCTTGATGTGCTGTGTATGTTAATGGAGCCTGCCTTTAGGCTATAAGAGAAGCAGCAAAATGGAGTACTTGTTCCATGTGATGTCCTCTCTCATGCATGACTCCTCGCTGGAATCTACTTTTCTTCACCCTCTTGTGCCTCCATGTAGTTGCTTCTTGTATATGTGCGTATTTCATAGTATCTATCTGTGGAGAGTTTATTCTATGTGGATTATGTAGAGGGTTTATCCTACATGGAGCAGGATGTTTACTTGGCTATTACTAGAAGCTCAATCCTTGTTTTATTTAAAAAAAATTTTTTTAACGTTCATTCATTTTTTGAGGGATGGAGAGAGACAGAACATGAGTGGGGGAGGGGCAGAGAGAGACAGAGAAAGAGAGAGAGAGAGAGGGAGACACAGAATCTGAAGCAGGCTCCAGGCTCTGAGC
Source organism: Lynx rufus (assembly GCF_022079265.1). Taxonomy (NCBI): domain Eukaryota; kingdom Metazoa; phylum Chordata; class Mammalia; order Carnivora; family Felidae; genus Lynx; species Lynx rufus. The sequence continues at coordinate 29,466,834 of NW_025814827.1, read as the reverse complement.
TGTCCGCACAGAGCCCCATGCTGGGCTTAAACCCATGGACTGCGAGATCATGACCTGAGTCGAAGTTGGACACTTAACCGACTGAGCTGTCCAGCCGCCCCTCAATCCTTGTTTTAAAGCATCTCTGTTTTTTCTCTTCATGTTTCTAGAATGTCCCTCTCCCCACTATTATGGATGCAACAAACCCTTCAAATGTTGTCAGGTTTGCCGTAAAATCAAGTTCCCTGAATGTTATATGTAGAAAGGCATTAAAGATTATTTAACGGAACTGAGATGTTAAATAATCTTGCACAGATGAGAAAACTGAGTCTTGAGGAAGCAAGTAATTTACCTACAATGCTGGGGAAGATGAGTGAGGGTGAAGTGCGAGAGATACCTGAGTTTGCTGAGGAGAGACACATCTTCTGAAGACTGAAATGTACGTCGTGAAATCTGGGGGAAGAAACTTTCTTTGGTGACTTTCTGAAGCAGTGATAAGGGTATTATAGATTCAGAGGCTTGAAATGAGTAAGAGAAAGAACTTCTTTGGAAATCTTGTCTGAAACTGCCATAAATTTTAGAAACATCCAGTTGGAAAACACATCAAACATGTCTTTTCTTAAGCAAGTTGTCACATTTCATCACCAAGGCTGGTTTTCTATTTCAGTCTCTGTCTCCTGAAGCAGCTGTATTCATCCTGAAGAGAGGCTCAGAGCTTGAGACAGACGATGACATGTGTTGCCTCAAGTGGGAAGCCTTTACCAAAAGGTTTAAAGGTCCTCCTCAGTCTTTGTTGGCTTGTCTGTTTAAATAAGAATATACAGACTTCACCCCCATGTCGTCCTCCTTCCCTCATCTCTTCTTTCTCTCCTACTCCATCACAACTGACCACATTTGGAAAAGATGACCCCAGTCGAATCTCTTACCAGTAGTAGCACTTTATGTCAAAATTGAATCTAGATGCCTTATTTCTCCGGTCACCTTAGTGGATGGGATGGTTAAAATTTCTTAAATTTATGCTTTCTGGGTTTTCATTGTTGCTGTTGTTTAGATGCCAGAATCATAAAAGTAAGTTAAGGGATTAGGGAAAAAAACTAAAGTCAGCTCAAGCAAAAAACGTGGTGGGGGGTGGGGAAAGGTTTGAATATAGTATTAAACACAAGTGCCTAAAAGTAGATGAAGGCATAAAATACTTAGCCCATAAATTACACAAATTTGATGTAATTTGTGGAGATTGTTTCCTGAGATAGAAAGAAATGTGGATTTTTAAAAAGAGACTTCATTTAAGTGTGGCAACTTTGTATTTGGAGTTATACTCCCCTAGTGGCCTAGGCTAATGCGTGAGGGGTAAGATGCTGTCCCGCTAATGTTCCTGGGACCTGAGAGCCATTTGTTCATCCCACAGCTTGCAAGGCAAGTAACCCAACAAAAGCACTCAATTCTTTATTAAATAAGTAAGGAGGGGAGGATCTGTAGATCTGGAAGGATGCATTTCCTCATACGTAAGCACCACAACACGAGACACTAAGAAGTCTCTTCCTGCTCCGAGGATGAAGGCCCTCTTAGCAACGTGGTGGGATTTTTCAGATTCAGCATTTCAGTTGAATGCGGCATGTTTGGGAGGAATTTTTTTTTTTTTAATTTTTTTTTTCAATGTTTATTTATTTTTGGGACAGAGAGAGACAGAGCATGAACGGGGGAGGGGCAGAGAGAGAGGGAGACACAGAATCAGAAACAGGCTCCAGGCTCTGAGCCATCAGCCCAGAGCCCGACGCGGGGCTCGAACTCACGGACCGCGAGATCGTGACCTGGCTGAAGTCGGACGCTTAACCGACTGCGCCACCCAGGCGCCCCTGTTTGGGAGGAATTTACTGTAGGGGCTAGCACCTGGTGGGTGCACCTATGTGTTTGTAGGATGGGTGGGCAGTGGAGCGAATATGTAAGTTACTGTCAAGCTGTAATAGCATCTTGTGATTGCTCTCCAGGGTTGGGGCTGATGCCAATAGCTCCACAGGTACAAGTCTTTTATTTGGAGATCAGGAGGTGAGGAAGTAACAATTGGACATAAAATGGTTTTTTTTTTCTGAAATCAGTTATTAAAAATAAGCTGTTGTCGTCCCTGTCTTTCTCACTTTAAATGGAACTGACACTATGACCAAATAATTGGTGGTAATTGTAGGCCTGGTGTCAGACTTAATAAACCACTCAAACCACAAATCCTCTAAAGATATGGTTAGTTCTCTATCACAAGATAGTACTTTCATATCCTTTAACACCTGATTACTGTTGCTTGCATTTTTTCAATATAATATTTCCTGATTTTTTAATAAAAGAGCTGTCATTTCTAATAAAAATTGAAAAAAAAATCATCCAGGGAAATAACACAATTGATGGGTATCACAGGCTGAAATACACTGAATGTAAGTCCACATCTTCAAAAACTTGCAATAAAATGTTGACCCTAAGCTGGACCTTGTGTTGAGATTATAACTTATTGTGTGAAGTAGGATTTCTCATTTCTGAGGTTTCTTACTCCAAAAGGCCTCTTCCCTGGAATGAGTAGTAGATTTGCTTGATCTTGGCGGAGTAGAAGGGGAACACCCTTTCTACTTCTTGGGGAACAGAAACACGTTCCTTCTTTTTGGCCTGTGTGATAGAGTGAATTCACAATACACTACACTTTTCTGTGTTAGAACTATGTACATCCATGACCTTTATCATGTGACTTTGTGGTCTCCTCCATTAAAGCGGGGAGAGTGTATTTTCCTATTGATGTTGGGACTGGTCACAAAACTTGTGACTTTGCTTTGGCTAATGGAATATCAGTAGAATGGGGCAGTATGTTAGTTTGAAGCCAAGGCCTCAAGAGGCATCATGAACTTCAGCTTATGCTTTTGCACTGATGGCATTGTACATGAGAAAAACATGCTTCATATAGCCTTTGATCCGAAGAGGATGAGAGACTCATGGAGCAGACCTGACCCTGACTGATCTGCAGTCTGAAGCAGAGCTACTCCAGCTGACCTGTAGTGATCCAGGAAAGTAAATGCTTATTGTTGTAAGGTCTTGGGTTTTGGGTGGTTTGTTATATAGCATTATTGTGGCAATAGCTGACGGCAACAGATCTCTAGCAAGATATGGAGCGAACCTGTGACCTAAGCATGGCCAATCATCTGCTTTTGAATGATCCCTTAGAACCTGAAGGAGAGGCGAAAGGTGGGAAGTGGGTTATGTCGTCAGACAGACATTATTACTGGTGGCTGTGACTGAGTTAGGCATCATGACAGGGAATGTCTAGTGTGGTGAACAAAGCTCAACAAGCCATGGTCAGTGTGCTGATGGTGGGTCCTGAGTGGATTACTTTTATGGCAGGGTCCTCACTATAGATCACTACCCTTAGTGTCCAATCTAGTCTTGTTTGCCAGGTTTTCTATGACTCTGAATCACTCAAAATCCTTTGGGTAAATTCCCTTTCTGCTTAGGTTTACAGGGATATGTTGCATATTTGCAACCAAGAACCCTGACCAGTCTTTCATGGATTGGGAAGGAACTTGTTTTTTCCCATGATTGTATCCCCTTTGCATGGCTTTATACTAGATGTAACACAGTTCTGGATTGTCTCCTATAATCCTCTGCTGCACAGTATAGCAGTGTGGTTCAGAGTTCTCACTTCATACTACGGGGTTTGCTCTCTGTATCTGCAACTGACTGTCTTAAAAAAAAGTTTTTTTAAAATGTTTATTCATTTTTGAGAGAGGCAGAGACAGAGCATGAGTGGGGGAGGGGCAGAGAGAGAGGGAGACACAGAATCTGAAGCAGGCTCCAGGCTCTGAGCTGTCAGCACAGAGCCCGACAGGGAGCTCAAACCCACAGAAGTGTGAGATCATGACTGGAGCCGAAGTTGGACGCTTAACCGACTGAGCCACTCAGGTGCCCTTGCAACGACTATCTTGTTGGGCAAGCCATTGAACCTTTCTGTGCCTTAAATCCTCATATGAAACTAGTGATAAAGATAATACGACAAACAGTTTGTGTGCAGCTTAAAGGCACTTAAAACAATATCTGCTCCATGAGAAATTGTCAGCAAATGTTAGCTGTAGGTAGTAGTAGGGGAGATGATGATGATGAGATGGTACTGCTGATCATATTAGTATTACTGTGTGACAGAACAATTATCTGTGACGCTCATCCTAAGTCACACAGATGTATACAGTAGAGTCGGGATCTACTCTGTTCTCCTGGCTTTCCATAGTTCCAAGGCTTTATGACTTAACATAATACAGTGGTTCTGAACCTTTTGTCCCGCAGGGCTCATATGTCTACAGCACTCCAGTGGCCATGTCTAGAGTTTGAAGATGCTCTTCCTGTACTGGGGTGGTGGTATTCAAACCCATGTCCATTTTGGTGACCACTAGTAGTTCCTATCTCACCTCTGTCCCTCTCTATTTAGATCCCTGCATTACCCCCCTCCTACATCCTCATCTGAGAATTTCTGCACAGTGATCTACTGCTTCTGATGGAAGTCATGCTGTTGGAAATTTGTGTATTCTATATCCTAGAGGTTGGGTGGGGAGATGACTGACAATGATTATTAGATAATCTAGTTGGTACTACAAGGTGGTGTTTTGATGGTGGTAGTAGAAGGTGTGTCTTGAGCAAGCATCCAGGCAGATGCAGCCATGGAACCAGGAGGGAGCAGAGGAAAGACCTGGAGGGGGCACCAGCATTTTGGGGTGGAAGAATCAGAGAAATCTTCACTTCTTTTCCCTAAGACTTTCCCTGGTTTAAGAACGTTGCTGGTACTAAAGCAATAACAGATATGTAACAGATTTGAAGCTAGCCCCAAACTCCAAGTGTGTGAAATAGCACTTTATATCCTATAATTCACTCTTACTCTGATAGACAATTGATACTCAGCATTCTGAGGGTTCCCCTCTTACACTGCCTCCCACTCCTGGCCTCTGCCTCATGGATTTGTTTCAGTGTTGCAGGTGTTATTCGGTGCCAGGTCTGGGACATAAGGAGATTGGGGAACCTCTAGAGACTGGTCATCTGTCTCTAAGCTGAGACATCCTATGTCTTTGTCCTCAAGATCCTTTCAAGTGTTGGGAAACTGTTGCTTCCTGAATATGCTGAGACTCTGAAAATCTATGCCAGTCCAGGGTCTGTACATAGGGTGTCCTGCACCCACAGCACTTTCTTCTCAGGGTGTTGCTTCCTCCTTGGCTGCAATGCCAGGAAGGAGAAGTCTGGATCCCTGCTGATTTAGGACACAGCTCCCTCTTTCCACTCTTCCTGAATTTCAGGGAGTCTTATTCTAGTCTGGGGAAGTCTTTTCCTTCCATGTTCCTCCATTCTTTTATGCTTCTGCTACACCTTTTCGACACCCCGTCTCTGTTCTTCTACTTTCCTTCCTACTTTCTTTAGAAACTCGTGGAATTCTCCAGGGGTAATTTTAGTTTTTGAACCATATATCTTATTTGGGGCATTGAGCAGAGCTCTGCTCCTAGCTTGATTAAAGGGAAGAGGAACTGGGGCGCCTGGGTGGCGCAGTCGGATAAGCGTCCGACTTCAGCCAGGTCACGATCTCGCGGTCCGTGAGTTCGAGCCCCGCGTCGGGCTCTGGGCTGATGGCTCGGAGCCTGGAGCCTGTTTCCGATTCTGTGTCTCCCTCTCTCTCTGCCCCTCCCCCGTTCATGCTCTGTCTCTCTCTGTCCCAAAAATAAATAAACGTTGAAAAAAAAATTAAAAAAAAAAGGGAAGAGGAACTATGAGGAACTCTCTATACTCATTGATTAATATGTGCAAAGATTTTCTAACAGCATGAGCAAAATTGAATGCAACACTCAGCAGTTTTGCATGAATCAGGTCTATCAGTGCCAGTTAGCTTCTGGGCAAGTCAGTTTGCTATTGTGTGCCTCAGTTTCCTCTTTTGCAAATAGTTCTGCGACTCCCCAAGCTCAAGGCACTGTTATGAGGATGAATAGATTAAGAGATATGAAGTGTTTTGAGGAAAGAAAAAATGCTAGTACAGATATCTGAAATTAGTAAATGAAACCCTCAGGACTCAGATGAATGCTGGAATATTTTGTATGGGCTGTAGTATTTTGATGTTGAATTTGTGGGAAAATGTAATCACTGAGGAGAGGGCGAGGGAAGTGAAGAATGAAACCAGAATCTCATACGAAAAGATAATAATGATGTTTCTCATCTTAGAATCATCTCCAAATTGCCTGTTTTCCTTCCATCAAACAATTGATGGGCAATGAGACTGTGCTTATTTGCAGTTAAAGCTATTGCAATGTTGACAATTAAATGTACATGCGGAACAGAATAATGGAGCAGTCCCATTTTATCACCAGTGTTAGCCATTTTCTCCACAGGGCACAAAGAGCATGTGGGGGAGCTCTGAGCTCTGCGTGATTTGCATGTAAAATGTATCCTCTTTGCAGCCTGCAAGTTCCTCAGTGGGGTCAGAAGTTTGCATTGGGTTACAGTGGGTCTGCTGGTCATTGCAATCACTCACTGATAATTACTCAGGAATTGGCTTCACTTCTCTCATCCTCATTTCTTTGATTCGATGAATGAATTACTGACCTGGAAGAGTCCTTCATGGCTGCTATCAGCCTCAGGGTGGGGGTGTTTTCTGCCTTTATAACCAATGGGTTCAGAGATTTCTCCACCAATGACCTTGAGACGATAGCCTTTCAGTCTAAAGACTAATAATGACCACAAATGCAGCAACAATAATGAAGAGAAAGTATAGCAGATATTATTGATGCCCTGCCTCTTCCCCTCAGCTTACCTGGGTTCATCAACTGCTGTGGGAGATAGTTGCTTCCTACTTGTAACATCTGTTTCTCTCTTGCTGTGCCTGAAAACTTGATTTGGTGCTGCTCAAACTTGCTTCACCACTGTAGGTCAACCCAGAAATATGTGTGTGTTAGTTTTATTCTCGAACAGTGGGGCATCTCAGTCAGTCGGTCAGTGGCTCAATGCCCCAGTCTCCCATCTTTTTGAACAGTGGTTCTCAAATTGTGGCCCCTGGAGCAGCAAGCAATATCAGCATCATCTGGGAACTTGTTAGAAATGCAAATTCTTGTGCCCCATCCCAGACCTACTGAATGGGAAACTCTGAGAATGGAGCCCATCAATCTGTGTTAACAAGCTCTCCAGGAGATTCCTGTGTCCTCAAGTTTGAGAACCACTGCTTTAATGGGATGATTCTGAGCTGGCTTTCACATTTTCTCAGATGGTGTAGATAGGCTTGAGCCACTAATAAATACGTTACTGACTCTTCTCTCTTCCTTGTCCTACTTTCCTCAACTGCTATTTGTACTTCTGAGGATCACCTCCCAAATAAACTACTGCATCCAAACCCTTTTCTCAGGGTCTGTTTTAAGGACTTACAAACTCAGGATGAAAACTGCCGTCTGTTGAAGGTCTACCATGTGTTAGGTGCTTTCTATATATAATCTCCTTTAATCCTCATGGATGAGGATGCCAAAGCCCAGAAAAACGAGTTATAGTCTAGAATCATTGCTTGTGTGTGGTAGTCATTATTTGTTTACATCTCTGTCTGTGTGACTACAAAGCCTACACGTTGAGGATTGCAAAGCCAAACAACTCATACATACACTGGGTTAAGATATTGAGTTGTGGAATAAAATATTTGTGTGTTTAAAAAGCAGTCCACCATGTCATAATTATGTAGCCTTGAGGAATCTTCTTCACCTCTCTAAACCTTAGTTTTTTCTTCTGTGCAAAGATAATTATGGTCACTTCATGGTAATGCTCACCATAGCATTCATAGCATTGTTTACACAAGACACCATGGTGACTAAATATGAATTCATATGATCTTTACAACACCTTGAGACAGGTGTCCTTTTCATCTTCATTTTGAAGAGAAGGAAGGTGAGTAGCCTGCATTTGCTTTCCCAATTCTCTCATGGTACATCCCTAAAAACATGCAAACAATTCTTGCTAAATACAAATGTTAGTGTATAGAAACCTGTTTTTACATTTCATCAAGAATATTCTGGGGGTGGGGGCGCCTGGGTGGCTCAGTAGTTTGAGTGTCTGACTCTTGATTTCAGCTCAGGTCATGATCTCTCATGGGATCAGGCCCCACGTTGGTCTCCATGCTGAGCATGGAATCTGCTTGAGATTCTCTCTCTCCCTCTGCCCTTCTTTCTCACTCATGATTTCTCTCTCTCTCTCTCTCTTTCTCAAATTAAAAAAAAAAGAATATTTTGGTAAAATGAGCATGACTTTATTGCTATCAGGAGAAAAATCAGTACTTAGGAGAATCATGCAAGTTTAACAGGTAGTAGGCAGGAGCACCCTTAGCACTTTTTTATACCAGCAGAACCATGAGCCCAGGCCAGAGAGATGGGAGCTTGGAGCTGGAAGAATCCTTCAAGATAACTTAGTCTAATTGCCTGATTTTATGGATGAGGAAGATGTAGAGGAGGTAAGGAATTTGTCTGAGGTGATATTCCAATTTAATCAGGCTCAGAGCAAGCCCCAGCAAGACTCATGGGAAGGTACACCAGGATAGTACCAGCCTCTTTTTCTGGTTTGTATTTGATCATGAGACCTGCCTCTGCTGTGTTAGTTAACAGCTACAAAAAATCCCAACACATAAAAAAGTAGATCTTTAATTGCTGCAAAACTATGTTTACGACACTCATTCCCACCTCCAAAATCATCCCATTTAGAAGTGCCAAAGAATCCCATCAATGTGAACCTCGGTGCCTCCTGGTACAAACAAGATACCTTGATATCAATACCTTCCCTGGGTGCCCAGAAGTTCTTTCCCTAAAACACAAGTGAGGCTTGTGGCTTCTGGTTACCTTTTCCCAGCCACTCAAGGACTTCATTAGTGCTCCACAATTTCCCCAGATTGAAGAGAAGAAAGTGACCTGAAGCCTAGCAGAATCTGTCTCTCATCATTAATGCTCAGAGACTTTTGAAAGGATATACAATGCCCAGGTCTGGCTGAACAGTGTCTGGTTCCCAGAACTGCCACATTTCATATTTATGGGTGATCCCTAGAGTGGTGACGGCAGAGATGTGCTGGTTTCCTTCAGAGACTGACCATGTATCTCCCTTCTTTCAGGAAGGCAGAATCATGGGATGGAGTGGGGCCTGCTGCTACGGGACACAGCAGAGACATAACTTGCCCTTGCCCATCCAAAGTGTCAGTCAAGCTTAATCCAACCCTAATTACCTTCTTCACTCCCTTTTGGGCCTTGAGCAATAAGAAAGTTTCCCAAATCTTCCCAGGGCCAGGTTTAGTAAAGCCGGTTGTCAAAACATAATTAATTTGTTTTAATTATTATACAATAAAACAAGTATTAATTTGTTCTAATAATTACATAATTAAAGGGTATTAGTTGGGACTACACCATTGTAATTACTAATTTAATTATGTGTTGTGAAGTGTTATAAAATATGCTGATAATGTGAAGACTGCTAAAACATCTATATTTGAACAGTTACTGAAATTTGAAGTATATTTCTACTAAACAAAGAATAAAAAATACAGTATTTCTGTATACTAATCAATATATTAATCAAGTATTATATGTAGCATCAGAAGTCTTACTGGAAAGGTAAGGAGCTGTAAGGATGCACTTAGGATAGTAGGTAAGAGGGATGGGCTGATCACAGTATAAAATATTATTAAATGCAAACAAAATAAGAGCCATTTATGGATTTACCTCTTATAAATTTGACCAATCCTTTTTGAATCCATTTCTATTTCCTGCCTGCACCTCCTCCTGGGGGTAATGAATTCCACAAATTTATTACCTGCTGTGTGAAGCAATACTCCCATTAAGCACACTGGGAAACCAGCTCATCCAGCCAGGGAAGGTGAGTGAACTCTCTGCCAGTTATTTCTGCTTATTAAGTGTGGCAGGGCCATTTCTGAGGTGGAGGGATTTTCTGATAAATTGTGCCATTTTGATGCATCATTTTCATAAATTATGTTACTATGCAGATTTAGGAAGCTTGAGCAATTGGTATAATTTTATCTTATGAACACCAATTGTATTTCCATCTTCGAAATGACTGCTAGACAGTGCGGATAAAATTGATGGCATCCATGGCTTATGAGTACGGTTTCATAGTATTCATTTTTTTAACTAAATATATATTTTTTATTATACCACGCAGTACAATCTCCACTGTTTTTGAGACCTCCTTTAGGCTTGATCTCCACATTCTGTTGCAAAGGAAGTCATTTCCTTTGGCAAGAGATTTATTTTTATTTAATTTTATTATTTAAAAAAATTTTAGTTAATATACAGTGCAATATTGATTTCAGGAGTAGAATTCAGTGATTCATCATTTACACACAATACCCAATGCTCATCCTAAGTACCTTCCTTTGGTACCCATCACCCATCTAACCCATCTCCCAAATCCTTCCCTCCATCAACCCACAGTTTGTTCTCTATCATTAAGAGTCTTTTGTAGTTTGTTTCCCTCTCTTCTCTCTCCCTCCTCTTCCCATATGTTCATCTGTTTTTTTTCTTAAATTCCATATATGAGTGAAATCATACAGTATTTGTCTTACCTGATTGATTTCTTTTGCTTAACTTAATACGTTGTAGCTCCATCTACGCTGTTTCAAGTGGCAAGATTTTATTCTTTTCAATGGCTGAGTAACACACACACACACACACACACACACACACACACACAAAACATCTTCTTTATCCATTCATCAGTGAGCTCTCTCCATAGTTTGATTATTGTTACTAATGCTGCTATAAACATTGGGGTATGTAACCCCTTCAAATCTGTATTTTTGTATCCTTTGGGTAAATAACTAATAGTGCAGTTGTTGGATTATAGGGTAGTTCTATTTTCAGTTTTTTTGAGGAACCTCCATAGTGTTCTCCAGAAGGCTGTACCGGTTTGCATTCCCACCAACAGTGCAAGATGGTTCCCCTTTCTCTGCATCCTCACCAACACCTGTTGTTTCTTGTGTTGTTAATTTTAGCCATTCTGACAAGTGTGAAGTGGTATCTCATCATGGTTTTCATTTGTATTTCCCCGATGATGAGTGTTGTTGAGCATCATTTCAAATTCTGTTAGCCAACTGGATGTCTTCTTTGAAAAGTGTCAATTCATGTCTTCTGCCCATTTCTTCACTGGATTATTTGTTTTTTGGTGTGTTGAGTTTGATAAGTTGTTTATAGATTTTGGATATTAGCCCTTGATCAGATATGCCATTTGCAAATACACATTATGTATTTTTGTATTAGTTTCTTTCTGACCCTAGTCTGTATCTTTCTTTTCTTTTTCTTTTCCTTTCTTATCCACTTTGAATCTATGTTACCTTGCTATTTATGAGATGCAATAAACCCTTTTTGAACATGAGGTGAGGATTGACAAAGCAGAAACAGGCAGACATACACAGATGGAGGGAGACAGGGACGTGGAGAAGAGACTAGGAAAAGATGCTGAGGGCCAGAGACAGGGCCAGAGAGGGATGCGGGACATGAGACTTGAGTAATACAGGGACTTCCCTGTGGTATTTGCACAGTTCCCAACAGTACTCACCTCGTAAATGTAGCATTCTTTGTTGACTATTCCAGTGTTTCATGTTTCAGTAAATCGATCTCTGAGTAATGGCCAACAAGCAATAAAATACATTGATTACTCAACCAAATGACAAAGACTATCGATAGTCCTGTAGAAACAGAATGCATGCCCCATATTCCACAGCATTTTGTTTTCAAGTCAGATTTACTTACGTCTTGATTTTAAAAAATATTTTATTTTATTCAGCTGTAGCAAATGACATCTCACCTGAAGCTTTGGAACTGCTAACTTTCACAGAGTAGTTATAGTAAGAAAAGGAACTATGGGCAGATAAGATGCAGGCAGGAGGGGGGGTTCTAAAAGGTACGGCCATTTAGATTAAGCTTTTACAATTTCACTTCCCTTTGCCTTTCCTCTTGCTGCTCATTGGAATTTTTTTCCCTGACCCCTTTCTTTCATGGGTTACTCAGCCCTACTACTCAGACTCTTCTCTCTCCTTTAAGATTGCATTGTAAGCCACCCCTCCTTTGGTGCTACAAGAAACTCAGTTCTGTCTATTATATTCAGAGCCAGCTGGCTCTCTGCACACACTACTAGACTCCAGTTTTGCCCTCTTATACTCAAGGATTCATTAATGTGCAACAAAGCTTATTTTACTGGTCATGAGTCTTGGTTTTAAACAACAGAAAATGACTCTGGCTAACCTAAGCAGAGAAGAGATTTATTGGAAGATCATAGCAACTCTCAGAATCAAAGGAGAGGTTATAGAACCAGCCTCAGAAAATGAGCAGGAGCCAAATAAAGCTCAACAGGCAAGGGTCATGCACAGGAACATTCTGGTTAGGATGCTACTGTGGTACCACTGAAGATGGACAGCCTACTGCTGGTGCCACCTATACAGCATGACAGCCACTCTACCCTTGATTCTATCATTGCAAATAGTGTCCATCTTTGAATCTTGAGGAAGTATTACAAAAATGCAGACCAGACTGGCCTAGCCTGGGTCATGAGATTGCTCCACTGGTTAGAGAGTAGGGACAGGGAACAGTCCCTCTTTCCATTGCTGTAGGCCCTGCCTCCTACTAAGGACCGTACCATGCAGATAATTTATCCTATATGGGAAGGATGCACAGATACTGGGGAGCCAAAAAAGGGGTAAATGTCCTTTGGAGCTTTCTATTCTGGTCCTCACCATTTAACATCATTTGGGGCCCTACAGGATTTGGCAATTACTCTGAAAGATATCAGAAGTCATTGGAAGGTTTAGAAGAAATGAGGGGCATGATATGACGTGTGTTTAATAGAATTATTTGGATTCTGTGTTGAGAATAGATTATAGGGGCACAGGGGCAAAAGCAGGGAGACCAGTTGGGTCTTTCCTCACAATTTGTTTTGGGGGGATGGGCATCCTGTTATTCTGTTGGGATTTCTAATAGCAGCATATTCATTTGTACTCCTCCTTTTCTTCCCTAAACTGATTTTTTTCTTAGCCTTCAAAAATGATGTGCCACATATAAAAATAGCCATTTTAAACCTGCTTTCATTTAAATTTGATAATTTCCCTGTACTTTGGCTAGTTTTCAGTCTGGCCCTGGGAGCCATTGTCTTAGACAATCAGTTAGGCCTGCCATCTTGGATATTGACCAAATGGGTGAAATAGATCCTGAACATCAAGCTAGCCAAGAAGCAGATCATCCTCTACATGTAAACATGAAAGATGACCGTTTTGGAGACATGCAGTCTCCTCCAACCCCATCCTCTCTCTTATATGTTTATGAACTTAGTGTATAGAATTCCTAGCTCAGCAATGGATTTGAGAAACTTCTAGTTCAGACACTTTGAAACAGCCAAAAACTTGTGAATTATTGTCTGCATAATGTTTAACTCAAGGTATACATTTTAACCTTGAGTCCCTTGGCTGGCTTCCCGTCTGCTAGTCTTCATCCATGCATTGACTGAATAAATGGAAATTGACTTGACTTCTCATGCACTCTGTCCTAATCTCCCAGTGCTGGCTCTGCTTCTTCTTCTTATTGTGTTATTCCACTCACTTGCTAAATTTGCCTGGTCTATGGATGGTAAGAAACGTGACCCTCCTAAAAAGATCATTTACTTTCACATTAGCTTCGCCTTCCCTGAGTGCATACATGCAACAAATGTTAATTCTCTTGAGTTTTTATCTTGAAAACCATCCTGAGAGAAGTGGACAGGGCGCCGGTAGCTCCTGCTCTGGTTTGAATGGTTTTCTTTTCTTTTCCTTTATTTTTCTGTGACTCTACCTCTCCCCTCCTCTATTTAAGTATGTATTCTCTTACTTAGGTGGCCCAATCCACATGTACTTTATTTTTGGCTGGTGTGAAGTAAAGAAGTTTGGAAGTGAAATATACAGAGAAGGGAGTTTGAGTATTAGTTATTCGATAAATGTATGCTGGTTTGATTAGATTATTTTTCTTGCACGCGCAATGTTTTTGTAATACCATTCTTAGATGGACCCTACTTTTTTAGTGACAAGAGATTATGAGAGAGAAAACTTTTTGGGAGCAGAGAAATGAAGACATTAAACAATGACTTTAAAACTTCTGTCATGTGTCACTCTGAGCCAGGGAAAGGTAAATAGAGATCATCGACAGGTCCCGCTTTTGCCAGAGTGGGTTTCTAAACGTTCTCACAAAGGGAATTTCATTTACCTTTTTGGGGATACAATTCTTGAGCAAGAGTGTAACAGAAAAAGCAGTCATGTCTATGGTCGTCAATATTTACAAAGGAAAATACGGTAAAATTAATCTAATCATTTCAAACAAAATGATATGATTTCTATAAAATATTCATAAATATACTGTATATATTTACAAGAGAAGGGCCCACAAAGAACTACAGAACACATATGACCTATAAAATAAGAGTCTATTGTTCAGTAATTGACCTAAAACATATCAGTTAATTCTATTATGATTATTACAGCTAATACCTATTTTGTTTGCCTTTTTATTATTTAGAAGATTTATAAATATAATTCTGATGACTTACAAATAGTGTTTTCAGGCACATGTATCACAGGAAAAAAGAAGTTATCTGTGCATCTATCCTGGAGCAAAGTCATTTCTACCAACCCCAGAGCTCTATCCTATGTAGGCTCTCAGTAAATCATTGCTCTGTGTTATGGACAGTAGTGACTGTATGTCTCCCATGGAAAACCATGTTTACAAATAAAGGCCTCTCTCTCTTTCAGGTTACAGTAGGGAGACGATTCGCCTTCTCTTAACCTTTAATGCTTCAGCCAGCTCTGTCCTGTTGCAGAGTCCACTGCATTTTCTCTCAGATAACACTCTAGAGCATTGAATTTTGTATCTCCACTGCCACCCCCTAGTGCCAGCCACTGCCATCTCTATTCGGGACGACTGTAATAGCCTCCTAATTATCTTCCTGTTTCTACTCTTGCTTACCCTTCAGTCCATTAGTCAGAGCAATCTTAAAACATGTAGATCAGATAACGTTTAAAACCCTCCAATGGCTTTCCATTTGACATAGAACGAAATTGAAATTTTCTGCTGCAGCCCATCAGCCTCACACAATCTGATCTTCCCTCTCCTCTTCCTGCGCTGTTCTGCGCCTGGCTTACTCTGCTCTGCTCACCAACTCTCATTCAGTGTTAGGATTCACCAAACTCCTTTCCCTTTCAGGGACTCTGTACCCGCTGTTCCTTCTGTCTCCCTGCCAGGAATTTTGTACTCCCAGCTATTTGTGCGGCTGGCTCCTTCCCTTCTTAGCACTTATTACAGCTAGTAATTACTTGGCTTAGTTGTCTGTTTATTTTATATTGTTTGTCTCTGGCTAGACTATAACAATAGTGGATAACTTTTATAGAGTACTTGGTGTGTGACAGACAATGCTGTTTAACATAAATTAACTCGTTCGTTATAACAACCCTATAAAGTAGGTGCTATATTAGCACCTGTTACAGATGGAGAGACTGAGGCACAGAGAGGTAAAGTATTTTGCTCAAGGTCACACAAGCTAGAAGGTGGTAGGGCCATGATGTAAACTCAGGCGGCATAGCTCTACCACCCTACCCTTCACCTCTCTGTTGCCTCCGTGATGGCATGTCTGTCTTATTGACCATTTGTGCCCCATGCGAGCACAGTGTCTGATGCATGGTGTAGTGAAGACAGGTGTCATGTTTGGTGTAGGTGAGAATCAGCCATATCTCAGAACCATTGGGGCAGGACAGAGGGAGAGAGGAACCAGACAGATGAGATTCCTCTGTAAAGAGTGCCATAATGTTTGGAAAGGACAAGTGACTAAGTCAGCCTATTGTCCAATACTCATTTCTCTCAGATGACAACCCTCATTGATCCTACCTGAGGCCCCATGCAGAGCAGCGGTGGACAAACTAGTGATAAAAAGATGTCTTACTCACAGGTGTGTAATAAAATTATAGCACAAATTGTATTGTTTTGGGGCATCTTTAATAGAGGAGACAGGCTTTCTCTGCTTACTTCCTTCTCTCCTCCTTTGCCGAGAACCACCATCATGAAGGCTTGAGGGCACCAGTGGTGGTGCCAGAAACGGGTATCTGTGACTGATGGAGACGCTGGTGAGGTCAGGTGGAACAGGGAGCTCTTACAAGCAGAATGAATCATGTGTCAGCAGTTTCTGGGCACTTTTCACTGTGTGTGCACGATGTGCATATGCACGTGTATTTGCAGAGTCTGAAATCTAACATGAAAAGATGGAGCCTAAATTCACTGGACTTTGATTTAATATTGTTACTATGACTTCATTGGTGCCATGGCTAGTGAGCCCAGGGAAAGCTTGGTAATGTTTTCACTCTACAAAAATTTATTCAACGTCTATTTATTGATTTACCTACTATGTTTTAGGCACCGTGATAGGTACTATTGATACCAAATATCAATGACCCCTTGCCTCAAGGAAACTACAGTGTAGCTTAAAACACAGGGGATATGGATATGTAAATGTAAATAGGGTAGAGGGAAATACAGAGCACGTTGGGACTCCCTAGAAAGCAGCACCTATTTCAGACTGAGGATATTAGGGGAAGGACAGAGAAAATATTCTGAAGGGAGTGACAACTGATCTGAGTCTGGAGATGAGCACAAACCTGAACAAAAAGGAGGAGGGGAAGAGGATCAGAGTAGAGGTGCCAGTGTGTCGAGTCACGGAGGAATGAAAGAGCATGGGAAACCACAGGCACCGAATAGAAGCAGGAGAGTGGGTGCCAAGATGAGAGTGGACAGGGAGGTGGGAGCCAGACCACTGGCACTTTGACGGGTTTGGATTTTGTACTAGGGCAGGGAGATCCACCAGATTATTTTTAGACAGAGAAGTGCTGTTATTAGATCATGGTTTAGAAAGGCCAGTGTGGAGAATGGCTTGGCGGCAACTAAGATGAACATGAGAAACCAGTTAAGAGGCTGCTGTGGGAACTCAGATGAGAAAGGATGAAGTGTGAACTGAAGCCAACCAGTGGACTAGAGAGGAGGGGAGGGATTCTAGGGAGGTGAGGAGGTAGAATCCACAGGACCCAGTGACTCTTTGGATGTGGGGCAGGTGAAAGGCAATTTTAACACTATTGCTAAGTTTCTCACTTGATTTACTTGGTTGATGGGTGGCTTCATTTACTTAAACCAGAAGTAGAGAATGAGGAATAATTTGTGTGTGTGTGTGTGTGTGTGTGTGTGTGTGTGTGTGTATGTATGTGTGTATCATTCCGATGGAGATATCCAGTGGGGAGGAATATAGAACTGGCAAGTAGTAGGAGCTCATTACATATTTGTCAATGAAATGAAAATGGTAAAGCTTTTGTGGGAGTTGATCGAGTCACCCAACAAGAGTATTCAGCCAAGAGATGAAGACTAAAAGTGGTCCTATTTTAAGGCATAGAGGGGGTAGGATACTGAAAAGGAGACATAAGGAGTGGTCAGAAGGAGGAGAAGCTCCAGGAGAGAGAAGAAAGCTGGAAGCAAATAGGGGAGATCTCAGAGAAGGAGGCATCACTGATGGAGAAAAGTCCAGTAAAGGAAGAACTGGAGAGCTCCTATCTAGTTGACAAATTAGGGGCAGGTTGGCCAGAGAAGTTTCTTACTGAGCTTTAACCCTATGCCAGGCACTGCCTCATGCACCACCCATACAGTCCCACAAAAGTACTTCAGTTAGGGCTCAGTGAGGTGGTGGAGACTGAATCTAGATTGCACTGTGTTCACGAGAGACCGGAGACATGGGTAGAGAGCACACTCTTATGGGTAGTTGGTCTGTGTGGGAAGGAAAGAGATTGAGTGAAAATCAGAGGGATGTCTTAAGGGAGTTTTTCCTGCCTTTCCCTTCCCTTCCCTCTCCCTCCCCTCCCCTTCCTCTCTCCTTCCCTTCCCTTTGCATTCCAGTTCTTTTCATTTCCTTCCCTTGCTTCTTTCTCCCTCTTTCCCTTTCTCCATTTCTCCCTCTCTCCCTCCTTCCTCCCTCCCGCACTTCCTTCATTCCTTCATTCTCAGGGTAAGGTCTCTGAGGAAGTGGGAAAGGCTGGAATGGAAGCTCAGGTGGAAAGACTAGTCCTGAATAAGAGGAGGAACATCTGACAGAGCCAGAGGTGTGGTCAGGAGTGGAGGCAAAGAGGTGGAGATGGAAGAGCAGGAAATGAAAGGAGTTCATTCCTCATATCCCCATTTTTCTCTCTGTGAAGAAGGAGGGGAGATGGTGAGACAAGAGGACTTAGGAAGGGCGATAAAGATTAGAAATCGTGAGTGTGAGAAATGAGAGTGGAACACATAGAGGATTGCAAAGCACCACGGAAAGTGGAAGGCTTTTGATTTCCTGCTTCCCCACCACACAACAGTGTGCCTGTGTGATTCTCTCTGGTCCTGACGTGGAATGGAAAGGTGGTCAGCAGCACCGAGCCAAACTGGGGGTTTGCTGAATATGTGTGACAGACTCTTCACAGTCTAATCTTGGGTAAAAGTCCCAAAGATGAGTTAACAAAAGTTGCAAGTATACTGCCGGTTCATAGTACTAAAACTTTGCTGGAATAATAGAGAGCACTTCACTCGGTTGGAAATCCATAAAACCCAGCTTCTATGCCATTGCACTCTAAGACAGCCAGATGGTAGGATCCAACACAGATGGCTGGAAATCCAACAAATGAATGAGTGAAAGTATGAGTGGTGAGCTGACTCTTAACTGGGCAGGAAGAATGAAATACAAAGCAATTAAAGGTGTGGAATGTGGGATTTTTATAATTACTTACTATGTGTATAAGCTTTCTTTGTGGAGGCACCGGGATTTTTTTTTTCCTAAACCCTGAGGTTTCAGTTCTGTAATAAAAAGGATACAATGAGAGAACTAACACAACCAGGGAAATGTTATAGACCCAAGGGCACAGCTGTTGAAGAAGAAAATCCTCCAGCCTTTTGGGTGATAGGGTAGGAATTCATGAAGTAGTAGTAAAGGCTGAGTGCACTCTGTGTTTTTACCCTCCAGCTTATTGGGGTATCATTGACAAATAAAATTGTAATATGTTTGAAGTGTACAACATGACGATTTGGTATATGTATATGTTGCGAAAAGATTCCCATTACCAGTTAACACATCCATCATCTCATAGTATTATCTTTTCTTCCCCTTTGGTGAAAATGCTTAAGATCTACTCTCTAGGGGAAAGTGGGTGATGGGCATTGAGGAGGGCACCTGTTGGGATGAGCACTGGGTGTTGTATGGAAACCAGTTTGACAGTAAATTACATTTAATAATAAGAAAAAAAAGATCTACTCTCTCAGCAAATTTCAAGTATACAACACCGTATTATTGGCTATAGTCACCATGCTGCACATTAGATCTTCAGGGTTTATTTATCTTGTAACTGAAAGTTTGTACCCTTTGACCAACTTCTCCCATCCCCTTACCCCTCAGCTAACAATTCTGCTCCCTATTTCTAGGAGTTTGAGTTTTGTTTTTGTTTTTGTTTTTTTTTTTAAAGAGTCCACACATAAGTGGTACCATACAATATTTGTCTTTTTCTGTCTGACTTACTTTCCTGGCATAATGCCCTCCAGGTTCATCCATGTTGACAGAAACGGCAGAATTTCTCTCTTTTTTAAAGACTGAGTAATATTCCATTGTGTATATATACCACATTTTAATTCCATTCGTCTGTCGATAGACACTTAGGTTGTTTCTATTGGCTATTGTGATTAATGCTGCAATGAAGATAGCAGTGCAGATATCTCTTTGAAATAGTGATTTCACTTCCTTTGGATATATATTCACAAGTAAGATTGCTGGATCATAGGCTAGTTCTATTTTTAATTTTTTGAGGAACCTCCGAACTGTTTTCCATAGTGGCTGTGCCAATTTACATTCCCACCCACGGTGCACAAGGGTTTCCTTTTCTGTATATCCTTGCCAGAATTTGTTATCTTTTGTCTTCTTGATAATAGACACCCTAGCAGGTGTGAGGTGATATCTCATTGTGGTTTTGATTTGCATTTCAGGGAACTCTGGTTTTGATGCTGCTCTGAGCTGTGTTTTATCACATAGTTTAATGTGGGTGTAAGTTGCCATAGAATTTTAGAGCTGGAAGGAATATATGTGCATTTGCATGCCAATCAGGGTTTGACTCATAGCCCAAAGACAGCTGCATTTGCATTTCATCTCATAAGAGACTGACTGCTAGTCCCTTGTGAAGTTTTCTGTCAATGATTGGTGGAATCTTCTGTGAGCCTGTCTGACCCACCAAGACCCATTGCTTGCTGCTCTGTAAGCGAAAGCCCATTATTCTGCCCTGCCTGAGATGTACAAAAGTCTACTTTCTGCGGAATATAGGCTCACCACAGGTGATTGCACTGCCTCCTCCTCTCCACCTGCACAGAGATTTCTATCTCAGATAAAGGACAAAAGCAGGATTTAGGTATTCTCTCCAGGGGTGTGGATGGGGTGTCAGGAAGTAGTGGCTCCTGTTAAGGACCAAAGGATTCTAGCTGGCTCTACTCCTTCTGCACTCCTCACCAGAGAATTGTACTGATGATGTCATTTCTCATATAAACTCCAAGAAACTGACACTTGTATCTGACTGCCTAGTAAAATGACTTCTATCAATCATTATCCTTGCCTAATAGCATTACGATGTTAAGAACAAATGGTTCTCGCCAAAGACTTGGGATTTTTAATATAGTTAAGTGTTGGTCTGTGGCCATAGATTCCCTTTCCTCCAGCCGTTCCTCCCACCCCCACCCCCACTGAAATCTTTAATCTCAGGAGCTAGTTTGAGCTGGAACAATCAACCGCAAGGAGGGGGTGGGGGGGAGGGAAGCACACAATGAACCGCTAGACTGAGTGGCGCTGCACTAGATGGCGCTCTTTCCTCTGAATCCAGGTCGGTTTACTGCATTTGGACAAGGGATGTGTCACTTTCCGGGTAGCAACGTTCAGACGCAAGAGATGAAATGAGGACCTCCCTGCTAATCCATCAAAAGCCAGATGTCACCCCAAGCCTCAGCATATGGGTATTTGAGTTTCAAGCAATGATTAGCTATGTGGGTTGATTAATAAAAAAAAAACAAAAAACCTAGCAAGCATTGTACATTTTAACGTCAAGCTTCAATTTTAGCCACAGTGAAGGTGCACCTATTTCTTGAAGCATTCTAGATAAAGATGAGATTTCATTGTTGTCTTTTTAAATACAAAATTGTCTTTTAGGTTTCACAGGACTTCTTACTGACTTTCACAGGCCTAGATGTTAGCTCCACAACCTGGCCATGCCCCAGTTGGGAGATTACGTTTTACTGAGTTTAAGCAAGTCTCCATATAACCCTGTCTATAAAAATTTTGCTATTTACAAAACCATTTTTCAATACTTGGTTTGAATCTTGCCTCTTTCTTCTTCTTCTTCTTTTTTTCAGCTACATCATTTGTTTGTGTCTCTAGCTCTGATATCAGGCAGGGAGTCTGGGTTAGGGATGATGTCAATCTGGTGGGGAATGAATTGATTAAGAATCCATATTTTCTGTAGACTTTTAGCAGTATTAAAAGATTGATGTTTTGCAACATTGTACTCCATGTTCCCTGTAGAAAAATTAGAAAATTTAGTAACTAAAAAGAAAAAGAATCCAAATCACTAAAATGGTAGCACTTTGGTATGTTTACTTATAGACTTTCTCTGTATTTTCTCCCCTTTCTCTCCTTTCCACTTATAATGCATGCACGGCACACGCCTACCAATGAAGGATGTCAGAATTCTGGCAAGAAGCAGTAGCACACTGCCTATCTACACTGCCTAGGGGCTATTTACAAGTGGGGCAGGGTTTAGGAAAACATAAAGCACCCTGGGGCTACAGTGAGGACCTCTAGCAAGCCTTTACTTGAAGACCCTGAACTGGGAAGGTTAGTGGGTGGATTGCATCTCTTCTTGCCTTTTGCTTCCAATAGAGTTCCATTAGTGTGAGTCACCAGCAGAGGCTCCAAGGGCTAAGGAGAGTGAAGTTGGTGTGTTTATTCTGGGCATCATCCATGCTAATTTACCAGGGGTTGGCTGCAACCCTTCACTGAAGGCACAGCTACTGTTCTGGACGACCTTGTTCATGCAGCTATTTCTTTTGAGCTCTGGTCACCTCTCCCTCACCTTGCCCTTTCAGACTCCTTGCTCTTCCTAGAAGGTGGGTGTTTCTCTACCCCTTGTTAATTTCCTGAGCCTCTTGTTAATTTCCTAAACCCAAGCAGCTCACCTTTGTAAACAGTTGCTTTATTACACTTTTCTCAATTACCTAGTTTGAGGAAGCTATTTTCTGCCTAGATCCTGATACTTCTATCTTTCATCAATTCTCACAATTTCTCAGCTGCTATATTTTGGTTATGACTTCTACATCATTCTTTAATTTCTCTCCTGGGATTCTAATGAGATGTATTTTTACTCTTCTCATCTCTCTTAACTGCTCTCTCCTATCTTCCATCTCTTTATCTCTTATTGCTGTATTTTGGATGATTTCCGTACATTTGTGTTCTGGTCAGCCTTCTCCAATCTGCTCTTTTACCTGTTGAATGTTAGATTTTCACTTCTAGAAGTTCTGTTTGGTCATTTTCAGATCTACTAGTTCTTCTTACACAATGCCTGTTCTTTCCTTAAGGTTTCAAGTCTTCTTATTTTATCAGTGGAAACATAATTATTTAACAGTCGCTTACAGGTTGTCATTTTATTGACCACTGAAATCTTCCTGTTTGCAGCGACTGCTGACTCTTCTTCATGGTGACCGCTTTGTAATTTTCCATTTTGAGCTCATTTTCAGTCACAATGTACTTATTTGTGTGTGTGTTTGTGTGCCTTAGAATGTTCTGTATGTTTTAGGGTTTAGAAAGTTTATTTTTAAAGGGCTTTGTGTTTGTTTTTGCTGGAAGGCCTGGGGGTTTCACTTCCATGAGGCCCATTTTTACATTAACTTCTTGGCTGGAGATTCCCATACTGCATGGGAATTCAGACCCCTACATACACGTGTGGAACAGGCCTGGGGCTGCTGTTTGTAATGGGGGATCTTTTCCCCTTATACAGTGTGCAGACCAGCTTTCTTCACCCTTTCCTGAGCCCCTTCCCTGAGCCAATAAGTGGAGCTTGTATCTCATCCGCCCTCACTGAGGGATAGCTTTTCATGAGTCCTGACTTCGTGGGAGGTTTGAATTCCTACTCCCTGTGTTGTATATTCTGAGACTAAGCTGCTTTTTTTTCTTTGTATGAATATAATTTATTGTCGCATTGGCTTACATACAACATCCAGTGCTCATCCCAACAAGTGCCCTCCTCAATGCCCCTCACCCCAGCATCCACCCTCAGTTTGTTCTCTGTATTTAAGAGTCTCTTGTGGTTTGCCTCCCTCCCTCTCTGTTTGTAACTATTTTTCCCCTTCCCCTCCCCCATAGTCTTCTGTTAAGTTTCTCAAGATCCACATATGAGTGAAAACATATGATATCTGTCCTTCTCTGACTGACTTATTTCACTCAGCATAATACCTTCCAGTTCCATCCACGTTGCTGCAAATGGCATGATTTCATTTTTTCTCATTGCCAAGTAGTATTCTATTGTATATATAAACCACATCTTCTTTATCAAGTCATCAGTTGATGGACATTTAGACTCTTCCCATAATTTGACTATGGTTGAAAGTGCTGCTATAAACATTGGGGTCTACATGCCCCTATGCATCAGCACTCCTGTATCCTTTGGGTAAATTCCTAGCAGTGCTATCACTGGGTTATAGGGTAGCTCTAATTTTAGTTTTTTGAGAAACCTCCACACTGTTTTCCAGAGCAGCTGCACCAGTTTGCATTCCCACCAACAGTGCAAGAGGGTTCCTGTTTCTCCACATCCTCACCAGCATTTGTAGTTTCCTGATTTGTTCATTTTAGCCACTCTGACCACCACTGAGGTGGTATCTCAGTGTGGCTTTGATTCGTATTTCCCTGATGATGAGTGACGTTGAGCATCTTTTCATGTGTCTTTTGGCCATCCGGATGTCTTCTTTAGAAAAGTGAGACTAAGCTTCTTGCTCCTTCATGGATATTAACCCCCTGCCCTTACTCACATGCTTATCACTTGGGTTTTATATTCCTTCTTCGTTTCTGGCTACTGGGGATTTTCCTTTCTTTTGATATCGGGTTGATATTTATTGCTTTTAGTTCTTTACTCGGTCTCTCTATGAACTTTTCATAAGGTAAGGTTCCATGCGTGCTTACCAAAATATCCCTATATATTGTTCTGTGACTTGCTTTTCTACATAATCACATTTTGATGTGGAAAGATGGCTACTCTATGACACTATTATCTTTAATGACTGTATGACAGAAAGAGTCTGAAATGGAGGTTATAAAGGACTTTCTTTAGAATCACATTTCCTGGGTTAATTTATTGTTAAATTATTTACTAGTTCTGGAACTTGAGCAAGTTTTTTGAGCTCTTATACCTCTATTGTCCTATCTAGAAAGTAGAGATAATAATGCATCTACTTTGCAGGTTTCTTAGGGAGGTTGTAATGGATTATCACACATTTGGAAGTGTTTCTCTTACAGATCCAGAGGCTGGAAGTCTGAGGTCAAGGTGTAGGCAGGGCCATGGTCCCTCTGGAGGTTCTAGGGGAGAATTTGTTCCTTGTCTCTTCTAGCTTGTGGTGGCTGCAGACATTTCTTGGCCTGTGGCTACATTACTCCAATCTCTGCCTTCATCTTCACTTTGCCTTCTCCATGTGTCCCTCTGGAACTCCCGCTTGTCTCTTATTGTGTAACTTGGTTCCATGTAAATCATACCGGATGCCAGGCTCAGGGGAACAGCTCTTTCCTGCAGCCATTGGTGTGTGTCTCAAGCAGGCACTGGTCCTTGATTCTCAACAACATCATACATTCACTCATTTGTTAATTCCTGTAATACATTTAAAACAGGTTCAGGATTGCTGTGCCAATGCCTATACAAGAAACAAAGGTATTAAAAGAGTTCAGGATCTGTTTGTAGCTCTCATCATCACTCAGTCTTACCCAAGAGCTTACAAATCTTCCTTGACTTATGATGGGACGATGTCCCGACAAACCCGTTGTAAGTTGAAAATATTGTAAGTTGAAGATTCATGGAATGCACCTAACCTGCCAAACATTATAGCTTAGCCTACCTTAAACGTGCTCAAAACACTTATATTAGACTACAGTTGGGCACAATCATCCAGTACAAAGCCTATTCTATAATGAAATGCTGAATCTCATGTAATTGATTGAATACCGTACTGAAAGTGAAAAGCAGACTGGTTGCATGTGTACAGAATGGTTGTACATTTACCCTCGTGATCACGCGGCTGACTGGGAGCTGTGGTTTGTTGGCCCTTCCGTTGAAAAATAGCAGGTGGAAGGATCATTAAGTTTTGGATTGTCTATACAGTCAAATACTGTGCTCATAAGTTACTTAGATTAGGTCTTTGTTTTGTTTTTATCTCCTTCACTGTGGTTATAGAATTCACTTGAAATGCAGTTAGTTTATTTGTCTTAGTTTGGTTTTAGGTTGTTATTTCCTCTTTCCATCCTTGTTGGTTTCTTTTTATTTTTTGAATATGCAGAATATTAACATGCTTCCATAAATCAGAACTATATGGAAAGGTATACTTGGAGAGGTGTCACTTCCTCTTGTATCCCTTCTAAACCCAGTTCTCTTACATCACACCTTTTGAGTAACCGTTGTTTTTTGTTTTATCTATCCTATCTTTCTTCTTTGTTTTAAGTATACATATAAGTATATACATATATATTTTCTTATTTCTCTTTCCTACACAAAATATGCTCTTCTGCACTTTGGGATGCTTTTCTCAATGGGAGAGGCAAGGAAGAAAGGATGTGACACCGCCTTCACTATTTTCAGGGGTTTAAAAAAAAATTTTTTTTTTAAATTTAAGTTCTGCTTTTTGGCTTCTTCCAATACACTTAAAGGGTGAAGACTGATAATCTGAGCTGGGGTGAATTTTAATGTGCATGAGAATCACCTGGGTGGACGTAGTATGTCTTGGGTGGGGCTAAGAGTCTGCATTTCTGACAGGCTCCCAGGTGAGACCAAGGCTAGAGGCCACATGGATAATATGTGGGTGTGACTGCATCATGGCAGTTTCCCTTGGCACTCAGTGAACTTCAGACCATAGTTCTTGAAGTGTCTTTCTAGACCCAATACATATACTCGTCTGAACTGCTCTGTTTATTCAGAAAAGGAACTTGTTTCCACACGACTCATGCTTCATTTTGGGGTAGTGGTGACAGTATGCTGGAGGAGATACACATGAAATGTAATTTCGTATTTTGATGAAGCGTAAAACATCTTTCTTATTTTATCCTCCTGGCCCCCCTTTTCCTTTCATTCTCCTCTATCCAATGGCTTAATAAACTTCTTATTTTTGGTTTGTTTGTTTTTTACAGAGATTCAAGTCCTTTGGACAGGGATGCTATCTCCTGAGCAATACACCAACTGTGCTCTCAAAGGATAAATGTCGGGCATGACCTGTGTCATGGTGGACTAAGACAAAGGGAATGTCGTTTAAACCCATGCATTTAAGGTAATCTGTATCCTCTAGCCCCCAGTCTTTGGGAATAAATATGGTAGTGTTTTAAAATGGACCTTTTTCAGGCATTACACTTCTACCTTCTTACATAGGCACTTGGTTCCTCCTCATTTTGGGGAGTCCTTGGGACCCGTCTCAGTTGTACTCAGGTTCAAGTCTGTTCTTGCTCATCTGTTCCATTTCCTTGTGGTTTGACATCCGCATCCTTTCCCTTGCTTTCCTTTCTCTTGGCCATTCTCATACAAGCCCCACTCTCCTCCTTTCTACAAGGAAAACAAAACAGAAAATCATGCATATCAATAAAGACATATCAGGATAAGGTCAGCAGCCCACTAATTCTGCAAAGAGTCAAACTCCAAATGCCAGTTTGGCTAATTATACTGTAATTGGCTATCATGACATTGAAGACTTGAGCTTTCGTTTATGCCTAGCTTTAAATTGGGGTAGAGTTGTGTCCAGAAATGTACTGAGCGTGGTTATATTTCATTCTAGGAATGAGTGACAATGGTTATTCTGGGCTTATAGCTTCTAATTAGTGAAACTACTTTGGTACTTACCACCTCCCCGCAACAAAGAAAAAGCCCAATTTATAAGAGCCAATGCCTTTTTACTCTGGAATGAGCTTAAGAGGATAACCATCCTGAGTCCCCTGTCACTGCAGGGACTCTTCAGTCCTTACTGGACAATAGTCATAATCTAAAATCTATTACATGTAATTTCAACATCATTTAGCACAGCTGTCAATCTGTCAAAGCAGAGCCCACACACTGAGCTTCCATGGAGACCAAATCGTCTTCCTTCTAAACAGGTCATCTGCACAGTCGGCTGGAGGTCACTCAGACGAGAGCACAGGGGAACTTCAGTCTGCGTTCCTTTGTTCCTGGCTACTTACCTCCTTATAAAAATTTGTAATCAATTTACAGACATATCAGCATAAGCTCCTCCGGCAAGTGCAAATATTTACTTGGGAGAGGAAAGCAAAATAATGTCTGAATCAGGGCTTTCATTTTCTGCTCGACTTTGATGTTACTTTTTTATTTGAAGTCCACAGAGAATGATAAATTGAATTCCTTTTGTAAAAGTGAGGCATGCTAAAGGTTGGATTAAAATTCAACTCAGTTTGTAAATTAGTTGAGGAGAAAAATGCACCTGTTCACTAATAGAATGTGTATCATCTATACATTGTCTTTTAGGCATCATCTTTAAGAATTTTTTTTTTTTTGAGCAGGGTATAGGGGAAAGAATTTTATGTATGTATGACTGAGTTGCTGATTGACAGAGTTCATGGGTGGCTTTTTTGAAGTGAGAGCAATCTAATCCTGGAGCCACAGAACCCCCCATAGATATTATACTAGATCTCAGCTGTCAGTATGCCACCTTATTTTATTGCCATTTTCTTTTGCTCCTGGCTTTCATCAGCCATTGTTCTTCAAAGAGCTGGACCAAGCTGTAGCGTGTTGTGAACACATTTTTTTTCTATAGGCATAACTGAGGACTGATGTTGCAGGTCTGTTAAGGTTACTTTCAGAGAACTTTGTCATTTAGAAATATATCCGGTGCAACTTTGTGTGTGCTGGAGTTAACTCATACCACATGGATCTTGGAGGGTAGGTCACTGGGAGGTTAAGTACCTTTGTCAACCCCAAAACCATTTTTCTTTAAGGTGAAGTGATGTGGGAGAATGCCAGGATAAAAAGCTATTTGGGACATCTGGTGAGATTTCATTTTATAACTGTAGGGGGAAAAAAAAAAACCCCACACAAACGCGTGGGAGTTTTTGGTGCCAAACTGCATCCTTGATTTTAAGCCTCAATGCACGTAATCACTGGTGTACAGAAGATATCAAACAGTTGCCATGGGGCGCCTGGGTGGCTCAAGCAGTTAAACGTCTGGCTGTTGGTTTTGGCTCAAGTCACGATCTCACGGTTCGTGGGATTGAGCCCCACGTTGGGCTCTGTGCTGACAGTGTGGAGTTCTCTTGGGATTCTCTCTCTCCCTCTGCCCCTCCCCTGTTTGTGCTCTCTCTGTCTTTCAAAATAAATAAATAAACTTGAAAATAATAGTTTCCATGATAGGGAGATATGACCTGTGCTGAGGCTGTGAGCACGGCTGGTGTTGCGGTCTGCCTGGGCATGTCCAGAGCGCTGCTGTGATGGGCTGGAAGCTGCTGGCTTTCTTGAGTTTATTTGCATGAGGATATGTATTTTTGTCTGAAGGAAGAAGGAGGTCATTTTGCATGAGCTGTATTGGTGGTGGTGGTGGAGAGTGGGAAGAGAGAGGACAAGGGAGAGGGGAGAATCAACCCTTGGACTACAGCTGAAGCCAAGGGAGCTACTACCCTCTGGGATTGAGCCTCTGGGTCTGAACCATCACTTCTGGCAGACTCCTGGCTCAAAGTATGACGTGGTGGGGAGAGGGGGAAGGAGCATCTTCACAGGGGCGCCTGGGAGGCTCAGTCAGGTAAGTGGCTGACTTTGGCTCAGGCCGTGATCTTGCAGTTTGTGAGTTCAAGCCCTACGTGGGACTCCATGGGAACATCTCAGAGCCTGGAGCCTGCTTCAGATTCTGTGTCTCCCTCTCTCTCTCTGTCCCTTTCCTGCTCATGCTTTGTCTCTCTCAAAAATAAATAAACATTTTTTAAAAAAGCATCTTCCCATTCTTTTGTTTTAATGTTTATTTCTTTTTGAAAGAGAGACACAATGTGAGTCTGGGAGTGGCAGAGAGAGAAGGAGACACAGAAACCAAAGCAGGCTCCAAACTCTGAGCTGTCAGCACAGAGCCGGACGCAGGACTCAAACTCGTGCTGTGAGATCATGGCCTGAGCTGAAGTTGGGCACTTAACCAGTTGAGCCACCCAGGCACTCCTGCATCTTCCCATTTCTGTATGAGCCATGACATGGCTCTGGCACAAGGAAAATGGAAAGAAATGTGTCATTTTGGCCCCTGGAGGGTTTGGCAACTTCAGGAACAAGGGAAGTTCCGCTCTCAGTGTGGTCTCATTGTGGCCATGGGCAGCAGAGGTGGCAGGGAGGAGCTGCTTGGGACAGGATATACGAGAGGGGATCTCAAGCAGGAGGGGAAAACATGGCTGATGCCACATGGTGATGACAGCCGACAGTTGTCTAAGCATGTGTGAAGCACTCTCAGCAGGCCTAGAGAAATAGCTGGGAGATGCTTGCAAACAGCTGGAGGACTAGAGCTTTCAGAAGCTGGAGCTAGTTAGAAGCTAGAAGGTTAGAGCCATGGAAATTTGGGTGTCTATCATGACTCTGTACCCACAGCCTGGTGAAGCCTGGGAAAATTCTAGCTATATCAACTGACACTTTGTTTGCTAACAACTTACCAATGATGAATGCTAGGATTGGTAAGACTTAGTCTCTACGTGGATAGAAATCACAAAGGGCCACTAAAAATCATCACAACGTGTGTGTCAGATACTTCGTGTGGACCCCCTCATATCCTCTTAGCTCACCTTTCTACTCTAGTTGTTGCTGCTCAGGTGTAACTTGGCTGCACCTCACCTCAACTGCACCATTTATAACTTGCTTTCTGGCCTGGGGCACCTCTGCTAACCTCACCTTGGACTCCTGCAAACATTTGCTCAGTCGTTCTGACATAGCCACACACCCCAAAGTATGAGGAAGCTAAGATCGCATAGGTAGCCCTTGATCAATGGCTGCGTATGCATATCTTCTCCCATTTCTTGGCCCTGGGGGAGACAATTCTGGGGTACGTTCTACATGGCTCTTCAGAGTATCCCCAGTGGAAGAGGACCCCAGTTGCCCAAGAAGGGACTAGATTGATAATATCCCTTATTTTGACTTTTCCTCCTTCCCTGTTTCATTCTTCTCAGCCCCTCCATACCCACTTCTCTTCCCAGAAGTCCTTGTCTCAGGTTCCACTTTTTGTGGGAACTGAGGCTAAGCCAGGGTGAAAGTCAACTCTCCCTGCACTGGGGATTCCCTTACTTTCCCACCAATGACATATCTGGAAAAAGAGGAAAGTGAAGTGGGGAAGGGAGGCTGTCCAATTTCCAATTGATAGCAAAAGTCTGTCATTGTCAAACTCGCTGAGCATTTAATATTCTTCCACTACAGTCTAGGAACTGTTTTTGTTCAAAAGTCACCAAGACAGATCCTGCCATTAGCAGGCTCACAGATCATTTGGGGACAGCAAACATGTTCATATCTTACAAAGTAAAAGATGCTAAAGAAAGGATTAGCATGCAGTGAGAGTGTAGAGAAAGGAGCAGTTAATTTTGGTTGGGAGTGGGATGGGCTGGGGTCAGGGAGGCCTCCGCAAAAGAGAAGGCATTTGATCTGGATCTTGAGAGATGAAAAGACTATTGAAGATAGTGAATTGAAGGGTTGGAGGAGCTTAAAAAGAGTCTTACTAAGATGGAATTGGGGTGAGCTTTACTGTCCTCCTAGCTTAAGGGACAGAGGCCCGCAGCCCTCCTTGGCCCTAATTCCTCTCCTTTTTGTTACCCTAAATAGTGTTTTGATTGCTCTCTCACAACCTGCCTTCTCGGAGGAATCGTGCATTAACTTTTCTCTTTGTGTGTTTTATCATCTTTTCTGTAGGAGAGAGTCGGAGTTCTAGTTCTCTACCTTGCTTGCCTGTGCTTGCTATGGAGGCCATATCTCTGGATACTCAGCACTGGAAGGAGGCGTAATGGTTCTGAGGAGTCTGTCTCCTACCAAGAACCAGGATCTGCTTATTCCCATGGGGGTTCTTAGGTGTGACTGCCCATTAGTGCAGGTGAATCAGTGTGTGATTCACAAGATCACTGGATGCAGATGCCATATTCAAGGACAAGCACCTTTACCCTGAGGATGCTGAGGTCACATTTGCAAGTTCACCTTTCCTGTCCTGATTCTGTCTGCATTGCTAATCATGAAATGTTTCTTCTTAGATCATTGAAGGGTGGCGAACAGGGATCTATTAAATTTTTCTTTTCTTTTTCCTCTTCCTTATCCTCTTCCTTTTCCTCTTCCTTTTCCTTTCCTTTCCTTTCCTTTCCTTTCCTTTCCTTTCCTTTCTTCTTTTCTTTTCTTTTCTTTTCTTTGAATGAGGTTCAAAGATGGATTTACATCCTAAAATGTAGAGACCCAGACAGAATTATACAACTTGGCCTCAGAAAGGGCAGGCTGGTGGGAAAGGCAGGTGACTAGCTGGGCAGGACCACAATTTTCTCCTCAGTCAAGATTCTTTGCCAGTAACCTGACTTAGTCACCCCTTGTATGTCTGTACCTCCCCACCTCACTGGCAGACAGGTGACAAAGTTTTGAGTTTTGATTTTCCATCAAGGGAAACTGAATAGTCTTGGACATCTTATCCCATCAAGTTAAATTAGAGATTGTTAATGGTAGGACCTAATTCTGCTCAGCCAGTTGACACTGCTGTGCAGAGAAAGTTCCAGATCATTGGTGGGCAGTTTAAGATAGATGAAGAAGTGGGTATGGCAGGGTATTGTTATCTCCAGTCCATCTCTAGCCACCAGACACATACCCTTTTTCTTAGATGTACAAAGATCCCCTATCTGGCATATTCTACCATATACGTCTACAGATACTCACTTCACTTTCAATATCGAGGCAACCCAAAGACATAGTGTTTAAGAGTTCCAAGGGAAATGAATCTTTTCAAGGTAATACAGTTTGATAGTGTTCATTTATTAAGGGACTATTTATAATAGTATAGGTGAGGAGAACCACCATGGATAGAGCAGGACTCTAGAGCTTATAGCATTGAAGCTGTTATCACCTTTTGTTTAAAAGGGAGGGGAGGAGGGAATGGTTTTTGAGACCTAAAAGAAATAAGAATCATGCAGTCGGCTGCCTGAGAGGATCAGTGACTTCAGATTGAAGGACCATAGCTAGCCTGAAGCAACCCTGCAGAGAGATCCAGGGAAATAATGACTTTGCTCTCACTGTTTCCTCATATGTATCTCCTACTGGGGCTCTCCAGTGGCCAGACCAATCAGCGCCAGGGGGCACACAACCCTGCGTATTGGTCAGCCTCTATACAGTGAGCCAGGTAGAGGAGGGTGAAGAGCAGGTGTGGAGGGGAATTTAGCACAGACATACAACGACTATACCAAAAGATGTCTCAAGAGCAGTGTAAGAGTGTGCACCGATCTCTCCCCCTATAATCTACCATTGCTGTCCATTCCCTCTGGTTTCATTGTGACCCTACCTAGCTGTTATTATTCACTATTCTGCCACCTCTGAATTAAAGTGAGGTGTGACAAGCCCTCATTCATAGCACTCAGAACTAATCAATCACAGCTCTCTTTTTCACTAAGCTTGGATTTAGCATCAACATCCCTCTTAATATAGTGGTCCTGGAAGCCAACTCCAGTTAAGTGGCATTGATTTGAGATGAAAAAAAAATTGCCATTTCTTGCCTATTCACTATATCTATCACCTATCTATTTAGTAGACAGTAGTAGAGGTAAAAACAAAATATGATTGAGACAATTAAAATGAAATAATATATTTCACTTTCTAAAAAGGGAAAAAGAAAATATAAGAGTAAAAGACACTTTTGCAGTCCTTTCATACTCTGGCAAGAAATACAAATGGTGACCACAACTCTTGCTTCTAGAATTAGTCGTGCAGCCACAATTGGCACTGAAGCTTTTCTTCATTGGTACCGTTGCTAAACTATTATTTAACATCTACAGTGTCCTAGACACTGCATTAAAGGCACAATTATCTCACTTAATCCTTATAGCAGTGTTTGTGGGAAGTTACTTGTTTTCTCCACTTTATAGATAAGGAAGCTGAGGCTTAGTAAGGTTAAGGAACTTGTGCCAAATGATGATTGATCGGTAGAAATGACATTCATACTCAGATTTCTCTGCCCCTAAAGCCCATGCTTTTCACCTTTAGGTAACATGATTTATCCTTCAATGGTTCTCTTGTCTTTGGCAAACCATCTGCTGCCTGGAAAACCAGTGACGTCACCACCCCTCCACCCGTGTCTCCACAGCGTAATAAAAGCTGTTCACTTCTGCCTGGTTCTCCAATAAGAATCAACACTACTGTGTTTATGCCTATAATCCTTGTATCTTTGATGCACTTGAGTGAAGGGCCCAGGGAATCTCATACTGTATCACACTTCTACCAGATCCTGCTCCCACCCAGAAACTTGAGGGATTCTCTAAAGGTGGAAGTGAGGCAGAAGGTTTGTATCATCTCACCCTATAGGATGGAGACTGGCCACAACATAGATCAATATAGTATTACATAAAGAAAACCAAGACTTTCTCTGGTTAGGCTTTATACAAAAGATATTCAGTGAATTCCATGTGTCAAACACTGTGCTTGATGCTGGGAATATTAAAATGAATAAGGCATTCCTACTGCCTTCAAGGTACTTAAAGACATTGGAATAGTGTGTAGTTCCATAGTGCACATTTTCCAATGTCGTTTGCCATTGGACAAGGTTAAGCTCATTCAGGAACACATTCAATACCTTTGGACTCAAGAGACCGGTTTCCTCATTGCCCTTCTCATTGGCATCTTTTGGCTGGCTCTTTTGAACCAGCTGCTCCAGCCACTTCTGTATCAAAGTGTTTAGCTGGATCCTGCTAATGCTGGTCGTGTCCTGCTTGATTGCTATTTTCCTAGTGTGATGGAGTCTTCAACATCTCTTCTGGGCACTTAATACATTGAATGGTATACAGACTGGGGAATCAAGTGTTCTGAGTTTAGATCTCTTTTCTGCTATTTACACTCTGATATTCTGGGCAAGTCATTTCATTCTCTGGGCTTTACACCTTTAGGTCACAATAGCTTCTACAACCTTGCAGTTATCGTAGATACTCATAAATTCTTCTGGAACCAGGCTATGTCAGGTGTGTTAGCAACATCTGTTTTCCTTGACAGGGAAAGTCTTTTTGTAGTTGCTTTGGCTATTTACAGCTTTATTGCCTCTGGATGGGCCGGCCAATGACAGAGTTTATTTAGACCCTTGTTTCCCCAAGTGTAGTCCATGGAGCAGTAGCATTGACATCACCTGAGAACTTATTAACAATGTAGAATCTCAGACCCTACCTAGACCTGCTGAATCAGTCTTCATTTTTAAAAGCTCCCCAGGTGATTGTTCCTTACATTAAAGTTTGAGAAGCACGAAGCCCAGCACACATGGGAATCATATTGATTCCAAGAACAATTAAATCAGAATGGCAGCAGCTGAGTTCTGGGCATTCAGGTGCTCAGGTGAATTTTAGCGTGCAGCTAGAGTTGAGAATCTCTTGAATTGCTTCACACAGAGTGGAAGCCTTTGTGTGTGAAACCAAAGATGGCCTCTGATTCAGCTCGGGAAGGATCAAGACACAGAAAGCTCTCTGAAGGCAATGCTTGAACTGCTTGGAGAACATGTAAGGTCAGCTGGCAGAGAGGAGCTGAGGGGCACTCCTGGTGCACTGATCACAGGGGAGGAAGCTGCAACTTGGAGTGGCTGGAGCATGGGGCTGGGGCTCCTTTGCCATGTTCGGGAGTTTGTACTTCTTCTCAGGACCAGTGGGTAGGGTGGGGTGGGGTGATGGCTGAAAAGATTGTTGTAAGCAAAGAATGATGTAATTAGATTTGCATTTTAGGAAGTTTTCTTTCAGCAGATGTGGCAGATTGTTTGAAGGTGGAGGAAAATGAAATCAGAGAGAACACTCTGGGGATTATTTCAAATGAGAAGCAACGTGAATGTTAGGAAGAATGGAAAGGAAGAAAGAAATTGAGAAATGTTTGGTTGGTGGCTAATTTTATGAAAGAATATAATGAGGGAGTGGTTTAGAATGATTCCAAGACTTCTGGTGTGGCATGGGGGATGGTGGAGAGTTCACCAGGAAAAGATATAGAAAACCAGGAGACAGTACAGTCTTGGGGTGGGAGTAGAGAAAAGTTGAAAGGAAGAGGAGATGACCAAGGCTTTTACAGGTATAAGTTGCCTGTAAGAGGAACTAATGTTCATGTCCAGGAAGTAGTTGGATATCTAGGCTCAGAAGAATGGTGTAGCCTAGTATGTAGATTTTAGAATTATTAGTAAATAAAACATTAATCAAATATAGCATTTTGTCTATTAGTGATCAGAACTGCCCTCTATTTGTTTCTGACATGCTTATTTACCACTCCAGGAACTCAGCTATTTGTTCTCTTAACCCATTCTTGGTTCTGCTCTGTTTTTCTTGAGGACGCTCCTTAGAATGCTAATAATGTGGTGTTGAAGCCAAAGACTACCAGGGACGTACCTGGAGTAAAACCAAAAGGTTAAGTTTATTGAGCCTGTGACAGCAAGGGAAAAGGCACTGGCGATGAATTCTTTTATAGGATTTGGGTTTATGTTGGATGATTCAAGGGAGGAATCAAGGGAGCAGGGATGAGTTCTAGAATGGGTGATATCAAGAAGCAGGGGCAATTCATGGCTGAGTATCTTAATACATTTTATCAAAGAGGCTGGTGGATTAAAGGTGGGCTAGGAGTTCTTATTGGAAGAGAAACTGCAGCCTCTCATGTTAATCAGAAGAGAGGATGTTTTGTCATTGTTGAGATTGTGGAGTGGCCTTGTCTCTGTCTTGTTCCAAACACAGCAGTGGTATGGCCTTGTCTGGGTACTGTTTATATTCATTGTTTATGTTCAGTTAAGAACAGCACTGTCTGGCTTCTGGCAGGGCCATTTTTCATGTTTTCCATAGCTTCCTTGTTTGTAAAATGAGAGGATTGCATAAGATCAGGGTTTATAGCTGTGCTTGCCAGTAATCTAGGGTTCTGTGGAAGACCCTTGGTGGCCAACATAGGTGCCTTGGGAAGGCAGAGTGGGCTGGGCTTCTGGCGCTCTGACTTCTCTTTAACAAAACAGTTGTACTTTTTCACCTTTATTTTTGAGGCTTATGTGTTAAACCACATTTTAAACAAAGATTCCTTTGCTAAAGAAGAGCTTGAAAACTGCTAGTCTGAATAAGCTCTAAGGTCTCTCTATATTGCTTCATGGCACAGAGACTAAAACAAATTGTCCCAAATTTATATAGCTAATTAGATTCAGTAACCTAGGTTTAAACCTCAGCTCTGCCACCAATTTCAGGATTTTGATGTATTTTCTTCCCCACTTTGTTAGGACTCAGTAGTCCATTCCTAAATATCTAGTTGGACAGACACACTGGACATTTATTTGCATGAGAATCCTAAAAACCTCATGAAAAAGACTGCATTAAAAAAAAATGAGACCCTTATAAGTTTGGCTCAACAGTGTAGGAGGACAAGAATGAGATTAAGTTAGTAATGGAACTCATTTTTACCATCTAGTGAGGACTGGGGACTCATGGGCTTCATATTATTCCATGATTGATCAAGTGTGTAATAGGACAAATTTGGCACACATTAAACTAGGTTCTTCTTTATTATACGATTCTTTTGGGATAAGTATGCTTCCATTAATTTTATTAGCCTCATATATTTATATTATTAGCTACTTGCTTATTAGATGTTTATTTTCCATTTTATCTCAACTGTGGCAGTGTGGCAGTTGGAATTTTCCCTTTATCCTATAGGTGCAGTCATAGCACACTTTGTGTGCATATTAGATGTTTGGGATCCTAAAGTTTTATGCTTATAATTCATGTCTTTATATTCATCACCAATTAGACTAGCAATTGATTCAACTCCTAACTTGTCTCAATTTGGACTCCCTTTGAGTTGACAGTGATTTATTAGAATTTACAGTAAGAATGTTGAGTAATTCTGCCTTGTCTAGGGATTTAATAGCTGCTGTTTACTTTCATATTACACTCTTTGCTTCTTTAAATATGAGATCTGGAACTTTGAATGGTTATGTAAATGTAGGGGAACAAGGGACAACTTATAAGGCTAACTTGAATCTGGGAGCCAACTTATTAATGCTCTGCTCCTAGAATACCTTCTTTGGTTCTCTGATTGAACCAATTCACCAGAAGGAAGTACCACATGCAGACTGATTAGATTACAAATCAGGAGAAGGTTGCTCAGTCAACAGAGCAAGGAGAGTTGGACATTATTAAGCTATGTTTCTCACTGAGGCAGCTTGAGAATCACTTTAATTATAAGAGATGTAAGTTTGTTTTAGGGGTCAGCAAACTATGGCACACGGGCCAAATCTAGCCTGTTGCCTGTTTTGTGTGTCATCTGAGCTAAGAATAGTTTTTAGATTTTTAAATAATTGACCTCATTGATAAAAATCAAAAGAAGAATAGCATATCATGAGATATTAAAATTATATAAAACTTAAATTCCAACATCTGTGAATAAAGTGTTATTAGAACACAGCCACACTCATTCTTTTTCATATCATCTATGGCTTTTTTGTGTTACAGTGACAAAGTTGAGTAGTTGGAAAAGAAACCTTGTGACCTACAAAGCCTAAAGTATCTTCTATCTGGCCCACTGTAGACTGGGTCTTTAAAAGACCCTTTGCTGACTCTTGGTCTACATGATAGTGTTACACAAAGAAAAGGTTAAGAACTGCTCTTAATAACCTCATTGAATTATGACTGCTGGTGAATACTTATTTATTCTAATTTTTTTGAAGAGGTATTTTTTTTTGGAATCAGCATATTTTGTCTTATAGATAGGCCTTGAGAAGTCTTTAAATCTCCTTCTCCCCACATCTTTTTTGTTTAGAGGCACATTTTCCAATCGTAGCATTGATCTTTAGTGTTTTTATGGAGAAGTCATATTCTGTATCCCAGTTATTATTTTTTCTCCATGTTTCTCTTTGTGGATGTTTTGCACATTGCCAGATATGTGTATATTAACTTAGCTCATAAGTACGGGGTAAGTAAGTGTGCTTAGGTTTAAAGGTATTGGTGTCCAAGTAAGGAATGCATGGAAGACAGATCCCACACAAGAATTCCAGTTCTAAGGGGCAGGAGAGAGAAGATAGAAGTTCTTCATGGAGTCATGGTGATAACTTGTGAGCAAGTGTGAACCAGCAAAATGCTGCTACTTGAAGTTTCAGGGAACTGCTTGGGTTGCAGTTTATATTATACTGGGGATAGAACCTGGAGTAACTGGGTAGAAAATGCCTGTTTTTTCCCACTTCTCAGGTCACTGAAGGATAGAATGAATTAGTCTTTGGTTCAGGGTACATGGGAGAAAATCATCTGAGTTCTTGAGGAACAAGTCTAAAGTGTGAATGCTGTTTGTTATGAGCTACCAAGAGTTCACAAGAAGACAACTAAATTTCCAGATGAGAACCCCTCCCCAGGGACAAAGAATTCTAAATTGAGGGGCATATTTTGCATTTGCAGGCTCATTCCATCTGTCTTTCCTAATCATGCTTGTTACTTACTGTGAAATATGGGTTGTTATGGTGATGTGCGGACAGAAACCATCTGCCTCGCAGAATCTTAGAAAACTTTATGGCCCCCGTAATGTTGGCAAAAAGAAGGGAGGACAGGATGTGACGTCTGAAAACCGGCTTAGACCTGTAAACTTTCACTAAAGTTTACGTAAGTCACATTGCACTCTTTATGGCATAACTTTTCACGGTAGTAATCTAGTTCCACCCTCTATGTCACCTCTAAAAACCCCTAAAGACTCCACCTTATAAGTGAGGGACTTCCATTCCGTATGCCCAATGACTGGTATACTGACACAATTTCATGAGTACCACCTTCTTAAGCCTTCCCCAATCTGGTAATTTTGAACATCTGGTGGTCAAGTGAATGTAGCATCCTGTATATCATCAGCCTTGTGGTAAATAGACTCTATATTTTCAGTACAGTTGCTGAGGGAATTTATTAGCATTTGCCTCTGCATTGAGAGGAATATAGATCTTCACATTAAATGGTTCACCTTCTCAGAAGAGGAGACCTAAATCAAGAAAGTTGTGGGCGTCTTTGCCTGTTCTCTTCTAGTGGTGTGTGGTAACCACAGGCATGAAGACATTGTGATCCACTGTATGTGGAGTCTGTTTCTTAATTTCCTGGCCATTAACATGGCCCTCTGGTTACTAGAAATTTCTAAGAAAAAAAAAACAACTATAAAATGAGTTCCTAGAAATAGAATAAGCAGTAGGGCAATGTTTGTTTTCTTGCAGAGATAAAAAAGGACTTACTAAACACAAATACAAAGGGGCGATCATGAAAAATCTGACTTGTTCTAGAATCATGTTTCTCAGCTTCAGCACTATTCACATTTTAGCTCAGATAACTCTTTGTTATGGGGGGCTGAGCATTGTAGGGTGGTGAGCAGCATCCTTGGCCTGTACTCATTAGATGTTGGTAGTACCCCTCCAGTAATGATAATAAAAAGCAGTACCCTTCCAGTCATGATAATAAAAATGTCTCCAGATGTTGTCAAATGTTTCCTATGGGGTAAAAATCACCACTGGTTGGGAACCACTTATTTCTTTGCATGCAAAAGGAAAAAAAAATGCCCTTGCAAAGTCTAATCATGGGGGGCTTATCATATGCCTACATGATGCCTTGTCTTGGAAATGTCAAATTTCAAGGGAACAAAGCAGATAAAGGGACTGGCTCTGGTCTATCTCTCTAGTAGGATTCATGGAATTTCTTTCAGAGCAGCACTGCCTCTGCTCCCCTACCTGTCCTTTGTCCCCTCTCTCTTCACTGGCTTCTTCTGTTTATTCTGTTTCTGATCCTGTCTCCCTTCTGTTTGCATGTTCCTTTAGCTTTCCAACTCTTCTGGAATCTATTCCTTTCAGATCCTGCCCCAATTGCTTTCCTTGACAGGTAACAATTTAGCTCCACTAATAACCACATTTCGGCCTTTATGTCAGGCTG
This sequence comes from Lynx rufus, assembly GCF_022079265.1. NCBI lineage: Eukaryota > Metazoa > Chordata > Mammalia > Carnivora > Felidae > Lynx > Lynx rufus. Next base: position 29,426,439 of record NW_025814827.1, on the reverse strand, counting down.
CATTATAGGCAGAGGTTGCAGGTCGACTTACAGAGAAGCTATTCTTAGGTCAGATGCCTGCTTCTCATCCACCATCTGTGACCGGGAAGGAAGGGGTCATTTGAAATAAAGCATGGGTGCTAATAAGAGCCATGGTCTGTTGACTCACTCAGAAGAGGGTGTGGGGGCGCCTGGATGGCTGCATCGGTTGAGCTTCCAACTCTTGATTTTGGCTCAGGTCATGATTCCAGGGTCATGGGATCGAGCCCTACATCGTGCTCTGTGCTGAGCATGGAACCTGTTTGGGATTCTTTATCTTTCCCCCCTTGCCCCTCCCCCTCCTCAACAAAAAAAAAAAACAACAAACAAACATTTTTGAAAAAGGACAGTTAGGTGCTGATGGAGATCTCTAAAGAGAAACTCTAAAAAATTCCATCTATCAGAAAAAGGAAAAAGACAATCCATAAATATAACTAATATATATGAGATAAACTGGATAGAAAGTTTAATATTTAACATGGCACTGCTATAAAAATGATTTTACAAATCATTGTGTAAAGAAGGTGATGCACAAAGGGCAAGAACAAAAAAAATCACAAAACAAAAATGATAATGGCCATGGATCTTTGAAAAAATATTCACACAAAGAATAAAAATGAAAGTTATTACAAAGCAAATATAAAGTTAGCCTTTCAAATTAATCAGAAATTGAAAATGATAATCTTTCATCCAACGTTGGTGAAAGATTAACAAAATTGTCATTCTGGCACCAAAAGGAAAATGGCTGTTAGTGAAAATCAGTTCAGCAAGTTGTTGGGTATAATCTAGCAATGGAGATCAAAGCACCAAAATTGTTCATACCTTTTGAGTCAGTATTTTCCTTTTATGCATTTACCCTAAGTAAATATTCAGAGGTATGAAGATGAAATGATCATCAGAGCATGTTTTATTTTAACAAAATACTGGAATTAACTTAAATATCCAAAAGGGATTGATTAAAGGTATTTTCAAAACGTATTTAATGATATGAGAAATGCTTAAAATATTATGTTTAGTGAAACTAATGGGTTACAAATCCATTTCTTGTAGCAGTTAAGTTTTCCATGCATGTTTAGAGATACAAACACAGAACTGAAGGTAGGAGGAAAGATTTTAAAAAGTATTTAACAGTGGCTAGCTATGGTTGTTAAGATGAGTGCTTTTTTTTGAATCTTCTTTCAACTTCTCTGTGTCTTTTAAACCTTATACAACGGGGGTCCATTACATATGTAGTCAAATAAATCTGATGGTAAAAAAATTGCACCCCTTGCAAATGGTAACTTTAAGATGGCTTATAGGCTGTCTTCCAAGAGGCCATCCAAAGTGAGAATTCACTGTAGGCCAGGATGCAGCCTTTCAAAGTTGAGAAATCTATTTTTTTCAACTCACTAAATATAGTAAAATTTCTCAGGGTCAGACTCACATTAACTAAGCTTATAGAAACTGATACCTAAAACCAGTATGCCAGTGAGTTAAGTTGGAATAAGAACGAACTGTGGAGAAAACTAGACACCTGTGTTCTCTGGCTAACTACTTTTCTCTCTGTAGCTCATTGTGTGGGGAACCAAATTATAAACATTCTATTATCTTGTGTGCATGAGATCAGGGGTAGGGGTGCTATAACATTTGCCTGAAGTGTTCATGGTATGAGGCACCCTGGTACACAGTAGGGGTAGGTATGCCACTAAGACCAGATAAGTTGAGCCTTGCTATGTAGATGGAGATTGAACAGGCACTGCTGATTTTTGCCTTGACCTTTTAAAAATCATGGTCACCTTCTTTCTTTAATTAATATGCAGTGATTCAGGCAGGCTTCATATTGGCATACACACACACCTGTATACATTTTAAAAATTCAGGTCTCAATTTATTTAATAAAGATACAGAACTTAGCCGAAGGGAGGGGTAACACAGAACCAAGAGCATACACTGTGAATTGACCCAACTTCTCAAGACCTTAGAGCCCCCAGTGAAAGGGTACAAAGTTATCAGTGATGTTGTCCATGTAATGTGGGTCTTGCCAAATCTTAGAGGTTTCTTTTTTTTTCTTTTTAATGTTATTAAAAAATTGTTTTTTTAACATTTATTCATTTTTGAGAGGCAGAGAGAGAGTGTGTGAGCAGGGGGAGGGACAGAGAGAGAGGGAGACACAGAATCTGAAGCAGGCTCCAGGCTCTGAACTGTCAGCACAGAGCCTGACACGGGGCTCAAACCCACAAACTATGAGATCATGACCTGAGCTGAAGTCAGATTCTTCACCGACTGAACCACCCAATCACCCCAGACACTTTGTTTTGTGTTGCAACAGTGTCCCCTTTATACTTGAGGCTTATATATCACCAATCTGTGTGTGTGTGTGTGTGTGTGTGTGTGTGTGTGTGTGTACACATACAAGCATATTATGTTTAGGTCTCACTATTTATGATATATAACATTTAGAACATGTTCTTAAACAGAAGGCTTTCCTGGCTCATTCACTACTGGCCAAGCCAGTCCCTGTGGGAAGTTGAAGCAGGCCATGCTTAAGTGTCTTCAACTTTCCAGGGCACCAGACCTAATAGGTCAACAAATGTTATGGAATGGGATGAAAACTAGCAACTCAGTTGTGTCTTAGCCTTCTGCTTCCCTGCCCTGCTAAAAATGTTTCTAGGTTGGTCCAATGAGTCTGTTTCCCTCCCTGCCCCGTGAGTGTGGTCCTGTGTGAAGCTCTTAGGTGCCTTATTAGGCAAAAGTTTGGAGAAAAGAGAAAGGGGTAAAAGACAGAAGATGTAGGAGGCTTGGGTTGGAGGGGGAGTTTTGTAAGGAGTTTGGACAGAAAGGGGGAGAGATGTTTTGAAACAGCGATGATTGAAGGGAAGTGGAACAGGGAAACAGAGGCTTCCTTCATGGTATTCAAGAGATGTAGATAAAACACTTGACTTTTTGTGAAATAACTTTATTGTCTGTTGACTGCATTTGTTTGGAGATGATACTGTTCTAACAACTAGACCACATGAATCATTGTTTTATCTTTATTTACATTTTGTTAATTTCTGATTAATATATGTGGACATAGTAAGATTCATACAGAGCAAAATGAAAACTTCTCTCTGACCATGAGTTTGCCAGGTCCCTTTCCTTGATGCAACCATGTTATCAGTCTATTGCTATACTTTCAGAGATATCTAAACATAATGATGCATATGTGTTTAACCCCTTATCTTAAAAAAAGGTAAAATACTCATTGTTCAGAACCCTACTTTTTAATTTAGAAATATATCTAAAAGTGTTCCATATTAATATATAAGCGTGTCTGCACATATATCTACCTCATTTAAAAATAGTAATCATACCTTTATAAGCATCACAGTCAAATGAATGAAAAGAGCTGTACCATTATTGTAAGCAGTGGCTATGTTTGGATGTGGTTTCTTACTAGAGATTTCTACCAGGTGAATCCTACCTGCTCACTTGCTGTTCTGGGGTCCTCACCATTTCTGCTCATTGTAGGTGAATGTAGTCTGGGCAGGCAGATGTAGTGAGAGAGGCAAGTTATGCTCTGGTTGGTGGAATGACCAGAGAAATGATCAGAGAAATGAAATATGAGAAAGAAAGAGGGGAGGCCTGCCACTGTCCAAGAAGTCTTCACTAGTTTCAAGTTCAGGGGATTTTTACCCAAATCTCATATTGGGTTTCTCCCAGACCCCAGACCACACAACCCGGAGAGTCTCTGGATTATATACAACGCTTCCCTGTCAAGAAGCTCATGGCACATCACACAGTACAAGTTTTGTCTATTCCCTCAGTAACCCTCAGAATTGCTATTTTACTTTCAAGTACCCTACCTTGGACTTGTTCATACACTCTACACATAATAGAGGGCTGAGAAAGCTGTTTTTCATATTCCCCCAAGTAAAGTAAAAATAGTTTTCTCAATTTCTCAAATTACATGGAGATGAAACTCAGTTATCACTGTTCCCAGTCTCCTCACTGGACACTGCCCATTATACAGCTGCTGTTGGAACTTCAAGCCTATGACAGTCACATAACAAAACCCAGCAATGTTTCTTTTAATATCCGTGGTTGGACTTGGGCATTCTTTTCAATTATGGTTGGGTGGGGGGAACCAAACTTATAAGACCAGAGAGATGAAATAGATTCCCCATAAGAGACTTTTATTTATTTATTCAGGCTTTTTTCATCTCTTTTCTCAGACTGGATCTCCCTCCTTCCTGCCGCTTCAGCTGAGAAAGTAATTATAGACAACACCAAAGAGCATACAGACTCTTCCAAAGCCAATTCCTGTTACAAATGAGTCTTTAGGAAGTAAAGAGTTTTGCCGCAGTTTTAAAAATGTCTGAACCTGGTTGGGATGTCAGGACTAAGTATTTGATCCATAAAAATTTCCTAAACAGCTCCACAGAAATTGTAACCATATGTTTACAACTTTAAAATGCATATCTGAATTGAGATAAACCTGGCATCTGATGCATATGCCATTGATGCAAATAAAGCATTTTCTCACAAATACAATTTACTTAAATGAGGAAGCGAGTTAGATACGGTGGGGTCTCAATGTTTCATTTTAGCAAATTGCCTCGAAGTGATGCTATGATTTTAAAACACGCTTGCAACTCATTCTGCACCAGGTTTCCACGCGTCGGCTGTCTCAGTGACTGTCACCAATAGGATGACTTTCCCTCCTTGGGCTTGACTGTACTGATTCTGCTGATTACAAGGAGATGGATATTTTAGGACACACAGAGTCAGACAGTAGCCAGCGGGTTTATTCACCTTTGGTTTCCTATCAAATAACATGTCACATTATCTTTGGATATTATCTGTTGGGTCAGATAATGCCTTGTACGCTAGTTCCTCTGAACTCAACGTGGTGTAAGTACTTCTGGAATTTTGATCTGACTTGTATATTGGTGTTCACACTTGGTGTTTTGTCTGTAGCCTATTGCGAGGACCTAACCCTTGTGGGGTTGGTGACACAGCTATTCCGGCAAAAAGTAGAGGAACACTCTGACCCCACTTATAACCTTCTTTAGGCCTGTCATACATCCTATTGTAATTATCCTTTGCCTTATGCAGGATACCAAGGATTATGTTTTACACCTATTTTTTTTTTTAAGACCTTTCTACCTGTCCATGTAAATTTGAAGCAAGCAGAATTTCTAGTTAAAATACATCCAGGAGAATACTTGCAGGTTTTAGTATTTTCCTTGCTTAGAGTATATAGGTATCATATATATTGTTGCATATTTTGTATCTCTCTAGATTTTAAATATGTACAGCAACCTGCAGTGCTGTGCTTCAGGACAGGAGCCCCACCTAGTCCTGTGAGAAGGAAACATCATTCCAAGATAGGGCCAAAGATCAGCGAGACCTCCGTCAGGGCTCCCCTCATACACAGGTGAATGCTTTGAAATTCCACCCAGTAATGGTAGGAAGCAAGAAAGCCTTTGGAGATGAATTGAACTGAGTACATAGCAAACATTTCTGGTCTGATTCACATGGAGGTATTTGCTGGGTATAGCATAGTGGTATATATTAGACTATAGTGTATTAATAGAAAATTTGAGGTATAGTAAGGCCACCAGATCAAGAGATGATTGCCATTGAAAATATAATTTAATACGTATTCTAAGAGGAAGGGGCACACCATGTCCCAGGAAGCCACATGGGGAAGCACAGGGGTTGGTCAGGAGGTAGAGGAAGAAAGGAAAATTGTAGGCAAGAGCTTTCATTGTGGTTTCCATGGAAGGACTAGTTGAAGCAGGGTATTGGCTAGTTTGAATACTTTGAGTGGCTCTGGGGCAGGGGGGCTGTCCCTAGTGGTCTGGCATTTGGCCATAAGGTATTTAGGGAAGGTGGATTAGTGGCAGGTAATTAGAGTATGAGAGCCTAATAGAGGAGGCGGTTTTGGGTCTGAGCTCTGTATTGGTTGGTCTGTATTTGAAAAGCATGCTTCTGGGAGGAGGTCTCCTCCTGAGCAAGAGTGGAGGGAGGCAGGAAGAAGGCAAGGTGACTCCAACATGTTGTTGTGTTGCCCAGAACAAGACTTGTGTGACGTATGTGTGTAGGGTTAAAGCATGTTAATGCATCAAGTTCACAGAAGCTACAAACATGGTTAATACAAATGTTTAAAATCATGGATTACAGAATCAGACTTGCCTAAGTGTGAATCTTTGCCATTCAGCCCTGAGAATATTTCATAACTCATTTAACCCTTATAAGTCAAGGGTACGAGTACTGTTATCGGCCCCATTTTATGTATGGAATAACTGAGGGTCAGAGAGAGAAATAGACGAAAATGCTTAGAACAGTTGTTGGTACCTAGTAAGTACCAAATAAGCATTTGCTACTATTATTAGTACCATGGTCATTATTGGTATTTTCTGAGGAACTAAGCCTGTTGTGGTCAACCTGCTCACACATATTCGATGGCTAAAGTTGGTGCTACTGCAATCTGGAAGATTGGGATCACTGAGTCAAGTTAACAATTTATTTTTGGAATGGGATGTCCTACTGTACAACAAAGAACCACCCAACCTTTCTCTAGAGCAAATAAATGGCATGGTGGACAGACCTATTTGGAGCCACCCACATGCAGAGGATGACTGGCTCACTGGTCCTGGCTTCCTCAGCCCATGATACTAATTCACTGTATGAGGCTCTTCTGAGAGGCTCTTCTCTGTGGCCTTAGCCTGGGGACTGAACGTACTTCCCTTTACCTTGCCCATCCTCCAAAGGCAGGTCTTAACTAAAGGAACAGCAGAGTTTCAAGTCCGGTTTCTAGAGCACAACACAATCTGTTAAACTGTGGACATGAGATGTAATGAATGGAGCTTATGGGCATCCTCAGGGATGTGGTGGGAGGCTAGCTGTGCACTGGGACCAGAATGCTTCAAGCAGGTACAGAATCTAAGTGTAGGGTTTAGGATGTGGATCTTAATTCTGAAGGCTGGACCTAGCCTGTCCTTGGCCTTCATCCTTATCTGGCTCCCCAGGAAGTCTTGAAAGCATTTTTTACTCAAGTTCCAAGTTCTAAGGTTCTTTTCCTTGTTTCTGCTGAGACTCACATAGAGAATCTGGGACTACTCAGGAAACGACCTTTCTGAACAACAACTCATGTCTTAACCTTCTTTCCTTCTCCAACCAACCTCTTTGTTACCATTTTTTTGGTGGGGGGAGGGTGAAGGAAACTTCTGTGTTTCCTGGACATATTGTTTGCTCATCTAACCAAACAAGTATATATCAGCCTGACTGCATGGCCTGTGATACTGCAATTAACTATTGTTCATGTGCACTGTTGGGTTTGATGGAAGGAGAAAGTGGGTGTGGGGGTGGCATTCTCAGCAGAAACAGCTGAAGCGGTTTGGAAAACTTGCATCCTTGTGTTCAAACAGTACGGGTGAAATCCTCCTCTGTGCAAGTGCACAGATAGTGTGAGTGCCCCTGTAGGGACTGCTCTGGGATAAGAGTGTTTCAATGTTCTGATTACAAGAAATTCTTGACAATGAATAATCAGGACAATAGATACTGTTTCCAGCAACCTCTGATGTAGTAATCACTCTTCTTGATGAAAATACCAGATTGTTCTGCAAACCAGTGAGCTGGGTCTGTGGAAGTAGAACATACATTAATTTTGGAGAAACAAAAGCTTAGTGCAGCCAGTAAAACCCCCAGTTTCATTTCTTCCATAGCAGTGTTTTAAATAAGAGTCCCCCCCTGCTCCTTGTTCCCTGGGAGTTCTTCAGAAGGCATAAGAAGAAGCATTGAGCCACAAACAGACCCACCACCCTCTCTTTAAGGACAGCAGAAATTGGTCTTTGTACCTACTGTATTAATTTATTCTTGACTTACTGAGGCCATTAGTTTTGGGACTTAATGTATAAAGATTCCTTAGGGCATAGTAAGGATGCTTTCCTGTTTTGCTGAAATAGAAACATTTGAAACCCTTCCCAAGACTTCAGACCAAATCTCTTTTTAGATTTACAAGCCTGGGTTGAAAGCCCAAGTTCTACTTTAGCTAGACTGGATAAATTTCAGTAAATCAGCAAATTTCTCATGAAGTCCAACTCCTTCAGCATTATTTAACATAAAAAAATTTTTTTTAAAGTCGTCATGTTGATTGTAGAAGAATCAGAGATGTCAAGGAACAAAAGAAGGAACTGAAAAGTTATCATAGTTCCACTACTCAGAAAAACCTCTCTTAGAAACTGGAGAGTATGTTTTCATTCTTTTCTTCCTCCTTCCTTTGTTTCCTTTTTCCCTTCCTTCCTTTTGTTTCTCTGTCCATCTATCCATCCACCCACCCACACACCTGCTCACACATTCAGTGGAATTATACTATGCATAGGGTTGTATAATCTGCTTTCTCAACAGTGTTCCTAAATGTCTGTCTTTGTCACCATTGTTGGTTTCCTTTTTGTTGTCTTTGGAAAGGAAGACCTGGACAATCTAGTGTCACTTATCAACCAAGTTTTAAATTAGTTTGTAGATGCTTCAGTAATCCTACAGGCCAAACCCAGTGCTTTTTATTTTATCAAAATGAGGTTTAAAGAGATTATTGTGATATATTTTAATAATTTATACATATTCTACCTTTTTGTAAAGTGATACATGTGTTTTGAGGAATTTTTGGGAAATACGAAAAAGGAGAAGAAAATACAGAGATAAGCCCGTTTCTTGGTACAATTATACTTCATGTACAGCTGCTTTTTTAATGAAAATGTTATAATAAAATAATCAGATAGGGGCACCTGGGTGACTCAGTTGGTTGAGCTTCAGACTCTCGGTTTGGGTTCAGGTCATGATCTTGGGGTTTGTGAGTTTGAGCCCTGCATCAGGCTCTGTGACGACAGTGCAGAGCCTGCTTGGGATTCTCTCTCTCTTTCCCTGCCCCTCCCCTGCTCATGCTCTCTCTCTCTCAAAATAAATAACCTCAAAATAAAATTTCAGATAGTATGATAATGAGAAGTAAGGTTTTCCTAGCCTCTCAGGGTAGGAAGACTTTCAGACTTCCTCCATAGGGCAACCACTGTCAAGATGTTTATGGCTACTTCCATATATTTTCCTATTTAATTACACATTTTTCAAAGATAATGTTGATGACCTCATGTTACTCCTATGTAGATGATGACAACTTACTTCTCATACTATCTTACTGGTGGACACTTTGGTTGTTTCTAAAGTTTATTGTAGTATATGCTTAAAATATATGAAGGCTAAATCCTAAGGTCTTTGCAAATCCCAATTCTGCAGGTACCTCCAAGTTGAGAATCAAAGCACAAAAAAGGCTTTGCATTTTTTTTTGGTAATCTTATTATGATGGCTTTAACTTGAAAAGGAAAAAGCTTATGAATATATTGGCCTGATAGTGTGTGGTCATTGAACATAATCCAGAGTTGGCAATCAACCTGTCTTTCCTTTTATGTTCAAAAGAAAATAGTTCACTGTGCTTTTTATTCAAATTTCAAAAACAGTGCACTCTATAAATTTTCTCAGGAACCAGGCTACCCTCTGTAGCCTTCAATTCAATATTTGAAATTAGGGCTGAAATGGAAAATTACAGCAATTGCTCCAAAAGTTTCAGGTTACTGTTATTATTTCTGTAAACTGTCCTCAGTTCAGCCAACGTTGGGTCTTGTCTCTATCTTTATTTGAGCTCATAAAATGTGACATTATAACTTCAGAAATTAAATAGCATTGCTAATACAAAACTACTTTTGGAGGTGGTACACCAATGCTAATTATCATCCTTAAGATAATCCCTCAGACACCAAACATTTTCTGAAATAGCTCTGTTATAATAAGTACATCTGCAAATCATCCTTTTGTGGGCCTGTTTCATGTGTGCACGCATTTCCAGCTGTGTGATAAGATGTAGGGAGTAAGAACAATCATTTCCATTCTTCCTTAAACCTTTCTGGTCACCAGAGAGGATGCAGGTAGTCCTGGTGAATGTAGAATACCTTGTATCTTTGGTATTTTATTGTAGATAAGAGGTGGATTTGTGATTTAGTAACTATTCCTCTAAGATATACAAGGTCATAGTCTGAACCAACATTTTTATTTATATGCTGGCCTTGTCTTAGGTACAGGTGGAACTAAGGGCTCCCACCTAACTCCATTGGAAGCTGCAGGAGCTCTATTACCCATCTCTTCGAACTCCTGAAATTCTACAGTTAGGGATATACTCCTTGGATAAAGGAACTAATCACACAAGTGTCTTTGTTTTTTTTTTTAATGGATTTACCGTTCAGGGTGAGACTTAAAATACAGGTCTCAGGGGCGCCCGGGTGGCTCAGTCGGTTAAGCGTCTGACTTCAGCTCAGGTCATGATCTCACACTTCATGGGTTCGAGTCCCACGTCGGGCTCTGTGCCGACAGCTCATGGAGCCTGTTTCAGATTCTGTGTCTCCTTCTCTCTCTGCCCCTCCCCACTCTCATGCTCTCTGTCTCTCTCTCAAACAATGAATAAACATTAAAATAAATTTAAAAAAAATACAGGTCTCAGAGCGCCTGGGTGACTTAGTTGGTTAAGTGTCTGACTGTAGCTCAGGTCATGATCTTGCAGTTTATGAGTTCAAGCCCCACATCAGGATCTGTGCTCACAGCTCAGAGCCTGGAGCCTGCTTCAGATTCTGTGTCTCCCTCTCTGTCTGCCCCTCCCCTGCTCATGCTGTCTCTTTGTCTCTCAAAATAATAAATAAACATTAAAAAAATTTAAAAAAATCCCATCTCTTGGGATACAGTTATCTAGATAAGAGAAAACTGCATGGGGTACTACATTAACCTATCAGGCAGTGAAATCTTAGTATAGATAAATTTACAAAGCTTATAACAAATGAGTGATTGATTGGCAGTGACTCAGCCTTGTTTGTGTTGCCTTGAGGATTCTGGGGTGGGAAAGATATCTCAGTGGCGAGGAGCTCTGCACTCCTCTAACAACTTCTGCCATTGGTTTGGAGAGAGGAAGCTGGAGAATTCAGGCTGATGTGGGGCCCTGCAAGGCCCAGATCCTTTGGCAATAGATGAATGGTCTATTTTCTTTTTAGACATTTATTTATTTTTGAGAGAGAGCACCAACGGGGGAGCGGCAGGAAGAGAGAAGGAGACAGAGGACACTGATAGCAGCGAGCCAACGTGGGGCTCAAACTCACGAACAACGAGATCATGACCTGAGCCGAAGTTGGACACTCAACCGACTAAGGCACCCAGGCACCCAGAGTAGTCCATGTTTTAATAAAAATTGGGATAAAAAGCATGACAAGAAGAATTTCATGCTATTTTTTGGGTACAAGGGGGCATAATTTAGATGTGGACATAATGGAATTTTTAGTATACTTTTATGATCTATGGGATCTACCAAATATTTAAAATGAGGGCTATCCTAGAAAGGTTATTGATAACCTTGGATGTTGCTTGGTCAGCCATTGGCCCCAGAATTCTTCAAGAACTCTCTGCTTGACCTCTTGCCATCCTGGAATTGGCACCTTCCTTTGTCAGATGGTTTCTAGCTCTGGGTAGAATGGTGAACTAACCTCAAACTTTTATATTTACCCCTTGGGATTATACCTTAAGGAACTTAGTGTAGTGGTGGTAGATGCTGATCAGTGACCATCTCCTTTTCCACTTCTCCCGGGTAGAAGACGTTAGACATCTGATCCTCTTTAAAGGAGGGTGGCTGGGGAAAATTAACACAGCCTTCTGCATAGGTATGTAATTGAGTGGTGGTGCTGGCTTTTGATTGTTTTTAGAATGCCTCTAATTTCTAAAAAAATCTTCTGCCCTCTATTAAAAATTCCATCTCTTATGTTATTGAAATTAGCTCCCTCTTCTCATTTATGATGCTCTAGTTTTCCAGATCCTCATGTTACACTACACAACTTTTTTGTTTTGGTTTGGCTTATTTTTCAGACCTGAACTTTTTTTTTTATTGTCATGGACCTATAGATAGCTTTTACATCTGAGCTGTGTTTTTTTGTTATTGCAGTAGAGACCATCTACCCTCCTGATACTTTATGGCAGTTTAGACTCTGTGCTGCAGGATCAGGAATGGGGAGGCACAGTCTGGTCTGAGAAGATTCTGTTCAACACAGATGATATGTCACTATGTCACTAGGTTTTAACTCTCTTTCTTCAGAAGGGAAGGAAGGTCAGTTGAGTTCATTTCACAGCTGTGGTAAGAGGTGGTAAGTTAGTCATTCAGCAAAGGCACAGCTGAAACTATGCCTCATGTGCTTGAACGTGACCCTCTAGGAGCTCAGAGGACTTGGGCTGCCAGAGCCATGTTCTCTAAGGGGCAGGTGTTGTTTAGCAGCGGGGGGGCGGGGGTTCCTTGGACTACTAGAGGGTCCATGGAAAGATATCAGGAAGACCATGAAACACTGAAACAGGAAGGTGGCTGTGTCTCTTTTGGTGGTGGAGCAAGAAGAGAGGGTCTTAGGATCAGTTTCACATCTGAATTTTTTTTTCTGAAGGGCCCTGCTTTACACTTCCTTGATAAAAACACCGTGGGAAATCAAGGGGATGGAAGCGTTTTGAGGTCAGGAACACGAATCCCTACGTGTCTGTAATTCCACAGTTTCTTCATGCTGGCAGCATGCTGGGGAATGTGTTTTCAGTTCTCCAGGTTGGGAGCTGCAGGTATTCCTGACTGCTTTGTGTGGTCCGTCATGGGTCTCCGCAGAGCTGGCTGTTCCTCTCCTTCCCACAGATCCGGGGGGTGGGGTGGCGGGGAGAAGAGGTCCTGTCTTTTCCTCTGAGGCTGGTAACTTCACCTCCTTCCCCTTCTTCTTCCTCAGGTTAGGATCTTTATCCTTTCCCCATCTGCTCCCTGGGTCTGAAATCTCCATCCCTCTCTTACTTCCCAACTTCTTATGTCTTTTTTCCTTAGGTCACTGCTGGAGGTATTAGCCGGTGTCAGAATAGTTTAAAATTCTTGAATTATTTTTCCATTTAAAATAGTATTAGGAGAACTTATAAGACTCACTCTGTCACAATTTGGTTCAGATTGTTCCAGGCTCACATGCCACTGTGGAGTCCTTTTGTGCTCCTTTAAGTCATTAGACCTCTCCTTTAGTCTTGTGTGAACCTCAGGTCTGCCCTCATTGCCAAGTCAATGCCTCCTCTTTCCAGGATCCAAGTTGCAGATATGCCTTAACTCAAGTATAATGTGAAGACAATATTTCCATAAAGCAAAAAATCACTTGAGAAAGAAAGAATGGAAGAAGGTGAAAAGATACCTCTGCTGGAGTGAGGAAAAGAGGAAGAACACTGATGAAATATACATGGAAGATGAGGAATTTGCCTGTTGTACTACATTTTTTTAGAGTTGACTTTTCTTAGTAAGTAGTTTCATGCAACGAGTTCATTTGAAATCACACTGCCTTGGTTCAAATTTCAAATTATTACTTACTACTGTATGATTGTGGACAAGTCATGTAACTTCTCTGGCTTTTGGTTTTTCATTGTAAAATGAAGATAGTGATGATATATACTTTCTGGGTGGTCATGAGCATGAGCTGGTTCAACAGGACAGTATCTCCAGGTTCCCCAGGCTCTCCAGTACAGGGGGAAATCTGGGGAACAGGAGCATTGGATTGGATCAAGAGGTCTGGGGCTCAGAGAACTGAAGTTTTTTCCAAGGTTATGTGGTGATATAATGGGAATGAGAACTACAAAGTACTGTTCAGGGGCACCTGGGTGGCTCAGTCAGTTAAGCGTCCAACTCAATCTCAGCTCAGGTCATGATTTCATGGTGTGTGAGTTCGAGCCCTGTATTGGGCTCTGTGCTGACAGTGTGGAGCCTGCTTGGGATTCTCTCTCTCCCTCTCTCTCTGCCCCTCCCCCTCTCATGCTCTCTCTGTCTCTCTCTCTCAAAATAAATAAATAAACTTAAAAGAATAAAAGAAAAGAGAACTACAAATTACTGTTCAAGTATTAGAAGGAGTCATTATGTGCTCTGCTGATGGAGGGACCAGAGGACCTGTACGTGTCTGTGCATGTGTTCCCATGTGCTCGTGCAGAAAAGGGATTCACTTTAAGCACACGGGTATTGTTGCTACTACTTTATTTTTGAATCTTGAAGAAAAAGAGTTTGCAAAATAATATTGTTTACAGCAAAATATCTACATACATTTTTGTTTCCCGGAGGCAACCACTGTCCGCTTGGTGTTAGTCTGTGTACTTCAAAAAACAGATGCCAACCTGGAATTAGATGTATGGAAGATTTGCTGGGGAAGACACCTATGAGGGACATTGAGGAGGGAGTCAGAGGAGATGAAGAGAGACCATCAGGTGGCAATGCAGGAAGGAAAGAAGGTCTTAGGTTGTAATATAGTTGCAAAAAAGTTTAGTCCTGGATGATGGGGAGCCTGGATGGTGGGAAGTCTTTGAGACAGTCTTCTGTCAGGAACCATGCATCTCCCAGAAATGGGCCTGCCTTAGTATCTCTGCCGCATTTAGTCATTGGCTGGGGGTGGGGTGGGGGATGTGGCCTTGGTGTTAAACAGCAATGGATTTCAGAGCACAGCAGCTGGGATCCAATGGTCAACTGTGCTCCCTGCAGTAGACAATCTAACAGGTACACTGTTAGGGCCTCTGCAGGGCTTTGCCTTGTAGCCTTTTTCCTATGCCTATGTAACCTCATATAGTATTACACACACATATTTATGCATGAATATGTATACATATCTATACAGATGTTTGTAGTTTTGTGAGTGGGATCATACATTTTGTTTTACAACTTGCATTTTTCATTGAATAACAATTTCATATGAATATGATATTAGTACAAATAGGTCATCTTCATTCTTATTTTCAAAGTTTATTTATTTTGAGAGAGAGAGAGAAGGAGGGGCGGAGACAGGGAGAGAGAATTCTAAGCAGGCTCTGTACTGTCAGCACAGACCCTGATGTAGGACTCAGTCTCACAAACCATGAGGTCATGACCTGAGCCGAAATCAAGAGTTGGGACACTTAACTGACTGAGCCGCCCAGGCACCCCTCTTCATTCTTTTTAATGACTGAGGGGAATTTCATTGTTTGGCTATCCTTAATTTTATTCAGCCAGTCTTCAATTGATTAGCATTTAAGTTCTTTGTAGTTTTTCACTATTGCAAATAAAGCCATAAAACCTACTATCACATGTATATATAGCTTTTTAATGGGTTTGTTTATTTATTTATTTATTTATTTATTTACAGAGAGTGGGAAGGACAGAGAGAAGGAGGGAGAGAATCCCAAGCAGGGTCCATGCTGTCCGTGAAGAGCCCCACGTGGGGCTCAAACTCACGAACCGTGAGATTATGACTTGAGCTGAAATCCAGAGTTGGACGCTTAACTGACTGAGCCACCCAGGAGCCCCTGGGATAAATTCGTATAATTGAAATTGCTGAGGCAAAGGATATGAAATGTAAACTTTGGTAGCTACTACCAAATTGACATTCAGGACATTACCACTTTGTTCTTCCATGAACAGTATATTATGGTGCACCTTCATCCACTGCTATACCAACCCTCCGTATTGTCATTCTTTTAAATTTTGCTGATTTGGTGAGTGAAAAATGAACATGTAGCCTTTAAATAAGTCAGTTTAAAGGCTCCCTGCCCCCTCCACCCATATCCATGATTCCCATTGGTGGATCTATGTTAGGACCGTCCTCTGTTAGGAGCCTGGGGTTTGACTTAGCTGGGCTTGGAACTCTAAACTCAGAAGCAGAGAAGCAAAGTACATACGGTCTCTTGTACCAGATCTCAATCACAAACCCTGGAAAGTTGTCCAAAATGACACCATTAGAGACTTTTCCGTTTGAAATCTGAGAAACCTGCGAAACTCTGAGCCCTCTATTAAAGTGAAAATACTCTATTTGACCCTCAGATATAATCCAATATCTATGTTTTACAGATGGGAAAACTAAATTCTTTCCTAGAGGGTCCTTCGACCAGGGTCACAGAACTAGTTAATGACAGAGTTCAGGCTAAATCCAAATTTTCTGACTTCAGTCTAGCACTCTACACTGTGAGAATACAAATAGCAGTTATTGTATCATAATTACAGCAAGAAATGCTGGTGTTAGCAAACTTCATGAAAATCATCAAGGTACTTAAGTAAAACAGAATAAAAGCTAGAAACACTAAATGTTCAATACTTGAAGATTCACTATTTATTCATGTCGCCGTGTAGCATGTATTGAATCAAATACTGTGGCTGCAATAATTTTAAAAATAAAAACGTTGCTATCATGTTTTAGGGAAAATGGCTATGAAGCTTTAGCACTCTGACAAGCAATCTTTATATGTAGTCACTATGTATATATAAATACGTATTAATAGGAAGGTTGGTGGCATAGATAGTTTAAGTAGTTGTCAGAAGACCTTCATAATTTCCAATTTAACCACATTATGTGGAGTCTAAACAAGTTACTCCAAACTTCTCTCCATGATTCCTCAGAGCTGAGAGCATTCCTTTGATCACATAATTCTTGAATCCTGGGATATAATTTATTTTAATCTGGAAATCTGAATTCTTAGGGAGTAATTAGGGCCTCTGAGTACTTTTCTTTCCTTTTCTTTCCTTTCTTTCTTTCTTTCTTTCTTTTTTTTTTTTTTTTTTTTTTTTTTTTTTAACCAATCTTAGACTTGGAACCAAAAGGACGAGAACAGTTCTGGTTAAGAAGTACTGAAGATCCCATCCTTTCTTTTGGAGATGCAAGTTCTGGCCTCTCGTTTCTGCCATCATAAGAACCTATTAACATTAATCCTTTGCCATGAGTAGGGAGTCTACTTTTTCTTGTGTACATTTTTGCTTTGGATTCATTCTGCACTATCCTGAGGGATTTTAGTCCTTCTTTAGGATCTGTCTTTTGTCAAGCCCTCACTTTTCAACTTTTATATAACTTCTTTTTGGTTCTGAGGTCTGAGAGCCCACTGCTTTTTTTCTTAACCTTTTATTGTAGAAAACACAGATAATAAAAGACACATAAAGCAAATGTATGGCTTCATGAGTTAGTATGAGGCAAGCACTCTTACAATATCACCCAGGCTAAGAAACAGAACTTTACCACCCTGCCTGACACTCCCCACAAGCCCTGTTAAAATTTCCATTCTCTCCCTCCCTCCAAAGTGCCATTCACCAGGCTTTTATAGCAATCCCTTCTAACAGGATACTTTAATCTTGCCCATTTTTATTTGCTTAATTTTTAAAAAATTTATAGTGTCTCTCCATCCTTTTATTTTCCTTATAATATATCTGTTGAAGAACCTGGGGGCATTTGACCTGTAGCATTACCCACAGTCTGGATGTCATTGATTCCATGCTTATGGTGCAGTTCCCTGAGCTCCTTCCTCCTGTGAATTTCCTGCAAGTTAGTAGCCAATGCAAAGTATCAGATTTATGATCAATGCCTTTGGCAAGACTATGCCTTTAGTCCAGCACAGGCCTCAGATTCCTTCAGCATCTGGCTACTGATACACTGTGCTGTGTGTGCGCCCTGAGGTTGCTGCAGGATTTTTCTCAGAATTCTAGTCTGTTCTCAGCTTCCCCTGGGTCTTGCAGGCCTGTGCGTCTGAGGGGTTTCTCTCTGTGCTCTGGTCCCTTCTTAGAAGGCAGACTCTTAGTTAGTTGTTTCTTGAGACCGGGCAGGGTTCAGGGTTTTTTATTTGTTTGCTTGCTTTTGTTTTGTGTGAAAATATTTTACTGTTTTAGAACTCTCCATGGAAATTTGGAAGGGTAAAATGTTCTTTTTGGGAGTCTCTAATCCTGGAAAAATATCTTTCCTTTTAAATGGTCCTACCCTGGAATTTCACTTATATTCAGGAAGCGTCTGGGTTACATGCCAAGTGATAGACAATATTCTCATCATTTGTTATGGCACATAAAATGGTTTCCTCTATGACCACCGTTTCATGGACTGCTACTTTCTTATTGGGTAAAATATGGAGTATCTGTTTCCTTAACTTTTTGAAAGATGAAATCAATAGTGAGATAACTCACATACTAGATTCTTACAATTCTTTTTGAAAATGCATTTTCAGGGTGCCTGGGTGGCTCAGTTGGTTAAGCCTCTGACTCTTGATTGCAGCTCAGGTCATGATCTCATGGTTCATGAGTTCAAGCTCCTCCCCCCACCCTTGCCCTCCCTCCGCCAAAACATCCAGCTCTGTGCTGACAGCAGGGAGCCTGTTTGGGTTTCTCTCTCTCTGCCCTTCCTCTGCTCCTTCTGTCTCTCAAAATAAATAAACTTTAAAAAAAAAGTGCATTTTCGATAGTAAATGGAGTCAAATTTTTGGAAGTTCTGCTTTTAGTAGAAAATGATTTCCAAGGGAGGTGGGCTTTGATGATGTCAGACAGATTGGGCTTAAAATCTTGTCTGACTTTCAGCAATTTAATTACTTTATCTGAATCTCAGTTTTACCACTTGAGAAATGCAGACAATTATATTTATTCAGTTTTTGCAAATATTTATTGAGTGCTTCTTAAGTTGTAGGAATTGTTTTCGGTTCTGGGGATATAGCAATGAGCAAACAAAAACTCAGCCCTCAAGGAGTTTATAGTCTACACTCCCATGGACGGTTTATGAAGATTAAATGAGACCTAATGTCAATTTCCTGGTTCAGAGCATCACATGGTCGATGCTCTATAAATGTCGGCTTCCTTATGCCTCCTTTTAATAGATGCTTCCTATCACTTCTAAAATTGATACTTTTAATTTGTTTAGCTCTTTGGCATTATTAGTTCAGTAGTCAGTGGTTTCCAAAGCAACAACAGCCGAGGCGGTATAATTAAGACATAAATCAATGTTACATTTTTGTCTGACATGCAGCAGTACTAGCAAGGTCTCTGCTGTGTTTGTTCCCAAATACCTCCCAAATCATCCAGAGAATCCCTGTGAGTGCCCCTACCTGCCTGTCTCCCCTTCATGGCATTCCTGCCCCGTGTGGCTCCCGTTCCATGGCTGGGTGTCATGCTTCCCTCCCCTAAGTGCTTCTTACTTGATAGTACCCGTACTGGGATGGCAGTAGCATTGCTCTACTTGTGGTCAAACTCAGAGGGTGTGTATAGAATCCCTGCACCTTTCTTAGTTTTTTGGAACTAGGGCATGGGATGGACTGGCTTTATATTTTCAGTTCCCTTCAGTGACCTCAGCTTTTTACTTTAATCGAAATTTCTTTTCTTTTTCCTGAAAGGTACGATGATTGTTTTTTGTTTTGTTTTGTTTTCTTTTTTCTTTTTCTTTTTTTGCCCAGAATTCCTTCCCTCTTCTCAGATACATGGCTCCCTTCCTTTGCAAATGCCCATTTCTCCACATGTGAAGGGGCTACCGTGGTTTTACATGTCACAGTTTCCTGAACCCCAAATGATCTAGGGTGGCTACTGATGTGGGAAACAAAAGCAGAAGGAAATGGCAGATAGAACTAAATTTCCTTATAACCTGCAGCCCATTGGCAAATACTTGAGGCAGGCAGAGTAAAAGTTTCTCCAGGAACTAGCTACTGTCTTAATGCTAATGCTTTGCTAGAGGGAAAAACAACCTTAGCTTGAAGACAGCTAGGCCTCCACTATCCTGGGAATCTTCTTTAGCATTTTTCATGTAAGATTTTCATCCTCACTTGAAACTTCCCCTGGACTTTTTCTCCCCCAACTCCATAGTATATAACCAGTATCTCCTTATGGTCGTAGGCAGCTCTTCCTGCCCATGGGTCCTGTCCCCGTGCTTTAATAAAATCACCTTTTGGCACCAAAGACGTCTTGAAAAATTCTTTCTTGGCTGTCGGCTCTGGACCCTGCGAACCCCGCTGTCACCCCAATACCTCATCAGCTACCTTTTAAATCACAGCACTGTGTCTACCTGGCCACAGTTACTAGGTCCAAGTGTGGCTATAAAATTCAAGAGCCCAAGATTTTAAATCCTAGGTTTTACCCCAGGAGTTTTTTGAGGTGAAACTGACAAAGAAGATTAAGCCCCCTGACAATAGTGAAGCTGTGGGATTGTTTGGAAGCCTTGCCTTCTCTCATTCAATGCACTGCTTGAAGAGTTAATTGATAGGTATTTCCACCCCCACCATTGCTTGGGTGGCCTTAACCTTTGTCTTAGTCAGTTTGGGCCGCTAACGAATTACCATAGACTGGTTTTTAAAAACAACAGACATTTATTTCCCACAATTCTGGAGACTGGAAGTCCGAGATCAGGGTGCCAACCTGGTCAGGTTTTGGTGAGAACTCTCTTTGGGGTTGCAGACTACAATTTTCTCATTATTCCCTCACATGGCAGAGAGGGCTAGCTAGCTCTCTGGCCTCTTCCTCTTTTTTATTTTTTAATGGTTATTTATTTATTTTGAGAGAGAGAGAGAGATGTGTGCACGCATGTTATGGAAGGGCAGAGAGAGAGAGAGGGAGAGAGAGAATCCCAAGCAGGTCCCATGCTGTCAGTACAGAGCCCAATGCGGGGCTTGAACTCACGAACGATGAGATTATGGCCTGAGCAGAAATGAAGAGTCAGACGCTTAACTGACAGAGCCACCCAGGTGCCCCTCTCTGGGCTCTTCTTATGGGGGCACTAATTCCATTCATGAGTATCCACCCTCATGACCCAGTTGTCTTCCCAAGGCCCTACCTCCAAATACCATCACATTGAGATTCAGGCTTTGATTTATGAATTTGGGGGGACACAAATATTCAGTCTATCGCAACCCCTGAGGTACAGGTTTTTTTCCAACATGCCTAGGAAGACATTTCTGGATTTATGATTCATTGTAGATATGCAGCCCAGTTTCTTACCACATAGTATTTACTTTTTAGAACATCCTGTGAGAAAATTAGGGGAGATACAATTTCATACAATTTCAGTCTCTCTCTCTCTTTCTCTCACTCTCTCTCAGACAATGAGATTAAAAGTGGCAACATGTTTTGTCCAACATCAACTGAAAGGGCGGGCCTACTCCGGCCAACTCCATCTTGTCCTGTGTCCTTCACCTTGACCACGCCTCCTCCCCTTGAGTAACCTCCCGCTTATCTGCCTAACAGGACTCGGACCCTTCACCAGCCAATCAGCTGAGGCCACAGCCATTACCTCACCAACTGCCCCTAGGCCCCAATAAAACCTTTGTCCTTTTGAAACTCGCGCTTTCTCTCCGGTATCTCACCGCTGCGTCGGTGCAGGTAGGGGATTGAGCTCGAGCTAGCTCGAATAAAGGCTCTTTTGCTTTTACATTGGACTCGGCTCCCTAGTGGTCTTTGGGGATCACGAATTCTGGTCATAACATCAACATTTGTTGCAAAGCCAAAATTCCTGATGTTCAATGTAATGCCCCTGATTTCGAATCCGAGAGACCACCAAGGAGCCGATACCGGTGCAAACGCACGAGGGTTTATTTGCAAGCTCGAGCTTAGGCCCAAGTATACCCGACACAGCGAGCAGGGACTTGGACCCCTCGGTTAAAAGGCGTAGCAGTTTTATAGGGGCCAGTGGCCAATGAGATTGTAACACACACGGGAAGTTGCATAGTCATGCCAGTCCACACGCAGGTGGCCAATTGAATTACAATTTACTCTATAGTAACTGTTTGAACTAGCCTATCACTCTGGTCAGATTTGGCCTGCAAGTTTGGCAGGCAAAAGGCGGGGTTTACATTCTTTGGCGGTTAGGGGTTCCGCATTCCTATATGAGCCGGTTTCCAGTAAGGGTGTGCTCAGAGACTTGACTAGGGTGGGGGAGTGTCTTAAGCAATAAGTAGGTCATGTGGGGGTTATACATGAGATGGTGGGTGTAGCACAAAATGGAGTTAGTCTTGCTCTGCTTGTCCAGGGGTAGGGGATTTTTGTTAAATTCCTTGGGTCCCACATTCATGTCCTTTCCCCTATTGTATAAAGACTCTACCACTTTTATAATTTTCGTTAGCAAAATATTCTCCAAATCTGTTGCTTGATACTGACACGAAATTGTATGAAAATGAAAAAAAAATCATTCTTTAATATTTTATAATTTATTTATTTATTTACATACTTATTCAATTTAAAACCAAGTTAGTTAACATATAGTGTAATAATAAATTCAGGAATAGAACTTAGTGATTTATCACTTACATATAACACCCAGTGCTCATCCCAACAAGTGTCTTCCTTAATGCCCCTTACCCCTTTAGTCCTTACCACACCAAAAACCCTGCCAGCAACCCTTAGTTTGTTCTCTGTATTTAAGAGTCTCTTATGGTTTGTCTCCCTCTCTGTTTTTTTATTAGTTTTGCTTCCCTTCCCTTATGTTTATCTGTTTTGTATCTTAAATTCCACATATGAGTGAAATCTCATGATATTTGTCTTTCTCTGATTGACTTCTTTCACTTAGCATAATACACTCTAGTTCCATCTATGTTGTTGCAAATGGCAAGATTTCATTCTTTTTGATTGGCAAGTAATATTCCATTGCATATATATATGTGTATGTATATATATATATATACATACATACGTATATACACGTATACATATATATATACATGTATACGTATATATATACACATATATATATACACACATATACATATACCACACATTCTTTATTTATTAACAGTCAATGGACATTTGGGCTCTTTCCATACTTTGGCTATTGTCAAAAGCACTGCTATAAACACTGGGGTTCATGTGCCCCTTCAAATCGGCACTCTTGGGCCTTTGGATAAATACCTAGTAGTGCCATTGCTGGGTCATAGGGTAGTTCTATATTCTTATATTTTTGAGGAACCTCCATATTTTTTTCCAGAGTGGCTGCATCAGTTTGCATTCCCACCAGCAGTGCAAAAGAGATCCCCTTTCTCTGCATCCTTGCCAACATCTGTTATTGCCTGAGCTGTTGATTTTAGCCATTCTGACAGGTGTGAGGTGGTATCTCATTGTGGTTTAATTTGTATTTTCCTGATGATAAGTGAGCATTTTTCCATGTGTCTGTTAGCCACCTGGATGTCTTCTTTGGAGAAGTGTCTGTTCTTGTCTTTTGCTTATTTCTTCACTGGATCATTTGATTTTGGGTGTTGAGTTTGATAAGTTCTTTATTGATTTTGGATACTAACTCTTTATCTGATATGTCATTTGCAAATATCTTCTCCCATTCTGTTGGTTGCCTTTTAGTTTTGCTGATTGTCTCCTTTGCTGTGCAGAAGATTTTTATTTTGATGAGGTCCCAATAGTTCATTTTTGCTTTTGTTTCCCTTACTTCTGGAGACATGTCAAGTAAGAAGTTGCTGTGGCCAAGGTCAAAGAGGTTGTTGCCTGTTTTCTCCTCGAGGATTTTGATGGCTTCCTGTCTTACATTTACATCTTTCATCCATTTTGAGTTTATTTTTGTGTATGGTGTAATAAAGTGGTCCAGGTTCATTCTTCTGCATGTCACTGTCCAATTTTTCCAGCACCATTTGCTAAAGAGACTGTCTTTTTTCCATTGGATATTCTTTCCTGTTTTGTCGAAGATTACTTGGGCATACGTTTGTGGGCCCATTTCTGGATTCTTTATTCTGTTCTATTGATCTATGTGTCTGTTTTTGTGCCAATACCATACTGTCTTGATGATTACAGCTTTGTAATACATCTCAAAGTCTGGAATTGTGATGCCTCCAATTTTGATTTGCTTTTTCAGGACTGCTTTGGCTATTTGGCATCTTTTCTGGTTCCATACAAATTTTAGGATCATTTGTTCTAGCTCTGTGAAGAATGCTGGTGTTATTTTCACAGGCATTGCATTCAGTATGTAGATTGATTTAGGTAGTATTAACATTTTAACCATATTTGTTCTTCTAATCCATGAGCATGGAATGTTTTTCCATTTTTTTGTGTCTTCTTCAATTTCTTTTGTAAGCTTTCTATAGTTTTCAGTGTATAGATTTTGCACCTCTTTGGTTAGGCTTATTTCTAGGTATTTTATGGGTTTTGGTGCAGTTGTAAATAGGATCGATTCCTTGAGTTCTCTTTCTGTTGCTTCATTATGGTGTATAGAAATGGAACTGATTTGTGTACATTGATTTTATATCCTGTGACTTTGCTAAATTCATGTTCAATTCAAGCAGTTTTGTGGTGGAGTCTTTTGGGTTTTCCACATACAATATCAGTGAAAGTTTGACTTCCTCCTTGCCTATTTGGATGCCTTTTATTTCTTTGTGTTGTCTGATTGCTGAGGCTAGGCCTTCCAACACTGTGTTGAATAACAATGGTGAGAATGGACATCCTTGTTGTGTTCCTCACCTTAGGGGGAAAGCTCTCAGTTTTTCCCCATTGAGGATGATATTAGCGTTGGGTCTTTCATATATGGCTTTTAACATCTTGAGGTATGATCATTCTATCCCTTCTTTCTCAAAGGTTTTTATCAAGAAAGGATGCTGTATTTTGTCAAATGTCTCTGTATTTATTGGGAGAATCATGTGGTTCTTGTCCTTTCTTTTATTGATGTGATGTATCACATTGAGTGTTTTGTGGATATTGAACCAGTCTTGCGTCCCAGGTATAAATCCCACTTGGTCGTGGTGAACAGTTTTTTAATGTATTGTTGCATCTGGTTGACTACTATCTTGTTGAGAATTTTTGCATCCATGTTCATCAGGGAAATTGGTCTGTAGGTCTCCTTTTTTAGTAGGGTCTTTGGTTTTGGAATCAAGGTAATCTGGCCTCGTAGAATGAGTTTGGAAGTTTTCCTTCCATTTCTACTTTTGAACAGCTTCAAAAGAATAGGTGTTAACTCTTCTTTAAATGGTAGAATTAAAACTTGGTAGAATTCCCCTGGAAAGCCATCCAGCCCTGGACTCTTGTTTGTTGGGAGATTTTGGATCTGCTTCAATTTCTTTACTGGTTATGGATCTGTTCAAATTTTCTATATCTTTCTGTTTCAGTTTTGGTAGTTTATATGTTTCTAGGAATTTGTCCATTTCTTCCAGATTGCCCAATTTGTTGGCATATAATTGCTCATTATTATTATTATTTGTATTTCTTCTTCTTATTGTTTGTATTTCTGTGGTGTTGGTTGTGATCTCTCCTCTTTCATTTGTGATTGTATTTACTTGGGTCCTTTCCTTTTTCTTTGTGATCAAACTGGCTAGGGGTTTATCAATTTTGTTAATTCTTTTAAGGAACCAGCTCCTGGTATCATTGATCTGATTTACTGTTTTTTTTTTTTTAATTTCTATATCATTGATTTCTACCCTAATCTTTATTATTTCCCTTCTTCTGCTGTTTTTGAGCTGTTTTTGCTATTCTTTTTCCAGTTCTTTTAGGTGTAAGGTTAGGTTGTGTATTTGAGGCCTTTCTTCCTTCTTTAGGAAGGCCTGGATTGCTGTGTACTTACCTCTTATGACCGCCTTTGCTACACCCTAGAGCTTTTGAGCTATTGTGTTTTTATTTTCATTGGCTTCCATGTACTTTTAAATTTCCTCTTTAATTTCTTGGTTAACCCATTCATTCTTTAGTAGGATGTTCTTTAATTTCCAAATATTCATGGTCTTTCCAAATTTTTAAAGTGGTTGATTTTGAGTTTCTTAGCATTGTGGTCTGAAAATATGCAAGGTATGATCTCAATTTTTGTAGTTGTTGAAGGTTGATTTGTGACCCAGTGTGTGATCTATTCTGGAAAATGTTCCCTGTGCATTTGAGATGAATGTGTATTCTGTTGCTTTAGGATGAAATATTCTGAATATATCTGTTAAGTCTGTCCAGTCCAGTGTGTCATTCAAAGCCATTGTTTCCTTGTTGATTTTCTGCTTACATGATCTGTCCATTGTTGTAAGTGGGGTGTTGAAGTTCCTTACTATTATGGTATTATTATCAATGAGTTTCTTTATGTTTGTGATACTTGATTTATATATTTGGGTGTTCTTGTATTGGGGACATAAATGTTTATAATTGTTAGATCTTCTTGGTGGATAGACCCCTTAATTATGTTGTAATATCCTTCTTCATCATCTCTTGTTATAATCCTTATTTTAAAATCTAGTTTGACTTTTACAAGTATGGGTACTCCAGCTTTCTTTTGATGACCCTTAGCATGATAGATGGTTCTCCATCCCCTTACTTTCAATCTGCAGGTGTCTTTAGGTCCAAAATGAGTCTCTTATAAGCAGCATATAGATGGGTCTTGTTTTCTTATAACCATTCTTATAACCTATGTCTTTTGTGTGGAGCGTTTAGTCCATTGATATTTAGAGTGAGTACTGAAAGATATGAATGTAACACCATTGTGTTGCCTGTTGAGTTGGTGTTTCTGGTGGTGTTCTCTGGTCCTTTCTAGTCTTTGTTGCTTTTGGTCTTTTTTGCTTTGTTTTGTTTTGTTTTTTCTTTTCTCAACCCAAAGGGTCCCCCTTAAAATTTTTTGCAGGGCTAGTTTAGTGGTCACAAACTCCTTTATTTTTTGTTTGTCTAGGAAACTCTTCCTCTCTCATTCTATTTTGAATGACAGCCTTGCTGGATAAAGAATTCTTGGCTGCATATTTTTCTGATTCAGCACCTTGAATATATCCTGCCACTCCTTTCTGGCCTGCCGTGTTTCTGTGACTGGTTCTGCTGTGAACTTGATCTGTCTTCCCTTATTGATTAAGGACTTTTTTCCCTTGTTGCTTTCATCATTCTTTCCTTGTCTGTGTATTTTATTAATTTGATTATATGCCTTGTTGATGGTTGGTTTTGTTGAAAATAGTGGGGGTTCTCTTAAATCTTGTATTTTGATGTCTGTGTCCTTCCCCAGGTTCGGAAAGTTTTTTTACTATGATTGGCTCACATCAACTGTCTGCGCCTTTCTCTCTCTCTTCATCTTCTGGGACTCCTCTGATTCGGATATTATTCCTTTTTAAAAAGTCACTGAGTTATCTAATTCTTATATCTTGGTCTTTTGCCTTAGTTTTCCTTTTTTTCCCTGCCTCATTATTCTACATAATTTTATCTTCTAAGTCACTAATTCCCTACACTACTTCATTAATCCTTGCCGTCATTGCATTCATTCAAGATTGCATCTTGGTTATAGCATTTTAAATTTTGTTTTACCTAGATTTTATTTCTTTTATTTCCACAGAAAGAGATCCCTTGCTTTTTTTCAACCCCAGCTGGTATTCTTATTATCGTGATTCTAAATTCTAGTTTTGACATCTTGCTTATGTCTGTGTTGATTAAGCCTCTGGCTGTCATTTCTTCCTGTTATTTTTTTAGGGGTGAATTCCTTCATTATGTCATTTTGGGGGAAGAAAAAAATAAAAAATACAAAAACTAAAAACAAAACAAAAAGTCAAACAAAGGAAACTAGATCCTAGGTTGTTTTGGTCTGCTTGTTAAAAGAAGGTTGATAGAATAGAGGAAACAGGGAAATAAAAGAAAAAAAATGGTAAGGAAAAATTTTAAAATTAAAAAAATTATATAATAAATAGAATAAATGAAATAAAGATAATAAAATAGAGTTAAAATTAAAAAAACAAAAAATAAAGTAAAAAAAAGAAAAATAAAATTTTCTTTCTGTATCCAAGAATGAGGAAGAAATGGAAGAAAGAAAAAAAAAAACAATTTAAGCAAAAACAGAACAATGAACAAATAAATGAACCAGAAAACATAATGAAACCCAAATAAAGTTACATCCAGATTCCCCTCGAGCTGAAACTATGAAGTCCTCTGTAGTCCATACAGTAAGCAGGTGGTGTGATTTGTGCTCGTCTTCTAGGTGATGTGCTTGGAGAGTTCAGCTCATTGGGGCTTGGTGTAATGGCTCTGTTCTCCACTAGGTGGTGCTGGTTAGCTTCGTGGGGTGGATCAGTGTGGTGTGCACACAGGAGAGGTGGAAATGGCTTCACTCAGCTCCCTAGTCTCTGGCACAGGAACTTCCGGCTCTCATCGACCTGGGATCAAGCACCCTACCTTTGTCTCAAGTCTCCATTCACTCCCTGCTTCTAGTTTGTCCATGTCTAAGCTGTCTGCCTGCCAGATGGCACCTCGCTCCAAAGTTTTATCTCAGATGGGGTTGTGTTCTCTACACTTCAGAGACCCCTGTGGCTTGGACCTGCACTGACTCTGGGGAGGGTCTCACTAAGCAATGCCTGGTTGCAGGCTTGCTCCAGAAAATGTTCATGTAATCATACAGTGGCAGAGGTTCAGAGATTATGGCAAGTCATAACACAGAGCTGGTGCCAGATTTCACCTCACTCTGGCACCTTTGTCCCAATACAAGCAGACATGGCTGCTCTCCAGGGTCTTCTGGGACCTTTGCCTGTGGGAAGGCCATATTGCCTCTACCAAATGCACTCCAAGCAGTGGAACCACTTTTCCCCGTGTGGTACATGGGCCCCTCAGACCCTGCTGCCTGCTTTTGGGGATTCTACCTGCTTCCTCACCAGAGCACTGCCAGGCACTGAGCTCTGGAACTTCAGACTCTACACTCCACTGTTTGTAGACTCCTGGTGGTATTGAAACTTTCTCTTTTCTCTCCGTCAGTGGTTTTGGGGAACAGATTTCTTGCTCAATCTTTTGTGAGGGTTTTTACTCTTTCTTTCTCTCCAGCTACTTTTGGGGGAGTGCTTTTCTTGCACAATCCCGATTTGCCTCCCCCTCCCCCTCCCCCTCTTCTTTTCTTTCTCCTCTCTCCACAAAAATAGCTCCCTACCCTCTGCGGTGTTTCTCTCCCCCAGTTCACCTCTCTGCACTGTGTACCTGCTGAGTTCTCTGGCTCAAGTTATGCAGATTGTTGCATTAATCCTCAGATCAATTTCCTAGGTGTTCAAAATAGTTTGGTGCTGATCTAGCTGTGTTTCAGGGACAAGACAAGCTCAGAGTCTCCATGCTGCACCACCATCTTAACTCTGTCTCCTGTAACTCATCATTTTTTAAAACATTATCTAAGTACTTCCTTAACGTTTTCTTCCCTTGGCTTGTAGGTTTCCCAACATATCTCTTGATTCACTATGCTGCTCCTCATCTGTCTCTCACCAATACCTGGTGATCTCTTGGAGGTTCTGTCTCCTATTTGTGTTTATGTTACTGGTTATTAGTGACTGCATACCTGGGTATATAGGTGCCTGAGGTCTTGAGGTTATTTTTGGATTGCTTTAAGCTTGTGCTTCCTCACATCAGAGGATAATATTTGGGGGGAAAATCCAGGCCTTCCAAACGGTGGAAGAGAGAAAGTATAGAAAGAGGAGTAGGAAGGATGACAAAGAGAACTCCCCTTACCACAGGTATGCTTTTCTTTGCAGAAAGCTGGCTTTGTGTGGTTCTCAGCAGCAGTCACTCCCTTTTCTTACTCTTCTCATTGGCCTATTCTGCTAGGTCTGAAGGTGTTTGTGAAGTCAGATTGCAGATATTGTACCCACATAACCACCTTCCCTTTGTTTCAGGGTCACAGGCACTTACCCCAACCCAAGACAGACTCAGGCTAGTTTAAGCAGACGGAATAGGTCAATAGTGAAGGGGGATATGGTTTTTTGAACTTACAGAATTTCAGGGAGCTCTTCCTTGTCATATTTGAGGGCTTTAGGATCCCTCTTGGGTTCACTGATTTTCTACTCTTGCTTTTTTTTGATGTTTATTTATTTTTGAGACAGAGAGAGAGAGAGAGAGCAAGTGAGCGCACAAGCAGGGGAGGGGCAGAGAGGAGGGGGGACACAAAATCTGAAGCACGTTCCAGTTCTCTGAGCTGTCAGCATGACATGTCAGCATGAACCGTGAGATCATGACCTGAACTGAAATTGGACGCTTAACTGACTGAGCCACCCAGGTGCCCCTCTACTATTGCTTTTTTCTGCAGCTGTGAACAATATTCTTATACAAGAGTATTTCTGAGTGAAAGAACACTCTGTATAAGAATTGAATTAGTCAGTTTGGGGTTTTAGAATAGGTCCTAAAATCCCTAACTCCCTCATTTCCATATTTCCATGTATGAACTTTTTAAAAAAGTTTATTTATTTAGGCAATCTCTACACTCAATGTAGGGCTCGAACTTACAACCTCAAGGTGAAGAGTTGCATGCTCCTCCAACTGAGCCAGCCAAGTACTCTCTCCATATGTGAACTTAATTATCCTTCCTTTGAATGATAACAGGAGTTAGTGGCTTGCTTCTTACAAATAGAAGATGACAGAAATGATGATGTATGATGTATAAAATTGGGACACAAAAGGCATTGTGACTCCCCTTTGTTTTCTTTTTGGATCATCTACTTTGAGGAAAGCCTGTTTGCCTACTCAAGCAGCCCTATGGAAGGAATCATGGCTAAAAACTGAGGCCTCCTGCCAATAGTCATGTGAGTCATCTTGAAGTGGACCGACCAGCCACAGTCAGGCCTTCAGATGGTTGCAGCCCTCACTGACATCTTGGCTGCAATCTCATGAGAGTTCCTGAGCCACACCACCCAGTTAAGCCACCCCTGAATGCCTGACCATACAAATGGCAATCACTACAATAGGAAATGTTTGTTGCTTCAATTCATTTGGGGGAAATTTGTTATGTAGCGATAGATAAACAGATTTTTGGTCATACTTGTTTGGGCTTGATTAGATGCCAATATCCTGGATTTTGAGTTGATGACATAAAAGGATGAGGCTTTTGAGGGATCTTGGGAGGTGAGTCCATTTTGCATATGGGAGGAATGTAAATAATTTCTGACCTGAAGACCACTGTGGAAGTTTTAAATATGTCCATAGTTTTTTTTGAGGCTCCTTTCTTTAAAGGTAGGGCCAAATTCTCCTTCCCCAGCAATAAATAGCTAATAACAGTTAAGTGCTTCAAGGGTGGATTTATGGATTTGCAACCTGTGCAGTTGTAGGAGCCCCTTGCTCAGAGGTGCCCTGAACTTGGCTTAATACTCAGTGGTTGCATTTGAAATCCTCAATAATTTTTGAGCAAGGGGACCCACATTCTAATTTTAATTCTAATTGGGACCCAGGGATTATGTGGCTATTCCTGAGCTGCTGCTTCTCCTCTGACCTTGAGGTCACTGGTCTTTCTTGATAGTTGGCCTTATTTCTGTCCTTGTGAGCTCACTTTTCACAGTCTTGGGAATATGGGAAATGGCTATTCATTTCACTTCACTTCTAGGAAAAACCTGATTTTCTCCTGGTCCCTTGAGCCATCAGCCCAAGTGATTCCACAGTGATTCTATACAGTTCTGAGGTGAAGAAAGTTAGTGAATGTCCATGGTCAGTGTCCTCTGGTCCCAAGTGGTCCTTCCTGAGCTCAGGTGGCACTTCACTTAGCCATTCCTGATTCTCCCCATCTCTTCTCAGCTTGTTCCTTTATGAGGCCACAGAGCATCTGAACACCTGTTGTTTCTTTTTTTTTCTCCAGTTCTTTTACCTCCCTCTTCTTCAGGGATGACACCTTTCTTCACTTTCTTGGAAGAACCGTTCCAAGTTTCTGAACCATATCATTCTTTGATAACATTAAAATTTCGCTTAATTACAGTTAAGTATTATTTGTATTCAGGTTGGACACATTCGTAGATCCATGATATTTTTGGGAGGGCAGGGAAGAAGAAGAGACTTGAGTTCTTGTGGGCTAGCAATTCACTCTTTTTGAGAATGCTCAGAGCTTCCCCACAATGTCAAGAAATGGGGCAGCTCCTGAATTGATAATGTTTTTGGCTCCTGAATAGCTGCTCCATTGACTAATAGCACTCAGGCAGGGATTTGTAGTGTGAATGTTTTCCTCACTCTGGTCTCAGTGTTGTAGAATTTCCTACACATGCTCAGAAATACTGCAAACATCATAAAGCCAGAGCTTAGGCTGTTGTTTTATCCTCAGCACTTTTTACTATGACCAATGCAGTTTTACCTGCAAAATGTTAACTTGGGAGCTGTTTGCTACTCAGAGTCTGTTTGGAATACTTGCAGTCATGACTTACTTTTTTGGTTGATCCAACTATAAGCCATCTGATTTCCTCTTCAGAGCAAGGTAGCTAGAAAATAGGACATAACTGCAGAGGTGAGGGTATTGTTTAAACTTGCCTCTCTCTCTTAGGGTTATTCCTAATCTCCTTTGACATGGAGGTGTCAGGATGATATTTGGGTACACACTAGGAAAAGACTCAGAGGAACTTAGCAGCTTTTGGAGATGAGAGAGAGGATTGAGGGACCCATTAAACCGTGTAGAATTCATCCAAATTTCCACTAGGGGCAGTCTGGCCTTAATTAGGTCAATATATATTTAGGCCCACATGTAGGATAGAACCTTATTATTTTAGCTAGCATAGTGGCAGACAGAGAGATGCATTTCTCAGATCCCCCTTCAAAACAGGACTTGTTGCTCAGTAGTAAGAAGTGTGGCTCACTGGTATTCTCCTGCTGTTTACTTCTTCAGGTCCACCTCAGCCTGTGAGCAGGGACTCCCCTAATGGACAATCTTGCTTCAAAGGTTCTTACTGGACAGAGTTTGTCCAAAATGCATTATGGTCTCCTACCTCCCCTTGCCCAATCCTACTTTTTCCCTTTTCTTTTCATGGGTATTACTCCTCAATCTGCATTCTTAACTCTTGTCTCAGCACCTGCTTCCCAGAGGACCCCACTGACACAGGGGTTCCAGGAGTGCTAGAAGGAAACAGGTGGTAAGATGAGGTTTCGAGCTTGGATCATTCATTGCCTGATTGGCAATGAGAATCCTATCCTAGGTGGCATGTGGGGGGCACAGATTAGTGTCTGGTATAAGATGCTGGCCCAATTGCAAAATCTTTCTCTGGTGAATTGAAAGAATGTTCTAGTGCAATGGTTTAGGAATTTGAAAAGTACAAGAGAAAACAATTCAGGAAAGTGGAAAATGGAATTGGCTTGTTATTAAGTAGCACTGATGCTTGTTAGAGGGATAATGAGAAGCTGAAGGCAGTTAAAAATTGATAACTAAGGAGATAAGAAGTCCTTTTTGGTAGCTTAAAAAGATGCCATACTCTTCAGCATGGGGAGAGAAGACACATACCAAACTCAGGGTTAAATAGAGTCCAGAGCTTCACACATAACTGGTTATGCAGCTGAAGCAGGTCTGTTATGTCAAAGTCAGGATCCTGGTTGAGAAAACTGTCCTTATCCTAACATATGGCATGGTGGGGGGGGGGTGGGTAATCTGTTACCTGTATCCCAGATGTTGGCTTTCCAAACTCCTCTGAATTCTTAGAGCTTTCAGAGGTGGTTCCTTTCTCTGTGAAGAGCTGATACACACTTCTTTCATGTGAGAAGCCATTGCTGGCCATTCTTCTGTCAGGTAACAGGCTTCTCCCCAGCATCATCAAGATATAGCCCCACCTCTTTTCTTGGATGTTTGGCCTATAACTAGGGTTAAATCACAGCATGTCCCAATTGGGGATGTCCTGGGTCTGATAAGAAAAGAGTGGTATTATACTCTAAAGGGGTTACAAGATCTAGTCAGCATGTGTTGACAGGAGCTAGGGGAGTACCCATGGTACTGCATTTTGAGGGTTCTTGAGGGACCAAACATAACATTGGGTATGAAGAGTTTATTGGCTTGGAGGCACTTTTTAAAAATGTTTATTTGTTTTAGAGAGAGAGAGGACACATGATCAGAGGAAGGGCCAAGAGAGAGGGGGAGAGAGAGAATCCCAAGCAGTCTCTGTGCTGCCAGCACAGAGCCAGATGTGGGGTTCGATCTCACAAACCATGAGATCATGACTTGAGCTGAAATCAAGAGTCAGACACTTAGCTGACTGAGCCACCCAGGAGCCTCTTAGAGGCACTTTCTTGTGACAGATGATATGCCACCTTGGTAAAGACTCCAGGGCAGAGACTCACTGCTAGGATGGCTCCCAGAAGCAAGAGAAAAGGATGGCCCGTGCCGAGTAAAGTACAAATGCCAGAATTGATTTTGCAGATAGCAGAAGAAGGAAACAGAAGTCTCAGGGAAGTGGACTTGCTGGAGTGGAGATGTTATGTGAGGCCAGAGGATCCACCAGAGGATTATGTTCTATGGGAAGGGGCAGAGGACATGCATTGTTTTCCAAGGCTATCAGGAAGGCACTTGTAAAAGGTATACCAGCACCATTAAGTATTTCAGTATTTGCAGATCAGACCTGATAGTGAGAGCAGCTTTCACAGAACTTAACTCATTGATAGCAATGAGATTTCGAAGGTGCCATGTTACACAATCAGGAATGGTGCTTAGGCCCATATACTTGGTGACATGAAGGGCTGCCATCTTTGAATGGAGTCCAAAACAAGAAAGACATTGCAATACATTCAGGTTGCAGCACAAGCAGCCCTGTTTCTTGGGCTATTTGATCTGACAAACTCTTTTAGAGGAAGAATAAAAATGCAGACCCCTGTTTCTGGAGCAAAGCCACAGCACCTTTGGCAAAACAGCTCTTGACATCCCAGTAGTGCCTTCTAAACACAGAAAACTTGGTCACGGGACCGCTAAGTAACTGTAAGTTCAGAACTTCCCATCATCTGTAAGGTCTTATTGAGCTACCAAGTCATAAAATCAGGCGTACCCAGCAGCATTCCACTGTAAGTTGGAAGCAGTATGTCTATGACCTACAACAAGGAAGACCAGAGGACACAAGCAACCTACATGAGTTAGGTAGCCCAAAGCCCAGTGGTACTCACCAGAGTTGCATCAGCAGCCCTTTCTTGACCACAAATTTGTGGTGTTGAACATATCACATCACCCAGAAGCAGTGGCTTAGTAGAATGTGGGAACCACCTGCTGAAGGTGCAGCTGATGCACAGGTCAGAGGCAACACTCTGGGGCCATGGTGCCATCCTCCAGGGTGGAGCACACACACAATTATTAGAGCCGTCTATGTGGGGCTTGTCCTCCAAAGAAAGAACACATAGATCCAGGAACCGATTAAAGAAGATGGATTGAAATATGTTTTTATAATGATTTATTTAAAAGAAGGAGGCTTATTAAGCAAATCATTGGTTAAAAGGGAAATGTTTATCCAACGACAATGAGGAATATTTCCCTGGTATCACTAGAGTGTTAAATATATACGTGCCTTTTGTTCCCGGATTATTTACATTTTGCATTCAGTTAAGAGAGTGTCTAATGTACCAGAAGTAATGCAAAAGGATTTAAAGTATAGTTTCTGAAAGAAATAAAATTTTATTTCTCAAACTATGTTGTAAAAGTGAGATTTCACTGATACAAGACTACAGCCCTGTGAATTTCTGAATTAGATGGAAAATGAAGACTCTGGGGACTCCCTCCCTGGTAACTAACTGCAATCCTGCTCATGCTTTCTCTCTTCTTCTTCCCTCCACTGCCCACTCAGAAACCCCATCTAAAGACCTGTTCTTATCAAGAAGCTTTCTCTGATTGCTCAGACATGGAAGTGACATGTCTCATGTCTTCATTCTTGGCAAACCTGTTCCACATATCTGGCATTTAGTTAGAAAACATTTTATTTATAAGTTGGAGTATCTCTCTTCTCTTCCAATCAATTTAATTTTTTTTAGTGTTTTTATTTTATTTTTGAGAGAGAGAGAGAAACAGAGCATGAGCGGGGAAGGGGCAAAGAGAGAAGGACACATTGACTCTGAAGCAGGGTCCAGGCTCAGAGCTGTCAGCATGTTATGCCAGAATTTGTGATCCCCAAAGACCACTAGGGAGCCGAGTCCGATGCAAAAGCAAAAGAGCCTTTATTGGAGCTAGCTCGAGCTCAATCCCCTACCTGCACCGACGCAGTGGTGAGATACCGGGGAGAGAGAGCGAGTTTCAAAAGCACAAAGATTTTATAGGGGTCTAGGGGCAGTTGGTGAGGTAATGGCTGTGGCCTCAGCTGATTGGCTGGGGAAGGGTCAGAGTCCTGTTACGCAGGTTGCTGGGCGTGTTTTGATCAGGAAGTTCGAACCGGTGAGCAGGAGGTTACTCAAGGGGAGGAGGCGTGGTCTGAGGTTTCTGCAATTTTCCCGGAAAAGGGGCCGTGTCGGGGACATAGTCACTCAAGGTGGAGGACACAGAACAAGATGGAGTCGGCCGGCGTAGGCCCTCCCTTTCAAGCACAGAGCCTGAAGCGGGGCTCAAACTCAAGAACTGTGAGATCATGACCTGAGCTGAAGTTGGATGCTTAACCTACTGAGCCACCCAGGCACCCCCTCAAATCAATTGTAAGTGCTTCAAAGCCAGGACTGTGTTTCATTTACATATCTGTCTATCTATCTATCTATCTATCTCTCTAGATGCACACACACACACACACACACACACATATATATATATATACATAAATTTTTTAACTCTTTATTTATTTTGAAAAGAGAGAGACAGAGTGTGAGTGGGGGAGTAGTAGAGAGCGAGGGAGTCACAGAATCTGAAGCAGGCTCCAGGCTCTGAGTTGACAGCAGCAAGCCGGACAAAGGGCTTGAACTCAACAAGCCCTGAGATCATGACCTGAGCCGAAATTGGACATTTTACTGATTGAGCCATCCAGGCGCCCCTCATTTATATTTTTGCCACTTTGTATCTGGTCAGTGTCTGAGAGAGAGAAAACACTCAATACACGTAATTTACTTTTCTTGTTTGTAGCACCCATTCATTTGCCTATAACATGGACCAGAAAGGAGCTTTGTTTTTTAAAGGAAAGATTTCACTTAATCATTATTCAATTGTTTCAAGCCAAGCCTACCTTTGTTAGTATGCAGATGTACAACCTTAGCTAGCTCACTTTACCTCTCTGGCCGTTCGTTCCTCATTTGCAAATTAAGGAAAGTAGGTTACATAATTAAAATCAACTAACATTTACTGAATACTTCCCATGACCCAGGCTCCTGATTAAGTAATTTATATGTACTATTTTATTCACTTCTCATTTTCTAGAAGAGAATTCCCTAGTTAAAAACTTTTGAATTGATTGCCCACAACCATCAGCTAATAAGTAGTAGTGTTGGGCTCAAATCCAGTCCTGAATGACTAATAAACCCATGCTCCTAACTGCTACACTATGTTGCCTCGGTTTTAAAAGCTGGTAAACTGCTAGAGCTTTTTCCAACTCTAGAATTTCATGAGTCTAGGAGCTCCAAGGTGGACCAAGTGAACATCATCTTTCTGTATGTAGTGGCTTCCTGAACACAGAGAGAAGAGAGCTCTAGAGTTTTATGAACACATCACTTTTGGGTCTTTTTTTTTTTTTTTTGGCCTTTAGGAAACATTAGACAATTGCTACACATAAAAAGGCTAAGTGTTAGCAGAACCGTAAAGAACTAGAATGCCTAAATGTATTATTAGTTTGACTCAGGGTCACACATGGACTCTTTTTTTTTTTTGTCAGAGAGAGAGAGAATCCTTTTAAAAAAATATTTATTTTTTTGAGAGAGTGCAAATGGGGAGGGGCAGAGAGGACAGAGGATCCAAACAAAGCAGGCTCTGGGCTGACAGGCTGATAGCAGCCAGCTGATACGGAGCTCGAACTCATGAACTGTGAGATCATGAGCTGAGCTGAAGTTGGAGGGACATTCAATTGACTGAGCCACCCAGGTGCCCCCAATTTTTTTTAAGTTTATTTATTTTGAGAGAGAGAATGAGCAGGGGAAGGGCATAAGGAGAGAGAGAGAGAGAGAGAGATCGAATCTCCGCATTGTCAGTGCAGGTGAGACATGGGGCTCGAACCCACAAATTGTGAGATTATGACCTGAGCTGAAACCAGGAGCCAGATGTTTAACTGACTGAGCCACCCAGGTGCCCCAAGACAGATAACCTTTTTTTTTAAATGAATTTTTTAATGTAAAAAAAATTTTTTTTAATGTATTTATTTTTGAGACAGAGAGAGAGAGAGAGAATGCAAGCAGGGGAGGGACACACACAGAGAGAGAGAGGGAGACACAGAATGCAAAGCAAGATTCAGGTTCTGACAGCACAGAGCCTGATGTGGGGCTTGAGCTCACAAACTGGGAGATCATGACCTGAACTGAAGTCAGACGCTTAAGCAACTGAGCCACCCAGGTGCCCCAAGAGAGATAGAATCTTAACCAGACTCTATCTCAGTGCAGAGCCCAAAGTGGGGCTTGATCCCATGACACTGGGATCATGACCTAAGCTGAAATTAAGAGTTGGAAGCTCAACTGACTGAGCCATCCAGGCACCTCACATATGGACTCTTATTTCATTCTATACTGAATTTTCTTTTCTCGTGTAGTAAAAGATTAACCTATGAGTTCTTTCCAGAAACTTCTAGGGCCTTAGCATTATTATTGGGAAATGAATGATCACACACCCTCAAATCTCAGTGGGACAAGTTGGTGTATAAGTAGATACAATAAGTAGTAAAATTATGATATAGAATTAGAGGATAGAAAAGTCATATGGAGATTTGGCCAAGTGGACAAACAATTTTTGTTAGTTCCTTGTTTTACCTAGGTTCCTGAGGAAGCCAATAATCTAATATTACTGGGTAAGTTCATCCCTGTGCCAGGTGCTGTGGAGAACACAGAACTCTAAAAAATGGCCTCTGCCTTCAAGTAGCTTATATACTAGCTCAGAGTAAGCGATACCACCTAACAACAGTCAGAATGGCTAAAATTAAAAACTCAGGAAACAACAGATGTTGGTAAGGATGCTGAGAAGGAGAACCCTTTGGCACTGTTGGTGGGAATGCAAACTGGTGCAGCCACTCTGGAAAACAATATGGAGGTTGCTCCAAAAGTTAAAAATAGAACTTTCCTATGACTCAGCAATTGTGCTACTAGGTATTTATCCAAAGCATATAAAAATGCTGATTTGAAGGGGCACATGCACCCCAATGTTTATAGCAGTGTTTTCAACAATAGCCAAATTATGGAAAGAGCCCAAACGTTCATTGCCTGAAGAATGGATAAAGAAGATGTGATATGTACATACAATGGAATATTACTCAACATTTAAAAAGAATGAAAACTTGCCATTTGTAACAAACATGGATAGAACTGGAGTGTATTATGCTAAGTGAAATAAGTCAGTCAGAGAAAGACAAATATCCTATGATTTCACTCATATGTGGAATTTAAAAAAAAAACAGATGAACATAGGGAAAGGGGGAAAAAAAAGAGAGGGAGGTAAACCATAAGAGACTGTTAACTATAGAGAGAAAATTTAGGGTTGATGGGGGGAGGTGGGAGGAATGGGCCAAATGGGTTATGGGCATTAAGGAGGGCACTTGTGATAAGCACTGGGTGTTATATGTAAATGATGAATCACTAAATTCTATTCCTGAAACCTATACTACATTTTCTGTTAATTAATATGAATTTTAAAAAATGAGTTATATAAATATGCCAGTGAGTAACAGTTTATACTTTTACATGTAATCGTTGAATCACACCTGGGGTACCATATTCAATTATTATCACCACATATGTAGAAATTTAAAAAGACTATCAAATTTCAGTAAAACAGTGAAAATAAGTAAATTATATACTCGAAAGCGAGAGTGAGTCCTTCAAACATAGGGTTGAGCAAAGTAAGCAAGACAAAAAATTATCCATATTATGTGATTGCTTTTATTTAATGTTTATAAGCAGTCCAACTCTCCTATGTTTTTAGAAGTCAGAATAGCTGTTACCTTTGGAGGCATAGTGGATGGGAGGTAGTATATTTGCTACTCATGTTTGTAAAATTTCATAGAGCTGAATTCTTCTGTCTGGTGTACTTTTCTGTATGAATAAATGTTTTGATTAAAAATATTTTCAAAAAAGGGAAAATATGAATACATGAAAAAATTAGTGAAGAGCATAGCATTATGAATGATTAAGTGCTAAGTTCTATCGAAGGGAATGTGAGGGCTTGGGCACCCAAGTTAGACATTAGGGCTGCCACACTGGATTCCCTCCTAGGTTCAACGGTCTGCTTAGGGCCATATGATGGTCTTTGTGTGATGTGACTATAGACTGGAGCAGAGGTGTCGCATGACCTTGGAGCAGCCAGTCTACAGGCTAGCCAGCTACCTGTAACATGGCCTAGTACAAACAACGAAGCAACAATAAATCAGTGATGCTGAATCAGACTCTTCTGAGAGCTTGCACCAGGAAATGGCTAGCGGCTGTACTCTTGCAAGCTGAGAGGAGAGTCTTGTGTTCTTTCCTTCTTTCTCCCCTTAGGAGATGGGATCAAATGAGGGAAGAAATTCTAAGTCAGCAGAGGCTTTGACACTGGAGAGAGAGAGACAGAAAGCAGAGGGTGAGGAAGCCAATCGGGAGAGAGACATGGACACGTGGAAAGCTGCTAAGTGATGTTGCGGACAGATCACCTTATATGTACTAATGAAGATCCATGAAATTCTTCTCCCCAGAGTTACCATGGATGCATAATCACCTGCACTAAGATCTGGATTTTGCTTGTTCTCAGACTCCCATGATTGCACATCTTTTCAATGAGCCCAGAATTATTTGGAGTAATTGGAGTGAGTTTCTATTTCTTGGAACCAGATAAACCTAACTAGAACAGTGTAATGGGAGATTGGGGGGTGGGTGGGTAGTGAAAGCTGTACATAGAGAAAGAGATGTTTGATTTCTGTAGAAAGGGTCTACAGAGAAGACATGTCTGTTTTGTGATTTTCTTTTTTCTTCTCAAAAAGTTTATGAGCTCCAAAAATTCTGGTGCATTTAGAGTTCCAGTGAATCCAGAATTGCTGCCATTCATTCACACCTGACAATGCAGTGATTGTCCTCTTGTGCAAAAAAGTAGGCTTTTTAGGTTTGAGCTAAAAGTCAGAACTTCCTTCACTTAGATATGGAACATTTTTGTACATTGTGCCTTTAACCCTTAATAGTATGGCTCCAGTTACATCTATTACCAAAGCATCAAAACAGTATTTCTGAAAAGTGCCATTTTTTAGAGTATCTGAGCTGAAGGACTTTAAAATTTTTCTACAAGGATTAAAATTTCTGATGTTCAAAGAAACCCATGAGAATGATTATCTTTTTGCAGATGCTCAAGGATAAGTCCCTCCTTAGGTGGGGAATCTCTCATCTAAGTGTAAATAAGCCACAAAGGTAACAAATTTGGCAAGGAATTCTGTAGCACATGCTGAGCCCTGTAGGTCTCATGTTGTCTCGAGTTAAAGGAAGCCCTGTTAACAATTGCTGTCCCCTCTGGTTGACAAAGATGAAAAGCTTAATGATACTGAGGGTGGAGATAGCAGGTTTTATTCCCTCTTGACAGATTATATTCCAAGCAATTTGGCGAAAGGGGGAGGAAGGGAGGTCTGAAATAAAAACAGAGCCCCTTTAATTTTGAAAATGGTGAAAGAAAATGAAAATAGCAAGAGCAAGATCCAATCCCAGTGGCAGAGTTTGTGACGCAAACACTGATAAAATAGACAAGAAATAATGATCACAGGAAAATGTAGGGGTAATGTGGAAGGACCTTTTCTGCTACTCCACATCATTTACTTGTAACCCCCCTGCACTCAGCCCAGGTGCTAAGTGTGAACCATACAAAGTCTGGGATTGGAGATGCATGAGGAAATATTTGCCAGCTTTGTTCCTTTTGAACGATTCTCTCTCCTGATCCCACCTGGATGTGGCAGTATCCTCTTTCTTCACAGGGTTTTATCTTGAACCTTCCAGTACCATGTATCT
The DNA here is from genome assembly GCF_022079265.1 of Lynx rufus. NCBI lineage: Eukaryota > Metazoa > Chordata > Mammalia > Carnivora > Felidae > Lynx > Lynx rufus. Next base: position 29,384,933 of record NW_025814827.1, on the reverse strand, counting down.
TTCTAGGCCAACCATAGTGTTTGCCATGTTAGTGCAATTAGTATGATGTCATCAATTTAGAGGAGTGCTAATGTTTTATGTGTAATATCAAGATGATCAAGGGCTTGTGGAATATACTCTGACAGAGAATAGGAGAGTTAGTTTGGACAGAACAGTTAAAGTATAATTCTGTCCTTGCCTCTCTTTTGGTCTTTTTTTATCCTCTGTATTGATGGAGATAGAGAAGAATACATTGCTAGATTCATAGCGGCAGAACAGGTATCTGAGATCATTTTGCTTTGCTCCAATAGAGATGCCATATCTGGAAATAGCATCTGCAGTTGGGGGCCTTCCTATTTAGGCTTATGGTAGGTCCAATGTTGTCTGGTTTTCTCAGGTGCCAAAACCCTTATGGGGGACATGATGGAGAGTACCACCCTTGTTTTCCTTAAGCCTTGGAGGGTGGTACTAAGCTCTGAAATTCCCTTTGGGATACAATATTGTTTGTGAGTTACTATTTCAGCCAAAGCTGGGGCAGGGTTAGAGGCTTCCACTTAGCCTTTCCTAACATGATGGCTCTTATTCCATAAGTTGCACGACAAATGTAAGGATTCTTCTAGGAACTAAGTATATCTATCCAATTATACACTTGGGAACTGAGGAATAACTATAGGACAGATCAGAAGTCCTTTTGAAGCCTCTTTAAAATGGTCTTGGTATAATACTCAATTTATCACCTGGCCTCCATAGGTATTCACTTTACCCAAAGAGTTATTGTGGCATTTTGGGTTTCTTAATATTAGTGGCAGCTCAGATCCTGTATCTCACAATCTTCAAAAAAATTGTATATTCTGGACATTCTTTTCCCTGGTGTGTACAGTTACCCTGGTAAATGGCTTTAGATCTTTTGGGGGAAGAATTGGGAAAGCGTTCATTGTATAAACTTATGGTGGGGTACATGGAGACATACAGATTCTCAAGAGGATCTGGCTTCCTCTTCAATCAATGGTTTCTGAATCTAAGAACAAGAAAATAAAAATGTCATGGACCCAAGGAACTAGAACATTTCAGGGAGACTGCTATATATTTACCCACACCAAATTCCTTTACCTCCTGGGCACATAGCTAAATGACTTTTCTCTAGCAGTTTCTTGGGCCATGTGACTGAGTTCTGACCAACAGAATACAGGCAGTGTAATGTATATCACATGTACCTGGAAAGTTTATTCCATAGAAATCTCCCACACGAGTCTCTGTCTTCTCATTTCTCTCATCACAGGGAACAGAACAGAGAGATGGGGGGGAGGAACCAAAGACACATTTTGTCTGTTTGCTCTTTTCCCCTTTGTCTTTTCTCAAGTATCCAGTGATTCATGCTCTTTAGGTGAGAGATGATTGAAGTTGGAGTAGGAGTCCCGGGTCTGCCTCCTGGTTGTATCTTCTGTCATCCCAGACAAGGCATGCAACCTTGACCATCTTAGTTACTTCATCTGTGAAATGAAGCGCTGGATGAGGTGGTCTCTAAGCCTCTTCTAGTCCTTAGAATTATACGAATGCTGAATATAATCTGAAATCAATTCACAGTAAGGAGCCAATGATGGATTTTGGGGGTTGCCCATCCGAGAAGTCTTTCATTTTAGCAGGTGTGAAAGCCACTTCCTGGCTTGTATTGTCTTGCTGGGGAGGTAGAGCAGTCTTGGTCCTGACCCTAATAAATCCCCTTCCTTTTTCACTTTAAACTCTACTGCCAGATTGATGCTGGCCCTGAAGATTAGTTTGGGGCCTTGATATCCCAGGAAGATTGCAGCAAGGAAACATGCTAAGATGTTCTTAATCTGTATGAGACAGCACAGCAGGCCCTGGAGCTTATGTCCTCCAGAGACTATGATTGAACATTCAAGTAAAGTTGCCATGAATGGAACTTTTATGCTTAACATCTACCGAAATAACATTCTCTTTTCTGATCTTAAAGAAATCCTCTGAAGAACAAATAAAATGTTCACACCAAGGAAGAACACTTTATAATCATAATTATGTTACTCCAAAAGGCTATAATAAACTTTCAGCAAGTGCTTCCTATTTTATTTTCACCGCAAACAATTTATAAGCTGAACTGTCCTCTTGACATGATAATGAAAGAGCAGTCACACATGTCAGCTGGGGCAATTATGTTCTTCAAATGTCTGCTATAAGTATTGTATGATTCCTTCCTGCTGACACCTTATCAACTGTGATGTGCATATTAAAAAGAACACCCAAGAGAGCTAACTTTAAAATTTTGAGTACTTTCAAGAAGTTCCATCTGTATCAAAAAGCTTTGTATCTCACCTTCCAAGCTAGTCTTCTCTTTGTTACCAGATTTTTCTTGGGCCTCACATGGAAAAAGAAAAGAACAAAATCCACCCAGGAGAAATGTATTTTGATAATAATCATTAGCTTAGTGATTCAGGGCTTAAAAAATATTCCTGGTTTATTGTCTCAGTGAACAAAAAAATCTGGAGTGAGACAGATATGGGTTCAAGTTTCAGCTCTGTCATTTCCAAGCTTTTTGACTTTGGTCAATAGACAGATTCTTGGAGGTTCACATATAAAAAAGGGAAAGATAAAGACTGTATTGTTCGGATTGCAGGGAGAACTGAGTGAGAGAACAAGTACTAGGGCACTAAGCTTAGGGTCTGTCACATGATCACTGAAATGTTAGCTCCTCTCCTTCTTGTGCTGTGCTTGTGCTTTGGATGTTCCCTAGAGAGGCCCTAATCCCCATGGCATTTCTGTTGAGGAGGAGGAATGGGGGCTCAGAGGGGCTAGAAAGCATTCTGCACCTCAGTCCAGATCCAAAACTCTCAGTCTGCAGGTTGCACACTTTTTCTCTGCTCTTCCTTTCCCATCTCTTTTCTCAAGGCCCAAGCCATCCAGCCCAGTTCCTCAGAGCTTTCACTAGCCATCATCAGTGTCGACTGCCCTGAGGTCTCCCCTCGGTCACTGTCCTCCTCCCAGGGAGCTCCTCTGACTCTTTATGGTACTCTTGTGTCGCTCACCTCCTCAGGTGCCCATGACACTACGTGGTCCAGTACCTCTCTGCTCCTGTCCTCACCCCACTCAGCCTTCTTGTGTCTCTTTTAAGCAGCTACTAGTGCTTCCAGGTTGAAGATGATTCTAGGAATCCTGCATAGGCCTTTCCAGAGCATCAGTATCTGAATGGTCAGGACACTTTATATGTTATGAACAACCTAAATCTCTTTTTTACATCTCAAATCTCATCCCTCTCGTTCAGTTCACTTTTGACCCCAAATTACATCAGGTACTCAAGCCATCCCCTTTTTACCCTTGATTTATTTAATAGGAAGGAAAGTAAATCCTACACAAAAAGGTTAATCATCTGTCCCTTTGTTCTGAATTCTCTCCAGCCCAGCCACCTCTTTTTTAAAGTTTGGGGAAGAAACTTCACCATCTTCTAAGGCTTTTATTGTATAAAGGAAAATTTGTATCTGGGTTCTTGGTCATCATGCTACTTTTGTTACACCCTGGAATCTATGGAACCTATTACCTTATTTTTCTTTCAAAGTACAGGATTTCTGACAGATATTGAAAATCTTTTCCTATAGTTGGTTAATATCTACTAATGTTACTAGTAACTGTTCATTTTTTGGTACTATTCATTACTAGTAACTATTCATTTTTATTTATGGTGTGTGTGTGTGTGCGTGAAAGAAAAAGAGAAATTTTGAATCGTGTTCATTCACTCATTCATTCATTCATTCATTCATTCATTCTAGAGTCACTTTCTTGTTTCTTAGCTGTGGTAGAAAAGCACCGAGATAACAGATTAGGGGTACTATGTTCTTGTCCTGAACTAAAATCAACTAACTGTGTGATATTGGGTAAGTAGTAACTTAACCTCTTTGAATCTTAGACCCTCCACCTATAAAATGAGAAGGTGGGATTAGATCTATAAAACATTTTCTAACGTTAGTATTTCAAGAGCCTATGCTGCTTTACATTTTATGCCAATATTTCTTTAAATTAACTGACAGGACCATGCATAGGGTACGGAAAATAGGGATAATTGTCTTAGATTTCAAAGTGTGTATATTTGTGTCCTGCAGTTGCGGGAGATGAGGCAACCAAGTGGACAGTCAGTGGAGGACCAGGAAGTGATACTATAATTGACATACGTTTATCCACAAAATAGGATGTAAGCTTTCCTGCACCCCACCCTTCCCTCCTCCCACCGTCATCTGGAAGTTGGGGCTGAGTGCCTGATAATTTCCTCCTTTCTGCATGGACTGCACATTCCTTCTTTAAATATTTCCCTTCTTGGGGCACCTGGGTGGCGCAGTCGGTTAAGCGTCCGACTTCAGCCAGGTCACGATCTCGCGGTCCGTGAGTTCGAGCTCTGCGTCAGGCTCTGGGCTGATGGCTCAGAGCCTGGAGCCTGTTTCCGATTCTGTGTCTCCCTCTCTCTCTGCCCCCTCCCCCATTCATGCTCTGTCTCTCTCTGTCCCAAAAATAAATAAACGTTGAAAAAAACATTTAAAAAAAAATAAATGTTTCCCTTCTTTAAGTTTGTTGTTGACTATGATCTTAACCAGATTTCTGTAGCCTGAGTTATGAGAAAAATAACTGGATTATTTTATTTCACCTTTCCAGGGAAGGAACTATGATTCCTTGTTATAAATTGTGGACTTGACCTTTCGTATTGGCCCAGATTCTGGAGACCAAGACTTGAGTGTGAGCCTTAGCTCTACCAGTTACCAGCCATCTGACTATGGACAACTCATATTTGTCCCTTTCAGGTTTGTACTTTTCCATTTCCCAGTGAAGAAAAGAACGACTTTGCAGTGTCATTGGGGAAGTGGGGAAGGAGGAAGATTATAGATAATTTATGCATAACTCTTCCCACATAGTAGCTGGTCCGTCACTGTGGTGTTCAACTGTGTCAGGAAAGGATGGAAACAGGTGCTAGGCCTTTTTTTCCGCAAACAGTAACTCGGCTAAGTCATACTGGGTTAAGGGCAAGCAAACTCCCTGAGAGTTCTGTGATCCAGACCATGTTCTCCTATTTTTGCCTCTGAAAAATCTCCTGAGGCGGAGACTCTGAAGTCTCACTGAGCTCAGGAGAGACTTATCTCTGGCTCTCCCATCCCTGGTGCCCTTGTTTAGATAAACTGCCCTTGTGTTAAATTAATGTGGTATAATTTGTAGCTCCCAAAGCTATTTGATTGCACTTGTTAGCTCTTAATTTTCTGAGTGATTATAAATCGATCATTTGATGATCTGTTCCAGCGTCACCCAGGGTTTGTGACATTAAGCTGACTTATCTATCATTTTCAGGGTCATTCTTCTTTTCTCCTTTCTAATTTGGTAGAAAGCACTGACATTTGCTCTTTTCCAAAACATGGAGACTTCTCTAATGGAATTTATTTAAAAATACCAAGTAGCAGCTTGACAGTGATGTCACCCATTGATTTAAATTTCCCATCACCACCAGCCCTTGTCCTGTAGTGACCCGGCACATTAGAGGAGCCCCTGTTCTTGCAGATTTGGAGGTCTGTGGCAGGAGATCTTTAACTCTTATTCTCACTGTTTTCTGCCTTTGCTTTCAGAATGTTGGAGCACATGTACAAGACAGTATAAATACTTTTCCTAAATGAGAAGACTCAATTAACTTCCTCTGGGTGGGGCCTACAATTTTAAGGTGCATTCTGTATCCCTGCCACCTAAAAGGAAGAGCTGTTGTTGCTCTAATAATTTGATGTGGCGGCTACTTTGATGTGTGCAGTTGTTGCAGTGAATAGTCATTGAGATCAAGCTGGGGAGAAACTCAACCAGCTCTCGTTAATGAAATAATGGCTAGCGTTTATTGAGCGCTCCCTATAAGCCCGGCACTGTGCTAAGCACTTGAGATCAATTATCTCATTGGCACTGAGAGCATCCTTATATATTAGATTCTATTATTATTCTTATTTTATGGTGATGAGCCTCAGTTTAGTTCTAGCCCCCACGTCACAGCAGGGTAAACTTGGCCAAGTGCAGAGCAGAGCTCCCAAACTTCACCTAGATGATATGGTCTTTCTGTAATACCAGTGGGTGATAAAAACTTCACAAATGGTCTGAAAAAACATAGATAGAGAATCTGAGTCTTAGCAATTGAAGTCCCTTCTAAAGATCACTTATCTAGCCCCTGTTTTAAGGCAAGTTTTGACATCAGTGATCTGTTCTAAGCATCCAGATCTTTATTTGTAGAAGCCCTATTGTTAGTTATTGATAAAGGCTTGACCTACAAGGCAGCAAGAGAGAAAAGGTGGGGATAGTTGCAGGTCTTGCATGGGCTTTTTTTTTTTTCCAATATAAAATTTATTGTCAAACTGGTTTCCATACAACACCCAGTGCTCATCCCAAAAGGTGCCCTCCTCAATACCCATAACCCACCCTCCCCTCCCTCCCACCCCCCATCAAACCTCAGTTTGTTCTCAATTTTTAAGAGTCTCTTATGCTTTGGCTCTCTCCCACTCTAACCTCTTTTTTTTTCCCCTTCCCCTCCCCCATGAGTTTCTGTTAAGTTTCTCAGGATCCACATGAGAGTGAAAACATATGGTATCTGTCTTTCTCTGTATGGCTTATTTCACTTAGCATCACACTCTCCAGTTCCTTGCATGGGCTTTTTTAACTGACAGAAAGCATCTATTAGATATTACTCTGTTCCCATCTTGTGCTGACTCATCATAAAGTCCGTGGTGTATAATGAACACATGGGTTGGCACGTATATAAACATAACAAGTGTCTGAGCAGGGTGTAGAGTAGGGTGAATGGTGTATGGAGGCTGAGTTAACATTTAAATCTGAAATATGAATGTAAGTGTAGAGAAATGGAAGAACGCATGGGGTTAATTTGGTGGGAACAATTCTTTCTCAGCATTTTCAAGTTGGAACAGGAGTTCAGAATGCTTTTTTGTTTTTAAACACATGTCAGTCACTAGTATAAAACATCTGCGATATACAGATAACACGTAAAACTAAAATAGAACAGATGTGTAAAATATAAATATTTTTAATCCCCCCACATTTTAAGAGAAAAGGTTTTTTTAAAAATTTTTTTAACGTTTATTTATTACTGAGAGACCGAGAGAGGCCGAGCATGAGAGGGGCCGAGAGACGGGGAGACACAGAATCCAAAGCAGGCTCCAGGCTCTGAGCTGTCAGCACAGAGCCCCATGCGGGGCTTGAACTCACAAACCGTGAGATCATGACCTGAGCCAAAGTCGGTTGCTCAACCAACTGAGCCACCCAGGCGCCCTGAGAGAGATGGTATTCTTATTAGATGCTTTTCCTAAGTCAACACACAACCTCTTCCTTTGTCCCCTGGAGCTGCTGTGAGGCCATTCTTTTCTTTTTTTTTTTTTTTTTCAACGTTTATTTATTTTTGGGACAGAGAGAGACAGAGCATGAACGGGGGAGGGGCAGAGAGAGAGGGAGACACAGAATGGGAAACAGGCTCCAGGCTCCGAGCCGTCAGCCCAGAGCCTGACGCGGGGCTCGAACTCCCGGACCGCGAGATCGTGACCTGGCTGAAGTCGGACGCTTAACCGACTGCGCCACCCAGGCGCCCCGAGGCCATTCTTTTCTAACTGGTGTCGCTAAGTAGTAAACCCAGTGGTTACTTTTCTCTTGGAATTTCTCCTGCTGTATAATATAACCAACTAATAAATACCAACTCTTCCTCCTTTTCCCTAATGCCATTTTGGCGCTTAGGTGTGAAGGGTAGAAAAGGTTTGGCATTGCAGAAGTTGGATATAGTTAATTTATCAGGAATTTTAATGTTTAGGCTGCATAACCTTAACAATTATCAGTAGGAGAAATGAGGGTATGGGTAATAAGGAGACACAGGTCAGTTGTGAAAGTTTTTATAGGTAATCCTTTCGTTTTATGAGGAACTATAGGTAATATGTTAATAAATTAGTTTAAATCATTTAAACCCTAATTCCCACAGATTAAGCTGAAAATTAAATTATTTAGTTAATGAATGATGATGAGGTTTTAGAACTCAGAATCCATTAAGTTTAGAACCTGGAACTCTTACATTTTAAACAAAAGAGTGCCAGAAAAAATATCAAATTTGGGTTTATAAGTTCAGTATTTTTCCCCCTGGCTCAGGAAAGACTTTAGAATCTGAGAACAGCTAGCAGAAGTGAGCAGGGGACTTGAGACAATCCTGGAGTTTGTATAAGAGACAAGAGTTTAGGGATACAGTCTGTATAGATATAGCTCTTTCTCTAAAGTATCTAAAATTAATGAGACTATTCAGACTTATTGACAGAAATTGAATTCATTCCCTGTCTACCAAACAAGTTTGATTGTTTTTTTTTTTTTCATGACTTTCTGCTGTCACCTACGCTTGGAACCAAACTCATGTCGTTGACCAGCAATGGGAGGCAAGAGAAAGGCGATTAAGGAGGGTGAGAAATATCATTGGCAACAAATCTCAAATATACCCCCTCCTCTCTAATTCCCTTTAGCATAACTCCAGTTCAAGATCTTAGGCTACACTTAGTGTTGCCTAATAATGATGATAAATATGATAATAATACAGGCTTCCATTTTTAAGTATTTACTGTGTATCCCATATTAAGTGCTTTCCACATATTCACTAATTTAATGCTCACAACCAATCTCTGCAGTAGGTGATATTTCTATGCCTACTTTACAGATGTGGAAATGGGCTTGGGCTGGTTGAGTAACTTGCTTCTATTCACACAGAAAATGCCAGAGCAGGAACTCCATATCAGGCAGCTGGGCTCCAGAGCCCAAGTCTGTAATCACTAATACTGTGTTGTGTTCCAACTAAATGTCTTGCCTCTTGGCTAGCCTTATGCTGCTGTCAGATTTAATGTTCTTAAAATACTACTTCGAACATTTTATTCCTGTGCTCGAAAGCTTTCTTGGCTTCTTCCCAAACACAGAATAAAGTCCAAACTCTTCAGCCAGGCAGTACACTGTCTGGCTCCAGGCTAACTTGCCGGGACCATCTCCTCTGCTGCTCTCAGTGACCTTGTACTCCTGGCAGGTCTGCCTGCTCGCTGCCTCTCTCAGCCCTGAACTTACTAGGTGCTTCTCTTCTTTTTGGATCTTTGGTTATGCCACTTTCTCTGCCAAGTATTTTCTCCCCTCTCTTCTGTTTTCCAGGTATTCAAAGTCAGTACAAGACTTGCATTCAGCAGAGAGTGACCAAGATGTGATGAGATCCTAAGCCATGCCCAAAGGAGGGAAGACTCAGGGACAAAACCACCGTCTTTAATTAAAAGGCTGCCATGTGGAAGAGGTTTAGAGTAGTTTTGCTCAGCCTGAGGCAGTGACAGCTAAGACTTGTGAATCGAAAGAACTAAATGGTAGACAGCATGTCCTTTCATCTAGGGAGAGTTCTGAGTTTTAAGTTTAAGATCACTAGGGAATAGATTGCTTTCCAACGGTGATCAAATTACATTCTGTGGCCCACTACTGGTCCACAAAGGTCTTCTTGATGGGTCAAAACAGATCCAAAATTCAAGTCCTTTCTTTACATGGCGTGTACTCAGAGGGCACAATTCCATTGGATTTTAGTTTTGTGAGGCACAGAAGGTGTCTGAATTAAGGCTTATACAATTTTGGTGTTCATAAACTAAAATATGTGCACTTAGCAGCTTACTGAGGAGTAGTAATTTAACAAATGGTGTTCAGCAATTGACAGCCTGGCAAAACTATTTTGCATACTTAGAGATTAGGAACTCTCAGGAAAGTCCCAGACATATTTCTTCAAGAATAATTACTGCCTTTCTTTCTTTCTTTCTTTCTTTCTTTCTTTCTTTCTTTCTTTCTTTTTCTTTTCCTTCCTTCCTTCCTCCCTCCCTCCCTCCCTCCCTCCCTCCCTCCCTCCCTCTCCCCCTCTCCCCCTCTCCCTCCTTCCCTCTGTCTTTTTCTTATTTTCTTTCTTTTCTTTCTTTCTTTCTTTCTTTCTTTCTTTCTTTCTTTCTTTTCTTTCTTTCTCCTTCTTTCCATTTATTTATTCATTTTGAGAGAGAGAAAGAGAGAGAGAAGGGGAGGGGCAGAGAGAGAGGGAGAGAGAATCCCAAGCGTGCTCCATACTGTCAGCATAGAGCTTGATGTGGGGCTTGATCCCACAAATTGTGAGATCATGACCTGAGTCAAAATCAAAAGTTGAACACTCAACCAACTGAGCCACCCAGGTGCCCCATCCTTGTTTTTTTTTATGGCTGAATAATATTCCATTGTATATTAAGTGTATGTGCATATGCATGTTATAGACATACATATATGCATGTCTATATATCTGTATCTTTTTATATCTCACAGTTTCTTTATCCATTTATCCATTGATAGATACTGGTTGTTTCCATGCCTTGGCTATTGTAGATAATGCTGTTATGGACATCAGGGTGCAGATATCTTTTTGAGTTAGTGTTTCCAATTTACTTTGGATATCATCCAAGAAGTAGAACTGCTTGGAACATGGAAGTCCTATTTTTAATTTTTTGAGGATCCTCCATAGCTTTCCATAGTAGCTCTACCAATTTATAATCCCACCAACAACACACAAGGGCTCCCTTTTCTCCATATCTATGCCAGCATTTGTTATTTCTTCTTTTTGATGATGGTCATTTTAATAGGCATAAGTGATAGTATCTTGTTGTTTTCATTTGCATTTACCTAATGACTAGTGATGTTGAACACCTTTTCAAGTACCTGTTGATCTTTTATATATTTTGTGAAGATATGTGTATTTAGGTCCTTTGCCCATTTTTAAATTGGGTTGTTTTGTTTTTGCTATTGAATTGTATGAGTTCTTTATATATTTTGGATATTATTAGCCCCTTATCAGATGTATGGTTTGCAAATATTTTTTTCATTCAATAGGTTTTCTTTTTACTTTGTTGTTGGTTTCTTTGGCTATGCAGAAGCTTTTCAGTTTGATGTAGTCTCATTGTTTATTATGTATTTTGTTGCCTGTGCTTTAGGTGTCATATCCAAAAAATTATTACCATATTTATTATTATCATGTTAAGAAGCTTTGTTCCTCTGTTTTCTTCTAGGTGTTTCATGGTTTCAGTTTTCACATTTAAGTCTTTAATCCATTTTTTAATTAATTTTTGTGAGTGGTATGAGATATGGGTCCAGTGTTATTCTTTTACAGGTGAATATTCAATGATCCTAGCACCATTTATTGAAAAGACTGTTTTTTCTCCACTAAGTACTCTTGGTCCCTTTGTCAAATATTAGTTGACCTTATATGCTTGGCTTTATTTCTGGGCCCTTGATTCTGTTCCATTGGTCTCTATGTATGTTTTATGCCACTACCATACTATTTTGATGACTGTAGCTTTATAGTATAGCTTGAAATGAGGAAGTCTGATGTCTCATGCTTTGTACTTTGTCAGGATTACTTTGGATATTCAGGGTCTTTTGTGGTTCCATATATATTTTAGGAGTCCTTTTATATTTCTGTAAAAAATTCCATTGGAAACTTGATAGAGATTGTATTGAATCTACAGATGGCTTTTGGTAGTATTGATATTCGAACAATATTAATTCTGTCAATCCTTTGGATGCCTTTCCATTTACTTGTGTCTTCTTCATCGATGTCTTATAAGTTTTCAGAGTAGAGATCTTTTACTTCCTTAGTTGAATTTATTCCTAACTATTTTATTGTTTTTGGTGCCATTGTAAATAGGATCCATTTCTTTATTTCTTTTTCAGAAAATTAATAGTTAGTGTATGGAAGCACTGCTGATTTTTGTATGTTAATTTTGTGTCCTGCAACTATACTAAATTCAGTGACTGACCTAACAGTTTTTTGATGGAGTCTTTAAAGTTTTTTTATATATAAAATCATATTATCTGCAAATAGAGACAACTTTACTTCTTCCTTTCCAATTCTGATACTTTCTATTCCTTTTACTTAAAGTTAGGAGTTTTAGTACGGTGTTGACTAGGAGTGGTGAGAGTAGGCATCTTTGTCTTGTTCCTGATCTTAGAGGAAAAGCTTTCAACCTTTCACGATTGAGTATGATGTTACCTGTGGGCTTGTCATATATGGTCTTTATTATATTGAGATATGTTCCTTCTATGCCTAATTTGTTAAGAGTTTTTTTTTTTGGTCATGAATGGATGTTGAATTTCGTCAAATGCTGTTTCTGCGTCTATTGAGAATATTACGTGATTTTTTTCTTTCATTCTATTAATGTGATGAGTCACATTGATTGATTTGTATATGTTAAACCATCCTGGCATCCCAGGGATAAATCCCACTTGATCATGGTGAATAATCATTTTAATGTGCTGCTGACTTTGTTTGCTAGTATTTTATTCAGAATTTTTGCATTTATATTGGCTGGTATTTTTCTTTTTTAGTAATGTCCTTTTCTGGCTTTAGTATCAAGATATTGCTGGCCTTGTAAAATGAGTTTGGGAAAGTTCCCTCCTCTTCAATCTTTGAAAGAGTTTGATAAAGATTGCTGTTAATTCTTTAAATATTTGGTAAAGTTCACCAGTGAAACCATCTGTTCCTGGACTTTTCATTGGGAGATTTTTGATTACTGATTCAATCTCTTTACTTGTAATTGGTCTATTCAGATTTTTGTTTTTTTCTGATTCAGTCCTGGTAAATTGTAAGTTTCTAAGAAATTTTCCATTTCTTCTAGATTGTCCAGTTTGTGGGCATATAGTTGCCTTTTATGATCCTTTGAATTTCTGTGATATCCATTGTAATATCTCCTTTTTAAATTTATAATCATGTTGAGTTTGTTCCTTCTTCTTTTTTCCTTGGTTAGTCGCGCTAAGGGTTTGTTAATTTTGTTTGCCTTTTTATTTGTTTTTTTTTATTTTTAATTTTTAAAAATTTTTAACGTTTATTTACCTTTGAGAGAGAGAGAGAGAGAGACAGCATGAGTAGGGGAGGGGCAGAGAGAAAAGGAGACACAGAATCTGAAACAAGCTCCAGGCTCTGAGCTGTCAGCAGAGAGCCCAATGTAGGTCTCGAACCCATGAACCATGAGATCATGACCTGAGCCAAAGTCAGACACTTAACCCACTCAGCTACCCAAGCACCTCTTATTTACCTTTTTAAAGAACAAATTCTTTGTTTGGTTAATCTTTTCTACTATTTTCTGTTATTTGTTTTATTTGCTTTGGCTCTAATCTTTATTATTTCCTTTCTTCTGCTGACCTTGGACTCAGTTTGTTCTTCTTTTTCTTGTTCCTTAAAGCTTGGAGTTAGGTTATTTATTTGACATCTTTTTTTGCTTCTTAATGTAGACTTTCATTGTTATGAATTCCCTCGTAGGTCTGCTTTTGCTGCATCCCACAAGTTCTGGTATGTTGTGTTTCCATTTTCATTTATCTGAAGAAACTTACTTCTCCTTTAATTTCTTTTTTGATCCATTAGTTTTTCAGGATGGTGTTAATTTACATGTGTTCAGGAATTTTCCAATTTTCTTCTTGATATTGATTTCTAGTTTCATGCCATTGTGGTCAGAGAAGATACTTGGTATGATTTCAGTCTTCTTGAATTTGCTAAGAGCTGTTTTTGTGGCATAACATATAGTCAATCCTAGAAAATGTTCCATGTGTACTTGCGATGAATGTTGTTTTGGGTAGATTGTTCTGTATATGCCTGTTAGGTCCATTTGGTCTATAGCATTGTCCAAATCCAAATCTACTGTTTCATTATTGATTCTCTAGATTTTAACAACACTATAGACCAAATAATAAATGGGTCAGTAGATCAAGAGACATAGCAAACGTTTATTCAAACATTGTTGAGTGGGATATTAAAGCCCCCAACTATTATTATATTACTGCCATTTTTCCTTTTAGCTGTTAGTTTTTGCTATATATATTTGGGTGTCCTAATGTTGGGCTTATAAATATTAGTTATATCTTATTGATGTATTTATCCGTTTGTTATTATATAATGACCTTTGTCTCCTTTTACCTTTTTAGTTTAAAATCTATTTTATTTTACTTATTAAAAAATTTTTTTAATGTTTATTTTTGAGAGAGACAGAGAGAGACAGAGCATGAATGGGGGAGGGGCAGAGAGAGAGACACACACACAGAATCTGAAGCAGGCTCCAGGCTCTGAGTTCTCAGCACAGAGCCTAACGCAGGGCTTGAACTCATGAACCACAAGATCATGACCTGAGCCAAAGTCGGACATTTAACCAACTGAGCCACCCAGGTGCTCCCCAAATCTATTTTATTGATATAAGTATAGCTACCTCTGCTTTTGGGGGTTACTATTAACTTGAAATGTCTTTTTCCATTCCTCCACTCTCAGTCTTTGTGTGTTTTTAAGGCCAAAGGGAGTCTCTTGTAAGCAGCATATTGTTGGATCTTGTTTTTTATCCATTCATCCATTCTATGTCTTTTAATTGGAGAATGTAATCTGTTTACATCAAAGTAACTATTGATAGGCAAGGACTTACTATTGCCGTTTTGTTTTGTTAATTATTTGCTGATTGTTTTGTAAATTCGTTGTTTCTTGTTTCTTATTCTGATGACTTTTTTGTGTTTGATGTACTTTGGCATCAGCATGTTTTCACTTTTTATCATGTTCCTTTGGGTAATTGCTACAGGATTTTTCCTTGTGATTACCATCAGGCTTATATAAAAAATCTTACCTAATAAAAATAATACCCTATTTAAAATAGATGACAACTTAATTTCAATAGAATTTGTAAACTTTACACTTTACTCCCACTCCTACCCACCATTTAGGTTGTTGATGTTAAACTTTATGGTTTTTTTTCTATTGTGTAACTAATAACAGATTGTTGTGATTATGGTTGTTTTTACAACATTTATTTTTTTAACCTTTAAACTATAATTGTAAGTGAATCATACACCATTATTACCATATTGCAGAATCTAGCTATGAGTATATGTTTACCATTTCCAGTGAGATCTACACTACCTTTTCATGTTTTTATGATGTTACTGTTCTTTTACTCTTGTTTAAAAAATTCCTTTAGCATTTCTTATAAGGTAAGTCTGGTGTTAAATGAAATCCCTCAGCTTTTGATTGTTTAGGAAAGTCTTTATCCCTCCTTTGTACTTAAAGGACAGCATTACTGAGTGTCTGATTCTTGGTTGATAGTTATTTACTTTCAATATTTTGAATATGTCATTCCATTCTTTCCTTGTCTGAAAAGTTTATGTTGAGAAATTCACTGTTAGGCTTATGGGGGTTCCATCGTATGTAACTTTTCTCTTTTCCTTTGCTGCTCTTAAAATTCTTTCTTTGTCTTTGATTTTTGACAATTTAATTATAATGTGTATTGTTATAGGCTTTTACAGGTTCAGCCTCTTTGAAGGGCTTTGGGCCTCATGGATGGATCTCCATTTCTCTCCCAAGGTTTGGGAAGCTTTCAGCAAATATTGCTCTAAATATTCTTTCTGTCCCTTTCCCTATCTCTTCTCCTTCTGGAATTCCCAGAATTCTAGAATTCCAGGAATAATGCAAAGAATATTTCTTTTCATTTTGTCCCATATTTCCCATAATTGTTTACCATTTTTCATTCTTTTTCTTTTTGCTCCTCTGACTGGGTAATTTTCAATGTCCTATCCTGTAGGTTGCTGATTCTTCCTCCTGGTCAAGGCTACTTTTGAAATTCTCTATTAAAATTTTAATTTCAGTTCATTGTATTTTCAACTCTAGGATTTCTGGTGTTTTATTTTAAAGGTTGCTATTTCCTTGCCAAACTTCTTTTTTGTCTAATTTTTAAAAACATTATTCATTTTTGAGAGACATAGAGAGACACAGTGTGCATGGGGGAGGGGCAGAGAGAGAGGGAGACACAGAATCTGAAGCAGGCTCCAGGCTCTGAGCTGTCAGCACAGAGCTCGACACAGGGCTTGAACTCATGAGCTGTGAGATCAGGACCTGAGCCAAAGTTGGATGTTTAACCAACTGAGCTACCCAGGTGCCCCTCCTTGCCAAACTTCTCATTTTGTTCACACATTGTTTTCCTAATTTCACTTTGTTGTCTGTTTGTTTGTTGTAGTTCACAAAACTTCCATAAGAGAATTTTTCTAAATTCTTTGATAGTTCATAGGAGCGTTATTGGTTTCCTTTGGTGGTACCATATTTACCTGACTTTTTTTTGTCATCCTTGATTCTTTATGTTGGTTTCTGTGCATTTGAGTAATTGGGCTCCTTTTTCTGACTTTGCAGGCTTGCTTTGGCAGGGACATTCTTCATCAGTCGGCTCAGTTTGGGTTTCTCTGTGTGCTTGCTGGTAATGTTTTGGGCAGGTAAAACCTACTATTATGGTCTATTTTGGGGTGAGGTAACTGTTTGAGCTCTGAGGACAGGAATGGGGGGGGTTGTGCCACTGGCTGAGAACAGTTGGATAGGACCACTGGCTTGGTTCCCTACCCAAGCAAGCCTGTAGGATAGGCTGGCATTTGTCTGGATTATCTAATCAGGCTTATTAAAGAGTCAGGACTATACTATATTTTGTAGTAGATGGGAATATGAATTAGCTTCCTTGCTCTGGCAGGGCAGCGGGACAGACCCAGGACCTGATAGCTCATTGTTTGGGGATATCAATCAAGCCAGAGTGTGCGCTGAATTACCTGATCAAGCGAGGCCACCAGTTGTGCTCTGCAGAGAGGGGAAGCCATGAGCTGTGCTCTCTGTTCCAATGCTACCGTATGTGTGGATGTTGAATGGGCACTTTAACAACTTCCTGCGTGCTCTGGTTAGGTTCACTGGTCAGAATGGCTAGAGGTTATATTCAGTGATGAGTGGGGCTAGGAAGTAGGTTCCCTACCTGGGTGCAGTGGGAGAAGTCGCTCTAATGCCAGTAAAGCTCTTTGGTCTCTGAACCGAAGCAGACTTACACTCCAAGTTCCCTGACTGAACAGGGCTGCTGGCTTTGTTATGAAAGGTATTGGCTCTGCCTGCCCACTTGCTGGCTCAAGCACCACTGAGCCACACAGCTTCCAGGAGTTGTCACCAGCCCTTCAAGGCAGATGTGGCCAGAAGACACTCTCCACAGCAGGTGGGGCTGTGATTCAGCTCCGTGCCTACATGAGACTGGGAAGGACTGTTCTGGGCTACTCTCAGTTTTCCGAACGGAGTCCCTGACTGGGAAGGGCTGGGCGCTACCTTCAGTCTAGCTATGAATTAATCCCCCTGCCTGTGCATAGCATGGGAATGCTCCATGCCCAGTATTGGCTTTGCTTTGGAGGCCATCATCTCTGCCTGCCCACTTTGTGGCTTAAGGACTATTGGGATGCACAGTTTCCAGGAGTTGTTGCCAGTCCTTCTGGTCAGATGGGGCCAGAAGGCTCTTGCCACAGCAGGTGGGGCTGTGATTCAGCTCCTTCCCTGGGCATGGTCAAGCCAGGCTGTAGGGCCAGCAAATCAGATTCAAATCAGACAGATCTGTACCTTACTGATTCCCTGGTTAGAGTGCTCCTCTGACTTCGTTCTGCAGATGAGGAAATCTGCTGGTTGGGACAGCTACTTGAACACCGCAGGTATAAACTTGGTCTGTCATGATCCACGGGCTGGCTGTTACAAGCCCCTCCCTCCTTCTCTATCATGTCAGATTCCCCTGCAGTCCCCACGGTGTAGGATCCGAACAGGGGCTCGCACAAAGTGATGCAAGGTCAGAAGAGGGTCTCCCACAGAGTGACTCACAGTGCTGGGGCTGGGGAGAGCTTGTTGTCCTTCTGGGCTTTTTTTTCCAATGGAGGAACCAGAGGATGTGGGGAGACTCTCCACAAGTTGCTGCACTGGCCTGGGGGAGGGACATGTGGTCAATATGTAAGTTGCTTCTGTCACCCTTCTAATGAAGTCCGTCTTGGCCTCTGTGGTTCAGGGGAGTGCTTTAGTCCAATATCCGTGTTTTAGAATTCTCTCAGTGGTCTCTTGTTCTCAGATAGTTGTCAGTGCTTCCTGTGAAGGGCTGGGGGTGGGGGAGAAAGGGTGGGGGCAGAGTCAGGAGCAACCTATGTCCCCATCTTGGCGATGTCACTCTCAGGCCTTTAATTTTTAAGAACAGCTAGTGCTTTGACAGTGTAGTTTAAAAAAGGAATGATTATTCAAGCAGATAGCAGCAAGGTATTCCAATAGGACTTCATTTTATACGATTATAGGCTTTCCCTAAAAGAAACAGTAATCTTTGTGATGAACATGGGGAGCTATT
The DNA here is from genome assembly GCF_022079265.1 of Lynx rufus. Lineage (NCBI taxonomy): Eukaryota > Metazoa > Chordata > Mammalia > Carnivora > Felidae > Lynx > Lynx rufus. Next base: position 29,366,745 of record NW_025814827.1, on the reverse strand, counting down.
TCTTCAATACAAATCCAATTTATTTTGGCCAGCTGATTGGTGCTTGCAGCCAGATCATTGAACATGATATTAATTATTCATTAAGGTACTTGAAGGACAGAATTTGCATTCTCATGCAATCAAAATTGATGAGGTTTTGCAGTTGTACTATAGGAATATCTTCCAACTCAATGCTAAAATTCAATATAATCTTAATAAAAATTTTTGAAAGAGGCACCAGTAATTTGAACTTTCTCATATCCACAGAACATTTGTTTTATTGGACCCTTATGTCCTATTAAAAGTGTGTTGAAAATATTCTTTTTATATCTAATCATATGGATATGGCTTTAAAAAATCTCAAGAATGGTTCAAATGAAAGGTTATAATCACCGTAATAGAGCTTAAAAATTGTGATATGAAGAACAAAATTGCAACTCATATCTTTATAAAAGACATTTCCTGTAACACATCTTCAGCACTTTGGTTCTCAGATAAGAAAATATTGAGACTGTAACCATTTTTTAGTAGAGACACAAGTAGGATTCCCACAGATTAGACACACCAAGCACAAAAGAGACTTGTTTTAAATCAGGAATATGTTTGGAGATATTACATGAAACTGTGCTCTTTTTGCTGCATGTAATTGACTTGGTCTGAGAGTCTGACTTGTCTGTAGCCACAGGTAGATCCACAGAGGGCAGGCCACTGCCACTCCATCTAGCCCACACTCTCAGGGTTGTGTGGAATGCTGTTCTGGCATCTGGCTGGAAGAAAGCACGGGCAGATGTGTTTGGCGTTTTTGTGCTTTCCTTGGGAGGCAAGAGTGGCTATTGATACTGACTGATATTTTTCTCTCTCATGTCCTGAAATCTGTAAAGAAGCTTTTGTTTTTGTTTTTGTTTTTGTTTAATATTTACTTATTTTGGGCAGAACACAAGTGGGGGAGGGGCAGAGAGAGGGGGACAGAGGATCTGAAGTAGGCTCTGCTCTGACGGGCTGACAGCAATAAGCCTGATTGGGGTTCAGATTCACAAATTAGAGGATCATGACCTGAACTGAAGTTGGATGCTCAACGAACTGAGCCACCAAGGTGCCCCTGTAAAGTAGTTTTAGTTCCAAAGTCTGCACATGCTTTGGAAGGAAATATTTTTAGGGACAGGTGTGTGTGGGGGACTGTGTGTTGGGATGTATTAGGGTGTCTCTGTCTACAAGTAACAGAAAGCCTAGACTTCTTCAGACTTAAACAGTAAGGAGAAATATCACACATAACAAAATCCCAGAGGCAAAGCAGACTTCAGGCATGGTGATCAAGGACTATAGTTCCTTCCATTTCTCTGCTCTGCTACGTTCTAGGTCTGGTTCTCTTGTGGTTGCAAAATGATCACCAGTGGCGATCAGGGTACCTGCTTCCTTATTTACAACCAGCAAGGGACTGAGGAAAGTCTTTTCCCCGAGCATGGAATGCATATTCTTCCCTTTGGTATGATTGGCCCATCATAGGCCATATGCCCCATCAGGACCAGTAATCATTGTCAAGAAAATGCTGTGTGCAGATTGGATTACATTTATCAGGATTTCAGGAAATGGGGTGGATACATGGAAAACACTGGGGTTCTGTTAGGAAGGATTAAAAAAAAGAGATGGATCTGGGGCACCTGGGTGGCTCAGTCAGTTGAGCATCCAACTTCGGCTTAGGTCATGATCTTGCAGTTTGTGAGTTCGAGCCCCACATCAGGCTCACTGTCAGTGCAGAGCCCCCTCTGGATCCTCTGTGCCTCTCTCTCTGACCCTCCCCAGCTTGTACTCTCTCTCAAAAATAAGTGAAACATTAAAAAAAGAGAGAGAGAGGTGGATCTGGGTACAAAACCAAAGCGTGTTGTACCAAAGAAGAAAAATATTCTTTACTTAAGAAAAGACACTATCTGGAGCACCATTCCTTCAGATTCTTACTTTAGTAGTCTGCCGTCCTATCTCCAGTCCTCATTTCCCCCTCTCAAACTTTAATAAATGCCTATGGTATTTAATACAATACACTGGTATTGCTATTATGGCTTGGTAATGATCTACTTCTGTGTGTTCTATATTTTACAACCCTCTTCAGGTGTATTTACTTCCTCTAAGTTAGAGATAATGGAGAAAAGACTTTTAATACATATTGCCCAGGATTCCTCTAAAAACGTTGTACTAATATGTGTTTGCACTGGCTCCATGTGAGTGTCCATCTTTCCATTCCTTGGATAGCATCAAATTAGAAAATAGATTAAGAAATAATAGTATGTTGTTTTAAATTATATTTTTGAAACTTATCAAATTAGAATAAACTTAAAACACTGCATTTTTACATATTCTCTTAAAAGTTACATTTCATTTATTCTAATTGAGATTTCATATTTTTTATTTGCCATTTGTATATCTCCTTTTTTGATTACCTGAGCCTTTTCCCACTTATCAGTTGGGATGAGATTATGTTCTTGACTGATTAATGATGTTATGGGAGATTGATTGCATCAATGGTCCCAAAATTTCACCTTGCCCTATTATCCATTATGCCCTTTGTCCTGTGACTTTGAAGTTCCTCCCGTAAAATTAGAGTCTATTTCCCACCCTATAGAACTTGCTTTGATCAATAAAATGAAGGAGAAATGTGCCACTTCTGAGCCTAAACCCCAAATATCTTTGTATATTTCCACTTTTCCTCCTGTATGTCTGCCATTATCCTGAGTATATGCCAGGGTTGGCTTGCTGGAGGATGAGAGACATGTGGAAAGGAGAAGAGGCCACTGCAGATCAGCTGACAGTAGCTTATTCCTAGACATGAGCGTGAAGTCAGTCAAGATGAGCAGAGCCACCTTGCTGATTCCCAGATAACCCCAGACTGTGAGTAATAAATGAATATTACTGTATTCCTCTGAGGCTTTGATTGTTAGGCAGCATTGTTACGATAATAGATAATTATCCTCTTTCACCCATTAAATTACAAATATGTCCTAGATCTTGCTTTTTAATTTTGCTTATGATGTTTTGACTTCTAGAGGTTTATTTATTTAGTTAGTTTTGAGAGAGAGAGAGAGAGAGAGAGAGAGCAAGAACGCTAGCATGAGTGGGGAAGGGGCAGAGGAAGATGGAGAGGGAGAATCTTAAGCAGCCTCCAGGCCTAGCACCCAGAACCCACCAACCATGAGATCACAACCTGAGCTGAAATCAAGAGTTGGGTGCTCAACTGACTGAGACACCCAGACGCCCCCCCCCCCCCCCCCCCCACCCATAGCATTTTCTAAGAACCACAGTACTGGTATGTATGGTGATGTAATTCCTACTTTGCTCAGGATCATTCTGTTGTGTGCTTACTGTCCTTGTGTAACTCTTAATAGTTCCCTCTTTCACTTTTAGAAGTGATCTGTTCTGGATAATTAATTACACAGTTCCCCTCCTCATGCTGCACCACGAAGTGGGGACCGCAGTTCCACTGACTGCTGTACCCTTCGATTGCGAACTGAGATAAGGAGAACAGGTGCTTAATACTTAATGGAGCTTTGTTGCCACAGGTGCAGGACTCAGACTGTTATCAGGAGTGGCAAGATTACCTCTGTGAGCACAAATACCTCACTCCTGTTTACAGAGCTGAGTGTGCGGACGGGGAGAGACGTAGTAGAGGAGCACACTTTAATAAGCTTTTGGACCGATCCCTGTACCGAGTAGCAAAGCCTTCTTTGCTGGGCCATTTGCTTAATTGGAACAGAACAATGTTTGGTCCATCCAGGAGAAGCAACTCAGTGGGTCCCTTCAAACCCAAGCAACAAGCAGGTTCATGCCGAACAGGCAGCGAGAAAGAGGATTTTACAGAGTGACTCTGAGGGAATATTCCACGCCCTCCCTGTGTTGCTGAGAGGGCTTGAACAGCAACATCAGATAAGGGATGTCATTACTGTGCATGCCTTGATGACCTCATACTGTATATGTCATCGTCTTTCCCAAAGCCTTCTCCTTAGAGATCACTGGCAGAAGTAAGACTCCTGGAAATTGGCTCATGAAGGGGGCCTTGATTAGGCTTGGCTGTCCTCCCTCTCTTAAGCTGCTGGCATTTTGTTCTTTAGGGCATGGGGACATTGAGAAAGAGCGTATTAGGCTCCTGTGACTTGGTCCTATCATTTCCCCCTAACCATTTCCCAAATTGTGTTCTGCAGACTTCCAGGTCTAAGGGGTGATAAGAGCTGCACGAAGAAAAGGGGAGTAAATTTGGGAAACAGCCTCTGTGTTCTTCCATTTCAACTGGAGGTTCTTTGTGACGTTCTCACAAAGAGAATTTAGTTGTTGTTTTTGTTTGCGTTCTTTCTCTTGCTGGAGAGGAGAGGCAGGCAGCCAAGACAGCAAAAGAGGACTACTCTGGACACTTACAGTGTTAGTACAGGTAGGATATGGTAAAGGGCTGAAGTAGCAATGGGAAAGAGAAACTAGATGTAAGGAAAACATAGAATAATGCAAGACATGCCCATGGGATAATCACTGTGATGGTGGCAACAGTCAGGAGCAGCAATGTTGTATGAATAGTAGCTAAAATCTGAGACCTCACCATGTGCCATGCACCGTGCTGAGTGACCACAATCTATGCATTATCTCATTTAATCCTCCGAAAGATACTAAGAGGTAATGTATGCATTTTACTGATTAAGACATGGAAATTTGTAGAGGTGAAGTTTAAATAAGTTAGAGTTAGTAAGTGGTCCATCTTGCTTTGAATCTCTGCAGAGCCCCAGAAATGCTATGGGATTAAGGGGTGAGACTCCAGCCCGGGCAGATTGCCCCGAGGGAGCAGGTGGCTACCTCCTTATAAATCTTATAGGCTCTGATGATGCTAATTTCACTACAGGAGAGGTGGGTTTAGTTCTCCTGTAACTTTGGGGGCACCTGAGGGATAGAACATATAAAATGGGTGGTCTGGACTTGGTTTGTAAACTACCCTTCATACATAGAAGGCAAGAGGAGACTGAAGAAAGAGGCAGACCACTCTAGATTGGTAGGTAGCAGGTTTAATAAGCAAGAGAACTTACCTCGAGTCTTGTCTTGGGTGGCTGCCAGACAAGTAGGTCTCTTTACCCACCTGCCAAATATTAAAAGTTTATATAGAGGCCCTAACTGGGTTTGGTCATATACACTGTCCAGATGGTCTCAACACCACATTACTCTTTCAAGGCTAAGTACCTGAGGCAGCTTCTAGTATGGAGGAGGCAAGAGGAATGTACATTCCAAGGACAGGGAAGGACCAGCCTCCGACTGGTTGGGTCCAGCTTGCAGGTTGACCAGTGGGCATGTCCTCTCAATGACCTTCTCTGACACTACACCCCTCATGACCAGCTCTTACAGTCTCAGGTCCCCTCCTCCTGTTCCGCAGTGTGTCCTGAGTGGTCAGCCAGGGGTTTTGCTAGCATGGTTGAGGCTCATTCGGCAGCTCTCTGGCTGCATTGAAACTGGATGCCACAGCAACAATACAGGAACATGCAAGAGAGAATGAATTAAGACAGTAATTCCCCAAATCAGTGACAACGTTTTCCACCCAGAGCCCCATGATCTGAATCACCGAGTTATGAAATCTTCTAGGCACTCAGAGCATTCACTTATGTCCTCATGTAATTTAATAAAGATGACACATAGGCAGACTCATCGGGTATGGACACAAAACATTCTGTTTGGATAACGGCAAAGTTGCCTTTTGGGGAGGCAGTAATAATGTCCAAGCCCATCCTGTTTGGTGGACAGCTTTTCTCACTAGAGACATTTCAGTGTTCGGTACGGACAGGCTATTATTTAGGACTTGCTGGGTGAATTTAGTAGAGGCTTCTTTGTGTGCTGTAACATCCTACAGGCCAAAGGAGGGAATTAAGATGGTGGCCAAATGATCATACCAGTGGAGAACAAAATGTGTTCACCTGGCCTTGAGGAGAGGGAGGTTGGCAGATTTAGGGGCTTGGCCTAGTTGTGTATACCATACACGTCGGCTGGGGGAGGCAGAACTGTCAGGCATGAGAAGATGGAGTGGGGATGAGATAAGCCAGACAAGGACCCCCGCCATCTTCCCTCTTTCAATAGTGCATGTTCTGTTCCAGTTATAGTGCATTTGAACAGGTCCAGCCTATAGCAGTACAATGGAATCCCAGTGGAGATGGAGTCGCTCCTCTTACCCAGGGGTGTGGAGTAACCCACCCATTCTGGTCGGATAGCTCATTGTAAATTCCAATGGATGACACCGTTTCCAGGTGCGATGGGGCTTGGTGTTCTCAGCAGCGTAGCACATTGATCGATGGTGAGAGTCAGGGCAATGGCCTTTTCCCTTGACTTCCATACCTTTATGGCACTGGGTGTCTCCGCAGGGGTTCTCAGTCTGGCATTTGGGGCAACAGGCCTTACTTGTTGATCATTCAAATGTATTAAAAAGCCTGGGACTCTACTTTAGTCCACCCAGCCGAGGTGTTTTTACTTATCAGTAACATGTTCTGCGGCTTTAATATCTTATTTTTTCTTTCTACCACTGTGTGCAGGCTATAGGAGAGATGGGCCTTCTGTTCAATGGCATGTTCTTTTGCCCAGTCTTGCACATCATGACCTTTGAAATGTGACCCCCAATTACTGTCTAGTTGATAAGGATATCTATATGTGGTACTCAGCTCTCTAAACCCTTCGTGGTGGCAGCCTGGTTTGTATGGTGGCAGGGAAAAGTTTAGGTGAAGCCAGAAATAGTGTTTACACAAACCAAGGCATATATAAAACCCTCAGTCAGGGGGAGGGGGATAATATAATCAATTTTCCAATCCCTTACCAATTGGGCCACTTTGTACTCAGGTGTGATGGCATATTGCCAAGGATGCTGGGTTGCTTTTGAATTACAGTGACTTGGCTAATGCAGTACCAGCATGTTCTAAGCAACCCAGGTGCAATGGTGGCCATTCTTGCTATGTACCCAGTCTGCTGTATCTACAGAAGGGTCAGTTGTTAGGGCTTATACCTGGGCTAGGGCATCAGCTTCCTGATTGCCAGGGTGTGTCAGTGCATTATGAACAAGGACACAGAAGACAGTGACGACTGTTTCAGCCTCCTGCAGGTGCACCCATAGGTCCCTCCACACATTCTGACTCCACAAGGACCCACTCATGATTATCCACCTCTTGTATTCCTAGTAGATAAGCCATAGGGTTAATCCCCTTAGAATAGCCCAACAGTTAGTACAAAAGGTAAATGGCCTGGGATCATGAGTGATCACCAGCCAAACTGCTCTGAGTTCAGCCTAATGGGTGCTGCACTGGCTTCTGTATGACAGGATCGACCTGGAGGAGCACTTTATACGTAGCTAAGAGCTGTTGCTCTAAGGGATGTTTTGGGTTTGTGCCCCCTTTTAGAGCTCAGATCTGAATCCTAGGGGTACTTTCTTCTTCTGTTGTTTATGCCGCAGCACCTGACCCATATCTTCCCAAGTCACAAACACATCTAACTCAAATGATAGTCCTTCTTGGGAGATGCCAAGAACTTTAACTTGCCTCACTAGTATTTTTGTCATTCCAAAGGCAGCTTGCTGCTCTAATCCCCATTCCTACACATGCTGTCTTTACCAGGTGGTATAATGGGTGGAGGCACTTGGCTAGGTGAGTCCTCCAATCCCAAAATCCCTACAAAGGCTTGCATGTCTCTCACATTCTTAGGGGTTGGATAGGCTTGCATCTTGTCAATAACAGTTTCTGGAACAATGTATGTCTTACCCGACCAAATGATCCCCAAAACTTTATGGGGGTGCCTTGGTCCTTTTCCTGTGTGTTTTCTGTGGGAACTTTCTGTGGGTTTACCACCCAACTTCTCCCTCACAGGTGTTTCAGCAAAGCCTGCAGAGTGTTTGACAGCTGAGGCAAGTCTTCACATGTTAATGTTATATTATCAGTATAATGGCTCATTTTACTAATGTGGGGAAGAAGAACAGGGACAGGTCTCAGGCTACCATCCCATGACATGTTGTAGGGCCACTCAGGTAGCCTTGGGTAAGCATATGAAAGGTCCATTGTTGCCCCTCCCACGTGAAAGCCAATTGATCTTAGTTATCAGAAACCTGTACTTGTCAGAGTCATTTCCATGAATCTCCTTGAAGATGAAGCACTTTTGCAGGAACACTTCTGCAAATATCAGAGTAAAACAGTTACTGTCTGTAAATGACAAAAGTCTTAAAAACACCCATAGTTAAAGATCTGATAAAAGTCTATTATAATGCAATTGACAAGGGAATTTGGTTATTTCAGTGACACACATTTAAAATTATAACTGATAACATTATACCAGGACATATCAGATTTTTAGGAATTTCATGCAGATATATCCCAAAGAAAGTTTAGCATTATTTCTTATTTGACAGTGCTTCCCATGAAATTTATTATGCAAGTAAGCATAACTAGTTCGACATCTTGCTTTCGTAAGGAGAGAGAACACATCTTTTGAGACGTTCCAGGGACACTCTGGAAAATCCCAAAAGTTAGTTCAGGGTCAATAAGACTTCATTTAGAATTTGATTTGTGGAAGTTTCTTAAAAATATCAAAATGTTTAAAACATTTGATTAAATAGGATCATAGGTCAATGTGAAACAATACTTAGTCATCCATTTAATGAAAGTGACAAAGATTTTAAAGGCAAGTACAGAAAGTTACATTGTTGTAAAAATCTTACCTCTTTGAATAGAGAAGACTTAGTTTTCTCTAGTAATCAAAGACCTGGTAAGTACAACATGAAGCACAGGAAATTATTTTGATAAAATATAGAATCTTTGTTTTCTAGGCAGATTACTTAACAAGTAAAGAAAAGCCTTTTACAATCCCATCAAGAACAGGCCAAGAGCTTTTAGTGGATGAAAGTTAAGTTTCAGTTTTACATAAGTACACCTTGATCTTAAATAGAGCCTTTTCACAAATAAATGTTGTAATTAACCTCTAGAGGTAGAAAAATCACATATACATAACACACATCCATAGACATACACAAAATATAGACAGACACAAACAGAGAGCCTACTGCTTTTCTTCCAAAACCTTTGCCCTTGATGGGTAATCTTATGGAGGCTGTGAACTAGATTTGGGGCAATGGAGTTTCTGTAGCAGTCCTTATTTTAAAAAGCCTCTTTCCCCCTTTTTTTTCTTATCAGTCTTTGTGGGGAGTGTTTTAGTTATCTCCTGGGGTGTTTATATTTCAAAGACATGATACGATTTACAACTTCAAGGGACAGAGAAAGAATGCAAGTTTTCTCCTAGGAGTTTTAGGGTATATTTCTTTATTATCAGATGTCCAGGATGATTGCTGTTTAAAATTTTGCTTTGTGTTAGGGGTCAGACAGCATGGAGCACTCATGTTTCACTGTCAATCACAACATTCTTGCCTTTGCCCTCCTTACTTTTCTGGGGATTCTGCCTCTTAGCATCCTAATCAGGCTTTGTCACAAGCCCTCCTAGCTTTACAAAATGGCACACGAGGGTCTCCAAGTTACTATTCCGCTCTTCCACCTGTCTGCCAGCCCTGAAGCAAGTTAGTAAATAATTGCACATCCTTCTCTAACGTCAGCTCTTCTCCCAACTTTCTAACTCAAGCTTTAGCCTCTAGTTGGGTATCAGTGTCTAGCTAAACTGCCCATAGTAGAGGACAACCCACTGTGGCAGCCATTAATTTCACTTCTTTGCCACAGTGTCCTATGTGTAGTTTCTTTTTTTTTTTTTTAACGTTTATTTATTTTTGAGACAGAGAGAGACACAGCATGCGCGGGGGAGGGGCAGAGAGAGAGGGAGACACAGAATCGGAAGCAGGCTCCAGGCTCTGAGCCATCAGCCCAGAGCCTGACGCGGAGCTCGAACTTGCGGATCGCGAGATCGTGACCTGAGCTGAAGTCGGACGCTTAACCGACTGAGCCACCCAGGCGCCCCTATGTGTAGTTTCTTAAGTGCGTTCAAGCAGCCAGTGTTTTCAGGGCATCCTTGTACTCACGTTGCAGTCCACAAGCATCTAACATATGGGCCACTCCCACCCCTGTGTAGAGGTCAAAGGCCAATTTGAGGTGCCTCTTTCCCACCCATTTCTTCGGTCTCTGGGCTGGCCCACCAATTGTTGGTTAGCTAACTGGCCCCACACACAAAGGGTAAAGAGAGACTGAAGAAAGAGGCAAGCCACTCCAGATTAGAAGGTGGCAGATTTAGTAAGGAAGAACTTATTTATAAGGCTTGTCTGGGGCAGCCGCAAGATTAGCAGATCTCTGTACAAATCTCAAAAGTTCGTATAGAGGTCCTAACTGGGTTCGGCCATGTATACTATCCAGACGATCTCAACACCACATAACTATCTCAAGATTCTGTCCTTCGGGGCAGCTTCTAGCACAGGGAAGGCAAGCAGAACACACATTCCAAGAACAGGGAAGGGAGTGAGGAGACTCTGAAGCTTGGGTTTGCCTCACGGGTCAACCAGTGGTCATGTCCTCTCAGTGACCTCCTCCAACACTGGCTGATCTGGAAGCAGCCTGCATGTGACAAGTCTGACAAAGGAGGGTCACCAACTGGGTGCCCTAGGGGCTTTGAATAGCCCTGGTGCCTATAATATTAATTTCCATCCAACATTGACTCAAAGAAAACAGGTGATAAAATCGCTTTCCCCTATCATTTGAAATGGACATCAAAACCCTATTAAAAATCGGAGGATGACTGAAGTCTCTGCACTCGGGAGGAAAAACAGTTTCTTGCTTTTGTAAAATGACTATCAAATATGTCAAGTATTTACTTCCCATTGCAGTTATAATGGTATTCAATATCTCCTGTGGTTGGTTTGGCAGGGGGAGGAATTGAGGCATTTGTATAATTTAAAAAAATAAATTATGATGCCAAATATTCTTCACAACAATTTTTAGTCAGTTTCTGAGCAGGTCTATAGAGGCTGTTAAAATGTGAGATTACAGCAGAAAACCAATTTCAATGTAAGCCTATGGAGATCCCATTACAATATAAAAATGAAATGTTGCCAGTGTATGTTATACACTACACCCAGAAATAGATAGAAAGCAATACAAAAACCCTCATGCCTATATAATATTTTGGTTCAGACATTCATCCATTGATTGAGCAGATTTCTCTAAAAGGAAGCTGACACAGCGTCCTTACCTCAAATTGTGGTTGTTATCATACCACAGATGATGTTTTATTTAAATGGATTATGCTTTCAGTCACCTGGGAAAATTGCAAAGAAACTGAATTCAAAGTCTTCGGCCATAACTAGACAACTCAAGGATATTAACTGAGAAATTCAGGCGATCAGCATGTTTAGTACACTAGTGATTCTCAACTCCGGCTGTATATGAGAATCACCTGGGAATGTTTAAAAAAAAAATACCTATGCCTGGGTTCTACCCCAAGGAAGTCTAATTTAGTTAGTTTCCTGGTACCGTGCAGGCATCAGTATTCTAATGTGCAACATTGATTTACATAAACCCAAAAAGCTGGATCCAGCTATGTTTTACCGACCCAAAAAATTGAAGAAGGAGTCCTGCCAATCAAGAGCAAAAATTGCATGCAAATGGATACAATAGCTTATGCCAACCTCTCTCTCACCCAAGCTGCTATATCACTTTGAAAGTTTGATGGAGGAAATATTGAGGAACGGAGTGGGTTAGAAGTGGGAGGGGAGTATTTAAGGTGTACCTAGGACAGCTTGGGTTTTTGGCTACTTGCATACTGATTTGAACTACTAGTGGGGTAGACATGTAGTAGTCAAGCTAAATTCATTGCCTAACTCTAAATTTTTGGTGGATAACAGCACTCTGGATCTATTTAAATATCCATCCCATATCCAGCTTTCAAGGAGCAGTAGTGAGCCTAAGATCTAACTTTGCCAAATTGGGAGAGACTTATATTCCTTCCCTATCTCCCATAACTGATATTGACAAGCAAACACACAACCTCCAGTAGCAATGGATGCTATATTGAAACAATGAAGGGAAGCAGACTTAGGAGGAAGTTATTATGACTAGGGGGGGCAGAGTGGAACAGGTAAAAAGAACCAGGGCCTTTGATGACATCACTGAGTTGCTGTCCATGGGTACCTGGAACCTGTTTCTGGCCCTGTTAAATCCTACAATTCCTCGCTGTTTAAGCAAGTTTTGTGTAAATGATGCATAATTAGGAATGATTTCAGACGGACAGAAAGAAGAGAGTATTCTAGTCAGAACTAGAAATCTCATTCTGACGCTAACTCAAAGATCATAGACCAAAGGAAATATCTCTGAACCTCAGGTTCCCTCTTTGTTAGTGTTAGGGATGTGAACATGATCTATGGTTCTTTCATCATGGTAGGATCTGAGTGTATGCTTATGAATTTTACCCATTAAGTTATATTTTTTACTCAGTGCTTTCTGACGAAACAGCATTATTTTCAAAATACTTAATATATCTCTTCTTTGTAATCTAGCACTTTCAAACTTTCATAGATAGTTCGCAAGTGAACTTTCATAGATAGTTCACAAGTGAACTTTCAAGACATCTTCATTGATATTTCAGTTTGGAATTGTTAGTTTTGGGGGATCAAGGACAATCCAGTCTTTGGTTTCTATTCCATCTTTACATTCTGTCTGGGACTTGGTTCTTTCTCCACAGTAGCCTACTGTCTGGCTGTTGCCTCTTGAAGTGGCATTAGATGGGTAGCCATGATTGTACACGCTTACATCAGGCTCTGGGCTCAGGGTCACGAAATGGATAACATGATAAGAAAAAAAATTACCTAACAGGGAATGGTGGCGGTGAAGGAAGAATGCTTAGAGTTCTGCTCACTTTCAGCTGTAGAATCTGGAGTCTAATAGAAACGCAATGTCTATCCAGGTATATAACAGTATGCAAGAGGTTTATTAATGTGGGCTTTATAAAGACTTTTGTCACTTTCAGCAAATCCTTGTGAGCTTACATTCTGAAATGAAAATGGTGTATAATACATACCTAGAACAGAATTTGAAGGTGTACTGTGTGTCTTGATGTCGTCTTCAATTTTCTCTCGTAAAGATCGAAGTTCCACAGCCCATCTGCCGATGGCAAAGATGTTACAACTCATCTCGCCTATACCTTTTTTGGATATACAAAATTGTCCCTGTCTGGGGAGGGGGAAACAGAAAAACAAAACAAATGACTAAAAAGACCACATAAAAGGAGGGGAAAATAACTGCCTCTTTGGTAAGATATGATCTGGCAAGAGATGACACTGTAATGACTTTTGAAAAGAGTAGTATAGAAAAAATTTTACCATGCTTTCTTGGCACACAAAATGCATGCTCTTGTGTGTGTGCAGTAAAAACTGAAATAGTGTATTCAGTATACTTCCTCTAGTGCCATCTCACACTTCATTCATAGCTCTGTAAAACTTGGCAGAGGGGAGTGGCTCTGTGAGGTCTGAAGGCATAACTGATACCTCTACCAAGGCAAGTGCAAAGGCGGCTTGGTTTGTGGTCATGTATAATTGTGCTATAGCCCCAATGCAGTTCTAGTTTATAAGGTCTTTAGAAACAAGACCCTTGCCAACACTTCAGTCTGCCTCTCTACAAACATCTGAGCCACTGAGAAAACAATCAATCAAAGTCTACAATCTTAAACTTCAGGTTGAAAGAAAAACAAAACTTTTTAAAGAAGATTTCTCTCCAAGCGGATTCTTCTGCAGAGGAGTTGACGGCTCTTGTATTGACAACTTTTCTTCCCCTGTAGGCATATGGTCTTTATGGTAGGGCTGCCCAGTTATTTAAAAACTGCCCAACACAGAGTCTAATCAGATGCACAGATGCACAGATGGTGCTGGACTGAACACAGTGGTGGACCTGAAGTTAACTCCTCTTGTCCTCTGCTGCATTTTAATTTGTTTTGTGACTTATTGACAATGGATTTGATTAGAGTAGAAATCTGCTAGCCAGTTTCCAGGTGGCATGAGCTAGGTGTCTGGTAACCTCATGGGAGTGTGTGTGTGTTGTCAGGTTAGTTTTAGGTTTTAAAAATCTGGTCTTTAATACTTTAGAAAATATGACCCCCCTATGCCAGATAATTGAATCAAATAGTAGCTGATTCTGTGTCAAGAGACTTAGACAATGAGCTTAGACATAGACCTTTGTGCTATAATAGACCATTAGAAGTAGAAGTAAGTACAAGTATTATTCTCCCCAAAGAACATTGTATCTAGGATTTGAGTATTTCTTATGGGTCTGGATTTTAATAACTAGCTGTGTGGGCAAACTCAACCAATCTACCTCACATTCTTCATCTGTGAAATAATAAGAGTTGCGCTAAATCAGAGTGCTTTCCTGCCAAAAAGTTTGAAAGCAGTCTTTAGCTGAAATTACCGGGGGAAATAAATTATATGAAAAATATACAACTGGAGCTGTGGTTGAAGTAGAAATGTTTAAGAATCTAGGACCCAGAAATGCAAATGAAACCTTGCTGAGAAGCACTGTAGCTGCTCCTAGTGACTGATAGGGCTAAGGACCATGGTTTCTTCCTGGTCCTGATGATACAGTCCGTAATATAAAATAATGTGATGTGTGGGTGTGCGAACCTCCTCTTCTACAATGGCAAACCCAGGACATTTGTGAATAAGTGTGCTGCCTATGTAGCGATGGCAAAATAAACCCGGGCTTGCTCCAAACTACATTTTTAGATGGGTCATTTAGTCCTTGGCATTCTGGCACCTTCAAACTATGGAATTCTGATTCTAATCCGTTCAAGTATAGGAGGACACATGAAAAAGATAATCATCTATTCCTCAAGTGGCGACACTCCTGGGGAAAAAAAAAATCTCTTATGGTCAGAAGCTGGCATATAGTAGTTTTAAGCAGGGCCCTGAAAGTAATCCTATTTCTGGGTGATTTCATTAACGACTTGCAGTGACTTTGTCGATCCGGAGATGATTTTCTACCAGACTGGGAAGTACTCATCCCTTCAGCATTTATTTAATGTCTGCCATATGCCAGGCATATGCTCAGTGCAAGAGACAAAAACAAACTCTTCGTGTTCAAGGAGGTTAAGGTGTAAAGTGGGAGAGTGCCACCCAAACCAAAAATTCTGACGCAATGTGGTGAGTCCCACTGAGATCTGAATAAGGTGCTGTAGTGAGCGGAGAAGTAAATCAACTAGGCCTCATGGGGGAGGCTTCCTGGAGGAGAGGATGCTGGAATAAGCTGAGAAGGAAGCTAAGCGGAGGAAGAGAAGTGTCCTAGGCAGAGGAAACAGCATGTGGGCACAGAGGCAAGAGAGTAAAAAGAGCTGAGGCTCTCCAAGTACTTTGCAGTGGCTAGAGAATCAACCTTGTGTGTGTGTGGGCTGGAAACAAAGTGAGACGGGTGGGCAGCACCTTCCTCACGTGCCTCAGTCAGGGGATTAAACTTTATTCCAAAGGGTGGGGAATCTCCGATGGGGTGTAAGTAGGAAACAACAACGATTTGTGTATTAGCAGGCTCTTTCTGTCAATACTATAGAAGATCTGTGGTGGAATGGTGGGGAGGGAGTGAGGAGGAATGAACCCAGAGGCCAGGGGACCAGTTAGGACACTGGCCCAGGAAAGAAGTGATCAATAGCAAACGGAAGGTTGTGACCTCTAATTATTCTTGAGCCCCCTTTTCATTACTCAGTAAACTTCATTTGGTCAATGGTACATTTATTTTTAAATGTCTGTTGGATTCTATTTGCTAATATTACATCAGAGATTTTTTTGCATTGACACTAATTAGCAAAATTAATTGGGGAGCGGGGCAGTGGGGAAGAGTTGTTCTTTGACCCCAGAAGAGGAAGAAGTTAAACAAATCTATAGTCATGAAAGAAATTAAGAAGGCTCTCAATTTTGATACTTTGCAACTTCTTAGAAACTCTCCATTTCACCTAGGGATTCAACATTATTTTTATAGAATTTTTATAAAGTACTCATAATTCTCTTTAAAGTCTTACGCATTATGAGGTTTCTTCCCCCCCTCCCCCCATTCTCATTGTTAATTATCTGTGTTTGCACTTTCTCCTCTTCATTTCGTGTTTAGACTAACTGCTGTTTTATCTCTATTTCTTTTCCACCTAAGAACCACCTTTTGGTTTTATTGTTATTGGTTTATTTAGGTTTACGTTCTCTTTTATCTTACAGTATATCAATTTCCTCTTTTTATCTTAAATAATTTGTTCTTTCTGCTTGCCTTAGGTTTTATTCTTTTTAAGTTACTGAATTGAATTCTTATTTACGAATGTGTTTAGAACATATTTTCCACAGTGCATAGCTTTAGCTATTGACATGGGTTTTATTAATGTAGTGTTTTCAATATTATTATTTGCTAGATATTCCGCAACTTTGGAGCCAATAAAGAAATCATGACCAGAATTGTGAAAGAATGAGTTATAACATTTCAGGTTGTGGGTTTTATTGGTTACTAATTTCTACTTTAGTTGCATTATAACCTAAGAACATGGCCATTGCTATTATTAGTATTTGTTTTTTAATGCTTTTTTTGTCCCTAATATATGGTCACGTTTTGTAAATGTTTTTAGAAGTACTTGAAAACAAGTATATTCTCATTTTCAGGGTTGGAGTTATAAAAATGTTGATCTGATGGATTAGACTCCAGATTCTTTATATCATCACACATTTTGAGAATTTGACTTGTTTGCAGCTGCAAGAAATAAATTAAAATCCTTCTCCATTTGGAGCAATCTCCTTAAATTTCCTGTGTTTTACACTTTATGTGTATATGTACACTTGTGTTACAATAATTGGAATGTAAAATATAACAGTAGTTATATCTTCATTTGAGATTGAATGTTTTTGTAATGATAAACTGCTCTTTTGTTTTGTTTAATGCTTTTTGCCTTGGAAGTCTGTCTGGCAGACATGATAAATTAATGCAAAAAACAAAGAAATGCCAGAATTACTTGTAATATCAATCATTTTACTTTTAACATTCCTGAATGACTAAGATATATAGTCATTTTTTGTTTATTAAACACAATTTGAGAATCTTTGAGGAATTTATTATATTTCATATACATATACAACATATTTATTACATATGTAACACATGTTTCAATTCTGTCATCTTGTGCTTTCTCTTTCTAATGAGTCTGTTGCTTTTCACCTTTTGCCTTATGGTATGTCTTCTTTATTTTGGTTCTGTTGCTCTCCTACTATTGATATTTTGAGAGCTTTATAATCAGGTTTTTAGTTCCTCTCGTGGCTACCTTTATGATTGTTAATATTTTTTAAAGTTAGGTCTATTGACTCCTGGCTGTGAAATATGGGGAAATCCTTACACAACCCCTACATCACTACCTTGCTTTTTAGTTCCTTTATTTTCACAATGTTAAAGTTTACAACACTTATAGTGAATGTAATAAACTTCTAATGCCTTCAGTGTTCACCACCAGTCCTTAAATACCACAGCTCTCCCATTTCTGGTTCTTTATTTCAGTTCCTCTTTTGGCTGGCTGGAGTTCATTCTCTATCAGTTTTTCCCATTAGGGCCTGTGATTGTTTTATTCTGACTCTGCATAGTTGCAAATGCATGGCTAATGACTGCATTCATGATTGATAATTGGTTAGCTTGAAATTATTGGGGGCATGCTTATTTCTCCCCTGGAAGACATATAGGTATATGTCTAATGTAGTGTTTCTATTTTCATTATTATTGTATTTACATATACATATAACACACACACCCACACCCACCCACCCACCCACCCACCCACACATATATATATATATATATATATGTGTATGTATATATCCTATGTTCTATTTTCCTTATTGCTCTCTTTCCCAAAGAGCCTTTGATACCACAGATATACTCTATATTTGTTTATGCTTATGGCCTCTGGAGGGCCACAAACTATTATAATATCTAATATTCTTCTCAGTCTCCCTTACCCCCAAGAACCAATTTTTCTCCCCTTGGAGGTGATGTCATCCCTGTTGAGAATACACGTGTCAACCTGATTCCCTGTATGCTCTTGTAGGTGACTTTTTCAATTGAGGAGAGTGTTTTTTTGCACATTTTCTTGGGACACAGTGTGATCTTTGCTACTGGAGATTTAGGGCTTGCTCAGTTCTCTGTCAGCTTTTATCATATCTTTGAAAAAATTTGGAGTCTGTTTGTTCCATTCCCTTATTAATAACTACCAATTATGTATGTATTAGTTATCTCCTTTCATCTTCCACACTTCTGATCTTCTCTTTAGCCTCTTCTTTTGTCCCTTTTTCCCCATTTTATTGCCTACTTGTTTCAAAAAGTCCATGTCCTTGTATCAGATGTCTCTACTTTCTTTTTTTGCCGCTTTTCATATTTTACATTTCTGTAGTGGTTTTATGATATCCTCTTTCTGACTTTACCACTGTGCTTTTCCCCAATATGTGTGTTCTTTATTTTTCTTTTGCCTTTTTGATTTCTTTTCTCCTTTTCATATTTCATAACATCTATGCTACTGTCATCCCTCAGACTTTGCGATAATCTGCCGCTTTCCCCCCTCCCTGGGTATGCAGATCACCAGCCAGGAGATCATGTGAATTAGCAGCACAGCTCCATGGCTTATAGGTCTTTTCTGTGGTGATTTTGTATTTATTTATCTTGTTTAGTTAGGCGTAGGAAGCAGGTGCCAGTCTGGCTGCTGTTTCTGACGTCTCGTCAACCTTCTCACCTCTGGCTGTTTTCAGTCCAGGAGTCATATCTGGAGAACGTGAACATGGAAACAATACTTCTTCAACCCTGTTCTGTTTCCCAGCGTGTTAACAGCCTCCACGATGGTCTGTGCATGAATTAGCCATGTCCCCATACTCAACCTCCCAGGTAAAGCTTGGCCCCTTGGTCTCTCAGTGGTTTTCTGAAAAATCTGTATTCTGATCAAGACCCAAAGAGGTATAAAAGTCTATATACAGCATAATCTATTTATATGAAATTTTTAGAAAAGGCAAACCTATACTGAAAGAAAGCCAATCAGTGATTTCCAGAGCCAAAGAAAGGATTAACTGCAAAGAGACACAAAAGAACTTTGGGGGATAATGGAAATATTACATATCACCATGTGGTGGTGGTTACACAATTATATACATTTGCCTACACTCACCAAATTGTATCCAGTAATTGGTGAAGTTTTTATAAAGCTGATTTTCAAAAATTGAATAAAGATAATAACAAATGTGCAGTATTTATATATTGCTGACACAGTTCCATTTGTTTCACTATATACACTAGATTCTTGACTCTAAGAAAGTTTAACAGCATATGTGAGTATAACGAGATGAAAAAATATAATAAGAGATGTTTTCCTTACTACCTACTGCAGTAGTTCCAAAACAGATATGTGCCAGAATTCCTTGGGGATATTGTCTAATGCAGCTCTTCAGGTCCCACCCCCAGAGGTTCTGATTTAAGGCCAGATATGGGCATAGACGCCTGTGATCTAATGGTATCTCCAGGTGATTATGATGCATGGCAGAGTTTGAAAACCATCAGCCTAGTATATAGGCTGACCTTGGAGTAAACCGAATTGATATCATGCTCTGGTCTCTTTCAGACACTTCTGAGAATAATATCAGAAACATCATAAAGACTTTGAAGCAATAAATTGCCAACTGCATTGGCTAAGTAGCTCTAAAAGGAGGCTCAAGGCTTGGCAAAGTTGCCTCCCAAAAGTGTGAGTCTCCTGATATGCCATTGATCCCCTTCTTGACCTTGGCCTGGCTAAAAGCATCCTGAATCTTCTCATTGGTTATTTGGTAGGATCAACAGTACCTACCTACCTCCTAGAGTTGTTTGCCATCATTGAGCAAGATAATTCATATATACTGCTTAGGACAATGCCTGGTATAT
This sequence comes from Lynx rufus, assembly GCF_022079265.1. Taxonomy (NCBI): domain Eukaryota; kingdom Metazoa; phylum Chordata; class Mammalia; order Carnivora; family Felidae; genus Lynx; species Lynx rufus. The sequence continues at coordinate 29,346,907 of NW_025814827.1, read as the reverse complement.
AGTATGTACAATGAAACCTGAAAAATTCAGACAACTTTAGTAATTGATTCCCATCCTCCACAGCAAGCTTGCCCAAGTCATTTCATTAACTTTATATGAGACCTTAGATTTCATGCTTTAAAAATTTTTTTTAAATGTTTATTTACTTTTGAGAGAGAGAGACAGAGAGAGAGCATGAGCAGGGGAGCGGCAGAGATAGAGGGAGACACAGAATTTCAAGCAGGCTCCAGACTCTGAGATGTCAGCACAGAGCCTAACATGGGGCTCGAACTCATGAACTGTGAGATCATGACCTGAGCTGAAGTCGGACACTCAACCAACTGAGCCACCCAGATGCCCCTGATTTCACGTTTTTTTTAAAAAAAATATTTTGAATGTTTATTTTTGAGAGAGTGAGAGAGATAGAGCATGAGCAGGGGAGAACCAGAGAGAAAAAGAGGAAGACACAGAATCTGAAGCAGGCTCCAGGCTCTGAGCTGTCAGCACAGAGCCCGACAAGGGGCTCGAACTCATGAACTGCGAGATCATGACCCAAGCCAAAGTCGAATCACCCCAGATTTCATGCCCCAGATTTCATGCTTTTTAATTGTTTGGACCATTATACCATTTACACCATTATAGCTGTTGTCACTGTTAATGTCAGGTTGGTGTTAACATTATCATTGTATCTTACATTTATTATTGCATCTCAGTGATTTGATATCAATAAACCATCCTCTTCCTCCTGCCTGGGTTTACCCTTACCACTGACATTATTTTGTGGGATTGAAGGCATTCTTCTCTTAAGTATCCAGACAGATATTTATTTGCCTAGTAAACTGGAACCCTTTAATAGCCACTGTTTACTTAAAAAAATTTTTTAATGTTTATTTTTGAGAGAGAATGAGAGAGAGAGAACACAAGCAGGGGAAGGGCAGATAGAGAGGGAGACACAGAATCTGAAGCAGGCTACAGGCTCTGAGCTGTCAGCACAGAGCCCTGCTCAGGGCTCAAACTCACAAGCTGCAAGATCATGACCTGAGCCGAAGTTGGACGCTTAACCAACTGAGCCACCCAGGTGCCCCGCACTGTTTACTTTTAACAAGCCATTTGAGATAATTCTACAGATATAAGGTAAAGATAATGTTGAAACTTAGAAAAATATAACCAAGGATCAAACTGTAATAAAAAATGACATTCTATCCTCTCCAACTCTATTATTTAATGACTTAAAATCAACCCAAATGGTTACTTCCAACCACATTTTCTTACTTTTCTAACCTCTGCTTTTCAGGGGCTTGGTGGAGAAGGTTATTAGAGCTGGTGTTGTTGATATAGGTGAATGGAGGTGATTTGGGTGGGTAGTGACAGCAGGTGGTTAACGACAAGGAGTCATCAAGGTCTTCCCTCTTATTCTCCACTGCCCTCCCCTGAGCCATTCTTCCTAGGTGGTCAGTCAACACTAGCATTTTCCCAGGTACACAAATCAAGCAGAGCATTGTTACCAATCCTCAAGATTTTGTATGCTCCCTTATAGCTGAGGTTTTTACAGTGTAATAATTGATGTTTGGCAAAGTGTTCAATCATCTATAAAATAGGAAGGTATTTTCTATGTGAGATGACTGAAGCCCATAGAGGTTGTCCTTGGCAGAGATTTTGTCCCTGGAAGTGTTGTCACTTAAACCAGATTTTATGACTTGAAATTCAATGGCTCTTTTCACTCTCCATGACACCCTTCCAATTGAGAGGGAGGCTATGTTAGCACTTCTCAATTAATAGCTTAAAGGGGAGCCAAAATCTTGACCCTCCTCAGCCCTCAAGGTGGCCTGGTAAAAACTTTGCCAAGATGGAATGGTTGGTTCATGCTCGGAGGTGGAGCCACTTCTGGTCTTTACCCCAGTGTGCTATGTGGACTATGATATGGAAAATGTCAGGAGGCACTATATATATTGTCAGATGAGATATATTAATATTTTTATGTTTTTGCTTTATACTTTAAAAGAGTGGCATTCATACCTTGAACTATTGGGATTAGGAGAATTAAAACAACCTTCTTCCCTCTGCCCACAAGTTCTGGCGCTGATGAAACTAGATGTCTTCTGGGCAATACCAGGGCAAAGGGATTGGTGAGACCAGAGGGGTCACAGGAAGACAGAATTTGTGCATTTTTAATCCCCTGTGTTCTTCCCAGGTATTCCCACAGCACCCCATACTTTAACATATCACACTAGGTATCACACTGAATCATAACGTTCTCCTTCCTTGTTGATTTGTCCATAATCTTTTAGAGAGTGGATTATTCACTGTTGTACCCTGACCAGCACAGAGTCTAAACCACTACAGTAGCCTCCTAACTAACCTCTCGACATCTACTCTTGCCTTCCTGTGACTCTTCTTCAAGTTTGTGTAAGATTTAAAAAATGAAAACATAAATCATATAACTGTAACCCCCTCCCCCCACCCTGTTTAAAAGTCCTCACATGGTTGGTTCTGTATCCTTTTTTTAAGTTTATTTATTTATTTTTGGAGAGAGTGAGAGTCAGGGAGGGGCAGAGAGAAGAGAGAAAGAGAATCCCAAGCAGGCTCTGTGTGACGTGGGGCTCGATCTTAGGAATAATGAGATTATGACCTGAGCCAAAATCAAGAGTTGGACACTCAACCAACATAGCCACCCAGGCATCCTGGAAATGTTCTGCATCTTGACTGTCGGGGCGGGGGTGGTGGTGGTGGTGGGGATCATATGACCATAGACTTTTGTCATAATTTGTAAAACTGTACACCTAAGAGGGGTGATTTTTACTGTTTATAAATCATACTTCAATAAGCCTGACTTCAAATTTAAAACATTTAAATCACCTATAACTTTTCCTTGTACTTGAGACAAAAGCCATATTCTTTGCCATGGCTGGAATGACTATATGAGTTAGGGTTCCACAGAAAACAGGTGACACGTTCAAATTAGGAAAAAGTTGTAAATACTTTGTTGAACTCTCCTTAAAAGTGTGGGCAGACTATCATGCAGTGACAGGTAGTAAGAGCAGGCACAGTTAGCACCTCAGGCCTGAAAGCAAGGCCACCTGTTACCTGTTAATTACCTGAAGACAGAAAGGCTGTGTGGAGCTGAGACTGGCAGTTAAACACTCAGGCCCCTGTCTTCTCCCATCTGCTGGACTTCTTGTTGGCTGGACACAAACAGAAGGCAGAAGGTGAGGGAAAGGCGCCTCCACCACACAAAGAGAGGACACTCTTCTTCCTCCAGCGTGAAGAGTGGACCTAGAGGGGCAGATGGGAGCTATTCACTAAGTAATGGTAAATAGCCTGCCTCCTCTTTGCCTCTATAACTTCATCTCCAGCTCCCTCCAGGAAGCACCGTGATCCAGTCAGACTGGCCTTCTTTTTGTTTCCACCTTACCACCTGCAGAGTTACCCATCTCTGTCCACAGACAACTCTGTGCCTCAACTTCTCTGTCCCTAGAGCTTTGCAAAGTTAGACCACCCTCCCAATCAAAAGTAAAGCCCACTTCTCCCTTCTTAGCATGTATCATCTCTGAAATCATCTTGGTTACTATTTGCTTACACATTTTTGTCTCTCTCCAATACCTAAACAGTGCCTGGCACAGAGTAAATGCTTCCGCGTTTGAAAAAAGGAAAGAACAGTGAAGGGTGGTTCCTCTACCTTGTGCCCTGGTTTCCATTTGGGACTGGTTAGATGAGTACAGAGATGGGGAGTGTTGAGATCGGGGAAGGAGGACAATGTGGGCAGGGAGGTGTGAGGCCTAAGTGAGTGGAGCCCTCCAGGCATCATGAGAAAGTCAGGGCTAAAATAGATAGCCAGGATGCCCTGAGATCCATGGTGAAAATGTGCTTTTAGCTTCTTCAAAATCAGCAGAAACCACTCTGTACACATGAGAAAGCAGCAGAGCCATGGTCATAAGTAAGGTCTAACCAGTCATGGGTCAAATCACAGGCACTCAGTAAATATCTGTCCAATATTCTGATTCACTGGAGCTTGGAAAGGAAAGAGACATTCTCCCTTTCTAAGGGAAAAAATAAGAGATAATGAAAAAAATAGTCTCTGATTTCTTAGTGGTACATATATGGTTAGCAAGTTGTACTTATAGCAAGTTAGAGGTCTTTTAACCAAGTTGTTTTAAATAAATATCTACACTTTCCAGAAAGCGTTGTTCTTAGATGATCATTATGCCCTATTTCTAAAAAACAATTAATTGAGGCAATTTCTTTGTAATTAAAAAATGCATTTGCAAAAATATTTCTTCCTGCCTTTTAGCTATTATTTTCTTTTACTATTTTGTCAGCAAAAAACACTGCAAAATTTTTTCTAGCATTTAGTCACTTTTATCCAGAGCTGCTAAATTTCATATACAATAGTTTCCCTCTTTTGCTCCTGAGAAAATCTCATGAATTGCAAAATATGTGAACATTTTACATTAGAATAAAGGTTTCCTCAAATCATTTTGTGTGTATGAACAGTCTTTCATTCTCAGCATTCCCTAGTTTTAAAAGAACTTACTATCCCAAATATTGATTGGGATTTTTTTCCACGTAGTTTAGAAGACAGCAACATTGATTACACTGGGCTTTTCTTATTTTCCACTTTTTCTTTTGTGATGGGCCATCTGGGTATTCTGTGTTTAGTTATGTATGTCTAAACTCTTTGAGGAGGACAGTTTATTTGTCCGACTGCAAATATCTAGAGAGTTGATAACAATTTTCTTTCAACAAGCAATTGTCAGGCTCCTGGCTTGGAACATGCCAGCCCAAATCCTCCTGGGTGGCACATGTGGTCAGACACAAAATGACATAACAGATTCTGGGATCTGACTTGGATCTAAAATTTAGCCCCAGTCAACAAAGAGTCTATAGATGAATTTGTGGGGCAGGGTGTCTGGAGCTTAGTGCACAAACTCATATTTTTTTTCACTAATGTATATATATGTATGAATTTATATATGAAAGTATTACTAGTTAAAGTATATATTATATATATGGTGTGTATATGTATGTGTGATGTGTGTGTGTGTGTGTGTGTGTATATATATATATATATATGTATATATATGGAGAGAGAGAGAGAGAGAGAGAGAGAGAGAGAGAGATTGATTTACTCTAGGAAGAGGCTGACATGATTTTGGAGGCTAAGACGTCCCATGATTTGCAGTCTGCAAGCTGGAGGACTGTGGTGAGAGGGGAAGGGGGTGAGGGTGTAAGTCTCCATCCAAGCCCAAAAGGCCAAGAACCAGAAACACTGGTGTCCAAGTGCAGGAGAAGATGATATTCCAACTCAAAGCAGACAGCAAGTTCGCCCTTCCTCCACATTTTTGTTGTATTCAGGCCTTTAACAGATTGGATGGTGCACACTGGCTTTGGTGAAGGTTATCTTCCTTAGTCTGCTGATTCAAATGCTAATCTTTTCCAGAAACATCCTCACAGACACACCCAGAAATAGTTTTACCAGCTATGTGGGCACCACTTAGCCCAGTCAAGTTGACACATAAAATTAACCACACACCTCCACACCTCCACCACCACCAAGAAATTCCCATCTTATGTATTCCCTCGGGGTCCATTCATTCATTTATACCACAAGTACTGTTTTTGAACATCTACTCTGGGTCAGGTGCTACCAGTGCTGAGGATATAGCAGTGAGCAAGATGTTCCCTCCCACAAGGAATTTGCAGGCCTGTGGGATGACAAGCTAACAGGTGTCACAGTAAAGGTAAATACATGGAGGGTCATCCTTCCCAACTGGTTGGGAGAATGGTGGGCAGAGCTGATATGGGGAGTGATATCTAAATGGCTACCGGAAGAGTAAACAAAGGCTAAGAGCAGCAGGGGGTATGGTGTACATTGGGGGCAGTTCTAGAAAACACGAGGCAAAGGTCTGCAAGCATAGCAGAGTCCAGTGAGGTGAGAGACTAGGTGTGGCTGGAGAGGAAAGCTGGGGCCACATTATATAGGACCTCTACAAGTCACAGAAAGGATTCGGCAGTGTAGTGTAATGGTTAGGAGGGCAGGATCTGGCATCCTGAACTTGCACCTGAACCAGGACTACAAAATGGAAACAATTTACCTGTCTCATTGGGGTGTGGTAAGGAGCTACTGAGCTACCCCACAGAGAATGTTGAATACAGTGCCTGACATGTACAAAGTATTTGGTAAAGGATAGCTATTATTATCATCATTATTTCAGTCTGAGTGTCATGGGAGTCATGGAGACATTCCAAGAAGGCAAATAACATAATCAGTTTACATTTGAGAAAGGCTGCTCAAAGGACAGTGTGTTGAATACATTTACAAAGGACAGGCTGAAGGCAGGTAGAACTAACAAGTTGTTGGGTAGGAAACATATCCCTTCCAAACCTTCATGGCATCTAATGGGTGTGTAAGAATGTTGACTGACCATAGCTATTAAACATTTTGTGGGAGAAACACTGTAAGATACTGTCCATCGTTAATACTTATGAGTACTGTATATTAGAGATAAATTTTGATATGAGGCGAGATCAAAGCAAGAGAGCCTGGTGTGTGTAGGGAACCATAGTATGGTGGGGGCATCCAGATGAGCAAGAAGACGTTATGTGTCTGAGAACACTTGGCAGATGGGTGGGGACAGAGGCAGACAGGGTGATAAGAAGTGCTCTAAAGATAAATTCTGCCTACTTCACACTTTTGCCTAGAACCAGTCCTCCTGGGGTTACATCTTGTCAAACTGTACTCTCTTGTGCTGCACTCACAGCTTCTCACACTGATATTTAAAAACGATTTGGGGACTGCCTTAAACAACGCTTCCTTTTATAGGAAGCATTCTCTGGAAGCAGGTGTTGATGAGGAGGTTGGAATCAATACCTTGGAGAGGGAGGGTGAGGTGGCAGGATTGGGCTGCTGTCCCCGGCTGGATTATGTACATACAGGCCTAGTAGCCAGGAGGGAAAGTGGGGCCAATCCAGAGCTGGACACATGCTGCCTTTCAGAGGAGAGACCTCTGTCATCTCTTCCAGCATGGACAGGGTGGGGGAAATAGTAGTTCTTACTAGAGAATGTTCTGAGGAGTCTGGGGAGACAAAATCTTCAAAGGCATCTGCACAGAAATCTCCATCTGGTGTGTTAGTCTTGTGTTTTCCTAACCTGGGCCCTGACCTCAGCATAAGATGACTGCCTTGTTGGAGTGTTTACCTTTCTTTGAAAATGAACCACTCTGACGTCTAGATCCTCTGCCCTCCTCCTGCAGGAGTTTAGAACAAGCTATGCTTTTACTTGCCCCCAGCTATTATCTTTCTGGAGTATGGAAGGCAATAAGCCATAGCCATGCAATCCTATTGTCCCTAGAGCTACTACTCCCCTATAGATCTTGAACACCAGACACACTCGTTACTTCATCCACCACACTTTCAGCAGTACATCATCCCAACTTACCACTGACAAATGTTTGCACAGTTGAACTGCCAGCCGGTACCAGAAGCTGATTGTGCTTCACTTTCTGCCCGTGATGGGGAGCTCAGGGCCATTCAGGACCAACAAACCATCTCCAAGTCCCAATCTTACCGCCAGCTTTCTCGAAACAGGCACTAACTGTCAAAGGCGAGTTCTCCAGAAACAGGCATCTAGATGGAGTTTGGGATGCAGGAGGTTTGTTAAGAGTCAACACCTGTGAAAGGAAGGGTGTGGTGGAAGGAAGCAGTTGTACTGCAACGTAGAGCTAGCTTGTCTCCAGAAAGCTGGTGGCGAGTTCAGGAACATGTGTTGTCCATCAGAGCTATCTTGTGGACAGGCACAGTAGGGCTTTGTCCCTCCACCTCCCTCAATAACTAAAAACGGGCTGTCCCAGGAAGGGCAGCAACCTGGCTGTGTAGCTATCTGTAGCTGAGGCAGATCCCAAAGCACCTGATGATGAGAATCCTCTGCCCTCCTCCTGCAGGAGATGAGAGCCAAGCTATGCTTTTACTTCAGAATCTGTCTTGCTGACCATAGTCCCCATAGCCCAATAGCTCAGTAGATGTCCTTCTCTAAAGGAGAGCATGTATCTGTGTCTACCACACCTTTCCTTCCTACCTTCTGAGGATATTTTTGAAGGTTTATTTTACTGCTTTCTGTCCTAGGTTTCTTAACTCTGGGATTTTTTCTCAAAGCATTCCCATTAGACTCAACAAATCAACACAAACATTCACACACACACACACTTTGTGTCCCAAAATTGCACGGTATACTGATCGAAATTGCATGTTGCAAAAAAGATTGCATGTTTTGGTCTATGGAAGCTAACTTTTGTAGACTTGCAGGGAAGGAAGGATCTAGAAGAAACATTGGTCACTCCTTTGATTATAAAGTTTGATTCAGCTGTTCTGATTGGTTCACGTGATACTGATTCCTGCTTCATAGTTTCTCAGACCTCCCTCTTAACAGGGAAAACTTGGGCAAAAAGATGACCTTCCCCAGGGGGAAGAAACAGCCCTCAGTAAAATTTATCAGTATTAGCTAGAGCAACCCCACTAACATTCAGAACTTGTTCTTTGGCCATAACTGAGATTTAAATGACATATAAAGAGCAGGGGTGAGAATGATTAGAATATGACTCTGATCTGATGTTTCTGGGTTTTTCTCTAGCCTATGGAGCCAGTAGCAAGAGGTCTGGCTTCCAGTTCATGCCCTTAGCCAGTACACTGCAATGCAGTCTTGACTGTCTTCATTTGCTAAACTGCTACATGATTTGCCACACACAACCCTCTCCTACCATCCCTATCCCACTTTCTCTTTAAAATATTCACTAAAATTATTCATTTGGATAGAAGAGTATTTTTTTCTTTTCTTAATTATAAGATACCCAAGTAAAAAAAAAATCTGTTCTTTTAAAAAGAAAATAAAATGAAGTCACTTTCTGTTCATATGGCTCTTGACTACCCCCTGCCATCACCCACAACTCTATTTTGTGGTAGTGCTACTTAAACAGGAAGAATGACCCATGGTGACATAAATGTCAGTATTGATGAGTTATGTTTAAACCTCTTCAACTGTTGCCTTCCACAAAGTAGTCCTATAACCTATAACCTACAGCATTCTGCCACAAAATAAGTCCAGCATGGATGACCCCTATATCTTTTGTGAGAAGAAAATCCCAAAATAAAAGGAGGGAAAAGAAACAAAGGTAATTAATTGTTGCTTTGTTTTAAGAGAACGTCTCAGGCATCAAAGTAGCTTTATAAGATTCTCAGCTCAATCAGGCTTAAAGAGAGAGGCCTGGCCACTCAGCCCATGTGATGCATGGGAAGAGGTCCTGTGGTGAGTCTTCCAAGAGGTGGCTGGGGTAGAAAAATCTCCTATTTTTCTCCTGTTTATATTCTTAGAGATTTGCTTATTTTATTTACATATGAGAAAAATCCAACCTTGGGGTCCAGGGGAGAGACAGAAGGAAACACATTTTGTCCTAATCCTGAGAGTCTATCGCTTCCCAGAGCAACACAAAATGCAGGCAACAAGGGCATGTTGTACACAGATCCAAATGAGCAAGAATCAGGAGTCAGGGCAAAGACAGGGAGATTTTCTCCAGTTCCTTAATCTATTTCTGTTTTAAAATATTCAGTAGCAAGACGCACAGCAAAGTGTCCCTTGCCAGCTAAGCCACAACTCTCTATTAGACAGTCTTACAGGAATTGATTCTAATTTGCTCAGTGATGCTTAGACCCACACAAGGAAAATAAAGCTAATGTAGGCCCCGTGGAAACTTCAGGGAACAAGCACTACATGTTTGTGTACCCAAACTGCAGGTACACAGGGGCATAGCAGGAAGCTCTGAGACCCCAAGCAAGATTGCAGAAAACCTTTTTTTTTTTTTTTGTAAACTATGAAAATAAATAGTCCTCTAACTCCATGCACTAAAGGGGTTTGTGGAGTAGTATTTACACCTGTGGAGAGTGGAAGGCAGCAGCTGAGAGGATCAGAGCTTTTCTCTCTCAATCTAACTGGCTTTCCATTATTTTTTTTAATTTTTTTTTCAACGTTTTTTAATTTATTTTTGGGACAGAGAGAGACAGAGCATGAACAGGGGAGGGGCAGAGAGAGAGGGAGACACAGAATCGGAAACAGGCTCCAGGCTCTGAGCCATCAGCCCAGAGCCCGACGCGGGGCTCGAACTCACGGACCGCGAGATCGTGACCTGGCTGAAGTCGGACGCTTAACCGACTGCGCCACCCAGGCGCCCCGGCTTTCCATTATTTTTGCAGTGACCTCATGCAGGCCAGAGACCCCAGTGTGTTTTATTCAAACTGGCCATATAACCCCAGGAAATAGGCAAATCTAATTTTAAAAAGCTAAGTTAAAATGGGTAAGTGCCAACTGGCTGCCTTGAGGCCCTCCATTTCAGAGGAGACTGTCATGGGGTGGCCTGGGGCCTACAGCTAGATGGCCTTGGAAAAATCATCTAAACCTTCTGAGCATTCTTCCCCTTCCGTGAAATGAAGGTGGCACCACTTCAGGCAGATACTGTTGTGAGGATCAAACTGGAAGGTACATACAAATATTTTAGAGTTTCAGGATTAATAATCTGGTAGAGGTTTCAGATGTTCCTTTTTTAGGTGGTATAGCATGGGTGGGATGTGGAGGGGGTTTTCAGATATTCCTTCAATGTCTAATCCCTAAAACTTGTATCTGGAGGATAGATATAACTACATCAATATGCTTGCTTTTCCTCTTACTTCTTTCCCACTCTTAATTGTTCCCTTCCATTCTGGAATTCCAAACCTTTTCTAATGCCCGGTGTTTCATTGCTGGTCCTATATGTTCTTATTAGTTAACGCTATGACATTTGGGCCAATTGCATGGTGTTCTGATTATGAGGATGCAGTGAATCAGCCCCAGCTAACTTCAACAAGTTTTGCCTATTGGGTTCTATAGGAAGAAGACTCCTTAATGAGAATAAGTGGGCAGGAAAGTTGGTAGTGAGTGCGGAAGGAAAGGGAAGAAAGCAGATTGGTGGAGAAGTTTAGCTAAAATACAGTTTTAGTAAAGACCTCTGCCAACCTTATAGGGATAAGCCCTATATAGGGATAAGCCCTATATAGGGATAAGCCCTGTTCTGAGCCCTGTAAGGACAAAAAGTCCTGTAAGGACAAAAAAATCCAGGAAACTTTCATATCCCTGTGAAGATCATTCATTGAATTCAGGCAGCTTTGGGAAGGGTCATCACCTTCAGCCAGGACAATAGGAAGCTGACAGCTGACATCTCTCCCATTAGCAGTCTTATTAGCTGGGGGAATAAATCCTTTCTTTCTTTTTTCTTTTTTTTAAGGCGGGGGGAAGGGGCAGAAGGAGAGAGAGAATCTTAAGCAGGCTCCATGCTCAACATGGAGCTCAAGATGGGTTTGACCCTGGGATCGTGACCTGAAGAGTCCGACGCTCAACTGACTGAGCCAGCCAGGTGCCCCTAAATCTTTTATTTCTGATAGGGGATCTGAGTGATGCTTCTCAGTACTCTTCTTCAGAGGCCATTAAGCCACCATGATTATATCGGCCATTCACTGAGGGGGCTGACTTGACCCTTTGTGCTTCTGTGTAAGGAAACTCATTACCATATTGTGGAATCAGATTCAGACTTTTAAGCACAAAGTTCAAGCTAAGGGCCCAGAAACAATAAGGCAGATATAGGTCTAGGAGGTTCTCATATTATCGGGAGCGAGCAGAAACTTTGGGAACCATGAGAAAAACTAAGCCAGGAGGACTAAGCAGGCCTTAGAAATCAAGATCAGCAAGAATGCAGGTCTAGATGTAAGTACAGTAGGAAGACCCAGAGCCAGCACTAGTAAGTTCATGAATAGGGCAGAGGCAATTTCTGCTCTGTTGGTAATCACCTGAATGTTAGGCATCCCCAGCGTTTCTCTTCCAAAAAGGAGCATAATCTACCTTTGTATTGTTGAAAACATATAAAGGACATGTAGTAACATAATGAGCAATAAGTATCTGTTGAACACAGCTTTCTTATGAATCGTTTTAGAGTAAAAAAAAATAGTTGCTCACCACTGATAATATGTTTTCCTTTATCAAGCTATTAGAACTGAATCAGCCATTGTGATTTCACTCCCCAACCTTGGTTTCCAGGAGGCTTAATTTCAGTGTTGTCACAGAAACCTGGAAGAATTTTTCTTCTCTCTTTTCTCTGTCCCTCTTACCATTATTTCTGTTTTAAACTTCTGTTGTAAACTCTATTTTTTATTTGTAGATTACCTCTTTAAATTTTAACTATCTAAAATCAATTAGTGAACAAACATGACATATTTATTTATTTTAAAAAAAAAATTTTTTTTTCAACGTTTATTTATTTTTGGGACAGAGAGAGACAGAGCATGAACGGGGGAGGGGCAGAGAGAGAGGGAGACACAGAATCGGAAGCAAGCTCCAGGCTCTAAGCCATCAGCCCAGAGCCTGACGCGGGGCTCGAACTCACGGACCGCGAGATCGTGACCTGGCTGAAGTCGGACGCTTAGCCGACTGCGCCACCCAGGCGCCCCCAAACGTGACATATTTAATTACTAGTGGCCTGTTCCCTGATCCTAGTCACAACTCTGGGCATGGAATATAAACTATACAAATTTGGGGAGGTGCATAACCATGACCTTATTTTTTTTTAAGAGAAAGAGAGCAAGAGAGCATGAGTGGTGGAGGGAGAGAGAGAATCTTAAGCAGGTTCCACACCCAACATGGATCCCAACATAGGGGTCTTGATCTCATGACCCTGAGATCATGACCTGAGCCAAAATTGAGAGTGAGATGTTTAACCAACTGAGCCATCCAGGTGCCTCTAACCATGAGCTTATAATATCCAAAGATGCAAGAGAAAGGTGTATTTACTCTTCTCCCTTCCCCAAAAGCCATAGATATAAAAAATAATAAAAACTAGGAATGAAACTAGAAATGGATTACAAGAAAAAAACTGGAAAAAAACAGAAACATCTGAAGGCTAAGTAAACAACATGCTACTAAATAACCAATGAGTCAACAAAGAAATCAAAGGGCTAGTATCCAAAATCTATAAATAACTCACCAAACTCCGCACCCAAAAAACAAATAATCCAGTGAAGAAATGGGCAGAAAACATGAATAGACACTTCTATAAAGAAGACATCCAGATGGCCAACAGGCACATGAAAAGATGCTCAATGTCACTCCTCATCAGGGAAATACAAATCAAAACCACACTGAGATACAACCTCATGCCAGTCAGAGTGGCTAAAATGAACAAATCAGGAGACTATAGATGCTGGTGAGTGTGTGGAGAAATGGGAACCCTCTTGCACTGCTGGTAGGAATGCAACTGGTGCAGCCACTCTGGAAAACAGTGTGGAGGTTCCTCAAAAAATTAAAAATAGAGCTACCCTATGACCCAGCAATAGCACTGCTAGGAATTTACTCAAGAGATACAGGAGTGCTGATTCATAGGGACACATGAACCCCAATGTTTACAGCAGCAATTTCAACAATAGCCAAATTATGGAAAGAGCCCAAGTGTCCATCAACTGATGAATGGATAAAGAAGATGTGGTTTATATACACAATGGAATACTACTTGGCAATGAGAAAGATTGAAATCTGGCCATTTGCTGCAATGTGGATGGAACTGAAGAGTGAATGCTAAGTGAAATAAGTCATACAGAGAAAGACAGATACCATATGTTTTCACTCTTATGTAGATCCTGAGAAACTTAACAGAAGACCGTGGGGGAGGGGAAGGAAAAAAAAGTTAGAGAGGGAAAGAGCCAAACCATAAGAGACTCTTAAAAACTGAGAATAGAGTGAGGGTTGATGGGGGATGGGAGGGCAGGGGGTGGGTGATGGGAATTGAGGAGGGCACCTGTTGGGATGAGCACTGGGTGTTGTATGGAAACCAATTTGACAATAAATTTCATATTAAAAAAAAAGAAATCAAAGAGGAAATTAAAAAAAAACACATAGAAACAAATGAAAATGAAAATACAGTAGTCCAAAACATAGCAAACACAGTTCTAAGAATTTTGTAGTGACATAGGACTACGTCAAGAAATAAGAAAAATCCAAAGTAAACAATCTAATCTTAGACATCAAGGAAAGGAACCAGAAAAAGAAGAACCAGAAAAAGAAGAACAATCAAAGCCCAAAGTTAGTAGAAGGAAGGAAATAATAAATATCAGAGTGGAAATAAGTCAAATAAACACTAAAATAAAATGATCTAAAAGATAAATGAAACCAACAGCTGGTTCTTTGAAAAGAAAAACAAAATTGATAAACTTTTACCCATACTGATCAAGAAGAGAAAGGGTTCAAATAGATAAATTTAGAAAGAGAGAAGTGAAGTAAGAATCAACATCACAGAAATACAAAAGATTATGAGAGACTACTGCAAAAAATTACATGGCAACAAACTGGACAGTGTAGAAGAAATAGATAAATTCCTAAAAATATAAGTCTTCCAAACTGAATTAGGAAGAAATAGAAAATATAAACAGACCAATTACTAGTACCAAAATTGAATCAGTAATTTAAAAACTTCCAATAAACAAAAGTCCAGGACCAGATGACTTCACAGGTGAATTATACCAAATATTTAAAGAATTAATGCATATTCTTCTTAAACTATTACAAAAAATAAAAGAGGAAAGAAAGCTTCCAGTTTCCTTATATGAATCCAGCATTATCCTGATACCAAAACCAAACACTATAAAAAATTTACAAGCCAATATCCCTGATAAACATAGATTCAAAAATCCTCAGCAAATATAAGCAAATCACATTCAACAATGCATTAAAAGGGTCATCCACCACAACCAAGCAGAGAGCCATTCCAGGGACACAAGAATGGTTCAATATCTACAAATCAATAACATGATACATCACATTACCAAAATAGTGGATTAAACCCATATGATTATCTCAATAGAGGCAGAAAAAGCATTTGGCAAAGTTCAACATCCTTTTATGATAAAACTCTCAACAAGGTATATATAGAGGGAACATATTTCAACATAATAAGAGCATACATTAAACCCACAGCTAACATTATAGTCAAAGGTAAAAAACTAAGAGCTTTTTCTCTAAGATCAGGAAGAAGACAAGGATGTCCTCCACTTTCACCATTTTTATTCAACATAATACTGGAAGTCCTAGCCACAGCAATCAGACAAGAAAAAGAAAGAAAAGGCATCCAAATTGGTAAAGAAGTAAAATGTTCGCTATTTGCAGATGTCATGATACTATCTATCTATAGAAAACCCTGAGACTCCACCAAAATACTCTTAGAACTAATAAATGAAGTCATTAAAGTTGCAAAATACAATATCAATATACAGAAATCTATTGCATTTCCATATACTAATAACAAAGTAGCACAAAGAGAAATTAAGCAAACAATCCCATTTATAATTGCACCAAAAAGAAGAAACTACCTAGGAATAAACCTGACCAAAGACATGAAAGACCTGTTCTCTGAAAACTACAAGTTATTAATTAAAGAAATTGAAGATAATACAAACAAATGGAAAGAAATGCCATGCTTGTGGATTGGAAGAATTAATATTTTTTAAACTACAGATTCAATGCAAAATCTATCAAACACCAATAGCATTTTCACAGAACTAGAAAAAATAATCCTAAAATGCATATGTAACCACACACACACACACACACACACACACACACACACACACTTGAATACCTAAAGCAATCTTGAAAAAGAAGAACAAAGGTGGAGGTATCAGAATCCCAGATTTCAAGATATACTACAAAGCTATAGTAACCCAAACAATATGGTACAGGCACAAAAATAGACACATAGGTCAACTGAACAGGATAGAGAGCCCAAAACTTTACCCAAATGTATATGGCCAATTAATCTACAATAAAGGAGACAAGACTATAAAATGGGTAAGCACACTCTCTTCGATAAATGGTGTCAGGAAAACTGGACAGCTACATGAAAAAGAATGAAGCAGGACTTATTTCTTACAACATACAGAAAAATAAAGTCAAAACAGATTAAAGACCTAAATGTGAGGCTTGAAACCATAAAACTCCTAAAAGAAAACATAGGCAGTACTCTCTTGGACAAGTGTTGGCAAGAACGTGGAGAAAGGGTAGCCATTATGCACTGTTTATGGGATTGTAATTGGTGCAACACTTTGGAAATAAGTTTGGAGGTTGCTCAACAAATGTAAAATATATATACCATTTGCAGTAATTCCACTACTATTTACCCAAAGAAAATGATAACACTAATTTGAAAAGATACATGTACCCGTTTATTGCAACATTATTTACAATAGCCAAATGTGGAAGCAGCCTAAATATTCATCTCTCTCTCTCTTTCTCTCTCTCTCTCTCTCTCTGTATATATATATATGTATGTATATATATATATATATATATATATGCACACACACACATATATACATACATACACAATGGAATACTCCACCATAAAAAAGAACGAGATACTGCCATTTGCAACAACATGGATGGATCTAGGGTGTATTATGGCAAGTAACATAGGTCAGACAGAGAAAGATAAATACTGGGGTGCCTGGGTAGCTCAGTTAGTTACGTGTCTACTCTTGATCTCAGCTCAGGTCTTGATCTCGGGGTCATGAGGTCAAGCCCTGTGTTGGACTCCATGCTGGGTTTGAAGCATACTTGAAAAAAAGAAAAAGAAAAAGAAAAAAGTTAAAAAAAGAAAAATACTACATGATTTCACTTATATGTGGAATCTAAAAAACAAATGAAAAAACAAAGAACAATAAGAAGAAACAGAACAGACTCATAAATACAGAAAACACACTGGTGGTTGCCAGAGGGGAGGGAAATGGGGATGTGGGCAAAATAGGTGAAGGGGAGTAAGAGGTACAAACTTCTAGTTATAACACAGATAAGTCACAGAGATGAAAAGTACAGCATAGGTTACATATTTAATGCGAACTTGTGCAGCCACTCTAGAAAACAGTATGGAGTTTCCTCAAAAAGTTGAAAATAAGACTACCCTATTACCCAGCAATTGTACTACTAGGTATTTATCCAAAGGATACAAAATACTTATTCAAAGGGGCACATGCACCCCAATGTCTATAGCAGCACTATCGATAATACCCAAATTATGTAAAGAGCCCAAATGTTCATCAACTGATGGATGGATAAAAAAGATGTAGTATATACATACAATGGAATATTACTCAGCGATTAAAAAGAATGAAATCTTGCTATTTGCAACAACGTGGATGGAACTAGAGTGTATTATGCTAAATGAAATAAGTCAATCAGAGAAAGACAAATATTATATGACTTCACTCCTATGTGGAATTTAAGAAACACAACAGATTAACATAGGGGGAGGGAAGGAAAAATAAGATAAAAACCTAAATTACAGAAAGTGAAAGCCAATTCACAATAAACTCTGGCCTCTGTCATTTAGCATAGTGCTTTTGAGATTCATCCAGGTCGTTCTGTGTGTCAGTAATTCTTCCCTTCTTATTGCTGTATTCCATTGTATAGATAATCCCGCAATTTGTTTATCTGTTCACCTGTCAATAGACGTTTGAGTTGTTTCCAGTCTGGCTATTATGAACATGTTTGTGTGAACATATTATTTATTTCTCTCATATAAATATCGAGGAGTGGGATTGTTGGGTGAAATGATGTCTTCCACTTCGTAAGAAACTGCCAAACACTTTCCCAAAGTGGCTATAATATTTCGTACTCCCCTTAGCATAGAATGAGAGTTCCAGTTGAACTGTATCCTCACTGACACTTGGTTTTGTCAGTCCTCTTCATTGTAGCCATTCTGGTTGTGTGTAGGGGTATTTCATTATGATTTTAATTTGCATTTTCCTAACGATTAATGAAATTTGGCATACTTTTATTTGGCATTTTTAACAGCTTTATCGTGGTATAATTGATATAAGAAAAACTGCACATATTTAATGTGTATACTTTGATGAGTTTGGAAATATGCAAACACCTGTGATACCATTACCACAATGAAGGTAATAACATATCCAACATCTCCCTGAGTTTCCTTGTGTCTCTTTTGTTTTTGTTTTTGTTTTGTGTGGTAAGAATACTTAATATGAAATCCACCCTCTTAAACTTTGAAGTGTACAATACTGTTTTGTTAACTACGGGCACTATGTTGTCTTGCAGACCTCTGGAATTTATTCATCTAGTGTAACTGAAACTCAGTTTTTAATTCATATATATTCTTTGGTGGAGCATCTATTCAAATCTTTTGCCCACTTAAGAATTGGATTGTCGTTCCTGCGTTGGGCTCTGTGCTCAGTGAGGAGCTTGCTTGGGATTCTGTCCCCTCTTACTCTGTCTTTCCCCCATTTGTGCTCTCTCTCTAAAAAATAAATAAATAAATAAACATTAAAAAATAAAAATTGGATTATCTTCTTACTATTTTGTTCTAAGAACTCTTTAAAGATTCTCCATCAGGTGTTGGCTGACTTTCTCTTAAAGGGCCAGCTAGCAAGTAGTTTATGCTTGTGGGCTATAATGTCTGGATTCAATTACTTAATTCTGACATTTTAGCTTGGAAGAAGACAAACAGGTAATAAAATGTGACTTAAAAGGACAGGTGGCTGTAATTTTCCCTCCTCTGTTCTAGATACAAGTCCTTATTACATACATGTTTGGCAAATATTTTCTCCCATCTGTAGCCTTCCTTTTCATTTTGTTAACAATATCTTTTGAACAATAAAAGTTTTTAACTTTTATGTAGTTAAATGTATCAATGTTTCCTTTTATAGATTGTGCTTTTGTGTCTTATCTAAAAGAATCTTAATTTTTTTTCCTATGGTTTCTTCTAGAAGTTTTATAGTTTTAGGTTTTACATTTAGATCTGATCCATTTATTCATATTAAGTTGTTGATAGTTCTGTGTGTATTGTAAGATAATATTATTATAAAGTAATAGTATTTTAAGACTAATAATTTTTGTGTATGTTATAAGGCAACAGTCAAGCTTCTCTTTTTTTGCATATGAATATCCAATTGTTTCAATACTATTTATAAAAAGACTATCCTTCCCACATTGAGTTGCTTTGGCAACTTTGTTAAGAATCATTTGGCCAAAAATGCATGGATATATTTCTTTAAGTTTTTACTTTAATTCTAGTTAGTTAACATACGACATTATATTAGTTTCAGGTGTACAATATAGTGATTCAACAATTCCATATAACACCCAGTGCTCATCACAAGTGTACTCCTTAATCCCCTTTACCTATTTCACCCATACACCCAACCCTCTTCCTATAGTAACCATTAGTTTGTTCCCAATAATTAAAAGTCTGTTTCTTAGTTTGTCTTTCTCTCTCTCTCTTTTTTCCCTTTGATCCTGTTGTTTCTTAAATTTCACATATGAGTGAAAACATGTAGTATTTGTTGTCCTCTGACTGACTTATTTTGCTTAGCATTATACTGTGTAGCTCTATCCAGGTCATTGCAAATGGTAAGATTTCACTCTTTTTCATGGATAAATAATATTCCTCTGTGTGTGTGTGTATGTGTGTGTGTGTGTGTGTGTGTGTGTGTGTGTGTACTGCATCTTTATCCATTTGTCAGTTGATGGACACTTGGGCTGCCTCTGTATCTTGGCTATTGTAAATAATGTTGCTAAAAACATCCAGGTGCATGTATCCCGTTGAATTAGTGTGGTTTTTTTTTTTTTTTTATTCTTTGGGTAAGTACACAGTAGTGTGATTGCTGGATTGAAGTGTAGATTTATTTTTAACTTTTTGGGGAAATCCCATATTGTTTTCCAAGTGACTGCACCAGTTTGCATTCCTAACAATAGTATAGGGGTGATCCTTTTTTTCCACATCACTGTTGATCTGTTGTTTCTGGTGTTGTTGATTTTAGCCATTCTGAAAAGTGTGAGGTGATATCTCATTGTGGTTTTGATTTGCATTGCCCTGATGGTAAGTGACAATGAACATTTTTTCATGTGTCAGTTGGCCATCTGGATGTCTTCTTTGCAGAAATGTCTGTTCATGTCTTCTGCCCATTTTTAAGTTGGATTATTCATTTTTTGGACGTTGAGTTTTATCTAAAATTCAATTTCTTTAATAGATATAGAACTACTCAGGTTATTTCTTTCCTGTTGTGTGAGACTTGCTTGGTATTTTTTTACTTTTAGGTCACTAATGTCAATTTCACTTGTCAAATGTATTGGCATAAATGTTTATAATAATCCCTTATTATCTTTTAAATATCTATAGAATCTCTAGTGATGACCCCTCCATAATTGCTGATATTGGTAATTTATGTCATCTCTCCTGTTTTCTTAATTAGTATAACTGACTAACAGTTCATCAGTTTTAAAAAAATTTAAAAATTCATTGAATATCTCCATTGTTTTTCTGTTTTCTGTTTTATTGGTTTCTGCTTTTATCCTCATTATTTACTTTCTTCTTATTATTTTGGTTAAATTTACTCTTCTTTTTCTAGTTTATTCAGGTGCAGATATATGTAACTTATTTTTAGACTTGACTTCTTTTCTAACGGACACATTTATTGCTATAAATTTTCTTCCAAGCTCCATACCACAAATTTTGAGATGCTCTGTTTCCATTTTCATTCAGTTCAAAATATTTTTAAATGTCCCTTGTGATTTCTTTTCAATTCATGCAGTTGTTAAAATGTGTCGGTGTGCACTTACAGCATGGAGCCTGCTTGGGGTTCTCTCTCCCGCTTCCTGCCGCTCCCCCTCTCAAAATAAATAAATGAATAACCTTAAAGAAATAAAAAATAAAAAGAAAAACAATAGCAGGAGAAGAAAGTACACATGTGGTAAAAATAGGAAGTGATATTAAATGTGTCAATTAATTTGAAAATATTAGAGATTTTTAAAGATCTCTTTCTGCTATTATTTCTAGTTTAACTCTCTTTTGGTCATAGCATATGCTTTGTATCATTTAAGTTCTCTTAAAATTGTTGAAACTAGTTTCATGGTGTATGATATGGCCTATTTTGGTGCACATTCCATGTATTGTTGAAAAAGATGTATATTTTGCAGTTGATGAGCAGTGAAATAATGTCAGTTTGGTTTAGTTGATTGATAACGATCTTTAAGCACTTTGTACTACCATTGACTTTTCTCTCTGTTCTCTCTTGTTCTGTTACTTACCGAGAAAGAAATGTTGAAATATCTAGCTGTAATTGTAAATTTGTCTATTCTCCTTTCAGTTCTATAAGTTTTTGCTTCATGTATTTTGAAGCTCTGTTATCGGGTACATATACACTTAGGGTGGTTCTGTACTGCTGTGAACTGATTTGTGTCCTTCCAAAATTCATATGGTAAAATCCTACCCTTCAGTGCCCCAGAACGTGACTATATTTTCAGAGAGGGTTTTTAAAGAGGTAACTAAATGAAAGTGAATTCATTAGGGTGAGCCCTAATCTAATATGATTGGTTTTCTTATAAGAAGAGAATATTAGGACATAGACATGCTTAGAGACAAGACCATATGAAGACACAGGGAGGAGGCAGCCATCCACAAGCCAAGAAGAAAGGTCTCAGAAGAAATGAGCCCTGCTGGCACCCAGATCTTAGACTTCTAGCTTCCAAGATTATGAGAAAGTACATTTCTGTTGCTTAAGCCATCCAGTCTGTGGTACTTTGTTATGGTAGCCCCGGAAAAATAACGTATTTACTTTTGATGAGTCAACCCCTTTGCCATTTTAAAATGTCCCTCTTTATTTGTGGCACTATTTCTCAAACTAAAATCTACTTTGCCTTAGTATAGCTATTCCTTCTTGTTTTTGATTAGTGTTTTTATTGGACATATCTTTATATTGTTACTTTTAAACCTATTTGTGTCTTTTAAATTATCTTTCATTTATTTCTCCATTATGCTCATATTTTTATCTATATTTTTGATCATATAGAACACATTTATTATAGCCTTTTCTATACCTTTTTTTAAATTTTTTTTTTTTTGAGAGAGAGAGAGAGAGACTGAGCGTGAGCATTGGAGGGGCAGAGAGAGAGGGAGATAAAGAATCAGAAGCAGGCTCCAGGCTCCTAGATGTCAGCACAGAGCCCGATGTGGGGCTCAAACCCATGAACCACGAGATCATGACCCAAGCTGAAGTCGGATGCCTGACCAACTGAGCCAGCCAGGCTCCCCAACCTTTTCTATACCTTTGTGTGCTAGCTCCATTGCCTTAGTCATTTCTTGACCTATTTATATTTATTTTACTTTTTATTTTGGCTGATAATAGGTCAAAATTTTCTGCTGGTTTGCATAATTTATAAATTTTTACTGCATGCCTGACATTGGGATTTTACGTTGTTTATATTTTGGCTAAAATATTTTTTTTGTTTTTATTCAAATAGTGCTGAATTTTATTATAATATGCAGTTAAATTACTTACAATCAATTGAATTTTTGAATGTTGCTGTCAAGAATTGTTAGGGTGATCAATTGTTAGGTGATCCTTTATTCAAGAATCAATTTAACTCCACTATGGTGGTTGTATTCTCCTACATGATGCACTGGCTTATTGTGATATTTTTTATACTCTGGTTGGTAGGAACGTAAACTATTGCTATTTTGAATGGGTTTCCGGAATTGTTCTTCCTACTTTTTTCTTTTGATTATTTCCCTGTTACACCTGCACTTCTGTACTTAGCCAAAGACTCAGGAGACCTCTCTGCAGGAATCTGAAGCTCTCCTTTTTGTGTGTCCCTCCTTTTTGATTTTCTGCCCCACAAATTCTAGCTGCCGCGGCCTTCTGTACTCCAGGCTCTGTCTTCTCAATTCAAGGAGAAGCGCTGGGAAGTTTGGGTTCTCCCTCTTTGCATGAAGTCCTAAAAACTGCTTCTAAAGTAAACCAGTAAAGATGTAGAGCTCCTCTTACTTGTTTTCCTGCTCTTGGGGATTTCTCTACTGCTGTTTTGTCATTCAATATCTGAAAAACGTGGTTTCATATACTTTGCCCAGGTTTTTAGTAATTTAGGTTGGGGGATAAATCCAGCTCTTATTACTCTACTTGACAACCTTATTTGACTAAGTCTAAAAATTATCTTGTTCAAAGTCAATCCCTTGTTCTTAGAAGGCTTAGCGGTCTAACAACATTCATACAAAGTATTTTCCCCTCTAATTGTATTGTTGTTTGGCTCAGTCTCAGCTCTGTAGTATCTTTCTGATGTCTGGTGCCTGGATCTCTTCTCAGCTACAATCTGAAGTATTTACCATAGGAAATGGCACTGTTCTTTGGCACCTCCAGAAATTATCCCGGTCTCAAGTCTCCCATATTTCCAAAGTTCCAAGGAATTGTCTGGCACAGATCTACTAAACTACATATTTACAATTGAAGCACAAATCACCTTACGCGCATGTATTTCCCAAGCAATGCACTGTTTCCAGTACAAAACATGTAACTTAGACTCTAACCACAATTTGCTATTATCAGCCAGAGATCACTACAGAGAGACACAGCATATTTTGGGTATCATGTAAACAGATAAAAGATGAGGGAGGGAGGGAGGGAGGGAGGGAGGGAGAGAGAGAGAGAAAGAGAGAGAGAGACTGACTTTTAGTTTCTCCATAGGGCAAGGCTAATTGGTACCCATTGTCTAGCCTACCTTGAGTTTGTTTCAACTTTTTATTTAAAATTCTAGTTAGTTACATATAGTGTAATATTAATTTCAGGAGTAGAATTTAGTGATTCATCACTTAAGTATAATACCCAGTGCTCATCACATTAAGTGCCCTCTTTAATACCCATCACACTTTTAGCCCCTCCCCCCACCTACCTTCCTTCTGGCAACCCTCAGTTTGTTCTCTCAGTTTGTTTTATGGTTTGCCTTTCTCTATGTTCATCTGTTTTATTTCTTGAATTCTACATATCAATGAAATCATATGGTATTTGTCTTTCTCTGACTGACTTGTTTTGCTTAGCATAATACACTGTAGCTCCATCCACATTATTGTAAATGGCAAGACTTCATTCTTTTTGATATCTGAGTAATATTCCATTATATTCCACAACTTCTTTATCTATCTATCTAATGTGATCTATCTATTTATCTAATGTGATACACACACACACACACACACACACACACACATCTTCTTTATCCATTCATCAGTCAATGGACATTTGGACTCTTTCCATAATTTGGCTATTGTTGATAATGCTTTTCTAAACATTGGGGTGCATATGTCCCCTAAAATCAATATTTTTATATCCTTTGGGTAAATACCTAGTAGTGCAATTGCTAGATCATAGGGTAGTTCTATTTTTAACTTTTTGATGAACTTCCATGGTGTTTCTAGAGTGGCTGCACCAAGTCTCATTCCTACCAACAGTGCAACAGTGTTCCCCTTTCTCTGCATCTATTGTTTCCTGTGTTGTTAATTTTAGCCATTCTGACAGGTGTGAGGTGATATCTCGCTGTAGTTTTGATTTGTATTTCCCTGATGATGAGCAATGTTGAGCATCTTTTCATGTGTCTGTTGGCCATCTGGATGTCTTTGGAAAAATGTCTATTCATGTCTCCTTCCCATTTCTTAGTTGGATTATTTGGTTTTTGGGTATTGAATTTGATAAGTTCTTTATAAATTTCGGATACTAACCCTTTATCACATATGTCATTTGCAAATATCTTCTCCCATTTTGTAGGCTGCCTTTTAATTTCATTGATTGTTTCCTTTGCTGTGCAGAAGCTTTTTATCTTCATGAGGTCCCAATAGTTCATGTTTGTTTTTGTTTCCCTTGCCTTTGGCGATGTGTCTGGTAAGAAGTTGCTATGGCTGAAGTCAAACAGGTTGTAGCCTGTGTTCCCTTCTAGGATTTTGATATTTTCCTGTCTTCCATTTAGGTCTTCCATCCATTTTTAGTTTATTTTTGTGTATGGTGTAGGAAAGTGATCCAGTTTCATTCTTTCACATGTTGCTGTCAAATTTTCACAACATCATTTGTTGAAGGCGCTGTCTTTTTTCCATTGGATATTCTTTCCTGCTTTGTCAAAGATTAGTTGACCGTAGAGTTGTAGGTTTATTTCTGGGTTTTCAATTCTGTTCCATTGATCTGAGTGTCTGTTTTTGTGCAGGTACCATACTGTCTTGATGATTACAGCTTTGTAATATAGATTGAAGTCTGGAATTGTGATGCCTCCAGCTTTGCTTTTCTTTTTCAAAGTTACTTTGGTACTTGGGGTCTTTTGTGGTTCCATACAAATTTTAGGATTGTTTGTTCTAGCTCTGTGAAAAATACTGGTGATATTTTGCTAGGATTGCATTAAATGTATAGATTGCTGAGTGTAATATAGACATTTTAAAAATATTTGTTCTTTCAATCCATGAGCATGGAATGTTTTTCCATTTGTTTGTATCATCTTCAGTTTCTTTCATCAGTGTTTTATAGTTTTCAGAGTATAAATATTTTATCTCTTTGCTTAGTTTTTTTCCTAGGTATCTTATGGTTTTTGGTGCAATTGTAAATGGGATTGATTCCTTGAATTATTTTTTCTGCTGCTTCATTTTTGGTTTATAGAAAGGCAACAGATTTCTGTACATTGACGTTGTATCCTGTGGCTTTACTGAATTTGTGTATCAGATCTAGCAATTTCTTTGGTGGAGTCTTTTGGGTTTTCTACATAGAGTATCATATCCTCTGCAAATAGTGAAAGTTTGACTTCTCCCTTGCTGATTTTAATGCCTTTTATTTCTTTTTGTTGTCTGATTGCTGACGTTAAGTCTTACAGTACTATGTAAATAACAATGGTGAGAGTGGATATCCCTGTCTTGTTCCTGACCATAGTAGCCTACTTTGAATCTAAAACTCAAATGTAATAGTTCTTCTGACAAAGGACTCTTACACTGTAATTGTCATGTTTAGTGGGGAGAAGAGCGGGGAGAGAAAAATGTGCATAACTCTGAAACATTCTTGTCCTATTTAATAAAAATCTCTAAGTTTGAGATGGTAAGATCTTTTCCTCCAGGTAATTTATAAGGCTATTTTCTTCCATGTACTGGTCAAATCATATACTTTGAGTTTCAAAAAACAAAACAAAAACAAAAACAAAAAACAGAAACCAAGAGGTCTTCTATCCTTTTGGACCCTGAAATCCTGATACTTCTTTCCAGAGCCCACAGTCAAATGAGTTCAGGATTATATGTTGTAAAAGATGCTACTGGTGCCCCAGCGTATCCCTTTGGGCCTCATGTTTGTGGCATATTCCCTGTCTTATAGCCACGTGCCAGGATATGCACCTATTTGCTGGAGCTGTTAAGGTAGCTGGAACCTACTGCTTGTACCTAAGGTAGGCTAGGAGTGCCACAGATTAATGCTCCATAATCAGCCTTTAAGCAATGACTGGAATGGGGTATCTCTGAATTGCCTGTTCTACATAAGTCCTGGAGTTTCCCAGCAGGAGGAGGCTCCAGTTACCCACAGTGGTAGCTGGCATGATACCTCCCTTTCCAGTCTTACTTCCCACTTCCCTACAACTGTGTTTTGGATCACCTCCAAAATAAACAACTTGTACTCAGTTCTTTGTCTCAGACTCTTTCTGGGAGAATCCAAATTAAGATACTCCTACTTTCTGACAACCAAGTAACTCTTCACAGATAATAGGAGACTCTAGAAGTAAAATTCACAGCTTTGCATTCCCAGCAATGCTCATCTTCAGTCCTCACGGAATATAGGAGAAAGAAGGAAAACAAAAATAGAATAACGAGTGCCCTGCCTTCCAATTTTTTTTCATAGTGTCAGGCCCCAAGTGCACTTTCCTAACTGACATGGGCCTGCCCCAGACTAGAAATGAATTCCCATCAGTGTCTAAAACCGGATACTGTTGCTTCAAGTGGGGTCAGATACATAATTGGTGTTATAATTTGTGCTTTAGGAGTGAACCTGCCTTAGCCCTTAAGATGAATCCCCACTGAGATGACTTCTGGAGCCAGTGATGGAGAACATCTTTCAATACCAGAGAGGTTGTTTTTTCTCTCCTCCTGGTACTTTTCCCATGAGAAGTTAAGTGCCCTTTGCAGTTTGATGTTTCTGAGTAAGCCTGTCTCCCATATCCTGCACTGGGCTGCATATACTCACAGGTATGATTCTGGGAAATGATGTATCTAGGCTCCTGAATCCTCAGATCTTGGTTCAGCTGCTTGATATGACTGCTGCCACTCCAATTAGTCATGAGGTATATGTGCCTTGGGTTCTTTCCAGAGAAAACAACTACCTTATTAGTAGCTAGAGCTTTGGCTCACACTCTTAGGCAATATCTTGCTTTGGTGATTTTGTCATAACTAAGAGTGAACTCTGAGGGCTACTGAGGTAGAGGTTTCTGTTGCATCTCCATACCTTCTTGTCTCTGAGATCCCCACCCTAGAAGAATCCTTCCTGTCAAGTGGAAAGAGACTTTAGACCATTATTTTCAGAAACACCACCTGAAGGAGTGGTTCTAAGAGAATGAAACCATCTTTGAAAGGGAGGATAAAAGAGCTCCCTTCATGGAAAACAAGTTTATCTTGGCTCCACAGAAATCTCCACCTCCTGTATGTGATTGCTTCTCTGAGTATTGATTACACGATGTCCTTAGATGCTCCTTGAGAAGGCTGTGAGGTTAGATTGGGCTACCAGACAAGTTGAAAATCAATATTTTTTCTTGTTCCAAATACAGCATGTAAAAGTTGAACCAGTGTTTATAGTATCAAAGAAATACCTAAAAGGAAGAAAGACAAACAGAACACCTGGACTCTTGAGGGCATCTGGAATTAATACGGAATTTGTTCCTGGTCAGTGCATACAGTGTTGTTGCTGTGTTCTAGAAGGCAAGCCTGAGCGAACTGAATTTTAGGATAAATGCATGTACTGATGAATCAGAAATAAGTGAAGAACTAGAAGAGAGATGTAATAGTAAAAAGATCACTGAGAGAAAGAACAATGGAAATTTTCTTGCGCAACTGTGTGAGCGACTTCAAAGGATGCTATATTTCAAAGGTCAACTAAGAGGATAAGTAGAGGAATAGAAGAGAAACGAAGGCGACTGGGAGGCATGTTGGAAGAGAGGGTGAGTAGGAAGGAGAGCAATGGGGAATTAATAGGTGCAGTGACTTGTAATTACATGTGAGGGAGATCAACGATGAGTAGTAAAGAAAATAAGTCAGGTGGGGGCACCTGGGTGGCTCAGCCGGTCGAGCCTCTGACTTCGGCTCAGGTGATGATCTCTTGGTTTGTGAGTTCGAGCCCCGCGTCGGGCTCTGTGCTGACAGCTCAGAGCCTGGAGCCTGCTTGGGATTCTGTGTCTCCCTCTCTCTGTGCCCCTCCCGCACTCACACTCTGTCTCTCTCCAAAATAAAATAAAACATTAAAAAAATTAAAAAGAGAAAGAAAAGAAGTCAGGTAGGAGAGAGAAGAGAGAGAGAGAGAGAGAGAAGGGCTAGCGCAGCAGTCAATGGCCTGTGTGTCATATCTGATCTGCTGCCTGTTTCTGTAAATAAAGTTTATTGGAGCACAAGCTCCTTCATTTACATATTGTCTATGACTGCCATTGTGCTAAAGCAGTAAAGTTCAGTAGTTGTGATAGAGATGATATGTGGCTTGCAAAGCCTAAAATATTTCTTTTTACGTATAACATTGCTGACCTCCTGGACCGGGGGAAAGGAAGGTGAAGTAGGAAAAGTCAGTTGGTCAATGAAACAGTCACAGATGACCAGTTGCCAATAAAAACGGCTTTAGTGGGTGTTGGTAGTACCCCACCAGATCTCCCAGTTACTGTGAGGGTTGCTAACCATCACAGACGTTCCCTGCAGGAAAGTGACTTTGGCTAATGACTGCAGCAAGTGTGAACAAAGGTTGGCCCTCTTCCCTCAAGGTGTGACTGACTCTGTGGTGCAGTTCAAGTCCCAAAGCTTCCCCAGGGATGAGACTGCAGCTGGTCTCCAGCTGAGACTACCTTCTTGCTTCCCTTTGTTGCCCTGCCCTATCCTGCTTCTCTCAAGCCCCTATTCCTGAGAGTACTCCTCCCATAAATCATTTGAACAAGAATCCCTCTCTCGGACCCTGCTCCTACGGAATCTGACTTGGACAGTAATATTTAATGCCAAAGTGTACACGTAGCCAAGTTTTTAATAGAAATAAATGCAAAACACAAAAAGCTGCACTGGTATATTCTCTATAGAAATGTATTTGTAGAAATGTTTTTCAATTACGAAATTAAATTGCAGATTACGGTCAGAGGAGCATAGGAAAGCAGCATACCGCATTACATTCTTGGTCACAAACATGGGATTTGCTTAAGCGTACAGTTGGTGTGCATGTAAGTTTGAGGCCTTTTGCCATCCGTAGAGAAGCTGCTCTGGGCAGGTGTCTCTGAGTAGGCGGGGAGCCTTTCTAACTAGCTGTTGAGTTCAGATCATTCAAAAC
The DNA here is from genome assembly GCF_022079265.1 of Lynx rufus. Lineage (NCBI taxonomy): Eukaryota > Metazoa > Chordata > Mammalia > Carnivora > Felidae > Lynx > Lynx rufus. The sequence goes on along the minus strand of NW_025814827.1, from coordinate 29,317,519 downwards.
TTTGTGGCATGGAACCCATGAAGCCACTTGTGTTCTGACCCAACCAAAAAAATGCCTTGGGTTCTGAAGCAGCAAAGGGGCATCTGTCCTGGCATCAAACTATTGAATTTTTGCTATTCCTTTTCATCATCCTGAGAACATTGTGAGATACAATGTATTATACATCCTGTTCATGGCTTCTGCTTGTGGCAATCCAGACCACAGCAGTGCTTTTCCAGTCTGTGGAATTTCTTTTCATAGGTACGTCCTATGGATAACACCCACTAGTACACACAGCCAAGAGGCAGAAAAGCAGAGAGTTAATATACACCAAGATTTTAGTGGTATTTGTAAAGTAACCGTGGGATCCTGGAGGAAGCAGCAGGAACTAGAGTTGAAAACATTTTCTCTGGGGCAGATCAGCCTGAAACGCTTTCTCTTTTACTTGTAACCTGCTTTCAAAATTCTATTAATCCTTCAAGGCTCAGCTCTAAAGGGGTGCTTTCTTCACATTTGCAAAGTGAGCATTACTTGCATGTACACTCATCAACTGTATCTACTTTTCCAGCTAAAATTAGCAACTTTTATCGAGGAACATGTCTAAAAGCTAACAACTAATCACATGCCCAAATCAAGCACTGAACCTCATTTACACATTTAACTACCACGCTTTTAACTAATGGTGAGTGACTCTTAAATACCATGTAGTAATTTGGAAAATGCCGAGGCAAGAACTGAAACTGACCATGCTGTGAGGCTATTGGGGAGCAGCAGGCTCCTTATCCAGCTGGTAAACCTCACTGCATCCCAGGGGGATTTGGCTGTCCTACCTTAGGTAGAAGTTCTGCTAAAGTCAAACAAACAAACACCATAGTTCTTTGTGAAAAATATCATCCCCAATAAAGCCAACTGCTTGTGCTGGTCGAGACAAGGAAAAGTTAGAAGTAGCTCTAAAACTAGAGAGAGCTTCGGTTAGGGTCAGCAAAAATGGCATTTCTCCCACCATCCTTTGCTTTCAAGCCCTTAGCAGATGTTGCAAGTTAATCATATATTCTTTTCTGCTAAGTTTAGTCCCTGCCTCACATTTCTTTTAAGTCTAACTTGTTAGGCAGTCCCCACCAGTACAGCAGAATAGGCACTTAAAGTACTTGTATTATTTTATTTAAGTAATTAATTTATTTATTGAGAGAGAAAGAGAGTGCATGGGGGACAGGCAGAAGGAGAAGGAGTGAATCTTAAGTAGGCTCCACACCCAGTGCAGAGTCCAACAGGGGGCTGGAACTCACGACCCTGGGATCATGACCTGAGCCAAAATCAAGAGTCAGATGCTCAACCAACTGAGCCATCCAGGCGCCTCTGCATTTACAGTACTTGTGGTAGGAGTGCTGACAACACGGACTCCATCTTTGGCCCTCCATCTTGTTCATGTTTGTACAATAACCTCCCTCAGGGCTCCGTGTTCCAGATTCCTGGGAGGTTAATATATACCCTGACTGGAATAAATGAAGGCTTGTTCTGATCTTCCCTCTGGTGCACAGATGGCACACTTTGCATAACTACCCTTTGACTTCACCACAATGCCCCTCATCCTACAAAAGCTACAGATTAAGGTCTGGAAGAGAACAGTGCTTGGATTGCTGTCTGCCCAATTCTCCTTTGTCAGTAAGTTGCCCTGAAAAGAACTGTTAATGGTGTGGAGTAGTTTGCTTTGTTTTTTGGTCTCAAAGTGCCCTCTCAGTCTGGAGGATACGTTATTGTCCCTCCTCCACCTTCTTCTTCTTTTTTTAATGTTTATTTATTCTTGAGAGAGAGAGAGAGAGAGAGAGAGAGAGTATGAATGAGGGAGGGGCAGAGAGCAAGGGAGATACAGAATGTGAAGCAGGCTCCAGGCTCCAAGGTGTCAGCACAGAGCCCTATGCGGGGCTCGAACTCAGGAGCAGTGAGATCATGACCTGAGCCAAAGTTGGACACTTAACTGACTGAGCCACCCAGGCGCTTCTGTTCCTCCTCCACCTTATAACCTTACCTTGGTTCAAAGTAATTTTTCTTAAACACCTTTTATCCTTGTTTGCATAACTCAGTTCAAATTTTCTGGCCTTACCATGTTCTTTCCCTTATTGGTACTTATGTTTTGATGGTTCACACTTTGTAATTGATTTTTGTTATTTATAAAACACTACAGCTACTGCTACAGCTTACTTATTAAATTCTGATTGTGGGCACATACATATACCTCTGGGTATGTGACCACTTGTAATTAGGCATTACAGACTGCTTTTTGGTTGAATTTTCTGTAGTCCAAGGTAGGTTTCCTTACTGAAGTGCAGCTTTGAATAATCGCTCTCACAGTAGAGTCATGTTTGAAGTGTTTGGTATTACATAAAAGTTTTTGTTGTTCTATGAATATTTGATCATTTTTAGCTTGCTTTTATGAATGTAATGCCTCAAAATATGTTGCCTTAAAAAATTTCTTTTAATGTTTATTTACTTTTGAGAGAGAGAGAGAGAGAGAGAGACAGAGTATGAGGGGGGAGGGTCAGAGAGAGAGGGAGACGCTGAATCTGAAGCAGGCTCCAGGCTCTGAGCTGTCAGTACAGAGCCTGGTACAGGGCTTGAACCCACTAAGCCACTAACGGTGAGATCATGACCTGAGCCGAAGTTGAATACCCAACCGAGCCACCCAGGAGCCCCAATATGTTGCCTTTTAAAAGTAGTTGTAATACATGACAACTGATGTTATAAATTTGTTCAAATTAAGCTTAAATAAATGAACTGGGATCTTATTCACATATAAATCAGCATTGAAATTTATTCTGAGATTTGCAATTTATTAAGATTCTTCACCCGTGAGGCCCTGGGTGGCTACCTTTCATCTTATGGTATCTGTGATTCTAGACAAGGTCAAAGAAAGCGATGTTTCTTAGTTGAATTCAACACTCTACATTTAATTTCTCCTAATGATTTCTAGATATTATTCTGACTGACCCAAGCAAGTTTATCATATGTACTCTTTTTCCATAAAGAAAAGTGACTTATACAATTTCAAGGAATGTTTTGGTTAGGTCTAAAATGGCTCATCAAGTAAGAGATAAAACTTTACGGAAGCTGAACCAGCCATTTTTCTCAGTGGTTGAGGTCAAACTTAGGAAACTCATGACCATGTCTCTTTGCAAATGCGTCTTAAAAGTCGAGAGTGCACAGTCATCTTATTGAAGCATCAGGAGTTAAAGGCTTGTCTGTCATTGTTGAACCACACTTTGGTGGAGTAAATAATATGTTAGGGGGTTGTTCGAGTGTTGAGGGATTAGCCAAAGTCTTCAGGCAGATTCTTTATGGATGGCAAAACCTATTACGTTGAGTATTGAGCACTATGCTACTTCTTTAACATATGAAATGAAATACAAAAATCATCTCTTTCAGTATTTTGGAAAGTCACGGTGCTAGGTACTACTGATTGGAGTGAAACAAATGTGGCGTTTTTGCAGCACATATGACTACTTTGTAAGATTTGAGGGCACAAACTTCATTCAAGAGAGACTGATTCAACATGTCTCATGTAACAGGCATTGTGGTAGGTGCAAGAAAAATAGAAGTAAAAGAGACTTTGTGATTATTTGATCACAGATGCTATGAAGGAGAGGAAACAGTGCTTTAAGTGAGTAACAGCTGGATATGACAAGGTTTACGTGATCAGGGAAAGCACTGAGTTGGTATCTGAAAGAAGATGAGTTCACTGGCTGAATAGGGAGAGAATTTCAGGGGGAGTGAGCAGCAAAAACTAAGGTCCAGTGTCAGCAATGTGACTGGAACCAAAGAAGATAGTTGAGGAAATCCAGACAGGCCATTGTCACTGAGTGCAGGGAGCAGAGGGGAGCCGTGTGTCCCAGGCCACGCAGAGCCACATCAGACATAACAAGTATTTTACTCTCCGTTTTGGGAGTTTCAAGAAGCAATTAAAACCTAAGCAAACCAGGAGAATCTCATTCTGGCAGGATCACTCAGTCTTTCATATTGAAAGGAGGCGAGAAGGGGGTAGAGTAAATGGAAGAAGGGATGCCTGGGTGGTTCAGTCGGTTAAGCGTCCCACTCTTGATTTCAGCTCAGGTCATGATTTCAGGGTTCATGGGATCGAGTCCTGAGTCGGGCTCTGCACTGACAGTGTGGAGCCTGCTTGGGATCTCTCTCTCTCCCTCTCTCTGCCTCCCCCCCACCCCCCATTCACGCCCATGCTTACTCTCTCTCTGAAAATAATAAATAAATAAACAGAAAAAAAGTATATGGAGGCAGAGCTGCAGGGAACTGACTGTGGGAAACCAGGGAAAAGGTTGATGCTAGTTTTGACTAGGATGATTCAAAATATCTGAAATCACCAGCAATCTGTCCTGAGTTAAGGAAAAATTTAGCTCTTGTAAAAAAAAATGTGATCTGGAAGACAGATGGCCATTTAACTGTCACCGGTACCATACATAGAGAAGTTTGACAGACCAGCACAGAGAGAATGGGTCTTGGGTTAGCCAACAGTAGAACCCAGAATACTTATTTGGAGGTGTGGTGAAGACAGGTTGTGCAGGTGAACCTTGGCAGCTGGGAATTATTGGAGGAGGCTCACACCTCACACCTGGTAGTGTTAATTGGCTTGGAATTAGTTAATAAAAGAAAAGATACAGAGAAGCCCAGAGAGACAGCCCTATCCCTTCCCTATGTTGCTCAGCATATGCCCTGCCATGTGTCTGATGAATTCATGGAGACCCTTTTTATAATCAGTATAGAGCTGGAAGGGATGTGACAGGTTCTCAAATATAATGGTTTTCAAAATAGGGTCCAGAGACTCCTGATTCTGGGAGGATGGAGAAACACTTACCCCACTTTTCTCTATTTTTAAAAAAAATTTTTTAATGTTTATTTATTTTTGACAGAGGGAGAGAGAGACAGAGCATGAGCGGGAGAGGGGCAGAGAGAGAGGGAGACACAGAATCTGAAGCAGGACCCAGGCTCTGAGCTGTCAGTACAGAGCCCGAGGCGTGGCTCGAACCCACGGACCGTGAGATCCTGACCTGAGCTGAAGTCGGACGTCCAACCGACTGAGCCACCCAGGCGCCCCGCACTTTTCTCTAGTTTTTATTTTAACTTTTCTCCATTTCTCCCAGTAAGTACAACACCCTGGACATGTCCTATAAAGCAAACTTCCTTGGGTTTTCTTTTAGTTTCACATACAGATTTACAGCTGAAGACACTGGCAATCCAGAAACACCAACAGCCACAGACAAAAACAAAAAACAAACACGCCCCACAAAAAGCCTACTCCTGGATCTGGAAAGGAGCAACCTAGCAAGACAGAAAGCTTGTACACGATAATCATTATACTTTGGTCAAAATGTGGCCCCTGGACCAGCAGCATCGGGGTCATCTGGGAACTTGCTAAAAATGCAAATCCCTGAGACCCATCCCAGACCTGCTGAGTCAGAAGCTTGGGAGTTGAGCTCAGCAATCATACTTTGACAAGTCCTCCAGGTGATTCTGTTGCACCCTAAAGTTTGAGAACTGCTAACATGGCACCTGATGGTCTCTCTTCAGATGAGAAAACTCAAGGCTGAAGGTTGTTTGGTTTTCCCCAGGCAACAGCTTGTGTGGAGTGTAGCTCTCATTCTAGATTTGCCCAGAGTGCCTCTTCAAGCACTAAAATGTAAGGAGAACTGAGGAAATTTTATTTTATTATTTATTTTTTAACAGAATAATTTAAAATATGTTTGAATTAAGGGTTAACAGGTATTAATATGTGTATTATGAAGTATCTGGCACATAGTATGTGCTAGATAAATTTATATTGAATATTGAACAAATTATTAGTTTGATTCAGCTAGTTTTAGAGAAGATGCTGAAAGACAAGATATTTTGGAAAATCTCAAACTAGTGTGTGTAAAAGCATCTGCAACATCGGTAAAATCGGTCCCAGTGAGGCTCACTGCTACAGGTTAAGGGCCTGCAGGATGTTCTTTCATATTCTGGCCCGTTTTGGCCCCAGCATACGTCAGACTTTATAAATACTTGACTTCATACCATGCCAGCGTTTCTCAACTCTGAATTTTGACCTTCTCCTGATGGTGGAGGGAGGAAAGACTGGATTCCTGTAGCTCAAGCACTAAGTCTGTTCTCCAGGTGAGTTAGAACCTGGGTTTTCAACAATAGAGCAGCTTGTAATCATTCCTCCATTGCGTCTTGGTCCCAGCCCCCTGAATGATTACATTTAACATCATTAAAACTTTGCTTTAATTGGACTAGAGCAAAACATAAATGTCTGCTGCTTAGAAAACAAACACTTTAGTATTTTCTTAATGTTTATTTTAACGGATACTTACAATTGCCTGGAGACTAAATAGGGTTATTATATTTATTTTAAAAGTTATAATTGCTAGGATGGGCTGATGGAGGCCAAGTTTGAATTCATAGTGTGTTTTTACAAGTAATCATTTAATAACTCTGTGCAACACCTTATGTGTGAGGAGAACTCAAGGGGGACTGTAATTATGGTGGTGCAATTAGGCATTTTGACCTCGTAGGCACATGGGGAACCTCAGGCTACCAGTCTGGCTTCTCCTCAACCTCCCATTTTATATTTTGTAAAGCTAGTTGGAAACAGCAACAAAGCTTTGTTTTAAAGATTTTTCAAGCCACTGGTTCAACAGACGAAGAGGCACGGAAACTTGGTAAGTACCTGAAGTCTACAGAAACACCGTCTTCTGATGCTCATTGCCGAAACCAGGATATACACAATGTAGGAGGAGAAGTGGAAACAGTCCCTCAGGAGGAGCAGACTCCAGATGAGACACTCTCCGAGGGGAGCAAGCAGACACAACTCTGGCATCTATCTTACGGAGGATCTTTGATATCAATTTGCAAGCTCACTGTGCTATTCCACTCAGGTCCTAAATCCACAGGAACTGGATGTTGGTTTAGACTCCTGGTTCTCCAAGTGTGGTGTCTGGACCAGCAGCCTCAGCATCCCTGGGGAATGTGTTAGAAATGCAAATTCTTGGGCTCCAGGCCCACTTAATGAGAAACCGTGGGGATGGAGCCCAGCAATCTGTGTTTTCTGAAGTCCCCAGGTGATTTTGGTGCAAGCAAGGGTTTGAGGAGTCCTGGAGAGTGACTGAAAAAAAGAGGATGTATCTCTTCAAAGGGATGTGGCATCTCACTGCTGATGTGGAAAATCAGTTCAAAAACTGGTTAGGAAACCAGAGTAAATATGTAAAAGGCAAGAAAGAAGTCTTTCAAGAACCAGAGGCAAAACCAATACTCTCCTGCTGGATTTCAAAGGAGAAAATTCAAGGGAATCCAGGAAGCTATGTATCTTAAAGGACCAGAAAGTAAATAGCCACTTGGCTCTCATATAAATATGAAATTAATTCATCTAGTCATTCTTATGTAATCTCTGCCTTCAGTTTCCTCTAGATTGTTTTCAGCTGGCAAGTTTGGTACATCTTGTTAGTGAACTTGACAGCGACGGTGGTAGATGCCTCTACCTCTTTAAACCTTTCTTTTTGTTGTGAGTGGGGGATGGTAGGTATGCTTGTGCATCAATTGTGTCTAGATATTTGAGTATAACTGGGGAATCATGCCTACCTGAATTTATTACATGAACGACAGGGAAGCCTCCTGGGAAGGGTGTTCATCTTAAAGGAAGAGAGAATGAGACAATTGACCCAGTGACCAATATTGAGTCACCACTGGCATCCTTCCCTGAAATTACTTAGATTTGTCTTTTGACCACTAAGTTCTGTGGAAGAAAGGTGGGTTGTCAGTAAAAATACACAGTTGCTTCACATCAACAGCTCAGAGATGTTGAGGCAAAGATACCGCTTTGGTGCCAGAGAGCAAAAGTACAACTCAGTCGGGAGACAGAATCTATCCTTGTTCTTGTATAAGAAAAGTGGCTTTGGTTTTAGGGTATTCACAGCTTCAGAAAACACAAGTGTTTTCTGAGTCTCGGCAGAACGCGAGCCAGCTTAGTCTCCTCGGACCCGTGATGGTGCTAATCTCTGGTACCGCCTGGATGACCTTGGCAGTTGCCCAAGAACACCAGCATCATAAAGAAGAGTACAATACAGTGGAGAGTTTACATTTCCTTCTGCATTTCCTTGGCTGTATCATCTCCTCATTTTCATTTTTATTTATGGTTGACAGGGAGGGATTCGGTGGAGTACAGGACAAATTTGTATCTTTGTCTCCTCTCTCTCACACTGTAACACCTAGGCCACAGCTCAATATACATAACAGGTGTTCAACTAATTATGCTGATTGAGAGACCCTGGAAAGCAAAGCTTTTAAGAATGATTTGGTGCTTAACAAAAATGGGGCATGCCTGTGAATTATAAACAAGCTGAGTCCATTTACTTAGATTTACTCAGCCGCCCAGAAATCTTGTCTTCCACTCCCAGTGCTGGGAAAGCAGCAGGAAAAGAATCAGAGAATGCTAAAGTTGAGGGGAACGCTTAGGCACACGGTTGTTCTGCTGGGCACCGCCTGTTTCTCGCTTAAGATTTCTGCTTGAGAATCCTGCCAGGACTCCTGGCCACCTTGTGGTGAATGCCAGTGGGTGGCAGAGCTCCTGGACCTCACTGGCCTGCCTTCTCCCACTGCCTTTCTCGGCCCTGGCTGTTCCCCTCCCTCCAATCTCAGCCACCTCGGAGCCTCCCCTCCCTCCCGCCGGTGTGGGGATTGTGCTTGGGCAGCTTCTTCAGAAACAGCCATGGCCTTCCTGATGGCAAGCGTGGCCCAATGATGCTTGTGTTCTCTGGTGTTCCCTGTGTTGGCAAAGACCTGGAGGACCGACAGTTGCTGGGCTCTGCTGCACTTGCTCTTGCTACCCCTTGGCTGTCCTGACCCAAGTTCACTTATATCGGATTTAGTCTCCCTGTCAGCCCCACCGTGCTCCCCGATGAGCACATTTCTGGTCCTTCCCTGTTACTCCCCTTTATGAAATGATACTTAGGTCAAAAAAAAAGTGTGCACATACTGAATGTACTAAATAGGATGAAAGCATTGTATCTCAGCCTAATCATTAGTAATGTCTTTAAGAGTGTAGTCTGTACATCAGAATCGTAGGAGCAAATTAGCAAAGAGGATTTCTGAGCCCTACCTCCAGCTAGTAGATTCCAAATTCTGTAGATCTAAAATGCAATGAAAACAGCAACAATGAAACCTCCTCTAGTTTGAGAGTTGGTGCTTTATAGCGGGTTCCTAATCTTGGCTGTAAATCCAAGGCGAGGTAGGAGGTGAGGGCAAGGGGGTGGGGAGCTTCTCTTAAAAATCAGCACATGGATCCTGGATTAAATGGATTAAATGAGAATTTCTGAAAGTAGGGATGAGGCATAGTTGTTTTTTTTTAAAGCCTCCAAAGTGAATGTAGACTGTAGCCGGGTTTGAAAACCATTCCTTCAGCCTAGATGGCTCAGTATACGCAGTTTCCAAAGTCTGTGATGTGAAAACTGCTTTAGTAAAATTATTGCTCTTTAACCATGTTGCCTAAAACCTTCCTGTCTGTGGGTCATATCAATGTATTCCCTTCTGTGTTTTGCTGTGGAATCATCTTGCCTTTTTATTCTGTTCTTTGTTTTTATTGTTGGCTTTTCTTCTGATCAGTAACAAGAAAAAAGAAGACTGGCTTTGCTAGCTGATGGCCCACAGCTGACATTGGTCTAGCAGGTGTGTTTTCTTTCTTTAAGATTTTATTTAAAGTTTTTGTAAAAATTTATGTTAAAACAGTGTTCCTAAAAAGATTTAAGGCAATCGTTAAATGTTGAGATATTTTCACATAAAAGTTCAGACTTGTCACCATAAGGGAAAAACCACAAGCTTCATCAGCATTGGAGCCACCTTCCCTGGGGGTGCCCCGCAGCAGCCTCACTGAATATCCTCCCTTGCCATCAGACCCTCTCAGACCCACCTCTGCCTGGCCCCTCAGGCATTTATGTTTATGACCTTTAGGAGAAATGGATGGATTTAATGTATTTTATCAACATCTGGGCACCTCCACGGTGTCAGGCACTCCATGGTAAATGTTTTTCTTTTTCTCCCACAAATCTATGAAATATACATTGCCATCTCTTTAGGGAACTTGGAGACTGGGCTGGGCTGAAGGGTTCCGATTTCTAATCCAAGCCTGTATTCTGCCAAAGCTTCCTCAGATCCTCATGCTTGCAGGAACTGCGGAAACTTTGGCTTGGTTCCATCCCTCTGAGACGAGAGAGATGGGACTGTTTGGGGCACCTGTGAAGTATTTTGCATCCTATTAAGTTTTCATCACCTGGATAAAAGGAATTTAGAAATCAGTAAATTAGGGGGGGTAGTCTAATTAGCTTCAAGTGTAAAAGCATAAGCTTTTTGGGCAATTTAAGATAGATTTGCAATCCCATCAAGTGGATGTAATCATGTATGTAACGTGAACATTTCAAGGAGAGTTAATAATGACTTTTCAGGCACCTCAGGGAACTGAACGGGAAGAACATTTGTTCAGTGCAGTTAGTTACCTGAGCTATTTTTTGGTAACACAAATTCTTGAGTGTCCCTCTGGTGAAGTGGGGCCTTCTGCCCACAACCCAATAGCAGTTCCTTGAGCTTGTGGTAATGTAGGGTACCACCATTTTAGTGCAGTTTTCAACTGAGGTTGTAAATATCTTGTCTGAGTTAGTTCATTCAATAGGGATTTTATGTTCTTTGGGTGATTTTCAATGACATCTTGGGGCCAGAATTATTCCTTTAGAAATGGAGCTCAAGTTAGGAAGTATTAGTGGAAAAATTATTTTCCCAGATACTTTTCAGTAACCCATCTCTTGCATAATCAAAGCTTGCAGCTGTTTTCTGTCCACAGTACTTCAGGGTCACTGAGAACGGGTTGAAAAGAAGATATGTGGTGATCCGGTCTGTGTCTAGACAACTTTCAATTTCTCCAGTAGATTGTGTAGACTGGCAACTTAGGGGAAGGTGGGAATGGCAAAAAGAAACTGAAAGACATTTAAACAAGTTAATAGTTATTAGGATTGGAAAAACACTTGTAGCTATTTAATGAGATCAGGGTCAATGAGGTTTTGCCTTTGTATTCCTGCAGTGTCTGCTATGGGTTTGGTGGCCATACCTATTAAAATATTGTCAACCTCAGTTCTCGTTGACTCAGGATCCAACTCAGCTTAATCCTAAGGTGGTACGTCTTCAACACCTATAGCTGATAGACCAGAATCAATCAGATAGATACTTCCCCTAGATATTGCCAGGAGAGGTAATAGGGGACCCAAAACTGAAGGGCACCTTGTACTTTCTTAGTGACATTCTATTCCTTCACTCCCTCTCTAACCAGCACATTGCAGGAACTGCCAAAGTCAGGCCTAAGATGAAGGAAGAATTGGCTATCCCAATTCCCAGTATGCTGCCCGAAACCATTGAAAGGGAGGGCAGGTAAGTGTGTTGTCAGTTTCCTTTATTCCGTTGGTATGGATAGACTCTCCAATGCTGGGGATCATTTCTTTCTAGGGTGGATATAAAACCTGTAGATTCTGTACCAGACCTTGAGAAGTTAGAGAGATTAGTATCCTCGGGCCCTCAAATGAGGAATTTTAATTCTTGCAGTCTCTTGAAAAGAAGGACCCTGGACTGGAGACAATGCTTCCTCGAATACATCCACAGAGGTGCTCACAGATTGGCCTTTGCTTACAGGCTTACACCACAGGGAAGGATAGTTTCCTTTTGTTAGAGGTTGGCCCAGCTACTGACAGCTCTCAATCAGGCAACAGTCTTGTGATCTCTCAGCTAGGAGGTGGTGAAACATAATAATAATGAGTTCAATAATTGGCATCATTCAGACCAGTGTTCACGTCCCAGCTTAACCAGTTACTAGCTGAGTGCTCTGGAGGACAAAGCTCTGAGTATCCATTTTCTTGTCTGTAAAATGAGACTATATCACTGAGGTGTGAGCACATTTGAAGATTAAGAATGTATTTCAGGGCACCTTGGTGGCTCAGTCGAGGAAGTGTCCGACTCTTGATTTTGGCTCAGGTCATGATCTCGCAGTCACGGGATCAAGCCCTGTGTTGGGCTCTGTGCTGACAGCATGGAGCCTGCTTGGGATCCTCTCTCTTTCTCTGTCAAAATATAGAAATAAATAAATATCTAAAAAGAATGTATTTTAAGGGCTATCACAAAGCCTGGCACACGAGTGGTCAAAAAATAGACATTGTTTTTTAATGAGAAAGTTTTCCTAAAGGTAACCTCAATTTGTCATTCATCCGATGTTGAAAGGGTCCCTGAATTTTCAGAAGAACCCCTTTCACAGATCACCATCAATAAGAGTCAGGTATCATCTGCTCTGGGAGAATTCTCATCATCCTGAAGTCCCCCACTTACCAGGGGGTATATGCCTGCCTGTGTTTCAAGTCAGAACACACACTCTCAGCAAGCTACCACCAACAGGTGTTCCTGGCAGCATTTCTAATCCCCTTTAAGAAGGGAAGGGATAATAATTGCTTGGGTCAGTCCTTCTGAAAGTTAGCTGACCCGTGGCCTATACAACACCACATGGTGAGTTTGCCCTAAATACCAGTCACATAGAAGGTGCAAGTACAGCACACACGATTACAGAAATAGATACAGTTGGATGCAGTCACAGAAAGATTTAAAATAATACAGAATTCATCTCTGTTGAATTGAACATCATTTATATTCTAATAACACCTTTAAGAACTTTCCACATTGCTGCAGCCTATTGTACACTCTGCTAAGACCGTCCATTCCTTTTTCCACCCCTCTGGTCCTTTTGAGAAAAACTGGAGGGGAAACAGGGAGAAATGAGGCCTGAAGAGGGGAGATTAAAGGTGAAAGGGAGAGGATTGAAAGTTTTTACTTTCAAGTCTGATTTATTGATCTCTGTATCTGGCATAGATAAACTGCAGACATGAAAGAACCTACAGAACATCACACGTTTGGTCCCATAAAGATGTCATTGTGGGTTAACATTAGCAATTACATGTCATTACTGGAGCTTTATTTTGGTCACTCATCCTGTTCTTCTAATATAAAGACAAGTAAGGAATGAACAGCCTGTTCCTTATATTTCTCTTTGTAAAATATCTTTGTTCTTCCATGATTGATTTATAGACCTTTTCTTTTAAGCGATGCGAAGTAGAACTAACATGAACTCTGTGTCAATACAGACGGATTGTCTTTACCATTAACCACAACTTCAAGGAAGTTTATCCTTAAGAGGTTACTGAGCAAAGCTTTGAAAAGTTTCTCAGAATTATGTGAGGAATAGTTTTATAATACAAATGGTTTTTGTACTTGGCAAAGATATTTACCTTATTTTTAACAAAATGTTCCTGCACCTTGACAACTTATTGTCTAATCCTACACAAATATGGCATTAATGAAGACTGAAAAAAAAAGACATCACCATCAGCTTCATTATCAAAATAATCAATACTCATTTGCAATTAATGTGATTAAATGCAATATGATGTGTGAACACTGATTGTTTGCTCGACTTGCTGGTATAAGTTTTAGCAGACAATATTGCAGAGTTGTTTATTTTGGGATTGTATTGCATTGCGACGTGTCTAACATGAGTATTTTCTAAATGGAATATTCACAGTTGGGAATTAGATTGTGATTTAGGCAAGTTACATTTTTAAGCCTATTGACTTAATATGAAGAAAATACAAACTTGTGATATTTCTTTTTTTTTTAATATGAAATTTATTGTCAAATTGGTTTCCATACAACACCCAGTGCTCATCCCAAAAGGTGCCCTCCTCCATACCCATCACCCACCCTCCCCTCCCTCCCACCCCCCCCATCAACCCTCAGTTTGTTCTCAGTTTTTAAGAGTCTCTTATGCTTTGGCTCTCTCCCACTCTAACCTCTTTTTTTTTTTTTTTCTTCTGCTTCCCCATGGACTTCTGTTAAGTTTCTCAGGATCCACATAAGAGCGAAAACATATAGTATCTGTCTTTCTCTGTATGACTTATTTCACTTAGCATAACACTCTCCAGTTCTGTCCACGTTGCTGCAAAAGACCATATTTCATTCTTTCTCATTGCCACATAGTACTCCATTGTGTATATAAACCACAATTTCTTTATCCATTTGTCAGTTGATGGACATTTAGGCTTGTTCCATAATTTGGCTATTGTTGAGAGTGCTGCTATAAACATTGGGGTACAGGTGCCCCTATGCATCAGTACTGCTGTATCCCTTGGGTAAATTCCTAGCAGTGCTATTGCTGGGTCATAGGGTAGGTCTATTTTTAATTTTCTGAGGAACCTTCACACTGTTTTCCAGAGTGGCTGCACCAGTTGCATTCCCACCAACAGTGCAAGAGGGTTCCCGTTTCTCCACATCCTCTCCAGCATCTATAGTCTCCTGATTTGTTCATTTTAGCCACTCTGACTGGTATGAGGTGATATCTGAGTGTGGTTTTGATTTGGATTTCCCTGGTGAGGAGTGACATTGAGCATCTTTTCATGTGTCTGTTGGCCATGTGGATGTCTTCTTTAGAGAAGTGTGTATTCATGTTTTCTTCCCATTTCTTCTCTGGATTATTTGTTTTTCGGGTGTGGAGTTTGGTGAGCTCTTTATAGATTTTGGATACTAGCCCTTTGTCCGATATGTCATTTGCAAATATTTTTTCCCATTCCATTGGTTGCCTTTTAGTTTTGTTGATTGTTTCCTTTGCTGTGCAGAAGCTTTTTATCTTCATGAGGTCCCAATAGTTCATTTTTGCTTTTAATTCCCTTGCCTTTGGGGATGTGTCAAGTAAGAAATTGCTGCGGCTGAGGTCAGAGAGGTTTTTTTCTGCTTTCTCCTCTAGGGTTTTGATGGTTTCCTGTCTCACATTCAGGTCCTTTATCCATTTTGAGTTTGTTTTTGTGAATGGTGTAAGAAAGTGGTCTAGTTTCAATCTTCTGCATGTTGCTGTCCAGTTCTCCCAGCACCATTTGTTAAAGAGACTGTCTTTTTTCCATGGGATATTCTTTCCTGCTTTGTCAAAGATTAGTTGGCCATACTTTTGTGGGTCTAGTTCTGGGGTTTCTATTCTATTCCATTGGTCAATGTGTCTGTTTTTGTGCCAGTACCATGCTGTCTTGATGATGACAGCTTTGTAGTAGAGGCTAAAGTCTGGGATTGTGATGCCTCCTGCTTTGGTCTTCTTCTTCAAAATTACTTTGGCTATTCAGGGCCTTTTATGGTTCCACACAAATTTTAGGATTGCTTGTTCTAGCATCGAGAAGAATGCTGGTGCAATTTTGATTAGGATTGCATTGAATGTGTAGCTAGCTTTGGGTAGTATTGACATTTTAACAATATTTATTCTTCAATCCATGAGCATGGAATGTTTTTCCATTTCTTTATATCTTCTTCAATTTCCTTCATAAGCTTTCTATATTTGTCAGCATACAGATCTTTTACATCTTTGGTTAGATTTATTCCTAGATATTTTATGCTTCTTGGTGCAATTGTGAATGGGATCAGTTTCTTTATTTGTCTTTCTGTTGCTTCGTTATTAGTGCATAAGAATGCAACTGATTTCTGTACATTGATTTTGTATCCTGCAACTTTGCTGAATTCATGTATCAGTGCTAGCAGACTTTTGGTGGAGTCTATCGGATTTTCCATGTATAATATCATGTCATCTGCAAAAAGTGAAAGCTTAACTTCGTCTTTGCCAATTTTGATGCCTTTGATTTCCTTTTGTTGTCTGATTGCTGATGCTAGAACTTCCAACACTATGTTAAAAACGGCAGTGAGAGTGGACATCCCTGTCGTGTTCCTGATCTCAGGGAGAAAGCTCTCAGTATTTCCCCATTGAGGATGATATTAGCTGTGGGCTTTTCATAAATGGCTTTTATGATCTTTAAGTATGTTCCTTCTATCCCGACTTTCTCGAGGGTTTTTATTAAAGGATGCTGGATTTTGTTAAATGCTTTTTCTGCATCAATTGACAGGATCATATGGTTCTTATCTTTTCTTTTTTTAATGTGATGTATCACAATGATTGATTTACGAATGTTGAACCAGCCCTGCAGCCCAGGAATGAATCCCAACTGATCATGGTGAATCATTCTTTTTATATGCTGTTGAATTCGATTTTCTAGTATCTTAATGCGAATTTTTGCATCCATATTCATCAGGGATATTGGCCTGTAGTTCTCTTTTTTTACTGGCTATCTGACTGGTTTAGGAATCAAAGTAATGCTGGCTTCATAGAATGAGTCTGTAAGTTTTCCTTCTCCTTCTAATTTTTGGAGTAGCTTGAGAAGGATAGGTATTATCTCTGCTGTAAATGTCTGGTAGAATTCCCCAGGGAAACCATCTGGGCCTGGACTCTTATTTGTTGGCAGACTTTTGATAACTGATTCAATTTCTTCACTGGTTATGGGTTATGGGTTGCTTTTGATAACTGATTCAATTTCTTCTCTAGTTATGCCACCCCATATACGTGGCAATGAGAAAGAATGAAATATGGTCTTTTGTAGCAACTCCTGTTTGAGTTTTGGAAGTGTGTGGGTGTTTAGGAATTTGTCCATTTCTTCCAGGTTGTCCAGTTTGTTGGCATATAATTTTTCATAGTATTCCCTGATAATTGCTTGTTTCTCTGAGGGATTGGTTGTAATAATGCCATTTTCAATCATGATTTTATCTATTTGGGTCATCTCCCTTTTCTTTTTGAGAAGCCTGGCTAGAGGTTTATCAATTTTGTTTATTTTTTCAAAAAACCAACTCTTGGTTTCATTGATCTGCTCTACAGTTTTTTTAGATTCTATATTGTTTATTTCTGCTGTGATCTTCATTATTTCTCTTCTTCTGCTGGGTTTGGGGTGTCTTTGCTGTTCTGCATTTATTTCCTTTAGGTGTGCTGTTAGATTTTGTATTTGGTATTTTTCTTGTTTCTTGAGATAGGCCTGGATTGCAATGTATTTTCCTCTCAGGACTGCCTTTGCTGCATCCCAAAGCGTTTGGATTGTTGTATTTTCATGTTTGTTTGTTTCCATATATTTTTAAATTTCTTCTCTAATTTCTTGGTTGACCAAGTCATTCTTTAGTAGGGTGTTCTTTAACCTCCATGCTTTGGGAGATTTTCCAGACTTTTTCTTGTGGTTGATTTCAAGCTTCATCGCATTCTGGTCTGAAAGTGTGCATGGTATGATCTCAATTCTTGTATACTTATGAAGGGCTGTTTTGTGACCCAGTATGTGATCTATCTTGGAGAATGTTCCACGTGCACTCAAGAAGAAAGTATATTCTGTTGCTTTGGGATGCAGAGTTCTAAATATATCTGTTAAGTCCATCTGATCCAATGTATCATTCAGGACCCTTGTTTCTTTATTGATCCTGTGTCTAGATGACCTATCCATTATTGTAAGTGGAGTATTAAAGTCCCCTGCAATTACCACATTCTTATCAATAAG
The DNA here is from genome assembly GCF_022079265.1 of Lynx rufus. Lineage (NCBI taxonomy): Eukaryota > Metazoa > Chordata > Mammalia > Carnivora > Felidae > Lynx > Lynx rufus. Next base: position 29,300,087 of record NW_025814827.1, on the reverse strand, counting down.
TTTGCTTATGTTTGTGATTAGTTATTTTATATATTTGGGGGCTCCTGTATTCGGTGCATAGACATTTATAATTGTTAGCTCTTCCTGATGGATAGGCCCTGTAACTATTATATAATGCCCTTCTTCATCTCTTGTTACAGCCTTTAATTTAACGTCCAGTTTCTGTGATATAAGTATGGCTACTCCAGCTTTCTTTTGAGTACTAGTAGCATAATAGATAGTTCTCCATCCCCTCACTTTCAATCTGAAGGTGTCCTCAGGTCTAAAATGAGTCTTTTGTAGACAGCAAATAGATGGGTCTTTTTTTTTTTTATCCATTCTGATACCCTATGTCCTTTGGTTGGAGCATTTAGTCCATTTACATTCAGTGTTATTATAGAAAGATATGGGTTTAGAGTCATTGTGATGTCTGTAGGTTTCATGCTTGTAGTGATGTCTCTGGTACTTTGTCTCACAGGCTCCCCCTTAGGATCTCTTGTAGGGCTGGTTTAGTGGTGATGAATTCCTTCAGTTTTTGTTTGTTTGGGAAGACCTTTATCTCTCCTTCTATTCTAAATGACAGAGTTTCTGGATAAAGGATTCTTGGCTGCATATTTTTTTTCTGTTCATCACATTGAAGATTTCCTGCCATTCCTTTCTGGCCAGCCAAGTTTCAGTAGATAGATCCGTCACTAGTCTTATCAGTCTCCCTTTATATGTTACAGCATGTTTATCCCTAGCTGCTTTCAGAATTTTCTCTTTATCCTTGTATTTTGCCAGTTTGACTATAATATGTCGTGCAGAAGATCGATTCAAATTATGTCTGAAGGGAGTTCTCTGTGCCTCTTGAATTTCAATGGCTTTTTCCTTCCCCAGATCAGGGAAGTTCTCAGCTATTATTTCTTCAAGTACACCTTCAGCCCTTTCCCTCTCTCTTCCTCCTCTGGAATCCCAATTATGCATATGTTATTGCATTTTATCACATCACTTAGTTCTCTAATTCTCCTCTCATACTCCTGGATTTTTTATCTTTTTCTCAGCTTCCTCTTTTTCCATAATTTTATCTTCTAATTCCCCTTTCTCTCCTCTGCCTCTTCAATCCGAGCTGTGGTCACCTCCGTTTTATTTTGCAGCTCGTTTATAGCAATTTTTAGCTCTTCCTGACTGTTTCTTAGTCCCTTGATCTCTGTAGCAATAGATTCTCTCCTGTCCTCTATACTTTTTCAAGCCCAGCGATTAATTTTATGACTATTATTTTGAATTCATTTTCTGTTATATTGCTTAAATCGTTTTTGATCAGTTCATTAGCTGTCACTACTTCCTGGAGTTTCTTTTGAGAAGAATTCTTCCGTTTTGTCATTTTGGATAGTCCCTGGAATGGCACGGAACTGCAGGGCTCTTCCCCTGTGCTGTCTGGAGTAACGTGTTGGTGGGCTGGGCCACAGTCAGATCTGATGTCTGCCCCCAGCCTACCACCTGGGCCATGGTCAGACTGGTGTGTACCTTATCTTCCCCTCTCCCCGAGGCAGGACTCACTGTGGAGTGGTGTGGCCCCTGTCTGGGCTACTTGCACACTGCTAGGCTTGTGGTACTGCTTTGATGGGATCTGGTGTATTAGCTGGGGTGGATCCACAAGGTACACAGGGGCAGGACGGGCAGACTCAGCTCGCTTTGCCTTCAGTGGTCCATTTCGGGAGGGGCCCTGTGGCACTGGGAGGGAGGCAGACCTGTCGGAGGGATGGATGCACAGAAGCACAGCGTTGGGTGTTTGCGCGGTGCAAGCAAGTTCGGTGATGGGGACTGGTTCCCTTTGGGATTTTGGCTGGGGGATGGGTGAGGGAGATGACGCTTCCCAGTGCCTCTGTTCTCCACCAAGCTGAGCTCTGTTCTATGGGGCTCAACAACTCTCCCTCCCATTGTCCTCTAGCTCTCCCGCTCTCTGAGCAGAGATGCTGACTTACAACCTTCCAGATGGTAAGTCCCACTGGCTGTCAGAACATACTCCGTCTGGCCCCTCCACTTTTGCAAGCCAGACTTGGGGGCTCTGCCTTGCCAGGTGGGCTGCCCCTCCACTGCCCTGGGTCCCTCCCACCAGTCCATGTAGCGCACACCCCCTCTCCACCCTTCCTACCCTCTTTTGTGGGCCTCTTGTCTACACTTGGCTCTGGAGAGTCCATTATGCTAGACTTCTTGTGGTTTTCTGGGTTATTTAGACAGATGTGGGTGGAATCTAAGTGATCAGCAGGACGCGGTGAGCCCAGTGTCCTCCTACGCCGCCATCATCTGGTAAACTTGTGATATTTCTAATGTTTTTTTATTTTATTTAAAACATTTTCAATGTTTATTTTATTTTTGAGAGAGAGACAGAATGTGAGCAGGGTAGAGGCAGAAGGAGAGGACGACACAGAATCTGAAGTAGTCTCCAGACTCTGAGCTGTCAGCCCAGAGCCCAATGTGGGGCTTGAATTCCCCAACTATGAGATCATGATATGAGCCAAAGTTGGACACCTAACAGACTGAGCCACCCAGGTACCCCATATTTTAAAATGTATCTCTTAAAAGTGAATTTCTATAGAATTAGAAAGAGTTGAGCGAAGCAAGGAGAAATAGATGTATGGGGGGGGGATTGAAAATTCAAGGTGATTTTTATAAAAAATTGAGTTGCTCTATTCTGGTTCAAATACTAAAGGTTTTCCACTTCCCAGGCCCTGCTTTGCAGATGGCAACACCAAATAGTTAGGGTTCCATTTGTGTCCCAGCTAGAGTGAATTACAAGAGGTCCAGGCAGGACTTAGTGAGTTGGAGCTGCTGCACTGAGTCTTGAAAACAGTGAATGTAGTCAGGAAACATCAGAAATAATCACCAAAAAAATGACCCCATAAATCTTAAATACTTCACTGAAAAAACATATCCAGAAATGATGTTACCATATAGTGTTTCATGTTGAGGAAGTGGAGAATCTGTGGATTATTCAACTGAGTCCATTTCTTAAGCTCAGCTGGCAAATTGCTCCATAGCCAACTGTACTTTGTCTAAAATAATAGACACTAGGATAACATGGATAAATGGGATGGCACCTTTAATTTACGGTTTTAGTATTTGACTATGATGGCGTTATTTTGCTTTATAATAGTGATAGTTCTGGGGAAAAGGTGCTAGAATTTGAAAGAATTAGTACTTGAGAAATGCACCTGCCATTTTGTGTGAGATGAATGCTTGGATGTAGGGCATGACCCTGTGGTTAAAAAGCATCCTATATCGAGTTCCCTGGCATGGACAGGGGCTACAGCAATTTATCTGACTGTTTTTCAAATTAACCAACCTGGAGACCCTCATGCCCACAGATATTGGTAAATGAACAAATTCAAAAAAAGCTTCTCCCGGGTAATTTTTAATCCCCTAAAAAAGTCAAGTAATAACATGGTTTCCACAGAAGCTAACAAATTCAATTATTGTTTCATCAAAAGCCTTTCCAGACTTGCTTGCTAGGACATGTTCCCTTATTATATGCTCTTATAGCAACATGTCTATGCATATATTTCCTTCTGTGATTATTTTATTGATGTCTGTCATACATACCTGTATGCGAGATACATGAAGGCAGGGATCTTGGCTGCTTTTGTATTTTTAATGTCTGTACAAGGCACATTTAATGGATATCTGTTGACCAAATAATAAATGAATCAGTCTGGTCCATCGTCCTGAGGGCTCTCATAGCCTAAATGGATAGACAGAACCCGTGAATTAATGTGACCCAGTAATGCCCACAGGATGACATAAGCATGTGCATAGAATATACTAGTGAAACAATGTACCTCAAGTTCTCAGAAGATTTATCTCAAGGAGTGAAAACGCTGTGATATTATCTCCTTTAAACTTAGCCAGTTATTTAATACATGATTTTGATGCGAGGAAAGATACATTTCCTTTTTTATTTTTTATTTTTTGACACATCTCCTTAATTATTAGGACTTTTTTCATTGTGCAAGTGACAGAAAACCTGGTGTCAAGTTGGCTTTTAAAAAAAGGAAATAGAATCCCATTTTTAATAATATGAATAGTTAGGTATTTCAACTGATCCTTATTCTTAGAACAAATAAAAATCTTACAATAAATAAAAACTATCCTAAAAAGTATTGGAGACATGCTAGATTATTAGAAATTAAAGGTCATTATCAAAGAAGGTGGGAGCCCAGAGAGGTAAATTGAGAATTTAAATCTTATTTTGTTCAAGGAACTTTTACTAGGCCTATTGGGGGGGGGAAGTTTTGTTAGGTACAGGAACAAGAAGACAAAACACAGCATGTTTTCAAGATGGGGCACCTGAGGGGAGATCTCTCCCAACAAAGCTAGAACTCAAAAAGCCATTCTTTTTTTTTTTTTTTTTTGAGACAGAGCACAAGTTAGGGGGAGCAGAGAGAGAGAGGGAGAGACAGAAGTGGGGCTCACTCAAAGTGAGGCTCGTGCTTACCTGAAGTGGGGCTTGAGCTCACCTGGTGTAGGCCTCTAGATCATAAACTGTGACATCATGACTTGAGCCGAAGTCAGATGCTTAATTACTCAGCCACCCAGGTGCCCCCAAAGGCCATTCTTCAGAAGAAGGGTGATCCAGAATTAAATCTGCTCTAGATCTCTACCCCCCCAGGGCCCCATAGGAAAGTGTACTTTTGTGCTGAAAAGTTTGAATAATAGATTGGCTCTCAAGTGTATTTTTAGCTTAAGTTTGCATCACTTTGAAGGGTCCAATAAGCATCCCAGAATTGGCAGAGCAAATCCAAATCTTTGAATAAATGTATCTTTATCCTAGGTTCCAAATTTCTACAAAACAATTTCTAAGTTAAATGACAAACTAAAAAAAAAAAAAAAAAAAAAAGGAGTGAATAGGCAACTATGCACAGAAGAAAAGGAAGAGCCATATTCTAATCCTACAATTTCTCCTGGTAGCAGACTCCAAGACAAATGATTCGAAGGCATGTAGATTATTTAGGAAGTGCAGGTCACACTAGCTGGTAAGTGGAGGCATGAGGTAGGGATGGCAGCCAATAAAGCCCAATGTGGGAAATGAGAATTGAAACTAATGAGGAAACTTGGAAATAGTACAAAACACATATCTCAGAACAATTCCACTTAAGAGGTGAGGAAACTCACACTTTTTGCCAGTTCTGATTGATCAAACATTGGTCGATGGTTCCTGTCGTGAGGTGGGGGGTGATATTGTGAATTCCTTGGCACTATTAGTCGGCCACACACATGGGTAGCACAGTCGCCATCATTCTGGGGAAAAGAGCTGTGCTGTGCAGAATAGACACAGTCGCCATCATTCTGGGGAAAAGAGCTGTGCTGTGCAGAATAGACACAGTCGCCATCATTCTGGGGAAAAGAGCTGTGCTGTGCAGAATAGACAGTAGACAGTGGCTGTTGGGAGTCAGCAGAGTATACCAAAAGGTCCCAGGGATAAGGGCAGGGCGTTGACAGCAATGGCTACAAGAGAAATAACAGAAACAGATCCAGAAAGACTAAATATAAAATTATCAGGCACTGATTATAAAGCAGTAAAATAAAGACAAATTTGGAAAATCTAGGGATGGTACAGAAACCTATTAAAAGTGGCAAAGAAGTTTTGTAAATAACCAGACAGAATTTCAGGAGACAAAAAAATATATATAATAACCTAAATTAAAAAACTCGATGGGGGGTAAATCACACTTCAATGAAGTTGATTAAAAAAAAACCTCAGTGGAGGAGCTTAATAGTAGATGAAATGCAGGTAAATAGAGCATAAATGAATTGGAGGATAGATAGGTCAAAAGAAATGATCCAGAGTGCAACACAGACAGAAAAAAAGGGGATAATGCAGATAAGACTAAAAAGGTCTAACATCTGATTAGGAGAGGAGTGAGTGAAGATAGCAGTGATAGCTTTCTAGAACTGATGACAGACTCCAATCCAAAGACTCAAATATCCCAAAGAAGCGAAAGCAGGAAAAATAAAAAGAAACTCCTATCTAGACACACAGTGAACCTGCAAAGAACTGAAGACAGTCTTGAAAGTGGTCATAAGAAAAGATTATGTCTGATGAGTGGCAGTTAGTAGACAGATAGCTAGCTCCTTAATGCTAATAATAGAAGCCAGTATTCAGTGGAATGTGATCTTCAGTAAGTTGAAAATATACCTGCCAAAATAAAATTCTACACCTTAAAAATATTTCAAAAATAAAGATGAAAAATACACACACACACACACACATTTAGAGAGTACAAGAAATGGGGGAGAGAGAGAGAAAGAGAATATCTTAGGCAGGCTCCACGCTCAGTGTGGAACCTGACACGGGGCTCAATTCCATGACTCTGGGATCATGACCTGAGCTGAAATCAAGAGTCAGACCCTCAACCAACTGAACCACTCAGGCACCCCTGAAATAAATATTTTTAAGTTGAGAATCCATACTTCATTACTAGCAGGCCCTGACTAAAGAAAGTTCTGAATGTCAAATGGAAGAAAAATCCCATATTGAGAGTTTGATGTGCAAGCAGTAATTAAAAACAAAAAAGTGGCAAATACATTGGTGCATTTATGATATTAGCTGTATAAAACAATAATGTCTAATAGGGTTAAAAATATATAATCAAAGTACATGACAACAATAATAGAGAAGTGGAGATGGAGTTAAATGGAGGTGAAGTCTTCAAGGAAGTAGGGAGAAGTACAGATTAAACATTAGGGTAGGATATATGTTGGAATTTTTAGGTTACCACTAAAAGAATGGAAAAAAAGGAGAAATAAAATATAATCAGCTCAAAAGGTAAAAGATCAAAAAATATATAGGGAAGGTGGGACAGAGTATATAGAACTGGTGAGCATGTATCATGACCTAAGGTTTATAATTAATATAATTCTGTGCACTTGAAATTTAAGAAGTTAAAAAAATAACAAAACCAATATAAAAATTGGAAAGAAGTAAATAATACTAATTAAAGGTAGAAATTATAGAACTAAAAAATAAAAAATAAATAAGATTAAAAAATCCATAATCTATTTCTTTATTTCATGCCTGATCTTGTTAGAGTTTTTTTCCAAACAGAGCAAGCATAAATAACTATTATCAGAAATAACAGGGACATCATTATTGATCCCCCAGTTCTTAAAAGGTTAATGAGAAAAAAGTATGAACAATATTATGCTGATAGCTTTCATAATTTAGAAAACCGGAAACATTTCAATTAGAAAAGTGAAATTATCAAAATTTACAAAAGTAGTAGAAAGTATGAATAATCATCTAATGTTTAAAGGATCTGAAGTGACAAAATCAAAGAAATCCCAAATGATATAGACTTTCCAGTGAATTCTGTCTGCCATTCCAGAAGATATACTTCCAACCCAAAACTCTTTCGGAGAATCAGAAAAGATGACCCTATTCCCAATAAATTTTTTTTTCAATATATGAAATTTATTGTCAAATTGGTTTCCATACAACACCCAGTGTTCATCCCAAAAGGTGCCCTCCTCAATACCCATCACCCACCCTCCTCTCCCTCCCACACCCCATCAACTCCCAGTTCTCAGTTTTTAAGAGTCTCTTAGGCTTTGGCTCTCTCCCACTCTAACCTCTTTTTTTTTTCCCCTTCCCCTCCCCCATGGGTTTCTGTTAAGTTTCTCAGGATCCACATGAGAGTGAAAACATATGGTATCTGTCTTTCTCTGTGTGACTTATTTCACTTAGCATCACACTCTCTATTTCCATCCACGTTGCTACAAAGGGCCATATTTCATTCTTTCTCATTGCCACATAGTACTCCATTGTGGATATAAACCACAATTTCTTTATCCATTCATCAGTTGTTGGACATTTAGGCTTTTTCCACAATTTGGCTATTGTTGAAAGGGCTGCTATAAACATTGGGATACAAGTGCCCCTATGCATCAGTAGCACTGCTAGGAATTTACCCAAGGGATACAGGAGTACCAATAAAATTTTTAATGTCATAGTAACATCGCTATAACCTACTAAAGTGTAAAAAAATTGTATTCATGAGGTGCAACGTCGTGAACAAAATATAAGCAAACAGAATTATCTAGCCTTTTGCTGCCATCAAATGCCCAAACTGCCAGCAGCAAAGACCAGTGCTAAGACCCTGCTTACAGTGTCATTTGTCCAGGGCATCAACAAGTCACTTGGGAGTAGGTATAACTTGTAAGAGGTGAGAAACCAAAGAGGGATGGTGAATATTACCAGAAATTAGAGTTCTCATCAGGAACTCCTTGGGCTGGGGGGACATAGAGAGTGAGGAATATTAGCAGAGTCCAGAAGCAGAGGCCTTCAGATAGAGGCTAGAACCATAATGGTATGAGGAAACATAAAGAGAAGGGCTATGCCTGGCAGGAGCTTCAAAGATGGATGAGACATAGCTGCTGCCAGCCACTGCCCTAGAGTCTGGGTGACAAAGCTATTCCATGGTTTCTCCTCTCCAATATTCAATTTTTCCTCCAATCCCTCCTTTTGGTCACATTCAACTGAAAACAAGAGTACAGGAGAATCTGTTAATGTAATACATACATTTATTTCCTTCGAGGTACAGAGTAAGGTGAAAGATGGAGAGTATATCTGAAGGGCAAACAGAAAATATACAGTAGAGAGGAGGAATAGTTATCACAAAAGTTAGGCAAGGAGTTACCTCCGGTGGGAGAGGTATACAGGTGCCTTCTAATGTGCTGGCAATAGTCTGTCTCTTGCCTTGATTGGTGGTTACATTGATGTTTCTTATGTATGTATGTATGTATGTATGTATGTATGTACTTATTAGAGAGAGCACGAGTTGGGGAGAGGGACAGAGGGAGAGAGAGAGAATCTTAAGCAGGTTCCATGCTCAGCATGGAGGGAGGCTTGATCCATGACCCTGGGATCATGGCCTGAGCCAAAATCAAGGGTCTGATGCTCAATCGACTGAGCCACCCAGGTGCCCCACATTGGTGTTTCCTCTATAATTGTTCTTAGAACCTCACATATATTTTAGGTTCTTTGTGTGTGTGTGTGTGTGTGTGTGTGTGTGTGTGTGTGTGTGTGTGTGTGTGGATGATACAGCTCATAAAAGCACAAAAAAGAAAATTTACGGAGTCACATAACTGAAAAACTCAGAGATAGAATTAACTTTAAGGGTATTTCATTCAGGGGTTCAATTGTTACCAGCAGTGCTCTTCTCTGTCATCCCACCTCATACTCAGGATGGCTGCAACAATCTCACCTTTCACCAAACTTATTCTCCCTCCCTCTTTCCCAGAAGCTTCAACAAATATGTCATTAGTTCCTTCTGCATCACATGCCCATTCCTCAGCCAATCAATGTGGCCAAGTGGTGAGGGGAATCACTCCCACAAAAATTTCATTAGCTGAGCCTGGTGATGAAGGACAGGTGAATCCTCCAAAGGAATGAGTTCCATTGCATGGAGAAGATGGTGAGGCCCATCCCAAGTGATTCAGTTTAATCAGTCCTTTTCTACCCAACTCTGGGTGGGTGGTTGCTCTTGTCTGGCATAATATCTACTGGAGCCTGGAGAGAAATAGAAAATGAGGGAAATGACAACTGGAGCTCTCCACGGATTTGCCTTTCTGTTCTGAGTCCTGACAAGGTATCCTTAAATAATACTTATTAGTTGATTCCAGGAAATATCAAATAATTGCTTAAGTCATAGGGTAAGTTTCCGTAAGTTGTCTCCCTCTTTTTCTCCTGAGACATCTTAAGAGGTCACTACATCTGTCTCTGAAAGGGATTAGAGATAGAAGATAACTGAGAGGCTCACTGTATGAGTGATGGTAATTATCGAATGAGGTATAGATAGCATGGACTCTGCAATTGGTTTACTGCATAGGTAAACAAGAGTTTTAGATATTTTAAATGCTTAATTTCTTTTGAACAGAAAAGGTATATGTACCCTTTATGTCTATATCTTAATATATATTTATTAACCTTTGCTTTGAAACATCGTATGAATAAAGTTTTCAACTATAAATTTAATTGTTGGGTACATTTAATTGAACTCATAGGTATGATGAACACAGAAAGGTAGCTGCTCAGACTCCACTTTGGGGAAGGATTCATTGCCCCAGCTGCCGGGAATGCCATCAGCAAGTTTTCAGCTGTTGGTCTCTTCAGAGAACCTCAGTTGTAGAAAGGCATCTTTCCCCCAAACCATGCCTTTCTGGGTGGTGGGATGGTTAAATGTATGCATCAACTTGGTTAGATCACTATACTCAGATATTTGGTCAAAATTTATTCCTGATATTTCTGTGAAGGTGTTTTTGGACTAGATTAACATTTAAATCAGAAGACTTTCAGTAAAGCTAATTGCCCTCCATAATGTGGGTGGATATAATATAAACACCTGAAGGCCTAAATAGAAAAAGGCTGATCTTCCCAGAAGTAGAGCATTCTGCCAGCAAACTGCCTTTGGACTAGAGCCGCAACTCTTCCCTGGGGCTCCATTCTGCCAGCCCACTCTGCAGATTTTGGACTTTCCAGGCCTCCACAATTTCCTGAGTGAGTTCCTTAAAATTAATCTCTCTCCCTTGCTCTCTGATGGGCTTGTGTTGTAGCTCTGCTTCTGCCCACTCCAGCTTCCTTCCCCTTCCTTCTGTGTTGATCCCAAGGACATGCCCTACTAAACACGCTGAATACTCAACTCCATTAAGGTTTGCTTCTTAGACAATGTAACTTACAACTAAAGTAAAAATGAAATGTATAAGGAAAATATAATTGCCATTATTCCTGAGAAAAATATTCCAAAGTCTAGAAGGAGGATATAAAAGGCAAAACAATTGAAGCCTGCACTGGAAAGTCAACTCTGAAGAGAATTCCCTAGTTTGGAAATAAAAAGAAAAAATATGGGAAAACTTCTTATTAAGGTGTTTATCTCTTCTATTTGGGTAGAAAACAATGTTTTCCATAGCCAGCTACCTCTGAGGTTTGAAGAAGGAGAATTACTTGCACAGAGTTGCACAGCAAGAAACACAGAGAAGCATTAGACGTCCAGTAATATACCAGGGCACGTGTCTATTAGGAGGTGGGATGAGCGGTATCTTGTATCTCTGGAGAAAATGAGAAATATTATACCTCGCTTCCCCTTCCTTTCCCTGCTTTCCCCACTTGCCCAATTCACTGGGGACTGATTAGTGTTGATTAGAGTTCTAGGTTCACACTCTAATTTGTTACATTTTGTAACCTACACCATGTGCTTTTAAAGGTTAAGTTTCTTCATCCTGCCATTACACCAGTAACTCTCATTAATTACTCAGAAAATAAGCTTAAAGTTGGGACAATTTAATTTAGTTTACATTGGTGGCATTTGAATCCTCAACTAGCCTACACACTTTGGCTATTGTTGAAATAGTTATTTCTTTTATGAAGCTCAGGTTTCTCTTTTGGATTTTCCTGATCTATTGTTCATCTCTGTGGATATATTTCTCTTTGTCCATCTAATGCAGAAATGAAATATAAGGTAACAGGATAATTTGAAAATTTAATGTAATTGGGATCATTGGAGAATTGAACTTGGGTTGTATTTCTTGCTGCTGTAGACCGAGAAAAAAGGTATGGAAACTTTTCCTAGATCCCCTTACCTAGGAAGATACTAAGACTTTATTCCCCAGCTCTATCTTTCCCCTTCTCAACCCACCCCCAACCATGGTAAGCAGAGACCACATCTTAGAAACAGTTTTTCGGGACTTGATTTCTCTTTAAAGAGGCACTGATATTTAGTCTGTGGGTAAAAACGTGAAAATTGTTACCTTCAGTGGATAGGAGTTGTGTTGACCGGAAAGAGGCATGAGGGAACTTTATGGGGTGATGGAAATGTTCTATATTTTAATCTGGGAGATGGCTACATGAGAGTATACGGATGTAAACGTCACTGACCTATACCCTGAAGATTTGTGTACTTTATGTAAATTCTCTTTCTATATATACATATATAAAATGTGTATATATTCATAGAGTTGCACTACTCGCAATGTCACTATTCCTGAAATAGCCACAATTCTGGCTCTCCAGAGGCTGGTACTTAGATTTATCCCCTTGCTACTAGTCTGCCCTTGTAGACCTTTATTCTATAAAAGATTGTCTGAGGACATGCCTTAGAAGTTATAATTACCAGAAAATATTTATCTGTCTGGTAGCAAAGTTAAAAGGAAAATTACTATCAGTTCTTCAATATGTGGAAAAGGAAAAGAAAAAAAAAAACAAGTAAAATTTCTTCTTTCCAGGTTTACTTCTGATGGTCTAAGACATCCATTGTCAGCTTAGTCACATGAAGGAGCTAGACACTGTTGTTAGCATTTAGGAGAGACGAGTCAGAAATCAATCCAACAAACTGCTTGCAAATCTGTTCTTTTTTGTCAATTAATTTTTCCAAGGAAATGTCCTTTTTTTTTCTCCTCTTTGGCATGAGGCCATTTAGACCAGCCGGTACACCTTTATATACATCAGTGACTTTTGGCTTTTCACTGACACTGTGACCAGTCCCTATTCATAATGGTTTCATTGGATCACTTTGCTGACCTCTAAGATTCTGTCATTATGGAACTCCTCAGTACCTGCACCAGCTTGGTTATATCCTTGATGTTTGAGATCTGTTCCTTCTGGCCAATGGCCAATTTCTTGGACACACCTAGAATTTTCTTATTTATTATTTTTTGTTGTTGCTGAGGGTACTATGCTATCTTTCTCTAAATAGCCAGAGGCTCTCTGGGGCCCTTTGAATCCACACCAATACTGGATAATACCAATACTTCCCTTGCCCTAGTAGGAGTGGGTGTGGGTACAGTTTATTAATCTGTAACTTATCTGGGGTGTGTGGTTTTTGGTTTCCAGAAATCTGCCATTTTGTGTGTCAAGAAAAGTTACAGATGAGAAATGGACAGTCTCAAGAGAGGCCTTTGTTGGACAGCCTCAGACTGTTATGGGTAGCGTGCTGTGAGGACAGAGACTCTGACTCTGACATTTGTGTGCAGAAGATTTACTGGGGAATGTGCTGGCTCCTGTAAAGAAGTGAGAAATGCAAAATTTTTAAGAGGGAGAAGTTTAGCAGTGATATGGTTGTAATTCTCAGTCGTTAAAACAAGGAGTTCAGCACCTGGATGGCCTTTCAGAAAAATACTAAACTGGCAAAGAGACTAGGCCTTTGGTACCTCCATGTAGATCAGCTGGGGAGGGAGCATAACCCTGGTCAAAGCAGATTCCTTTAGCTGAGGGAAATTCCACAACAGAACACAGTTGTGAGTCTGTAATAGCAGGTCTATTTCCAGTGGCTGGGGAAATGAGTGCCTTGGTCTTGATCCATTAGGATGCTTTTTTTTTTTTTTTTTTTTTTTTTTTTTTTTTTTTTGTGCCACTTGGACCCACTTGCTTTATATAGTAAGATCATACCACCTGTGAAAATGTCCTCCGGGATCCTGGTTAGTTTTTTTTTCCTGGAGAAACTTAAAAAGAAAACCAGGGAGATACACTCCAGCGCCTGCTGCTGTAGCTGATCTTGATAACACAACTGATACCCATCATCTCCCTCTTCTAATACCCCTTCTAGAAACCCCTCATCCTTGGTTAATACCTCTGATGCTCTAGATGGCTTAACTGAAGGGCTACCTAGACCTTAATCCATGGACAGTGAAGATGACTTGGTTATTTGGTGGCCCTGGAAAGAGAAAGATTAGAAAATCAGGCAGAAGTGGTCTGTGGGAGAGACAGGTAAGAGTTGTCATGAAATGTGAAGGTCTTTATGTAACATGTTGGCATCCACCAGAATATTTAAAGCACAGAACGTTGATACTTAATAATAACCAAGTGCACAGAATGACTTCACAGTGTCAGCCAGCTTCTGTTGGTGTTGCTTAGGCACTGGAAGTAGCTGTGGTGGAAAGGATGGAGGCTATGTGGTCCTCATAGCATGGGCTCCTGCTTGCCAAGACTTACCTACTTTCTGCTGCCACCAAATGCCCAACCTGCCAGCAGTGAAAACCAGTGCTAAGCCCCTGATATAGTGTATCTATTGAGGGGATCAACCAGTCATTTGGTAGTGAGAATTACACTGGACCCTTTCTACCATGGAAGGAACAGTGATTCATTGTGTCTGAAATTGGTACATATGCTGGGTGTGTTTTCTTTCTTTTCTTCAGGGTCTCAGTCAGCAACAAGATCTGAGAACAGAGTACTGATGTCAATATTTCCCCAAGAGATACGCTTAACAGCAAATAAGCTGAGCCATGAGCATATGACTAGGAGATCAATAGTTTCTAATACATACCCCACCACTCCGAAGCTGCTGGCTTGATGAATGAATGAAACAACTTTTTAAGTTGCAGCTGAGGAGCCAGCATGGTGAATCCCTTATCAGGACAGAGTGCCATTCTCTAGACTGTGAGTTATACTCTAAATCAGTGACCATTACTTGGCACTGTGTCAGACAATGGGCCAAAAGGTAGAACCTATGGGCCTAGGAACCAAGGAGTAAAAGTTGGGGTGGCTGTATTTATTATCCGAGTTTCCATTTAGAGAATTTGTATTTCCTGTTCCATAACCCTAGGTAGACTCCTCAGGGATGGAGGTCTTTAACATAGGAGCAGTGGATGAATTTTAGATGAATCGGGATTCAAGATTTTTGAATGCCTTGACCCAGATTTTCCATGCTTTGGGGTTGACTCTTAATCAAGATGCTGATTTTGAGGTAGTAGCCCCTTTTTAAAATTGAGCTAGAATTGACATATAATATTGTATTAATTTTAGGTGTACACTTAATGATTTGTTACATAGATAATGCAATGAAATGATTACTCCAGTAAGTTTAATTAATATCCATCATTGTATCCAAAACAATTGAAATTTTTTTTCAAGTTTTATTTTAAGACAGAGAAAGAGATAGCGTGCACATATATGGGGGAAGGCAAAAAGAAAGGGAGAGGGAGAATCCCAAGTGGGCTCTGTCAGTGCAGAGCCCGGTGCGGGGCCCAAACCCATGAGCCATGAGAGCGTGACCTGAGCCAAAGTCAGACACTCAACCCACTGAGCCACCCAGGCACCGCAAGATTTATTTTATTAACAGTAGAAGGCTCGTTGGTGTTGAGAATTCAACCCCTCTTGGAGCTCTTCCAGTCTCTTATTATAATTAAGACCTGGGCTCAAACCTCAGTTTTTTCTGCTCTGTGCCTGCAGGAGTTAAGAGTCTCTTTTTATGTTATCAAGGAGGGCTTCTGGCTTTCATATTTTGTCTTAAATTGGTGATTAATGATCCCAGCCTGTCCCTGCTTTCTTCAGTGCTTTGGGTGCACCCAGCAACAGCCAACAGATTCCATATCCTTATAATAACTCCTTCCCTTGTACCTCTCAAATGCCTTGTGTGGTGCATCTGACAATGCATTCCATTCTGCTGATAATCCACTCCAGTTCATCACTCATAAATTTTTCAACAATCACACCACTGCAGCAAGTCAGGGGATATTTATACTCCTCTTGGTACCAATACGGGCTCCTCTTAACCAGCTGGTCAGTGAGTGATACAGCTCAAAATCCATTTGAGAGTCTGCTTTGTAGGATCATCTCCAGTATCAGCTGTTACACATCAGGTTCCCTGGGAAACAGACTCTGGGACACTGATATTTTCATGCAGCATGTTTATTTGGGTGTGCTGTCTTCGTCAATGCCTCTTGAGGGAACCATGGACGCAGAATGGGGCCAAGGAAGAAGCTGAACTACAATGCAGTTGTAATAGCCATTTCAGCCAATATCTTGAAGAACTCTAAAACTAGGCCCTTCAGCAATTTCCCTATTTACATAAGGGGCCAGTCTTTTGTACCAGCACATCAACCAGTTGTTGAATGTGGGTTGCCCCTGAGGAGGAAAAGCAATATGTGCAGCTTCCTTCAGGCAAGGGAAATGTCTGGGTGGGGACATAGCTATGAGCCATCAGTAGCCAACGCCCTTTGTGGCTGGGCGAATGAGTTTCTTAGTCCTGAAGGGGGACTTGGGTGACACCATAGCATCTACTACAGGGCTCATTGAAAATTAAGTGGTATTATTCCAGAGACAGAAAGGAATAGTGCTACAAGGTTGAAGAACATCCCCACTCTTTCTGTGATACTGGGCTTCTCAGACTTGGAAAAGGATCATGGTATCACACTACCAAGATCCAAAAGTAGACTTGAGTCTAACCTGAAAACAGTACCTTAGAGGTGGCTGAATCATAAGTATTTGGCTACCACGTATCTGTAAGCTGTGTATTAAATGTCTTATGAGTCTTAATATCCCCTGTGTATAAGGGGATATTGCCGTAGAGTACAGTTGCCAGCGGAATTGTCTGACTTTGAATGGACCACACTGGACACATTTGACCAGCTGGGTATGCAAGACCCTAGATAAATAAATAGGGCTAGAAAGAGCAGTCTTATCCCATGGTTGTTAGATTACTATTGCTCCTGGAAGTTTCACCTTGTGCTGTTGGGCTCTGTTTTCCATCATCTTTCAGGCTTTTATCTAAATAGAAGTGGATCTAGCTCAAGGATTCCATGTACCAAAATTGGTAGAAAGTCCAAAATCATATGCTTGGGGAATCTTTTCATCGGTAATATGCAAAGAAATGTTGTGTTACTTTGAGTGTGGTGGAGTAATTTACCTTTATAGCGTTAATATGAATTACCATGATGGTTTCTTTTTCTTTTTTTTTTAATATGAAATTTGTTGTCAAATTGGTTTCCATACAACCATGATGGTTTCTATTGTTCAAAATATTTGCTGCTTCTCCATAGGGAAGGATCACATATCCCCACCCACTCCTGTGGTATCAGCATTGGCTATGTGCATTGCATGAAGTGCAATGGCCAGTGAGTAAAAATGACGTGTGTCACTCCTCAACAGAAGATTTAAAAGCCATTGCATCATCTACCACTTGGCCCCCTTCTTCCTGTGTCATAAGATGAGAAATTCCAGTTAGGGGCTGCTGCATCAGTCTTGGCCTTGACATAAAAATTCATGGAGCAGAGCCACAGCTGACTCATGATGAAAATATAGAGTGAGAAATAAGGCTCTGCTGTTTTAGGACACTGAAATTTTTGAGAGGTTGTTTGTTATCACAGCATGATTTAGCCCAAACTGACTGATACAGTTGAATTTCCATAGATTTCATCTTGTGTGTGTTCTGTTTGAACACTTGACACATTCACTTAAAAATGACAAGGTACACCAGATTGTAGTAATTCTCTCTCTGGAAGGAATATTGCTAAAGTACAGTTGGCCATTGTATCTCATTATAATTATCTGGTTGATTTTAGTATTTTGTTTTGCTTTAATTTTTGTGACAACAGCAAAGGTTTGGAGAGGAAAGGAAGGTTGGGAGGGACATAGGGAAGCTGAACTAGTTTAAAAAATCCCTGACTGGGGCTGGGTTTGATGGGTGGGGATAATGGAAGCTCTGCAATTAAAAAGAAATATAAAGTGCTAATTTTGAATTTTCATTTTTGGAAGATATATGTTATTATTTTTAAAGTAGTGCTTTAAGTAGTCTGTTCTGAAATTCTGAAAGGATCTAGGGGAAAACATAAAGCTTTCCTGCATCTAGTTCTACACTTAAAAATGGCACACATTTTGTAGATCTAAACACACACACACACACACACACACACACACACACACAGTGAACTTAAGCTTTTATTTTCTTGAAGTTCAATTCTTAAAATAGTAACACAAGCAGCCAAAGATATTTTCAGTTACTTTAAAGAAGTTTTTGTTTGTATGCCTAATTTATATTTTTATTTATGGGGAAGGCATGGGGATTCTTGTTGGTCCATATAACTTAAATTTTATACAAATATTAAAGTATGATTCCCCCAAAATCACATATAACTCTATACAACTATTAAAATAATAGCAACCATTGAAAATATTCTTTTATGTGAGACACTGTGCTAACTATGTATATGCATATAAATCCTATATGTAGCATATACAGGCAATAGCAAGATAGATAGTCTCATCTGGAAAATGATGCTTTGAAGACTATACTCACTGGTTTGTTGAAATAGGAAGTAGTTAAATGAGAATGCGTGTGGAGTGCATGCATAGTGTAGTCTCTGGCACAGAGGAAATAAGAATAAATGACAGCTAATATGCACCCTGACTTAATGCTTCTTCCATCAAAAAAATAGAAGTTCTTAGCTTCAATTTTTCTACTTTTACATGGAGTAAATACTAGAGAAAATTGACTAAGGTCAGTGTATTGGGACAAAAACATTGTATGTGTTCTCAGTGTGCCCTGGCTTCCTGCTTTGTCTCCTTTTTGGTGCTGCAGCGACACCTGGCCCCCCTTCCATTTTTGGAATTGGATGTGGCAGACAGAATTATAAGATGACCCCAGGGTCCTGCCCCTGAAATACATGCCCTGTATCTATCATACCTTCCTTTTGAGTGTGAGCAGAATCTGTGAATATGATGCAGTATTATTCACATGATTAGTTACTTTTAAAAATTATTTTATTTTTTAAGTTGTAGAGAGAGGGGCAGAGGGGGAAGGAGAGGAGGAATCCCAAACAGGCTCCACACTCAGCATGGGACTTGATTTGATGACCTGGGATCATGACCTGAGCTGAAATCAAGAGTCGATTGCTCAACTGACTAAGGCCACTCAGGCGCCTTGCCCCCCTCTATGATTAGTTACTAATCCATTAATTTAAGTTAATCAAAAGGAAAATTACTAAATGGGCTTAACATAATCAGGGGAGTCCTTTTGTTTGAATGTGTTGTTTATTTTGTTAACATAGGATTTGCAATTTGATAGCCACCTACTCTCCAATTTTACTATTGACTTTACAACAAAAAATTGATACATATAGAGCATTTCTTCAATTTGTGGGAGTATATATGTTGAGTAACAAATACTCCAGAAACCATTATATACATAAATTATTTACATATTAATGATATTTACTGGAAATAGAAATATTTAAGAAAAAAAATAAGAAAACTTGAAATCACAACTTGTGGTTTCTGGTCCACAACCAACCTAGCTTCTCAACAAAGCACATCCATGTAGATACATACATTTTAACTTACATATGCATTGGTTTATATCAAGCAAAAATGCTGCTCCTCAAAACAGCACCTGTTTTTTATTTTTATTTTTTTTAGAATTGAAGCTGGCCTTTATTTTTGGGTTATAAAAGATGACACATTGTTATTGTAAAAGAAAAGGATTCAAACATTACAGAAAAGCACAAAAATAAAGTAAAAATCATACAACCCAGAAATGACACATTATTAACATTTCAGTGAACAATTTTTTAGACACCCCTTTCAGCACACAAACTAACTTATAATCACACTTACATTCAATTCTATGTGAAATGAATGGTATAAATGTACTTCCTTATTAAACAACACAACATGAACACCGTGCTGTGTCATTGAATGCTGCTTTATGTCATATTTTTTAAAAAAAATTTTTAACATTTATTTTTTGTTTATTTTTTTTGTTTTGTTTTATTTTCATTTCCATTTGGTTATTTTCTTTTTTTAAAAAAATTACATTCAAGTTAGTTAGCTTATAGTGCAAAAATGATTTCAGGGGTAGATTCCTTAATGCACCTTACCCTTTTATCTCATTCCCCCCCACACAACCCCTCCAGTAACCCTCTGTTTCTTTTCCATATTTAAGAGTCTCTTATGTTTTGTCTCTCTCCCGGTGTTTATATTATTTTTGCTTCTCTTTCCTTGCGTTCACCTGTTCTGTGTCTTAAAGTCCTCATATGAGTGAAGTCATATGATACTTGTCTTTCTCTGACTAATTTCGCTTAACATAATACCATCTAGTTCCATCGACGTAGTTGCAAATGGCAAGATTTCATTCTTTTTTATTGCTGAGTACTCCATTGTGTGTGTGTGTGTGTATACATACATACTCACATATATATATATATATATACACACACCACATCTTTATCCATTCATCCATCAATGGACATTTAGACTCTTTCCATACTTTGGCTCTTATTGATAGTGCTGCTGTAAACATTGTGGTGCATATGCCCCTTTGAAACAGCATACCTATATCCCTTGGATAAATACCTAGTAGTGTAGTTGCTGGGTCATAGGGTAGTTCTATTTTTAATTTTTTGATGAACCTCCATACTGTTTTCCAGAGTGGCTGCACCAGTTTGCATTTCCACGAGCAGTGCAAAAGAGATCCCCTTACTCCATATCCTCTCCAACAACTGCTGTTACTTGAACTGTTAATGTTAGCCATTCTGACAGGTGTAAAGTGATATCTCATTGTGGTTTTGATTTGTATTTCCCTGATGATGAGTGATGTTGAGCATTTTTTCATGTGTCAGTTGGCCATCTGGATGTCTTCTTTGGAGAAGTGTCTATTCATGTCTTCTGCCCATTTCTTCACTGGATGATTTGTTTTTTGGGTGTGGAGTTTGGTGAGTTCTTTACAGATTTTGAATACTAACCCTTTATCTGATATGTCATTTGCAAAATCTTCTCCCATTCCACAGGTTGCCTTTTAGTTTTGCTGATTCTTTCCTTTGCTGTGCAGAAACTTTTTATCTTGATGAGGTCCCAATAGTTCATTTTTGCTTTTGTTTCCCTTGCCTCTGGACTCGTGTTGAGTAAGAAGTTGCTGTGGCCAAGATCAAAGAGGTTTTTGCCTGCTTTCTCCTCTAGGGTTTTGATGGCTTCCTATCTTATATTGAGGTCTTTCATCCATTTTGAGTTTATTTTTGTGCATGGTTTAAGAAAGTGGTCCAGGTTCATTCTTCTGCATGTCACTGCCTAGTTTTCCCAGCACCACTTGCTGAAGAGACTGCCTGTATTCCATTGGATATTCTTTCCTGCTTTGTCAAAAATTAGTTGGCCATATATCTGTGGGTCCATTTCTGGGTTCTCTATTGTATTCCATTGATCCAAGTGTCTGTTCTTGTGCCAGTACCATTCTGTCTTGATGATTACAGCTTTGTAATACAGCTTGAAGTCCGGTATTGTGATGCCTTCTGTTTTGGTTTTTCAGGATTTCTTTGGTTATTTGGGGTCTTTTCTGGTTCCATACATATTTTAGAATTGTTTTTTCTAGCTCTGTGAATAGTTCTGGTGTTATACTGATAGGGATTGCATTGAATATGCAGATTGCTTTGGGCGGTATTGACATTGTAACAATATTTGTTCTTCCTATCCAGGAGCATGGAATCTTGTTCCATTTTATTGTGACTTGCTCATTTTCTTTCATAAGTTTTCTATAGTTTTCAGTGTATAAATTTTTCATCTCTTTGGTTAGACTTATTCCTAGGTATTTTATGGTTTTTGGTGCAATTGTAAATGGGATCGATTCCTTGATTTCTCTTTCTGTTCCTTCATTATTGGTATATAGAAATGCAGCTGATTTCTGTGCATTGATTTTATATCCTGCAACTTTGCTGAATTCATGGATCAATTCTAGCAGTTTTTTGGTGGACTCTTTTGAGTTTTCCATATAGAGTATAATGTCATCCACGAAGAGTGAAAGTTTGACCTCCTCCTGGCCAATTTGGATGCCTTTCATTTCTTTGTGTTATCTGATTGCTGAGGCTAAGACTTCCAATACTATGTTGAGTAACAGTGGCGAGAGTGGACATCCCTGTCTTGTTCCTGACCTTAGGGGGAAAGCTCTCAGTTTTTCCCTGTTGAGGATGATATTAGCAGTGGGTCTTTCATATAGGGCTTTTATGATCTCAAGGTATGATCTTTCTATCCCTACTTTCTTGAGGGTTTTTATCAAGAAAGGATGCTGTATTTTGTCAAATGCTTTCTCTGCATCTATAGAGAGGATCATGTGGTTCTTGTCCTTTCTTTTATTGGTGTGATGAATCACATTGATTGTTTTGTGGATATTGAACCAGTGTTGCATCCCAGGTATAAATCCCACTTGGTTGTGGTGAATAATTTTCTTAATGCATTGTTGGATCCAGTTGGCTAATATCTTGTTGAGGATTTTTGCATCCACATTCATCAGGGAAATTGGTCTATATTTCTCCTTTTTTAAAATTTTTTTTTAACGTTTATTTATTTTTGAGACAGAGAAAGACAAAGCATGAATGGGGGGAGGGTCAGAGAGAGAGAGGGAGACACAGAATCTGAAACAGGCTCCAGGCTGTGCGCTGTCAGCACAGAGCCTGACGCGGGGCTCAAACTCACAGACTTTGAGATCACGACCTGAGCCAAAGTCGGATGCTCAACTGACTGAGCCACCCAGGCGTCCCTATTTCTCCTTTTTAGTGGGGTCTTTGTCTGGTTTTGGAATCAAGGTAATTCTGGCTTAATAGAAAGCGTTTGGAAGTTTTCCTTCCATTTCTATTTTTTGGAATAGCTTCAAGAGAATAGGTGTTAACTCTTCCTTAAATGTTTGGTAGAATTCCTCTGGAAAGCCATCTGGCCCTGGACTTTTTTGGGAGACTTTTTGGGAGATTTTTGATTACTAATTTGATTTCTTTACTGGTTATGGGTCTGTTCAAATTTTCTATTTCTTCCTGTTTCAATTTTGGTAGTTTATATGTTTCTAGGAATTTGTTCATTTCTTTCAGATTGCCCATTTTATTGGCATATAATTGCTCATAATATTCTCTTATTGTTTTTATTTCTGCTGTGTTGGTTGTGATCTCTTTCATTCTTGGTTTTATTTATTTGGGTCCTTTCCTTTTTCTTTTTGATCAAACTGGCTAGTGGTTTATCAATTTTGCTAATTCTTTCAAAGAACCAACTTCTGGTGTCATTGATCTGTCCTACTGTTATTTTATTTATTTATTTATTTATTTATTTATTTATTTATTGGTTTTGATAGCATTAATTTCTGCCGTAATCTTTATTATTTCCTGTCTTATGCTGGTTTGGGGTTTTATTTTGTGTTCTTTTTTCCAGCTCTTTAAGGTGTAAGGTTATGTTGTGTATATGAGACCTTTCTTTATTCTTTAGGAAGGCCTGGATTGCTACATATTTTGCTCTTATGACCACCTTTGCTGCGTTCCAGAGGTTTTGGGCTGTGGTGTTATCATTTTCATTGGCTTCCATGGACTTTTTAATTTCCTCTTTAACTTCTTGGTTAGCCCATTCATTCTTTGGTAGGATGGTCTTTAGTCTCCAAATATTTGTTACCTTTCCAATTTTTTTCTTGTGGTTGATTTCAAGTTTCATAGTGTTGTGGTCCGAAAATATGCATGGTATGGTCTCAATCTTTCCGTACTTGTTGAGGGATGATTTATGTCCCGGTATGGGATCTATGCTGGAGAACATTCCATGTGCCCTGGAGAAGAATCTATATTCCCCTGCTTTAGAATGAAATTTTGAATATATCTGTTAAGTCCATCCGGTCCAGTGTGTCATTCAAAGCCATTGTTTCCTTGTTGATTGTCTAATTAGATGATCTTTCCGTTGCTGTAAATGGGATGTTGAGGTTCCCTACTGTTATGGTGTTATTATCAATGATTATCAATATCAATTGTTATTATCAATGATATGGTGTTCAATCAATATAATGTTTGTGATTAATTGATTTATATATTTGGGTCCTCCACATCTGGAGCATATATGTTTACACTTGTTATGTCTTCTTGATGGATAGACCCCTTAATTATGATATAATGCCCTTCTGCATCTCTTGATACAGTCTTTATTTTAAAGTCTAGATTGTCTGATAGTCTGAAGGTGTCTGTAGGTCTAAAGTGGGTCTCTTGTAAACAGCATATAGATGGATCTTGTTTTCTTATCCATTTTGTTACCCTATGTCTTTTGACTGGAGCCTTGAGTCTGTGGACGTTTAGAGTGAGTACTGAAAGATAGGAATTTATTGCCATTATGTTTCTTGCAGAATTGGAGTTTCTGGTGGTGTTCTCTGGCCCTTCCTAGTCTTTGTTGCTTATGGTCTTTATTCAATTTTTTCCCATCTTTTCTCCCCTAAGAGAGTCCCCCTTAAAATTTCTTGCAGGGCTGGTTTAGCAGTCACGAAAATGTTCCGTGATTCTGAATACGCTGTTGCTTGTTTGGGCCCAAGGTCCTCCATTTAAACCTCACAGGTTAGCCAAGGCCAGCTGGGCTGTGGAAGCTATGATCTCCTGCCCTTTTTTCTGGAGGGAAGCTTGTCTTTGGCCAGAGTTTGGACTAATAATTCCAGCACTGAGTGTGGACATGGGGATCAGGAGGAGGAGGAACATGATCTTGTTGAGGTTCAGGCAAACAGGCCCGCGCAGCCCCTGCTGTGGTGGGTTTTTTGGACAAAGCCTACCTGAGGGCTTAGTGGGTATGATGGCTGTGTGTCTGTCATGTTGATACTGTCACAACAAAACTTGGAAGGAGAAGATTTCTGGTAACACTCTGTTAGCAAGGTATATAGATTCTAAGCACCATGGCCTTCTCTGCTATTCTTAGGGGAACAGCCATCAGTCAGGTGAGGTGCCTTCACAGGTGACCCGAAAAACAATCCTTATAGCTGTTTCCTAAAAGCTCACTTCTCCCAACCCTTCTCTGTGCCCAAATCTGAAAGAGAGAAAGCTCTGTATCCCTGTGGTCTGACCTAGTCAGACAAAGTGTTAGGCAGTTAGTTAGGCATGAGTGAAGAGGGGTAAAGCAGATGCTGGCCACATCCTCCAGCATGCATCATGGGTAGGCACATGTGCAAAAGCCAAAATGTTATATAATCATCAGCTATCAATCACAAATGTCAATCAAAGACACATTGACATGTACATAAAACAGGCTTAAAGGATGCAGCTAGAGCTCCTTGGTGCCATTGCCAGTCTTACTCTGGCAGTGGCCACTTTCATTCTTGAAAGTGTACTGTACTTGTCTACTCAAACTCTGTCTCCCCATTCTGGCCTTGGGTCTCCAATTCTTTGCTGCATCTGGGACAAGAACTGAGCGACCTGTAAAAAAGAAATGAGTGAACATTTCCCTCATGTGAGATACTGATCTAACTGGCACTAGCAGACTGGATGTGGGGCCAGCCAACTGGCCAGTGGCAGTGGAACAGT
This sequence comes from Lynx rufus, assembly GCF_022079265.1. NCBI lineage: Eukaryota > Metazoa > Chordata > Mammalia > Carnivora > Felidae > Lynx > Lynx rufus. Next base: position 29,275,085 of record NW_025814827.1, on the reverse strand, counting down.
CTTCAGTAGGGTTTGGCCCGCATGGTGGCAGTGGTGTCTGTTTTCGTGGAAGACTGGAGGCCAGAGTTGTATATATATATCAGTCAGGCTTTTCGAGGATGCTGACTTGCCTTTCTCAAAAACTAAAGTTTCGAATTTGAGGTATCAGTCCAGTAACAAAACCTGAAAGCTTGGCAGTGAGCCACAAAAATCAGTTTGATGCATGTCTGAGAGTCCTGGGCTCAGATCTCTCTGCATCTAGCATGACTTAAAGCCGCATCAAGATTAGCGGTGCCTGTTCCGAGGACCCATAGCCATTCAGTCTCTGCATCAGCTCATGGAAATAGTTACCTCTACTTAAATCTCTGCATCAATACTTCTAGTCTGAGGTTTGTTTTCTTGGACTTTCATTTTGCATAGGAGCAGTTAACGACCTCTACAGGGTACAGATTAAGAAGTACCTATGTGGCTACGGCAGGGACCCAGCACCAGGACAGCCCACATGGGCAAGGCAGTCTTGGCAGTAGAAATAAAGCACCTGATAAAACAGGTGGGCAGATGGGCAGGCATCTGTCACTGGTCCTGTCCTGAAGATCTAAAGGCATCTTGCCTCAGCATTCAGCTTCACCCACCTGCACGCTCTCGTCCAATTCTGTGATCCATCCTCCATTGGCAAACATCATCAGGGGAATCCTTTAAGAGAAGATGGGGCATAAGATCCCTCTTCTGGCCTTAAAGGAGCAGGCTGCCAACCTGTGAGAAGGGCAACTTGGCAAAGACCCAAGAGAGGCCTCTAGGAACTGGAGTAGCCCCACACCAATAACTAGCAAGAAAACAGAGACCTCTGTAAATGGCCACAAAGAAATGAATTCTGTCAACGTGCTAAAGGAGCAGGGAAGCAAATCATTCCCCAGTCAAGCCTTGAGATAAGGATGCAGCTGGCTGACCCCTTGATGTCAGCCTTATAGCACCCTGAGCAGAAGAACCGCAGAAACAAAGATAACCTAGACCCACAGAAGCTGAGATAATGGTGTTTTATGAAACTAGGTTGTATTAATTTATTATTCAGCAATGGAAAACTAATATAAAACTAATATAACACCACGGTGCATGGGATCTAGTCTCCTAAGTGACTGCTGGAATCAGATGACACAACCCAGAAGTACAGAGGAGTTAACTCCCCACGGGGTGAATTTTGACAAATGGGAAATGAAAGACGAGGGGAAGATGAGTATGAATTCCCAAATTCCACCCTCTGTGGCTACTCTAATTTTTGTTTTTAATTTGTAACTTTTCTAAAGAAGCACTAGGTATGTGCCAAGGGACTACACCTGCTGCTTACCTTGCTTTGTCCTTATGCAGCTTGTTGTGAGTAGTAACCATCATGGTAAAGGGATCACATCATGCTTTTCTCATTTCTTTCCTTTTCATCCTCACCAATATGTCTTGTATCTCCCAAATAAGATAATATCACTTTAATCTTTCCCCCAGGTTCTGCTTTCTGAAGGACCTGGGCCAAGTCACATACTTAAGTGGCACATCCAGAATTTGAGTCCAAGTCTGACTCCAAAGCATAATTTCTGGATACTGTATTTCACTTTAAGAAAGTTAAATTTAAAAGTGGAAAATACATACGTCATAGAGTACACAATTACTATGCTAATGACATCTCAGGAAGATATGGAATAGGGATTTCAGATTGTCTTGTTATCTCAGAGAGAGTTGATCTAACTGTTAGAAGGAATAATTTCTGGCTCTTTCATTAAGTTCAATTCAATAGACATATATTTGGGGACAGGGAACTCTATAGCATAAGTGATACTAGGTTACTTTAATGTTTGTTGTTAGTACCTCTTGGGGCAGAAAGTATGATAAAGAGTCACTTGCTTTTTTCACAGTGGAGACAGAATTTAAGGAATCCCTTTCTTAGGGATTTTTTTGTTGTTTTGTTTTTGTTTTTGTTTTCTTTAGTTGTAAATACATTTCCTAAGGTTGAAATTGTGCCTTGAACTATTTCCGAGATGTTCTTTTCTTTGAGTGGTGTTCAACGAGCCTGAGGCAGAGTTTGAGGCAAATAAACAGAAACAGTACCCAAGTGCATTTTTAACACTGAGTTCTGTTGGGTAAATGAAAATGCTCCTTTCAGACTAGTTAATCTGTTCAGCACATTAGGGCCTAATAGGGTGGGCATCACACTTTGCTGCCTTAATGGTAGGGCCCAGAGCAAAGGTAAGCCCTTATTTCCAGTTTATTTTTCTCCTTCTAAACTCCTGGTTACTTGATGATCATGATCACAAGTTGAGCACGTTGCTTTTAAATATGTGTTCTTAGCTCAGAGAATGCTCTCAGAAATCAACTTTAGGGTTGCCTGGCTGGCTCACTGGGAAGAACATGTGGCTCTTGATCTTGGGGTTGTGAGTTCAAGACCTACACTGGGTGCAGAGATTACTTAAAAATAAAATCTTAAAAAAGAAGAAAGAAAAAAATGTATATCCTTAGGATTCACTTGCAGATTCCTTGGAGATGTCTGTGCTGTCCTGGTTCTTTGAAATTTTAACAGATAATCTGGGTCGAGTCCTTTGGCACTCAAGTTTATACCTTCAGTCATATGTGATTGAATGAGGAGTAAATACCTAACTGAAGCCTGGACAAACATTCTGTCACGAATTTGGAGATGAGATGGAGCCGAGGGCTGATGTTCTGACCAGAAGATATGTAACCCTGAGAGCTACAGGGTGGCCATCTTCTCCCGTATGGGACAATGATACTAAAAGGCCAACGTGACTTTATTCTGTGTGGATTCTTTGTTCTTCTTTCCCATTTGTTTTTTTTTTTTTTCAACGTTTTTTTAATTTATTTTTGGGACAGAGAGAGACAGAGCATGAACAGGGGGAGGGGCAGAGAGAGGGAGACACAGAATCGGAAACAGGCTCCAGGCTCTGAGCCATCAGCCCAGAGCCTGACGCGGGGCTCGAACTCCCGGACCGCGAGATCGTGACCTGGCTGAAGTCGGACGCTTAACCGACTGCGCCACCCAGGCGCCCCTCTTCTTTCCCATTTGTATAGAAATGTGATATGAAGAGAGAATGCCAACAGGGATGATACTAATTTTTCCCTTCTGAATCCACTCTTCACCTTTCTCTTCCCAGATGTGTTTCCCAGGAGGCTGATCTCCATCATCTGAGTCAAGGGGACTCCCTTATCCTCTGGCTTCTGGGTGGGTTTGGGCAGTGTGAGGTATCATTAGGAGATCAAAATGCAGGAAGAGAGGTCAGAGTATTTATTTCCTTGCTTCCTCATTCTCAGGCTGCAGATTTGCAGTGGTTGACTTTCTGTCGCAAGGTCACGGAACTTACAGGATGATTTTTCTTCTCCAGTTGGAGCTACAGATCTTGCTGTGTTTCAGTAAATTCCCCCTCAGGTCCAGCAGTGGGCAGACACCATTACCACTCCAGGTGTAGAGGAGGAGGAAGAGGGAACTTCGTCTTGCCCTCTTGGCTTCTCTTTACTCTGCCTTTGACCTTTTTGTAACTAATCTAATTATGCCTTTTGAAAATGCCTTCTGTTTCCTGCTGGGATCGTGACTGAATGATATATGACCTATGCTCCTGAAGTTCTCCTCCTATGTGGGTTCCTGACTGTGAAACACACCTATGAGCTTACAATAAACTTGTTTTTTGCTTTAACTGGTTAAATGTGGCTTAAAGCCAAATAGCTTCAGCAGATGAAGATTCCTTGAATTACATGTAATACATGTGATATACAAAAGTGTCTACTTATGTATATATATATACTTACATAATACATAGACCTAAGCAATCTTTCAAAATAGGTGAGAAGTTTATCAGTAAATCAAATGGGTTGTGATTGTATACATGCTACTATGATAAGCAATACATTTGGTTTTTCTCTTTGGTTTTATTGAGTTACAAATGGCACACAACATTGTATTAGTATCAGTTGTACAACATAATTATTCAATATATGTATGTATCGCACAGTGATCACCACAATAAGTTTACTTAACCTCTAATACCTCACATAGTTTTTTTTCTTGTGATGAGAAACTTTAAAATTTATTCCTAGCACCACTTTCAAATATACATTATGCTATTAACTTCAGTCAACATGTTATATGTTATATCCTCAGTACTTAATTATCTTCTAACTGGAAATTTGTACCTTTTAACCACATTTACCTATTTCACCCACCCAGCCACCCTTCTTCTGACAATCATTAATATGTTCTCTGTATCTATGAGTTCAGGGTTTGTTTGTTTTTTTAATTTCACGTAGAAGTAAAATCATATTGTATTTGTCTTTCTCTGTCTGACTTATTTCACTTAGTGTAATGCCCTCAAGTTCCATCTAGGTTGTTGCAAATGGCAGAATGATCTTCTTTTTAGTGGCTGAAAAACATTCCCTTGTGCTATATCCATTCATCTGTTGTTGGACCCATGGTTGGTTGTCCCCATGCTTTGGCTTTCATAAATAATGCTACAATCAACATGGGGATGCAAATATATCTTCAGCACAAGGTATATCATCTTTGAAAAACTATCCAGTTCCTCTGCCTATTTTTAAGTATTTGTTATTAAGTTGGATGAGTTCTTTATATACTTTGGATATTAACTGATAATTGGATATGTGATTTATAAATATATTCTCCCACTCCATAGGGTGTCTCTTCATGTTGTAGACGATTCCCTTGGCTATTTAGAAGCTTTTTACTTTGATGCAGTCCCACTTGTTTATTTTTGCTTTTGTTGCCTTTACTTTGTTGTCAAATCCAAGAAATCATCCCCAAGACCAATTGCAAGGAGTTTACCCCCGATGTTTCTTCTAGAAGTTTTATGGTTGCAGGTCTTACGTTCAAATCTTTAATCCATTTTGAATTGCTATTTGTGTAGGGTGTAGAATAGAGGTCTTGTTTAATTCTCTTACATGTGGCTGTCAGTTTTCCCAATAGCATTTTTGAAGAGCTATTCTGTCCCTGTTGTGTATTTATAGCTTCTTTGTCATATTAATTGCCCATATATATATGGGCTCTGCATTTTATTGCACTGACCTGTGTGTCTGTTTTTATGCCAGCACCATGTGTTTTGATTACCATAGTTTTTTAATACAGTTTGAAATCAGGAAGTATGATGCCTTCAGTTTTGCCCTTCCTTCTCAAGATTGCCGTGGCTATATGGGGGTCTGTTATGGTTCTGTATAAATGTTAGGACTGTTTGTTCTAGTTCTGAGAAAAATGCCATTGGAATTTTTATGGGGATCACAGTGAATCTGTAGTTTTCTTTGGGTAGTATGAATTATTCTAATCCATGAACACAGAATATCTTTCCATTTATTTGTGTCTTCATTTTCTTTCATTAGTATCATAGTTTGCAGTGTACAGATATTTCATCTCCTTGGTTAAATTTATTTGTAGGTATTCTTTTTGATGCAGTTATAAACAGAATTGTTTTAAGTTTTCTTCTAGTCTGTCCTTAGTGTATAGAAAGGCAACTGACTATTATATGTTGATTATATAGCTTGCAACTTTACTGAATTTGTTAATTAGTTCTAACTTTTTGGTGGAGTCTTAAGTCATGTGTGTGTGTGTATGTGTATATCTTTCTATCTATATATCTGAAAATAGACACAGTTGTACTTTTTTTTTTTTTAATAATTTGGATGACTTCTCTTCCTCCTTCTCTTTCTCCTTCATCTTCTCCTTCCTCTGGCTAAGACTTCCATTACAATGCTGCATAAAAGTGGTAAGATTGGGCATCCTTGCCTTTTAGCTTTTCACTATTAAGTATGGTATTAGCTGTGCGGGCTTATCATATGTCTTTTATTATGTTGAGGCACATTACCCCTGTACCTAGTTTGCTGAGATTTTTATCATGCATGAGTCAAATGCTTTTGTCATATATTTTTCTTGCATGTATTCAGAGGATCATGTGGTTTTTATCCTTCATTTTGTGAATGTGGTGTATCCTATTGACTTGCATATGTTGAACCATCTTTGTGTCCCTGGTGTAATTCCCACTTGATCATGATGTATAATCCTTTAATGTTTGGTGGAATTCAGTTTGCTATCATTTTGTCGAAGACTTCTGCATCTATGTTTTTCAGTTATAAGGCATTGTTATAAGAAGTCTTATAACAATGTTGTAAGACATTGTTGAAGACTTCTGCATCTATGTTTATCAGTTATAAGACAAAAGACATTGGTCCGTGACTTTCTTGTGTGGTCCTGGATTGGCTTTTGTATCAGGATAATGCTGGCCTTGTGTAATGAGTTTGGAAATGTTCCCTCTTCTATTTTTTTAGGAAGAGTTTGGGAAGGATTTGTATTCTTTAAATGTTAGCTTGAATTGTTACCAGTGAAGCCATATATTCCTGGACTTTTGTTTGTTGGGAGGTTTTTTATTACTGATTTAATCCCCTTCCTTATTGGTCTGTTCAAATTTTCTATTTATTTATGATTCAATCTTTGTAGGTTATATACATTTCTAAGAATTTATCCATTTCTTCTAGGTTGTCCAATTTGGCCTATAATTGCTCATAGTAGTTTCTTATGATCTTTGTATTTGTGTAGTATCAGTTGTAATGTCTCTTTCATTTCTGATTTTGTTTTTATTCAAGTCCTCTTTTTTTTTCTTGGTTAGTGGCTTTGTGATTTTGTGATTTTTATCTTCCCAAAAAATCAATTATTAATTTCATTACTCTTTTCTATTGTCTTGTTAGTCTCTTTTTCATTTATTTCTGCTTTCATTTTTGTTATTTCCTTTTTTCTTCTAACTTTGGGATTAGTTTGTTTTCCTACTTCCTTGAAGTGTAAAGTTAGGTTGTTTATTTGAGCTCTCTTTTATTTCTTGATAAAGGCATCTATTGCTATCAACTTCCCTCTTAGAACTGTCTTTGATACATGCCATACGTTTTGGGGTGTTGTATTTCCATTGTTGTCACAAGATTTTTTTTTGATTTTTTTTTTTCCTTTGACCCATTGGTTTTTCAGTAGCATATTGTTTAATCTCTACATTTTGGTGAATTTTTCAGTTTTCTTATTGTAATTGATTTCTAGTTTCCTATTACTGTGGTCAGAAAAACTCTTAGTATGATTTCAATCTTAAATTTATTAAGACTTACTTTGTGACATAACATATGATACATTCTGAAGAACATTTTATATGCACTTGAAGAATGTGCATTCTGCTGCTTTTGGGTAGAATGCTTTATAAGTGTCTAGTGAGTCCATCAGGTCTATGTGCAGTTTACATCCAGTGTTTCCTTATGGACTTTTTCTGTCTGGATTATGTATCCATTGCTGAAACTGGGGCTTGGAAGTCCTCTATCATTGTATTGCTCTCTCTATTGTTCTCTTTTTGTCTGCTAATATCTACTTTATATATTTAGGTATTTCTTTGTTGGGTGCATAAATATTTACAAATGCTATGTCCTCTTGTTGGTTTGATCCTTTTATCATTATATACTGCTCTTTCGTTTCTCTTATTGCAGCCATTGTCTTTTTTTATTATTTTTATTTTTTATTATTTTTTTCAACATATGAAGTTTATTGTCAAATTGGCTTCCATACAACACCCAGTGCTCATCCCAAAATGTGCCCTCCTCTATACCCATCACCCACTCTCCCCTCCCCTCCCCTCCCCTCCCCTCCCCTCCCCTCCCCTCCCCTCCCTGCCACCGCCCATCAACCTTCAGTTTGTTCTCAGTTTTTTTTTTTTCATTTTTTTTTCAACGTTTATTTATTTTTGGGACAGAGAAAGACAGAGCATGAACGGGGGACGGGCAGAGAGAGAGGGAGACACAGAATCGGAAACAGGCTCCAGGCTCTGAGCCATCAGCCCAGAGCCTGACGCGGGGCTCGAACTCCCGGACCGCGAGATCGTGACCTGGCTGAAGTCGGACGCTTAACCGACTGCGCCACCCAGGCGCCCCTGTTCTCAGTTTTTAAGTCTCTTATGCTTTGGCTCTCTCCCACTCTAACCTCTTTTTTATTTTTTTTCCTTCCCCTCCCCCATGGGTTTCTGTTAAGTTTCTCAGGATCCACATAAGAGTGAAAACATATGGTATCTGTCTTTCTCTGTATGGCTTATTTCACTTAGTATAACACTCTCCAGTTCCATCCACGTTGCTACAAAGGGCCATATTTCATTCTTTCTCATTGCCACGTAGTACTCCATTGTGTATATAAACCACAATTTCTTTATCCATTCATCAGTTGATGGACATTTAAGCTCTTTCCATAATTTGGCTATTATTGAGAGTGCAGCCATTGTCTAAATCCATTTTATTTGATATAAGCATAGCTGTGGTTGATTTTTTTTTTCTTTTGGTTATCATTTGCTTGGGATATCTTTTCCATCATTTCACTATTTTTTTTTTTTCCTTTCAGCATGTTGGATATATTATGCCACTCTGTTCTGGTCTGCAAAGTTTCTGCTGAAATTTCTGATTGTCTTATAGGGGTTACCCCTGTATGTATAACAACTCGTTTTTCTTGTGCTGCTTTTAACATTCTCTCCTTCAACTTTCGATGAATTAATTATAATGTGTTTCAGTGTATGTCTGGTTTCCTCTCATTTGGGATTCTCTGGGATCCTTGGATCTGGTTGTCTGTTTCTTTCCCCAGGTTAGAGAAACATTCAGCCATTTTTTCAACTAAATTTTCTGACACTTCCCTCGCTCCTTCCAACCCCCCTCTTTTTTTCCTGGGATCCTTATCCTCCCAATATGGGTCCACTTGATGGTGTTTTATAAGTCCCTTATGCTATCTTCATTCTTTTCATTCTGTTTTCACTTTGTTCCCCTGCCCTGTCTTCAAGTTGCTTTATCTTTTTTTTCCATCTCTTCTAGTCTGTTAGTGAACCCTTTTATGAAATTTCTCCATTCAGTTATTGTATTCTTTAGTTCTGTGATTTCTCTGTGGTACTTTCTTATATTTTATATTTGTTAACATTCTTTCTTGTTTATGTATTGTTCTCTTGATATGAGTGAGCATCTTTATGACCATTATTGTGAACTCTTTATCAGGTAAATCACTTCTCTCTGTTTCATTAAGTTCTGTTTCTGGGGTTTTATTGGTTCTTTGTTTGCTTGTTTGAAACCTATTTTTCAGTGTCTTTCATTTCTTTGCCTCTGTATTGGTTAGTACATTAGATAAACAGCCATGTCTATCAGCCTTGATGGAGTGATTCCATATAGAAGATGAACCTTATTAATTCTTTCCAGCCCTAGCTCTTGGTTATCTCTCAAATTTTTGTGGTTGCTCAAGCAGCTTTTTTTGTTCTTGTGGCTCCCAGTAATTGAGGTTGTGCCAAGACTATCAGTATCCCCAAAGGGAGGATCTCAGTCAGCACCTAGATGCAGGCTGATTGGAAGCTGGACCGTCACAGCAGTTTTTAAAATATGCAAATATATCACTTTCAGGGGAAAAATAGGATACTGCTGACTCTTTCAACTCCCTCTGTGCCAGGCCCCAGAGTCTGGGCAGGGAGCCAAGAACTGCCTGTTTGTTGCAGTGCCACTGAACCTATGAACACAGTCTGCTGGCCACCAGGGCCAGCCTCTTAAGGGATGTGTCCTCTGGGCAGCAGCTGTCTTTGATACATACCATACGTTTTAGGATGTTGTATTTCCATTTTTGTCACAAGATTTTTTTTATTTTTTTCCTTTGACCCATTAGTTTGTCAGAAGCTGGGGTGCCAGATGTATGCCCAAGCTCCTTTCATGTGAACACTGCCAACCTGGAATGGGCAGAAAGTGAATGTGAAGATGGCATCTCCCTGGTATCTGAAGAGTATTCCAGTCAGCCTTTAGATGTGTGTCAGACTAGAAGCCAGACCCTCATGCTGCAAGTACCCAAAATATGCAAATTGGCCTCCCTCAGGGGAAGTCTCAGGGTTGGGTGCCTCTGTGTGAGCTTTAGGGGAGATAGCCAGTCAAGAGCTGTTTCCTTTTTCCCTTTTTTTACTGCGAGACCCATGAACACAAGCTTCACTAGCCACCAGAGACAGAAGACCAAGGGGATGCAATCTTCAATTGGCATCCACAAAAGATGGGATGCATGTGCACAGGTTTCCTTCAGGGTGACCCTGGTGACCTGGGTCAGGGCAGGGGAACAGTGTGAAGGTGGCACTCACCAGCCTTCTGGGTTTCTGGAAAGGTCTGCAGTTGGCCCCTACACCTGTGTCAAATTGGAAGACTGAGTTTCAGTCTACAGCTTTTAAGGTATACAAATAAGCCTCTTTTAGGGGAAAGGTGGGTGTTTTAGTGAGCTGTGTTTCTGCTGAGCCCTTGGGGGGGGCAGTGAGGAGCCACACTTAGCCACAATGAGTCCTCTTGAGCTTGTTAAGAACTGTTTCTTTGTTTGCTGTAATGTTTTTAGTGTTGTAGATGCAAGCCCAATTGGCTTTCAGAGCTAGGTATTTGGGGGGCCTGTCTCTCAGGTGGATGTCTTGAAAATTGAGTTGCTAGATGTTGGGTGCAAACCCTTCACTCAGGGAGAAGCTGGGAATTGTATTTTATCTGGACTGTACTTTGCTGTGCAGGGGGTGAGGTTTATGGGGAGATGGTGTCTCAGCCTTTCAGACCCACTTTTAAGTTTTTTTTCTTGTTTGTGTGATGTGTAGGATTTGCTCAGCTGGTTTCTGAATTTCTTTCAGAGGGAGTTGTTCGGTATGTAGCTGGGATTTGGTGCATCCATGTGAGTTCAGGAGTCTATGTCATTATTTTAAATTGGACTCTGCATTTTATTTTAAATTTGAATCACATATGTTGTTAACCCACAAATGTAAAGAAGATGCTGAATGGATGATTGTAATACAAGGAAGAGTATGAGAAGAACCAGAGAGGTAAAACAATGCAATGAAATTCAAAGGAAGAAGACAGCTCATTGCTGGTGGGGATGATATGGAGAAAAGGCAGTTACTTCCCATGGAAGTACAATAATATTGGGGCCAGATTAGAGGGTGGGATGATAACCTCCTGGAAATATATTTTGTTCACTAGGCTAGAGAAATATATTTCCCTTTCTAGGTGATGAAGAATCAGTGAAGTTTTGTGTGAGGCTGTGAAAATGAGTTTGATTTGAAGGGAGACATACTGGCTTTGCCTGCTGAATGGTCCAGGTGGCTCCGTCACCCTAGCAAAAAGGGTGACAAGGTCTCCAGCTGATACTGAAGATGGCATGTAGTCTCCTCAGAGACTAATGCTGGGACCTGGATGTTTCTCTTACCAGAAAGGCTATTTTCTCTAACCATGTGGGCTCAGGGCCTTTTAATCTCCATTATTAGGTGATTATTGGTGTGTTCCTGCTTCCTCTTTTTTTACTCCTCTATAACTAGGACTAGGGAGGGCTTGTTGTCTTCTGGAGCCAAACCTTGGAGTGTCCAGCTATACCACGTACTCCTCTCTGTGGGAGGGTAAGAAATTGCTATCAAATGCATTCTTTTGTTACTTCTAGAACTTTAGGCATCAACAAGTAATCTGCTTTATACCTTTATTGTGTGTCACATGTGGTATTTGCCTCTGTTCCAGACTTGACAATTTTTGTGCTCTAGAAAAATTAATTCGGCCTACCCACTGCTACTTGGTAAGGGGAGAAGTGATATGGGGAGAAGTGATATAGGGAGACCAATTAGAGAGCCAATGATAAGGATGGCTATGCAAGTGGGTATGAAGCCCAGAGAGCATCTTAGAAATAAATAGACATGCATTCTCAGGTAGTGCTATAGGATTGGGTAGCTGAATGTGAGAGGACAGAAAATGCCGAGAGTTTGAACCTAGGTTATTAAGATAATGGTAGTGGCAGTCAAATAACGATGGAGGTTAGTTTGCAGAGGATGGATGGGGAATGGTAGGGCTTTGGAATAGGTTTGGAATATGTCCAAACCTGGTGGAGAAATTGATAGTAACACTGAGTGAATGTCTTGGAGGCAGTTGTAAATATGATTCAGCAAAGAAGCCAGAGTTTTTCCTCAAATATATATGAAGTTCTTATTTTAAAGAAGGATTTTATTTAAAAATTTTTAACAAGGAAGCTGAAAGATGTTTAACAGTATTAACTATCTGAAACAGATAATTATAAAACAAAACAAAATATTTCCCATGCAGCATGGTCCAAAAGAAATGAAGGTTGAGGGAGTGAGTGCTTTTAGACTTCATATTCTCTGCTCTTTGTTTTGCCACGGGAGTGAAAAAGTAGCCACCCAAGTGCACCCAAGTTGGATTTTCATGTTCCATTCAGCCTTGTTTTTTGCATGACCTTCTCTTCTCTCTTAAACCCTCTGGTGAATGGGCCTCCAGAGAAATGAATTCATTAAAATACGTGGGTTCATAATGAGATAATAAATAATGCAGCAGATTCACCCCAACTAAAGATACCGCATCCCTGTTAGCTTTGGCATTTATTTAAAAATCTTTAGAGAAGAACCTTCTGGGTATTGTTTTGGCAAGATTTAGCAGATGTCTTTCTTACCTGAAGTGCATTTAGAGTAAAAATGACAGTTATTTTAAATTGATTTTTTTTCTTACAGGTATTTCAAGAATATTTCAGCAAATGGTATAACTAAGTTTATCTGGAGGCACTAAGCACGTTAATGGAATTCTACTTATCTCTCAGTAGAAAACAACAAACTTGTCAAATGCTCTCAACTCTGTTTCTTTAAGTTTGTTTGAAATTTGTTTCCTCATCTATGAAACAGAGGAGCTGAGCTACATTTCCCAGGTGTTTTCGTGCTTGAGATTTCTCAGGACAGATTTCTCCGGACAAGTTCAAAGTCACACAGTAAGGGCTAGCACCAGATATTTTCTTCAGCAGAAGGTGTTGGGGGGGGGGGAGGGAGGAACCTGAATATAACAGAAACAGGGCTGGTTTTTGGAATCTGAGACCAGTTTGAATACTGCTTCCAGCACCAGTTACTAGCTGTAGATAAGACAGCAAAACTTTTGGTTCCATTTTTACAGATAATTAAAGTAAATCACAAATGCCATATATTTTGGCTATTTCAGGGACCTGCATACCATAGCTACCTAGTCAGTTCCCTTCCCACTCTACCAGGAAGCTTCTTTTGGGACAACTTTTTGATAATTTTTATGTTGAAACTGTGCTTTGAGTCCCCATACTTTAGTTTATAAGCAGAGAATGCCCTCATTGGTCCTTTAGAAACCATGGATGACAGCTCTTTCTGTCATCCCAGCCATCAAATGATTTTTCACAGATTTAAATAGAACATGTATCCTCTTATCACAGCTTCTCCATTAGATGGTAACCTGCTCTGTGGGAGACAATGCTTTAGTCATCTTTGTGTTGTCTGCATTTAGCATAGTGACTAGCACATAGTATCAGGACAGTAATTGTTGATTGAAAGAATGCAACTTCTTTCCTTCTCCCATTTTTTATTGAAGACAGAACCCGACCAACCACCATCTCAAAGTTCTGACCTTTTATTCATTTATGTGTTTTTCACCTTACTGATATTTTCTATTTTAATAATATATTTAGTATGTCTTACAAATTTCCTTAATTTTTGTGTGAGCCAGGATAAGCATAATAAAAAAGGGAAGATAGTGTGTGCTCTTTGTGAGCAGGAAAATTGGTTTAAGTAAATTTTTCAAAGGATGGCAACAATTTCATTATATTGGAATATAGCCCCAGGTAGTTAGGGGCTGTAGTTTTCCTCCCCCACACAATTGCTACTAGGGATCATGTTAAACTTAAAATCAGTCTCTGGTGTGTGGCTTCTTGCTGATACCATTATGACACAACCTGCAAGTTTGGTAAAGTCCCATCTCTCTATTCTGCTGGGCATACTGATGATCTTTTTGCATAGAAAGTTCAGGTGAAGCTGACTGGACAATCTTTTGGTAAGGTTTAGTTAATTTATTAAAATTGGATGGCTGCAGTTTTAAAATTGAGTCCTAAGTTTAGTGTATGTCTTCTTTGGTCATCTAGAAAGCAGAATAAGGCCAAGGACTTATAGTGGGAGGCCCAGGGAGTTAAGGCCTAGGAAGAAGAGAGCAAAAGACACCAAGCAATGTGATATTATGTGCCACTAATGATAATTTACATAATGAATTAAAGGCACACTTGTCATATATGTTCACTTGGCAAAAGGGGAATGATCACATTCCTTCACGGGCTGTTGTGAGCATTAATTATGTTAATCTATGTAATATGCTTAGAATGCATCACATAGTGAGAACTGGTTAAGTATTAGCTCTTAGCTATTATTATTTGAGACACAAAATGGTCCTTCTTCCAGGGATGCATGATATAGTTCAGGTAAAGTCATATATTACAAATAGCTTGGATTATATCCTATTTCTAAAATAAAGTGTGCATGGAGTTATTCAATAAATATTTATTGAAGGATTACTCTGCTTGAGAAACAATAAGATAATTTATTAACCTGGGACTTCTGGAAATCAGGTCCTGAGACAAGGATTTAGGTATTACAACTTTGAGAGTTACCATCCCAGGGCAGTGAGTGTGAGTGGAGAAGGAAAATCAATCAAGGGAAGATGTGAAGCAATTCAAGCGTTACCTTAGTGCCTGTTGCTTCGTTACAAGCTATTGAAGGACATAGTGCATCGCTCAGCAGTGGTATTTATTCACCACGTAGGGCTTCTCAAGGAAAAAAACCATACCTCAGGGGTTTCCAGGGAAGAGAGAAAGGAGAGATCTTTGTCTGCCTTCTCTTGTTTTATTTCCGCTGGTCCTTAAGGGACCTTAAGGGACTCTCCTGTCTCACCAGTTTATCAAGCTCTTTAAGGAGTCACATCTACTGTAGTGTTTTATGTACCTCCAGAAGTAGAGAGGCAATCTTGCATGGGTAGGATGCTAAGAGAGAAAAAGAAGGAAGCTTCTGTGTCCACAGAGTTGGATAGAAATATTTGGTGTTCTTCCTTCAATGACTCCTGGATGGATTTGTATGTACCTTATATCTCACTCTGGTTCAAAAATAACCCACAAGCGACCCAGTGTCTTGAAAGTGTCTGCTTAAGACTGTCACCCCTTTCCCCTACTCCAATCTAGGCCTTCTTTTGGACCCTGTGAAGGAAGAAATGGAATTATTTTTATGAATGGCATGCTCAGAATCGCCTCTTAGCCCAGGTGTCTCCCTCAGTATAATATGCAAAAATTCTATCTGCTCGGTTAAATCCTGAAATGCCTCAGAATAAGGACCATGCATTATCTTTGGATTTCTCAAATCCCTCAGTGACTGGATGGTCATGGATGAAAAAATAAATATTGGTCATGGTGGTTAACCCTTAGCTCCTGCCTGCCACATCTGATACGATTTTCTTCTCATTTGTACCTTTATGCTTCAGGGACTGGTTCAGTTGTCACCTTAACCAAACACGGTAAGATTTTTCTGAGAGATCTCATTGCATAAGATATCCCCCATTAAATTTCCCATGGCAATGTATTTGAAAATCTGAATGCATTCTGTGATATTTCCCATTGAAATCTAGTTAAATCTTGCTTTTACTTTATTCAGAAAACGTTGAAAACCTAGGTCAAAGATCTGGGGTTACATAAATGGGAAGATTTGGTCATTGTTTTCAAGGAACTTTTGATTCAAGATAGAATAACTTATAAAATGTAATCTCCACCACAGTTATTATCATGTAATGTTGAAGCTGTAATGGTAACAGAAAGAAGGGAGAGAGGCTTTAGGGTGGTTTTCACAGAAGAAATGGTGCTAGAGTTTAAAAATGAATGAGGGAGCCAAACCATAAGAGACTCTTAAAAACTGAGAACAAACTGAGGGTTGATGGGGGGCGGGAGGGAGGGGAGGAGGGTGAGTGATGGGTATTGAGGAGGGCACCTGTTAGGATGAGCATTGGGTGTTGTATGGAAACCAATTTGACTATAAATTTCATATTGAAAAAATAAAAATGAATGATGAATGAATGGTGTGTCAGAACAAAATGAGGCTGGCAGGTAACAGATGTTGAGCAATTGTGAGGGGGCGGAGTGCCTTGCATGTGCTGCTGGGGTGTGTGGATGAAAAAGAACAGTTGTATTCTTGTGAGGCTAGGGCACATTACCTATGGGGGAGAACTGGAGAGATCAGGCTGATTGGGAAAGCTGGGGCTACAGACTGATTGACTGTAGACTGTGCTACAGATATTTTCCTAGGGGCAAAGGGGATTCATGGAAGTGCTATCAATAGAAGAGAGAAAGCAAGCTTCTTGAGGTTTAGGGAATATATTGTAGATACATTTGTTTCACTCATGACGCCTAGCAGGGCTTCTTATATGTAGCAGGCTCTCCGTGGATTTCGGTTAAATGCTGGAGCTCCCCTAGTTCCGGGACACTATATGACAGGCACAGATCTTAGCAGAATTCACAGCCAGACAGTAAACGTTTAGAATTCTTTGTTCCTGGGGACAAACTTCTGGAGTATGACCTTGTATTTCATACAACTTTGTTCTTCAAAAATTGCTGCTGTATAATACTTTTTGTCAATTAGTTGGAATTGCATTCAGTTAATGGCATATGTAATTAGCCATCTTATCTTGCTCTGAAGGGCACCTAACAAGAGGTAAAATGAGCTATTTTCAGTGGTTGTAAAACTACTGAGCCACAGAAACAGAGGTTGAGACCCTTTAAGGGCTCAGAGGAAATGGAGCAGAAACTAAAAAATACCATCACAAATGGAAACTACTCCATAAAAAGAGAATTCAGTTCTGAATTTTGGAGATTATGCTTCCATATATGTTAAATTCTCAAGAATTGGTTAATGTTTTTTCTCCACACTCCCAAACCCGATTTTCTTTTCCCCATGAAGATAAATATTGAACTAAAGGAGATAATTGCTTAGAGTTTTATAAATCTATTGTTTATCTTATCAAATTACAAAAAAATAAGCTGGTTAGTAATTAAAATTTAACACCCAGCTACATAAAATAAGAGTATTAGCAGAAAAGCTAACATTTATTTTGTGCTTACTGTGGGCCAGGTATTGTTTGAAGTTCTCTACATGCATTCTTCTTTAATCCTTGTAACAACTCAATGAATTAAAAAATGGAATAACTGATTCCACATTAGTAAGGAAATAATTATTCTCTCTACCCATGCATGTGTCTCTAGAGCTGTGCTATCCAGTACAGTAGCCACTACCTTCATGTGGCTATTTAAATTTAAATTAAAATAAATTCAGCTGCTAATTCACACTACCCCATTCCCCAGGTGGCTATTGGTTGCCATATTGGATGGCACAAAGTGCATTTCCATTAGAGACATTTCTGCCCATTCTCTTTTAGAGAGACCAGACCATGCTGTCACAGAGCTCAGAGAATTTAGATTTAGAAGAGAACCACATAGTCATCTGGTTTAATAGCTTTATTTCCAGTGAAAAACGATTTGCCAAAGCAGTTAAGGGACTTGCTCAAGATCACACAGTTTATAATGGAGAGAGCCAGGACATGGACCCATGTATCTTTATCCATCACATGCACTGATATAGCCTACCTGCTTGTAATGCACAGCAGAAAGAGGGCAGTGAGGACAGACACACTAATAACCATAACCTTGACCGTAAATGCTTCTGTCAAGAGTGATCTCAGGGGTATGACTAGGAGAGACTTTAACTTCAAAGAGTGCAGCGTGGAGTTTACCACTATCCTTTGCACAGCTGAATGCTAAATCAGGTAAAAGAGGAACATCAGGATGTCCTGTACTATGGGACAGACTGAGAGGTGGCAGATACAGAATTGAACCTATATTCCTTCCTTCAAGGTCCAGGGAAGTCTGAAGGCTTCAGTGACCTCTGCTTTTTTGGCTATGATAACCCTATGTCATTCTTACCATGAACTTTGTTCACTTCTAAGGATGGTTTGTGCCAAAAACTTGGCTGGGGCCTGGATCCTGGGAATATGTTAAAAAGTTTTCTGATTAGTATTTCTATTGTGACTTTCTTTGATTAAGAAAAAAAAATCAACTAAAAACTTCATTGTAAACCATAATTAACATTATTTAAGTCTTTCACACATTTGGTACAAGTTTTATGTCCATATTTTACAGTCTTAGCCTTTTTCATTTGTATCTAATATTTTAAGCCCCTTTAAAAGAATAGATGTTTAGGGGCACCTGAGTGGCTCAGTCTGTTAAGCGTCCGACTTCAGCTCAGGTCATGATCTCACATTCTGTGAGTTAGAGCCCCGCGTCAGGCTCTGTGCTGACAGCTCAGGGCCCGGAGCCCACTTCAGATTCTGTGTCTCCCTCTCTCTCTGCCCCTTCCCCGCTCATGCTCTGTCTCTCTCTGTCTCAAAAATAAATAAAAACATTTAAAAAAAGAATAGATGTTTAAAATATTAGAATTTGTTGTCCCTCTTCCAACTTTACTGTAGTTGGATTTTTTGAAGCTTCTCTACTTAATAACAGTCAATAATTGCTCCAATGCCTAGCTGTCTTTGCCTCAGTCTTCGAAATTCTCAAACATGCTGAGGGCTTCTTACATCAAGCCCATGGGACTCACTGCTCCAAGGCTTCCTCTGAATGCACGAGCACATTTGTTAGCCCAACGTGGAACAAGTTGGGAATGAGCAGATAAGTGCCATCCTCATTCTGCAAGCACGACAATGCTGAGTTATTATTTAGCCTCTAAGGGAAGCCACCATGAGTCACACCATGGGATGATTCCATTTACATGGGTGTGGTCAGGACTTGAGACTTGCTTCTACCCAACGAAGATGACAAATGGGACGGGATAGTTACTCCTGTGATTATGTCATGCAAGACATCATCTTAGCGGACCACAGTGAGAGAATCTCCTGCTGGCCTGGGGAAGCAAGCTGCCATGTTGTGAAAGGGCTTCAGGGCAAGGAACGGCAGGTCATCTCCAGAAGCTGAGGGCTCCAGTCTTCTATTCACAAGGAACAGAATGCTGGCATCAGCCCCAAGGGGACCACAAGCTCCAGAAAGAAATGCAGCCTGGTTGACATATTGTTTGAAGTCTTGAGACCCTGAATAGAGGGTCTAAGTGTCACCGGACCCCAAGTTCAGCTGCGTGTCGCTTGAAAGGCCAATACTTAAGAGATGAGTTTTGATTGGAAAGGAATTTGAGCTTTATTCAGGAAGCTGGCAGCCTGGGGAGAAGGCAGGCTCTTGTCCAAAAGCCAACTGTGAGGTTTCTGCCTGACCCAGGGGTTTTAAAAAGGGGTTTAGTGTTAATCGGTAAAAGGAGTGCAGTGGTCTGCAACATTTGATCACACGTAGACTCAATGGTGCCAGCCACAAACATTATCGCAGTGCTCGGGGGTTGTGCAGGGTGTGGGGGGGGGCGGATAGGTTCTTGTTTCATGATGTGCAGTACTCTGTTATTTCCGCAAAGGAAGGCAAGGTCTATAGATACACAAAGGGAAGTTGGTAAAATCATCTGTGTGGCCTAAAAAAAGAAAAATATTTTGCTAAAAAATTACCAGGCTAATAAAAAAGCCACGGTGGCTTCAAACAGACTTGCTGACCTCTGTGGCCTGGGGAAGTTTTGTCCTCCTGAAAGCCAGTGATCCATCTGCTACATTCAGATCCAGGGACTTAGGTCAGCAAGTAAGAAGTGTGTTAACTTGAAGCAAATTAACTCTTAAGACCAGTTGGAGTGCTCTTACACAGGTGAACTGTCCCCAGACTTAAGACCATGGAAAACAGATAGTAAATTTGTGTTGTTTTAAACTCTGTTTGCAGTAATTTGTAACACAGCAATGGAAACGAATGCAAGATTCTTACACAGCCTCCTGGAGGTGCTCAGTAGGATTGAGCCCCAGTTGCTCTCCGGGGTAACTTGCTTGTTACGGTACTCTTTATAGGTTGCCTTTTATTTTCTTTCTACCTTCCTTATCCTCGTACCGCTGCTGCTTGGAATCTCCTAAATAAAGTATTTCACTCAAATCCTTTGTTTAGGATCTGCTTCTGGGACAACCCAACCTAAGAGTAGCATTTTGATGCTTTTTATGAATAAGTTCGTTCGTTCTTTTTCTTTCTTTCTTCCTTCCTTCCTTCCTTCCTTCCTCCCTTTCTTTTTCTTTCTTTCTGCCATTCAGTCATTCATATAATTTATTGTCAAGATGGCTTACATAAAACACCCAGTGCTCATCCCAACAAGTGTCCTCCTCAATGCCCATCATCAACTTTCCCCTCTCCCCCACCCCCCATCAACCCTGTTTGTTCTATGTATTTAAGAGTCTCTTACGGTTTCCTCCCTCCCTGTCTGTTTGTAACTATTTTTCCCCTTCCCCTCCCCCATGGTCTTAAGTTTCTCAAGATCCACATATGAGTGAAAACATAAGCTATCTGTCTTTCTCTGACTTATTTCATTTAGCATAATACCCTCCAGTTTCATCCATGTTGCTACAAATGACATGATTTTATTCATTCTTATTGCCAAGTAGTATTCCATTATGTATATAAACCACATTTTCTGTATCCACTCATCAGTTGGTGGACGTTTAGGCTCTTTCCATAATTTGGCTATTGTTGAAAGTGCTGCTATAAACATTGGGGGTATATGTGCCCCTATGAATCAACACTCTTGTAACTTTGGATAAATTCCTAGTAGTACTATTGGTGGGTGGTAGGGTAATTCTATTTTTAATTTTTTGCGAAATCTCCACACTGTTTTCCAGAGCTGTTGTACCAGTTGCATTCCCACCAACAGTGCAAGAGGGTTCCCGTTTCTCCACACCTTTGCCAGCATCAGTTGTTTCCTGAGTTGTTACTTTTAGCCAATCTGACTGGTGTGATGTGATATATCAGTGTGGTTTTGATTTGTATTTTCCTGATGATGAGTGACATAGAGCATCTTTTCATGTGTCTATTGGCCATCTGGATGTCTTCTTTGGAAAAGTATCTATTCATGTCTTCTGTCCATTTCTTCACTGGATTATTTGCTTTTCGGGTGTTGAGTTTGGAAGTTCTTTATAGGTTTTGGATACTAACCCTTTATCTGATATGTCCTTTGCAAATATCTTTTCCCATTCCGTTGGTTGCCTTTTAGTTTTGTTGATTGTTTCCTTTGCAGTGCAGAAGCTTTTTATCTTGATGAGGTCCCAATAGTTCATTTTTGCTTTTAATTCCCTTGCCTTTGGAGATGTGTCGAGCAAGAAATTGCTGTGGCTGAGGTCAAAGAGGTTGTTGCCTGCTTTCTCCTCTAGGGTTTTGATAGTTTCCTGTCTCACATTTAGGTCTTCCATCCATTTTGAGTTTATTTTTGTGTATGGTGTAAGAAAGTGGTCTAGTTTCATTCTTCTGCATGTTGCCATCCAGTTCTCCCAGCACCATTTGCCAGAGAGACTGTCTTTTTTCCATTGGATACTCTTTCCTTCTTTGTCAAATATTAGTTGGACATACATTTGTGGGTCCAATTCTGAGTTCTCTATTCCATTGGTCTACGTGTCTGTTTTTGTACTAATACTATACTGTCTTGATGATTATAGCTTTGTAGTAGAGGCTAACATCTGGGATTATGATGCTTCCCACTTTGGTTTTCTTTTTCAATATTACTTTGGCTATTCGGGGTCTTCTGTGGTTCCACACAAATTTTAGGATTGTTTGTTCTAGCTTTGATTAGAGTGCCAGTGCAATTTTGATCGAGATTGCATTGAATGTGTTGATTGCTTTGGGTAGTATTGGCATTTTAACAATATTTATGCTTCCAATCCATGAGCATGGAAAGTTTTCCCATTTCTTTGTGTCTTCTTCAATTTCTTCATAAGTTTTCTATAGTTTTCAGCATACAGATCTTTTATATCTTTGGTTAGGTTTATTCCTAGGTATTTTATGGTTCTTGGTGCAATTGCAAATGGGATTGATTTCTTGATTTCTCTTTCTGTTGCTTCATTATTGGTGTATAGAAATGCAACTGATTTCTGTACATTGATTTTGTACCCTGCGACTATGCTGAATTCATGTATCAGCTCTACCAGCCTTTTGGTGGAGTCTTTTGGGTTTTCCATGTAGAGTATCATGTCGTCTGCGAAAAGTGAAAGTGTGACTTCTTTGCCAGTTTTGATGCTTTTTATTTCATTGTGTTGTCTGATTGCTGATGCTAGGACTTCCAGCATGTTAAACATCAGTGGTGAGAGTGGACATCCCTGTCATGTTCCTGCTCTCCCTCTGCCCATTTTTTAAATTGGATTATTTTGTTGTTGGGTTGTATGAATTCTTTATGTATTTTCGATATTAGCCCTTTGAAAATACTTTCTCGCATTTGATAGGTTGCCCTTTCTTTCTTTCTCTCTTTCTTTCTTCCTTCCTTCCTTCCTTCCTTCCTTCCTTCCTTCCTTCCTTTCTTTCGTCCGTCCTTCCTTCCTTCCTTCCTTCCTTCCTTCCTTCCTTCCTTCCTTCCTTCCAGTTTCTTTTTCAGTATAGGAGCTTCTCCTTTTAATGTAGTATGGTTTGTTGATCTTTTTTTCTTTTGGGTCTTGTGATTTTGGTGTCATATGTAAAATGCCAAGGAGCCTCTTTCCTGTTTTTGTCTAGGAAGTTTATGATATTAAGTCTTATGTTCGAGTCTTTAATCCATTTTGAATTAATCTTTGTGAGCAGTGTAAACAGGTGTCCAGTTTCATTCTTTTACAGGTTTCCCCATAATGTTTGTTGAAGAGACTATCCTTTCTCCATTGAGGGTTCTTGGCTTTCCTGTTAAATATTAGCTGACAGTAAATACAGGGGTTCATTTCTGGGCTCTATGGGTCTTATTTTTATGCTAGTTCCATACTGTGTCAATCACTATAACTATATAGTACTGTTTGAATTCAGGAAGAGTGAGTTCCCTGCTTTGTTTTTCTTTGTTATGATTGCTTTGGCTATTCAGGATGTTTTGTGGTACGATGCAAATTTTAGGATTGCTTTTTACTATTTCTATGAAAAATGTCATTGGAATTTTAGCAGGGATTGTGTTGGATCAATAGATAGCTTTAGAGTAGTATAAACATTTTAACAATATTAATTCTTTTGATCGTTGAACAAAAGATATCTGTGTATTTGTTTCATCTTCAATTTCTTTCATCAAAGTCCTATGGTGGCCATTGTACAGAACTTTCATTTCCTTGGTTAAATTTATTCCTAAGTATTTTATAGTTTTTGATTACATTATGAATAGAATTTTTTAATTATCATTTTCAGATGTTACATGTTTAATGTATAGGAACAAAACTGATTTCTGTATGTTAACTTCATAACCTGTAAGTGTACTGAATTTGTTCAATAGTTTTTTGGTGGGCTTTTAGGGTTTTCTCTATATAAGAATTGATCATCTGCAAATAATAATTTCTTCCTTTCCAACGTGGATTCCTTTTATTTCTTTGTCTTGTCTAATTGCTCTATATAGGACTTCCAGTACTATGTTAAATAAGAGGGATGAGAGTGGGCATCCTTGTCTCATTCTTGATCTAAGAGGAAAAGCTTTCAATTTTTTGCCATTGACTCTAATGTTAGCTGTGGGTTTGTTGTATATGGCCTTTAATATGTTGAGGTATGTTCCTTCTACATCCAATTTGTGAAGTGCTTTTTACCATGAAGAGATGTTGTGTTTTGCCAAATGCTTTTAATACCTCTATTGAGATGATCACATGATTTATACATTTTATTCTATTGTGGGGTATCACATTTATTAATTTGCTTATGTTAAAATATCCTTCTATCTCAGATAAATCCCACTTGGTCATGATGAATAATCCTTTCAATGTGTTGTTGAATTTGGTTTGTTTATTTTGAGAGAGAGCATGTGCATAGTGAGGGAGAGGCAGGGGCAGAAAAGGAGAGCGAGAATCCCAAGCAGGCTCTATGCTGTCAGCGCTGAGCCCAATGTGGGGCTTGATCCTGTGAACTGTGAGATTATGACCTGAGCCAAAATCATGAGTAGGAAGCTTAACCAATTGAGCCACCCAGGTGCCCCTTTTCTTTCATTTCTGATTTTATTTAAATCTTTTTTTTCTCTGTTAGCCTAGCTACAGATTTTTCAGTTTTCTTTAAGAGCTGTTTTGTTTTTTTTTTTTTTCTAAAAATAATTTCGTTCATTATTTTTCTGATATTTTTCTGGTCTTTATTTTATTTCTGCTCTGATCTTTATTTCTTTACTTCCAATTTTGGGCTTAGTTTCTTTTTCTAGTTCATTGAGGAGTAAATTTGTTATTTTTGAGAATTTTCTATTTTCTTAATATATGTATTTTTCACTATAAACTTCTCTCTCAGAATTATTTTGCAGCATTGCATAGATTTTGGTATGTTGTTTTTTTCATGTTTTAAGATATATTTTTAAACTTTCCTTTTGATTTTTTTCTTTGACCTATTATTCAGAAGTGTGTTAATTTTCATATATTTGTGGATTTTCCTGCTTTCCTATTGTTGATTTCTAGTGTCATACCATTGTGGTTGGAAAAAATACTTGGTGTTATTTAATTAGGTTAAACTTGCTGAGGTATGTTTTGTGTCATGTCATATATGGTCTATCCTGGAGAATATTCCATATGCTCTTGAGAAGAATTTGTATTTTACTTCTGTTGGAAGGAATACTCTCTAAATGTTAGGTCTATTTGATCTAATATATGTTTCAAGTCCAACATTTTCTTGATTTTGTCTATCTGACTTAACTATCCATTGCTGATAGTAGGTTATTAAAGTCCCATACTATTATTGTATTGTTGATTTCTACTTTTAGATCTACTAGTATTTCCTTAATGTGTTTAGGCACTCTGATGTTTGGAGTGTATATGTTTATGACTATTATATCTTCTTGATGAATTGACCACTTCATCATTATACATTGATCATCTTTGTCTCTTATTACTGATTTTGCTAAAAATCTATTTTGTCTGATAAGACATATAAGTATAGCTTCCCCCTAGTTTCTTTTGGTTTCTTCTTGCCTGGAATATATTTTTCCATTCTTACACTTTGAGGCTATTGTATCCTTAAAGCTAAAGTGAGTTTGCTGTGTGTAGCCTATATTTGGTTTTTATTTTCTTTTTTTTATCCAGCCACTCTGCCTTTTAATTGGTGAATTCAACTCATTTGCAATATTGATATGTAAGGACTTATTTATGCCACCTTTTAACATTCTTTTTGAGAACTAGAGTGAGAAGGGGAGGGGGAGGAGGGAGAGAGAGAATCTTAAGCAAGCTCCACACCCAGTGCTCTAATGAGCATGAGATCCTGATCTGAGCTGAAATCAAGAGTCATATGCTTAACCAACTGAGCCACCCAGGCACCCCTATTTATGCCACCATTTTAAATTGTTTTCTGGTTGTTTCTGTTTCCATTGTTTCTTTTTCCCCCTTTTTCTACCTACCTTCCTATATTTGTGATTTTCCATGATCGTATGCTCTTTCTTCTTTCTTTACTTTTTGTAGGTATACTCTAGGGTTTTGCTTTGTGGTTACCATGAGACTTACATAAGACATCTCATACACAAAATAATCCATTTTAGACTGATAGAAACTTAACTTTGATTGGCTACAGGCTTCACCCCTTTACTCTCCCTTTTTATATTTTTTATGTTGCCGTGTAACTCTTTTTATGTTATGTATTTGTTAATAAATTATAGTAGTGATAATTATTTTAATATTGTTTTACTTTGACTTTTATAGTTAAAGGTTAACACATCATTCTATTATAGAATTAGAGTTGTCTAAGTCTGACTATGTATGTATATATATTACCAGTGTGTTGTATATTTTTGTATGTTTTCATGTTGTTGCTTAGCTCCAAGAACACCTTTCGGCATTTCTCGCAAGGCAAGTCTCATAGCAATGAATTACCTAAGCTTTTGTTTGTCTAGGAAGGTCTTTATTTCTCTTTCATATTTGAAGGATAAATTTGCTATATACAGTATTCTTGGATGGAAAATTTTCTTTCAGAATTTGAATATGTCATTCCACTCTCTTCTGGCCTATAGGGTTTCTTCTGAGAAATTCGATAACCTAGTGGAGATTCCTTCAAAGGTTATAATCCTCCCTCAATCCCCAATGAATTGTAATGATTTATCTTGTACTTTTGACAATTTTATTATAATGTGTCTTAGAGAAGATATTTTTTTTTTTTGCGTTGGGATAGTAGAGTGAACTATTAGCTTTATGAACTTGAATGTCCAATTTTCTTCTCAGTTTTGTGAAGTTCTAGGCTATCATATTTTCAAATTTTCTTTCCCCTTCTCCTTTTATGGAATTCCAATTAATCTACTATTTGGTTTCTTGATGGCCTCCTATAGGTCATTAGGGTTTTCCCCCCTCTCTTTGCCTTCTCCTTTCTTCTCCTGTAACTGGGCTATTCAAAATTCCTATCCTCTAACTTACTTATTCTGTTTTCCATTTGTTGTACTCTACTGCAGGTGCTTTCTATTGCATTTCTCATTTCATACGTTGATTTTTTTTTTCAGGTCCAGAATTTCTGCATTTTTTAAAAATGATTTTTACATCTTCGATAAATATATAATTTAGACCTTTTTTTTTCATGATTTCATTGATTTTTCTTTGAGTTTTCTCATAGGTCATTGAGTTTCTTAAAAATAGCCAACTTGTATTCTTTATCAGTTAGATTGCAAAATTCCATGCCTTTGAGCTCAGTTAATGGAGAATTGTTATTTGGTGATGATGTTTCCTTGATTTTTTTCAATATTTCCTGAAGTTTTGCATTGCTCCTTTTGCATTTGAAGTAGCAAACACCTCATTAAATCTTTGTTCCTTGCCTTCAGATAGGGTATTCTGCTCATTAATGCTGTTACTATGTGGGTTCTTCTCTGCTTTTGTATGAGTACACCTGATCTCCTCTTCTTGACCTTTTTTGTTGTAAAAATCATAAGCATTTACATCTTTGTTTCTTGCAACTTACCAGGTGAGTTTTTAGTTTATGGTCCATTTTGACTTATATTTGCATGTGGTGTAAGGAAGGTGTCAAATTTTACTGATTTATTTTTGCATGTGGCTTCTAATTGTCTCAAAATTTTTTGAATAGACTATACTTTCCCCAATTAATTATCATAGAATCCTTGTAGAAACTTGATCATAAATATAAGTGTTTAATTTTGTCCTCTCAATTCAGTTCTGTTTTCTCTGTGTCTAATCTTTGTGAGTACCACAGTGTGTTAAGTTTTTAAATTTGGAAGCATGACTCCTCCGACTTCATTCCTGTTTTTCATAAATGTCTTTGTTATTCAGTGTTTCTTGTATTTCCATGTGAATGTCAGAATGAACTTGTCAATTTCTATTTTTAAAAAAGGCACCTGTAATTTTGATAAGGAGTGTTTTGAATCTGATGATCGAACTAGGGAATAGTGCCATTTCAACAATATTAAATCTTCCAATCAAGGGGTATGGATGTCTTTCTAAATATTGATATCTTTAATTTTTACAATGAAGTTTTATAGTTGTCAGTGTATAAGTATTGCACTCTTATGTTAATCCTTTCCAGATAATTTATTCTTTTTGATGCTATTGTAAATGAAATTGATGTCTGTATTTTTAGATTATTCAGTACTAGTGCATAGAAACATAGTTGATTATATATTTTGATCTTAGCTCCTATAACCTTTTTGAACTCATTTATTCATTGGCATAGTGTTTTGGTGAATTCCTAAGATTTCTTTATATGCAAAATCATGTCATCAACAAATATAGTTTTCTTCTTCCTTTGCAATATGAATTTCTTTTCTTTTTCTTTTTTCTTTTTTTGTCTTATTACCCTCACTAGAATCTCTAGTACAAATCTAAATAAAAGTGGGCAGAACAGATACTCTTGTCTTGTTCTTGATTGTAGAGGCTAAGCATTCACTCTTTCACTACTAAATATGATGTTATCTATGGGTCTAAAAAAAAAGTACGTATAGTTTGTCATAGATTGAATTGTCTTCCAAAAGATATTATAAAGTCCTATCCCCTGGTAGTTGTGACCTTATTTTAAAATAAGGCTTTTGCAGATATAATCAAGTTAAGATGAGGTCATTATGGTGGGCCTTGATCCAGTATGACTGGTCTTCTTATAAGGAGAAAAGACAGACACACACACAGAGGGAAGATGGTCACGTATGACAAGGGCAGAGATTGGAGCTGTATTGCCACAAGCAAATGAGTGGCTGGTGCTACAAGAAGCTGGAACAGGTAAGGAAGAATTCTCCCTTGAGGCTTCAAAGGGAGGATAGCCACTGCCCCCCATCTTTTCCCTGCCACCCTATCCCCTCAACATCGTGGTTTCAGACTTCCGTTCTCTACTGTAAGAGAATAAGTTTTTGTGGTTTTAAGTGTGTTCTGTTACTGCAGACTTAAGAAAATATTTTAAATATCAGGTTGAGAAAGTTCACTTTCTTACCTGTAATAGGTCTACTCAAGTTTTCCATTTCTTTTTGAGTCAGTTTTGATAGTGTAAGTTCAAAAAATTGTGTATTTTATCTGAGTTATCTAACTTGTTGGCATAGTTATTTATAATATTACTATAATTTTAAAAGTTAATTTCTTATGTTTCATAGGCCTGTCCTCTCTTCAGTCATGTTTTTATTAATTTGAGTCCTTTTTTTTGGTAGCTCTAGCAAATCCTTGTCAATTTATTGATATTTTCCAAGAACTAATTTTAAGCCTCGATTTTCCTCTTGTCATTCTCTATTTCATAAATTTCCTGTGTAATGTTGATTTTTTTCCCTTCTTTCCATTTGATTTAGGTTTAGTTTGCTCTTTTTTCCCAGTAACTTATGGTGGAAGATCAGGTTATTGATTTGAAATCTTTCTTGGTAATATATATATTTATAGCATAAATTTCCCCTCTAAGCACTGCTTTAGCTAGCTCCCATATATTTAGATATATTGTATATTCATTTACATTTTTCTCAAATTCTGATTAAATATAGAAACTTTGCTTTAGTACAGTTTTATTCCTTTGTGCTATTGTCCTATATTATCTGTTTATAATAGAAGCTCAACAATAAAGTTTTATTTTTATGTAATCTTATGTATTTAATTTTAATTTTAATTTTATTTTTTAAATTTACATCCAAGTTAGTTAGCATATAGTGCAATAATTACTTCAGAAGTAGATTCTAGTGATTCATCCCCTATGTATAACAACCAGTGCTCATCCCGACAAGGGTCTTCCTTAATTCCCCATACCCATGTAGCCCATCCCCCCACACCCAACCCCTTCAGTAACCCTCAGTTTGTTCTCTATATTTAAGAGTCTCTTATTTTTCGTCCCCCTCCTTGTTTTTATATTATTTTTGCTTCCCTTTCCTGATGTTCATCTGTTTTGTATCTTAAATTCCACACATGAGTGAAATCATATGACATTTGTCTTTCTCTGACTAATTTCACTTAGCATAATACCCTCTAGTTCCATTCATATAGTTGCAAATGGCAAGATTTCATTCTTTTTGATTGCCAAGTAATACTACATTGTATGTATGTATGTATATGTGTGTGTGTATGTGTATGTGTGTGTATATATATTTAATATATATATATTACATATATATCTTCATCTGTCGATAGACATTTGGGCTCTTTCCATACTATGGCTATTGTTGATAGCGCTGCTATAAACATTGGGATATGTGTGCCCCTTCAAAACAGCGCACCTGTAAATACCTAGTATTTATCCTGATTATGTCTTCCATTATAGGTTAAGGACTTTTTTTTCCTTTGCTGCTTTCATGATTCTTTGTGTGTTTTGCGAATTTGAGTATGATATGCTGTATTTATGGTTGGCTTTTGCTGAATCTAATGGGGGTTCTCTGTGCTTCCTAGATTTTGATGTCTGTGTCTTTCTCCAGATTGGGAATGTTTTCTGCTATGATTTGCTCACATAAACCTTCTATCCCCTTTTCTCTCTCTTCAGCTTCTGGGACCCCTATGATTTGTATGTTATTCCTTTTTCATGAGTCACCGAGTTCTCTAATTCTTATATCATGTTCTTTTGCCTTAGTTTCCCTCATTTTTCTGCTTCATTATTCTCTAGAAGTTTGTCCTCTGTATTGCTGATTTGCTGCTCCGCTTCATCCATCCTTGCTGCCGTGGCATCTATTTGAGACTGCACCTCAGTTACAGCATTTTTAATTTCTTCCTGACTAGATTTTACTTCTTTTATCTCCTCAGAAAGGGATTCGATGCTTTTTTCAACTCCAGCTAGTACTCTTTTTAT
This sequence comes from Lynx rufus, assembly GCF_022079265.1. Taxonomy (NCBI): domain Eukaryota; kingdom Metazoa; phylum Chordata; class Mammalia; order Carnivora; family Felidae; genus Lynx; species Lynx rufus. Next base: position 29,244,973 of record NW_025814827.1, on the reverse strand, counting down.
CATGATTCTAAATTCTAGTTCAGACTTCTTGTTGTGTCTGTATTGATTAAGTTCCTGGCTGTCATTTCTTCCTGTTCTTTCTTTTGGGGTGAATTCCTTTGTTTTGTCATTTTGGATGAAAAAAAAAGAATTAATAAAATTAAAAAATAAGTAAAACTTAAAAACACAAAAAGATAAAATAAAGGATTCTAGGTCTTAGGTGTGCTTTGGTGTGGCTATTGATAGTATAGAGTAAAAGGGAATGAAAAGAGAAAAAAAGGGGAAAAAAGGAGAAAACAATTGAAAATTTTAAGAAACGAATACAATAAAATAGAATAAAATGAAATCTTAAAAGTAAAATAGAATTTAAAAAATTACAAAACATAAACAATTTGGTGGAAAAAAATTTAAAGGTAAATCTTTTTTATAAAAATGGAAAATAAAAATATTTTTTTTCTCTTTCTGTATTCAAGAATAAGAAAAAAAGAAAAGACAAAAAATTGAATAGATGGACCAGTGAGCAGAATGAAATGTGATTGCAGTTGCATCCAGTTTCCCCTAGAAGTCAAACTATGAAGCACTTTATAGTCCATAAACTAAGCAGGCAGAGAGACTTTGGTGTTCCTTTAGAGCATGGTTGGCACAGTTGGATGGGGCTTGGTGTAACAGCTCTATTCTCCATTAGATGGCACTGCTTAGTTTACTGGGGTGGATTGTTGTGGTGCTTGTAGGTGTGTATGCGAATGTGCAGGAGGGGTGAAAATGGCATCAACCAGGACCCAGTTTCTAGTATCAGAACTCTGTGCAGTGGTTGTGGGGCAATCAAGCACCCCTCCTTTGTGTCCGGCTTCCATCCACTCCCCATTTCTACACTGTCCTTGACCAAGCCATCAACATACCAGGCAGCACCTTTCTCCCAAGTTTTATCTCAGATGGGGCTGTGTTTCCAAACCCCTCACTTCTGAGGGCCCTGTGTCTTTGACCCGCTTGGACCCTCTGGGGGGAATCTTGCCCAGCAATGGCCAGGTGCCAGCCTGCCCCCAGGACCATTCACACAATTGCGCTGATGCAGATGCTCAGAGACGGTGGCCAGGTGCCATCCCGCCCCAGAAAAAGTTCACGCAATTGTGTGGCAGCAGTGTTTCAAGGATTATGGTAAAACACAACAAACATCTGGCGCCACGCTTCACCCTTAACGTCTTTGTTCCAACACCAGTGAATGTGGCTGTTCTCTGGGGTCCACTGGGACCTTTGCCTGTGGGGAGGCTGCACAGCCTCTACCAGATGTCCTCTCAGCAGGAAATCACCTCTCCCTGTGTGGGCCAAGGACCCCTGGGACCTCACTGTCTGTTCCTGGGGATTAGCCCTTCCCACCAAAGCTATACCAGGTATTGAGCTGCGGAGTTTCAGACTCTGCACTTCTCTGTTTATAGAGTCTTAATGATATTTAAACCTTCTCCTTTCTCCCTTTCTTGTTAAGTCCTTTATGGGTATTTCCACTCTTTCTCTCCAGCTGCTTTGGGGAGTGCTTTTCCTGTACTTTCCCCCCTATCTACATCCTCTCTGTGTAAGTAAAAACAGCTCCTTGCCCTGCGCAGCTTCTGTCTCCCCCAGTTCACCTTTCTGTGCCGTGTACTTGCCGAGTTCTGTGGTTCAAGTTGTGAAGATTGTTGTGTTAATCCTTAGATCCTTTCTAACTGTGCAAGATGGTTTGGTGTTGGTCTAGCTACATTTCAGGGATAAGAGAGGCAAAACAAAAAAACAAAAAAAAACCCAAAAAACCTTCCATGCTGCTCTGTCATCTTGGCCCCTCCTCTAACCTTATGTATTTTAAATCAGTGAAAGGCAGAGGAAGACATTTTTATATGGTCCATTATATTTACCTATGCATATACTTCTTCCTATGTTCCTTCTGTCTTCATATGAATTTCAATTGTCATTTGATGTTATTTGCTTTCAGAATAAAGGACTTTCTATTATATTTCTTATAAGACAGGTTTGTGGATAACACATTTTCTCAGGTTTTGTTTATTTAGAAATGTCTTCATTGCACCTTCATTTTTAAATTAATAGACTTTATTTTTAGAGCAATTTTAGGTTTATAGAAATATTGAACAGAAAGTACAGAAAGTTCCTCATGTTTTTTCCCCACCAACAGTTTCCTCCACTTTCAACATATTACATTGATATTGTACATTTTTTACAATTGATAAGTTAGCATTGATATATCATTTTTAAGTCCATAGATTACATTAGGGGGCACACTTTCTGGTATACAGTTTTATGAGTTTTGCTAAATGCAGAGTCATATGTGCACCATTATAGTAACATACAAAATAATTTTATTGCCCTAAAATCCTCTGTACTATACCTGTTAATCCCTCCTCCCTTAATGCTCCCTGGCAGTGACTATCTTTTTACTGTCTTTATAGTTTTGCCTTTTTCAGAATGTCATGTAGTTGGAAGTGTAAAACATGTAGATTTTTCATACTGGCTTCTCTCACTTAGCAATATATATTTAAGGCTCCTTCATGCCTCTGCATGGCTTGAAAGCTCATTTCTTTTTATTGCTAAATAATATCCCACTGCATGGATGTCCCAGTTTGTTTATCCATTCACTTACTGAAGGACATCTTGGTTTGCTTTCAAGTTTTGGCAGTTATGAATAAAGCTTCTATAAAAATTTATGTGCAGGTTTTATGTAGAGGTTTTCAGTTTATTTGGGTAAATACCTTACAGCACAATTGCTGGAATGTATAATAAGACTATTTGTAGTCTTTTCATTGTAGAAAAACTGCCAAACTGTCTTCCAAAGTGGTTGTACCAATTTGTAGTCTCATTGTCAGGAAATAAGAATTCCTTTTGCCCCACATCATCACCAGTATTTGGTGTTTTCTGGGTTTTGGAATTTAGCCTTTCTAATAGGTATGCAGTGGTATCTCTTTGTTATTTTAATGTGTAATACCCTAATTACATATAATTTAAAGCATTTTTTTCCATATGTGTATTTTCTGTCTGTGTATCTTCTTTGGTATGGTGTCTGTGTTCTTTTGCCCACTTTTTAATTGGGTTGTTTATTTATTGTTTAATTTTCAAAGTTCTTTGTATATTTTGGATTCAAATCCTTTATCAGAGATGTTTTCAAACATTTTCTCCAAGTCTGTGGCTTGTCTTCTCATTCTCTTAATGATGTGTTAAACAGAGTAGAAGTTTTTAATTTTCATAAGTTCAACTTAATTTTTTTCATGGATTATTCTTTTAGTATTATATTTAAAAACTCATTGTCAAACCAAGGTCACCTAGATTTTCTCTTATATCTAGAAGTTTTGTAGCATTGTGTCTTACATTTAGATCTACTCTTTGTATTGAGTTAATATTTGTCAAATATGTAAGGTCAATGTGTAGATTTTTTTTTTTGCATGTGGATGTCCAGTTATTCCATTACTCCTTCCTCATTTGGATTGCCTTTGCTTCTTTTCAAAGATTGATTTGCTATATTTGTGTGGATTTATTTCTGGGTTCTCTATTGTGTTCCATTTATATATTTGCCTATTCTTTTATTAATCTCACAGTGTCTTGATTTCTATGGCTTTAGAGTAAGTCTTGAAACTGGGTAGTTTCAGTCTTCTGAGTTTTTAAGAAAGTATATCAAATTACCATTCTGAGTCTTTTGTCTTTCTGTATAAACTTTAGAATCTTTGGACTTGTTTTAAAATTTAGGTACCTCTGGAATATTTGGAAACCTGTGTGAGTACAGGTCTGTTAGGATTATATTTGTCAGAGAAAAATGAGGAAGTCCCTTAGGAAAACTCACTGGGGGTGGAGAATTAAACGACTAAGCTTCAGTCATGGGGCAGGTGCAAGGTGTCCATGATTCAGATTTGATAGTGTGAAACAAAGTCAGAGGAAAGGGAATATCCATGTGAATACGAGTGTATGGAACAATGTGTTCATCAGGTATGAAAAGATACATCACTGCAGGCAATGGGCTTTCTGGGTGGCCCACAGGTAGGAGGTAGGGATGTGCTGCTTAGGAATGTCAGGGCACTATTTCTGTCTCTCTCTCCTCCAGATGAGATATAGACTTACCTAGAAGTTAATTTAAGAACTAGTAGATCTTGAGATGCTCAGTTACCTAAGTGTGTAATTCTTGATTTCTGCTCAGGTCATGATCTCATGGCTCCTAAATTCATGTCCCATGTCAGGCTCTGTGGCTGACAGTGCGGAGCCTGCTTGGGATGCTCTATCTCTCTTCTCCCTTCTCTCCCCCTCTCATGCTCTCTACCTCAAAATAAATAATAATAAAAAAGAACTAGTTGATCTTGATGTTGGCCAGCATTCCCTTAATTGGAAACAACCAGATCATTAATCATTTGTGTTTTCTTCATAGGGTAAAACATCTGTGATTTAGTATACTGTTAAACTTTCTGATCTGGTAAACCATGTCTCACATGCACACTGCTACTTGGCAGCTGTGAGCTGGTTCGTGTTGAGTGTGGACAACTGAATGAAATCCTATGAGCCTAGGGGATAGAGATTTTAAGAGGGGAACTTCCTGGTCGGAATTCCCACATATTTATGGTAACTTTAGTTGGACAGAAAGGGAAAACTGGTGCTTTATTAGGTTGTCTTTGCTGTGGCCATTGCCACTTTGTGATGTGAGGTTGCGGAATCCATACTTACTTCTTGGTGCAATGAAATTAAGGTGTCACCAGCATTAGACATTAACAACAGAGGTGGTGTTGGCATCTTCAGAATTTTAGCACTCATTTGTCTCCCTGGTGGGACGATTGCCAATGTTGTGTTTCTTGGTAAGTTCCAAGGGCAGAAGTGAGGCACTCAATGTGGCTTTGTACAGTCCTTTCCAGATAAATAATAGTAATAACTTATAGCTTTAAAAACTATAAAAAAAGCAGTTAGGTTTACAGCAAAATTAAAAAGGTACAGAGGTTTTCCTTATACCTTCTACCTGCACACACGAATAGCCTCCCCCATTATCAGTGTTCCCTACTGGAGTGGTACATCTGTTATAGTTAATGATCCCATGTTGATACATCATAATCACTCAAAGCCCATAGTTTACCTTAGAATTTATTCTGGGTCTTTTATATTCTATGGGTTTGGAAAATGTATAATGACCTACAGAGTATTTTCACTGTCCTATATATACTCTCTGTTCCACCAGTTCATCTCTCCCCTCCCCCTGCCATGGTAGCTTTTTGAAATCTTACTATGTGCTAGCAAACACTTTGCAATATCACTGAGAAGTAGATCTTTTCATTATCTTCATTTCGCAAGGGAGAAAACAGACATAGAGAGGTTGAGAGGCTTCCACATACCTTGATGAGGCCTAGCAAGTGGGGAAAGAAGGAATCTAAGTCCCAAGTCAAAAGTGTTGACCAAAACCTTGTATCCCCTGTTCAGAGGCTTTTAGAAGGAAGTATGAATGACCCTGGTAGGCAGGAGGAGGACCAGTACTTTGGAAAACTGCTTGGCTATGTAGAGTAATCTCAGTTCTTTTTTTTTTATTCCCAGGCTAGAGTGTCCTTGAAAAATTCTGTTCACACTTAGTGTTTTTATGTTTTTTGTTTTTTTAAAATTTTTATTCATGTAGAATATAGCTTTTATAGACAACAGTTCATATTTTTCTTTCAAATTGCTATGCTTTTCGTGAGTATTAAAAACCATATTTTCTTTAATCACGTATTTATAGATGTTATCTAATATCAGAATTAAATTTACAGAAAAAATTGGGTAATTTCTTTTGCTATGATTCTCACATATACTGAAACAGTTATCCTTACTATATGTTTATATTCTTCATAACATTTCTACTATTTTACTTTACTCACCTTTGAAACAAAGCAATTAAGTTACATTTCTCTACATTTTTTTTTTGTCAACAGAGAATCTAAAACCTGCTGTATAGTGTTATAATGACTTGATTTGCATCTTTTCTGAGCAGTGAGAATTACCATTATTTAGCAGAGTAATCATATTTGAAGTGTTTCAGAAAGAAATTTTTCTTCTATACCATCTGCCAAATTTACTTATTAACACTTTTTTTGAACTGATAACTCTACAAATATGTTTCTAGCCCAGATTTTTCTTTTGTGTACTGAAACCTTGAATTAATTACCAACTGAACACTTCTGACTTCAATTATTACTGTGAATGGACACTGTAATGCATTTTCCAGATCCCTGTTTAGGAATAAAATACCTCTTCCTGTAGCTATGAGAGTATTTATAGCTGTCAGCCCTTTTCAGGGATTGCCCTAGCCAAAGAAAGGCAACTCACTCAATCTCATGCTCTTTTCCTGGAGCAGCTTCCTTCCAGTGACTGATAGATATAGAGCTATAAACACCTGACCATCTCACTCAAATAGGGACAACTCTAAGGGTTATTGTGTCTTAAAAACTCCCTACTCCATTGCTGCCCAACTGCGATGCTAACCAGTTTCTCTCTGCTCAACGCTGATTCTTTTTCTTTCCTTCCTTTCGTTGTGAGTTAATTCCAAAGTCATTCTCTAATAAAACACCTATGTGCTAACTTCTGTTTCAGAGTCAAGTTCCCAGGAAACCCAGCTTGAGATACTGACAGCTATCTCAAATTTGGTATGCCTAAATTTAACATGGATTTGGGGAAGAAGATAAGTGCTTTTATTGTATTTCTTAAACCAGTTAATGGCCCCATCATCCACTCATCATCCCAGTGAGAGATCTGGGATTTGCCCTGGATTCTTCTTCATCACTATTATTTCTTTAGTTATCAATCTGGTTACTCTCTCAAATTCATTTCCAAATACTTCCTCTTCTCTTCATCCCTACCGCCACTGCTATGGCTAAAGTCCTCATTATTTCTTGCCTGTTTAGATAAGCAGCCTTATAACTTAAAGATTTATAGCAGATGCTGTCAGTGCCCTGCTGCATTCCTTGACACTCACTATTCCCAGTTTTGCCACAGGCTTGTTAAAGCAAGCACCTGCAACTCTCTGCCTGAGGGCTTTCTTTGGCCCATGGAGATTGCTGAGATTGTGCTGTGGCCAGATAGGGAGTTCTGGGAAGTTAACACTCCCAGAAGCAACTCTGAACCATTGGTGGATGGAAATTGGTGGATAGATACTCTGATAGGAAACTAAGGTGTGTTTCACCTGGTCTCCCTGAGGTCACCTGTGGATTAGTTTTTTCCGTAGTGATAACCTTCATAGTAATGTAAAGTTCAGTGGCGTATTTCCTTTTCCTATCGTACTTCTTCACTGTGGATGAATGTTTCTTGGCATCACTTCTTAGGAACTGGCTATAAAGACCTTACCTTGGCTAGAATTCCTCGGTAGGAAACCCTGAGATGAAGGTTTGAGTGCTGGAAGAGTTATCTGAATTAAACACAAATGTGATCATTTAATTGTCCTATTTAAAAATTCAAGTCGCTAAAGGTAAACCCCAAAGTCCTTAGTATGCCATCCCAAACTCTTCATTACTTATAGCAGGATGTTTGCTGCTCCATTGAGCTAGACAATCAAAACCATGGCCCTCTTGAAACATCCAGTCACGTCTCACTCAGATAGAAGGTAAGGTCTCAAACTGCAAAGCCTACCAGGTTCAGGTTAAATGTAGGATACATCAGATAGCTCTAAGAATAGTTGACACAAAGCTTCATTGAGCCAAGAAATAGAGTAGCTTCTCTTCTAGACCACAAAAATGTGGGCTTCTCAATAGCACTTCAATGATGTTTTTTCACCTTTACCTTATTTGAATGGGATTCGAACTAAAATCTCTCATTAGTTTCTCACAATTGAGCATTTCTTCATAATGAAGATTGATGAAATTTTGGAGCTCACAGGAAAACTAGCGTAGGAAAACAGACATTATTTCTTATTTATGTCTTTAACTTTGGCACTAGGGTCTAGATGGAAATGAAGCCAAAAGCTTAATTCATTGGATTTGAAAACAAGATGATACCATTAAGTGAATATTTACAGAATACCAACTGTATAGTGTGATGTGAGAAATACAGGAGAGATACTGGGGCTTGAAAGAGAAGGGAAAGTAAGTTTGATGTTTGAATATACTTAAAAATTATGAGTCTTTGCCCAAAGCCTTTTGTTGAACTGTTATTTGATCCTGTGCATAAAGTAAAGATCTCCACTTTATACATAGGCAGTGATCTTAATTTGAATAACTAGGCCATAGTCACAAACTTAAACACTGTTTCCCCAGGGAAGACTTTATGACTCCATAATCAGTTTTCCAGAGTATCTTAGAGTTCTTTTTCATAGCCATTACAATTTACAGTTGTTCAATTAAGTTCCATCTCCCTCACTGGACTGCAAATTCCAGGAGAGTAGTGACCACATCTATATTGTTTACTACATATTTTTAGTACCTATTGCATGACACATGTATGTGCCTATAAGTATTTGTTGGATAAATGAATACTCAAATATGCCAGAACAAGGAATTGATCTCAGATCTGACTTCTCACCCTCATTTTTTTACAGTGAGTATTTCAGATTAAAAGACAGAGATAGTACAATACCTATCTACAAAATTGGCACTTAATTACATATCTAGTGGCAATGTAAAAGCGAGCAGTTCCTAAGCACTTTGACCAACCCTGTTAGGCCTTGTGTTATTAAAAAAATGTTTTTTTCATGCTTCATGGGCTGTAGGGCCAGAGGAGATTCTGAGTTAGGAATCCACTTACATGGAAAATTCAGGACTTGGGCTTCTCAGTGATGGACTTTATGCACAAACTAAGTTTATGGATTGCTATCTAAAACCATTTATCTAACCCTTCATTTATTTTTACCTGACTTACCCTATGCACAGTTTTATTTCTGGCAATTGTTAGGTAGCATTGTGGCTTGGTCTTTAGGGTATTACATTCATGAGTACAAGATGGCTGCTACAATCCCAGATGGAGCATGTGGACAACATCTGGCCAAAAAAAGAAGGAATTTTTTGTTGTTGTTTCTGTCGTTCTTTGATTTTTAATTTGGAAGAGAAACTTTTCCAGAAGCCCTCTGTAAATATTTTTCCTCAGGGAAGTTTGGCCTGGATTGGATCACTTGTTTTAGTGGGAAAAAAGGGATGGCAAAAATACAGATCTTGCATTTTTAATGTCTTCATCCACATTTTTATGGGTTTCTTCCTCTGTTAAAAAAAAAGCTGGAGCAAAGACAACCCAAGGTGTGTTCCATAAGGGCTTCTACTCAGGGGAATGGACCAAATTAAGTTTTTATTCAAAGGTTTGATTTACTAGTTGGTTTTCATAAGAGTTAAAGGGGGATTTGATAACTTAAGTAATTTAGTGACTTAAAAAAAAACCTGACCCTGAAAATGTCTGTGTCTAGTATGCCCTAATTTTTTCCCCTAAAAATTAGTTTAATTTCTCTCCTTTGAGCAGGTGGAGATCCAACAATTGCTGTTTTCTCTAAGATAAAATGCTGGAAAATCATCTAGGAGTTAAATTGAAGCCCATCCAGTAAAATACTACTTCTCCACCGTCCATATACTTGGGTTCCTGGATTTCCTGAATGCATCATGTACTTCTTACATTGTACTTGTTCCCTAAAGCCTATTAAAAGATTCCCAGCCACCCCCCCTACAACCTTCCTGGAAGAAAAGCCCATAGGAGAAGAGCCCACAGGACTGGGTATTGAAGTTTTTCATGATTACCTCACCCCTCTTCATCTTTCTTTCTTGGCACTTATCACCACATGACCTGCATGCATCATTATAGTTATGTTCCTAATTTCCTCACATTCTAGGACCTTGAGGATTCTAAAATAGAGTGTCTTATATAATCTTGGTACTGTTACGACCTAGTACCCAGTGTAAAGCAGATCCTCCCTCTTCCCTGTAGCCACACTCTGCAATATTATTTAGAGACTCTACTTTTGATGGAAAGAATTGCTATTTCTCTGCCACAGTCTGACCCAAACAAAAATGACAATATGTTAATTCTGAACCTAAGCTTCAAGAGGCCTTGTATGATTCTGTTCTCATTTTTCTATCAGATTAGCCTGGGCTTGTTTTCATAGCATACCAGAAAAGAAGGGGTGGGGGACCAGGAGAGAGAGAGAGAGAGAGATCATGTAGAGGACTCAGATTATCCTAGACAAGCTGATAGCCAGTTGACCCCAAAACAAGTGGAAGAGTCAAGCCAAGACTAGCAGAGATGTCTAATCAAGTCATAGATGACCATATGCACATTTGAACCCACCAGAAACCAGAAAAAATACTTATCTAACCTTTAAACACATGAACAACATAAAATACCTTTAAGTTACCATGCTTTGGGGTTATTTACATAGCCATGACCTTCAGATATGCCCAAGAATTTATTGCATTGAAACCACCTTTCATAATTGAAGAAGAATTTTCATCCTTGGCGAAGAAGGGTCTAATGAGTACATGGCCCAGATTCTTCATGGTAAAATTACATAGATAGTGAACAAGCTAACACAGTATGAGAAACAAGTCAATAGGAAGATAAGCTTTAAAAAGTGAAAGTGTAATCTTCATATTACCTATGGAAAACAAGATGAAAAAGTCCAAGTATAAAATGATTTAATACTAGGTACTTTTCATTCTTTAAAAGATTTTGATGTGCCTAGACAGAGGGTACTAATAATAGTCAAAAGTGAAATTTATTTAAAATGCCTTTTAAGCTCTCCTTTATTATGCTAATTAAACTTAATTCATAAATAAAATATCAAGTTGAGATGTAACTGGCAAATGTGTTCTATTAAGGAACACTTAGGTTCATAACTCCTCCCAGTTGGCTGAGTTCTTAATGCTATATGGTTCTCTGCCAGGCTATGGGGTTTATTCTCATGTTAAAGAAACAGGCATTTGCCAAGAATCCTGATTTAACCGTGTCTTCATTCAACTATAAGCAGATCTTCATGGAGTATTCACACTCTGTATGTAGACAGGGATCATCAGTAGCCCAGAGCTCCCTAACTCAGAACTCCAGATTTTACTTGACTGGGAAGGGGGGGGTGGTCAGAATGTTAATCTGAACTAGAAATGCAAAAGATTTTCTTACTCTTCCACATTTGAAACCAGTTAAGGAAGAAAACATTATTCTACTTTAATCAGAATATGATGTAAAAGTTTGCACTGTATTTGTTCTTCTATGCCTAGCAAAATCAGCTTTTGTGTAACTGAATTAAGATGAGCCAAAAAGAAACTCAGTAAAGTGACCAGAAGTTGGTTTTATGCCCAATTCTTCTGCAGAGGCAAGGTAAATGGGAAGAGTCAAATGTGCACAGGGTTGCCCTCCTTTGTTAGGAGGAATTCAAGGAAGAGGCAAATGCTTAAACAGTGGTTCCTACTCAGTGCTCTATCTGTGATTTCAGATAACAAATCTGCTTGGAGATATGACCTGGGACTTGGAAGTGAATCTAGAAATGCTCACAGTTGGAGGTGATATTACTGTAATATTTCTTTGATATGGTCCCTCAGAGTCTGGCTTTCCACTGAATGCTAGTGAATTAAAATGTAGTCAATATTTACTGAGTATCAGGTGCTTCTGCGGTGTGTGTGTGTGTGTGTGTGTGTGTGTGCGTGCATGCTGGGTGAGAGGGGGCAGGGAAGGAAAGGACATTTCTTTATCCCTATTCAAAGTCTACTTTCTTTTTTCAATGGACTTTAAACACTTTTTAAAAATGTTTATTTTTTTGATAGAGAACATAAGCAGGGGAGGGGCAGAGAGAGAGGGAGACAGAGGATATGAAGCAGGCTCTGTGCTGACAGCAGCGAGCCCAAAGGAGGTCTCCAACCCACCACAACCGTGAGATCAAGGCCTGAGCTGACGTGGAACGCTTAACCGACTGAGCCACCCAGGTGCTCCTCAGTGGACTTTAAATATTTATTAAGCAGCTCTGGGCCTGTAGGGGGCCACATCTGTCTTTACAATTAGTTAATTGTGCCAGGTCCTGGCCAGCTGGCAGACCCCTGAGAGCACAGGACCAGGGGGATGGGAGTCAGGGGAGGAGGGTGGTAAGGGTCTGAGCTGCCCAGGGTATCTGTCCTGAGAGAGTCGCCATGCTGAAAGCATGGGGACAGGCACCTCAGCTCTGCCAGGGCCTGGTGTCCCAGACTTTCCAGGTATTTTTACATATTTATGATGGGGGCAGGTTATGAGATGGGGACTCCTAGGAGGAGCCCAAGCAGAGCTGGGCCCTGGGAAGGTGAGCTGAGGAGTGAGCTGGTGGTCTTCCCTGAGCACATTGGAGACCGGGCCAGTGGTGCAGGCTCTCGACCCACATGGCCTCAGACAATCCCTTGAGCTCCCTTGAGCTGACCCTCCACCCACAGGGGTGCCATGTCCCCCAACAGTACAAGCCCCACTGTACGAGGAGAAAAACTGTAAAGCACTAGTTTTCACTACTGATTTTCCAATCATTTGACTAGTAGTCTACATCTAAATAAAAGTTTAAAAATGAAAAGAACAAAAACCAAAAACCCAGACATGATGGAAAAAGACTCTGAGAAGGTATGTAACTTGCCCAACAGTAGTAAAGCAAGGATTAAAAATCAGATGCAACTGCCAATTTCATGTTCTTTCCACCACAAGACACTACAGAAGAACTGAAAGAGTAATTTTTGTGACTCTGGTAGTGTATCTGTGAGAAAGTACATAAACCTACATATTTATGTAGCTGCTTTTCTGGAACAGACTGCCTCTACCAGAAGTACCATTTCCTAAGGCCAGGCTGCCATGTCTTTGTTGAGTAAAATTGCACCCAATCTCTTTTTATAGGAAAATAATACACTTTCATTAAAAAAACCCCTTTATATGAGCTTACATGATTAGAGATGCATGGGAGTCAGTGGAGGGATAAGAGAGAGATTTTTTTTCAACTGCAGCTTTTATGGAGCCTAAATGGTAGAATCCCTTAAGACATAGAAGCAATTGTGTGCAGTCCCATTGATTTGGGGCATTGTTAAGGTGTGTCAGTGGCCTAAGGTATATTAATGATGGAATATGTCATTGGTGAAGGTAAATTTTCCAAGCATAGGGTGCTCTGATTACTTCCTCAGAAGACATTCCTTACGGACAATTCTAGGGCAAAGATGATAAATAATAAACTTTTTGCTTTATGAAGTTTGTGGCAATTTAAAACTGCTTTCATGTATGGCCTCCTTTTTAAAAAAAATCTCTTTATTGACATATAATTCATATGCCATAAAATTAACCCAATTAAGTGTACATCTCAGTCACTTTAAGTATATTCAGTTATGCAACTATCAGCACAATCTAGTTTTAGAATATTTTTGTCATCCTAAAAGTAAATCCTGTGCCAGATTTTAAAGTGCATTCTTCAGTTGATGAATATTTGAGTTGTTTTTACTTTTAGGCTATTATGAATAATGTTTCTATGAGGATTTGTGCATTATTCTTTTTGTGTGGACTTATGTTTTCACTTCTCTTGGGTATGTACCTTGGAATGAAATTGCTGGCTCATATGGTAACTGTATTTATCATTTTAAGGAACTACCAAACCATTTTCCAAATAGATGCTATATTTTCCATTACCACTAGCAATAAATGAGGGTTGCACTTTCCCCACATCTTCATCAACATTTGTTTTTGTCTTTTTGCTTTTAGCCCTCTTAATTACATGTGAAATCATATCTCATTGTGGTTTTGATTGGCATTTCCCTTGTAACTAACAATGTTAAGCATCTTATGTGCATGTTGGCGACTTGTATGTCTTCAGAGAAATGTCTTTTCAAATCCTTGCTCATGTCTAAATTGGCTTATCTGTCTTTTTATCATTGAATTGTAAGAATTTTTAATGTATTCTGGATAAAAGATTCTTATCAGATATATAATTTTCAAATGTCTTCTCCCATTCTGTTATTGTTTTCTCACTTTCTTGTCGTTGTGTTTGTAGTACAAAAGGCTTATTTTGATAAAGTCTAATTCATATAGGCATACCTCAGAGATATTGTAGGTTTGATTCCAGACCACCCCACTAAAGCAAACATTGTAAAAAAAAAAGAGTCAGGTGGAGGCGCCTGGGTGGCTCAGTTGGTTAAGTGTCCAACTTCGGCTCAGGTCATGATCTCGCGATCTGTGAGTTTGAGCTCTGTGTGGGGCTCTGTGCTGACAGCTCAGAGCCTGGAGCCTGTTTCAGATTCTGTCTCTCTCTCTCTCTCTAACCCTCCCCTGTTCATGCTCTCTCTCTGTCTCAAAAATAAACGTTAAAAAAAATTTTTAAAAGAAGATTCAGGTGAATTTTTTGGTTTCCTGGTACATATAAAAGGTTTACACTATACTGTAGTCAATTAAGGATGCAATAACATTATGTCTAAAAATATGCATATGCCTTCATTAGGAATTGGTTTATTGCTAAAAATAAAAAAAAGCTAACCATTATTGGAGCTTTCAGTGAGTCAATCTTTTTGTTGATGGAAGGTTTGCTTTGATGTTGATGACTTATCAGGGTGGTGCTTCTGATGAAAAAGTGATTATAGTGCAGGACATTTTATTTCTAGGGTCCTTGATAAATCTAAGCAAACTCCTTTGAATATGTATATTTTTACATTTTGTGTGAAAATTAGAAATGCTTATTGTGTTCTTCCTTTCCAGTTGTTCAATCACGAACAATGTTACCTATAATCCTGTTTTTGATTTACTTTATTTTATTTTATATTTTGTTTTTTATTCAAGCATAATTAATATAGGATTATATTAGTTTCAGGTGTACAGTGTAGTTCAATAATTCTATACATTACTCAGTACTCATTAAAAGAAGTATACTGATAATCCCACTACCCCACCCACTACTCCCCCCACCCGCTACCCCATGGAAACCACCAGTTCTCTATATTTAAGAGTCTGGTTTTTTTGTCTTTTTGTTTTGTTTTGTTTCTTAACTTTTAAATATGAGTGAAAGCATATGATATTTGTCTTTCTTGGACTGATTTATTTCACTTAGGATTATACCATCTAGATCCATCCATGGTGTTTCGAATGGCAAGATTTAATTCTTTTTTTATGCCTGTGTAATGTTCATTGTGTATATATACCACATATTCTTTATTCATTCATCTATAGATGAACATATGGGTTGCTTCCAAATCTTGGGTATTGTAAACAATGCTGCAATAAACACAGGGGTGCATATATCTTTTCAAATTAGTGTTTTTATTATCTTTGGGTAAATACTCAGTAGTGGAATTACTGGATCACATGGTAATTTTTAATATTTTGAGGAATCTCTATACTATTTACTGAAGTGGCTGCACTAGTTTGCATTCCCACCAATAGTGCACAAGGGTTCATTTCCTCCACATCCTTGCTAGCACTTGTTATTTCTTGTCTTTTGGAATTAGCCTTTCTGACAGATGCGAAGTGATATCTTGTGGTCTTGATTTGCATTTCCTTGATGATTAGTGATATTGAGTATCTTTTCATGTGTTTATTGGTCACCTGTATGTCTTTAGAAAAGTGTCCATTCAGGTCCTCTGCCCATTTTTTCAATTGGATTATTTGGGGGTTTTTAGTGTTGAGTGGTACCTTCTTTATATGTTTTGGGTATTAACCCCTTAGTGGATATATCATTTGCAAATATCTTATTCTACTTCCTAGGTTGTCTTTATGTGTGTTGGTGGTTTCCTTCACTGTGCAAAGTCTTTCTATTTTATGTATTTTTAAATTTTTTAATGTTTATTTATTTATTTTGAGAGAGAAAGAGTGCATGTGAGGGGGGAAGAGGTAAAGACAGAGGGAGAGAGAGAATCCCAAGGAAGCTCTGGCTGTCAGCACAGAGTCCAATGCAGGGCTTGAACTCACAAATCATGAGATCATGAACTGAGCTGAAATCAAGGGTCAGCTGCTTAACCAACTGAGCCATCCAGGTGCCCCAAAGCTTTCTATTTTAGTTGTAGTACCAATAGTTTATTTTTGTTTTTGTTTCCCTTGCCAAGGAAGACATATTTGAAAAAATACATCCACTGCCCATGTCACAGAAATTAGTGCTAATATTTTTTTTTAGGAATTTTATGGTTTTAAATCTCACATTTAGGTCTTGAACCCATTTTGAGTTTATTTTTGTGTATGGTATAACAAAGTGGTCCTTTTCCATGTAGCTGTCCAGTTTTCCCAATACCATCTGTTGAAGACACTGTGTTTTCCTCATTTTTTATTCTTGCCTTATTTGTTGTAGATTAATTAACCATAAAGTGTGGGTTTATTTCTGGGCTTTCTATTCTTTTCTATTGATCTGTGTGTCCATTTTTTGTGTGTACCAGTACCATACAGTTTTGATCACTACAGCTTTGTAGTATATCGTGAAATCTGGAATTTTGGCACCTCTAGCTTTGTTTTTCTTTCTCAAAATTGCTTTGACTGTTTGAAGTCTTTTGTGGGTCCATAGAAATTTTATGGTTTTGTCTTAGTTCTGTGAAAAATTTTGTTGTTACTTTGATAGAGATTGCATCTGGATATTGAGGGTAGGGTCAGTTTGGGTCCTGCATACACGAGTTTTATTGGCAAAAGTATATGTGAAGAATGAAGAGTAGAGGAAGCAGAAGTGGAGGAGGGAAGTTTTCAGACTATGCTGTGTGTCTGATATGTATGAAAGGAGAGAGGGAAGGAAGGATACTTGACAAGTATGTGTCTATGTGTGTTTCTATTGAGCAACTCTTGTGCATAATTTAATCAATTATTATAGGATTTTCCTTTTATTCCATCCACTATTCAAATGACTAATTCCACAAAGGCCAGCTAAGTGTAGGTGCAGTTTCTCTGAACTACACCTCTTGACTCCTGTCCTGGGACTCTTGAAGCCACCATATAGGATGCCCATGAGCACCTATTTGGCACTCCCAGAAGTGCACACCTGTCAGGACAACTTAGAAGTCCAGGAGAGTTGATGTCTGTTGTCCTATTTTGAGCAATGGATGAAAGAGTTGATGTATAAATGGCACCACTTTTGTCCATTGGGTACATAGTTTTGAAAGTTGCATGAGTGTAAGCCTCAACTGCCTGTTGTGGTGGCTAACTAGATAGTATATATTTGTGTTGCCTTTACCCACTTCTTTGTTTTATTTTTCTGTCCTAAAATTCTCCCTGGAATCATATTCCTTTATTAATTTCTGCACTCAGGATCTGCTTTCAAGGCAACCCAGGCCAACTCTTGAGGCAAACACAGCCTCATTTAAAGGAAGTATAGCTTTAATTTTTATGACTATGACTAAGCTCTTGGTTCAATCTTTATGGAAGCAGTTGGATATTTAGGAGAATAGAAAAATATCAAACATATTGAGACAAATCTTTTTGTATAAATATTTCTCCATAAGGCAATACCTGATTTACCTTAAGGTTTCTAAATACTCTGGATTTCTTTCTGGGACTTGGTAGGATTGTACTTCTGTGATCTTTTAAATTTGATATGGCTATGATATTGACTTTAGCCAATGAAATGTGAGTGGAAGTGAGAAGGATCAGAAATAAGTTTTATGAGTCAAAGTATGGTTTTCCTTCTTTTTCCAAAGTATAATTTCTTGTATTTCTGCCCTCTTGCCATGGTGATTATGAAATATTGAGAATATATGTATTTTTATCAACCTGTATCTGAGTGACAATGATGAACAGATCTTGCCTATTGATCTGCATTGGGCATGTAGCATTATCAAGAAATACATGTTAATTCCTGTTAAACCATTGAGTTTTTCAGTTGTTTGCTATGGTTTAAAAGTCAGGATGGGCTAGGTTATTATGAAGTGTATAAAACATACATGTGTACATATACACACATGTAATATGTACCAAGCATTACTCTAAGGACCAAAACAAAACAATTAAACAATCATGTAGCAGCCAATGAAGCAGCTCAACTGTAAAATGGGAGATCATCAGAGTGTCTAAGGTTAGAACATGTAATAACTTGCTGAAGATCCCCAGCTAATAAGTATAAAAGCCAGGATTCAAACTTCAGAACCCTGTTTCTAACACCTAAACCAGTGTTTTTCGGTTTGGATGTACTATGTTGGTGATACCTGATAGCCTGTACAGTAGACCACAGGGAAGTTTTGTAATTTTAATTCTGTAATATATTTCACAGGTTTTACATTTAAGATTATTAATTGTAAACCATTATATAAATTACGTAAAATGCATCCTCTTAGCTGCAAATTGAACATGACGCTAAGATGAACAGCATTTAAGAACACTATTATGAGGGACATAAGATATACGTGAAAATAAATGGCAATTTCTCTTTACTGTTATATTTATAATTTGCTGAAATTTGCAATTCTGTAATAGTACAAAAGTAGTTCATAACAAAATGGAAGCAAATAAAGTGATAAATAGTAACATTAGTGCAACTCTAATACATACCTACTGAAAAAAGTGATTGGGCTAGTATGATGATTTTCCATAAGCAACCAAAGAAAGATGAAGAAGAATGTGAATATTGGTTTTATTGGGTGAAACTACCTTACATTCATAAAATTGTTATGAAACCCTTAAACTTTTCCATGTTTTTTTTTAATGTTTATTTGTTATTGAGAGACAGAGAGAGACAGAACGTGAGAAGGGGAGGGGCAGAGACAGAGGGAGACACAGAATCCGAAGCAACTCCGGGCTCTGAGCTGTCAGCACAGAGCCTGACGCAGGGCTCAAACTCACAAACTGCGAGATCATGACCTGAGCTGAAGTCGGTTGCTTAACTGACTGAGCCACAGGCACCCCTCCATGGTTTTCTAAGCAAAACAGAATGACCACTCCGCCAAAACTTTTTTTTTTTTTTCAGGAAAAGCATAAAATAATGCTTTCAGGTACAAAATTGATTGTCACTAAGAAAGAAGAGAGATCAAAACATCAGAACCATCACTCAAAGTTACAATACTTATAGAAAATACAAATACAATACTCACTCTTGCTAAGAAACTTATAAAACCACCCATAAAATTGACAAAACTCATACAGAGAGGACAAGCTATAGGCACAATTTCTTTATTAAAAAGACATTTTGGGCATTGCTTTATATCAATGGCATATAATATGGAAGAGCACTTACTGTCATTTATGTGCTGAAAGATAATTTGCTTTTATAGTTGGACAATACCAATTCCAGCATATATGTAGCACATGAGGAAGAAATGCCAGGCACTGCTTTTTGACTCATTTATCACTAAAAACTCATTTTGTGAACTGTATTATCAAGGAGAAATCTTTTCAATAATAACCAAGTGGGAGAAAAAAAGTGCATTGGAATCAGTATCGTCAGAACACAGTTATGAGTACAACAAAGAGCATTGCTCTATGAAAAAACTTTCACTTGAATCAGATCCACCCACTATATTCATAGGGAACAGTTGTGGCTCAATACATGTGTGAAGGATATTCTCCATTAGCTCATCAGAACAGTGCTCTACCTTTTCAAGTCAGGGTCCCAGCTAAAATTCAATGGCACACATAGAATAATTTGAGGGGCACCTGAGTGGCTCAGTCAGCTGAGCATCTGACTTGATTTCAGCTCAGGTCATGATCCCAGGGTCATGGATCCCATGAGTCCCATGTCAGGTCTGTGCTGAGCATGGAGCCTTCTTAAGATTCTCCCCAGCAGAGGGAGATTTTTCTCAAATTAAAAAAAAATAGGATAATTTGAGGGGAGTTTATTTACAGGTAGGTAACTACAAGGGATACAGCACCAACTGGGCTTAGTAGGAGCCAACTCATTACAATGTCTTTACTCCTTTGCATTGGCCCAATGAGCTTTACATGATAACTACATAAATATTGTTGACACAGAGCTAAGGAATGTGTTCCCCTATCAGACTCCTTTTGTGTAGAGTCTCAAGTCATCTCTTCTTCGCCCGATTCCAGCAATGTCTATGACCAGTAATTTCACACTGACTCTGATCTGCTTTGAACCAACATTACCCCTCCCCAATTTTGTACTGTGAACCTCTTGGTGTCCTGCCTGGATCTTCTGATGTTTGTCATGGGGGACCCTGTAAGAGCCCACTAGATATTTACATACCCAGAAGTGTGTGTGTGTGTGTGGGGGGGGTGTTAATGTCTTAGGGAGTAATCCTCAGACAAATGAGATATGGAAATCAATGGATTTAGTCTCTTGAGGGAGGCAGTTCTGAGATACACAACGCACAGTCTTCAGAAGGTTCACAATTGTCCACAATCATTGCGCTGTAGGCCCAGACTTCCACACATAAAGTTGGAGTGGTCCTGCTCATGGAGTGAAGGGTTCCAAGCCCAAGTGAGGTGGTCTCAGCATAAATCTATGTTAGGTTGAGTAATTTAATGTATAATGCGACTGCAAGGTGCAGTAGTGTACTGAAGGCTCATTTATCGTCCACATTCCACAAAATCTTCATTTTTATCATCCTTGCATTTTTATCACCATTGCATTTGTTTCAAAAATATTCCTCCACTCAGTGCTGCCAAATCAAAATAGCGGTAGGTATCCTAATTTGTTTTTTGATTTGTGCTCACAAATTCTTAAATGAGCTCTAAAGTTCACTTTGTGGTAAATGACCTGTTTTTGTTTGTTTGCTTTCCTGGTAGTTTTTGTAGAGTTTTGTGTTTATCCTTATACAGTGATGTTTCAGTGTGGACAACTTTCCCATCAAGGTCTTCAGTGGAAAAATCTTTTCTTGTGTTTTTGATGACTTTCTCCTCCTTGGCTTATCTTTTTCTGAAACTCCTCATCCAGAGGAATAATCATAAAGATTTAACACATTTCATGTCTTATGTTTTAGGTATAGATACTGGGAAAAAATTTTAATGTAATTTTATAAGATAATATCTTTGGGGTGATATTTAGGTAGAAAATAAAATTACTTTCAAATATCGTGTTTTTGAGAGGCCATTTCAGGCATATCTTATTTGAAACACATATGGATATTGTTTGCTTGTTTTTAATTTGATAGTATTTTTTAAAAACATTTTTTAAGGTTTATTTATTATTGAGAGACAGAGACAGAGCATGAGCATGGGAGGGGCAGAGAGAGGGGGAGACACAGAATCTGAAGCAGGCTGCAGGCTCTGAGCTGTAAGCACAGAGCCCAACACGGGGCTCGAACTCCTGAACTGTGAGATCATGACCTGAGCCGAAGTCGGTCACTTAACCGCCTGAGCCACCCAGGCGCCCTAATTTGATAGTTTTAATTTGTGAGTTTAATCCATTTTTGTTATGATCACTGGTACTTGTAGACATTTCTAACAGTTTTTGTTGTCTTCTCCCCCCCGTCACCTTTTTAGTTTGATAAAATTCTGTTTCTTACCCATCACTATTCTAAATTTTAAACAAACGTTTTAAAGTTATATGTAATAATAATATTTATAATTGTACCGTATATAATTAATGTGCTAGTGCTTTCTCCTTGGGAGAGGACCAATAGTACTGAAATCACTTCTGTCTTTTCTATTACTGTTTTTAAACTGAATTCTGCCTTTCAAATGTTTGTTAGTAGTTGTATTTAACAATCTTTTAGGTTATTTGTTCACCATTGGTTTTGCATTCCAGTCTTTTCTGTCTTTTTGCTGTAGCAATAATTAATAGAGCTTACTATTTGCAGATCCTTGTTGAAAAAGCTTTGTTCTTTTGCATCTGAAAATTCCTCTTCCCTTTCTCTTGAGGGGTAATCTAGCTGGGTTAAAAAATCTATACATTTTATATTTCCCTCAGAACTTTGAGGGTTTTTGTCTATTTTATCCTGTAATTTATATAGATAGAATGTGTTCTGTCAATCTATGAGAGAGGTAAGACAGAATATATATAAAAAGATAATTAGATGATAATCTGCAGACTAAATAAAGTGAAGTCTATACTTTTTCAAGCTGAAGATTTATTTTTATTTTACTTAGATCTCAGTTAAAATTTATCTGGAACGAAAACAACAACAGCAACAACTCACATCTTCATATTGAAAGTGCGTAGCATTGTTTTTGAATATTACTTCAGTTCTCATCTCTTGGAACTTCTGTTAGACATGCTGGGGCTTCTTCTACATTTCCACTTCTTTCACATGTGTTCTACATTATTTCTGGGCTGCTTTCTGAGTGAATTTCTCAGAATTGATTCTTTGTTCAACTTTCTTGATCTGGAGTTTATCCTATTTGTGTGACTTTGAGATAAGCTCAAACCTGTTAAAGCCATTTAAATCTCAGGCAAAATCAATTAATAACAATCTCACTACCCATTACAGAAAAATCTCCCAACTTATGTTGAATTATACTGGTAAGAAATAGATGTAATCAGTATTTATTTTAAATAATGTTTTTACTAGGGTCACCTGGATGGCTCAGTCAAGCGGCCAACTCTTGATCTCAACTCAGGTGTTGATCTCAGGGTCATGAATTCAGGTCCCGCTTTGGGCTCTGTGCTGGGTATGAAACCTACTTAAAAAATATTTTTACTACAGTTGCTATTTAAAAGTTTTAAAAATATTTATTTATTTTTGAGAGAGAGAGAGACAGAGCATGAGCGGGGGAAGGGGCAGAGAGAAAGAGAGACACAGAATCCCAAGCAGGCCAGGCTCTGAGGTATCAGTGCAGAGCCTGATGTTTACTAACATGTATTTAATCATGGGTCTTTTAATTTCTCTTAGAATTTAAAGGACACTTTTAATCCCATATGAAGGTTTTCATCTCAGGAAAGTCTTACTCATTTATGTTACTTTGCAGCTGCCCTTGTTCTTTCCTTATTATTCCTGAAAATCTGTAATTATAAAAATGGAGAACAAAAATGGGTATCTACTCTTTCACCTCATCTTGACATTTACTTTCACCTATTTCCTCTTCATTCAGTGAGAACTTCAGTGTATTACTCTATATCATGGATTCTATTTTCTGCCATTTGAATGCTATTTGGTTCTCTTTTTTTTTTTTTAATTTTTTTTTCAACGTTTTTTTTTTTTTTTTTTTTTTTTTTTATTTTTGGGACAGAGAGAGAGCATGAATTGGGGAGGGGCAGAGAGAGAGGGAGACACAGAATCGGAAACAGGCTCCAGGCTCCGAGCCATCTGCCCAGAGCCTGACGCGGGGCTCGAACTCACGGACCGCGAGATGGTGACCTGGCTGAAGTCGGACGCTTAACCGACTGCGCCACCCAGGCGCCCCTATTTGGTTCTCTTTTCAATGCAGATTCAGATTATTGTACATCTTTAGGGGTTTTTGTCTCAATTCTTTTTTTGTTTTTCATCTCACCTATTGAATTTCTTAAAACTTTTTGTTTTAATTCCTTAGAGACCACATTTTCATGCATTTTAGTGAGGATGAAAAGGTATTTTTTCTAAAATAATTTTCTAAGTTTTATATAAAGTATTTTTTTGGAAGTTTGATTCTCTTGAGTTTAGAATGATAATATATATGTGTGTGTGTGTGTGTATATATATATATATATATATATATATATATATATATATATATTTTTTTTTTTTTTTTTTTACAATATACTTCTGGTTAGCAGAAAGCTAATATGAGAACTTTCTTGACTAAAGATGTGTTTAAATGTATTGTGTAGATTGTACTCAGGTCTACTCAAATTCTTCTGTCAAATCTGCAGCTGGAAAGGGAGCAGTTTTGCATAGCTCCCTACCCAGTTATTAGTGTTTCAAGATTTTTATCTCTACTTCAGTTCAGTGATAGAAGTGTCATTTTCTACATTTAGTGCATGGTTCTAAGACATTTTATAATCATAGAAATAGCATCTCTAGGAGAATATTGTGGCAAGAGAGGTAAAGAACCCACCTGGTGGCAAATGTTGGGGTAATCATTATAATTGGGTCAATGCTTCCATTTTCTCTTCTATTTTCTTGGAGTTAAAGTTCTTAAATATTTTTAGAAAGATATACTGATGGGGTCCAAGAGGGAATCTCTGTTCTACTTGGAGGTCATGATTTTTGAGGCAAAGAGTTGGGTGCTGAGTAATCTTGCTATATAAACCTTTTATAATCTAGGGACAGACTGTAGAGGAGGGCTTATGCATATAAGTACTTCCATAGTGGTGGATTCCCTCTCTAAGTAGACTTTGTGTCTTTACAGATTTTTTGGGGGTAGGAGGGAGTTGAGAAGAACTGTCTAAGAGACTGTCAAAAATTACTGCAAGCCCTTATTACCGGTCTAAATCCTGCTTATTTTCTATTCTCACTCCCCTATGGAATTTTGCTATTATTGATCAAATTAATACCTCATAAGAGCAATTCTGCTCATTCCGACTTTTTTCCAAAGCCTTTAGTGTTTATGCTTCTGTAGGCAATGGGAAACTACTTAAACTCATGTTCATTTTTTTAATATTTATTTTTGAGAGAGAAAGAGTGCGAGTGGGAGAGGAGCAGAGAGACAGAGGGACACAGAATTCGAATCAGGCTCCAGGCTCCAAGCTGTTAGCACAGAGCCCCCGAGGTGGGGGCTCGAATCTTCGAACTGCAAGATCATGACCTGAGCCAAAGTCAGACATTTAACCAACTGAGCCACCCAGGCACCCTACTTACACTTGTGTTCAATTACTTCTGTAACAGTGGAAGAGTAGTCTAGGGGAATCTCTTCATAGTTGTTTTATTTTGGAGCTTATGTTCTGGTCCAGGTAGCCTATGCACATTCACAAGTATTAGGCATTTTTACAGTATTCTTACCATTTGATCCACGTAGAATGGCTTCTACTTTATCCAGTCAACTCTTGTTCATCCTTCAATAACCATATCAGATATCATCTTTATTTTAACATAGAATCTGAATGTCACACAGCTGAATGTTAAAGCCCTCATGGCCCTTTGCATCTTTTAAATAATATTTATGCCACCAGTTAATTTTTGAGCAGGGACTGAATCTTTAATTTTGGATTAGTATGTCGCATAATACCTAGTGAGCAGTGTCTTATACTCTATAGGGCTTCATAAATACTATTCAGTGTTTTTGGTCTTTGGATCCACTTGCACACTGGGGAGTTCTAAAGTTTTTACTTGTAGTTGTAACCACATAACCCAGTGTCCTGCATCCTGTGTCTAAAGTATGTTATTTATTTTTAAAAGCATTGCAGCTTCAGAATTAAATAGAATTAATTGTTTCTCTTTTGTAGGTTGGTAAATCTACCTAAATGTTTTTTTTCAGCGAGTGTAAAACTGATTTTATAGACCTGGAAGGGCTCTGAAAGTAACATTCAAAACTCTGGATCTATATGCAAATATCCAGTGCCCTTCTGGATTATAGCTAAGATATGAATTAAAGTGCCCTTTT
Organism: Lynx rufus; assembly: GCF_022079265.1. Taxonomy (NCBI): domain Eukaryota; kingdom Metazoa; phylum Chordata; class Mammalia; order Carnivora; family Felidae; genus Lynx; species Lynx rufus. The sequence goes on along the minus strand of NW_025814827.1, from coordinate 29,219,767 downwards.
ATATACAACTATCAGCAAAAAGAACAGAAATATAAGTAAGTTGTTGAACACAGAATTGAGAATCTTAAGGTCCTGAGTAAGAGACAACAAATGTTGCATAGTTAACTCTCAAAATTAAATAGCCTTCTGCTATCACATATTTCAGGTATAGTTTGACTTCGTAAAACATTATAGAAATTGGTGGATTGGGGATAATAGTTTATCTGAACCAATCTCATAGAATTAGCCCCCATGTGCTTCACATTCATTAGGTTGCCATTTTGTTTTATTGATCATTTCTTTCCTGTGCAGAAGCTTTTTAGTTTGATGTAGTCCCATTCATTTGCTTTTGTTTCCCTTGGCTTTGGAGTCTCATCCAAAAAAATATTGTCAAGACTGATGTCAAGGAGCTGAGAGGACTGATGTCTGTGGTTTCTTCTAGGGTTTTTATGGTTTCAGGTCTTACATTCAAGTGTTTAATACATTCTGAGTTAATTTTTGTGTATGGTGTAAGAAAATGATCCACTTTCTTTTGCATGTTGCTGTTTAGTTTTCACAGCACCATTTATTGAAGACACTCTTCCCCCTTGTATGTTCTTACCTCCTTTGTCATACATAATTGAGCATATAAGCATGGGTTTATTTCTAGGGTATTTTGTCCCATTAATCTATGTGTTTCTTTTAATATCAGTGTGATACTGTTTTGGGTGTGATATCTTCAATTGTGTTCTTTCTCAAGATTGTTTTGACCATTCAAGGTCTTTTGTGGTTACATATAAATTTTATAATTACTCTAGTTATGTGAAAAATGCCATTGGAATTTTGATAGGGGTTGCATTGTATCTGTAAATTGCTTTGGGTAGTATAGACATTCTAACAATATTAATTCTTCCAGTCCATGGGCACAGAATATCTTTCCATTTATTTGTGTCATCTTTACTTTTTTCATCAGTCTCTTTATAATTTTCAGTGTGTAGATCTTTCATCTACTTGGTTGAATTTATTCCTGAGTACTTTATTCTTTCTGGTGCCATTGCAAATGGAATTGTTTTGTTGAATTATCTTTTCCCATAGTTTGTTATTAGTGTAGAAAAATACAACAGATTTCTGTATGTTGATTACGTCTCCTGAAACTAGCTGAATTCATTTATCTAACAGTTTTTGTGTGGTATCTTTAGGGTTTCTACATATGATATATTATCTGCAAATAGCGAGAGTTTTACTGCTTCTTTCTTACTTGGATATCTTTTATTTCTTTTTCTTGCTTAACTGTTGTGTCTAGGACTTCTACAACTATGGTGAATAAAAGAGGTGATAGTTGGCATCCTTGTCTTTTTCCTGATCTTAGAGGAAAAGCTTTCAGTTTTTGTTTTTGTTTTTGTTTTTACTGTCAAGTACGATCACTGTGATTTGTGGGTTGTTATATACAGCCTTTAGTATGGTGAGGTACATTTCATGTAAACACACTTTGTTGAGAGTTCATATCATTAATAGATGTTGAATTTTATCAAATCTTTTTTCTGCCTCTATGGAATTGATCATATGATTTTTTTTAAAGACATGAAAAAATATTTTTGATAAAGTATAATTAACATACAGTATTATATTAGTTTTAGGTGTACAATATAATGATTGAATAATTCTATACACCATTCAGTGCTCATTAAGGTAAATGTACAGTTGATTTCCTTTATTTTTTTCGCTCCTCCCCTTACCTATCTCTCCTGTGGCAACCATTAGTTTGTTCTCTGTATTTGAGTCTGGATTTTATTTTATTTTTTTGGTTATCTTTTATTTTGTTTATTCATTTGTTTTGTTTCTTATCTTTCACATATGAGTGAAATCATACGTATTTTTCTTTCTCTGATGACTTCTTTACTTAGCATTATACCCTCTATGTCCATCCATGTTGTTGCAAATGGCAAGATTTTTTTCGTTTTTTTTCCATCATTCCCTCCCTCTCTTTCTTTCTTTCTTTCTTTCTCTCTCTCTCTCTCTCTCTCTCTCTCTCTCTCTCTCTGTCTCTCTTTCTCATCACAATAAGTGTACTCCTAAATCCTCATCCCCGATTTACCCTATGCATCCATCCACCTCCCCTCTGTGGATGAACTCCCCTCATCAGTTCTCTATAATTAAGAGTCTACTTCTTGATTCATCTGTTGCTCTTGCTCTCTCTTTAATTTGGTTGTTTTGTTTCCTAAATTCCACATATGAGTGAGATAATATGGTATATTTCTTTCTTGGACTACTTTTGTTTAGAATTATACTTTTCGCTCTATCTATGTTGTTGCAAATGGCAAAATTTTATTCTTTTTATGGCTGAATGATACTCTACTGTGTGTGTGTGTGTATTACAACATCTTTATTCATTCATCAATTGATGAACACTTGGGCTGCTTCCATAGTTTGGCTATTATAAACAATGCTAGAATAAGTATAAGGATGCAAGTATCACTTTGAATTAGTGTTTTTGTATTTGGGGGATAAGTACCCAGTAGTGTGATTTCTGGATCGTAGTATAGTTCTATTTTTAACTTTTTGAGGAACTCCATACTATTTTCCACAATGACTGTACCAATTTGTATTCCCACCAACTGTGCAAGAGGGTTTCTTTTTCTCCACGTCCTCACCAACACTTATTCTTTGTCATATTTTTTATTTTAGCGATTCTGACAGGTGTGAGGTGTTATCTCATTGTAGTTTTGATTTGTGTTTCTTTGAGTGATGTTGAACATTCTTCATGTATCTGTTGGCCATCTATTTGTCTTCCTGAGAGAAATGGTCTGTTCATATCTTCTGCCAATTTTTAATTGGATTATAAGTTTTTAAGGGGGCTTTGAATTCTATCAGTTCTTTATATATTTTGGATACTAACCCTTTATCAGATATGTCATTTGCAAATATTTTCTCCCATTCAGTAGGTTGCCCTTTAGTTTTCATGGTTGTTTTCTTTGCTTTTGTTTTTCTTTGATTTTATTTGGATGTAGTCCCAGTAGTTTATTTTTGCTTTTGTTTCCTTTGCCTCAAGAGACATATCTAGAAAAGTGTTGCATGGCTAATGTCAGAGACATTACTGTCTGTGCTATCTTCTTGGATTTTTATGGTTTCATGTCTCATATGCAGGCCCTTAATCCATTTTTATTTTGAGGGCACAAGATTTTTAAAAAAATTTTTTTAAATGTAATTTATTTTTAAAATTTACATCCAAGTTAGTTAGCATATAGTGCAACAATGATTTCAGAAGTAGATTCCTTAATGCCCCTTACCCATTTAGCCCATCACCCCTCCCACAACCCCTCTAGTAACCCTCTATTTGTTCTCCATATTTAAGTCTCTTATGTTTTTGTCCCCCTCCCTGTTTTTAAATTATTTTTGCTTCCCTTCCCTTATGTTCATCTGTTTTGTATCTTACAGCCCTCATATGAGTGAAGTCCTATGATATTTGTCTTTCTCTGACTAATTTCGCTTAGCATAATACCCTCTAGCTCCATCCACATATTTGCAAATGGCAAGATTTCATTATTTTTGATTGCTGAGTAATACACCATTATATATATATATATATATATATATATATATACCCTATCTTCTTTATCCATTCATCCATCATTGGACACATGGGCTCTTAACATACTTTGCTATTGTTGATAGTGCTGCTATAAACATTAGGGTGCATGTGTCCCTTTGAAACAGCATACCTGTATCCCTTGGATAAATACCTAGTAGTGCAATTTCTGGGTTGTAGGGTAGTTCTATTTTTAATTTTTTGAGGAACCTCTATACTGTTTTCTAGAGTGGCTGCACCAGTTTGCATTCCCACCGACAGTGCAAAAGAGATCCTCTTTCTCCGTATCCTCACCAACATCTGTTTTTGCCTGAGTTGTCAATATTAGCCATTCTGGCAGGTGTGAGGTGGTATCTCATTGTGGTTTTGATTTGTATTTCCCAGATGATGAATGATGTTTAGCCTTTTTTCATGTGTTGGTTGGCCATCTGGATGTCTTCTTTGGAGAAGTGTCTATTCATGTCTTCTGCCCATTTCTCCACTGGGTGATTTGGGGTTTTTTTGGGTGTTGAGTTTGATAAGTTCTTTATAGATTTTGGATACTAAACCTTTATCCGATATGTCGTTTGAAAATATCTTCTCCCATTCCATCAGTTGCCTTTTAGTTTTGCTGATTGTTTCCTTTGCTGTGCAGAAGCTTTATATTTTGATGAGGTCCCAATAGTTCATTTTTGCTTTTGTTTCCCTTGCCTCTGGAGACATGTTGAGTAAGAATTTGCTGTGGCCAAGGTCAGAGAGGTTTTTGCCTGCTTCCTCCTTGAGGATTTTGATGGCTTCTTGTCTTACATTTAGGTCTTCCATCCATTTCGAGTTTATTTTTGTTTATGGTGTAACATATGCAGGTCCTCAACCCATTTTTAATTTATTTTTGTGTATGGTGTATGAATATGGTCGTTTCATTTTTTGCATGTAGTTGTCTAGTTTTCCCAGCACCATTTGTTGAAGAGACTGTCTTTATCCATTTCATGCTCTTGCCACCTTTGTCGAAGATTAAATGACCATATAGTTGTGGATTTATTTCTGGAGTTTCTATTCTGTTCCATTGATCAATGTGTCTGTTTTCCTGCTAGTACCATATTGTTTTGATTACAATTGATTTGTTGTATATCTTGATATCTGGGATTGTGATACCTCCAGTTTTGTTTTTCTTTTTGAAGATTGTTTTGGCAATTGAGGTCTTTTGTAGTTTCATACAAATTGTACAATTCTTTTTTCTGGTTCTGTGAAAGATACTGTTGGTATTTTGATAGGGATTGCTTTAAATCTGTAGGTTTCTTTAGGTAGTATGGACATCTTGACAGTATTTATTCTTCTAACCCATGAGAATGAAATATCTTCCCATTTGCTTGTGTCATTTTGAATTTCATCAGTGTTTTACAGTGTTTGGAGTATAGGTCTTTCACTTCTCTGGTTAAGTTTATTCCTAGATATTATATTATTTTTGGTGCAATGTAAATGGGATTGTCTTCTTGATTTTTATTTCTGCTATTTAATTATTAGTATATAGAAATGCAACAGATTTCTGTATATTTGTTTTGTATCCAATGACCTTCCTGAAATTTATAAGTTCTGCTAGGTTTTTGGTAGTCTTTAGGGTTTTCTGTATATAGTATTATGTCATCTGCAACTAGTGAAAGTTTTAATTATTCTTTACCAATTTGGATGCCTTTATTTCTCTATGCTGTCCAATTGCTGTGGCTAAGATTTCCAGTACTGTGTTGAGTAGAAGTTGTGAGAGCAGACATCCTTATCTTGTTCCTGACCTTGGGGGGAAAGCACTCAGTATTTTTTTCAAATTTTTTAAAAGATTATTTATTTATTTTGAGAGAGACAGAAACACCATGAATAGGGGAGGGGCAGAGAGAGAGAGAGAGAGAGAGAGAGAGAGAGAGAGAGAGAGAGAATATATCCCAAGCAGGCTCTGCACCAACAGCACAAAGCCCAATGTGGAAATTGTAATCATGAAACTATGAGTTGTGACCTGAGCTGAAACCTAGAGTCAAGCACTTAACTGACTAAGCCACCCAGGCACCACAAAAGCACTCGGTTTTTTACCATTGAGTGTGATGTTGACTGTGGGTTTTTCATATAAAACCTTTATTATGTTGAGCTGTATTCCCTCTAGACCTACTTTGCAGAGGGTTTTTATCATGAATGGACTTGTACTTTGTCAAATGCTTTTTCTGTATCTATTGAAATGATCATATGGCTTTATCTTTTTTTCTTATTGTTGTGATGTATCACATTGATATTTTTGTGAATATTAAACCACCCTTGCATACTGGGAATAAATCCCACTTCATTGAACTGTATGATTTTTTATTCAGTTTGCTTGTATTGTTGTTGAGGATTTTTGCATATGTATTCATGAGAGATATTGGCCTATAGCTTTCTTTTTTTCTTGGTGTCTTTATCTGGTTTTGGTATCAGGGTGATAGTGGCCTGATTTTGGAAATTTTCCTTCTTGTATTTTTTTTTAATAGTTTGAGAATGATAGGTATTAATTATCTTTAAATGTTTGGTTGAATTTGCCTGTAAATCCATCTGGTCCTGGACTTTTGTTTTTTGGAAGGTTCGTTTGTTTGTTTATTTATATTTCTGGTTGGATTTCATTGCTGGTGATTGGTTTGTTCAATATTTCTATTTCTTCCTGCTTTAGTTTTGGTAGGTTATATGTTTCTGGGACTTTATCAGTTTCTTCTAAGTTTTCTAATTTGTTGGCATATAGGTTATCATAATATTCTGTTACAATTATTTGTATATTTTTGCTATTGGTTATTATTTCTCCTTTTTCATTAGTAATTTGAGTCCTCTCTATCTCTCTTTTTAACGAGTCTTGCTAGAGGTTTATCAATTTTGTTGATCTTTTCAAAGAACCACTTCTTGGTTTTATTCATGGGTTCTATTGTTTTTTAGTTTCTATGTCATTTATTTCTGTCTAATCTTTATTGTTTGATTCCTTCTGCTGGGTTTGGGTTTTGCTTGTTCTTTTTCTAGCTCCTTTTGGTGTAAGGTTAGTTTATTTGAGTTTTTTCTTCTTGAGGTAGACCTGTATTGCTATAAACTTCCCTCTTAGAACCATTTTTGTTGTGTCTCAAAGATTTTGGACTGTTTTCATTTTCATTTGTTTTCATGTAATTTTTTATGTCCTCTTTGATTTCTTGGTTGACTCACTTATTGTTTAGTAGCATGTTTTTTAACTTTCATATATTTGTGGTCTTTCCAAATCATTTCTTGTGGTTGATTTCTAGTTTCATCTCATTGGGGTCAGAAAAGACGCATGAGATTGATGACATTTAGGGGTGATGGTGGAGTTCATGGGGTTCGGAGCTGACAGCCAAGAAAGAATTATTGAAGACATCTTTGGTGCAAAAATGGTGATTTTGTTAAAGCATGGGGATAGGATCCATGGGCATGAAGAGCTGTGCTGCAAGTGTGTGTGTGTGTGGGGGGGGGTGACCTTTTTATGGAGTTGGGGGAGATAAAGTCAAGAGCGAGTTTCCAAAGAGACTTTCATATGCTAAAGACTCACAGATTACCTAGCTATTGTCAAGCTAAGGTTTTGTTTCCCCTAGCAAAGTATTAACAATAAGACAGTAGAGAGTTCCTGGAGAAAGGTTATACTCTGTATTTGCCTCAAGTATTTGTCAGTGGGCTGCAGGTGTTAAGGAAATTTAATTTTATCTGCCATTTCCTTCCTGCCTTTGTTCCCCACATCACTTATGGAGGGAGGGTGATGTTGGAGGTCCAGAAAACTGAGTCTGTAGGTTTCTGGGGATTTGGCAATTGATATGATTGCCTTTTTCTTGTAATTTGTTAAGATATTTGTAAGCTGATGGAGACTCTTATCAGTTTAGCCATTTGTTTTTTGTCCTTTTCTTTGTCCTTGGGGAGCCAGGAGTGCCTGAGAAATGTCACACATATCCCACCTGGTGGGAGGGTGGTGAGGTAATGCTACCTTGTGCTTGGCCCTCAACTTGCCTTATGGTCCCTCATCAGTATGACCTCAATCTTTTTGAATTTGGGAGACTTTTTTTTGTGACCTAACATGTGATTTCTTCTAGAGAATGTTCTGTGTGCACTTGAAAGCAAAGTACTCTGCCATTTTTGGATGTGTTGTTCTGAATATATCTATTAGATCTATCTCATCAATGTGTCATTTAAAGCTACTCTTTCATTATTGATTCAGTCTGGATGGTGTAACTGTGTGTTAAAGTCTTCTACTACTCTTATAGTACTATCAGTTTCTAACTTCATGTCTTGTTAATAGTTGCTTTATATATTTAGGTGCTTTCATGTTTGGTGCACAAGTATTTACAATTGTTATATTCTCTTGTTGGATTGTTCTGTTTCTCATTATGTAGAGTCCTTTTTGTGTCTTGTTAATTTTTGTTTTAAAATCAATTTGGCTGATATGAATATTGCTATCCCATCTTTCCTTTTGCTTCTATTTTCAAGATAAATATTTTTTTTCATCCCTTCACTTTCAGTCTGCATGTGTCTTTATGTCTGAGGTGAGTCTCTTGTAGGCAACATATAGATGGGTCTTGCTTGTTTATCAATTCAGTCACCCTATATCTTTTGATTGGGGTATTTAATCCATTTACTTATTTATTGACAGGTGTGTACTTACTGCCATTTTGTTATTTGTCCCTGTTTCTTTCTTCTTGTATTCTTATCCCTTGTGATTTGATCACTTCCTTTAGTGTTATATTTAGATTCCTTTCTCTTTATTTTTTGTTGTCTGTTATAGGCTTTTCATTTGTGGTTACCAGTAGGTATTTTATTTTTAGAATTAAAAAAAATTTTTTTAATGTTTATTTATTTTTGAGACAGAGAGAGACAGAGCATGAGCAGGGGAGGGGCAGAGAGAGAGAGAGAGAGTAAGACACAGAATTTGAAGCAGGCTCCAGGCTCTGAGCTGTCAGCACAGAGCCCTATGCAGGGCTCAAACTCATGAACCGCGAGATCATGACCTGAGCCGAAGTCGGACGCTCAACTGACTGAGCCACCCAGGCGCCCCAGTTACCATTAGGCTTTTATATAACGTCTTACACATGTAACAGTCTATAGTAAGTTAATGGTTGCTTAAGATTGACCTATTGTAAAAGCACTAAATTTTTACCTCACCACCCCACATTTTATGTATACGATGTCATACTTTATATCCTTTTTATTTTGTTAATCCCTTACCTGACTTTTGTAGATATAATTGATTTTACTGCTTTTGTTCTTTAACCTCCATACTGGTTTTATAATTGATTATTACTTTTATTATATATTTGTATTTACCTGTGAAATTTTTGCCTTTAATAATTTTCTTACTCCTGATTATATCCCTTTCTTTCCACCCAAAGAATCCCTTTTAACATTTCTTGTAAGGCTGGTTTAGTGGTGGTGAACTCTCAACTTTTGTATGTTGGAAAACTATCTCTTCTTTATTCTAAAAGGTAGCCTAGCCTTCCTGTGTATTCTTGGTTTCAAATTTCTTTCATTTATTACTTTATAGACATCATGTGACTCCCTATTGACCTGTAAAGTTTGTGCTAGAAAATCAGCTGATAGCCTTATGGGGTTTCTCTGGTATGTAACTCTTTTCTCTTGCTGCTTTTATAATTCTGTCTTTATGAATACTTTTTACTTTCTTATTATTATATCTTGATGTGGACCTCCTTCAGTTAATTTTGTTGGGGGTTTTCTGTGCCTCCCGGATCTGAATTTCTGTTTCCTTCCCCATGTTAGGTAAGTTTTCAGCTATTATTTCTCTCTCTCTCTCAAAACTCTCTCTCTCTCTTTCCAGAAGAGAGAAAGAGAGAGAGAGAGAGAGAGAGCAGGGAGGGGGCAGGGAGAGAGGGAGATAGAGTCTTAAGCAGGATCCATGCCCAGAATGGAGCCTAATGCCAGACTCAATCCCATGACCCTGAGATCATGACCTGAGCTGAAATCAACAGTTGGATGCTTAACCGACTGAGCCACCTGGCAACCCTTCAGCTATTCTTTCTCTCTTTAAACTTATTGAGAGAGAGAGAGAGAGTGAGCACAAGTGAGGGAGAGGGGCATACAGAGAGAGAGAATATTAAGCAGGCTCCACACTCAGCACAGAGTCCAATGTGAGGTTTGATCTCACCACCCTGGGATCATGACCTGAGCTGAAATCAAGAGGTGGACACTCAACTGACTGAGCCACCCAGGCTGACTTAAGATACATTTTCTACACACTTCTCTCTCTTCTCCTTCTGGGATCCCTATTGTGTGATTTTTATTACACTTGATGATATCACTGAGTTACCTTAACTATCATTTTTAATTTGTTTTTAACGTTTGCACTGTTCTGTCTGGTTGTCATTACTCTGTCTTCTGGGTCACTGATCCATTCTTCTGCATCTTCTAATCTGCTATTGATTCCCTCTAGTGTATTTTCAATTTCAGTTTTTGAGTTCTTCATCTTTGACTGATTCTTTTTCATATTTTCTATCTTTTTTTTGAGGCTCTCATTGAGATCTTTCACTCTTTTCTCAAGTCCAGTATCTTTATGACCATTATTTTGAATTCTTTATCAGGCTTATTGGTTATCTCTATTTCATTTAGCTTTTTTACTGTGGTTTTGTCTTGTTCTTTCATTTGGAACATATCCCTCTGTCTGTTAATTTTGTCTCACCCTATATATTTGTTTCTATGAATTGAGAAATTCAGCTGTGTCTCCTGATCTTGAAAGTAGTGACATGAAGAAGAGGTCATGTCGTACCTTGTAGCACAGTGTCCTTTCTTCACCAGAACCAGATGTTTCAGGGGTTTCCTCTGTGTGGGTTATGTGCACCTTCCTGCTGTGGTTGAGCAGCAGTTGCCTTCAGTCCATTTGGCTACACTGGGCCACTTCTCTGGTTGTGAGGATGCTAGGCAAAGTTTGGTATTTGTGCTATCAAGGAAGCTGTCTGTGGCACCTGTGGGCTTGTAGTTGGTATTGTCAGTAGTCAGCCCAGATTTCTACCCTCGATTTGTTTGTCAGGGTTGCAGTTGCACCAGACTGCAGGGTGCTCTCTCTGCCTTGTCCTTGGAAGGCTGATGTTGGTGGGTGGGTCTGGCAGTCAGATCAGATGCCTGCCCCTAGTGTTTCTGCTGGGTCTGAAGTTGCATTGATTGGCAGGGCCTTCTCTCTGTGGTTCTAGCCGTAGTTATAAGGTTTGATTGCTGGTACTATGGGTGCAGTGCTGAGTGTGGTTATCTTTCCCTTTCCCCAGTTCAGGAGCTACTTTGAAGTTGTACCAATCACTCCCCTCCTGTTTGCAGGGTGTGTTGGAGCAGGAACCATTGTGGGGGGACTCCTGCCAAGTGGAGTAGGTTGGATAAAGATCTTCAGGAAAACATCAGTGTGTGATGCATAGTGTTAGCAAGGTAGATGGCGAATATTGATGTTAGTTCCAACTAGCATCCTGCTATCTAGGCTCTGTGGGGCCTTAGAGGCTGTGAATAATGGTTTCTGCCAGTTCTTTTGTTCTTGGAGAAATATTCTAAAGTTCCCTGCCTCTCTAGCACCTGCTCTGATATTAGTAAATAAATGTCATTAACATATGCCCCAGGTGCTTTTCAAAATGGTGCTTCTATGCTGTACTTGTCTTCTATGCTGGCTTTTTCAGGGCAAGGACTCAGTTTCCTATGCCCTTTGACTCTTACAGAGCTAAGCCCACTGATTTTAAAGTACCCAGAGTTAATCCCTGGTGATTATAAAAACTCATGAAGTTAAGCCCCACTGATCTTGAAACACAAATGTTATGGGTAATTCATCTTCCTGTTGTGGGTTCCTCATGCCTGGGTCTCCGAGAAATCAAGGAAACAATCCCATTTACAAGTGTACCAAAAACCGTAAGATACTTAGGAATAAATCTAACCAAAGAGGTAAAAGATCTGTATGCTGAAAACTATAGAAAGCTTATGAAAGAAATTCAAGAAGACACAAAGAAATGGAAAAACATGCCATGCTCATGGATTGGAAAAAACAAATATTGTTAAAATGTGGATATTACCCAAAGCAATCTGCATCTTCAATGCAATCCCTATCAAAGTAATACCAACATTCTTCACAGAGCTAGAACAAACAATCTAAAATTTGTATGCAACCAGAAAAGCCCCCTAATAGCCAAAGCATTGTTGAAAAAGAAAACCACGCAGAGGCATCATAATTCCAAACTTCAAGTTGTATTATGAAGCTGTAATCATCAAGACAGTATGGTATTGGCAAAAAAACAGACACATAGATCAATGTCACAGAATACAGAACCCAGAAATGGACCCAAAGATGTATGGCCAACTAATATTCAACAAAGCAGGAAAGAATATCCAATGGAAAAAAGTCTTTTCAGCAAATGGTGTTGGGAAAACTGGATAGCAACATGTATAAGAATGAACCTGGACCACTTTCTTACACCATACACAAAAATAAACTCAAAATGGATAAAAGCCCCAAATGTAAGACAGGAAGCCATCAACATCCTATAAGAGAAAACAGGTGGCAACATCTTTGACCTTAGCCTCAGCATCTCTTACTAGACATGTTGTTGGAGACAAGGGGAGCAAAAAGAAAAAATGAACTATTGGGACCTCGTCAAGAGAAAAAGCTTTTGTACAGTGAAGGAAACAATAAAAAAAAAAACTAAAAGGCAACTGATAGAATAGGAGAAGATATTTACAGATGACATATTTGATAAAGGGTTAATATCCAAAATCTATAAAGACCTTACCAAACACTACTCCACCAAATAATCCAGTGAAGAAATGGGCAAAAGACATGAACACTTTTCCAAAGAAGATATCCAGATGGCTAACAGTCACATGAAAAGATGTTCAACATCACTCATCCTCAGGGAAATACACATCAAAACCACAATGAGATATCACCTCACACATGTAAGAATGGTTAAAATGAACTCGGGATGTTGGCGAGGATGTGGAGAAAGGGGAAAAATTTTGCACTGCTGGTGGGAGTGCAAACTGTTGCAGCCATTCTGGAAAACTGTGGAGACTCCTCAAAAAATTAGAAATAGAATTACCCTACAATTCAGCAATCACCCTACTAGGTATTTATCTAAAAGACACTAAAATGCTGATTTGAAGGGGCACATGCACCCCAGTATTTATAGCAGCACTATCAATAATAGCCAAATTATGGAAAGAGCCCAAATGTCCATTTACTGAAGAACGGATAAAGAAGATGTGGTATATATACATAATGGAATATTATTCAGCACTCAAAAGAATGAAATCTTGCCATTTACAACAACATGGATGGTACTAGAGTGTATTATGCTAAGTGAAATAAGTCAGAGAAAGATCAGTATCATATGATTTCACTCATATGTGGAATTTAAGAATCAAAACAGATGAACATAGTAAAAAGAAAAATAAGATAAAAAGAGGGAGGAAAATCTTAAGAGAGTCTTAAATACGGAGAGCAAATTGAGGGATGCTGGAGGGGTGTTGGGTGGGGTGCTGGGCTTAGTGGATGATGGGCCTTAAGGAGGGCAATTTTTGGGATGAGCCCTGGGTATTATATGTAAGTGACGAATCACTAAATTCTACTCCTGAAACCATCACTACACTGTATGTTAGCTAGCTTGGATTTAAGTAAATAAAAAAAAATTAGTTTCATGATGAAGAAGACAAAAGTAAAGTCTGTTTTGTCTGAGATGAGTAAAGCTACACCAGCTTTCTTTACATTTCCATTTGCATGGCTTATATTTTTCCATCTCATCAAATTCAGTCTCTGTGTGTCCTCAGATCTGAAGTGAGTCACTTGTAAGCAGTATATAGATGTGTCTTGGTTTTTTTAAATCTATTCGACCTCTTTATGTCTTTAGTTTGCGGATGTAGTACATTTACACAAAAAAACTGTCGATAAGCATATACTTATTGTTATGTTGTTAATTGTTTTCTGGCTACTTTTGTAGTTTTTTTCTTGTGTGCTTCTTTCTCTTTTCCCTTGTGGTTTGATGCCTTCCTTTAGTGGTGTGTCTACATTCCTTTCTTATTTTCTTTTGTGTATTTGCTACGAGTTTTGGCTTTGTGATTACTTTAAGTTTGCATGTGTCAATCTATGTGTATAACAGTCTATTTTAAATTGATAGACTTATATTTGAACACATACCAATTGTCCCTCCCATGGTTTTGTTTTTGATATCACATATTACACTTTTAAATTTTATGTATCCCTTAACTAATTTTTGTAGTCATAATTCTACTACTTTTGTTTTTTAACCTTCATAGTAGTTTTATAAGTGGTTAATCCATTACTTTCTATATATTTGCCTTTTCCAGTGAGATTTTTACTTTCTTACATTTTCTTGTTATAAATTATGATTTCTTTTCAGCTTAAGGAAGTACCTTAGACATTTTTCAAAGGAAATTTTAGCACTGATTAACCCCTTTTGCTTTAGCCTGTTGGAAAATCTCTTTATCTGTTCTTCAATTTTGATAATAATCTTTCTCGGTAGAGTATTTTTGTTGATTTTTTTTTTCTTTTCATGCTTTGAATATGTCATGTCCCTCCCTCTACTCTGCAAAATTGCTGCTGACAAATCTTCTGATAGGCTTATGGGGTTTCCTTTGTATGTAGCAATTTCTTTTTCTCTTGGTGCTTTTAGGTTCTCTCTTTATGTTTAACTTATGACATTTGAATTTTGATGTGTCTTGGTGTGGATGTCTTTGGATTCATATTATTTGGAATTCTCTGAAGTTCCTAGACCTGGATGTTTCTTTTCTCCCTAGGTTAAGGAAATTTTCAGCCATTTTTTCTTTGAATAAATTTTCTGCCTCTCTTTCTCTCTCTCCCTCCCTCCCTCCCTCCCTCCTTCCCTCTCCCTTCTTGGACCCCTTAATATGAAAGTTACTCTGTTTGATATTATCTCAGAGGTACCTGAAGTAATCATCATTGATTTTAATTATTTTTTTTCTTTTTCCTGCTTTGTCTAGGTGAGTTTCGTTGCTTTGATTCCAAGCCCATTGATCTGTTGTTCTGCTTCATCTAGTCTACTGTTGAACCCCTTTAATGTGTTTTCAATTCAGTTATTGTAGTATTCTTCAGCTCTTGACTTCTCTTTGGTACTTTCTTTTATTTTTTTATCCTTGTTATAGTTCTCACTGAGTTTGTTGAGCTCTTTATAACCTTTACTTTAAGTTCTGTATCAAGTAGATTACTTATGTCCATATTGTTAGAGTCTTTTTCTGAGATTTTATCTTATTCTTTGGTTTGGAACATATTTCTGTTTCCTCATTTTGCCTGACTCTCCATGCTTGTTTCTAGGTATTAGGTGAAACAGTTCTCTGTCTTGAAGCGATAGTCTTGTATATATGTTATGAACCTTCTCATTTAGCCTTTCCCTACCTCTTGGCTGTCTCTTGAATATTTGATTGTCTAAACTGCCAGGTTTATTTTTGATTTGTGCCCATTGTTGAGGGTATGCCAAACCTGTCAGTGTTCCAAGGGGAGGAATCTCATTGGCAGCCAATCTCTTAGACAAGAGCTTTTACAGTATGCAAATATACACAATCATATGGGACTGGAATTATTATTCCTGCTGGCTTCCATAGCAGGAGATCTGGGGGTGTCCTCTTGGTAACAATCACAAATATCAATATTCCAGACAAGTATATAACCTCTTTTCTGAGTAATCTAATGGAGCTGTAGCAAGGTCCAGGGGGTGTACAAGGATAGTGTATTTCTGCTTATATTCCCTTGAAGTACCTCCTTTAGCCTCTGGATGTTTGGGAAATGAAGTCTGTCCCTCAGGTCCAAGCTCTGGACTAAGTAAATAGGCTTTTTTCACAGCAAGACTGAAGTTGTGTTCCAGTTTGCTGTCTGTGAAGTGCCCTGGGGTGGTGGCCGTCCAAGAATTGTCTTTCTGATTATTGCATTCCCATGGGCCTCAAGAATACCAATCCCCTTGACCACCAGGGCTAGGTGACCAAGGAATATCTCCTTTGTGGATTGTATGTTCCTGCTGTATTAGCTAGGTAGCTTCAGAATGAGGGGGTGGGGTACACTCACCAGCTTCAGAAAGGCAGCAGAAATATGTCTTTACTGTGTATGCCTGGGGACTTCAGGAATGCAGAGGTAGAGTGCCTTGTTTGTGCATGTACACTGGCTTTAGGCTGGGAACAAGAGAATGCCTCCACTGCTTATGGTCACTAGTCCTAGTCAGGAAGTGAAGGAGTGTTGCAACTGCCCCCCTTGCTGACTCTAGTTAGGAAGCAGGAGAATGCTGTGAACATTTGTGCTTGCTTGTCATAGCCAGGGAGTGGGGGAGTACTACAACTGCCTGTGCTCTTGGGCTTCAGCAGGGCAGTGAGAAGTGCTGTAGCTGCTTACCCCACCTGTCTGAGCCAGGTGGCTGGATGGTGCTTGCCCACCTGTGCTAGTAGAGTAGGTGGAGAGTGCAAAACTTGTGCCTACCAGCACTTCCATCTCTGGAGAGAGGTTTTTATGTCCCCTGCCTTCCAGCAGATGCTTTTAGATTAGCAAATGCATCTCCTTCACATATTGTCCAGACACTTTTCAAACTGCTATTATACTGCTGAGTCTTGGGGCAAGTGAGCCCACACATGAACCCTTTAAAGGGGGAATCTCACTTTCCAATAGCACTTTGGGTCCCTGGGACACCAACCTCATAAATTTTCTAAGCCAGGTGACTTGGGGGCTTCTCTCAGTGCAGATCTCAGGGGTTGGGTTTCCTCATGTGAGTCACCAAACTTTTGCTCTTTTAGATGCACCAGACTGGTGGGATTTCTTCCTATTGTGTCTCACTGCACTGGAGGTGGGGTTTTTAGTGAGACTGTCTCTGCCTCTCCTATCTATCTCACTGTTTTCCTTTGTTGTAGTGAAGAAGCTCACCTAGTTTTTGGATCTTTTTCAGAGGAAAATGATTCATATGTAGCAGTAGGTTTGGTGTATCCATGGGGGAAAGCTGAGTTCAGAATCTTCCAATGCTGCCATATTCTGCAAAGTTTCTAGTTTGGGAAATTAAGGCATTGATGTTGCTAACTGAAAAAGAGCTATAAGAAAAGCAGGGTGCTTTCTTTGTTGGTTTCTGAAGAAGCAGTATGAGATGCTCTTCTCCCCACTTGGAATTTTGAGAAAATCACTAGAAAGATGAGACAAAGAAAAGGAAGAGAGCCTGACATTAGGCAGGTTTGGGACCCAGTGCAATATAGCCGTGGGAATTTTGGAATTATTTGATTCTCAATACAGTATACATCTTGATTATAGGAAAATTACTGGCCCTAGAGTTAGAGCAAAGTATGTTTGGGGCCAAAGGCAGTTACATAATTGTGCCACAAAGGAATGGTTGTGAATATCTAGATTGCTGTTGGTTTGAATGAATACCAATGAACTGTAAAAATGAGGAATTTGAATATATGCTCTGAGCTGCTAAAGTCCTTAGTAAGATGTACCGAGAACATCAATATAGACTTGCTAGTGATTTTAGGAGAGATTGATTATAAATCCAAGATTTATAAATCCAAGATTAATTTAGGAAAGGATGACAACCTGGAAATTCATCTCTAAGGTAAGTCCCCTACTCTAAAATTTTTACAGTAATATGGATAAATAGTATAAGATATGGCTGGTCTATCTCAGGAAAAGGATCGTTATAAAAGCACTTCTGTAGTTCCAAACCTGAGCACATCTTCAGAGATATGGGCCCAAATACTGGGTCAGCCAGCAGGGAACAGTTTTATGTGTTTGAAAAACATGAAGTATCCAGAAAGCAGACCACTCTAGGTTTTACTAAGCCCAAGAAAATAACCCTTTACTTCTGGCCAAGGAAAGATGCTGACTTCAAATAATGAATATTTAAGACCCATTTTCATCAACCTCTACTTAGCCACTTCAGTTTATAAGTATTTACTCACCACCTCAGTGTCATTAAACAGAACAATATTTTAGAATTTTGGCCAAATCTAAAGCATTTAGTCATCCTTACAAACACTTACAAATGTCTGCATATAGTCCTAAGGTTTTCAACTATGTATTAGAGGTTTGAAAAGGATTCACTTTATCAAGTAACCTCTAACATAAATAAGGAGATATATAAATGGGCAACAGATAGAAGAGAGGTAAATTGATTCATACTGAGCAAATGATAGATGGGCTACATTTAATAATTTTTCACTGAAGCCTCTATTAGCAAATTAAGGAGAAACTCTAATGATGTCCTGATTAATCAAACCAAAACAGGAAAGTAGGATGATACTATTCAGGGTAGAGATCAGGACAAAGAAACTGAGAAAATAGCAATATCCAAGACACTCACTAGTGCCCTGATGACTGGGGCCAATGAAGATTTGATTTAATACCATGTAAGCTCCAACAGCACACAGAGGGAATCAAGAAGAGTTGGCAGAGACGCATCAGTGCAGGATTCTGAGAAAAGATGGGCAGGTGTAGGCAAAGCAGAAACCTTTGGGTTGTTTACTGTTGTGAGAAAGATGAGACAATGTAAAATCTGTACTAAAGGGAAAACTCTTTAGTATTCAAAGGGTTAAAAGCCACTTGGTAAACAGTGACAGAATCAAGGAAGATTCATTGACTCTGGCCTTTAAAGGGCACATTAGACTTGGATGGTGGCCCCAGAGTTACTTTGGTTAGGACAGGTGGGCCATGGGGATGATGAGAAACCAAGGGCAGAAGAGACTGAGTGACCAGTAAAACTGGATAGTGAATTAGAATTGTCTGTAACTTAAGCCGCTTTATTAAATGTGTTAGTTGGGTCCTTTGGACAGAAGAGGCAGAAAAGAAGTTAGAAATGACAAATATGTAATGAGCAGTAATACCCATGAAAGGAAAATGAAGGAGACAGGATTGGCCAGAGGGACCCAGGAGACCATGAGCATCTCTGACAAAGTTTCTGCCACCTCCAGAGTGAGCTGCTGAGCAAAGGTTGGCCATTAAATAAGTCCTCTGTTGGGTAGAATTGGCAGGGCTCCTTTATGACATTGTTTCTCAGTTAGTGGCTGGGGTTACCCCTCCTGGGAGAACATGATCTCAGCTCATTATCAGAGACAGATGTGAAGGAGGCTGTCAGCCACATTCTGTACGTCCAGGCAGTCCTTTCCTGAAGAGAGATCTGAACAGAACAGGTGCAGTTTACCCCTTGTGCTTCAGGGTTACTTCCTCATATCTATTTGGGGAGCAGCTTATCCAGGGTTCCAGTGAACCATTTACAATAAGAAAAACTTAGAAGGAATTTGGCAGGACATTCTATAGCTCCTGTTGTTGCAATTGGTGTCAGGGCCACAACTAGTTCTCATTGTGTCTTTCCTCCAACAACTATCCTAAATTCTCATCACCCTTAGCTATCATCTCTGCTGCAGTTGGTGGTTTGTCTCCCACATTTCATTCTTGAGGTGCCTGTGCCCTTGGTAGCCATACTCTTCTCAGGCTAGTGTTGCTATATTACCTCCATTTACTGTCATAATTAGGTAACTGTTATGAACTAAATGTACCCCCCTAAAATTCATATGTTAAAGCCCTAACCCCTAATGAGATAGTATCTAGGTGTAGGGCCTTTGGAGGTAATGGGGTCATGAAGGTGGGGCCCTCATCATGGAATTAGTGCCCTTATAAAAAGAGATACCAGAAAACTTGCTCTCTCTCCACGATGTGAGGGCACAGAAAGACGGCAGCCATCCACAAGCCAGGAAGAATGATATCACCAGGAACCTATTGGATCAGCTCCTTGATATTAGACTTACCAGCCTCTAGAACTGGGAGAAGTAAAGTTTGTTGTTTAAGGCACCCAGTTGATGATATTTTGTTGTAGTAGCCCAAACTAAGATAGTAAGGAATACCAAGAAGTGCCCACATGAATCACCTAAGTTCTATGCATATTACTCCCTGCCTCTGTTGAGTAAAATAAAGCTCATCTCATTCTGCTTATCAGGATCAATTATTCCTACTTCTCTCTGTGCCATTGGTGACTCCTATTTACTTGCCTGCTTATCTATTGGCAAAAAAAAAAAAAAAAAAAAATTCCAAAGTGCTCAGCTCTATCTTCTAGTGCAGTGGAATTCTTGCTGAGCAACCTGGGAAGTGTGCATCTTCTGTGGAAAGCAGTCTAACCCTGATAAGCTGAAAACTATGGGGATTAAAAGCACAAAGTGCCCAAGTGGATTATTGGAATAAGTAGAACCATTTCTGTTTTCACCTTTTGGTCCCAGGGCCTATATATACTTCTTATTGCAGATATGATGTCAAAAAGGAGGAGTGTATCCTCTCCAAGTATTGCCTCTGAACTTGTGCTTCAGCTGTATCAAATATTTTCCAAAATATTCAATATTTTACCAGGGCAGCAGCTTTAGGGGTGTTGTAGGATGTGATATGAACAATGGATCTTATGGAAATGGCCCACACCTGCAATCTTCTGTGAAGTATTCCCATTGCCTAGATGCTATGTTGTGTGGGATTCTGTGACTATGGATTAGGTGCTGTGTAAATCCCTGGAAACTGATGGTAGCAAGGTTATATGGTTAGGAAGGTCAAATTTTCCTGGAATAGATGTATGTTCCATATAAACACAAATCAATAAACTTTCTAAGACATCAGTGGCCTACTTTAATCAACTTGTTGCCAAGTGTCCAATTGGTCTCTCAAGGACTAGTACCATATTAAAGGTTAGTTTTAGTTTTCTGTTACTGATAGGTTGGATATCTGGCAGAGGTGATAACAATCTTAGTAAGTAAAAGCCTATGCTAATAGGCCAAACATAACTTCTTTTTCTGCCACCGCGGTCACTTCATTCACATTCTCATCATACCATTGGGTGGCTGCTGACAAAAGCTAGCTATCAACTGGCTGAGTTATTTTGTCTATGTAATTGTGCCTTTTTAAGGATGAATTCTTTCTGGTGGGCATAAATATGTATAAAAATTTAATTCTGTGCCCATTTATATACATCCATCTAAATATCTCTTTTCTAGACTTATTTGATCTTCTGATCTTTTTTCCTACATATATTCTAAAATTGGGCCACTTCACTTTCCACACAAAGTAGATGCCGGGTATTCTCTCTAAAGTTTTGCTCATTGCAAGGATTTTCTATTCTATTTCTACTGTTTTCCTGGGACATTCTTTAGTGAAATACCAAGTTTGTTTTGTTTTGTTTTGCACCCACTCATAAGTCAAGTTCAGAATTTTCCTTCTTTCTTTAGCTTGTTAAACAGCATACCCTTGAAACCATAGATTTGAGCTGTGATGGGTGACACAAGAAGACTGGGCTATCTGCTCATGATATTTGCATGTGTCCTTGGTCCTGCATATGCTTGGTTTTGAATGTGCCAGTTACACATTGCTATATATTAATTATGAAACTATCATGTTTTATGACTTAGATGATTTTGGCAAGATCCAACTCATTAGGAACACTTCTGAATGCACAGGCACTAGGTGTCCCTTGGTAAAACACTGCATTTATATCAAGTTCCAGGAACATGCTATGATATGTTTGGCAAAATATGCTTAATTCTTTCCTTCAGAAGGCTTATCCTTGTTCAAAAAACCCCAGATCCTCTATTATGAAAGTATATGGTTATCTATTGCATGTGAATGCAAACTGTGTCTGGCACTCATTCTTTTTTTTTTTTTTTAATTAACATGCACTGTTAGTTTCAGGTATACATTATAATGATTAAACAGTTCTGTATGTTTTTCATTGCTCATCAAAATAAATGTACTTTTAATCCCCTTAACCTACTGCCCTCTTTCCCCCAACACCCCTCACCCCTACCCCCGGAAACCACCAGTTCTCTGTATTTAAGAGTCTGCTTTCTTTGTCTTTGTTTATTTGTTTTGTGTCTTAAATTCTACATGAGTGTAATCAAATGGTGTTTGTCTTTCTTTGTCTGAAATATTTGACTTAGCATAATAACATCTATATGCATCCATTTTGTTGAAAATGGCATGATTTCATTTTTTTTTTTATGTCTGGGTTACACATACACACAAACACACACACACACACACACACACACACACACGCATCCACACATCTTTATCCATTCATCTATCAATGGACACTTGGGTTCTTTCTGTTAATTTGGCTATTATAAATAATGCTGCTATAAACATAGGGGTGCATATATATTTTCGAGTTAGCGTTTTCATTTCCTTTAGGTAAATACCCAGTAGTGGAATTATGGATCATAAGGTAATTCTATTTTTATTTTTTTTGAGGAACCTGCCATACTGTTTTCCAGGGCTGCACCAGTTTGCATTCCCACCAACAGTGCACAAGGGTTTCTTTTTCTCCACATCCTTGCCAACACTTGTTGTTTCTTGTGTTTTTTATTTTAGCCATTTTGACAGGTGTGAGGTGATATCTCATTGTGGTTTTGGTTTTCATTTCCCTGATGGTTAGTGATGTTGAGCAACTTTTCATGTGTCTCTTGGCTACCTGTATGTCTTCTTTGGAGAAATGTCTGTTTATGTCTTCTGCCCATTTTTAATTGGATTATTTGGTTTCAGTTTCATCAGTTCTTTATATATTTTGGATACTAACCCTTTTTTAGACATGTCATTTGCAAATATCTTCTCCCAGCAAAGAAGTTGCCTTTTAGTTTTGTTGATTGTTTCTTTTTCTGTGCAGAAATCATTTATTTGGATGTAGTCCTAGTTGTTTATTTTTGCTTTTGTTTCCCTTGCCTCAAGAGACATATCTAGAAAAATGTTGCTATGGCAAGTATCAGAAACATTACAGGCTATGGTCTCTTCTAGGCTTTTTTATGGTTTCAGGTCTCATATATCGGTCCTTAATTCATTTTGAGTTCATTTTTTGTGTATGATGTAGGAAATGTTCCTTGATTTGCATGTAGCTGTCCAACACCATTTGTTGAAGAGATTGTCTCTATCCCATTGCACGTTCTTGCCTCCTTTGCTGAAGATTAAGTGACCATGTAATTGTGGATTTGTTTCTGGATTTTCTGTTCTGTTCCATTAAT
Organism: Lynx rufus; assembly: GCF_022079265.1. Classification (NCBI taxonomy): domain Eukaryota; kingdom Metazoa; phylum Chordata; class Mammalia; order Carnivora; family Felidae; genus Lynx; species Lynx rufus. Next base: position 29,197,239 of record NW_025814827.1, on the reverse strand, counting down.
CAATGTGTCTATTTTCCTGCTAGTACCATACTCTTTAAATGACTACATATTTGTAGTATATCTTGACATCTGGGATTGTGATACCTCCAGTTTTGTTCTTTGGCATCTTTGCTCTATGGGCATCTTAATAGTATTTGTTCTCCTAATCCATAAGCATGAAATATCTTTCCATTTGTATTGTTTTGTATTTATTTCATCAGTGTTTTTTAATTTTTGGAGTACAGGTCTTTCACATCGTTGGTTAAGTTTATTCCTAGATACTGTTTTATTTTTGGTCCAAACAGTGGGGTTGTTTTCTTGAATTTTCTTTTAGCTACTTCATTAGTAGTGTATCGAAATACAACAAATTTCTGCATGTTTGGTTTGTATCCAGTGGCCTTACTGAATTCATTTGCTAGTTGTAGTAGTTTTTTTATTGGCGTAGAGTTTTTCCTTTTTTTTTTTTAAATGTTTGTTTACTTTAGACAGAGAGGGAGAGTGGGGGGAGGGGCAAAGAGAGATAGGGAGCCAGAGGGTCCAAAGAAGGCTCTGCACTGACAGCAGAGAGTCTGATGCAGGGCTTGAACCACGAACTATGAGATCATGACCTGAGCTGAAGTCAGACACTTAACCGATGGAGCCACCCAGGCACCCCTAGAGTTTTCTCTATATAGTATCATGCCATCTACAAATAGTGCAAGTTTTGCTTCTTCCTTACATGTTTGGTTGTCTTTTATTCATCTTTCTTGTGTAATTAACTGTGACTGTGACTTCCAGTACTGTGTGAGTGAAAGTGGTGACAGTGGACATTCTTGTCTTCTTCCTTAGAGGAAAAGCGCTCAGTTTTTCACTGTTGAGGATGATGTTAACTGTGGGTTGTTGATATATGGCCTTTATTATGTTCAGGTATGTTCCCTCTAAACTTACTTTGTCAAGGGTTTTATCATGAATGGATATTGTACTTTGTGAAATGCTTTTGTTGCATCTATTGAAATGACCATATGGTTTTTATCTTTTCTATTATTGATGTGATATATCATGTTGATTGAAATGTGAATATAGAACCACCTTTGCATCCCAGAAATAAATCCCACTTGATCCTAGTGAATGATTTTTAAAATGAATCGTTGGATTTGGTTTGCTAATATTTTGTTGAGGGTATTTGCATCTATGTTCATCAGAGATATTGGCCTTTGTTTTCTTTCTCTCTTTCTTTCTCTCTCTTTCTTTCTCTCTCTCTCTTTCTTTTCTTTTCTTTTTTTTTTTTTTTTATATGAAGTTTATTGACAAATTGGTTTCCATACAACACCCAGTGCTCATCCCAAAAGGTGCCCTCCTCAATACCCATCACCCACCCGCCCCTCCCTCCCACCCCCCATCAACCCTCAGTTTGTTCTCAGTTTTTAACAGTCTCTTATGCTTTGGCTCTCTCCCACTCTAACCTCTCTCTTTTTTTTTTTTTTTCCTTCCCCTCCCTCATGGGTTCCTGTTAAGTTTCTCAGGATCCACCTAAGAGTGAAACCATATGGTATCTGTCTTTCTCTGTATGGCTTATTTCACTTAGCATCACACTCTCCAGTTCCATCCACGTTGCTACAAAAGGCCATATTTCATTTTTTCTCATTGCCACGTAGTATTCCATTGTGTATATAAACCACAATTTCTTTATCCATTCATCAGTTGATGGACATTTAGGCTCTTTCCATAATTTGGCTATTGTTGAGAGTGCTGCTATGAACATTGGGGTACAAGTGCCCCTATGCATCAGTACTCCTGTATCCCTTGGGTAGATTCCTAGCAGTGCTATTGCTGGGTCATAGGGTAGGTCTATTTTTAATTTTCTGAGGAACCTCCACACTGCTTTCCAGAGCGGCTGCACCAATTTGCATTCCCACCAACAGTGCAAGAGGGTTCCCGTTTCTCCACATCCTCTCCAGCATCTATAGTCTCCTGATTTGTTCATTTTGGCCACTCTGACTGGCGTGAGGTGATACCTGAGTGTGGTTTTGATTTGTATTTCCCTGATAAGGAGCGACGCTGAACATCTTTTCATGTGCCTGTTGGCCATCTGGATGTCTTCTTTAGAGAAGTGTCTATTCATGTTTTCTGCCCATTTCTTCACTGGGTTATTTGTTTTTCGTGTGTGGAGTTTGGTGAGCTCTTTATAGATTTTAGATACTAGCCCTTTGTCCGATATGTCATTTGCAAATATCTTTTCCCATTCCGTTGGTTGCCTTTTAGTTTTGTTGGTTGTTTCCTTTGCTGTGCAGAAGCTTTTTATCTTCATAAGGTCCCAGTAATTCACTTTTGCTTTTAATTCCCTTGCCTTTGGGGATGTGTCGAGTAAGAGATTGCTACGGCTGAGGTCAGAGAGGTCTTTTCCTGCTTTCTCCTCTAAGGTTCTGATGGTTTCCTGTCTCACATTTAGGTCCTTTATCCATTTTGAGTTTATTTTTGTAAATGGTGTGAGAAAGTGGTCTAGTTTCAACCTTCTGCATGTTGCTGTCCAGTTCTCCCAGCACCATTTGTTAAAGAGGCTGTCTTTTTTCCATTGGATGTTCTTTCCTGCTTTGTCAAAGATGAGTTGGCCATATGTTTGTGGGTCTAGTTCTGGGGTTTCTATTCTATTCCATTGGTCTGTGTGTCTGTTTTTGTGCCAATACCATGCTGTCTTGATGATGACAGCTTTGTAGTAGAGGCTGAAGTCTGGGATTGTGATGCCTCCTGCTTTGGTCTTCTTCAAAATTCCTTTGGCTATTCGGGGCCTTTTGTGGTTCCATATGAATTTTAGGATTGCTTGTTCTAGTTTCGAGAAGAATGCTGGTGCAATTTTGATTGGGATTGCATTGAATGTGTAGATAGCTTTGGGTAGTATTGACATTTTGACAATATTTATTTTTCCAATCCATGAGCAGGGAATGTCTTTCCATTTCTTTAAATCTTCTTCAATTACCTTCATAAGCTTTCTATAGTTTTCAGCATACAGATCCTTTACATCTTTGGTTAGATTTATTCCTAGGTATTTTATGCTTCTTGGTGCAATTGTGAATGGGATCAGTTTCTTTATTTGTCTTTCTGTTGCTTCATTGTTAGTGTATAAGAATGCAACTGATTTCTGTACATTGATTTTGTATCCTGCAACTTTGCTGAATTCATGTATCAGTTCTAGCAGACTTTTGGTGGAGTCTATCGGATTTTCCATGTATAATATCATGTCATCTGCAAAAAGCGAAAGCTTGACTTCCTCTTTGCCAAATTTGATGCCTTTGATTTCCTTTTGTTGTCTGATTGCTGATGCTAGAACTTCCAGCACTATGTTAAACAACAACGGTGAGAGTGGGCATCCCTGTCGTGTTCCTGATCTCAGGGAAAAAGCTCTCAGTTTTTCCCCGTTGAGGATGATGTTAGCTGTGGGCTTTTCATAAATGGCTTTTATGATCTTTAAGTATGTTCCTTCTATCCCGACTCTCTCAAGGGTTTTTATTAAGAAAGGGTGCTGGATTTTGTCAAAGGCCTTTTCTGCATCGATTGACAGGATCATATGGTTCTTCTCTTTTTTTTTGTTAATGTGATGTATCACGTTGATTGATTTGCGAATGTTGAACCAGCCCTGCATCCCAGGAATGAATCCCACTTGATCATGGTGAATAATTCTTTTTATATGCTGTTGAATTCGATTTGCTAGTATCTTATTGAGAATTTTGGCATCCATATTCATCAGGGATATTGGCCTGTAGTTCTCTTTTTTTACTGGGTCTCTGTCTGGTTTAGGAATCAAAGTAATACTGGCTTCATAGAATGAGTCTGGAAGTTTTCCTTCCCTTTCTATTTCTTGGAATAGCTTGAGAAGGATAGGTATTATCTCTGCTTTAAACGTCTGGTAGAACTCCCCTGGGAAGCCATCTGGTCCTGGACTCTTATTTGTTGGGAGATTTTTGATAACCGATTCAATTTCTTCGCTGGTTATGGGTCTGTTCAAGCTTTCTATTTCCTCCTGATTGAGTTTTGGAAGAGTGTGGGTGTTCAGGAATTTGTCCATTTCTTCCAGGTTGTCCAATTTGTTGGCATATAATTTTTCATAGTATTCCCTGATAATTGTTTGTATCTCTGAGGGATTGGTTGTAATAATTCCATTTTCATTCATGATTTTATCTATTTGGGTCATCTCCCTTTTCTTTTTGAGAAGCCTGCCTAGAGGTTTGTCAATTTTGTTTATTTTTTCAAAAAACCAACTCTTGGTTTCGTTGATCTGCTCTACAGTTTTTTTAGATTCTATATTGTTTATTTCTGCTCTGATCTTTATGATTTCTCTTCTTCTGCTGGGTTTAGGCTGCCTTTGCTGTTCTGCTTCTATTTCCTTTAGGTGTGCTGTTAGATTTTGTATTTGGGATTTTTCTTGTTTCTTGAGATAGGCCTGGATTGCAATGTATTTTCCTCTCAGGACTGCCTTCGCTGCGTCCCAAAGCGTTTGGATTGTTGTATTTTCATTTTCGTTTGTTGCCATATATTTTTTGATTTCTTCTCTAATTGCCTGGTTGACCCACTCATTCGTTAGTAGGGTGTTCTTTAACCTCCATGCTTTTGGAGGTTTTCCAGACTTTTTCCTGTGGTTGATTTCAAGCTTCATAGCATTGTGGTCTGAAAGTATGCATGGTATAATTTCAATTCTTGTAAACTTATGAAGGGCTGTTTTGTGACCCAGTATATGATCTATCTTGGAGAATGTTCCATGTGCACTCGAGAAGAAAGTATATTCTGTTGCTTTGGGATGCAGAGTTCTAAATATATCTGTCAAGTCCATCTGATCCAGTGTCTCATTCAGGGCCCTTGTTTCTTTATTGACTGTGTGTCTAGATGATCTATCCATTTCTGTAAGTGGGGTGTTAAAGTCCCCAGCAATTACCACATTCTTATCAATAAGGTTGCTTCTGTTTATGAGTAATTGTTTTATATATTTGGGGGCTCCGGTATTCGGCGCATAGACATTTATAATTGTTAGCTCTTCCTGATGGATAGACCCTGTAACTATTATATAATGTCCTTCTTCATCTCTTGTTACAGCCTTTAATTTAAAGTCTAGTTTGTCTGATATAAGTATGGCTACTCCAGCTTTCTTCTGGCTTCCAGTAGCATGATAAATAGTTCTCCATCCCCTCACTCTGAATCTAAAGGTGTCCTCAGGTCTAAAATGAGTCTCTTGTAGACAGCAAATAGATGGGTCTTGTTTTTTTATCCATTCTGATACCCTATGTCTTTTGGTTGGCGCATTTAATCCATTTACATTCAGTGTTATTATAGAAAGATACGGGTTTAGAGTCATTGTGATGTCTGTATGTTTTATGCTTGTAGTGATGTCTCTGGTACTTTGTCTCACAGGGTCCCCCTTAGGATCTCTTGTAGGGCTGGTTTAGTGGTGACAAATTCCTTCAGTTTTTGTTTGTTTGGGAAGACCTTTATCTCTCCTTCTATTCTAAATGACAGACTTGCTGGATAAAGGATTCTCGGCTGCATATTTTTGCTGTCTAGCACCCTGAAAATCTCGTGCCAATTCTTTCTGGCCTGCCAAGTTTCAAAAGAGAGATCAGTCACGAGTCTTATAGGTCTCCCTTTATATGTGAGGGCACGTTTACCCCTTGCTGCTTTCAGAATTTTCTCTTTATCCTTGTATTTTGCCAGTTTCACTATGATATGTCGTGCAGAAGATCGATTCAAGTTACGTCTGAAGGGAGTTCTCTGTGCCTCTTGGATTTCAATGCCTTTTTCCTTCCCCAGTTCAGGGAAGTTCTCAGCTATTATTTCTTCAAGTACCCCTTCAGCACCTTTCCCTCTCTCTTCCTCCTCTGGGATACCAATTATGCGTATATTATTTCTTTTTAGTGTATCACTTAGTTCTCTAATTTTCCCCTCATACTCCTGGATTTTTTTATCTCTCTTTTTCTCAGCTTCCTCTTTTTCCATAACTTTATCTTCTAGTTCACCTATTCTCTCCTCTGCCTCTTCCATCCGAGCCGTGGTGGTTTGCATTTTGTTTTCCATTTCCTTTAAAGCGTTTTTCAGCTCCTCGTGACTGTTCCTTAGTCCCCTGATGTCTGTAGCAAGAGATTCTCTGCTGTCCTGTATGCTGTTTTCCAGCCCAGCGATTAATTTTATGACTATTATTCTAAATTCACTTTCTGTTATATTATTTAAATCCTTTTTGATCAGCTCATTAGCTGTTGTTATTTCCTGGAGATTCTTCTGAGGGGAATTCTTCCGCTTGGTCATTTTGGATAGTCCCTGGTGTGGTGAGGGCCTGCAGGGCACTTCCCCTGTGCTGTGGTGTATAACTGGAGTTGGTGGGCGGGGCCGCAGTCCGACCTGATGTCTGCCCCCAGCCCACCGCTGGGGCCACAGTCAGACTGGTGTGTGCCTTCTCTTCCCCTCTCCTAGGGGCGGGATTCACTGTGGGATGGCGTGGCCCGTCTGGGCTACTTGCACACTGCCAGGCTTGTGATGCTGGGGATCTGGCGTATTAGCTGGGGTGGGAAGGCAAGGTGCACGGCGGCAGGGGGGCAGGCTTAGCTCGCTTCTCCTTAGGTGATCCACTTCAGGAGGGGCCCTGTGGCAGCCGGAGGGAGTCAGATCGCTGCCGGAGGTTTGGCTCCGCAGAAGCACAGAGTTGGGTGTTCGCGCGGAGCGAGCAATTTCCCTGGCCGGAGCCGGTTCCCTTTGGGATTTTGGCTGGGGGATGGGCGGGGGAGATGGTGCTGGCGAGCGCCTTTGTTCCCCGCCAAACTGAGCTCTGTCGTCCGGGGGCTCCGCAGCTCACCCTCCCTTTGTCCTCCAGCCTTCCCGCTTTCCGAGCAGAGCTGTTAACTTATGACCTCCCAGACGCTAAGTCGCGCTTGCTGTCGGAACACAGTCCGTCAGGCCCCTCCGCTTTTGCAAGCCGGACTCGGGGGCTCTGCTTGGCCGGCGAGCCGCCCCTCCGCCCCGGCTCCCTCCCGCCAGTCCGTGGAGCGCGCACCGCCTCGCCGCCCTTCCTACCCTCTTCCGTGGGCCTCTCGTCTGCACTTGGGTCCGGTGACTCTGTTCTGCTAATCCTCTGGCGGTTTTCTGGGTTATTTAGGCAGGTGTAGGTGGAATCTAAGTGATCAGCAGGACGCGCGGTGAGCCCAGCGTCCTCCTACGCCGCCATCTTCCCAGAATCCTCTTTTCCTTTCTTTTCTTTTCTTTTCTTTTCTTTTCTTTTCTTTTCTTTTCTTTCTTTCTTTTCCATAGTGTCTTTATCTGGTCTTGATATAATGGTAGTTCTGACCTCATAGAATACATTTGGAAGCTTTCCTTCCTCTTCAATGTTAGGAATACATTGAGAATGGTAGGTATTAACTCTCTGAATGTTTGGTAGAATTCACCTGTGAAGACATCTGGTCTTGGACTTTTGTTTGTTGGGAATTTTTTGATTACTGATTCAATTTGATTGCTGGTAATCGGTTGTCAAATTTTCTATTTCTTCCAGATTCAGTTTTGGGAGGTTATATATTTCTAGGAATTTACCCATTTATTGTATCTTGCCTAGTTTTTTGGCATATATTTTTTCATAATATTTTCTTATAATCCTTTGTATTTCTGTGGTGTCACCTATTATTTCTCCTCCTTCATTTCTGATTATGTTTGAGTCTTCCCCTTCCTCTGATGAATCTGGCTAAAGGTTAATAATTTTGTTGATCTTTTCAAAGAACTACCTCTGGTTTCATTGATCTGTTCTATTGGTTTTTTACATGCTGTTTTTTTTTTATTATTTCTGCTCTAATCTTTATTTCTTCCTGTCTCCTGGGTTTGGGTTTTGTTTATTCTTCTCTTTCTAGCTTCTTTAGGTGACTAGTGTCTTTAATTTGTTCTGAGTTGTTTTACAGGCTATTTACACTGATGTAGGTGTTATTTAATTGTATCAATGGGAGCAAATTGAGCTTAGGGTTCTCCTACTTTACCATCTTCTTTGTAATTTTGATATTGAGTATCTTCATGTGTCTGTAGGCCGTCTGTATATCTTCCCTGGAAAAATGTCTATTCAGGTCCTCTGCCATTTTTTAAATCAAATATTTCTTTGGTGTTGTGTTGTATAAGTTCTTTATATATTTTGGATATTAATCCATTATCAGATATGTCATCTTCTCCCATTCAGTAGGTTGAATTTTTGTTTTGTTGACAGTTTCCTTCACTGTGCAAAAGATTTTCATTTTGGCATAGTCCCAATAGTGTAATTTTCCTTTTGTTTTCCTTGCAAGTAGAGAGATATATAAAAAATGTTTCCGCAGCTGATGTAAAAAAAAAACACTGCCCATGTTTATTCTAGGAATTTTATGGTTTCAAATCTCACATTTAGGTCTTTAGTCTATTTTGTGTTTATTGATGTGTATGGTATAAAAAAGTGGTCCAGTTTCATTCTTTTGCATGTTTCTGTCCAGTTTTCCCACTACCATTTGTTGAAGATACTGCCTTTTCCCTGCTTCAACTGCTTCCTTTGTTGTACATTAATGGACTATAAAACATGGGTTTATTGTGGACTCCCTATTCTGTTCCTTTGATCTATGTGTCTATTTTTGTGCCAGTACTGTACAGTTTTGATTACTATAGCTTTGTAGTATATATTGAAATCTGGAATTGTGATACCTTTGGTTTGTTTTTCTTTTTAAAGTTTGTTTTGGCTATTTGATATCTTCCGTGATTCCATACAAATTTTAGGATTGTTTGTACTATTTCTGTGAAAAATGTTGCTGGTATTTTGACAGGAGTTGCATTAAATCTATAGACTTATTTGGTTAGTATGGACATTTTAACAATATTTGTTCTTCCAGTACATGAGACTGGTATATCTTCCCATTTTATCATCTAAATTGTCTTTCATCAATCGTATATAGTTTTGGGAGCACAGGTTTTTTACCTCCTTGGTTAATAAGTTTACTCCTAGGTATTTTATTATTTTTGGTGCAATGCGCTTGGGATTGTTTTCTTAATCTCTCTGTGTGCTACTTTGTTATTAGTGTATAGCAATGCAACAGATTTCTGTATATTGATTCTGTATCATGTGACCTTACTAAATTCATTTATCAGTTCTAGTAGTTTTTTTTCATTGAGTCTTTTGGGTTTTCTATGTGTAGTATCATGTTGTCTGAAAATAGTGGAAGTTTTATTTCTTCCTTACCAATTGGATGCTATTTATTTTTCTTGTCTGATTGCTATGGCTATGACTCCTAGTACTATGTTGAATGAAAGTGGTGAGAGTAGACATCCTTTTCTTGTTCCTGATCTTAAAGGAAAAGCTCTCAGTTTGTCACATGAAGCATGATGTTAGCTGTGGGTTTTTCATATATGGCCTTTATTTTGTTGAGGTATTTTCCCTCTTATCCCTACTTTGTTGAGAATTTTTTTTATCATGAATGGATGTTATACTTTGTGAAATGCTTTTGTTGCATCTATTGAAATGATCATAGGGTTTTTATCCTTTCTATTGTTAATGTGATGGATTATGTTGCTTGGTTTGTGAATAATGGTCTTTATTCTTTGTTAGGATAGAAAATAACCCATTTCCAAATCAATAGCTGACTATCAGGTAACTGCTGTAGTAGTAACACCATGACCAGCATGGAAAATATGATTGAGACTACCAGTTGACTGAACTTGAAGTAGTCTCTAAGATGCATTTGTGTCCATTGGACTCTGTAGGAGGATATAAGGGAATAAAAGAGAGATATGATAGAAACCACCACCCTTTCATCTTTTACATTCTAAATCCTGAAACTAATCCTATCATACCCCCTCCCCCTGAAATGTGATATTATTTTGATTTACTATATTGGCCAAGGAGTTGGAAAGAGTTTCAGACACTTCCACATGGCTTGTGTGAAACAAATACAATAGTGGGAAATGTCAAAGAACAATTTGAGGGTACATCAACTGTCAAGTATCTCAATTTCAATTATATAGTAGGTAACTAGCAAATGACCACCAAATTAGTCCATGGATCTGGTAGACTCATCATAAGCTGAATTTGCCAGGACTCAATTTATTACTTATCGCCTTTATGCTCCCATTAAAACTGGCGACCATGAAAGTACTTCAGGGTTGGATGTCAAAGACATTTTGATGACCACAAGTCACAGATTTTGAGTTGTCAGAGAATTAATTCTACTTTCTCCATTATGCAGTTACTTGAGTAAATGATGTTCAATCCTTGGGAATAGGCTCGGGGAACTATTATAGCATAAACTTGCTGTGATATTTCAGGGTCCTTTTTCTGTTGACCTGGCTACTACTTTAGTCATAAGGTTATGGATCTGAAAACTGGCCTAAGTCTGAGAATTGGACAAAGGATTTAAAATTTTTATTGGGATAGTCATTCTTAGTTTTCTAATTATCCATTCTTTCTTCCTTCTCATTTTGATTGTGTATTTTTCAAGCAGTATTCTTATTGGGTGTCCATCCATTTTTTCCTGCTGGGAAGTATGTACTGCTAACCATCTTTACAACCTTCTGTAGGTCAAGCCTCTTTGGCTATCACTCTGAAGTTGCTTATTGTTGTTATAATTGAAATCTCTTGGGTTCTGGAAGTTAAGTGTGTTGCTAACTAGTCTCTATTGCTTTGGGGCCCTTTCTCCCCCATTGCTGTCCATTTGGCAACCTCTCCTGTCAACACTGGCTGAAATTCTATGTGAGTTAGTGTCTCCTCACTAGCACATTCCTGATGGCCTTGGTGAATAGTATGCCTTTTCATTTTTCTCAAGCAACGTAATTTTCTGGTGGGTCTTTTGGTCTCATATGGTAAGTTCATTCCAGCCATGTCCACTCTCCTGAGCCTTCTACTTCTTTTTGTATGGTTTAATTTATTTTATTTTATTGCGTTAAGAACTCTTAACATGAGATTTACTCTCTTAACTAATTTTTAAGAACAAAACACAGTATTTTTAATTACAAGCACAATGTTTCCAGTTGGTCTGAGCCTTCTACTTGTTTCCTCCACAATCTGCATGGAAACTCAGATGTTGCAACTTCACTCACTACGGATCATCATTTTCTCCATATTTGTAGATGACTCTCTAGCAGCCTTTTACACCATTCCCCATGGTTCTTGTAAAGGTATAAATCTCATATCCTGAGAGAGTGCTCCCTGAGTAAATAAACTCTTCTTTATCCTGTCTTATGTTCTAGCCCCGTTGATAAAACTTTCTTAAAATATAGGTCCATTTTTATGTACTTGGCTCAGTCAGTATGATTTGGTTAATTCTTACAGCTTCACTGAAGATATTATTCCTTTCCTCCCTTATCAGGCTCAGCTAGGAAAAGGAGGTTACAGTAGTTTCTGAGAGGGCCCTCTGTTGCCTTCTCAGTAACTAGTCTGAAGTATCTTCCTACATGAAGGGATTATTAGCTCTTATTAGGAAGAAAGGGCACATCTGCAAATTCTGAGGTTCAGAGAAGTCTGATGCATCAAGCTTTTAGGTACACCCACCAAGGTGTCCTCATACCATGTGTCCTAGGCATTCCCAACAGATCTACTTCTTGTTCAAAATATTCAGTCTTGAAGCTCTGTGATTTTGACTATTAAATCCTGAGTTTGGTCTTCCTTCTGCTCTCTCACTGTACAAGATAAAGCCTCTTTGAAATCTAACAAAGAATACCTTCTGATCCATAACCTTACATTTCAGTGTCCTCACTTTTCATTATCTTTGTGCAGAGCATCAGTGCAATTGATCTCTTCCAATGTCCTAGTATAAAATACTCTTCTTCCTCTTCTTTTTGAGATTTGAAAGGTTTTATTATCTACTGAAAATATGAAAAATTAATGTCACACACACTAATTTTCCTTTTGAAATACTGCATAGAATCTTAGCATGCTTTATAATATAAAACTTATTTTATTTTTATTTTTTTAATATTTTATTTATTTTTGACAGAGAGAGAGAGAGAGAGAGAGACAGAGAGAGAGACAGAGCATGAGCGGGGGAGGGGCAGAGAGAGAGAGGGAGACACAGAATCTGAATCAGGCTCCAGGCTCTGAGCTGTCAGCACAGAGCCTCATGCAGGGCTCGAACTCACAGACCACGAGATCATGACCTGAGCCAAAGTCGGACGCTGAACTGACTGAGCCACCCAGGTGCCCCTATAAAATTTATTTTTAATAAAAATCGTATATATTTAAGGTGTAAAACATGACAACATAGCTATATATATCATGATATATATATATTAATCATGATATATATATAATGTATAACAATCAAGCTAATTAACATATCATCTCCTCACATAGTTGCCATTCCCACTCACCCTGCACCCTATCCCCAGCCCCTTGTTACCACTGTTCTACTCTCTGCTTCTATGAGTCAGACTTTTAAAACATTTTTCTTTTTTTAGAATCTCTTTCTCTCCTTCAAAAATAAATAAAAACATTAAAACAATTTTAGAATCTATATGTAAATGTATGTAAATGTGATCATACAGTATTTTCCTTTTTCTGTCTGGCTTATTTCACTTAGCATAACATCCTCCAGGTTCATCCATGTGGTTTCAAATGACAGGGTTTCCATATTTTTCCTGGCTGAGTTTTATTCCATTATATATACCACAGCTTCTTTATCTATACATAGGTTGACATTTAGGTTGCTTTCATATCTTGGGTATTGTGAATAATGCTGCAAAGAACATGGGAGTGAAGTTACCACTTTGAGATAATGATATCATTTTCTTGGGGTATATACTCAGAATTGGGATTGCTAGAGAACGTGGTAGTTCTCATTTTAATTTGGGGGGACCTGCAAACTGTTTTGATATTGGCTGTACCAGTTTACATTCCCATCAACAGTATACAAGTGTTCCCTTTTCTTCACATTCTGGCCATTTTTATCTTTTGTCTTTTTTATAATAGTCATTTTAACAGGTGTGAGGTGATATTCTATTGTGGTTTTGATTTGTATTCCCTTGATGATTGGTGATATTGAGCTTTTTTTATTTTAACTGTTGGCTATTGTATGTCTTCCTTTGAAAAATGTCTATTCAGGTCTTTGGCTAAATTTTTAATGCAGGTTGCTTCTTTGCGTTGATTTGTTTGAGTGCCCTATATATTTTGGATATTAACTCCTTGTCAGAAGTGTGCTTTGCAAATATGTTTTCCCATTTTGTAGGTTGTCCTTTCACACTGTTGATTTTTTTCCTTTGCTATTTAGAAGATTTTTAGTTTGATGCAATCCCATTTGTCTATTTTTGCTTTTGTTCCTTGTGCCTTTGGGGTTATATCCAAAAAAAATCATTGACAGACTAATGTAAACAAAGTTTTCCCTCTGTTTTCTTTTAGCAGTTTTATAGATTCAGGCCCTACATTTAGTCTTTAATTCATTATTAGCTGATTTTTGTATATGGCGTAAGTTCAGTATTGTCTTTGTTTTTTTTGTTGTTGTTGTTTTTTGTCTCCATATGTATTTTAGGATTGTTTTTTCTACTGTGAGAAAAGCCTTTGGATTTTTCATAGAGAGTTCATTGGATCTGTAGGTTGCTTTTGGATAGTATGGACATTTTAACAATATTAATTCTTCTAATCCATGAGCACAGAATATCTTTCCATTTATTTGTGTTTTCTTCAGTTTCTTTCATCAGTGTTTTATGGTTTTCAGTGTAGAGACCTTTCACCTCCTTGGTTATTATTTTTTGGATGCAATTGTAAATGGGATTGTTTTCTTAATTTTTCCTTTTTGACAGTTCATTATTAGTGCATGAAAATGCAGCCAAATTTTGTGTATTAATTTTGGGTTCTGCAACTTTACTGAATTCATTTATTAATTCATTTATTAATTCATGTTATTTATTTTGTTTTTCATGAATTCTTTAAAATTGTCTGTATATAATATTATGTCATCTGCACATAGAGACAATTTTACTTCTTCCTTTCTTTTTTGGATGTGTTTTGTTTCTATTTCTTGCCTAATTGCTGTGTATGAGTTCCAACTGAGTAAAAGAAGTAAAAGTGGGCATTCTTGCCTTGTTCTTGTTCTTAGAGGAAAATTTTTCAATTTTGCACCATTGAATATGATGTTGGCTGTGGGTTTGTCATATGTGGCTTTCATTATGCTCAAGCATGTTTCCTCTCTGCTCACTTTGTTGAGTTTTTATCACAAATAGATTTTGAATTTTGTCAAAGCTTTCTCTGCATCTATTGAGATGATCACATGAATTTTGTCCTTTATTTTGTTAATGTGGTGTATCATATTGATTGATTTGCAGATGTTTAACCATCCTTGAATCCCTGGGGTAAATTCCACTTGAAAATAGTGTAGGAACTTTTCAGTGTATTGTTGAATTTAATGTACTATTATTTTGATGAGTATGTTTGTATCTATGTTCATCAGGGATATTGGCCTGTAATTTTCTTTTCTTGTAACATCCTTGTTTGGCTTTGAAATCAGGGTAATGGTAGTCACATAAAATGCATTTGGAAGTGTTCCTGCCTCCTCAGTTTTTTGAAAGAGTTTGAAAAGGATTAGTTTTAATTTTTTTAATGTTTGGTAAAATTTACCAGTGAAACCATCTGGTTTCAAATATGTTTAGATTTTCTATTTATGGTTTACTCTTGGCAAGTTGTATGCCTAGGAATTTATTCATTTCTTTCTAGGTTGTCCATTTATATGTTGACAAATAAATGTTCCTAGTAATCCCTTGATTCATTATATTTCTATAATATCAGTTGTAATGTCTCCTCTTTCATTTCTGATTTTAGTTATTTGAGTTTTATTTTTTCTTAGTCTAGCAAAGGATTTGTCAATTTTGTTTATCTTTTCAAAAAGCCAACTCTTCATTTCATTCATCTTTAAAAATTTTTTTCTGGGTCTTATATCATTTATTTCTTTTAAATCTTTGCTATTTCTTTTCTTTCCTACTACATTTGGGCTTAGTATGTTATTCTTTTTCTTTTCCTTGAGGTATAAAGTTAGGTTGTTTATTTGAGATTTTTCTGTTTTCTGAAGTAGGCATTTACTGCTATAAATTTCCCTGTTCGAACTATTTTGGCTGTATTGCATTTGTTTTATATTGTGTTTCAGTTTTCATTTGCCTCAAGATATTTTTATTTCCCTCCTTTGATCCATTAGTTGCTCAGAAGTGTGTTGTTTAATTTCACCATATTTATGAATTTTCCAATTTTCTTTCTGTTATTTATTTCTAGTTTCATACCATTGTGTCAGAAAAGATAGTTGATATGACTTCAATTTTCTTTGATTTGTTAAGAATTATGGGGCGCCTGGGTGGCGCAGTCGGTTAAGCGTCCGACTTCAGCCAGGTCACGATCTCACGGTCCGTGAGTTCGAGCCCCGCGTCAGGCTCTGGGCTGACGGCTCAGAGCCTGGAGCCTGTTTCAGATTCTGTGTCTCCCTCTCTCTCTGCCCCTCCCCCGTTCATGCTCTGTCTCTCTCTGTCCCAAAAATAAATAAACGTTGAAAAAAAAATTTTAAAAAAGAATTGTTTGGTGGCCTGTATGAACTGTCCTGGAGAATATGTGCTTGAAAAAATATATACTCTGTTGCCATTGGATAGAATATTCTGTATATGTACAAGTAGGTACATTTGGTCTATAGTGTTGTTCAGGTTTGCTGTTCCCTATTGATTTTCTGTTTGGATGATTTATCCATTGTTGAAAGTTGGGTATTAAAGTCCTCTACTAAGTTTTTTTTAGTATTGCAATCTCCTTCTCCCTTCAGTTATGTTAATATTTGCTTTACACACATACACACATATACGCACACACCAAAGCAGGTTGCATATATATTTATAGTTATTATATCTTCTTGGTAAATTGACCCCTTTATCATTATGTTGTGACCTGTTTTTTCTTTTCAGACATTATTTTAATTTAAAGCCTATTTTGTCTGAGTTTACCACCCCTTCTCTCTTTTGCTTACTGTTTGCATTGAATATCTTTTTTTCCATTCCTTCACTTTCAGCCTATATGACATTCCTCTTTCTTTTAAATCCTTGCAACTGTTAGTATGTTTCTTTCTACCAGAACACTCTTTCATGTTATTGCCATTGGGTAAAACATTGAATAAAGCATTTGTGCTGCCATCTTGTCCCAGGGAATATCTGGGTCTCACATATCCCTAGACTGCGGTCCTCATTGCCATCTAGCTGGTGTGTGACCCAGTCCCCAAACCCCATTTTACAGTCTGCTTTCTCATAGCACATCTGGCACAACTCTATCAGTTGGGGTCCCCAGGGAGCAGACACACTGAGGTGGTGTTAAGGAATGCAAAGGTTTATTGGTAAGTAACAAGGGAAAAAAACACAAACAAGGAAGCACAATAGTGTCAGACTGTGGTCCATGTCAGACAAAATCTTTGCCAGGCTAGCAGGGAATTTCAGAGTATCAGAGAAAAGATTGTCCATTAGATGTGAAATGGTTACGTCATTTACGTGGTCTGCTGTTTTGGCTGGGTCACCGTGAGAACAGTATGACAGCTCAAAAGTTGAGATGTGAGGGAGTAAACAGGGAAAATGTGAGGTAACCATACTTTTTATAGTTGGGCAAGGAATCCTTTCTTGAAATAGAATGTGAGTTATGCATCTCTATATTTGCCACAATTTCAGGTGCCATGCAACACCTTTAATTACAGAAACCGGATAGGCTGTGATGATGTGACCTTATACTGGGAAAAGCTGCAAACATGATTTGTTTTGTACTTGGATCCAGTGTGCTGTCTATAGAATCAGGAAATCTCTATAAATGGGGAATTTATCTCTTCTATTCTGAAAAGGAGAAATACATGTTTGTCTGAATGGTAGGAACCTATTTCAAAGTCAAGAGTAGCTGATCCATGTCTATTTTAAGAGATAAGTGTCTAACCAGATTTTTATGGTAGACTTTCCCATTGAACTATGGATTCCACCCAAATAGGCAATTTTACTTTGGAAAAACAACCTCTCTAATGGTAACATCACAAGGCGCCTGGGTGGCTCAGTTGGTTGATCGCCCAACTCTTGATTTTGGATTAGGTCATGCTCCCAGAGTTATGGGATCAAGCCCCACATCAGGCTCCTCACTGAGCATGGAGCCTGCTTGAGATTCTTTCTCTCTCCCTCTGCCCTTCTTCCCCACTCATGTGTGCACTCTCTCTGTCTCTCAAAGGAAACATCAGAGGGACTGTTGTTTCTAAAAAGCTGAATTGTTGTGTACTATAATAATACAAAACAAAACCCCTGAAAACTTGTCTTTGATGTAGTCATAGGTGGATCTTGATACTCTATTCTTTGGAGAATTATTTCCTTCTCAATAAAAGCATTGTCACTTTTCAAGGACCAGTAAAATCTTTTTTTTTTTTTTGAGAAACATATTTTCATTTCTGCTGTTAAGAGAGGGGGTCTAAGTCTCAGAAAAAACCCTTGGGCAAGATCTTCACATTACATTAGGAAAGACCTTAAGTGAACCAGTCTGGCTTGGAAATGCTTTGTCTGCACTTAGCCAGCATAGTGGAATTATTTAAGATTTAAAAATATTCAGAGAGTTACCTCTGCACATAATTCCCCTTTTATCTTTCAGCTACCACATATTTATCTAGTTCTGACAGTGGGTTTTACCTTTAGATCATTTACTTGTTGGGGTTACCCCTCACTATTCCAGTGATAGAAGTGGAAACCAAAAGAAGTCAGAGAGTAGCAGCAAATCCAATTGCACATTGGGAACAGCTTGGGATGTGGGTTAGGAACAGAGAGGCACAGATTTGTTTTGTTGGCTAATGTTCTTCCAAAGTATCATTATAGGGGCAGAGAAGACAGAACATGGGTGTGTAACTGACACGGATCTCATGTGCCTTCTAAGATTATCTTGGTGCTGCCCATCTCGCAGAACCTCTTCTACCTCATTTGCTGCTGAGCCTGATCCTGCGTAGGTGTGATTTCACCCTATAAGTTTTCCTAATAGATTCCACATGATGAG
This sequence comes from Lynx rufus, assembly GCF_022079265.1. Lineage (NCBI taxonomy): Eukaryota > Metazoa > Chordata > Mammalia > Carnivora > Felidae > Lynx > Lynx rufus. The sequence goes on along the minus strand of NW_025814827.1, from coordinate 29,179,307 downwards.
CAACTTTCTGAAATCTGTCTTGAAATGATAATAATTAACCTCCTCTCAGGCCTTGTTTTCCTTTCTGCTTTCCATTGAAGCTATCGACTTATGTTGCCCAAAGACTGTCAGGATTTGACTTTTTAAAAATCTAAGCTAAGCTGCTCAAAATTATCTAAGGTAGGTTTTACCAGTCAAATATGAAAGAAGAAGAATACAAATGAGTCAATAAATTGGTGAGAACATTTTGGAACATCACTTTGTAAGACTCAAGTCATATTCCTTGGCTGATAAGACTCAGATGAGAATATGGTTTGGGGCTTGTTGAACAGGGAGAGAAAATAGTGATCAATAGTAGGATAAGGCAGGCAATGAAAATCTGGCTTGTTCCAGCCATTTACCTTAAGGTAGTAGGATTCCCAAAGCTGTGAAAGACTTTCACCTTTCAGATACATGAATTATGTTCTAATTTTTGGTTGGGTACAGGATCACAAGAGGCATATGGACAAGACTTCCGACTTGTAGTAGCTAGCCTCCAGAATATCCCCCAATAACCCTTTCCTCCTGGTGTTTACACCCTTGTGTGGTCAATGCCCTCCCACACTTTGCCAGATCTTTGTGGCCAATTTTATATGGAAAAAGTGATTGTACATTGCCTTTAGATTGAGGTTTAAAGTATGCTGTGTCTTCCTCTTGGTTTCTGCCTTTTTCTTCCCTTCCATATTCTCTCTGTTAGATAACTTATTTGGTAGAAGTCAGCTGCCATTTTGTGAGTAGCCTGATGGAAAAATCCACAACTGAGATCTCTTGCTAATATCCAAGTTAATGAGCTTGGAAAAAAATCATTATGTTTCAGTTGTGCTTTTGTTTCACTGAAGTCCTGATTCAGCTTGACTGCAAACTCATGGGAGATCCTGAGCCAGCACCACCCAGTTAAACCAACCCCTAGGTCGTTGACCTCAGAGATAATACATTTTTACTGTTTTATGCCGATAGATTTTGAAGAAATTTGTTATACTGTAATACATAATTAATACACTGCTTGACCCATTGAACAGATGGCTTCTCTCTCCTTTTCTTTTCTCTGAATATATGCTTCCACCATGGCAGTGGTTTTCCTGTTGAAATCCATTCTGCCAGCCATCCCTGAGCCAAAAATTCCAAATAAATAAAACAGCTGTAGGAAAATTTTCTCAGAGTGGTTGAAGAACTTCCAAACCTCTTTGAAAAAACAACTGTTAAATTCATTTGTAGTTTGCCTTTCTGCCAAGTAGTTATAATCCATTTCTGAATATGTGGCTCATGGATACCAAATGAAGGCAGATATGCATTATATTTTCCTCTCTCCCACAGAGATGGAATAAAGGCTTGTGGTAGAAATTGTGACCTCAGTGCAGTCACCATTATTGACCGTTTTTCCTTCTCAATGATTTCTGGTAGCTTGGGTAGTTCTGTGGCATGTGAGTCTTCTTAAAAAGAGACAATTTTGCTGTCTGCCCCATGCAACCACAGATAAGATATAAACACTAAAGAAGAGAGTGACTCTGAAGTTACAGGTTATTTCTACATGATGAGAGATTTAGGGAACATAGTGATTCCATAAAATGAAACAAAGGAGTCCCAGAAGAAGAGTGGGAAAAAGGGGCAGAAAGTATATTTGAACAAATTATAGCTGAGAAATTCCCTAATCTAGGGAAGGAAACAGGCATCCAAGTCTAGGAGGTACAGAGAAATCACCTCAAAATCCACAAAAACAAGTCAACACCATGACATATCATAGTGAAACTTGCAAAATAGAAAGGTAAAAAGAATTCTTTTTTTTTTTTTTTTAATTTTTTTTTTTCAACGTTTATTTATTTTTGGGACAGAGAGAGACACAGCATGAACGGGGGAGGGGCAGAGAGAGAGGGAGACACAGAATCGGAAACAGGCTCCAGGCTCTGAGCCATCAGCCCAGAGCCTGACGCGGGGCTCGAACTCACGGACCGCAAGATCGTGACCTGGCTGAAGTCGGACGCTTAACCGACTGCGCCACCCAGGCGCCCCTAAAAAGAATTCTTAAAGTAGCTAGGTACAAAATGTCCTTAACCTACAAAGAGAGACACATGAAGTTAGCAGCATAGAGCAGCACGCTTGTCCACTCAAACTTGGCAGGCCAGAAGGAGTGTCAGGAAATATTCAATGTGCTCAATGGAAAAAATATGCAGCCAATAATTCTTTATCCAGCAAGGCTGTCATTCAAAATAGATGGAGAGAGAAAGAGTTTCCCAGACAAACAAAAACTAAGGAGTTCATGACCACTAAATCAGCCCTGCAAAAAAAATGTTAAGGTGGACTCTATGAGTGGAGTAAAAATAAAAAAAAGAAGACCAAAGCAACAAAAACTACAAAGGACCAGAGAACATAACCAGAAATACCAACACAATGGCAGGCAACACAATGGCACTACATTCATATCTTTCAATAATACTCTGATGTAAATGGGCTAAATGCTCCAATCAAAAGACATAGGGTATCAGAATGGATAAAAAAAACCCAAGATACATCTATATGCTGCCTATAAGAGATTCATTTTAGACCTAAAGATATCGGCAAATTGGAAGTGAGGGGTTGGAGAATCATCTGTTATGCTAATGGACATCAGAAGAAAGCCAGAGTAGACATATTTATATCAGGCAAACTAGATTTTAAAACAAAGACTATAACAAGAGATGAAGAAGCACATTATATCATAATTAAGGTGTCTATCCATCAAGAAGATCTAAGAATTGTAAATATTTATGCTCCCAGCTTGGAACTCTTAAATATATAAATTGATCACAAACATGAAGAAACCTATTGATAATAGTACAATAACAGTAGGAGACTTTAATACCCCACTTATAGCAATGGACTGATCATCTAAGCAGAAAATCAACAAGGAAACAATATGAAACTTGAAGTCCCCACAAGAAAACTTGAAAGCCCTCAAGTACATGGAGGTCAAAGAACTTGCTACTAAAGAATGAATGCGTTAACCAGGAAATTAAAGAAGAAATTAAAAAAAAAATACATGGAAGCCAATGTAAATGAAAACACGATGGTCCAAACCCTTTGGGATGCAGCAAAGGCAGTCCTAAGCAGAAAGTATATTGCAATTCAGCCCTGTCTCAAGAAGCAAGAAAGGTCCCAAATGCACAATTGACCTTCCTCCTAAAGGAACTAGAAAAGGAACAGGAAATAAAGCCTAACGTCAGCAGAATAAGGGAAATAATAAAGATTAGAGCAGAAATAAATGATATAGGAACAATAACAACAGCAACAAGAAGAGCAAAAATGCACGGTGGAACAGATCAACAAAACTAAGAGCTGGTTCTTTGATGTTTATTTATTTTTTGAGCATGAGCAGGGGAGGGGTAAAGAGAGGGAGTCAGATTCTGAAGCAGGCTCCAGGTTCTGAGCTGTCAGCGCAGAGCCCAATGTAGGGCTCAAATTCATGAACCGCGAGATCATGAACTGAGCTGAAGTCTGATGCTTAACCAGTTGAGCCACCCAGGCACACCAAGAGCTGGTTCTTTGAAAGAATTAACAAAATTGACAAACTCCTAGCCAGACGTATCAAAAAGAAAAGAGAAAGGACCCAAATAGATACAAGCACAACTGAAAGAGAGATACCATAGAGACACAACACCGTAGAGATACAATTAAAAGACAATACTGTGTTGGGGCGCCTGGGTGGCACAGTCGGATAAGCGTCCGACTTCAGCCAGGTCACGATCTCGCGGTCCGGGAGTTCGAGCCCCGCGTCAGGCTCTGGGCTGATGGCTCAGAGCCTGGAGCCTGTTTCCGATTCTGTGTCTCCCTCTCTCTCTGCCCCTCCCCTGTTCATGCTCTGTCTCTCTCTGTCTTAAAAATAAATAAACGCTGGAAAAAAAATTAAAAAAAAAAAGACAATACTGTGAAAAATTTTATGTCAACAAACTGGGAAATCTGGAAGAAACGGACAAATTCTTAGAAATACACAAACAACCAAAACTGATACAAGAAGAAATAGAGCATTTGAACAGATCCATAACTAGCAAGGAAATTGAATCAATAACCAAAAATGTCCCAACAAACAAGAGTCCTGGGCTGGATGGATTCTGAAGGGAATTCTCCCAGACATTTTATTTTTCTTTTTCCTTTTTCTCTTTTTAAATGTTAATTTATTTTAGGGAGGGAGAGCTTGAGCATGGGAGGGCCAGAGAGAGAGAGGGAGAGAGAGAGGATCTGAAGTGGGCTCTGCACTGACAGCAATGAGCCTGATGTGGGGCTCAAACTCATGAAGCATGAGATAATGACCTGAACTGAAATTGGATACTCAACCAGTTGAGCCACCCAGGCACCCCCAGACATTTAAAGAAGAGTTAATACCTATTCTCATCTGTTTCAAAAAATAGAAATGTAAGGAAAGCTTCCAAACTCATTCTATGAAGTCAACATTACCTTGATTCCCAAACCAGACAAAAAACCCCACTAAAAAGGAGACATACAGTAGGCCAATATCCCTGATGAATCTGGATGCAAAAATTCTCAACAAGGTACTATCAACTTGACTTTAACAGTACATTAAGGGGCGCCTGGGTGGCGCAGTCGGTTAAGCGTCCGACTTCAGCCAGGTCACGATCTCGTGGTCTGTGAGTTCGAGCCCCGCGTCAGACTCTGGGCTGATGGCTCAGAGCCTGGAGCCTGTTTCCGATTCTGTGTCTCCCTCTCTCTCTGCCCCTCCCCTGTTCATGCTCTGTCTCTCTCTGTCCCAAAAATAAATAAACGTTAAAAAAAAAATTAAAAAAAAAAACAGTACATTAAAAGAATTATTCACCACAATCAAATGGGATTTATTCCTGGGCTGCAAGAGTGGTTCAGTATTTACAAATCAATCAATGTGATCCACTACATTAATCAAAGAAAGGATAAGAACCATATGTACCTCTCAATAGATGCAGAAAAAGCATTTGAGAAAATATGGCATCCTTTCTTGATCAAAAAAAAAAAAAAAAACTCAAAAAAGCAGGGATAGAAGGAACATACCTCAAGATCATAAAGGGCATGCACTAGAGACCCACAGCTAATATCCTCAATGGGGAAAAACTGGCAGTTTCCCCCCTAAGGTCTGGAACATGACAGGGATATCCAATCTCACCACTGTTGTTCAACATAGTACTGGAAGTCCTAGCCTCAGCAATCAGACAACAAAAAGAAATAAATGGCATCCAGATTGGCAAGGAAGAAGTCAAACTTTGACTCTTTGCATATGATGTGATACTGTACTGGAAAACCTGACTAGAACTGATACAATCAGAACTCATGAATTCAGCAAAGTCACAGGATATAAAATCAATGTACAGAAATTGGTTGCATTTCTATACAACAATAATGAAGCTGCACAAAGAGAAATAAAGGAATAGATTTCATTTACAATTGCATCAAGTCCCATAAGATACCTAGGAATAAACCTAACCAAAAAGATCTGTATGCTGAAAACTATAGAAAGTTTATGAAAGAAATTGAAGAAGACACAAAGAAATAGAAAAATATTTCATGTTTATGGATTGGAAGAACAAATATTGTTAAAATGTTGATACTACCCAAAGCAATCTACACATTTAATGCAATCCTTATCAAAATAACACCAGCATTCTTCACAGAGCTAAAACAAACAATTCTAAAATTTGTATGGAACCAGAAAAGACCCTGAATAGCCAAATCAATTCTGAAAAAGAAAATTAATGCTGGAAGCATCACAATTACAGACTTCAAGCTGTATTACAAAGCTGTTATCATCAAGACAATAGGGTACTGGCACAAACACAGACACATAGATCAATGGAACAGAATAGAGAACCCAGAAATGGACCCACCAATGAATGGCCAAGTAATCTTCAACAAAGCAGGAAAGAATATTCAATGGAAAAAAGTCTCTTCAGCAAATGGTGTTGGGAAAACTGGACAGCGACCTGCAGAAGAATGAACCTGTACCACTTTATTACACCATACACAAAAAATAAATTCAAAATAGATGAAAGCCCTAAATGTGAGACAGGAAACGTTAAAATCCTAGAGGAGAAAACAGGCAGCTACCTCTTTGACCTTGGCCTCGGCAACTTCTTACTAGGTATGATTCTGGAGTCAAGGGAAACAAAAGCAAAAATGAACTATTGGGACCTCATCAAGATGAAAAGCTTCTGTGCAGCAAAAGGTAACAATCAACAAAACTAAAAGGCAACTGGTGTAACAGGAGAAGAGTTTTGCAAATGACATATGTGTTAAAGAGTTAGTATCCAAAATCTATAAAGAACTTATCAAGATCAACACCCCCCCAAAACACAAATAATCCAGTGAAGAGATGGGCGGAAGACATAAATAGATACTTTTCCAAAGAAGACGTCCAGATGTCTAACAGATTCACAAGAATATGCTCAACATCACTTATCATCAGAAAATACAAATCAAAACCACAATGAAATATCACCTCACACCTGTCAGAATGGCCAAAATAAACAACTCCGGAGACAACAGATGTTGGCAAGGGTGCAGAGAAAGGGGAACCCTTTTGCACTGTTGGTGTGAATGCAAACTGGTGTAGCCACTCTGGAAAACAGTATTTAAGTTCCTCAAAAAATTAAAAATAGGAGTATCCTATGACCTAGCAGTTGCACTACTAGGTATGTATCCAAATGATACAAAAATGCTGATTCAAAAGGGCACATGCACCTCAGTGTTTATAGGAGTGCTATCAACAATAGCCAAATTATAGAAAGAGCCAAGATGTCCATTGACTAGTGAATGGATAAAGAAGATGTAGTATATATGTAAAATGGAATACTACTCAGCAATCTAAAAGAAGGAAGTCTTGCCATTTGCAACAATGTGGATGGAACTGGAATGTATTACACTACACGAAATAAGTCAGGCAGAGAAAGATGAATATCATATGATTTTACTCATGTGGAATTTAAGGAACAATCAGATGAACATAGTGGAAGGGAAGAAAAATGATATAAAAATAGAGAGGGAGACAAAATACAGAGAACAAATTGAGGGTTTCTTGAAGGGAGGTGGGTGGGGGATAGGCTAAATGGCTGATGGGCATTAAGGAAGGTACTAGTTGGGATGAACATTGGGTGTTATATGTAAGTGATGAATCATTAAATTCTCCTGAAACCAATGCTACATACATGTTAACTAACTTGAATTTAAATTAAAATAAAGTCAGTGGTAACTTCAAAAATATTTTTTTCAGAGAAGGGGCAATTATTTCTACATATTCTCCATTTATTTCACAATTTAAAAGCAATATTGAGATATAATTGATCTATAACATTCTGTAATTTAAGGGATGCAACGTTGCTGGTTTGGTATATTTATATATTGCAATATGATTATCACTATAACATTAGCTAATACCACTATCCTATCACGTAACTATCATTTTTTTTCTAGTTGAAACAGTTAAGATCTAGTCTGTAAGCAATTTTTGAATATTTAGTATTGTATTATTGTCTATAATAATTAGACTGCATTAGATCTCCAGGATTTATTTATCTACTGGCTGCTAATGTGTACCGTCAACATCTCCCCAATTCCCTGCACCTCATCCAGCTCCTAGTAACTGCCACTCTACTTTCCATTTTCTCCCATTCTGTAAGTTGCCTTTTTACTATTTTCATTGTTTCTTTTGTTGTGCAGTGTTTATTAGTTGATGTAGTTCTGCTTGTTGATTTTTGCATTTGTTGCTTGCACTTTTGATGTTATATCTAAAAATCATTACCATGACCGATGTCAATGAGCTTCTTTCCTATGTTCTCTAGAAATTTTATGTTATCTGGTCCTATGTTTAAGTCTTTAACCCATTTTGAGTTAATTTTTGTGAGATAGAGGTCCAATTTTTCTGCATGTGGTTATCAACATTTCTCATCACTATTTTCTGAAGAGACTATCCTCTCCTGACTGAATGTTCTTGCCTCCCTTGTCAGCTACTAGTTGAGTATATATTCAGGGATTTATTTCTGGCCTCTACAATGTTTTATTGGACTACATGTCTATTTTTATTCCAATACCATACTGTTTTAATTACTATAGATTTGCAGTACAGTTTGAAATTAGGAAATGTGATGCCTCTGGATTTTCTTTCTAATGATGGAATTGACTAGGGTATTTATGGTACCACACACATTTTAGAATTGTTTTTATAACTCTATAAAAATCCATTAGAATATTAATGGGGATGGCATTGAATACATAAATGGCTTTGTGTAATGTGGACGTTTTAACAATATCCTATTGGTCTGAGTCTTCTTCAGTGTCTTTCATCTAAGTCTTATAGTTTTTATTGTACAGATCTTTCACTTCCCTGACCTAATTTATTTCTGAGTATTTTATTGTGTTTGATGCTATTGTGAGTGGGATAGTTGTATTTCTTTTTCAGAGATTTCATTTTTAATGCATAGAAATGCAACTGATTTCTGTATGTTGATTTTATATAATGCCACCTTACTGAATTCATTCATTAATACCAACAGGTTTTGGTAAATTCATATACAATTCATATGCAAATAATGACTATTTAACTTCTTCCTTTCCATTTTGGATGTCATTTGTTATCTTTGTCATGTGAGAACACTCTATGTTGAATAAGAGTGGTGAGAGTGGGGACCTTTGTCATGTTCCTTATCTTCGAGGAAAAGCTTTCAGTTTTTGAACTGTTGAGTATAATATTAGCTGTGGGTTGTCATATATGGTCTTCATTATGTTGAGGTATGTTTCTTCTATACCCAATTTGCTGAGGTGTTTTTTTTTTCAAGTTTTTATTTGAATTCCAGTGTAATATTAGTGTCAGGTGTAGAATTTAGTGATTCAACACATATACAATACATGTGCCCATCACAACATGTGCTCTCCTTAATCCCATCACCTACTTAACCCATCCCACAAACCCCAACTCCCCTCCAGTAACTTTCAGTTTGTTCTCTATACTTAAGAGTCTGTTCCTTGGTTTGCTTCTCTTTTTTTCTCCTTTATGTTTGTTTGTTTGTTTTGTTTCTTAAATTACAAATATGAGTGAAATCATATGGTATTTATCTTTCTTAGACTGACTCATTTTGCTTAGCATAATACACTCTAACTCCATCCATGTCATTGCAAATAGCAAGGTTTCATTCTTTTTGATGGCTAATATTCCATTTTTGGCTAATACACACACATAGACACACACATACACATACATACATATACATACATACCACAACTTCTTTATCCATTCATCAGTCAATGGACATTTGGGCTCTTTCCATAATTGTAGATAATGCTGGTATAAACATCTAGGTGCATGTATCCCTTCAAATCAGTATTTTTGTATCCTTTGGGAAAAATACCTAGTAGCGCAATTGCTGGATTTTCAACTCTTTGAGGAAACTCCATACTCTTTTCCAGGGTGGTGGCACCAGTTTGCATTTTCACCAACATGTAACCCCTTTCTCCACATCTCCACCGACACCTGTTATTTCTTGTGCTAATTTTATGCATTCTGACAGATGTGAGATGATATCTTATTGTAGTTTTGATTTGTGTTTCCCTGATGATAAGTGATGTTGAGCATCTTTTCATATGTCTGTTGGTTATCTGCTCTTCTTGGAGAAATGTCTATTCATGTCTTCTCCCATTTTCTAACTGGATTATCTGTTTTTTGGGTGTTGAGTTTGATAAGTTTTTTTATAGACTTTGGATACTAACCCTGTATCAAATATGTCATTTGCAAACATCTCCCATTACGTAGGTTGCCTTTTAGTTTTGTTGATTTTTTTCCTTCACTGTGCAGAAGCTTTTTATCTTGGTAAAGTCTCAATAATTTATTTTTGCTTTTGTTTCCCTTGCCTCAAGAGACATATCTAGTAAGAAGTTGCTACTACTGATGTAAAGATGTTACTGCCTCTGTCTCTTCTAGGATTTTAAGGGTTTCTTGTCTCACATTTGGGTCTTTCATGCATTTTGAATTTAGTTTTGAGTGTGGTGTAAGAATGTGGTCCAGTTTCATTCTACTGCATGTTGCTGTCCAGTTTTCCCAGCACCATTTGTTGAAAACACTGTTTTTTTTTTCCACATTGGATATTCTTTCCTGGTTTTTCGATGATTAATTGACAATATAGTTGTGGATTTATTTATGGGTTTTCTATTCTATTGATCTATATGTTTTTGTGCCAGTACCATACTGTTTTGATCTCTACAGATTTGTAATGTAACTTAAAGTCTGGAATTGTGATGCCTCCAGTTTTGTTTCAGTTTCTTTCATCAATGTCTTACAGTTTTTAGTGTGCAACATTTTTTTTCACCTCCTTTGTTAAATTTATTCCTAGGTACATTATTCTTTTTGATGCAGTTGTAAATGGGATTGTTGTCTTAATTTCTCTTCCTGCTACTTCATTATTAACGTATAGAATGGCCAAAGTCAAAAACATAAGAAACAAATGTTGGCAAGGATGTGGAGAAAGGGGAACTCTCTTACACTTTTGGTTGGAATGAAAACTGGTGCAGCCACTCTGGAAAATAGTATGGAGATTTCTCAAAAAGTTAAAAAATATAACTACTCCATGATCCAACAGTTGCACTAATAGGTATTTAAGGATACAAATGGATATCAAACGATACCAAAATACTAATTTGAAGAGATACATGCACCCTGATGTTTCTTGCAGCATTGTCAATAATAGCCAAATTATAGAAAGAGTCCCAAATGTCCATTGACTGATGAATGGATAAAGATGTGTGTGTGTGTGTGTGTGTGTGTGTGTGTGTGTGTGTGTAATGGAATATTAGCCATCAAAAAGGAAGAAATACTCCCATTTACAATGATGTGTATGGAGCTAGAGAGTATTATGCTAAGTGAAATAAGTCAGTCAGAAAAAGACAAATACCATATGATTTCACTCATATGTGGAATTTAAGAATCAAGACAAATGATCATAGGGAAAAAAGAACAAACTGATGGTTACTAGAGGGGAGGTGGGCTGGAGGATGAGTTCAGTAGGTGATGGGGATTAAGGAGAGCACTTGTAATGAGCACTGGGTGTTATATGTAAGTACTGATCACTAAATTGTATGCCTAAAATTAATATTACACTGTATGTCAACTAACTGAAGTTTTATTTATATTTAAAAAAGTTTAATGTTCATTTATGTTTGAAGGCGAGAGAGACAGACAGATAGACAGGGTGTGAGTGGGGGAAGGGCAGAGAGAGTGGAAGACACAGAATCTGAAGCAGGCTCCAGGATCTGAGCTGTCAGCCCAGAGCCTGTTGTGGGGCTCAAATCCATGAGCCATGATAGCATAACCTGAGCTGAAGCTGGACACTTAAACAACTGAGCCACCCAGGTGCCCCAATTAACTAACTGAAATTTATTTATTTATTTATTTATTTATTTATTTATTTATTTTTTATTATTTAAAAAAAAGGTTTTTTTAATGTTTATTTATTTTTGAGACAGAGAGAGACAGAGCATGAATGGGGGAGGGGCAGAGAGAGAGGGAGACACAGAATCGGAAGCAGGCTCTAGGCTCTGAGCCTTCAGCCCAGAGACTGACGTGGGGCTCAAACTCACAAACCGTGAGATGTGACCTGAGCTGAAGTCGGGCGCTCAACCGACTGAGCCACCCAGGCGCCCCTAACTAACTGAAATTTAAATAAAACCTTAAAACAAGAAGTGAAACATATTTTTTATATTGATTTTTTGTTTTGCAACTTTACTGAATTCATTAGTTCTAACAGTTTTTTTTTACATTTATTTATTTTTGAGAGACAAAGACAGCACAAGTGGGGGAAGGGCAGAGAGAGAATGAGACACAGAATCCCAAGCAGGCTTCAGGCTCTGAGCTGTCAGCACAGAGCCTGATGCCAGGCTCCAAACCATGAGATCATGACCTGAGCTGAAGTCAGACACCTAACCGGCTGAGCCATGTAGATGCCCTAGTTATAACAGCTTCTTTGTGGAGTCTTTAGGGTTTTCTATAAATAGTATGTCATTTGCAAATAGTGAAAGTTTTACTTCTTTTTTTGTTGTTGTTTTTTTGGATGTCTTTCATTTCTTTTTCTTGCCTAATTTCTGTGGCTAGGACTTCCAATACTATGTGGAATAAATTGGGCATAGTTGGCATCCTTGTACTGTTCCTGACATTAGAGGAAAAACTTTCAGCTTTTCACATTGAGTACGATATTAGCTATAAAATATTAGTAAGGTATTAGATATTGTCACATATAGTCTTTATTATATAGAGATACAGTCCCTCTATACCCACTTTGTTGAAAGTTTTCATTAGGAATGTATATTAAATTTTCAAATGCTTTTTTTGCATCTATTAAGAATATTATATGATTTTTATCTTTCAGTTTGTTAATTGACTTGTAGATGTTGAACCATCCTTGCACCCTAGAATAAATCCAAGTTATTCATGGTGTTTGATACTTTAATGTTGCTTTTTTTTTTTTTTTTTTTAAGTGATTCAATGTCCTTACTAATAATTTTGCCATTTAGATCTTCCTTTTCTTCATGGAAGTCTTGCTAGAATGTAAATTCCTAGAAATTTATCTATTACATTAGATTATCCAACTTGTTTATATAATTGTTTATGATACTCTCTTACGATTTTTTTGTATTTCTTTGGTATCATTTGTAAGTTCTCCCTTTTCATTTCTGATTTTATTTGAGCCTTCTTTCTTTTTTTCTTGGTGAGTCTAGCTAAATGTTTGCCAATTTTATCTTTTCAAAGAACTATCTCTTAGTTTTATTGACCTTTTCTATTGTTTTCGTATTTATTTTGTGTAATTCCATTCTGATTTTTATTATTTCCTTCCTTATACTAAGTTTGGACTTTGTTCTTCTTTTTGTAGTTCCTTTTTTTTTAAGTTTATTTATTTTGAAAGAGAGAGAGAGAGAGAGTGGGGGAAGGACATAGATAGAGGGAGAATCCTAAGCAGGCTCCACACTGTTAGTGCAGAGCCAAGGTGAGGCCTGAACCCACAGACTGTGAAATCATGACCTGAGCTGAAGTTGGATGCTTAACCAACTGAGCCACCCAGGTGCTCCTTTTTCTAGTTCCTTTTAGATGTAAACATAAGTTTTTGTTTTTTGTTTTTTGGGGTTTTTTTGGATATATCTCTTATTTCTTGAGGTAGGCCGTACCACTATTAAGTTTCCTCTTAGCCAGTTTTACTGCATCCCATAGATTTTGGTATGTCATATTTCAATTTTTATTTTATCTATAGGTATTTTTATTTCTCCTTTTATTGCTTCATGACCCAGTAGTTGTTTGGTAACATGAAGCTTAATTTCCACATATTTGTAGTTTTTTCCAGTTTTCTTGTAGTGATTTCTAGTTTCATACTATTATGGCTGGAAAAGATGATTGGCAGGATTTTAGTCTTCTTGAATTTATTGAGACCTGTTTTGTGGCCTAACATGGTCTGTCTTGGATAAAGTTCCATGTGAACTTTAGAAGAATGTGTATTTTGTGGTTTTGGATGGAGTGTTTTGTATATATCTATTAAGTCTATGTCGTCTAATATGCTTTTAAGGCTGATGTTTTCTTATTGATTTTCTGTTTGGATGATCTATCCATTATTGTAAGTGAGGTGTTTACATCCCTACTATAATTGTATTACTGTCATCTTTTCCCTTTAAGTCTATTAATCTTTGCTTTATATATATTGGTGCTTCTACGTGGTTCTGTGATTTATAAATATCTTACCTTCTTGATGGATTGACCCATTTTTATCTTTAAATATAGCCTTTAAGTTCTATTTTCTCTTACGTGATTATTACTATATCAGCTTTCTTTTTGTTTCCATTTGCATGGAGTATATTTTTCCATTCCTTTTCTTTTGATCATATGTGTTCTTAGATATGAAGTGAGTCACTTGTAGGCAGTATATACATGCATCTTGTTTTTTACTCCATTTAATCACTTTGTCTTTTGATGGGAGACTTTTGTCCATTTACTTTTAAAGTAATTATTGATAGATACATACTTACTGCTTTTTTGTTCATTGTTTTCTGGCTGTTTTTGTGGTTCTTCTCTGTTTCTTATTTACTTTCTTTTGTGGTTGGATGACTTTCTTTAGTGTTATGTCTAGATTCATTTCTCATTTTGTGTGTATTTACTATAAGTTTTTAGTTTGTGGTTACTCTGTGGTATACATATATCAGCTTATGAATATAACAGTTTAGGTTGATAGTGACAAATCTAAACACATTCAAAAACTCTAATTTTTGCTTCCCCTCCCCACCATGTCTCTATGGGAATCTCAGGTGTCCTCTGCCCCTGTAGCTGATGCCCCCAGATCAGCAAATGAACCTCCTTCACATACAGTTTAGACACTTCCAAACTGCTATTTTTTGTGGGGTCTCATGGCAAGTGGAGCTTCATGTGAGCCCTCCAAGAGGGGAATTTTGGTTTTCTACAACATTTTGGAGCCCCTGGACACAAGTCCCATTAGTTTTCCAAGCTGGACATTTCTGAGTTTTGTCTTACCCATGTAGATCCCTAGGGTCAACCTCTTGCTCCTCCTGGAGAAGAGCCTGCCTCATCAGATGTTTTCTTATTGTGTGCTCTTGCACTGGGGGTGTTTTGTTTTTGTTTTGTTTTTGAGACCATGTGTCTGCCTTTCCTATTTATCTTGACATGGTCTTTTTATCCTATGTGGCAGAGAGCAGTTTATCTAGTTTTTAGATCTTTTTCAGATGGAAATAATCCATATGTAGTGGTAGATTTGGTGTGTTTATGGGAGGAGACGAGTTTCGGATCTCACTGTGCTGCTTGGACTGCCCTTCCTCTACAGAATTCCCTTTGATATCCTTATCAGCCTCTGTTTTCTTGATCTTTTCCATCCTTGTCCTGAAAGTTTCATCTCGGCGCTCTGGGTGCTGCTTATGAGGAATGGCCTTCTATAGCTTCAACCTGCACCACCGTAGTCATGCACTCACCACTGTCCTTCTCTCTTATGGAAGAGGTCTCTGCTGCCCAATAGTTCAGTCCACGCAGTATTGCCTGTGGGGGGTGGGGGTGTTGGTAAAGTAATTCTTATTATCTCCACCCCATCCAACCTTTTTCCCCCCTCTACCACTGTGTGCTGCAATCTCCCTTCAAGGAGGCTGGATTTATGTAAGTTTTCTTTCTTCTTTGGTAATATGCCAAGGACAGCACTCTCTAGGTTTTCCTCTGACTGTGGTGAGAGAGTTTGGGGCAAGTTCACTTCACTGCACTTGTGCTTTCAAAGAGCAAGCTGAGGTCTGTCTGCCTATTACAAAATGTGCATGTGGGCAAGACTTCTTCCAGAGTGTCGTGGCATATGGTGCTAAATCCTAGAATTCTCACAAATAAACATTTTCTTTCCTGCTGTGGATAGGTTACTAATTTCATGTTGAAAAAGCAGCACAAGGAAGGAAAGCATCTTATGCCACAACCATGCCTATGTCACTTTCTCCAGCTTCTCCATTTAACAGTTCAATTTGGCCCATTCTAAAGCTTGGAAAGAATGAATAGCACCTCACAGTGTAATACTACAGCTTTAATGTGGAGGATCTACCCATTAAGGCCAGTATATCCAAAATCGTTAACTTACTGACTCCACCTAATGGGATAAATACTTTGCTGTCATAGTTGGCTAATATTCTCTATTAGGTACTTATTTCCACAGGCTTTCAAATGCAGTTTTCCTTCACCTTTGAAGGGACGACAAAATAAATCTACCTATCATTCCATGCGTATGGTACTTCAACAGCCATGCCATTGCACACAGTTTCTGTAGGCACGATCCTAACCACATCCAGTTTTCTCCAAGAGCATAGGAACACACTGCATGTACAACAGACATCCTCATCTGATCCACTTATTTAGGGAATACAGATAATCACAGACAGGAACTCACAAAAGGGAAAGTGACTCACACATAGTGCCAAGTCTAACCACGTCAGCTAAATTTCTGATAATTATTTAAGCTGAGGACCAGTCCATCACTGAGACTGTCAAGAAACAACTGTCAACTCTGTTAGAATTTACAACTTTATACTTTAATTAATATTTTAGAGAAAGAGAAAGAGAAAGCGAACAAGTCGGGGAGAGGGGCTTAGAGGGAGAGAGAGAGAGAAACTTAGGCAGGCTCCTGCTTCGTGTGCAGCCTGATGCAGGGCTCAAAACCATGACCCTGGTATCATGACCATGAGCCAGTAACAAGAATTGGACCCTCAACTGACTGAGCCATCCAGGCACCTCAGGATTTACAACTTTAAAAGAAACCTAACATCTTCCAGGCTTTTTGGGGGTTCTCAAGGCAATATATCCTTCATTTGTAAATTTTTCTCAAGCCTACCAGTACTAGTTTTCACAAATTGGTTCATCTTAAATAGGGCCCCATATAACAAAAGGCTCTAGAATCTGTCCAAATTGAAACATAACTGACACTTACCAGGAAACTCGTGTACTGTTGGAGGTATTAGCAATCTCCTCTCATGCTTCCTGTAGTCCCACCCCTGACAGCCATAGTTGCAAATGGATTTCTGGTGCAAGAAAAATGCTTTCCCTGGCACCATGCTATTCATCATTAAAGTGGCAATTGCTGATCGCATACTGTTCTGTCCCTGAGATGGAGGATGTCACAGGAAATAAGTGCATGACCCTTTGTGCTCAGTTTCCCATTATGTCTTAGGTCATGGAAACTTCACCTCACAAGCTCAGCATGAACATTGAAGCCTCTTGGCTAAAATGATTGTGGCACGTATAGGATAGAGCCAAACCTGTGTGCTCCGGTTCATACCATTTGCAAGAGCAGGTAGGCTCCCCTGCTCTTAGCCTTTTGCTAGATGTCGTAGTATTGGAGGCCCCTTGAATACTTGAAGAGTTCCCTTGGGATCAACTGAGTGAATGGCAAAGGGACTTTACTTAGAGATGACAACGTCATCATTACATGTTAGCTCATTTTAGAACTGCTGCTTGTTTACCCTTTAACTGAGGCATCTCTGATAAAGACCAGGCCCCAAGGGTCATAACATTGGCTAAATTTTAGGTTATCATCTTAGCACTGGATGTGTTGGCCAACAGTCAGCCCCATCTGTGAATTTGTACACATTCTTGGGCTATTGCCAATAGTCAGGCCAACTGTCTGGCCAATGCCAGCAATATTATTTATTCAAAGTTTCCCACTTTGGGGTAAAAAAAAAACAACAAAAAACTCTGGGAATATCTTGCCTCAAAGATACCCCAAATAAATCAAGCTCATACAAGTCTCTCCACATAGAGCCACAATACAAGTCCTGATCAAGATGGTTCTTATTTTCTTTGAATTTCCACACATTATAGATAGTGACAAAAGAATACATTTTACCTCACAAAATATCCAATGCTAAGATTTTGAATAAGGCAGTAATAGAGCTTCCATATCCTTTACTGACCTCGAGATGTAATACCTCATGGAGTGCTAATAAGGGCTTATTCTATCTCACATTTAATTAAATAAAACATAGAACCTTTCAGTTATCAAACATCAGGGTTAAATGTATCTAAAAGTCTGACTCCATTTATGATGTTTGCTGACAGCTTTCAAACCTCACTTCCCACTGCCTCACCTCTTACCCCATATCCAGGCAAGTCAGTAAGATTGACCACCCACTCCCTCCTTTGGTGCTGGTAGGAAATTCAAACCACACAAATTTCAACCTGTGGTTGGAAACCCTCACCCTAGCCCCATACTTTAACTAAAGTACAACCCAAACCGATTTCCCCTTCCTGCTTCATTTCAAGTCATTTTTTTTTTAATTTATTTTGGGACAGAGAGAGACAGAGCATGAACGGGGGAGGGGCAGAGAGAGAGGGAGACACAGAATCGGAAACAGGCTCCAGGCTCTGAGCCATCAGCCCAGAGCCTGACGCGGGGCTCGAACTCACGGACCGCGAGATCGTGACCTGGCTGAAGTCGGACGCTTAACCGACTGCGCCACCCAGGCACCCCTCAAGTCATTTTTTGACCTGCTTGGAGATTTGCCTTGGCTCCCCCAGAAAGCCTGATTATGTAAGTCATATAGTTTTCATATCCTCTTGGTATGTGTGTGGTATCATCAGTCCCAACATCCAAGCCAAATTGTGGGTGGCAGTGTGATTCATCCCATCTCTGAGGATTCCCTACAACAGTCCTCAGTCAAAAATCTACTTGCTTAAGTCCACCAAGACTTAAAGAAACCCTGAGACCTAGAAAATGTGGCACAAAAGAAGGGGTGGTAAGTCTTTTTCTCCAAATCCTTTGAGATTGTTTTTTGAACCATGTGGTCTAACCCAACAATCCAAGATATCTTTTTGGCAGTGTCCTGATGCTCTGACTTCCCAGTATAGGACCAGAGAAAGTTTCACCAGAAAGTTCAGTAGTCAGCAAACATTATTTAGAGCTGTTTGTAGTATGCCAGTAGAGGCAACTCACACTGTATGAAGCTGTAGAGTTACTAAAGAAGTGGAATGGATAAAATCCTGGGAGGGTTAGATGGTTATGGAAGCCTGTTGAAGATGAATGCATAACTGGCTGACTTATGTAGCTGTCTGAACCTAGCTGTGCTGTTCATCTCTACCATGGTTCATTCAAGGCATTGACTGTGGTCCTCAGGGATTCTTGTCAGAATCATAGCAAGAATGACAGTTGTTATTGTGTCCCCTTGGCCCTCTCACTTGGGCCAAGGGATTACCCAAGATAATAAACACTTCAGTGTCATGTCAGGAAATAACATAGGATACATTTGTTTTTTATACCTACTTTGCTTCATAATCAGAGCAGTGTGTTGCTGTACCAAGATGGTGCTCTTTTCTCCTGCACGGTTTATATAAAAATTGGCAGAAGCAAAATACACTGACACAAGCACACATCCGAATTTTGTTCCTGCTGCTTCCCCATCTGCAGCAGTAGCTTGTCAAAAGCCGGTAATTTAAGCATCATCCCAGTGTCCTAGAACTTTTGTAGAACATGTATAGTTTAATTAGGAGTTGAAAACAAAGCAATAGTAAGTAATCAAAGAGAAGAGCAGGCTCATCTTCAGGAAATGTCATTTAAAAGACATGGTACCATACTTTTACAGAAACACTGATTCCTCTATCAGGACATATTCAAGAAATTTATGAAGTTTTTCATAAGGAATATCTTATCTGAAATTCCCCCAAGCATTTTTATTTATTTATGTTATTATTTTTTTAATGTTTATTTTTGAGACAGAGAGAGAGAGAGAGCAGGGGAGGGGCAGAGAGGATCCAAAACAGGCTCTATGCCACAGTAGAGAACCTGATGCAGGGCTCGAACTCACAAACTGTGAGATCATGACCTGAGCCGAAGTTGGATGCTTAACTGACTAAGCCACACAGATGCCCCCAAATTTTTTGTTTTCGTTTTTAATAAACTTATCTATGCCCATTATCAATATAAGGTAAATCTTGGGATAAATTCTTTATATAATGTACAACCTGACCTTAACTAATCAGAATTTTTACTTTAAATATATTTAAGTATTATTGTTAAGGCCGCTCTCTAGGTAGAATTTTTGATTCAGTACTCAGATTCTGTCACTTATTTTACTGCTTTTGTCAAAGTTATTTATTAGCATGATGACATTTAAGATCACTGATCCAATCTGGTGGGTAGCTGCTCTTGCAGCTCCGACATGGCCCATCAGAGAGGTAACAGCTGCTGCACTTGGGGCCTCAGGTATAGGACAAGGGATTTTGTAGTCTGATGGAGCTCCATGCAGCTGGTGTCTGCCGCTGATGGGGGCAGATTTGAACATTATATTTTGGGGACAATTTGTGCACCAATTTCTAACTTTGTGGGTGTACTAAACCCAGTTTTTAGTCCTCCCAGTATTTTTTTTGGTTACACCTACCTTCCAGGTCTTGGCCGTTTGCTCAAATAGGAAGGCTAGGAACCATTGTGCTTAGAAGCCATTTCTGTTCTCTCCTTCCCTAATGCCACTGGCTATCTCATAATGGGACCAAGATTTGGCCCACCCTCCATTGTACCTCCTTAATGAGAGCCACAGTGGTTTAAGCATCTAGAAACAACCCAACCAGATCCATAAAGGCTACGACTCCTCATATCATTTCTGGACTCCACAACAGCACAGTGCTGGTGGGGTATGAAACCTGGCTTCTACAGTGCCTTTTCAGACTGGCTAAGGAACAACATGTAGGCATGTTCTATTATCACACCATGGGACAAACTTCACTGGAGGGAGGGAAGGAGTGGTAGTTTTCAATTGTCTTTTTTCTATCTCCAGTTTTTCATTCATAGACTCATTCTGACGCACAGTGGTTTGTTTCACATGTTCTGTCTGGAAGATTTATCATGGGACCCAAAAACTGGCTCTACTTTAATTTTTTTATGTTTTTAAGTTTCTTGTACAGAATTTAGTGATTCATCACTTACATACGATGCTGGTGCTCATCACAGGTGCACTCTTAATACCCATCACCTATTTAACCCATCCCCCCACCCACTTCCCCTCCAGTAACCTTTAGTTTATTCTCTATAGTTAAGCATCTGTTTCTTGGTTTGCCTCTCTACCCCACCCCCCCATGTTCATTTGTTTTGTTCCTTAAATTCCACATATGAGTGAAATCATATGGTATTTGTTTTTATTTGACTGAATTATTTCCTTGGCGTAATACTCTCTAGCTACATCCACATTGTGGCAAATGGCAAGATTTCATCCTTTTTGATGGCTGAGTAATATTCTATTGTATATATGCCACGTCTTCTTTATCCATTCATCAATGGACATCAATGGACATTTGGGCTCTTTCCATAATTTGGCTATTGCTGATAATGCTTCTGTAAACATCTGGGTACATGCATCTGTTTGAATCAGTATTTTTGTATCCTTTGGATAAATACCCAGTAGTGCAATTGCTGGATCATAGGGTAGTTCTATTTTTATCCTGGCTCTATTTTATTATGAAATTTCTGTGAGCTTGGCAACATCCCTCCTTTTATATGCTTTCCTTCCTTTTCTGGCTCACATCACTCTTGCTATGCCAGGATTACAACCTTCCATCTCATGAGAGTTTGAACCAACTCCTATTTCCTCATAGTGGGAGAACAGTTTAAAACCTGTTAATTTTGCTTCCAAATGCTAGGTAGAGAGAAATAAGAGGAATTTCAGAATGCATGTCAACCAAGTCATTGCTTAAAATCCTAATAAGGCCCATTTTTATAGCTTGTATAAAAAGCCCTGAGAGTCTTGAATTCTTTGCCCCCCTTCTCTTCTGCCCATGGAGGTTTCTGTTCTTGAGATGCCTTGAGGACACCTGATTAGGATCTGAAATGATTAGTATTTGGTCTCTTTTTCCATCAGACATTGCCAGTGGAGTGGGCCATATCTGACAATTAAGCCAGATTCTAGAAGTTATTCTCTTAGGATGTCAACAAATAATTACTACAGTTTACCATGAACCCAGGGGGACATGAAAGCAAGCTCTATAAATGTGAATCTGATGGTGGCATAAAGGTTGGAGGAAGGTGTTGGAGGATCTCTCTCATTTATTCTATAAGTCGCATCAATTTTTACCCCACTAATAAAACTCAGTAGAGTTTAGTGTTCCAGTCTATCCTGATTCTGCTAACTTCTCACTGTTGAAGCTTTCTTAGAAAGTAAGTCAAAATAATAGGAATCTCCTTCCTGAAATATTATTATTGAATGAGAGATTAGACTGCCTTGAGAATTGTATTTGTTCCCCATCAGTTTTCTTTTTTTTTTTTATATGAAGTTTATTGACAAATTGGTTTCCATACAACACCCAGTGCTCATCCCAAAAGGTGCCCTCCTCAATACCCATCACCCACCCGCCCCTCCCTCCCACCCCCCATCAACCCTCAGTTTGTTCTCAGTTTTTGACAGTCTCTTATGCTTTGGCTCTCTCCCACTCTAACGTCCCTTTTTTTTTTTTTTCCTTCCCCTCCCCCATGGGTTCCTGTTAAGTTTCTCAGGATCCACATAAGAGTGAAACCATATGGTATCTGTCTTTCTCTGTATGGCTTATTTCACTTAGCATCACACTCTCTTGTACCCCAATGTTCATAGCAGCACTCTCAACAATAGCCAAATTATGGAAAGAGCCTAAATGTCCATCAACTGATGAATGGATAAAGAAATTGTGGTTTATATACACAATGGAATACTACGTGGCAATGAGAAAAAATGAAATATGGCCCATCAGTTTTCTAGGTTACTGAGTTTCTCTACAGAAGGAGAAGATCCTAGAGGGGAATCTGAGGAAGGGAAGGAACAGAACATAAGAGGTAGCAGAAAGAAAGGTATAGCAAGTGCCAGCTAGATGAGCACTACAACTTTCTGCCTGGTTATAAGCACAATTTAAATTTATTTATTTTGAGTTGGGATTCAGGCTGAAAGGGCCAAGCATAGTGTAGCACTGGGGATGCCACCCAAATCAACCATGTAAAGCTGATCTTTCTGTGAAGTTGATTAATCTGGCTTGTTTACATCATTTAAATTATTCCCACAGACCAGAAGCTGTTTGTCTTAGAAACCAGCTATGGTTATGGTACTAGCTAGTAAGATGTAAAATGTGTTTAGTAGATGCTATGATGTACTACCCAAATCCCCTACAGGAACAAAATATGTATTACCCTAGCTTCTGGGTTTCCAAATGTTAGGTGGAGAAAAATAGTCCTCAGCAGTCAGCCCCCATCGAGATTGCCTTAGCTGAAGACATCTACCTTCCTGAAGGTCATCCCCTCTTCCTGGCATGGTCTGCATCCAATGGCTGAGCAATGTAGAGGTATAAAGGCTTGGATTTCTGTCCAATTTAGGAAGTTTTGCAATATCATCCCAGGTTTAGAAAGCCATACAGTTTCAGCTGAAACTTTCTTGTGATAGGACCACTGATTGACTTCTACCTTTGCCAAAACTGTTCTTTCTTTTCTTTTCTTCTCTTTTCTTTTTTTCTCCTCTTTCTTTCTTTCTTTCTTTCTTTCTCTCTCTCTCTCTCTCTCTCTCTCTCTCTCTCTTTCTTTCTTTCTCTCTTTCTTTCTTTCTCTCTTTTTCTTTCTTTCTCTCTCTCTTTCCTTTCTTTCTTTCTTTCTTTCTTTCTTTCTTTCTTTCTTTCTTTCTAGGCATTTATCCCAAGAGTACTGTCTAATAGATATGTTCCATGCTAATCTTTGTTTCAGGTTCGATTCCCAGGGAAGCTGATTATAAGGTGACCCATAACTTTGGCACCTAGTTTAGAGGGCTTGGATTCCAGACGTTTTTAGGATCCTGATCTTTTATAAGATACCAGCTCATTCAGAGTGTGTCTGCTTATCCCAATGAAGTTGGTGGGAGTATGGAATAGCTGTCTTTCCACTATGGCTCTGGTTCCCCTTTGGCTGAGGGAAACAGACCACCTCTCCTTTTGTTGGAATGGAACTGATATATTTCTCAAGTCATTCACTTTCAAATACATCTCATATAAAACTATTTTCTACTTTAACTTTTAAAGCTAATTTACACCTCTGTGGCCCACCTGTGATAGTCCCTAAGTTGTAACCAACGCTGAGGCAGGAAGAAAATCAAACTTCATACAAGTATAATAAGAAGAGCACAGGTTGAGATCCTTTTGGCCCAAAGCCAGCCTTTATTGGATGAAGTTTGCATGGTGGCAAATATATACAGGGACAACATGTAGCTCTCCTAGCATGAATTTCTCCTCCCCTGAGAAAAACTCTAAGGGGTATGGTTATGAATGTTTGAATTAGATTTTGCCCTTGACCCAGATTTTGTGACTGTTGTGCATTTAAGCCCAACCCTAAATCTTGACTATTTTCTCTTGGTCAAGTGGAGTTCATCATCTTTGAGGTCCTCATCCATCTGTGGATATTTCACCTCAGGATCATGAGAGCAGGCTAGTGTAATTTCAATCACTCTTGTGAGGATGAATCAACTTTGAGGTCTGGAAGATCTTTGATTATATGAGGACCCAGAGCTTTGGGATACATGTTTTTATTAGCTTGTGGGGAGAAGGACTCCTTTTTATTTGAGGGCCTCAAAAAGAGGCAGTGGAAAAGCAGTTTTCATGGAGGAAATGAGGTGGACTTTAATATGGACTAGATGGTCTTTGCCATTTTGGAGGTCTTGGTATGTCTCACCAAGTACTTGAGTTGGAAATAAGATTGTTATCTCTTAAAATATTTATTTCGTATCTCTGTTGATTGAAAAGCACCAGCTAGAGATGTTGATCAATCCGGTAGCAATGAGCATCCCGACTGCCCAAACTATAGTCTGTAAAAATTCCAGGTCCATTTTTATGTCCCAGGATAAGTCTAGAAACCTGCCAAGAAGTGGATTCAGCTATTTCTCCAAGGAGCCATATATGCCTTAAGAGGGAAATATACTGACACCCCAGAAAGCAAGGAAGGTGTCTATAGTGGAATCTAGTTGAGCTCTATGCAGGTCCCTTTAGATTACTTATGCTGTTTCTGTGAGTCCTTTCCCTGGCTTTATGATCTTGTTTTCGATAGCCTGTACCTGTGGCTCTCATTCAGAGAACTGCCATCTGCTAGTGCTCAGAATGCAGACACAGGAAGTCAGAAAGATGGAGGGTTTACTCCCTTGTCTCCCTGAAGGACTCTGCTTCATCATTTGTTCCTCAGTGTTGGCCCTCTATTGAAGCAAGAGATCTAAGCTTTCATGGTCCCTGCAGTCATCTGTGTTCCTTGATTTGGCTTTTTCCCTGTCCTTGACCTGCTACCCCACTTCTTTACCGGTTTCTCTTGGGACACTTTCTTAATAAGCCATGTGCACACAATGTCTCAGGGTTTGCTTCTGGGAAACTCAGGAAAAGTCCTGGGTACTTTATGATCAAAAGCACAAAAACATTTTTGACAAAAAGAATTTCTTCACATACATTATGAGATTCAGTAGGTCACATGTCTCTTGGTAACTTAGAAACTTAAACCTATTAGGACAAATACAGAATGGAGACAAATTTACTTCAAAACTATAAGTACTCCTGAGGGTTGTGGTTACCCTAAGCTGACTGTGACTAAACAAAATTCATAATCATAAAAAATAGTAACCCTGGGATCTAAAACAGTGACTCTGGGATCTGTTCAATGAAATCTGATATTAGACTCCGTATGAGGTTGTACAATTTAGGATCTCTTTGAAAATATCATAAGGTCAATCTGTAGATGTTCCAGAAAAGAAGGAATACAGTTTATTTTCGATGTAAATTAAGAATAATTGAGATGTTACAGAGTCAGCCACCTTTTTCTTTGTCATGCCTATAATTCTGGATTTGGAGGCAATGCCACACTGTGGAGCCTGAGAACTGGCCTCCGCAGTGGCTGCATAGGGGCAGGCTTACACAGCCTGGAAGAGTGATAGGGCTAGCTCCCAGTGGGATGGACCTATTCTGCGAGGAAGTAGAGAACTGGGCAAATAGAACTCTGTGCAAAGACTATTTAAAAATGCATTTTCTCCACACAAACTTTTCAGACAAATTTGGATCATGTCTGTTAAGACAGCTGGTAAGTCTCCATGGCGTACTGTGAGGTGATGGCCAGCGCAGTAACCTATCACACTGAATCTTTGCTTACTTCACTTCTTTTCCCCATTTTTATTGTCCTGGCCTTTCACCTTCCATAAGATGTCATCTGTTAAAGATTAATCTCTGACTCCAGCTCTGCTTTCTCGAGGATGTAGGCTGACATTTATTGATTACTTCCTTAGAGGCAATCAAAAGACACTAAAAAAATGGAATTCTAAGGAAATTGCTAAGAGAAAATGATTGAGTCCAGAGTTTTATACTCAAATTATTTAAGTATGAAGACAAAGTGTATCATTTCAGAGATATGACTTAGTTTACCTGCAGTTTCTTAAATTCTGAAGGATGTATATTTTTATTTCTCAGTTTACAGGAACAGGAGTGAAAGAAAAAAACATCAAACCTATTGTTTAAATATTTGTGGATAATATGGTTGTAGAGGATAATACAATCATTACAAAAGGACTCCTAATATAACAGATCTAAATAATTTAGAAGAAATTATTTAGAAGGAAGAAAAATAATTTAATTAAGAACTTTTAAATAAAATGACAGAGAAACTGAAGTAAAAGGATGCAAAAAAGTTTCAGACAAATAAATAAAAACTAGGCAAATATTTTATTTCATTCAATATTAATACTATCACAAGGATATAAATATTAAAGGACGCTTAGAGGTAAATTTGATAATGATGAGAGATATATCTTACCAACACGTCAAAAATGTATGTTGAGAACATGCCAAAATATATGAAGCCAAAACTTTTAGAAATGAAAAATTGACAAAACCAATCATACTATAATTTTAACATCTTTCTTTTAGAAAAATAGATCAAAGTATACCAAAAATAAATGATTTGAGCAATTAACTATGTTGGCTTATAAAATTTAACTCAGGAAAGTCAACAATTCCTCTCACTGCCACCCCTCCAAAAAAAGTAGAAATGACAATGTCACATTCTAAGTCTAAGACAGTAAATTAATAGTTAACAAAGTAGCAAAAAAATATTCCTGGAAATTAGTTACTCTTCCACCTAGGCTAATTTTTTTTCTTAAGTCCACTCAGATATTAACAAAATTAAAACATGCTTTTAAAGATGCAGTTAAAGCAGTACTAAGAAGTAACTTTTATAAAATCCTATTCATTTATAAGAAAACAAAACAGATGGAAAATAAGTCAAAAATTTAACTCAATCTAGGGGAAAAATTAACCAAAAGAAAATGAATGTAAGAATTCCTAAAGATGAAAGCAGATGTTTCTAAAGTTGAAGGGACAGGGGAAACAAATACATGACCAATAAAACCATGAAAGCTGCTTCTTTCAAAATATCAGTACAGCTGAATTTTGGTTTATGCAATAATGTTTATAAACATTTAAAAAACATAAATATTACATGATTCTCGTTTTTCGGTAAACAAACTGAAGAAGTTTATGACCACGGTAAAAAGAAAAGAA
This sequence comes from Lynx rufus, assembly GCF_022079265.1. Classification (NCBI taxonomy): domain Eukaryota; kingdom Metazoa; phylum Chordata; class Mammalia; order Carnivora; family Felidae; genus Lynx; species Lynx rufus. The sequence goes on along the minus strand of NW_025814827.1, from coordinate 29,152,297 downwards.
AAGAAACTATCAGTAAAGACACATTCCTCTGGGAAAGCCAACTTTTTGTCAGTGAGTTTGGAAATATGGATGGAATGCATAACTCTTAGGATAATGTAAAAATTTTTTAAATTGACTCAAGAAAATATTAGAAGTCCCTTGCAGAAACACTATTGAGTAATGGGTTAATATCACACTTGGTTCACACCTGCCTGGCAGCTGGATTCTCTTTGGAAACTACAGAGTTAAGGTCAGTGTGGATTCTGTGGTTATTCTTGCACTGTCAGTTTCCCAGTCTAGGCCACTACCCCGGACTGGTGGAGAGAGAAGCTTGCAGACAGGCCTTAGTCCTTCATGACTAGAGTGGTAGAAAAATTCTGTTGGAAATAGATGGTGTGGCTTTTATATGTCAAGGTGTCCCACACACCTTAGCTTTTATTCAGGGCAGTCATACACACCTCATGTATGTGAGGGGACAAAGGAAACTATAAGCTCTCGGTCCTCTGAAGTACAAATACTGCATTTCCTGAGATGCATCGCTTTGTAGAGCTAAATAAACACAGTATTCGAGTAAAGCTATTGTGTCTCCTGTGTATTATTGCAGATTAGCATCTGTAATAACCACTGACATTATTGGTTACAATCTGCCTCTAAAAGAGTATGAGGCCTAGATGATTTTAGTGTCTGAAATCAGTTCTAAAGTAACTTCAAGGAACAGACTTTTTTTTACCCTGTTACTTAAGTAGTTTTTGAGCATAGAGTCAAATGCAACATTTCCCAATTCATTTAATAGGTTTGGCATAATCTTTTTACCTAAACAAGACAAGTTGAGGGTATAAAAGAAAACTGTAGGCCAATTTCATTTTTGATGAGAGAGAAATCCTAAATAACACTAGTAATGCTAAATCCTAAATAATATTAGTAAATTTTACTAATCTTTCAAAATAAAAAATATGCAATCTATTTGATGAGAAGTTGTACTCCTAGGAATTAATTCTATAGAAGTACTTGAACATGTATGTACATGTACATGCATGGGTAACTAATTATAGCATTGTATGACAAAAAGTGAAATTAACCTAAATGCCTATCAACAGGGACATAGTTAAATTAATTACATTATATCCGTTTTATGGAGTTTCATAGACTTTCTAAAGAGCTACACAGACTTCTGAGAATTAAATGGGAATGTGTATGTGTGTATGTCTATACATATACATAGACATAAACGTAAACACATATTCATTTATTTGTGTTTAGACCACAATGTGTAGAGTTAAAGGCCCAAGGTTTCATCCAGGCTATGAACTTTGTGAAGGTCTCCTATCTCTTCTATTCCTAAAGTTCTCTAACTCACAATATTTCATGAAAAGCAATGGGGAGTATTCTGTTCACATATTTTTAAACTATAATATACGCTCAAGATGTTAAATATCAGAATACTCAGAGATAGTAAAAATTATGATTTCAAATGATGGCAATTTTCCAGTATTGCCTTAGATCAAATTAATATCCAGGTAAAAGGAATAGTGCCCATGTCAGTAATACCAAAGAGAACAGCGACTGGCATATTAGGAAGTACTAGAAGTATTAGCCAGTGTATCATACTGCCTTTATAGATTATCTTCAGATATTACATTAGTTTATTTGCTTTTCACCTTCACCATGTCTTTCTTATTATAAAAGAGTAATGGATGGAAGTCTGGTCTAGATGAGTAATGATATTTTCCAAGACCATTTTCTAAAGGTATCTTTTGTCTGATTGTTGTTTTCTTGGGGCCCAGTAAACCATCTTCTCTTTAAAATGCAATAGGGCAATTTAATTAGTTTCCTAGTAGTACATTGGAGTAATAATGAAAAAACATCAATATTTACAATCTCAAGTTAAACTAGGGTCAGTTTGACAAAATATAATGATAGGATAAACTACCACTCATACAATAGAATACTAAAGTTTTGTGCTGTAAAGAGTCCATTAGTAAAGTCCATTTTTGAGGGGTGGAGCAGTTAGATTGTGACTTCAATTCTAAAAAAGTGTTTTGAAATACCCTCTGTGCTATGGTGGAAGACATTGCTTGTAACTGGTTACAAGTCTGAGCCTCTGACACTGATGTGATACAACTAGGAAGTGAATGTCAAGTACAAAGTCTTACCCCTTACACTGGCATTTAAAGAATAAAAATCGTTTGTTAAACCTTGAAGGAAACAGAGCAGGACCAGAAAATTTCAGCATACGATTGATTCTGTGATTGAACAGGCTCAATGTTTAACTTAGTCTTACCGTCATCTGATATGAAATAGCTGAGTGGACAGAGGTCATCTCTTCTAACACTCTGATTTTAAAGAATGGGAAAGAAGAAAGGAGATAAACTTGTTAAAGTAACCTATCTATACTGAGCTAACACTCAGATCAAGGTTTCCTGATTCCTCTCCTATTTCTCTTTATGCTGGGTGTAGCTACCCCCAGCTCCACTTTAATCACATCTATTATGTGTTGAATTGTATCCCCCCCCAAAAAAAAGATATATTCACTTGCTTTCTTTCCTTTCTGTAAAAATTTTCTTTAATGTTTATTTATTTTTGAGATAGAGACAGAGACAGAGTGCAAGCTGGGGAGGGGCAGAGAGAGAAGGAGAGACAGAATCTGAAGCAGGCTCCAGGCTCTGAGCTGTCAGCACAGAGCCTGATGCGGGGATTGAACTCACAAAGTGTGAGATCATGACCTGAGCCAAAGTTGGATACTTAACTGACTGAGCCACCAGGTACCCAAGATATGTTCAATTTCTAACCCCTTGTATCTATGTGACCTTATTTGGGAAGAGTTATTGCAGATGTAATTAGTTAAAAGGAGGTCATACTAGAGTGGGGTGGGCCCTTAACACAATATGACTGGTGCCCTTATAAGAAGAAGGAAATTTGGACACGAGCACAGAGGGAAGACAGCCAGTGAAGAAAGAGGCAGAAATTAGAATTATGTTGCCACAAGCCAAGGAATGCGTGACGTTCCCAGAAGCTGGATCAGGCACGGACGGAAGCCTCCCTTAGAGGCTCTGGAAGGAAGGAGCTTACCAACACCTTCATGTCAGGCTTATGGCCTCCACAATGGCAAGAGTTAATTTCTGTTGCTTTAAGCTTGTGGTACTTTGTTACAGCAGCCTTAGGAAACTAGTACGACATCTAAAAATTGATTTTTTGTGGCCTTGTATGAAGGTGCCATATACTTGCTATAGCAGTAGCCAGAATTTAGCTCTATAAGCAGCAGATGACACAGAGTTCATGTTGGGTTTATTTGGTTAAAACAGACGGTATGATGCTTAATTAACTGAGCCTCTGAAATCTTCATGTTAGAAACCTTTAGCATCTTAACAATGTGAATGCATACTTTTAAGTGCTTCCATAATGAATTCTAATGGATTATAATAAAATGTAGATACAGCTTGATGCATATACATATTGGCTCAATGTTTGAAAGGTCTGATTACTCCAGATTGTCTGACAATCATGCATTACACTATTATTCACACTCTGAGAGCTGCCAACAAGGAAGTAGCTCTTGTATAATTATCATGACTCTTCTCAGAGTTAAATATCTCCCACTCTATTTTAATAGCAGTATAACAAAATGACTATGGAAGGTGTACTTATATATGACGGGCCAGGTGGGCTTTGATATAGTGAAGCAAACTGAAGTGTAACCCAACATGTCTGATGAGTGGCTCTAGCACCTGTGTGTTCAGAATGGAATGGGGAAAAGGTAAGACCCTGGCCTCCCCTGTGAGTATATGACTTAACATGGGCAATAAGTTTAACATTAGAATAATTCCTGTTTAATTACAGGGGCGACAAATGCTTCAAAGATAACATAAGTTGGGGTTATATGTAAGTGGGAAAACTTGAGTTATTTGGTGGAGACAGGTAGAAAGGCATCTGAGAAACTGATATAGAGTGTTTATGGAGAATTAGTAGGAAGCTCACAGTTGTCATCCAAACCATCAGTAAATCCTGAGCTCTGCCTTCAAAGTGTACCTCTAATCCAGCTATGCCGTTGCCTGCATTGCTGTGCTGAATACCCCAATGGCCATTCCAGCATTATCAGCACCTAGACTGTTCCAATATCCTCCTAACTAGTCTCTTGCTTTCATCCCTGTCCCCTTACAGTCTATTCTTATCACAACAACCAGAGTCGTTCTTTAAGAACATGATTCAGATCAGAGTCATCTCTCCAAAAACTCCAGTGACTTCCCAGACTAGAGTCTAGAACCCTTACAGTGGTCAGTGGTCAATAAGTCACTTTTCTGACCTTGTCGTCTTCTCTCCTCTGCCTCTTCCACTATGCTCCAGGCACCCTGGCCTCCTTGCTGTACTTTGGATGCCACTGAGAGTCTTTATTCTTGCTGTCTGTTCTCTCTGCCTGGAATGCTCTCACCAGGATAGCTGCTCAGCTTCTTCATGCATTTCATGTCTGTCAGTTGTGACCTTTTTAGCAAGATCTACTCTGATCATCCAGTATAAAATGACAACACCCTCCTTTCCCTTAGTTATTCCCTGCCCCTCACTCCATCTTCTTTCTTTGTACAGAATCTAGTGTCATCTGACAAGCTTTCACTTACTTGGCTGCAGGATGAAAGGGGTGATTGAGAAGATCCTAAACAGGCAATTGTACAGCATGGAAAGGAACTCTACTTGTTGAAGGAATTGAAAGGAGGCCATTGTGAAGAGAGAGCACTGAGCTGAGGGAAAATGGCAAAGGCAAAAGAAGGGTAGGCAGGACCAGGTCAGCTACAGAGGGCAGATTGGGAAAAGGGCCCAAATCCTCCAAGAGAACCAGGTGGCCACTGAAAGTTTTAAATGACAGAGTAATGATACAGGTACATATCACAAAGACCACTTTGTGTGGAGAATGGTTGAGGAATGACAAGTTTGGAGCATCCCACTACAGTGATCTGGATAGGAGATGATGTGTCCTAGATTGGTGAGGTGGGCAAAGGAGTAGAGAGACAGGGTCCGTGGATAGGGTTTGAGACTTTTGAAGAAACTGTAAAGACTTCCTCTAAGGGAGAAGAGGTGGCTGGTGCCGCCTCTTGCTGAGACCAGGAATCTGGAGACAGAGTAGATTTCTGGGTATTGCCCCTTGAGCTGGTAGAGCAGATCATGAATTCTATTTTAGATATGTTGTCTTTATACCAGAAACTTAGCATGCAGCCTGTACATGGTATGTGAACTTGTGGAAAATATCTTCTAAAGAGATTTGTGAGAAGCAAATAGATAAAAGCCTAGGACTGACCCCTGAGACATCACAACTTGTAACAGAGATCAGTTAGAAAAGAAAAATCCCCAGAAAATGGCCCTCCCCCTTTAGAGATTCATTCTAATCAATTTTTGACAGATGAAGAAACAGATGCCAAGAGCAGTGAGGCCACTTGCTTGATCTCCTGGGTAGTTGGGCAGTGAGTTTAAGTAAACTGTTTCTGAATCAGGGTAGGATAGAAAAAATAAGTCAAAATAAGGAGAGGCTTTTAAAATTGGAGCCAAGTCCTTAGTTCATATTACCACTATCGCTTTAGACGAAGGGTCTTGGATATGTTCCTTTCTTCTTCTATCTGAAATTTATATCTACCCCCATTTAAAAATATCTAGGGAAGATACTTTCATTTATCTCTTTTTCAGAAACCATCCTTCCACCCTTATCACACTACAAAATTCCAATGAGTGAAAAAGCTTCTTTTAATTTTTAAATATCTAATATCTGTCTACTTTTGTTAAATAGCTACTTGTTTATGTGATTTCTCCTTTTCTTAGGGATGTATGAAGCCCATGTATCTGCAACTCTTAACATTTTCTGTATATAATATACTATTGACAGACATGTATTTAAATGGAATACGCAGAATGTGACAGAAGGGCATTCTAAAAAGTTTAATCCTGGAGACTTTTTAATGTGTTCTAGGGGGAGCTGTAATTCTCACTGTTCTGGAAATGAACAGATTCACATCATTAGCATTCTGCTCCTCACAGTAGGGGAAAGTTTTGCAATAAGTTATGCTCATCAGCACTCCCATAGACTGTTATGAACAGGGCTCACTAAGCCCTTGAAATCTGCTGCTACCAACTTTACAAAGCATGCAGAAATCAGTTGAGATGAATTTCCAACTGCAAATGTAGATCCCATAAAGGACCCACCAGATCAATGTTGGTAGACCCCCTAAATCTCCTCACAAGAATCTTGTTATCTCTGTTCTCTACAGTTATCACAAGAGTGTAAGTTAGTACTTCAGTACCCTTTACAAAGAGTCTCAGTCCCTTGCTCTTTCCCACAAACAACGTTTTAGTCAAAATGTACTTGAACTCCAGTTGCTTGGTGAAAAATAGGTTACGGCTAGTCATGTTTAGCATTCTTCTTTCTTCCCCTTTGGGACAGAATCTGCCTTCAGACTATTTTTCACGCAGAATAAGGATTAGTGCCTCTTTATCAATGTTGTCCATATCCCCACTCAGTATACTTTATTATCACTGCTAGAAGGTGCTTCTCAAAGACTGAGTTGTAGAGCTGTAAAAAAAAAAAATCAAGCTCCCCAAAGCCAGGGAAAATTGAAATGTCACTCTTTACAAGGAGTTTTAGGAGGGAGACTAAGCATTTACTTCAATACAGACTATCCATTCTATGGCCTAGTTTAGAAACTTTCAAAATCAATTTTAAATCTTTTCTTTATAGCTCTCACATTCCTTCAGTATCATCCCTTTTTTATTATGAAATTGCCTCACCAGACTACACAGGCTGGGGCAGGCTGGGCTTAGGGAGGATAGGAGAGATACTAGTGATGGATGGCTTGTCCAGGCACCATCCCTCTTGCTTTCCACAGCCCCACACACCAGCCTGGCTGCTGGCCTCAGCGCATGCCCCAGATGCATTAAGCCTGCCTGCTGTTTGGCAGACATTTCCCTTTGTTTGTGCTCCTTGTGCTGCTCTAATAACCCTCCTCAAGGCCAAATTAGATTTATATGGAAGGGGAAGCCAGCTAGAGGCTTCAGAATGACTATGCTAATTAGAAACCAAAATATAAACAGCAACTCCACATGGATGTATTAAATAGGCCAGCTTTCTCCACAGCAAATCAAATTAAGAGAAATCCCATTATCTCGCTTAGGGCCTCTGCATTTTTTTTCCTGACCGCCTGTTTTCATGTTTGAAGCGAACGAGGGTACGAAAATATTTCATTATAGGTCTGGTTCTAAACTGTAACCTCTTTCTCCCCTACCCGAAATTACATCGCTACCAAGGCATTATTCACAATTAAACCAAACTCATTTTTAAAAAATCCACTGTAAGTTTAGGTATCGCCCTCGAAAGATTTTAGATTTCAGTTCGGCCGCGAATATTTTATTTATCCTCAATAGTGTAGCTTTAGTGTAAACGAGTTACCACAACGTATTCTAAACAGCTCTCTGAAAAGCCCATGTATTCTGTGAGAGTTCATGTTTATGAATATCTGCTACAAGAAATGAATATTCCATCCTTTAATCTCTAACCTGGTGCAGTCGTACTGAATCTACAAGGGAATGTAAAACAAAAGTAGCCTGTTTGCTTCTTTAAAATGAGGCAGTAGTGGTCAGGAAGTTTTGGGGAAATTAATATCGGGGGTGCCAAAGAAGCTGGGAAGGTTTTGTAGCTAAAAAGTTGCCGACCTAGTAACAGAGGAGGAATTGGGAATGGAAGGTTTGCTCAGAGGATGGGGTAAGAGAGGGCAGGTCTCTGAGAGCTACCCTTAAATGCTTATACAAAAGGCAGGTATGCCAAAGCTTCATGGGTGGAGAGTCATGGTTCCTTTCTTTCAGCTTTTTATAAAAATAATCTTTTCACTACTCCTAGCATTTCATTAGCACTATATGATAAGCACTCGAAATGTTAGAACAGTGAGCAAGCTGTCAGGCCTTGAGGGAGGAGTAGCATGCTGCATGATAAGCCCCAAGAAAACCAGTAGGATGGAGACAGTGTGGCTTCAAGGCTGCCAGGAAAACTATAGTGCTCATTGACAGAGGCCTTGGGGGAACAATCATGAAAGTACACTTTCCACCTGACTCCTGGACCAACTGCATCAGGTGCTATCAACTCTCTTCCCGCTCACTGTAAGGACCCTCCATTCCTTTGCCTTTCTTTTGAAAAGGAGTCACCCCCCAATTTACAAGTAGGGGCAAACCAATCTATTGCAACTGGAAAGGAACAGAAGAATTGTGGTAAAGAGAACAGTAGAAAGGGCAAGCAGTCTGGCAGCAGACAAGAATTCTGCCTTTTAGGACTGAGTAATGGACCTCCCTTCACTTCCGTCACACAAGCACACCACCCTTTTATGTTTTTCCTATAACTCTCCTCCAGAGCTATTTCTTTTTACATAAATGTCAAGCCTGCTGTTTCTTCTAGGGAGGGCTGAGAAGACTGAGTGGAGGAAAAGAAGTTCAGGTTATATCATGATGCATACTATTTATGGAAAATAAGGGTCTCTAAGATAAGAACTCCCCATTCATCTTCTATCTACTCTCCCAGTGAAGGCCATAGCATTAATCTTCTTTGTGTCTTCTTGTGACATGAGCTCTTTTTGACCAAACTTGTGTCAGGCTCCTCCAAGCCCTCTTCTCAACTAGGCCTTGACCTTGGCTCACTACTGGCTTTGGCCTGTTACACCCAGTGAAGCAAGAATCCTGCTAAGTCCATTTAGAGAGAAGCCTCCGACTCTTGGTTATCTGATCAACCTCCCTATTTCCTACCATTCCACAGTGATATCTGATCACCTGGCCTGCCTTCAGCAAGAATCTCATACCCTTGATGTTTCCTCTTGGTAATTTTCCAACCACCAACCCCCCCCCAATTCAGTTCCTTGGGTGTAAATTCTCAGCTATTTATACTGTATTCCAAGTTGGGCCCGATCTCTCTCCCCTTACAGCAGTCTTGAATAAAGTCTTCCTTACCATTTTAGGTGTCAGGATAAGTTTTTTTCTTTAACACTTGTCAAATATAGATGAAGGAATGCCCTCTTTTGATAAAAACATTTGAATAAATGGAGCACCTGCTCAGTATCTTGCTTAAACCAGGTTCTCTCTGTGTGTACATATATATGTAGACACACACATACATACACCACTCAGAAGATTTCCAAAGGAATCTCTAAAGGAATAATGTTAAGTATTTTTCACTAGCCATTATTATCTTCAGGGTAAAAAATATGGTTAGCAAGTGTATGAAATCTTCTTGCAGAGGCCTTTCTCTCCAAACTCATTACTTGCCACTCAAATGTCTATTCTACCTTTAGGCTAAACATTTAAGACCTGCAAACAGGCCATGGTTTTAAAAGGTCTAGATATGTGCTACCCAACATGGGAGCCACTAGCCCAAAATGGCTATTTACATTTAAATAATCATAATCAAATAGGGGTGTCTCCATGGCTCAGTTAAACTTTGGACTGTTGATTTTGGCTCAGGTCATAATCTCACCCTTTGTGAGATCAAGCCCCATGTCAGGCTCTGTGCTTAAACATGGAGCCTGCTTGGGATTCTTTCTCTCTCTCCTTCTTTCTCTGCCCCCCAAAATAAACATTTTAATAACAATAATAATAATAATAATAATAATAATAATAATAATAAATGTTAAAAAGTCCTCAGTCACAGTAGCCACATTTCCCATATTCAGTATCCACATGTGGCTAGTGACTACCATATTTGATAACACAGATAAGATTTCCATTATTCATTATTATTAGAAAATTCTATTGGATAGAGAGATTCTAGGCAATTCAGACTTGCTAGAACAAAAGGCATAGATCATTTTCACAGCCAGGCTTTATGGCCTTTTTCTGGCCATAAATCTGAAACTTAAGCAACTAAATTCCATTTCCAAATCTATAGGAAGAAGCAGAGGGAGTGAAGAGAATTTTTCCATAGCATGAGTATAAAGTGACTGGTAAGTTTGGGAAAGCCAGACCTTCGAGAAAGTAAAAATCCTTAGTTCTTTGACTTATTATCTGGTGTCCTCTGATATTGCTAGAATTACAGATGTTCATTTTATAGATCCCTAAGCAGGCTTAGAAGTTAAAAATACCTATGTCTTAGGGTTTGTGGGCATTTGGCTCAGTATATCACTTAAGACAGGGCTTGGTCCATGGTAAGTATTTAAATGGTGGCTATTATTTAATAGGAGTCTTGCACCCTTAATTTTGAAAATTTTTGTTGGGATACCAGAAGGGAGATCAAGACAGTATTTTATACAAAATGCTTTTGTTTTAAAACATCATTTTGGCACCACATAAGAATTTGATGTTCGCCATGGAAAAACAGAGGTATATATCTAGCTTTAAAGTAAACCAGGCTTTATCTTAAAATTTGTATCCAAGTTGGATGCAAAGAGTAATACATTATGGTCAGAAGGATTTGTGTCAAAAAGAAAAAATCAAGGCATAGCTCAAAATTATTCTTTGAGCTTTAAAAAGGAGGTAACTTAATATCCTTAACATATTAGACACAGAATCATTGAATAAAGTCTCAGTGATGCAATAGATGTTCCTTCTTTCAATTTTATCAGTTTGGAAAATTCATGAGGTTAATAAGTATTAAAAATCTCATTACTGTACCATATCAGATAGGGATGTAGCTCGAGGGTGTAATAAACTAGTTCTATTGTTGAAACTCCATCAAAAAGCAAGACTGAACTTATCCAGCATTATAAAAACCTCTATATCTCTCTGCATACAACTTAATGTAATGAAAAATATTACATATGAGGTTTCTGAAAACTCACAATTCAAATCTTGAAACTCAGTGACTTCGCGTATAAAGTTGTAACAGGTAGCAATTAGGGTTTGAAAGAGAGAAACTATCCGCAAAGTGCAATTGGTCTAGTGATATATATAACGGGCAGTTATAGCAACAGCTATATTTTGCTTTTTTGAAAATCTTGTGTGACTTTGCTCAGACAGTGCTAGTTCCAAGTACTTTGCACGATGTAATTGTTACCCCTCCTTCCTATAGAGGTTATAAGTCAATATCGATAGGGTTTAATAGCTGCGTATTCCCTTTCAGGAAGTAGGGAAGAAGTTTCTGTGGCATTCACCTATATTGACTCTACTAATTGTCCATCCTGTACTTGTCTGCCTCCAACCCTCTCAACTCACTCTGGGAGCCCTATCACTTTAAGCTAGCAATCATCTACACTGTTGCCCTGATCAAATGTCACTCTGTTTTAATACATAACAGGACAAATTACCATTAGAAATTCATTTTGAGGGCCTTAATTATAAAGGAAATTGAATGGGCAAAACTCCCAAATGGAAATTTAGCTACTTTTCTGGAAGATGAGATATTTGCTCATCAGCCTTTAGGTTATTCTAAGTATAAGGCAGAGATGGTGGGTAGGAAGATCTATGACTCCCTACCCGTATGTTTTTGCCTGCTCAAGAACTCTTAGTTTTTCCTGGAGTAGAGAGTGCTCCATCTGTGATCTTCAGGAGGTTAGGCTCTTATCCTGGCTAACAAATCATGATTTGTCTAAACTACTCATGGAGATGTTTCCTCATATTGCTGTACGTGCAGGAGGGGAGGGCAGGGAACATGACTTAGTTTTGGCAAATGAGCTATAGGGGAACATTGTCCTTTGTATTCAGAAAGAGAAGCCTGGTCTTCAGCAAAGCCTTTGGAGGGATAAGCCTTTTGCTGCTTCTCCATTCTTTTTGCCTGGAAGTCAAAGGACATGCATGAGGTCCTCTTGCTGTCATAAATTGAAAAGCTTGTGAACCAAACCTCAAAGTTTTAAAAATGTAGGACTAAAGATCCTGAGACCATGGCATCAATGTTGAGCCTACTTCTAGAATTTGTATTATGTGAGAAAGATAACCAGCTGAGAGGTACTTTGAAATTGAAGTTCTCTGTGCGTGTTTGGTTGTTGGCTTGTTTCTTTGTTTTAGCAAAAAGCATTCTCGGGTAATACAGTAGCTGACGAGCATTAGCATTCTCAGGCCACATTTTATTCCCCAGTGCCAGCACAATAATTTTGATCCCGGAATCCTGTGCTACCCACCACGGTTGGGTGTGAGTAGGCAGCAGTCAAACTTTGTTACATCATTGTATTAGTCAGCTTGGACTGCCATGACAAAATACATGCACTGGGTAGCTTAAACAACATGAGATTTATTTTCCCACAGTTCTGGAGGCTAGAAGTCCAAAAGTAGGATAGCATGGTCAGGTTCTGGTGACAGCTCTCTTCCTGGCTTGCAGATAGCCATGATCTTGCTCCGTGTGTGTGTGTGCGTGTGTGTGTGTGTGTGTGTGTGAGAGAGAGAGAGAGAGAGAGAGAGAGAGAGCGCGCGCGAGCGCGCTCGATTGCGCTCTGGTACCTCTTCTTTCTTTCTTCCTTCCTTCCTTCCTTCCTTCCTTCCTTCCTTCCTTCCTTCCTTCCTCCCTTTCTTCCTTTCTTCCTTTCTTCCTTTCTTCCTTTCTTTTAAATAAGGGCACTAATCTCATCATGGGAACCCTTCTTTCATGGCCTCATCTAAAACAAAATCTTCTACCAAAAGTCTCATCACCATGGGGCGCCTGGCTGGCTTGGTCGGTTAAGCGTCTGACTTCAGCTCAGGTCATGATCTCACAGTCCATGAGTTCGAGCCCCGCGTTGGGCTCTGTGCTGACCGCTCAGAGCCTGCAGCCTGTTTCAGATTCTGTGTCTCCCTCTCTCTCTGCCCCTCCCCTGTTCATGCTCTGTTTCTCTCTGTCTCAAAAATAAATAAACGTTAAAAAAATTTAAAAAAAAAGTCTCATCACCATATCTTATTGGGCATTAGGGCTTCCATATATGTGGTTGAGAGGAGCATACTTCAGTCCATAGCAATATGCATCTATACCATTTTTCTTTCTCAGGCTCTCAGAGGTATTCACGAGGTATATATGAAGAAACTCTTCTGTGCACTCTCAAAATGATAAGGCTCCACAGGCTTTTTGGGACTTATGCGATAAGAGGGTACCTGCTCATGCTTTTACCAGGTTTGCACTTCTCCAGAGCATCATCATACTATGTTGCTTCCTCATGAGTCAGTCACCCATCTTTTTTCTTGGTCTCTTGCATGGCCCACTTGTTTCCTTCATTTCTACTCCTCTGACTTGTGTCTAGTCACCTTCTCTAAGAGTAATAGGTACGGGTTTCATGGTGCACAGTAAATGTGAAAACAATGCAACCTTTTTTTTTTTTTTTTTACAACGGACTTCATGCTATTGAGTTCTCCACTAAATATGAGTCATAAAATATTCTGAACACTCGAAAACTCAAGTCATCAAATTAGCCATTTCAGATTTAAAGAAGGACAGATCCAGGATTTTACATTCCTTCTACTCCTTCTTTGGGGATTCTGACCCTGATGACAAGGATACTGTGAAAAATGAAAAACTTCCTAGCAGTGTTTGGAGACACCACACAGGTGAAGCTGCCTGTGCCCTGGTTTAGTTTGTGGTACCCCTCTGCCTTCTACAGCTCTTTCCTGGGTAACTGCAATGGTATCCTTACTGATCTCACTGACTGGCTTTAACATGTACATACATTGATTCGCTATTCAAACAATACAGAAGGATATAAAAATAGGAATTTCAAGTTTCCTTCCCAGGTTCCAATCCTACTATTGAGAAGCAATGACTTAAAACTAATTCCGTGGTTTGCATCATAACTTTTAAAGCTGACAAGGAATAAAAGAATGAGTACTTAGACAGGATTTATTGTCTGCTGGGAAAGATGAAGAATTTACTAAGTTTACCCAACCTTTTATCTCTTTTACCAAATCTGTTAATTATAGTTACAGAAAAGATTGTAAATGTCAAAGTTTGATTTAAAAATAAATTAAAACTAAGTCTTCCATGCTCTGGTTTATGGATTCAACTCATAGATAATGAACAACATTTATCATATTATGTAAATGTTCTTTTAAGACCAATTAATCTGAATGGATCCTTACAGAAGTAGACAATCCTAGTTTATTGAAACATAGCTCTTTGAAGGAGACTTTTCCATGTGTTAAGGTCTAATATAGTCTATTAATTTCTTTTTCTATAAGTTTTCTGATTCCTCCTAACTATCCTTTTCCTCAGACCTACATTTGGAATGTTTCCCTCCATTGCTAGACCCAGAGAACATTGCATATCTTTTTTCCCCTCTAAGCCCTGTCTATACTTTGAGGAAAGTTAAATAAAGAGATTATTCATACAATACCTCATTAGTGTCAGCTGGTTCCTATGAGCACCCTGACTTTTAAGTCTATACACTGCCAAACTATTCATGTGTAAAGGTGTAGATCTAAGATTTCACTCAAAATTTGATATAATGGATGCAAAATCACAAAAACAAAACAAAACAAAAAAAAAACAATGGATAGATGTTGTTGCCAAAATATATGTGGGATTGTTACTTACAAAGGGATTTCTTTCTGAAAGCTGGTATAATTTAGAAATTCCAATGATGATAAAGTTCCCAATGTATGTCTAGGTATGAACCATATTTTGTTCATCCTATTCAGTACTTGGGGAATATTTTAAATCAAAATGTCTTAAAATTAGTAAATCATGAATCAAAATAATACATTCATGATGTTAAAAAGTCAAATAGTGCTAAGGGGAATAAGAAAAAAACAATGATTCTTTTTTCTCCCTGTATCTCCTCCTCCACTAGTGTTCCCTAGAGGGAACCACTTTCAACTCTTAGTTGCTTTATCTGGAATTTACCTATGCATTGATAATGTGTATTGCCTTTTATTTATTTATCAGTTGGGATATTGTATCTTCTTATGGATGTTGGCAATTTAGTCCAACCTCCTACCTCTGGCCTTAGTCTAACTACTCCCATGGTTTTCCCAAAATAATTATCATAACTTTTGGCTAAACCAGGCTAGAATTTACAAAATTACTGTAGAAATATTGCTCACTGCTGGGGCAACTGGGTGGTTCAGTCAGTTGAATGTCCACCTTTGGCTCAGGTCATGATCTCACAGTTCATGGGTTCAAGCCCCATGTTGGACTCTGTGCTGACAGCTTGGAGCCTGGAGCCTGCTTCGGATTCTGTATCTCCCTCTCTCTCTGCTCCTCCCCCAGTCATGCTCTTTCTGTCTCTCTCTCTCTCTCTCAAAAATAAATAAACATTTAAAAAAATTTAAAGAAATATTACTCTCTGCTGAGCCAGGTAATATACTATAATTAAGATTCTTGGGGCGCCTGGGTGGCTCAGTCGGTTGAGCGGCCCACTTCAGCTCGGGTCATGATCTTGCGATCCATGAGTTCTAGCCCCGCATCGGGCTCTGTGCTGACAGCTCAGAGCCTGGAGCCTGCTTCATATTCTGTGTCTCCCTCTCTCTGACCCTCCCCTGTTCATGCTCTGTCTCTCCCTGTCTCAAAAATAAATACGTTAAAAAAATTAAAAAAAAAGATTCTTTTCTCTTACAATGTTTAGTTTTCTATGTATCTGTTTTCTAAAAAGTTCGGGTGAGCTGTTAAATACCAACTAATTTTTCTAAATGCTAAAATACAAATCCATCGGTTCCCTTTATTTCCTACATAACTTTTTCTAGCAGCCTCTGTGGTCTAGCACCAATTGGGATTGATTATGCTCTGAGCATGAATTATTACTCATCTGGGACTTTCTTTCTCTGCCCTCCAATGTTTGAGCTCCCATTTCTGGAATCATCTATCTTGCTGCTGCTGTTGTCATTGTGGATAGCCTTGATTTGATAGAATTCATCCTCCAATAGTATCTGAGAAAAGGTACATGAAAAGTATATATTTAGTTCTATGTCCGAAAAATGGCTTTTTCAATGTGGATTTCTCTACTTATACAAACTCCATCAAGTGTAAGGGGATAAAAACATTTTCTTTCCTCTAAGTACTTTTTAAAGATTTTAAAGATTGTTTATTTTTGAGAGAGACAGCACAAGTGGGGGAGGGGCATAGGGAGAGGGAGAGGGAGAGAGAGAATCCCAAGCAGGCTTCACACTGTCAGCACAGAACCTGATGTGGAGCTTGAACTCATGAAACTGTGAGATCATAATCTGAGCTGAAACTGAGAGTTGGATGCTTAACAGACTGAGCCTCCCAGATGCCCCTTCCTCTGAGTTTTGAAGGCATTGTTGTATTACATCTATTGCCTTCAGGCATCTAGTGTTAATGTTGAGAGTTATGAAGAAATTCTGATCCCTATCCCTTTTTTTGTGTGTGACTAATTTCCTTCCTTTAGAAAATTTTAGGGTCATGCTGTATCTGTTGTTTGGTCATATAACTTTGTCTAGATTTTTTGTATTTTGTAGGCTTTTAAGTGATCTTAAAGGGTAGTTGACTTTGTTCAGCTTTTGCTGTTACTGATATTAGAACTAACATCTTCAGGATGGAATATCAATTTTGTTGTAGAAAAACAATATAATTAACCTGTGTATAGTCAATACCATGCTCATATTTGAAATAAACATATGGTCTCAACCTCATATACATGTACAAACTTGTGATATGCAAAAGCATGGAGTTTGCAATGTACCCCATATGTAGTATTAAATTTATTATTTTTCCTGAACAATGAGAAACACAATGGTCCATCATACTCAAATTGAAAAGTATCTTTTTTTATTTTAATTTTTATTTTAATTCTAATTAGTTAACCTATAGTGTCATATTGGTTTCATGAGTAGAATTTAGTGATTCATCCATCACTTACATTTAACATCCAGTGCTCATTACAAGTTCCCTCCTTCAAGTTGGTAAGTGAAAATTTCTCAATGTGGTTAATAATAGAACAATTTTTAGGCCAAAAAATCACATTACATTAATGCTGTGAACTAACATCTTTATTATTTAGTTGGTTTTAAAGTCAATTTGTAAAATTGCTTTTCTTTTATAATTGCATAAGTCATCTTAATTCCAATATTTGCTAAATTCCTACAATGGGTAGGGCACTGCTTTGTTTATCACTAAATACCAAGTACATAGCACAAAAATCTTAAATTTATACTCACTATACTGTAAGTGCTGTAGACTGAATGTGTCTTCCCAAAATTTGTATATACAAACCTAATACCCAAATGTGAAGATATTCGGAGATGGCATCTTTGAGGGGATATTAGGCTATGAGAATAGAGTCCTAATGAATAGAATTACTTCCCTTATAAAAGACACTCCATATAATTGCCTTATCCCTTCTGCCTATGAGGACATAGCAAAAGGACAGCCATCTATGAACCAGAAAGTGAGTCCTTACTAAGTACCGAATCTGCCAATGACTTAATCTTGGGCTTCCAGCCTCCAGAACTGTGAGAAATAAATTTCCGTTGTTTATAAGTGACTCAGTCTGTGGTATTCTTTTATAGTGGCCTTCACTGACAAGGAGAGTAAGTTTTATAATGAAGGAGTTTATTCTTAGCTAAATTCTTACTTTATTATACATACCATTATACATTTAGCATACAAAATGCATATATGGACATATTTACATATATAAATTTAGTTTAACACTGAGTGACTACAAAAATGGGCCCTGTTAATGGGATTCACTGAAGTTGGAGAAGCACTTATCTTAAAGACATCCTTGTCTTATTCTAATCACTCTTCTAGGCATCAATTTCTTCATTGATAAGATGAAAGGATGCAAATATACATCAGAAGAGATAGGACCATGGGTGTGAGAGAAACATGATATTTAAATGCCTCTGAGCATTAAATACTCCTTTAATATTTTCCTTTACTTATAAAGGGACATAAATATCATCATGAGTGAATGTCCACTGCAGCTCCCAGGGTTGACGTGGCAATACATATGGTCTTCTGCATTTGGGGAACACCAGTTCATATAGGAAACAAGCTTGATTTTGTTTCCTACCTCAGCAAGAACAAAGTTATGCATAAGGTCTTGGCTTCTATAGAAAATGGTTACTACCAAGATTGCTTCTATTCTACATATTTGGTTGACCTAATTTCTTATCTATAATTTTCTTACCTGTAGATTTAGATTTATAGATTTTCTGACCTACAATTTTCTTACCTATAGATTCAAGAACTAAAGCAAAAGCTTACCTGGTTGCCAAAGAGAACTCCCAGGGCATAATAAGCTTTCAACATAATGCTTTGTCAAAGGAAAACAGACAGGAAAGTGACAAATGCAGATACAAATGCTGTCTGGATGAAACATGGCATGCCTTTCTTAAGATGGAAAAGACGTCTGCTAGTTGCCTATTTGTATATGCTCTCCTTAACTTCAGTACTCAGAGTAAAAAAAAAACAGATTGGGGACCTTTGGGAAGTGGGGTTCAGACTCTAGGAATCCCTACTGGCTGTCCTATATAGAGTTAATGAGTAATGTGAATGGAGGCAGTGGCCAGCCTCCGTTTCATCTTTCCATTGTCTGCCAGAGTAGCAGGTAATCTATTCTAGGCATCTGCAACTGGAGGCAAAACATGCCAATTATTTTTATTGATCTAAAGCCTTCATAGGTAGGACACCTTGCCAGGGCAGCATATGGAAATTTAGATAAGGAAATGATTGCAGAGACATGGAAAAGGATTCGCTATTTGGAAAAGAACATGTAGGCCTTAAAAAAAATGAACAACCACTTGGTATTCCAGAGCTTGAGAGCGCCAAAGACGAATTATGCAGTCGCTGCAATGGAAATTGATTACTAAGCCTTCGATGAGTCACATGCCTTAGGAATTAAGTACTCCAATCTATTATTGTCAGTATCCTGATGGGTCAACCAGGCTGTGAATGGGAATTTGCATTAAATTGATTTGAGTGTTTTTTCTTGAACTAACATCACTCAATCAAGGGACACATTCAGACAGAGCTAGATAAGTCTGACTGAATTTGATTTGGAAAAGCAGAGTAGCAAGGGATTAGCAGGCAGAATTTAAAAGCACCATAAATTTTGGCACTCCAGGCTAGGCTAGGAGAAGCAGGTGAGCAGTTTCTGTGCCACAATTAGGGTGTACAGTCAAAGCAAATTTTTTTTTTTTTTTTTAGTTCTGTAGCGTGTTGTTTGACATAGTCATGGAGTACAAGAATCATCATCAGGTAATACATTGGACTTCTTGGAGGATTTCATGTCTGAAATTTAAAGATGACTTTAAAAAATTAAAAACAAAAAACAAAAACAGGTTACCTGAGTGGCTCAGTTGGTTAAGCGTCCAACTTTGGCTCAGGTCATGATCTTTGGGTGGGTTTGAGTGCCATGTCAGGCTTGGTGCTGACAGCTTAGAGCCTGTTTCTGTTCTGTGTCTCCCTCTCTCTCTCTTTACCCCTTCCCTGCTTGCACTTTGTCTGTCCCTCTCAAAAATGAGTAAACAAGAGACTCTTAAAAACTGAGAACAAACTGAGGGTTGATGGGGGGTGGGAGGGAGGGGAGGGTGGGTGATGGGTATTGAGGAGGGCACCTTTTGGGATGAGCACTGGGTGTTGTATGGAAACCAATTTGACAATAAATTTCATATATTGGAAAAAAAATGAGTAAACATTAAAAATAAAATAAAATAAAATAAAATAAAATAAAATAAAATAAAATAAAATAAAATAAAATAAAATAAAAAAGATAACAAAGTAGGGGTGCCTGGGTGGCTTAGTTGGTTGAGTGTCTGATCCTTGATTTTGACTCAGGTCATGATCCAAGGGTTGTGGTATCCAGCCCTATGTCGGGCTCCACACTCAGTGTGGATTCTGCTTGGGATTCTCTCTGTCTGTGTGTGTGTGTGTGTGTGTGTGTGTGTGTGTGTGTGTGTGTCTCCCCCTCTGGCCCTCTCTCCCACTTGCTCATGCACTCTCTCTCAAAAAGAAAAAAAGTAAATAAAAATGACAGAATATTTGCCATCTGACCCAAGATTAAGTCTATATCTAGTTTACATTTGCCATTTAATGATCTTTTGACCTCAGGTAGGTCACTCGTTTTACATGTAAAGAAGCTTTTATGTAAACAGAGTAAGTAGACTAGATGACTTCAGGTCTGCTCATGTCTAATGTTATATGATTCCATGAACAGAAAAATATCAAGTACCAAGTTTTACTCAGACATATGATGTTCTTTGTGGGCTAGATGCTGGAATGGCACCACACACTCTGTCTTGGCACATAGGTAATGTTTTATGGAAGGCATGAGTCTTCAGGGGCTATGGTGGGTTGGAAAGTTTTGAGATGGATTTGTGATAGGTACTGAGAGTTAGCAATGTCTAACTGTTGAGTGAATAAATTCCTACAGCTCAGGAAGGAGCATCTCTTGATGCTTAAAATGATTCTGACTCAGTCACAAATTATGAACAAAGTATGTAAGTTCCCTTTTATCTACCATTAGGCATTCATGTACGCACACTAATAAGGATCCAGATATTTGTGTTCAATGGTGGGGACAAGGCATTAAAAACTTGTCAGATAGTCTTTTACAGTAGAGAAAAATGTGAATTCTTAGAGAACTTAGAGTATCCTTACATCTGAACCGGTTCCAACTAACTTGGTTCCAACCAAGGGGAAATGTTATTCCTTCATTTAAAAACACATCTGACTTTGAAGTGTTGTAGTATTGTTCTTAGGTGGTTGAAAAATACTTAGAAGGACCATAATTCATTAATATTCACCTGTACTAACCACTAACCGCTAAATTTGGTAAAGATGTGAGGTTACTGGTTTATTGGTCAAGCAGGACTTGCGGCAGTAATAGCTGACCTCTTATCAGTGTTGAGAGTCTTTTCTATTTCCATCTTGTCTGTTCCCAGGGTTGCCATGGTAACATTATCAGAGTGTCCTTACTCTTGATTACTGCTTGCCAGAAGTCTGAGATGTATCTTAGAATGTACGTGTCTGTGTTGCCACATGCCCCTTCCATGGCTCTTTCTGCCACTGCAAGGTACAGAAATCTGTAACACTATGTGAATCTTTAATCATGCTGATGTTTATAGGAAATGCATCTTTGATGTTTTAGGCTATATCTTTGCTTAGTTTGATTAAAATACAGGAAGTACTTCTTAAAAGTTAATATCTTGAAAGTTACTTTGTCACTTGAAATTCACTCTTAAGCAAAAGTTGGTAAAGTTTTGAAGATAAGCCATTTTGCACAAGAAGTGCTCATTGTTTGGATATGTTATTTTGGAAGATAAAGTAATCAATATTTTTGCAGCATTGTGCATTGGCATTGTTCAATCAAACTCCACTCAACTTGAACCATGGGTTCTGTTGAATTCTTGTTTGAACTAGAAATCTAGCTGTTAAAGTTGAAAACAGTGCACCAAAGGTAAAATTATTGTACTATAATGCTCCAGTGAATGTATGGGGTATACTGAGTACAAAATTGTGAAAGTCTAGTAAAAGCAGTTGAGAATCCATTTTCAAGGATATAAAAGTTTGGTCAGGAGATGATTTTGTGAGTAGTATTAAATGTACACATTATCCTCACATATTAAGCCTATACAAGACACCTGGGAAAATAAATGTAGAGAGAGCCCAATTTGTGTGTGTCCAATACAGAGAAGAGATGACTCTAGATTGTCAATACTCAGTGGGTCTAAGATGCAAGTTCTAGGATGTCCCAGGAGTGTGCAGAAGATTCGGAATTGGAATAAAAGCAAATAATGTGTAGGAATTGGAATAAAAGGAAATAATGCAGGTCCATAAAGTGAAATATGGAAAGGAGACAACAGCATCTCCACCAAACTTCTATTAAGATTGGGAGAAATTGGCCTGGAAAAGAACTTGGCTAACATTTCATCAGCCACTAGGGGGCCTCAGATGAATGTATGATGTGTATTTAAAGGTCCTTCTCCCTCATTCTGGGCTCCCCCCACCTGACCCCAATCCTCTGACCCTAGAGACAAGATAAACAGCTGGCCAGTGTTTGTACAGATGTCATGGTCTGACTTTCCAGTTGTATCCACAGTGACCTTCAAAGAAGAAAGAGAGAAATAGGTGAGAACACAAGCTCATTTTTGTGGTACCTTCTGCTTATGAGAGACAGTATTTCTGAACAGTAAAACCCTGTTGGCTACTTTTAACTGAGGTGCTGCGATGTGAAAATAAACAAAACTTATAAAAGAATAAAGATCTTGCCATTAACTTTATGGGAAATAAAGATACTCAATCTAAAATTCAGCAAAAATAAGTCAGTACAATATTATGTTCTAGGTTCTAGAATACGTAGTAACTATATCCATATTGTAGGCATTGGGTTAAGTCTGGCATAACTATTATAAAACAGTAACCTATTCAGGGATTTTCTTCCAAGGTGCTTAAGCCTCTGATTACCATGTCCTTCTCAGGCTAGGGTTGTAGTACTTCCATTCATAGTAAAAAATGGGCACCTGAGTCCCATGAAGTGCCCAAGTTGGTTGCTTGTGTTTATGCCTACCCCATTCTAATGATCAAGGTCAGTTTCCCCTGCCAAGATTGTGACTCTTTGCTTGCTAATTCCTATAAACAAGGAGGCCAAAGTGCTAATAAACTAACTGTAGCTTACAGTTTAAGAGGATGCTTACTATGTCCCTGTGAAAGTGTTAGACCTTTGGGCATCAGGACTTTTCCTTGCCGTGATTTTTTTCAGGAGATGCAGAGCAAAGAGGCATAAATTAAGACCCTCAGATGAGTCATTGGAAGTTAGTGTAAGTGACTGTGATTATAACTATTAGTTGGTTGAGCTTTTGGTAGTCTATACTTATCCCCAAAGATCTGTCTGGTTTTTGTAGGGACCAGGTGGAGAATTACATAAAGCTATGATTGTAATCACCATCCTTGTATCCTTGAAGTGTTTAAAAGTAACACTAATATTCACTATCTCCCTCCCCAAAATGTGATATTATTTGTGATACACTGGTTTGGCCATTGGTGGGGCAGTTTTACAAGCTTCAATTTAGCCTGTGGGATTAAAAGTTTCATAGTGGGAGAGGCCACAACCTCAGTATGCGAATTTTACTTTGTCAAACATGGTAATTCTGATCATACTTTCTGGAAATGGAGAAATGATCACCATCTAGATCTTCAGATCAAGCTGACCCATTGTAAATTAGACTTTAAGTCTGGATTTCACTTATTATTTGGCACTAATATGCCTCCACTCTAATGGAGGACCATCATAATGCTTTGAGTTGTCAGGTTTCATTATTAATTTACACCCTTTCCCCAATAATCCTCAAAATATCTGGGAATTCTCTTTTCCCCATGTATAGTTTCCTTGAGTAAGTGGCCAAAATCCTTTGGGGGAAAGGAATCATTACCATATACACTTGTTGTAGCTTTGTAGGATTCTTCATGCAAGAGACATGATCACTTCTTCAATAAATGGGTTCCAAGTCTGAAAATTGGTTCAGGACCAGAAACGGAACAATAGGTTTTATCCCTTTAGTGGGATCTCAGGCTCCTTGTCATCCATCTTTGGTTTCCTTTTTGGTACAAATTAATAATATCCTTGTTGGCTGCCCATCTGTCTTGCTCCTGGGATGCCACATTCCATTAACTATTACCACACTTTTCTGTGGGTTAGGTCCCTTTTATTGTTACTCCAATCTTGCCAGTCACTATGATCATTGTGATGCTTTGGCTTGGCTTTTGTTAATTGAGGTTTTATTATCCTCATTACCATAACTGAGTCAAGTTATATAACAACTTTTCCAAATATCATCACTGATGTGGAGAGTAAAGCTACTACCTAACATTTTAGTGAAGCTTGTGCCCTTCTCAATAGCACATTCCTGCTGGCCTTGGTAAATGGTGTTTCTAATGGGCTTTCTCGTGGAGCATAATCATGTGGCAGGTCTTCCAACTGAATATAGTATAGCTATTCTAGCATGCTTGCTTCCTTAAGCATTTTTTTAATTGAAATTTAGTTGACATACAATGCTATATTAGTTTCAGGTGTACAACATAGTGATCTGTCAATTGTATATGTTAGTGCTCACCATAATAAGTGTAGTCACCATCTGTCACCATACAATATTACTACAACATTATGGGCTATATTTTCTATGATGTACTTTTCATCTTTGTGACTTACTTATTTCATAACTGGAAGTTTTTACCTCTTAATCCCCTTTAGCTGTTTCACCCTCACCCCGCTCACTTCCCCTTTGACAACCACCAGTTTGTTCTGTATATTTGTGTGTCTTTGCTTGTTAGTTAGTTTTGTTTTTTTAGATTGCACATATAAGAAAATCATATGGTGTTTGTCTTTCTCTGATTTATTCACTTAGAATAATATCCCCTAAGTCCATCTACGTTGTCACAAATTGCAGGATCTCATTCTTCTTTATGGCTGAGTAACATTTCAGTGTGTGTGTGTGTGTGTGTGTACCATATCATCTTTATCCATTCATCTATTGATGGACATGTGGGTTGCTTCCATAATTTGGCTATGGTAAATAATGCTACAGTGAACATAGAGGTGCATATATCTTTTCAAATTAGTATTTTCATTTTCATTGTTACATACCCAGTAGTGGAATTACTAGATCATATGATAATTATGTTTTAATAATTTTAATATATTTAATATTTGAAAATATTTTTATATTTTTAATATTTTAATAACAAAGCTCCATATTGTTTTCCACAGTGGACACACCTGCATTTCTACCAAAAGTGCATGAGGGTCCACTTTTCTCTATGTCCTTGCCAGCAAAGGTTATTTCTTATATTTTTGATACTAGCCATTATGAATGGTATGAGGCAGTATTTTATTGTGGTTTTTATTTGTATTTCTCTGATGATTAGTGATGTTGGGCACCTTTTCTTTTTTTTTTTTTTGTTCCTATTTAAATTCCATTTAGTTAATGTAAAGTGTAGTATGAGGTTCAGGTGTATAGTATAGTGATTCAACATTTCCATACAATACCCGGTGCTCATCACAGCAAGATCTTGTTCATGTGTCTATTGGTCATCTGTCTGTGTCTTCAGGTTCTGTGCTCATTTTTAAAGTGGATTGTTTTTTTGTGTGTGTTTGTGTTGAGTTCTATGAGTTCTTTATATATTTTGGATATTAATCCCTTGTTAGATATATCATTTGCAAATATCCCCTCCCATTCAGTAGGTTTCCTTTTCATTTTGTTAATGGTTTCTTTTGCTGTGCAAAAACCTTTTATTTCGGTGTAGTCATTTTTTTTATAACTTGTTTTTGCCTTTTCCCCTCTTGCCTGAAGAGACAGATCCTTAAATATGTTGTTAAAGCCATTGTCTAAGACATTACTGCCTATGTATTCTTTTAAGAGTTTTATGACTTCAGGTCTCACATTAGGTCTTTCATCCATTTTGAGTTTATTTTATTTTATTTTATTTTTTGTATGGAATAAGAAAGTCCAGTTCCATTCTTTTGCATGTAGCTGTCCAGTGTTTCCAGCACTATTTATTGAAGAGACTATGTTTTCTCCACTATATATTCTTGCCTTCTTTATCATATATAAATTGACCATATAACTATTGATTTATTTCTGGGCTCTCTATTCTTTGCCATTGACCTATGTGCCTATTTCTGTGTTAGTACCACACTGTTTTGGTTTCTGTTGCTTTGTAGTATATCTTGAAAACTGGAATTGTGAGGATTTTAGCTCTGTTCCTCTTATTCAAGATTGCTTTGGCTACTCAAGGTTTTTTGTGGTTCTGTACACATTTTAGGATTATTCTGTGAAAAATGTTCTTGGTGTTTTGATAGGGATTACATTGACTCTGTAGGTTGCTTTGGGTACTATGGACATTTCAACAATCTTCTAATTTATGAGCATGGTATATCTACCCATTTGTGCCATTTTTTATTTCTTTCATCAATGTGTTACAGTTTTCAGAGTTTAGGTCTTTCATCTCCTTGGTTAAATTTATTCTGAAGTATTTTATTATTTGTGGTGCAACTGTAAATAAGATTATTTTCTTAATTTCTCCTTATGCTACTTTGTTATTAGTGTGTAGAAATGCAATAGATTTCTGTATATTAATTTTGTATCCTGCAACTCTACTGAATTCACTTATTAGTTCTAATATATTTTGGTGGAGTCTTTAGGGTTTTCTCTCTATAGCATCATGTCATCTGCACATAATGACAGTCTTCTTCCTTCCCAATTTGGATGATTTTTATTTGATTTTCTTATCTGATTGCTGTGGCAAGGGCTTGAGTACTATGTTGAATGAAAGTAGTGGGAGTGGATATTCTTGCGTTGTTCCTTATCTTAGAGGAGAAGCTTCCAGTTTTTCACCATCAAGTATGATATTAGCTGTGGGTTTTTCATAAATGGTCTTTATTATGTTGAGGTGTGTTTCCTCTAAACCCACTTTGTTGAGAGTTTTTATCATGAATGGATATTGTATTTTGTTGAATGCTTTTTCTGCATCTTTGAAGATGATAATATGGTTTTTATCCTTCCTCTTGTTAATGTGATGTAGTATAATGATTGATTTAATGAATATCAAAACACTCTTGCATCCCTGGAAAAAAAATCCCACTTGATTGTGGTGAGCAATTTTTTTAAATGTGTTGTTAATTTGGTTTGCTAATACTTTGTTGTGAATTTTTGCATCTGTGTTCATCAGAGATACTGACCTATTGTTTTCATTATCTTTAGTGTTTTTTTCTGGTTTTGGTATCTGGATAATACTGGCCTTGAAGAATGAATTTAGAAGTTTCCCTCCATCTTCTAGTTTCTGGAATAGTTTCAGAGGATACATAGTAATTCTTCTTTAATTGATTAGTAGAGTTCACCTATGAAGCCTTCTGATCCTGGACTTCTGTTTGTTCATATTTTTAAATTACTGATTCAAGTTTGTTACTGGTAATTGGTCTCTTAAAATTTTCTATTTCTTCTTGATTCACTTTTGGAAGATTGCATGTGTCTAGGAATTTATCCATTTATTTTAGGTTGCTTAATTTGTTGGCATGTAATTTTTCACAATATTCTCTTAAAATTCTTTCTATTTTTGTGATGTGTGTTTTATTTCTCCTTAATTTCTGATTTTATTGATTTGAGTGTCCCTTTTTTCTTGATGAGTTTGGCTAAAGGTTTATTGATTTTGTTTATCTTTTCAAGGAACCAGCTCTTGGTGTCATTTATCTTTTTGTTTTTTGTCTCTAATTTATTTCCTCTCTGATCTTTATTTCATTCCTTCTACTAACTTTGGGCTTTATTATTTGTTTCCTAGTTCTTTTTGGTGTAAGGTTAGATTGCTTGAGATTTTTCTTGTTTCTTGAGGTTAGCTTGTATTGCTATAAACTTCTTCCTAGAAATGCTTTTACTGCAACCCAAAGATTTTGGATCATTGTTTTCATTTGCCTTTGTCTCCATGTACTTTTTAATTTCCTATTTTATTTCCTTGCTGATCCACTGATTGTTAGTAGCATGTTGTTTAGACTCCTTGTATTTAGGGTTTTTGTTTTGTTTTGTTTTTTGTTTGTTTGTTTTTGCAGTTTTTCTTGTAATTGCTTTCTACTTTCATACCATTGTGGTCAGAAAAGATGATTGATATGATTTTAGTCTTCTTAAACTTATTGAGACTTGTTTTCTAGCCAAATTTGTGAACTATCTTGGAGAACATTTTATGTGCCCTTGAAATTAATGTGCACTCTGCTATTTTTGGATGAATTGTTCTGTACATATCTGTTAGACCACCTATCTGCTCTAATATTTAATTCAAAACCACCGTTTTCTTCTTGATTTTCTGTCTGTATTACCTATCTGTTGATTTAAGTGGAGTATTAAAGTTCCCTACTATTGTATTAGTACCAACTTCTCCCTTTATGTCTCTTAATATTTTCTTTATACATTTAGGTGCTACTATGATGGGCGCATAGATATTTACAATTATTATATCATTTTGTTGGATTAATCCCTTTATCATTGTCTAATGTCCTTCTTTGTCTCTTGCTATAGTCTTTGTTTTAAAGTTCACTTAATTTGATATAGGTGTTGCTACTCAGGCTTTTTTAAATTTTTTATATTGCTTCCATTGCGTGGAATATCTTTTCCATCCCTTTACTTTCAGTTGGTATGTGTCTTTAGGTCTGAAGTGAGTCTCATATAGGCAGCATATAGTTGGGTATTGCTTTTTTATTCATTCAGTCACCCTATGACTTTTAATGAAGAATTTAGTCCATTTACATTTATTTTTTTTTCAACGTTTATTTATTTTTGGGACAGAGAGAGACAGAGCATGAACGGGGGAGGGGCAGAGAGAGAGGGAGACACAGAATCGGAAGCAGGCTCCAGGCTCTGAGCCATCAGCCCAGAGCCCGACGCGGGGCTCGAACTCACGGACCGCGAGATCGTGACCTGGCTGAAGTCGGACGCTTAACCGACTGCGCCACCCAGGCGCCCCAGTCCATTTACATTTAAAGTAATTGATAGGTATTTACTTATTGCTATTTTGTTGTTTTCTGGTTGTTTTTGTGGTTCTCCTCTGTTCCTTTCTTCTTGTTCTCTTTGCTTGTGGTTTGATAGCTTTTTTTTTTGGTGTTATGCTTGGATTCCTTTCTCTTTATTTTTTGTGTATCATAGGTTTTTGATTTGTGGCTACCTTTGAGTTCCTATATACCATTCTATGTGTACAGTGCTCTTGTATCAAGTTGGTAGTTGTGTAAGTTTGAACACATTCTAAAAACACTAAATTTTTACTCCTCCTTCATGTTTTACATATGTGATATCATATTTTACATCTTTAACTCTGTGTATACCTTGGCTAATTTCTGTAGATATAATTAATTTTACTACTTTTTTATTTTAATCTATATACTGGATTTATAAGTAATCTACCTTTATTATATATGTTTGCTTTTACCTGTGAAATTTTTTCCTTTCATAATTTTCTTATTTCTAGTTATGGTTCTTTCTTTTAACTTAAAGAATTCCCTTTAACATTTCTTGTAAGTGTGATTTAGTGGTAAAGTTCTTTAACTTATATTTGGGAAACTACCTCTCCTTCAACTCTTAATGATAACTTCGCTGGGTATTTTTGGCTGTAGGTATTTTCCTTTTAGCACTCTGAATATATAATGCCTCTCCCTTCTGGCCTATATAGCTTCTGCAGGAAGATCAGCTGGTAGCCTTATGGGGTCCCTCTTGTATGTAACAATTTTTTTTTCTGCTTTTAAGATTGTTTATCTTAATTTTTGCTATCTTAATTCTTGTCTTACTATCGGTATCCTTGGGTTAATCTTGTTAGGAGCTCTCTCTGCTTCCTGGATCTGGACATCGGTTTCATTTCCAAGATTATGGTAATTTTCAGGTATTATTTATTAAAATAAGTTTTGTGCCCCCTTCTCTTTTTCTTCTCTTGCTAGGACATGTTATTATGTTTAATGATGTTGAAGAATTTCCTTAACCTATTTTCATTTTATTATTCTTTTTTCTATTCACTGTTCAGCTTGGTTGCTTTCCACTACCCTGTCTTCCAGATCACTGATTCATTTTTTTTTTAATTTTTTTTAACGTTTATTTATTTTTGAGACAGAGAGAGACAGAGCATGAACAGGGGAGGGTCAGAGAGAGAGGGAGACACAGAATCTGAAACAGGCTCCAGGCTCTGAGCTGTCAGCACAGAGCCCGATGCGGGGCTCGAACTCACGGACCATGAGATCATGACCTGAGCTGAAGTCGGACGCTTAACCGACCAAGCCACCCAGGCGCCCAAGATCACTGATTCATTTTTATGCATCCTCTAATCTGCTATTGATTTCCTCCTGTATATTTTTTATTTCAGTTATTGTATTGATTCTTCAGTTCTGACTGGTTTTTATATTTTCTATCTCTGTTGAAGTTCTCACTGAGTTCATCCTCTCTTTTCTCAAGTCTTGTGAGTATTTTTATGATCATCAAAGTTTTCACTGGGTATATTATTGCTGTTTCCTTTAACTCTGTTTTCTCAATTTTGTCTTGTTCTTTAATTTGGGAAATATTCCTCTGTCTCCCCATTTTGTTTAACTCCATGTTTTTGTTTCTAGGTATTAGGTAGGTCAGCTATATCTTCTGGTCTTGAAAATAATGGTCTTGGTGCAGCCGCTCTGGAAAACAGTGTGGAGGTTCCTCAGAAAATTAAAAATAGACCTACCCTATGACCCAGCAATAGCACTGCTAGGAATCTACCCAAGGGATACAGGAGTACTGATGCATAGGGGCACTTGTACCCCAATGTTCATAGCAGCACTCTCAACAATAGCCAAATTATGGAAAGAGCCTAAATGTCCATCAACTGATGAATGGATAAAGAAATTGTGGTTTATATACACAATGGAATACTACGTGGCAATGAGAAAAAATGAAATATGGCCTTTTGTAGCAACGTGGATGGAACTGGAGAGTGTGATGCTAAGTGAAATAAGCCATACAGAGAAAGACAGATACCATATGGTTTCACTCTTATGTGGATCCTGAGAAACTCAACAGGAACCCATGGGGGAGGGGAAGGGAGAAAAAAAAAAAAGACGTTAGAGTGGGAGAGAGCCAAAGCATAAGAGACTGTTAAAAACTGAGAACAAACTGAGGGTTGATGGGGGGTGGGAGGGAGGGGCGGGTGGGTGATGGGTAGTGAGGAGGGCACCTTTTGGGATGAGCACTGGGTGTTGTATGGAAACCAATTTGTCAATAAACTTCATAAAAAAAAAAAAAAAAAAAAAAAAAAAAAAGAAAATAATGGTCTTGTGTAGAAGGGGTTCTGGTGCCTATAGTGCAGTTATCCTGGTCACCAGAATCAGGCACTCCACTGGGGTCCTCTGTGTGGGCTGCATGTACCCTTCTGTTGTGGCTGAGCCACAATTGCTGTGGACACACTGGTGTATGGAGATAACCTTCAGTTCACTTGGCTATAATGACCCACTTTGTCTGCTGTGGGCACGCTGGGCAGGTTTTGTTCCCCATGCTGTTGGGAGGCCTGGCTGCAGCTGCTCTGGGCTCACTGTTGGGTGGGGTTAGTCCTCAGCCTGGTTGTCTGCAATTAACCTCTGCCATAGATGCAGGCCAACAAAAGGCAGGACTTACTCCCTGAAAAGCCAGTTCAGAAGCCTGGCTACAGGAACTGTGGGGGTGCTGGTGTGTGGGGTTATCTCCCTCCCTCCCTAGGACAGGAGCCAGTTTGGAGTGATATCACTCTTGGCCAGGACTGCCCTCCAGGTATGATGAAGCAGGCGCTGCTTTGGAGGGATGGCTGCTGAGGCCAGTGGGTCAGGTGTATCCAGTCTGCAGGGGAATGCCAGAGTGGGGCATGCATTTCTAGTAAGGTAGATGGGGAGTGTTAGAGCTATCTTTGCCAAGCATCTAACTATTTAGGTTGGAGGAAGAAAAATAAAATGGCAACCACCAACACTTTGTTCCTGGAGAAATTTCCTGCAGGTCCCTGCCCCTTCAGTACTCGTTCTGACATTAGTCAATAAATCTCCTTCGCATATACCGTAGGCACTTTTCAAGCTGCTGCTTCTGTGCTCTTTGGCTGAGTCATTTGGTGTGCTGGTCTTTAAGGGAAGACTTGGATTCCTGTCACCCTCTGTCCCTCCCAGAGTTAAGCCCCACTGATTTTCAAAGCCAGACTTTATGAGGATTTGTCTTTCTAGTGCATGTCCCCAGGTCCAGGGGTGCTTGGTGTGGGGTCTAATCCCCTTGCTCCTCTATGCCTGTGATGTTCTTCCCATTTGTGGTTAGTTGCACAGGGGGCTTGTTTCCTGACTGTGTCTCTGCCCCTTTCTTGATGTGGTGGTTTCTCTATGACTCACTGTGGGAGATCTGGTCTTCCAATCTTCAGGCCATTTTCAGGATAAGTTGTATATAGTTGTTGACCCCATTTGTCTGTGGGATGAGGTGAGCTCAGGATTCTACTTTTGCCGTCTTCCTCCAACAATCACCAGATATTCATTTATTTTTCTGTGCTTAGAAATTGTGTCCCTCTGAATCACCTCTCCCATCAGAGGTGTGTGATAGTAATGAAGGTCCCAGTAATGGGGTCTTCATTGTCTGCCAGGCAGCCTGTAGTGATACAGCTCCAAAGTCTCATCTTTGTGTTTCTACTACTGATCCTCTTAGGTTTGGTTCTCTGAAAGCAAACATTCAAATGAAGTTTGGGATACATTATATTTATTGGGAATCAGTACCCGTGAAAGAGAAAGGAAAGAAGCAAGAGTAGATAGAAGAAGAAGTAAAAATGCTATGTAGATCAAACAGAGCTTTAGCTAACTTGGCAGGGAGTTACAGAGCAGCTGTTGCCCATATGAGTTGCCACAACCCAGAGTGGAATTGCCATCCTTTATACTTCTCCTTTACTCAGTCCCCAGCTGTGGGCACTCTGTGGATGGGAATGACCTTGGGAAAGGCAGCTCTTTGCTGTTGGGGCAGACTTTGAAGGTTGGGACAGCTGGAAGCTGTTTGCATTATTTACTGTAGTTGGTATATGTGGAAAAGTACACCCCACATTTCAAAGAAAGATTTGGTGCCAGGTTGCAGTCAGCAAGCAACCACATTTTGTGCCAGCAGTATCTTTGAGAAGCTAAGGTCAAGGATCACATAGTAAAAGGCAATGTTGAGGAGAAGGGACTGTCTTCCTAGATGAAATGTGATGGAACATTAAGATCAGTAGATTTAGTGAAAGTAACCAGGTCTAGTTCTGGCTTGACTCTGTCCTAGATCTACTACCATTTCCAAGACACTATGTCCTTCCCATTTATGTTTGAATGATTAGGGGCAAAAATGCCAGCCTGCCCAGACCAGGAACCAGACTCACAAATGCTCCCTGGTTGTCTCACCTGAAGTGCTCTATAAGAAATAGAAGAACGGTCAGTCTTTGCATGCAAATTGGGAGGAATTGTCCATTGGCAGTACTTTTTCAGCCCTGCAGTCTTACAGGGAGAAAAGAAGTTGGCTTCCGTGCCTTTCTTCTACTTCTCAAACTCTGACATCCAGAACCCTATACATAGTTGTTTGCTCTTATATTTATGCAAATCTGGCAGGGCTGGAAACCATGCAGCTTTCTTTGATAACAATCAGTTCTAGGGTTATAATACTTCCTGGGGTGTATAATAAGAACTTGTAGCATGGCGTGGGAAACCGTGGTATTTCTACATGAAAATTTATATATTTTATGAAAGAAAAATCTCTGCAAAAGCTTATGTTCCAGATGGTTTCTTTTTCTGCGAAGAAGGCTATATTTATGTTTATCTATACAGCAAATCTATAAAACTATGTAGTAAACACTACTTGATTTTTGTAAAAAAGTTTTTTTAAGTTTATATAAATGGTCTCATACTGTGTATCTTCTGGAATGTGCATGCTCCAGTCTCCCTTCTCCCACTTAATTTTTAAAGATCAGTCCATGTTTGTATATACAGTATATGTATAGGTATCTGTGTATATTTTTATGTGTATATAAATATATGTATACATATGTGTATGTATATACATAAACGCACAAACATATATCTGTGGAACAGTGTGCTATTATTAAGCAAAGGCCAGTTTATTCATTTTTTAAATTTATGTCACATTGGTTGCCATTTTTCACTACTATTCGTTTTTATGCAATAGACATCATTGTACATGACTGATACACATGAAATTCTCTAGAGAATATTCCTAGAAGCAAAAATGCATATACCCTTTAATCCACAAATCTGGGGGAGAAGCTTGGCAATATTTCCTGAGAAGCTGTGTTAATTTATAGTTCTCAGAGCAGTCTATAATAAAGTTTGAAAATTCCAACTCAGTTTTGTCAGTCTGGTGAGGGTCTATCATAAATTTATTGTTAATTTCTCTGATAATCACTGGAGTTGATGACCTTTTGTGGCCATTGGTGATTTTTATTTTCTCTTGTGAATTTTTCTCATTGTTTTTGCCCTTTTTTCTATTGGCTCTTTTCTTATTAATTTCTAGGAATTCTTCAGTTACACTGAATATAAGCCTTTGCTGTTTTTGCTGTAATTATGTTTCCTTGATATATGGCTTGTAAGTTTTACATTTTAAGGTAATTGTATCTGTCACATAACAAAAGCAAATAAACACATTTCATTTCTTTCCTTTGTCTAAGAAATACTCACCTACTGGGAGTTTATCAGAATATTCTCCTATATTTTATTTCAGTGTAAGTTTTCTTTTCACATCCAGATATCATGGAAAACTATTTCTTAAAGAAAATTGTGTCTGTTCTAGGTGGTAGAAATCTGGCATTTTTTGAGTGGTTCTTCTCTAATAATTGGTAATGCCATCTCTCCCAGGTATCATACGTTTAGGCCCTTTTCAGTGCATTATGTTCAGTGCAATTGGTCTGTTTGTCACCATCCCCTGTATTCTTTCTCCACCAACACACATATTCTACAGTCAGATCCATAGAATAGAATTTTTCTTTGTTGGCCAACCTTATTTCTTTGTTTCTAAGTCTTCACAAAGGTCAAAAGAACTACAAAAGCAAATTTACAAGATGCAGAGATTTTAAACACCCTATAGGTTAGATTGTTTACCTATTCATAAATATTTCATTGTGTTTCCAAGCACTGATTTATTAGATTTGCTTCAAAATAATATGGTAATGGGGAAGTAAGTGGGGGTATCGATGAAACAAAATTGGCTTTGAGTTAATAAATGAGGCTGCATGATGAGTACATGTGGGTTTATTAAATATAAAGGTAGGCAAAATAGCAAAAGCTCTTTTAAATTTATTGTAGAAAATTTCATTGACTTTTTATTTAATTGCATTGCAGTCAGAGACCATGGTCTGCATATCAATTGTTTGGAAACCAAAAATATCTTAAAATGTGTATGTGTGTGTGTATAATCTCATGACTGTGAGATCATGACCTGAGCTGAAATCAAGAGTCAAGCTCTTAACCAACTGAGCAACCCAGGTGCCCCCCACATATGTCTTTTTAAATTAGGGTTTTCATTTTCTTCAGATAAATACCCAGAAGTGGAATTGCTGGATCATATGGTAGTTTTATTTTTAATTATTTTTATATTATTTGATATTATTTGATATGTGTGTATATATATATATATATATATATATATCAAATTTTATGAATATTCTATTTTTTTAGCTGTAGGATTCTTCTAGGTACTTTTAGCAAAATAAGCTTGTTAATGGTTAAATCTTTGTCTCTGCTTAACAATTCATTTATTAATTTGAGAGAATTAGAATAGAAAAATAGGGAAAAATTGAAAAATCTACAATCATAATAAAATCTGCGGTTATACTGAGGTTATGTTCATGGTATATACAAGTTTGTGGTACATTTTCCACCAGTAAAAATGCTTTGTTAGGGATAAACACATCATCCTGATGTTTGACAACTCAGTCTCATATAAAAATTTTTAAAAATGTTTATTTTTGAGACAGAAAGAGAGAGAGAGAGAGACAGCGAGCAGGGGAGGAGCAGAGAGAGAGGGAGACACAGAATCCGAAGCACCTTCAGGCTCTGAGCTGTCAGCACAGAGCCCGACGCGGGGCTTGAACTCACTGACTGCGAGATTGTGACCTGAGCCAAAGTGGGATGCCCAACTGACAGAGCCACCCAGGTGCCCCATTATTTTTTCATGTTTATTTTTGAGAGGAGGGTGGGAGGAACAGAGAGAAGGAGCGAGAATCCCAAACAGGCTCCACTGTCAGTGCAGAGCCTGACCCAGGGCTCAGTCCCACGAATTATGAAATCATGACCTGAGCCAAAATTAAGAGTCTCAACTCAACCAACTGAGCCACTTAGGCACCCTAGTCTTATATAAATATTTTGACATTAACAATATTTTATTTAATATTTGATGTTGTATCTCTTCCATTAATTTATTTTCAAACTGTGATCCTAATAAACCAATACTCAATTTTTAAAGAGCCGGTCAAATTAAATTTTTATTTTTCTTTGGCTTCTGTATCTATTTGATATTACTTTTTTTTATTGAAGTAACATTGGTATACAACATTTTATTCATTTCTGGTGTACAGCATAATTCATCTTTGTATATACTACAAAGTGATCATCATAGTAAGTGTAGCTACCATCTGTCATTATACAGTTGACCCCCTTCACTGATTTCAATCGCCTCCAACTCTCAGTAACTACAAATCTGTTCTTATATTTATGAGTTTTGTTTGTTCATTTGAAATGTTTTATCATTCACATTCCATGTATGAGTGAAGTCATAGTATTTGTCTTTCTCTGACTTACTTCACTTATATAATAATGTCAAGTTCCAGCTATGTTGTCACAAATGGTAAGAATTCCATCTTTTTTATGGCTTAGTAGTATTCCATTTACATATACACATACCCTACATCTTCCTTATTCATTCTTCTGTCAATGGATACTTAGGTTGTTGCCACATTGTAGCTATTATAAATAATGCTGCAATGAATATAGGAGTGCATATATCTTTTTTTTTTTAATGAGAGAGCAAGTGTGAGTGGTGGAGGGGCAGAAGGAGAGGGAGAGAGAATATTATTCAGGCCCCATGCCCAGTGTGGAGCCAGACATGGGTCTCAATCTCATGACCATGAGATCCTGACCTGAGATGAAATCAAGAGTCCAGTGCTTAACCAACTGAGCACCCAGGTGCCCACACATATATTTTTTAAATTAACATTTTCATTTTCTTCAGTTAAATACCCAGAAGTGGAATTGCTGGATCATATGGTAGTTTTAATTTTAATTTTGGGGGGCATCTCCATACTGTTTTCCATAGTGGCTATACCAATTTACATTCCCACCACCAGTGCATAATATTTCCCTGATAATTAGTGATGAACATCTTTCCACTTGCCTGTTGGCCATATGTATATCATTTTTGGAAAAATATTTAGATCTTCTCCCCATTTTTAAATTGAGTTGTTTGAGTTCTTTATATACTTTCGTTATTATCTCCTTATCTTATTGCCTTATGATTTGCAAGTATCTTTTCCCATTAGGTTGCTTTTTCATTTTGTCAGTGGTTTCTTATGCTGTTAAGACGTCTTTTTATTATGGTGTAGTCCCAGTTCTTTATTTTTGCTTTTGTTGTCTTTGTGTTTGTTGCTTTTGCTTTCGGAAGCATATCCAAATATTCAATGCCAAGACAGATGTCAGGGAACTTTCTGCCTAACGTTTCCTAAGGAGTTGTATGACTTCAGGTTTTACATTCAAATCTTTAATCTATTTTGAGTTAATTTTTGTGTATGGTGTCAAATAGTAGTCTAATTTCCTTCTTTTATGTGTGGCTATCCATTTTTTTCCAGTACTATTTATTGAAGAGACTGTTCTTTGTCTATTGTATATTGTTGGCTCCTTTGTTACATATTAATTGACCATATATGTGTGGGTTTATTTCTGGGTTCTCTATTCTTTTCCATTGATTTATGTGACTGTTTTTAAGCACCATACTGTTTTGATTACTATAGCTTTATAGTATAGTTTGAAACCAGGGAACGTACTACCTACAACTTTGTTGTGTTGTTTGTTTTTTTTTTCCTAAAATTTCTTAGGTTATCTGGAGTCTTTTCTGGTTCTATACAAATTTTAGAATTATTTCTTCTAGTTCTGTGAAAAATGCCATTGGAATTTTGATAGGGATGGCATTGAATCTCTAAGTTGCTTTGGGTATTACGGACATTTTAAAAGTATTACTTCTTCCTTTTTTTTTTCAATATATGAAATTTATTGTCAAATTGGTTTCCATACAACACCCAGTGCTCATCCCAAAAGGTGCCCTCCTCTCTATTCCACTTTGTTGTAAGTTTTATCATAAATGGATGCCATATTTTGTCAGATGATTTTTCTGCATCCATTTAGATAATCATTTTATTTTTATCCTTCATTTTGTTAATGTGGTGTGTCATGTTGACTGATTTATGGATTTTGAACCATCTTTGCATCCCTGGAATAAATCCAATTTGATCATGGTGTGTAATTCTTTCAATGTATTATTAGATTCAGCTTGCTAATTTTTGTTGAAAAATTTTGCATCTATGTTCATTAGGAATATTGGCCTGTAATTCTCTTGTTTTGTGCTATCTTTGTCTGTTTTTTTGTATCAAGGTAATAATGATGGCCTCATAAAATGGGTTTGGAAGTTACTTCCTACTGTGCAATCTTTTGAAAGAGTTTGAGAAAGATAGGTATTAAATCTTTGAATGCCTGAGTGTGGTTTTGATTTGTATTTCCCTGATAAGGAGCGACGCTGAACATCTTTTTTTCATGTGCCTGTTGGCCATCTGGATGTCTTCTTTAGAGAAGTGTCTATTCATGTTTTCTGCCCATTTCTTCACTGGGTTATTTGTTTTTCGGGTGTGGAGTTTGGTGAGCTCTTTATAGATTTTAGATACTAGACCTTTGTCCGATATGTCATTTGCAAATATCTTTTCCCATTCCGTTGGTTGCCTTTTAGTTTTGTTGGTTGTTTCCTTTGCTGTGCAGAAGCTTTTTATCTTCATAAGGTCCCAGTAATTCACTTTTGCTTTTAATTCCCTTGCCTTTGGGGATGTGTCGAGTAAGAGATTGCTACGGCTGAGGTCAGAGAGTACTGATGCATAGGGGCACTTGTACCCCAATGTTCATAGCAGCACTCTCAACAATAGCCAAATTATGGAAAGAGCCTAAATGTCCATCAACTGATGAATGGATAAAGAAATTGTGGTTTATATACACAATGGAATACTACGTGGCAATGAGAAAAAATGAAATATGGCCTTTTGTAGCAACGTGGATGGAACTGGAGAGTGTGATGCTAAGTGAAATAAGCCATACAGAGAAAGACAGATACCATATGGTTTCACTCTTATGTGGATCCTGAGAAACTTAACAGGAACCCATGGGGGAGGGGAAGAAAAAAAAAAAAAAAAAAAAAAGGACGTTAGAGTGGGAGAGAGCCAAAGCATAAGAGACTGTTAAAAACTGAGAACAAACTGAGGGTTGATGGGGGGTGGGAGGGAGGGGCGGGTGGGTGATGGGTATTGAGGAGGGCACCTTTTGGGATGAGCACTGGGTGTTGTATGGAAACCAATTTGTCAATAAACTTCATATAAAAAAAAAAATCTTTGAATGCTTTGTGGAATTTACCTGTGAAGATATCTGGTACTGGACTTTCTTTGGAAGTCAGGGTGGAGGAAGTTTTTTGATTACCAATCCAGTCTTCTTATTATAATCATTCTATTCAGGTTTTACCTTTCTTAATGATTCAGTCTTGAAAGATTATACGTTCCTATAAATTGATCCATTTCTTCTAGGTTGTCCAATTTGTTGGTGCATAATTGTTCACAGTAGTCTCTTCTGATCCTTTGTATTTCTGTGGTCACTTGTAACTCTCCTCTTTCATTTCTTATTTTATTTAAGTCTTCTCTTACTTTTCCTTGGTGAGTCCAGCTAAAGATTTGTCAGATTTTTTTATCTTTTCAAAGAACCAGGTCTTAGTTTCATTTGATATTTTCTAATTTTTGTCTTTATTTTTATGCTGTTATTTATTATTTCTGTCCTCTACTAACTTTGAGTTATGTTTGTTATTCTTTTTCTAGTTCATTTAGGTGTAAGATGTCTCTTGTGTCTTAATGTAGGGCTGTATTTTTATGAACTTCCCTCTTAGACCTGCTTTGCTGCATCCCATAAATTTTGAATGTCGTATTTCCATTTTCTTTTGTCTCAATTAATTTTTTTATTTACACTTTGATTTCTTTATTGACCCATTTGTTGTTCAGTAACATGTTGTTTAATATCCACATACATGTGATTTTTTTCCAGTTTTGTTTTTGTAATTGATTTCCAGCCTCTTAGAATTTTGTTTGGAAAAGATGCTTGACATGGATTCCATCTTAAATATATCGAGACTTTACCTAACATGTGATATATTCTGAAGAATGTCCCATGCAGACTTGAGAAGAATGTATATTTTGCTGATTTGGGATGGAATGTTTGTATATATCTATTAATCCTATTTGGTCTAATATGTCTTTTAAAGCCAATATTTCGCTATTGAGTTTCTATCTGTATGACCTATTCATTGATGTAAATGTGTTGTTAACCTCCCCCCCTACGATTATTATTATATTGCTGTCAGTTTTCTCTTTATTTGCTTTATCTATTTAGGTGCTTCTATGTTGGAGGCATATATATTTATCAATGCTATATCTTCTTGTTGGATTGATCCTTTTTTATTATGTAATGCCCTTCTCTGTATTTCATTATGATACGTTTTAAAGTGTTTTGTCTGATGTAACTATACCAACCTTCTTTTCATTTCCATTTGCATGGAGTATCTTTTTTCCATCCCTTTATTTTCTGTGTGTGTCATTAGATTTAAATTGGGTCTCTT
The DNA here is from genome assembly GCF_022079265.1 of Lynx rufus. NCBI lineage: Eukaryota > Metazoa > Chordata > Mammalia > Carnivora > Felidae > Lynx > Lynx rufus. Next base: position 29,112,097 of record NW_025814827.1, on the reverse strand, counting down.
GTAGGCAGCTTATAGATGTGCCTTGCTTTTTATCCAGTCAGCCACTCTATGTCTTTGGAGAATTTATTCCATTTACATTTAAAGTAATTATTGATTGGGATGTACCATATGCCATTTTGATAACTGTTTTCCTAATTGTTTTTGTAGTTTCTCTCTGTTTCTTCTTATCTTGCTCTCTTCCCTTGTGGTTTCATGATTTTCTTTAGTTTTATGTTTAGGTTCTTTTCTCATTATCTTTTATGTATATTATATAGGTTCTTGCTTTGTGGTGACCATGGGGTTCACAACAATAGCTTATATATATTACAGTGTATTTTAATTTGATAGCAACTTAAGTTTGATGCATTCTAAAAACAACATTTTATTCTACCCCTTGTATGTTTTTGTTTGTTTTTGATGTCATATTCTCCATCTTTTCATTGTGTGTATCCCTTACTTAGTGTAGTTATAGTTTATTTTACTACTTTTGCCTTAAAATCTTCATAATAGGTTTATATGTGGTTAATTCACTACTTTTACTACACATTTACCTTTACCAGTGAGATTTTTTTTTACTCTCCTGTTTCCTTGTTACTAGTTAGTGCCTTTTCTTTTCAGCTCAAAGAAGTCCCTTTAACATTTTTATAAGGCTGGTTTATTGGTGATATATACCTTTAAATTTTGCTACTCTTGAAAATTGTTTATCTTGTTTTCAATTGTGAATGATAATCGTGCTGGGTAGGTATTCTTGGTTGTAGGTCTTTTTCCTTTTTCTTTCTTCCTGATGTTTTAATCATAATATGTCTTAGTGTGTATCTATTTGGATTGGTACATATTATTTGGGACTCTCTATGCTTCCTGGGTCTGGATGTCTGCTTTTCCAGGTTAGAGAAGGTTCAGCCTCTATTTCTCAAATAAGTTTTCTGCCATTTTCTCTCTCCTTTTCCTGGGACTGCTGTAATATGAATATTATTCTCAAAGTTATCTTATGGATCTCTTAAGCTACCTTTACTTTTGAAATTTTGTTTTCTTCTTGCAACTCTGTTTGAGTTAGTTCCACTGCTCTGTCTTCCACACCACTCGTCTTTGTTTGTTTGTTTGTTTCATGTAGTCTACTGTTGAGCCCCTCAGGTGTATTTTTCAGTTTGAGTACTGTATTCTTCAGTTCTGTAACTTCTGTTTGGTATTTTCTTGTATTTTCTATCTTTGTTGAGGTTCTCATTTATTTATTCTTTTCTTGAGTTTGGTGAGAAACTTTATGATCATTACTTTGAACTCTTTACCGGGTAAGTTACTTATCTCCATTTCACTAAAGATTTTTTTTCCAGGAGATTTACTTTATTATTTTGTTTGGAACACTTCACTCTGTTTTCTCATTGTTTTGTCTCTTCATATCTTGGTCTATGTATTTAGCATAATAGCTACCTCTCCTGTTCTTAAAGGAGTGAACTTTTATAGGTGATGAGCCTTATCATTCAACCTTACACTACCTCTTGGTTGTCTTTTAGATCTTTGTGATTATCTAAGTAACCTGATTTGTTCTTTAAAGGTCCCAGTTATTGAGGTTGTGCCAAGCTGTCAGTGTTACAAAGGGGAAAATCCCAGTCAGCATTGATTTTCAGGCTAATTGGAAGCCATACCCTCAAGTAACAGCTTTTAAACTATGCAAATATATACAGTCCTGTGTGACTACTCTTATAACCCTTGCTGGTCTCCAAATCAGGCAATTGGGAGGTCTCCCTTTGGTGACAATTGCAAAGATCAGGGCTCCAGATGAGTATATAAGCTTCTTCACGGGAAATATCAGAAAGCTGTAGTGAAGCAGAGGGAGCGTGCAAAGATAGCATCCCCTGGCCAATGTTCCCTGAGCACACCCCTCCAAATGAAACTCCAGGACAAGTAAATAGGCTTTTTTTACAGAAATATTGGGGAGTGTGTTTTAGTTTGCTGTCTGTGCCTTGCCCAGGTGGTAGTCTGCCAAGAACAGTTTTTCCAATGTTTACTGTTTCATGGGGTCCAGCAACATATTCCCCACTGGCTACCAGAGCCAGGCACTCAAGGAGCATCTCTTCTATCGGCTGTGTACATTTTCTGGCTTCACTGGGGCTGTTGGGAAGCCCATGGCCTGCGTGAGCCTGCCAGCTGCCAAGGGACTATAGGATAGCTCATGGGCAGGGGAGCCGACCAGCTGAAATAGGGCCTTGGGAGAGCATGTAGGTAGGGTGAGCCCACAGGCTAAGTGGGGTCAGCCTGCTGACTTTAGCAGAACTACAGGAAACCTGGGTGGTGGTGCAAGCCCTTTGGTGCTAACAAAGTAGAGGGACTGCATTAAAGGCCACCTACCACTGCCTCTGTCCCTGGACAAAGTCCCAGTGGACTTGTGCACCTCAAGAAGTTGCTTTAAAATTAGCCAATGAATCTCTTCCCTGTATCATCTATGTGCTTTTCAAATTACTGCTTTTATGCTAGGTCCTGGTGTAAAGGGGTCTGTGTGTGAGCCCCTTATGATCAGATTTTCCATTTCCCACAGCACTTTGGGCTTCCTGGATATAAGCCTCATTGGTTTCCATTTTGGGGGCTCATGTCTCTGGTGCGGGTCCCAAGTGTCGGGGTGCCTGATGCAGGGCTTATACCCTTCCTCAGGGAGACACTCCATGTTTGTGATACCCCTCCTGATTGTGAGTTGTATGCCAGTGGTGGAGGGTTTTGGTGACACTGCATCTCTGCCTCTCCTATTTTTCTCAATGTAGTCCTTTTATTCTTTGTTATTGAGGAGATGTTCAGATAGTTTTCAGATATTTTTCAGAGGGAATTGGTCCATATGTAGCTGTAGATTTGGTGTTTCTCTGGGAAAAGGTGAGTTCAGAATCTTCCTGTGCTACCATCTTGGATGGCATCTCAGATGATCTGTCTTTTAAAGATATGTTAAAGCAGTGTGGAGGTTCCTCAGAAAATTAAAAATAGACCTACCCTATGACCCAGCAATAGCACTGCTAGGAATTTACCCAAGGGATACAGGAGTACTGATGCATAGGGGCACTTGTACCCCAATGTTCATAGCAGCACTCTCAACAATAGCCAAATTATGGAAAGAGCCTAAATGTCCATCAACTGATGAATGGATAAAGAAATTGTGGTTTATATACACAATGGAATACTACGTGGCAATGAGAAAAAATGAAATATGGCCTTTTGTAGCAACGTGGATGGAACTGGAGAGTGTGATGCTAAGTGAATACAGAGAAAGACAGATACCATATGGTTTCACTCTTATGTGGATCCTGAGAAACTTAACAGGAACCCATGGGGGAGGGGAAGGAAAAAAAAAAAAAAAAGGACGTTAGAGTGGGAGAGAGCCAAAGCATAAGAGACTGTTAAAAACTGAGAACAAACTGAGGGTTGATGGGGGGTGGGAGGGAGGGGCGGGTGGGTGATGGGTATTGAGGAGGGCACCTTTTGGGATGAGCACTGGGTGTTGTATGGAAACCAATTTGTCAATAAATTTCATATATAAAAAAAAATAAAGATATGTTTAATCATTACATTTGATAATTCCACTGTCTTCATTTTTTTCTTAACCTTTTGTCTCCTCTCTTGACTCCTTGGATTGATTGAATCCTCTATTCCACTTGTCCTTTTTCTGAGTCAGGATTTATTGATTCTATATCTAGTATTTTAGTTCTCACCTTTATGTGTTAACATGAGTATTGACTTAGAGGAAGATTGATCTAAACTTTGTATTGGTCAGGAGGAAGATAAAGATGGAAAGAATTCTAATGCATCTCTTCCTTCACCTTCCATACTATTGCTGATATTTTAGTCGTATATTGTTAGTCTCCTGGTCAAACATCACTAATGCACCATTTCCCATACTCTCAGCCTCCTTTTTCTTTTATCATCTGTACTGTAGCAACTAGCTCTATGTGGACTATGATCAAATTTACACAGATGCAATCTGACAGCATCTTCCCTGTGCCACAAAGCTTTTGCCTTCTACACTAGTGCTTCTTGGATCCCTCATATATTCATCCTGGAAGTATAGACAATTAACTCCTTGAAAGACAAAACTTTGCTCATTCCATTGGCTAAATATTTAACCCCTGGGTCTGCTTTCTCCCTTCACCCACAGAAGGTCCTTATATACATTTTATGTGACTTTTGGGGAAAATTTCATAGGCTTGAGAAATCAGTCATGTGCTTATATTGGGGTTTCCTCCTATATTTTCACCCATTCTGGTTCTCTAAGATCATCCTCTACAACAAAGTAGTGTTATATAAGTCCCCTATCTTAGGATATGATACTTAAAGATTAGGTTACTGAGACCTGAGATGGGGACTTTGAGATGGATGATCCTGAGAAGTCTAAAACTTTTGGAATGGCAGATGCTGCTGAAGCCCTGCCCCATAATCTCAAGCTTTAAATTCACCTAGAGAAGTGGTGGGCAGTTCCTATGCATACTGATAGTTTATCATTCCAGTACCCGTACCACTCTGCTTCTCTGCCTGAGGGCTTTCTCTAGTGCCTTGGGGGTACCCTAAGTGCATGTGTAAAACATCCCAGAAATGCTGGGGTGAAAGGCCCCTGGGGAAATCTTCAACCAATGAAAAATGATAGTTGGTGGATAAATACTCCAGCTTTTCTTCCCTCTTGGTGGACAATTGCATACTGTATAAGAATCTCTAAAGCAGGAAGGAGCCCTGATTTCTCACAGTGGTGAAAAAGTTAGTCAGTTATGTACTCCTCATTGCATTTTCTCCCCTGTCTGTCTCTTCTCTGTCTCACTTTCCTCACTTCTTTATTAGGAGCAGTTAGTTTATTTGGGAAGTGATTCCAGGAAACACAAGAATTTGCTTCTAATCTATGTTTAGGGAGGTCCAAACTAAGATAACTTAGATTGCTTTGTACCCACCAAGAGGGCAAAGTATCCTCTTCCTCCTTGCCAAAGGAGAGCATACATTTTTAGCCTGAAGAAAAGGAGAATCTACTTTTGCCTGAAGACCATGCAAGGACCTTTTGAGGCAGGTGCCTTACATGATGATACTTATTATTCTAAAACACCACTTTATTCCAGGACAATAACCAGGGCCATATCTCCGAACATCTTGAACTTTGGAAGTACCATCCCTGTGTCAGGAGGAAACAGTTCACATGCCAAGGGAATTGGAAGACCTAGCTAATATGTACTTCAGGAGCCAGGAAAGCTCAGGCAGTATAGTATCTTGAGGGAGTTAGATAAAGGAAAGAAAAAATAGAGGCTGAATTAGGGAGAATTTATGGACAAAGGATGTCTCATCCATGACTTGGGAGTCAATGTACTGGCAAGGACAACCGGAAGCCAAACCCAAGAGTCTGTCAGGATGGCTTCCTTAAGATGTTTCCTGTATGCTTTCTGGGTGGATTCCCTTGGATGTCCCATATTGTGATATCAGAGAAGCCTGAGGCAGGAAAGGAGAGTGGCATCATACAATGCAGAAAACTCACAAAAGTGGTAGAAGCCTTCATGAAACTGGTGCTGAGACTGGAATGAGATATGATACTAAAAGAATTTGAAAGAATCTGAAGTGATGTACAAGAGATGCTCCGTGTAACTGGGAATTTTCTTCCTAGGGTATTTAGTAGAGCTCTCAACCAAGAATTTGGGCTTTTATGTAAGGAATTCCTTTACTTTGTTTTTAAGTAAACTATTTTTTTACAACAGTTTTAGAAATACAGAAAAAATGCAGAGATATTACAGAATGTTCCCATTATGTATTGTACCCAGTTTTCCCTGTTATTAATATTTTACATTAGTATGGTACATTTGGTAAAATTATTGAACCAATATTGATATATTATCAATTAAAGTCCATATTTTATTCAGATTTCCTTAGTTTTTACCTAATGTCTGTCTTCCTTTTTTCTTTCTTTCTTTCTTTCTTTCTTTCTTTCTTTCTTTCTTTCTTCCCTTTTTCTTCTTTTTTTCTTTCTTTTCCTTTCCTTTTTTCTTCCTTCCTCTCTTCCTTCCTTCCTTCCTTCCTTCCTTCCTTCCTTCCTTCCATCCATCCATCCATCCAAAATCCCGTCAAGTACACCACATTGCATTTAGCTGTCATACTTCTTAGGATTCTCTTGGCTATGGCAGTTTATCAGAATTTCCTTGTTTTCTATTACTTTAACAGTTTTGAGGAGTACTGGTCAAATATTTTGTAAAATGGCTGCCAATTGAGAATTGTCAGATGTTTAACTCATGATTAGATTGAGGCTATAGGTTTGGGGGAGGAAGATGACAAAAGTAAAGTGCCATTTTCATCACATCGTATAAAGGGTATATACTACCATCATGATTTACCATTGTTGATGTTGGCCTTGATTACCTAGCTGAGATAGTGTTTGTCAGGTGTCTCCACTGTAAAGTTACTATTTTGTCTCCTCTTAGTCTCTGCCTTCAGGAAAACTGAATCTAAGAAATTTTTCTATTTAGCTGTCTTGTCACAAAACCTGATACTTTAAATTATATGTGGTCTAATGAAAAATAATTTATAAACTTGTTCATTTTAGTATAGATATTATGATAGATAGATAAGTAGATAGATAGATAGATAGATAGATATTCTTACAGATAAGATAGTAGAAGCCTGGAAATTTCAGTCAGCTTGTTTAAGAACATAATTCATGAAGACAAAGTGGGCGAATGGGAAAATAGTGCTCTGCTTTGGAGTGTAGTGCCTTTTCTTTTATACTACATAAGTAGAGCTAAGCCAGGAACTGAATATACAAGGAAACTGATTTTACTAGACAGTGATAATCAAAAAGTCTCTCTTATAGTCTTATTCTGGCTTTTAAAATGATATCCTAGCTGATTGGAATTGACAGGGGACCAATATTCTAGAACATTCAATTATGCAATTCTCAGAGATTATTTGTTGTGAGATGGTGTAAGACTCTGTTTAGTCTTCAGGAATCTTTGGAATGTCATCACTATGAGTATGCATGGACTAAACTATCCAAAAGTTCTGTTAATCAATATGTATTGATAATCCTCAATAAATCTGCTTTAAGTTATAAACTGCTGACCCTTTTATTTGCAGGATACAAAATTAACATACACAAATCATTTGCATTCTTATACACTAATAATGAAGCAACAGAAAGACAAAAAAAGAAACTGATCCTATTAACAATTGCACCAAGAATCATAAAATACTTAGGAATAAATCTAACCAAAGATGTAAAAGATCTGTATGCTGAAAACTATAGAAAGCTTATGAAGGAAATTGAAGAAGATATAAAGAAATGGAAAAACATTCCATGCTCATGGATTGGAAGAATAAATATTGTTAAAATGTCAATACTACCCAAAGCTATGTACACATTCAATGCAATCCCATTCAGAATTGCACCAGCATTCTTCTTGAAGCTAGAACAAGCAATCCTAAAATTTGCATGGAACCACAAAAGACCCAGAATAGCCAAAGTAATATTGAAGAAGACCAAAGCAGGAGGCATCACAATCCCAGACTTTAGCCTCTACTGCAAAGCTGTAGTCATCAAGACAGCATGGTATTGGCACAAAAACAGACACATAGACCAATGGAATAGAATAGAGACTCCAGAATTGGACCCACAGAAGTATGGCCAACTAATCTTTGACAAAGCAGGAAAGAACATCCAATGGAAAAAAAGTCTCTTTAACAAATGGTGCTGGGAGAACTGGACAGCAACATGCAGAAGAATGAAGCTAGACCACTTTCTTACACCATTCACAAAAATAAACTCAAGATGGATGAAGGACCTGAATGTGAGACAGGAAACCATCAAAACCATAGAGGAGAAAGCAGGAAAAAAACCTCTTTGACCTCAGCTGCAGGAATTTCTTACTTGACACATCCCCAAAGGCAAGGGAATTAGAAGCAAAAATGAACTATTGGGACCTAATGAAGATAAAAAGCTTCTGCACTCCAAAGGAAACAATCAATAAAACTAAAAGGCAACTGACAGAATGGGAAAAGATATTTGCAAATGACATATCGGACAAAGGGCTAGTATCCAAAATCTATAAAGAGCTCACCAAACTCCACACCCGAAAAACAAAGAATCTAGTGAAGAAATGTCCAGAAGATATGAATAGACACTTCTCTAAAGCAGATATCCAGATGGCCAACAGGCATATGAAAAGATGCTCAACGTCACTCCTCATCAGGGAAATACAAATCAAAACCACACTCAGATGCCACCTCTCATCAGTCAGGGTGGCTAAAATGAACAAATCAGGAGACTATAGGTGCTGGCGAGGATGTGGAGAAATGGGAACCCTCTTGCAGTGTTGGTGGGAATGCAAACTGGTGCAGCCGCTCTGGAAAACAGTGTGGAGGTTCCTCAAAAAATTAAAAATAGATCTACCCTATGACCCTAGCACTGCTAGGAATTTACCTAAGGGATACAGGAGTGCTGATGCATAGGGGCACTTGTACCTCAATGTTTATAGCAGCACTTTCAACAATAGCCAAATTATGGAGAGAGCCTAAATGTCCATCAACTGATGAATGGATAAAGAAATTGTGGTTTATATACACAATGGAGTACTACATGGCAATGAGAAAGAACGAAATATGGCCCTTTGTAGCAACGTGGATGGAACTGGAGAGTGTGATGCTAAGTGAAATAAGCCATACAGAGAAAGACAGATACCATATGTTTTCACTCATGTGTGGATCCTGAGAAACTTAACAGAAGACCATGGGGGAGGGGAAGGGAAAAAAAAGTTAGAGAGGGAGACAGCCAAACCATAAGAGACTCTTAAAAAGTGAGAAGAAACTGAGGGTTGATGGGGGGGGGGGGCGGGAGGGAGGGAAGGGTGGGTGATGGGCATTGAAGAGGGCAACCTGTTGGGATGAGCACTGGCTGTTGTATGGAAACCAATTTGACAATAAATTTCATATTAAAAAAAAGGAAAGAAAATATTTTTCCATGCTATAGGAAATTGGAGAAATGCAACAAACAGAGGCTCAGGTGTTTCTCTTCTGTCAATACTGTAGTAAGTGGTTCTGGGTGCTGACGAAGAGTTGTGTCTAACATGCATGGCTTTGTTCCATAGATTATCAAATTACAGCTCTGCAGAAATAGGCCAAGAAGTGTGAATAAGCTAATAGCATTCGAAAATCTTCATCATATGGATTGTGCTAACACCAAAGTCTATATTATACCAAAGAATATAATTCTTAGATTTATTTTGTTTTATTTTTAAAGGACTTAACAGAAATTTTAAAAAAAGACTGATATTCCTCATAGGTTATCATATCTTCTCCTTCTATCCTCATTGTTACTAATGTGGCCATTTTCTCAGGCCTGGACATTATATACTTCTTATTAATCTGTTCCATTCCCGCATTTAATTTATCCCATACTGTGTTCAATTAGCCTTTGTAGGACATTGTTTTATCAAATAAGTTAAGCCTCTTAAGCCTTTGGTATCATTTTGTTTGGAGGACAGAGGAGATGACTATCTGATCCTAGGTTCTTCCTGTTTCTACTTCATGAGTAGTTATAACCATACAGCTATATTGATTTCCCAGAATACTCTGAGCATTTTGAGCTTTGCCTTTGCTTGTAGTAGTATTCTACCTGTCTCCCAATGGATTATATACATCTCCTAGAGCCTTGTTAAGAATCTCGCTTTTGAAGACGTTTCTCAAGTGGTCTGCCGTAATCTCCTCATTTTACACTTCAATATTGTTAATAGGTAAGCATGTCCATATTGTTATTTTATTCCCACTACTCTACACTAGTTAGAAAGAAGATATCTTAACTACATTATCATGGTAATCCATAGGGAAGCATATCTCTCTTTGCCAGCTCTCCCCTAATTATGTATAGTTTTAAAGAGGTCAATCTTAAAGGTCAGTGAGTTCCTCAGAAGATGATTATTTTAGATAACTACCCAATTATTTTCTGTTTTGAATAGATAGGTTTGGATCATATTGTTCTTTCTTTGTTTAAAGGTATATATGAATAAAAGGATTATAGCCCCAGCCAAGCTTAAAAGATAATTTCTTTTTAGTTAATAATATTTACAAGTATTTCAGCTTGCATATGGATATGATGTACTTGTCTCATACTACAAGTTCAAATTTTTAGAAACTTGAAAATAAATTTCTCCACAGGTATACATTAGGCAATGTGGTAGCTACTATGATATACTGCTCGGATCCTCATTCAAGAATGAAGGACTGATTTCCCAAGATGCTCAGAGTGCTGTGGGCATACAGCCTTCAGTTACCAGCCTTCTTTGGGACTTCCTCAGTGTAAGAGAACAACCTTGTCCAAAGTCATGCTTCTTTCTTGGATGGACTGCATCCAATAAATGATTGTCCCAGGAGTATAAAAGTCTGGCCTTCTTTTTCTAGCTGTGGGCATCTCTGAGAGATAATTTTATCTTTAGACCTTCCTACAGTGTTGGCTGAGGTATTCTACCCAGACAGCACTGAAGCTTGACTTCTCCCTCTGCTCAGTTCTGCTTGATTCCCTTTCCTTCTGCAGTTGAGAATCCTGAGAGCATTCTCCAAGAAAACTTCCTGTCTGCTAATAATCTTTATCTCAGTCTGCCTATCACATATTGAGTTTTCAGAAAGCAAGGAAAGAAGGAAACACAATGAACACTGTTATGTCTCCATTTTGCTTAAGTTTGTATCTTCTCTTATAAAAACTAAACCCCTTTTCTCCTCAGAAAAGGGACACAAGGGTATAAAAGGGCAGCCTAAGCTGAATCTGAACCTTGAAATGCAGTGTAACCTGGAGGCCACTAGGCTAAAGCCTGCAAGATCCAAATAGACATTAGTGCTCACTAAGTATCTGGTATCATAGTGGTAACGTCCATGTTTTTCCCACCTCCCCTATTTAACGATTCTTAAGGGAGAACTATCTCCAGTTTATATTCAACCTAGCCATTTATGAAGTATCTGGATTGTTGTTTTTTTTTTTTTTTTAGAGAATTTATATGCCAAGGGTTAGAGATATGTCTACTTAGAGAAAGTCTGAATGGCAGAGAAAAATAGGTCAATCATGCTCCCAGAAATTGATTGCACCAGCAGGCTGTGTGCTTGGAGAGTAAGGGCAGTACAGTAATATTTGAAAGCATGCCCACAGAGTGGGGGCCAGGAGTTTAGATGGGGTTAAGTGCATTCTCTACTTCCCTAACTGTACCATTGTGGATGGTAAAGAGCAGAATTGATCCTTTGTACTTTTGTATGGATGAATGGTTGAATTTGTTCAAAGCTCTTTAAAACGTCCCAGCAGGCTTGTACAAACAGAAAAGGAACATGTCAAACTGAACCTGACTTGTACATTGATCCCAAACTAACCTCTGAGGCTCTTGGGGAAGATGAGCTCAGGGGTGAAATGCTTCCCCCACCCCTAACACAACCTCACTTAGGTGACCAGAGTTGAAAATAAATAAAAGCTTGTATTAGCACTAGAAGGCAAAGAAAGATACCACAACATCTAGTTCATTTCTTGAAGTTGTTGACAGTGTGTAACCAACGGGGTGAGATAGAAGTCAAGAGTGGCCCATGACTTGATACTGGGGGTTAATAGCAATGACTACTCAGGGAAAGGGAAGCTCAGTCCTTTTGGTCTAAACCAGTGATGCTTCTTCCTGATGGGTACGTACTAGGAAGGAGGCAAACTGTGGTTGTCACCTTAGAGTCTGCAAAATTGGATTAAAAAAGCGAGTCACCCCTGGCGCAGCAGCTTCAGACAGTGAAAGCCACACAGTCCAAGCCAGTTTATATACTCACTTCCCCCAGGATGAAGTGCCAATGGAAATGTCAACAAAAAAAAATGTTGAGAAGATCAAATGTTGAGAAGATCCAGAATCCTGGAACACGTAAGGGCTTAGTTCTATTTCATGCAAGAAGACTCAGGTCACCTGTTATCCAAAATAAGACTTCTCCAAGGCTCTAGTCTTATGCCCCCTTAGCCTTTAAGTTCTTTCTATAGGAGCTATTGTCATCAAATAGTTTACCATTTACCACTGATGATGGATTTAGCAGGGAAAAGTTAAAAATCAGATTGGGTGAAAGTAAGGATATGGGAAAAGAGCTATTTCCCTAAAAGACATACAAAATCAATTTGGCTGTTTTGTCTAAGTGACAGATGAGAATTGTGAAACACATAGAGCTCAAATATTTAGGTTACTAACAGTAACTAAAGGTTACAGACTATTCTGGGGTAAAAATTTATCTTTATATCTTTATTAAGAAAGCCTGTTTCTTACCTAACTAATTAAATATTGAATGATTTTTTTTAAAAAAATGTATTAGTTTGACACTAAGGCATCACTTATTCAGAAAGTCTCAACTTAATGAAGGACTGCCCAAGTCGGTGAAGTATGACTCCCTAGAGTAGATTAAATCCCCTCTATGTGCTCCCATTGTGATCCAAACATCTTTTTTTTATTATTATTTTTTTTAACGTTTATTTATTTTTGAGACAGAGAGCGTGAACAGGGGAGGGTCAGAGAAAGAGGGAGACACAGAATCTGAAACAGGCTCCAGGCTCTGAGCTGTCATCACAGAGCCCGACGCAGGGCTCGAACCCACGGACCGCGAGATCATGACCTGAGCCGAAGTCGGATGCTTAACCGACTGAGCCACCCAGGCGCCCCATCCAAACATCTTTTAATATCACTCCTATCTCTCATTCTTGTTCCTTATTTTTTCCTACTATGCACAAAAAGACCATTAAGTCAGGGACTATGTAATGTCTCTCTAGAGTCTAGAACATAGATGGCACTTGTTCCACTTTTAAACATTGTTCCTATGATTCTTTTTATTCAAGATTAGACCTCTGAGAGAATATGAACCTTATTTAACAGTTATAAAGAAGAAGAAAGATGGTATATAAAATGGCTACATTTATGACAGAAGGAAATGAAGCTGTAAGTTTATATATATAAAGTTTATTTATTTATTTATTAGAGACAGAGAGAGAGAGAGCAAGGGATGGACAGTGAGAGAGGGAGAGAGAGAATCCCAAGCAGGTTCCACGCTGTCAGCACAGAGCCCCACAAGGGGCTTGATCTCACGAATTTGAGATTGTGACCTGAGTCGAAATCAGGAGTCAGACATTTAACCAACTGAGCCACCCAGGTGCCCCAAAGCTGTAAGTTTAAAAAAATCATTTGAAGTAATAAAGAATATAGTGAACACTGAAGGCCATTCTTGAGAAGCTCATTTAGATTGCAGATGAAGAGAAACTATATTAAGTTGGAGATTAATGTGGCCCAAACCTTAAGATAGTGGCATGTTACAAAAGCACACCTCTAATCCAAAAGTAATGAGAAGCAATTCCATTCTTTATAATTACACTTCTCGTGAAAGACTCTAAATGGAAAGCCATGGCCCACGGTAACACTTGCTGAAATCTGCTGCCCATCTTTCAGACACCTTTCCACACTACACAATGTATATACTCTTCTATTCACTGCCAAGAGCTTTTTTTCCCTCCTCTCATTCTTTGGTCTTTGGTCCTTAGTCCTTTCTTCTTGGAGAAAAGGCTCATTTCATCCCTAAAAAGAAATAATAACCCTTTCTATAAACTTCCCCTTGTCTTGTCTTTCCCTTTAGGCAAGAACACTTATAGGATTCTTTCTCTGGGCTGGAAAAAAGAAAAAAAAAAAGAGGAAGGCTTACTCCCAGGCTGTTAATTTTTATATTATTACAGGTTGAAGTAGGTCTGTTTACTTATTACTTCTGATCCTTTATTATGTCATCTTCCTGAACATCTGCTCTGCCCCCCATATCTATATTTCACCCAGATAATATCCTCAGTGATCATTTACATGTAATGTATCTAAGAAGTGGGTAGTTAAGAATCAGGCAAGGGTATTCTTTCAGTCTATAAATCGTTTGAATACTCTTGCCCCCATGGTGCTCTCTCCCGGGTTTCTGTAGCATTGGCACATGGCTTGCAGCTAGGCATGGAATACAACAGCTTTTATATCCAGTTCCAGCAGAGAATGATCAGGACATTGAGAAGAGCTGTTATGGATGCCTAAGCAGGCGATTTGGCCAAACTGAAAGGAAAATCTGTATGTCTATACTCATATCCCCAACAAATAACCAATGCATCTGAGCTGATTTTTGGTCCCATTGTCCTATAACACTGGGATGGGGACATGTCATTGGTTGACTTTAACTTGGTTCAGAACCTTCCACAAGAAACATCTCTGGATTCCTGCAGAATCAGGCCTTGGTAGATTCTAGAAATCTGAATTCCTAGGCCTTGTCGTTTGTAAACACACTCTGTGTGCAGCACTAATGGATATGTCGTATATGGACAGTGGGTCTCTCCACATGGCCACAGGGTTTATGGCTTTATACATGGGTCACTTGTGTTATATAGTCTCTGGAAAGAATACAGAGGTTTAAACTGGACTGCTGAACTTATGCTAGTAGTCTCAGATAAAGTTTTTCCCCTCTCTGTGCCAGCATTGGAATGAAAAGATGGTTCATCTGCCCCATGACAGCTTCTCTTATTCAGTTGGGTTAGACAAATCAGGAGTCCATGACTCTTTTGTTATTATTGCTGTTATCAGGCAAGGGCCAGTCTGAATTTGGCCCTATTCCCTCTTATTCTGCTTGCAAGGTCAGTTCCAAGGGGTCCAGGTTTTTTTTAAGAAGTTGAATTTTTCGTGACATCGCTACTCATTTGGGCCTTTGAATATTAAGCCATATTCTTGGTATATTTCAGTGTTTTATTGGAGACTGACTTATACAGTGCTATCAGAATGTTATAACAATTAATTGCATCCTCAAACATGGCTTGGAAGCAAGTTTCTCTTCAAACGCTAGGCAGTCTAGTATAGCAAAAAGCTCATCAGTCTTCAAGTCAAGCCAGGCCCAGGTTCATGATCATGGTCTCTACAAGATTCCACATCTCCATGAAATAAGTGAGTTTTAGGATCCTTACTAAAAAATACAGATGCCAGAAAAATAAAAGGTGATGAAGTTATAAAGTACCTAGGAATTACCATGTATTAGTAATAGTGCTAAGCCAGTAATTCTTCTTAGCTCATGTCTTATGACTTTCCAGTTCAAATTGTCATTCAAAGGGCACAGGAACTGCATCCCATTGATCAAACAATTCACTGGTCAACGTCCAGTTCTGTAAACCTAGCGCAAACAAGTTCATGGTGTATTTTTCTCAGTGAGATGCTATCTCAAGATCCTGTAAAACCGTATCACAATGCACAGGATTGCATTGACTCAGATCAATTATTACTGCTTCTAAATGCCACTCCAGGTATTAAATGTACTGCTTTATTACATGGCTTCCCTAGTTAAAAAGGGCTATTGTGCTATTGGCGCATTAAAAGATGACTAAGGGTAGGACATTTATTTCAAGATGTCTGAAACCTTCTTCCCTGTAGAGGAATTGGCATCTACTATCTTGGTTTGCTACCTTACCATTCTATTATGTTGCTTTCTAACTTGGCAAAGAAAATTCAGTGTGGCAAGAGTGAGGTCTGGACCCTCTGTCCTTAATAGAGTGAGCCAGTTGTATGTGGTCACCAGTGCTTGGTTATCTCTCTGGGTGCCTGGCAGTAGAAGTGACCCCAGACTGTGTGTGGGACCCCAGACTGTGGGGAACCAGCTGGGTCATACCTTATTCCCTTGCTCTCTTAGCATCTATGAATGATCTCACTGGGGAGACCAAGGAGTGATTTGTGATGAACTATAGGAAGCTTTAGCATTCTGAGGAGAGGTAGTTTGACATAGTCTGGCATGGTGTGCCAGAATGAATAGGAAAGCCTCATTTCCTCTGTTTGATTATTGATGATTCATCTAGTTCTTCATGGGTCTCATAAGAACAATACCAAAACATGGTCATCACCTTCAAATTTAGTCAATGTGTTATTGCTACAGCACAGAAATAGCTTTTCCTGGGATGTTACCACCATTTTCTGTATTTCTGCTATGTTAAAAAAATAGCAACTTTATTAAGGCATAGTTGATGCACAGTATTTAACATAGTAGGAACATATTTAATGCATGTAACATATTTTGATATATGTATATACGTGTGAAACTATCAGCATCATGACAGTGACAGTAATGAACATACCTATCACTGTCAAAGGTTTTCTCCTGCCACTTTTTAACCCCTCTCTCCAACTGACTTTGTCTCTATATATTACTTTGCATTTTCTAGAATGGAATCATACAGTTAGGTACTCTTAAAAGATAATGGCCTATGTTATTTAGCATAATTATACTGAGATTCACACATATTGTTGAGTCAATAGTTTATTCCTTTATATTACTGAGAAGTTCCACTGTATGGAAATACCACAGTTTGTCTACCCATTCATCTCTTGATGGATATTTGGGTTGTTTCCAAGGTTTGGCTATTATAAATAAAACTGATATGAACATGGGTCAACATATTTTTATATGGATATATGCTTCCACTTATTTTGCATGAATATCTGGGTATATAATGGCTATGTTATGTAGTAAGTGTATGTTTAACTTTTTAATGAAACTGCCAAACTATTTACTAATGTGGTTGTACAATTTTACCTTCCTATGGGCACTATATGAAAGAGAAATTTGCTCCATATACTGATCAACACTTGATAATGGCTCAGGACCAAAAGGGCAAAAGAAAGCTGCACCAGCACCCCTCCTGCTTGGACTCAATTCCAAATGTACCATTTCCATCTTAAAAGGTTGGACAAGCAAAGTGACAATCACTATGACTTAATGGCCATTACATTTCCACCAGGCTGTAGTAGCACACTAGAAACTGTTTCTCAAAGGCGTATAATTCTCCTTTGCAGATTATATTGCCTTGCTTCAGAGCCCCCAGGGGCTTTCCAGAAACTCTACAATGAAACATTTCTCACCATTGACACCATCAGGTCTGCTAAATCATCAGACTGAAAAAGTAAAACTGCTTGTGTCATAGTCTGGACCTGCCAAAGAGTACATTTCTGCTCTAGGCTCCACTTAAAACTGACAGCCTTTTGTGTCACCAAGTTTATAGGCCAGACCAGTGTCTCAGAAGAGAGATTTGCTGTCCCCAGAACACAAAAAGACTGACCAGGCATTGTGCTTCCTTCTTTATAGCAAGGCATTCAAGTTGCAGCATTTGTATTCAACTTGGGAGGTGTCCAGGCACATTCCTATTCACTTGATCTCTAGAAGCTTTGTTAAAATTAACAGATTCTTGAATCTTGGAGGGATTCCTCTCTTGCCTTCCAGAGAACATGGTTCTTATCAAAGCCTTCCATTTACTAGCCACCGCATACACATCCTGCCTCATCAGCATGTTTTCATGGATATAATAGGTCAATATTATATTCTTTACATGTCCCAAGATGGAAATGGTCCAGATTTCTTCTGACTACATTATGATAGCAAGGAAGAGTTATGCATAGTTTATAAATGCACTTCCTCATCCTTTCTATGTGAATAAAATTTTCCCCAGCACTATTTTTTTATATTCTTCCCTCAAATAGGTAGAAAAAATACATCTGCCTAATCAATGGCTATATACAATTTCTCACTAATCTGCTCTTACAAAGATAATACCTCCAACACAGCAAACTTCATTATGGTTTCTACTTGGCTGAATTTACAGTAATTTTTAGGATTCATTTTTGCCATAATATAATGAGGCACCTCATAATCTACCATGGCAACTCAGGCATTTCTACCTTGCTCCACATCAGTCATCATTTTCTCTAGGCTTCCAAGTGCTACTTTAGCAGTGAGTGTGCCCTGATCCCTAGGATGGAGAGCAGAGAAGGTTGTTAAATCCTATGTACCCAAGTCGATGAATTATTGCTTATGCAGTGATATATTTCATTCCTTTTGATCATGAACCCTCAAAATCCAATACTCCACGTACTTCTCTGCTCAGCATATGCTGACTACTTCTTACAGTTTTCTCTGGTTATACTCTTTCTTCCCTGTTGCCCATATATCCCTAGTCACGTTGTAATGGAGCAACCCTAATTGTATGCTTGAGGGAAGTTTCTCATGAGAGCTGCGGCCACCTTGTGTTTGAGAAGATAATACAGTACCTCACCAAGAGTGGGGGTGAAGGTGGGGCTAGCTCTAAAAAGGAGAGTTGCACTAGCTATGGAGGTTCTAAGGGTTTAAGGAATCCTCAAAGCCACAATTTATAGGGAGTATATACCTAGATATGCCTAACTCGTGTCAGATTGCTAGGTTTTCCTGACCAGGGCCGTAGTCTTAAGAGACCTACTTTGACTGAGGGTTCAACTATCTTTGAAGTTCAGCAACCTTAATTTGGTTTATACGTTGGTTATCTCCACTCTGCCACTGCAGAAGATAAGAGCCTCTTAGAAAACTGTAAGAGGGACGGTTTTGCACTCACATTTAGTCTTTAATTGTTTTTTAATCACTCTTATTTTCTGATTTCACTGTAGGGTAGAAAGTCATCTTTGAATATTAATATAGCCAATTCTAAAGATATGAGGGAACAATGCATACATGGACAGAAGCCTCAGTCATAGCAACAACAAGGACGTTCCACCAACCATGATATTTTCCTACATGACTACTGGTGAAATCTTTAGTCATGGGGCTGCTGCCTTATGTCATGGATTATTGATGTCCCACATTCCACTCAATGTGGAGTCATCCTTACCAGTCTGGTAATGAGTGCTCTATTCTCAAAACTCCACCTTTTCTCCTGCTTTCTTAGACCATTCCTGTTACAAACTATATTGGTTTTGGTCCTTTGGGAAGCACATACTAAGTAGTTAGAAGTACAAGAAAGTTATGAAAGATAAAGGGGAGAAGAGGAGACGTAGAGAAAGACTTCTTACCATGATAAGGTCTCATGCCTGTGAAAGGAAAGGCAAATAAAAAGACTGGGAAAGGGAAAACCTCAAACTATGATATGCTCTGAGAATGCCCTGAAGTTCCTGATTGGGCTGGCAAAGACTATGATTGCCTAGAGAAAAGTTCTCTTGCCATTTGTGATAACATGAATAAGGGTATTAAGCTATGTGAAATAAGTCAGAAAGAGAAAGACAAATACCATATGGTTTCACTTAATATGTGGAATATAAACAACAAAAAACAAAGAAACAAAGAAACAGACTCTTTTTTTTTTAATTTTTTTTTCTTTTTTTTCAACGTTTTTATTTATTTTTGGGACAGAGAGAGACAGAGCATGAACGGAGGAGAGGCAGAGAGAGAGGGAGACACAGAATCAGAAACAGGCTCCAGGCTCCGAGCCATCCGCCCAGAGCCTGACGCGGGGCTCGAACTCACGGACCGCGAGATCGTGACCTGGCTGAAGTCGGACACTTAACCGACTGCGCCACCCAGGCGCCCCAGAAACAGACTCTTAAATGCAGAGAAAAACTAGTGGTTACCAGAGGAGGGGTGGGTGGAGGTGGATGGGTGAAATAGATAGAGGGGATTAAGAGGTATAAACTTCCAGTTATAAGTAAGTCATGGAGATGAAAAGTACAGCATAGGGACTATTGTAATAACATCATATGGTGACAGACACTGACTACACTTATGGTGAACACTGAGTAATGTATACAATTGTTGAATCTATATGTTATATACCTGAAACTAATATAACATTGTATGTTAATTATACTACTTTAATAAAAGAATGGCACACACAAAATCATCCATGTGTAAGAAAAAATGTCCCCATTGGGCAGAAATATCTTGAGTTTAGTGCAACTTTCATGGTCAGTCATTGCCTAGGAGCTGTTCAGAAAGAGTGTGAATACTCCAGTGGATTCTAAAGGAACTCCTTGCAACTGATGCAGATTCTTTCTTGAAGTTAGAATGAACGTCCATGCTGTCATATGGCCTGATATACTAAACAGTACCAAATCCTAGTGAAATAATACTACTGGAGGAGAAAGATGATAACGCGTTATTAATTTTAATCCATAAAATTTAAGAGCAACAAAGCCTTTCCCTAGAGCTTAAAGGGATGATTTTTTTATCTACATTCTTAAGTAGATGAATGAATGAGATAGTTACTGATCTTCTGGGCCATTAAATTGATTCTAAAAAAAAAAAAGAAAAAATTTAAAGTACATAATAAAAGTACAAAGAAATGGATATCATGAAGGAAAATAAAAGACTTGGAGGATAGACCTAGGAAACATTAAGAGAAGTTCCAGTTAGGGGTAGGTAGATGTGTATCATTGATATGGAAGAAAGGATAATTTAAATAGAACAAATTTTCCATGAAACCAAGATTAAACAGAGTTTGAAAATTGAAAGTACTCAATAATTTAACAGGATGGATTGATGAGAAAAGATCTATTTAGGTACATCTTAATAAAACTCCAAGAACAAGAGTTCAAAAGGTTCCAAATAGAAAAATCAGGGGCACCTGGGTGACTCAGTTGGTTAAGCATCGACTTTGGGTCAGGTCATGATCTCAGTTTGTGGGTTCGAGCTCCATGTTGGGCTCCGTGCTGTCAGCTCAGAGCCTAAAGCCTGCTTTGGATTCTGTGTCTCCCTCTCTCTCTGCCCCTCCCCTGCTTGCACTCTGTTTATCTCTCTCTCAAAAATAAATAAACATTAAAAATAATAAAAAATAAATAGCAAAAACCAAACAATGAACAAAGAAAAAATAAACATGCGACAATATTGCAGATGGAATATCACTTTTGCTTAGCTTCTAGGCCGATGGAATATCTTTGCTCCATATAAGACTACTGGATTCCATTTGTTGTAACTTGAAAACAAAATGGGAAGATATAATCTGAGAATTTTGGCATGTATGGAATCATATTTAAAAAAGCAATATTAGAAATGGAAGAGCTTAATACAAATATAGTAGAATACTGTTCTATATCTCATGATTGGAAAGATCTAAATTACAGCAAGGACACAGCAACTAAATTGATTTTTGTAACTATTCCAAGGATATGACATAACTATGTTCTTATAATCTGAATACTGTTTCTCATAATTCTTTTTTTTTAGTTTTTATTTAAATTCCGCATAGTTTACATACAGTGTAATATTAGTTTCAGGTGTATAATTTAGTGATTCACCAATGACATACAACACCCAGTGCTCATCACAACAAACACTCTTTAATGACCATCACCTATTTAACCCACCCACAGCCACCTTCCCTCTGGTGACCATCAGTTCTCTATAGTTAAGAGTCTATTTCCTGGTTTGCTTCTCTTTTTTTCCCCCATGATCATTTGTTTCTTAAATTCCACATATGAGTGAAATCATGGTATTTGTCTTTCTCAGACTGACTTACTCAGCACAGTACTCTTTAGTTCCATCCACTTCATGGCAAATGGCAAGATTTCATTCTTTTTCATGGCTGAGTAATATTCCATTGTGTATATATACCACCTCTTCTTTATTCAGCGGTTGATGGACATTAGGGCTCTTTCCATAATTTGGCTATTGTCAATAATGCTGCCATAAACATCTGGGTGCATGTATCCCTTCAAATCAGTAATTTTTTTTTTAGTTTACTTAGTTATTTTGAAAGAGCAAGAGTGAGGGGAGAGGGGAAGGGCTGAGAGAGAGGAGAGAAAATCCCTAGCAGGGTCCATGCTGTCAACACGGAGCTTGATGCAGGGCTTGATCTCATCAACTGTGAGATCATGATCTGAGCCAAAATCAAGAGTCAGCTTTTTTTTAATATGAAATTTATTGTCAAATTGGTTTCCATACAACACCCAGTGCTCATCCAAAAAGGTGCCCTCCTCAGTACCCATCACCCACCCTCCCCTCCCTCCCACCCCCCATCAACCCTCAGTTAAGAGTCAGATTTTTAACTGACTGAGCTACCCAGGCACCTCCCAAATCAGTATTTTTGTATCCTTTGAGTAACTACCTTGTTGTGAAATTGCTCGATCTTAGTTCTTGTTTCTAAAGGTTGCTTTGGTTATTCAGGGTCTTGTGGTTCTGTTTCTGTGAAAATGCCATTTGAATTTTGATAGGAATTGCACTGAATCTATAGATGGCTGTAAGTAGTATAAAAAATTTAACAATATTAATTCTATTGCATGACCTTGAAATATCTTTACGTTTATTTTTATTTTCTTTAATGTCTTTTGTCAATGTCTTATCGTTTTCGGTGTACAGGTCTTTCATCTCCTCAGTTAAATTTATCCCTAAATATTTCATTCTTTTTGATGCAATTATGAATAAGCTTTTAATTTCTGATTTATTAATTCTTTTGATAGTTTATTGCTAGTATATAGAAATGGAACTGACTTTGTATGTTGATTTTTGTGTCCTGCAACATTACTAAATTTATTCTATCAGTGTTTTGGTGAAGTCTTTGGGATTTTTCTATATATAATGTGATCTGCCAGTAGAGACACTGGTACTTCCTTCTTTCTAATTTGGATCCTTTCTATTTCTTTTTTCCTGCCTAATTGCTTTGGCTGGGGTTTGTAGTACTATGTTGAATAAGAATGGTGAGAGTGGGCATCCTTTTCTTGTTCCTGATCTTAGAGGAGAAGATTTCAGCTTTTTCATCATTGAGAATGATGTTAGCTTTGGGCTTGTCATGTATATTCTTTATTATGTTAAGGTAGATTTCCTCTATATCCAGTTTGTTTAAGGTTTTTGTCAAATTCTTTTACTTTGTGTCAATGAGTTGTTCATGTGATGTTAATCCTTTATTTTGTTAATGTGTATCACATTGTTTCATTTACAAATGTTGAACTATCCTTGTATCCTTGGGATCCCACTTGATCATGCTGTATGATCCTTTTAATATAATAATGTATTTAATTAGTTAATATTTTGTTGAGAATTTTGCCTCTATATTCATCAGGGATATTAGACTATGATTTTCTTTTTTGGTGGCATCCTTATCTGGTTTTGATATCTGGGTAATTCTGACATCTAACATGAGTTTGGAAGTTCTTTCTACTCTATTTTATGGAATAGTTTGAGAAGATTTTGTGTTAATTCTTCTTGAAATGTTTAGTAAGAATTTACTAGTGAATCCATCTGGTCCTGCACTTTTATTGGTTGGGAGGATTTCAATTATTGATTCAACTTTCTTACTAGTCATTGGTGTGTTCAGATTTTGTATTTCTTTATGATTCGGTCTTAATATGTTGGGTGTTTCTAGGAATTTTTCCATTTCTTCTAGGGTATTCAGTTTGTTAATGTATCATGTTCATAATAGTTTGTTATGATCCTTTGTATTTCTTTGGTATCAGTTGTAACATCTCTTTCATTTATGATTGTAATTGTGTCTTTTTCTTAGTGTGGCTAAAAGTTTGTCAATATTGTTTGTCTTTTCAAAAAACAGCTCTGAGTTTCATTCATCTCTTCTATTGTTTGTCTCTATTTGATATTTATTTCTGCTCTGATGTTTGTTAGTTACTTCCTGCTACTAATTTTGGGCTTAGTTTGTTCTTTTTCTAGTTTCTAGAGGTGTAGATTTAGGGTTTGAGAACTTTTTTGTTCTTTTTTTTTATGTAGGCATTTATTGTTATGAACTTCCCTTTTAGAACTCCTTTTGCTGCATCCCATAAGTTTTGGTATGTGGTGTATTACCATTTTTGTTTGTCTCAGATATTTTTTAAATTTTTCTTTTGTTCTTTGAACCATTGGTTGCTCAGTAACGTGGTCTAATCCCCATTTATTTATGAATTTGGGAGATTCAGATTTTTTTTCTTTCCAAGACTTTATTTAAATTCAAGTTAGTTGACATATACTGTAGTATTGGTTTCAGAGTAGAATTTAGTAGAAACGCTTAAATATAACACCCAATGCTCATCACAATAAGTACCCTCCTTATTGCCCATCACTCGTTACCCTACCCCCCAACCTTCCCTCCAGCAACCCTCAGTTTGTTCTCTATTAAAAGTCTCTTATGGTTTGACTCATTCTGTGTTTTTATCTTACTTTATTTTTCCTTCCCTCTTCAATGTTCATCTGTTTTGTTTCTTAAATTCCACATATGAGTGAAATCATATGGTATCCGTCTTTCTCTGACTTATTTCACTTAGCACAACACACTCTAGCTCCATCCACATCATTGCAAATGTCAAGATTTCATTCTTTTTGATGGCTGAGTAATATTCTATTTTATACATGAATGTGTGTACACACACACACCACATCTTCTTTATCCATTCACCAGTTGATGGACATTTGGGTTCTTTCCATAATCTGGCTGTTGTTGACAGTGTTGCTATATTGGGGTGTATGTTTATGGGAGATTCAAATCTCAATGAAATGGTTTCTAAGGAGCTTCTAGCAACTCTGTGAAGTTGAAGAAGGTCATTCAATTATAGAGGGATATCTGAATACATTTATAATGGCATTTACAAGGTTATTACTGTGTCACTATATCTAATTAATTACTTTTAGCATGACTTCAAGTTGGGAGAAAGTAGTCAAGATTGCAGGATTAATGGGATAAATGTTCATCCAGTTTAAACAAAACCTAACTGGCTCAGTAATACTACCTGCATTCACTTTCCCTTCTATTCTATTTTTTTTAATTTAATTTTATTTATTTTTTTAATATGAAATTTATTGTCAAATTGGTTTCCATACAACACCCAGTGCTCATCCCAACAGGTGCCCTCCTCAATGCCCATCACCCACTACCCTTCTATCCTATTTAATGCCCCTTTACTTTTTCCTGTAACTAAGGTTCTGCCATGAATATGGATATTTATAAAGCAGTTTCCAACTGAAGATTAATGTGTAATCTATCTTCTCTTGAGCCAGTATCAGAGAGTCCCTGTCTTTCACTAATTCTTTCTTTTTCATAGACACAAATGGGGTGAAACCATCATTTTAGATCAGGCTTGGATCATATGATCATCTTTACCCATGTTATCACCTTATTTCTACATCTTATGAAAAATTTGGGTGAAGTTGGCCTTAAGAGAAAGTACAACACATTCAGAGCCAGAATGGCATCTGAATTCACAATTAATTTTCAGTCAATTAATTAATATGCTTCCTTTTTTAAACGATTGATCAAACTAGACCAGAGCGATCATTTGTCTGTAGGATAATTTAGAAAAATAGTAGAGACAATGAAGTGAGTCTCTAATAATGTGGCTGACCTCAAATGAGATTACACTAATTTTTCTAAGGAAAAAATCCCCAGGCCTTGCAGATATGACATAGGTATTAGAACATTTCAGGTATCTGGATTTAGTTCAGAAGAGCTTCTTGGGCTTTAAAATCCCCCTTTACTCCAAATCACAGAGCAGTATGATTATCCCCTATATAGGACCACCTCATTTCTAGGCAAAAACTTTAATTCTGTGGAATAGCTTCCACAAGGCAACTATGAGTATTAGTGCTACATGTACCACCCACCACCCATCTTAAGACATAGAAAGGCTACTGTACAAATAGAGAGGACTTCAGAGAGTTTGCTATCTCCTGTTAGATAGAATCTCACCCTCTTACCCACAGGAAGATTTTCAAAGATTAATCATTTTTATCAAGAGCCCTCCCAAATTAAGCCTGTGGTTTTAGTATGCTTCCTTTCTTCATGGTTGATTGCACTATGTGGAAAAGTGATGTAGGAAACACTATAAATTTATTCCATAAGATCAAGGAGAATAAGGTCAAAGTCTTTAGCCAGCAGTGAGGTGGCCTTTGATGAGGAGATGTGATGACAGCATCAGGACTGGTCCCATTTGGGAAACAGGACAGATTCTAGTCTGTAAGCAAGTCAAGCAAGTGGATATTTGCCTAGTTTTCCTTCCATACCTCACACCCTGTTATAGCAGCACCTCCTTTGTTAACTCTTCGGCCTGTCTCATAACCAATTATGGATAAGTGATATAGGCCATTCTAGGACGCCAAGGGCAAGGTATAGCAGCATCAGAGAGCACTGCTGGAGATTTGTGACCCAATGCAATCAAGCTTTTGGTCTAGTGGTATCTTTGTCAGAAACACCTTTATGTCTCAAGCAGCAAGTTGTGAGGAAGAAGATATTTTGAAACATTCTTTTTTTTTTTTTAAGTGTTTATGTATGTATCTTAAGAGAGACAGACAGAGATGGGGGGGGAGGGGTAGAGGGAGAGAGAGAATCCTGAGCATGCTCTGTGCTGTCAGCTCAGAGCCCAACATGAAGCTCAATCTCACGAACTGTGAGATCATGACCTGAGCTGAAATCAAAAGTCAGTTGCATAACCAACTGAGCCAGATCATTTTTTCTGTGTCTATTAAGATGTTAATGTAGTTTTTGTCCTTAATCTTTTAATGCCGTGTATTGCAATTTATCCATTTCTCAGATGTTAAATGAACCTTGCATTACTGGAATAAATCCCATTTGGTCATGGTGTGTAATTCCTTTTATACATTTCTATATTCAGTTTGCTAAGAATTTTGTGTTTATATTCATGAGGAGTATCAGTATGTAGTTTGCTTTTCTAGCGATTTTTAATTTTAGTTTTAGTGTCAGTGTAATATTGGACCACTAGAATCAAATGAGAGTATCTGCTGTGCTTCTGGTTTTTTCAAAAGTTTGATATTAATTTGTTTTTAAATGTTTGGTAAAATTCACCAGTGAAGTCATCTGGGTCTAGGCTTTTCTTTATGGAAAGTTTTTGTTTTATGTAATTCACTTCTTTCTATTCCAGTATAATTAACATACAGTGTTACATTAGTTTCAGGTATACAATATAATGATTCAAAGATTCTATACATTACTCAGTGCTCATCACCATAAGTGTACTCTTACTCCCCTTGACTTATTTCATCCATCTCCCCACTCACATTTCCCCTGGCAACAGCCAACTTGTTCTCTATATTTAACAGTCTGTTTTTTGTTTTTCTCTTTTTTGTTTCTTAAATTGCACATATGAGTGAAATCATATGGTATTTGTCTTTCTGACTTATTTCACTTAACATTATATCCTCTAGTCCATCCATGTTGTTGCAAAGTGGAAGACTTCATCCTTTTTTGTGGCTAATATTCCATTGTGTGTGTGTGTGTCTTCTTTATCCATTTATCTATTGGTAGACACTTGGATTCCTTCCATATCTTGGTTATTGTCAATAATGCTATGGTAAACATAGGGTTGCATATATCTTTTCCAATTAGGGTTTTGTTTTTGTTAGGTAAATACCCAATAGTGAAATTACTAGATTGTATGGTAATTCTATTTTTAATTTTTAAAGGAACCTCCATACTGTTTTCCATAGATGACTGTACCAATATACTGTCCCACCAACAATCCACAAGGATTCCTTTTTTTCTACATCCTCACCAACACTTGTTATTTGCCTTTTATTTTAGCCACTCTGACAAGTGTGAGGTGATATCTCATTGTGGTTTTGATTTGCATTTACCTGATGATTAGTGATTGAGCATCTTTTCATGTGTCTGATGGCCATGTGTATGTCATCTTTGGAAGAATGTCTATCCAGATCCTCTGCCCATTTTCAATTGGATCATTTGAAGGTGGAGTTTGGTGTTGATTTGCAGAAGTTCTTTATATACTTTGCATATTAACCCTTTGTCAAATAAATCCTTTAAAATACATTCTCGCACTTACTAGGTTGTCTTTTTGTTTTGTTGATGGTTTCCTTTGCTGTGCAAAAGCTTTTTAGTTTGGGGTGTTCCAAATAATATTATTTTGCTTACATTTCCCTTACTATAGGAGACACAGAAAGATGTTTCTAGAGCTGATGTCAAAGAGATTACTCCCTATGATTTCTTTTAGGAATATCATGGTTTCAGGTCTCATTAAAGACCTAGAGATCTTTTTTATGTCTTTAATCCATTTTGAGTTTATTTTTGTGTATGCTGTAAGAAAGTGGTCCAGGCTTTTTCTTTTGCATATAGCTGTTCTGAACACCATTTGTTGAAGAGACTTGTCTTTTTTCCATTGTGTATTCTTCCTTCCTATATCATAGATTAATTGACCATATAATCATGGGTTTATTTCTGGGTTCTCTGTTCTATTCCATTTGATCTAAGTGTCCATTTTTGTGCCAGTACCATATAGTTTGGGGTATTGTAGTTTTATAGTATACTTTGAGATCTGGGATTAGGATACCTCCAGTTTGTACCCCAATGTTTATAGCAGCACTCTCAACCATAGCCAAATTATGGAAAGAGCCTAAATGTCCATCAACTGATGAATGGATAAAGAAATTGTGGTTTATAGACACAATGGAGTACTACGTGGCAATGAGAAAGAATGAAATATGGCCCTTTGTAGCAACATGGATGGAACTGGAGAGTGTTATGCTAAGTGAAATAAGCCATACAGAGAAAGACAGATACCGTATGGTTTCACTCTTATATGGATCCTGAGAAACTTAACAGAAACCCATGGGGGAGGGGAATGAAAAAAAAAGAGGTTAGAGTGGAAGAGAGCCAAAGCATAAGAGACTCTTAAAAACTGAGAACAAACTGAGGGTTGATGGGTGGTGGCAGGGAGGGGAGGGTGGGTGATGGGTATTGAGGAGGGCACCTTTTGGGATGAGCACTGGGTGTTGTATGGAAACAAATTTGACAATAAACTTCATATATTGAAAAAAAAGATACCTCCAGTTTTGTTTTGCTTTTCCAAGATTGCTTTGGCTATTTATGGTCTTTTGTGGTTTGATACCATTATTTGTTCTAGTTCTGTGAAAAATGTTGGCATTTTGATAGGGGCTGACTAACTCTGTAGATTGTTTTGGGCAGTATAGACATTTTAACAGTATTTGTTCTTCCAATCCATGAGCATGGAATGTCTTACTATTTTTTTGGATCCTCTTCAATTTTTTTCATCAGTGTTTTATAATTTTCAGAGTACAGGTCTTTTACCTCCTCGGTTAGGTTTATTCCTATGTATCTTATTTTTGGTGCAATTTTATTTTTTTTAATTTATTTATTTTGACGGGGAGAGAAGGGGCAGAGAGAAAGGGAAGGAGAGAGAATCTCAGGCTCCGTACTGTCAGCCCAGAGCCTGAGTGGGCTCGAACTCAGAAACTATGAGATCATGACCTGAGCAGAAATCAAAAGTTGGTCACTTAACTGACTGAGCCACCCAGGCACCACAATGCAATTTTAAATGGGATTGTTTTCTTAATTTCTCTTTTGATGTGTCATTATCAGTGTATAGAAATGCAACAGATTTCTGTACATTGATGTTGTATCCTGCAACTTTTACTGAATTTGTTTATGAGTTCTAGCAGTTTTGTGGTGGAATCTTTTAGTATCATGTAATCTGCAAATAGTGGAAGTTTCACTTTTGCCTTCCCAATTTCTATGCCTTTTCTTTCTGTTGTATTACTGCTGTGGCTAGGACTTGCAGTACTATGTTGAATAAAAGTGGGGAGAGGGACATCCTTGTCTTGTTCCTGACCGTAGAGGAAAAGCACTCAGTTTCTCCCACATTTAAGATGATGTTGGCTGTGGGTTTTTTTCATATATGGCCTTTATTGTGTTGAGGTATGTTGCCTCTAAACTTACTTTGTTGAAGGTTTTTATTATGAATGCATGTTGTACTTTGTCAAATGCTTTTTCTGAGACTACTGAAATGATCATATGGTTCTTATCTTTTTTCTTATTGATGTGATGTATTATGTCGATTGATTTGTAAATATTGAACCATTCTTGCAGCCCAGGATTAAATCCTGCTTGATTGTAGTGAATGATTTTTTAAATGTATTTTTGGATTCAGTTTGCTAATATTTTGTTGAGGATTTTTGCATCTATTTTCATCAAGGACACTGGTCTCTAGTTCTCTTTTTTGGTGGTATCTATCTGGTTTTGGTACCAGGATAATGCTGGCCTCATAGAATGACTTTGGCATTTTCCTTCTTTATCTATGTTTTGGACTAGTTGGGGAAGAATAGATATTAACTCTTCTTTAAATATGTTTGTTAAATTTTTTAACATTTATTTATTTTTGAGAGAGGGAGTGAGAGCACTGGAGGGGCAGAAAGAGAGGGAGACACAGAATCTGAGGCTCCAGGCTCTGAGCTGTCAGCACAGAGCCCAGTGTGGGGCTTGAATTGACAAACTGTGAGATCATGACCTGTGCCAAAGTCAGACGCTTAACCAACTGAACCACCCAGGTGCCCCTGTTCTTCTTTAAATATTTGGTAGAATTTGCCTGTGCCATCTGGTTCTTTGGAAGGTTTTTGCTTACCAATTCAATTTCTTTGCTGGCTATCATTCTGTTCAAGTTATATATTTCTTCCTGTTTCAGTTTTGGTAGTTGATATTTATCTAGGAATTTTTCCATTTCTTCTGGGTTGTCCATTGGGTGGACATACAGTTTTTCATAATATTTTCTTATATTTGTTTATATTTTTGTGGTGTTATTATTTCTCCTCTCTCATATGTGATTTTATTTATTTGAATCCATGGGGTGCCGGGGTGGCTCAGTCTGTTAAACATCTGACTTTGACTCAGGTCATGATCTCATGATTCGTGAGTTCAAGCCCCATGTCAGGCTCTGTGTTGACAACTCAGAGCCTGGAGCCTGCTTCAGATTCTGCGACTCTCACCTGCACATGCTCTCTCTCAATAAACAAACAAACAAACAAACTTTTTTTTTTCTCCTGGTAAAGTCTAACTACAGGTTTATCAATTTTATTGAATTTTTTTTAAGGAACCAGGCTCCTGGTTTCTGTTGATTGGTTCTATTCTTTTTAAGTTTGTTTGTTTGTTTGTTTGTTTTACAGAGAGAGAGAGAGCGTGCACCCGAGCACACGAGCCAGGGAGGGGCAGAGAGAGAGAGAGGGAGAGAGAAGATCCCAAGCAGGCTCTGCGCTGTCAGTGGAGAGCCCAGTGCGGGTCTTGAAGTCACGAACTAGAAGATCGTGCCCAGAGCCTAAATCCGGAGTCTGATGCTTAATTGACTGAGCCACCCAGGTATGCCTGGTTCTTTTTTTTAAAGTTTCATTTCTGCTCTAATATTTATTATTTCCTTCCGCTAGTTTAGGCTTCATCTGTTATTCTTTTTCTAGCTCCTCTATATGTAAGGTTAGGTTGTTTGAGATTGTTCTTGCTTCTTGATGTAGATCTGTATGGCTATATACTTCCCCTTTAGCACTGTTTTTACTGCATCCCAAAGGTTTTGGACGATTGTGTTTTCATTTCTGTTTGTTTCCATGTACTTTTTAATTTCTTTTGTTTTCTGGTAGACTCATTCATTGTCTAGGAGCATGATTTTTAATCTCCATGTATTTGTGGTCTTTCCAGATTTTTGTGGTTGACTTCTAGTTGCATAGTGCTGTGGTCAGAAAAAGATGCATGGTATGACTTCAGTCTTCTTCAATTTGTTGAGGCCTGTTTTGTGGCTTAATATGTGATCTATTCAGGAGAATGTTCCATGTGCACTTGAAAAGAATGTGTATTCTGCTGTTTTAGGATGGAATGCTCTGATTATCTGTTAAATTTATCTGGCCCATTGTGTTATTCAAAGCCATTGTTTCCTTGTAGATTTTCTGTTTAGATGATCTGTCCATTGATGTGAGTGTGGTGTTAAAGTCCCCTAATATTATTGCATTATTATTGATTAGTTCCTTATGTTTGTTATTAACTGTTTCACATATTTGGGTTCTCCTATGTTGGTTGTATATTTACAATTATTAGATCTTCTTGTTGGATAGTCGCCATTATTATATAGTAGTCCTTCTTTGTCTCTTGTTATAGTCTTTTTTTTTCTTTTTTTTTTTATGAAATTTATTGACAAATTGGTTTCCATACAACACCCAGTGCTCATCCCAAAAGGTGCCCTCCTCAATACCCATCACCCACCCCCCCCTCCCTCCCACCCCCCAACAACCCTCAGTTTGTTCTCAGTTTTTAACAGTCTCTTATGCTTTGGCTCTCTCCCACTCTAACGTCCTTTTTTTTTTTTTTTTTTTTTTCCTTCCCCTCCCCCATGGGTTCCTGTTAAGTTTCTCAGGATCCACATAAGAGTGAAACCATATGGTATCTGTCTTTCTCTGTATGGCTTATTTCACTTAGCATCACACTCTCCAGTTCCATCCACGTTGCTACAAAAGGCCATATTTCATTTTTTCTCATTGCCACGTAGTATTCCATTGTGTATATAAACCACAATTTCTTTATCCATTCATCAGTTGATGGACATTTAGGCTCTTTCCATAATTTGGCTATTGTTGAGAGTGCTGCTATGAACATTGGGGTACAAGTGCCCCTATGCATCAGTACTCCTGTATCCTTTGGGTAAATTCCTAGCAGTGCTATTGCTGGGTCATAGGGTAGGTCTATTTTTAATTTTCTGAGGAACCTCCACACTGCTTTCCAGAGTGGCTGCACCAATTTGCATTCCCACCAACAGTGCAAGAGGGTTCCCGTTTCTCCACATCCTCTCCAGCATCTATAGTCTCCTGATTTGTTCATTTTGGCCACTCTGACTGGCGTGAGGTGATACCTGAGTGTGGTTTTGATTTGTATTTCCCTGATAAGGAGCGACGCTGAACATCTTTTCATGTGTCTGTTGGCCATCTGGATGTCTTCTTTAGAGAAGTGTCTATTCATGTTTTCTGCCCATTTCTTCACTGGGTTATTTGTTTTTCGGGTGTGGAGTTTGGTGAGCTCTTTATAGATTTTAGATACTAGCCCTTTGTCCGATATGTCATTTGCAAATATCTTTTCCCACTCCGTTGGTTGCCTTTTAGTTTTGTTGGTTGTTTCCTTTGCTGTGCAGAAGCTTTTTATCTTCATAAGGTCCCAGTAATTCACTTTTGCTTTTAATTCCCTTGCCTTTGGGGATGTGTCGAATAAGAGATTGCTACGGCTGAGGTCAGAGAGGTCTTTTCCTGCTTTCTCCTCTAAGGTTTTGATGGTTTCCTGTCTCACATTTAGGTCCTTTATCCATTTTGAGTTTATTTTTGTAAATGGTGTGAGAAAGTGGTCTAGTTTCAACCTTCTGCATGTTGCTGTCCAGTTCTCCCAGCATCATTTGTTAAAGAGGCTGTCTTTTTTCCATTGGATGTTCTTTCCTGCTTTGTCAAAGATGAGTTGGCCATACGTTTGTGGGTCAAGTTCTGGGGTTTCTATTCTATTCCATTGGTCTGTGTGTCTGTTTTTGTGCCAATACCATGCTGTCTTGATGATGACAGCTTTGTAGTAGAGGCTAAAGTCTGGGATTGTGATGCCTCCTGCTTTGGTCTTCTTCTTCAAAATTCCTTTGGCCATTCGGGGCCTTTTGTGGTTCCATATGAATTTTAGGATTGCTTGTTCTAGTTTCGAGAAGAATGCTGGTGCAATTTTGATTGGGATTGCATTGAATGTGTAGATAGCTTTGGGTAGTATTGACATTTTGACAATATTTATTTTTCCAATCCATGAGCAGGGAATGTCTTTCCATTTCTTTAAATCTTCTTCAATTACCTTCATAAGCTTTCTATAGTTTTCAGCATACAGATCCTTTACATCTTTGGTTAGATTTATTCCTAGGTATTTTATGCTTCTTGGTGCAATTGTGAATGGGATCAGTTTCTTTATTTGTCTTTCTGTTGCTTCCTTGTTAGTGTATAAGAATGCAACTGATTTCTGTACATTGATTTTGTATCCTGCAACTTTGCTGAATTCATGTATCAGTTCTAGCAGACTTTTGGTGGAGTCTATCGGATTTTCCATGTATAATATCATGTCATCTGCAAAAAGCGAAAGCTTGACTTCATCTTTGCCAATTTTGATGCCTTTGATTTCCTTTTGTTGTCTGATTGCTGATGCTAGAACTTCCAGCACTATGTTGAACAACAACGGTGAGAGTGGGCATCCCTGTCGTGTTCCTGATCTCAGGGAAAAAGCTCTCAGTTTTTCCCCATTGAGGATGATGTTAGCTGTGGGCTTTTCATAAATGGCTTTTATGATCTTTAAGTATGTTCCTTCTATCCCGACTCTCTCAAGGGTTTTTATTAAGAAAGGGTGCTGGATTTTGTCAAAGGCCTTTTCTGCATCGATTGACAGGATCATATGGTTCTTCTCTTTTTTTTTGTTAATGTGATGTATCACGTTGATTGATTTGCGAATGTTGAACCAGCCCTGCATCCCAGGAATGAATCCCACTTGATCATGGTGAATAATTCTTTTTATATGCTGTTGAATTCGATTTGCTAGTATCTTATTGAGAATGTTTGCATCCATATTCATCAGGGATATTGGCCTGTAGTTCTCTGTTTTTACTGGGTCTCTGTCTGGTTTAGGAATCAAAGTAATACTGGCTTCATAGAATGAGTCTGGAAGTTTTCCTTCCCTTTCTATTTCTTGGAATAGCTGGGGAAGGATAGGTATTATCTCTGCTTTAAACGTCTGGTAGAATTCCCCAGGGAAGCCATCTGGTCCTGGACTCTTATTTGTTGGGAGATTTTTGATAACCGATTCAATTTCTTCGCTGGTTATGGGTCTGTTCAAGCTTTCTATTTCCTCCTGATTGAGTTTTGGAAGAGTGTGGGTGTTCAGGAATTTGTCCATTTCTTCCAGGTTGTCCAATTTGTTGGCATATATTTTTTCATAGTATTCCCTGATAATTGTTTGTATCTCTGAGGGATTGGTTGTAATCATTCCATTTTCATTCATGATTTTATCTATTTGGGTCATCTCCCTTTTCTTTTTGAGAAGCCTGCCTAGAGGTTTGTCAATTTTGTTTATTTTTTCAAAAAACCAACTCTTGGTTTCGTTGATCTGCTCTACAGTTTTTTTAGATTCTATATTGTTTATTTCTGCTCTGATCTTTATTCTTTCTCTTCTTCTGCTGGATTTAGGCTGCCTTTGCTGTTCTGCTTCTATTTCCTTTAGGTGTGCTGTTAGATTTTGTATTTGGGATTTTTCTTGTTTCTTGAGATAGGCCTGGATTGCAATGTATTTTCCTCTCAGGACTGCCTTCGCTGCGTCCCAAAGCGTTTGGATTGTTGTGTTTTCATTTTCGTTTGTTTCCATATATTTTTTGATTTCTTCTCTAATTGCCTGGTTGACCCACTCATTCGTTAGTAGGGTGTTCTTTAACCTCCATGCTTTTGGAGGTTTTCCAGACTTTTTCCTGTGGTTGATTTCAAGCTTCATAGCATTGTGGTCTGAAAGTATGCATGGTATCATTTCAATTCTTGTAAACTTTTGAAGGGCTGTTTTGTGACCCAGTATATGATCTATCTTGGAGAATGTTCCATGTGCACTCGAGAAGAAAGTATATTCTGTTGCTTTGGGATGCAGAGTTCTAAATATATCTGTCAAGTCCATCTGATCCAGTGTCTCATTCAGGGCCCTTGTTTCTTTATTGACCGTGTGTCTAGATGATCTATCCATTTCTGTAAGTGGGGTGTTAAAGTCCCCAGCAATTACCACATTCTTATCAATAAGGTTGCTTCTGTTTATGAGTAATTGTTTTATATATTTGGGGGCTCCGGTATTCGGCGCATAGACATTTAGAATTGTTAGCTCTTCCTGATGGATAGACCCTGTAACTATTATATAATGTCCTTCTTCATCTCTTGTTACAGCCTTTAATTTAAAGTCTAGTTTGTCTGATATAAGTATGGCTACTCCAGCTTTCTTCTGGCTTCCAGTAGCATGATAAATAGTTCTCCATCCCCTCACTCTGAATCTAAAGGTGTCCTCAGGTCTAAAATGAGTCTCTTGTAGACAGCAAATAGATGGGTCTTGTTTTTTTATCCATTCTGATACCCTATGTCTTTTGGTTGGCGCATTTAATCCATTTACATTCAGTGTTATTATAGAAAGATACGGGTTTAGAGTCATTGTGATGTCTGTATGTTTTATGCTTGTAGTGATGTCTCTGGTACTTTGTCTCACAGGGTCCCCCTTAGGATCTCTTGTAGGGCTGGTTTAGTGGTGACAAATTCCTTCAGTTTTTGTTTGTTTGGGAAGACCTTTATCTCTCCTTCTATTCTAAATGACAGACTTGCTGGATAAAGGATTCTCGGCTGCATATTTTTGCTGTCTAGCACCCTGAAGATCTCGTGCCAATTCTTTCTGGCCTGCCAAGTTTCAAAAGAGAGATCAGTCAGGAGTCTTATAGGTCTCCCTTTATATGTGAGGGCACGTTTACCCCTTGCTGCTTTCAGAATTTTCTCTTTATCCTTGTATTTTGCCAGTTTCACTATGATATGTCGTGCAGAAGATCGATTCAAGTTACGTCTGAAGGGAGTTCTCTGTGCCTCTTGGATTTCAATGCCTTTTTCCTTCCCCAGTTCAGGGAAGTTCTCAGCTATTATTTCTTCAAGTACCCCTTCAGCACCTTTCCCTCTCTCTTCCTCCTCTGGGATACCAATTATGCGTATATTATTTCTTTTTAGTGTATCACTTAGTTCTCTAATTTTTCCCTCATACTCCTGGATTTTTTTATCTCTCTTTTTCTCAGCTTCCTCTTTTTCCATAACTTTATCTTCTAGTTCACCTATTCTCTCCTCTGCCTCTTCCATCCGAGTCGTGGTGGTTTGCATTTTGTTTTGCATTTCATTTAAAGCGTTTTTCAGCTCCTCGTGACTGTTCCTTAGTCCCTTGATCTCTGTAGCAAGAGATTCTCTGCTGTCCTGTATGCTGTTTTCCAGCCCAGCGATTAATTTTATGACTATTATTCTAAATTCACTTTCTGTTATATTATTTAAATCCTTTTTGATCAGCTCATTAGCTGTTGTTATTTCCTGGAGATTCTTCTGAGGGGAATTCTTCCGCTTGGTCATTTTGGATAGTCCCTAGTGTGGTGAGGGCCTGCAGGGCACTTCCCCTGTGCTGTGGTGTATAACTGGAGTTGGTGGGCGGGGCCGCAGTCAGTCCTGATGTCTGCCCCCAGCCCACCGCTGGGGCCACAGTCAGACTGGTGTGTGCCTTCTCTTCCCCTCTCCTAGGGGCGGGATTCACTGTGGGGTGGCGTGGCCCGTCTGGGTTACTTGCACACTGCCAGGCTTGTGATATGGGGATCTGGCGTATTAGCTGGGGTGGGAAGGCAAGGTGCACGGCGGCAGGGGGGGCAGGCTTAGCTCGCTTCTCCTTAGGTGATCCACTTCAGGAGGGGCCCTGTGGCAGCCGGAGGGAGTCAGATCCGCTGCCGGAGGTTTGGCTCCGCAGAAGCACAGAGTTGGGTGTTTGCGAGGAGCGAGCAATTTCCCTGGCCGGAACCGGTTCCCTTTGGGATTTTGGCTGGGGGATGGGCGGGGGAGATGGCGCTGGCGAGCGCCTTTGTTCCCCGCCAAACTGAGCTCTGTCGTCCGGGGGCTCCGCAGCTCACCCTCCCTTTGTCCTCCAGCCTTCCCGCTTTCAGAGCAGAGCTGTTAACTTATGACCTCCCAGACGCTAAGTCGCGCTTGCTGTCAGAACACAGTCCATCAGGCCCCTCCGCTTTTGCAAGCCGGACTCGGGGGCTCTGCTTGGCTGGCGAGCCGCCCCTCTGCCCCGGCTCCCTCCCGCCAGTCCGTGGAGCGCGCACCGCCTCGCCGCCCTTCCTACCCTCTTCCGTGGGCCTCTCGTCTGCACTTGGGTCTGGTGACTCCGTTCTGCTAATCCTCTGGCGGTTTTCTGGGTTATTTAGGCAGGTGTAGGTGGAATCTAAGTGATCAGCAGGACGCGCGGTGAGCCCAGCGTCCTCCTACGCCGCCATCTTCGTCTTTTTTTTTTTTAAGTCTAGTTTGTCCTTGGGGCACCTGGGTGGCTCAGGCGGTTGAGCGTCTGACTTCGACTCAGGTCATGATCTTATGGTCTGTGGGTTTGAGCCCTGCATTGGGCTCTGTGCTGACAGCTCAAAGTCTGGAGCCTGCTTCCAATCCTGTGTCTCCCTCTCTCTCTGCCTCTCCTCCATTCTCACTTTGTCTCACTCTGTCTCTCAAAAATCAATAAATGTAAAAAAATTTTTTAAAGTCTAGTTGGTCCAATATAAGTATTGCTAGTCCAGCTTTCTTTTGACATCCATTGCATGATAGATGATTCTCCATCTCCTCATTGTCAATCTGTAAGTATCTTTAGGCCTAAAGTGAGTCTCTTATAGGCAGTATATAGATGGGTCTTATTTTTTTTATCCATTCTGTCACCCGATGTATTTTGATTGGAGCATTCAGTCCATTTACAAAGTAATTATTGATAGATATGTATTTATTGTCATTTTATTACTTGCTTGTGGTTGTTTGTAAAGATTTTCTCTGATCCTTTCTTGTCTTTCATGTTTTGCTGATTTTCTTCAGGGATATATTTGATCTCTTTCTATTCTTTGCATATGTATTAGTGGTTTTTGATGTATATACAAACCAAGAGGTTTGTATATAACCTCTTCTGCATATAGCAGTCTATATTAAATTGACAAGTCATTTATATTTGAACCCATTCTTTACTCCTCCCACACTTTAGGTTTATGTTATTATATCTCATATCTTTTTTTGTGTGTGAGTTCCTTGACTGATGTCTTACACAAATACTCATTTTTACTGCTTTTGTGTTTCACTTTTGGTCTTTCCTTTCCACTCCAAGAGTCCCCTTTGACATTTCTTGCAGAGCTGGTTCCTTTCATTTTTGTCTGGGAAACTATATATCCTTCTATTCTGAATGATAGCCTTGCTTGATAGATTATTCTTAGATGTAGATTTTTCCCTTTCAGCCCTTTGAATATATCATGCCACTCCCTTCTGGCTTGAAAAGTTTTGTTGAAAAAATTTACAGCTAGCTTTATGGGTCTTCCCTTGTAACTTGCAGACTTTTGTCTTACCGCTTTCAAAGTATTTTATTATACTAAGTGTACTAAAGTATTAGTATTTTATAATACTAATGTTACTATATTTGATGGAGTCACCCATTTCTCTAAGTCTAATTTTTCACAATTCTTTTTTCTCTCTTTTGTTCAGCTTGATTACCTTCCATTACTCTGTCTTCTGGGTCACTAATTCACTCCTCTACTACTTCCATCCTGCTGTTCATTCCATCGAGGGTGTTTCTCATTTGTTATTGAGCTCTTTATCTCTGCTTTGTTGTTCCTTATTTCTGTGTTAAGGGTTTCATTCATGTCTTCCACTCTTAAGATGAGTGAGTATCCTTATGATCATTGCTTTAAATTCTCTGTCTCATTGAGATTTCTGTCTGTGGTCTTGTCCTGTTCTTTCGTTTGGGGTAAATTTCTCCATCTCCTCATTTTGTCTGCCTCTTTGTGTCTGTATGTTAAGAAAGTCAGCTATGTCTTTTGCCTTTAAATTAGTTACTTTATGAACAAGAGGTCCTGGAGTCCACTACAGTATAAAGTTCACCAGAACTTGGCACTACAGCGAAGTACCGTATGTGTGTTGTTTACACCCTGCTGTTGTGTCTGAGTTATTTTACTTTTAGTTTAGTCATCTGCACTGACTTTCTGACTATTGTGGGCTGTGCTTGCTCTCTGTGATATTATTGGGACCCAGGCAGGCTAGCTGTGAGTGGGTACTCAGGCTGGGAACACATGGGTGGTGGTGACAAAATTTAGGCTGGCCCTTTAGTCCTACGCTGGATAGTCCCAAGCATTGTGGTGGCTAAACACAAGGGCTTCTGGGGGTGCACAGCTGGGCATGGCATATGATGGCTGCAGTGCATACAGGAGTTGGATGTGGTGGCTGGGTACCAGTACATACTGGCAGTTGTGCACCTGCTAGCTGGGCAGGGTGCTAACAAAGTTTTCCCTGAGCCCAGGGCCAAAGCTAGTAGGCTTGGGGTGGGTGATTCTGAAGAAGACATTGTGGGCATGGTACACTGGTAGCAGGTTAGGTAGCAAGGGTCTGTGTAGCCCTGCCTCCCACAGGTTCCTCTGTGTTTATGCTGGGTGGCTAGAGAGGAAAATAGCACCTTCCATCTCCCTCATTTTTGGAGAACTCCCCCAACACACTAAGAAGCCAGGATGAACAGATCTGTCTCCCATTTGACCCCAGTGTTGTGTAAACTGCCCTTTTTATGTTGCCTCTCTGTGAAGGCTGCTGTCTCTTTAAGGGGGGGAGGCGCTAACCCAGGTATCACCTTCTCTCCTGGCTCATCCACTGTTGAGTCAGCTGACTTTTAAAGTTTAGGACTCCAAGTCCTACTGGTTTAAAAAACTCACAGAATATAGCCCCTCTGGTTTTTATTTATTTTTATTTTTACTTAAGTTTTTATTTATTTTGAGAGAGAGAGAGAGAGAGAGAGAGAGAGAGAATATCCCAAACAGGCTCTGCACTGACAGCGGGGCTCAATTTCATGAAACCTGAGACCACCACCTGAGCCAAAATCAAGAGTAGGATGCTCAACTGACTGAGCCACCAAGTCACCCAGACTTTCTGGTTTTTAAAGCCAAATGTTATGGGTATTATTCTTCCCCATGTGAGGGCCTGTTTTGCCCTTCCTGTGTGCAGCTCCATCTCTCCTGTGGGCAGCCTCCTTTTGCCTTTCTGACCTTCCTAATCTTTTAGATGCTGTTTCTTCACTGTATTTAGCTATGGAGTTTGTTCTGCCAGTCTTCAGATCACTCTGGTTTATTAACTTGGATGTGGATGATGTCAAGTTGTAAACATGGGACAGGGAGAGCTCGGGATCCTCCTATTCTGCCATCTTCCCAAGCTCCTATTTTGAGATTTTTGTAGGTAACATACAGATTGATCTTCCTTTTTTGTTTAAACCCACTTAGCCATGTGTCTTTTGATTGGAGAATTTAGTCCCTATATTTAAAGTAATTACTAATAAACTTATTACTGTTTTGTTAACCATTTTATTTTTTTTGTAATTCCTTCATTCTTCTTCCTTGCTATCATCTTCTTAGTGATCTGATGATTTAATGATTATCTGTAGTGGTATGCTTAGATCATTTTATCTTTTTTGTATCTTCTATAGATTTGCCATTGTAGTTACCATAAAGCTTGTATTTTTAAAAATCAGTTTAAGGTGATAACTGAAATTAAAATGCATTATAAAGGTCTATATTATTATCCCCACCCCATGTTTTATGTTTCTGATGTACTATTTTTATCTTGTGTATCCATTAACACATTATAGTTATTTTTACTACTTTTGTCTTTAGTTTTCATAGATTTATAAGTTATTGTCATACCCTCATCAATTAGATTACTTTAATTTATATGCACACACAGTTATACCAATGGAATTTATACTTTAATGTTTTCCTTTTACTAGTTAGACCATTTTTGTTTCAGCTTAAAGAATTTTCTTTATCATTTATTGGAAATCCTATCTATTAGTGACAAACTCCTTTAGATTTTGCTGGTCTGAAAAGCCAATTCTCCTTCAATTCTGAAGGACAACTTTGACAGGTAGAGTGTTCTCATTGGAAGTTTTTTTGTTCTTTATTTAAGCACTTTGAATATATTGTGCTACTTCCTCCTGGATTGCGAAGTTTCTGCAAAAAATCTAATAATCATATAGGTTATGTATGTAATAGGTTGCTTTCTTTTGCTTTTAAGATTCTCATCTTGTTTTTACCTTTTAACAATGAATATGTGCTTTTGTGTGGATTTCTTCAGATTTCTCTCTGGATCTGGGTGATTTTCCTCCTTAAGTTAGGGACATTTTTTAGCCATTATTTTTCATACAAGTTTTCTGCCACTTTTTCCTCTCTCTTCTCTTTTTATGTTGTCCTATAAGTCTCTTAAGGTATGTTCACCCTTTTTCATTACTCTTTGTTGCTCTGATGTATCAATTCCATTGGCTTGTCTTCAAGTTCACTTATTCTTTTTTCTGCTTCATCTAGTCTGTTGTGACTCCCTCTATTGTATTTGTGTGATGACTTATTCTGATTGCAAGTCTGTGATTTCTCTTTGTTACTGTCTTATATTTTCTGTCTCATGTTGAAATTCTCACTTTGTTCATGCATTGTTCTCCTGACCTCAGTAACATCATTATGACTGTAATATGTAAGTTTTTATCAGGTAAATCATTTATCTCAATTTCACTAAGGACTTTTTAGAGATTTTATCATTTTCCTTTTTGTATTAGCTGATTTGTTGCATTAGGTAAATGAGCCACCTTCCTACTCTTGAAGTAACGGCCTTCATAGGAGATGAAAGTTTGTTTATCCCTGTCCTAAGTTATTATTGCCTCCCAAAACTTTATTATTGTCCAAGCAGCTTTCTTAGGTCTTACACATACTCATAACTGGGAGGCATTAAGAATAATCAGTATGTCAGAGGATAGGGTATTAGTAAATACCTATAGTGTGTTAGCCATGGTGAATCTATGAGAGCCCTTTAAGAACTGCTTCTCAATTTAATATTGCCTTAGTTTCATGGGTGCAAACCCCCATTGGCTTTCAAAGCCCAGTGTTTTGGGGGCCAATATTTCAGTTATAGATCTTAAATTTTGAGATATCAGATATGGCGTTCAAATGCCTAACGCCTCAGGAAAGAGCTGGAAGTTGAGTTTCCTTCCTATTGTAGGTTGTCACAAAAGAAATGGGGTGTATGGGATTGTGTCTCATCCTCTCCTACCTGTATTGATCTGATATGTAAGTCCCTCAGCCACTTTTTGGGAAACTTGCAGAGAATTATTCTGAATATAGCTATAGATTTAGTGTGTCCATGAGTGGGGGTGAGTTCCTTGAGATCCTTGTGCATTGCTATCTTGGACCAGAAATTAATTCTTATTTTTAAATCTTCCTTCTTAATGGTCATCTCCGTATCAGTATAATTTAGTCATCAGCCAATAACTGATCAGAAGATTATCTTAAATTAATTACCTGTATGTCTTCCAACATGTTACAGGGGATCTATGTGATAAGGCATGTCTTCAACTTTTAGTGTTTTATTTCCTCCTTTCACACAATCTCAAGGTCAGAGGTAAGAAACTTCTCCTTTACCATACAGACCCTGAGGAATAAGCTCAGGCTTTCATAAAAGTTTATTTGGCTTTTTAGTTTTTGAGACTTTGCTCTTAAATTCCTGGCTAAGCTCTTATTTTCTGCAACTAAAATCACAATCTTAGGCAGGTGCAATATTCCAGCAGATTATATTGTTTTGGTAATGCTCTAGGGTTAGAGACTTTTTTCCCCGGAGATAAAATCAAATTGACACAATACACTTGAAATAGAGATTTCCCAAAGAGCTTTAAGTTGGAACAAAATATTGGTTGTGCTATGGGGATGTTGCATTTAAAGCATCTGCAAAAGAGGTCATTA
Source organism: Lynx rufus (assembly GCF_022079265.1). NCBI lineage: Eukaryota > Metazoa > Chordata > Mammalia > Carnivora > Felidae > Lynx > Lynx rufus. The sequence goes on along the minus strand of NW_025814827.1, from coordinate 29,069,045 downwards.
ACTTTGAGGCTGTTGGGTTTTATAGCTACTGCCCAACTGAGGTGGTTAGAGAGGGAAATGAGAATAACCCCAAGTTAAAAATTTAAGAAGATAAAATTAAAGAAATTCAAATTTTTACTGAGGTTCACAATTTCCTCTGGATAGATGATTTCAGTTCAATATCTTAATTAATTACCAGGGTTCAGAACTGGCTGATTTTAGTTGGTGTGCCAGTTATTTTCATAGTTTTTGTGGGAGAGTTCACCAAAGTTCTCATTCTACCATGCTAGAAGTCAATCTTCAAGTAGCTCTTTGTGCTCTCTTCTAGCACAAGTGACTTACTAGCATAGATGCCTGAAGCAAGTGGATTGGATGAGCTGAAGAAGAGTCCATGTGTCCACCAGGAGCTATAACAAGGAGGAGCCAATCCACGTGGCTGGATCCTTTGTTCCTTGAGAACTGGAAAATCAGGGAAATCTCAAAATTCTGTACAATAGTAGGTATTTCAACAACTGATTATCAGGGTTATTTTAGTTTGAGGAGTAAAAGAGAGCACCTCATTAGCTGATTCTATTGGAGTTCTGGGAGCTATCCCCTTTTTCTAACAATGATAGCAATTTTAACTGTGGTAAACAGTTCTCAGATTTGATTATGGCTTTCTGGTTAAAGTGATGGTCTTATCTCTAAGCTTTTCTTTTCTTGGAACTTTGGAATGCCACTCAGCCCACATACAGTAGTAGCCCAAATGAAAAGGGGGTGTTAAATCCACAAAGGATAACTTTTACTAGTGCTAGATAAGAGTGAATAAATTCCCATCTTCCATTCTCTGGAAGGGGTGCTCGTGAAGCTATTTTTGGAGATGAACGCTATAAAGAGCCTCTCAGACAGAATATATAAGTGCAGAGAGATGACCATGAACTCCTGAGTACTGCCCCCATGTGAAGACAGTAGGCAGAATAGCCAGGGGAAGCCATGCTTGTGGCTGGACAAGGATGCAGACAGACAATAATGTATGGATGAGGGGTAGGGCAACAATAGTCTGGTGATGACCCATGTAGTACTTTACATAGTATTTCACTTTCTAAAAGTTTCTACCCATTAATAAGTAGACATTAAAGATTTCAGCTTTTAAGGAAAGATAATGGAACTTGGCAAAAAATGTAGTGGATTTGGGGAAGAATTCTGAGTTCACAGGGAGAATTATGTTCATTTTAGGGAGGTTTTCCAGACATGGTTAGATTCTGAGTAACAGGTGTTTAAAGTGGCCACCGGAAAGTCCAAGTTTTGCTGTGGCAAGTAACTGGACACAATGGACCTGTACCTTCCTAGTCTAAATAGGTTACAGATCTGCCCTTTTGCAAAATCCTGCATCATTTTGTGTGTAGAGATTAAGCCAATGATATTACACACTAAAGGAAGCTTGTTATTCTTGTATGCAAATGAATATTAAAGTAGCAGTTAGAAAATAAAAACGTAAGTAAATCAGACCTCATTATCAAAAAAACAAAACCGAACAGGATGCACTTTGACTTAAAAGGCCATTATAAGAGGCACTGAGCAATATTTAACCATGGTGAATTAACTTATGGCTAATAGGATACACCATGGTTGATTGGAATAAGCTTGCCTGGCACTTGAAGCCAGGCAGTTTTGTTCTTCAAAACTAGATAGGTCAGTAGTCCTACTGCTCCTAAAACTGAAGTTTCCCAAGGAAGTTGAGCTCTGGTTGGCCACATAGCGACTCTTTATTTATATTCTTTGATGCACAGTCGGTATTGGTTTCATTTCCTCCACATATGTGAGCCTCCAAAATTTAGACAGTATTTCCAAATGGTTGTATGTCATTATAGTATTCTTACCAGTAGAGAGAAGAAAAACTTTGTTAAGATAACTTTAAACATTTTTCTCAAATAAAATAGATTTTATAATTTCTATACATCTATAGTGAAGCAGCAGGAAGGGAAATTAAGGAATAAATACCTTTTCAATTGTGCCAAAAACCATAATATAATTAGGAATTAATCTAACCAAAGATGTGAAAAACCTTTACTCAGAAAATTATAAAACACTGATGAAAGGAATTAAAGGGGATATAAGGAAATGGAAAGGCAGTCCATGCTAATGGATTGGAGGAACAAATACTTTTAAATGTCTACATTACCCAAAGCAACATAACACATTTAATGCAATCCCTATCAAAATATCAACAGCTTTCTTGGAGCACCTGGATGGCTCAGTCAGTTAAGTGTGGGACTCTTGATCTTGGATCAGGTCATGGTCTCATGGTTTGTGGGATCAAGCCCTATGCTGACAGCACAGAGCCTGCTTGGGATTCTTGCTCTACCCCTTCCTTGCTCATTGCACTCTCTCTCTCAAAATAAACTAAAAAAAATAGCAACAGCATTTTTCACAGAGTTAGAATAAATAATCATAAAATGTGTATGGAACAACAAAAGACCCTGATGGCCAAGGCAATCTTGAAAAAGAAAAGCAAAGTTGGAGGCATTAAAACTCTAGACTTCAAGTTATATTACAAAGCTGTAGTGATCAAAGAAGTAGACACAGATCAATAGAATAGAAAATCGAAAAATGAACTGACAACTATACGGGCAATTAATCTTTTATAAGTTTTATTTTGAGAGAGAGTGAATGCATGTGGGCATGGGAAGTGCGGAGAGAGAGAGAGGGAGAGAGAATGCAGGGCTTTAACTCAGTAATATTCAGATCATAACCTGGGCTGAAATCAAGAGTCAGATGCTTAACCAACTGAGCTACCTATGCACCCCTAATTTTTATTTTTTTTACAACATTAATTATTTTTCAAAGTATATTTATTTTTAAAAGCATTTATTTGTTTTGAGAGAGGAAGACTGAGAACAGAGGAGGGGAAGAGGAAGAGAGATACTCCTAAGCAGTCTCCATGCTGTCAGTGCAGAGCCTGACCCCAGGCTGGATCTCATGAACTGTGAGATCATGACCTAAACTGTAATCAAGAGTCAGATGCTTAACCAACTGAGCTACTCAGTTTCCCCGATAGGATTTCATTCATTCATTCATTCATGCATTCTTAAGAAAGTGCTTGCTTCTTTTTTTGTTGTTGGGAAAACTGGACAGTAACATTCAAAAGAATAAACCTGGACCACTTTCTTACACCATACACAAAAATAAATTCAAAATGGATGAAAGACCTAAATGTGAGGACTGAAACCCCTAAAATCCTAGAGAGTACACAGGCAGTAACCTCTTTGACATCAGATATAGCTACTTCTTACTGGATAGGTCTCCAGAAGCAAGGAAAACAAAAGCAAAAATCAACTGTTGGGACTTCATCAAAAGAAAAAGCTTCTGAAGAGCAAAGGAAACAATCAACAAAAGTAAATGGCAATCTACACAATGGGAGAAGATATTTTCAAATGATATAACAGATAAAGGGTTATTATCCAAAATACACAAAGAACTTATAAAACTCAACACCCAAAAAAAAAATCCAGTTAAAAAACAGGCAGAAGACATGAATAAGACATTTCTCCAAAGAAGACATGCAGATGGCCAAAAGACACATGAAAATATGCTCAAAATAACTGATCATCAGGGACATACAAATCAAAACTACAATGAGGTATCACCTCACACCTGGCAGGAAGGCTAAAAATCAACAACACAACGAACAACAGGTGTTGGTGAGGGTGCCAGGAAAGGGGAACATTCCTACATTGCTGGTGGGAATGCAAACTGGTGTATATACATTGTGGAAAACAGTATGCGGGTTCCTCAAAAAGTTAAAAATAGAACTACCCTACAATCTAGCAATTGCACTGCTAGGTACTTACCCAAAGGATACAAAAATACTGATTTAAAGTTCATAGCAGCATTATCAACAATAGCCAAATTATGGAAAGAGCTCAAATTTCATCAGCTGATGAATGGACAAGGAAGAGGTGGTAAATATACAATAGAATATTTTTCAGCCATTAAGAAGAATGAAATCTTGCCATTTGCAACAACATGCATGGAAATAGAATGTATTATGCTAAGCAAAAAAAAAAAAAAAGATAAATATCCCATGATTCCACTTATATGTGGAATTTAAGCAACAAAAATGATGAAGATTGGGAAAAAAAAGAGAGGCAACCCAGGAAACACACTCTTAACTATAGAGAACAATCTGAGGGTTATTGGAGAGGGAGTGGGTGGGAGGATGGTTAAATAGGTGATGGGGCTTAAACAGGGTACTTGTGATGAACACTGGGTGTTATATGTAAGTGATGAGTTACCAAATTCTACACCCAAAACAAAAAAAGATGTAAGATTTGCAAATATTTCCCATTCTGTGGGTTTTTCATTTTATTTATCATTTCTGTGACTGTGCAGAAGCTTTTTAGCTTTATGTAGTCCTATTTATTTATATTTGATACTGTTGCTTGTACCTTAATCTAATCTAAGAAATCATGTCCAAGACCCAGGTCAAGGAGATTTTTTCATGTTTTCTTCTAAAAGTTTTGTGGTTTCAGGACTTACATTTAAGTCTTTAATTTTGAGTTAATTTTTGTGAGTGGTTTAAGATAGGGGTCTAATTTCATTATTTTATATATTCAACTTTTCTAGCATCATTTATTGAAGGGACTATTTTCTCTTCATTGAGTATTATTTGGCTCCCTTATTTTTTTTTTATAAGGGAGCATGAATGGGGGAGGGGCAGAGAGAGAGGGAGACACAGAATCAGAAGCAGGCTCCAGGCTCTGAGCCCAGAGCCCAACGCCGGTCTTGAACTCACAGACCGCGAGATCGTGACCTGAGTCAAAGTCGGACGCTTAACTGACTGAGCCACCCAGGCGCCCCTTGGCTCCCTTGTTAAATATTAGTTGAGCATATATACATGGGTTTATGGGCTCTCAATTCTGTTGCTCTTAATTGGTCTCTTTTTATGCCACTAACATACTGTTTTGATTACTAAAGCTTTATAACTTGAAATCAGGAAGTGCATGGCATCCTGCTTTCTTTCTCAGGATTGCTTTGACTATTCCAGATCTTTTATGGTCTCATAAAGTTTAGTGTTTTTTTTTTCTACTTTAGTTAAAAAAAATACATTGGAATCTTGATAGGGATTTCATTAAATCTATAGATGGCTTTGGATAGTATGGACATTTTAATATTTTCCAGTCCATGAACATGAGATACCTCTCCATTTATTTGTGTCATTCTCAGTTTTTTAAAATCAGCATCTTGTAGCAGAGCTCTTTCACCTCCTTGGTTAAATTTATTAGCATTTTGTTGTTATTTGATGCTATTGTAAGTGGGATTGATTTCTTTTTCAGATAATTTGTTAATGTATAGACATGTAACTGATTTTTGTATGTTATTTTTGTATACTGTAAATTTCATTTGTTGATAGGATCTAAAAATTTGGGGCTAATATCTTTAGGATTTTCTATACGTAAAATTAGTCCATTTGTAAATACAGACAATTTTACTTCTACATTCCAATTCTTATGTCTTTTTTTTTTTTTTTCTGATTGCTTTGATTTGTTCTTCCAGTACTATGTTAAACAGGAGTAGAAGTAAACATTTATTACTGATACAGGAAAAGCTTTCAACTTTTCACCACTGAGTATGATGTTAGCTGTGGGCTTGTCAGATATGGCATTTCCTACATTGAGGTATGTTCTTTCTATACTTATTAGCAATTTTTATGATGTTGAATTTTATAAAAGGCTGTTTTTCATCTTGAGGTGATCACAGGATTTTCTTTTTTTTTTTTTTTTTTTTTAACGTTTATTTATTTTTTGGGACAGAGAGAGACAGAGCATGAACGGGGGAGGGGCAGAGAGAGAAGGAGACACAGAATCTGAAACAGGCTCCAGGCTCTGAGCCATCAGCCCAGAGCCTGACGCGGGGCTCGAACTCACAGACCGCGAGATCGTGACCTGGCTGAAGTCGGACGCTTAACCGACTGCGCCACCCAGGCGCCCCAGGATTTTCTATTAGTGTGCTGTATCACATTGGTTTATTTGCATCCTTGTCAGATAACTGTCACTTGAACATGGTGAATTATGCTTTTAATGTTTTGACTTCAGTTTGTTAGTTTTGATAATTTTTAAAATCTACCTTTATCAGGGCTATTGACCTGTCCTATTTGTTTGCCTTGAACTACCCTTGTCTTTGGCATCAGCCTAATGGTATCCATTCCTTCAATCATAGTGTGTGTCTTTAAGGCAAAAATATATATATCTTGTACACATTGTATTGTTGAATAAAAAAAGCTCTCCTATACAAAGGAATTATTCACAGGTAAGGACTTATTGCCATTTTGTAAATTTTTTTCTGGCTCTTTGTAGATTGTTTCTTGTCTCTTATTCTGCTTTTGTGTGTGTGTTTTGATGTCTTTTGTTAGTATGCTTTAACTTCTTTATCATGTTCTTCTGTGTGATTACTACAGTGTTTTTCCTTGTTACCATGAAGCTTACATAAAATCTAAATACCCTATTTTAACCAATAATAACCTAACTTTGACAGCATTCCAAAACTTTATTACTTCTCTTCCCCTCACACTTTCCATTATTGATATTATAGTTTGCATAATTTTATATTTCTTGTCCATAATATATTAACAAAATAACCATAACTAAAATAATTAACTTTTAGTCTAGAGTAGTAAGTGAATTACCCAGTGAGTTTTGCACTACCTTCTTATGCTTTCATGATGTTAATTAGCATCTTTTTCTTTCAACTCAGAGAACTGCCTTCATTTCTTGTAGGGCATGTCTGATCCTAATGAATTCCCTCTGCTTTTGTTTGCTCAGGAAACCCATTATTGCTTATTTATTTCTGAAGGAAGGTTTTTACAGTTATAGAATTCTTGGTTGACAGGCTTTTTTCTCTCAGTAGTTTGAATATGTCAGTACCTTCTCTCTCCTCGTCTGGAAAGTTTCTATTGAGAAATCTGCCTGGGGTCTTTGGGGCCTTATGGATGTGGATATTCATTTCTCTTTCCATTTTTGGCAAGAGTCCAGCTATTGTTTTAAATTCACTTTCTGTCCTTTTTATCTTCTATTTCTGGAATTCCTACGAGATGGATTTGTTTCCTTTGATTGTGTCTCATAGTCTTGTTAGCTTTCATCCCCTTTTCCATTTTTTCTTTTTGTTCTTCTGACTGAATAATTTCAAATGTCCTATATTCTATCTAATTCTAGCTTCTGTAAGGTTGAGTCTGATGTTGAAACTATCAAATTCTTCATTTAAGCAATTGTATTTTTCAGCTCTAAGGTTTCTGGTGTTTTTTTATTTATTGATCTTCTCATTTTGCTTATGTATTACTTTCCTAATTTCCTGCAGTTGTCTGTGTTTTTGTATAGGTCACTAAACGTAAAAGGATTATTTTGAATTCTTTGATAGTTATTGGGGTTTGTTTTCTTTGGTAGTGTAATGTTTACCTGATTATTTTGTGACCCATTATTCCTAATGTAGGTATATGAATATTTGAATAAGAAATCTTCTTTTCCATAGTTTACACATTCACTTTGGAAGAGGCAGTCCTTTATCCATCCTCTTGGCTTAGAGTTCTGGACGTGTCAGTTGGTAACATGCTTGGGCAAGATTAGCCTTGCTCTCAGGGTCTGAGAACACTTGAATTGGATTTCTGGCTTTTTTCACTGTCCATATGAGATTCTAGACCAGGCTCCTTGATTGCCTGGTTCTCTGGTCAGGCTTCCTGGATGGTGGAGACTAGGTACTATATTCAGCTGCATGTGGGGCTATAAATTTACTTTCCTGTGCTGGCATGGCATCAAGGTTTATACTTCTCATTGTTTGGGGACCTGACTCAGGAAAGTATGCATTCAATAATACCCTGTCCAGATGGAAAAAGCCATCAGCTGTGTTCTCTGTAGGTCAGTGCCACCGTAGGTTAGGCTATGTATGCTGTGGTTAAGTAATCTGGTTGTACAAGGTGAAGGCACTGGATGTTCGCTCTAGTCTTTCTTTTCCCACTGGAGGAACCATAGGTTCAGGGGAGAGCTCTTGGTGTGCTGGGTCTGGGGGAGGGGCAAGGCAGCAAGTATATAGCTGCTCCTCTTACTTTTCCAATGTGGTCATCTTCAGGACTGTGGTGCAGGGGCAGGTTTCACTCCTGTGTTCTAAGATTTTCTAGTGGTGTTTGTCCATGAATAGTTGTTCATTTGTGGATAAAACATATGTCCCCAGGTTTTAGATACAAAAGAAATTTGAAAAAATTAACTAAGATCATGATGTAGTTATAGAAGAGATAAACAAAGAAGGAATACACATAAATTATTCAGAATTATCCTGGGGCACCTGGGTGGCACAGTGTGTTATGTGTCCAATTTTGGCTTACGTCGTGATTTCATGGTTCATGAGTTTGAGCTCCACGTAAGGCTCTCTGCTGTCAGTCCAGAGCCTGCTTTGGATCTCTTGTCTCCCTCTCTGAAAAATGAATAAAAATTAAAAAAAGAATTATTTGATTGCTGGGCTGGAAAAATGGTTCCATTGATTTTTTTCATAAAGAAACAAATTCTGTGATGTTTACATACTGCCCACAAATTAAATCACTTCTGTCTTCTCAAAGGGCAACAACAGATTTCCATTTCTCAGTCATTCCCACCTCTAAATGCAACTCCTGTTTGGACTATTTGGATCGCTATAGCCACTGTGTGATTGATGACCCACAGACTGTAATCCTATTTTCAACAGGAAGAAAAATGTCTTGCCTGAGTTTAACAAGTACAGACATTGTAGGCTAACCTGAGGACCCCTGCCTATTCTTACACCATTGTGGCTTTACTGGGCCCAGCATCACGCTTGTAGGAGATTCCAATACAAGTTATCTGTGGCTTGGAAGTCATCTTTTTAAATATCAATCCCATACTTTTCATGTTCCAGATTATTTACACATGTAAAGTGACAGTTAACTGGGAATTACAAGTGATCCAATCCTTACTGTGACTGCAATGCATTCAGGCAATATTTTTTCACATGAACATTTTGTTGCATCTGTTTTTGACCATTTCTGCCTGTCTTCATTCACTTGCTCTTATAGTTTTTAGTCTAGTATGTAACCACCCTGAGGATTCTTTTGTTCCCTTAAAGCAATTTTCTCACCTTCCCTAGAGTTTTGTAGTATCTTCCCAAGCTAGAAGAGACAAGGATACCACAGGGAGAAAAATGCCTGAAAACTGTTCTATTATGGCAGTTCACTTAATCTTTCGTTTTCTATATTCAATGACTGCTGTATAGCTGCATCGGCTTTTCCAGTTTAGTCCTTTGTTCTTCAGTGGAGTCAGGCTCTATTTGTTTAGCAGACAAGAAAAACCATGAATAGGAATATACAGAACTTCAGATGTATATATTACAGAGACATCCAAAGAAATATTTTCATTTAGAACTAACTTATTTCAAAAAGTCTAATATACTTTGCAATCTTCAATAAGAAATTACTGGCACTCCTCCATGATTACCTCTAGATCAGATTTCCTATGCAAGGCAGATCATTTACCTGGGTACATGTGGTTTTCATGCTGAAGGGCTAAAGTTTCACCCTCTGATCACAAACAAGTGGCCCGTATCAATATTAAATGTTTCATCATATCCAGCTATTTGCCTATGTATTCTGAACGTTTTTCTGCAGAAAATGATGTTTCTGTACTTTGATGAAGTTACAGAGAGAAGTTGAATGTGCACAATGTCCTAGGCACCTCGGTGAAAACGTAAGTTTTCTAATGAAATATATAGTATAGAATCAATGTCCATGGTAGATCCCAGATTTACAGTAGCAATGATTAAATCTGATAATGTTTAAGGTTCCAGTTCAAAAGCTCCTGAATATACCTCAACAGCTACTTACAGAACAATTCCCTCTGAAAGTAATTCAGAAGCTAGCTGAGCAACTCCTACACATTGGGTGAACAAGGAAAACAAAACACATCCACATATGTAGGAGAAGCAGAGACACATGCTTATCACAAACCCCATCTCTGGCATGACAACACATAATCTTGAGGTAATTCACAACTCTCAGCTTCACCCTGAGGAGTAAAGGGTTTGGATCCCACATCTGGTGCTCCAATTTTTAAAATTGTCATTTGAGACATGGGTTGCCCAAACATCAAGCTATGATGGCTCCTGTGACTGAAAAGACAATCATGGTAAGCCTTCATGAGTCCTTCAAGAACAAACATCACCATCACCCAGCACAAAGGCAGCACACTGATATGTGCCTAGCCTTTCTACAAAGGAGTCCTATTTGTTTGTCTTAAAAGCTTCAGCCTCAGGAGCAGGCTTGTAGGTTCACACATATCTAGGGGCCAACAGCAATACTTTTCAGAGACCAGGGAGGTCAGCAGGCATCACCTTTGTGCTCTCCCTCTGTCTTGCGCCAGTATCTATTAAAAAAGAGCTTGTGTACATGTTGGCTGCCTCAGTTTTTGTGGCTTCCACCAGTGGGACATACCTTGTTAGCCTAGATCTGGTGGCCAGTAGGTTTTACATTCACACGTCACAGGACTGTAAGAAACAAAAACAAAACAGAACAGGCCTTAATTAGGCATACCCATGGGCACAGTGTAGTAGCAACAAACAGAAATTCCCAGTCTTTCCATGAAAGCAGCCTATTGCTTATCTCAAATTGGATGACTGTCTCTCAGGTTTCAGCCTTTAACACAACCTTAAGGGATGAATGCAGTGCTCTCCAGAGATGTTGGATGCTAGCAGGTGTCTATTCACACTCTTCCTCTGGATGGCTGCAGGAACCTCAGGAAAGGAGCTTGTGCACACACCTGGCACCCCAGCTTTTGGGGCTTCCATACAGAGGACACATCTCTTGATAGGCATTAAGAAAAAAGAAGAAAAAAGAATATGTTTCAAATGAGAATAAAGTCTCCAAAAAGTAAACTTTAATGGAGATAAATGAACCTGATAAAGAATTGAAAATAATAGTACAAAGATGTTCACCAATGTCAAATGAGTTACTGCTTGTGTTCTCTTCTAGGACTTTTATGGTTTCAAGTCTCACATTTAGGTCTTTAATCAATTTTGAATTTACTTTTGTGAATAGTATAAGAAAGTTGTAGATAGGTCTCCTGTGGCAAGGGAAATAAAAGCAACTGTTGTGATTACATAAAAATAAAAAGCCTCTGCACAGTGAAGTAAACAAAACTAAAAGGCAATCTGTGGAATGGGAGGATATATTTGCAAATGACATATCTGATAGAAGACTAGTATCCAAACTATATAAAGAGCTTATTCAACTCAACACCCAAAACACAATCCAATTAAAAAATGAGCAGAAGACATGGACATTTCTTAAAGGAAGACATCTAGATGACCAACAGACACATGAAAAAAATGTTCATTAGGGAAATAAATGCAAATCAAAAATCAATAACACAAGAAACAATAGGTGCACTGTTGGTTGGAAATGCAAACTAGTGCAGTCACTGTGGAAACCAATATGGAGGCTCATCAAAAAGTTGAAAATAGAACTACCCTACAATCCATCAATTGCACTACTAGGGATTCACCCAAAGGATACACAAATACTGATTTAGAGAGGCACATGCACCCCAACGTTTATAGCAGTTATCAATAGCCAAATTATGGAAAGAGCCCAAATGTCCATTGACTGATTGACATACATATACACACACACACACACAATGGAATATTGGTGATCAAAAAAATGAAATCTTGCCATTTGCAACACGTGGATGTAACTAGAGTGTATTCTGCTAAGTGAAATAAGTCTGTCAGAGAAAGATGAATGCATGATTTCACTCATGTAGAATTTAAGAAGCAAAACAGAGGAACATGGGGTGGGGGAGAGAAGCAAACCAGAAAACAGACTCTTAACTAGAGAGAACAAACTGAGGGTTATTGGACAGGAGGTTAGTGGGGGGATGGATTAAATAAATGATGGGTATTAAGGGGGGCACATGTGATGTGCAAAGGCAGTTCTAAGAGAGAAATTCATAGCAACAAATGTAAATGATCTCAAACAACCGAACTTTTACGAACTATAAAAGAAACTAAGCTCAAAGTTAGTAAAAGGAGGTAAATAAAAATAAGGGTGGAAATAAATGAACGAGACTAAAAAGACAATTAAAAAATACCAATGAAACCAAGAGTGGGGTTTTTAATTTTTAATTTTTTAAATGCTTATTTATTTTGAGAGAGAATAAAAGAGCACAAGCAGGGGAGAGGGGCAGAGAGAGAAGGAGAAAGAATCCTAAGCAGGATCCACTCTGTGAGTGCAGAGCTAGACATAGGGCTTGTTCTCACTTATGAACTGTGAGATCATGACCTGAGCTGGAATCCAGAGTCATATGCCTAACTGATTGAGCCACCCAGATACCCTGTTATTTAAAAACAAAAAGATAAATAAAATGAACATTTAGTTATACTCACAGAGAGAAAACAGAAGACGTAACAGCACAAAAACAAAGGATCATGAGAGAATACTATGAACAATTATACACAAACAAATTGAACACCCTAGAGAAATGAATGAAATCCTAGGAGCATACAACCTACTAAGAGTCAAAGAAATAAAAAGTCTGAACAGACTACTATTAAAGAGACTGAATCAGTAGTCAAAAATCTTCCAACAAACAAAGTCCAGGACCAGATGGCTTCACTGGTGAATTCTGGCTAACATTAAAAAATTTACTACCAATCCTCCTTAAGCCCCTCCAAAAAATAAGATGAGTTTGGAAGATTTCCTTCCTCTTTTATGTGACCAGCATCACCTTGATATCCTAACTAATCACACTACCAAAACAAAACAAAACAAAACAAACCTCCAATCCAATATCCCTGATGAACATGGATGCAAAAAAATCTCAACAAAATATTAGCAAACTGATTTCAGTAGCACATTAAAGGTATCATACACCCTAATTAAGTGGGATTTATTCCAAGAAGGAAGGATGCTTAAACCTCTACAAATCAATCAACATGATACTCCATTAACAGAATGAAGGATTAATGTCGCATGACCATCTCAAAAGATGCATAAAAAGCATTTTACAAAATTCAACATTCATCCATGATAAAAATTCGCAACATAATAAAGACTATATATGACATTCCCACAGCTAATGTTATATTCAATGGTGAAAAGCTGAAAGTTTTTCTCAAAGATCAGGAGCAAGACAAAAATGCTCATTCTTGCCACTCTTATGCAGTATAGTACTAAATATCTTAGCCAGATCAACTTGGGGGGATAGGAGGTGAAGGCATCTGAATTGAGAAGGGAGCACGATTGTCTGTATTCACAGTTGATAAAACCCTCATGATCCACTAAAAACTAGTAGAACTGATAAAAAAAATAAAACTTAACTGGATTTATTTAATTTTTGAAAAAGAGAGCATGAGCAGGGGGAAGGACAGAGCTTGATGCGAGGCTCAGTCTCACAAACCATGAGATTAGGACTTGAGCTGAAACCAAGAGTTGGATTCTTAATCAACTGAGCTACCCAGACACTCCCCATCAAGGTTTAGTATACAAAATGAATATTTAAAAAAAAATCTACACACTAATAACCTATGAGAAAGAAAAAATGAGAAAACAATCCCATTCATATTTGCATCAAATAGAATAAAATAATTAGGAATAAATTTTACCAAGGTTAGACTTGAACATTGAAAACTATAAGACACTTATGAAAAGAATTGAACACACAAATAAGCAGAAAAACATTCCATGCTCATGAGTTGGAAGAATTGATATTGTTAAAATGTCTCTTCTACCCAAAGCAAAATACAAATTCAGTACAATCCCTATCAAATTTCCAATGGTATTTTTCACAGAAATAATCCTAAAATTTGTAGGACCACAAAACACCCAAAGAGTCAAAGAAATTTTGAAAAACAACAAATCTGGAGGCATCACACTTCCTGATTTCAAATTATAAGCTATAGTAATCAAAACAGTGTGGTATGGCCATAAAAACAGACACATAGAGCATAGAATGTTTTTCCATTTCTTTGTGTCTTCTTCAGTTTCCTTCATAAGCTTTCTATAGTTTTCAGCATAAAAATCTTTTACATCTTTGGTTAGGTTTATTCATAGGTATTTTATGGTTCTTGGTGCAATTGTCAATGGGATCAGTTTCTTTATTTCTCTGTTGCTTATTGGTGTATAAAAATGCAACCAATTGCTGTACATTGATTTTGTACCCTGCAACTTTGCTGAATTCATGCATCAGTTCTAGCAGACTTTTGGTGGAGTCTGTTGGGTCTTCCACGTAGAGTATCATGTGGTCTGCGAATTGTGTTTTTTGTTCGGATTATAAAATTTTAAGCTATTATAGGGAAATTGGAAAACACTAAATGGTTTCAAGAAGAAATAAAAAATGTATGTGTAATTCTACCATTAAAAATTTAAAAACAAGGGAGGGGGCACGCCTGGGTGGCTCAGTTGGTTAAGCGTCTGACTGAGCTGATGATCACTCTGTTCCCAAGTTGGAGCCCCTTGTCAGTCTCTGTGCTGAGACTGCAGAGCCTGGAGCCTGCATCAGATCCTGTGTCTCCCTCTAGCTCTGCCCCTCCCCCACTTGTGCTCTCTGTCTCAAAAATAAATATTAATTTTTTTAATCAAAAAAAGAAAGAAATGGTGTTGAGGCACCTGGGTGGCTCGGTCAGTTGAACATCTGACTCTTGATTTCGGTTCACGTCATGATCTCATGGTTTGTGAGGGCAAGTCCTGAGTCAGGCTCTGGGCTGACAGTACAGAGCACACTGACATTCTCTCTCTTCCCCTCCCCTCCTCATGTGTTCACATGTTCTCTCTCTCTCTCTCTCTCAAAATAAACAAACGTTAAAAAAATGGTATTGGGGGATGCCTGGGTGGCTCAGTTGGTTAAACAGTCATGAGATTGAGTCCTGTGTTGGGCTCCATGCTGGGTGTGGAGCCTCTTAAGATTCTCTCTTCCTCTCCCTCTGCCCCTCCTCCCTCTCAAAAACAAAAACAAACAAAAAATCAAAATACAACAAAAAAGAAATGGTGCTAGAAAAACTGGGTAGACACAGACAAAAGAACCTAGACCACTATCTTACACCATACACAATAATGAACTCACAATAGATTTGACTTGACATTAATGCTTGAAACCATAAGCTCCTAGAAGAAACCATAACCAGACACAACAGACCATGATGTTTTGCATATGACCACAAGAGCAAAGATACAAGTGGAACTACATCAAACTGAAAAGCCTCTGCACAATAAAGAAACCATCAACGACAAAAAAGGCAGCCTACCACATAGGAGAAGTATTTGTAACCAGGTATCAAATAAGGGGTTTATATCTAAAATATATAAGAAACTCATATACATCTCAACAGCAAGAACACCACAAATAGATTAGAAAAATGTCTATTTACTTCTTCTGCCCATTTAAACAATTTTTTTTAGATATTTGCTTATTTTTGAGAGAGAGACAGAGCACAAGTGGGGGGAGGGCAGAGAGAAAAGGAGACATGGAATCTGAAGCAGGCTCTAGGCTCTGAGCTGTTGGCAAAGCCCCATGAAGGGCTTGATCTCACGAACTGTGAGATCATGACCTGAGCTGAAGTTGGACACTTAACTGACTGAGCCACCCAGGTGCCCCCCTCTGCCCATTTTTAAAGAACCCATATATATGGCCAATAGTCAATATGTGATCTCACTTATATGTGGAATCTAAAAAGCATAAAAACAGGAGCGCCTAGGTGGCTCAGTCAGTTAAGCAACTGACTTAGGCTCAGGTCATGATCTCACATTCATGAGTTAGAGCCCCACATTGGGCTCTCTGCTGTCAGCATGAAGCCCGCTTGGGATCCTCTGTCTCCCTCTCTCTGCCCTCCCCAGTTTGTGCTCTCTCTCTCAAAAATAAGTAAACATTAAAAAAAAACATAAAAGCTAGCATCATAGATACCCAGGAACAGATTGATGGTTGCCAGTGGTAGGTGAAGGGAGTCAAAACATACATACTTCCAGTTTTAAGATACATAAGTTCTGGGTTATAACGTACAGCATGGTGATTATATTTAACAATACTTTGTTACATATTTGAAATTAAAGGCATTGATATCAAAAGTTCTCATAAGAAAACAATTTGTAACTTTATGTTGTAGTGAATGTTAACTTATTGTAGTAATTTATATATATAAGTCATTATGTTGTACACCTACCAATACAATATTATATGTCAAGAATATCTCAATAAAAAAAAACTGATAATTTTCTCAGACTTACTTTAACGTCCAGTGAGTGTCCCAACACCATCATACGTGAAATCCTTTATATGCATTCTGCTCTGGTATTTTCTGGTTCTGAAATGGAAGTTGAATATTTCATTTTGCCCTCTTTGATTCCTCATTATCTGCCCTAGGTTTTGCTACCTAATTTGGTAAATGTCTTGATAAATTATCTCATTGTATATGAATATCTGGAGGACTTAATACACAGATTCATATCAATAGTTTAGGATGCCTTAACAATGAAGCTCTACTGACCTTCATTAAATTCCATATACTAGGATAAAATTCTATTACATATATTCCCTAGAAATCAGAGAACAGTCTTAAAGTACTGGAATCTATTTATATTCAAGTTCTACATGAAGCATAGCATCATAGTTTAAGAAAAATTTTAAGACCAAAATAATTATTAAAAATACATTTTCCATGTAACCAGATTGACCTCATTGATACCTTCCCATTTCTGAACTCACCAGTTACTGACCACTAAGAGGTTCAAAAAGGGAAATAGTCTCAAGGTTGACAAGCTAGAAGAACCTTCAAGTAGTTCTTATGGAATATTGAAAGATGTCCTACACTGGAGTTAGAAGTCTTCTTTAGGCCATAGCTATTCTGCCATTATTTTGAGAAGTATAACAGTTCTAAATTATCTCAAAGGTATTGGGGATCTGAGATCGCATCTTGGTTTTCAGTAAGAGGGCCTAGGTGGCTTTTCATGGAACTGTGTTTTCAGAGAAAACACGCTTTCAGTTAAGTTTTTTTGAGAAGTAGTATTAGGAAAGCCTCTTTACCCCAGCGAAAGTCTGTAAGTCACCTCTTGGAACAATGTCTTCCTCCTGAGGAAAGAAATAACTTTCATTTTCAGTATTTCTGTCTACGATACGAGAGAGACTGCCTTTAACTTCCTATTTCCATGATCACCCAATCTGTTTTATTCATTCCTTTTATACACATGGGATGGTCCTATATTGCTCGTTTCTAAGACATACCTTCAATACTTGCTGGTGACAGGGGAACATAGTTGGCTGAATAGCCCATTACAAAAGTTTGGATATATTGTGGCATTCATGCCAAGGGCTACTGTCAGCCAATGAGTGTTCACAGTGGAAATATTTAAGCTGGGCAATCTCTGCATAACCTGAGTTGAGATTCCTTTAACTTCAGAGTTCCCTGGTGGTGACTGGCTTGATAATGCACTATTAGCTTCCTTTCCTTTCCTGTCTCATCTCACTATATTGGTATTTCCTGAAGATCACTACCCAAATAAACTACCTGTATCTGTGTCCTTGTCTCACTATCTGCTGCTGCTGAGGAAAGGTAAGCTAAGACAGCAGGCAACTGGAACCTGTTTGCCCCACTTTGGTATTGCCATGCCTTAATGTATGGATAACAGAAACACTATAGAAAGAACTTACCTGGCTTGGGATCAATATCCATTTCCATTTTTATATGTGAATATCCTGGTTCTATGAAAGTTCGTGTAAATAAAAAGCTAATAGAAGTGTCCATTGTAGTCATCATTTCTGCCTTATTCAGTATTTGGGGCCCTTCCAGTTACAGGAGCCAGGAGCCAGAGGTTGACCACTCCTGGCAAAGCTCAACATCAGAATTTCTCTTGCACAGTGACTGACTTAGGAAGCCAAAATCAGCCATTGGTCACCTGCATCTGAACCATTGCTTATTCCACCACCTCTATGTAATTCAGATTCAGGTATTTAAATAAAATAAGGGTCCAGGTTTTTTTACGTTTGATTTCCTGGTTTACTGGGTTTTGGTATAGGACTAAAAACTACTGTTTTCCTATTGCATGGTGTGTATACCATGAGCAGCATTTCTACATTGCTGTCCTGGACCTTTGTGCTTTATGCTGAGGACTATCGGCTGTTTTTTTTAATAGTGTCTTTGTCTGATTTTGGTATCGGGGTAATGCTGACCTCGTAGAAGATATTTAGTAGTTCTCCTTCCTCTTCCATTTTTTTTTTTTTTTGGAATAGGTTGAGAAGAGTAGGTACTAACTCTTTCTTAAATGTTTGATAGAATTCACCTGTGAAGTCATTTGGTCCTGGGTTTTTGTTTGCTGGGAGTTTTTTGATTACCAATTCAATTTAATTAGTAGTAACAAGTCTGTTCAAATTTTCTTTTTCTTTCTGATTCAGTTTTGGAAGATTGTTTCTAGGATTTTTTTCCATTTATCCATATGTTGGTATTTAATATACCCTTATAATTACTTGTTTTCAGTGATGTCAATTTTTCTTTTCTTTTTTTTTTTTTTTGTTTTATTTATTTGAATCCTCTCTTTTTTCTTGATTAGTCTGGCCAAGATTTCTGATGGACATAGATGCAAAAATCTTCAACAAAACATTAGTAAACCAAATTCAACAATACATTAGAAAAACCATGAACCATAATCAAATGGGATTTGTTCCAGGAGTCCAAGGGTGGATCAATATTCACAAATCAGGCTCATAACATAGATCACATAAATGAGGGATGAAAACCACATGATCACCTCAACAGATGTAGAAAACGCATTTGACAAAGTGTAGCATTCATCCATGATAAAAACTCTCAACAAAATAGATTATCTCTGTTAAACATAACTCATCATAATAAATACCTTATCTGAAAAACCCACAGCTATGATCATACTCAATGGTGATAAAGAGTTTTTCCTCTAGGATCAGGAACAAGATAAGGATGTCCACTCTCACCACTTTTATCAACATAGTACTGGAAGTCCTAGCCATAGCAATCAGAAAAGAAAAATAAAAGGCATCCAAATTGGTAAAAAAAAATAAATAAATTAAACTTTCACTATATGCAGATGACATATACAGAAATCTTTGAATATTCCATCAAAAACTGACTAGAACTGATAAATGAGTTCAGTAAAGTCACAGGATACAAAATTAATAAATAGAAATATGTTTTATTTCTATACACTAATGAAGTTGCAGAAATAGAAATTAAGAAAACCCCATTTACAATTGTACCAAAAGAAAAAAATACCTAGAAACATAATTAACCAAGGAGGTAAAAGACCTGTACTCTAAAAACGATAAAACATTGATGAAAGAAATTGAAGATAACACAAATGGCAGGATAGTCCACATACCTGAAATGGAAGAACCAATACTGGTGAAATGTTCATACTACCCAAAGCAATCTACAGATTTAGTGCAACCCCTATCAAAATACCAACAACATTTTTCATGGAACTAGAACAAATAATGATAAAATTTATATGGAACCACAATATACCCTGAGTAGCCAAAGCAATCTTGAGAAAGAACAAAGCTGGAGTATCATGATTCCAGATTTCAAGATATACTACAAAGCTATAGTGATTAAAACAGTATGTTACTGGCACAAAATAGACATATAAATCAATAGAACAGAAGAGAGAGCCCAGAAATAAACCCACAATTCTATGATCACTTAATCTTCCACAAAGCAGGAAAGAATATCCAGTGAGAAAAAGAGTCTCCTCAAAAAATGGTGTTAGGAAAACTGGACAGCTACATGCAAAAGAATAAATTGGACCACTTTCTTACAACATACATAAATAAACTTAGAAGTGAGAACTGAAACCATTAAGCTCCTAGAAGAAAACAGAGGCAGTGATTTATCAGCTATATAAATATTTTTTTAGCTATGTCTCCTCAGCAAGGATAACAAAAGCAAAGTGAAACAATTGGACTACATCAAAATAAAAAGCTTTTGCGCATTGAAGGAAACCATCAATAAACAAAAAACCTACTAAATGGGAGAAGATATTTGCAAATGATATATCTGATAAGGTGTTAATATCCAAAATATATGAAGAATGTATATAACACCAAAAAAAATGGTGTTTGAATCCTCTCTTTTTTCTTGATGAGTCTGGCCAAGATTAAAAAATGATTAAAAAATGGGCAGAGGACCTGAATACATATCTTTCCAAAGACATGCAGATAGCCACAGACCCATGAAAAGATGCTCAACATCACTAATAATAAAGGAAATAAATCAAAACCACAATGAGATATCACTTCAAACCTTTCAGAATGGCTAAAATATAAAAAAATACAAGAAATAAATAACAAGAGGTGAGTATGTGGGGGGGGGGGGGGAAGGAGTCCTCCTACACTGTTGGTGGGAATCTAAATTGGTACGGCCACTATGGAAAATAGTATGGAGGTTTCTCAAAAAATTAAAACTAGGATTACCATATTATCCAGTAATTCTACCACTGGGTATTTACCCAGAGGAAAAAGAAACCAATTCAGAAAGATATATACACTCCTATGTTTGGTGTAGCATTATTTGCAACAGCCAAGATATGGCTATTCATATTAAAAGATAAATTAATAAAGAAGATGTTGTATACACACACAATTAAATATAACCCAGCCATAAAAAAAGGAGGATATTTTGCCATTTGCAACAACATGGTTGGACCTAGAGGGCATAATGCTAAGTAAAATATGCCAGGCAGAGAAAGAAAATACCGTATGACTTCACCCATACATAGAATTTAATAAACAAATGAACAAAGGGAAAAACAGAGACAAAAAAAGACTCTTCAATACATTTATCATAATAAGTACTGAGTAATACATAGAACTGTTAAATCATCATATTGTACACTTCACACTAATATAACACTGTTAATTATACTTCAATAAAAAGGAAAGGAACTAACCTAAGTAACTCTGGAAAAAAAATGTTTTGACTGGGAATGTGAAAACAAAGAAATAAAAATTATATAAAACAGTGAAAAAAAATCTCAAGACAATTCAGATAACTTCAGTTAAGCTACCTAGTAATAGATTTTATCTCTTATTTTATAAAAATAAACTCAAACTCTACTTCTGTGGAGAGTGAAGACCACAGATAGAAATTAATGTTGAAGTCCAAATAGAGATCTTTTTAGGAAGATGGCAGCATAGGAGGATGCTGGGCTCACCGCGCGTCCTGCTGATCACTTAGATTCCACCTACACCTGCCTAAATAACCCAGAAAACCGCCAGAGGATTAGCAGAACAGAGTCTCCAGAGCCAAGCACAGAGGAGAGGCCCACGGAAGAGGGTAGGAAGGGCGGCGAGGGAGGGAGCGGGGGCGGAGGGGCGGCTCGCCGGCCAAGCAGAGCCCCCGAGTCTGGCTTGCAAAAGCGGAGGGGCCTGACGGACTGTGTTCCGACAGCAAGCGGGACTTAGCATCTGGGAGGTCATAAGTTAACAGCTCTGCTCAGAAAGCGGGAAGGCTGGAGGACAAAGGGAGGGAGAGCTGCTGAGCCCCCGGACAACAGAGCTCAGTTTGGCGGGGAACAAAGGCACTTGCCAGCGCCATCTCCCCCACCCATCCCCCAGCCAAAATCCCAAAGGGAACCAGTTCCTGCCAGGGAACTTGCTTGCTCTGCGCAAACACCCAACTCTGTGCTTCTGCGAAGCCAAACCTCCGGCAGCAGATCTGACTCCCTCCCACTGCCACAGGGCCCCTCCTGAAGTGGATCACCTAAGGAGAAGCGAGCTAAGCCTGCCCCTCCTGCCCCCGTGCACCTTGCCTAGCCACCCCAGCTAATACACCAGATCCCCAGCATCACAAGCCTGGCAGTATGCAAGTAGCCCAGACGGGCCACGCCACCCCACAGTGAATCCCGCCCCTAGGAGAGGGGAAGAGAAGGCACACACCAGTCTGACTGTGGCCCCAGCGGTGGGCTGGGGGCAGACATCAGGTCTGACTGCGGCCCCGCCCACCAACTCCAGTTATACACCACAGCACAGGGGAAGTGCCCTGCAGGTCCGCACCACTCCAGGGACTATCCAAAATGACCACACGGAAGAATTCCCCTCAGAAGAATCTCCAGGAAATAACAACAGCTAAGGAACTGATCAAAAAGGATTTAAATAATATAACAGAAAGTGAATTTAGAATAATAGTCATAAAATTAATCGCTGGGCTTGAAAACAGTATGGAGGACAGCAGAGAATCTCTTGCTACAGAGATCAAGGGACTAAGGAATAGTCACGAGGAGCTGAAAAGCGCTTTAAACGAAATGCAAAACAAAATGGAAACAACGACAGCTCGGATTGAAGAGGCAGAGGAGAGAATAGGTGAACTAGAAGATAAAGTTATGGAAAAAGAGGAAGCTGAGAGAAAGAGAGATAAAAAAAAATCCAGGAGTATGAGGGGAAAATTAAAGAACTAAGTGATACACTAAAAAGAAGTAATATATGCATAATTGGTATCCCAGAGGAGGAAGAGACAGGGAAAGGTGCTGAAGGTGTACTTGAAGAAATAATAGCTGAGAACTTCCCTGAACTGGGGAAGGAAAAAGGCATTGAAATCCAAGAGACACAGAGAACTCCCTTCAGACGTAACTTGAATCGATCTTCTGCACGACATATCATAGTCAAACTGGCAAAATACAAGGATAAAGAGAAAATTCTGAAAGCAGCAAGGGATAAACGTGCCCTCACATATAAAGGGAGACCTATAAGACTCCTGACTGATCTCTCTTTTGAAACTTGGCAGGCCAGAAAGAATTGGCACGAGATCTTCAGTGTGCTAAACAGAAAAAATATGCAGCCGAGAATCCTTTATCCAGCAAGTCTGTCATTTAGAATAGGAGAGATAAAGGTCTTCCCAAACAAACAAAAACTGAAGGAATTTGTCACCACTAAACCAGCCCTACAAGAGATCATAAGGGGGATCCTGTGAGACAAAGTACCAGAGACATCACTACAAGCATAAAACATACAGACATCACAATGACTCTAAACCCGTATCTTTCTATAATAACACTGAATGTAAATGGATTAAATGCGCCAACCAAAAGACATAGGGTATCAGAATGGATAAAAAAACAAGACCCATCTATTTGCTGTCTACAAGAGACTCATTTTAGACCTGAGGACACCTTTAGATTGAGAGTGAGGGGATGGAGAACTATTTATCATGCTACTGGAAGCCAAAAGAAAGCTGGAGTAGCCACACTTATATCAGACAAACTAGACTTTAAATTAAAGGCTGTAACAAGAGATGAAGAAGGGCATTATATAATAATTACAGGGTCTATCCATCAGGAAGAGCTAACAATTATAAATGTCTATGCGCCGAATACCGGAGCCTCCAAATATATAAAACAATTACTCATAAACAGAAGCAACCTTATTGATAAGAATGTGGTAATTGCAGGGGACTTTAACACCCCACTTACAGAAATGGATAGATCATCTAGACACACAGTCAATAAAGAAACAAGGGCCCTGAATGATACATTGGATCAGATGGACTTGACAGATATATTTAGAACTCTGCATCCCAAAGCAACAGAATATACTTTCTTCTCGAGTGCACATGGAACATTCTCCAAGATAGATTATATACTGGGTCACAAAACAGCCCTTCATAAGTTTACAAGAATTGAAATCATACCATGCATACTTTCAGACCACAATGCTATGAAGCTTGAAATTAACGACAGGAAAAAGTCTGGAAAACCTCCAAAAGCATGGAGGTTAAAGAACACCCTACTAACGAATGAGTGGGTCAACCAGGCAATTAGAGAGGAAATTAAAAAATATATGGAAACAAACGAAAATGAAAATACAACAAACCAAACGCTTTGGGACGCAGCGAAGGCAGTCCTGAGAGGAAAATACATTGCAATCCAGGCCTATCTCAAGAAACAAGAAAAATCCCAAATACAAAATCTAACAGCACACCTAAAGGAAATAGAAGCAGAACAGCAAAGGCAGCCTAAACCCAGCAGAAGAAGAGAAATCATAAAGATCAGAGCAGAAATAAACAATATAGAATCTAAAAAAACTGTAGAGCAGATCAACGAAACCAAGAGTTGGTTTTTTGAAAAAATAAACAAAATTGACAAACCTCTAGCCAGGCTTCTCAAAAAGAAAAGGGAGATGACCCAAATAGATAAAATCATGAATGAAAATGGAATTATTGCAACCAATCCCTCAGAGATACAAACAATTATCAGGGAATACTATGAAAAATTATATGCCAACAAATTGGACAACCTGGAAGAAATGGACAAATTCCTAAACACCCACACTCTTCCAAAACTCAATCAGGAGGAAATAGAAAGCTTGAACAGACCCATAACCAGCGAAGAAATTGAATCGGTTATCAAAAATCTCCCAACAAATAAGAGTTCCAGGACCAGATGGCTTCCCTGGGGAGTTCTACCAGACGTTTAAAGCAGAGATAATACCTATCCTTCCCCAGCTATTCCAAGAAATAGAAAGGGAAGGAAAACTTCCAGACTCATTCTATGAAGCCAGTATTACTTTGATTCCTAAACCAGACAGAGACCCAGGAAAAAAAGAGAACTACAGGCCAATATCCCTGATGAATATGGATGCCAAAATTCTCAATAAGATACTAGCAAATCGAATTCAACAGTATATAAAAAGAATTATTCACCATGATCAAGTGGGATTCATTCCTGGGATGCAGGGCTGGTTCAACATTCGCAAATCAATCAACGTGATACATCAGATTAACAAATAAAAAGCGAAGAACCATATGATCCTGTCAATCGATGCAGAAACAGCCTTTGACAAAATCCAGCACCCTTTCTTAATAAAAACCCTTGAGAAAGTCGGGATAGAAGGAACATAGTTAAAGATCATAAAAGCCATTTATGAAAAGCCCACAGCTAACATCATCCTCAATGGGGAAAAACTGAGAACTTTTTCCCTGAGATCAGGAACACGATAGGGATGCCCACTCACCGATGTTGTTTAACATAGTGCTGGAAGTCCTAGCATCAGCAATCAGACAACAAAAGGAAATCAAAGGCATCAAAACTGGCAAAGATGAAGTCAAGCTTTCGCTTTTTGCAGATGACATGATACTATACATGGAAAATCCGATAGACTCCACCAAAAGTCTGCTAGAACTGATACATGAATTCAGCAAAGTTGCAGGATACAAAATCAATGTACAGAAATCAGTTGCATTCTTATACACTAACAATGAAGCAACAGAAAGACAAATAAAGAAACTGATCCCATTCACAATTGCACCAAGAAGCATAAAATACCTAGGAATAAATCTAACCAAAGATGTAAAGGATCTATATGCTGAAAACTATAGAAAGCTTATGAAGGTAATTGAAGAAGATTTAAAGAAATGGAAAGACATTCCCTGCTCATAGATCGGAAGAATAAATATTGTCAAAATGTCAATACTACCCAAAGCTATCTACGCATTCAATGCAATCCCAATCAAAATTGCACCAGCATTCTTCTCAAAGCCAGAACAAGCAATCCTAAAATTCATATGGAACCACAAAAGGCCCCGAATAGCCAAAGTAATTTTGAAGAAGAAGACCAAAGCAGGAGGCATCACAATCCCAGACTTTAGCCTCTACTACGAAGCTGTAATCATCAAGACAGCATGGTATTGGCACAAAAACAGACACATAGACCAATGGAATAGAATAGAAACCCCAGAACTAGACCCACAAACGTATGGCCAACTCATCTTTGACAAAGCAGGAAAGAACATCCAATGGAAAAAAGACAGTCTCTTTAACAAATGGTGCTGGGAGAACTGGACAGCAGCATGCAGAAGGTTGAAACTAGACCACTTTCTCACACCATTCACAAAAATAAACTCAAAATGGATAAAGGACCTGAATGGGAGACAGGGGACCATCAAAACCTTAGAGGAGAAAGCAGGAAAAGACCTCTCTGACCTCAGCCGTAGCAATTTCTTACTTGACACATCCCCAAAGGCAAGGGAATTAAAAGCAAAAGTGAATTACTGGGACCTTATGAAGATAAAAAGCTTCTGCACAGCAAAGGAAACAACCAACAAAACTAAAAGGCAACCAACAGAATGGGAAAAGATATTTGCAAATGACATATTGGACAAAGGGCTAGTATCCAAATTCTATAAAGAGCTCACCAAACTCCACACCCGAAAAACAAATAACCCAGTGAAGAAATGGGCAGAAGATATGAATAGACACTTCTCTAAAGAAGACATCCGGATGGCCAACAGGCACATGAAAAGATGTTCAACGTCACTCCTTATCAGGGAAATACAAATCAAAACCACACTCAGATATCACCTCACGCCAGTCAGAGTGGCCAAAATGAACAAATCAGGAGACTATAGATGCTGGAGAGGATGTGGAGAAACGGGAACCCTCTTGCACTGTTGGTGGGAATGCAAATTGGTGCAGCCGCTCTGGAAAGCAGTGTGGAGGTTCCTCAGAAAATTAAAAATAGACCTACCCTATGACCCAGCAATAGCACTGCTAGGAATTTATCCAAGGGATACAGGAGTACTGATGCATAGGGGCACTGGTACCCCAATGTTTATAGCAGCACTCTCAACAATAGCCAAATTATGGAAAGAGCGTAAATGTCCATCAACTGATGAATGGATAAAGAAATTGTGGTTTATATACACAATGGAATACTACGTGGCAATGAGAAAAAATGAAATATGGCCTTTTGTAGCAACGTGGATGGAACTGGAGAGTGTGATGCTAAGTGAAATAAGCCATACAGAGAAAGACAGATACCATATGGTTTCACTCTTATGTGGATCCTGAGAAACTTAACAGAAACCCATGGGGGAGGGGAAGGAAAAAAAAAAAAAAAGAGGTTAGAGTGGGAGAGAGCCAAAGCATAAGAGACTGTTAAAAACTGAGAACAGGGGCGCCTGGGTGGCTCAGTCGGTTAAGCGGCCGACTTCAGCTCAGGTCACGATCTCGCGGTCCGTGAGTTCGAGCCCCGCGTCGGGCTCTGGGTTGATGGCTCAGAGCCTGGAGCCTGCTTCTGATTCTGTGTCTCCCTCTCTCTCTGCCCCTCCCCCGTTCATGCTCTGTCTCTCTCTGTCTCAAAAATAAATAAAAAAAACTTTAAAAAAAAATTAAAAAAAAAATAAAAACTGAGAACAAACTGAGGGTTGATGGGGGGTGGGAGGGAGGGGAGGGTGGGTGATGGGTATCGAGGAGGGCACCTTTTGGGATGAGCACTGGGTGTTGTATGGAAACCAATTTGACAATAAATTTCATATATTAAAAAATAAAATAAAATAAAATAAAATAATAAAAAAATAAAAAAAATTTTTAAATAAATAAATAAATAAATACAAAAAAAATAAAATAAAATTATCTTTTTAAAACTAAAAAAAGAAACTTAACAGGAACCCATGGGGGAGGGAAAGGAAAAAAAAAAAAACAAAAAAAAAACAAAAGGACGTTAGAGTGGGAGAGAGCCAAAGCATAAGAGACTGTTAAAAACTGAGAACAAACTGAGGGTTGATGGGGGGTGGGAGGGAGGGGCGGGTGGGTGATGGGTATTGAGGAGGGCACCTTTTGGGATGAGCACTGGGTGTTGTATGGAAACCAATTTGTCAATAAACTTCATATAAAAAAAAAATAAAACTAAAAAAAAAAAAAAGAAGAAGTCCAAATAGAGATCTTGTTTTAAGCAGAATATTCTGGTATTCAGCTACGAAGCACACATTTTCCTTGCCTTTTTATATTTCTCCCCATCTGCCAGAGATGGGACTATCCCTCTGATGTTGTTCCATTGGGTTCCTTGAAAGAGCTCAGATTATACTGGGGTCATGCATTTTTTAAAATAACTGTCCTGTACAGTATGGCAACTAAGACCCAGAATTCATACTACATATCCAAAACCTCCAGGCCTCTTTCCCACCGAAGTCAACATTATTCCAAATGATAGATACAATTCTGCCAAAGCTAGATTTTTAAATTTACATTCATCTTCTCAAGCATTGCAGGATCTGGCTTATCCTTCTATTGCACACCTTCTCCATATTGAATGGACTCCACATTTCCTTGCCTCTGAAACTGCTTTCACCATACCATAAAGCTAAAGCATACAAACTTTTTTATCCCCTATTCTGATGCACTGGAATCACAGATTAAAAAGAAGAAAGAAGAGAGGCACCTGGGTGGCTCAGTCGGTTGAGCGTCTGGCTTTGGCTCAGGTCAGCATCTCCGGGTTCATGAGTTCGAGCCCCACGTCAGGCTCTGTGCTGTCAGCTCAGAGCCTGGAGCCTGCTTTGGATTCTGTGTCTCCCTCTCTCTCTGCCCCTCCCCCACTCATGCTCTGTCTCAGAAATAAATAAACATCAAAAAAATTAAAAAAAAAAAAAGAAGAAAGAAGAAAGAGAAGAAAGTTAAGAAGAGTCATTGATGACATTCAGTAGAATAAGGAAATGTTGGGACACATTCCTAATAGATAATATTCGTGCTTTTAGAGTCCCAGTAACTTACCATTGCAATATCTGTGGCACTTCAAAAACCACATGTCAGAGCAGAAGTAAACCATGGATGCTGGGTTCACAGATAAACTGTTCTAATCACAGTTTCCAGTGAGGCCTAGGCCAGTGTGCAGTTTTATGCATGTATTCATGGGGCAGGGAGCATCTATTCTATTAATAGGATCACTAAAAAAAGCAAATAAACAAATCATAAGTATCAAACTCCAATGGACAGGAGAGTTTTGGATTCTTCTCTTGACTCTGGTATAGGGCCACTTTAGTCCTGTTGGGAAGAGTATATTACAGTCTATTAGAGTATTAAAGAGCTCATTTAGAAGGGCTTTGGAATAGGCTTCCTTGTAATAAGAAATTCTAAGTGATAAGGTACATCCTCAATGCATTAATGTGGCTTTCGGAGAAGGATGATTATCTGTAGAAGATTTCTAACAGAGGGGACAGGTGTCAAATATGAATTCAAGAAGAAGCTTTCTCCTTCAGGCAGATTATATGAATCAGAAGCATAACAGTTTGACCCCTGCTTGAAGAAGAAAAAAAAAAAACACATCAGCTCAGATAAATCTATCACTAAAAGACATTAATGCCACTTGATCTAGAAAAAAAATAAAGGTGTCACATTCTTTGATGTCTTTGTAATGTGCCAACTTGGCTAGGTTGAAGTACATTTCCCACAATTCACCTTGTGTGTTTCTAGTTAGGGTGAGCCACAAAGGAGAATCTTGGAATATTTGGAGGGCTGAAGGGAAGCAGCAGCCATTGTGCAATTGACACATATTGTTACTGATCTGCTGACCTTTCTCTGTGGCATAAAGCAGCTGCTGAGCCTGCAACTGCTTTATGAGCTCCGAATAATCCACAGCTCATACAGGTTGCCTATTTCTGGACCAGGAACTATAAGAAAATTACAGCCTCCCGGTCTAGTGTGTGTCTGTGTAGATATCAAGTTAAGTGGGAACATTATTTGGCAGGAGTTTTTTGTCTGTAGGACTAGACGTAGAGTTTTCCTTTTCAGATTCCTTGTAGGAACAGAAAACATTTGACTGGAGAACACACTAAATGAATAGAACTCTAAGGGATATTACAGAAAAATTAAAAATAATTGAACTAAAGCTACGTACAGCTTGGAAGTGAAAACAAATCCATAACAATTATATAGCATATCACTTGTTTTTAACATTAAAACTATCAAAACTAAATATTCCTTAGGTACATGTTATACAACTAAGAGAAAGGACAGATGAAGATCGTAATATTATTTATGAAGGGAAAAGGCAGGAATATAGGAATTGGCAAGAATACATGTATATGTATATGTATATGTATATGTATATGTATATGTATATGTAAGAGTTACATATTACAATAAATATATAATTTATTGGAAATACCCTGGTTTGGGGATTGCTAATTTTGTACTTATGTATGAGAGTAACATCCAGTATTTTAAAGATGAAGAGTCTCAGGCTTGTTCTCACTACCATCCAAACAGGTCAACCATCTTATCTCCCAGAACTACCATTAGCTTTAACTTGTCAACAATGAGCACATATAACATCTTCTTTTAGCCCAACAATAAGCAGTCCAATTCTTCTTTTACCGAGATTTTTTGGGAGCCTTTCTCTGTCTTTCGATTGTTTCCTTTGTGCATGTTGCTGACCAGCATTTAATAATTTGAGCACCTGTCAAGCCTCTGGCCTCCAGTGTTGCCACTATGCTTTGTAAGTACTGAACAGCCTCCAATGGTATGAACAGAGGGCTCACTGTATACTTGAACATAACAGTGGTAGAGCTGAGAAGTATTTGCACTGGTCTTAAAAATGACCACTTAATGACTTACATTAAATCACTTAGTGACAGTTTTAGCTTCATTCAAAACAAATGTATGTCCTCTCAGGAATATAATAAGGCTTGGTGGAGATGCTGTCAGCCATGGAGCAAGTCACTGAACTCAGCAGATGGGGCAGTGTCTATTCCTTACACTAGGAGCTCCAGGCACTGATCTGTACCACAAAGGGCCACAAATACCTTGATTCAATGACCTTCAAACCAGAAAAAATTCAGATGAGTTCATCCGAGATTAAACAGGTTTACCCCAAATTATAGTCCCGCTTCATCTCAAAATTTAGAACGGATCTTAAAACAAACATGGACACACAATGTATAAAAAAAACTTACGTGATGTAGCAAAGGCAGTTCTGAGAGTAAAGTTTATAGCAATAATGGACTATCAATAAACAAGAAATATCTCAAATAAACAAGGTAACTCTATGTATAAAGGAACCCGAAAAAACAAACAACCCAAAGTTATATGAAAAGGAATTCATGTAGATTAGAGCAGAAATAAATACAAAACAAGACAATAGAAAAAGTAACAAACGTTCCAGTTAGTTCTTTGAAAAGATAAAATTGACAAGCCTTTAGCTAGACTAACCAAGGAAAAAGGAGAAGATCCAAATCAATAAAATTATACATTAAAAAGGAGAGATTACAAATGATATAAAAGAAATGAAAAATAATAAAAGGCTACTATGAAAAAAAACCTATATACAGAACATCAGGACAAGTGAGGAGAAATGGAAACATTCTTAAAATATACAACCTACTAAGACTGAATCAGGAAGAAATAGAAAGAACAGACTATTACTAGTAAGGAGATAGAATCAGTAAACAAAAAGTCCCCCAAAGAGAAGCCCAGGACCAGATGGCTTCAGAGGTGAATTTTACCAAATATTTGCCAAATATTTTACCAAATGCCTATCCTTCTGAAACTCTTCCCCCAAAATAAAGGAGAGGTGGGGAGGTGGTAAAAATGCAGTGCTTTTAGAATGTGTTTCAGCTTTAGTGATCATCAACTTGAAATAGACTACTATATGCATAGGGTTTTATACACGAACCTCATGGTAACCACCAAACAAAAACCTATGTAGATATGCAATCAAAGGAACAATAAAATAAAGAGAAAGGAACCCAAACACAACACTAAAGAAAGTCATCAAATTGCAAGGGAAGAGAGCAAGAGAAGAAAGGGAACAGAGAACTACAGAAACAACCAGAAAAAAAATAATAAGTACATATCTATCAATAATTACTTTAATTATAAATGGATTAAATGCTCCAATTAAGGACATGTTAATGGCTAAAAAAAAAACAAGACCCAACTGTATCTTGTCTATAACAGGCTCACTTCAGACCTAAAGAAAGACACATACAGACTGAAAGTGAAGAGATGGAAAAAGATATTCCACTCAAATGGAAATAAAAAGAAGCTAAGGTAGTAATGCTTAGATCATACACAAGAGATTTTAAAACAGACTATAACAAGAGGCAAAGAAGGGCATTATAGAATGATAGAGGGATCAATCCAACAGGATACAACAACTGTATCTATTAACCCAAGATTGAAGCACCTAAAAATATTAAGCAAATATTTACAGACATAAAGGAAAAAAATTGGGAGTAATACAGTAATAGTAGGGTATTTAATATCTATTTACATTAATAGATAAATCATCTTGACAGAAATTTAACAAGGAAACCATAGCCTTAAATGATACATTAGACCAGATGGAATAAACAGATATATACAGAGCAATTCATTCCAAAAACACATCAGAATGTACATTCTTTTCAAGTGCACATGGAACATTCTCGAGGACAGATCACATATTAGGCCGCAAAACAAGTGTGGGAAGATGGCAGAGCAAGTCGACCTTAAGCTCACCTTATCCCTTTGATACAACTAAACAACACTCATATCAGTGTAAATAACCCAGAAAGCGACCCAAAGACTGGCAGAACAAACTCCACAACTATATGTAGAGAAGAGGCCACACCAAGGAGGGTAAAAAGGGCAGAGATGCAGTGGGGAGCTAAACAGACCTGTGGGGCTATCTGCAGGAGGGAGACATCCATAGGTGTGGTGAGGGGAGAAAAATAGATTATCACACTGGGGAGCCTACATGGGGAAGATGAAACCCCATAACATTTGACATTGAAAACCAATGGCAAATTGGGCAATGTCAATGGGGCAGAATTTCATTAGTTCTTATAACCAGTGGTACTTAAAATCTGGAATTTTAAAAATCAGGTGGCTCAGGTCTAGGAGAGTGGGGAGAGTGAGAAGAAAATGGGCGTCCCATCCTTAGAGAGACAGCATAACAAACAGCCCATGGAGATACAGCATAGAGAAAGCCGTTTGAAAAATACCAAGGTCGTACAGGAGGTAGAATTGTTTGCTCATCTCAGGGTGTGTCCTGGAGGGATGCAGACTGTTGGGGGAGTCCTCTAGGAACAAAGGAGCTGACAGGTGTCCTTTCCCTCCCTAGCCACCTGGCATAAATACAAGGCCATCTGTGGGAACCAGCACAGCTGGTGACGTCTACCATCTAACTTGCTTACGTCACCACATCACCTCCCTGTGCTTCAGCAGATCTAGCCTCTCCAGCCAGGCTTGCCTCAGTCCTAGCCCTGAACGTTCCCTCCCACAAAGGACCAGCATCAGGCAAACCTTGCTAACACCACTACCCCCCCCCCCCCCCGCCACCTGACACTTTTCAGATCCACTCTCTCCAGCCACACCAGCCTTGGTCCCAGTGGCAGCACGTTACCTCCCCCAGAGGATCAGTGTGTAAATCTTGCAAATGCTACATATCCAGCCTGCGAGCACATTGCAGCTCCACACATCCCCAATATGTTCTTGGCCAGAGCCCACCCAAAGCAGTACCACAGGCCTGGTAGTGTGTAAGCAGCCGCGACGGGCCAGCATCTCTCCAAAGACACTCCTGCCCCAAGGAGAGGGAAAGATAAACACACACACCAGTTAGACTGCAGCCCCAGCAGGGGGATCGGGGCACACAACTGGTCTGACTGCAGGCCCAACCCACCAAAGAGAGCTTCTCAGAGGACAACACAGGGAAAGTGCCCTGAGGTTTTGTGCTACTCCATCTCACGAACACCACTTCTGACTCAACTCAAGCCCAAGGCGGCTCCAGATAGGTCTAACACCAAAGCTGCCAAACACTGCCCTCCACGGGCAAAGAGAACCACTGCAGATGACTGCACTAAAGGAAAAAGTGGCTCAGCCCCAGCAGCAGGGTACAATGCCACACATGTAGGACACACTGCTGAAGCGCCAGGTTCTGGTGAATAGGGGACACCGTACTGTAGGGTACTACAGGACATCCTCTTAAGGCCACTCACTCCTTTCAAGACCAGTAGTTGTAACTGATTTTCCTAACACAGAGAAACAGGCACAGATAGTTCGACAAAATGAGGAAACAGAGGAATAGGTCCCAAATAAAAGAACAGGACAAAATCACAGAAAGAGACCTAAATGAAATGGAGACAATATGCCTGATAGAGAATTTAAAATAATGATCATACTTTCCATAATTTGGCTATTGTTGATAATGCTTCTATAAACCTTGGAGTATATGTATTCTTTCAGATCAGTAGGTTTGTATCCTTTGTGTAACTACGTGTGGTGCAATTGCTGGATCATAGGGTAGTTCTATTTGTAATTTTTTTTTTAATTTTACTTTTTATTTTTTAAAATTTACATCCAAATGAGTTAGCATATAGTGCAACAATGATTTCAGGAGTAGATTCCTTAATGCCCCTTACCCATTTAGCCCATCCCCCCCACCCCTCCAGTAACCTTCTGTTTGTTCTACATATTTATGAGTCTCTTCTGTCTTGTCCCCCTCCCTGTTTTTATATTATTTTTGTTTCCCTTCCCTATGTTCATCTGTTTTGTCTCTTAAAGTCCTCATATGAGTGAAGTCATATGATTTTTGTCTTTCTCTGACTAATTTCACTTAGCGTAATACCCTCCAGTTCCATCCACGTAGTTGCAAATGGCAAGATTTCATTCTTTTTGATTGCCAAGTAATACTCCATTGTATATATATACCACATCTTCTTTATCCATTCATCCAACGATGGACATTTGGGCTCTTTCCATAGTTTGGCTAGCTATTGCACTATTAGGCATTTATCCACGGGATACAGGTGTGCTGTTTCGAAGGGACACATGCACCCCCCATTTTTATAGCAGCACTATCAACAATAGTCTATTTGTAACTTTTTGAGGAAGCTCCATGCTCTTTTCCAGAGGGACTGCTCCAGTTTGCATTCCTGCCAACACTGTAACAGGGTTCCCCTTTCTCCACATGCTCACCAACACCTGTTGCTTCCTGCCACCATTCTGACTGGTGTGAGGTGACAGTTCACTGTAGTGTTTTTTTTTTCTTCTTTCCAAGATTTTATTTAAATCCAAGTTAGTTAACATTTAATGTAGTATTTAGTTTGTTGTAAATACTATTTTGTCCAATATCAGTATTGCTACTTCAGCTTTCTTTTCACACCCATTTGCACAATAAGTGCTTCTCCATCTCTTCACTTTCAACCTGTGTGTGCCTTTAGGTGTGAAATGAGTCTCTTGGCAGCATATAGATGGGTCTTGTTTTGTTTTTATACATTCCATCACCCTATGTCTTTTGATTGGAGCATGTAGCCCACATACATTCAAAGTAATTATTGATAGGTATGTATTTATTGCCATCTTGTTACTTGTTTTATGTTTGTTTTTGTCGTTCTTCTCCGTTTCTTCATCCCTTGCTCTCTTCTCTCACATTTAGTTGGCTTTCTTTAGTGATATACTTGGATTCCTGTTATTATTATTTTTTTACGGATCTATTACCGGTATGTGATTTGCAGTCACCATTAGGTTTGTATACAGCATCTTCTGCTTATAGCAGTCTATATTAAGTCGATAGTCACTTAGGTTTGCACTCATTCTTCTTTCCTCTTTCCCTAACATTTTAAGTACATGTTGTCATGCCTTACATCCTTTCATTTTGTGAGTCCCTTGACTGATTTCTACAGATGTACTTATTGTTTCTGCTTTTGTGTTTCCTACGTTTCTTACTTTTATGGTCTTTCCTTTCCACTTAGAGTCTCCCTTAACATTGATTGTAGGACTGGCTTAGTGGTCATAAATTCATTTAACTTTTGTTTGTCTGGGCAACTCTTTCTCTCTCCTTCTATTCTGAATAAGAGCTATGCTGGATAGAGTGTTATTGGTGGCAGATTTTTTTCCTTTTACACTTTGAATATATCATGGCACTCTCTTCTGGCCTGCAAAATTTCTGCTGAAAAATCAGCTGACAGCCTTATGGGGTTTCCGTTGTATCTAAGTGTTTTATTTTGCTGTTTTTAAAATTCTCCTCACACTATTCTTTGCCATTTTAATTACTATGTGTCTTGTTATGGACTTTCTTGGTTTGATTTTGTTGGGGCATCTCTGTGCCTCCCTGATTGGGATTTCTGTTTTCTTCCTCCAGTTATTATTTCTTCAAATAAATTTTCTGCCCCATTTTCTCTCTCTTCTCCTACTGAGATCCCTACAGTATGAATGTTAGTATGCTTGATGGTATCACTGAGTTGCCTAAGTCTATTCTTATTATGTATAATTTTTTTTCTCTCATCTGCTCAGTTTGATTCCTATCTATTACTCTCCTCCGGGTGCTGATTCATTCTTTTGTTCGCTCTAGGCTACAATTATTACAACTAGTATATTTTAATTTAATTTATTGTATTCTTTGTCTCTGATTGGTTCTTTTTTTTTCTCTTTGTTAAGGGTCTCATTGATGTCCTCCACTCTTTTCTCAAGTCCAGTGATTATCTTTAAGATCATTACTTTTTTCCAAGTTTTTATTTAAATTCTAGCTAGTTAACATGCAGTACAATATTAGTTTCAGTTGTATAATTAAGTGACTCATCACTTACATATAACAGTCAGTGCTCATCACAACACATGCCCCCCTTAATACCCTTCGCCTATTTAACCCATTCCCTGACCATCTCCCCCTAGTACACATGTTTGTTCTCTATAGTCTGTTTGCTGGTTTGCCTCTCCCTTTTCCCCCTCTGTGTTCATTTGTTTCTTTTTTTTTTTTCAAGTTTTTATTTAAATTCCAGTTAGTTATCACACAGTGTAATATTTGTGTCAGGTTTATAATTTAGTGATTCACCACTTACATACAACACCCAGTGCACATCACAAAATGTGCCCTTCTTAATCCCCATCACCTATTCAACCCACCTTCCCACCTCTAGTAATCCTCTAGTAATCCCCTCTAGTAATCCTCCGTTTGTTCTCCATAGTTAAGAGTCTGTTTCTTGGCTTGCCTCTCTCTTTTTCCCTATATTCATTTGTTTTGTTTTTTTAATTCTACATATGAGTGAAATCATATGGTAATTTCTCTTTCTCTGATTTATTTTGCTTGCCATAATACTCTCTAGCTCCATCCACATTGTTGCAAATGGCAAGATTTCATTTTTTGTAAATGGCTGAGTAATTTTCCTGTGTGTGTGTTGTGAGAGAGAGAGAGAGAGAGAGAGCGAGGTCTTTATTATCCATTCATCAGTCAATGGACATTTAAGCTATACTCTGAAAACTATAAAAACACTGATGAAAGAAATTGAAGAGGGCACAAAAAAGGTAAAGACATTCCATGCTCATGGATTAATAGAATAAATATTGCTAAAATGTCTATATTACCCAAAGCAATCTACACATTCAATGCAATACCTCTCAAAATACCCACAGTATTTTCCACAGAGCTAGAATAAATAATCCTAAAATTTGTATGGAACAACAAAAGACCCAGATAGCCAAACAATCTTGAAAAAGAAAAGCAAAGCTTGAAGCATCACAATCCCAGATTTCAAATTACAGTACAAAGCTGTAGTGATCAGGACAGTTTGGTACTAGCACAAAAACAGACACATAGATCAATGGAACAGAATAGAAAACCAAGAAATGAACCCACAACTATATGTGCAATTAATCTTTGACAAAGCAGGAAATCCCAATATCCCATGGAAAAAAGTCTCTTCAGCAAACGGTGTTAGGAAAACCGAACAGCAACATGCAAAAGAATGAAACTAGACTACTTACTTACACCATACACAAAACTAAATTCAAAATGGATGAAAGACCTAAATGTGAGACCTGAAACAATTAAAATCCTAGAGGAGAACACAGACAGTAACCTCTTTGACATCAGCCATCACAACTTCTTACTAGATATGTATCCTGAGGCGAGGAGGAAAAAAGCAAAAATAAACTTTTGGGACTTGATCAAAACAAAAATCTTTTGCACAGTGAACGAAGCAATCAACTAAACTAAAATGCAGCCTACAAAATGGGAGATGTTTGCAAATGACATATCCGATGAAGGGTCACTATCCAAAATATATAAAGAACTTATAAAACTCATTACACAAAAAACAAATAATCCAGTTAAAAAATGGGCTGAAGACAGGAATACATGTTTTTCAAAAGCAGATATCCAGATGAACAACAACAGACATATAAAAGGGCCCAAATGTCCATCAAATGATGAGTGGATAAAGAAGATATGTGTGTATGTATGTGTGTATGTATGTGCATACATACACACACACACACATATATACACACACATACATACACACATACATGGAATATTGTTCAACCATCAAAAATAATGAAATATTACTATTTTCAATGACATGGATGGAACTAGAGTGTATCATGCTAAACAAAATAAATCAGTCAGAGAAAGACAAATACCATATGATTTCACTCATATGTGGAATTTAAAAAACAAAACAGATGAACATAGGGGAAGGGAAGGAAAAATAAGATAAAAACAGAGAGGGAGGCAAACCATAAGAGACTCTTAAATACAAAGGGCAAACTAAGGGTTGCTAGAGGGGAGTTGGGTGGGGGATGGGCTAAATGGGTGATGGGCATTAAATTCTACCCTGAAACCAATATTACACTATGTGTTAACTAACTTGAAGTTAAATAAAATCTTGGAAGGTATTTAAATGAAAAAAAAAGAAAGAATTGAAAGAGGAAAAATAACACCGCAGAAATATAAATGATTGTAAGAGAGTATATTGGAAAATTATATGCCAACAAATTGGACAATTTAGAAGAAATGGATAAATTCCTAGAAATATATAACCTACCCAATCTGAAGCAGAAATAGAAAATTGCTGATTACCAGCAATGGAATTAAATCAGTAATCAAAAAACTCCCCCTAAAAAAGTCCAGGACTAGGTAGCTTCACAGGGGAGTTCTACCAAACATGTAAAAAAAAATAGTACATATTCTTTTTAAAATATTCCAAAAAAAGGAGAGGAAGACAATTTTTCAAATTCATTCTATGAGTCCAGCATTACACTGATAGTAAAACCAGATGAAAACACTACAAAAAGCAGAGCACTCCAGGCCAATATCTCTGATGAACATAGATGCAAAAATTCTCAAAAAAAAAAAAAAATACTAGCAAACCAAATCCAACAATACATTAAAAAAAATTATTCACCATGATTAAGTGGGATTTATTCTCAGGATACAAGGGTGGTTCAATATTTGCATATGAATCAAGATGATAAAACACATCAAT
This sequence comes from Lynx rufus, assembly GCF_022079265.1. Lineage (NCBI taxonomy): Eukaryota > Metazoa > Chordata > Mammalia > Carnivora > Felidae > Lynx > Lynx rufus. The sequence continues at coordinate 29,030,072 of NW_025814827.1, read as the reverse complement.
AAGACAAAGGATAAAAACAATATGATCATTTCCATAGATGCAGAAAAAGTATTTGACAAAGTACAACATCCATTCATGATAAAAACCCTCAAGAAAGTAGGTTTAGAGGGAACATGCCTCAGCATAATAAAAGCCATATATGAAAAATCCATAGCTGATGTCATCCTCAATGGGGAAAACCTGAGAGCATTTCTTTCATAGCCAAGAACAAGACAGGGATGTCCACTCTCACCACTCCTATTCAACAGAATACTTGAAGTCCTAGCCATAGCAATCACACAACAAAAAGAAATAAAAGGCATCCACATCACTAAGGAAGAAGTCAAATTTTACTGTTGGCAAATGACAGGATACTACGTATAGAAAACCTGAAAAACTCCACCAAAAAAAATTCTAGAACTGATAATTCAGTAAAACCACAAGATATGAAATCAGTGTACAGAAATCTGTTGCATTTCTATACACCAACAATGAAACAGCAGAAAGAGAAATTAAGGAATCTATTCCAGTTACAATTTCACCAAAAACCTTAAGATACCTAGGAATAAACCTAACCAAAGAGGTGAAAGACTTGTATTCTGAAAACTATGAAACACTGATGAAAGAAACTGAAGGAGACACAAACAAATGGAAAGATATTCCACGATTATGGATTAGAAGAATAAATATTTTTAAAATGCCTATACTACCCAAAGCAATCTACACATTTAATACAATACCTCTCAAAACACCAACAACAGTTTTTTCACAGAGCTAGAATAAACAATCCTAAAATTTGTATGGAACCGCAAAAAAACCCTGAATATCCAAAGCAACCTTGAAACAGAAAAGCAAACTGGAGGCATAATTCCAGACAACAAGTTATATTAGCTGTGGTGAGCAAAACAGTATGGTACTGGCACAAAAATAGACACACATGTGAATAGAACAGAATAGAAAGCCCAAAAATGAACCCACAACTATATGGCCATTTAATCTTCAACAAATCAGGAAAGAATATCCAGTGGAAAAAGGTTTCTTCAACAAATGGTGTTGGGAAAACTGGACAGCAACATGCAAAAGAATGAAACTGGACTTTCTTACACCATATGCAAAACTAAATTCAAAATTGATTAAAGGCCTAAACTCATACTTGAAACCATTAAAATCCTAGAGGAGAATACAGGCAGTAACTTCTTTGACATCAGCAGTAGCAACTTTTTTCTAGATATGTCTCCTGAGTTAAAAGAAACAAAAGCAAAAATGAAATTTTCTTTGGATTGTTAAAATGATTACAAGAAGAAAATTATAAGAATATACAGTGTTGTATGTGGCAAACAGATGTCTTTAGTCAGTATTAGATTTAATCTCGTAGAATCAGTAATTTGAGGTGCCTTAGGCATATCCACATTGCAGCTGGCATGTGAGAGGTACTCATGTTAGAACTGAATTTCCAGAAATTACTTCACCCAGAATGTTACCTCCTCCCCTCAAAAAGAATGATACTATCATTCAGGGATGGGGAGCAAGAGAGAATCTGCTACATGTGTGTTTGTATGAATGCTCATTCATCTCTTGGCTAATCAGTTCTATACAGATGGCATAGACATTGGCTCAAATGCTGACCAGCATTCAAGTTCCATATACCTACTCTGGATGAGTTTATCATATTATAAATTTCTCTCAAAGCTAGAGATCTATGTAATCCATAATATAGTGTCATGTAACAGGAAAAATCATCTTTAACCAGTCTTTCTGTTCACTATTTTATGATACCTGCTGATCAGATATAAAAGGAAAAGCCTTTTATTGTAAAATAATCAGAGGTACTCTATATATCTACTACCAGGATGACAGCCAAATTAGCATACAACACCTTCCTCTCCATCCAAATTAGTTTCTTCACTGCAAATAGACTTAACTTTTAAAATATACCATTTCCTTCCACCATGCTACCTCCACTATGGCTACTGACCAGTGGCCAAGATATGACAACATATGGAGAGAGCTAAAAAATAAGCTTCAGGGGGCACCTGAGTGGCTCAGTTGGCTAAGCATCCTACTCTTGATTTCAGCTTAGGTCATGATCTTATGGTTTGTGAGTTTGACCTCCACATTGGTTTTTACATATGATGTGAGGTAGGGATCCAACTTCATTCTTTTGCATGAGTTGTCTCAGCACCCTTTGTTAAGGACATTTTTTCCCCATTGAAGAGTCTGGCACAATTGTCAAAAATCAATTGACCTTGGATGTATGAATTTATTTCTGGACTCTAAATTTTATTCCATTTATCTCTATGTCTATTCTTATGCCAATATGAGCCTTGATTACTATAGCTTAGTAGTAAGGTTTGACATCACAAAGTGTGAATCCTCCAAAATGTTTTTAATTTTTCAAGGTTTTTTTTTTTTTAAATTTAAGATCCTTTGCAATTCCATAAGAAGGATATGCTTTTCCATTTGTGCAATATTTGCTCACTGAGATTTTGAAATGGATTGTATTAAATATACAGATTAGTTAGGGTAGTGCTGTTGTTGTAGCAACATTAAGTTTTGCAATCTATAAACATGGGGTATCTATCTCTTTTGGTCTTTTAAAATTCATTTTACAATGCTTTGTTTTTAGTGTACAGGTCTGGTTCCTCTTTGGTTAAATCTATTTTTATCTATTGTATTCTTTTTGATGTTATATTACCTTTGATACTATTATAAATAAGACTGTTTCCTTTATTGCAAATTTGGATAGTTCCTTGCTAGTGCATAAAAATACAACTGGTTTTTGTGTGTTGATCTCGTATCTGTAACTTCACTAAATCTGTTTATTAAGTCTACTAGTTTTGGAGGGATGCTTTAGGATTGTCTATATATAGGATCATGTTATCTGTGAATAAAGATAGCTTTGCTTCTTCCTTTCTAATTTGGATGCCTTTTATATGTGTTTCTTGCCTAAATGTTCTGAACAGAGACAACTCCCAGTACACTTATGAAAAGAAGTAACAAAATTGGGCATCCTTGTCTTATTCCTGATCTCATGGGAAAAGCTTTCAGTCTTTCACAACTGAGTATAATGTTATTAAGTTATAACGTTATTAAGTTAATAAGTTATTAAGTTATATAAATGCCCTTCAAAAATGTTGAAAAAGTTTCCATATATTCTCAGTTTGTTGAGCATTTTATCATGAAGGGGTGTTAGATTTTGTTAAGTGCTTTGTCTACATCAATTAAGATGATAACATATGGTTTCCCCCACTGCTTTGATTTTCATACATTGAGACATTCTTATAATCCCAGGAATAATGCGACTTGGTCCTGATGTATAATCCTTTTAATATGCAACTATATTTGGCTTGCTAGTATTTTATTAATAATATTTACATTTATATTTATAAGAGATATTGGGCTATAGCGTTTTTTTTTTCTTTAGGATGTCTTTATCTGCCTTTAGTATCAGATTATGCTGGCTTCATAGAATAAGTAGTCTTCTGTTATAATTAGTGGAAAAGTTTAAAAAAGATTGGTGATAATTTTTAAATGTTTGGCAGAATTCACCAGTGACAAATATAAATTTCACTCTGAATACTTCTTTAGTAACATCTCTTAAAGTTTGGTACATTGTGGTAATTCTTTTTCATTTGTTTCAAAATATTTTCTAATTCCACCTGTGATATCTTCATTAATCCATTGATTATTCAGGAGACTGTTGTTTAATTTCCACATATATGTAAAATTTCCCATTTTCTGCTAGAGATTTCTAGTTTTTTATTCCACTGAAGTCAAAGAAGATACTTTTTATTATTTAAGTATTTAAATATTAGAGTGATGTCAGCAAGATAGTGGAATAGGCGGCTGTAGCCATTGTCTAAAACAAAAACATCAATTGAACAATCATTTATAGATGAAAATACCTTCATGAGAGCTCTGGAATCCAGATGAGAGGTTATGGCACCCTAGTGGAGCACAGAAATGAGATATATGCATTGAAAAGTTTAAGAAGAACACTCACATTTCCAACATCACCTATCCCCTAAGCCAGAACAGCATAGCACGAGAGACCTCCCCCCAGTCCACAAGTTCTCCCATGGTGGCAAGAGTAAAGTGAACATCTGACTTCCTAAGCCTTTCAGAGTCTAATTGAGAGGACTGCTTCTGTCATGCCTCATTCAGAGCACTTAAAAAACTGACTAGATAACCTGAGGGCAGCCATAAAAGGGGAAAGGTGATGGGGGCTCTGAACAATTAGCACATGGATCTCAACATCTGACCTTTGATCCCCTGACAGCAAATCCACATGCCTATGGACCCTGGCACTGGTTTCACGTGCCCATAGACCCTGGCACCAGGAATGTCCGCTTATGGACACTAGTACTTGGCCTGCTCAGACAGGGCACCCTGTGGACCCTGCCAGCCAGTCCACCTGTGGACTCTACCAACCCATCCAGCACAGAATTTCTGGCTTAGCTAACCAATGAAGAGCTCTCCTTGAGAAAGCCAGTCTGTAGAGACTGGAAGATGTGACTGCTTATTCAAATGTGCAGATAACAGTGTAAGGCTACAGGATCAGGAAGAATTAGGAAAATATGATTCCACCAAAGGAACAAAAAAACCTCTAAAAAGTTACCCTAAAGAAATGTGAATCTATGAAATGCCTGACAAAGATTAAAAAATAATTATTTTTTAAAAATTCATTGAGTTATGAGAGAATATAGGTAAGCAACTAAGTCAAATCAAGGAGTCAATGGAACAAAACGTAAGTTTAAAAAAGATATAGAAACCATAAAAAGAATCAAACAGAAATTCTATACCTGAAGAACACAATGACTGATCTAAAAATATGCAAAACAAACAAGGAAACAAACAAGAGAGAGCTTCAACAACAAACTCAACCAAGCAGAAAAATGAATCAGCAAACTTGAATACACGTTCTTTGAAATTATCCAGCCAGGAAAACAAAAAGATAAAAGAATGAAAAGAGTGGAGAAAGCCTGCATAACTTCTGGAATACCATTAAGTATTGGGAGACCAATGAAGTGAGAGACAGAAAGCGGTAGAAATCTTATTCTAAGAAATAATAACCGAAGGATTCCCAATTCTGGGGAGCAAAATGGACATATAGATTTGCAAAGCCTAAAAAATCAGAACAGATAGAACCTAAAGAGGTCTTCATTGAGATGCATTATAATTGTCAAAAGGCAAAGACAGAATTTTAAAGCATAAAGAAAAACATAACTCATCACATACAAGCCCTCCCATTACACATAAGCAGATTTCTCAGGAGAAACCTTGTAGGCCAAGAAAGACTAGAATTATATATTCAAAGTGCTCAACAACAACAAGAACACTGACAACCAAGAATACTATACTTGTAAAAGCAGTCCTTTAGAAATGAAAGAGATACTCCCAAGACAAAGACTGAGGGAGTTCCTAATCACTAGACCTGCCTTACAAAAGTGCTAAATGGAGTTTTTCAAGTTGAAACAAAAGGATGCTAAACAACAACACAAAAGCATATGAAAATATAAATGTCACCAGTAAGAATAAAAATGTAGACAAATACAGAATAATATAATGCAGTAATGATGGCGCATAAATCACTTTTAACCCTAGTTTTAAAAGATTTTTTTAACTATAAGAATAACTAAAACCACAAAATTTGTTATAGGTGCATAATCTAAAAAGAAGTAAATTATGACATTAATAAGAAAAAAGTGTGTGTGGGGGAAATAAAAGTGTAAAGTTCTTGTTTGTAACTGATGTTAAGTTGTTCTTAGTTTAAAAGAGACTATTGGATCTGTAAGAAGTTTTATGTAAGTCTCATGATAACCACAAAAGAAAAAACATAGTTGGTACATAAAGATAAATGCAGAAGATCAAAGTATATCACTTCAAAAATAATTGTCAAATCATACAAAAATATAGCAAGAGAAGAAGAGAAGAACAAATGAACTGCAAAACAGACAAAACAAAAATGGCAATTGCAAATCCTTACTTGTCAACAATTACTTTACATGTAAGTACATTAAACTCACCAATCAAATGGCATAGAGTCGAAAAATGAATTTAAAAGAACCAAATATATATTATCTACAAATGACACACTTTAGATTTTAGGACAATTTGAAAGGGGTAGAAAAATATATTTTATGCAAATGGTGACTGAGAGAGAACAAGAATAGCTATATTTATATCAGACAAAAACAGACTTTAAATAGATAACTATTATAAGAGAAAAAGAGGGTCATTACATAATGATAAAAGTGCCAATTCACCAGGAAGATACAACAATTATATATACACCTAGCCTTGGAGTACCTACCACATAAAGTAAACATTGACAGGGCTAAAGGGAAAAATAAAATGATAGCATAAGACTTCAATACCCTATTTTGAATAACCCAAATAGAAAATCAAAAAGAAAACCACAGACTTGAACAATACTACAGACCAAACGGACCTAATAGGCATATACAGCACATTCCACCTAACAGCAGCAGAATACATATTTTTCTCAAGTGTACATGGAACATTCTTTAGGATAGATCACATGCTAGGTCACAGAACAAATCTTAATAAATTTAAGAAGACTGGAATCATCCCGAGTATCTCATCCAACCACACAGAATAAAACTATAACCCAGTAACAGAAGGAAAACAGAAAACTTAACAAATACATGGAAACTAAACACATTCTTTCTAGGTCCAAGAAGAAATCATAAGGAAAAATTTACAAATATATAGCTTGAGACCAAGGAAAATGAAAACATAACAAAACTTATGTATGCAGTTAAAGCATGAGTAAAAGGGAAGTTTATAGAAATAAATGCCAACATTAAAATGAAAGATCTCAAACAATCTAAATTTACACCTCAATAAATCAGTATAAGAACAAACTAAGTCTAATATTAGAAGAAACTAATAAAGATTACAGCAGAAATAAGTTGGATAAAGATTACAGCAGAAATAAATTGAATTCTAGAAAAGTAGAAAAACTGATGAAGAGTTTTTTTTTAAAACAAAGTTGATATATCCTTAGCTAGATTAAGAAAAAATGAGAAGAGTCCAATAAAATCAGGAATGGAAAAGGAGACATTACAACCAATGCCATGTATATAAATTTTAAAAATTCATGAGAGAATATTGTGAATAATTATGTACTGACAAGTTGTCAATTCTAGAAAATTATAACCTAAGAATGAACAAAAATAATAGAAAACCTGAAGAGACCAATAACAAGTATATTGAGTCAGCAATCAAAAACTCCCAAAAAAGAAAGCCCAGGACCAAATGGCTTTACTCATGAATTCCACCAAATACGTAAAAAGAATTAAAATTAATATTCTTTAAATTTTTCCAAACAGAAGAGGAAACACTTCCAAGTTCATTTTATGTAGCCAGTATGACCATGATACCCACCAAAAGACACCACAAGAAAAGAAAACTACAGGCCAATTTCCTTGATAAACTTGGATGCAAAAATCCTAAACCAAATATTAGCAAACCAAATTCAACAGCAAATTAAAAGGATTATGCACCAGAATCAAGTGGGACTTATCCCTGGGATGCATGAATAATTCAATATACACAAATTAATGTTCTAAACTACATTAACAAAATGAAGGGTAGAAATTACATGATCATCTTAATAGATGTAGAAAAGCATTTCACAAAAGTAAACATCCTTTCATGATAAAAATTCTCAACAAGTTAGGTATGGAAACAACTAACTTCAACACAATAAAGTACATGTATGACGAGCCCACAGCTAACAGTATAGCCTATGATGAAGAACTGAAAACTTTTGTTTACATTTAAATTTCAGTTCATTAACATACAGTATAATATTAGTTTCAGGTGTACAATTTAGTGATTCAACACTTACATACAACACCTGGTGCTCATCCCAAGTGTACTCCTTAATCTCCATCACCTATTTAACACATCCCCCCAAACATTTTACTTAAGATATAAAAAAGGCAAGGATGCACACTTTCACCACTTGTATTTAACATAGCACTGGAAGTCTTAGAGAAATTAGGCAAGGAAAAGGAATTTAAAAGCATCTAAATTGTAGAGGAAAAAATTATCTATTGGCAGATGACAAAATCTTATATGTAGAAAACCTAAAGACTCCACAAGTAATCTTGCTAGAATAAATGAATTCAGTAAAGTTGCAGAATACAAAATCAACATAAGAAAATAGTTGTATTTCTATATATTAACAAATTATTTGAAAAGGAAATTCCATTCACAACAGCATCAATCAATCAATCCATCCATCCATCCAAACTAACACTTAGGAATAAACTTAACCTATGATGTGAAAAACTTCTGTGCTTAAAACTATAAAATACTGATAAAGGAAATGAAAGCAGACATAAGTGGAAATAAATTCCATGTTCATGTATTAGAACAATATTGTTAAAATGTCTACACTATGCAAAGCAATCTACAGACTCAATGCAATCTCCATCAAAATTCCGATTGCATTTTTTTATAGAAATGGCAAAAACAATCCTAACGTTCATATAGAACTACAAAAGACCCTGAATAGCCTAAATAATTTTGATCAAGAACAATAAAGCTGTATGCATTACCTTTCGCGCTTTTAAATTTTATTATAGAGTTCCTATAATAAAAACAATATGGTACTAGCATAAAAACAGACATATATACCAATGGAACAGAAAAGGGAGCCCAGAAATAAACCCACAGACATACTGTCAATTGATTTTGACAAGAGTGCTATGATACTCTGACTTCTAAGAAATATGTATTTGTTCTTCATCCCAATTTCTGGCACAGAGTTCCCCAAACCCTTGGAATTTCTAGTGTTGACTGTGATAAAAGTGTGTTTCTTATGTTAATGAGATGATTTTTGAAAAGCACCTAAGGAAGGAGGCTGATGGATGGTGGAGCAAAACATGTGATTAGAGGGTTGGGACTTTCAGCCTCCCCCCCACTAGCCTTGACCTCCAGGAATAGAGACAGGCTGGAGATGGAGTTCAATCACCAATGGTCAATGATATAATAAGCTATGGCTATGTAATGAAGCCTTTATAAAAATCCAGAAGGATGGGGTTCAGAGAGTTTCCAGGTTAGTGGAAACACAGAAGTGCTGGAAGTGAGGTGTGCTTGGAGAGGGCATAGAAACTCCTTTCCTCATACCTTGCCCTATGCATCTCTTCCATCTGGCTTTTCCTGACTTACATCCTTTTATAATAAACTGGCGATCTAGTAAGTAAGTCATTCTGTGAGTCACTCTAGCAAATACATCAAACCTCAGGAGGAGGTCAGTGAGAACTTTTGTTTTATAGCCAGTTGGTCAGAAATACAGGTAATAACCTGTACGTGCAACTTGTGTCTGAAGTGGGGAGGGGGATGGCTCTGTAGGACCGAACCCTATTATCTCATGCTATCTCTGGGTAGATACTGTAAAAATTGAGTTGAATTATTGGACACCCTACTGCCTAAGAGTTGCTTGGTATTGTGGGAAGCCACACTATGACCAATACACATGCATTGGAAGTGGGTCCAGAAACCCAAAAGAGGTGCCAAGAATACAAATGGGGGAAAGGACAATCTCTTCAATACATGGTGATGAGAAAATTGGATATCCAATGCAAAAGAATGAAGGTAGACCTTTACCTTCCTCCATACACAAAAATCAACCCAAAATGGATTAAAAACTTCAATGTAAGACCTGAAACCAGAGAATTCTGAAAACTGGGAAACAGCTTGGCACTGGTCTTTGCAATGATTTTTTTTTGATATGACACCAAAAGCCCAGGCAACAAAAGCAAAAATAAACAAGTGACATTACTTTAAAACTGATAAACGGCAAAGAAAAACAACAGATGAAAAGGTAACCTATAGAATGAGAGAAAAATATTCACAGACCATATATTTGATAAAGGTTAGCACCCAAAATATATAAGGAAATCCTACAACTCATTAGCCAAGAATATCTCATTTTGAAATGGGCAAAAGATCTCAAAAGATGTTTCTCCAAGGGAGACAAACAAATGTCCAACAGGTAATATGAAATGGCACTCTCCATTGTTAATCATCAGGGAAATATAAATCAAAATGATGAGATATCACTTCCTACCTGTTAAGATGGCTATTAAAACAACAGAAGTTAAGGGCTGGTGAGGATGAGAAAAGGGAACCTTAGTACATTCATTGTGGGAATGTAAGTTGGTGCAGCCACTATGCAAAACATTATGGAGCTTCTTCAAAAAATTAAAACTAAAACTATCATATTATCCAGTAACCTCTCTCCTGGGTATATAGGCAAAGGAACTGAAATCAGGATTTTGAAGACATATGTGCACCCCCATGATTATTGTAGCATCATTTACAATAGGCAAGACACAGAAAAAAACTAAATGTTCATTGACAAATGAATGGATAAAAAATATATGTTATGTTCATGCAATGCAATGTTATTCAGCCTTTAAGAATATAGAATTCTACCTTTTTCAAAGCATGAATAAACCTGGAGGACATTATGCTAAGTGTATAGTAGGCCAGACATGGAAAGACATGACACCACTTATATAAGAAATCTAAAATAATTAAACTCTTAGGAGCAGAGAGTCGAAATGTAGTTTCCAGGGGATTGAGGGATGGGGAAATAAACATTAGTCATAAGGTACAAAGTTTCAGTTATACAAGAATCCTAAGTCCTAGAGATCTACTGCATAGCATAGAGAATGTAGTTAACAATACTGTATTGTGTACTTAAATTTTTTCTAAGAAGTTAGATTTTATGTTTTATTGCAAAATAATAAGAAAAAAAGAAGGCTGGAAGAAACTTTTTGATGTGATGGATATGTTATGGCAGCAAGTATAGTGATGGTTTCACAGGTGTATACTTATCTCCAAACTCGCCAAGTTATATACATTAATCATGCACAGCTTTTGATATGTCAATCATACCTGAATAATATGTCTTAAATCTATTGGAACTAATTTTGTGGCCTAACGTATATGGCCCTTTGAAGTTCTTCAATTAGAAGAAGGCTGGTTTCTTAAACAGGGGAGGAATAATTTCCCTAGCAAAGAAGTTTTAGGGGGATTTAGGGAAGCCAAAGCACTCAGCCTACTCTGTCTAACCAAATGATCACATATCAAGCCTCAAGATTCCTATTCCAACCATTTCCTTGTTATTGATTTGACAAAGTTATGTGACTCTCTATTCAATATAATCGGGTATTGTGTGTGATGCTCAACCATGTTTTCCCTGAGGCTCCATAAGACAATGGATTCCATTATAGGCTCTAGAGAAACTAAGAGTTTTCACCTGCACTTTCAGTTAAAATCAAGCCTCATGCCTATTGTTTTTTAATAAATTTTCCAACACATTTAGAATCTTCATACTTACAATTATCCCATTGTAATCAACTGGTTATATATAGTAATTCCTAACTCATTTTCTCGACATTCCATCACATACACTTATGAATAATCCTTTCAGGAATTGTGATGCCACTGAATGCTGCACATCACCAGGGTCCCATTGTCTTCCTGGAAGGTTATCTATGCCTCATTAAACTGAGCAACACAATCCCAATATCCCAGTTGAAGGTGTATTTGCTAAAGCCATTTCTGGTATTGAACCAGTAAAAATTTTAAGTTGGAAATAGAAGGCAGTCTCTGAAGAGATTCTGAAGAAAACTTATAGAGAGGGCTACAAGACAACGTATCTAATTGAATCAAAAAAGAATGTTGAGATACCCACAAGTGAGCAAGTTCAGGAAAAAATGATCCCTAGAACTGTATATACCAGAGTAATGTCATCCAATCTTGCTGAGAGCTGGAGGCATAAAGGAGAGACTTGTTAACCCTCTCAGACTGTTGAAACCTAATACTAATTAATGGGCTTGAGATGATGGATTGAAGGTAAATCAGTTTTTGAGGACAAGTATTACTGTGCCAAGGACCTATCCATGAAAGTATGTACATCGGCAGGACATTTACAGCTTCATCTGATATGGAAAAGATTCAGGAGAAATGGGGGCTCTTTGGTTTGTTTACTTAAATACCACATGCCACCTCTCGTGTTTCTATTGTTTCCATCTTTGTGGGCTGCCTTGAACATAAAAAAAACTGTCTCTTGTGTATCCAGTCCCTTTTGTAGCTCCATCGTGCTTACTAGGAAATTCTGAAACTGCTTTTGGCCAAGTTGACTATGGAGCAGGAGACAAAAAAATATGTAGTCCATGTAGCTCAACACACCCTGAGTTTATAGTTGGATCATAAGAGCATATTTTTCTTTTAAAAAACTTTTAAGTTAGCAATAAACAGCAAACTCCACAATCCTTATTACAATCACCTTTGTTTTTCAAGTGATAGGTTTGTTGTTGTTTTCTATGTTTTCGTATATCTCCCTTATCCACTATTAGTGAGAATCTAAGTATTAAAATGCCATAACTTAACAAGAATTGTTATGGACCCATTTCTCTAGGCAATGAGGTCTTTATCAGTGACTATAAAGTGATCCAAAGTATGAATCCATTCCTGATGGTCTGCTTTCTAGTACAACTTCTGGTATCAATTGCTTTAGTATGGGTAACTTTCAAAAGTATGGACTAAAACAAGGACTTATATACAATTATTTTATTTGAGAGGTGACATAAGAATGGAATATTGAGCGACCAGAAAGTGTTGAGGAACAGCCAATGTAAAAATATTTTTTTAAGATGATCACTAGGAGCAATGAAGGGTTTGACTCAACCAGGATCTTCTGAGAATCATACAGGATACCCTCATGCATAGTTTCAATGTCGAAGGCCAGGACATCAATCCACTGGTTCCCATCACTAACTTGTTAATAGTTTTCCCCAAGGACATTAACTGTGCACTTCAGTTATAATTATGTGGGTATCCAACAAGGTTGCCTGACATTACAAGGCCCAGGTAAATGCACGGTGGATGCTGATGTTATGTGCTCTCAGCAAGATAGGAGTGTGAATTTCCATGGACTGTCCACCACACCTGAAATCAAATGAGACAGCCAAGAGGAATCAGGCTTATCTGCAAAGATAGATACCTGAGCAGACAAAGCCAATATGAATGATGAAGTGATGAAGGTATTTCTCACATCTGTTAAAAGCCTAGAAATATCATGCACATATCTGTAAGGGGGATTTTTCCTCCAAGGCCTCTTAAAAGCAATGTTGTCTTTGAATCTATGGATGAATCTTTTTATGCTGATGTAGTTTAAGCTGGGGGATAAGGGATATCATGCATGACACAGAGGCTCCAATCTATTAAGATGAATAAGTGAAATATGTTTAAACAGGTCTTAATTTACTAAATGTAAACATTTAATTAAAGTGCTATTTATTTTGCTCATAGGGTGGTTGCAGGATTGAGAAAAATCAATTCACAGCTGTACACTGGCAGTGAGAACTAGAAATGATAGCCAAGCTTGTTTTCTAATGACCTTTGTCTTTAAAGCGGTCAGTTATCTCTGACTATATTATCTCACCTAGCAACAAAAGCTCAAATATGTATTAAAGCCCCTTCATGAATTATGGTAAAGATCAAAATCCTCCAGGATGAGGGGTCTGGGCTAGGGATTGGAACAGGTTGTTTCATAAATAAGTTTACCTTTGACTAGTCAATAGGAAGCTTTTCGATTATTTCTGTAGTTGAACTCCAGTAATAACAAATCATCTCCTAAACCTTGCTTATGGTACTTGCTTGACTGGAGTACTGTATGCAAGAGGTGATATGTAAGAAGTGACTACCATTCTTTCCTATATTTGATATCACAAACATTTGGAGAGATAATCTTTGTCTTGTCATCTATTTTTTCTTAACCTCAAAAGACTTAAAGTTTCAAGGTACTTAATGTAAATACTCTTATTGGAAAATCTTCAAACCAAGTTTTTGGTTCTGCAACTAACCCAGATCTTGGGCCACTTGCTTAAGCTGCTTCACTACATCCCATTTGCTTTCATTCAACTAATCTAGAAGGTGCTGATTTTTGAGAGGTTCAAATAAAGGCACAGTGTATATCACCTGGGAGTTAGTAAAAATAATATAGTTTGAAGTAATTTGATATTACTCCAGAAAGCTTTACCTGAGGGATTCCTGGGTGACTCTGTTGGTTAAGCATCCAAGTTTGGCTCAGGTCATGATCCCACAGCTCATGAGTTTGAGCCCCGCATCGGACTCAGTACTGACAGCTCAGAGCCTGGAGCCTGTTTTGGATCTGTGTCTCCGTCTCTGTCTCTGTCTCTCTCTCAAAAATAAATAAACATTAAAAAATTTAAAAAGAAAAAAAAAAAAAAAGAAAGCTTTACCTGAGCTGGAGTGGGGAGTGGCTTTGTTCAAGCTAAAGAACTATATCCTGCCATCTGATTCACATAGGCTGTAGGAAGCTCTTGGCTTTTGTTCCCTGGCAGAGTAGACAGACTGACCCTGAGTTCTGTCATCTAAGAAGGATACATCTAGAAGTCCTCTGTGAGTTTCTTGATGAGATAAGGATTCTCTTCTCATGAGATTTCAGGAGAGGTAGGAAGTTCATTCCACACCTATTTTATGTGAGCCAGCTCAGGCTGGGAGAATGAAATAAGACCAGCCAAAGTATTGCACTAGCCTGTCTTGGAGTCTGAAAAAGAGCTTGACTCTTCCCACCCCAGTGGAGCCCCTGGTGCCTTAGTTTTTAAATGGTCTCCTGTCTCAGTCAGGATTTGATCAGAGAAGCAGAGTTGCTATAAGTGATATAGAAGAAGCTATTTATTCTAAAGATTAGATCTTGTACAACTGTAGGAGCTCTTGAAGAATTCTATACTAATATGTTGTCTCTTCAGCTGGTGTTGACCCAGAAGATACTCTATGTCAGTTGATCTGGATGTTGTAACCAAAAAGTAAATGTAAAGTGGGAGATGGTGAGGAAAAACTAACCACATCATTTTCTCACCACTTTCAACCACAACGAAATGAGTGACCTGTAGTTTTGTGGGTTTTTGTTGTTGTTGTTGTTTGTTAGTGTGCAGACCTACACATGAGCCTAGCCCATGAGTTGGTATCTCATGAGCCTGGAAAAGCCTCAGGCTATCATGCAGCCCCACAAAATAAGCAAGCAGATCAATAATGATGAGTACAAACTCCCACAGGGTCTTTACTACATTAAAATGGTTGTTGGTTTAATTCTTCCTCCTACAGCTCATGTAAGATTATTTTGTGATCAGCTATAACCCAGAATTATAATGCATAAGCTATATGTAATGAAAGCCAATCTAGTATTCATAGGGCTGTGACCCTATTTCTCTTTGTGCTGCTAGAGGTCACTTGTTTCCTTTCAAAACTTTTTTTTTCTTGTCAGTGGTTCTTTTTTACTTTTTAATTTTTTTAATGTTTTATTTATTTTTGAGAGAGACACAGACAGAGTGCAAGCAGGGGAGGGGTAGAGAGAGAGGGAGAGAGACATAGAATCCAAAGCAGGCTCCAGGCTCAGAGCTGTCAGCACAGAGCCTGACGTGGGACTCGAACTCATGAGCAGTGACATCATGACCTGAGCTGAAGTCAGACGCTTAACCGACTGAGCTACCCAGCACCCCTTTCTGGTCAGTGGTTCTAATGCAACAGAGGAGGATGTGAATGGAGAAAATGAAGTCTGTAGATAAAGTGAAGATTGGTTGAGGGAGTATAAAACATGCAGTGAAGGAAGGGAGCTCAATATTGTCATTCTTCTGAGCATTCTATCATGAAAATTATCACTCTGTTTGGGAGAGAGATGTCATGGAAAGATGAAACAGGTATTGGAATGTCTCAATGAACAAATGTGATTCTGGTTAAATCTATTCCAGCCATTTGGAAGAGAAAGGGAGGTTTTTGAACCCCAGTACATCCTCACTTGATTTAGGCAAGTAGAAGGATAGTTGTGGTTACTTTGTTCCGAAGTCTGGAAAAAAAGACCAATGGAGGAAAAAAAAAAATCAAAGATGTTTATGCATAATGGCAAATGATATTTTTAATACTTGTCAACAAAATACTTTCAATTTCTCTATTTAGAAGTAATTCAATTTTAATTATTAAGCATTGCTCTGTCAGTCATATTAAGGAATTATTTACACACATTATTAGCTTAACTACTCATCCTTGCAAAAACAGTTATCTTCTGCATATGAGAAGAAGCTAAGTTCTGGACATCAGCAAGATGGCAGAATAGAGGCTTCCAACTCTCATACCCGCACAGAAACACTGATTTTAACAACCTCCTATGGATGATATCTTTATGAGAATGAAAACATTCATCTGAGAGGTTCCAGCACCCTGGTAGAGAAAAAATTCTAATAAATGCATTGAAGAGGGTAAGAAGAAAGTTTCACTTTACCCATGTCATCCCTCTTTCATGGTGACACAGCTCAGTGCCATGAGAGACTCATTTTGCCCAGTGAGCATTGGGATTTTCAAGCCTTGTGGGATGCTACCCAAGGAGCCCACTTCTGTTTTGCCCCTAGAACACTGAGGGGATTGGCACAGCTGAGTAATCTGAGACCAGCTAGGAAGAAGGAAAGGGGCTGGGGACACATAGAAACTAGAATAACCCAAGCATATGGACCTCAACAACTGGCCAAAGATCTCATTAACAAGCTTGTGGACTCCACTGAGAAACCCACTCATGACTCCATATGATACCTCACCTGTCGACACCCCCCTCACTGACTAGTAAACACATACCCACGACTCCATACACTGTCTATCCTGTTGCTGGCACCTTGCACTCTCCCACATATGGTGTCTGGAAGTCTCTTCAAATTGTGCTTATGATCCTTCACAGATGGCACGTGCAAGCCTTGCAGACAGCAGATGGATATCCAGCAGCTAGCTTATATCAATACTAGATTGGGAGAACGCACACAGTCTTAAACACTTCAAGGTAGTACCTTAGGAGAAATAAACAGGGTGCTCTAGGAACCTGGCTTGGATTTGTGGGATTAAGAGAAGGCACATAATCCTAAAACTTCTTCTCTATAAGGGAATAAGAGAGTGGAGTGGGAACATCCATAGAAGAGATCTGAGACACTCCCAGATTCTGCAGCCAGGTTGACAGGTAAAGGTGTTTCTTTCCCAAAGTCAGATCATTTGAGATTATTCAGTCAGAAAACAAAAAGAAAAAAAAACAGGAAAAGGTGAAGAAATCCTAGAGGACTTTTGGGGCAATGCAAATGAATCAATACATATTAATGAAGTTCTAGAAGTTGCAGAGAAAGAGAAAGGGGCAGAAAGCTTATCTGAAGATATAATGACAGAAAATGTGCTAAATATGGGGGGGGGGAATTAACATCTAGACCCATGAGGTCAAACAAAACAAAACAGGGGCACATGGATGGCTCAGTCTGTTGGACGTCGGAATCTTGATTTTGGCTCAGGTCATCACTTCATAGTTTTTGAGATTGAGTCCCATGTTGGGTTCTGCACAGACAGCATGGAGCCTTCTTGGCATTCACTCTCTCCCTCACTCCCTCTTTCTCTCCCTCCCTAGCCCTCTAAACAACCAACCAACCAACCAACCAAACATTTAAAAAATACTGAACATAAAGAGGTCTTCACTAAGACATGCTTTATTCAAACTGTCCAAAGTCAACTACAGCAGTGTCAGGATGGCTGAGTGGTCTAAGGCACCAAACTCAACGTATAAAGAACTTATCAAACTCAACACCCAAAACACAAATAATCCAGTGAAGAGATGGGCAGAAGACATGAATAGACACTTTTACAAAGAATATATCTAGATGGCTAATAAACACATGTAAAGATGTTCAACATCACTCACCATCAGGGAAATACAGATCAAAACGACAATGAGATACTACTTCACACCTGTCAGAATGGTTAAAATTAACAACTCAGGAAACATCAGATGTTGGCAAGGATGTGGAGAAAAGGGAACCCTCTTGCACTGTTTGTGGGAATGCAAACTGGTACAGCCATTCTGGAAAACAGTGTGGAATTTCCTCAGAACATTAAAAATAGAACTACTCTATGACTTGGCAATTGCATTACTAGGTTTATCCAAAGGATACAAAAATGCTGAATGAAGGGGAATAGGCACCCTAATGTTTTTTTAATATGAAATTTATTGTCAAATTGGTTTCTATACAACACCCAGTGCTCATCCCAACAGGTGCCCTCCTCAATGCCCATCACCTACTTGCCCCTCTCCCCAACCCCCATCAGCCCTTAGTTTATTCTCAGTTTTTAAGTTTCTTATGGTTTGTCCCCTTCCCTAACTTTTTTTCCCCCTTCCCTTCCCCCATGGTCTTAAGTTTCTCAGGATCCACATAAGAGTGAAAACATATGGCACCTGTCTTTCTCTGTAGGACTTATTTCACTTAGCATAACACTCTCCAGTTCCATCCACGTTGCTACAAATGGCCATATTTCATTCTTTCTCATTGCCAAGTAGCATTCCATTGTATATATAAACCACAATTTCTTTATCCATTCATCAGCTGATGTACCTTTAGGCTCTTTCCATAATTTGGCTATTGTTGAGAGTGCTGCTATAAACATTGGGGTACAAGTGCCCCTATGCATCAGCACTCCTGTATCCCTTGGGTAAATTCCTAGCAGTGCTATTGCTGGGTCATAGGGTAGGTCTATTTTTAATTTTCTGAGGAACCTCCACACTGTTTTCCAGAGTGGCTGCACCAGTTTGCATTCCCACCAACAGTGCAAGAGGGTTCCTGTTTCTCCACATCCTCTTCAGCATTTATAGTCTCCTGATTTGTTCATTTTAGCTACTCTGACTGGCGTGAGGTGATATCTCAGTATGGTTATGATTTGTATTTCCCTGATGAGAGGTGACATTGAGCATCTTTTCATGTGCCTCTTGGCCATCTGGATGTCTTCTTTAGAGAAGTGTCTATTCTCTTATGCCCATTTCTTCACTGGATTGTTTTTCAGGTGTGGAGTTTGGTGAGTTCTTCATAGATATTGTATACTACTATCCCTTTGTCCAATATGTCATTTGCAAATATCTTTTCCCATTCCGTTGGTTGCCTTTTAGTTTTGTTGATTGTTTCCTTTGCTGTGCAGAAGCGTCTTATCTTCATGAGGTCCCACTAATTCATTTTTGCTTTTAATTCCCTCGCCTTTGGAGATGTGTCAAGTAATAAGTTGCTGTGGCTGGGGTCAGAGAGGTCTTTTCCTGCTTTCTCCTCTAGGGTTTTGATGGTTTCCTGTCTCACATTCAGGTCCTTCATCCATTTTGAGTTTATTTTTGTGAATGGTGTAAGAAAG